>NC_066313.1:90237862-93141029 GCF_022539315.1 Serinus canaria | reverse complement strand
GTAAGAGTGCAGCAAGGGACAGCTGGTCCCTGAGGCACCAGGGCCAAGGGGGACCCTATCACAGGCTGTGCCTTCTCCAAGGGGGGCAGGCCACAGGGTGGCAACACCAGGTACCTGTAACAGGATCATCAACAACCTCAGGCACAGCAAACGGAGAGCCAGGGCAAGAGGCCACCCAGGGGCACGAGAAAGATGCAAAAGAAGGTGGGGTCCTGAAGGTCCACCCACAAGAGGAATTATGTGCAGAGAAAACTCAAGGCTCTTCTGAGTGACAGGGCTAGAGAGAGGACTGGAGAATAACACCCCAGCTGGGGCAGGGGCTGAAAGGGGCTCCTGAGACCATGGGTGGTGTGGGGAGCATGTGGAGTTGGGCAGGGAAAGTAAGGCCCTCAGTGACCTGGTGATGTACCTGCATGGATGTGTACAAGGTCCATAAATGGATGGTAGTACCTGCCTTACAAACACAGAAGGAGGCAGACACTTAGGTGTAAGGCTCAGGTAAATCTGTGTGCTCACTAGAAAGGTATCTGAGGCCAGCTACTAGGAAATATCATGGACCACTTCAACCACAATTGAACTGATAAATCCAACAAATCAACAGCTAAATTTTAGAGAGAAGTCTTTCTGGTTGCACAGCAGTATTCCCACTTTGGTCACTGGATAGTCTTGACAGACATTTCTCCTAATTAAAATTTTGTTTTCTATATTCTATTAATTTTAATCTGTATTTCAGCAGTATGAAACATGCTTTTATGCATGAGTTGATTCTGTATGTCTCTTTGAGGTGTATTATAGTGTGGCAAACCCTCTCTTATTAAACCTCTCTGCAGCAAGAAGGATGTTAATGGGGATCTGGAGCCCTGGCGATTGTGCTAATCATCTGTCCACAGAGTCATTGTTATTTTCTGGCAAACCCAGTGTTTTAGCATGCATAAAGCAGACCAGAGAAAGAATAAAAAAGTTGCTGCCTGTGCTGCCTACAAGGAAGAAGGATGTGAGAAACTAAAGTACAAATTCATACTCCAGATCAAAGAAAGGAATTTCATCTGATCTTCCATATTTCCTATACAAACTCTAATTATTTATTGAGAAGTAGTTTATTAACATTATTTATGCAGATTAAGAAGCTCTGAGCATACCTGCTGAACCAGAGCATGTGGATAAGTGAAATTATTTTCCAAATAAGTCAAAAACTTAGTGGCAAAAAAAGTTCAATTGTTCCCTGCACAAAGAGAAATTTGGGATTGTATTGGGAAAATAAACTGGATTTTTAATTTGCTAGTGGCACCTTACAAGACAAATACACATCCAAGTCTGCTTTGCAGATTTTGCCCTTTGTACCACTCTAGTCCTTCAGCGTTGCCAGTGACACTGTAGCTACTGTCACTAATCCAATTTATAATCAATCCAGTGGTGTGGATTTGCTTGAATGAATTAGAAGGTTAGTTTTAATCTAAAGTGAGACTAAAAATAGCAGTGTAAGGTGGCTGCTAAATTGCCTCTACAACACCAATTAAATAAATTCAGTTAAAATACCTCAACTTTTTTTAAAAGGCATTTGGAACCAGTTGGAGTGCACAGATGTTGAAGTCACACAATGCTGATCAGCTAGAACTTAGGCACTAAGGTTTAAAAGTGTGAAACTCTTTTGCTCTGAGTGATTATTGAACAGTGCATCTGGCTGCTGAAAGAAAAGTTAACTTTTATATAGTATAAATGACATAATGGATTGCTATTAATTAGCTGCATTATTACAGCAGAAGCTGTAGTTATAGGCTGCAGTTCCTCTGTGCAATCTTCCAGACACACTAAAAGTACAGAAAAATTGCTACCATCTCTTCCAAATTAATGACTCTACATATACTGTAGAAACAGCAACTTCCTTACCTGGGCTGTAATTAGGAACTGATTCTATTTGACACATGGTTAAAACGAAACCTGATACAACTTTTCTTTAGGTTTTCAAGGTCAATTACTGCAACTCTTCACCTCTAAAATCAGTCTGAAGTGCAACATCAAGTACAGGAGACAGAAAGATTAATTATATTTTATTCATAATTTTCAAACTTCCTTCATTAGTCTCTCCATTAGATATTAGAAAATATCTGTCCTTATGTATAGATATTTCCTCCTTTTTATTCCTGAGAAGAGAGTGATTTTGTGGGTTATTCTCTGCTGAAATTAATTTTCTTAATTGCATAAATGGTAAAACAGTGTGTATGTGAGTCAAGTCCTACAAAATGGGGCACTTTTAGAGTTATTAATATCACAAAAATAAACAGAACTGCAGGTAATCCTTATTTTATGCTCAGTCCTAGCCTAATAATTATTCTTCTACTTAGAAAAAATCACTTATGTGCTTTTAGAATTATGTTATTTGCTGATTAAGCCAGAGTGAAATCCCTGTTTCTAACAGCCTCCAATGGCTCTTAATTTTAAAAATACATTTTAATTTTTTTTCCCATCCACACATTACAAAGGCTAGTAGCTGTGCACTTCTTGTGCCTTATAGGTATATTCTACATCTGTTTGCTACAGTTCCGAGGACTTTTGACCTCCAATTAAAAAACAAAACACCAAAAATCCCAGTCTTTTAATGCATTTTGCCACTTCAGCCAGTGAGCTAGTTAGAAACATTTGCAGAATACAGAACAGAATGCATTGGGGGGGTTTAAGCCATAACTTTATGATTCTTTTAATCACAGAGAGGAAAAATCTGCTTTTTCATTTGGCAAATGGGAAAAGAAAAAAAGCAATCTTTTGAACATTAAAATGTAAGGAAGGAAGTTATAGCATGATATAAAAGCAGCTCACTCCTTTCTGGGAAGTTTTAAGTGAAAAAATTGATAAAACTACTAATTAGCGTTATTTTACATTTTTGGGAAGGAGGTGCCAGGTTTTGTATTGGACATTGGTTATCCAGGAGCTGGTGGTAGAGTGGGAAGGGCAGTGCTGGTCCCCGTGAAGAAAGGCCAGGGGCTGCCCCATGCTGGACACTGCCAGCAGCTCCAGCACTGCTCCTGGTGATGCCTTCAGGAAATATACTGAAGAAAGGGCAAAATGCTTCATGGCAGAGTCTGTGAGAGAATGGAGTGAGAAAAAAACAAAGGCATGAGAAATGATCCCACAGACACCAGGCTCAGTGAAGAAAGAGGGAGGGAAAGGTTTCAGGTGCCAGAGCTGGGATTTTCCTGCAGCCCATGGAGCAGCTGAAGGGAAGCAGGCTATCCCCCATGGCCCATGGAGGAGGATGGAGAAGCAGATACCCCCCTGCAGCTGTGAGGACCCCATGCTGTAGCAGATGGATATTCCCTGAAAGAAGCTGCAGCTCAGTGGAGAGATCTCACTGGAGCAGGGAGTGTGAGGAAGGACTGAAACTGTTATCAGCTGACCATCACTCCCATTCCCCATTCCCCATTCCCCATTCGCCTTGTGCTGCTCAGGATGGGACAAGGTCAGAGACTCATGGACAAGGGAGTGAAGTAAAGCCTGGCAATAAAGGGTGGAGGGAATTTTTCTTTGTATCTCAGCATCCATATCTATTTTACTTTTAAAGAAATTAAATTAATTTTCTCAAGTCAAGTCTGTTTTATCTGTGGCACTAATTGCTACAAGATCTCTCTGTCTTTGCCTCAAAACCATGAGCTTTTTTATCTTCTTTTCTCCCCCTGCCCTGTTGAAGAAGAGTGAAATTGTGGCTGCATGGGTACATGGCCATCGACCAAGGTCAACCCATCACAGTGACAAAACAGTTTTTTAAAATTCTGTTATGAAATTCTTTCAAGAAAAATACCTTCTTTTACTTGAAAGCATAAATTTATGCAAAAATGAGTTGTTTATTCTTCTTATTATTATTATTAGTATTATTATACACAATACTTTATATATATTTTATATCTAAGATCTCAGCTTGTTCAAATTTTTAAGGGTCCAAGTGCTCTTTCTGTTGCAGTGATCCCTCTGGCATCTCTTGCAGTTTTCAGCAAAACTGACTTATCTGTGCACAGCAATCTGGGGGTAAATGCTTTTCCTTGTAGGTCAGGATTGTTTGCTGATATCTATCTGCATTACTGGTCCATAGAAATTTTGGTAAATTTGTGGTGCCTGAAAAAATTAAGATCCACAGTAACAGTCCTGGAAAATAGGAATAAATTGGGCCCCAGCACTCATACAGCATAAGCACACACAAATTTTGGAGGTGCTGCTCTAGACTTCAGATACTTGCCTGAACCACTTGGAATCCAAGAGACAATCTCAGCATTATTTGAGTTTACAGGGTTCTCAAAAAGTTCCTCTACAATTTTATTAGCACATTTATTTTCTTTTTTCAAATGTTTTCTACTTAAAGTGCTTTCAGAGATGTCTTCCAATAATATTAGATATTCACCTTTGTCACTATAGCCTCTCTTCTTTTATAAGAAAATCTATGCAAAAGATTTTTGTGCCAAATGTGAAGCATAAGCAAAATTGTAAGAATCAATGTTTCCATCAGTGTAGAGTGGAAGCTGTTTGTCATTATAATTCATGAGGGGATGTATTGTTTGCCACTATTGAATGTTGGTCAATATTTTCCATGAGAAGTCAGTGAGTTTTTAACACTGTAAAACCAGTGATGGCTGCGGCTGAGATTTAAGGACTGCATAGAATGAAGGGCAAAATTAATATCATGCAGTTCAGTTTGATTTGGTTTTCACTTACCTGTGTAAAACAACCAAAAAAAAAAAAAAGAGAGAACATTTTATTATCTGGTCAAAGGGGGATTGCATAACATCCCACACAGGTGTCAGAGGCTGTAAGTAAAAATACAGGTCTGGACATCTGGAATCTGTTTGTTAAATTGTCTTGTTAAGCTTGGGACAAGGCTGCAATTCTCTTGTCAGACCTGGGAGGCAAAAAGGTTGAAGGAACTCGGTCTCTCTCTGCCAGGCTGGCCCTAATGCAGGAGCAGCATGAGCTGTGCCAAAAGCTGCTCCCTGGGATGCTGCTTGAGGTGATGAGACTTGCTCCCTGCAGCTCCTTTGGGAAGGAGGCAATATCATATTTACCTCTGCTGAAGCAGGAATAACTGGAAACTAAACTGTAATTTTGGTTACAAAATCTCTGTACTTTGTTACAAACTGAAAACTGGGCCCTAAACATTTAAAGAGTCAAATACTGACCTTGAAGTTAAAATCCTATCCATATGAAAGACATCTACACTTCTGCAGGTGTTACATTGTTCAGTTTGTCTTGACTGCAGAATGACCAAGACAGAACTTTATTGATTTAGGGCAGAGAGGCTATTTTCACAGCCAAAGTGTGTGAGAATTCCTTTTTACATGAAAGTTCCCATTCTGAAAAAACAGCAAAATCTGTAGAAGTTTAGAGAATTCATCACTGTTGCCTCCAGTGAATATTGACTTGATATTCAATGCTTTAAAATATAGGGGTTTTATATGCTGAGTCAATGGGTTCTGTGAGTGATGGTTGAGAGTAATAAATTTATAAATGTGATGTGATTTATGGACAGAACTTTTGAAATCTGATTTGCCCGTGATGGTATTTGGTGAGTGATCTCTCCCTGCCCTTGCCTCAACTCATGAACCCCTCATATATTTTATATATATTGTTATTATCGTTTCTGTCCCCTGTCCAGCTGAGGAGGGGAGAGACAGAGAAGCCTTGGTGGGTGTCTGGCATCCAGCTGGGGTCAGCCCATACAGCTGAACAGATCTGTAGTGACATGACAAGTCCAAGGCTAAAGTATATCAACTTGGTAAGTCAGAGCAGGTTTGTCAAGGTCTCCATCCCAGCAGTTTGATCCTAGGTCACCCAGGCGGGTACTGAGAAAATGCCACCAGTCTTGGCTTTTTCTGCCTTAGGCAGCCCTCCAGCTCTCTCTCAACAGCTTTGTATACTCAAGTAACCCATAAAACCTCACGTCCCACATTTCCAGAAAAAAATACTAATTTTGTCAAATAGAGCACAAAGGACCCAGGGGAGATTCAAGACAGAGTGCTTTTCAGGACACACTTGGGCAATTTGCCTTACACAAGACCAACTTTAACAAGCATGGATGGGAATCAGTTCTTGCCACTTGATTTCAGGGTCATGGCTTGGTCATCTTCTATTTAGCAGAATTGACTAAGTTTAGTTCTTTGGTTGTGTGGCACTTGAGCTGTCATTAAACAAGGACAGACTTAGATATATTCTGCCTGTACTCCTTCAGATTTTCAAAATTGATGTTGCTTTGCTGAAATATTTTGAAATAAAGCAATCAGATTAATCAGAAAATTCAGGCCAGTTGAAATTTTTATGCAGAACTTCACTGAAATCTGAAATTAGTTGTTTATCTATAATTACATCAGCACAGTATAGCTTCTTAAAGCATGCATTTCCAAAATTGATCTGACCCTGTACCAGAATACTTTTAATTCCACCTCCTGACAAGTGCACAACTAAGGTATTCTCCATGTCACAAGTCCAAATACTTTGTTGGTAATGGCTTGACAGCATAGTTCTATTCTTTTTGCCACCTTATTTCAGACAAAACTGTGGATCATAAAGTAAAAACAAGTGAATTACTTGATGTGTATTACAAGGGCACAAGCCATTTCAATTGAATTATTGCTACATGTCTGGAATGGAACAATTTATTTAGTGATAGATACCCTTAAAACAAAGGGAAGGTTTTGTTCTCCAGGCCAGAGAAATCTATTGCATTCCAGAAGAGATTGTATTGAAGTTGATGGAATAAGGTGTTCCTTTTTCTTTTTTTTTTAATTCTTCAAGCAGCCAGTGACATTATTGGTGCATAAAATTGCATTTCCTTCTTATTTCTGACTACAAACACAAAGTGTATTTGATTCTCTGTTTGCAGTCTGTAAGAATATGACTGAATATAACTTGAGCAGCAATCATTTAGTGTTTTGTATTGTTCAAACACACTAAAATTTTTTAAATTGAAGATATGTTACTTTTTAAATGTCTGATAACTTTTTTTTAAAAAACAATCATCTGGGAAAGGCATAATCTTCAGGTACACATATTTATTTATCTTTAGAAACATATGACAGTTACATAAATCAGGCTGAAATTCCTTTCTTAGGCTTCTGTCTCCAGCACTGACAAATACTAAATATTGGAAGAACAGTGGGTGATAACAGTGAGTGATAAAAGATACAGGCAATAAGATTATAATATTTTACTGAAATATTTCCCAGACTTCCATTATTTATAACAGGGCTGAGAGTGAGTTCTTGAAGTGAAAGTTGTTATTTTTGTGCTTAATAGTCCTGATATACTTTCTGCTGTGATGTTGTCCAGTCATAAAGATTTGCTTCTTCAGCATCCTGTGGTAAAAATATAACTTAGCTATTAATTGTATGAAGAAATAATACCTTTTTAGTTTTTTTTTAACCTGAAGTAAAATGGTTTAATTTGATATTTAAGTATTTTTTATCAGAAAAGACAGAGAACAAATGGTCTCTATTGATCTGTGTTTCCTTCATGCCAGTCACCAGGCTGTACTGGTGCTATACGCTCTAAGTGCTCATTATTTGTTTACTTCTATTCTCATTGAGACTGCCAGCTGAGGATTTGATGGCACTAGAGCTAGGTCAAATTCAGGTTTTTCTGAAGTCTCAGTTTTATTGCTTGTTCTTTTATCTTCCCACTTTTACAGGATGTATAGCTTCAAACTTCTTTTTCTTTCTGACATCTTGCACAATATCTTCACCTCTATATTTTCTCCTTTATTGTAGCAAATTACGTTATGCTGCATACTGTAAATATATATTGAAGTTTGGCAGACACAGCCAGGGACCTCTTCTTCCATTTCCCAGGAGAAGGTTGTACTGAAAACACAATAACCATGACAATCAAAGCTCTGCAGTCATTCCTTCTTGTAAAGAACTCCATATGTTTCTGAGGTAACTTGCGAGATATATAAGAGAAAAACAAAGTTTATTTTAGTATCTACAGTGTCCAATGGTTTTCAAGATGACAGACATTGCTCATTTCTTTTAAAAGTGACTGTGACTCTGCAGAGGCAATGGTAGAATAAACCTGAAATTCCTGCTTATTTTTCATAATATTTATTTTACAGATGGCAGGACAGTTTCTTATGTGGTATTTCAGACTTTGTCAGAAAAATAAGGTATTTATTCAGAACAAAACCAAGAAAAAAAGATTAATGAAATCCCTTATATAATGACCATTGAAGCAATTCATTTTCCCCTTAGATCATTCAATTTACTGCATAATAAATTGGTTTGCCTCCAGTTAAAAGTTTTTTCAATCACAGAAATTTCAATCTAACACTTCATTGTTAGTTTAATCATTCATCAGTTAAATGTTATGGGCTACCTCCCTCTTTAATGAATATCAAATACCACTTAGTCATTGACTGATGCTGCTTAAGATCAGCATTTTTTTTTTTTTGCAACTACTCTAGAGTGACACTTTTCATATCATCACTATTAACTGTAAAGTCTTCAACAGTCAGTTGTCTTTTTAACTAAACTTGATTCAGCTGTGACTCTGCTGCTACGTTTTTAATCTAGCTAAAATAAAAGGACTTTTCCTTCCTAAGAGTACATAATATATATTAAAAAAAAGAATTTTAATTTTTCTTTTAACATGTATCCACAATATATGTGAGAGAGATAAAAATCTTGGAACAGAAAGAAAGGAAAGAGCAATAAGAACCAGTCCAACAATATGGTTAAGGATGCTGTAAGGATGGATTCCTAGGTGCCTCTTGGAACATTTGTTTTTGTATTTCCCTTGTTTGTTGATGAATGAGTTAAACATACATGCAGCCATGGGAAGTGTATGTACCACCATACTAACTAGTTGTGTGGGCAGAACAGACAAGAATAATGCATTTAAATGTTAAAGTGGGAAAAGGGAAAAATATTTTCTACTGGATAGATTTTAGTACATTAAAAGGGACTCTTTGGAGTGCAGATAGCAGACAGCTGTCAGGGTGAACCATTTACAAATGCTGACTTGTGCTTCAGCAGCTCCTGCTCTCACTATTGCATTGTAATTAGCACTCCCAGAGAGAGTTCACCAGAGATTTGAAGGCTGCCAAATCTCTGGCAGTCTTCTACATGTCTTGCCCCGGCCTAGTTTAGTTTAGATTTTCCAGCCAGTGATGGGGAAAGGTTAATGCAGAAAATTCTGTTCTTTAAGAATGTTAGAAATATTAAGGGACTTTTCAAGTACTGCTGTGTCTATGAAGTAATTCATTCAGGAGACAGTTTTAAAGAATGAAGAATTAATTATGTCAACAGCAAAAAAAAAAAAAGAATTATGTCAAAAGCAAAAAAAGACTGAAGTGAGATAATTGTTCTCCTGTAAATCCTTCCATTGGCTTTTGATTTTTTGGTTCTTTTAGGGTGGGAGACTTGGTTTACATGTGAAGTCCTGGTCTTTCAAAGTGATGAATGTCGTATATCCTTTCTCAAATATGGACTTCTATTGGTAAAATATTTGCTTGATTCAAGTGATCTGTATAGTTATGTTAAAAAAAGGTGTGATTGGGGAAAAAAATGCCAAGTAAAATCAAACAATAAGCTTATGGGATCTGCTAGGGACAGAAGTAAAAACTAAGGAAGCTTACACTTGTTTTCTTGGCTATGTGGTTCTTCAGAGGGATGGAAGTTTTCCTGGATGTCACAGTATTCTTAAAAAAAATACTGAAAAAATGTCTTTACAAATTCATTTGGTAAGGTTGCTAACAAATGTAAGAAAATTCTCTCTTTTCTTCTTTGAATCATACAGAAAACAGCCCTGAAACGCTCTGTTAATTTCATCCTGTGTACTGGACGTACCCAAATTAGCCACACCTCTCTGCCAGCAGACCCCACAGGCTGGTGGCTCCCAGGGGTTCCTGGTGGCTCCCAGGGGTGGGGACACAGGGGCAATCCCAGGCAGCTGGCACCACACTGGGCCAAGGGATGGGCTGAGGCTGGGCTGTGTCCTGTGAGTGTCCCCAGCAGGGCAGGGCTGCGGGAGCCCCGGAGTGCTCAGGGACAGTCAGGGCTGCCCTTGGGGACACAGCATGAAACCTTGCAACAAGAGTACAGGCTGAACCTTGTTGAAAGAATTGGAATTTTAGCATCATAATTCAGAATCTGTTACAGAGTGAAGCAGAGGTTTGGTAGAAGTCCATTTGGTGTCAGGGCTATGTAACATAGAAGTACATAAGAACCCTGAAGTCCAACTCTTTACAGTGACATAATAATGCTATAATACATGTTTTACAAGTTTGTACGTGTTTCTAAACAGGTCTGTTTATAATCACTAATAAATACTCAAAAATTCATATGATAGCTAACATAATCATGCATTTTTGATGGGGATGAACTTGCAGCTAACTTTTTGTTAGGTGTTTATCACTGTTATCCTCAAAACAAAGAGTTGTGAACTCTTAAGATGTATAATCTTTCCCTCTCCCTGCACTGCCATTTGAAGCAGTGATAAGTGTTAATTGGAACGAATTTCTTATCAGTTCTTAGGGAAGCATATTTATGCTTGTCCTTCTTAGGAAGCAGATTAAAGCTGTAATAAGGGCAAGTGGATGGGCCATCAGCCCTGAAGGGCAGACAGCCCCAGCTCAGGCACTGCCCTGGGGTGAGGCTGGTGTTGGGCTGTAATTGTCCAGACCATCATTCTCTGGGTAATCTAGGTGGCAGAACCAAGTTGGTTGGCATTTTACATGAGGAGCTCTGTATCATGCTCCTTCTAGTGAAGCACATTTTTCAAAGTGTGAAAGCTAAGTACTGTGTGTTTATATGAATAGTTTGTATAAATGTTTGTAGGTGTTTGTAGTTATTTGTAGAAACAAGGCATTGGAGTTTAAGGCTGAGTATCACTGTGTGATTGGCAAGAGGGTTCAGACCACTTAAAACCAATTAACCTCTGTTTTCAGAGTCACATTGCAAATTAGTGTTAGTCTAGACCTGCACAACTTACAAAGATGGAAGAAAATGCAGAACTATTTACATATAAATGCTTTGAAAAAAGCTCTCCATAAATCCCAGTGCTATAAACATAACGTTAGGAGGGACAGACCAAGTGAAAGGATGTAGGGGCAGTTCTTAATATTAAATAGGGGAAACTCTAAGACTCCCTGATGGTATCCAAGCATAATCTACACTACAGAGGATGATAGTTTAGCATATACCAAAACCCATGTACAGATTAATGCCAGCCTTTCCCAATCAATGCTTAAAGACACAATGCTCCAAAGAACACAGTTTTAGAAGGGAAAATCCCTTAATTTAGATTTTTGCATGTTTCCTTTCCCCCCCTCCTTTTGTACTGTATATGACAGGAGAACAAACAAGCAAACCTTTAAAATTTGTCTTTAAAACTCAACCTTCTTTTCATGAGCTCAGAGAAAAAGGGTGGGGTCAGAAGTGATATATCTGCTTCTTAATTGTCTTTTGCAAGATTCTTGCAATTGACTTATCAACCATTAGCAACAAAGATAACAGGTTTACTCAATGGCTGCTATTCAGACAGTGATTGACAAGTGATCCATCTCCACATTGCACCTCTTTAGCAGAAGGCTTTTGATACATGTTGAAAAAAAGAATAATTTCAGTTCAGTTCCTGGTTGATTCTTTGAAAAAAAAAATAATGCTTTAGTATAAGAGAACAGTAGGATGCATTTCTTTTTCTCTTTTGACCTTTTTACTTTCAGCAGCACTAAATGATGGGAAGAGATCAGAATCTACTTCTTTGGAGCTTTATTTCTCCATCTCTTTTGTTCTGCTTCAATATAGTACATACAAGACGGCATTACCTAAAAAGGCTTCTGAAACAAATATGTTAAGGGCTAAAAAGCAAAACCAAAAAAAGAGGGAAAATTAATTCACCTGAATTTTCATCTCAACTCCTTCTGGGTGAGTTTGTGGTTTAATAGAGCCCTGGTGGGTGTTCCAGGGAGTCCTGACTTAGCCAAGCCCCTACAGCTTCACAGATCCACTCTTCCTGCATATCCACATTGCCCCAGGTGTAGGTAAGTGTGATTCCCAGTGGGAGAATTGTAATGAAATTTCTAATCAATTCAGATGGCAGAGATTATTTCTGACTTCTCCCAACATCATTGCAGCCTTACATCTTCCTAGTTAGTGGAACCTTGTGCAGGTGAAACAGCTGCTGTACATTCAATATCTGCCTGAACTTGAGCTTTTTGACCAAAGGACTTGTCCTATTTATATTTCTGGGAAGCGGGATACAGTGTTTTTTAAGTGACAGAGCTGCGTAAGACATTTAATGAACCATTAAATGAACAAAATAAATGTTCTTAATTCTGAGATCTTATCTCACTAAAAACAGAAGAGTGAAAGGGTCATGTATTAATATCTGTTTTATTGATTTTAATTTTTTCTTCCTCACCCTTTCTCATTACAATTTCAGTAATAAAATGGAGAAAAAGCAAAAATAAGAAGACTACCTGTGTTGAAAATCAAATTTTTAGATGACATAATATAGACTTCTGCACAATGTTAAAAAATAGTTGTATAATTTTGTTGTTGGCTTCCCTAAATTATTTAAATATGAAAGAACTGATCAAAATAATACCTAAGAAGAAAAAAGGTAGTTATAATATAATTACTTATATCCCAGTTCTTATGGTACTGTTGTGCAGCATTGAAAATAAAGCAAATGCGTTTCTTTGCACCAAGTTTTCTCAGTATATACTGAGATTATATGAATATGATATGATATGATGATATGATATGATTGATATGATATGAATGAAAAACTAGCAGTGAGGATAACCCTTTTCTACACTGAAAATATGAATAAATGTTGCACTGAATATGCACACTGTTGCAGCAAATGAGGATGTGGTATGTTTTCTGTCTAGCTACAGCTTTCCTGTTCTGGGTTTGCTTTATATTTTTTTTCTCTGGATTACAATTTGTCCATTTAAAATCACTAATAAAATACAGCAGAAATAGCACTGAATAATTATTTGTTTGTTTATTTATTTATTCATTTATTTATTTATTTCAGGTGCCATCTCTATCTGCATGATATTTCATGAGAAATATTGAAGAGAAAGAAGACAATAATTTCAAGAAATGGAGAGATGGCACTATGATGGAAAGATTGAGTGCTATAGTGCCATCATGCCAATTGTGTGATTTGGACTTGACCTAGTTAATATTCTCCTTTTGGATAATTAGAAATTTCTCACTGGATGTTGCATATAGGTAGAACCTTATAAAATAAGGGCCTTGTTACCCTTTTAAATTCATGGCTCGGGCCTGCTACTTTGACTAAGAAAGAAGGGCTATGGGACAGTGACTCAGCTGAATTGGAGGGAGAGAAACAAGTTCTGTAATCATTACGTGTTCCCATTGTGGTTTATGGTGGTTGGTTGGATTGTATTTGTTATACTTAAAGGGAATGTAACTGATAATGGGCTAACTGCTTGAAAAGGCCTGGGTTTTGCAATAAAGGGCTCTCCTTGACACCTGCCTGGGGACTCTGCTTCACTTTGCTTCTTGCATCTGGAATGTCAACAAGCCAGCCTTCCTCATCAACACTCAGTCACTAATTAATCCCACTTCTTTGAGATATTATGGGAGGATTGTTTTGGTGTTTTTAAGACTTCTGAGTTGCTAGCAAATATTTATCTTAAATTTTGACTGGTAAAAACTGCAGTTGTTTCAATTCTTACCAAAGCTGTAATCACTGAAATGTACTGATTTTGTTTTTCTTGATGAAAATGTTTTGATATTTGTGGTTATATGGTTTCTATTCATGAATGGAAAGACAAAATCAATAATTTTTGGGGTTTTTTAGGTTTTTTGTTCATATAGCAGCCTTTGTTGGTGATCACAATGAAAACAGATATTGTCACAGGAAACAGTTACAGTTTTTCAATATTTTTCACATGAAACATCTCTACTCATGGTGAATCCTCACATAACAGGTCTGGTAGCTTCATGAATTAAGCAGGCTCTAATGACAGGAATGAGATCTTGAGAAACTGGTATCTGTCTACAATTATAAGGAACTGACAACTCAGAAAACCTTAATGTGAAGCCTGCTCTATTTAAATTCTAGACACTTGGGAAGTGTTACAGGTAGTTGTAAAGTATAGACATACAAAGTAATTCTTACTAATGTTGATTAAGTTATCTGATGAAAATCCTTTTACCCATTACTTAATGGTGGGTAATTTGTTTTTCAATAGGAATCAGATTAAATGTCTATGCTGTAAGTGCTATTTTTGTTTTTAAAATAATTTATTTATCGTCTATCTATGTATCTTAAAGAAAAATAAATATTTTAGAACTTTTTAAGATGTCTTTACAAGTACTATGGATATAGAAATTTGCAAAGATGTGTGGTTTTGTGTTTTGTATGGTCATCTCTTGCAAATTTGTTTGTAGCACAGCCTTTTGATCTTGGTATTGGATCTTTGTACGCAGGGATAACCTGATATGCTTCTCTGCTAAAAAAAGTTGTTTGTTCCAGAAAGATTTGAGAGATACTAATCATGCTCTTAACTTTTCTTCATCTCTCTCCTTCTCATTTCACAATTCTGCTAGATAATTTTGATTTGTTGTGTTGCTGAAATAATCTTTGGAGGAAAAAGCGAACAGTTATTGCCTATACCTTTAATGAGAAACTTCTTGTATAACATGAAGACTAATTTGGATGAGCACTGCAGGTATACACAGAGAAAAAGTATTATCTTGTGCAAAGAACTACCATAAAAAGTCTTTGGGGAAGATACAATCTGCCTTGTACAGAAATAAAGCCAATTTTATTTCCCACTCTCCCTTAAATGGAAGCTGCTTAGTGGGGTATCTCAAAAAAAAAAAAGATAAAATCTAGAGATTAAGAAGTCATATGACACATAAATCAAAAGAACAGAAGGGGTTGAGAATGAATTTGTAAAGAAGTAATTTTTAGCATTCACTGTAACTGGTCTGCTACAGTACTTAACTGTTATCTGCTTTTTTTAGTTATCACCATCTTTCTGGAACATGATGGATAATTGTGCTTAAGAATTTGAAAGTTAAATGTGGTATTTGCATAAAGAAGTCATTTTTAACTCATTTTCACCTTTGCATTTTTTAGCCTCATCTTTTTAGAAAAAGGCACCTGAAAAGCAAAGTTAGTTTTTGTAAGGGCATATCTCATATTGCTACAAATCACAGGACCTTCTGACTTTTGAAAGATAGGTTCCTACTCTTTACAAGATTTCTGTCCTTTGTGTCACTGTGACAACAACCTCTATTTGATACCATAATGTAGCTGACTAGAAAAGCTGGCACAGTATCTTTGAGGATTCGACATGAAGGTAAAAAAAGGAACCTCAAAACATTTTAAGTATTTCTAAAGAGAATGAGGGAAGAAAACAAAAAAAACCTTCAGCCTTTAAATAATGCAAACTGCTGAAATATGCACATCACACATTTAATCAACAATAGAGGTCCTTTTGGTGAGAGCAATTAATCATCACATGGACAGGGATTAAGACAGGTCATGGGTCACATGAAAGTCTGTTTCTCTGCAGGAGTCTGAAGAGGTAAATGTTCACGTGAAACACTGAGGTTGCTATACCTGAGAGATTTAATATGGGATTTAGTAGGGCATATCCACTCCTGGATTAAAGCTCCCTTTCCAACTTTCCCATAAACCAACACTTACATACATGTGCCTGCTAAATGCTCTTGTCTCTGCTCTCCAGCTAAGGCAGACAGTTTCTGAGCTAATGCAGTTTTCTCCCAAGCACTGTTCTGCTTTCTGTTGTACACTTTTCAATTTAGCCTTTGAAAAATAGACCCTCCATGGAAATATCACAACAACAGCGTATCAAATAAAAATAAAATTTAAATTCCCATGTAAATAGTTGCCTTAACACATCTCTCATTTGATTTAATTTTGTCTCAAATGAATAATTTCTTTAAAATGCATTGCTAAAATCCCTTTCCTATGATGCTTTGATTATGAATAGATTTTTGTTATGCTTATTCTTGCTTTTCAAGGTTATCTGTTCTTTTCCTTACACTTATTTGCTTTTATCCACCTGTGATCTGTCCTTCTACTTCAGGGAGATCCTCTGCAGAATTGAGATTGAATAGTGGTGTTATCTCAGGAAAAGCAGGCAAGTTAGCACAGAAAATGGCAAAACTTCACCTCATTTCAAACCTGGACACAAGAATTGGGTTAACACATATCTCAAATGTAAAAACAAAAAATTCAAAAACACGAAGAGAAATTTTATAAGTATTAATGAAACAACAAGAAATACAACTACATATACATTTAGCCTAAATTTTCCATATTTCAAATAGTTTTCTTGACATTCACTAATTTCTTGTTTCCCTACTCCCCATACTATTTATTTCATTCCAGTTTATGCCTTCTGCTTTGTTTCATGTTCAAAGGCTTCCAGCTTTTTTGCTCACTGCTGCTTCAGTTACTGAGGTCTTTTTCTTCGCATGATTTTAAAGATGTGGTGGGATTCATCTTGCCTCGTTTGGCTGCCCCAGACTGACATGGATAAGTCTTGGTTGGTTCTTCAGACTCTTTATGTCAACAATTCAAAAAAAAACTACTTATGCAGAATTACATTATATTGCTACACATTTCATTAATTTTATTTTAAGAAAAGACATGTAATTCTATAATCTACTGTTATCTAACTCCCATCACAAATTTTCAAGGAAATCAAGACATCATATACCCTTAGACCCATCTTTAAGAGTGTCATGGATTGCACCTATTATTTTAAGGGTTTTTTTAATATCTAATTTTATTTATCATTTTAAAATTTGTCTTGCAGGTAACTTGAAGAGAAGGGGTGAGGTATCCATGTTGCAAATATTGTTCTGCCTATGGCTAGAAGTTCCTAGAAAGGTGCATGTAGAGTGAATCAGACTGCAATCTGCCCTCCATTTTTTGAGCACCTTTCTTTTTTTTTTCATCCTGACATCATATCTTTTTCTCTTGACTCCAGAATCTGCATTGTCCCAGAAAAGTGCAGCTGTCAGTTTTTAAATCAAAATTCACCCTTTAACATAGCTTTGTTTCAATCTGTGAATATGCATAAAACTAAGAAAAAATATGCTTTTCAATGAGAACAATTAGCAGCAATGCTCAGGATGGAGTGACTGTGTATATATGCATGTATGTCTTGATCTCCAGCAGCTTTAAGTTTGTGGGGGGGTTTCAGCTGACTACTGTAACTTTCAAAAGGATTTGTCATGTCAATCCTCAGTCATCTGGAATACTATTGCAAACACATCATTCTTTTTCCCTGAAGTTTGCTCCCAAACTTTCATTCATCAGTGTTTCAGGTACAAGTCTGTGTGGGGGCTCTGGTCCACTCAACCTACACAGCCAGAAAGCTTAACAGGCATCAGGAACAGAACATTTTGGAAATTACCTATTCTCCTTTTCCCACTAGAGTCAGTCTTTTACACATTTAGCTGCCACATTCAGAAGTCAAATGCCTTTATTATGATTGCTCATTTCCAACAATGTGCTCTGCACTCTGCAATGTATAACACTGCAGGTAGGGTCTTCTCTAGGGGCAAAAATGTTGTTTTCTAGCTCACAGCAGGCAGTGAGACTGTACTGATTTTTGAAGGCAAAATACTTGGGCTTTACTATTGCAACAAGAAAAAGATCAAAATCTCTTAAACCTGACAGTGCAATCCCTATAGATCCCTATTAGAGCAGAGTTTTAATTTGTTTTGGATGTTCTGATCTTGTGGACACAACTCAAGACAGTCTCTCAAAATAAGTCAATACTGACATCACGCTTTGCCATTGTTTGCTCATTTACAGAGGAAATTGTCTTCCTGTGTATTTGGAGACTGGAATTGCAGCTGCAGTGTGGTGACATGTCCTTTATCATCCCATGTGTCAGAGTCAGAAACAGCACCTACACCTTCAAAGAGTACCTGGTCTGTATCCAGCTGCTACATCCTTTCAAGTGATGGTGCTTTGGGTGCAATGCAAATGGAGCCAAGCTTTGGTGTGGTGGAGTGCCATACCAAAAGTGAACAGTACAAATATTTATACAACTGCACCATGTCAGTGAACTCAAGAAGTCTACTGAACCATGCCTAAAAGGCAGCAGTTTCACACCCTTGCACTGCATTAATTCTCAGTGGATGAAGTGGATCTTCTAGCTTTCTGAATGAAGGTTGGGTTTGGTAAATAGCTACTGTAAAGTCAGCTCATAGTAAACACACCTCTCCTGGCAGACAAAAATAAAAAAATATAAAGGTGCTATTTTCCAGCACTGTAAATGAGAAAGAAACTTAGGAACACTAATTATTCCATTTAGTGATGGATAGTGGAATTTTTCAACAGTGCTAAATTATTTTAAAAGGGGCTATGGCTTCATACCAGTGAATTGTTCCTTACAAGAGCAACTCTAGTCAGTCTGGAGGGAAGAAATAGTAAGGAATTGTCAATACTAACAGAGTGAGCATGGAGCCCAATCTTTCTGGAACAGCTAGTAATGATGTCAGAGAACAGTCAACCATGCATTTCCCCTAATCTGTTGCAATATAATTATATTATTTTGAGTTTTAAAGAATCCTATTGCTCTTTTTTGAATCCAATTTTAGAGATGAGCCACTGTCACTGACATTCTTACTAAGCTTAGTCAGAGCTTGTGCTTTGTTTGTAGAGACATCCTTTTGTTAGAGGTGGAGGATTAAACATTAATATTAGCATTAGAAAAAGCTCCCCAAAATGTAACCACTGAAACCAAACAAAAACACAGAGGAGGAAGATTAGGCTGCAAAAGGTTTATTTCACCACTGACAAATTTAGAGTGAGGTTATCACAGCTTCTAATACTGAATGGTGCTAAATCATTTCATTTGGCTTGCAGCTCACAAAGTATATGGAATTACCTTGCTAGAGCATCCCATTATAATCCATTTCCTATTCCTTTCTTTCTTTCTCTTCTGAACTGACACCTCTCTAGGGAATGAATACTATATGGTGGAAACTCTTTAACTAGTAACAATTCCAAGTGAGCTGTCAACAATATTTATTTATATTAGAAGAGTATGTGTGTTTTCTCTCTGCATTTCTGCCTGTAAATTTATTCATCAAATCTGCAAAATTTCAGCTATGGATAAGAGTCATTCAGTACTACTGAAATATTTCCATACCACAGCTCTGCCATGATATGATTGGTCTCAAAAATGCAGTTTTCATTACAATGTCCAACATCTTAATCCATAAACAACATTTCATATACAGCACACTGATACTTTACCTACATTTAAGACAGGTAAATCTGGTAAATGAAAGAAACTGAATTCTGAGGGAATGGATACTCCTAGCATGAAATTTGCCATGTCACAGGGCTTGTGACTAGGGAGATGACAGGAATATCTTTTTCTGATGAGTAATTTTCTATGATAAAAGTTTTTTAGCCTTTAATAGGTTAATTTCCTGTTAGCTTCCCAAAAATACTGTTGAACTAAGAGCATAAGAAAGCTTTTCTGTGTTATTTTCACTGTCTTTAGTATTTGTGTGTTTGAAGTGCTTATGTGAAGTTTGAGGAATGTTTGTTTTCAAGTATTTTTTAGATTAAGTAGCCAAAGAAGGGAGTCTGGTTTTGCACAATCTCCCCAAATTTCTACCTGGTTTCTAAGGTAAAAATATATACTTTCTAATTTACTCAATTAAACAGAGCCTGCTCCAAGCTGTAGAAACATAAGATCTTTTTCTCTCATTGATTACAGCTAAACTTTTATTCAATATCATTGTCAACACCTTTGTTGTTTCAGGCACTTGCTCTCATTAATGTTATTTCAATAATGTTCTTTTAGGTTTTTTCTCTTCAATGAAAGTCTCTGTAATTTGTCTTAAAAGCTCTAGTCACATAGCCAAATTATTTGCATTTTTTACCCAGTGAATTGCTTCAGGAGTTCACATTTTGTGCAATCTTCAGACCTTCTCTTCTTTCAGTGTGAAAAGGAGGGAGAAGAAATTCACAGTCAAAATTTGTCAACTGCAGAAACTTACACAATTGCAAATTTTATGGAGAATTTAACCTACACTAGAGCTGATTGCACAGCTGCTGCATGTTTATACTAATGTGGGCTCCAGTTTTCCTTCAGACCCAAGCCCCAGTCGCCCACATTCTGATATGTCAGCTGATGTTCAGATTCTGCTCCTGAGTGAGCCAGCTGTCTTCCCTGGCAGGAAAATGAGGCATTGCATTCAAGTCTTTTTCCTGCAGACTGTATCGTGACCAGAACCACACTGATTAAAGCCCTTCACAGTGCCCCTCTCATACCATCTCATATCTTCCAGACTGAGCTATAGTGTCCTTGCTAGCTTGTCCTCATTTTTTTGCTGCAGAAGTTCTTAAAAGGTGGGTTACAAGCCTTTTCATTTCTGGATCACTTTTCTGTGTGCCTCTTATGTAAAGAGTGTGATTTCTATCACAGTGAAGAAAAGTCCTCATTCATATTTTGAATGTGCCCACAGATGAATTCACAACATCTGGTGTGAATTCTGAGGCAGAAAAAGGAGTCAAACTCATAGGATTTCCTGTGCCTTAGCCAGCAGGGAAGCCACACAGATTTTTGTTGTTGTTTATTTGGTATTTTCCTAATTTTGTTTTTAAAATAAACTCGAGAGTGTTTATTCTCTATCATATTATATTATATATTGGTAATGAATTGCAAAAAATGCATAACAATGAATCTAAAGCTCAGACATCTCTCAGGTCAAGGAGTTTTAACTGAGTTTTAGGGCAAGTCTCAGCTGAAGCCTCAGTAAATGAGAATCACAGAACCTAAAGAATGAAAAGAAGACCCTTACTCACAGCTAGGTCTGAAGTCCCAGGAGAAAAAAATTCAGGAGTCTAAGGCATCCAAATTGATTCCTTAAGATATCCTTTAGGACCATGCTCATTCCTCCTGTAGTCTGCATACACTACTATGTATAATCATTCTGACATTTGTGGAAGAGTAGAGAGGTGTGTGAACTTTGAGTAGAAGCAATGTTTCATGAGGGACTGAGTGGCTGGGAGGACCTGGCCTCTAGGACAAAAGAAACATTTAGAGATATTAAAGCATTCATTTGTCCTCAGCACAAAGGATGTCTTCATCATTCACAAGTCACCATGAGAATTTACTACTAGTGCAAGTGAAGGAGACTACTCTGATTTTTAAGGCTGGGCACATCCCAAATAAATCACTTGTTGAGGTTTTTTAAGTTACCTGATTATGATTTGTTGTGTGATTTGGAGCAAATTTCTTAAGTCCTTTTTTGCCTCAGTTTACCAAGTTGTAAAGTGCTCTGGCATAGTTTTTCTTTCCTATGAAACTGGCCATTTCATTAAATATTATTGAGTATCGAATTGTATATTATTGCATTAAAGAATCTCGTTGGATTTGAATAATCATTTTAACTTTTAGCAAGATCCACAAGATATTTTTGTATTTAAATGACATCAATGATGTATAATTTTGTTGTTCCTGAATCATCTTAATAAAAATGCAGGGTCTGTGACATAGGAAGACTGATGAAGAGCCTTCTACTGCCCCAAGTTCAAGAAATGTGTAAATGGTGTTTTCTGTAATACTTCTTGTACTTCCAGTCTGTACAAGAACCTTTGTTTTGGCTAAGAAAAAGGGGAGATTAAAGGAACACCATTCCCTAAATATTTCTTTCAAGATTTTGAAAAATCTTTTCCTAAGTTTTAGAATCAAGTTTCTACACAGGTTTTTTGATTATCTTCTATCCAGATACATGAAAGTGGAGTTCAGAGGACTCCAAGTATGGGGCTGGAATTCACCATGTCCTGGTTTGTCTTTGTAGCCCTATTAGAACTGCCTAAATCTATCCAGAGCAGGGCTAAGCTTTTTTGTGGAAAGTTTTGACAGGTCAACATAATTTCTCTAAAATGGAGTGCCATTTATTATCTACCATTAGAGTAAATAAAAGGTTTTACTCAGAATCTCATGTTATTTTTTGTCCCCTATAGAGCAAGACAGTTTAAAACCATGATGAATTACCTGTTTTGAAATATTCTTTTTCTTCAATGACATTTCACTTTAATACATTTATATCTGTAAGAGAGTTGATGCAAGCACTAAACTGATGAATGTGAATGTCTCACTGTTGTATGGTATGATACAGAACTCTTCTGCAGTGAATCTTCGTCTTTGGAAAATCTTTGTCTGACTAGATTGAACACAATTGAAAAGAATATTTAAATATTTTTTTAATTACACTAACACTATCTTGGGGTCAATGCAAATAAAATCCAAAACGCATCTATAAACCACACTTTATGTGTCACATAGCTAAAAGAGCAGTGTAAGGAGATAATATCAACAAAATTAGAGCTTTTTTTGCACCATAAAATGATCCTCTCTCAAACAGTGTCTTGGTTCATGATTGGTTTTGTCTTTTTGTTAATTTGTTTGGTTGGGATTTTTTGTTTTACAAGTACAAATACAGATTTGCAAATAATACAGCTCCAGTTGTCCTTGAAAGCAATACACATTAAGTGGAACAATGTAATTCAAAAGATTCTGTATTCTGATTTTATGTACTTGAGGAGACATTCAGAATTAGCCTTGTGCTGTACATTGTTCCCTCTTTTTCTTACTGAAGTACTTGCACTGAGTACCTCATTCTCCTCTACCTTTTTTTTCTCAGTGTCTTTGCTCAAAATGTTTTTCCAAGTGACTATAAAAGCATACCCCAGGCAATGTATCAACAAGCAACTAGCTGATAGAGAAAGTATCCTCAAAATAAATTCTCATAAAAACCTAGTGTATTGACTGCAACACTTTCAGTAAATGACAGAGACGTATGGGAAATAAATTTAGGCATTTTTAGAAAACCCAGTGTTATGAAGAAATACACTTTGCAGGTGAATTTTGTTTTTGTATTACAGATACTGTTTTGCTTTTACTTTATGTCAAAATAGTTGCAATATAAATTATTCAGAATTGCCTATTTTTATAATGTACTAATACTGCTATGAGAAAATGAAAAATAATAGTTTCTTGCTTCAATCTCAGTTGAAATATTTCTGGGGAGGAGGAAAACTGAACCAAAAAACAAGCCCAACAAAATTTTCATTTAAGGTACTTAATTAACCTGGTTTGACCTGAAGCTGATCTTATTTGGAGAAGTTGGGACTAAATAACATCCCAAGATAATTCCAACCTGAATTATGCTACAATCCTACAATTTAGATATGATTTTCCACAGACTTGAAAGAGAGTAAAGACCAATCCTTTTATCTGTTGGACTACTTCTGAATTACAACTAAATTTCTATAAATATCCTATAAGGCTGTCATCAGAGATATTATTTAGGATTAATGGTGTACAAAATTGCAATGCTCATTTCACACCTCTTTCCAGCCCATTTAAATGGCCCAGTTTAAATCTTCATGAATATCTATGTTCTATGGATTTGGAGAGTCCTAAGACCAGAAACTCACAGTAAGCCTAATGAGAAAAAGGGTTAATTTCCTTCCACTTGTTAGTGATTAAGTTGATTTGAATACAATCTCCTGTTCTGAATATCCAGTGGACTCTTGGGGACTTTGCACTGGAAAGTGTAAACAGGTCAAAATAATTGTCACCTCTGGTAAACCCTCCTCTCACACTTCCCAGATTTATAATAACAGCTATACAAATCACTAAAGAGGGATGATATGTTTTCTGACACACACAGCCCAGTTAGTCTAAGCACTGCTCATGCCCAAACATCTGAGAGGCTTCTAGATAATCCAGGTCAAAAATATCCTGGAAATTGTACCCAAATATCAACAGTATGGGTGCCCATCCACCCAAGGCTCAGGCATTAATATCTTCAAACAAAAAGTGAACATACATCATGAAGAGTATTAAAGCATTTTCTTTATATATTTCTAAAAACACTTCAAAAGAAAGATCTGGAGAGATAAAGATTAACCTTTATAAAAACAATAGGAGCTTAAACACAAGTCTGTATGAGAGCTGTGAGAAAATACTAAAGTCAAAATGGGAAATTTTATTTATTGTAAAGAAAAATAAATGATGTAGTGAGTCAGAAGGTGTGTGTTAACAATTGTGAAAATGTGATTAAGGTCTAAAAGTATAACATAGCTTCAAGGAAGAAAAAAGAATGCCATTCATACAATAATGCAGGAAACAGGAGGTAGAACAGCTGGGTGAAGCTGAAATTTTTGAATATCTCTGATTATTTACTTCCATTCTTAGTCATACCATTTGGGTTTAGAGACAAATGTCTCCAAAGCTCTGCAGTGCTCATGTGTGAAAAGCTTTCTACTGAAATTCTGTTACATTTGTCAGAGAAAAAGACGAGGTGGCTTCAGTTTCATAAATAGTAATAGGTGCCTATTTTGTGAGAACAAGGTCAAATGGTAGGGACTTCAAGACATAATCACTAGAAATTCATTTGTTAAAACCATCTCTGATAATTTCAACTTCAATTATTGTCTACTTCTTAGACAAAAGAAGGATCTCCCTCGCAGTTTTCAGGGGAAAAAATAGAAGTAAGGATTTGGAGGTCTCATTCCACAAGTGTGGGAACTGGATTATGGGATGGGTCATGGCTGAGTGCTTCCTTATGTCCATGCAGCATATGGGGGTGATTTGGAAAGAAAGACATGAGATCTGCACAAGAAAAAATAAATAAAATAAATAAATCAATAAAGAAAGAAAGAAAGAAAAAAAATCATAACAAAACAACACTAGCCTCTGGAAAAACACTAAGTACTTTACTGTCCTTTCATTCCAATCACTCTACATATTTGTGTAAATGCCTTGATGTTCTTAGAGTTTCCAAATTTTCTGTCTACTTCAGTTGTTACTTTATCTTGATTTCCATTTTTAAAACTCAGCCTGTGTTATCTCATTACAAAAAAGCTTCCCTTTTTTTTTCACATCAATCAATTAATTCATTCCTTCTTTCCCAGTTTTCTAATGTTTGCTTGACAAAGATTTTTACTTGATTGTTGCTAGAAAAAACTCAGGAAAACTCATCTGACAGAAAAAATGGCACTGAAGACACTAGGTATATGTTAAAGTCTTGACATAGCTTGATTTAAATATTTCTCTACCTAACTGAATAAAACTACTGAAATACTGAGTCTGAGATCACATCTAAGTCGTCTAAATTATGTTAAGCATCTGAGTATAAATAAAATAAAGAAATAATAAGAACTATATTTGCAGAAAATCAAGCAAATTTCAATAATTGGTTTTAATCCCTAAACAGCTACAAATAAAAAGATATAATTTTAATTCTTTCATAGGAGAAAACTTGGTGTAGTCATTTTGAATACTATCATCAAAGAATAGAAGATGTGTTACCTGGAAAACTAACATGCACCTTTTCAAAACTATTTTATAACTTTAATAATTCTTTAGCTAGTTGTGTATTATTAAAAAAAGTACTATAAAAATATTTGAATTGAGTGGTGGAATTATAAAATATTATTTGAGTTCATTCCATCTTTTCAAGTGGAAATATTGACAGGTACATTTTTAAATTTTCCTGTCTTATTCTCAACAGGTACAAAATACATCTAATTAATGAATGTTAAACTAAAATGAAATTTTATCGTTAGGTATTAACAGAAGAGTGAAATCATAGATTCAATAAAAGGTAAATTTTCTTTAAATTTAGCATGTACCCAAGATAAATTTTGAGAATAGCAAGAAAAAGCAAACTGAACCACTTCCAAAGTCATATGCAGAACAAAAATCAAAAACTAGAAGTGGGAAGAAGTACTCTGGAAAAAAATTCAAAATAAAAGTATTTAAGTTCCAACCCATGAGATTTTTTCTTCGTACATATTTATTTAAATTCTACCATTTGTTGACACTTGATATTAGGGGCGTGATTTTAGGTGAAGGTGAAAAATGGCAGGGGTGAGTGTTAGAGTAGCTGTGTATTGCAGCAATTGTTCTTCCTTTTAAATACTCTATTTTTGTAATTTTGAAGCTCATAATTTTTAAACTCATAATTTGCCTGATTGCTTACACAGGTAACAGTAGAATAGCTGCAGACTAATACTACTGCATACAGTAATAGAGGAAATTTTTAAAATTATGTGTTTTCTATTTCCCCTCCAACTGAAAGATCACACCAAGAAATTTGAAATGAAATTGCTGAACTGCCATTTTAAAGTAGCAATTAAATAGTATATAACATGTCCTTGAGAATATGACCAACAGAAACATTTTTTTCATATCATCTTGTCTTTGAATAACCTCTATATAATATATCATTATTTACTACTGGTCCACAAGGTTTGTGCTTCTGGAATTACTACAGCAGTAATGTCAAAAATCAGAGCCTGGTACCTCAGCTGCTTCACGTCAGATACTCCAATGGGCTTTGATGAATATGCTCCTCTTTAACATCTTTTTTGGCTTTCAGTGTAGTTTAAAATTGAGCTAATTCACAGAGATATTCTGAAGAAGAGAAGTTCAAGCATCACCAACTTACAAACATCAGCTGCCAGCTGTTCTCTGAATGTGTGAATATCATCTTTTTCTTGGAGCCCATCATAGTGGTCCTATGATGCAATCTGAAGCTGAGGTGTGTTCTGTATATAAATAGGACCTAGGGTGGGATGTGAGGCATGGGATATCAAGCCATATTGGATAGGATGTTTTTATAAAATAAGAAGAGAAAGAGTTTTCAACTTCAAAATTATTAAAGCTGAGCATGAAAAGTTAAAGAGCTGCATTCTGACTTTCTATATAACAGCCTTCCATAAAAAAAAACCTCTTACAAATGAGGTAAAATCTGAAAGTCAAATCATCCCTTTTTTTTATTTTATTTTCTTTTTTTTTCCCAGAGCTACACAGTAATCTAACTGGGTAAACAGAAACAAGACTTAGTTAAAAATACTTATTTCCACATGCATATTTTTTCTTGAGCTAACTTTCTTAAATGAATCATGTCAGATTAACTTTTATAAGGCTCACATTAAGAATATCTTAGGTGCCAAATTATATTTCTGGGGTTTCCTAGTGAACCATTGACTTGGGCTGTGAATGGCAGCTGCAGGTGTAAGAGCTATGCAATTCATCACCTATTCAAGGTCTAACAACCAATACCTTCATGTTTTTACAGTTAACTGGCCCAAAGGCTCACCAAATCTGCAAAGACCATCTTGCTGTTTCCAAAAGTCTGTTTTACCTAGAGAAATTCAACAAGACTACTTACTCGTGTTGCTTACTCAACAAGAGTAAGCACAAGCAGGACTACCAACCGTGGAGGAGGAACACAGTACACCCTTTGGAAAATTCAGCATATTTCAACAATGAAAACACCTAGTTTGTAGCTAGTAGTGTAATAGTCTTTCTTGAGATCCTTAACAGATAGTTTATTGGTAATTTTTTTAATTCATAAATTTTTGTTACAGTGCTTAAAAACGATATATATATTGAAAGATTAACACTTTAATTAAGGAATTTTTATAGAGCACGTATATAATGTGTAGGCATTTTGATTCTGTCAGAACAATGACATCTTTTATGTGTTGAACTGAAAAATATGTTTCTGAAATATCACCAGAGAAAAGAGGAGTTCTTACTTCAGTCAACTTTTCAAGAACTGAGACAACTCAAAAAACAAAGGATAGCAGAAGAACCACATGGGAAAGATTTGGCACTGTCTCCATCTTTGTTAGTTAGACTCTAATTTCTTTGGACCTCTCATTTTTAAGTGAGATTGCTCAATTACTCAGGTAAGCAAAACATATGTCTTGTCTGTAGTCTCCCAGCAAGTATGTATAACTGCTAGTTAATATTATGGCAATAAATATTACCATTATAATATTTATTATTATAAATAAAAATCCCATGAAAACACGATCTTAATCATGTTCTTGATTTCAAGAGGGTCTAGTAAATGTTTACTGAGGCATCAAAAAGGCAGGAATCTGTCTCTGGGGCTGTCTTCTGGAGCATAGCATTCCAGATCTTGTCCTATACAAAGTGACAGCTACTTGCCACCAAAGTAAAAAACCTGCAGTTCTATGGTTCTGCTTCTCAATGCTTCTCCTTGTCAAGAAAACCTTTTGTTGTTAGTGTCTACAGAAAAAGAAAAAAAAAAGCCATTTTGTGATTATAGTAAAAGACTTCCAGTGTGACCTCTGGCTGATTATTTGACCTGTCATCTGTGCTTCTCTAGGTGGCAGGTCAGAATGGCTCATGACATAGAGCTTGGAAACTTATTTTCATGTCATTGCTCTTGTTCTCAAGACCAAGATGAGTTCAGTTTTGGTAAATCGTTTCACTTAGAGCTTTCAAGTCTGCAAAGCACTTATGCAAATGTTTAATTTTAAACATGTGAATAGTACTAATAACTGGTGGGACTACTCACATACCTAAAGCTAAGGACATGCTTAAGTGCTTCACTAATAACAGTGAAGGAGGGGGAAAGAACACCCATGACCTCCATTTATGTTACTGCTTCATTAAATTTTTTATTTACAGTCTCTTTTATGGCATTCATCATCACAATACTGCAGCATGTCAAGAATATTAATGTTGCCATTCATTTGCCTTTGCTTGACAACTGTTATGCTTCACAAAAAAAGAGGAAAAGAAGATCCTGCTGAACACTGGATGGCTTATGTAATCATGACAATTTCTTAATGTAATTAGAAAAAAACAATTAAAATTTCACACAAATCCATCAGACCATTAAAATGGTAATAACTTCAACTTTACTACTCTCTAAGTTTTTTAGCAATCTTTTTTTTTTTTTTAAATAAAACACCCAAACACTCCCGTTTGATGGAAAGTCTTTCTGGAAGCATCTCTAGTTTATCAAAGAGAACCAAAAGAAGCTGTCATGTTTTTGATATATTTCTTAGAATGTACTAATTATTGTGTGATTTCTTCCTTTGCTATTTCACAGATGGTATGTCCCACCCTGGGGACCCTCTAGTGTTTAGTGTATGACCCATGCATCTAATTCAAGAAACCCAAGTTGCTTAAAATGTTAGCAAGATAGGATAGTACTTCATACAAAATTAAACCCATGCCACAATAGATACATTTTGAAATTTGATCTTTTGTGCTCCCTGTTTTTCTTCCATTTGCTTCTTTAGCTAACACTGGGAAGGCAAATTTTAATGGCTGACAGTTCTGCTGGTTGATGAATGTGAGAACTAGAGAGTTGAATAAAAAGTAATGCCTAGTCTCTCAGGTGGAACTGCTGATTCTCTTGGGCACTCTCCCTGAGTCTGTCCCCAATTCATTACTGACAAAAAAGATTACTTAAATCTGCTTTTAAAAAATGTTATGGACTATAATAAACAAAAATGAAGTATAACACAATTAATCAATTTGGCAGGATGATTACAATTTTCATCAAGCTAATTGAAAACTAAGTTTTACCATTATCAATTTAATATTGTATAGCAGAAATGTTTGTGGTAAACTTGGATTTATTATCTATGTTCCCATGCAAAGATGAGGTTTAAGCCCTTGTCATTTTCTGCTGAAGGCAGCACCCAGTAAAGCAGGTACCTCCAAAAAATGGTTCCTATATTTAGGTTTGTTGACCTCGTGGTGTGGACAGACCTGTGTTGCACCTGCAGACTGGTCAGTGTTGTACCAACACCTTTCTGGAGCTTCAGGAATGTAGAGGAGTAGTTGGTAGTTAGCTCTGGTAATGTCACCCCCTCCTCACATCCTGTCAATGCTTTCTGAACTGGAGCTGACTTACGGGCAGCCAGGCTGGCCAGCACAGACAGAGCTAGCATTATATATTGTCCTGGTTCTGGGCAGGACAGGGTTAATTTCTGCAGCAGCGAGGAGAGGGCGTGGCTAGGACCCCAAGGTTATTCTATCCCACCTCACATCCTGCCAGGGAGCAGGGGATGCCCCTTCTAGAGTAAGCCTGGCAGAGGGAGTGGTAGGATCGTGCCCCTTCCAAGCTGGAGGGAGGGATGCGGGTGGCATGGCTGCAGTCAGTCCGGTCAGGCTCTGTGGGGAGCATTTGGCAAGTGAATCACTCCCCTCCCTCTTGTACAATTTTTACTAATATTGTTGTTGGTACTGTTCATTTTCTTATCTCATTGCTGTTTCCAACAAATTGTTCTTATCTCAACCTGTGATCTTCAGCTTTTGTGCCTCCAATTCTCCTGTCCAGCCTTCTGCAGGAGGAGAGAGAATGAGCAAGTGGCTTGTGGTTTGGAGAGTTTCAGTGGGAGCACTAAATTGGGGTGTCCCATTCCTAAACCATATCATACACCTGCATGCCTCTGTGAAAAGTTTCCCAGCTCTTCCACTGAGCTAAATTTGAGTTTGAGATTCCACAACTGGAAGGCATTTTAAAGTTGTAATACTAAACTTCAGTGAGCATTTGTGGATTAGTGCTAAGGGGGTGGAAATGTTTCACTGTTAAACAGTAACAAACTAGTTTTGTTACAGAAGTCTTAATAATTTTTCTGCCTTGTGACTTTATTCAATCATAAGAGATTATTCATTTAGCTAATATGTATCAATTCCACCTAGAAGTAAAAAATTCCAATTTTTTCAATTATATTGTTTAATCTGCAATATATATTTTAATACCATTTTATGTATGTAAACAATGGTGGCATGAAAGAGCTTTTGCTATATATAATGTTAAAATATATGTACTTTCTCAAATGGTTGCTAAGGAAAAAGGGTGGGTTTTCTACTGTAGTCCACTTCTGAAGTTGTGCAGCATCAGATTTCCAGGGTGATTTTGGTGTGAAGACTCTAGCAAATAGAACATTTTGCATGTTACCCTATTAGAAAGTGTTATGGATTAATGCAAAAGGTTAGTCTTATCACAATTTGTGAGTACAGCATGCTACAGCACATTTAGAGTTGGAATACATCAAGGGCTAATTTCCTAATACATTTTTTTCCTTAATTGAAAGACAAGAAACTAGGAGCTTTACATAACCAAGGTTAAAGGCTTCTGTAAAAGCTTAAATTTATGTTTTCTTTTTAAACATTTAAACCTGCAATTAGAGATGAATCCAAGACATACAAGTATGATCTTGAAACACAAAGAAAAACTGGCCATGTTCTTAGATCAGAGATTTTCATAAAAGAATTCAATTTGTCTCTTAATGTTTTTGTACTAAGAAAGGTTAGAAAAGAACCTAAGAATTTTTACCAGTTCATTTTCTAGTTATCTCTGAGGCTGAATGTTTGAGTTCAATGTCTTGATGTAGATCTATTTCCAGGTTCAATCTTATACAGATAGAGACACATCACTGTCTTTCAGTAGATTCAATCTACTAATGATTGAATAGGCATAAAATAATATGTATACTATTTCTTTTCTAAGCAATTATAAGTGTAGATACATTATAATGTAGCTATCTATAATGTCAATACATTTTGCTCAAGGTCTTCCATTCTCAACATCTTCTGTTAATACTGTGATTACCACTCAGAAGGTGGTTCAGTGACATCAGACTTCTGGGAACTCTGGGACCCTACAGATGTTACCTTATAATTTAAGTTTTTGTCACTGTTAGGATTTACTAGACTGAACTTTTTTCCTCATTCAGACTGTACCATCCTCAGCTTTTAATGGGTGACATGATGACAAAAGGAGTAGTCAGCATGGATTCACCAAAGGGAAATCATGCTTGACCAACCTCATTGCCTTCTATGGTGTCAAAACTACCCGGATGGATGAGGAGAGGGCAGTGAGATATTTTTTTACTTCCACTTCAACAAGGCATTTGACACTGTCTCTCCCAATATTCCCATAGGCAAACTCAGGAAGTGTGGACTGGATGAGTAGACAGTGAAGTGGAGTGAAAAGTGGCTGACCAGCAGTGTCATAATCAGTGGCAGGGTCTAGTTGGAGGCCTGTCACTTGTGGTGTCCCCTAAAGCTGAGAGGAGTGGCCAATACCCCAGGGTGCTGTGCAGCCCTTCCGATGGACCTCGACAGCATGGAGAGATGGGCAGGGAAGAACTGCCTGGAATTCAGCAAAGGCAGGTCCTGCACATGGGGAGGAACAATCTTCTCCACCAGTACAGGCTGGGAGTGACCTGATGGAAAGCAACTCTGGAGAGAAGGACCTAAGGGTCCTGGTGGACATACATACATACATACATACATACATACATACATACATATATACATACATGCATACATATATATATATACACACACACATACATACACGCATATATATGTATATGTGTGTGTTCATATGTGTATATGTATACACATGATGCGTGTGTATATATTTTTTTTAGCACCATTAGGCTTTTTAAGCAGTCCTGTGTGGCATTCAGCTGCATGGAATCCTATTAGAAATGGTGTATGATGTGTAAAGAACAATATACACATTATACTGTAAATATAAATTCTGATGAATGCCACATTGTTTTACTAAAAGTAAAATTCCTGTAATAATGCAATAATAAACCTTGTTAATGGCTTTCTCAGGAACTCAGTTTCATAAGTCATTATAATCCATGCTCTATCTATTTCAGGAGGAAGCTACTTCAAAAAAGTCCAGTTTTGTGACTTTCTAGAATGTTTTGTGCAGTAATACTAGTTCCTACTGATAATTTCAGTTTCATAGATCTTATCTAGTATGTACTAGAGGTTCAAAATGAGTAGATAATGTGGTTCTTTATTTGTATATTTTGCTGAGAAAAGTACCTATAATACTTATCACAGGTATTCCAAACTACTAAAGGTTATCCACTCTCAGATTAAACTCAGTCAAGATTGGAGTTCCTATGCTGAACTAGATCTTGACTTATTTTGCCTTCATTGTTTTTTCCTCTGTATAGACTCGAGGTATCTAACATTTATCATGCACAACATGAAAAAATGCTGCAGTTTCTAAAATGAGAAATAAGTGTTACGGAAATAAATTTTTTTATTCTGTTTTTTTCCTCCCAAATCCAATTTTTCTATGGTATGCATAATCTCCATTTCTGTTTCAGGCAATTACTATATTGTATGGAGGAATGAAATGGCACCAAATAAAGAATCTATAAGACAAAAAGAATTAATAGGCAAATTTATAATACTGTACAGTTATGTGAATTGAAACTATTGAAATTATGTGAATTGAAACTACAGATTGAACCTTCTATATATATTTTTTTTAAGTTTTATAAATCTGTAAAGAACTGAAAGCAGTAAATTAATTATTGCAAGAATATAAGGTTATGCAATGTTGAGCAGAGACACTGATGGTTCAAGAAAAATCCTAAGCAAAGCAAGATTTGCAGGAATATTTTATCAACTAACTAAAAGTGAAAAAAAAATTTAAAATGTAAATACAATGGCAGTAGTGATATTTAATTAACTCACTTTCTGTCAAGACTAAAAATCTTACACTTTCCTGATGATCTAGTATGATCTCTTTAATAGCATATCTAATTTATTCTCAAACAAAATGACTTACACATAAGAAAGATTATCGGCCTTAGATGATAAATATCATTGTCAATCAAATGTATAATCTTTAATAAGAATGTCAAGTATATTTGGCAAAATTGTTTCTCCAGGACATTGTGCCACTGACAGAAATAATGTTTCTCATGTTTACTTCAACAGAGGTGAATGGACCTCATCTTCCATCCTGTGATTTTGTTCAACATCCATGTCAAATTGCCAGAGGTTTTTTTTTTCCAGCATCTGTTTTTGGGAGCTTCAGAGTATCTACATTCTTTTTTGTCCACTGTCATTGATTTCAAAGACTAACTTTCAACCTAATGTTTCAAAACAATGGAGACAATGGAGCATATTTTGAAGGCTGTTGTTTTCTTAGTGCCCATTCTGATCTACAGTAAAAGTGGAAAACCTGTTATGAATTGTAAGCTCATATTTGTAAGCTCTGAGTACACCCTTGATACTGGTAACAAAAAGAGAGATTGTTCGTCAAAGGTTATTTACCTTTTGTGTAATTTCACACTCCCCTTTACTAAAAAAATTAGAATCAGTTTTAAGCATTCTGCTGTCCCTGATGTATGCGTTAAAAGAGGTTTAATGACAATTTAAATGACACTGAAATGAAAAGGCTGAAAAAGTCTGGATTTCCATCTTTAATTCCAGTGGAGTGCTGTTAATATGCTGCTTCTCTTTTCTTTTTTTCTCTTTTCTTTGTGACAGAGACATTTTTTTTTCTTTATTTCAGAAACAAAGAATACATGTAGCATTGCATGTTCAATAACCTTGTATATTGACATACATTTTAAATTTAAGACCATAAATTTGTATCCAGGGACTATCACAGGATGTTTAAGTAGTAAATAAGTATATTTTACTTCTTTTACACTTTCTGTAGGGAAAGTTTTTTGTAATTTATGCATAAGACCACATCTTCTCATCAGAATAAGTTGCTTTAACCAGAACATGCTACTTCTTCCAGGCACATTAGCAAAGATAGTCTAAATTTACAACTACAGAGTTTATGAGTGGTCTCAAAGTTTACAGTTTCTGTAGTTAGTCAGTAAGACAATCTGTCAAGCATGAGTTAAATACTCTGCACAGGAAAACACAGTACTGCTATGACACTACAGAGAGGTTACCCTTGAGATATCATGCAGACATCTTAATGTATGGTAGCACATCAATTAAGGAAGCAATGGGAAGTGACACATGCTTGAGACCTGAATTCTGAAAGTATGATGGCATATTGCCTGCTATGGTGACCAAAGCTTGTAACTCCAAAGCGTGCTGCAGTCCTTGAACTGAATTAAGTCTAACAGTCTGGGAACACCATTTGCTGTAGGCAAAGGTTGCCTGTATTCAGAAGAGAGAAGATGCTGTAATCTGTGGCTCAGAATTTTGATATCTTTAGATGTAAAAATAGATGGGAGTGGGGACAGGAGCTTTTAATGTATGAAATTGGGGCATAAACCAAGGTATGCTGTACTAAAGCTTGGCAGCTTCAAAACAGGATCCTTCTCCCCCTTAACAACGAAGTTCATCAGAAGAACAAGTTAGCAAGATCATAGTTCATTCTCTCTGACTGGGAATTTTGTGATGGTGTACCCTAAAATGAGAATCACCATTTCAATGTGTGTGCTGAGGCAAACATGAGCATCACAATAGCATGCATATAATTTATAATTTCTTATCAAGGGGCTCTTTCCAAGAACATGAAGTGGTACAGCAACATGACATTGGTACAGCAACATGAAGTGGTACAGCAACATGAAAGAATATTACAAGTAGGACTGAGAAGTGCAATGGATGTGATCTATGGGTAAATACAAAAAGGATGTCAAAATTTCACAGCCACATCAACATCTGAAATATAGTCATGTGGCTACAAATGATTCTCTTTTCTTCAACTTTACAAAGCCACATTTTAAACAAACAATCAAACAAAATACATCATACTTGAATATTTAACAGCATATGACTCCCATTAAATTCCTGAGACACAACCTTTAATTTGTTGAGGACAAAGTTTTGCCTGGCATTAATTTACAAGATAATGTTTTTTAATAGTATGAAGAGCTATAGATTATGAGAACCTACTTTTGAAGAATTCTATCCAGAATTTTCCTTCTTAAAATAATGGGTGCAGCAAAAGAAGCATTTTAAAAATTCAGTCAAATCAGCAAAACTGCACATACATAAATTTTTTACTGAAATCAAGATAAAGGGTAAAACCCCTCTGTTCAAAATAGGTTGTCAGTCTTTATCTTTTTGCAATATTAATAATAGCAATTACACTAGACTGCTTAAATAAAGGAAATTAACTAGGTGGGGGGTTTGGGGTGGTTTGGGTTTTGTTTCTTTTTGTCTGGGTATAAGCCTGAGACTTAATGGAATCTTATGTCAAAATATAGGTCTAAACTAGTTCAGAACTGAAAACTTATAAGACATCAGTGATGTAGCAATAATTTGATTTCTGCTTCTAAAACATAATACAGACTTACAAACTAAAAATAAGCCTACTGATATTGCCTGTTTTCTTTTAGAGCTGATACCCTAGAGGAAAACAGAGAGATGACAGACATAACATGAAGTGTCCCTGTGAATGTTTCTAACAGTGCAGTGCTAATCGATAAACAATATTTTATTGTTGCTGAAGAGTGGACGCTTGCCATCTGCTGTTTTTGAACTAATTGCTGTGATACAGATTGTTAGACTGAATTCAGAGGTTCAGTTGTAGAATAATCTGTATTCAGTTGTAGTAGTGGTAAAGGAAAAGAATTGTTAGAAAAGCTATCTAATAGTTCAGAAAAATTTTAGGTTTTCCTGCCTTTGCCTAGGTAAATTTAGTCATTTTTGCTAATTTTCAAGTATTTTCTGTCTTTTAACTCCATGGACTTTTGGGTTTTTCAGTGCTCTAGTAGTTACTAGAAAGATTGTGAAGTGACAAATCAGGACTGACATTATATTTTTACCACCAAGAAGCAAAAAAGACGAGCAGTATTAAAAGAAAAGCTGCCTGAGAATAAAGGCCTCAGGCAGGAGGAAGATGAAATAGAGTAGCCTTTGGTAAATCCACCCTAAAACTACAAGGAGTTTTAGCATTACACTGGCACATTGCTGTCCCAGGGGGAGCAGGGGACTTTGAAAGTAGAACTGGAAGACCCAGTCTGAGGGTTTAAATGCAACTGAAGTTAGGGACAGAGTCACTGGTTCAAAGATGGGTGAAGATGCTCTAATTTTACATTTCTGTCCAAGGTCCAATGTTATTGCTGCTCATAGATACTGTCCTCTTACTGACTTAAACTAGAAATTGAAAGGGGGCTCCAACAGACAGACAGACAGACTGGGTTAATTAATAGTCAAATATGTTTCTCCTTGAAGCAGGTATTTGGGTTGAGCTGTGAAAGAACAACTCCTAGAAGGAGTTACAATATATCTTAGAACTAAAGACACAGTGATTCTGTTCTGAAGCAGCAACAAAAGCAGACAGCCTTTCAGACCATTAATCAAACTGTTTACAGTTTGTGTTTCAAGGTGGTTGAAAACATAATAAATACTGAACAAAGAAAATGAATCTGTTTCTGCTGCTTCCTGTCTCACCACTTCGGGGACGTTGAATAACTTTTCCTGTCCAGAGTCAGGTGCAAAAGTGTCATGTATTCCACCTGCTGCTTCCTTTAAATTGCTTTCTCCCTTGAGTGTATGTAATTCCACAAGCAATGTGAATGCCAGTTTACATTTGAGAATGTACGAGTTGTGACTTGAAAAGATACAAGAGGGAAGTGACTTAAGTTTATCTCCCTGGAAACTGGAAGAAATTATGGGTTCTTTTTTCTTTTTCTTTTTTTGCTTTTTTTTTTCTTTTATTCTTTTTTTATTTTCTTTTTTTTTCTTTCCTTTTTTTCTGTTTTGTATTTTCATTTTTTTCCTTTTTTTCCCTGTGGTTTTTTTTTTTTTCTTAATTGGAAGTCAGAATGCCTCTTCAGGAAGAAATAAAGACCTTCTCCAACCCTTCAACTTTCAAAGTTGTGTTTGTCAAAAGGGAGGTTATAAGTTCTGTAATTGCAACATCTTAGCAATGTGACATACAGAGTGAGTTTTATTGTATTGGAGAGGTCAAGCTGTGATATCCATCTGCATTAAATCCTCTAAATTCAGCTGCACTGGTGACTAATGTCCACTGTGAATGCAGAACTCCTTGTCCTGAAATTACTGAAAACTGTTCTTTAAGAGATGTAGCGTCTGAAATAAGACTGGCAATTTATTATGTCCTCTGTGAATCTTAGATATTTTCAGAAAGAAAAATGATATAGGAAGGCAAATGAGTAACAACATATGGCAAACATGAGAAAATCTAGAATAGAGAACGAACATGAGAAATCTAGAAGTATCAAAACTATGGCAGCTTCTCCATTCTTGAGTATACAAAACTGGGCATAGCCCACAAACATCCACTGTCACCGCAATTAAGAGTTCTAAGAATGGAAATACTATCCTAAAAATAAAAAAAGGAAAAAGAGTGGCTAAATAATAATGAATTTCGAGAAAAGCTCAGACTTTCATATATAGGATTCTTACCTTAGCAAAACTCAAGGTAAGTCTTAATGGAGGCACAGAAGTCTTCAGCAGTACAGGACAAGTGCACCAATAATCTCTTTTAGCTAATGAAAGGGAAGGAATTGGAAGTTATAATCTTGATCATAAGTGAGGAAAAAAAGATTACAGTAATGTGGCAAAAAATATTTTATGTTTATCTGTTGAATGTTTCAGATTTTTGCCTAGAGTCATGACAATGTCTTTGGAGAGAAGTTGAAATTGAATGTCACTGTTGTAATACTCTGAAATATTAAGGCATTTATTTGGTTTTTGTCTGTTTGTATGTTCACTTGGAGTTAGGCAACTAAAATCTTACCTTCTCCTCATTCCTTTTTTTAAGTTTTTTTTTTCTGGAAACTTGTTTTTTATAGCATTCTCTTATGAAAAAAAATACATGTAGTCCCCAGATTAATAATTAATATTTACCCATCTTTATGAGAGGATAAGTGAATAGACTTTGCATTTTGGTTAATTTGCCTGTTTTAGATTAGCCTTATTATTTGCTTGTGGATTAGCACTCTTTCTTTATATGGAGACTTGATTGTAATATTATTAAAAAAAAAAGAGTTAGAAAATCCAAATTTTAAACAATCCTTGGGCCTGACAGAGAAAAATATTTAAGCCTTCAGCCTGAACTCTATTTTAAGTGCTCTGCTGATATGAAGTCATTAAAAATTAAATATTTTTCCTTTTTTCTTTTTTTTTTTAATACAAGTATGTAGATTTTAACCAAATTACTTTGGCCACAAATAAAAACCACTCAGCTTCATGATCATAAATAATGCATTTTTATACAGAGTGCAAACTCAGTAGCATTTATAATCTGCCCACAGTCTTCCTAATAAATTAGGTCAAATTAATAGTTGATGTTATGCATACTGACATGAGTGAAATTACATTAAAGATTAATTTGGCCCTCTGCTTAAAATTCAGTTTTGAACCTCTAGGGTTAGACAATTTGCATTATGAAGAACTGATTCTGTATTAAGGTTACTTTTGAGTATGTATGTTCTGAAGTCTGATTTGAAGTTCAGATATATAAATAAATGCATTGATCAGTTTTGAAGAGGAGAGTGGTTACTATCAATGATATTGCTGGTAACCACTGTGAAACAATGTCTCATTTTCAAGGTTGCTGTCATTGCTTCTGTAAAGACACAACTTGTTGCACGCACAGTTTGATGTAGAGCCCCTTAACAGAGTCCTAAGATATTTGTGTATGAGGGGAGAGAAGGGCTATGACCCACCCCTGAAGGCAGGATAACTGAGGTTCTTTTTAATGATAGAACCCTTTGACTGCATTAGAGTGAAATGACCCTAAATGTCTGATATCTATAAATATATGTACTGTGGGTTTATTTCAGAACAATTTGGTTGGAACAGAAATGAGATATGTAACTCGTTGAGTTATTTATAGAAATATAGAAATATAAGATGTAAACATAACACTTTAGAAAATGTATAAAGAAATAAAGAAAGTGTAAGGAATAATAGCAGTAGATATCACCACCTGTGAATCCAGTGAGGAAACCTGCAATCAAGTCTGTTTGTCAAAGTGATAGTTTCTGTCTTGTTCCTTTGGGGTGGGGGAATAGATAGTCCAATGGGTCAATCAGGTGTATTACTTCTCAGGTTCAGGTGGGACAGCTGTACACTGTTGCAGCACTGAGAACCATGTGCTCTGGGGAAGGCCTCAGAAATGAGTCTGGAGGTACTTTGATGTTTTATGACACCTTCTAAGACATGACAGCTGTCTTTCCTGCCAGCAAAGATGAGCCAGGTAAACCTCATTGGAAGGGATGAACACCTTCAGGACCACATCCCAATGTCCAAAAATTCCCCTGGGTGTAGGGGAGCAGTTTTACACCTGAGACAGTTGTGTAAGGAAGGACATTGGCATGATAAAAAAAGCATTATCTCACCTAGCAGGATCTGCTTCTTATCAGGTTTGCTCCTTACCTGGCTCAAACCCCAGCTTGTTGCTAACAGATTGGTTTGGGATGGTCATCCTCTGGTTCATGCCCTCTGCACCCAGGCTGCTCTCATGCAGATCAGAGCATTCACCACCACACACCCTGCTCTCTTCCTCCTTCAGCTGGGGGGTGCAAACCTCAGCAAAGCAACTCCGATGCTTTTGCCAATGGCCAATTGTTTGAGTCATTAACTCTTACCATTTCAGTCTCTCACAGGCAGTGAATATAACCTACCTCGATATTAGCACGATGTGTGAAAGCATCTTTATCTAAACCCTGTTGTCATGGTCTAGCTAGGAGAATTACTAGAACTAAACTTCTACAGTAGCTGGACTGGGGATTGGTTAACCTGGGAGCAGGCTGACTGAGAAATGCCTGTAAATCCCAATGAACAGCAAACTGAACATAAGTGAGCCCTGCCTCCTCCCAGGAGTGAAGTCTAATGGCACACTGTGTTAGAAATGTTGCTGGTATATGAAGGAAGTGATTACTCTCTAATAAACAGAGAAAATATGCAGAATAATGCACCCAATTTTGCCCTTCCCAATACAAGGAACACATCTGTAAAACTGAAGTGAGCTCAGAGGATGGCCATCAAGGGCTGGAGCACTTGCCTCTTGAGGAAAGGCTGAGAAGCTGGGAGAGTGGGGCTTGTTCAGCCTGGAAGTTATTTGGCTGAGTAGATGTGGAGTACATGAACCAGAACACCACTGAAGGCAGGTTGAGACATCTGCATAGCTATTATGACATAGCATTTAGAGACTTATGCCCATCTGGAGCAGCAGGAAGAGGCCAGGCAGGAAAAGATTAATAAGACAGATCTAGAAGCTTATGTTTGAGCAACTGTTTGCTAAAAGAGTGACTAATAAGTGGTAATAGGGCCTCTACTGACTAACTGTTGGTACTAAGTGAACATGAAAGTAGCAAGGAGGAGATAGGGTCAATTGGTGGGTTAGCTGGCATAGTGACACACCTCAATGGTACTTGTTGCATTTTCATATGTGGTGCCCAGTGCTGCCCAAAATGTGTAACTACATAAATCTACTAAAAACTAGAAAAGGAAATCAAAAGCACTGTGAGCATATGCAATGTACTGATGGTTCAATGTACTGGTAATAGCAAATGATTATCAATGAAATGAAAGAACTGAAAAAGAACAAGAACCAAGTATGCAGGTTTAGCCCAAAGAGCTTTCATTTCACAAAGCTATAAGCACCTGAACAAGAAATGAGAAAGTTTCTCAGCTAAAACCATATGGTAAACTAAAAAATTAATTGTCCTTTACTACCATGAGCCCCCACCCCCCTTCATGGCAAAGCCAGGTTTCCAATACAGCTTTTCATCATACAACTGATTTACATCATACAACAGATTTCCTACTGTGATTTTTTTTCAATGTGCCATAAGTATCTTTGAGGAACATTGGGCATATATGGAGAATATGAGGAGATGATGGCTAACAAATGTGAAACCAAAAATAAACTAATAATTTATAGATCACATTATCTATGAACTAGATTTTTCCTGCTCTTTAATGTCTGTGAAAAATTTGGATATAAATCTTAATAAACACAGTTTTACTCTGAAAACAAGGACATTTGTTTTTTGTTAGAGAAAAATAGTATATGTAAAATTAAATATCAAAAGTTAAAGAATCCATACTAAAGTTCCAGTTGCATTTTTTCTTACAGGTCAATACTGCCTACAGTCCCAAAGAAAGGCAAAGGTGGTGTTGCTATATACATTGGAAAAAATACTTTGTAAGACACATTACTTCTTCCAGTTTAAGGAAAAATTTGAGAGACCAAAGTATGGCATTGTTTCTCTTTTCTCAGAACAAGTAGTAATGCAGAAGTTAGAGGGTTTCTTTAAGTTTTGTTTTCTAGAGTTGTAGTTGTATATAAGGTCTCTCACTTGTCCAAAATATCTTTCACGTCTTTTTGTTGATGTTCCTAGCCAATTTAGGATTTCTGATATCACTAAAATTCTTTTGCATCTTGCTAGCTCTCAGGTTTACCAACTTCAGCTCTGGTATAATAGATCTAATTAGAAAAGTTGCCATTCAAGGAATGTATTTAAGGACATGCTATCTTAATTCTCAAACTGTGATCTTTCTTGGTGATTTCATTGCTGTAGTTAATTTTCTGCAAGATGTTAAATTTTGAGTGCTGCTTATATTGTAAAGCAGAACTGGAATTCTAAACATGTTATTGAGCTTCAATAAACTTTTGATAAATATTTGCAGATAAAAAATAATTCCAGTAAAGTAGAAATGCACTCATTACCATATCTATCATATTTAAAATTTTATTTTTAATAATTTTAGCTAAATATTTGTTTCTTTAATAAAATTGGAAAACAAATTGCAAAGAAGAATGAGAATGAAATCTAGTGAAATGGGAACACTGTCAATATGAAAAAAAAAATTGAAGTAATGTCTATATTTGAGCTAAAAAACTTTCCTTCATCAGATGACTTTAAAAAATCAGGTTTTCCAAAACACTAATAATTTTTGCTTACATAGGCCTTTACATATCTCTGTAAAAATTTTCAAATTAAATTCAAATTAGGTTTGCTATTGGGCCTTTGTGTGTTTAACTAATGGGAGGAATTTGAGAAAAGGACACATGAACTGTGTATTTGGAGGAAAAAAAAATGTTACTTTTCCAGAGGGGGACAAAGCGATGCACATTCATATGGGTACACACTTATTAAACCATTTCTCTGTTCATTGAAAGGCAAAATGCTGGAAACCTCCTGGCTGGGAGTGAGGAGTCTAAAGCCAAAGATGAGGAAAGATAAAAAGTGTCTCTGAAAGAGATCAGATGCAGTTCTGTAAGATGCTTGAGTTAAGCATCTTACATCAGCCTTCCTTTGAGAACAGCAAGAAACTGAATCAGCTCAGCTGTACTGACTGTTCATAAATTCACAGCTTCCATGGTCCTGTCCTCTCATCTGACTTCTGACCATGCAGTGCTACCCCAAACTATCCCAGTAGAAATAAGGGGGACAAAGAAAGCAAGATAAAAAACTTGGCCAGTTTCCCAAACAAGCCCATTTCAGTCACAGGAGTGGCAATGGGAGTAAAAGTATGGGTTTTCAGAAAAAGTCTCAGGGTGAAGTTATATTTGGGACAAAACTTAGACCCAGATTCAATCACCTCAATTCATGTGTCTGCAGTACAGATTTCTACAGGTCCTTCTAGTGTCTTTACCTCTCACCAAAGTCAGTGGAGGTCTCTGATGGTCCTTAGTGCCAGTTTAGATGGTGCAAGCTATCCCACCTTCACCTCATAACAGCTTTCAGAAGTGTACAGGTTTCCCCCATACTTCATATCTGCTAGTACTGTGTAAGTATCTCCTACACCTAAACACATACTGAATGGTACTACATAGCTATATTAAGCCCACTAATCTCAGCTTGTAGTCAAGTGAAAATGAGTACCTAGAAAACCATTCTTCTGGTAAAATAAGGTATTTACTTCTGGATGACAAAATAACTTTCCATATTCTTCTATTTAGATATCTGCTGACTTAGCCATAATGACTGCATATAAACACCTTTTGCTATTTTATGCATTTGTATTGTGTTGGATCTTCAGCTGTCTTGACTGGGAGCTATTCCCATCAATGATCTAATATATCTGTTGTCTGGAGGGATTTGTCAAATTACACACCAACTGAAAAATGAACTGAAAGATGTAGATCTTTTACAGAAAATATTTTCTTTCTTTCCTACAGTAGTTGGACTACTATCCATCTCAAGCAGAATTTCATCAGTGAAATAACTTCACATACCACTAATGTTTCCTCTTAATAAACCACAAGATCTAAAATGTAGATGATTATGGAAATCAATCCTGATTAATCCTTTATGACTTCACAGCTAGTATTTCTTTCTAGTAAAGTATATTTAAGATGGTCTTTCCTTGGTCTTTTCTACCTAACCCTGCCTTTTTTTTACCACAGAAGTCACCTAGTCTTTGTCCAAGGGATGATCCAGTACAAATAATGTTCATGCATTGCTACTCAGAGAGAGGCAATGTTAACACTTTCAGACCACCACTGAAAGGCTAAACTTGATTAGCACTCTGTGGGTTTTGCAATAAACACTTTGAAGATGAAGATACAGCCATGAAATTGCCATATGGCAGTAAAGGAAAGGACAAAATGGGACTGGATATTGGTGTCACCTGGGTCAGAGCCAAACTAATTTTCTTAGGAAATCTTGAAACTTCAACCAGCTCACTGGGTCTCTAGCTTATTGAAATACTTTTTTCTATGTAATTAGATGTGAATTACAGTTTTAGATTAAATCTAAATAAATTCAAGTGTTTTCTTAAACAAGTTTGTATGAAATTGTGTGGGTGGAAGAGTAGTAGTGACTTTGAGTGCATCTTTTAACCTGATAGTGTATATTGTAATCCAAATATTTAGTAATAGACTGTGGAATTTAATTTTAGTAGAATCTGTCCTGGAATGAACCAAGAAAAGCTTTCATGGTAAAGGTAATGCCACAGCAACTGTGCATGTCAGAAATTTTACCCATGTTTACTATATCTTAGATTAAAAGTATCCTTAATATTTGCGTGTATTTTTCCAAAATTAATTTGTGTCTGTCTATCTATGGAAAAACATATACAGTACACAAAAATAATATAAAGAGATCATTGAACTGTGGCCAGGCTCTGCAGGGCACCTTATGTGTAGGTGCTTAGTAGAACATGAGTGGTAAAAAACCATGCCTTTTGTGTTAAAAGTCAAACTCACTATGTTGATAACAGTTAAGAAATCCTTTTCCTCCCCTTGAAATCCACTAATCATTGCTACAATATTTCTACTGTTGTTACTGAAAACAATTGCTCGTGTATACGTGTTATGGTCAGTTTTCTGAATTCCAGCTTTCTGAGACACTTTTAACACACAAACCTGACTGTGTGCATAACTCTTACCCCATATCTGCTCTGAAAAACTTCAATTTTTAAGACATAAAATGTCTTTCTAACATACTGATTTGCCATAAAGAGAATCAGAATTCACCAACATCTTTTTGTTACTCTTAGGCTAAAGGCTTTCCAGAGGTGTGATGCAAAGGGGTCATTCTGTACATCGGAAATCACATTGCTTCTGGGAGGGGCCCCAGGTTTAGTTCTCTGGGCCACAGACCATGATATATCTTTGAGTGATTTACGAGGTCCAGCAGAAATTGAGCTCAATACAAACACACAAGAACTTAATTTGTTCAGTGGTACCTGAATTTATCTTCCCAATTTTGCTAAAGGATGACTTTATTCAAAGAAACTATCCACAGATATAAATGCCTGTGAGGCAGAGGCTTTGGGGAGATTTGTAATGGAAGAACATTAAAACTGTATGAAACAGTAAGGCTAATATCAACAAACAAGTCAGACACAAAAGAAAAATGTTAATTTTCTTTTCTACTTTCCTACTGTTTATATGTATCAAAGCTTTCTTGTCACTGGAAAAACTTTTCTGCAATCAAAGTTTTTTCCTAAAGTAGCACCTATAATATTTACAGCACAAACATTTCTGTAAACACTGATAATGAGATTCTGAAACCGGAGAGATGTAGGGTATAGTATAATTGTTTTTTTTGGCTGCAGAGATTCTTGGATAAATTTTAACATCTGGCACCATACTGTATCCTGGAAGACCTACAAGTTTTCATGGAGGAAGAAATTTTATCATTCTGTAAGTCCAGGTTCTGCTCTTGACATCTGGTTTATTTTTGATTATTTTAATTTTTGTTAAAATGAGATACTTTTGGCTGGTTTTCTTTTCCGGTGCTACCCTGAAAAAAGGGTATTCAGGTATATTTTGGGTATATTTTGAAAAAAATTCAAAGGCAGATATGCTTTTCTTGTTTCCTCTAAATAGAAAAGAAACAATATGGCTTGATGAAAAGATGAATGATTAGGAATTAATTTTTCATAATGCCTAATAATCTGTCCTCTGAATCTACCCTGCTGAGAGTGGAAAATCCCTTTCATGTGAGTTGTCTCTTTTATTAGGCACTTATTCTTCTAGTAACTATTACAGATATATTGTCTACTTAAGCTTACCTTGAACTATAATTCTCATTGGCACCTTGAAAGCTGTGTTATTTATCTTTTAACCTTTTTAAGATTCAGCCATCTGTGTCCAAGAGGTCATCAATTATTACATCTTCCCTTCATATTAAAGGATAACATACTAATATGCTAATATATAAAATGTGTTTTCTCTTTACTGTTAGGAGAGTAATTTATTTCTGTTTGGTTTTATTGTAATTTGTCTATAACCACACTGTTCTCAGTCATGCTTTGATAATATATTATATTGGTCTATACCTCTGACTAAACTAAATCCAATCAGTTACAAAAATTAACGTGTGATAGAAATGAGTTTTATCTGACTGGTCCAGAACAAATGGTCCTTCATTAGAAGTCAGGTTTATTTTGCAGCAGGAAAAATAACTATTTTAGTACTAGTATTTGGCATCTCTGCCAATGGCAGGAGGGTTGGAAATAAATGATGTTTAAGGTCCCTTCCAGCCACGATTTCATTATTTCTGAATAAGAAAAATCTGGTATTTGTAGTCACATACCTTTTGGCTTCTATGACTTTCTAAAGTAAATGTCATTGTTTTTCCCTCCCTCTGTTTCACTCTTCTCTAACAATCCCCTGACCCCTCATGCCATCAAAAGGACTCTTTGGTGACTGCTATGACTTAATGCTTTGGAAAATATAATACTAATGGACATATCTCAAGATCATAGATATTGTCTGCTGAAGAAAGTTATTTTGCTATGAAAGTAAACTTTTGTTAAAGAGCAATGAAATTAAAGTAAAATATGTCTAGTTCCTGTCTTTCATATGCATCCTCCTCCCCCAGGTTCAAATGCTGTTAATTCGTGGACGAAAAGAGGATGTGAGGCTGGTGTCATTTAAATATTTTGTTCATTACACTTACTAGGTGATTTGTGGGTAGGAAGTGGGTAGGGACTGTAAGGCACCTTGGATAGTGCTACAATAGCTATGAATCTATTTCTTCAGGCTCTCAGCCTATTTAACTCCTTGCAATGAATTATAGGACAAAAAATTCTGTATTGTTGGCATCCTACATAGTGAATAAAAAAGAATTAAATGCACTACTACTGTCTAAAAAAAGACAGTAAAGACCTACATTAATATTTGGAGTGATATAATTGAACATTTCTTTTTGAATGTGAGTGAATAAGTAATGCCAAGGGAATGATGAGGACATAGATCTGTATGCAGATTTCTTATAGGAACATAGAAGACAAAAGATGATATTGGAGGCTACAGAATTACTTCAGATGTGTAGCAGGAAAGTTTTAAAAGACTGTCTCAGAGTAATTCTGATAACATGAGCATTTAATGGTGTTTTTTTATCAAATACAAAGGAAGCAGCATTAATACCAGATCTCAAAAGTATTCCTTTTGATTACACCGTAAAAAAAAATTCAGTGTTTTATTTCACAGGTCATGAGAAACAGTTTATGATGGGGAAAAAATGTAAAATACTGGGCAATTTCAGTCTCATTCACAACTAACTAAAGGCAATAGAGAGAACTGGTAGGTACTACCTGTTTTATCAGGTCATCAGTGAAGATTCAGGTCTACATGATGTTGTTTGCAGTTCTTAGTGAAAACAGATTACAGTGATAAAATACCAATTTCTGATGGTGTATTTTGAGATAACATGGGCTTTTATGTGACATAATGTTGTGAGCTGTTTTCTAGTTAAATATTAGACCTAAAACCTTTATGTTTTCTGCTTAACCACTAAAATTTCTGCCTCTAAAATTACCTAACTAGTGTTCATATTTCTAAACAAATAATTCTATAAATTTGATCAGTGAAAAACTGTGAGTATAAAATCCAAAATGCTAATTTCTAAGCATTACATATTATTTATTTAATAATAATATTATTACATATAAAAATATATAAAGTTATTATAAAAATAATATTTACTATTTAATGTGCATTTCTTACATATCAAAATTTCTATGATGGTTGGAAGAATAATTCTTTTTTTTTTCTCAACTAGGGTTTCTAAAAACAAACAAACAAACAAACAAATCTATCCCCTTTCAGTATACTAAATCTCACCAGGCAGGTATATTCTCAAAATAGATATTTCAAATATTAATTTTTCATTCTCTTACATAATTCTGAATTTTTTTTTGTTTGTTAGCATGTCTCACAAGATTACCTATCATTAGAATTTTTGTGTTGTTAAAAAAGTATCCATTATGAGAGTGGACTAGCTAAGTAATACTGCCCTTATGGAAAATGTGCAGCTAGAAGTTTAGTTCCTTTCATTTGTACTTAGCCCTTGAGGCAAACAGACATATTTATGATTTTTTTTTCCTCTGATTACCCACTAGAATTCATGTATTTTGAATGAAGTCATTATATATTGACTATTCATTTTATTTCCTTATTTCAGGCAATTTCAGCATTGGAGGATGTCACACGTGTAGATGCTCAGAGGAATGACTGCCTGGCTCAGAACAGCTGGGTGGGGAGTGCATGTGTGGGACAGAGCACTGCCCCACACCCTGCCCCTGGAGCCTTAGTCAGCCTCTGCCCAGTCCCTGCATAGCTGCCAGCCACACAGCATGCCAAAAAGCCCCAAAGAGATCAGCCGACTGCTGGAAAATAGCTCAGTAACTTCAAGTAGCCATGCACTTCTTCTTGGGGGAGGGAGGGATTTTTCTTGACTTCATCTTTGGGGCAATTTAGTTACAAGCCAGAGGTATTGCAAATAAATGGGAAACTTTGGGGATCAGTGTGGTGTCACCAACACTGAATTATTACACATGGTCATTAAGGCAAAATCTACCCCAGAAATAAATCTGCAAAAAAATCAGAGACTATTATAGGTTAGAAAGGACCTTAAAGGTCATCTAGTCCAACCTTCTTGCAATGAGCAGGGACAATTCCCATTAGACCAGGTCATCCAAAACCTTATCCAGCCTGGACTTGGACACTTTCAGAGATGAGGCTTCTACAGCATGCCTGGGTAACCCGTTCCAGTGCCTCACCAACCTTATAATGAAGAATTTCTTTCTAATATTGAACAGAAACCTACCTCTCTTTTGATGCAGCTCAGATAGTCTTTTATCAAATACTATCTTAGAGCAATAAATTAATTGTCCCCACAGCCCTGTATATAGGCTTATCTGAAAATTTACTTCATGATTGTAAATGTTTTTTCTTATTCTGTATGGAATAATACTCATAATCCATTTGTAGGCATTTGCTTTTCAGCAGCAATATCTTCCAATTTAATTAGTTCTTTTTCACATCTTTCAAAGCACTAAATATTTAGCTTAACAAAATTAAATGACTCCTTATATAAATAAGTCAAGTCCTTTAACCTCTTTTCATAAGCTTGGTTTTTCATTACTGTAATCATTTTGACATTTCTCTGAACCTGTTTCAATTTAAGTTCATTTATGTAGGTAACCAAGATTGTTAATTACATTCTATATGTGGTCTAAACTTTACTTTTTAGAGTGTTATGAATGTAGAAGTGGTTTGGTTCTTATTTTCCAATCTGTACTTTCTGTTGCTTTCTAGAAGTGTGAGGCCGTTTCAAATGATTTGTTATACTTGTAGGTCAAACCCATCTCATGGGATTTGAGATAGGAAAAGAAGTGGTGCTCTTAAATTGAAGTAAAGGAGATCAAAGTTCACCTACAGAAAAACACTCTAATGCAATGTCAGAATAAATGGTTTAAGGACACTGTCAAAGACAGAAATTTAAAGAACAGTTTTGACAAATATCTGTCAAGAAAGCTTTATTTTTAATTCATGTGCCTCTTAGTATGAGAAGAGACTACAGGACCTTTTAAAGACCCTTTCATTGTTATGGCTCCAAAGCAAAGTATATTTCACCATCGTAGTAGCAGTTGATGAACTGCTTATGGCTTATTACTTACAGCAGCAAACAGTATTCTTAAATTAAATTCTATTTCAAAATATGTTTCTAAATCCTTGAGAACTAAGGTGAATATATTTAAATCTATTCTGAAATGTACACAATGAGGGATGCCTACAGTTATATTTCTCAGTTATCACAGAGTACAATATCGTAGAAGATCCTGGAGTGGAAGGGACCCACAATGATCATTGAATCATTGAATCATCCTGGCCCTGCATAAGATAGCCCCAAAAATTACACCATGTACCTAAGAGCATTGTCCAAGCACTTCCTGAGTTCTATCAGGCTAGGTGTTGTAACCACTTCTCTGGGGAAGCTGTTCCAATGCCCAGTCATCCCTTGAGTCACAAACCTTTTCCTAACACCTCTCCTGACACAGCCACATGCTATTTCCTTGGATCCTGTAATTTGTCACCAGAGAAATCAGAATCAGCCCCTGTTTCGCCTCCTGAATAATGACCATAATGAGACCTCCTCAGTTTCTTCTTCTTCAGGCTGGACAAGCCAAGGGACCTCAGTCACTTTTCATATACCTTGCCCTTTTTGCTGGACCATGAGTGATTCAGTTTATAAGGGTCTGGAGGAAGCAATGTTTATGCCCTGATGTGATCTCCTTGGGCTGTCTTTTCCTGCCCAACTGTCCCTGGAGCTTTCTGGCTCTCTGGTTCTCTGAACCCTAAGTCTAACCACAAAGGAAGCTTGGCACTGAGGCTGAGGTCCCCATCATTACACGTGGCCCAAAATATAAATGTGACAGAGATCTGTTCAGAGATCACATCTGCTGTGATCCCTTTTAATGCCTTTCCCACCCCAGTGTCTCTGGAGATGTAGACTGTTGTTCTCTGCTCCCTAACCTTAACTGTAATGAAAGCTTGGCACTGGGACTAATGTCACAATCCCCATGGGTGGCCAAGATTACAAAGGGTAGAAGGAGTAATGTTGGCCCTGTTGTGATTCCCTTTGACTTCTTCAGCCTCACTGTCCCTGGAGCTTTAGGTTCTTTGGCTCTCTGAACTCTAGCCTTAATCATAAAGGCAACTTGGTGCTTCAGCTGAGGACCTCATCACTGTGGGTGGCCCAGATTATGAAAGTGTGGAGGCAGCAATGTTGGTGCCCTGACATGATCCCCTTGGAACATCTTTTCCATCCCTGGAAAGGCAGGCATCAAGTGCCTGTCTACAAAGCCTGTAGCTGTAGGCTTTGTAGACAGGCACTTGATGATCATACTTTTCCATCCATCCATCCATCCATCCATCCATCCATCCATCCATCCATCCATCCATCCATCCATCCATCCATCCATCCATCCATCCTTCCATCTGTGCTTCCACTCATCTCTGTGTTAATGTTATTTCTCTAGCATTACAATAAATGCAACCTAATGAGGTTGCATTTATTCCCTTTCCCTTGATCTATAGGCTCTGCCTATGGTCACATATCTTGGGAACTGCTGGGACGTACCATGATAGATGTTCCTACCACCATGCCAGGTCTGTTTTACAGAGCAGGTCAATTTTTCCATTCTGTCTGGATTTTCTGAATGGCAGGCCTGCTCTCAAGCATATTGACCAATCTCCTCAGTTTGAGGTCAGCTGTGAATTTGATGCATCTCTTCTCTATTATTGTCTCTAGTTTGGTGATAAAGACTTTCAATATAAGAGGATCTGGGATGGATACCTTTGGTATGACTCTTGTTAGGAGCATCTGGATACAGTACAATCCATTACCATCTGGGTCCAACCATCAAAATACATTTGGTTCATCTAATTGTTCACTCATGCACTATAATATCCTAATTTGTCCATAGTAGCAATATGGGAGGAAAAGCATAAAATGTTGCTGGAGTCAAAATATTGGACACACCCTCCTCTCTACCCATCTATATATTCTATCATTTTATAATAAAATGCAATCAAGTTGGTCAGGCACAATATACCTTTTGCAGATCCATGCTGTCTGCCCCTGGTCATTCCCACTTCCTGGGCTGGAAGCATACCCATATCATGATTTTTCCAGGCATGAAAGTAAGGCTGGCTAGCCTGTAGTTGCCTAGATTGACCTTCTGGGCCTCTTTTGAAGTTGATTATGACTTTTATTTTGTTATTTTTTTAAGAAGTGTCTTCCAATCTCCACATTTTTTCAGGGATAATGGAGAGTGATTTTATAAAGATCATAGGATCTTGCAAGGTGCAGTCTGTCAGGTCCGTGGGACTTTCAATTAATCCATGACCTAATCTTCATCCTTTACTGCTTTCTTTCTTCCTTGAACTGTGCCTTCAGGCACAAATTTCATATAATTCTTCTAATGCTGGTAATTCTAAAATACAATTTTTCTACAGAGCATTTGCAGTCATGAAGTGCACCAAAATTCTAAACCCAGTACAGGACTTCCTACCTGAAAGTTCCCCAGACACAGTCTTAGTCACAGTCTTAGTCAAAACATGCTCTGTAGCATCATGATCACAGGATTAGAAGCTTTTTCTTGCTCAGAAATCCCTTTGTTTCCTTCAGGAGGAAGATATTTTTCTTGCAGCATTTCATAGTCTGATGATCACAGCAACAAGTTCAATCCATTGACTTCATAGACAAGTACCTGGGATCTCTAATTTCTGTCTCAGTTTTCAAAGCCCCCCAACTATTTTCCAAAAAGTGTTCTGATTACAACTGAGGCTCCAAGAACGTGATGATGAAATTATTCTCATCAGCTGTCTATTCTCAGGAAAGAGACAGACATATAACATAAGATAATTTAATGTCACCAAGCTCCCACAAATTGTAGTTTCATGGACCCTTGGGAAGAAAGGATGAACATAAATGAATAGTATGTCTTTTGGCTGTCTGGGAAATTATATTACGATGTAATGTGAATTTCTTCCTGTTGAGGAGAAAATAGAATTTCATTAGCACATTTCCAGGACTAGAATTGTCCTGCTGCTGTTTGCCATGTTCATTTCTCTTATGTCTTTGCTTTTACTTATAAATGGTGGAGTATTGGCTCTTGATACTCTTTCTGTTAGAGCTTAAGTTAAAAAAAGCTCTGACCATTTAAACGTCTTCTTTTTCCCTCAGTAGCTCACCTTACTATTTCTCTTAATCTCTCTTAAAATTTTGCTGTTCTTGAGAAACATCCTATTGCTGTTAATACTCTGCTAGTTTTAACTCCTTAGGTTTTCTGAATATGCAGCTATATACTTTGATTATTCTTTCATAGAGCATTTTATGTTACTGTTTTCACTTTTCTGTAATTGCCTTTTGGTTTTCAGATTATCAAACAATTCTTTCATTCAACTATATTTTTTTCTGACCTCCTAATCTTACCATTCCTTTGTATGCAAATACTTTACTTGAAAGCTTTTGATGTTATTGATTTTTAAGAGATTAAACTTATTCTACACTTTTTCCTTCATTCACTTTCTGCACAAACAAATTCTCAGGCTTGTTTAATTCCTTTTTATTGATGTATAAGATATAGTTTTGCTTTACTTTCTTCAGAATGGTGAAGGTCAATCCTTTTTTACTGCTTTGCCTTACAACTTTAAAATATTATGAAAAATTAACTAAAAAAACCCCAAAAACTTCAAACCTGTGAGCTGGTTACAATACTTTTTTTTTGTAATAAAAAAATTCATCCACAAAGCATTCCCTAAATCCACTTGAATCTTTAAATGCTGTCATAGTACTTTTTGAACATGCAGTTCTGTAGAAGATAGTTAAGTCTTCCACTCTGGAATTCCTTTCCATTATAAGCTGGTTATTCTTTTCTGCTAAACTTGACTTAAATACTTTTATTTAACTTCCAAAATTTCCAAATGATCTATTAGGTTTGTTCAAAACCAGGAAGTTAGGAAACTTGGTTGGGATTTCTACCACTGATTCCCTATAGTTCCTGCTGCATTTCCTGGGTTTGTATTTTACCTCCATGCTGGGAGAGCTTATACTACACAATTTACTGCCACAAACAGACAAAATATGTATCAAATATAGCAAAATGCATATAGCAATCACAAAACATTCCTCAGCATTCTGGAAAGCATTCCTTCTTACCGCGTACAGAGTAAAACCCATTACCAGAAGACTTCAAAGTATTACTAAAAAGCTCTTTGCAGGAATTTATGGCCATGTACCATTTTAGAGTGAGTGGCTTTTCAAGCACCACCACAGTTACTCCTTGTTAGGGTCACTAAAGCTTTCAGATTTTTTGCATTCTCTCTATTTAAAAATACATTGCTCACATATTTTATCTTTACAGAGAATGTCAATATTTCAAATTTTTGCACTGTAGATTTATTGTTAGTGATCTATTAAAGATGAAAGAGAACTGATTGATGTATCCAAACACGATTCTTGTTCAATTTTAAATACCTGTAGGACATTATTCCTTATGCTCTTCATATATCATTCTAGGATGGCAGAGATGCTCACTGAGATGTATCTGCCAGGCCAGTAGAGGCACCTGAGGTAGTGTAGTGAATCTAAGATGGGACTACATGCCAACTCTTAGGCAACCAAGTTGCTGTAATTTTTTTCAGGCTATTATCTGACTCATCTCCTTTTATCTAATATGTATTGCTTATAGACCAAGTTCCTTTTAAAGATCTTCCAATTATCATTCAAATTTATGTCAATTTCTGTCTTTTCCCTTAATTTCTTTCATTTCCATTTTTCTGAGTTTTTTAAAGGCTTTTGCCTCTGATTTACAGTATTTTGATATCTTTTCTTGCTGGTGTGCACATCAAAGCCCTTAACCCTCAGAACCTCCTACCTGATCTGTAACTACCAGGTATAGCAGACAAGGTCCTATGTGACACTTTGGAAACCACAGTTTGTAGTAGGGACATATGTCAGATTTGAATTTCAAGAATTATGCATAGGAAAAACCTTGCTGTTAGGTTATTAACAGAGTTTAAATACCCAGCTTTAAATATTCTTAGGACAGGTGAACAAATATGTTGCTACTTCAGAGTTTTATTTCCTGGTGCTTTCCAGAGACAGCATATGTTGACCTGTTTGCTCAAACCTAATTTCAAGGGGAAGAAACACACAGACATGTGGGAAGAGATGAGTGCTGGGAAATGTTTAAGTGTCTGAATCTGCATTCTGGTAGGTGTGTTAATGTGTGATGGTCAAACGAGGATAATTTAAGGTTTACGAGGATCTACTACTAAAACTTTAATGAAATGAGTCTGGAAAGTTCATGCATCATTAAGGACATCTGTCATAGGGTATGCATGTGAAATTCTTGCTAACTGGCATGCTGGGAATACATTATCAATGTGTTCCAGAAAGAAAAATGAGACTAAAACCAAGTGAAATGTGAGGCAAAGACAGAAAAGGACCCTTTCTTATAAATATCTTCAAACTTACATGTGGATAATTGATATTTTGGCAAAGAAATGTGTACTCACTATAGATTCATTCTCTGGTCATCTAACTTTTAGGTAAATAGAAATTTTTGCTCTTATTAATTTTCTGTGATATGGAAGAATAGTAACCACTTCAGTTAAAAGATAAGTTATGAAATAATATTTTGTCAGGTTATTTTTTTGTTTTGTTTTGTTTTACACAAACAAATTGACAACTGATGTAGTGAAAAGTACACCTTCAGAAAATGTTAATTAAAATGAAATTTTAGCAGAAAATTTCTCCATCTGGAAAACCTTTTAATAAAAGTTTTGGTTACAAAAACACTGGCTACTTCCAGTGCAGTGGACATGAGCCAGCAATGTGTGCTTGCAGCTCATAGAAGCAGTGATATTCTGAGCTGCACCAAAGTCAGTGTGACTAGGAGGCTGAGGGAAGTGGTTGTAAAGATAGGCTGAGAAAGTTGGCATAGCTCAGGAAAGCTAAGAGATGAGAAGGCTTCAGGGAGACCTTAATTCTGTCTTTCAATATATAAAGGAGTCTTACAAAAAAGACAGAGATGCTGAGGCCTGTAGTGACAGGATAAGGGGCAATGGTTTTAAACTGACAGTATGTATATTTAGTTTGGATGTAAGGAAGAAATTTTGTTTATTATAAGTTTGGTGGGACACTTGAAAATGTTCTCCAGAGGAGTCATGGAAACCCCCTTGAAAATGTTCAGTCCTATAGGAAGGGGCTTTGAAGATCCTGATCTACTGGAAGATGCCTTTGTCTATGACATGGGGGTTGAGCTTGCTGCTCTTAGAAGGTTCCTTCCAACTAAAACCTTTCTATAAAGGGTTTGAGTAGGAAATATTGAGTAAATCTTTGGGAAAACTAGTGGAACTTTAAAAGCAAAACATTTCAAACTTGCTGAAGCCATGATAACTGAGCTTGTTGAAGATAATCTGAAGAGAGTTCAAGTGGCAGCATAAGCTATTATTTTCTGGGTTGCAAAGCTTGCATGTCCCTTGCAAATTAATGTATATTTCAGAACAGATCAAGAGCAACTTTGCTGAGAATGATTTGGGAGTTCTGGCAGATGAGAGGCTGGACATGAGCTGGAAATGTGCACTTGCAGCCCAGAAAGCCAATTGTATCCTGGGCTGCATCCAAAGCATCATGGCCAGGATGGCAAGAGGGAATTCTGCCCCTCTACTCTCCTCTGGTGTGAGCCCACCATGAGTGCTGCCTCCTGCTCTGGTGTACCCAGCACAGAAAAGGATATCAGTCTGTTGGAGCAAGTCCAGAGCAGGCCTGCAAGATGATTAGAGGGATGAAGCACCTATTCTATGAGGCAAGGATGAGAGAATTGAGATGCATCAGCCTAGAGAAGAGAAGACTTTGGGATGACCTAATTGCAACCTTCAGCAAAGTACGTAAGGAGGGCCTACAGGAATCATAGTCCCCTTTCAACCCAAACAATTCTATTATTGAATGAAGAGACAAGTAAGCTCATGCCAAATTAACTGTCCATTTCTTCTGTTATAGGGAAATGGAAATTATTCACTTTCAGTAAAATAAATACTGAGGATAACCAAAAGTTATTTTGGTTTTTTGTTTGCTTGCTTGTTTTGTAAGATATTTAGACAGCTGTGCCTCTTCATTGATGAAAGAAAAACTCCCATATCCAAATCAGAAAAAAAATCTCTTATGTGAACAGAAGGAAAACAAGAATTGTGTAAAAATTACAACACATCTTGAAGAATCTGCAGATAAATAAATTATGGACAAATAGAACAGTTGTCAAAACCAAAGAAAAACTAAATTGCTTGTATTTTAAAATCATGCAATATTCTCTGAGATGGTTTTGAACAATATAGAATGGATAATGCAGAAGACAGGCTGCTGTGTGATTTCATCAGATATGGAGCCAGAATACAAATGGACTGCACAACCAAATCTACAACCATGAAACTTTCCCTAAGTTATGTCTGTTGTATGTAATAAATACTAGTTTCTGGCTCTGAAATCAAGGGGTATGGAATTGTTTACAATAACACAGTGTTCTTTGATAGTAGACATAGAATTAGTCTAGACATATTCCCTGTATTTTAACTGTCCCTAATGTCAAAGGTATGGAGTAGTTGCAGAGTAAATGTTACCATTTTTCTTGTGTTTGTTTCTTTCTCTACAAAACTTTATTTGGAAGTATGAAACTGGTATCCTTACTTACACAAGTGTCACTTAGACTTATCATGGCAGATGGGAAGTATCACTGAAGACAAAGAGATTTGGAGAACATTTTCATGACCCAAGTATGATTCATAGTTGGTTGCTGCATAGAGAGAAATAGCCACAGACTTTTTTTTTTTAAGTTCGGTCTTATGATCTTAGCATCTTCACAAATGTTACATCACTTGCTGTAACTTCTTTTCACCCTCACATTTCATATTTTCTTCTGGTATCCAAAAACCCAAGACTAACACCAGTGAAATTCATGGATACTGGCTAAGTATAAATGAGAGAAGAATTAGAGTTATTTTGTACTTTTGTGTTTGCAATGGAGTAGTTCAAAGAAAAAAAGAGGTGCTATTTTCACTTTGTTCTTTGAGGCATTTTTTGTATTCAAGTCTGGACAGAAGGATAGAAGTAGTTACTGGCAAAAAAAAAATCCAGTCTGGATTCTTTTATTCCAGTTACTTTTATTAATATTCACATTATGTAGGAAGAACTACTTCAGTCTTTCAAAATTTATGGGCCTCCAAAAATCTGGTGTACCTATTTGTTGGTGATGGATTCTCTGAATCAGGGGCTGGAGCACAGAGCAAGAAGCCAGTATGAGTAGCATTAGTGCTTTATGAGTTTAAAGGAAAGTTTGGAGCACTACATGGACAGCTAATTTAGAGGTCTACCGCAACATCAGCAACTAAAGGTGATCTGATTTTGGCAGTAATGGCAAGACAACCTGGAAATCTGTTTTGCATTAGCCATCAATACTGTCATCCCTTTGCCCCTTGAGGACATGTGGTATGTATCTAGCCCTGGGAACTGTTGTAGATTTCACTGCTAGTAAATCTGCAGTTATTACACGCGATGTTAGAACCTTAATGGATCCAACATCATCAAATACCAGTCTAACACTTGTTCCCTTTTTGTGCTGCACCATTCAGAAATACACATGAAGCCAATGAGGAGATAACAAAAATTATTCCAGATAAAGAAATACTGCAATAAACCCTACAGAATTCTGGAAAAAGTTCTACAAGAAAAGAGGTGCAGCCATTTTGATTATGCAGATGAGGAAGAGAAGGGTTAATCAGTAACTTTGCTGCCAACCTTAGCTCTTTATTTACTAATAGAAAAGGATGAAGAACAGTTGTAGGAAAAAGTAGAATCCTTAATATATTATCAATATTAGAATTTGCTTGGTTTGATTAAGACTAATGGACATATTTATCTCACTTTATTATAAGTAATAAATAAATTTCCCAAAATATCTGTATCTAGTGCCATTGAAGCCAGTCTGCTGTGTGAGGCAGCAACATTTGACTGTTAAACATGACATAGGAGCCACACTGCCCTTCTGAGGCAGCAGCTGAAAGTCAGCAGTCAAGGGCACCAGAACTAATGCTAGATTAATTACTTATTTTTCCACAGCTAAACTGTGCAATGGGAGGCAATGGAGGAAGCTTATACACTTATGGTGTAGTTGTCAGCATGTGATTAAGTATTGCATGAGCTAGATGTCTGCATTTTTATTGGGATCTACTCAGTGTAGTGATATACTCACTTGGTGCTTTTGAGGTATGCACCTCTTGCCGTTTGAAGCAGCACCCAAGGTTGTCCAAGACACCTGTCCAGGGACAGCAGAAATAGCAAGGCAGGTAACTAAACACCTGGTAGCTTACAGGAGGCTGTCCTAAAGACAAGCATCAATGCTTGCATTTACAAAAGGGAGTCATGTGGACTGGAGACTGAAGATCTTCTCAGCTGAACGAATACATCTTACACATTTCTGGGAGTGTTTCTGCCCATACAGATATAAACCAAGCCTGGGGTTCAAGAAGCATGAATATTCCTTTTATAATCCAAAACAAGAGAAATGGAGGCTAAAAATATTGGCTTTATAAGACTTAATTGAAATTACTGTGGAGAAATTTTGAAAAATTGTAAATGTGAGAAAATTTGATGAGAATAATTTTGAAATTAAAGAATTCCTAATTTTTATAAAGGAATGAAAACAAGCGCAAACTGATGACAATGGACAATAGACTTCTGCAGAGTCAAAGAAATGCTGGAATGCAAGGTCCCCTATGAAAAAAGTTTAACAAATCAGGTGTATTAGAGACTCAGCGATTCCTTAAAAAGCAATATTAGGAATAGAAAGACAAAGAATTGCTGTGAAGAGGAATGATAGGACATATACTGAGATTAAATAGAGTTAAGTGTTGGTTTGGGCATGACTTCAAACTATAAAAAAAAATTGACAAAATTAGGTAGTAGGCTAAATTACTAAAGGAATAAAATTGGAAAATAGAGGCAATGAAAGGCTAATAATTACTAATTGAACAGTAACAAAATGTTAGTAAAATCAGAAAGACTGAAGCACAAAATTAGGTACCTCCAGCCAAGGATGTCATAAAGGAACCAAAAGGGCATTCTTAGTGTATTTGAAGAAAAAAACTCCAAGAGACAGTTGATTACACACTGAAGATGAAAAGAAATTGAAGATTATGCTAAGTGGCCAAAAGGCTGAGTGAGTTTTTACCTTTCCTGAGGTAACTTTCAGATGTGATCAGATAGCTAAGAGAGTGAGGGGTCTAAGCCATATATGCAAAACCAGTTGGTACGGAAGTGCTCTGGTAAGTTAAAAGACCTCAAATCAGGTCAATATTAGTAAATCACCCTTGAGTACTAGGAGTACTCAATAAAATAATTATAGTTTTTGGTTGCAGAAGCATATTTTAGATCAAATTTCTAAAAGGGTAAAAAGTAGTTATCTAGCCATGGTAGTTACCATGTTGTCAGTCTCCTTCTAATAGAAAACAATCCAAAGGTTATAGTAATTTGCAACATCAGCAATATTATGCTGCTGAGTAGAAACAAATATCACCTGATTCGTACATGTACAAATATAAATATTACTGAAAAATATAGGACATACCATGACTGGACTGAATATCTGAATAAGCCTAAAGGCCAACTCTGTTGGTTTTGCATGGCCTGGTTCTTTGTAGTGGGGGGCCATGGAGGTGGCTTCTGTGAGAAGCTCCTAGAACCTTCCACCATGTCTGACAGAGCCAATTCCTGATGGCTCTGAAGATGGATATGCCACTGGCCAAGGCTGGGCAAATTAGGGATGTTGGTAATGTCTTTGTGATAACAAAGAAGAAATCAAAATGAAGTTTGGCTAGCAGTTTTAATTCTAGCCAAAGAAGAGGAGGAGATGAGAACATGCGAGCGAAAACAACGTGGAGACCCCAAGGTCAGGGGAGAAGGAGGGGCAGGAGCTGCTCCAGGTGCCAGAGCTGACATTCCTCTGCAGGCCGTGGTGAGAACGTGGTGAAGCAGCTCTGCCCCTGCAGCCCCTGGGGATCCATGGGGGATGATGCAGAGATGCCACCACAGCCCCTGGGGATCCATGGGGGATGCAGAGATCCCACCACAGCCCCTGGGGATCCATGGGGGATGCAGAGATCCACCCACAGCCCCTGGGGATCCACGGGGGATGCAGAGATCCCTCCACAGCCCCTGGGGATCCATGGGGGATGCAGAGAGCCACCCACAGCCCCTGGGGATGCAGAGATCCACCCACAGCCCCTGGGGATCCATGGGGGATGCAGAGATCCACTTGCAGCCTGTGGGGGAGGTGCTCATTCTGGAGAGGATGGATGCCTGGAGGAGGCTGTGATCCAGTGGGAGAACTGGTGGAGAGAGAGGGCCCTTGCTTCCAGGCTGGAGCAGCCTGTCCTTGGAGCACTGCACCCTGTGGAAGAGTGACCCATAGCTCAGCAGTTTTGGAAAGATTGTGTGCCTGTTGGAGAGACTCGTGTTAAAGCTCACAGGGAGCTGCTGCTTGTGAGATGGAGCCACATTGGAGAAGTTCAAGGAAAACTGTCTCCCACAGTTCAGCAGGGGCAGGACTCCTGAGCAGCAAGAGAAACCACAGGTGATGAAGTGACCTCAGCTCCCTGTGCTGCTGGTGACAGGGAGGGGTTGAGGGGGAAGGGGTTTTTAAGGGTTTTTTACTTTTCATTATCCTGTTCTGATTTTGTTAGTAATAAATTCACTTAGTATCTCTCAGTTGAGCCTGTTTTGCCCATGATGGTATTTAGTGGATGATCTGTCTCCCAGACCTTAACTTAGGAAGCCTTCATTATATTTTCTCTCCTCTGTCATGCTGCAGAGGAGTGAGCAAGAGGTCTTTGTGGGTGTCTGGCATCTGGACAGGGTCAAACAACAATTTGAAAGCAAAAGGAATGATCCACGGAAATTTAGGAAGCAAAAGACCAAAATAGGATGTAGCAGGTTTAAATAAACAAAAGTGGTGTTGAAATATGAGTTACTTTTCATGTCTGAAGTAGACAGAAGTAGCTGTTGAAACCAATCACTCCAAGAGGTATTTAGTGTTGACATTTAAGCAAAATCTCCTAATCAAATCTAATTAATCAGCAAATTACTTAATCCAGTGATATTGTAAAGTATTTTACAGGAAACATATAAATATATAATAAAATGGAATAAATAAATATCTCTTGGGAATATGCAGATATAGTTGACAGTGAATTTAGAGTTATGGCTGGATCCTAGAATTTCTTCATGAATTGTTTTCCATTCATTGTCTCTGCAAAGTAGATATGAGGCTCAGTTCACCTGAAGTAATTGAGTGGAACAAGATTTACTGAAGCAATGTTACAGAGATGAATTTTATGTTGGTAAAATTCTTTGACACCTCAGATGGAAACTGCTGCATAAGGGAAAAATATTATATTGTATTACTAACTTCATGCACCACAGATATTTTGGGAGGAAAGCAAAGTGTAAATAAGGTCATCAGAGTGATAATATTTGCAGACCTTTCTTCCTTCTGTCAACCTTATTTAGAATTTGCTCAATGTGTGCATTTGGAACTGCTGAGTTTCAAGAACTGTTCAAAATAATCTTGTTGCTCCACTGTAAATGTTTGTTGCACTGTATTTTGTTAAATACTATTGAAGAAAATGACAAAGGTTTGTCTATTTTCATGGCAGTTTTTCCACTGAATATTAGCAACTTCCAAAAATGGTTTAAAACAAAAAGAATATTAAAAAATAACATCAAGGATAAAAAATGTATATTTAGTTTTCCTATAACTTCTGAGTTGATCAAAGCTATGTGGAATAAGTAATAATCTTTATGATAATTTTTTTGATAATTTAGAATTATGAATATTATTGAAAGAGAAACCTTACTTGAGGATATTATTCTAATGGAAAATTTTCTTATATATATTTCTTTACACAATCTTATAAAAAGAAGACAATTTCCATTATTTTATTAAAATTACTACCTATTTGTAATGTTTTTATTTTCAAATTGGTCATTCAATAATACAAATCCAGTATAAAAAGTAGCTGATGGAAAAATAAGTTCCTATGTCCTCAGAGAAGAAAGCAATACAATAAGGAGATAATGGCAATAAGATGTTTTTCATGCAATGTCTTAGTTACCGACCATATAATTCTTTAGTAGCGTCTCTGCAAATTAAATTTTTTTATCTGAGAACAAATGCTACTAGAGTTCTCAACCAAAAGATTATATTTTCTTTATATAAATGTTGTTGATTAATCTTAACACAATTCATCAGCTGCTTGGACCTGTGATGGTAATTTTATGATTTATTTATGTGTGATTCCATGAAAGATAATGCCTTACCATAAAAAAGCCATATTATACATAGTGGTAAACACTTTTTAAAAATCAAAATGCTTTAAGGTCTGCGTTGAGCCTGGTTGGATGCCAAATACCCAGAAAAGTCTCTCTATCACTCCACTCCACAATTGGACAGGGGAGAGAAAATGTAATGAAAGACTTTTGAGTCAAGATAAGGACTGGGAGAGATGACTCATCAAACACAGTCAGGGAAAAAGCAGACTTAACTTTGGGTCATAACTGTATTTATTACCAATCAAAATCAGAGCAGGATAATAAGAAGTAAAATAAATAATAAAACCACCTTGCACCCCACCCATTCTTCTGTCCCAGGCTCTGTCTTCACTCAGTGGCACAGGGAGACAGGGAATGGGCTTTATGGTCCATTTATGACAGGTTGTTTCTGCTGCTGTTCAGGGAGAAGAATCCTTCCCCTGATCCAGCATGGAGTCCCTCTCATGGAAGACAGTTCTCCATGAACATCAATATGTGCCCTTCCCATGGGCTGCAGTTCTTCACTATCTGCTCCAATATGGGTTTTTTCTAAGGGGTGCAATCCTTCAAGAACCGGCTGCTCCAGTTTGTGTCTCCCAAAGGTCACAAGGGCAACCAGGTAACCTGCTCCTGTGTGGGATCCCCTCTCCAAGGGTCTGTGGGTCCTGCCAGGAGCTTGTTCCTGCACAGGCTTTGCACAGGGTCAGAGCCTTCCTTCAGGCACCCAACTCTCCAGTGTGGGTCTCCTCCATGGGCTGCAGGTGGATCTCTGCACACCAGTGGTCCCCCATGGGCTGCAGGGGCACACCTTCCCTGAAAACAAGGCCCATTCCCTATGAAACAATCTTTTTTCATCAGAGCCAAACCTCTGTGCAGTTCCTACTCTTGCCAGCACCCTTACTCTCCGATTTGTCATACAAAGCAGTTTCCACAAAGGCCTTTCTGTTGAATGATGATTTACTGTTTGAACATTTATATTCTACTTTCAAGGATAAGAAAACTGTTGGGGCAGATTTATGTGTTTATTCAATTTTCTTTTTTTGATGTCCTGTTACAATGTTCATGGGTTTTAGATTTACTTAGTATGAACCTTTTATTGTGATTATCTGCTTTGCTCTGATTTAGTCACCCACGAAGGCATTTGTTGTATTATAAAAATTTTGAGATTTACTTTCTTGGATCTCAGGGTAACTAAATGTCGACAAGAATACTGCACAGGTTCTTGGCCATGCTGATGAAAGTTTATATGTACTATTTATGCATTTAGAAAGTCAGAAGTCCTTTAGAAAAAATTCTTGGATAGTGGACTGGAGTTTTGGGATGTGTAGTTTCCACATGACATATTTGATTTCCATATTTTAATTGCTATGATGTCACAATGCGCTGATCATTTATGAGACCTGAATTAAATAAAGGTCTACTCTACCATATTTACTGACAAAATATTATTTTAAATGGTATGAAAATCCATTTATTGTTTTAAATGCATATATTTATTTGTTAAATACTTATTTATAGAAAATCATTATTTAAAAATTTAGCCTTTCAATTTGAAGCCAACATCTTACAATTAAGCTTGTATTATCTGTGGCTAGAGGCAAACAATGTTACTAAGAACTCAGTACTTCTTAATGTACTGGAATGGTTTTCCAGTCATAATTTGCATATTATCTCATACACAAAACTGAATGCCAAAGAATCAGTTTTGAAAACTCACTATGACTTATTTGTGTTTTGCTATTTATTATATTCATTTTTCTGGTCCTAATGTTCTTGAAACTGTAAAAAGGATTTATTGTTTCGAATTAAAATGTCTTTGAATTTCTTTTTTTTGCTTTTACCACACTGAACTTCTAAGACACAATGGAACATAATACAATAATTTTTCTCACTTCTTTATATATTAAGATTTTCTATTGGAGTTGCAAATGGTGCTTTTAATAGAGCTAATTTGCATAACAACAGTACAGTACAATTAGATTTGTTTTAAAGGGGGAATTACTGAAATTTTTATTTTATATTAGATGTGAAACATTTGACATTATCATCAAAACCTCTATTCATTATCATAATGAATAACAGTCTTTTTTTTAGTTCTTTTTCTAGGATAACTTTTTATGCTAGCAGTGACTTGGCAAAGAATTTTTAAAATCTCTCAGGCTCTCAAGATCGTGTATCCTGTCTCAGCAAGTATTGTAAAAAGTGTAATATCTCTGTTTGCAATTATAATAATACATTGCAATTTAAGGTCAACTTGAATTTGAAAAATTTAATGTACAGTATAAGAACAGGTTGTTTGGTTAGAGTTCTTTACAGGTACTTTTCAACATAGTGTTTAATTGCTGAGAACTCTCATTTTGTTTCAAGTTTTTGAAGGATGGGATCGTGTTACCTTTCAGGACTAAATTGTGTTGTTGAAACATATAAAATAAGGAAAGAATTTCTTTGCATCACTAGAGGTATTTTCAAGATTCAACCATTGAAAAAAAGAAAAAAAAACAACCCTCTTAAGTTAAACATGGATAAAACATGAGTGAATAATTTCATTTGCAAAACAAATATTTTTAATTAGTCTCATAAGTATACATTAGATGAACAGCTTGATTTTTTTTCTTTAAATGCTTTGATTAGAACTGATAGAAACTACTAGAACTACTGAAAAATTAAATACAGTCTCCAGTTTTATTTTCTTTCTTTTACATCTAAAACCTAGTAAAATGATGTCAGAAGCTCTTCCATGACATGCATAGGTGAGTCTCTAAAAGGCATAATAAAGATGATCTGTAAGGAAAAATTATAAAGGAGAAAATGGCTGAGAGAATTCTTAGAGAAAATGATCTTGAGGGCCCTATCAGAGACAGGTAATCATTCCTATCCCAGTGGTAGGGAATGGGTGACATCAGACTGGGTAAAAAGGTTAAGAGAGACATGAGTGAGAGATAAGCAACAAGACAACAGGTAACTAAATCGTCTAATGGCTGAATTGTTCTCTTAAGTCAGTAAGTGTATTGGTTAACTATCCTTTGGCTTTGTAGGGCACTTGGACACACTCACATGTAAACATCCAAACTTAGGTGTGTTTATCTTCCACTGAAAATTTAGCTCTTCTGATAGTAGCTACACTTAGTATTGCAACAGAATATGAAATATCTCACCTGCAGCTTAACATGCTATGTTTTTCTTATGCCTTTAATAATAGTGGTTTAGAGGAGGCAACAAAGGAGACACATTGAAAAAAGTGAAAATATCATTCCACTGTTAAATTCACTTTTATACATTACAGTGTATAAGTAAAAAGCCAGTCTCTTTAGTGCTCCACTTTGGAATGTTACCAATTAGTTTTGAAAACTCATGATGTACAAAAAGAAAATTTTAAATTCTCAGGATTCTCTCATTAACAGAGAAAACATTTTTCCACCCTTTTTTTTTTTTTGGAGTGATTAGCTGTTTATCATATGCTAAAACAGCTCAGTGATGGTTTCAGAAAGTTGAATGTTTTTAACCCTAAGTCCTCAATGACATGAATGACAATTTCATGATCTCCCCAGAGAAGAACAGGAGCTTATTATAAAACAGGTTCTAGGTGGCAGAAAAGAATATTTCCATTGGAAATGCCTAATGGTCTAATTTATATTCAAATGCAAATCAGGTGCCCAGCTGAGGTCCATGTGCACTAATGCACGCAGCATGGGTAACAGACAAGATGAGCTGGAAGCCATGGGGTGAGAGCAAAGCTGAGATGTAATTGCTATCATGGAAACAGAGTGGGACAACTCACATAGCTGGAGTGCTGCACTGGACTCTTCTCCTTTTCCTGTCTCTTCAGAAGAGGGTGGCCCTTTATATTGGGGAGGTTTTTGATGCCATGGATATTGAAACTAACGACAATGGAGTTGAATGCCTGTGGGTGAGAATTAAGGGGAAGGCCAACAAGGCTGACATTCTGCTGGCAGTCTGTTATCATCCACCCAACTGGGAAGAAGAGGTGGACAACTTACTCTGTAAGCAGCTGGAGAATGGTTCAGCATCACCAGCCCTTGTTCTTGTAGGTGACTTCAACCTACCAGACATCTGCTGGGAACTTAAAACAGAAGAAAAGAGCCAGTCCAGGAAGTTCTTAGGGTGTGTGGGGGAAAACTTTTTGTCACAGCTGCTGGGTGACTCAGAGGTGACCTTATCACTCTCTGCAGCTCCCTGTGGTTGCAGTCAGCTGGGGGTTGGTCTCTTTCTCCAGCCAGCACTGACAGAACCAGAGGACACAGTCTCAAGCTGCGCCAAGGGAAATATCAGTTAGATATTAGGAAAAAGTTTTTATGGAAAGAGTGATAAAGTACTTGAATGGTCTGCCCAGGCAGGTGGTGGAATCACCATCCCTGGATGTGTTTAAAAAAAGACTGGATGTGGCACCCAGTGCCATGGTTTAGTTGAGGTGTTAGGGCATGGGTTGGACTCTGTGATATCTACATATCCTCACTGAAATAAATGACCAGGAAATGCTAATAGCTGTGATATGTTTAAAATCATATAATATCATATCTCTCTTTATCTTTGAGGGATTGCAGTGTAGCATTATGTTAAATTGCTTTCCATATACTAATTCTTCTGGGATCTTAACAGACAGAGAGACCATGTCTCTAGACCTAAACAGCAAATCTCTGTTAGCATTGTTGGAGCAACTTTCCCATCAGTGAAGCTCATGGTTTTAAAAGCACAAGAAGTTTCTAAAAAGCACTGCTAGGCTGCAGAAGACTTTGCTGCCAGTGAACCTGCCTCAACATTAGGAGGAGGAAATAAAATTTGTATGTATCTAGTTGAACCTGATAGGAAGATAGGCTGAGAAGACTTATGATTTCAAAAAAGTGCAGGGAGTTAACAAGAATAGGACTCTTCTTCCTTTTCAGAAACACAAGTAATTGACTGCTAGAACTGCTTCTGCTGTGGGTATTGATCAGTGACAGTTAGAGATGTTCTTTACAATCACTTGCCCTGTGAGGCCTAATTAACAAAGGCTGGCTTGCTGAATTAGATAAAACTCAATGTCCACTGAAATTAATGTGATGCTGTCTAAGTGTCTTTCAACTATTAAGGAAAATCAAGTTTAAGTGGAAGAAACGAGGGAAGTCCTGGTAAGTGCTAGAACAATTGTGACTGGAAAAGTGGATTAAGACAACAGTTTTGCAAGGACAATGTGAGGCTCAAAGACACTCTCTTAAAAAGTGCCTCTTCATTGTTGTTATGTTTTTAATAGTGTTTATTCTATTTAACTAAAAAACCATAATTTTTTTCTGGGAATCACTAAATTGAAGAAGAAGCAGAGACTGAGAAATCAGAGCTTTTAAAAATGAAACAATTTATTGGCTGTGCTGTACCACCCAGCATATACTTGGCTATCACCTTTCTGGGTGGTCAAAAACTGAGTTTAAACAAGCGACAAAGGTTTCACTGAAGCCATCAACACTGGTGCTTTCACGCTCAGAGTCCTGTATTCACAGCAGAACTAGGATTAACTCTGTATTTAATCTGCAGGACCACTATGGTTTTGAGCTCTTCAGCCTCAATCCCATGTTGGCTAACCAGATACAAAGGTCCTGTGTTGCAGCCAGATTTATAAATCAGCTCTCAGAGGAGACTAAATAGACCAGTTGATCACAACCAACAAAAATTTCAACAAGATATTTAGGAAATCCATTTAATAATAGTAATAAAAATTATGTCACAGCTAGTGCTGGATCTAAAAATGACAGAGCAGAAGAGATGAGGCATATGCATAATTAGGTGGGGTTTGTAATACTCACATACTCAGTTTAAGCCTGTTCATTTTCTTTAATATGGACTATTCAGCAGTTTATGTTTTAGATAAACTGCTTATTTTGCATCCTACTTGTTTCTATGTAGCCTCTTTATATACGGACTCTTTATTTTCTCGGATAACCTTTCCATCTGATTGAATTCAAGGTTGCTGGTTTTTTTTTTCTCAAATGCACATTTCCATTCTTTTAAAACATGGGCTCTTCCACAGCTTTTTCAAGTGTGGTTTAACATAGTTTCAGGGTATGTTTGGCCAAATATCTCAACATCATTTCATTTATGGTACTTTTAAAGATAGTTAACCTTTTCCTCTTAGATTTATTTAATATTCATCAGGCTACAACACCTGGACTTCTGAGATTGCTCTGTTTCTTTTCTCATGGTAAGAATGACAGACCAGAGGTAGAGCATAGCTCTGGAAATGGCTGTTCAAAGCCATATTCCCTGAATGCCAGGGAATTATCCTGATGTCATGTAAAAATCCATAAATATACTACATATGGGGAAGGGAAATATTATGTGGAAAATTAGTAAGATTATTTATAGAAGTTACATTTAGGCTAGTTTAAATGCTTAAGACTGAAATAAAGAGACCTGTAAGCTAAGAATGGAGGAAGGGTTGCTTCAGGAATACTCTGGCTTTGAAACAGACTTTGATATCCAGTAACAGCAGCTGAAGTTTTTATTATACTTTGGAGAAGACTATCTGGCAGAATGCCCTGGAACCTCATGCTTTCAGAAGTCAACTTTTTGAAGCATACACTGGATAGACCCAAAGTTTACCAGCTATAAACTAGTCTCTCCTTCTCCCTTTCTTGTTTTTGGTGAAAGTTAATGAAAGCTGAAATGTCTTAAAGATAATTATCTGCCAGTTTACAGTAGTTACTTTCAGTGAGAAACTTTTGAGAGAGAAAGAAAGCAAAGTCTCATCATCTTCAGGATACAATAAATTGAAAGTAATGTAATTTGGAAATTGAAGTCTTTCATAATTAGCCAAGATCCATATCTTCTATTTTCTGTCTGTAATCATTGTGCATTCAAAAGTAAAATCCTCAAAGCTTAATTTGATGGAAAGTATCTGCCTTTGTGACAGGTTACTGGAAAACATAGAGCTAAGAATTTCAGTCACTTCAGCCTTTCTATAACTTTTTGAGAGAAGACCTCAGTATTGACAAAAGGATAAGCTTTGAATCTAAGAGGTTCTTAGATTAGTTTCCATCAAATACGGTGCAAGAACCATGCCAGTAGATCTCTGGTGCTCACAGGATTGATGACATAAACTATAAGGTTATGTACAGCAATGCACACCAGTTTGCTTAATATCCAGAGGCATTCAAACACCAGATAGTGTTTCAAACACTTTGAAAAATGATCTGCTTTGTTTTTTAAGTAGAGGAATTATATAGATGCTAGCTGTCGAATGACAGCAAATTACACATCCTCTTTATTTTATACTATCATTTATCAGAATCAGGTTTTGTTATATGTAAAGTGGTTTAGATCAATAGCTAGAAATCTGCTTGTGTTGTATTGATTTCCTGAGAAGATTATATATGAAGATGACAAGTAGTTATGGCTGACACAGACCAATTTCCAGTTGCCTAACGGATTTAGCACATTTCAGTTCTGTGAGTACAATAGACTACTGAAAGTATTTTGAATATTTTTACTGTATATTCAGTGACAATAAGAATACAATCTGGAGAGCTTAAACTAGAACCATAGGCATGAAAATATAATTTTTATCCTTTAAGCATCATTTAGTAAACAATTAGTAAGTCAAATATGTGTAGAAAGCAGACTTGTTACTTGGTATTATGTTTTTTAATTTGTGGCTAAACCACAGATATAGAAATAAAACAGCAAAGAAATCAGTTCTATAGCAAACATGAGTCAAGTAATGGGAAAATGTGACAGAGCATAACTGAAGCTTCATTTATAAATATCTAAGCTCCATTCGATCACATTTTTTATTAAAAAACTGTATCTATTCACAGCTCACAGTAGTTGAATAAATTGCAGCATCTAAAATGATTATGGGTCTTTTTCTTCTAATTCTTGTCTTTTCATTGCCAAGTGTTTCTTTTTTTCTACCCACTTGATATCACTTTATAAAAGGAATTATTTGAATTGAGTCAACTGGGACATTTGATGTCACTGGGAATGCTGGTGGAGGAGAGGCTGAATATGAGGAGGCAATGTGGTCTTGCAGGTAGATTAGGTATGGAATTATCTTTTTTTTTTTTTTTCATTCCAGAAAAAAACCAGCATATATGTACTTCACACATACTTGTTACCACACTATATTTGAGACAATGAATGCTTAAACATTAACAAGTTCTCATATCATTATTTGGTTTCTACTGGATTTAAATGAATAAGGTTTTAAGAGCTTGTCCACAAGCAATGAAAATGTATTACTGTGCGAGTAATTTTCATAAATGGCAATGTCTTAAGAACAGTCCTGATGGGAAGGACCTGGAGGTATTTGTTGCTATATGTTACTGTTAATTTTGCACCATAATTTTGTACAGCTCTTAAAAATGGCATCATTTGACTTCTGTCAAACTTCCCAACACTGTTGGTGAGGAAGTCAGCTATGGGAGGTACCACACTGGATCTGCTGTTTGTGAACAGAGAAGGAATGGTGGGTGGTGTGATGGCTGGAGGTCATCTTGGACACAGCAATCACAGAATGATAGTTTTAAATTCTTTGAGAAATAAGTAGCAGGGTCTGCAGAACTGTTACCTTGGAATTCCACAGTTCAGGCTGGTTCATAGACTCCCTTGTGAAGCAGTCCAGAATGACAAAGAAGTCCAAGAAGGCTTGACAATCTTTGAGAATGAAATTTTCAAGCTACAGGAGAAACCCCATGTGCTCAAAAGTGTGCTAGGCATTACAGAAGAAGATTGGCCTGGTTAAACAGAGGACTTTGGCTTGAACTCAGGAAAAAACATGGGCAGTTTACTACCTTTTTATGAAGGAGCCGCCAACTCAGGAGGACTACAAGGTTATCATAAGATTATGGAGAGTTATAATTAGAAGTGCCAAAGCCCAATGAGAACCCAATCAAACTCCTGCTGTAGAATATTAGATGTTAGGAAAAATTTCTTCTCTGAATGGGAGCCCTGGAACCGGCTGCCCAGAGAGGTGGTGGAGTGACTATCCCTCAAGGCATTTAAAAGACCTGTGTATGTGACCCAGGAGCACGATTTAGTGGTGTCCTTGGCAGTGCTGGGTTAATGATTGGACTCAATGAGCTTAAAGGTCTTTTCCAATGTAAATGATCCTATGATGATATGATTCCTTAGATTTCCTAAAATGTCACAGTATATGAAAGTGCAATAAAATTTTTATTGAGGCTATGTATCATAAAAAAGTCTACCAATCAACAATTATGACAGTTGACTATGCAAAAATGAAATAAGTATTTCTTAACAGAATTAAATTGTTGTATAGTGTTTCAAACTTTATAGGTATTTATTCATACATTCTGGGCACTACTTTTTTCCTCACAGGAATTTCAGTTTACACACACTTTTTACTTAGCTTGTGTTGACACTTCACATACTGAAGACTTCAGTCATCACCTCTTTGTAGTACAGCATTGTAGAACCATCCATGATATAGGATTGGGTGCTAACACAAAACTGTAAAAGTTTTAATGAAAGAGAGAACAATCACATCTGATTATCTTCCAGAATCTTCTAATGAAAGATTTTAATTTCACTGCACCTAAGTGAAGAGAATATATTTTTCTTTCATTGTGTTTGGCTTGGTGACCTCATTTAGCCTTGATGGGCTGGTATTTACTATATTCTAACAGCTTTCAAAAATTATTTACCACTACTACCAAGCTACCCATAAGACATTTCCCTCTGGTGACAGGTTAATGTTGGCCTTGAAGTCCATCTAGATGGCTTGACAGAATATCTCCTCGAAGATAGGAGATATTCTGTCTCATGGATAAAGACAATCACATGGATAAAGACAATAAAGCAGAAGAGCAAATTCAAATAAATTGATGTATTTATATCTTTGTATAAATATTGTTATCATCACTGGAGCTAAGATCAGTCTATTTGCCTCAAGCATATTCTTCAGAGTTTGCACCTTGATTTACTGTGCCTGAACTACCGCTGAGGACAGACCCTCCTTACTGTTTACATGGAAAACTCCTAGTAAAGGCTTCTTCCTAAATCATACTGTAGCCATGGTGTTCAGTAACTCACAGCAATCAAATGAAGAATACCAAGAAAGTAGATGAAGGATATGCACTGTAAAATTAGTGTTGGTGCATTCTATACCTTTGTAGTCTTTAAGAGTGTTTAAAATAATAAAAAGAATGTGTGGGCACACCATTGTCTGCAGGCTGTTCCTGGGAACATGTAGAAACCCACAGAATTCAGCTCCAAAAATACTAAACAAAAACATTTTGACTGATTTATCTTCCAAAGTGTGGAGCTAAGAAAGAAGTTCTACATCTTTCAACCTTTTCAGGTGCATGAGAAGGACAGTCAGAAGCTGGCTGAAATAATGTTTTGTTCTGTCCTTTGCTACTAGAATATTAATATTTACTGTATTTTATTTTAAATTTGAACAGTTTAGATAACACCCCTAAATGCTGAATTTCTCTTGTTATACTGAGGCATGATTCTGGCCTGAAATTTGCTGCATAGAGTTAATGGACTTAGAAGGCTCCTGTCACAAAGATAACAGCAGTTTTACCATGTATTCATCAAGTATTTCCACATAGGAAAATCATTTATTAATCTTTCTTTTTCAGACATTCTCTAACTTCACAAGACTAGTTCCAGTGAGATAGTGGCTGAAAATAGAATTAATGATTGTTATGAGGATGTCTGACACAATGTTTCTTCTTTTTTTTTTTTTTTTTCATTTCTCATTGCACTGTGTAGTATTGGACTACAGCTGTTATTAAAAAAAAAATCCTATCACACAATGCATTTTCATATGGTTAAGTTCTAAAAAATTTTTCAAAAAATCTGTTAGAAGAGACTTCTTGGAAATTAAGGTTTTTTTCCCCCAGAATATTATATCATTTCATTTTGATGGAAAATATTTTTGTTTTGATTTATATCTGAGGAACAGAAAGACTTTTGAATGTATTGAATAATTTTTACTTATTCAGTTGAATAAGTGATATGTCAGAGCAGCATCATATAAGTAGTTATGAAAAGACTGACATAAATTGTGTTAAGATTTAACTTTTGTCTAGGGTATTACCTTTACTATTATCAGTAATGTTAATCTAAAATCTCTGATGAGTTGAGCTACAAATTATTTAAAAAGGCATGAATAAATTTTCCACTTATTTTCTGTGAGAATCCACTCCCTATCTTGAATGCTCTTTCTGCCCCTTCTGGTCTGTTTATTTCTAACTGCAAACTAAATCACCACGGAATTGTACTGCAATAGCCCTGATACTTTGCTCTAATTTCCAGTCTGTTTCTTCTACTACACCTATGATTATTCTATTGTCCACTGTCAAGAAATGTGCCTTTTGATTTTCTTTAGTACCATCCCAAGTGCACATTTTATTTATATAACTATTCGATGAAATAATAGTTATAAGTTTGATCTTCTCAATGGGATTAGTAATTTTATTCTTAAAATAAAGTCAAAGACAAAATGGACAAAACTCAGCTCTTTTCGAATTCACCATCATGCAATTTTCATATTTAATGTACTTATTAAATAACTATTATCCTTTAAGTTATAGAAATAATTTAAACCAAGACTGAAAAACCCTGAGTCCTCAGGTCAGGTAAAGCAAGAAAACAAGGGGAATGTTTAGAGCACAGATCCATCTCATTTGTTCTTTATTTTCTCTAGATGTAGCTGTTACAGCACAGACTAACAACACATGAGAACAAAATAGCAAGTGGTGAGAAATTATTCTGTTGTAGGAGCTGTTTCAAGAAATCAAAACTTCCTGTGAGATTAAGTGACCTACCTAAGAGTGTTACTCCTAGGTAGAGTAATACTGGAATTTTGGATGTGATAAATGAGCATCAGGTATGGAAATACAGTTCTCTGATTAGATACTAAGATTTCAATTCCCCCATCCTAGCTAGACTGTTTTTCTTATTTCAAGAAATTCACTAATTCAGCACACTTAACTGTAGGGAACTACTCAATAGAACAAACACAGATGTCTTTTTTGTGATATTTCCAGAGGTATCTGAAACATTCACAGAGGTCTGACAGACAAGACAGGACAGAGAGGGGCCTCTTAAGGCCAGAGAAAATAGTCAACAGTAGACTTCCTCATGCTTAGAGAATAAACACTTACTTCAAGCTAGTCATCTAGGGCTTGCTTCAGTTTCCCACTTTCCCACACACTCAGTGCCAACAGAGATGCCTTGCAATCCTATTTCATCCAAAGTCAATACTCAGATGAATGGGGGACGTTGTATCTACGACCAGAAACACAGAATCACAGAAGCATTAAGGTTAGAAGGGACATCTAGAGATCATCCAGTCCAAAGGGTCACCTAGGGCAAGTTACACAGGAATGTGCCCAGGTGGAAGAGAGGAAGACCCCAGAGCTCCGGTAGCTCCTTGTGTCTCTTGTACTGAGGTGCCCAGAAAAGAACACGCCAGATGTGGCCTCACCAGGGCTGAGTAGAGGGACAGAACCAACTCCCTTGACCTGTTGGCAATGCTATTCCTAAGGCATCCTAGGGTACTGCAGGCTTTCCTGGTCACAGTTCATTCTTCTCAGTTCTGCTGAGCAGGACCTGGGAGTCTTGTTGGGTTGACAAGCTGACCACAAGCACACTCCTGGCTTGTGGTCAACTTGTCAACCCAACAAGACTCCCAGGTCCTGCTCAGCAGAACTGAGAAGAATTCGCCACAAGAGCCGTCACTGGAGGTCTGAACCACTGTCCAGCAGTGCTTCTGAGCGTCCCTACAGGCAGCCTAAGGTGTGAACTGAAACTGATGGCTTAAATTGCCATGTGAATAAAAATGTAGGAAATGAATGCCATAATCCTTTTCCTTTCTGTGTTTTTCTGTTGACTTCTGTTTACTTACCTCACTGAGTAAAATCCCTAAAAAAATCTTAGGGCTGTGCACTGATGAGTAGAGCATAAGTACTTGTCTAGGGCTGTGCTCCTAAGCGAGAATAGGTGACAGATGCCAAATCAAATTAAAAAAAAAAAAAAGAAAAAAAAAGAGAGGAACCCTCAGCTGTATATATTTATGAGGTTTAGTGCTGAGGATGACTGTCTAAGTTAACAATTAAAAAAAAAGGAAATTTTTTGTTCTGTTACCATTTGTCTTTTAGATTTTCACCTGGTACTTGGCTCAGAGGATCACTTAAATATTTTAAATATGTGAAGATATTCCCATTTCTCAAAGAAACTGGGGTACTTTTATGAGAAAGGGATATTTGACTATAACTCTCAGTTACACAAATAAAGGTACAGTTGTATTTGCAGTGCAAATATGTATTCTCTCTCTCTCTAAAAAATTTGACCAACTCATTGCAACACATCTATTAAATGAACCCCAAAGGTTAACAGATAATAGCACATTTTGTTATTTGAGATCACAGTCTGCCCTCTCCTAAGGTTTTACGTGTAAAAAGAAGAAAAACAGGGTAACTTTCAATTAGCATAGCTACATTTATATTTTATAAGAGTGATGGTGGTAGAAAACACAAATACTGCAGATACCGAAGCAATAAATAAGTCAGAGGTGTGAACTAACATATATCAAGGGAAAACAGGCAGGAAGAATTAAATGCCTTTACAGGTGTTGAGGACTACTACACCTGACAATTTTATTATCTGCTGAGGATGACATTTCCTCTGTGATGTTCAGTAGCAGAAGACTGCTAGACACAAACAATACAAGTTGAACTCAATATTCTGTAACAATAAAAGTTGTTAGTGAAAGCTCAGTGTATGCCTAGCATGAAATGTAGACTTGATCAGCTACATAGAAATTGTGGTCCACTTTGCAAATGAGGATGTGATGATTAGATTTTCTTGGGCAGTAGGTGGGTTTAATCTCCTGTAATATTGAATATTTACAGTGCAAGTAGCTACATCTGAGCCTGTGATCAATGATTTTATTAGCAGACCCAGGGACTACTGGGCCATTCCAAAGAGTGAATGCATACAGTGTGCATATCAAGCGTGTGTTGTATAGATTTGCTGCCAAAGTGATGTCCTAATTGCTACATCATAAATATAACCCTTAGGATCTAGGTCACATTGTAATAAGTAAGACATTGGGTGTGCAGAGCTGTAAGTCATAGAAATAATCCTATGTTTTCAATATTCATTCAAGGAATTTTTCTGATTTCTTCAATTTTTCTTATAATTTTTCTGTTCTGCTTCTTTCTTGCAGAAAAAGGATCCTACACATAATCACATACACGTGTTCATGTATTTATTTGACTAATTCAGAGATCATTTCTGTCTCTTAATGTGAAACAATATTTTGATTCCCTATTACAAAAACATGCATTATTTAAATAAATTCCTCTAAAACTTAATGCTTGGAGCTTCATCAGGAATTACTCATCAGCAAATTACTGCAGCTTGAAAAGGAAATGGGTGGTATGGTTAATACTAGCCACATAATTTGTGATGAAAAATAGAGGGAAAATAAAAATAATCCTTTTTAACTGTTTCAGTGGGAGCTATTTCTTAATGTTTCCATTCTAATATCTGTTTCTACTTTCTCCCTCAATCTCTCTTCTCAGTCAAGCACTTCAGGTATTACAGTGGAGATGGATAAACACTGGGATACAACAGCAGAGAAGGTGAATAATGGCTCTCCAGCACACCAGTACCCCTGCACCAGCTGCTCCAGACAGACTTTTTAAAATGGGATGTAAAAGACAGGTGTTTGCTGAGGTGCAGATATTCTCAGAACCTGCACATAAAATAAAAATGTTTTCATACCTTGTGATTCTTCCATGTATAAGATTGAGTAATCATTGTGAAGTAACTACTTACAGAAATACTCTTCCTCTGATATATCTAAGACAGCTGGAATTCACCCAATAGTTTCAATTTAAAACTTTTTTAGTTGTTTGGGAGATAGCTTTAGTTTAACTTTTTTCCTCCTGCGAGGGAGTTAACTTCTTTCATGCAGCCATACAAATGAGTTAGATTTCATGAGTAGAAATGTTGCAAAATTAAGAGCAAAATTATTGGGGCAGTGAGAGAAACTAATAAAATTTATGAGACTGAAGACACACTGAAAGATCTTCTTAGGAGTAACTAATGAAGCAAAGATAGGACAATCTACAAATCCCCTAAATAAAACTCTATAATGGAGCAGAAAAGACAAGTTCTGCTAAACAAGAATCTGTTAAAAAAGAAGGTGGGCAGGAGGTAACTGGTAAAAATTCGGGTATGGATGGGAAATCTAAAGGAAATTTTTTTTACCTTTTACTTTTGTCACCAAAAAAAAAAAAGCATCAGGATTTTTATTATGTCTGTACAAAAAAAAAAAAAAAAAAGGATAGCAAATATGGAACTCCATGAAAAATCAATGCAATGTGATTATATTTTAGAATTCTTAAAGACAAAGCTCAAAATCCTACATAGATTGATACTGTGGAGACCCATAGTAATAGTCTGAAAAGGCCCAAATATGCAAGAAAGGCAAACGTGAAAATGTGTTAGGAAAGATAAATGAAAGAATAAGGAGTAAGACCTAAACTGTCTCACCCAGTAGTCTGTTCTGCATCATTAAAAATCAAAAAAATTCTAGAATGAATGAAAGCCAAGAATTAGAAATTGAGGAGGAAAAGAGTAAAAAAGGCTCCCACAACCTCTAACTACCAATGTAGACTACTAGATTGTTGCTTTTCACAAAGGTGAAGAAAAATAAGAGAAACTCAACAATGTTTCTGCCAAAAATATATATATTTTTTTTTTAATTTGGAGATAGAAGATTTTTTTTCTAAGGTTGCAGATATGGAGGCTTTTATGTGAAAAAAATGAAAAATACATATATTTACAAAATAGTTTTTAGATTCACTTTGAGATTAGACAAATAATTCAAAGGAATATCTCAGGAATTTCAGTGGATGGTCCAGCATTATATGCAGAATGATCTGTAAGAAATCATTCTTGTACTGCAGGATAGGCTCCACAGATTTTATACATATTTTCTCTTATTTCACATAGCTCTGGGTAGTGTTAAGTTGAGGGCCTAATTTTCTTTAAGATAAGAAAACTGTTCCCTACTATGCAGGGATATTTCTCCCCACAAAATGTCAGTGGCATAGCCTCCAGCATTATATTTCTTTTCTTTCAGTGGTACATGCATTTGTAAATGATTTAATTCTTAATTTCTTATTTAAGATACAAAAAGACAAGTTTGACACAATTTTTCCCTTTTAAACACTCAGTCTATCTGGAGAAAGATAAATATGATGTCCATTTTCTTAATAGCATTTATAATCATGACTTCAATGCCTATAGGTCTCAAGATGTGTAACAATATATAACTAAAACTACAAGGCAAATGAAGACATGACTCATTGAATTTCAGAGCCTTTAAAAAATGTAGGGAAAAAGCCCAACTACCACCATGAAATTATATAAACTATTCATTGAAGAAAATGTTTACCTTTTTATCATTAGCTGTGTTTCTTTATCAGTTGACAAGACCTTTATGGGCCTTAAAGACCATTTACTTCCAACCCCCCTGACATGGACAGGGACACCTTCTACAAGACCAGATTGGTCAAAGTTTTCATCCAAGCAAGCCTTGAGCACTTCCAGGAATGGGTTATCCATGACTTCAATTTGTTCTAGCACCTTACCACCCTGACCATAAAGAGTTTTTTCCTAATATCTAATCTGAACTTACTCTCTTTCAGTTTGAAGCCATTCCCCCTTGTCCTATCTCTACATGCTCTTATAAAATGTTCCTCTCCATCTATCCTGTAGGCCCCTTTAGGTTCTGGAAGGTGCTATAAGATCTCACTTTTGCCTTTTCTTCCCCAGTCTGTACAACCTCAAGCATCTCAGTCTGTCTTTGTAGGACAGGTGCTTCAGCACTCTGATCATCTTTTTGGCCTCTTCTGGACTTACTCTGACATGTCCCCGTCCTTCTCATGTTGGGGGCTCCAGAGTTGGATGCAGGACTCCAGGTGGGGTTTCACCAGATCAGAGTAAAGGAGTACAATCACCTCCCTCAGTTTGCTGGCCACAGTGCTTTGGATGCAGCCCAGGACATGGTTGGTGTTCTGGGCTGTAAATGCACATTGCTGGGTTGTTTCAAGCTTCTTGTGAACCAATACACACATGTCCTTTTCCTCAGAGTCTCTGTTAATCCATTTTCCATCCATCCTTTATGCTTGGATTATATCCCAGTCCATGTACAGGACCTTATAATGCCATAAAGATAAATCCTTGTGTAATTTACACAGTGTAGGAGAATTATTACAATGAAATGGGTTGCTTCACTCTGCTGCTTTTTGCTAGGACAGAATTAGTTTTCTTCATAGTAGCCAGGATGGGGCTGTGTTCTGGACTTGTGCTGGAATGTGTTGCAACAGGAGTGTTTGCATTACTGCTGAGCAGAGCTTACACAGCATCAAGGCCTTTTCTGCTTCTCACTCCACCAGTGAGGGGGCTGTGGGTGCACAGGGAGCTGTGAGCAGACACAGCCAGGACAGCTGACTCCAAATGAGTCCAAATGATATCCCAAACTGAGGGATATCCTTTACCATATGGCATTATGCTCAGCATATAAGCCGGGGAGAAGGAGGAAGGAGGGAATGTTAAGAGTGATGGTGCTTTCTTCCCAAGGTGCTGCTACATGTGGTGGAGCCTGGCTGAGAATCCACCTGCCCACAGGAAAGAGTGAATAAATCCCTTGTTTTGTTCTGCTGGCATGAACAACTTTTGCTTTACCTGTTAAACTGAATTTATGTCAACCCACAAATCTTACTTATAGTTTTCTGATTCTCTTCCTCACACCACCAGGGGTGAACAAGTGAGCAGCTGTGTGGAGCTCATCAGCCAGCTCGGGTTGGGTTAAACCACAAGTTTCACTTTTGAGAATTTTTCAGCATATATTTTACACCCCAGTTTATTGGGTATGAAATGTGCTTCTTTAAGAGTTTGTCACTACAACTGTGTCAAATTCAAATTTTGATGGCTACATTCTCTTTACAGATATTACTTAGAGATTTGATTTAGCCAAAGTATAATTTTTCTGTTATCCTCTGTTGCTTCAAGTCACACCTTCTATTGCTAATCTAACCAACTATAAAACTGGATGGAACACTGTGAAAAACTACATAAATGAACTTCCATGGAGCTTGACATTGCTTTTTCATGAAAATATGGTATTTATGAAATATACTTATTTAATAATTTCATAATGCTGTACAAACATTTAATTAACTTCAGAGTGTTACTTTGCTAGTAAATGAATACTATTATTATTCCAGATAATAGTCATTGAGGTCAGAAAGCTGCATAAGGGTGATGACAGTTTCCTACTCCCAAAGCTTATTTTCATTCTTGAGATTAATCTTGAATAATTGCTTTCTAAACCTGAAAATGGACATTTCTAAAAAAAAAAAGAACATATGCAAATAGAACAAGAGAGTCCATTACAATTTAAATGATTTTAAAATATACCAATGCACAAAAATAATCAGCCATCAGCATCAACCATACAATAGCTGTACCTCTGCATCAGGTGACTGGGCTAGGTTGTGTTTTCTGGCATGCTTTGTTTTGAATATAAATGTTAAAATAACCTATATTTCCAACTGGAAGGGAAAGAATTCCCAAAGGAGTTGGGGTTATTGCACTGCTTATTTGTTTTCCTTTCTAGGAGAACTTGAGTACCTCAAGATTCAGGAAGAATCTCTTTTTTTCCTATACAACTCAGTTCAGGATTTTTGATCTTTAGGCTTGAATTTATTACCCATTTATGCACATGACAATTTTACTAAAAGATAGAACAAGTGTTTTATAGCTTCCTAGCTCCTTTCCTCCCTTTTAAATGTCTGGGGGTGTTGTGCTTCCAACATCTCAGGGAACCAAGCCCAGAGTTTTTAGGGGATAGAAAGGAGGCTTTTTTCTTCTGCTCTTACTTCAATACATTTTAGTACAGGGCAAGTCCCAAGCTCCCACAAAAATAAATATATTTAACTGATTGAGGTATTTTTCCTCCTGTTTTTCTTCCTTTTTTCTTCTTTCTTGACCCCCTGCCCCTCCCCGTTTTTATTTTAAATATACAATTAACCCTTACTAGTTTAGTGACCTGTGCAGAGTGGGTTATAGCTCACTGTAACAATGTACTATTCTGAGATTAATGTCGTTATTCTTATGACATAAGGACATCAAAAGGCATATAAAAACACTCAGAGTGACAGGTGGCATTTGCTTTGTTACTGTGCTTTTGCACATGCCTGTGCCATCTCTTCACAGACACAGTGGGGCTTTGATTCTTTGGTGTTTTATATTCCTGCACTTTCCACAGTGCTGCTATGGATCTACAGTATGCTAGGAATTGCAGAAATTCAAAGCATGCATGTAAAGGGATAAATGATAAATTGTTGATGGGGAAAAAAAAACGGCTGTGGTCAAGCATGGGAAATAATCCATGAGAAATTTGTATTCCAGAAAGAGTACAAACTCCCATGGGGAACATAAATGATCACTATTGTTTGTCCTACAATTTTCAACCATTCCAGAGAGGTTTCCTACTAATACAAATCTTAAAAATAGTTAATCATTAACAAATGCCAAAAATGCACCCTCTCATAGCTGGGTAGTGTATTTTAATCCTGTAAGTGTCATTGTGTCACTCTCTGGTTCAACATTGGTTTCCCAGTTTAGTATTCAGAGAGCTAATTCATTTTGTTGCTGGCAGCAGTGCATTAATGATGAAGCTACGACAATGAACACTGTCTGCATAACAAATGTGTCTTTCTCAAGCTGCAGTAAATACAAAGTGATTAACATGAAATAACTGCTCCAGCAAACTGCTTCTTGGCTTTTAAATAGATACTAGTGTTTTTATTTAACCCTGCATTTGTCAGATATATCTTGAATGGCCTTGTTTTCATTTATTTTTTGGAGGAGGGGCAATTGCCACCTTGGAGCTTTATTTTACAGAGTGCATTCTCTTCTAGGTCTGCTGTTAACATACTGGATGCAAATGATTATTAATACTCTGTTCCCTGCTTCTGACATTTACTAAGGCAGAAGCATCAAACAGAACTAAATCACATCATGCTCCTTCCAGCTATCTTAATCCTGCCATCCTATTGGAGATAATGAAAATAAGGTCTGAGCAGGTTAATGTTGCAGATGTTAATAACCTTTAAATCTAAAAGAACCCAAGGTGAAGTTGGTTTGCATCCCAAGTGAGGCAGGAAAGTACAAAGAGAGAAGATGGTGAACAAGAAGAATCAAACTGAAGTTTCTCTCCCCTCACAGCTCCACCCCCGTTTTTTATTCATAATCCAGGCATAATGAAAAATCTGAGCAATGTCACTGTATTATGAAAAGATGTGATTATTCTATTATTAGAAGAAGCAAGAAAGAGACAAAACAGAGACAGAGACAGACAGGGACAGAGATGGAGACAGTTGATTTGACAGTCAATGTCCCTTATCCCTGTTGCCACTCAATCCCTGTTGGGGGAGCCCCTACCTGAAATGTTACAGTGAAAACAGAAAAGCATAGCACCCTCCACGAAACACTTTGAAATGGTTCTCTTGTCTTCCAGACAATCCTCTAAAGCCATGCTGTTCACATTCCTGCTGTCATTTCACTTCATCTCATGATAATGTGCTAGTAGCGTAGGCTTTCTACTCCGCAACAGTCTTTTAGAGACAGAGTTTTATTGGAAGATGTTGTATAAGGGAGTTCAAGTATTCTTTTTTTTTTTTTTTTCCCTGCTAAAGCATTGCTATGAGGTCTGGAAATTTTTTCATTCATATTGTATATATGGCACTTTTGCCATCAATAGCTACAAATTGAATGATTGCATTCTGGAAATGTGTTTTTATGGTTCTGTGAAGGCCATTTAAAGGTTTACCTCAGTGAAAAATAAACAGCATCATGAAAATATGATGCATATTCAAGAATAGTACAAAAGGAAAATCAGATGAGAAAATTTTGCTCTCTTCAGGGAAATCACAAAAGGTATTAATGATATGTTGGGATTTTACAAACCTGAAAATAGACATGCTGATCCGCTTACCAGAAGTGTTGAGTAAAATTTAGAGGGCAGGGAGGAAAAAAAAGAAGTATCTTCAGACTCTTTTTTTTCATTAAACACAAGTCAGGTTCATGGGAGCTTTAAATCAAAGGAAAAAAAATACCTCTATTCCTAAGAATGTGCATGTGTTATTAAAAAGGAAAAGAGATGTGGGAAACAACTTTGCTTGGAGCAGAATGCATGTGGACTCATGATCACAACATAACCTTCCAAAGCCCATCAGTAGCAGAGAAGGGAATGGCTGGTAAATAGGCAAACCAAATTTCCTGAAATATTCCCTTGACTCAAATGTAATCACATATGAATAGGATAAGATCAACAGAGAAGTTCTGGTTCACAGTCAAAAATATTCTCATAATTACAGCTCTCATCTTCCATTTTGGTAAGCTAGGATAGTTTGAAAATAGCATCCAGGTAAGGTAAGATGAGTTGTGCCTGCTGTGCTCAACACAGGAGGATCTGGAATACCTACAACCAAAAGACCTGCTGACATTAAAGTACTCAAAAAAGCAGTAACATCTTCAATCTCCCCTTTTTGCAGTATGTTAGGTGTGCAATGAACTGGCATAAGCACTTACTCCCTGCTACTTTACTCCCTGCTTTTGTCTACACACTAAAGCTGGTGGTGTGGGACAACAGACTCTCCAACACAGCAAAGTTAGGTTCAGGAAGCCTGAGAACATGTAGGCATCTGTTCCATAAGCCCTGCTAATATTTGTCCCTGCTCTTTTAAAATTATGACTACTGAATTTTAGTTGGTTAAATCAGATTAATTTGAAGTCATTTAGCTAAGATTTTTTTTTCCTTTTTCTTTTCTTAAACTTGGGGTTATATGCCAAGCTTTAAATGACAGACCACTAATGAAAATTCTGTAATAATGAAAAAATACAGCTTTTAATGAAAATGATGAAAAATAGCACCAGATCAGGAAAGCAAAGAAAAACCATATGCTCATAATCACAGCTTTCATCAGTAAAACCAATTTAAAGTTTTCTCTAAATTAAACAAAATAACCAACTCCCTAACAGACTTAATTATTGAATGAACCAACAATTTAAGAGTATGAAAGAAGTTCTGATTGCCATGCACTGATGGTGAGATGAAAGTATCAAGTCAACATCAGTTTTCAGAGAAAGTTGTTCAACTTGCCACAAAGTGCTATGTGGCCATCAGTCACTCTTTCTGCAGGGGTTTATTGCCAGAGCTGTGGGAATTCTGGTGAAATCAAGGCACAGGTTTTGAACACCATGGATGAAGCCATACAGAAAAAGAGAATCTCAAATATTTTACAGAGTCCAGTTAAATCTTTCATTAATTAGGTAACCATTATTCTTCAACTGAACTATTTGGACAGTTAATATGCAATCAGAAAACCAACTCTCACTCTAAGGAAACTTGGCAAGCAATGTACCCCTGCACCACGTGCATTCTTTCAAGGTATCTGGCACCATTATTTATAGTAAGATCATTAAAGAAAAGATGGTAGTAGTGATTGGATTTTTTAAAGAAAACTTCTAAGTATCCATTTTGAGTCTTCCTTTCTTTGCTCTGACTTTTCACTGGAGCAATATTAAGTCATAAGAAGTTTTATTGACACATGCTTTGTGGCTGCTGAAGCAGGAAAAACATCTGTGTACCGGGGCTGAGGTAGAGACTTTTAACCATAATTAATTTCACTTCAAGATCTTGGCCTGTTTTTCTTTTCTAACTTGCTTCACTCATACCGTTCTTTTTTTTTTCCAACTTTTCCTTCTTCTTAGCAGAAGAAGGAAAAATTGTTCACAGAAGACTCAGTGCAAGGAGATAAGCATACAGGTCAGAGTTGAATAGTTTTGATCTTGTGTTGGTGCTATTAGCATACTCTCTCAAACCACATAATCCTATACTGTTTGGTGTGAACATCTTTCTCATCCAGGTTCTACATTTTGCAACAAGTCTCCTACATTTACATTACTGATTTGGTTTTTCCCAATTTTGATTAAAAAACTCCCATGTAATATAGCTTCTCTTTTCACTTTTATTGTTAGCTAAACTATGTTTTACATTATTTATCAATAGAAAAATTAAACTCATACTGTATGCTATAAAATTGCATTGTGTCCTATTAAAATTTATGTTAACTGGATGCCAAATTGTACTCTATTTATATAGTGTCCACTGGAGTTCTGTGGTATGTGGTAAGCTACATAATATTTGGGGATAGCAGGGTTTGAACAGCTTTTGGCAAACACTTTGAAACATAGATAAGAAGCATCAAGGAAGAAAACAGTGCAAGAACACCACATGAAGGTTGCATTAGTAGAGACATGATAAATTGTCAGTTTACTGCTTGGTCTTTTATTCATGTGCTGTCACTGGGGAGCATCAGGCTGCTGAAGTAAACATCATGGAGGGAAGAAACACACAGAGCACACTGCTCTGCTACAAACAGGGGATGGTTTGGGAATTTATCAGCATATTCTTAGTGCTTCTCCATCAGCAGTTTCAGGCAACAATTTCTGCCCAAATATATTTGCAGGTTCTTACTATTTTGCTAATATTTCTTCTGAATTGCAATGCTAAAAACAGGGAAATCCAGAACAATGCTACGTCTTTGCTAGTATGAAATTTTAGTCTTAAGGATAGTTGTCATATGATACGATGCATCATACCAGGGATATTGATTGTTATGGAAAATCTTGTGCCAAAAGTTTAATTTAAACTATTAGTTCATGGAAATGTTAAAAGGCAGAAACTCTTTCATAAAAATGTATGGTGGTGATTGTGATTTAAATGACCATATTTTGTCCTATTCTTCTTATAAGAAAAGGTATCTATTTACTTCAGTAACCAAATGCACTCTTTTTTTGAATTTGTAGCAGAAAGCTCTTTACAACAAGTCCATAAAGATTCTGAGTAGCAAAAAGAAACTGAAGTTATTGCATAGTTTTTTTCTGTTTTTTCCTAGATACATGTGGCTTATACTATCAATTAAATAAAAAAAAGAAACCATAAAAATAATAATGAAAAAAGAGAACACTTCCCTCTACCCAGTAAAACTTCCACTGGTTGTGGGCTGCATTTTTTTTATTTTACTTTGTTGTATTCTTACTATTTCTACTTAGTCACATAGGGTGGAGGGAAATGAGGCTCCTGACAATCTGTTTTCATGCCTCTTGATACTGAAGTGATGAAGAGCAGTTGGATTCCCACTGGTTACCTCTGTGGATTAATGAAGGGTGAGGCAGAAATTGTAGAGCTGCCATGCAGAATGACCTTATGTGATAAGACTGTTCTGCCTTCACTGCAGTAGGTGAGAAGGGCAGGCTGGATGCAGCAGGCTGGTTTTGCTGTACCTTAATGAGAAAAATTGACCTGTTTATCTACCAGCTGTCTTCTTTGGTTTTGATTCAAGTAATTTCTGGAAAACATTTTCTGAACTTAAATGTTGTATTAAAGCTGATTCTTCCAAAGAATGCCTTATTGTCAGCAAAATCTGGTGGATTGCTACAAACTATGGGAAAACACCTGCCAAGAAATGCATTTATAGGACAATGATATTCACAAACCACTTCAAGAGACATAGTATTTCTGACTTAATTTACTGACTTAATTTATATGATCTGAGTGAACAAGAGCTCTTTTTTTCCCACCTACTAAGCTGCTTTTATTGTCTTTTATATGCATTTTGTATAGCTTAGCTTTGCTATTTATTTTTCCTGTTGCATATTTAAGACATACTTGGGTGAAAAAATAAAGATGAACACCTCCAATTTATAGCTGAGGGGGGTGTTCATGTAGGAAATAAGCATTTCAATAACATGAATATGCTTGGCTTCCATGTCATGATAAAAGATATGCATTTTCTACTACATGTAATAGGAAGAAAACCTGTGTCTATCAGATTGTACAAGAAAATGAAAGTATTCTTTAAGGTTACCCTATCAAACATTGAAGAATTAGGAAATGTAAAAGTAAGGGTGGAATGAACAATTAATGTAGAATCAAGGTAAATGGAAAAATTACCCATTTCACTGTTCTTTTTCAGGGTTTTCACAGTTTTTGAGTCTAGTACCTTTGTGCAGTACAAATTTCTCCCCAGATGCTCAAGTCAGCATCTGATTCCTCATTCAGCCATTAGACTCCTGCTGCTCCTTGATTTTCCTTACTTGCCTCCAAATCACAGAAACATAGCAGCCCTTCTCTCCCCCTGTTCTGTATCATGCTCAGACTTTCACTGTCCCCATCACCCAGGCTGTCAATAAACAGATCAAAAGCTTCTAATGCCAGTATTCATCCTTGGGAGATGTCACTGTTAACCATCCACCACTGGCACTTTGCACTGCTCATCACAACCTTTTGCCCCTGATGATCCAGCTGGCTTTCAATTCACCTTTTAGCTAGCTTGTCCAGTTCATATGTCTGTGAAAGTGCTATGGGAAACCACATAGAAGGCTTTACTGAACTCCAGGTGACCAACACACAGCTCTCCCCTGGTCCTCAGTCCATCATCTAACAGCAAAATGTAATAAGTTTTGTCAGGCATTACTTCCTCTACATAAAACCACGTTGCCTGATCCCAGTCACCTCCTTGCCTTTCCTAAGGCTGGCAGGCACTTACAGCAATCCTTGCTCCATCTTCTCCAGCATTAAGGTGAGGATGAGGAGCCTGTTTCCCCAGATTCCCCCTTCTGCCCTTCTTTGAAACGAGTGGGAGCTTTTCCTTTTTCTCATTTTCAGGAATCTCCCCCAGTCACCATGTCCTTTCAGATAATGGATAGGGGCTTCACAGTGACACTGGCCACATCCCCCAGCACCTTTGGATGCACTCATTTGATCCCATGGACTTGAGTATGCCCAGAAGTCTAAAGTGTTTCATCACTCCATCTTATATTGCTCTGTGCAATGCTTGCTCCTGTGCACTACTACTAGACCTGTGAGCAAACTTTCACCTTACCAATGAAAACTAAGAAAAAGCAGGCAGTGAGAATCTCTGTCTCAATTTTTTTGGCCTTTTCTTGGCTGCTATTCTTAAAAAGAATCCTTTCTTTTTGCCCTTCACGCCTCTTACTGCTTTTAACAATACCTGAGCTTTTGCTTCCTTAACTCCTGTATTTTTGTCAAGAGCAGGTAACATTACAAAGTAACTCCCAGCAGTGTATCAGACTTTTTCCAGCATCTTACATCCTCAGACAAAAGTCACTATTAAAGCCTTAATTTGCAGAGGGCTGATTCAGCCCTCAACATCTGCAGACAAACAATCTTTTACAGTACATACTACACTCTTATTTGCTGTAGGCCATTTCCACAGCCACCTTAACCTCTCTCCTACTCCAAACACAAAGCTTTCAGCTTGTAAAAATTATCTGAGATTTTAAATTTTTTTAATACAATATTTTAAGCAACTATATTTCAGTCCATAGGTTGCTTATTAATTCTGTGCTGAGAGCATTGCTTTTAGTAGTGTCTTATAATTCACTGATCTTCATGCAGCAGCACATAATTCCCATCTACTATGATGTTTCAGACATCCTAGTGCTTGGCAGAAATCAATCTTGACAGCTCCCTCAGACTCTGGGGCTCTCTGTAGCATCAGCATTCACAAGGCAGTTAAGTTCAGTTAGCAGGTAGTGATATAGGTCAGTATTGCCATTCTTGCTCCACATGATCAGTAAGGACAGCCCAAGTCTCTCAGACTAAATCACTTACCACTTTGTCATATCTACAGCATACTTTTGCCACATACATAGCTGTTGCTTAAAACTGTTGTGAATCAGCAAGCACTCCCTTTCTCAAGCATTTCTGGAATGGGGTCCACAAGACAACATCGACTTTCCAATAAAAATCTGAAAATAGCACTGCCAAATACATTTGTTTAATCTCTAGGTTTAGCAAAACTTCATTAGACAAGTGCAAGGTGTGTAGTCAAAGACAACTTTGCACGGAAACACTATAAAATGTTTGCATATCATAATAAAAGTTTTAGCAGATAAGGATTGATGGGATCTATATCTATATCTAAAAATATAGGTCTAGATATAATAAAACAATATAAATTAGATTATATATGCAATCATATATATAGATATGTTATATATATTATATAAAACATATAGATATGTTTTAACTATATATATAGTTTTGGTGTAGGTGTCCAGATGTTGGTGGCAGGGTAGCATCTGTGAGGAAGAGGTCAGGAGCTGCCCTAAGCAGGATGCAGCAGATTCCAGCTGGCTCTAACAGACCTAAGATGGTGGTGGCTCTGTAAAAATATACCTAAGGAATAGCAGAACACCACACAGTAGAAAAATGTGAGGAAAAATGTGCGAGACAGCCCTGCAAATAACAAGGAGAAAGAAAAAAAGGATAAAGTGCTCCAGGGGTTAGAGGAGAGAAAGAACTGCACCAGAGCAGATACTCATGCTGCAGTCTATGGGTGATTCCATGCTGGCACAGGTGAATACATCCTGAAGAAGCTGCAGTCCAATGCAAGGGCTGTAGGCATTAGAATCAGCTCCTGAGACTCACCAGCCAGCACTGTCAGCATAGTCCTGACTGGACCTTATCAAACCCTGAGGCTGTTGGCCTCTCAGGGAGAATGCCTCAATATTTGATTGGTGAAAGCAGTACACATGGCCATGCTGGTGAGTCTCAGTAAACACAATGGGCCTCTACAGATGATATGTACATGCCATATACAACTTGATCTATGTAGTTTATAGACATGAAGCACTTTTACCAAAACCCTATTGTCATCACCTTCTTTTTCTCTTCTTTCCACAAAAGACCACAACATCTCTTTCCAAGCTCAGTCATGATCTGACTCACTCAGAGGCATATGCCAATGGATCTGGTCCTTAAGACAACAGGTCATTGTCATCCTGAAAATCAGTGACGTTGCCTCCAGGCATCTGGGGCAACCTTGGAGTATCTCTGAAGAATTTAACATAATTTTAAAGAAAGGTGAATCTGGTGCACCAAGGGAAGGGCTGAAAGAGGCAATAGCTTGGACATATGACCCAGTGCTGGCCCTAACTCCTTGGTTAGGAAGATGCTTCTGACTATGCCAAGACATAGAATTATGACTGCAAATCTCTTCTAGGACACGAAGTCCTGCTGCAGTGTTAATTCTGAGGGCGACATGTAGGGACACATTACTTTCTTGGCAGCACTACAGGAGTAATCTGGACAGTTCTGTGAGAGACAGAAAGATAGATAAGACTGGAAAGTGATATATTTACTGCCTTACATTTTCAATAGCATCTGGCTTGAACCAAAAGCTCACAATACTCGAGTTGATTGAGCTGCAAGCTGACCAAATGGAACTGTTGCAGGTACTTAAGAAAAAGCTTAAGGTGACATTTCACAAGTTTTTCTTGTGAAAACATGTTACCATAAAGTGTGGAGTTAAGCTTAATCATATTGTGAAGTTTTGAGACAATTGTCCTGCTCTATCCCTTTGGTTGCTGGGCATTTTCCTTTTTTTCTTGTCAATTTTTCTGTCATATTGTGTGGGGGAGTAACCAGCATTGCCTAATTGATGTCATGGGAAATCTAAGAACTTGCATTCTAAAGAAGACTTACAAACAATCCTGAGATTTCAGGTTAGAAGTTATTGGCAACACTTGGAGGCAGGCAGAGTGGTAGATGGTTACCTGGGGGAGTCCTGCTCATTGACTCCTTTCCAGATGTAGGAGATTGCAGCCTGTCTTCTCACTCCCCTCTTATGCCCTCTTCTTTCCACCCACTCTGTGGTAAGCAGAGCTTAACAAGGGGACATGTGGCTGTGATCTTAGCTACATTATTTTTAAGAGCTTCATACACAGTCCTTCCCTGCTTATTTCCATTTTTTATAGATGAAATCCCAGATTTCTTCAGTTCTTCTGAAGAACTACACATAATTTAACTGTTTGTACTATAGCTGGTTAACAAATAGAGATTTTTGTATTACTTGATACATGCTATAATAAATTGTTGGTTTTTTCCTCATCTGACTGATGTAAAACCTAGAAACGTGGCTGATTTTTGCAGAAATTAATGTAGAGATAATGGCATCCACATTTCTTACTATCAGTCAGTCATGAGGTAGAGGTCCTTATTGAAATCAATAGGAATTCTACATAAAAGAACATGTTTTACCACATCCCTTTTTTATCAAAGTAGGGAAGACACTTTTTTTTTCTTTTTTTTTTTTCTCAATAATATAAATTACAGTTTCATATGACTTTTTTCTAGACTGATATTAGTGTTATGGAATTTCATATAAAAAGCTTTTTGCTACCTAAAATAATTTATGTAAGTTTAATCTTTCATCACATATTCGTAGAGTATTGAAATGTGGCCAGATGGAAGACAGTAATTTAGTTACTTACCTTAGCTTAGAAGACAGAGTGTCATACTATCAACTACTACGATAAAAAGTACTAGACTCCATAGCTAATTTAATACTGTCCTGTGGCTTCATTAAGAAGAAGGTATGCATACAAAAATATTGTGCTTTTCCAGCTTACTTTATATGCCAAATTTGTAGTGCTGCTAATGATGTAAATAAAAGGAAAACAAATCCCTGCTGGATCCTAGTTTGTTCACTAATATGAGAGGTCTTATTATTGTGTACAAGTAGTCCACAACATTTTGAAAACTAACATTAAAATAGGGAGGGTAGCTGGAAACATACAAAATTTTCTAGCCTTATCCTACTATTCAGAATTCTATCCAGAATGATCTTGTTAAGAAATAAAAGTGAACCATTCAATTATTATATTAAAAAGAACATTCCTGGTTTTTCACAGAAGATTTGCATTTAATAATCAAAAATTTGTGTCAAACAAACAATGCCAATATTTTTTAATATTTGAGTGCAATATTGTGTGGCAATCTTTTTTTAGCCATTCCATTTTATTCTCTGCAGTTATATCCTTCATGCCTGGTAATGTCATCTAAAAGCTTCAGAAAACATGTTATTTATATCTTTAGTTGAAAGGAATATAGTAACAGCTTAATGTTATTGATAGAGATTTATCAGCATAAGAGGGAATTCTAATTTTCCCAGATTGCTTTGTTCAAGAAACTGTATAATGATTAGAAAGTGATTATAATACAGTAGTCATATTAGAGCACAGTAACACACTAAGTTCATTTTGAGAAAATCAGAAAGGAAAAGAGTTACTATTCAGCTTTTAGATAAATACCATACATACATAATCATACATTAGCATACTTAAATAACATTCATACAAAAAAGAATTATTCAGAAAATTGCAAAATGTCAAGCAAGTTGGGTGGAGTGGGGTGATGCATGCAAATAATTATCCTCAAAAAGCACTATAACTTCAATAGACCTCTGTCCTTCCTAAGTTGTTGTCCTTCCTACAATGATTCCCTCTAGCAGGGCACTATAGGTGTCTGAACAACACTAGAAAAGCAGGGCTGATGAATCTCAAATTAAAAATTCAGATCTGCTATTATAAATGTACTAAATCAACGTCTCTTCTGGGAGAGAGGGAATGAAATTGAGAGAATCAATGAAGATTAAATTTGTCTTTACTATCAGCCTATGGTGAATATGCTGCCATGCCCCATCATGGGGTCATTCAGCCCTAACTCACCAGAACAGAATGGGTTTGCTTCATCTTCTGAAAGAAACTTTAATCCAGAGGAAAATATTTTTTGCAGACCAGTTACGTAATTATTGTTGGGAAAGAAGACTTCAGACCAAGAAGTAACAATCACTCTTTTCCTTATACTATTGCTTCAGGAGGCTGACAGCACTTGGGCTGACAGATTTTCCATCCTGGTGGTGTGCCTATTCCATGGAATGTCACAACCTTCCTACCCATAATTTATGTAGTGTTAGCCAGATTAATTTAAAGATAAACAGAGACAGATGTGGTTTATCTATTTATTCTACTTCTGATCATGACCCCTGATTTTTCTTTTGATTTCTTAACAGGCAGAGGTTTACTTCAACAGTTTCAGCTTTTCAAATGAAACTACAGTGGTGGTTTGGAGTTAAATAGACTAAGCCCCAAGGGACCCACTCAGTAAAACACTTGATACACTGCAACACTCATGATTAGTATTTTATGTAACAATTGGAGCTTACATTTTCCTGTCCACATCCTTCTCTTTTTAATATTTCTATTAAGCATCTCACAATGGAAAGGCTTGCTTGGTCATATAACTGTGAATTAATTGCAGATCATAACTCTGCCATAAAATGAAATTGCAAAGTTCTGTGTTTTTCAAAAGAAGAAAAAAAAAAAAGGAAGAAAAAAAAGAAGAAGCTTTTCTTGCCAGATGTTGTCTAGCCCAGGCAATTTGTAACTGAGTTTTAAGCCTGTCCCTGATGTGTTTGCTCTCATCACTGCATGGGTGAGGTGGTGAGGCAACATGCTTGAAATTCTGACTTCAGTCTAGGATTTTGAGGAAGCTTAGAAAAATATTTGCACAAAAAGAAACAATGTCCTCAGTTTAGTCTAAATTTAAAAATTTCAGGATTTTTCAGCACCCAAGTGGATAGATCATACTGGGAGTTGCTCGTATTAGCAACTAAGTTCAATACTGACTATTGTGGGAATGGTCTGCAGTCACTCACTTTCCCATTATTGCATGTAAGAAATGAGGTATCTGACCCATCAAAAACACCAAATGTAGATTAAACTCTGCAAGAAATTTCATACTTCTCTGCAGAGATGCAAAATATTTTATGTGTGTTTAGTTTCACTTGTATTCATATTATGTGTATCAGTTAATATGTGGTAATCTTTTAGCTGAAATGTAGGTGATGAGAGAAAGTAGGTGAATGAAAGAAAACTTTAAGTGTTCTACTAATGGCTTGTGATTGCATTAACTTTCCAAAGGGACACAGGAACTTATATCTGTACTACAGAAAAAATTATTTTTAAATTTGATTTTGAGACATGTTTTTCTTTTTATAAAGATTCTTTCTTTTTTTTTTTTTTTTGCTACTAAACTATTGATGAGCAGGCTGTTTTCTAAATAAATTCATAATTAATAGAAGACAGAGCTTGAGGAAATAATTATAAAGTCGTGACTAGAAGCAGAATTTTTTCTCAGTCTTCAACCACAATTATTCCTTTATTGGAAACCAGAGGGTTTGCAAAGGATTTTGCTAAGTGAATTATGGAGAAGAAAAGAGTAAGGTCTTTAAAACTGAAAAGGAATATGGAGAGTTTCTGATAGCATTTGTTTTTTGGATGAATCAGTCTAGTCATTATTGGGTTTAGAGCTAGGAATGGCTGAAGGATGATTTTCAAGAAACACATAATAAACCACCAAATTAGATATAGTATTTGAGAAGCAAGGAATGCTCACTTTCAACAAGAATTGCAGTACAAACTACAATACTTTAAAATCTTCTGATGGTACCCATAAAACTGTAAAATCCTCTAACAGTCAAGAATTTAAGCCTCAGGCAGTGTAAGAACAGTAAACATTTAACAAAAACAACTCCCATCTCATTTTTCCTCCTCTTACTTCATGCAGTTTAATTTGTTTTATTGTTTCATATTTCAGTTGATGGCACACTGCCTTTTCCCTCCCCACAATACTAGTCAAGAAAGTGTATGGTAATTAGATAGCATGCCTCTGGCACAAGTTGTTCACTGCAGTGGAGTCACAAGGAATTTCCAGTGTACACTTCAGAGTTGCATTCTGGGATAATTTAATTTCAAACTCTTATGTATTTTCTGTGGAAAAGAGCCCCCCAAAAATGTATTGAAGGAATAAACATGAGGGAGGGGAAAAGAGGAATTGGGAGTGTTTTTCTCTTAAAACATGAAAATTAGACATACCTGAAGGCACAGATAACCAAATGAGGTCATGCCACTACTACTGCATTTAGAGTGAACCCTCCAATTTTATTTTCACTGCATATAGATTTTTTTAATGCCCACTTACATTCTGTCCAACTCCAGCACTTCTCCCAGCTGAATATGTCTTTTCCCAAGCAAACTCCCATAACTTATCTTCAGAGATTTTTCCCATCAGAGTGAGTGTCTGGGTTTTCATCTACATATCTTTCAAACTAGGCAGAAGACGTATCTCAGGAACCTCTGGGACACAATGCTATCTGTTCAGGACAGAAGTCTTAACAAAACTTATCTTAAAGACAGATTCTCCTGGATTATTTTTAAGGACCTCCATACAGGAAAAGGCAGCAAGAATAACATAGAAGGGAGAGTAAATACAATCTCTTTGGCTGTTCAAGACAATCCCCTTTTAAAAAGAAAATGAAGTTCCATTCTACCTCCCTCAGGCCCCAAAATTATTACAGCAAAATCCTTACTCACAAACCATAGCTGGCATAAAGGCTGGTTCAGGAGGTATTAGTGCTTGAGTTTCTGATTTTTCAGGGTCTTTTTTGGAGTGAGTGTTCAAGAAAGCCTATGAAAAACTGATAAGCTTCATTTTCTCAGACATCACTGTAGTACATAAAGTAAATAATTGCTTTAATGCACAGATATACCTAAACTAAGCTAACCCCAGGACAAAATGTGCTTGGAGAGTATATTTTCCATTAATTCACATTTAGAAATGTCAGCAAAGTATTGCATTCCTCAGAATTTCCAGGTGAATCTGGCAAGTCATAATATTGCAGGTATCTACACAGATCAAGAGAAGATGAGGTGAGCAGTGGTCACCTACCTTAATAGCATTATTTTGCCAGAACTTCCCTGAGGCAGCCAGAAAAACCTTCTAGATGGCCCAGCACCTGACTTTCAGTAATGATTGCACATTGGCAGAAGAGATACTCCTAGCATGCAGATAGTGCCAAATCTGCTCCTGTTTTGGCCCTTGAAAAAGACATACATCCCAGGAACCATAAAGAGGAGGGTAGCAGTATTTTCAGTCTTCCTGGATGGTGGATATTGTATGTAAGCCAGGCTACATGTTGCTGGGCAGGAGTGGGGCACAGGTAGGACATCTGAGCTGGCACATGGCAGACCCTGGCTAGGAATGAGTGTGTTGACCTGCAAGTGTTGTGAGTTACCAACAGCAGGTACATGACATATTTGGATTAGCTTTCTTATGTGTACTCATAAATTAGCTAAAACTTGGCTTGGATGTGAGACAGCTCTGTGTGGATTTCATCAATCTACTCCTAGCTGTTTGCCTTGCTCCAAGACCATGCAACTGTTTAGAAGTGACCTCTGGAAGTCAGTTAGTCAAGGCATAGTTAAATTCAAAGTTAATTCCAGTTGCTTAGAGCCATAATCAATCAAGTTTTAAATATCTGTGAGGGCAGATTCCACAACCTTCTGGGACAATCTGTTGCAGTGTTTAACAAGTTTTTTGATGACTTTTTCTCCAGTCAGAGTTTCTTGTTTTGCAACTAGTTGCGCCAATTGCTTTTTTAATTTCTGCCTGAAAAATAGTTCAGCACTTCTTTCTCTATAGTCACCTGTTAAATACTGGAAAAGAGCAATTAGATCCTGCTTTAGTGTTTTTTTCCTCAGAGCTAAGTTCTGTACCCACTCTCTCCAAATTATCAATATTTCTCTTGCAGCAGGGAGCCTATAAGTGGTACAATATTCAAGATGAAGACTCTCAACTGGTAAAGTAGAAAATAAAGAAAATAATTTCCTCCAACCTGCTGGCTGTAATCCTATAATGCAGTCCGATATTCAATCAGCCTTCATCTCAGCAAGATGTTCTGGTGATTCAGTCAGCATTCTCTTTCTGTAGAGCTCCTCAGCTAGCCAGTCCCCTGCCTGCACGGACACAGGAAGCTCTGCTGTAAGCAAACCCACATCCAGATGTTGCTGAACTGTCATTTTTCTTCGCCACCATTCTGTTTTGGACCTCACTGACTTGTCCCATGATGGCTGGAGCATTGAAAGTATCTCTTGCTATCATTATCCTGGTTGTGCTTGCCCTGATCAGACTGCGCTCTGTTTCAGCAGTGCAGCATCCTGCCTGGGCAGTACTGGGTACCTCTAGCTCCCAAGTCACGGTCCCTGGGGAAGGGCCCTGCTCTGGCTGCTCCCAAGAACAGAAGGGCAAGACTTTCCCTCAAGTAAGTCAAAATCCACTTGTCTGAAATCTGGAATCTCCAGTCTGCAGCTGGTCTTACTGCAGTTCCTCAAACCTTAATTTTGCCACTTCATAGTCACTTCAGTCAAAGTTGTACTCAGCTAATCAGTTTTTGTTTATAAGTGTTTGCATAGCAGATTCTCCAAGGCACTTTCCATTTTTGTCCTTTCAGCACAAACATTAAACAATTGTTAAATTGTATACCTAGCATACTCCAGAATTTTCCGTGTCAGCGCGGATTGGAAGTTCAAAGTTTCCTAGGAAAAAAAGTCATATGATTATCAGGCTTTCCTTAGCATTTCAATTTGTGGGCAGGCACACAGGGCATAGGAAGCATGGGACAATTGTGTGAGATAGCAGTAGAGTCATAGGCTGTGCAGCAGAGGGAATGTCCACATCCAGGTAAAGATGGCTAGACTTTTCTCCATTTTGCATCTGTACTGCACAAAGCCTACAGTTAAATGCTGGAAGAACTAGGATTTCAGAAATACATTTAAGTTTTGCACTTCACTACCCTTCAAAATGTTATGTGATCGTGATATTTGGACATTACTCCTGGTTAGGAAAGTCTGCAGCACTGGGTAGTCCAGGTCTCAACACAATGCTGGTAATGGAATAAAGTTTGCAGGGAAAGTGAGGTACCCTATCTCTCAGAGCCACAACATCAGGGAAAAAGAAGTGTTGTTGAGGTGGGTGAGCAGCTTTCTGTTTATTAGGGAAAGCTCTAATATGAGCATAATGATTATTCTCACAGTTTTTTGATTATGTAGAACATGATTTCTTCACAGTATGGAGGGGATTATCCTGCTGCACAGAGATCTTAGGCACATGCTCTGTAAATGAAACAAAGTTTAATCTTTTGCCTTATCAACATGACAGCATAGTATGAACTCCATTGTACATCCTTCTTGGCATACTTTTATGGGTCCTAAGACATGATATGGAAAAGCCATTCATGACTTCTGCATGATCTCTGGAGCACACACTCAAACAAATGCCTCCTGGGTGCTCCAAATACGGCTCAGATGTGTTTAAAAATATCATGGAAAGCCAGGAAACTTTTCTTTGGGAAGATATCTAAAACTGTTAAAAATAGGAAGTGTAGGCATAGTTATGAATGTTAAATACTGTCCCAATACAACCCAAGAGATTTGTGGGGAATTTAGTGTTGAGTTCAGGCTACCTGAGTCTGAGTCGAGTGCTCTCACAGCAACATGAGCATTTCTCTGATGTTTATCTGAAACTCCTGGCAGAGAATTGCTTCCCACTTCCTATACATTATATTGAGTTAATTATGGGGTTTTAACCTTATATTCTTCAAGATAAGTCCTAACTTCTGGTAGTGAACTAAAGCTGGTAAGAACAACCCAGAAATACTTAAGAAGGCATGTACTCATGAGTGGTAAGAGGCAAACAGCAAAACTAAGGAAAACAGACAGTTCTTTGTATTACAGATAATTTCCTAACTCTGTATCAAATAAAGTTCTATAATTTGCATGAGCCTAATTTTTTGTTCTTTCAGAGTTTCTAGCTTAAACTGTCAGATAAAACATCAAATGTATTAGATAAAAAAAAACCAGGAAAAATACAAACCAAAACACACGAAAGCCCCACCCGCTCCCTGAATCCACCACCAATGAAAACCAAATCAAACCAAAAGCCCAAAAAACCCCTCACCAAAAGAAAAAAAAAGGCAGGAAAAACCCATCAGATTGAAAAATTATATGGGGCTCTAAATCTATGTTTTTTCCTCTTTCTAGAATTTGAACAAGTCAAACTGTCTGTTGTAAGACTAAAAGGTAGTGCAGAGAAACTAAACAAAGCAATAATGCCAATGATAGCTTAATAGTATATTCTATTATTTAATGATGCTTAAAGAATAAGTCGAATAAAAATTCAATTCTTGCTTTATTTCTTTCTAGTTTTTAGATTATAATTTTCTTACGTGTTGGAATCTTCATGTTTCATTTTAATAAGTCTATTTGCTCTGCCTGTGACAATAGTTGTTAATGGAAATACAAGTCATTTGACAGGAAAATAACATACACATTCCTGATTAAAAAGTTAAAGAATAAAAATTAAAATAAAACAAAATTTAAGCAGTCATTTCAAATTTTGCTTAAATCCACTGGATAGCTTTTAATTTTCTTTCTTCATTTAAGCAGACTATAATGTCTGATTGACACAGTTTTCTATCACAACCCTGAAAGTAGATGCTCTTTATATTAATACAACAAGGCTGAAAAATAAAACAGAAAAACCCCCACAGTATCACTCTCCTGCTCTGACAATTTTGAAACAGCATGCAGAGATGAAATGTGGGCTGTTTTTCATGAAAGCTCAGAAAAGACACTGGCATGGAGGAAAGGTGGGAATTCAGGTTACCTAAAAAGAGTCTGCTGAACCAGAAACTTCAGCTACCTTTATAGTCAATGGGGGATATGTTGACAATTTTAGAATATGACTCACACAACCTACTTTAAATGGCTGTTTGAGGAAGATAGAAAGCCCAGTCCATAACAACTCTTTCTACTAACTGAAAGAGGAAAGTAACATAACTATTCAAAGGAGATGTCTGTTTCACCAGATGAGTGATATCCAAAATCTTAGTTTCTTCTTCTCTTAACTTTGATAGAATATGAAAAGAGTAAAAGTCCTACTGGTTTCCTTTGCCTTTTTCTAAAGAGAGAATATTTCTGTAGCTTGCCCGGAAGGATTCATTATATTGTTCTTAACAGGATGAGACAAGGCTCTGGCCTCTTCTACTGTGTTGACATGATGGTTTTTGAGGAACATAAAACCCCTTCACATTTCCACAAAGAAAAACATCCTATGTCCCATTAAAATCAAGTTTCCCAGAGCTACACCTAAGAGAGCAGAACTTGTCCTTTAGCTGTACTTATTGGCTACTCTAAACCAGTGAATTGAATAGTGCTCCTGGATGCTGAAACTCAACCATCCATGCTCTTACACTGTTAGAATGGTCCCTGGCATGACTTTTGCAATGGACCAAAAGGCATTGTCATAGGTGTGTTCTGGACTCATAGGAGTTAGCAAAGACAAAGGATAATTTTCAATATGCAGTCTGCATGCAAGCGTCATTTTTGGGGAGCTTAATAAATTAATTATGCAGACATAGGCCAGTGCATGACAGTAGATCTAAATGCTAGAGAGTAGTAAATCTTCTAGACATATTTATTTTTCTACTACAGACAAAATTCACCAGCCTAGGTGAAGGAGATCATAGCTTTCCTTCAATTAACATGTCTGTAATTCTTTTTCTTCTTAATGATACTAAAAATTTTAATTAGATATAAGCTTCTTCTGTAAAATCCTCATTCTTCTGCTTTGTTTTGCAGCAAAATGGCTGATCATAAGGGAGGAAGCAAAATGTCCAAACCACTTGATTTTATTGTCACTAAATAAAGTAACTAGGAAAAATTTAGTTTGTTGAGACTGTTCAGCTGTAAAGTAGCCAAAAAGAGGACGTAGGTTTACAAAAAGGTATGATGACATTTCAGTAAATCTCTAGAAAATGTAGCTTCCTCCAAATAGGGTCACAAAAAATTATCATTGCAGGAGGAGATAATTGAGATTTATGCATGCTTAATCTGAAAGTTTAAAGTTTCAAATAATTTTCTATACCAATGGCATAGAATTTTTTGTTGTATTTTTCCAGATTTTTCTCTCTTTATTTTTCCCCCTTTTTTTCTTCTATTCAGATTGAATTAATTACATAAAATAATTTGTGTCAAACGTTCAATACATTCTTAAAGAAAATTCCTTATTGAAGTGTTTTTTACAACGGAGCAATATATAAAATACACCTGAAATTAATCAAATTATATTGTACTTCAGGTTACATCTTCACTTTAAAAAAGTATTGCCTCTAATTAAAAGAGAAAAAAAAGATAAATAAAATGGCAGCACAGCTGTGACTTTCATTCCTTAAGACTCAGTAGTTAAAAAAAAAAAACAAACCAAACCTTCATCTATTTCCTAGAAGAATACAGTTTTATGTTGTCACTACATAAGGAAAATGATGGAGTTTGGAATTACACTGCTTTGCCATAAATTAATAGAAGACAAAAGTAAACAAGAGTCTGGTCCCACATTCAATTACACTGTCACTTTAGCATGCTTCTGGATCTTTCTTGATACCAGATCAATAATTCATATAGAGTCTTTTACTTCCTGTGGAATTCTTTATGCAGAACACTTTTAAATGAATAGTACTTTGTATCTAAAACCCAAATTTAACTCCACTACAGGAAAATTAAAATAATGTTGTATTATGCAGATTTTTTTCACTTTTTTTATAATGTTTTCAGTGTATTCTTTGCATTAGAAAATAAAATCTTCATATCAGGATTGATTTGCAGCTCTAAGAGACTCCTCAGTACTTTATGTATGAGGCATTCACTGTTAACATAGGTGATTCTTCTTTTTTTCCCTTGCCTCTTTATAGCAAAAGTTGAAAACTATGTTTTATAATAGGACCAAAAAAAATAAACCAAACCAAACCTTTCTAAAAAGTGAATTCAAAAACTGATTATCTCTTTTGAATGACAGCATGAACTAAATGGGAAGGAATGTATTGTTCAAAATACAAAGCACAGGTTCCTTTGGCATTAGAACAAATGCTACAAATGTATATGTATATGATGTATATGTATATGTATATGTATATGTATATGTATATGTATATGTATATGTATATGTATATGTATATGTATATATGTGTGTGTGTGTGTGTATTTTCCTAAATAACATATTAGAAGCAGAAGTATACTCGACAAAATTAACCACATAGTAAGCATTGTTCTGGTGGGATATTGATAAAGAATGCTAACTTTTCATTTCTTTATGCAATTAATAGGATGTCTAAAAAAACTAATGAAACAAAGACATACAGATTTTTTATATTGGATTTTGAAAAGTTGTAGCTATTTCTACAATATAACATAATTAATATTAAATTAATATTAAATTTTTAGTTGACAGATTATGTGTTTATAAGGGGTTAGCTTCAAACTAAGTAGTGGGAATTAAGACATCTAAACCCATAAATTACTCCTAGATCTCACCAGATTGCCAGTTTGGTCTTCATGGTGGTGCATATATACTGTGTTATTAGAACAAGTAAGAATTTTCTAAATTACTGTTTTGGATATTCACCAGGACATTCTTTAATCCTAAAAGCTAGGTCATTCATCTCAAACTCAAAGTTACCATCTTTTATGGGAATCAACAGTGAGATAAATCTTTTTACTCACTTTGTATGTCTGCAAAGTGTACACACACTGAGAAATTTTATCTTGAGCAAACATATTTTCATTATAGTGGTAAATACTGAGCTTTAATTTGATTCCACTCATCAGAAGACATTCCATTTGAAATGTATAATCTATTCTCTATAGCCAAGTTGACCCCAACTAGTGACAGTTTCTTTTGTCACCTGTGAGACATGGCTCTGCATGGCTGTATTGATCAGGTATTGATGTTTCCAGTTTGCAGTGAGTGCAGTGAATATCTACAGACACTCTGTTCCTGGGGTATGACTGGAAATGTGTGTCTTTGCTGGATTTTACTGGCTATCACAAGAACTACCACAAGATGCTAAAGGGAGAACACAATTCTTCCATACTAACCTGCCCAGCACTGTTAAGGGTATTGGTAAGGCAAATTCCAAACCTCTGAGGGAAATTCTCAGTGAAAACATTAGTCAGAGTATTCCAGTTCACAGAGAGGCATGAGAGGTTCCAACGTGCAGTTCCCAAGAGTCTTCACTAAAGAGGGAAGAGTATTGAAAAATAGCTCCACAGCTGATCTTTGCAACTAGGAGAATGAAATAAAGGGATAGGTTTGTTTTTTTTGGGGGGGTGGGGGTTGGTTTTTTTTTTTTTTTTTTTTTTTTTTTAATGTCAGTTTCTCAAATTTCTGTCCTGAAGAAGGCTGATTGCAGTGTAGCTACACAATTAGATACACCCACAAGACATGATTATTATCCAAGAATCAAAAAAGACTATTTCAGAAATTCATTGGAATAAAAATCATCCTTCCAGAGATAATTAAGCAGGATTTCCACAAAAATTACTTTTAATACCGTATGTTTAACTCTGAAGCATGAGCCAGTTTCTTTGGCATACATTTATCTTATATTTCTTATCTGACAATATTGTCTTTTGCAGCATTCTTGCCAGTTTCATCATTTTGGATGCAAAATTTAATTAACTGAACTAATATAATTTTCTATCACTGCATGTCTGGCCACAGCGACAGTTTTCTTTTTTAAAATTATATTCCTTCAAAGACTAGCAATTTGGATACTTCAAACTAGATATATTTTTCTGTTTCTATTATTTTCCTTTCCACTTTCTCATTCCCTGCCAACATATCCATTAAAACAACAAAGGATGTAACATCCTCACTAAAGAAACAAAGGTAAATAATTTTCCTATAAATTATTTTTCCCAGGATTCTCTTTTTATTCTTGTAACATTTTCTTTCAAGGCCGAAATTGTTTGGTTTTCTCACCTGGTTTTATACTCTGATGTAAATTACTTTTTCATCTCTTTCTCAGTATTCATTTTCAGTGTGAATAAAAGTTGCAAAAAAGTTTTGAATAGACATCTGTCTTCCATTGACTTCTGATAATTCTGCTAAAAAAAAAAAAATGATGGTTAGAGTCATGAGTTTCCAGGGATAAGAGTGATGCTGGTCCTTTTATAGCACTAATGGAGATTCTGGCAGAGAATGCTTTGTGCAAACTGTTGGCTGATTGTAGTTTTCAAGGCTTCAGCTTAAATATTTTTTTTTCATTCTGTCTTTTTTTGTTCTCAATCCTTTCACCCCACCCCCCACCTTACCTCTTCCAAACACAAAGTGAAACTGTGGGTTTGCTGATTTTATTTTCTAGTTCTTCCTCTAAAATCTGGAAATAACTATGGCATTTGTTTCATATCTTCTGTTCATATGAACTGGGAGTATGCTTGTAAGACAAACATTTCGTATTGTAACTCTTTGATAATATCTATTACATTAAATAGAAAAGTACCTAAAAATCTAAATAGAAAATGTAAATTAGAGTAGTGGAAGGATGAAAAAGAGTCGAATAAGCTGAAAAGTAAATGACTTCATCTCAGCATGTGTCACTTTATATGTTGAATATGTCTTATAATTTTGATTCTTGGTATAAAATTTAGCCAAGGAAATCCTTACAGGAGGAGGAAGAGAAAAGATGGAAAGATGTATTTCAAACTCCACTAGAAAGTTGTACTTTTCCTGATATTTATACTTCAGTTTATTGTACCTCAAGGAACAACTTCCTATAAAAAGGAAGTTGTTTAGCAATAGTACTGATGGCTTTACCTTCAACTATAAACATTCTATCTAAATATAATTTCTGGGTAAGATTAGATGTTTATATAGTACCATTGTAGCAGGATTTTTTTGTGTGTGTGACTATTATCTTGACTAATAAATTTGGAACAGTGTTCCCTTCTCACTAAGTTAAAATTAAGAACTAACACAACAATTGGAGCTAACACAAAAAGCCTGCATATAAGAGACTAAACCTTCATTTGTCATCATCACACGATTGTGCATCTGCCACTGTCATTTGAAGGTTGTGCTCTAGACAGTGATTATGATCCAGAGATGCTGGGGAATTAAAAACTTACCCAGTTCAATGAACAAGGAACAGTCTTTCCAGTTCAAAGAAACACTTCCATAGTGCTTAGCACCTGGAAATCCAGCTAGGGACATTGAAGTTAAAGATACAGACTAACAAAGTTTGACCTTAGGTGAGATTATATACTCCTAGTTTTTTTTTAACAAGTTGGAGGAGACATCTAAACATCCTTCAAAGTAACTGTCACACAGTTCATCTCATTAAATAAAACACATTTTATTACTATACATTTTTCTCTATGATTTAACTATTTTTAGACAAGTGGAAAAATCTATTTTCTGCAATCTTCTCTCTTTTTTTCCTAAGGTGGTAAATGATTGCCAGTGCAGTTATATCCACAGAGCCCAACAACCTAAACTTGTCATTAACAGATTGATTTGATCGAGATTACAGTAGAGTTTTTTTATTCCATCGTAGTTGGTATAGAACATTTACCTTTTCTTCCAAAAAGTTTCTTTTTTTCCCGCCTTCTAGCATATAATCCTACATGATCATAAATCTTTTCAGTTTATCAGAGGCTATGATTAAAACTGTTTTAGTAAAGTCTTAATCCTTTTCACATTCAGATTATAGAGACCACATGATACAAATTCTTATCTTTCAAAGCATCTCCATACAAGAATTTAGCATGTGTCCAAACTTCTGTAGTGCTGGGTGTCTTTCCTTCTGTCATAAAGGTGAGTATTCTGTAGACACAGATTATAACACGCTTAATACAGTCTGAAAAGGTGGAAAAATGAATATGCAGCACTTACTGGAACAGTTGCATTGGAAAATATGCATAACAGGTGGCATAATTTTATACTCATAGGCTCATATAACAATTACCTCTTTGTTTTTAATGAGTACCACCAAGATAGTGGTAGATTTTAAAAAAATACTTCATCCTTGTTGTAAAAAACAGTAAACAGAAGTGTTTTTCTCAACTGTCTTGTGTGGAGATATGAATTCTAGGGACATAAAAGAACTACACTTTAATTGCATTTCCTGTGAAGTTCACAGGAAATGCAATTAAAATTACTTCAGTGTCACTGTCTTCAATGTCTCCTGTCCCAGGATACAATCTCTCACTAGTCATGGTGAAAATACTCCCATAGTCACAATCCCCTTTGCTTATTTGTAGCAGTAATATCCCTGTGCTGTTGCAGAATGCTCGAAGTCCCCTTTCCCTTCCCTCTCAGCCTTCTGTCTGCTTATGGTACTAAAGTCAGCTGCCTGTGTTAAAGCAGTAAGTTGTATTTATGGTGTTTGGGCTAGTTTTCAGCCTTTTGTGCAGAAGGTGCATTATGCATCACTGTTTCCAGAGGCAAAAGTTAAATTCTCTCTGGTGCTAGAGCTCTGCTCAATCCTGTGAAGGACTCTAAAAAATCTGATTTAGTTCTATACTACCTAAAAGTTCATTCCTTTCTCTCATAATAGCCTGATAATTCTCTTGAGACAGTTCTGCAGGTTTTTTTATTTTGTTCCTCTTTTTATTTTGTCGTAGACTTTATTGGACAACATTGGATCACATGCAAGGAAATATATTTGTAAAGGTGCCATAAAAAGGAAGAGGCTGTATTAACCCCTCTCTATTAAAAAAGTATGTGCAATTCTGAATCTTTCTTCTATGCTATTAGAATGTTGATTGAATGCAATTTAAAAATCATCTTATACATTTTTATACTACTTACTGATATGGAAACAAATATGATATATATGTATAATTGATGTGATTCAAAATGTTCTAATAGTGTTAATAAGTTGGCTTCTGATTTTGATGGCCAGATGCAGAAAGCCATATATATATATATATATATATATATATATATATATATATATATATATATATAAAATCTTGTTACTTTTGCCATTAATCTAGAAACAAAGAGTAGTTGTACTAATCTGTTTGTTAATGACAAGCTGAACTGCAGCAGAATGTTTTGGCAAGCTGGACACTTCTAGTTCCCACATCATGTTCTTTCCTCCTCTGCTCAAGATTCCTTCTAGTCTCCAGGACTTTCCTCCTCTACCACAGACTGAACTGGATTTTTGGGGTCCTTAAGTCTGCCATAGAGCACCAGCTCAGGAACAGTTTCCATTAGAAATCTGACATATATTTCCCTTTTTGGCAAACCCTGCTCTACTCTGAGATGCCAAAGTTGTGCACTTCATTCACCTATGATATTTCACTTTTGACCAAAGTTACCTATTTCTCCATAGAAAAGGATTTCCTGGTCCATGAAATTTTTTAGATTATCTGGGGGTTTTCCATGCTGGACTGGGACTGAAAATTTATCTCTTCATTTTCTATAAACATACTGCTAACTAGAAAAGGTGATCAAGGTGTTTGAAAAATTTCAAGTTTGAAATACTTTTTGTTCACATTTTCTTAAATATATTAACATTCATATTAAGAATTGATGATTAAAACTTTGACATTTAGAAGTTAAAAAAATATTTTGTAATATTGTTCTTTTATTAGGATAGTCACTTAAATGAGGTCTTTCTCTCAAGGTGATTTTTTTTGATAAGTTTACTGTTTCTGTTAAAAATGCTTACTGAAATACTTGCAACCCATTTTACCTGTAAAATCAATGATTCTTCATAGAAATTCAAGAGGAAAAAAATGAACAAATGCTGAAGTGTAGTCAGAAATGAGTAGAGAGTTTAGAATAAAATACATAAGTGAAAAAATATTGTCAAATTTGAACTTATGTATGAACAAAACTGTTGAAAATAAACGTAGACACACAAAGAACTAAGATGGCAAAACCTATTCTGCATTTGCCAGAACTGTAATCCTGAAATATAAGGCATGACTGAGAAATTGTATCTGAGAGTCATGCAACAGCTTCTAATGCCTGTTAGAAATGTAGGGTTTAGAACATTTAGAAAGACAACAGATTACAGAAGAAATGAAAATGTTCAATTTGAATGTCAGAAAAAAGTAAAACAACAAAAAATTATCCAAAAAATGAACTGGGAAAGTTGAGAAAATGTAAAAAAACCTGAGGCAATCCTTGCAGAAAGGAATCCAGAAGAAAAAAATGAGATTTAGTAGATGCACAATTACTACATTCATAGGGGTCAGAAAATAGGAAGATTGTGTCCTTTACATATTGATTAGCCATGAAGAAAAATAAACAACTAACTTTGAAAAATAGAAGAGAATTAAAAAATTCTTTTAAGAACACAAGAAGATGATATCATTTTGTATCATTATGTGGCCTTTATTAGTAACAGCTATGGTCTCAATTGATCTCAGTTGCCATAATTTTCTAATAGTAAGGTGAAAAGATGAAATAATAATAAAGGCAAGCAGATGTTAAGAGACACTTATTGTAACTAATTTGCAGGAGAGTAATAAAACCTCTCCGATTTTTCAGTATCTTTTGTAAAGCATTTTTGCTTTGCCTATTTTAACATTATATTAAAAATTATAAATATTATAATATTTCCATATGCTGCTGCTTAAAGCAAAGTCAGCAACTCTAAGATGAAGATGTCTAAATGGCGTCTTTTCTTCATTTTCTCTCTACTCAGTATTTTCTATCTTAAATTTACATTTATCTTTTCCTATTGTGTCTATAGGGTATACATAAAATTACTAATGTGTGACTATTAACTAGTTCCCCTATTGACTGAGAATTTTACTTTGTTCTTTGTTCTTTCTGCTTTCATTTTCTTCTCTTCTATCCAAGTACTACAGGTTTTTCTGCTGGTTTTGTTTCTAATTAAAACTTTACTGATCCCAGTATGTATTTAAATGCACAAAAGTATTTCAAAAATGCATTTCAGATCTCATTTTCTTTTTACATTCTCTGCAAATGGATAAGCTCTGTCTTCTGTGATTAACTTGAATCACTGTTTTAGTATCTCTGTCAATTCAGTCTGGAAAGATAATGCTGTCCTTTCCCACAGAAGTGGCCAAAACTTCTATGTGTGGAAATTTTTAACATTTTGAAAAAGGTTTCATGTCTGATTGCAATGGAAATAAAAACCTAAAACTTAAAAGGAAAAGAAAAAAACAAACCACCAAGCAAATTACAACTTTAATTTAAAGTGTAGAGAAAGCCTCTGTAAAAGATATTCCATCTCTCAAAAAAAATTATTTCAAACTCTACATGATTTCTTTAACTGAAGACTCTGAAGAGCTGAACCCATTAATTGTCTCAAGGACAGGTCTGACAGAAACACTTTCAGCCATGTCACACCTGGGAGAATCCAGATGCACTATGGAGCTGAAGTCTCCAGCCCTCACACAGCAGAAACTTCATCAACCACATTGCCCAAGGGCAAGCAGCCACCTCCAATACCCAAAGCTATGTCCCCAAATCAGTCTTGTCTTTTAGTAGAATTTCTCAAAAAATATCTTTTTGTTTTGTTTCACCAAGACTAGATTTTGTGCCAAAAATGTGATGGAATTTTTGTTTGTTTGCTTTGTTTCCTTGACCCATTCTATTTCCTAGGGTATTTCCACAAGAAATGAAGTCATGAGAAGCACAGACTTGCCGGGACCAACAGGCTCTGTCTTATTCTGGAAGTCCTTATCAATATTCTTCCTCATGTGCAAGTAAGCAAATTATGATACCAGTTCCCTAACTGGTTAGAACAAACTAAAGCATGGTGTTGCCTAAGACAGGGGCTGGTTTTTTCACTGAAACAATTCCTTCCTAACATAAAAGGAGAGTCTTATGTAATTTAACAAAAACATTATTGTGCTTATCACTGCAATAAATCCAACCCAGGACGCTGAAATAAAGCCACAAAATCACGGTGATACACTGTGTTTCCTGCTTGATAATTCTAGTTATGTAGGGGTGGTGGGCTCACATTTATCCTCTCATTGTCAGAGGGTGACATTAAAGTCATTAGTACTAAAAAACAACTAGTAGTAATTGTTTCATGTTATCTTTTTCCTTAAAGACTTCTGTGTGCTTAGAACCAGAAGAATTTTTTCTTAAATTAATTCTGGCCTAAATATTTTAATAATGGCCAAGGGGGAAAAACCCCAACCTAATACTTTCCTGAAATATGCCAAAATGTGAAATCCTTATTTTCTAAAAATCTGTTGCATATCTTGATCAACAGAAGAACAAAACATTAGGCAAATAAAAGGATATATAGTGTAGTAATCTACTATTTTCAGATTAATTTTGAGTGCTTGTTCCTGCTCTGGCAATTTGCACCAACTAAACTTGTGAACAATCCTAGGATCAGCCAGTGAAGCTTTATTGCCCTTTTCATGTGAAAACTTAGTAACTCTGTCAACAAAATACTATTTATCCTCTTGTTTCTTGTATTTGAATGATTATTCCGTTCTTCTCTGTAAAGATTCAGCTGGAAAAATAGTGATTGCTTCTAATATGGAACCTCCCAAAAAACCTGTACACTACTGATCTACCAGGAAATACGAGGAATTTGAATTTTCTCTGGCAGAAGAAAAGATTTGATCTCCCACATTTTCTGTGCATATCCTGAAAATTTCACTGGACTATAAAAAGACCAAGAAACTTAAACAAAGGGCTACTCTGCTCACAAGGATTTCTGTGGCAACCATGAAAAGAACAAGAAGGTCATTCAGGGCTTAAAAAATATGACTAGTAACTCCTTTCTGTATACTAGAAAGAAAATATCTGTTGAGGCCAAAATAATTTTTACATCCTTAGCAATTTCTTTGACAACAATTAGAAACTCACTTAAGACAGAAAGTTGAGGCAATTGCAGAGTCAGGTGACTTGTAGCACTTTAACTTTCTCTTCTGAGAAATATCAGAGAACTCCAGCTCTGCTGCACAGTCCAAAGGAGCGAGGCAGAACAAATAAATATGAAAAGAGTACTGAATTGTGAAAAGTTACTGTATCTGCAATGGTGTGCTTGCTGTAGGTAAGGGACAAACAATCTAAAGCAGATTTGCCAGTCAAGGAGCAATTAATTGCTGCCTATAAACTAACTGAACAAATACTGTGATACTTTTTAAGCCCCTCCTTCTTGTTCTCTAACTCAGCTCTGCAAGACATGTGAAGTGCAATCTGAATATGACATAATTTCAGATACAGTTTGCTTTCTTTAGTTTCTGAAAAAATTAAGATTCATCCATACCATTTATATATACCATTTCTTGTTTTCAGGTAAGAAAATGATATTTAATATACAGGATTGCTGCAGGCATGATGCCATGTCATCAAGATATTTGTAGAGTACAGAGATGGCAGACTTCAGTATTCATTGATCTCCAAGAGCATGTAATTTGTTTATAGTATTCTATGAAAAGAAAGTGAGAAACTGTGTCTATTTACATATAATTTTTATTTTAAATTTCTGTACTAAGTGTCTTTCAGTACAAGATTTCATTAAACTGGAAAGATGGAAGAACATGTTGTTTTCTTCTCTTTGCTCTTCAGTTTCTTAAACTGTTTATGCAACTGTAGCACAGAAATGGTGAAATAAAAAATAGTATTTTCTTTTATCAGCTTTTAAAAGCCAGAGTTGATTTGGTTATCTAAGGTTTTTGTATATGATTCTTCTCTCATATCCCTCAGCTCGCATATATTTTGTCAATCTTCTGCTCCTTTTTGAGGAGTCTGCAGGATATTCTTGCATTGTCTTCTCAGGATTTCTCCCTGAGAGAAGTCATGTTTACAGTTTCAGGGTTTTTCTTCGGGTACTTGCAGCTTTTCCTCATTGTCACAGCTTTATCTCCTTCAGTTCCTACTGAATTCCCTTTAAATACCTCATTCTAGTTCTCCATTTAGAATTCACTTAACATGGCCAAAATAGAGCTATTTTAATTTCCAAGATTAATTTTTTTTCTTCATGATAGTCTCCACAATACTTTGTCATACAGATATTTTATTAGTTAGGACTTGGTTTCTCTTGGTGCAACCACAGTTCTCATTCCTTAACACAAAACCTCTTATGTTTACCTTTTTTACATCACACAAACCATTTCTAAGCAAACTGATTTTCACAGTGATGAATAAGGAATGAGACTGATATTTTGACTGCCCCCCACTATCCTTCCCTTTCAACATTATTTTAACTCTATGAACAACAATTTTTCCACATTATTTATTCTTGTGTAAACATTTATGCACCAAATTCATGCAGCCTCCTACACGTATAATTACTGATATAATGGCTATATGAGAAAAAAGATGCAGCTAAAATAATACCAAAATATTTTATCTTTTCCCTTTATCACATAATTTCCCAAGTGTTTTCTTATTGAATTCTTTGGTTTAAAATTCTCTCTTACTGTCATACTTTACACTGGATCAGAATTGAATGGACAAAAATATGGGGAGAAATAATTTAACTAGTGAAATGTGTAGTGTCTAAGACATAGAACTTGGATAGAATTCCACATCAAGTGATTAAAAGATTTCTGTTTGCTCTTAATAAAAAAATCCCCAAAACTTATGAAACAGGAATTGCAAAAAAGCAGACTATGAATGTTGTCTAACAATGTCAATGAACTGGTAAATATAAATGCTAGAACTTTGGTTTCTGGTCCTATAGAAACAAATTATTTATATATTGATCTTACTGTGAATATACTTAAAAAAACACCTTTTTTTTTAAAGTAAAGACACCATTAGTAGTGTACCAAAAATTTACAACCTAGTTTTAAGATAGACATTTAAGCTCACTGTATCTGGTTGATGTCTCTTTGTCTGCCTGACATCCTTTTTGATATCCATAATATACATGCTTGGGGTGCCTTATTGATTAATTGTATTAATGTTAAATGCAAATGAAGGGAATAGCTCATGTTTGCCTTGCTGGACAGCATGAAAGTTAACCTGGTCTTTGTAAAAAGCTGAGCATTATGAAAACATGTCATTGAAGCAGAATCTTAATGAGGTGAAGATTTTTTATGGAGAAATAATACGGTATGGTGATACATAAAAATATGTACAATATCAGAATTTCTGGGAACAATTCCTTCCACTTCTATGCACTCAGATTTTTAGCTATCAATCATTTTATAAAGTCTGACAAACAGCAGGTCACATTATCCCACTGATTACCATGTTTGTAATCTGACACAAATGAACATGTCCCTAATAAAGAATCTGTGAGAGTCCCAATAGTTCGTCTTCTGGAGAACTGTGTTTTGGCAGAGTGTCAAATCAGGAATGCATACAGAAGTAGATGCAAAAATTGGAAGCTACAGAAATTTTTCTATTTTGCCCTGCCATGTGCTGATGTGCTAAATGCCTTAAAATTATCTCTGTGCATCCTTTCTCTTAATACAACAGGGTACAGATGCAAAAACCAGCTTCTCACACCAGGCTTTATGAAACTGCTTCTCTATTATATGTGCCAAGTAAATCATACATTTTTCAACCCCAAAAATATAAAAATCCCCTGCAGCAAGCATATAATCTTTCAGCGAGTGAAGAAACAGGTAAGATGAATTAGGCAATTAGAATAAAGCTGAACCAGAACTGAAGGGAACAAGACAAGAAAAAAGGAGAGACTGAGCTACTCATCGAAGGTACATCCAGATCCACAATTTTCTCTCAGCCACCCACTCCTTGGAGAAAACAAGGAATTGTTTATATCTCGCACAGGACATATCTTCACAGAAATAAGCACACTATGGGCAACTTAAGATCCCAAGTTGCTTCTTTGCACCTTAACAGGAAATATTTTCCAGCTCCTTTAATTCAGTAGACACATGTGCAAGTCAATCCAGGATGCCATCCAACACTACTTTGACTGGATTTTCTACTTCCATGCAGATGACACACCATAGGTTTGACAGTCTCACCCTGCCTCAACCTATCTTTCACCACAGAGGCAGCTGACTGTGAAACTAGGAAGTTTCCTCAGAAAAAAAAATAGAGGAAATATATGAGTCTTATATGAAGACTGGAAACAAAAAAAAACATGGAAAGCTAATAACAATGCTATTTAATTGAAACCAACTTTGTGGTTGCTCAGTTTTCAGATACCATTTTTTCACCTAATGAAGTTACTATGACAATCACTCAGATACAGAATTTAGATGGTCAATCGTATTCTGTTACATGATCTTATTAGCAGTGTAAGTCTACCAGCAATTTTTCACTAAATTAAATTTACTATAATCTATCACACAATACTTAACATATTTTGCTTTTATGAACTTTTATGAAGAGTGCAATATCTATTTCGTATGACTTTGCTATAGCTACAGCAGTATCAAGGCTGATACTTAAACTAATTTAATCTTCTTCTCAGTGGCTTTTGTAGCCCCCTGTAAGGTCTGAAAAATGTAACTGTGCTGTTACTGAGACACAAGACTGATTGCTAAATTCTCTGCCTACAATACTTTGTGGGCAACTTTCTCATTGTTGTCATCCTCTGAGCCTTATGGAAATGTAAAAGGTCCATCAGCAATACTCCATTCCAGAAACTCTATCAGGACTCATTAACCAGTTCTTCCATTAGACCATTCTTTCCCTGTAGAGATGTATTTCTGACTGAGCAATATTGCAAATAAAGTCATGCTTCACATAAGTTTTGATTTTTATTGCCAGCAGCGATGAACATATATAAACCAACAAAAACAAATAAATATAAACCAGCTACTTACACACAAAAGAATTTAAAATGTGAGAAATGCTGCACTCAATTCTTTGAAGCTGCATAAATCTGTAACAGTTCCTAATTAAAGAGTTGTTTATGATATGAAAAATAATAAATAAAAATAAATAGACTTACTTCACTATAATCAACTGGCAATAAAATGCAATAATTTTATTTTAAGAAAATAATTACATGTCCAATAAAGATGAATAAAAAAAAGAGTAGCCACTTGAAAAATCCTAAGTTACATATATAAGATCCTGACAGTGTCATGGAATCAACTATCTTGATGTGTGAAAAAGTCTAGACACTAGCACATGGGATACTGCACAGCTGAGAAGAGACTCTAAGATTCTCACAAATCAAAGGGGTAGCACAATAATTTAGTCCCAAGAAGTCCCTAACTATGTTTTATTGTGCAGTTATTCTAGATACATTTAGAATAACAGCATGGATAGAGATTAAGGTAGTCTTCAGTGATTTACAGTCATTCTGAAATTATCAGATTTTAGTTTCAGTTACATGTACTTCCAGAAAATTTCTGAAGAATTTTCACGTGTTGGTTTCCTAAAAGAGTCCCCACAAAAAAGCTTCATCTATGTTCCAGACAAATTTTCCAAACATTTCTGTCTGCTGTAGAAAAAGGCAACTGAACTTGTGCCAATGACATGAAGTACAAGTGTGGTACAGGTAATAGGATCATCATCAGACACTCTACTATGCTACCACTCATTAAGAATCCCAGGGAAAGATTATTTTTCAGGATCACAGTTCAACAGTAATCTTAATAAATGATCTAAGTTATTGTCTGAAAAAGTTAATTCCCTATGTCTATTCCCAGGGGCTATTCAAGCATTCTGTGTTTTCACTATCTAGAGATATATATAGTAGACTTCTGAGCCAATAAACACTTCCAAAGTGTGATTTATTTCATTTTAAAGAGATATTAGAACAAACTATTATACACTAGCTACAAGTGTCCCTTTCTGTCTTCATTGTCTTTGAAGGAAATCCAGGCTGAGATTTGGATGTCTGGACCCTATACACCTATTTAAATTAATTTTCATTATTGCATTTCTAAAGCTTTCCAGTTGTCTCTTTCACAAAGCCCCATTTCACAAGGTGTTCTTTAAAAAAAAATGTTGCATTTTTAAACATATTTGATTTGCTCTTTTTTTTTTTTTTTTTTGAGTATGCAAACCACACATGTACCAGCCTTCTACACTGCCAAATATATAAGTTCCAGAAGGTCATGCTTTGTCCTCCAGACCCAAAAAACAAACAGAGGAACTCATGTTCTCTCTACTTAGGGCTAACTCCCCCTGGTGCAGCCTAGTGAGAGGCATATGAAGAGCCTTTGGTCCCTGGCTGTCTCATGAATGTCAGTGCATTTATGGGGCTATTAAACTTACTTGCTCCCTTTCTTCTTTGGATTTAGTAGCAAAGGTGTCAATGGTAGTAATACAGTTGTGTGTACATACAGAAATACAGGATATTTCCCTCAGGACTACTTTAATTTAGATCAAGTCCTGACTAATTTAGGTGTGCAATGACTTCAGTGAACATCATTCAGTCCTTGTCTGTAGAAGAAACATCCACAGGGACATTCTTACCATCTTTACCTACTACTACTTTGCTCCTTGTAGTCTCATTTTGAGCTGATAACTGAAAGGAATAAATGTATTCTTAATGATACAATCAGCTTCCTATTAAAAATTGTCATTTTCTTACATCTAGGAGGAAGTATTCCTAGGCCTATGACATTTATCTCTAAACATAAAGACTAGATGATTTTTAAGGTCCATACCAACCCCTTGACAATCTGTGATTCTATGATGTGTTTTGATCATTCACACACATTTTCCTATGGCAAGTCATACTTTTATACTCTTAATGAAGTTTTATGTAACATTCTGCTCTCTTTAGCTCATCTGGAGACATTTGTGCAAAATTCTAAATACTTGGTGTTTAGGAATGAATCACACCTCCAAATGTTCTCATCAACTCAGAATTTTCAAAATATTTGTTCTAGACACAGAGTTGAGAGCTATATTAGGCAGGATTTTGATAGTAGATGTCTCTACATCATCCTAGAAGAACATTACAATGATTTTTTTATTTCCTCTGTGTCAATGCATGCCTATTACAAGAAGATCTGACTTTTTTCATTAGATGAATCAAATATCTAAGCATATGAAATGCAGTCTGAATGTTTTAGAATTTAAAAACAGTCAACAGAATCTGATCTAACATGCTTAAAAATTTATGCTTCATTATTATTAAATTTTGACTAGCACACCAAAACCAGTGTGCATCTCAAAATAATGTTTTTCACCTAAAACCTTTCTATGATCAGTCTGCTACCTGCATGTTTAAAGGCACTCTTTCCTTTACTACCTATTATGTAAAACCCCACCATTATTCTAAATTTTGTCTTCTTCCCATTTTAAGAGTTCTAAAACAGTTTTTTCTACCAAACTCGGGTGTCCTATTCCTACTCATATTTCATAAATAACTAGACTCATTCTGTCTTCTAGTCAGATTGCATACCTGAAATTTCTAAACTGTGACTGGAGATGACTAATTTAGATTACTGTCTTTTTTTTTACTTTTTTTTTTTTTTTTAGGCCAATGCATTTTGTAGCAGAATACAGAAGCACAAATGGGAAACTCAGTACCCTTACATCTTTGTCTTTGGTTTCTATTTCTGACATACTAATCTCTGTAGTTTAAAAAAAATGAAATAGCACATCTGGAAATATGTTGTCTGGCTTCAGACACTGTGTTCTCTGATGGTCAATTTTCTGTTTTATAAGGCATGTAATGCTCTTGCTCGGAAGGGTGCTTATGTCAGCCTAGGCTGACCTCTTTTTCTTTCATTGGTCAATAAGTTGTCAATGGCTTTGTGTGCACCTGCTAAATGAGTTTCCTTTCAGATAAGTCGGAGGAAGAGTAAAGCTGCCAGATGTCCATTTAACTTAGAAGCTGTCTCTGAATAATGCCAAAAACAAATAGCAAAACAAAGGGAAGTATTTTCCCCACTGAATGCACAAGCAGATGCAGGACAGGCAGAAGAAGAGTTCTTTCCAAAAGGACAACACACAGGTCAGATATGAGAAAATCAGAACAATTAGTGTAATATAACAATGGACATACCATGATGGTGCTCTCAGAAATGACAGCTTCTGCCTCCTGTTCTGCCTGGCTGTTGTATTAACAGCACTCGCCTAAATTATAGCTTACTGGAGATCAGGACTTCATGCATGTTTTTCTTCAGCAGCTAGTTGGTGGCTAGTGAAGTTAGAATAAACATGACTGTAAACTTGGGTTGTTAGAGATCTTGAACTCCACTGATTTGAGTGGTGCTAAAAAGACAAGAGCCTTGGTAACATACTACAATTTGATCTGATTGTTATCCAAACCAGTTAAGATTTCTGTTTCAGTGAGTAAGGCCCACACAGAGGTGTTTGAAGTACCCTCATTGCTTTAGGTCTGGTCAGTGCTTTGCCCAGAAATTGGACAAGTGAATACTTGAGGTACTTTCTAAGACTATTTGAGCTGAGAATGAGGAAGCAATGTAGAACGTAAAGATCCAGTCTACTCAAGTATCATACAAGCATTGAGGAGCCTATCCTTCAAACTAATAAAGGCTTATTATTTTTATTTCAAAGACATCGATGTTCTCTCTCTCTCTTTGATGATCTTCGATGATTTAAAAGGTCTAAAACCTTAAATTCTCTCTAAGAAAAGATTTCCTAGTTCAGAAATCACACTGAATCATTCAGAATCACATTACCTTCCTCAGATGATAGTGGCTGTTGTGAAGTTACATATTTTTCAAGATGCCAGAATATGTTATGAGATTTCCACAAAAATAACCTCTAGCTTATAAGTAAAAACAATTATCAGCAGCAGTGCAAGGTATATGCTTACTTGATAGTGTAAAGCAATGTTTTATAGGTTTCTCTGGTAACCATGCTTCCTCAAGATCCATTGATTTTCTTCTTGCTTTACAAAAGCCTCCTCAGGTCTCATTTTATACATACTGTAAAAGATGGAGCTTTACTCATGAAAACTTTATATCATCCATAGATGGAAGCTTATTTAACTTTGCAATAATATAACCAGAGGCTTCTTCCTTCCCCAGAGTAATATGTTACTGGAAGGAACAAAATTATCAGAGCTGCTGATAGTCTTGGCTTTGGTTTAGAAAGGGGAAAATTCATTTAGGCTATTTCCATTGACATAAAAAAGTCATTGGAAGATAGTATAAGATAAACTATGACAGCTATATTTACTTCCCTTTTGTTTTCTTTTAACTTCTATCCAAATTTTTAACACAAACAAAAATAATTTAATGGAGAAAATAAGATTATTTATTTCAAAGTAAGTAGCAGGTATGATTATTCATTTTCTACTTATATAAAAGACAGTTTAAAATATTAAACATACCGTGGTGTATTAGTAGTCATTTACAATTTTATGTCTTATGTAATACTGTCACAGACTATTTAAGAATTAGTGAAAAATAGAATCAGTTATGCAACTGAAAACAAATCTAATTTATATTGAATTCAAAATTTCTCAGAAGATAATTCTTATTGTTAAAATTTTCTTAAAGGAAAGATTATCTTTTGAAATGAAAACATTCATTTCTCATGCAGAATTCTGAGATTTGACCAGTTTTGAATTTTATTTTCGAAGTTGAATCAAGAAGAAAATCAACAACCCACAAAAGCTGTTGAAAAGTGAAGCAATTCAAAGAATATGCAGAACTATTCATCTCTTCCACCTTAATAAGATCAGTCTCACCAAAATGGAGAAAAGAGTGGGATAGCAGTGGCCATGAATAGAGAGATTTTAGGGGATGAGTTATCTAGCTGTTAAAAACATGCAGTCTTCAGAACTTGCCTAAGGTAGTCTGTCCTTAAAAAAGGGTTTTCTAAGCCTTTGAGGGTTATTTACTTCCCTCAAAGGCTTAGAAAATGGGGAAACTCAAATAAGAGCAGGTACAGAAATAATAGCACTTAATTAGTACTCGGTGTTGAAAATCTCTAAAGTGCCCTACAAATATAAACTAATCTTCACAAGATCATTTTTAAGGAGTGATAAATGTTTATATGCTAATAAAAAAAGTTTTAAAAATATTCCCCAATGGTAAATGTCTTGACTCAAGGTTAAAGCAAAACAGCCCAAGAATTTGGAGATTAAAAATGCATAGGTTTTCATCTACATGCCATGGTTAATCTAAGTTCAGGGTCAAAAGTAGCTTTTAATTAACAGAAAAAGATAAAACTAATTACGTCATTGATAAATTGTATTGTCACAAAAACCTTGCAATTATAAAATATGAGAACTTCCTTATTATAAATTCATAAGAATTTTTTTTACTGTTTTTTAATTTAAATTCAGGAAATGTAAGGCTCCAATTCTCCAATTGCTCTCTCCTTGCAGGAGAAGTGCACCACCTCTCTAATCACCTTTGTGGTGCTCCCTTGGCTTTGCACCAGCAGGTCCTTGTCCTTCCTGTGCTGGGCACCCAGGAGGAGGATGCAGCAGTGGGTGGGCTCTGACCAGAGCTGAGTAGAAGGGCACAATCCTCTCCCTCACCCTGTTGGCCCTGCTGGTTTGGATGCAGCCCAGGGTACAAGGGGTTTTCTGGGCTGCAAGGGCACATTGCCAGGTCATGTCCAGCCTCCCTTTGACCAGCACCCCCAAATCCTTCTTGGCAGAATTGCTCTCATTCTGTTCATCCCCCAGCTTGCCTTCGTATTAGTTCTTGCTTGGTTATTTCTACCCACTGCCACTTATTTGCTATCAAAAGAGTTTGAATTTTAGTGTGAGACTGCCCTTTTGTTAGAGAAATTGTTTCATCCTGGCTGGACATATCCTTCACACTGACATACTGCCCCACCAATGTGGCATGCTTGCCACAGAAACCAAAGTGAGACAAAATAGACTTTGTACAGCGAGAAAAGGACCTTCAGCAGACCTTTTTAGGAGCTCTGTTGGCCCACATGAGGTTCCATGGAGGTAATCTCTCACATTTTCCTACAATAGAGAAATCTCCTCCCACTGATGGCTACTTTAAAGGCTACAAGAAGGGAAAAAAAAATTTAAAGAGTCAGGATATGTCTAAGTGGAAGGGGAATCTTAGACTTTCTCTTTGTTTGTCAACTCCTCAGCTGAAGACTCAGAGAGGTGACAACTGTGCATTTTATACCTTCAGGATATCTCATCTATGAAGGGTGATTATTACTTCTTTTTGTGAGCTTTTGAGCTACTAAAGTCTTTCTCTGAAGTGAAAGAGAAATAATCACCACCCTTCAAGGAAGACATTTTATTTGTTCTGCAAGAAGTCATGTCTTCATAAAAGCCCACATTTGAAGACTGAATTAGTAAGCACATAAGCTTCAGTCAGTCAGTTTTTACTTATGTTTTCTATTCTTAAGGAGGAATGCTAGTCCTTAACTCTCCCATGGGAGGAGGCCAAGCTCTCTGACAGAAGGAGAAATCCTGTGGAACATCAGGAGTGTACATGTCACAGAGAATAGCAACCCACAAGTTCTGTGGAACCCAAACTTTTCCACTAGCTGAAAGTATGTTATATATTCAATGTTTTTTCAGATAAAAAATAGTAACCAGTTTTCATGAATTTTTCAAAATACATTGGCCTACCCCCATATCTTGAAGACCCAAGTTTCTGATTCAAATTTGAATATTAAATTATTTCAATGGTGCTTCTGACAATTTTTTTTTAAAACACATTTAGTTTTCAAGCCTATGTATTCTGTTTGTTGGCTGACCTGGGAAAAAACAGTGCACAGCTATAGCACCTTGACACCCTCTCAAGAACTCTCTGCACTATATTTCTTCTTTGTGCATTGTTAAAGGTGCCTGGACTGCCACAGCATATGGAGTTCTGTAAGACATTATTGTCTCAAGTACTACTGGCACTGAGTGCTGTAATAATACATTAACACAGTGAGTATCATGTTGCCCCTGACTCAAAAGAGACTGAACTTATGTTTCTAACTTGAAAATGGATGTGAGCTGTAAAATTCAGAGTAGGCTTTCAAGACTAATCCCTCAAAGAGGAATCGTAACACTATGCCTCACAGAGTACAAGTAGCATTTGCTTTGAGTATTTTACTCTTTATACATGAAATAGAATTGTATTAACAGCACTGAGTTTGGAGTCTATCTTCCCCAACACTTAATTCTGCTGTATTCACTCTGTAAGTCTTATCTGGATGATTTCACATTTCTGTTCTCATTCTAGTTAGCCACTTGCTGTTTAAAACATTTAACTGCTTTGAATGTACTTAGGAGTATGGAGTTATGCTTTCAGGATATTAAGCTTTTGCCATGCTGCCCACTGCAAATGTAGGCACTGATTCATGAGTTTTGTAATCTGGGCCATATGCATTTGTCCTGAAACCTGCATATTGAAAAGTACCACTAAATTGAAAAAAAATTCCATTTTTAAAAATTAGAAAACTGCAACAAGCTATAATGTTTATGGTAAAACCTCCCCGTCTTTGGCACTTAGAAATCAGTGAGATGTGTTTGATATATTCACAGGCAACTTCTCTGCTTTGGAGCTGCTCCTGAAGAAGCTGAGGTTGGATTACCTTAACACTGCTGGCCCTGCTGTAAGCTCCAGAACCCCCAGGGGCTTCTTGCTGCACGTAAAAATGCCCCACCAACTATCCCAAAGTCTTTGAAACTCTTAAGGAAATCCCTGCCACCCATCTCTGATTCTGAGGTCATTTGCCCATATCCCATAACAACCACATGAAGCTCTGGGTGAAGGGCCCTTGAACAGCCACCTATGTTCTGCAAATTGACCCTACTGCAATGGCATGAAGGGAAACAACTCATAGCTCAAGAACCTGAGGCAGAATCAAAAAGGGGGGATGCAACAGAAGGAGAGACAAGTTACATAGAAATTTTCATACGGCTGTCACCTTTTCCAAGGTAGCACAAATGAGCTCACTACTTGCAGAAAGCCTAGGAGAGACACTGAATTGCAGCTCTTAAAACACAGTTTAAAAAAAAAAGCTAACAAAAGTAGACAGCCATATTAATGTAAAACACAAATTTGAATTTCTCTGATGTCAATATTACTTAGAAAATATCAAAGCATGTTTTCTATGACAGTGTACTGTGCATACTTTATACACCATGCTGCAATGGGGTGGGCTGACCTTGGCTGGCCACCAGGTGCTCACCAAGCCACTCTTGCTCCCCTTCATCAGCAGGACAGGGGAATGAAATAAGAAGACAAGATCACAGGTCAAGATAAAAACAGGAAGATCACTCACTAGTTACTGTCTCAGGCACAATAAACTCATCTTAAGGGAAATTGATTTAGGTTTTTGGCAATTAAAAATAGAGTTGTATAAGAAGAAACAAAAACAAATCCAAAAATACCTCTCCCAACCTACTTCCTTTTTCCAGGCTCAACCTCTTTCCCTACACTTCTACCTCCTACCTCTCAGATGGCACAGGGGGATGGGGAATTAATTTTGCCTCCAATGTTTCTTCCTGCTCACACTATTCCACTATTCCAGTGTGGGGCCCCTACCACAGAAGATTCTCCTTTATGAACTGCTCCAGTGTGAGTCCTTAAGGGCTGCAGTTTTTCAAGCACTGCTCCAGCATCTGTCCTTTCCTCTTGGTCCATTTCTTCAGGAGTAGGCTGCTCCAGCATGGGTTCCCCACAGGATTACAAGTCTGGCCAGAAGACCTTCTCCAGTGTGGACACTTCTGCATGGGCCATGGTTCCTGCCAGAGTCTGCCCTGTCATGGGCTCCCCATGGGCTGCACAGCACATCTGCCACTTCTGGTGTGTTCCACAGTCCCACAGTGGGATATCTGCTCCACTATGGTCGTCTCCATGGGCTTCAGGAGACTCTGCTCCTCTCTCTGGAGTACCCCTTTCACTCCTATTCTTACTTCTCTCAGTTGCTGCACAGCATTTGCAACCATTTCTTAAATAAGTTATCACCACCATATAAGAGATACCACCAGAGTTGCTGATAGGTTCAGCTTTGGGCAGCAGCATGTGTATTTTGTAGCTGGCTGAAAATTACTTTTACATGGGGACAGCTCCAGTCTTTTCTCACACAGACACTCCTGCAGCCTCTCCACTACCAGAAGAGTCACATTGCCATGAGAATATCAATAGAAAAAATGTGTCCCAAGTTTACAAGGTGATTTTCAGATCTCTAATGTGATTGAAGTGTCTGTTTCCCAGTAGACACTTCGCATATTTAGCAATCCTTTATCAGCCAGACAGATTAAAATATAATTAATCCAGCAATTCAGAATTTCAGCACAAGATAAATAAAATTTGATCTGGGAAGAACATTAAGTGTTGAAAAGGAAAAAAAAGAATATACTAATGAAAAAAAGTGCATCATATTAGTTGCTATGATGGTTCTACTGAAAGTAGAGTAATGATCAGTGTTCAGGTGAAAGACAGCTTGACCAGAATTACAATTGGTCATTAAACAAACATCTATTGTCTTAAAGAAATGGTCTACAGTCTTCAGAACTGAAACTAGGGTTTCATTTTCATTAGATAAACAGAAGACAATAACATATTTTTATTACATAATGTATTGCATTATGTTTCCAGATTACAAGAGCCTTAAAACTCGTGCTGTTCACATAATATTAATGACTAATGACTAATGAGGAATGACATCTGATATATCCCTGGTTCACTTTTTACAATTTTGCTGCCTCTGTTAGCTAGTAAAATGCACTTTGTGCAAGGACATTAAATTTATTTGGCTTCTGAAAGAAACTACTTTCTAAAAGAAATTACTATTTAGCAGATATGCTAATTATTAAAAATTGGTCAACAAGTGCACAGCACCAGTGGCACACTGCAATTTTCATTGCTAACCATGGTGAATACAAATGTGTCTATATTTAGAAATAAGCCACCTTCTATAATTAATAGAATACTCAACTCAAGTTTATTCAAATGAAATGCACTGAAGAATAGAAAATATCTTAGCATATGCAATGTAAGGTTTATTCACATAGAAGAATTTCCCATGGATCAAGTTATGGCTTTGAAAAAATATCAAGGCAGAACAATAAGGAGAAAATTCACAGATCTGTAATTTTTTACAGACTTTTTCACTAAGGTGGTACCACTATAAAGAAGCAAACTGCTTTTCTCAAAACCAGTAGCTTTGTTTTTCTGTTGTTTTTAGTACTGCTGCAAACTATTTGTGACTTTTTAGAAAAGTGACAAAATTATCAGAGGTTTTCAGTGTTTTACCACATTGTAATCTAAAGGACAGAAAAAGAAAACTGCAGAAAAGAAGCACAGTATATGAACACAAATTGAGTAGTTGAAATTAAAACCACAAATCTTTAACTCTTTTTTAACAGAATAGACAATCAGCTAGGGATGAGTTGTTTCTGAATATGCCAAGGAAAAACTTTATTAATATAAGAGCAGGACAAGAAATAGCAAGGCTTTGAAATCACTGTCTTTGAAGTTGCTCATGGCAAAACAAGACATCCCATCAGAGAAATCAGTTCCTCAGCTATTCAGGATTACTGAAAAACCAACCCACTATAAATGCTTTTTACTGGAATATTCTGTGACTCTAGAAAAATCTCAGAAGTTAAATTGAATATTGAAGGATAGGAGCTATACAAATGGTTGCAAAAATCTGGCCAATTTTCTGAGTTTTGAAGTTCTGATAAGGAAAAATAAAGGAAAGATAAAGTTAATGGCAAACTTTTGTCTCTCAGTCCTACACAGATTCCTGTTCAGACAAAACATGCAAAAAGATATTTTTTCCTCAAGATCTGGAAATTAATTGGACTTTAATGAAGATGAAAATTACAGTTTAATGGGATCTTTTACAAGTTCAGCTTCATCCTATTTCCCATTTACTTACATGAGACAAAGAGACAGAAATAGCTCTAAAATGTATTTGGATGTTACTAGTATTTTGACTTAACTCAGCAATAAGGGTCTGACAGCTATGAAAGAGATGTGAATATTCTGAATAAATATATTAGCGTGTTTCATGACTGCATTACTTCTTTCCGTGGAGGTAAAAAGTTCTCCTGATGTCAGCAGAGCTACAGTAGTGCAGACAGGCCACACTGAGAGTTTGACTACTCATGGAACCAGACAATTTTCACCATTCACCAGTTACAGATATGTTAAAGATCTAAATCTGCAGATATGAATGGTATTATTAACCCAAATTTCTCTTTCTGACTAAAGTGGAAAAATATGGTATCAGGACAAATGATTTCAAAACTGGTTTCTTTCTGCAGAATAGAAGCAGTTCTTGGTTACAGGGAAAACAACCTTCACCATGGTGTGGATTACAAAGGATCTTTCTGTTCCTCAAGAGGACTGATTCATACTGACTAGACAAAGAAATGTGGTAGTTGTGCAGTTTTGGTTTCCATTTCATAGTTTATGGCTACTTTATGGCTTAAGGTTTCCAAGAAAGCTTATTCCTATGCTGTGATCCCCACCATGTTATAGGATTACAGGCTCAAGGTACTTGAGGTGAGACTAACTATTTGCTTGGGTTAAGAAAGATTCTTTTGCCTTCTGGCATGAAAGTGGTAAAACCTCAATAGCTTGTTCACCTTTGTTCACCTCCAATTCAGCAATATTTAGTAAATTTAATTTAGAACTAGGTAGGCTTGCTAGTTCTTTACAATATGCACCTCATGCTCACTGTGGACAGAGGAGCCATGTCATAGCAATATAAGAGCCCTGAGCAGTTTTGGTCACTGCAATATAAGAAAGATGCTAAACTATTGGTGAGAGTCCAAAGGAGGGCAGTGAAGAGATTTGAGGGGAAGCTGTGTGAAGAGTGGCTGAGGTCACTTGGTCTGTTCAGCCTGAAGAAGAGGAGACTGAGGGGACACCTCACTGCAGTTACAGCTTCCTCCTGAGAGGAAGAGGAGGGGCAGACACTGATCTTTTCTCTGTGGTGTCCAGTGACTTGAGGGGATGGCCTGAAGTTGTGTCAGAAGAGGTTTAGGTTGGATATTAGGAAATAGTTTTTCACCCAGAGGGTGGTTGGCACTGGAAAGGGCTCTCCAGGGAAGTGATCACAGCATCAAACCTGACAGAGTTCAAGAAGGGTTTGGACAATACTCTGGGGCAGATGGTGTGACTCTTGGGGTTGTTCCTGTGCAAGGCCAGGAGTTGAACTTGATGATCTTTGTGGGCCCCTTCCAGCTCAGCACAGTCTGTGATTCTGTATCAGCAATATAGAAATGAAATTACTAGAGCCTGACAATCCCCCACAATGCACTTCAAATGCCTTGTGTGTGAAGGGGGAAAGGAAGAACAGATCCTTCTCTTTTTCACCATTGAGTGTCATACAATAATTTTATTGATTAAATCTCTTTGTCTATTTTAATTTCCATGCATGTCTTTATGTCTGCCTTATAATTTTTTGGTTCTGAAAATAAGTTATCCACTTCAGGAAAAAATTAACAAATTGAACACAAGGACTAAAACTGTAGAAACAGAGGTCATTAGTGGAAATGTACCACACTGCAATGCCCTTTTTACTGTAACATGACATGCTCTTAGAGTACCTCCAGGCCATGCCAGTCTCATTTCAGACTACAGAGCATATTACTGCAGACTGCACTTGCATGTGCACACTCTCCTCAGCTCTTCTACTTGTCTGTTTCATGCACTACTGCCTTCACCTTGCTCTAGTTTAAAAATAACTCAGAGCAGAGGCAGTACTAAGTGCATTTTGTTCTGGTTTCATCTGAGGTATTTAGTTTTCTTCCTAGTAGCTGGTACAGTGCTGTGTTCTGGTTTTAGCCTGAGAATAATGTTGATACCACACTGAAGTTTCAGTTGTTGCTGAGCAGTGCTTACTGCAAATCAAGGACTTTCCAGTTTCCTGTGCTCTGCCAGTGAGGAGGTGCACAAGAAGCTGGTGGGAGCATGGCCAGGACAGTTTACCCAAACAGGTCAAAGGGATATTTTATGCCACAGAGTGTCATGCCCAGTATGCAAATAGGGGAAAGTTGTCTGGAAAGGGCTTATGGCTACACAGTGTCCGACTGCATCAGTCAGCAATTTTTGAGCAGTTGTATTGGGCCTTTCACTTGCCTTACTTGGGTTACATTTATATCTGCCTCTCCTTTTCATTACTATTATTATAATTATGATCATTATTATTTGCATTATTACTATTATTATAGTTTACTGATATTATTACTTCTCTTATATTTACTTATATTATTACTTATATTATGAAATTTATGTATAAGGTTTGGTTATAAACTTATACTTTACCTGAACTGTTCCTATCTCAAACCATGGGTTTTATTTTTTTGTCTTTTTCAATTTCCCTCCCATTCCACAGGTAGCAGGGGAGAGAGCAAGTGTCTGCACAGTACTAAGATTCCAGATGGCATTCAACCATGACAGCCCTATTTTTGTGCCCAGTGTGCAGCACAAATGGTGAGAAAACAAATCCATCCTTCCTTCCTTCCTTCCTTCCTTCCTCCTTCCTTCCTTCCTGTCCTTCCTTCCTTCCGCTTCCTGACCTTCCGTCCTTCCTTACCTTCCTGCACGTCCTGTCCTTCCTTCCTTCCTTCCTTCCTTCCTTCCTTCCTTCCGTCCTTCCTCCTTCCTTCCTTCCTTCCTCCTTCCTTCCTTCCTTCCTTCCTTCCTTCCTTCCTTCCTTCCTGTCCTTCCTTCCTTCCTTCCTTCCTTCCTTCCTTCCTTCCTTCCTTCCTTCCTTCCTCCTTCCTTCCTTCCTTCCTTCCTTCCTTCCTCCTTCCTCCTTCCTTCCTTCCTTCCTTCCTTCCTTCCTTCCTTCCTTCCTTCCTTCCTTCCTTCCTTCCTCTATCCTTCAATCTTCCTTCTCTTTCAGGCTGATTATATATTGGTGTTTGAGAATTTAAACTTTTTTGAATATCCTTTGAATACCCTTGAAACCAGCCTTGTTCTTTTTTGTCAGGAACCAGCATGTTGCTGTATATGGTTCAGGCCTTGTTTAAGGTTAGACAACTATTTAAGAATATCACACAAAAATCTAATTCAAGCTTGGACAGTGTTTTGTAATCTCACCTCTGAAAAAGTGCAGAACCTAGAAAAAAACACCAAAAATATTTGAAAAAAGTATTCTGTCAGCCTTGCAATTCCAGAGACACAGATCACTGCAACATGCCCTGAAGTGCATAAAGTGATGATCTGGTGTTTAGGGATAGTGGTGTATCTGGCAGTGCTGGGTTACTGGCTGGACTTGATGCTCCTAAAGGTGTTTTCCCAACCTGAATTATTCAATTGTTCTATTTTATGCTGGGGATTTTAGCAAAGAGTGTTTATGTTGCTCAAAGAATCATGGCTTTTGAGTCCTGTTCAACATTTGTCAGTACCTTCAGAGGGAAAAGGAGGTCTCTGTTTCTGACATTTTTATGCTATAATACACTAAACTCTTGCAGGTTTAGGTGAAGATGAAGAATTAGCACACATTGTTTAAAATGCAATTACAAAACTTATGGAACAGATATTCCTTCCTAATTGAATCAGCAAGGTTAAGTCACATAGAAATTATTCTGATTACAAATACCCTCTCATTCCTTCTCTAATGACTGACCATGCACACTTTGTGCAGTCAGCACATGCACACTTGCCACTAGCTCAGAAAGAGAGCACTTCTGACACACAATAATGAGAAATAGATCTGCCTTTCTCTTGGAATCTTAGTGCCCAGCTGTCACAATGGCAGTGACAAATTTGATGGCTTAATGGAACTAAATGGAATTTTTAAAATTCCTTTCTTGAGTTCTTTGCATAAAGATATGTCACTATTGTGATTTTTATAATGTGTCATTAATGGAGTTTTTGTATGGACCAATTGTTTAAATTTAATAAAAAAGGAAAAAGTATCATAGCTTCTTCATTACTTAGGGATTTTTTCCCTCTATATTTTTATGATTTTTAAACTCTGAGACTGAGAACAAGCTAATTGCTCCAAATTATTGCTCATTTACCTAAGTCTACTCTACTGCAAGGACAACATTATGTAAAATACACATTCATATGTGTATAATGTTTCTTTAATAAGACAATATTTAACCTATTATCAATATATTGTCACATATAATCTTAATTTAACTAAAGCTATAAGGTAGTACTTCATTCTTGCTCCCATTTCTCTGAAGCTGAAACTTTAAATTTGTCTCTGCCTTTATTTCAGAATACATTTCAGAAATTTATTTTCATTGGGTTCTTCTATTTTTCAGCTAAACAAAAATACTTTCTTCTGTTTGAAAGCAAGACTAAGGCTCAGAATTCTTTATTTTCACACTGAGAACTTGATCAGGAAATTTCAGCTTCTCAGATCTTTGATACTGAATGTTCATATAATGCAAATTATGTGCTCCATTTTATAGTCTTGCTTTGAGCTTGTAACTAGTACTTTCTGAGAGGCTCATTGGTAAAAATGTTTTTTTGTCAAAAAAGGGAGAAAATTATTGATAACAATAAAACAACAAATTAAAATAAAAAAAAAAAAAAGTCCAAAATTTTACTAGAGCTAAACAATCAAAGAATAAAAGCTTAATTTTTTGACATAACAAATTGCTTTTCCAACAAAATTCTAAGTAGAATGACTCAAAAGCACTTGTAGTACATAAGGTGTATAAATATACACCTTTATACATAAGGTGAATGAAAAATAGTTCAAATATCTAAATCAGTTATCATTCTTCTCATACATGTAAATTTTCTCTTCTCCTACTTCAGTCCTACAGTGAGTGTTTTAAATTAAGATCCTCTCTGATCTTTGCATATTAAGAGTCCCACACTGCTGCCTTTTTTATAGTTTGTTTTCCAACACCTCTTCATCTTTTGATTTTTGTTTTATTCCCAGAGGTGGCTCCAATTCTGTGCTTTTGTAAATATTTGATCTGAAAATTTCTATATAAATTTGTATAACAAATGTGTTATTTCCCAAGTGACAGAATTGTATGTGCTGAATGAGGTATATGATATAAATACAAAGCAGGTGAATAGAACTGTGGGAGGAGATTTAACTCCTGCTTTTAGAACAGCAATAACCATAATTTCTCTCAATCAGATAGTAGTTTTATAGTAAAACCTATTTGAAATGTTTTTAAAACCCTGTCTATCACAAATGAGTTTGCTATTAAATACTGGTGTTTTTTAAGTTTTGTAGTGAAAAAATTTTAATTATTAGAGTGGTTGTGTTGGTTGGTAATGTGATGCAAACTTACTTTCTAATTTATGATAAAAGCACATAGTGCTAGTAGCTTAAAAATTTTATTAATATTTCTTTGCTATTTTGCTTATTAACATTAGGTCCACATTGCTCTTAGTTGTACAGCTCTTAATAACAGAAATATGAATAATGATGTTTGAAACAAACATCAAATAAAGAGCAAAATAACAGATCTCATGCAAGAGCATGTTCCATCTCTCCTGAGTTCAGAGCATCATTAAGGAGCATAGAGACATAGTTGTGCATATTCCATTATATAGCATCATGTTTGGCTCTTTAGAACACTCTAGTCTGGGCTCCAGACTGCACACCAGAAAGTTGCAGATGTCCTACAAATCCTTTGTTATATCTGTCCATCCCATCTTGAAGTCTTTGCACTAGGTCCACAGGCTCATGCTGCAGAATCACTTCAGATTTCTGAACAGTAGGTATTGGGCTCAATGTTAGAACAGATGTTCTAGGGAATGTGTAGGAAGGTATCAACAGATGAGCCAAGCTCTGTCTCAATGGAGATGTAGTTAAAGCAGGTAACATAAACTAGAGAGGCATCAGATAACCCTAAACCAGTTACCTATTAACTCAAGTTGATGCCTTAAATATTGGGTTTTAGTAATATTTTAAGTGACTTAATGTGTCCTTTTTGGCCTTGGTTTAACTTGTCTTGTAGATGCTCTCTTACTTCTGTTATGCTGGTATCCCAGATAGAACATGCTATAGCAAATATAATTAGATTCCTCTGCTTACTCATCAGAATTAAACTTGGGAAGTTTTTTAAGGTAATGTAGGAGCATTGATAGTATGCAGATATCTGAGATACTTTACAGGACCCTCTTTCTCTTTACAAACAAGTATCATCCCTTGCATGCTTCAGAATATTGAAAGATAGCTCACAGAAGCTTTAAGCCTCAATTTAGGCTAGATATTAATGGTTTTTTATAAACTACCCAAGATTTTATTCAGTCATCACTGAAATAGTAAATTGTTCTAAAAATATTTCTGTTTAATTCTACAGATTCTTTTTCCTTGTTGTAGACTAGACATTCCATCACATAATGGACCTATATAGAAATGGTTACCACTAGTCACATTGTCTCGATGCTTCCTTTCAGCCAAGTTGAAATTTCTCTTAATCAACTGACTGGAATGACTAACAGTTTTATCTGTTTTGAAAATTAAATTCACTGTCTTCTCCCTCTAAAGACAAATGCAGGAATGCCAACATGCAATTAATTCTACCTTATCTTAACAAAATGGTATAAGTTAAGCTAAAGCAAAGCCAATTTTCAGGGTTTATCTTAAAATTGCAGAAATTAAGATACAATTAATTTCTTTAGTACCTGGTACATAATCTATCCCTACTTGGTCTTAAAGTTCCATAAATTTGCATCAAGGCAGGGCATACATTAATTTTGCTCAGAAGAGAAATAATGGAATGCCTTAAATTGTAGACTACAGATATTAGGAACTTAACCTAAGTGATTTTATTCTGGATTTTCACACAGAAAATTATTCCTCTGTTATGTTGGTAAAGATAAATTTGGCATTTCCTTTAAGGGACTTGCTTCTGTAGAGATCCAGAATTTTTGTTCAGATATCAGTATAATAAAGACGTCCCATTACAATAAATAAATGAATAAATAAATAAACTAAGTTAGACAGAGATGAATCACATTCTAAAAATCGTGAAGGTTAGAGTCCTAGTGTCTTCATTGTGACTAAGTAATTAAAATCAATAATTTTTGTTAGCTTCAGATTTGATTGCCCAAAACAGAATGCTATTTCTGGTATTTTGTAGAGGTACATATCACTAATCATCAACTGCATAAACATTTCCATGGCCATGTGTTCTAACTCTTTTCAAGGGCTTTTGAAGACCTATTCTTTGAAAGTCAGCATACATACCTTCAATGCCTGGATATTTTTAAAATTTCACTAATAATACAGGTGGGAACGAATGTTTCTTTTCCTCATGAAAAGCTAAAAAACTTTACAGTGGTGTTCAGCAAAGTTTTTAAAGCCTTCAAAAGACGTGTACAGATGCAATTCCTCTGAAAACTCAAAAGACACAGTGAAGCTCAAAAAATCTCCTAATTCCAAGCAGCTGGTCTTTAGAAAGTCTGAAAAATTCATTGCTGGAGACCACAGGGTCCAAAAACTCAAGTTATGGTTTAAGGAACTTAAATCTCCATAGATAGTCTGGACAGAGCAAGTAAACTTTGTCTGCTTAAAAGCTGTGATTCAAGAGACTTCAAAGTTTCAGTCACACTTCATTAAAACCCATCATAAGATATATTATGTAAACTAAGTTTTTGAGTGAAATTCTAGGGTCCTAACACATTTTGTTTTGAATAGCTACAGGTGAGGAATGGGAACCATAGTTTCACCATTCAAAGCATTAAGCAGCAAAACTTTTGTCTCCATGCACACCGCTTGGCTTCTCACTCCCACACTGTTGTGTGACACCTCCCAGTTGTGCTGAAGCAACTGCTTCTGAGTTCAGCCTGGAAGACAGCCAGGGGCTGATACATTTTTAAAAGAGATTTTCCACTTCCACCTCTATTTCAAGAAGGTTTTCTGCATACACCTGTTGCTTCATCCTACAAATACTGGTGTGAGGATGACTGAGAATTGTTGCTCTGTTACGGGCAGGAAAAAGCCAAGGGCTGTTGGTAGGGTGAGAGCTGCTTCCATTGAGGCTGTCACACACATCACTTGTTGAAGCCCCATAGTCTGAGACTGAATGCCCAAAACCATGCTGTTTCTGGGACTTGGATGATTTGGCCTACGGGCAAACTAACAGTTCCTTCAAATGATAGCCTGATCCACAAAAGCTTCTGAAAATTATCATTCAGCTTACCAGAAATGACACGTCTTTTTCTACACTACTTAATACTTTTAAAAGCAATCTTACAGCGGTGAAATCTAGCCATGATGGTTCCTAGGTTAGAATGGAAAATAATGTAACTCTCCCTGGCACTTGTAATTGTACTTGGCTTGCTGAGCAACAAAACAAAGCAGATTCAGGTCCATGCTCCTGGAGCAGTTGCAGTCTGCAACATTTTCTGTGTGAAGGTTTACTACCTCAGTGTTGATATTCTGAATTTTTTTTCACCATACCTGTTTTATAAAAAACCTTCCCATATGTTCAGCACTGAGGAAAAATATTAAAGAAACAACACTCTATCAATATTCTTGGGCAAAAACCAAAAACCCACCAAAAAAAAAAAAAAAAGTGAAGGACTAGTTATTTTGGAAGTTACTGCATGACTTTCTTCTCAGAGCTCAAGCCACCCTATAAATATTAATTACTTGTGTTAGCCACATTGGTTTGCAGTTCTAACTAGAGAGGCAGATCAGGAACCCAGACTAGGGGAACAAAAAACCCCAAAAGAAAACAAAATAAAAAATTGCAGAGGACAGGAAAAATGGTGGTGCAAGATGAGTTTGGAGGATGGGAGTTATAGACACTGATTTAAGGTTATGGAATGTCCAGATTGCTAGTGCCTTACCTGACATGTGCTTCATGCATAGGTCAAAACTGAAAATGAAGTATTTTTGTGCCAGCTGGCAGTCTGGATATACTCTTAGCTGCCTACACATAAAGAAAGTGTATGTGTGTATTGCTTTATTGATTTTACTCTTTCAAGAAAAGAATAAATGCATTATTAAGTCAGTAACAGCTCTTTTTATTAAAAAGCATCACATGCATGCTAGGTTCGTACGATAGATGATTCTTTCTCTTATGTAAAATATGTTTTCAAGCTCAAAGAACAGAGTAGCTTTTTTCTTGCTTATCTGTTTTAAATATAGATTTTAAGTAAATTGTGCAAGAAAAAAATCTTGTATTATCTTTAGAATCAATTTTTCTTAAGCTTTCATATTTGTTATGCTAAGCAATATCTAAGCAATTAGAGTTTCCAAGAAAAGCTCTGGCGTTCTAGAGTGATTCTATTACCTTTAAGAAGATTTTTTTTTATTAATTTCTGTTAACTGAAAACTTGCAGGAATAGAATTACTTGAATAAATTAGTTTTTCTCTAATAGACAAAGAGCAGCTTAAATTCTCATTGTTGTTATAAGAAGTGTCTTCCCTTCATAATAAACTCTATTATTATAAACTCAGTTGTTAAAAAGAGAAATGTTATTACCTATTATATAGGTAAAATGCAAACTGATTTCAGAGCACTTAAAATAGAGAGAGAGAGAGACTAGGAAATCCATCAGGAATGGAAAAAAACCCCAAACTCAACACATACTTTTAAAACTAAATAAGAGGAAAATGGAAATCTAACACCTCAAATGGTTAGGTAACACATTTCCTGAAATTTTCTACATTATTCTTTGTCATAGCATACTAAGAAGAATGTCATTACTGATGGTGGCACTGTAGAATTTTAGAATGGTCCACTATATTTTTCAGATCCTTGAAGATTGGGGAAACACTATAACAGTGATGAATAGTAAAAAATTCTGACTACAAAAGCACTGAAATTAAGTTATGTCCTGCAACCACCTCCAGTCACAGTGGTTGGACTAGATGTGTATTTTAAGTTCCCTCCAGCTGCAAGTACTTCTATTCTATTCTATTCTATTCTATTCTATTCTATTCTATTCTATTCTATTCTATTCTATTCTATTCTATTCTATTCTATTCTATTCTATTCTATTCTATTCTATTCTATTCTATTCTATTCCCAGTTTGTCCTTCCCTTAAAAGAGTGCTTGTCAGAAAAGCACATTAAGCTTTGTGACCAGGACACTGGCTTTAAGGTATCTTGCATACAGTGCTCACTGTCTCTATCTGTCCTTCACTCTTTGTATCTACATGTCCTCCACATTATTTTCCTCAATCTACCCAACTATACAGTAGCTTTTAGAGTATATGGGAGATTGTAAAAGAGATGACTCCCTAGACACTGAAGACCTGACAGAGAGACTTAGACCTGCACAGAGAGGATGCTCCTTCCAGAAGGGCAGAGAACAACCAGAATCCTAGCCAAGGAATATCTTGTCATATCATTATTGCACAGGTGTGGGTGCAGGAGAGACAAGAACAAATCCAGGATAGTTATCTTTTAGAGCCACATAATGAATTCACAGCTTGTTTTCATATTCCATGTGTGAAAGGGAAAAAAAAATAGTAGAGAGGGGTGCATTGGTCACTTTTAATCAGTGAGGAGTAGCATCCTGACAGCTCTGGGCAGAGAAGTGAGAGCCAGGCTGTCTGCAAGCAGCTGACAAGCTGAGAATTGTAGAAACTTCTAAATGGATAAAGCTTATTAACAAATGTAAGAAATAAAACAACAAATGGCAGCCATCAGTTCAGGAAGATGGGCAGGATTGATGCTAGAAGTAGTCATCACAAATTAGGCTCAAGGAGAACCTGTCAGTAGAGCAGCACTTCAGGAAAACACATTTATCTCACTTCCACCCCCTACAAAGCTCAGACTTTCAAGGAAAATATAATTCCATGAAACATTCAGCTCAGAAAATTGATTAATAGCCAACCAATTTAGATTCACTTCCCAGTGAGGAAGTTAGAAACAATTTGTTGGAAGAAATCTGGAAACATCTTAGAAGCAGTGATTTGGATAGAAATACTCAACAACAATTCACAAGAAAATACAGGAGATAAGATTTTCTTTTCTTAGCATGTAGGGCTTCTCAAAGAAATTGCTGTTCAATTGAAACAGAAGATAAAATGCATCATCCATTTTTAATTTTTTTTAAACAGAATTTCATCTTCCTGTGTGGAGAGATGAACTGGCTGGGATGAAGTAAATTTTCTTCACAGAAGTTGACCTAGGCTGATCACCAAAACCAGTAATGATAAAAAGCTCGTGTTTAGTGACTGGTGAGCAGTGCTTGCACAGTGTCAAGACTTTCTATTTCCCACCCTGTGTCTCCCCAGTAAACTGAGGGAGGCAGTGGGGTGTGTGTGCACAAGAGTTGGGAGTGTGCATTATCAGGCATATGACTTGAACTTGTCAAAGAGCCATTCAACATCATTCTGATCTATAAAAAGGGAAAAGAAGAGTTTAAGGATAGTCAGTCACTCAGGAACTGGATGGACACAGATCTATCCATGGGAGGTGGAAAGTAATTGCCTTTACATCACTTTCATTTGTCTTTTTCTCTCTTCTTCCACTTCTCTTATTAAATAACTTTTATCTTGACACACAATTTATTTTTCTTTTATTTTTATTCTCCTCCCATCCCACTGGGGTGGAAGGAGGTGAGGAAGCAGCTGTGTGGTTCTTAACCACAAGAAGAGTGTAAGGGGGCAGATATCACTGCATAGATAAACTAGTGAAAAATATAGCTGTTGTAAAATGCAAGAAACCATGGGAATCAATACTCCTTAGGCTGGAAAAAAGGTATGCTTGAGTGCCAGGGTACAACTTACAGCTTTAGCATCTGTTAATTTATCTTTAGATCTATTTAACTTCATATATGGATTAAAAATAAAAAAAAAACCCAAAGAAAAAATTTTTAAGAACTGTGACTTTGATTCTAATTTGGATAGTAAAATTAAGCCTTCAATACCTGTATACATCCCCAAAATTATAAGTTCATATAGAGATTATGGTCATGTTTTTTTCCTTTGCACTGTAGTGACACTTTAAGTTTGGTATTTGAAAAAAAAACTCAAGAAGCACATACATCATCAGTAATGTAAAACATTAAGCTCTGGATTTTGCTAATTACAAAGCATATTGCACATTCTGCCTGCTTAACATATCTTCCTTTTCAATCTAATCCACTTCAGGGGAAAGAACAGAATATCTCAACATTTCTCATTAAGCATTAAAGAGAAGAACCAATGAGTGTTTTCAGAATTTAGAGTGTTATTTCATTTTAAAGATGAATATATTTAGCAGCACAGTAAAGAACAATGCCCTAGCTACTAAAAAGGTTAAGTACTTGCATAATGTTTCCATCTCTTCATTTTCTGAAAGAAGTATAATAATAATAATTACACTTTATAATAGAATTTAGTCACTGCCTAACTGTGTTTTGATTTCTTAGGATTAGCAGTTGGTGCTGTAATTGTTATTCCTTCTGATTGCAAGAAGTACTGTATTTAACCAGTCGGTTCTCATTTAGCATTTCACAGACTGAATCTTTTCTGAGACTGATTTACAGGTAATGAAGGAACCTATATTTAGAAATTTTTCAGGGATGATTCTTTTGGTATTTTTAGTTGGAAATTAGATGTGAAAATTCTAGGTATTAAATGAATGCTGCTGCTAATATGCATAGAGTTATTGGATTTTTTAGAGAGAGGATTTGAAGTCTTACTTATTTTAAATAGTGTTAAAACAGGAAGCAGAAAATAGACTTGCATATCTGCATTTTATTTAGTTGGCAAGTTCACCCTTCTGACACATAGCATGCAAGAATGAATCAATTGTAAGATTCATAAAATTGAATATTTGAATAGTGATTAGGTGTTGAATCAATACTTATGTCAAACTAATGTACTAACTTGTTTTATTTTTTGGATTTTGTAGCACTTGTCTCTTGACATTTATCAAAGTATGACCCAGAAGGGAAAGATGACCATTGTTAAGATTTCCAGTTTTCCTCTGAGTTTCTCTTTTCCATAATGGAAGTTAAAGCATGATTCTGCTCTCCCTTAGTAACAAAATAACATTACCTCAAAGCTCTACAACACTCAGATACAAATTCCCACTGATCTTCTACAGAGCTAGGATTTCACAATTAATAAAATAATAAATTTTATTTCAGCTTATCAGACCTTAAAATGCACTGTTTTAGACATCCTAGGTTTGTAGAAATGTTCACTGGAGGGACATCACTATTCCAATGCTCTGACTGAAGCAGGACTGGTGCCAGGAGTAAGTTAGTTCATTAAGAATAGTTTGGTCTAATCTTAACAGTTTACAAGGATGGAGGTTTCATAGCTACTCTGAGCAAGACATTCCAGTGCTGCACAGTTAATTTTCTTTCCTGATATTCACTTGACACTCACAAGGTGCTGTTGTTCCTTCTATATATTCTAGTGTCCCTTGCACTAGAGGGTTTAACTCCCTAGCTTTGCCACTGCCTTTCAGATAACTGCAGGCCTGTTCAAGACCACAGTTTAGCCTCCTCTTTTTCAGACTAAACAAGAGAAGCTTCCTTGGCCTCCCCTTCCAGGTGATGCCAGCTAGACTGTTAACACCCTAGTAACTCCCTCTGGGCAATGTCTGATTTAACTATGTTCTTCTTGCACAGGAGAGTTCAAAACTGCAGTGTACTGGTGTAGCCTCACCAGTGCCCAGCAGAGGGAGAAAACAACTCTTGATCTAGTGGCCATGATCTTGTTATAGCAAAGTATGTGGTTCACAGCTATGTCAACCAAAACTGAAATACACATCTGAGCCCATGCTGTGTTGTTTTTTTAATAATTCTATCCACACTCCCTGCTGTAGTGCTATCCCTTACAATGAGGAATGTCAATTGCTGTCCTTTGATAATGAAGGATATAAACACTGTTAGATAACCCAAGGTTTCTAAGTCATCTTCACAGGCTGGCATGGGACATGCCAGTTGTCTCTATATCTTAGAATCAATGCTAAAAGAGTGATCCTGAAGGAGTCAATATCCAGGGGATTCTGGATCTACTGGGGGCACATATCCTTTATACAAGTTGCATACAGTCAATGTGCAGCGATCATTTCTGGTACATAGGTATGTTAAAGTTCTATGTATTTAGGTAAAATAAACATATTGCACATATATAGATTCCCTGTACTATTATCTTTGTTCCTATCCTACCGGATTGCAGTAAAATAAATTTGCTCTCTTACCCTCTGTTTACATGTCAGCGTTGGGCTGGCTGCCTTTGATTTTTCTTATGATATTTCAAACAGTATAATATATAGACAGCAACAAAGGAAAAGCTTTCTCTTCTCAGGAATAAAAGTCAAAGGACTCCAACATTGGTAATAATAAACATGAATGGGGTCAGATGGAGCCTTCCTACTCTCTGTTTTTCTATTATATCTCCATGAATAGGAGTCATGGCTTTGAAGTATTTTTTATCTACAAACCTTTTGGTTCCTTATTACTTGCAGACTACTACTAATGTCTGTGGAAATTGGTGGTTATAAAAGTTCATCTAGACAGAGCAAAATGTAGGATGTGAGAATTACTTTTGCTGTCACTCCTGTGTATTTTAGGACATAACTTTCTAAGAGTATGGGAGCACCTAAAGCTACACACACTGAGATAAACAGTTTCTCACTAGCCTATAATGGATCAAAGCTTGGAAAACTCTCCTGATCCAGCTATACAAACAGCTCACCCTTGTGTAATGGTTTCAGGTAAAATATCTTCTAATACTAGAGTGTTGTTTAATGGGTATCTTTATTTTTCATTCACAGTGAATTCATCCATTTCAAAGGGCAAGTACAAGGTCAATGGACATTTAGGTCCCATTTGAGTGCTCAAAGTAGAACCAAATGGGATGTAAATGGTCTTGTTATGGACTCAAGGTAAATTCTACACAGATTAAATAGGCCATAGTGTCTCAGTGAGAGACAATGGTTAACAGCAGTAAAGGCCGGAAAAAGCTGTTCAAGTGATAATGTGTACCTAAAGTGTCCTCTGTGCCACTTCAGAAATATAAAATTAAGCCTGATGAATTTAGGACTTTGATTAAAGCTTCCACCATGGAGAACTTGCAGAAAAGCAAACTACTATCAGGTAAACTGGTGTGTAAGTGCTATCACCTAATTTCACAGAGTACACTTATTTACCCTAATTCTTTTCAAACCCTCTGCTAGTCTGTTTGCATATGCTGTTTGCTTTCCCTGTCATCTATTAATCCACTTGAGAGGCTTTCTTTTTTGCCTCCCACAGAGCTTGAGTTCCATGTTCCTGAGAATTAACATTAAAACTCCAATTCTTAGCATTCTAATTGTAAGTTAGAAATAAAGGTAAAAATCTCATTTAGGTAAAATTTAAAATACAGTAACTCCCTAGATAAACAAAACTGGCCTTATTTTTTGGATCTTTTCAAAATAGTTTCAGAGTTAGAGCAATGCAAAAGAGCTACAGAATAAATGAAAAATCTGCATTGAGCACATTCATAATTTATCCCATAAATTTTCTTCAGTTCATTCATCAACTTTTCAGACATCCAGAAAAGAATTATCTGTAGATAATCCATATGCTCCCTCTAAAAAACCCGTTTAGTAACTATCATTTCTATTTCTCAAATTATAAATTGATTATCCATGCTGCCTAGCTGAAAGGCTTAATTTTCATAGACAGTCCTTTTGATGTAATGAGATTGTTCTCAAGTAAATGGACAAAAAGAAATTATAAGGACACATTTCCATGGTATATATAAATCAGAAGACCTTTGTGGGTTCAGCTTTCTCATTTCTTATTGGAATTCTTTGTTTAAAGCAATGTGTATTAATTTTTTTTTTCATAGTAAGTTATCACAGTTCTCAATTCTCTGCTCAAGAATTGGTATTGTTCTGTGACTTTAATTAGTTTACCCACTGGGAAAATTAAATGCTTCACTGTGTACACAGAGAAGTAGTGAATGAAAATGGATTCCCATGGAGATTTCCTAGCAAAAAGTATACATTTATTTTATGCAAACTTGGTGGTTAGTTTTTAATTCTTGCACTATTTAATTTATGATTGTATTTATTTAGTGCAGGTTTTCTTGAAAATTATAGCAGTGATAATCTAATGCTCAGAAAATGCTTGACAGCATTATTGATAAGCATAGCTACTCCAGCTTTCCTTGCATTTGTACACATGAGATGTACAGCCAGGTAATATTGCTACAGTACCTATGAAATAGGAGCAGATATTGATAAAGTCATCATGGTAAATATGAACAGCTTATCCAGTGTGAACACTATTCTCTGGTATGTAAGCTACAATCCTAGAAAATGAAGAGTCTGTGTTTGGTAACATCGTAGAATTAACAATGACTCATGAACCACTACTCATTTCTTTTCCACCTGTTTCTGTGATCTCAGCTCCATGAAACTATTAAGGTTTTCATAGTGCTTTTTCCATTTTATTTCAGACCTCTGTTCTCCACTTCAATTTTCGCAATCCTCTCTGTTGAAACTGCTAGGTGACTCTGCTCGTGATGTCCTTTGACACCCTGCATTACCTCATTCAATATTATTCATTCCCATTTGGTTAGGGTATTCCAGTTACATACTTGTGTTTTGCCACATTATTTTATCCATCCTGCTGTTCAGCAGTGGTAAGCTTTAAGGTAAGCTTATTTTTTATTTTACCTTCAGTTACTAACTTTGTAGGCATCTCCAAAAGTAGTAACTTCTGTGCCTGTGTCTTTTCTCTCAGTTTATAACACCTGTGCCCTGACTCAAACTAACCATCTAATAAAAATTTCTATCATGCCAATTTGCACCTTAAATTTTCTATCATCTCACTTGCAGACCTTAAAATTTCTGTTTTGCCTATATTGAACCTCTCATGTCTATGTCTGTGTCATGTCTATGTTGTCCAAAATGTTCTGTATTATATGTGCACCCACATGTACACACACAAACTTGCATGGGCCTACCATTCTAGTATGCCAAAAGACCCTGTCTTCATTTTCCAACCAGAGGTTTCATGACACAGCTGAATTATCCAAAACTATTCTACCATGGGGAAGGCATCCTCTGTTCCTGGCTACAGGGAGACAGGTCTTTCCTGTGTTTCTTGTGGTCGGACATACCTGACACTAAAGAGGTGGTAGAATCATAGGATGGCTGAAGCTGGAAGACACTTCTCCAGTGACTGAGACTGGATATTTAGCCTTGGTGGTCTCTCCCTAATGTCTAATACATGAGTTCCTGTAAGCAACAAACCTTCCTGACTGCTCAGCAGGTCGTTGCCCTCTGCTGCCACTCACCACTTTCTCTTGGGACTGCTCTGGAAATCACTCTCAGACTTTGCCTCTTCACTGGACACAGCTCACATCTCCCAGGCTCTTGCTGCTACCAGAGCACTGAACCCACTCAGGAGCTGGAGATCTGCGGGTGGAACACGAGGAACAGGAGCTGTCTTCTTGGTGCTAGAAGACATGAGCTTGCAGCTTTTACTCCAATTTTCCAACCCAACCAGTGCAGACCTTGCCTGCTCCTGTCCTTTGGTACAGCTGTGGAGCTCAAACACTTGTACCTTTAGGATCTCAGAAAAGCTTAGGTCACTCTCACTTTAGTAATCTCTGACATAATGCAGCCTCTTGCCAACCTGCAACTCCTGTCCTGTGTAACACAGCACCTTCCCCAGCTCACACTTCAAGTGGACAAGTAACCCTCAAATGATTTTCCTAATCATTTGGAATTAACCTCTGTGACCAGGAATAACTGATAAAGTTGAAAATCACATTGTCTGTCTCACAAAACAGGAGGGCCAGGGAGGAAGAAAGGAGCTGCAGGACTCAGCCCTGAAAGGATGAATGCTCTTAGCTTTAGCACTGTTTGCAAAAGGAGGTGGAATCATTGCTTCCCTTCAGGCAAACTTGAGAATGTGCTCTCCTACTCTTGCATGTTTTCCTTCATTCCCAAGTTTTCAACAGAAGTGACTCATAATTTCAGAGGAATTTTCAAGGACACAAACTTCAAGTCAATGTAAATATGTCACTGAAATTCAGGGCAAGATGCTGAAGCTTGAGAGCTAACTAAAATGGTTGCCTGCTTTATTTTAAATTCAGGAGTACTTATTTTCTCCCCAGATACCCCACAGGGTCTTTGAGAAGCAGTAAAAGCAATATAATACATCAAACCCCACTGATAGTACTGTTAAATTGTAGAAACTGCTTCACTAAATAGGAATGTGAAAATTGACAAAGGCTTTGACTAATGTGAATAAGACACAACAGCTAACATCAGTTAGTCCATTGTTTTTCAGAAAGGTTTTTCTCATAGACTAATTAGATAATTAAAATAATAACTATTGTATTTGGGCTTTTCCATAAGTTTGTAATTCAATTAACAAAATAACAAGAATATAAAAAAGTTACATTTGTGTTACTTACTTAGAGATGTTTTTTGTTTAAAGAAATAACTAGCCAAAACAGTCTTGCTCATTGTCAAGTTCAGGAATTGCATGAATTTGCACTTCACTGTGGAAATCCCTTATTTAACAGTAAAATATAGAAAAGCCAATGGAACTTAGAATGTGAATAATGAAAAGTTAAGTAAACAATTACGGTTACCAGGCTAGCATTAACACTACTTAATTGAGTTATAGATTATTTTTCTCCCATACTTTAGAAGAAAACTTTCAATTTTATTTTCATATAATCCACTAAAATTATTAACAAATGCTAACAATGCTCCTCCATTAAACAGCTTGGAAAGATAAAGAGGCTATATGCTTTTGCCAAAGGTAATAATGTCTGTATTTAAAATTAATAGAGCCAAGATGAGAAGTCATTCATTATTTAGTATCTGGTGATGCTCATATGCTCATTTAGATACTACCATAGGGTTTCTGTTTATTAATTAGTAGAAAACTATAAGAATGTTTTTCAAACAATATCTTGGGGTTTTATTTTTTTTTTTAATTTTTCTTTATAAAACCACTTGAACAGTTGTAGAATTATATTGGCTTGATAATATCTGAATGGGGAAGTTTTCTCAGCTCCAAGACAGACAGGAGAGGCAAAATTACACTGAGTGGGAAATTGCCTGGAAGGTATAACCTTCACTTGAGAAAGCAGAAACAGGCTTGGGTTCTAGTTTTGGTTAGTGAATACAAACTATGGTTGTAAGGAGAGATGCAATCTCTTTTTCCACTAGCCTTCTCACTCCAGAAATAAGTTTCAAAGAGACTAATCCTCAACCAGAGAGACAAGAACCTACATATTGCATGTCAATTATTTCCAGCCACTGGATTATAACTATTTTGGGTGGGATCCATTTTCCTTAGACTTTTTTGTTTTTTCTTTTCCAACTGAAAGATGAAAAGAAGTCAGTCTCACCTCAGTAAATTATTTAACTCAGATCAGTAGAGAATATTTCACAGCTGTTCTTATGCCTGCAAAAGGCAATTACCTTAACTGGAAACTCTGAGTCTAATGTGAGAACTGGCACAACAACATTTCAGCTTCCTGACTTTGGGACACATAATTCATAACAAGTATTTTTTTTTTTTTATTAATTGATCAGGATTCACTACTGTTAGCAGAGGATCAGGATTCACTACTGTTAACTAGACTGGTTAACAGGTGAGGTTCTGCTGTGTTGGAGGGCGTGGCTGCAGGGGGTCCAGCAGCAAAATCTGGAGAGGATCCTGCCATGTCTCATAGTGCTGAGCAGAAGAGCTGTGGCTGAGCACACTGGGAGCTATACCCTGACATACATGAAGAGCAGAAATAAAACATAAAGTCATTCCCTGCAGAGTCAGGAAAAAAGGCTAATTTCAAAAAAGGCTAACTAATTATCACCGTGGAGAGACCTGGTGAGGAGTCAGCTGGATAGTGCACCAAGAAAGGGGGTAAAAAAGGCTCAGGAGTGAGATACCTTGAGCCTGGTTGGGGAAGAACAATCTGGAGATGAAAATTAAGAAACTGCAACTCATACTAAGCAGAGAGGCAGGATACTAGCTAGAATAAAGTTTTGGTGACAGAAAGGTAAAAGTATTAAAGTGTCCTGGAAGGTGGATGTAGAAATACCATTTTGATGTTCATGAGCATTTGTGGTATGTTTTACTCTGCAGTTCCTCATAGTACACCTAAAGCACCTATTATCACATTTTCTGTAATAGGATTTAAATGGTTTATTTCACTTTTCTAACTTCTTGGTGTCTTTCATGAGAATTCCAGATTTTATAGGAGTTGGTAAGCATTTGTTTTTTCTTCATGGTCTGTAGTGATATTGTTTAGTTGACAAATCAGCATTGTTACTAATAGAGAGGTTTTTATTAAATTTACATTCCAAATCTGTTCCTGACTGAGCTGCCTGATGGTGTAAGACATACACTTTCTTTAAATCTCCTTTCACCACCCTTCAGAAAGCTCATATGGGTAGGAGAAATTGTTAAAATATCCTGACAGTTATGCCATATTATTTGCAATATATGGAAGTGAACACCTTGATTACTGTATATGGATATAAAAACAGTTTTCAAAGGACATAGTGTTAGAAAACTGGCAAATAACAGAAAACATGGTGGTTTTCTGAGTGAAGGTAACTCAGGTATTTGTTATCAGGGCTCAACTAGTAGTAGTCCAGCCTCCATTTCATTCCTGTGGGCTGTTAATCTGGTCTCCAGCACCAAATCAGAGCTTTCCCAGACCATGCTTCCTCCAAATGCTTTCCACGAAATAGTTGTCTGCCTTGGGATAGAAGCATGCATTTTAAATGATTGCAAGCAGAATGAATAAATTGTTTTCTTTCTGTTATTTTACTAATATTGGCAAGAATATAATTGAGTTTTTTAAAAGTGGGGGAGAGTTTGAATTCTCAGTAATGTTCTTGAAAATCAAAGACCTTTTTTCCTTTTTTAGGTGAAAATTAAATCACACTTCTTTATCCTTCCTGACTTTTTGCTAAAAGCTTCTTGAGAGCGAAGCAGGATACAAAAGGAATAGTGATGGATAAATGCTTAGGATTTCCAGTCAGAATACTCCTGTAAATTCTCTAACAGAAAATAAATTCAAAACATATTTTCCTGTTACTCATTTTATTTCATGTTATTTGATCTTTATGTTATTCACACTTTCAATTATTTTCAAGTTATTGTTTCATTCCAATATGTTTATATTCTTCAAATTGAAGAATGAAAGTTAGTAAAAATATTTTTGATTATTCCACACCAGTATCTGGGAAACTTTTAAAAACTTTTCATGCGTTTTCATAAAAAAATTACTTTTTTTTTTTTTTTATCAAAATATGAGCACCACGTCACCAGGCAAGAATAAGGCTTTACAGATCTGGTAATTAATTTAATTAATTTTGATAAAAGTGGTTAAGACTGGATTCAGACTAGAGCTTGTTAGGACATATAGAGACAATGTTAAAAGAGTTCATACAAGATGTTGCTTCATTGGTTTGGTACCAGAAAGTTTGAGGAAGAACAAAACTGCTGCCATAAATGTAATTAGGTAGTAGACACCTAATATATCCTAAAGCTGTCTCTGAAAATGGACTGTGTTTTGCTTATGTAAGGATTACAATATGCACGTCTATGAAAGCAGTAAAAATATCCAAGCTGTTTGCCCCATTCCTTTTTTCTCTAAATTTAATTTAACTCTATAGAAACTATTCATTTACTTTTGCTGTTCTGTACCTTACTCCTTTCTTTGAGGAAGCTACTGTTCTTATTTTAAACTTCTTGTGTTTTGGGTACTCACTCTCCTACAGCTTGAAATATCCTAGGAAATATTCCTGGGATTTCCTTTATTTATCTTCCTTCAATAATGCTTCCTTTTTACTGTTCTATAGAAGCTGAATAAAGCCTTCTACTTCTATGATTCGAATACTGTGCATTTTCCCAAGTCTAAACTATAAGACTACTATGAACCAGTTTCCTTAGTAATAAAATAACTGTGTCTGTCCATCTTTAAAAATGCATGACATTATTGTTATTCTTTCTATTTAGAGAAAAACAGTTCCAAAGTCCTTAGAAGATGTAAGAAGTTGCAGATCTGTTTGCCTCACCTGCAGGTTTGTTCCGTAGCATCTGAACATCTGCTCCTCTGTAATTATTGAATGTAAAGAAAGTGGAATATGTTTAATATATGTGTAATTCCATTTCACTATTATGAGTCTTTTTTTTAAGTTACCTTAGTGTTTTTAGAGTCAGAATTTTTACCACTAAAAACAGATGTTCATTATTTCATGGACTGCAGTTTAAAGGCACCTATGTTTGCTACATGTTCTTATTGTAATTGCAATGTTATCATTATTTTTGTTCAATAATTCAGGGAAAAAAAACACACAGCTGAATCACCCTTCAACTTTGTGATGTGAACATATTAAAATGTGCTCAGATAGAAATGTAGTGTTCAGACCTTTCTTGAAGAGTTGACACAGAACTTTGGGAAGAAATGAGAATGAATAAGTTTAATACTGTGGTGTTAAAACCCTGGTTTTTTATGATACTGAAGTTCCATTCAATATATAGTTAATCTTCATTAATGCATTGAAAAGAGAGAGATTTTGTGCCACACTTTGTTATCAGCATGAGTTAGAAAAGTTTGTGCTTGCACAGTAAAGGTTTAGCCTCCCTTCTAAATTAATATGGCTCTATAATTTGAAATTTTTAATTTTTTGGTAGGATGATAGATAACATTGTATTTTAAAGTATTGTTCAAGACAATTGCTCTCATGTGTTGGTGTTGAAAATTTCAATTGCTCTAGTATCGCTAAAAAGAGTTCAGGAACCCAAAAGAGCTGCTGAGTCTGGCAAAGTAAATTCCTTTTACAGTCTTGATGTACTTTCAAATGACTAGAGAAATCAAGATAAGAATCAATGAAAATTTAACAATGCCAGAATGATACACTGTACTCTCTATACAGTTATTCAGTTTCATACATGGTAAAACTCTTTTTCCTGGATCAGAGAGAGAACTCTGAAAAAATGACCCCAAAATATATTGCTCTTTTTTTTTTTTCTGGCTTTTTTTTTTTAACTTTCTTAATGACATATGAGTGATAGGAGAGGAAAATTCTTCTGGCAGTGTGATGTATTAAAAGAGTGCTAACAATGAGCAGTCAACCCTGTTTATAGAAAAAAATCCATTTGGAGACACTGAAATTAGATAAAGATTGTTTAAATTAATTTCCAGGAGTGAATAAATTCACCTGTTTTACAGAGATCTGAATGCCCTCCTGAAGTTTGTCTTTGAGTAGTCCACAAAGAACAAGACTAGTTCTTGTTACACAGACAGGAATGGAAAGAGAATATAAAAACTTGGGAAACTTAGATTTTTAAGAAAGTCAGAAAGAAACTCAAGGTCAAACAGGAAATTCTCATTTAAAATATCCCACCACAAAACTCACCATCAAGACTTTAATTTCTTTTTGCCATCATGTGCTATAGGAAGGAGAACAGGACCACCAAAATTTTTTACTCTGTTACATAGCTCCAGTACTACAAGTATACTTTGCTATGTTTTTCTGTATTTTTACGTTCAGAAATCAGATGAATAGAACACAAATCTAGCTGCTGTGAATTTCTGAAAAAAAAATGGACAGGTCTTGGTGTGGTTGGGGAATTTGTAAACTCACCTAATCTAAACTCACTACCCCAGTATGACAGCATCCTGATCTATGATAAAATGGCCTGCAAGTAATTTTTCAGTTTCTGTTTTGAACTCTTCATCCCAAACTATTTATTAACTTTTTTTTCCCCTCTCTGCTGAAACGTACACATTGTCTATCCTGTTCACACACTCACAGGAATTCTCTCATGGAAAATCAATAACAGTATGAACTTTCTTTATACATAGGTAATTTTTTTCTTCCTGGCTGCTGTGTGGTTATTACCTTGACCTGTTCAATTCTTTTGTAAAGACAAGACTTCTAAATCTTAGTTTTCTTCTCAAAATGGTTGCATTTTCTGATCACTTTTAATACTCTTGCTCTCTCACTTAGCACAAAGTAAGCCTGCTGCACTGGGTTCTCCAGAGACATAACTGGAATTTTTAGCAGATAAGTTAGGAGGACAAGGAGATATATGTATACATGTATATATATGTACACATAAAGACTCTTTTGTATTTCTCATAATATTTTCTACTGAATTCCTTCATGGCTCCTGAGCCGTGGATTAGGAGCCTCCAAAAGACAGTGATTTAGGTTATTTGCTAACATCACAAGGCTTACACCTCTCTGAAGCTCAATGCCAAAGCTTTCATTGATGTTAACAGGACACAGGTACAGGCATGACTTTTTAGAATGGGTATCTTTTATTTTCAAGAGTTTTCTGTTTCTGCTGCTGGATTTGCCCAAGAGCAATATTTTATGTACAGTTTTTATTATTTTCACTTAAGGTTGGTGACACTGTGGTTACTATTTTGCTTCATCTCTGACCTAAATTGATGGACAACAGTCACTATTCATGAGTTTTTCTAGCACTGTCTTTATAGGAGAAGAGAAGTAACATTGTTGGTATGGAATTATGATTGAGCTTAAAACAAAAGACTCTATTTCATCAACTATCAGATATGAACTTGTCTGACAGGTTCCAACTGAAAATGACAAAGACATCCAGACCTGTAGTTTGAAACCTAATCATTTTGTGTTTCCATAATGCTTGTGGTATTGGCGATCCAGCTGGAAGGCTGGAAGTAGGTGACACTTTCTATCCTAAAGCTGGAAAGGGAAGAAAATGCAGATGACTGATGAATCTACTTTGTTATTAAAAAAGTTGGGGTTTCCTCCTTTTTCGTTTTTCCTTTTTTTTTTTTTTCCTGAATTACCTATACTCTGTACTGCACTGAACACATACAAACTTTCCTATTTGCATCCATTATGTACCAAGCCAGGCTACTGTTTTGGGATATTTAGGGAAACTGACAGAATGTGAGCTAGTAAGACAGTGAGATTCATCTGTTGCTTCACTTCAGATCCTAATTTTTCTCTTTTCATAATAAAGAATAACCTAGATAAATAGATTTGATGTGTAAACCTGTAGTATAGATGTCTGAATTTAGTTCCTCCTTCTAAATTACTTGGAGAGTTTATGGTAGGACTCAGTGCCTGAGTAGGCAGAAAAAAATTCTGCCGCATGGGGGTGGCACTTGGCTTAGAAGTTGACACTCAAGGCAAAGAAGTTGCTGATTTAGGCATCTCCAGCCTGAGAATGTTGTTGAAGAGATCTTTCCAGATCCCTTTTCCTCAACCCAGAAATTATTTTTTACCCAAATCTAATTTTCAGTGTATACAGGAAATCATGCCTATGGCCTTGTCAACACTGCCCCAAATTGGAGATTAAATTTTACTGACTTGGATAGAAATATTGTCTCTTTAGCCTGTTATAAATCAGTGTAGCTATACATAAATTGACCAAATCTTTGCTGATTTCCATCCAAAACCAATCTATCATGCTGAATTTATTTGAAGTTTAGTGAGTTCTGTTGAATTGATAACTGTAACATAGTAGTTGCTCTGTGCTCTGATTTGCAGGATATATAGAAGCTTCTAGTATACTTGCCACCAATTAAAATGCAATGTAGACCTAGATTTTTGTTTGTTTGCTTTGTTGAGAAAACAAAATATTTATCACTGGCTCTGGAATGAAAGGTAGTTGTTATTGTTTTACATCTGCTGAAGAAAATCGAGGTTTCATTTCATACATTAAGCTGGGTGAATCAGATTGCATATGACACCTCTCCTGTGTGACAAATGGGTTTGTAAAGTATTACTTGCACAGCATAATGGTAATTTGTCTACTTGGAGGCTGTAACAAACACATTACATTTTTGTTTAACGGTTATAATTTATCATTTCAATACACAGAATGCTTTATTCCTCAACAGGGGATAAATAGGATGTCAACATTGAAGTTACATTTGTTTCCCAAAAGCAGCACTAGTAATTCATTCCTGTGTCTCCCCATAAGCAGTAGCCAGGCTGAGTCTGGGGGATTGTATTTTTAAGAACAGTCAAAAAATTATTCTGAAGAAAGAACCATGCTGCTTGACTGCTAGCTGCTCATTTGAGGAAGTGCAGCACTATAGGGAGATGTCGTAGGACGCTTTTATTTTTGTCTGTTTGAGATGTAAGTTGTGACTGCTTTATCTATATGCCCTGGTTTAGGGCAAATTTGGGAGAAGGGAAAGGGAACTACAATGACCATCCCATCCAACTCCCTGACCAATTCAGAGCTTACCAAAGGTTACAAAATGCTGTTAAGGGCTTCATCCAAATACCTCTTAAACACTGGCAAGCTGGGGGCATTGACCAGCGGTCTGGGAAGCCTGCTCCAGTGTTAGAACACCCACTCTTTAAAGAAGTGCTTTCTACATCCATCCAGTCCTGAAGCATATTTAAATCACTTCCATGTGTCCTATCACTGGATCCCAGAACCTCCCTATCCACTTGCCTTCCTCAGGAACCTCTAGAAAACAATGAAATTGTCCCTCTTTTTCTCCAAACTAGACAAACACAAAGCCCTTAGACATTCTTCAAAGGATATGCCTTCCACAGATTTCACCAGCTTTGCTGTCCTCCTCTGGACATATCAAAGGACCTTTATGTCCATCTTAACTTTCAGGGCCAAGAACTGCACACAAGTGATTGAGGTGAGGCCACACCAGTGATGAACAGAGTGGGCTAATCACGTCTTTGACTGGCTTGCTATGCTGTGTTGGAGTCACAGCTTGTTATACTGTGTTTTATGTGCCCCATGATGCCATTTGCCCTTGCTGTGGTTCAACTCCAGCTAGCAGCTAAGTATGACAGCCCCTTTCTCAGCCCCCTCCCTAGTGCCATGGGGAGGGAGAATCAGAAAATAAAGAACCCATAGTTTGACATAAGAAAGGTAAAAGTTAAGTAAGATAACAGTTTAATACTTATAATAAAATTTTTAGAACTCCAAATAATAATAATTTTTTAAAAAAAGGGAATGATACTTGATGCCAAATATAATTTTTCACAACCTACTGACTCATGCACAGTCCATCTCCAAGAACTGTTTGGCCCTTCCTATCCAACTCCCCACAGTTTATACACTGAGAATGAAATTCTATGGTGTGGAATATCCCTTTGGCCAGATCAAGTCAACTGTCCCAGCCATGCTCCTTCATAGTTTCTTCTGCACCTGCTTGCTGGAAGAGCATGGGAAACTGAAAAATCCTTGACTTAGGGTAAGAACTGTTCAGCAACAGCTAAAACATCACTGTGTCATCAGCATTATTTTCATACTAAATCCAAACCACAGCACTGTACCAAGAAGAAAATTAACTCCATCCCAGCCAAAACCAGGACAGTCCTCATGACTGCCAGAGCTGACTTCTGTTGAGCTTATCATCCGCCAGCATCCCTTTCTTCAGGGTTTCTCTCCAGACACCCCCTCCCAGCTTGTAATTGTGGCCAGCATTACTCCATCCCAGGTGCAGAACCCAGTAGTTTGGCTGGTTAAAGTTCACAGAGTTCTGGTTACAGAGGGGAGGGCACAGTACTAGTGTGGGTAAGGGGGTAAGGGGGCCAGCTCATTGGCATGGAACTATGCCATGGAACGCGAGGGCTCAATGGGCCAGTTTCGGTAAGCAGAACTGGCTCTGTGGGATGAACTGAATGCCCGGTTAAGGCACCCAATGCTGATACTCTTCATAGCCCAGAAAAGATATTGGTTGATCTAGACAGTAGGATGGTGGCCATGGAAGTCGGAATCTGCTAAGGAGTGTGTAACAACTCACCAGCCGAATCAACTAGCCCTGACAATGGATGGGTGCTGGGGCAGGTGGCCCCAGCTGGTGCCGTGCGAGCAGTGGCGGGTGTTACAGCCCCTGGGCAGCAGGTCTTGCCAGATCCTGGGGCCAAGGGAGAGGACCAGTGCCAAGCTCTCCTCCCCACAGGTCAGCAGAAATCCTCCCCTGATATCCCCTACTGGCTGCTCTTTTGTGCCCACCCTGATTTCTCATGGGGCTGTTGTCGAAAGCCCGCGGTGCAATGGAGGTGAGGGCTGGGCACGCTGGCTGAGGTGGGATCCCATCCTGTGTGTGTGTCTCACCTGGCAGCCCCAGGTGCACCGCCAGCCCGTCTTGCCCACCGCCTTCTTGTGGGGCCAGGGAAGTGAAACATGAGCATCCATACCTATCCAGGCTAGGACCTGAAAGATGGTGAACTGTGCCTGCCAGGGTGAAGCCAGAGGAAACTCTGGTGGAAATCTGTAGCCATCCTGACGTACAAATTGGTTGTTCCACCTGGGTCTAGGGGAGAAAGACTAACTGAACCATCTAATAGCTGGTTCCCTCCACAGATTCCATTAGGAATAGGGGCACTACACAACCTCCTTTTGTTTTTCATCCCCCTAATCCTTACCCAGAATTTCACAAACACATCGACCCTTACTGTAAGGGCTGTGCAGTCAAAAAGCTCCCCTATGTACAGTTCAACCCTTCCACTTCATCTGTCCTGCCAATTATGCAACATTAACCAACTGTCTAAAAGTGTTCTGCTTCATAAAAAATGAAAAAAATAATAATTATTCACATTGGGATTACTTTTTTCTACAATTATTATTTCTCCACAGGTAGCAAGAACTGTTTTATTTGTAAAGAAAATGAAATTTTTTTAAAGGACTAAGATTTCTAGTCTATTTCTCCCTTACCGTTATACTGGGTCCTCATAATTTTTGCTCCTTGATCCCACAAAGTAAGCAAAAGCACCTCACTAGATGCTTAGTTGTTGTTTAGTAAAATTATTTATAAATATTTATTAAAATATGTAAATTAATTTAATTCTGAAAAGAAATATGAGATTAACTACATGAACAGGAATGTCATGATTCAATTACAGTAAATCTTTTTAAAGCTTCCAGTACTGGATCAAAAGTCTTATAACTGCATGATACAAAATGATGATCTGATATAAATGCACTTTGTTATTTGAAATCTTTACAGAAATATATGGAGGGTTTTCATTGTACTGTTAGGCTTTATGTAAAATTTTAAATATAGTTTATTCATGACTTTTTATCTTACCCGAAATCAGGTACAGGCTGTCCTTTTGCAGTTGACATAAAGATAACAAAATGTTTTGTCGACTGAATAAGCTCTGGTTATTTCAAAAGAAGAAGTGCAGACCAAATACATTTATGTGATATATTCTGTTTGCTGGAGTATTTCAGCAGTTATAGGATTAACAATCCTGGAAGAAGTTTGAGACAACCCCTGCTCTGTGAAATCAGTAAATTTATGCCCAATCTATTGCATTATATTAACATAGGTTTCTGCAGAATTAAAGTTTAATATGCTGCAATCATGTCAAGGGCAATATAATTTCACAGAGCAACCAATCTAATGCAATGGCCTTACATAAAACTGCTAAATTTATGTCTTGGTTTAAGACAGCTATGTAGGGTGGACAGTCCAAAATGCATTACCTCCCTTTTTGAGTTTTACCCACTCCTGTTTCACCAATAAGCAGAGAGGAATGAAGATGATATAAGAGAAAAAATAACAGTATACTAAAAATGAAACAGCAACAGGCAAAATAACAGTAATAATCTTTAGAAACAAAGACTTCCCAGGACTTCCTGCAGACTTCCCAGGAGCAAAGAAAACAAAATGGGGGAGAAAGCCCTCCCCTCAAGATGACACCCTCAGCAGACAACTTCAAGGTCTGAAAGGAAAAGGCAAAATGACTGACAAGCCCCCACTCTCCCGACCACATGAGGAGAGAGAGAGAACAAAGAGAGAAAAACAACACAGCAACTGAACCTCCACGGGTGCTAAAATACCCCCTGAAAAAATCCAGCAGGGAACAGGGACGAAGCAAAAAGAAAACCTGGAGTCCAAAAAGTCTGATGCCTCTCAGGCTCTGTGCTTGAGGCCACTTGATAGGACCTTTCTCTCTCCTGGTGGCAACAACTCTGTTAACAATGGCAGCTGGAAAAAACCTCTGGAACTGGATTACTGATGCAGTAACCCTGTGGTGTTAATATCTCTGCCTCTTCCTCAGCTGGCTGGACCCACCTGGCGCTGGCACTGCACTCCGAGTTGCTGGTGTGCTGCAGGGAATGTGTGTGGGGGTAAGAAACGGTGCCACTTAACACCAAAAACCAGCAGCTCCCACCTCTACAGGTCCCACTGCAGACGGGTATTTGTGTAGTTTGCCCTGAAGTAGCCTGGGATTTCCAAGAGACTGAAGTTTCTTGGAGATCTAAGCCAGGATAGGAGCTTGAAGAGAAACAGAAGAAGGTTTCTGCCTTTGCTGTCTCAGTTTCCTGGTGGAAATGAAAGAGAAAGTTCCAGAGGATTATGCCTGAGCAACTCCAACTCTTAAAAAACCCCCAGCACCTCTGACATCCCAAACCCGGGACCAGAACACCCAGCTCCATCTTGCATCCCCCAGGACTTTACCGGAACAGTTACAATTTTGGGTCATACAACATAGCACAGATATGGAATACAATACACAATTTTTAGGTGACCCATGACAATGTATCAAACAAGAAAATGTGTAACAGTTTCATGTGTATGTCTTCATTCATGTTTATGTCTTCATTCATGTTTATGTCTTCATTCATTTTTTTTTATGGAACAATAAAAAAACTATTGCATGGAAAGAAAGGAAAAGGTTGTTAAGAAAAAAAGCAACACTTTGGTGTTAATAGTGCCTGTCACTCCAGCTACTGCAGAGAGACTCCCCAAAGAGACTTTCCCTGCTTTTATAACTGTATGACTCAGTTTAAAAATTAGAAATGTTAGGTTTGTGATTAAAAAAATAAGAAACTATTTGATTAAATTGAAATGAAACTGAGTGATGGAGAAAAATTATCATTTTATAGAATCAAAGTGACCGATTTGTCAAAGACCTTAGTAGTCAGAAAGTCCGCTGATTTTATGCTTATAAAATAGGCTAAGGAATTTAATACTCAATCTGAAATCCTGTTTCTGGAAATAATATAAAAATTATAACATGCATTGCAATGGAGAGTGAATGAATGTAAATGGCTTCCTACACAAGCAAAACTAGAGAGCACTGACACACTTCTAGCTCTAAATATGAGCCAAGATGCTGAATGTTTAATTAAAAATTATTGAAGAATTCTAAATTTAAAAAAGGGTATTGGGGAAGGGGTAATTAGTCATTGCAATACAAATGTGTAAAACTAAATAGACACTGTTTACTGGTAAAAAGAATTAGTTGACAGATGAAACAGAAAGCTATAAATATTCAAAATTTCCCTGTCAGCTATGTATTTTTAAAAAAATTAAAGGCAATATTAGAAATATTTTTAAGATGTTTCTTTTAATTAGATAATTTGCTATGTCTTTGTGAACAATCGTGTGGAAACCTATGATTTATATTGATGAACTTCTGGGAATAGGGAAATATATTCTCATGCCATATATATTAAGTACAGATCTTTTAAGATAGCAACATTGAGATTTTATATAGTACTTCTTATGATGCTTCTTCTGCAGGATTGGGATTTGGGTTTGGGAAATAAAAATGGTTTTTGTATACTTGTCTAGGTGTCTAAATTCTCTGAACTCCTTAATTTACAAGGGCTAAAAACAGATTTTTCTTTCTGAAAATTCTTTCTTTCAGAATTATGCAGGGCCCAGTAAGCAAAGTCTGGTCCACATCCATACTGCAGCTACTCTGGGGCATCACAATGCATAAAGCAAAATGAAAAAGAGGAAATAGGGACCTGACAACAGTTTTTAGGGCTAAGTATTTCTTACAGTTTTCCATGGTAAAAATTAATTTTCATGTCTCTGGAAAATCAGAGGACACATTATGATTTTAAGTTACCAGTATAGCAAGATGTTGTCACTGATACTGTATTTGATTAAGACACAACATGTACACGCAAAGGTCATCTATAACTTTTATTCTTTTTTATGTAGGCAATAGTGTTGAGGTGCTCAGCTTGGTGTATGTGTTAATGAGGGGCCACACTCCCCCGGGGCCCTGGAGTCCCAGCCTGTGGCCACAGATCAATGCCGCTAACAAACAGGAGGGACCTTGCCTGGAGAACTAAGGATTTACTAACTTCAAGGCTGACCCAAGGCAGGGACCCTGAACACAGGTGTGCTGGGGTTTTTATACAGGGGAGGTTTCCTGGGAGGATCTATAACCAATTGGATCTATAACAATTTAGGGGAGGAGCATAAGGTGAGGTTAACAAAGCTTAAACCAATGGGGTAATAAAGAGGGGAGCAATTCAAATAAAACCATGTGGTATTGAGGAACAGGGAACTTTACAGAACAAGGAGTTTGTACAAGGGAAAATTGACAACCGAGGGGAGGAAGAATTGGGACTGTTTGGGAATAAGGGGTAGTACTAGAACAGCATTGACAACTGGAATAGGAGGGCATAACTTACACCAAACCATTACATAGGGGATAAAAGAACAAACCATTAAAGGAAAAAACACTACAACACAAAAGTATACTATTCCTCAAGCATGAATAAAGTCCTTCTATGACATATATAGGTCAATACACATGAATGGCAAGATTTTTACATCATAACTATACCATGATTCACTTTTGCATGGGACTGCTGCCAATTAGTCTTCCATGTACAGTATAACCTTTGAAAATACTTAAGGGCTATTTTGTGTATACACAGTCTGGAAATTTAGTTATAAAAAGCACAAGTATAGAATATTCAAAAAAGTTATAAAAAGATGCAAGATATAAACAAATTCTACTCTTTTTTATTTAGTAAAGAAAATCTGGCATCTCAGAAATTCTTGAAAATGTAAGTGCTTCTCTATAATCGTGTATTTTAGATTTGAAAAGTCATGGGACCATATGCCTTAAAAGCATACCACATTTCTAAATACAGAAAAATTGTTTGTCACAGAACTGTACATCATTGACCTGAGGCATCATAGGGTTAGATTTAGGGTAAATAGTGTTATTGAGATGGGGAGGAGAGATGTCAAAGTCACAAAACCAGCAAAGTCTAGTTGAAGCACTTTTGGGTCCTAAATCAACTAATGAAAAATAAGTAGAAATCCAATAAATGTTTATTTATCTGTGTTATTCTTATGCATAAAATGTGAATTCTGTTTACAGAGGTTGTTGAATATCTGTACATGCTAGTGAAGTCATTAGGAGGAAGTCTTTCTCCACCACCTTCTCCTGCAATTTGCCAGCCTGTGTGGAAAAAAGACTAGTATCTTCCCTAGTCTTCTTTTTATGCTCTGTGCCAGTGGAAAAGGGTCTGTTGAATGGCACCCAAAACATCCAGCTAGAAAATGGGTGCTGTAAGCAGCCTGTGGGCTTGATACCTGGTAGAGGCAACTTTGGTAGCCCTTCTTCATTTCTTCTGTATTTGGCTGATGTTTATGGAACTTTGCTTTTGCTTGCTTGAAATACACATCCTCTTGTTCCACTTCTTTGTAGACTTCACTGACAGTATTTTTAAAAATAATGGATATTTATGCTGTGAATGGATATTTATGCTGAGAGTGGTGTTCATGCTGCTACCCTTATCTGAGAAACCCCAGGTGAAGCTGCTTTTCAGGCTTAGTAGATTGAAAGTCAGTGTCTTGGATCCTATGCTAACTTGGATAAGAGAATTGGGAATTACTTCCTCCTTTTGTAACTGTGACACATGTAATCGACATAAAAACACAATTAACAGGGAAAGTATATACATGAAAATACATTCTTCATGAATAAGTTAGTTTGAATTCTACCCAGTATTTGATATTGTATTTCTGTTTAATAACTCTACACATAAAGATGTATTGGGGTGATAAGGAACTTCCTTCCAATAATTCTGATGGTAGAAATACAAAATGATAAAATATTGTTTGGGGAATATATGGAGCCTTAATAAACAAGTGTAGAGGAAGAGACAACTTTATAGTTTGAAAAGGTGCAAATTTTTCAGGGAGATGCATTCTGAAAATAAAGTGTAGATTCTTTTGGATTGTTTCTTCCTTGCTCCAGACAACAGTGAGAATATTATAATCTATTTTTCTACTAACACAAAACATTTTTTTCTTCATATCTAGGTTGCATCCAATTTAAATAACTACATCCAAGTGGATTCAGGGACAAATTTGTTCTAGTTGGGCTTCTTCACAATGGAGATGTGCTTATGATTAGTGTTCTCATAGAACAAATGGAAACTCCTTCAATGACAAAACATTAATTAGGAGCTTTGTGTAAGAGCTATGCCAACACAGAAGCACAGAATGATGGGGATATGAATGCAATTTCTACAAGAAACACTAGCTAAATTTAAAAGTTAAATTTGAAAGAGATAGATAATGATCTTTCTAGAGGCTCTTTACAGCCTGTCTGTTCTCTTTCAGCATGCATAATATAAGGACTTCTCTCTGAGAGTGAGAAACACATGCTCAGAACAAGTTCATGGGTGGACATGGTATTTTTTATACCTGATATATTTGTTCTTTGATTTAAATGAGGATGAAAACATGCCATACCTGACATATCTCAGTTTGCACTTAGGAGGACGATATCTTAGATTTCTTGATACCTTTAATCTAAATTCCAAACAAGAAAAAAGGTGGAGAATAAGCAAAGGATTTATTTCACTTGTTCTATTTCAACAATGATAAAGAAACTTATTATTCTCCCATTTATTTTAATACATATATTTGACCCCTGTTATGCCAAAGTCGTGATAAAACCTCACACTTTATGTAAATAACTTTGAAATACCTTCTGTAGAATACAAACAAAGAAAAGAAAATCAGAATGAGTCCAACAAAAATATGCTAAAAAGCAATGTATTTTTGAGAAAACCTATCCCTTGTTTAAATATTATACATAGCATATTGATAAAGAACTAGAATAATGCTTCCTTAATTTCAAAACATTTTGAAGGGAATATTTTTGCAAGATAATTTATTATACGTTTGTTTATGTTCATACACACTAAATTTGTGTAACATGCCTTCTAGTTTAGATGAGAAACTTTAAATACCCCAGGCAGAGTAGTTTCTTCTATCCTCTCTTGGAGTATATATATACACTAAGAGAAGACTAGAGTTATGGGAACCAGATAAACAAACTTCTTGCTGAGCTAACCCCAAAGCTGTCTAACATTTCCAAATGTCCTGTTTGTGTAATAAAGGAATAGCTCCTTTGCATTTACCATTAAAGTCAATATCCTAATTAGTATTGCCAGCCTGTAAATGGGAAAATATGAGTGAGTGCATTTAGGGGAAACGTAGAAAATACAAATATACAAGAATATGTTTCTTCCTCCTCCTCCACATTAGAACATAGATGCTATTCTAGTTACTTGTGTGTAAGCCATTGATAATTTAACAATTCTTTCTTAAAGAACTAAATAAATCCAAATACGTCTTGGGGATTTTATCCCAGAATTTTGCGGAAGGGCTTTTAATCTCCCTGAATTAAAAAAATCAAAGCTAATTTGAAAGGCTTGACAAGCTAAATTAGATTTGACTTATAGATAAAGAAGCCTTATAATAAACTAGTTTTCAGTTGATATTTGTGAGACCTATAAATTATGTATCACTTCTTTGAAAGTCTGTATAAAAATTAAAGTGAGACATCATTTCTTTTTGGACAGGAGATAGCTTTCAGCTATTTTGAAATGGGATAAAGGAAGAAATAGGATAGGGAAGGAAAGACCTGAAGGGACTTTAGTTTTATTTCTCATAAAGTTTGATGTGGTAAGCATTCACAAGCTTTCTTCTTTTGTAAGGTATGAGAAATCCTGGCTTTCAATAAATCTGATAATTTGTCGGTTTTTTTCTTTCTCTATCAAATTTAAGATCTGGAGATAAACCAATCCAAAGCAGGTTTTTTTAAGATGCTGGAAGACCAATTTCAGAATTAAAAAGTGCTCTGACTGCTGTCTGTCAGGTATGAGGGTGTGAATTCTCTATTCCCTTCATCTTTTGTGAAAAACCAGTTATTTTGAGTGGCAAAAGTCTACCATTTTGGGTTCCTCAGTGAAGTGAGGGAGTAAAATGCCTAATTTTCAGTTCCCTTGGGGTTTTTGTCTTAGAATGAATATATTTTCTTTGACAATGCAGAAGAGGATCCCTAGAAGCATATATCAGGATGTAAATGGTAGTTAAAATAAATTTGTGGAGCAGAAACAGAATTAAAGAACCTATTAGTTGTCTAAACTATAAATACATTTTGGGAAAAATAACGAAATTGAGTAGCACTAGAGAAAAAGTACCTAGGGAATCTGCATGAGAGAATTTATGTCTGCCAGCAATTTTATAATTTCAAATTTCAACTTAAGGATCATAGATTTCTAATGTAGGATTTTCAAGCCTTAAAAATTCAATAAACCTTTGGCAAATACCAAATATTCAGTTATAAATGCAATGTTTATTGCAATTTTTTTTTTCATAAACACAGATAAAATTAAGCTCTACTCCTTGACAGATGAGCATTTTCTCTACATCTGCTAAAATATTGGTCCTATGTATTCTTAACTATGCTAAAATTAGCTCCTAATCCAATAATTAAATCTACTGCTCTTCATCTGCCTATTGCTCTTCATTTATGTCAAGGTAGATGAAGAGCATATTAATTATTTTCTCAAAAAATACCTAATATGAATTGGTAAAGTCTTTCCTCTCTAATGGATCAAAATCAGCACCAATTTCTGGTTGTGTTCAGTCAAAGTCTTGATTTTTGAGGCTTTTTTACTGCTTGTTTTTCTATTCCTTTGATGGTTCTGCAGTCATCAATTGCAAAATTTGATTAAAAAATTACTAATAATAATTCAGAAAAATATAAAATCTTTTTACTGAACTTATATTTATGATCAAAATCCATGCTTGTGTTTACAACCTAAGTCATAACACAAGGAAAGTACAGACTCTTCCCATGTAAAAATTGACAATCCTGCAATTACAGTCTTTAGAAAGACACTGCTACACTATCTCATTAGAAGTCAGCAGAGGAACTAGTGTCATTACAGTATTCAAACTATTCCTGAGTAGCCAAGAACAGTAAGTTTCCTTACACAGCCTTAGATTATTGCCATTTATTTCCTATTTATGTGGAAATATTGTCATATCTGGACACAAGGAGTCACGCTGTATGCTTTGAAAGGAGTGTGTTACATTTGAAAGCATCCTCCATCTGTTTTAAATGAATGTGATTCTGTTTGGCATGCATTTCCTGTATACTTTTCAAAATCTAAAGCAATAACACTCAACACATTGTGTTCAGGCTCTGATAGCACATGTAAACTGCCACATAGAATATTTTCTTTTGTTTCTGGGGAAAAGTCCTGGAGGGACTTTCTAGAAACCCTTAGTTATTCATTCCAAATCTCTTGCTTAATATTGGATTATTTTTATAGTATTGACTTTGCACCTGTTCACAGCATTATTTCTCTGTCAAGTTGTTAGTACTGTGTTATCTTTATTGATTTGATGATGTGTGTACCTATTTGATTCAATATTCTTGTGAGAAGGTAATCCTAATTTTACTATAGTTCAGTTAAGAACAGACACTCTATTCCTCACATGGTAAATATAGATAACATGAATATTCTGTGATATTTTAACACTCAGTTTTTCTGCTTGTGATTAAATATTGATGCTTTAAATTTTCCCAAGAAATGAAAAAAATTTGAAGGATTTTACCTCCCCCTTCAGATGTCATTAAGAAATTTAAGGAAAGCTGCCAAAAATTTTTTTCTTTCCTGATTAATAGGTTATCTGAAGCCACCAAGAAAGAGTGTACAGACATGAAGCTAATCATAATTGTGTCTTTTAGTGTAAATGCCACAGTATCACAAGAGTTCCATTTAGGAACTCTTCAGTGGAGCTGTTGGAGACTGTCCATCATTGTCTTCTATTGTAAATTTTCTTGCTCCAATCTAGCAAGAAGATAAAAGTATTTATTGTCAGTCCACAAAACCTCAACCTCCAGGAGAAATTTTGCAGCTTTTAATAGGTTTCATGACCTCTATCCCTCAGCCTTGTTCAGGTACTTGTGACATGTTCCCACTTGTGACCTTGGTACCACTAGCACAGTCCATTTGCTGTGTGTTTATGGTTGGTTTTTTTGGACTCATTTGCAGGAAGCTACCTGAATTTTATAGCTGTAATTAACATTCTGTAAAATATAAATTTCAGCTCTTGAAACTCAGATAGAACTTACTTTTACTGCAGCATGATATATTATTTCAGCCTGCTGACAAATATGACTGCACAGTGGTTATATAAGGAGTATGTTACAAACAGTTCACGGTGATATGCTGACCAACTGAAAGTATTTTGTGTGTGGGAGTTTCTATTTTTCCCCAAATTATAAGGCTGAAAACAGGGTGTACTGTACCATTTCTACTAGTTTTATCCTGCACAGTGCTTCTTCAGACACAGTCAGTAATATGAAGTCACTCAAAGAAAATGTTTTTCAAGGGTGGCTTACAATGGCAACTTCAATTTTAGTAGTGATATCTTCTACAGACTTTGTATTTTTCAAACCTTTAAGAGATAATGAACTAGTTGGTAAAGACAGTGCTGAAATGCTTCACACTGTGACTTGTTCCATTTACCACTAACTTCCTTCCTGTTACCCCTAGGCTATTGAGGAATATAAATCCTATAGGATCATTACAAACAAATTTAAAGTGTTCACAGCTTTCACAGTCTTCTGGGAATGGTTTCAGTGAGACATCCTGCAGGTCTGCCTAGGCAGCAATTCTTTCACTGCCAAAAAAAATTGGTAATGTTGAGTAGTGTATAGAAGGAAGGGCTGATGCAGAGTGATAAATCCATCAGTATTTTCTCCCAGCACCTCAAAATCCAATTTGTATGGATTTTATGGGTAGAAACAACATAATTATGCTTATTAAGCACTGACAGTTTTCTTTTTCATGAATCTGGCTTTTCTGATAATATGTTTGTTCTCAGATAACATGACCATTTTTGGCATAGTCCCTGTAACCTCAGAGTCTTTTGGTACATAATTCAAGAAAAGCAGGGCAGGATACTGAACTAGGGTTTTTGGACTGGCCAGTGAAATGTTGACTTTTCAGATGATGCTTTTCTACAGTTTTAGAAGGCTATTTTGGAGACACTAGTGAGGCTAGGTAAGCCCCATCCTGAGGAAGATGGGGTAAAAAGTCTTTCTTTGTCCAAGTTCTCAAGAACATCTCCCACACAGACTAGTTAAGAATTATTCAGCTAATGTTCCATACACTGCTAGGCCCTTTAGAACCACCTGATCTCAAGTATCATAAGTCACCAGGGGCATTACACATCTGTAATGTGCCAAAAAATGTGAATGGTACACTGTCAGGTAGAAAACTAAGAGAGAGAGATCATACTTATTGCCATTTTCCATACTTTCTTTCATCAATATGACTAACAAGTAATATGGAAGTCCTTTCTGGGTTACAAATAATACACAGAAGAACTGCAAATAATAGAGCAATTTTCACATGTAGGCCTTAATTTTTTTCAGGATATATATATAAATATATAATATTTAAAATATTTTACTGTATTTTAAAACTTTTATCGTCATTGTAATAATGCATTTTATACAGATGTGTTTTTTCTTTTTTCTGTGTAGGTGTCCTGGTTTGAGCTGAGAAAGTATTAATTTTCTACTTAGTAGGTGTAGGAAAAAAACCAGCCAAGGTAAAGTAAAGTAAAATGATGAGAGACTCCAAACTCCATTTTTTTAGGCTAGGTAAATTGAGTCATCTATCTAATAATAGACCTTCATGCTGAGAATCTTATATAAATTATTATTCTGCAGCAGAGGGATTTTATAGAATGGAATGGAATGGAATGGAATGGAATTGAATGGAATTGAATGGAATGGAATAGACAATTAAAAAAAAGCTGAAGGACATATATTATTAGGCAGAATAACAAGGTGTTTTTGTCATTAAAATTAAATTTTGTCATTAAAATTTAAAGCAAGGAAAAACTACACAAAGGAACCTGGGGTTGTTTTTTATTTTTTGCTTTTTTTTTTTCCCTCCAGTTGTTCTGATCTATACTGATTTTCACACCTTAAAAAATAAAAATCAATAATGTTACTTTATATTGATATTTTTCCTGCTGAAGTATTGTAACGGTCCAAGTTTCACTTTTAGCACTCAGCAGCCTGTTAATGAAATGCAGAACAAAGAACAAAATGTGTAGAATATAAAATCTAAGCAGCAAGTGCTTTCCTCATATGGGAACTAGTATGTCTTATCCCAACTAGATTTCTATTGCAAGTTTGATAAAACATGAATAGAAAGAGTTTGAAATGTTTTATCAAGTATGAGCTTTCTAGAATTATTTCAATACTTCAAGTAAGGTTGAACTTGGATGAAAAACTCTTCTAACACAAGAAAACCCATTACTAACAGGACTGGAGAAGCCTATATGACATTAGGAAAAGTCCTTCAAAACTGTACAGTTAAAATGAATGGGGAAACAGGGTTCCTTTAAGATTTAGACCATTTAGGAAAATTAAAGATTTGCCCAACCTGCAAGGGAAATCATGCATCATCCTTTTTCAGACAGTATGTGTTGTTCAGCATCTGTACAGAGTTAGACAAGAACACATGGGTGAAATATTACAGCTACTTCTTCCTCCCATGGTTCTCTGAATAACTAATTCTGTACCCAAGTCCAGCAAATTAGATAATTTCTTTTCTAGAATTACTTTTTTTGAGGCAAACTCCTATATATATGAAAAAAAATGTCTATAGGTCACTTTTGTGCAAAGAACTTAGTGAATCTTTGAATTTTTTGAATCTATATATAAGACTATTTGACTAACTACCTTATTAGAAAAAGTGTGAAATATATTTTTGAAAGTACCAATAGGTTGTGAAGCAGTCTGCAGATAAGACTACTATCTATTCCCAAACCTTATTTTCTGAGAATAATTTTTATCCCAGATAATTATGACGAAAAAAAACATATGGTATTGAATAAAATATAAAATTTGCCTAAAATAGCTCAGCTATGTGAGGACAAATTTCAGAATCTATTTTCTATTTGTTGCAGATATGTAGCCACATATGCCCAAAGACATTAACATATCAAATTTTTCCTATAGTTTCTCATTATTTTGTAGCTGAAAGGTAAAAAATAATTGACTTTTCAAGGCAATGATGGAATATCATTGTGAATATTTAGAAAAGTATTAATAAATATGAAAGTTTAGGAAATTTAAATTTGAACTTTGACACTGTGTCCTTGCTTGTAGTTAAGAGGGTTAATATGAAATTCAGAAAACACTGTTCTGTCTTCACAATACCCCCTGTAAAATAAAAATTATTATTTGCTCTTCTGCAATTGCCCAGATAATTTATCACATGATACAACAGAACTGACAATCTATAATTCATTACTTGGTCTGTGTAATAAAAGTTATACACTATATTTTTTATTTTTAAAAAGAGACTTGCAATAAGATAACAATTTTAAATATTTGGAAAATTTAAGATATTGCTGCGATAATATTTTTGACTTGATGTGCTTCATGTTGAAATGGAGTTTAAGGCATTTGGGGCATTATCAAGTGTTGCCTTTTATGTGAGGTGTCTCTTACTGGCATGTGTAAATTTGTCTGAAAGGATGAATAACACACATTTTCAGTGACTATTGTATTTGGTTCTTTTACACTGTACTAAGAGAATGGTAGCTTTATTACACAACGAATTCCCTTTTATGAAAAATCATTGGAAGCAGTTTGCCATCTAGTAACTGGCCAAAACCACAGTTATTATACAAAAACACATATGGCAAAATAAAAGTCTTTCAGAAAGAATCCATAGTGGGCCAGGGAAGTGCCTCCTGTACTGGACAGTGGTGGGGATGCACCTCAGCAGTTTGTTGGCTCTGGGAGCTGTTGGTGTTTGGCCAGGAGAAGAGAAGGCTCAGGGGTGGCCTTATTCCTGTTTACAGCTACATGAAAGAAGTTATAGCCAGGTGGTGGTCGGCCTCTGCTCCCAGGCAACCACCAGTGACAGGATAAGAAGTGGTGTGAAACTGCACCAGAGGAGGTTCAGGCTGGACATCCAGAGGTATTTCTTCACAGAAAGGGCTGGCAAGCATTGGGATGGATTGCCCAGGAAGGTGAGTCACCATCCCTGGAGATGGTCAAGAAACAGCTGGATGTGGAACTTAGTACCTAGTTGATAAGGTGATGGTCAGTCAAAATTTGGACTCAATAATTTCAGAGATCTTTTCCAGTCTAAATATTTCTGCAATTTTATCATATCATAGCCAACAAAGTGGTTTTAGCAAGCAAAATTTATCTGAATATGAATTAGCTGCTTTATTTGTAAAGAAATGCTAATTCTTCAGAAAATGTTATTAAAAAATAAAACCTAACAAAATACATGACAAAAATTATGAAATAAATCATTTGGTACAAGGTTTTATGCCTGTGTCAGGAGTCCTGTCAAAGGAAATGACAAAGATTTCTATCTTTAGATTCTGTTTTTTACTGTTTAATAAAGCTAAAGAAACCAGTAATATTTTAGATTTAGTAACAGAAATAATAATTTTTTTCTACTTGAATGGGAATTTCGCCTTCTAGGTGTTGGACTCTTTAGTGCTAGACCTTCAGATTAAAGTACACTTTCACTAGGCTCATAAATAATCATTATTTATTGAAAGGTTTATGGAAACATATTTTTAAAATAAGATTATATTCTCTCTTGATTTAGCTGGCCCTGGTTTGTTCTGGTTTATACTCTTAAATAACTAGTGGAAGGGAAGCCACTGGTTATGGAAAAGTTACCTCTATCTGTAGTCAAAAATCATGCTTCATATTAGACATACTAATGGTGGACAAGTGGACATAGTTCTATTTTCTTCTATCCATTTACTGAATTTGTACTTAATTTGCTTTCCCAAATATCTGGACATATCCCTTGTTGGCCATCCAAGAGTTGTGGTTCTGTTCTGCTTTATAAACCAGAACAACACAAAAGGGTCACCACAGGGTACGTGCCTTTCAAAATCAGAGTTCGTGTTCCATTTTCCCTGTTCTCCACTGGCACCTTGCATTACTGTCACATCTAAGTGTTTTTCACAGAAATGACATTTTGAATACTTTGCAGAGGAATTGCTTTTTACTGTCTTCTGCCCTGAAGGGTAGCTGAGGATTAGGCTTCTTTGTTCACTTCTCTTGCATGGTTATCAGAACCCGTGTCATTTCAAACAAGACTGTCATAGTGCCTGACCATACTGGGGCTAAAGCTGGTTTTGAAAGCCATCCATGTGCAGCTTTGCCATTTTTTATTTGCTGCCATGTGTGACCACTACTTTGGCTAGATGTTCCAAAAGGAATTCCCAAATTGCTAATAATGTACCTATCCAAAGATAGCCAGGGAGCATTAAAAAGTTTCTGTTAGTCAACTGATCATACTTCATAATCTGAAATTTGGAAGTGTATGTCAGAGCATTTTTTTCTGAAGCATATTTGGGTGTGGGATTTGGTGTGCTTTGAGAATATAAAACTGAGTAATAAAGAAATTATCCCAGGCCCAATTGGCTTTTGGTTCGTTTTTTGGTACTTGCTTTCATTTTTTTTTTTTTTCAGTCTGTGATCTGAAGTCTACTACTTGTAGTGCTTTGGGGATGGACAGTTTTTCAATTCTCCTTCTTCTGTATAGCTCTGAATTAGAGAAAAAGTGAATTTAGTGATATGAGTGATGAGTGATATGGGCAGATTGAACAGCATTTCCAATAGTGGTATTAGAGTAATCATCATCATCATCATCATCATCATCATCATCATCATCATCATCATCATCATCATCATCATCATCATCATCATCATCATCATCATCATCCTTTATCCTTCAATATAATTAATAGCTGCAAAAAAAAGCGGCTTTAAAGAAATGTGTGTGGATGCTTTGCTAAGCAGTTAGAATTCTGGATCAAGGGCTGAAGAAAGAGATAGGTAGTGGCATTTATTTCCACAGAAAATATCAAGAAAGGTATTGATCTGAGAGAAATTAAGTACAGTCTTTTGTTAGGTGGTTCCTTGTATTCCTTTTGCCTGAAAGTTATTAGGGGACTTTCAGCTGGTCTCCATTCAGCTTTACAAGAAGTTCCTGAAGTCAGTTTGCAAAAAACTTCAGAGAGAGATGAATATTTTAAGTGATTTGAAGTGATTCAATAAAAAGGTATTTCTTAGAAAGTTGCAATTCTCAATTTACAGTGAAATCCATTTCAACAATGTCTTCATTCAACAGAACAGTCTGGAAAGGCAGCTGTCATTCACTCCTTTAAGGAAAGGACAAACAGTATCTAATACTTACTATTCTACTATCACACTTAAAAGTTTCCAATTTTTAAAAAATTCCATAAATATTTGAGGAAGGTTAAAGGTTGTAGTTAAATATTGTGACTGTCACTAGAAGTAACTTCTGAAAACAAATAAATATAATGATTTTTGTGTAAACTCTAGATATGTGAAGTGTTTCCAGATGCATTCACATGTGTTGAAATACAGAACAATTGACAGTGGCCAAACAGTAATAGACACACTGATAGAATCTTCCTGTTGTAGGCATATCACAGGTGCTTGATAAATGCTCTGCCAGGAGGACTTGCTCAGAGGTTTGTCAAACTGCTAAGTTTTCACAAAATACAATATTGGGGTTAATCAGTATTTGAAAATTTGACATCAACAGCTCAGGTTGACAATATCTAGGTTGACATTTTACTTTCCAATTAGACGATTTTTATAGTCCTATTCTAAAATCTGTAGGGACACATCCAAGTTGCTATGCCTTCTTAGGTTTCCCTGGCTTTATTTTCCTACTTTCCCTTTGCTTCATCTAACCCTCAAAACAATACAAATGATGCTTTAATATGGCACACAAGAGGATTTTATAGTATTTCAATATCAACACTGAAACGTCGTGATAGAATTTGATCACGAACACAGATTAGACATCACCACCACAGGTTTCAGTAAGCTTTTCTTTTCACTGATGTCTGATTAGCACTTAAATTGTTTCCCACCATTAGTTACCTAGGATTTTAGTGATCATTAGAGGGTCTGAAATTGAACAAGATAAAAGGAAGCTTTGTTTTCAGTTCAGGGTATGGGCTGCTTTTTTTAATTCAGGGTCATTTGCCACTAAAGAGGTGTGTGCTGCTAATTAAAGTTTATTTTATGCATAATTGTATTCTGTTATGAATAATAATGGTATGTTCAAGCTAGACAGGATATTCTTTACTTTCTTTTAAATATTGAGCACTTAATGGTTTCGTACACCTGCATAAGTTGGATGCAGCTTACTTTGGAATACTATTCTCATTAATTTCTACCATAAGCTGCATTTCAGTGCTCTGGGGATATTTATGTCTACACAGAACATGTATCATGATAAACCTGTACAAAACGGATGGTGCTGTTTCCCAATGACTTATATGGCTGGTACTACTGCCTCTGAACTATGGTCTGGGGCACCCTGTATGGAATCAAATCATTGTGAGGTTGTCTAAGAAGTCTATACTGAATTTTAATTAATATGTAGGACTTCACTGTCAGTATGGAAGCATAGTGATCTTGAAAAAAATTATTTAATATGAATTTTAAAAGAAAAGAATAAGATTCAGTTGTTAAATTCCTTAAGGATGTTGTAATAAAATCAGAAAATTATCTTGAGTCTTGTTCTCTGGCAGAGTTCAATGTATAAAAGAAAACTCAAGACTCTTCCTGAGCATTTCCAAAAGGAGTTAACTGCAAGTCTTAGTGGAAGGATTGTGATGCTGGAATAACAACCTTAACCTGGAACCAAAGTGGTGATTAAATATAACCACTCCCTTCTTGAAACAGCACAAGAGAATTTTCTTCAAATGAATACATGTAATGCACATTAACATAGCAGGTACCTTGCAATGTGAAAAGCTGTTTAATTTTGCCATAATGCATTCACTTTGTCTTGTCTTGGGTGATCACAATGCTATCCCAGATCCATTAAAGGTACTTGTTTGTGTCTCTAATTTTAAAGCTTTTAGAGCAGAATATGGTTTTCAACATACTTGTCTCCACAGGAATATTTTCCATCTGTGATGAAATAGATGCCTGTATATGAGTTAGAGTCTTGAGATTGTCTTATTATGCACTACAGCACCACTTCTACATTTCATATCCATAAAAACATAGTGCTATAATTAATTTTCTAGTCACATAAAGATTTGATTTGATTTAAGAAGCTGCAAGTTCTGTGCTGAAGGTTAGGCACCTCTATGTAAAGACAATTTTCACTTCCCACTATTGCTTTGATCAGCATCCTTATAAAAATAAAAAAAAGGAGCAAAATAGTATTGTAAAGTTCTTGTTTAATTATGACATATGCCACAGTATCTATTTTGCAATTCCGTTTTAATTGCTGAGCAAGGTGCAATAATTAAGCCTTGAATTTGAAGCCCTTAGTTTGGTTGTATTGTTTGTTAAAGGGAAAAGGTTATACCACTACAGCGAGTATAAGATTTTCTGCAGTCATGAACATTATTTTGACTTTAATAACAATTTTGAAGAAGCACTAAATTTTTTAACTTTTTCTCATAGCTGAAGAGCTGGTGAATGACTTTCATTTAACTGTGAATCCATGTCAAAATAACCCCAATTTCTGCTAGCTAAACAATTACTGGAGGAAAAAGAGAACAGAAATAATAAAAACCTGTTGAAAGTCAAAAGTAAAGGGCAGGTCTCTATTCCTTCCATCTAACCTTAGTCATTAAACTCTGTGTGGTAGTCTTGCTTTGTAAGATGAGAGACAAACTCATTCAGTGGGGGCTAAGTCTTCCTGAAACTTGAATCATTCAATAGAAGCCTGCCTTTCTCTAATTCCCACAGGAAGGATAGCAATTTTCTAATCAGGAATTTTCAGCCTATTTGCCACAAAGCTGAGCTGCTCCAAAAGCATGTAATTGCTCAGTGATTCAATCCTTCTGCCTCTACTTCTCTGCATTCTTGGATAATGTTTCTTGTGTTTTCACCTGCTGATACTGGAAGTGGTTTGATTCTGAAGTTATTTAGGACATTGAACATTCAAGAAATATTCATACTTTATTATAATATTAGCTTTTGGTGCCTTATGTCAATAAACGGATTCACTGCAGTGTCAGATGAGCATCAGGAGTGTTTTGTGTCACATGATCAACAACCTCAGGTTTTTTATAAAAACTTACTTTAGCTAAAAGGTCAAGAGGATGATACAGGATTGAAATATTGTTTTTTATGAAGGGAACCTGAGGTTTGAAACACATTTCCATATAAGCTAATAATGCATACGAAAGAATCACTGAGGTATGGGAAGAGATAGCATTTTAATAACTAGGGTTCATTATCTCAGGTTAAAACTGACAGACATCATTCTCTGGTTATTCCTGATTCATATTTGTTCAGAATGTTATTTGCAACTATAAAGACGAGAAAATGACTTCTTACTTTTAGACGAAGATACAACTGCAAACTTCGACTTGTCATTTTCATAAAGAAATGCCAGTCAGTAGACTGACACAGGCAAATTATTGTGCCATGTAATTCAAACATGAGTTTCATGTAGGTCATGTAATTTGTTGAATGTTCTGTCAGTTTACTAAGTGAACTGGCAATCTATAGTCAACTTCTTTTTTTTTGACTACCGTGGACTTGAATAGATAAGTCAGGAGTTTTGCATTTGCAACAAAGATTACCATGGAGCCTCTATTCTTGCAATGAATCAAGAATTGTAGGAGCAGAGTATGTATAGAAAACTGTCAATTTGATAAGCTGTGTTCACATCTCTGTCTCATATTTCCTCTGTGATTTCACTTTCAATAACAACTTCCAAACAAATTTGAAATCAAAAGAACATAGTTGAAGCATTCAGCTACATTTAAAATCAGACATGCTTTGCATTATTCTGGCAAGTTAGTATAGCATATTTTAAAGAAACAGAGACTTTTGTCTGAAGACATCACAGAAAAAGCAGAGATGTTTTTCTGAGTTTACGAAAAACTTGAAAATATTCCCTTGTGCCACAAGGAACTAATTTATTTACAATACTTCAAAGTCAAATTTGTAAGGTCATTGTATTTGGATGGCTTGCACTGAGAAACTGAAATGATAGTAGAATTGCATCTCAGCCTTTTATATTGATATTGGTCTTCTCCTCCATGTGTAACTCATTAAAATGTTTGTAGATTTCTCAGTTGCATTGTGGTGAACACAAAGCTTTTTAAAGTGAAATATAAGAGCTCACTGAATGTTGTTTTTCTCTGTTATTATTTCTGTTATTATTTATTATCAGGTGTTACTATTATGACTTTGAAAATTGTCAGGAAGAATTATTTTTGCTGTTTATACATCCAAATCAGCTAAGTATTGCTAATTCTTTTTTAAAAAATAGCTTCTCTACTTTAGAAAAGATGCTGCATTTGACAATATGCCTGAGAATTCTTCAGTGTTAATGAATATTGATGGTTTTATTATGTTATCTCTCCATGAAAAATCACAATGAAATTCACTTAATGTCTGGTATTCAAAGATTATTTTACTTTCTCCTCTGTTTACAATTAAAAGTTTCAGGCTATTTAAATATTTTTAATACAGATTTATAAGAATAATCATGGGGTAGTCCCTGTCACAATATATCCAGCAGAGAGATATTTGTGAGGTTTAAAAGCTGACCGATTTTGCCTTTGAATATGGTCAACGAGAAGCGTTTTAATGGATGTATAGCCTAAAGCACCTAAAATCTCACACTTAGAGGAAATCTATTTCAATTTAGGCAGATTATTCACAACAAACACTATCTGTGAAGATTATTTCTTTTCACTACTGCTATTACTATCAAAAGAACACAAGGAAATTGTGAATTCCTTACTATCTCAAATATTCTCAGGAAAATTTATTCTAGACACCTTTTGGCTTGAGAAGAGTTGTCCTGGGATTGAAACTGAGAATGTAATACAGTGCCAAGATCTTTGCATGTCTCTTATGAGCTATGCTTTGCTTTGCTGAACTACATAAAGGGCAGTCCTATGGATTAAACCTTGGGGTGAAGGAGGAACAAACCATTAGGTGTGTTGCACTTTTCATTTTCAAGTGGTTTTCTGTTTCAAAGACAGCAATCTTCTCCTACTGCATATAGCTTCAAAATCTTCATACAGTATGCATTCACATCTGACACTAATATTCATATATCTTCCTGAATGAGAAACCCCAGTAATCATTGCTCCTCCCAACCTTTTGACTTTCCTTCTTGTTCCACTTCTGACCTCTGAAAGATTCTTCTGTTTTATCTCCCATTCTACATCACCTATGTAAAATGGAGACAGTTATTTTTACAAAAAACATGAACTACATTAAGTCAGAAATAGAGAATAATCTAGGAAATCAAAAGTAATTTGAATTCATCATAAATCAATCTTTGCATCCAAGAACATCAAAATTAGCTACAACCTACAGGAATAAAACAATTTGTATACATTTTAATTATTTTATTCTTCCAGCCTAGTAGTGAGATGCTAGCTGGGACAAAAAATTCTGGACCACAACCGGAGACAATAAAATACTTGGATTTTTTCCTCCCATATATATAAAAATATCATTGTTTTGTGTAAGTCTATATGTGGTCTAAATTAGGTGCTTTAGCTAAAGTGATTGTAGTAAGAAAGAAAAAAAAATTCTTGTCACAGCAATTGAATTCTTTTTTATTAAGGTGGCCCAAGACAAGTGTATATAGCTCACATTTAGGTCAATTGTGTTCACAGCTGACTTAATGAAAGGGTGTGAAACAGATGTCACAGATGTCAAAAGGATTGAAAAGGCTGGAGGCTTTCTTTCAGTCACGCTTGCAGGATGATATCTTTCTAAGATCTTCCTGAGAATCGACAGAAGAGATTGAGTTTTCCAAAGAACAATCCAAATAGCCATGGAGTGCTTATCTTCAATTATCCTCTACCAGATAAACAACATCATTTGAATCACTAGCTTTATACCCATTTTTTATAGATTATTAGATTAAAAAATATATGGGTGAGTATTATTTTACTTTAGAGTGATCTCTTGTTTGTTAGCAATGCCCTACCAAGACGTTTTAGTGTTTTAAGCCCATGATATTTGGTGAACCAAATCCCACATTTTTAGTTACGTAACCTAACTCAACCAACAGAGTTGTGTGAGGTACTGAAGGTAGTTTGTTGGTGTACCACATGTACACAGGAAAACTCTCCCTAACAGAAATCTCCTATTTTGACAGCTGGGTCTAGCTTTAGCAAATTGTGAATTGCCCTCATATACAACAAAGCTTCTACACAACCCCTTTTAATGACTTCCCTTCATTGTCTGAGCAGTAATTTCAAAATCTAATTACAGACTAAATTAAAATGCTTTATTATGGTCTCATCCTTCTCCTCTCACTTTCCAAAATCACCATGCCTTCCCTGCTGACATCTGAAATGCAGTTCCACTTTGTGGAGGTGAGACCTGTATTTATAGCTCCCAGGTGCATGTCTTTTCATTTAACTCTACTGGCATCCATGCATGAATGTGTCTTGGCCAATAACCTGACTGCTATAGTTACCACTCCAGCAATGCCTGCAAACGTTACATGTTTTGCCTGTGTTCCTGTTTCCTTTCAGGTTTTCAACATTTGTTGACAAGGTTTTCAGTAGACACAGTCAAAAGCAGATCACTGGATGTGACTACTGGTAGAAGATCTGTTTATGGTCATTTCTACAGATCTACAATGTAGCTGGGGTTTAGGATATTGAAATTCTGTTTTGATTTCATGCTGGCAATACTTTTAATAAAAACTCTGTTTTTTCCCTTCCACACCTTGAAAAAGTTTTGTGATATCTGATAGTGAAGCAAATCTGATGAAAATCTCCAAATTCCAATTCTAAGAGGTTGCAAAGCAATGTAAATTTCTGAAGAGCTCTGAACAGAAAGTTCTGCCAAGAAAAGTTACAGACGGTAGCAAAGAAAACTTTATTTGCCCTTTGAGGTATTTACACAAGAAGTTAATTTCTTAATTTATTAAGTAAAAATGTAATAGCCAAAAATATTTGTGGTAAAACATTTTTTATGAGAAAAAAAATTGTTGCTATGACAACTTAAAATTCTTTAGACCTTACTGTCTGATGTAACTTTCTAAAGTTAGTCACTTTCACAAATGAAATATTTCAAATAATAATTCATGACAATCAATCCGTGTGTTTCTGTGGGGAAAAACATGCACTTTAGGATTAGACCAAAAATCTTTCTTTAAATGATTTTCACCTCATGTACATGGACATTTGCACAAACATTTATTCAGTTTAGTATATGTGTACTACTAGTGCAGCTATCACAAGGTTATATAGGGTTTCATTTTGAAGGGGAAAACCAGCCTTGTATTGGAAGGAGCTGCTTGGATTTTTTTTCAGTTGGATTTTATCTCATTGTTTTGGTAGGGGAAGGACAGAACTATATTGACCACAGGAGAAAAAAATCTGAAGCTGAACTTCCACCTAAGGACAGTTCCCAACCTAATAATTTTTACACATTTCCTGTGAGATATTTTTTGCATCCATATTGACAGTCTCTACAGAAAAAGACTGTGATTTGTGGATGAATTTGCAGGCAGGAAGGAATTTATTTTGAAGTTTTAAGAAAAAAATTACTTCAAGACAAAATTTTTAAGGCAGCTTCCCCTTTTATCTGGCAGACTGTATATGCTGTCATCATACAAAGGCAGTCTACATAAAATAAAATATATTTGCTGAATTTTTGTAGGTACTAACCGAAAGACAGAGTGAAACCAATAAAAATGGTCATTTTAATGGGAAATTCTAAATGTAAGCCTTTTAGAAAGAAAGTAATCTAATATGATTGCAAACCTCCCATAAGGTTCTGATAACAGAATTTGGTTTTGCATGCCTTTTATTGTTGTAATGGTTGTCACTGTTAATAAACCTGGCTCAATCTAGTAGATAATAGTGTGACTGTACCATAATGTCTTATACATTTTTCAAGCTGCACATTAAGCTAATAATGTCATACTTCATGCTCTCACACAATGCAGAAAGTTACCAAGAATTTATGCAGAGCTCACAGTTATTTAACAGGCTAACTGGATTATCCAGGAAGGGGAGTCTTTTGTTAGCTGAATTGGTTTGGCCATGTCAGTATTTTCAACAGGAGATTCCTGCAGCTGCAAGCATGAGTTTACTGCTGTGTGAGAGAAGGAGAGAGGCTTGCTTAGCCAATTAAGAGATGCAGTGTAGTGATTGCTCCAGGCAGGCAAAATGTCAACATCAATTTCAGGTTCCTCACATTAAACCAATCAGCAATAGACTTTGTTTCAGCTTCTGCTCTCTTGCAGGTTTTTTGTTAAATTAAATTTTATAGACAGGCAAATTGAACTGAGCCCTTCACCATTTTGAAGCAGGTTTTCTGCTTGTGCAAGTGAAGGTTAATAGGAAATGCAAATATCATATGCATACCAATAATTCTTTTAAAATGTTTCACCTTCTGCACTACCCTTCAAGTCAATTTCCTTCCATGTAGAAGTGCTTCACTTTGAGTTCCCTAGAGTTTAGCCATTTGAAAACATATAGGCATCATGAATACAAATTGTATTAAGTATTCCTGTTTTTTTAAGTAAAACCCAAACAAGATATGTTGTCCAATTTCATTTAGATACAGAGATTTGATGGTGTCTGTAATTTAATCTTGTTTCAAAGCAACTTCCCTTCCAACACACAGAAGTTGTACTTTCCAGCTCTTCTATTAAATTTTTAGTAGCTATAGGGAAATGTGTTCTCAAAAAATGCAATAGATACTCTGTTTCTCCTAATATGTATATAAAGGGCTTCAAGGGTAATTTCATTTTTTTTTTTTTCAGACAAAAACTATCTCCAAGTACACCTGTTTCACATTTTAAGTGCTTTGTGTGCTTTTTTAGCCCCAGGGGTGGTTTCCTCTGGAAACAGATTCTGGCTAGGTGGTTCCTAGCTCAGGCTTACATGGCATCCAGAAAGTGTGAGTCTAAAGTTCCAGTGCAAAAAAAGCTGAAGGGAAGAGAGTACATTCTTCCACAATTTAGCCCTTAGATAAATTTTTCCTTCTCTATTAAAAAGACAAGCCTTTCAGGCTGATCTAAAAAATAAATCATTTGGATGAATCTGATCCAGCCATGCAGCAAGGCCATTCTATCCTTGTGGAAAAAAAAGAAATAAGACTTATCCGTTATATATTATGACAGTTTCAGGTCTTTGGACTATAATCATCAGAACTGCTTGATCAACCCATGGATGGGTGCCTTCAGGAATTTTACCACCAGAATTATGAATGTGATTTATGAGTACTTTTGCATGCTATGGATATGAAAGTTGGGAAGTTGTTAATATAAACATGGATAGCATCACATTTGTCAGACAGTCCCTAAACACTGTCCAAACCTTCTGGTACTGTTGGAGATATCATAGGACTGGATTCTTTATATATATTTGAAAAGGCTGGACTCAGATTACTTCTGCTTTACACACTTCTTTGTCAGATTCTTTCAAAATCACAACATTTAAAGATTTATTTAGATTTTTCAATGTGGTATGATCAAACACATAATTGGTTCACAAGAGGTTTCCTAGAAGAGAATTTGGAGAATAGACACATATGTTTTTCGGTTCTTAGGGGTTGGTCTACATAAGATTATCTGAAATTTATGTCAGCAAAGTATTCCCAAATGAATGACCATGCAATTTTTATACAAATGCAGGTCATTTTTTCAGTTTCTGGTGCTATGGCAGTCTGGAGAAGCCTAATGACACCTTAATGTTAGCCTTGTCATTGTTAATAATATCATGTTTTATTCTGTACAGTTCTACCAGAGTAACTAAGTCCACCAAGATCACGCTTTCTGGAGAGAAAAAAAATCTTCACAAAAGTTTTGTTTTCTTGCTTGCAATATGAAAGCAAATGAAAAAACTTATTTGTGATCAATTGTATGAGTTACCTTTCTTTTTCCACAGAAGGTAATACATGTTCTGAACTCTAAGGAGCCTTGCCTGGTACTTATCATATTTTTTTTGCAGTGGTTTGGGATATGAAAGCTGTGTCCTCCATTTACATTTTAACTTCTCAGTATGAATGCAATGAAAAATCTACTCTCCTTCAGTTGTCTTAACAGTTTTGGCAGTCTAAAGATTTTGAATTGCTTCATGCTCCATGTGTATTAGCTGCTTGATTGCAATGACTGAACGATTTACTAATCAAAAGTACCTTCTATTTTTCTACCAGAGGGAAGGATATGTCAGGGCTTAGAGATATTTACTGGAAAGATATTTATCTACTTTTAAATGTAATGAAGACTTTCCTTTAGAAGATACAGACACATCTAGTTCAAGAAGAAATTCTTGCTTCTTATTTTGTCTTGATTTTTTGAATTGGGTTTATAATTTCTTAAGGGGAGAAGAAAATGAAAAAAAAAAGCAGACAGGAGAGTTTTAAAGAACTTTTCTCATCAGGTTTATCTTAGTCTAAGTTTCTTTTTTAGGGAAAGGGTCTGCATGCACTCCAACTAGTCTGAGCTACCCAAGTTTAGGACAAATGGAATTCACAGAAATTCAGGACAAGTTAAAATAATAAAAGATTTTTGAATTAATATTTGAGAACATCTTGATTGTCTGTCAGTAAGACCCCACCTGGTATGATGATTCCGAGAGCAGAGAGTATAGGATGTTTGTCGTTGGGTTAAGGAAAATGTAATCCTATTCTACTATTCACATTCTGGGGATCAACAGTTCAAAGCCTGTCTTGGGGTGACTTTGTCATAGTATTGTATCCCCTACTGTCTGCTTTATGCCCAGGAATGGGTCCTGTAACGTTAAGCAGGGTCCAAGAGAGGGGGAAAACCGGGGAAATTCTTTCAGAGGTTTGTGTTCAAACACACACCTGCTGTGTTCTCTCACCTGTGCTGTGCAGTGGGGAGAGAGGGCATGCTTTTCTTTTAGCCAGCTTTTTTTTGTAAGCTGAGGCAAGAAGTTTTCCTGGAACTGCATACAGCATTTCTCCATTGACTTTTGTGGCTCCTTCTGGAACTCTTCAGTTCAACTCCAGCCCGGGAGCAAACCATCACCAGAGCCAAAGAGGATACCCTGGGGTGCCACATCCCAGCTCCAGACCTCAGGAGAAGCCAAGCAGGACTCTAAATCAACCAGCTTTCTCCACAGCAAGAAGCTTCAAATAGTAACAGTTATTCTTTTTCTCCTCTGCCTGTGTGCACTATGATTGTAAAATAGTTTTTTTCACTTTCCACTAAGAAATTCCTCCCATAGGAGGGGGAGAGATTCATGGGAGGGAGTGATGAAACCTGCCTTCTCTAGAGGGGACATTCATTCCAGATGTTTCCTCCTCCTGAACTCATCTCAAACGTAGACAAAGTCTTTTAAGTTGAAGGCTGCATCTAAATTATTTTGTTTAAACATGTTGTCCAACAATAAACATTCTCTTTTAACATCTGCTCTGTTGTTGTATTTGATATACGTCAGCAATGCACAACACATTCATCCTATGTATAAGGGGAAAGAAAGGTGCTTGCTTCTTTTCTGTCTTGACATTTCCTTCTCATTCATGTAATATGTAGACTTCATTTGCTTTGGGCTCTTCAGGTAGGAGATCTGTTTTCTAGAATACATCTACCAAATTCTAAATAATTCATTTGCACAGAATGTCTCTTAATCCCTGATAATGTCTCTGCACTTTCTAGTTAGAGGATTTTCGTTTTGAAATGGAGCAGCCAGAGCTATGCATAGTAGTCAAGGTGTGCACTTACCAGCAACTGTTAATATCACAAACTTTTCTGACTTATTCTCAGTTCCTTTCTCCATATTTTTCACAGTGAATTTTTTTTTTTGGACTACTGGGGAAAACTGAGCTGGCATTTTGAGAGACAAGCAGCTGTCTCTTTGAATTCTATATGTGGTAATATATAATCTAGAGTCCACCACTGTCTACATGTACAGTGATGACTAAACATGTCTTTAAGGTTGACTCCTTTTAGTGAAAAATATTAATGCTTCCTTGCCCCTAGGTTGTTCTCTACACCATCAAATAATGACTTACACTAAAACATCTTTGTTTCGTCTTTCTAAATTAAACTTAAGTATTATTTATGATTTTTCAAAGATGTAGAGTATAAAGTGCATGTCTTTTCTGCTTCAAAGATTCACAATTCCATCTTAAATTTCCTGAATTATTACATTGCAATATACACATTGTGTATTCAAAACTATATTTTTAGTAATTTACAGAGAAGAAATATGAAGTTTTATTTTGCTATTATCAATCACTAAGACATTAACTTTCATTTTTATAATTTAGTAATGTAGCAGAATGAAGTCTGAAATAACTGGGTTTTTTGAACTGTCAGCAAAAAAGACAACAGGCAATCACAGAAAAGAATTTAAAATTAATGGTATAGACTCATCGCACAATTAAAAACATGTATTTATTCATCCTACGTAAATAACTAGAAGTATTGAAGCATTATCCAATGCTAAGTAAGACATATGAAAAAAAACGAAGCAAAAAAAACCCAAAAAACCAATTTATAAGAACCCATATAAAAAATTTCTGTACTTTAGGAAACCACCTACCCAATTATCAATTCAGATCAGGTAAAACTCATAACCCAAGGAGATGTTTTGGCCAAAGATGAAAAAGAGTCCTCATATACAGAGTGCTATGCATGCAAGATTTAACTGAGTTTAGACTGTCTTTCTTGTTCCCTACTTTTAAATCAAAGGTGAGTGCTTGAATACTCAGGCAGAACAGGAATATAAATGAAAAGCACAAGTCTGTGATATTGAAGCTGATTAACTTACCCAATAGGATTGCAAATAGGAGAACAATTGAAAAGCCAATTGTGTTGTGTTTTAAAGAAAATAAACAACTTTAGCTGCCTTGGAAGGAATAGGAAAATATCAGCCAGAAGGACATTTCTGAACACAGAAACAAATTTCAGGGTTTTAGAGGTAACTGAGTGTTGCTGATGACACACAGCAGCAATGTGGACATTCACAGAGGAATTTACTAACTTGTGGAGGGAGAAGAAAGTGAACAATTGCTCTTGACTGTTCTCGCAGATAAAGGTAAGCAGAAAAAGTGCAGAGCCCTTTTGGTAGAGGGATAAGAGACTAAAATTAGGAAACACGGGGTACTTATCACAATGTATTTGATGGTTCTAATGAATTTGTCCTACTTTTAAGAGAAAATTTCCATTCATAAATTAGTAAAGAAATGGGAAGGCATAAATCAGTCGGAAAATTGAAGACTGGGGCCAAGGTAATTATAATTTCCATATACAAAATCTTTTTTGCTAATCTTGAAAAGACCCAAGCAAAACCAGATATGGAGATATTTAGAAATTCCTTATACTAATGATAAAGTGAAAACCCAAGATGTTTGTGGGTTCAAAGGAGTGTATCATGTTTAATATACCAGAGTTATCAGAAACTTTCTTATAGATAGGAGATAGTTACAGCTGCCATAATATTGGGCTATAACAAGAAAAAGGGAGGAGCATATTTGCATTAAACATACCATTGCTTCACAGATAATTAATGATTATAGTGCCATAAAAAACTACACATGTAACCTTTAAAACAGTAAGTTTAAGAGAAATACTAATGTCTAAGAAATACTAATGTGTGAAGGAAACCTGGTCTTTAGAACCTACTCATTTTGTGTATTATAATTCTGTACATGCTATTCTACATGAGTTACTGAGGACGTTGTCTGTAGAATGATATTGTATAATGGTTTACTAGGTATGAAATGAATAATTTCTTGGAGCAAGTCTTGCATTCAGCAAGGGCATTTTAGTGGTGAACAAATTTTTGGCAGGCATCAAAAGTTAATCACCGATATAAATTTTGCAGTTACAGAATCACAGAACATTCTGAGTTTGAAGGGACTGATAAGAATCATTGAGGCCAGCTCTTAAATAAATGGCCCACATGTGGAGGAAACCCACAATTTCAGTGTTATTAGCACCAAGCTGTGATGAGCTGAGCAAATCTCAGTGACAATGCTTAGTCCAAATTGATTAGGATCTTGTGTGGCAGTATTCGCAGGGGTCCCAGGACGAGGGAAGAGATGAGAATCTTGACTCCATGTTCCAGAAGGCTGATTTATTATTTTATGATATATATTAAGAGAAAATGATATACTAAGATTTTCTAAAAGAATAGAAGAAAGCATTTCAACAGAAGGCTAGCAAAGAACAGAAAGGAATGATGATAAAATCTTGTGCCTGACCAGAGAGCCCTAGACAGCTGGACTGTGATTGGTCATTAATTAAAAGCAACCACGTGAGACCAATCAAAGATGCACCTGTTGCATTCCACAGCAGCAGATAATTATTGTTTACATTTCATTTCTGAGGCCTCTCAGCTTCTCAGGAGAAAAAATCCTAGCAAAAGGATTTTTCATAAAATATGTCCATGACAATCTTGACCCATATGCTTGATGTAAATATTTAAGATAGTTGGTAATGTGCACAGGTTTGCATATATGTAGACCAATAATTTAATTTTAATTTTTAAAATAGGCTTCTCTAAAAATGAATTTTACATATATTTTATCACAAAATTGTAAGTTAGCTTAAACCAGCTGAGCTTTAGTTCAGCTAAATGAGCTGTGAGATTGAAGGTACAGATATTAACTTGGGCCTCTCTAGGGACCAAAATTTAGCAGGAAGAGCTTGAGTAATAAGTAGCAAATCAATTGAACTATTGCTTTGTTTAGATTGAAATAAAACTATTTTTTTTAAATTAATATTATTACAAGGATTAAAAATGAAGTTGCCAAAAAACTGACTGAATTCCTCTATGTCTAAAATTTTACTTATGAGCGAGGCTTTCCTCTGCAGACCTTGAAATTCTGCTTAAAAGACAATAAAATTTTTTATCCAGAAAGCAGGACCTATACTTTTTAGTTTTGGTATCTACTTTTCCTCTCTTAAACTTGTTCTTTCTTTTCTTGTTTGTGCAAGACAAACAGGTTTTTTTCACTGTACTGAATGACTCTGCCATGTTGCAGCTATATTTCTCTATTCTTTATTTCCTCACTGTGCTGTTTGATGAAGTTGTTGAACAACACTCAGTTCATCTGTTACTGCGAAAGACTTTTCATGATAAAAATTGCTTGAGGTCTAGAGATTTGCAGGATCGTGATCAACAGAAATGGAGGTCTGAAGAAATTTGATGTTGAGGCATTGAATAACATTGCTATATGTACAGTTTTAATGCTTGTATATACATGAATATACACTGATATTTATATTTTCAGAAATTCTCTGGTTTGTATATATATATATTATATATATATATATCTATATATATATATATATATATATTAATATATCTGTGTGTGCGTGTTTTAAGGGACAACTGGTGCTGGTGTACTTGACCAAATAAATAAAATGAAAAAGTATTTAATGAAAATTAGATTTATAAATTATGTGTTTAAAATGCATATAATCATTTGGAGAAACAATTAACAAAGCTTAGAATTTTAAATATCTTTTAAGAACAAGTAATACCATGGATCACATATTGGTAGATGTTGAAAATATTGCAGGACTCTTTGATGAATGCTTCTGTGCAGCATCGAATCAGACAGAGACATGTATAGATTCAATATAGTGCTGCAGCAAAGAAGTGAAGACATCATGGCTAAAATTTACAAACCAACTTGTCCATATAATGCGTGCCAAAAAAAATCTTAAAAGACCATCTGAGAATTCTCTGAATCTCTAATATGTATAATTAATACAGCTTAAAATTGAAAGAAATGCTAAAAGAATTAGGTACAGGGGATGATTCTAGGAATTATACACCAGCTAGAACGCAAGATTAGTCCCTAATATATATGCATATATAGATAGATATAGAAGATATAAATAGATATAGATATAGATATCCTAAAATATAGTTGCCATGCGTTTTAAGTGAAGTAACATATTTTTTAACTTTTTGCATTGCGTTTCAGTCAACATTGGAGCACATTGCCCAGAGTGGAAGCCAACTTTGGAGACTTTTGGGACCTGACTTGGCAAAGATGTGAGCAACTGATCTGAATTCAGCATTGACCATGGTTCAGACAGAAGTTTAGTCACGGTGAGTAGCTTAAGGATTGCTCACCCTTTCTCCTTACTTGCTTGCTAATTTATAGAAAATTCTGCAGCAGAAGGAAATTTGTCAAGGTGCTTTTATAGTGAGGAATGACTCAAGCTAGGTTTGGGGGAAACATATGAAATTTGAAATTTTACTCATGAAATTTAGGGGAAAGCTTTTATTCATAATATTCAAAAGCAACAACATGGTTAAAACTGTGACACTGATAAAGAAGCAGAGAGGAAATGCTTAATCTGTTCACATGAATGGTTCTGTAGCAAATGAGTACATAAGTGAAGTGGAGATAGGTGCATTCAGTATCTCTCTCTTTCACTCTTCCAGTAGGAGTCCTAATCAGTGTGCAACTCTTTAATTTTAAAACCAGAAATCTCTTCTGCTTAATCTTTCAAAAGACCTATTGTCCTTTTTCTTAATGCTTGTCTGAAGATGCTTGTCCATCTTCTTTCTTGAAGGACTGCATGTCCAATTTTGTTCTATTTAAAAGAGCTAGAAATATCTTTTGAACCCTTCCAGGATGATTTTTATCTTCCACTCTAGGTTTAGTTTAGCACTTCCATATCCAAGATGTATTCTGGTCATCCTTGCTTATGTTGCTCAAAGGCCAGTTTGTGTCATCACATAATTCACTGCCAAAGTCTCTGTGAGGCATAAAACCCTCTCCTCTCTCCCCTGTGTTGGTAGTGTGCGCACACATGTGTGTGTTTGTCAAGATGAAATATTCCACTTGGGACAAGCTTTCTGAATTGCCCTGGTGTTCACCAGTCATACCTGTGCCAGTGGCTTGATGGAATAAATGCACTCATTTAGATGAGGCACAATTGTCTTATTTTTAGACCTACCAAAGTAGGTTTGTGTGACACAGTTCCAGATCCCTTTCTGAGACCCAGTACAGCAGGAAATCAGCTTCTGTATTTTCCTTGTGTGTGCCAGGTTTTAAGAGTCAAGAACTTATTTCTTGCAAATGGTGTTGGGTGTGCCTGTTCACAGATATCATTCACATTCTGGGAAGTGTCTCCAGAGATCCATAACCATAATTTGTTCTGCTATTTGGGTTGCTCATACAATGCAGTTTCTGATTTGCATGCAAAAGTCATATAACAATATTCCTTTATGCATTGTTATCATTACTGGACTGCTCTGGTTTGGAGCATGAAAAATAGAATTACTTTGCTCAGACTTTGAGCCAACGGTTTGGTAAAAGACATTGTCTAAATCCCGATTAAGAAGAATAAGTGAGCACCATAAGGAAGTCTAAGTGTTCAAGGCAGTGAGATAAATCTTCCACTTCTCCTCAGTAACAAAAATATATTTGCAACCACTCTCCATTAACTCAAGGCAGAGATGATACTGGCTTATTAATACACACTGAGAATTCGTGCAGATGATACAGTTTTCCTTTCATGGTTAAAAATGCTTTCTTTAATTTCAATAGCCCTTGTAATGTCAAAAAAAAAAAGTTATGCATATCTGTAAATCTTATGTATTATTTATGCTGTTCTTATCATAAATACTAGCTTGGTATGAATGCAGATCCACTTAAAAAGATATCTTTTCATCCCCAAAGAGAGCTATGTAATTTTAATTGCATTCATGTTGTCTTTGGTGAGATCAATAGCAGTCCTAATTTACTAACAGAAAGCTTTAAAATACTTATCACGAATATTAAGTAACACAAATCAATATGAATTAGTAATTAATTGTTTGTTCTAGGCAACACTAAAAATGGCTTTAATTCCTTGAAATGTCTTTGAAGTTCATGAAGAAAAAATTGTTCTATTCTGTTTATGTTGTGTTTGTACATAATGCTACACATAGGGGGAGGGCCACCAAAGTTCATTCCCTACCGGAAATCTTGTAATTTTATGTGCTTAAGGATATCATGTGGCATTAGCAGTAGAAAATTTTAGTCTTCCCTTTTCTCCATCAGTGTGCAATAATTCACATAAATAATAGAGAATTACAGAGGGATTTAATATAGTTCAAGAATATTGTTTGTAAGAAATAATCTTCTGGAGGAAACTATTGTGTAGTTGGTCTATATACAGGATGAGATAAAGGCAGTGTTTATCATATTTTCTCAGTTTCCATCTCAATAGAATTTAGTATTGAGTCTTTCCTCAAACTAAGAGCTTTTCAGGAAAGGAGTCATTACACAGATTCCAATCAGTCATCCTATTGTAAATCTGGATTGCCTCTATTGAAGTCACCAGCGTAACTGTGGAATTACTGCAGTGTAATTTGGCACATGCAGTATAACAAGATAAAACCCCCAAAGGCCTGGTACAAATATATATATATATGCACATAAAAAAATCATAATTCTTTCTGCAATGCATTTAGCAAGTCTCTATAAAGTTCTTTGCAAAGAAGTGTGCCAGAGAAGCAGTTTAAGTGATATGCACAATGTTCCAAGCTACAACTGCAGGAGCTGATTTTTCTGTAGCTGCTCATGGTATCTGCTCACACTAGGCAGAAGTATAGGGAGTCTGAGAATGACTTTAAGAAATTCAGGAAGTAATGAAAAAAGTGCTTGTGAGCAAATGTTCTGTAAATAATTTAAAATGTTTTAATCAGGTAAAATTTTCCAAAAGCTGCTCTTCAATTTTGTTCATAAATCTATTTCTAACACAAAATATTTGCTTTTACCATCAAAAAAGCTGAAAAACACTGTGATAAACGCTAAAGATTTCATAGGTTATATTTGTCTTTCTAGAAATGAAAACTTCCTCATTGATTCTTGTGTTTGTATGCTAAAAACAGACATAGTTGTGTGATGGAATACAAATATTATGCATGTGGATCAGGATGACTACAATACTCAGGAAAGACAAAATTGAAATTGATTTATACAGCTTATCCTTGGACTGTGCTTCTATAAACTTTTCCTTTTGCCAAGACAGTATTTCTTTTTTGCTTTGGGAATCCTGCCTTTAAATCAAGGGAGAAAAGATATCATAAATATATGTACATGAATATTCTGGGGGAAAAATTGCACAATTCTTATGAAGTTAACTCTAACTACAGTGATATAAAGCTTTTTACTTATTCTTTAACTATAAAAGCAGATGGGCCCCACTAGACAACCTAAAGTCACTATATCAAAAATAAACAAATTCTAGAACATTTAGAAACCATTCAATATTAAACTCCATTCTCACAATCTTGAAATCTGCTGTTTGTTACCTCCTGCCCCTGTGCCAAATGCAAATATGCATAATGTTCAGTGGCCAGTAGCCAGCATCCCAAACAACTATCCACTTGTTAAATTACATGTGGCATTTTGTAACTGATAGGCTTGTCTCCCTGGTCTGCTTCTAGGAATCTTTCCAACAAAATATGTATTAAATAAGAAAATATTGTATATTGTGTTCTAAACACAGCGCTCTTCAGAGCAGGGGAGGGAGCATAAAGGAAAGAATTAAAAAATATTCTGCTATGTTTTACATGAAGCTGGTGGTACATTCCAACTGAAGGAGAATTAAGCAGCACCTTATTTCATGATCCTTGTTTAAAATGAAAGATTTCATTTAAATTATAGTGCATGTCTCCACTCTCCTATCTTCATTAAACAGTTTATACAAGTATTTAAGGATAAAATCTGCTTTTATTAAAAGGGTATGGGGGCTTGCTTCTAGCTAACATTTACTTCAGCATTCTGTTTGACAGAAGCCAGTGGAATCTACTTTTGCATTTTGAAGTGCATTTTACTTTTTTAGAGGAGAAAAACCAAAAAACTTCTTTATGTTAATATTTATAATATCCCTGAATGGTTTTTCAGTTTTCTACTATTTGAAATTATTGAAATTTTGACAGCAAGAGAAAGACTGTATTTTTTTTAAAGTTTTATGGGGTTTTGTTTGTTTGCTTTTTTTCTGGGAATAATGAAGATTTTGGGGGGCTGCTAAAGGGTTAAAACCATTATGAATAATTACTTTTAAAATTTGCATCACCCTTCAAACTAAAATATAATGTTTCCAATAAATCAAATAAATCAAGAGTAATTGGTTTGTTCAAGTATTTGTCTCTGATCATCTTTGATGGCCTGGAAAAAAGAGAGCTAATGAGAGAGACAAAAACCTTCACTCCAATCACTGACAGATGTTTGAAAAGATTGCATCTGAACTTTGTGGATAATGGTGCTTTTTCTTTAACAAGCCTAAGCTTTGTTAGACTGTCTATAGTAAAACAGACTGATCTTTAAATGCTTTGCATGTAGACCAAGACTGTGGAAAAACTTTGCATCTCCTGAAGTTAAATGCAGTGCAGTTGATGCATCATTAGAGACAGAAAGTTAGAGACTGATACTGCAGAGACTTGAAAACAGTGATACTGATACTGTTGTCCTTGAAAACAGTGTTAAGGCAAAAATGTTAGGTGTGACGGGGCTGGCTTTGATTTCTTGTTTCTTATGATTACATTATTTATATATATATATATTTAATGGCATGCCATGCAAACAAGATTAGGGGTAACCTAAAACTATTTTAGAACTCCATCCAGCTTGCTCTTGTTATCCTAAGAAAAAAGTGGCATGGCTTATCCCTATTCCACTCATAACACTGGAGAGAAGACCCTTCATATGGGTAAAAATATCATGAATAATTAGCATACTGCAGATCCACTCCCTAACCTACTGCTTCAAATGTGCTTTTGTTTCTAAAGTTGGGATAATAGCAGAACTTATAAGGGAGTATGGTTTAATAACACATTCTGGATGCATGTTGTTGGCCATGTTTCCTCTGACAGATTCAATGGCTCAGTTGCAAACATATTTAATAATGCATTCCTACACAGCAACCAGCCATGTTTTCTGTCACAGACACAATGGCTTAATTGCAGTCACTTTTTAAAACAACATTTTGTCTACATATTGCAGTCTGTGCACAATAAAGAAGAGCATAGTGTCCTACAATACATCTCCAGAAAAAGAAAGCCCACTCACTATATAAATTCACTCCATAAAATGGATTATAAAGAAGTTACTACTATGCCTTTTTTTAGAATTTTCATTTTTATGCTGCTTTATGTCAGTAGCTCACAAATTTTCTTATAATTCTTTAAAAGATACTGATAAACACAAGCTTACCTAACATACAGAAAAAAGACAAACATCTTTCTGAAATGCTGTGTCATGATGTGCTCTTGCCTACTGAAGCAATCTTTAATTACAGTGAATGATACTTGGGAGATAGCTTTATTGCCATGTGCAAGTTGATTTATTTCAAATAAATTCTTTTCTGACAAAACAAACATATTTCAAAACCTTTCAAAAAATAAAAGACTATGTCTGAAAATATATAGGTTTCTGTGGAATCTTGGAACTGTCACAAATCACTACCATGGCTGCTGGGATGTAGTGGGGTAAAGTGGATTCAAACAGAAATTCTAACTTTTTCACACGTAATTTTTCTCGGAACTTGAAAAAAAAAAGAAAAATTTTTGTTTTCACAAGTATGATTTTTAATACTATTTTAATCGATTTAATTCTCAAGACAAGTGCAAATGTTTAGACTGATTGAAATATTGAGCATGCAAACTAAAGAATGTCAAATATAAAGCACAAAGTTTTGCTGGTGACCAGTGGAGCGTAAGATGGTGAATTTCTGTAAACAGTTGTACTGAGACTCAGCATCATGGAGTTCACTCTAACATCCTCTTCTTTGTTGAAAGGACAATAATCAAGGCAAAGGCAAGGAAGAGTGTCCCACTTTTCTGTGCTGTTCTGCACTGTGGCAATGGCCTTCTGTCATGACAGCATGTATATGATTTTAGTGAACAAATATGCACAAAACTGCTATTCAGAGAGCATGTTAATTTTAAGTAACACTATCATAAAAGATTGGCTTTTGCAAACTGAAGCTTAACAAACACACTTTCCTTGTTCCTAACAGGAGCTGAATGTCATAAATTTAATATTTTTGCTATCTAAGCTAATATTCAGTTCATTTAAACTTCAAATGGCTTCATGTAGAAGACTATACATATTTATATTATATGTATACATGTATATATTATATGTATGTTGTGGTTCTGGATGGAACCACAACAGGACAATGATCTTGGACAAATTTACATATCAGCCAAAGATCAAATAAGATTGGAGACCTGTGATATCTTCTGAATAATAGTAAGGAATACAAGTATACAGATTTTATTTTCTTAAAAACAGTCCTAAACACCTTTTTTTTTAAATTGTTCTGTTTTGCTATCAGTAGTTCACTAAACAAGCAATATTTATGTATAAGCAAAACTAGAATTTTCATAGCTTATTTTGAGGATATAGTTTGTGTTTGACAAATTACCTGTAAGTGTATGTGAGTGTGTGAGGAAAGGGACAAACTAAAAATGCTAATATTTACACTATAATTGATATGTTCTTTTTCTTCTGCCTCTTTATAATTAAAAATTTTTCATTTTGAGTTCCAGTATGGAGCAGATATTTTTGATGATAAATGAATCAATTTATGAAAATAAATGCAAAAGGGATTTATATTTTATGAAATTATGTTGTTTCAATCATCTCTTGTTTTTCCCGTGAAATATTGTAAAAAACTCATGGATGCTGAATGCTGTAAGTGCAGCTGTTGTTTTCTGACATGTTTCATATGAATCATTGAAGCAACAGTATTAAATAATTACATTAGTTTACTTTATTTTCTACTTGTGGTATGATTTAAAAAACCCCAAGAGTTAAATGTTTTTGTTTGGGTGGTGTTTACTTTTTTTATGTTGAGAGGTTTTTTTTCCATCGGGCATCTTTTTCTGATAAAATAATATCCAGCTTAATAATGAATGTTTTCTCTCTCAGATAAAAAAAATCTGCCTTTTGGACCTGATCCAGAAAGAAGTAAAATCAATGAAAATCTTTCCATTTGTTTCAGAGGGCTTTGAGTCAAGCTTTTAGCTAAGCAGCTGTTTGGTACTTCTAATCAGTATAAATCACTCCTTGAATGATATGCATTTCCCTGTACTATACAGCTACTGTATATCAATTTTGTATTTAATAGCAACATGTCTCCTTACAGGTGACATCCTGTTTCGGTATATGTGCCTGATCTGAATACAGTTTATAATAGGGATAATTGTTAACTATCATGACTAATTTGACTACAGTAAAAAACAATGTCATCAAGTCAGAGGTGCTAAATAATACCATTTCCAGGAAGAACTAACACTGGTGACATTGCCGTCTATTCCTGTAAAAAGCCATGAGGAAAATGAAATAACTCAAATACAAACTCAGATGATTTATGTCATATGTAGCCTTTAATATACTGTCTGGAGAAATTAAAAATGTAATGCCATTTGCAGTCAATTTCACAGTTCTTCCATTGGAAACACAGTTGAGGTTATAAATTGGAGATTTTACACAAAGCAAATACTATATGAAAAACAGTAGTTTAAGTTTCCTGCCATCAAAAATGGTCCTTATATACAGTACCTCAGGCAGAAATTTTCAAATGGGAGAGTAATATTCTCGAAGGGGTAACAATATCTGCATTCTTAACATTATACCCAACAGAAGAACATTCTGTTATCATGGTGCTAATAACACTGTTGATCTCAAAACGGTGTGCTGCCCTGAATGATCCTAAATCTGGCTGGTTGTTGGTGGAATGTTCCACTGGGCAAGAGTATCTAGTGGTACTTTTGCTAGCACAGAATTTTTGCCAGATTAGCATAGTACTAATCTCCAGAAATAGGGGAATGGTTGAGTCTCAGATTATACATATGGCCTCATTCTGATGCAGTTCTTTTGAGATACTGTATTTCTTCCCTTCTGCTCTTGCATATGGGTTGCTTTTCTCTTCCCATGTCACATTTCTTTAATATCCTCTCTAAATTTTTGGCATGAAATTGCATAGATCTTAGAAAAATCACTGCCTATATTGCAAGTTTCAGTCTTTTTCCCAATAAAAATACTTCAGACATTATACAATATGCTATTAATCTCTTGTACTCCCTGAAATTAATATTGTATTTGTCTCAAACAATGCTTGCAATTAAGATGGCATGCAGAACATTCTTCTGTCCAGCACATTATGGCCTAGGAAAGAAACTTTCTTCAATTTTCTTGATAGAGTTAAATAGAAATTTTCTTTTAAAAATCAATGACCAATGTAATTTTAACCTTTGAGGGTGCTTCTAAAATTCTGAAAGACCTTGCAGAAAATCCATACTTACTTTTTAACCTACTTGGTGGTAAATAAAATCATGTAATTCAGCTGATTTTAGAGTGACATTTGACAAAGCTAACAAGTGCTAGTAAAAGGACTGACCAAGACCATCCTGCAGAAGAGGGTTAGAATGTCTATTTGGCTTACAGCTATGATCTATTTCCATTCTCTGTCTTATATGCTGAATAGCACACAGGATCACGGGATGGCTGAGGCTGGAGGCATCTCTAGAGATATCCTCATCCAAGTCTATGCTCAGAGCAGAGTCAGATAGGGCAGGTTGCTCAGGGCTGTGTCCAGTCAAGTTTTGACTATCAGCAAGGATGGAGGCCCCAGTACATCTCAAGCCAGCCTGTCCAGTGGTGGCTGGTATTAGAAAAGTGTGCCCTTAGACAGAATTTCCTGTCTGTTTGTGCCCATTGCCTCTTGTTCTGCCTCTGAGCACTGATGAGAAGAGCTTGACCCTGTCTTTCTTACTCCCACCATGGTGTATTAATACACATGAATAACGTCTCCCGAGTCTTCCCAGCTCTCTCAGCTTCTCCTTACATCCCAGATGATCCAGTCTCTTAGTCATCAACAGACTACAGGAAGGGCTGTTTCTTATGGTATTTTTACATAGGGTCACCACTTATGCTGGTATGCAAATAAGAAAGGGGCAGTCAGTTAAACAATACTTTAGCAATGCCAGAACCAGTCCTGGCAAGACAAAAGCATCACTTTATGTCTATTGTTCAAAAATAACATATTTCCAGACTAATATTTATTCCTGTATGACCTACTTTCAGCAGCAGCTTTTATTTCAGTAACAAAAGACTGAGATGTGTGAGTAGCTCATACTGAAACTTAGTCAAGTGCCAGCTTCTCATCATCACATAGAACACAAGCAGCAAAATCAAATGTGCTTGTTGTGAAATGCTAGTGTATTCATTGTAACAGACATTTTTTTTTTCTGCTTGTATATTGCTAAGACTTAGGCCTTTCTGTGTCACTAGGAAAACTGGACCTGGTAGGCATAATTCTTGAAATATCTCTTAGCAAAAACAAAAAAAAAGAAACTATGGAATGGAAATCTGTGGCTGTGAAAATGCTGGGAATAACTGAATTTTCAAGAACTGCAGCCTGTGTAACATAGATTGGGAATCACTCACAATAGCAAATTTGGTTTTGGTTAGATGGATAGGAATGACTGACTCATTTGATGGCAGATTTCAAATCCAGCTTCATGAAGGCTTTTTGGTTTTGATTCTGTGGTCTCTTCCCTTTTTGTTATAACAAGGTAAAAGAACATAGGGCAGATGGGAACCCACTAGAAAGTTATTAAATGGTTTCTGAGACTATTCTTCCATCTGTTTCTATTTTCTTATGCACATTGACTTAGTTCACTCTCTTTAAAGGGTAGCCAAATAAGAAGGAACAATTTTTTGGATGTGTTCTTAGAAGGAGATTTTTTTTTTCCTTTGGTCCAAATCCAAAATCTACAGATACTTTCCTCAACAGCTGCAAGAAATGACATAACTTGAGAATCAGTCTTTTTGATTTTTTAAAATAAAAAATCCTATGAAATATTTTTATTCTTTCCTACATTGACAAAAATATATATTGGGAAAAATATTTATCGTGCTGCTGAAACCTATTTTATTTATAAATTATATATAGAGAATGTTTTTTCTTATGAACATTTTCCTTGAACTTTTATTTTTCATGCCATGTGTTTGCATATGAGCACTAATATACTTCTAATATTATTTAAAACTTGTTCAAAAACCCGAAAGAACTTACCATGCCATTTTGATCTGGATTGTAGGAAAATGCAACAGTGCATTGTATCTTGCATATACAGAGACTAATGACTCATATTATTTACAATATTATTAAAGAGACCAAATATTTATATGGCTTAAAATTTCATTCTTGTATTTAATGGAAATTTCCAAAATGAAAATTAAAAAAAAATCCATTGAAACACTCAGAAAAATAGGTAACTTTCCAATTTCCTACTGCCATGACTTCATATACACACATGTACACATATTTTAATATATACCTATATAAATTTATATATATACATAAATATCATACATATGTGGTATCATGTCTCTTTCTAGCATGAACAGGTGCTATTCTCATGATTTCATTACTACGTAGGGGAAAAAATTAATTTAAAAGAAAAATCAAACAGTGAAAATGCAAAAGCTGGGGTTTTTTAATATAACTAATGCATTTGATGCTATTTTTAAGGCTGAGTGCACAGGATACTCTAAAAAGTTAGAATCAATTATATTTAATGAAGCGTGTGAATTTATAAGATTTCTATAAAGTTGGTAAGGGGAAATGAAAGTAACACAGTATATTAACCCAACTAATATTCTAGATTGACCTCTTTTTGTGACTTAATGTGATATTTAGCAGACAGTCTTAGATTAAGAATATTAAGCCCACCCAAAATCTTTTAAATAAAAGGCAAGAAAATTTCCTGAAAATTCAGCATATTCTGTAAACTGTTAGAATTGCAAAATAGAATATTTTTTTTCTGAAAAAATATGTCATCTGTCAGTGTGTGGTTATGTTGGTAATTTAACTCTTTCATTATTCAATTATTTAAATGCACATTGTTCTTTAGTATAGAGAAATCAACACCTGTATTTTGTGAGGGGATAGTTATTGAACTCTAGAGTTATAATGGCATAACAAAACTATAGAATTGAGGGATGTTTAGCTACCCATAGACTAGACTTATTGCATCATTCTTTGTTTAGTTACTGTTACGATGGGCTACAAAAACCATAGCTGTGGATATTAATAGATTTTTATCTTTAAATGTACAAATTATTAGAAACCGGTGCATTGGGTTTAAGAAACATAGTTTGGAAGCAGTGGATGTTGTAGCAGTGGGCTACCGTGAGAAGCTGCCAAAATCTTCCCCCGTGTCCAACATCTGTCTCCAAGATGGACCCACCACTGGTCAAGGTTGAGCTGATCAGTGATGGTGGTAACACTTTTGGGATAAGATTTGAAAAACAGACTAAAAAACAACTGCACAACAGCATCAGTAAAGAGGAGGCAGGAATGTGAGGTAAAGAACCCTGTAGACACCAAGGTCAGTAAGGTAGAAGGGGCCAGAGGAGCTCCAGACACCAGAACAAAGATTCCTATCCAGTTTGTGGAGCAGAGAGCCCATGGTGGGGCAGCTGAGCACCTGCAGCCCATGGAGGAGCAGAGATGGTGGAGGTCCTGCAGCCTGTGGTGGAGCAGAGATCTACCTGAAGCCCTGCAAGACCCCAGGCTGGAGCAAGTGGATGCCTAAGAGTCCATGGCCCCATGGAAAGCCAGTGCTGGAGCAGGCTATAAAAACCCATGGACTTGTGGATAGAGGACCTCAGCCTAGAGCAGTAACAGGTTTTCTGGCAGGACTTGGGACCCCAGGGGGGCCCACCAGAACTGGAACAGTCTGTTTCTGAAGGAGACTCCCACTCCATGGAAGGGACTAATGGTGGAGCAGTTAATGAAGAACTCCAGTTATGGACATCTGTCTCCAGGAGGAGAGACCCCATGCTGGGGTAGTAGAAAAAAGGTGAGGTTTTTTCCCACTGAGAACAGAGTAGCAGAGACAATGTGTGATGAACTGACTGCATTCCCAATCCTCTTGTGCCTTTAGAGGTGAGGAGGTAGATAAAACCTAGAGCAGAATTAAGCCAGAGTAGAAGGGAAAGGTGGTGGAAGGTAATTTAATATTTGGTTTTATTTTCCATTAGCTACACAGAACACAGTAAATAGTTTGGTGCCTTGATTATGGAGTTCTGTTATTTGAAATCAGTTCACATGAAGCATGAGAGTTATACTACTTTAAATGACAAATAAGACACTAATTACCATAATAGGAGTTGAGTGTGACTTCAGTACATACTGGAATTGGTGCTGGTCTGTTTATAAAATTTATCTTCTGAATTCCATGTCTGTTTGGCTTTTGTCAAAAGATGCCTTTGGTTAGCCTTTACATTTTGGATGTAATGAAAATGTGGCTGTGATTACACTGCTGAGGTTTACATTAGCAGTGGACACACATGTATATATGTTTATTCATTGTCCATGCATATATATGCATGTATGTAAATAATGCCACATCTATTCTGAACACCAGTTCACAATTTTGTCACCTGCCTGGTGTATCATTCCAAGTCTCCCTAGCAACACACCAACTCTTTGCAGTAACAATCCATCTGTCTGTTTTACCAATCCAACTGTTCACAAGAAAACCCAAAATCTTTCCAGGATCAATCAATCTCAGTCTCTTGCCAAGCTATTTTCTCCTCCATGTTAAAATGACACAGGTTCTTATGCAATAAACTGCTCTGGTTTTTTTAGGGCCACATCTGTTGTGGTCCACTGGTCTTCAGACAGTCATGGAACTCAAACCTCAGTTAAAAAATTAGATAACAAAAAAGGAGAGAAGAAAACCAATTAAAGTTCAGTACCTGTGCCAGAAAAATGCAGAATATTTTTGAGAAATTATATACTCTTACTACGCCTTCAACACTGGGCACATCTCCATATGGGAGTACAACGCATAACTAACTTTGAACTGAAATTGAAAGGGAGATAATTTTCTGCAATCACAGAGCTCATTTTACACTAGAAAATGTGCAGTATTTCTTTGTGTGAGTGCTGAGTACTTCATATATATTACAAAACTCTAAATGTAATTATCTGTATTCATTTCTCTCTCTTTCCCTAATGCTATGAAAATAACAATTTATGCATGTCATTTACCCTATTTCCTGTCTTATTTATTCTGTCTTTGAGCTCCAGTGACTCTGTGCTTCCCTGGGTCATTTTTCTTTATTTCACAACACAGGACCAAAGCATATTTCCAACACATATATTTGTTTTCTATGGCACCAAAGAGTAAGGGAGGTGGCAGGGAGCTCATGAACCCTCTAGGCCACCCCACAGCCCAAGGAAGGTCCACGTCTGGGGCAGACCAGGCTATTCACAGCACAGTCCAACTAGGACTTTAAACACTCCAAGAACAGAGATAGCAGTTTTCAGAGCAACCTAATGTTCTCACGGGATTAAAGTTTCTTCTTCTATCTGGTCTGAAACTCTCCTAACACAATGTACACCTGTTGTTTCTTGCCCTCCCTCCTGTCTCCATCCAAGGATTGTCTTGTGGGGTCTGTTAAGAACATTGAAGGAGTCCTCTTCCAGGCTGACCCAGCTCCATTCTCTTCTCAAATGGTCAGAACTCCAGCCTCCACCACACCAGTAGACCTTTGCTGAGCTCCCTTCAGTTTGTCCATGTCTTCCCTCTGGAAAAAAAACTGAGAAAAGTTAGATGGACTATCTAGATGTTATCTGAGAAGTGCCACATAGCCATTCTCTTGACCTACAGGCTATGTCATGGTTCATACAGTCCAGAAGGTTGCTGGCTTCCCTTTCTTCCAGTAAACACCATGGACTAATGTCCATCTTGGTGCCCACCTCCACCCCAGGGTCTTTCCCACTGAGCTGTTTCATGGCCTCTCCATCTCTACCTAGTATTGCATTGTTGCAGGAGCTTTTCTTGCCCTGTAATAGAAGTTTCTGGATGTTTAGAGAGTTTGAGATTTGTCTCTGCTGTTTCATAATGCTCCTGGTTTCATAATGCCCAATTCTTCAGCCGGTTTGGGCCCTGTCCTTGACTGTACTGACTTGTGCCCTTAATTTGACATAATCTGCAAAACTGATGAGGGTGTTCTCTGTCACCTCCTGCTCATCATTGGCAGAGATGTTAAAGAGGACAGGTCCTAGTGCAGATGCCTCTGGTGATCCATCTGTCACAGGCCTCCAGATTAACAGACCTAATAATCACCTTCTGAGCCCCATATTTGATCCATTCACTTGTCAAGCCATGCTGACTGTAACACTTCAATGTAAATATCATGGATGACAGCGCCAAAATCTTTCTTGAGTCCATGCAAAAAACATCCACTATTGTCCTGTGTTCACAAATGCAGTCATTGTCATAGGAGACAACCACATTGGTTAAGCATGATTTACTTTTGGTAAAGTCATGCTGATGACTTCCAGTCACCTGTTTGACTTCACATGCCTAGAAATGTGCTCCAAGAGCACACAGTCCATAATTTTTCCAGAAATTTAAACAAGGCTGACCAGCCATCCTGTATCTGCTAGCATTAATTTTCTGTCCTTTTTTGAAGGTGGCTGTGACATTTGTCTTGTCCAGTGAACATGGACCTCTTTTTCTTTCTCAAAGACCATGAAAAGAAACTAAAAGAGCAAATTGCTCTTTTAAAAACTTTTCAAAGCTTGCACATTTGTCATTGAGTACATATTTTATTTTGCTGAATAACAATAGAAACAATGAAATTACACATCTCCTCTGCAGATGGCTTAACATTTGATTTCAGCTGAAGTTGTATTCATTTTCATGGTACATAAATTCTTCTAGGTATTAATTACAGATATAAATTTTCTGTCTAAAGAATATATCTTGGAAATCTTCAAGAGGATTATTGTGTTGGATTGCCGTCAAGTGTACTGTAGCTTGTAAGATGTCAGTGGAAATTAGAGATGCATGGACATTAAAATATGAACAATTCCTTAGCTGAGGAATTTTTTAATGATTCCAAATTAGCCTACTCTTCACTCACAGGAAATTCAGGCAGTGTTTCAAGTGAACAGTCTAAAGATTATTCATATGAATTAACAGTGTAAGCCTGAGTACACAAATTTGCTAATTGTAGTTATGAGACTAGTATTTAAACATGCTTCCTAACTATTTTAAAGTGGTTTCTGTTACACTATTAACTGCAATTCATCTAAAGTTTAGTCAATTCATGTTCTTTAAGTTACTAGTCTCCTTTAAAGAGGTTGACACTGTATTTATCTGAAACAATAAAAGTTATGGAAAGAAAGCCAACATGGCATATGCTGATAGGTTACTTCCCTGCCTAGTCCCGCGTATATAATTTGTCTTTTAGATCAATGCTTAAATTGGTATGTCTGGATGACATTTAAATCCCATTCACCTGCACAAGAAGATGGCTTTGCACTGCTTTTTGTAAGCAGAAAATTATTCTCTCTTCTGCTTGTACTGTCAACATAAAGTAATTTCTGTTTTATAGTCTCCTACTCAAAAACCTCAGTATCAGGAAAACTGGGTAGGAGGAAGTTAATTTCTTGTGCATGGAAGTTTTGAGGTGCCTGTGGAGATCACCAACAACACAAGAAAGCTCTAATACAATCCCACCCCTGCTGCTGGATAGTGTTATAAAGTGAGGTTCGTGATTTGTTTTGCTTTATTGATGTGTGAAAAACATTTTTATTTATGTTTGTAGCACAAGCAGCATATCTTAATGTTTCTGCCAGCTTTTAAAAATAGTCATCTCCTTGCAAAATCTCTTGTGAAAATCAGGTCAGCTTTATTTTTGAAGTCCAAATTAGCACCGAGTTGCTGGGGATAATATCCTTCTTGTTCTTTAATAAAGTGCTCCATACATGCATGTGTACTTCTTTGTATTTCTATCTACTTTTTTCTTGTCCAGCAAGTTCTTCACAGGAACTAACATGTTAAACCAGTGGATTGAGTGTAATATGTACTGGAATAAAATATTTGACTGCCAAAAAGTAGTAACTGAAACTGATTAAAATAATCAAATGATTAATGACATTATAAGTAGGTCTCTAGATATTTTTTGCATTTTTTATGTAGAAGAATTTCAGTCCATAGAGGTAATCTAATAGTCTTGGTCAGTAAAATCTGGCTCTCAACCCATGTCCTTATTCAGATGAGTTGCCCTGTATATCCTGAATAATTAGATTGCTTAGGGTGGCTTGAACTTCAGTGCTTGGTGCAAAAAGCTGACTAGCATCTCTTCAGGTCATGTGAAATTAATTTGGGATCTGTAATGTAATGGAGGTTAGGTTTGTGCACAATTCACATGCCAGACTGACAACAGGGGATTCACAGGGGTGATAGGATTGAATGGATGAGAGCACTGCTGTGTTACAGACTCACACTTTAAACCTAATTTGGAGATAGAATTTCACCTTTTCAACTCTTCCCTACATTCAGTCTCAAAGCACAATTGCTCAGCCTTTATAAAAGCGATGATTTTGGCCCTGCAGTCATAAGCAGAGATGTCACAGTTAGTTGGTCTAAAATGCATATAACACTAGGCACTACTTAGGAAAATGTTTAAAAACAAGCAAAACTAAGTGCTGAGTATGCAGAAGTTGGATACTGTGTTAAATTGATGAGACAAAATGTGTTACAGAACCTCGTGGGAAGCAAATGTAAGACCCAGCTGTAGATCTATTATTGCAGACTGTTCCTCTACCTGGAACACTACAGAAAGAAATAAAAATAAGGAAAATTTAATTTCCCATCTTTCATTTTATAAATGAAAGTACTTATCCATATTTTAGTTTTTAATGTTAATCAAAAAAGGAAAGTTATACCATAGTTATATTCTTTTCCTTGCTTGCACTTACAAAAACAGAGAATGTTTTCAGTGTTTCTTATGCCTTTCTCAATTCTTGACAGGTGAATAATCACATGGTTTTAAAAATTAGAACATGCCAGACAAGAAAAGGTAATGAAAGAAGGAAAATAAAGTTATATTGAAGAAAAAGAAGATAGCCATTGACCCAGAAACACAGACTAATTTTATACATTAAAGAACAATCAGGCATAATGGATTTCCTACCACAGACAAATTTTAAGAGGAAAAATATCAAAAGAAAATAAAACCAGGTATTATATACTGCTGTCATTCCTGTATGTGATCACCCCATTTTCATTGCGACGAAATTGCAAATAAATGCCATAATAATAGTGTCTTCTGTTAATGCAAATGCATGATATTTATTTTGCTTTACATTAGAAAAAGCAGTGGATGACGAAAAGTTTTGTAGGTTGGTTCCATTTCACTTCTCATCTTTACAATCAAATCACTTGTGTTGTTAGATGGAGCACAAGTAGATGCTAGAGGACAGAAACAAATTGTGACATAATTCGACAGGAAAGTCTTGTGATATTAGATAAAAGAGTTTGAGTGCTTAGTCTGAAAAAAATCACTGAATCTTTTTGGGAATCTTTGATTTCTGCTTGTCCTAATTAGATATAAGTTCAACAAAGTAAATTTTCGTACATATTTTTGAAATTTTAAAACCATTCAGTATCATAATAAAAAGGAAGCATTTTGAGCTTGAAAATATGATGCAAATTACTTCACTTAGCCTATAGCAAAACATTCTGCATCAAAGAGCTGTGCTAACTGAAGCAATAGACAGTATTTTAAAAATATAATGAAAGCAGAAAATAAAGCTTGAATTTTAATTCTCACAGCTTTTGGAAATATAGTTTTATCTGTGGAGTTTAAATCCAGATCAAACTTTAGTCTTTGATAATTACATAGTTCATTAACCTACAGTCCACAACTCTGGCAGATCTGGAAAAACAAACAAAAAAAAACCAGAAGCAATCATTTTAATATGTTCAAATAGGTGTAGTGGGCTTTTATTTGAAATGACACATTTTTATAAAAAAATTAGACTATTTCCTTAAAGAATCACAAAATCATAGAATAAGTGAAGCTGGAAGGCACTTCTGGAGGTCATCTGGTCCAATCCCTGTACACAGGCAGGTCTGCCTTGAGCTGGTTTTCCAGGACCATGTCCAGATGCCTCTTGCTTTTGAATATCTCCAAAGAGGATGATATCACAACCTTTCAGTGCAACCTGCATCAGTGTTAGGTCACCATCACAGTAAAAAAGCATTTTCTGATATCCAGAGGGAACCTCCAGTGTATGCCCATTGCCTCTCATCCTGTGACTTGGCACCACTGAGCCTGGTTCTGTCCTTCTGGCACCCTCCCTTCAGAAGTTTGTGTACATTGATGAGATCCTCCCTGGAGTTTCTTTTGTCCAGGCTGAACTGTCTCAGCTCTCTCAGCCTTTCATCACAAGAGAGATACTCCAGTCCCTGAATCCCATTTGTGGCCTTTTTTGGACTGTCTCCAGTATGTCCATGTCTCAGAACTGGACACAGCACTCCAGGTGTGGCCTCCCCAGGGCTGAGCAAAGAGGAAGGATCACTGTCCTCCATCTGCTGTCAGTACTTCTGCTGTCAGTACTTTGTCTAATGTAGCCCAGGATACCTTTCCCCTTCTTCACAGCAAGAACACATTGCTGGCACATGTTCATCTCGTGTCCACCAGAACCCCCAGGGTCTTTTCTCCCAAACTGCTTCCCAGATGGGTGGCCCCCACCAGGGGTGCCTGGATTGTTCCTCTGCAGGTGCAGGACTTTGTACTTTGCCTTGTTAACCTTCCTGAGGTTCTTATCAGCCCATTTCTCTTGCTGAAGGAGAACCCAGAGACTTCTGCTAAAATGGCTTCCTCACTTGGCTGCCACTCTTGCCCCTGTTGCCTGTGCTCTTACAGAGATCCTCGGAATGACCTGCTACAGACACAGGATAGTGGAATTGTTGCAGCACCTTCTGAAGGCTGATGAGCTGTGGTTAGAAAAAGGCTCTGACCTTTGCTGCACATTCTGTCTGACATGGCCATCCTGCTTTAGAGCACACTGTGGAGACATAGACAGTTTCTCAGTCCTGGCTTATATTCCTGCACAGTAATTCTATCACTGTGGAATGACAGTATATGGACATTATTTAAAAGATTATCACCTGCTTCCTAAGTTCACTCATCTTTCATTCAGCTCTCAAACAATCAGTAAGAATAACCACTTACTAACTGTAGGGAGCAGTTCAATTGTCTCTCTCTTTTTTTTTTTTTTTTTAAGAGAAGGAGCAAATAAGTATTGTATTTTTGATGGTGTGTGTTTTTGTTTTGGTTTTTTAGTTTGTTTTGGTTTAGTGTTTTTTTTTGTTTTGGTTTGGTTTAGTGGTTTTTTGGGCTGCATTATTTTTGTGTATTAAAAAACATGGATAATATATGCAAGGTTATGAATATAAGCAGCTATTTAGATTTAAGACTTTACTTTTTAAAATGTTTCTTTTTAATAATATATGCACAATAACAGAAAAAAGTTTTGCTTAATCCCACTTGGTATCGACCAATATATTTCATAGTTTTGTTTACATGACTTGGCCACTTGTTCTTGCTAAAACTTCCTGTTTCCAGCTTTCTGTAACTGTTGCCTTTACTCAGTTTTTATTTTATTTAATGGCCTTTATTATCAACTTAGATAACCTGTGTTTTCAGTGGAACTTAAAATTATGGACCAACTTACCCTAAACATATTAGGACTCCTAATGTTGGTCTTTTTTAAAAAAGACATATATTTATTTCAGCAAAAATAAGAATTCTTGCCATTTGTTTTCAATTCCAAATTTTTTGATTTATTTTAAAATGTTTTTTTAATTGTGAGGTTTGATAGTCAAAGCCTTCTATAAAAACTAGTCCCACTAAGAAAAGGTCCTTAATGAATGAACTCCTAGACACTGTCAATTAGTTCAAATGAGTTTTGGTTTAGTGTTCATCCAAAAGCCTGCAAAGACAATCAGGAAAACAGTCTCTCTACTTCCAACCATATGAGGTGTTTAGGGGACAGCATTCAGGTAAAAGTACTTCTTGGTTTTAGAATAATTCTGTCCAAGATTGAATGACTTTTACATTCCTAATATATGGACTCACTGTGCTACTCTTACAGCCCTTATCATAACCTGACCTTTCTTCCATGCCCTTGCTGCTCAAGTAAGGAAGAAAAAAATTCTTTAATTAAAAAAATACAAAGAAAAAATAAATCTACCAAAATCACGGTGACGGATGTTAATAGTGTCCTAATTCCTTTTACATATAAGAGCTGTAACATGCTTTCCCTTACATAATAATTAAATGCTCTCTCACAAATAATTTATTATGTCCTAAAACCTTAAAAGCTTTTGAATGTGATACGTTTCACCCTTTTTTTCACTTAGGAGAGTTAGTGCTCCTAAACAAGTACTCTGATAGAACTCATAATTTTTCTTTGCTTTTCTTTGTATTAGTACATAGTTTTGTATGCTCATAGATAATTCCATTTAAAAAATACTCTTCCTTGGAGAAAGGTAATGAGATAAATATTCTCTTCAGAGAGTGCCTACAAAAACAGCGGGAAGAGTAGCCATTACCTGAGGTGAACTTTTAGTTCTATTATCACACACAGAGATGAGTTTTATGACTGCTGAATTTTAGACACTTAATAAGATAACTTAGAACTCATAGACATGAGATACACAGTACTAAACTGTTTAACTACCCAGCTGATAAAGAATCTGTCCAGATAATGTGCACAATTTTTTGCCTTCATGGCAAACAAAAGACCCATATTTTTATTCAGGTACCAGCTTTCAAAGTGAAATTTTGAAAACTTTGGGAATTTTGGAACAAAACATTACACATCTTCCAAGGTATCAGCCTGAATTCAAGATAAGCAAATCAGTAACTTACATTTTTTTTATTATTATTTTATTAGGATTCCTTCAGAAAAAAAAATTAAAGGCTAAATTAATCTTCTGTTGGACCAAAGTAAATAACTTCATCTTTAAGAGTTATAAATATCTATAATTATATCTATTACAATCTGTAATTATCTTTAGGGAGGTTAAGGTTAAGTTTATGAGAAAAGCCATAAAACTGGGTCAAACAGTCTTTGAAGGAAAAATTGGTAATACATTCCTGTGATGTCTTATGTCTTCTGTATTAGCAGCCTTTCTAAAATGGAGTCCAGGTTAGCCTACAATCCCAGGCTGATATACACTGAACACAAAGTAATTGCAAACCTGCACAGAAAAAAAAAACCAAAACATGAGTCAGAGCGAACTACATTTTGACACCTTTAGCCATAGCAAATAGTTACCCACTTCAGGAGTGATTTCTCTTAGCCCATCAGACTTCATACCAGTAATACATGCCTGTTTACTGCTGGTGTGCAAGGTGCCTCCTAGGCAAAGTGACAGCAGATGCTATCTGCTTTGCAGAGGTGAAAAGAACTGCACAGGAGAATCAAGTCCTTAAAAGACATGTGCAAATCAAAATGTCCAAAAGAGTGAGCTGCAATATGTGCTAGAAGGATTGCTTTTACTTCTGTGAATTTTGGCTCATTTTAACACAGAATCAGCAAAACCAAATAAAGTATATCTAAATATACTTTGAAAACTATTCTGTAAAAGCATTTTTTGTTACAAATTTCAAAAATCAGTCTTGTGCATATCAGATGACACTTCTGTTTGTACTCAAGAAAGATGTATTTGTATTCCTTTTACTGTTTTCTAAGTAACATGATGAAGGCTACTGACTGGAGAATATTCCAGAATTTAGGGAAAGCAGATAACTAAAGCTGCCAGAAAACCTTGATTCAAATACAGGGCTACTTGTTAGAAGATTTCTCAAACTTCTAGTAAGAAAAGTTTAAAGAATTACTGTAGCAGAACTTGGTGATATTCTATCTACTTAATTTGTAAGTTTCATCTGGCATAAATTTTTTAATACCTTTTTTCCTCTGTTTCTTACTTTATAGAATTTATTAATAATATACCACAAGTTTTACAAAACTAAATGCATCAAAGACAAAGAACAGAGGAGTCTGACACAACATCTCCAGGGAATCTAGAATTAAACTCTGGTGGGGCATCTCAAGACTCCCACATTCCCCTCTAGGAAGATTTCTAAAGCACTATTTTTAAAGATTCAAATCCAGTATATTTTAACAGAATTCCTTTTATTTCCAACCCTTTCAGAACTGTCAAATGACAACTGTAAACAGCTGTGTTGTGTTGACACTCTTAAAAAGAAAATCCCCTTTCTTTTCCAATACAAACAACTTTGTTAACATTAATTTTATCCTATTTAACTTCTGCAATGCAATACCACAGTGAGTTGGAGACAATTGCAAGTCATGATTAAGAGTATTGCTCATGATTCCCTCAGAAATGCTTCAGATCTTTAACAAACACAAAATAAATGATGTCATGGAGAACACGTATAGTATTTTGATTAATTAAAAGTATCTAAATTTAATTTTAATTCTTCATTGCAAATCAATAAAATAACTGTGAAGCTCTGTAAAGAGCATGGACGTCTTTCAGCAGTAATGTATAAACATGCATATTTAAGTCAATGTAGTTTACTAATGTTGACACTTCAAGGTCAAGATTCTTTTAAGTAGGGACAGATCTTGCAAAGCATAAACATATGAATAAACATAAAAAATTTGAAATGAAAACGTAAGAATACATTTCTAAATCAGGGTACAGAAAATATACATACACTTTCAATAAATAGTGAGAAGTTTTGTGTTGTTTCTCTGAGTAGTTTGGCACCACACCTAATTTTCTTATTTATTGATTCAAAAATATTTTATTCATTCTATTTCAAGAATATATATAGTTTTACCATGTTGAAGAATATCTTCATGCATTTAATGAAACTTGTTTAAGCCTTAGAATTTCCTTCAAAATGTCACACGCAGTCTAGGAATGCCTACGTGGTGTATCTCCTACCAGCTAACACTTAGATATTTTATCAGCAGAGATAAGTACTACCTTTCACATTACATCTTAGCATCCATTTCTCTGACCTTTTCATCAAATGTAATATAGAAAAGCTACTTCTCTGGTCAATGAAGATGAACAATTGAGGTATAAATCTGAAAGTGACAAAGCCTTTGAGAGGGGCATCTCTCTCTCCTGTGCCTATAGAAGGTGACTGTCTACTGCATTTTTAAAACTCTGTAATTACATCAGAGGAAGTCCCATCTCTCATATGACAATGTGCTATATGACCAGTGATATGTTCCATACGGTTAAGAAAATAACTTCAAATCTCTGCATCCAAAATAGCATGTGGTGTTCAACATAAAAATAAGGAACTTTTCCAAGAAACACTGCTTGTTATGAGGAAAACAACAATAAAAAGGTGTGTATGAGATTATGGTAAGTTAAAGGTGTGTATGAGATATGGTAAAGTTAAATGAGTTTATGAGTTCATGAGTTAGGTGTGCATTTTAACGATGCTTAACTCTACATTTGTCATTAGCTGTTGATTAATGCAACACAATAAGGCAAGGAGAAAACTGTAAAGTAACAAGGTTTGGGGACACCCACTATAGCACATAGCACTAGAAAGTTTAGAAAAGAAAAATTTTTCCAGATACAAGAAAAATTATTTTTTAGTATATAGCGATAACAAGGAGATAATATCAAAATGATTTGTCAAGAGTATATCAAATTATATCCTTTCATAACAAGACAAGAAATTTTTTTGGTAAAGAAGAAACAGTAGTCACACATTTTGAATTTTGGACCTATTCTGTGTTAAGCCTTGTAAGAGAGTGATTTAGAGAAGAATTGCTAATTTCTCTCTAGAAAAGATGTATTGACTGATGCTACTCCAGGTTCTGTGTTAGGTCTCATTTTGCTCACTTTATCTCTGAATTGCTTTCTGTTGTACTAAATTTCTATTTGAAGGCAGATTAGGAAAGACCAAAAACGCTGGAGGACAGGATCTCAATCAAGGAGATTTTGACAGATATAAGAAAAAGACAGGAAAATGAGATTAATAGATCATTCAGTCGAAATATATGCAAAATTCTTCCTTTTGTTCACTCTAAGTGCAGATGGACATCAGCTGTAGAATGTGTCAACAAATGAGGAACATTTGATGTAATTTGTATTAATTAGCTTAAAGAAGAAAACCTTGAAGTGAAATGAAGCTGGAGAAGGGTCTAGAAAATGGATCCCATGAGGAATGGCTGATGCAACTGTGGTTGTTTAGTCTGAAGGAGGCTCAGAGGTGATCTTATTACTCTCTACAACTATCTGAAAGAGGCTTGTATTGATCTGGTGGTTGGTCTCTTTTTCCATATCTCAAGTGAAGGGACAAGAGGTAATGGCCCTAAATTGTGCCAGGAGAAGTTCAAATTATATATTTGAAAAAAAAAAATCACTGGAAGAGTCATTAGGCATTGGAACAGGTTGCCCAGGGAAGTGATGAAGTCTCCTTCTCTGGAAGAGTTCAAGAGGCATCTCAATGTTGCATTTGGGGATATCTTTAGAACTGATTTTGAGGTTCCTTTGGAAAAGATGGTCTTGAAGGTCTCTTCCAACCTTGATTACTCTGTGAGTTTGTGAAACACGGGAAAACTTTTTGGATATTCGCAAAGAAGGGGGTGAGGATTGCATAGGTCTGTGGTTACCTGCTGCCAGTTATGGTTTCACTGGCTGCCATACTGGTCAGTCTAACACTGCAATGGGGGTCACATCAGTGGAACTTCAAAGGGTTCTTAGGCACAAAGTTTCAAGGGAGAAGTCTGATGATAAAAATTGTCACCTTAGTGATTTAGTGGAAAGTATCCCTGCCCATGGCACCTATTGGAACTAGGTGAACTTTAAGGTCCCTTCCAACCCAAACTATTCTGAGATTTTGTGATTCTGTGATTCTGATTATTGCGTATGTTTACTGATGATGTTACAAAACGTATAGATAAACTATAGAGAAACTCAGAGGAGAAGAAAGAGAAGGAGGAGGAGAAAAAGAAGAGCAACAACAAGAACACAAAGAAACAACTTTTCAATTCTAGAAAGAAATTACTTTCCAATTCTAAGGATAGTGATTCCTGAGAATTTCATGGGACCTAGCTGGTCAGAAAGGAGTGAACAAGATCTTTTATTATTTTTTTATTATATCTTTTTATATCTTATATCTTTTTTTATTTTTTTCCTGATCTTATGGGATAGCATGGTTCCTTACTTTGGAAGTCATGCTTTGTGAATTATACTTCTTACTTGTTGCTTATGATGAAAATGGAGTTGTGCATCTTGCCCAAATATAATTTGTAAAGAATAGTCTTCAAATTTGAAACTGTGCTAATGAGGGGATCTATCTGTTTGGTTAAAGCTGGATTGTTAAACCCAGGGAAGACGAACATTTTGTGGCACCTTATATTACTATTACTATGGAGCCATGTTTTCCTTCCACTATTTTGGAATATGTGATAATCTATAGCACTTCTTTTAAAATGTTATTTTGGAGGAAAGGAGTCTCCTTTCATATACACAGTTTAAAATGGAAAAGCCAGGAAATCTTCTTCCTTTTTTGGACTTAGCCCTACCCATATTTATGTTGGTAATGGGGACTTTGATGGAAGTACAATTTGATGGTAGTACCCACTGTTTGTTATTTCTGCAGATAATTTAATGGGGGTAATGTACAACTGAAAGCCACTGATGTTGTGGCAGTACCACTGAACAAAAGATGTAAAATCAAATCCATAGTCTCAAACCTGGCATAAGGTTGGCTTTTACAATCACATGCAGTACTTCTACAGGTTTAAAAGGAATCATACAAACAGACCTAAGATTACACTGTTGCAAACTAAGAAGAAATGTCTTCTTGTTTAGTAAAAAGTTTTGATTGCAATTTTTTTTCATGCATTCTCTGAAAATAAAGGGGATAATTCCAGATTTTTATAGCTATATTACATGTTTCAGAAAAAAGATTCATCATTTTTGCTATCCAGGGGTTTAAAATGTCTGCTGAAAAATTCTGCTCTCTCTTATAGATTTGAAAATGTTACTGCAGATTTTAGTTCTGATATATAGCTACATCAAGTGCTAACAAAACTTTCTTAAATATAGTGTTGCATTTAAGGGAATAAATATAATATAGAAAACTCATTGAATAATCTATTTTATACTCTTTCCAGTAGTTTTCCCTAATTTCACAGAATCTGCATCGCATTGACTAACTAAATGTGATCAACTAAACAGAATAAAATATCAGATTAAAATGTTGTTTTTGACCAAGCTTACTGAAGTGGCAAAGACATCTAATTGTTGTGTTACAATATGCAACCAGAAAGCACATTTGGCCACCTAATTTTCAACCAAGAAACTGTGTGCCTAAGATACAGGCAGCTACTAAAAGGAATCAAATTCTTTTGTGATTTTATTTACTCACTTTGCAAATCTTCATATTTAAGTAAATCTTATAATGATAAGAGACTTAAGACTTATCAAGAGTTTATTTTGCTATTGCATTTATGTTACTGTATGTTAATGATCATCAATAATCTCTAGAAGCTATTAATTTGCAGTTAAAATGAAAGCCATAAACCATAATACTGTTTCCTGCTGAATAAACAAATATTGAATATGTAGAATATTGCAAATTATGAATATGTAGATATTAACATGCTTTTCTACTAAAGGGAAGTAAACTTCTCCATGACTGCAAGCAGTAAAAATTCTTTTTGCTATATTATGTTACTGAGCATTTAAAGGCAAGCCCATTGTAATCTAATAGCTGTTTGAAAACAAAGCAGAATAAGTTAGTTTTATTTTTTCACTTCTTTGCCTTACATCAAAAGTTAAAATGTCTGGGTCAAAGACTGTCTCTGCAGGATGTACTTATGATATTGGGGCTTTTTTTTATATTTTGATCTCTTTTTGTATCACTAAGAAAAAAGATTTAAAAACTTTAAAAAAATATACAAGAAACATATGTAAATATAAAAGCAGATTATTTATAGGTGATGTAGCAGGGGAAAAGTTTTATGCACAGCAAATTTTGAGAAAAAGAAAACCTGAAAGAGAATCAAGTCTTAGGTATAAGAAGAGCTTAAAACCTACAGCAATTGAAATTGGAATGCAAAACATTATCCTGAAAGTTGATTTTGCGTGTTTAATTGTACATATTCTAAGTACTCCCAGTAAAGTCTGCTTGGATTTCTTGAAGCAAGAACATAAAACTTTACAATAGCAGAGTTCAAAAATCAATATGATATGTATCTAATCATTTTATATCAAGAATATACTGGCATAAAAATATAAAGTACTTATTTTGTGAAAATCTGAGGCATCTATTTTCTTGACTTTAAAAGACTATTTATAGTGTCATGTGTCTCCAGTAGAAGAAAGACATCTCCTTGGTCAGTACATAGCTGAGGGAGAACACATTTTAAAGCTTCTTTTATTGACTTCTATCAGGTTAGTTTTCACTCCTGTTTTAGAAAGTAGGAGGAAACAGCATGGCTGCTGTCTTTGTGAAAATAGTGACAGCTTCAATATTTTGCAGAAACAGAAGTCATAGAGCAGTGTTTTGCTTTGTCTATGACAAGCTCAGCAAACTGCTCCTTTTCTGAGGAAAACGAATATGAAGAAATGTCAGAAAAAGTAATGATAATCATCAAATATCTTCTTTCCATCTTTTAAATTAGAACTCTGAGTATCCTTTAGAAAGGTAAGTATTTGGTTTGGTTTTTTTAAAAAATTGTTTAAACCAGAAAGGAAGAAATTATATTTATATGTTAAAATAGTTTATGGTAATGGCTTAAATTTGCCACAGATTTTTGCAATTGTTTAAGCATATAGAACTCTGAATATGCTGAATGGCGAATGATCTTCAGAGGTGTTTGTGTAGACTGTGTATCTCTAGGGATTAAACACCTCTAATTATTGAGTTCTGAAATGTTGTGTATTTCTAAAAGAAAAATAAAGAAAAATATCAGCAGTGCTATAACTGAGCATGAAAACATTTCTCTGTACCAAGGTCATGTCTCTTTTTTATTCAGATATTAACATACTCATTCATACTCTCTTGAAATCCCTTGTCCCTCAGGGGTTTCAGGGTAGGCTAAGTGACCCTTAATTATGGTCATGGAAAAAAAAAGTCATTAATGAGATAATGCCCTTTGGCTCACATAGAGAGCAAACACAGAAGCAAAAAATCCCTAAAGCCACAACAAAATGACCAAAAAAAAAGAAACAACCCCCCCCCCCAAGAAATCCTCAACACAAACAAATAAACAAAAATGCCTCCAAACCTCTCCAAATGCAATTAATTTTAACTCAACATTTAAAATATTCTTTTGCATTGGAGAAAATAGTAAAAGGATAGAATTCTTTTATATGACATGGGCATTCACAACTTGCTGAAAGATATATTTTTTATATTGTACCTAAGCACTGGTATTCTTATCAATTCTGATAAGCATTGTCTTGAAGGACTGAAGACTCTCTGGGATCTAAAGTCTTTTAGAAATCTAGCCTGTCAAAAATAACTTGAATGTTTATCTGTCATTGAAGCAACATATACATTTGAATTAATATTTTGTTATTCTCTTACTCTAGTAATAAAAGTTTTTCTAAACTGTAATAGGAACTATGCTTATCTCACCAGCACTAGGGTTTGCTTCTGTACTTCATCTTTCTATCACTTCATAAATGCTCGTATAAATCAGCTCAGAGAGGAGTAAGAAAAATAGACATCTATAGAAAACGAACTATACAAGCTTCTTCTTCTACAACTGATATTTTCATGCTTATGTTCCAAGCTTTAACATTGATGAGGAATGAACCAAAATCTTCTTCCAAAGTAAAACTGAAAATGCATTTCATAAGAAAGTAGAGAAAAGTCTCAAGTATTTTGAATGATACAGAGCTGGCTCATGAGTCTTAAATATCAATAAATTGGATTCTACAAAGCAATCCTGACTGGTTTTCTAATTTTCAGAAGTTGAAAGAATAATGCTTCAGCAGTTTTTCTGTTCTTCCTAATTAAACAAGCAAAGAAAAGTACTCCTAGGATTAAAATGCATACAGAGCTCCAGAGAAATTTAATTTAAAATAACTTTACAGGAGGGACATAAAAATAGTTTACTGTCTTAGCTTAAATAAAATTGTATACAATGAAGAGTATTAACAAGAGTAGGAGAAAAGAAAATTGCATCTACAAGAAATGAGTGTGTGCCACTTTCTGTTCCTCTCAGGAACTAAGGGAGTAAATACAATTGGGGAATGTGAGAAGGATGACAACAAACTCCCTTATTTTGGCTATCCTCACAATTAGATCTTCACCCTTTCGATTCTCATGTGCAAACGTAAAATGATCTTTCCCTAAAAAACTGTCTCAGAGAAGTTTCTCACTTCCTAAAGTATATACTGGGTATGCATGACAAGGGGATGTGTCATGGCTGGTTTGGAATAAACACTAGCAGATCTGTCAGGTGAGCACCAGAAAAAGTCATTACATTGACAAAGAGGTAGATATACAATTAAGGGTTAAATAAATGAATGAGTTGGGCTACCAGGCAAATTTTTCTTCAGATGGTTCTATTTATTTACATAAAATAATGAGCATGCAATACCAAATGATATTTTCCTTTTTGTTGATTACCAATTAAAAAGTTACTACAGGAAAAATCTTCAAAAACCAGGCCACACTCTTTTGGTGGTATCATGTCTTTTTTATATAATAGAGTCTTTTAAAAAAGGCTGAGATAAAAACCAACATTTTGGTGTGGAATTTTTTTGTCTGTTTTCTTCTGGCAACACAGTGCATCACATCACAGAACTTTAACTATACAAAATATGCTCAAGTTCCAACAGAATTTCTCTCTCTCTGAAACATTTTGAGTTCAAAATGAAATTTTAAATAGAAAAAGGTAGGCAACAAGAATTAGCCTAATGTGTCACTAAGCCAGGGGTGTAAAAGTGACTCACCTGGAGCATTGGAGACCTTAGCTTGTCTTTCTGCTCTGTATGATTTCAATCAGTAATTTTGAACCTTCATCTTTTATATTCAAGGTGACTGCCATTATTGGTAAAATGGAAAGTTAGTCTCTTTCTCTGACCTAATGAATATTCATCTATGTAAACAAAGTAGAAAAGCTTCAGTAAGAATGAATGAAAGAGAGAGCAACTTTGGCTATTTGTATGTATTACACTCGTTACAGGGGCTAGACATTCAAAATGAAATCTGACATTCACTTGTTCTGCCTAAAAGAAATTATAAAAAGTATGCCATTTGCAAATACACAAACAAGAATGGTAAACAATTATAAAATTACATGTTTTAAAGACTGTGAATGTGTATAAGAATGGTTTATTTAAGTAGTATATTGAATAGATAGGATTTGTATTTTGTATTTCCCATCAAATGGATTCTTCTGTAGTCCTTATGCCCCCTCCCATGCCTTTTTGTTAATTTAAATGCTGCCTGTGCTGCTGCTGGCACCTCACTCCAGCTGCAGGATCAGCCTTTAAGAGAGCCAGGATACATTTCCACGATGTATGTTACAGCCAGCCATTAGTCTGATTTAGGTAAACCAGAAAAATTACAGTCTTTTTATGTCACACAAATAAAACTTCTTGTGCCTGTCAGGGCATAAATCCCTGATGTTTTACAAGCTGCTCTTGCATGTCTCTGTTTCTGTTTTGTATGTCTGAATCTAAATTACTTTTATTACTATTCAGATTGATTTAACCTTTCTTGAAGAGTTACCATATCCATTTTAAAGATGGAATACTGTGATCCATACACAGCAGAGTTATGATAAAAAAGTGCAAAAATGGAAAACTGGCATAAAAAAGTGGCATAAGCGACAGTTTCAATGTCTTATTGCTAAAGGGCAAAAAGATTAAAAAAATAGGTAGTTCATGTGGATTTGAGTTTCTTAGTGAAATATCTGCTAATTTTCAGAGACAATTTGAAGTTATGAAGAGGGGGAAACCACTTGATTGAAGAATTTTAATTTATATTTTCAAAGCATTCCTATATACTGATGTTGTAACATGGAAACAAAGAAATATTCTTCATGTTTAGCTACAGAAAATATATAAAAATGTATACATTTAGTGCTTGAAAGTCAGTACTTGATTATAAATCTCCTAAATTCTATTATGGCTCAAAAGAATTTTTGTTCCTGTTGTGTCTTAGTTTCAGCATTTAGAAGCATAGTTTTGCTACTACTTATTTTACAATAAAATCAGTCATTTTTCACTACAGTGTCATACTCATATTCACTTAGCAATACTTGTTGCCCCTAAAATTCTGATGGTTCTTATATGTTAAATTTGCATTTTATTCTTTATGTAACCATTAATGCAGCTCTTCTTGAAGAGTCAACAAGGAAAAAAATGCTCAGGGTAAAAGGAGAGGATACAGGACTATAAAGTATTGCATGTTATTTGTCAGTTTTAAGTCAGAAAACTTGAAAGAAGTGATTTGTAGTCCTTTCTATCATGGCAAATGAGTCTTAGGTAGGTCAGATGGGTTCTTGGTATTAGGGGGCCTGTGTAATGTGGTTTAACTGGGTGCAGAGGGGGCGTGATTCATCAAGTTCCACAGGGCTTCCAAACATAACTGGTTTTTTTTAATGTGAGAATCACTGCAAAAATAAGTTATTTAAAGAAGACTAAATAATAGTTGCATGTTATATTTTTCTGTATTGTCTTATATCAGTTTCTTTATATCAAAGAATAATAATTCTGTTGATTAATGATGTCTTTTTTATGGATTGAATTTTTAATCCATCATTATATATGCATAAAATGAAGTATCTTATTTAAGACCGTGTAAAATATAACAAAGTGAATTTTTTTTATCAATATCAATATCAAGTATTGAGAAAATATCTATTGAACATTTATAATATCTATATATTTAGAATTCATGACTATACAGATGTGCCTCTTTGTATGAAACAGTCATGAACAAGGAGCACGACATGTAGGAAAATCAGCAAATGTGTTTAAACTTGCCTGAAGAGCAACATATTTTTTAAGCTAGTTGGCAATTTGTGGTGCATTTCAAGAGCAGGAATGAACATTAGGAATATGCTGGTAAGAGACATGGATGCTTCAAAATAAAAAAAAAATGTTCAGAAGATATTTGATATTAAAATTATCCACAATATGAAAGCATACTACAATATATAATCTGAAATTTTTCTGTGTAGTTTTTCTTATTTCAGTCATACTAAATATTTAACTTGATAACACATTTTTTTAATATTTTTAAATGGGATTTTTGCAGAGGAGATGAGACAAATCTGCAGGGAATATAAATGACTCCCTGTCCAGCTGGAAAGGAGACATGGATATCATCTCTGTGGGTAATTTCACATGGAATTAGATAGCTGAAGAAAGAAAGCAATGTCTCTGGGGATAACAATCCATGGGGATTGACTGCATAATTACTATATTTGTATTTTAATCAATTTTTGCCTAATAACCAGTTGTGTCTCAAGTGGCTGTGGAGTTAATGTCCAAAATGTTAACTCAAGAAGGGAGACCCAAAGTTCCCCTGGCCTAAGGCTGTATGTACAAAAGTCAAGAACCATTGCCTAGGCAGAGGAGCATAGACCAAGCTCACTGTGATTCTCCTCTTATACATTTCTCCCACCAGCAGTCAATCAAATATCTATGCAATTCTGAAGCATCCAGACAGCTGCAGTCTTACAGGACTTGTACTCCTCAGTCCCTTAGCAATGTTTTATCACAAGTCACAGTGAACTTGTATTAGTTTCTTGAGCAGTTTTCATGAATAAAAATCTCCTTTGACCTCAATTCTTATCCTAATGTACCCTTCACCATGTAAAGTACTTTTTATGAAAGATATTTGGTGGTTTTATTACTTGTTAAAATACTGTAACCAGTTACAGTGATAAGGTTTTCAGAATGTTTACACATCTCAAAAACTGTGTTGCAGAATACAACTCATCAGTATGTAAAAACTCATTAGCCAACTGTATATTGGTTTTATTTGGCTGTGTTTTTACATTTTATATTATTTTATTTTATTTGGGGTTTGTGGATTTTTTATTTTTGCATTTTATTTGCAGTAGAGTGTATATTTGAATTCTAGTGTATGCTAGCTGAGAGCTAATTTACCTGCCAATTAATTTCCTATTCAATATTGTAATGATGCAATGAATATTTAATTGCAGGAATTCATGAAAAGATTTAATAAAATAAAAATTATTTCGAAAAGGTATTTATAGCTGAGAGAAGAGCTATTTTTTCTCAGTCTTAAAAAACAAAGTTGACTCTAAGTCAAATTGGAGAAATATCCTCAGTTTACTTACAGGCTTGCACCCAGCCTGTGATTTCCCATACTCTTACCTTAAAAGCTATTAAAGATTTTTCAAAATAAAGTAAGTGAGAAGTGGCAGAATTGATACACTAAGTTCTAAATAAAACTAGATAAGTATTTACTATATTTAGGTAGGTTACCTAAGAGACTGTTTTACAAGAATTATACTTAACAGCAAAATAAAAATGAGATTGGGATTTCCTGCAGAGTTAATAATAAGAATCACATTGATGAATACTCAAGGTGATAAAGCAACAATGACAGCATAATAACGATGATAAGGATGGTGATGTTGTTGATGATGTTGATAATACCAATATAATAATAAAGTATTTCTGAATACTTTATTATTAATAAATATCTCCATTCAGCTGTCAAGTGCCACAGAATTACAGTATTGTTTTCCCTCTGCTCTGGAGAGCAGAGAAAAGGTCTGGATTTAGGTATCTTCTCTAGAAAGGTGCCAAAAGGAAGAGATGTGCTTCATGAGAGTCATCAGTGTGAAACTGGAGGAGGTGGCTGGGGGGAGAGCAGGTGAGATGCTCATCTGAGTGTCTGAAGGGAGTCCTGTCTTAGAGCAGTACCCTCCCAAAATACCCAAAATACACTCATAATTAGTAATTTTCATTATACAGGAGCTTTCACTGGAGAGGAAAATCTCCAGTAATATTAAATCACTTGAAGGGTAGGAAATTAAATAGATCTATATCCTCCATCCACTCTTTCTAAGGCACTGCTGATTTCCTGTTCAAGGGTTAATGATAATGCTTACCAAGGTCAGGACTTTGGGGTTTTATTTGGTCTTAGGACTGTGAAGGTTTCACATCATCACCTACTGCAGAGCCTGTGTCTCAGGAAGAATGCAGCTGAAACCAAACTTCAGAGATGCTTTGTGATTACAGTTAACTTCCTGGAGAGCATATTTATCACAGAAAGACTTGTCCCTCTAACACAGTACATTCAAAACAAAACTCAGACTGAAGTCAATCTGTTAACTACAGCAAAATAAAAACATTACAGAAGGAAGAAATAATTCAGGTAAAGACTTCTCAAAGTGATCATTTCATAACCAATAGTGGTAATGGATCAAAAAGCAAAATTAATCCCTCCCTGGGTCATTTTAAGACAACATTTCATTTGTAAATAGATACCTGCACATTTTACAAAGGTGACTAACCTACCTTCAGATCCTTCTGAGTGTTATTTAGCATCAAATAGGCAAAAAAAAAAAAAGGAACAAAAGCTAGACTGTAATTAATTCTTTCAAAATGTTTTTAAAAAGAATAAGAACTGTTATCTTGGCTATCAGTCCTCAGATATTCCTTAAAAAAGCATTAGTTATGAAATCTGAACAACAGTTTGCAGTCATGGAGATGTCCATCTGAAGTCTGTGTAAGCCCACAGTGTTTTTATCATCTTTAAATTTCAATGAATTCAAAACATGAAAGGAAATATATTTTTTTGGCCATTTATGTGCTTCCATTCATTAGACAGCAGTTACTGCTTTTTTAGGCAGAATAACACTATGAAGAAATAGCTTTTACCCTATGTATGAACTCATCAACGATTCCTACTTGTAGGTTTTTCTATATTTTCAGCCTATAATTTATCTTTATTGTCCTCTCACATCATTTCCTGCAGTGCTTTAATGCTGGATGATTGTCAGAATCCCTTCTGGAAGGACATAACTCCAACTATGAGAAGACAGAGCAATTGTTCCTGCAGGCAATAAGAACCAGATGATGTCAGATTTCAGTCCTTCTACCTACCTCAGTCTTCAGGCTTTCTTCCAGCATTTCTTGTGTCCTAACATATGTTATGTACTGTGTGCTGGGAACACAGTGTCACAAAGGCCTGCAGTCATTTAACCAGCTAGAAACCCTTCCAAGTGCTTTGCAGTGGGGGCCCAGGAAATTTCACAAGCCATAGGTTTTTCCCAAAAGGAGACTGAACCTTAATACTCTTCACTGTTAGGAAAGAAACTTTAGCCATAAGGATTGTTGATATACTTGTATTTATTATGCAGAGATAGTATGTGACAATTTAGAAAGAATAATGATAATCAAATTATTCTCTTTTAACATATTATTGTCATTATCATCATTATTGACATTCTGATATGATCTGTCAACAAATAAAAAATGAACAAGGATACAGTGAAAGAGTAAAATCATTTCAACTGACAATGCAGGAAATAATGATGTAGATTTGGAAGCAGAGAATTTCTAAGGGGGAGGATAAATATCCTGCAGAGTTGTCATTCTCCTCTGTTGCCCATCTTCACCTACCACCTTTACGAAGATATCGTGAGCAGAAGGATAATACCTAAAGTCTTTCCACAATGACACTGTTTGATGTTTTAGCCAGAGGAACACATGTGAGGATAGGAGCAGGTCATGCACTGCTTTCAAGTTATGCTGTTTAATGCAAGATCAGGGGGCTAATTATTTTAGTATTATCTTCCATTATCCAGGCATGGCTAAGGCTCTGAACCCAGTATACAGATATTGCTGAGGGATAATACAAGGCAATTATGGCTGTAGCTTTCTGTCTCATAAACATAGCACAAAGTCATATTCAAGAGGGTGTTAATTATACAGAATTAAAGCCCATAATCACAGCAACAGGACTATCTAGATCATGCGCTTTCAGCCTCAAAGGACCTGGTATAACCTTACATAATTCAGAGGTAACTTGGAAGCACTTTAAGACAGGACTCTGTGAGTAATCCACTCTCCATGACTACCTCGGCCTTCAAAGTTCATGGAAAGAAAATTAGAGATGATACCTGTTGTTTTAACAACATGCTATGAACCCACCTATACACAGATATCTTTTCACCCATGATTTTAGCAGGAGCTGTGACTTTCACCTGTATTTGAAGGTATCTTCCTGTCCTGGGAAAGAAAAAAAAAAAAAAAAGAAGGAAGGGATTTACACTTGAATGTAAGATGGTTAAATACCCTTTTTGTACAAATCAGAGCTACTCTGAAAATTTTCTCAGCCAGTATTTTCCTCATGGCCTGCTGGTGCCAATATCTGTACAACCATTTTTCTATGCCAGTTCCAGGGGCTCTTCTCACTCAGCACTGAATCATGGTATTGTTGCTGATACTGTTCTGTGTTTTTAACACATGTTATAGAACCTGTGTCTCAGCATAGCCAGTGAACTGACTAAATGAGAGCTCAATGGCTTGTCCTTGTTTATGCAATCCAAAGCTCATGAAAATCACAGACCCCAAAAGTGCAGGCACTCCTGCTCAGTTAGAAGTTCTCAGTCACACAGCGGGATGCACAGCAACAGAAAATGTGTGTGTTGGTTACCACTATCATATGAACATGTAGAGATAAATCTCCATGTTTGCCAAGTGACCTTAAAAGCTTCATGGGTGCCACAGGGGTGCGAGAAGCTGAAGTTGTCCCAGGAGGCCAGAACTATTTTTGAGCCTGTGTTGCATTGCACTGCCCAATGCTTGAGAGTCCTGAAAAAAGTCTTTTTATTACACATATATTATTTTTAATGTTCACACATATATTATTTTTAATGCAATTTACCTACCAGAAATGATGGGCTTTATATCAACACTAAAATCCAAAACAAACTGAACCAAAGCAAACCAAAACAAACTTAAATCAAACTAAACTAAGCTAAACAAAACAACAAGAACAACAAAATCCAACCAGAAACAAAACAACCAAAACAACCAAAAACCACTAAAAAAACCAGAGAAATTCCTTGGACAGATTGCAGTGCAGATGCAATACTGTAACTCAAGTTTTTCCATTGACAGAACGAGAGAAACCACCTTGGAATTGCTTCACTCTTAACAAAATATATTACTTTATGTAGAGAGGGGTTTAATTGATTCTTGGTATTTTATGTCTTTGTTAGTTTTCCTTAAGTTCTAAGTTTCAGAATGATATTTATTCCATTCCATTTGAACAAAAGTAGAATGTCTCATCTTTCATTTTTACTTTCTCATACTTCCTTTCCCTCCAGGCCTTTTCATTAGATTCACATATAATTCAGGAAGTCATAATTTGGTTAATGCAATGCTTATACTACTTGATGAATAAACTTCAGACTGTAAATTTCATCTGTCTGTAGTCATAACCTAAGGAACAACAAAAGAGCGGTCATGTTCTGTTACAGGATGCAGGAGAGTGTGATACACAGACTCCAAAGATTCATAGAAAATAGATTATTTTTACCTGGATACAAAATCTCAAAATTCCTACTGTACTGGTCTACATAATATGTACTTTCTACAGAAACATGGTTGGATGTAGTACTATCCACAAGTACACTTTTATTCACTTTAAGGAAACTGCATCTGTGAGAATTTTTGATCTTTAAGATGTAATTATGTTTTTCATTCCCATTGCCTCCATTTTTTGATATTATCTATTGAATTCTTGTGGGTCAGTAAAAGACTGATTTGATGTCCTAAATCTCAAATAGTACAAAAGAGCAGTGCTAAAAGAATTTCTTCATCTGTATGATGCTGCATTGCAACTTGGAAATATTCATGAAAGAATAAGGTATAGAATAGATGTCAGCTCCAGGCAGTTGTTTTTTTCCTACACCTAGCCACTCTTTTTGCTGTGCTATTCTCATTAAAGAAAAAATCATAGAAAGAAGAAAAAAAAAGTTAATCATATCTTAATGGTAGATAAAATCTGGAAATCTGTAGATAAAACAAGAGAACTGGAAAGATGATGATTCTCTGGCATTACTGTGATCAGGCATGAAATGGCTTTTAGCCTGACTGCCCACCGAACATTTTGGTTTTTAAAATACAAGATTATAATTTCTTTTTCTCTAGTAAATTGTCTGAGTTGTGCACAAGCTATTTTGCTCATTCTATTTATACACTGAACCTTTTGAAATTTTTGATGATTCAGTTTTTTAATACTAGGTATAGATGCTAAGTAAAGTTCCCTAGGATAAATAAAACTAGGGAGTTCATATTATATCATCCTTGGAATATTTACAGGCAGTCATGGTTTTATTTAAAAAAATCACTTTTACTTGTAATTTTATTTTCAGGATATAAAAATCAATTAATATGCAAAGTTATTTGTTGTATATGATGGGAGAAAGCTTATAAAGAATATGTGCTTTTTTCTTTTAGACCCTAAAAAAGACATGAACAATAAATCCTAAGTCTTTTATTATCATATAATTTAAGTGTTTCTGACACAGATGTTTGTATTTATAATTGAAAATTTATTTTAGCTTCAGATGTCCCAAGAGAATGTACACAATATTCAGACACTTGGAAAAAGATAAGTTATGTTTTAAAATAATTATAAAAGAGAAGCATAAGAAATTAAAATATCCAAAACTTTTTTAAATTGTTTATGATTCTTTTAGACCTCTAATTGATTGCTGGCTCTCATTTAATGGTGCAACTTACTTACTAAGCAGAGGATTCCTTCTTTCATGTTGAATAAAGATTCTAAAATGATATAGCAAATATAATTTGACTACAATAGATTCAATTGCTCATATTGTACTTTTACTTTATTTAATTTAGCATCTTAATCCTGTTAGAGAGTTCTAATCAGTGCTGTTTCCTTTTGTATGACAAAAGTTTCTTTCACTTTATGTTGATGCCAGTAAAATCAACATTAAGCCTTCTGAATTGGAAGCTACCTTTTCTAACTCTCATTTATATTCTTTCCATAAATATCTGGTCTTTTGTTCTTAAATTGGACTGCAACACAGAAGCAGTGTGGCCAGCAGGTCAAGGATGGTGATTCTGCTTTCATGAGACCCTGGCTGGAGCACTGCTTCCAAGTCTGTGCTCCTCAGCACTATAAAGATGTGGATGTGAGTTCACAAGTGAACCTTGAAAATTATTGGAGAGCTGGAGAGTCTCTCCTATGAAAAAAGGCTGAGCTGGGGTTGCTCAGCCTGGAGAAGAGAAGGCTCTGCTGAGACTATGCTGCAGGCTTTCAATATTTACAGGGGGCTTAGAAAAAATAGAAGCAGATTTTTTTTTTACAGGGGCAAAGGTTTTAAACAGAAAGAGGGTAGGTATTTGTGAGATATGAGGAAGACATTATTTTAGGATGAGGATGATGATACACTGAACTAAGTTTTATAGAGAAATGGTGCCCACCCCATCCCTCAAAGTGTTCAAGGCCATGGGTCTTTGAGCAACATGGTGTAGTGAAAGATAATTATTTCTGCTCTTGGAAGGGGGGTTGGACTATATGATATTTTAAGTCCCTTTCCAACTCAAACCATTCTATGATTTGATGACCCAGTTCATTACTTCCGTGGGATTGTGCACAAAATGACACAGAAACTCTTTTTACCTTCACCTAATTAGTGAATTAAAAACTAATATAAAGTTGATGTCTTCCATCTTCCACTTCTCTCTTGGTGACTTGCATCAATCCTCAAATTGACATTTGTGTTGCAATTCTTATTAAATATCTGTCTTTGTCAATTTTTATTAAATATCTGTCTTCGTGGCATACAGCATTGTAAGCCAATACTAAACAGCTGCAAAATGCCAAAGGACAATTACATACTGAAGTATAAAATTCACAATAGCTGCAAGTTACAAAGTCAAACTCTCACGGAATATTCTGTCATAAATTTTCAGTTAAAGGCGGGTTAAGAGTTTATTTATGTTCATTATTTTTAACTATTTTTTCCAACTGCTAGACCAGGAATGTTATTATCTTTACCTCTATTTGACCTCCAAACAGACCATTAATGTACCTATATAATTCATATTTCTTTTCTAATCTTTTAATAATTGTTATGCCAACATCACAGAAAGGAAAATTAAAGGTGTTCTTTTGTTGATTTGTTGCCCTTGATTTTCATAATTCACAATAATTTACAATTTAAGAACTTATGAACTCCAGTTCTTCTTAGGGATTATTCACTCAACTTGTTTCTTTTTTTTTTTCCATTTCATGTAATTCTAAAGCAGTTGTTAATAAAACATGGACATAGCCCTGATGAAATGTAATCAGCAGTCACCACTTGGATTGAAAATCTACTTAACTTACTATACAGAAAAGTACGTTTTTCCATTATGGTCTGAAGATGCTCTGTTTCAGTCTTTTCTTTTGAAGGTAGGATTTCATAGCAAGACATTTTAAATATTTTCCTGCACTCAGATTCTCCTTAAATTTTGGTTTGAACCCCGTTAAAACATTGTCTCTTGGCAGTACGGCCCATGGGCTGAAGAGCTGAGAAATAGTCTCACGTGAATTTAGTGCTGAAGCTAGTCAAGGGTTTTGAATATTAAGATCAAGGTCATTAAGTATCATTACAATCAAGTAAGTCATCAGGAACTGAATAAACCATTATTTGAAATGTTTCCATAATCTGTTTCTGTTTAATCACAGGGTATTATGTGCAGTAAGGCATAGACATTGCATGGTTTATACAAATGATAAACTAAAGATGTGTATTTCAATACAGAGTCAAATAAGTAGTAATCATTTTGAAGGAGGAGACTGGAAAGTGGCTAACCAGGGGATCATTTGTAATGAAAACTGGTCAATTGTCTAGGATAATCCAAGAGAGCAAAGGAAACCTTTGTCATTTATTACTAGTCTCTTATAAAGACCATCACTATAATTGGGCCTTTTATCACACTGACAATCAGTGGAAGTAGATATTTGAAGAAAATGCTCTTTGATTACTGATACTCAGTCAATGTGTAGTTATGAAGGCTTTTATCTCAAAGATTCCTTCAATTCTTTCAAAGGTGCTTTCTTTCAAAGATTTTTCAGTTTGAGCTTTGAAAGATGAGTTTTGAAAGTTTACAGATCATACATTGAATGAAATAAATTGCAGAGTAGATATTCTATTTCAGTTCTTCCGAAACATTATAATGCACAAAATGAGAAAGAAACACCAACAACCATATAAATATAAATAAAATAAATATAAATATAAATAAATATAAATAAATAAATATAAATATAATTAAATATAATATAAATATAATATAATATAACTATATATATATATATATATATATATATATATGGAGAGACAGAGAGAGAGAGGGGGAGAAAGAGAGAGAGAAAAAATAGAGGTACTTTAGACCTAAGGAGGTTCTTGCAGGTCAAAACATAAGCCTGTTTTCCCAGGTACATCTTTCATCTGGTGGTCTATTAATTCCCCCCCCCCACCAAGTTTTGAATTGCTAGTTAATTTTTTAGTTACAGGCAATAAGAGTTAACTTTCTAGGTAAGCTTATTAAGACTGGATAAAATGAGGTCTTCCTGAGAAAACTCAGTGAATACATAAGAACATTCAGGAAAACTGTGAAGAATTGTAAAGAGTTTTAGCAGAGTAGAGTTGAGAAAAATAATATATTTTTCAGCATATACAAAATAACTCTGTCACACACTTGCCGGAGTCAAGCAAGTCTTAGACTTTTAAACCAGAAAATATCTTTAGTGCCCTCTCTTTCTATGATAAATTTAAGATACTGCATTTTCTCGTTCATAATACTGACAATCTTCCTCATTTTCCTGTAATGAACCCATGACTGCGTTGACATATCTGCCAGGGCAAGAAATCTTAAGGGAGACGAATATTTCAGTAAATTTTATTTAACAGACTTTAGCCTTTTTATGAGGGCGCTAATGAGTCAAACAACATTTTTTTAGTTGCCTGTGATTTCTGCACAGCAGGTTTCTGGGAGGAAAAAATTTCATATTTTGTTTGGTAGCACTTCAAATGTGGTTGGACCGGAAATGGAGAATAACTCCCACCTTTTGTTTGCCAAGGGCAGAATTTCAGCACTGTAAATGGCTGCTAACAGTCATGCAACTGATTTGGGAAAAAATGACAGTCTAATCACACACCTGACTACATACTGAACTTTTTTCTGACAGAACATTTGTCTCTGAACCAGGAACAAGGTGGCAAACGTACTACTGATGTCAGTCTCCTAAATACATTTTATATCTAATTTCTATCAAGGATACATTTCTGATTATATCTTTAGTCCATCAACTGCAGTTGTACAAATGGTGCTTGTCCACCTTAATTAAATTTGGATTCTTTTAAATTTGAAAAAATATCTTCCAATCTAGCAACATACAGTTCCAACTTGGGAGTAGTACTAGACACAGTTCTTGATTGTGTGCATGGCAATGCACAATTGTGCATTCCCTAAAATATCTGTGCATGTATACATGGTGTATTGATAATTAAACATTGTTTTCAGGAAGGGAAATTTTTTTAGTAGAAAATTTGTCTTTGCTAGAATCCAAAAAGACAATTTTAATGGCAATATTGAGCATAATAAAATATTAATAAATGTCAGCATCCACAATATTAGATGCTTTTGGAGCCATAAACTCTGGTAAAATTCATACCCTTTCTGAGAATCTCTCCCTAGTTTGAACCTTCAGAGTGTCTTATAACAACTGTCATGAGTTAGACATGCACTAAATGAAGCAGTGCCTTTTTTTCTTTAAAAAATTTAAAATCTGCCTCATAATTTATTTCTTCTACTTCATGTATTTTATAATTAGAAAATGAGCATTTCCTGTAAAGGTTTTACACACATTGTTTTAGAAATTTCAACAATTCCCCATTTCTGACAGGCCAACATCTACTCGTGTCTTTTGTCCCTTTGTAAGACTGTTGATTCCATCCCACATCCTCTGAATTTCTTTCCCAAGCAGTCAAAGCTGATTTACAGTCTCTCATGGTGCATAAATAGTCAGAGGTGTATTATTTTGTACTTAGTTAACACTGAATTTTACCTACTAATCATGTTTAGATATGGCTATCCTAAACCAGGATGTGACATTTGCTCTGTGGTTTCATTTTCATTCTTCTTTTCCATATAAAGTAGGGCTCATTATGTATTGTGAGCTAAGTTCCAGGTTGTCCTGGCTGGACACTGGCCAAACGCCAGGCACCCACGAAAGTCACTCACTCAGCCTCCCCTGCCACTGCTGGGCAGAGGAGAGACAAAAATTTAATGAAGGCTTCATGAGTTAAGGACTGGGAGAAAACACTTCAAGGGCAAAACAGGCTCGGTTTAGAGGCACAAAGGGAATTTATTATTAATAAAATCAGAAGAGGATAATGAGAAGTAAAATAAGCCCTTTAAAACACCTTCTTCCCCCACCCCCAGCCTCTCCCTGCTTCCCATTGAGTGCAGGAAGACAGGACATGGGGGTTTTGGTCAGTTCATCCCCAAAACTTTCTTCCCCTGTGAGACTGTGGGGTCCCTCCCACGGGAGACAGTTCTCTGTGAACTTCTCCAGGGTGGCACCACTCTCATGAGCAGGAGTCTTGCCACACCTGCTGCAATGTGAATTCCCCCCACAGGCTAACAGTCCTCCCAAAAGTGCTGCAGTGTGGGTCACTCTTCCACAGGGTGCAGTCCTACAAGGACAGGCTGCTCCAGCCTGGGACTGGGACCCCTCTCTCCCCTGGGCATCCCACTGGATCACAGCCTCCTCCAGGCATCCACCTGCTCTGGCATGGGCACCTCCCCCATGGGCTGTGGATGGATCTCTGCATCCCCTGCAGGGGCACAGCTGCTTCACTGCTCTCACCACAGCCTGCAGAGGAAACAGCCCACTCAGCTGTTCCTAAGACTGTCAAAGGGAAAAAAATTCTCTGTAAGTTACCAACCAAGAGGAGGCAACAAAAAAACCCAAATCCAGAATCCGTTCCAGACTGAAGGGGGTTTAACACTTAAAAAGATTTAGAACTTACCATGGGGGACAAGAGGGAAGAGCATTTTTGACAGAGTAAATCTTACAATGGAATGTTTAAGGGAAGGGGTGAAGGCAGGGAAAAGGAGAGAACAAGGAGGATAAGGGAGGAACAAGTGTGGAAAAAGAGAGGGAAAAGGGTCAACATATGTATAAACTGGTTCTTGGATAGTACACTTGAGTGAGAAACCTGCATCTGGTCAGTACACTCTGTCTCACTTTCTTATCAAATTCTAGACTTACCTTTCTTCTGTGTGGCTGCCTTGTCCATTCTGAGTGTATGTCAACACGTGAGAAGGTTCACATAGAAAGTAAGAAAGAATGTCTGAGTTTCAACTGCTGGAGTAGGACCCTGAAACACCGTTGCCTGGAAGATCCAGGTATCAGGAGCTGGAAGAGAGACATACTGGGGGCTAGATGCTAGACCAGCTCCAGGAGAAGTACATATGGATCTTGGAGTGGACTTCATTCCTGACCATCTGGAGAGGAAAAGCAAGACATCTATCCTGTTTCTGTTTATGCAGATGCCTGTAAAAGTTCTGTTCTCTGCCTCTGTCAGCTTTGTGGTCACCTGTGCTATTGCAGTGTGTGTGTGTGTGTGTGTTTGTGTGTGTGTGTGTGTGTGTGTGTGTGTCAGGCTGGGCTATCCACTGTTGCTCAGTGGACCTGGGCACATTGAACATTTGGCCAAGGACCAGTGAACCTCCCTTTGCCCTCAGCCCCACAGAAGTTTGCAACCTATAGGATTTTCAACAGTGTTGCATGAATAATTATTATGCACAAAATATAAAACTTCACTAAAAAAAGTAAATTAAAACATAAATTTCTGTTTGGCAAGGCTAAATGCTTTCACAATGTCATTTAATATTTCAATATTAATATGTTAAAATTGCTTCTATATTATATTAATATATTGTTTATATATTAATTTTTCTTCCTCTTAATATATTAAAAGGAAGAAATACTAAAAATCAGAAAATATTTTCAAATTACTGTACTGTTTCAGTATTATTTTGGTCAAGCAGCAAAAAAAAGAGGTAACAAGTTACACTAACAGCATGGTTACCTGTGGAGATTGGAAGAGGGTAGGAAGGAGATACTCAAGTGAGAGCTGGCCAGGGAAATTCAAAACAGTAAGAGAGAGATAACAGAAAGAGAGATGTAAAATGCAAGAGAGTCTACAAAATTAACTATGATAGTGAAAAACACTACAGCATACATATTTGAGAAGCTGCAGCAGAGTATAAGACATCAGCCAAAAAAGCCCATGGAACTTTGGGTTACAAATTAGGAGTAACACAACAGCTGAAGCACCAAAAAGAAAAGAGTGCTTCTCTCTGTATTGAGGAAAACATCCAACAGACAAGATTGGGCAGCTCCACATACAAAATATTCCCAAGAAATTAAAAGAAATTCAGAGGGTAGAAACAAGAAATCTACAAAAATTAACACATATGATCTTTCTTTAATCACTTATTCAGAACATTATTTCTTGCATAACTGTATTGTCAAATATCTATTTCCCATATACCTTGTTATTCCCAAGACAGTGCTCTCATCACACGTGAGGAAAGAAAAGGATTATTACAAAGTTAAATAGCTTTGACTGCAAAATGTGTGGTCTTGTTAATAGGTCACTATAGATGTAAAAAGGTAATTTTCCTGTCTCATCATATTTCTAAACTACTCTAGTAAAAATATACCATGTGTATTTTCTGTAATTATGATTCCTATATTCTTCTATATGGACAAGGATTTTACAGTACACATAAGGGATAAAAATGATAAGTGTCATAAGAAATTCCCTTAGGTAATGTGTAGAGAATGTGGATGACCCATCCCTGGGAGTGTTCAAGGCCAGCTTGGGTAAGGCTCAGGGTACTCTGGTCCCGGCCCATGGCAGGGGGTTTGAATTAGATGATCTTTAAACTCTCTTTAGATCCAAGACATTCTATGGTTCTATGACAAGAAAGAGGTAACAATAGCATGGGGATTTGTGATGTCTGAAGGGAGTGTCAGTGGGATTATGCAAAATTTAGGAGGCAGCATGTGGGGGAAGGAGATGGGAGTAACAAAGGACGGTGGGCTGTGTGTAGGAGGGTCTGGCTGTGTGCAGACTCTGGCCAGCCAGCAGGCTCGTCTGACCCAGCCCTGAGCCTCACCTCCCCAGGCTGCTCTCTCTCCTTCAGTCCTGCGGTACCTCTCTGTGCTCCTCCTCACCCAGTGTCCCTTGCAGCACTGTAGGGGTGAGAGGCCAGCTGCTGGGCAAGGTGTGAGTGGATTTGAAGTCAGAGACCAGCATCAGTTGAGGGTGCAGGTACCCCGGGCAAGTGGCATGAGGAGCCTGCAGTGAGCACGGGGAGTTGGGGTCACCACAGCACATCTGGAGCAGGGCAGCCCACACAGCCTGAGACGCTGCCTGGTGCTGCTCTGGTGTGGTGGGAGTGTCTGTATCATCTCAAAAACAGCTGGGGAGGGGGTATCCATATGTGTTAATTGCAGCAAAGTCCATGCTAGATCTGTTGATGAGCAGGGGTTGCCCGATCTGGGCATGAGCACCAGGCAGGCAGAGAATGAGCCACTTACAGAATCCCTCAAAAGAAAATGTTATGGTTGCTGTTTCCTTATTATAGGAAGCATCTATTTTCAGTACCTTTGAAAATTATCATTTGAAGGAGTAGGAGTAAAAAACTTAGTCTATGTAAAAGATTTATTCTAGCACTTTAGGGAATTCATTCGTCCCTTTGTTTTTCTTTATTACATAATTTATTAGGTTATATTCCAAATATTTTTAACACTAGTTGATTTCAAAACTCAAATACATTATTAATTTTAGTTTTTAATTTCCTCAGGTAATTTTAGATATTTCAAAGTTGGTAACTATCTTGATTTATTCCCAAAGTCCCATCAGCTAGAATGTTTTTCTAACATTATGTTACTCAAATATTAGCCTTTATGGAGGAATTAACTTAAATTACTAGCCAAAAACCAACCAAAAAAAATTCCCACAAAAAACAAAACTAAACAAAACAAGAAACCCAAAGCAGGAGCCCAAAGACCTTTTAAGTTTATTCTAGAACAGCTAGTATCAACAAACTAGTAAAAATTTGCTCCATTTGCCAAGTTTTGGCAGCAATTACATCTAATCTTGCATGGTTTGAATACATCCCTTGAATTCTCTGACTCAGCCTTTGCTCATATGAATCTATTATCAGATGAGGTACTGAGAATTATAGTTTAGTAGATTGTTAGAAACATCCCCATTTCAAATATCAATAAATAAAACTTTGATCTGATGAATTATTTCTTTGTGAAGTTTTCATATTTCAAAAAAGAAACATGTCCAAAGTCATATCTGTTTTCAGCCTGGCACAGATTCCAAAACCAGAACTCCACAGATGTAATTCCTTCTCAAATTTCCTATTCTGACATTTACTTCTACAAAGAACCACAAGAGGAAAGTAGAATATATATGTACTGCTGGATCAACTCTTTTGTGACTAGATCAAACAGAACTGGGTGCTTTTTGTCCAGCTCTTATTTCTCCTCAGCCTAAAGGTTCTCAGAGGTCGTGATTCCCACAAGGACACGTCAATAACTTTGAGTATATTAGTAAAAATAAAGGTCCTGTGATTACCTAAGATTTTCTCTGTCAATGTACTTGCTATTTTGGGGGAAAAATTGGATGGCTTAGAATGCAAGATTTTGATCCAGAGGTGCACGAGATTTGAGATACAGGTAATTTGAGATATATTTTGACTAAAAAAAAAAAGGTTTCTGTCTTGTAGCTTGAATAAAAATCAAATTATTTATCTGTGCTTTCTGAATTTATCTCACAAACGAATCAAGATGAATGCATAGATATCCTGAATCTGTAACAGGAAAGAGAAACAAATTTATTTTAACAGGCCTATGTCTGTGTCAATAAAATTGTTAAATGCATCTGAAATAGTTTTGTAGTGAAGAACTATGAGAACGGAGTTATTTAATTGCTGTGATTAGATTTCTAAAAAATTAGACATTCACTTTACACTTACTTAAAGATAACATCATGAACTAAAAATTATTGAAGGAAAAATCTCCAAGATTATTTGCACATTATAGTTTATGATGAGAAGAATAAGTTCCTGAACATAGTAACTTCTTTTTACTAAGTATTAAGGCAGCCTACAATGATTAACATAAATCCATCATGTTCAGCCTCCCAGGTTAGGATTTCATTTTCAAAGGAAATTATGGGCATTTTATCCTTTAGTATATTGTCCTAAACTATTCATTACAATTTCTATATTCTCTAGTGTTCACATTCTTTATTGACATGAACTCTATTTTTTAATGGTTTTCTTATTCAAAACTGCTAAATTAAGCAGCCAAATCACACAATTTTTATTGTATGAATAAACCACCTTAATATAAAATATATATAAAATGTTATATTTACCAGACTTTCCTTCAGTAGACTTCTTTAAGTAACATCTGTTCAGCCACCATCTCAAGGAATAAATTGCTTCTCTCCTTTTCATTCTCAAAAATAACTTCAATAAAATTACTTCATTTCTTATGAACCTAGAGGTACATAAAGCTCATAATATATTTACATTTCATTCCATTCATGTAATTAAAATGTTAATAAAATCTCACTCAAAACAATCTGTCAGGGAAAGAAACACTGATTTAGTTTTCATGGAGCACTCTGTAAGCTGCTAATCTTCCATTTTAACAATAAAATAAAGAATATGCATTAGAAGGCTGCAATGTTGGTAGATTTATCCACCCACAAAAAACTAAAGCACTCCTGATGTGCATTTTAATAAGCTTTCCTATATGGCCTTTTGTTTTCCTTCCTTTATTACATTATCACAATTTTTGAGGCACAACCAAATATGCAAATTAGTAACAATGCTGTTGATAGCAGAAATACATAAAGAAAATAAATATTGAGCTTGAGGTATTATGATTTTATGTGTTTTCTTTAACAAAAAAAATAGGGTGAAGAATTTACCAGACTGCTCTTGTTTTTCCTGGTTGGTTGGTTATTTTGGAGTGGGGGTTTTGGGGTTTTTTTAGGAGTTTTGGGGTTTTTTATTGGTTTTTCTTCTGGGCTTTTTTTTTTTCCTCCTGGATTCAAATTTGTTCAACTAAAGTTGTTGATGTCCAGATGTGGGATTTTCATCTCCCAGAGGATTTAAAGCTGGCTACTAGGCTAATTAAAAAAGGATAAGAAGTTAAAAAAGTAACAGTGTTTGCTTTTAATAAGTGTACCAGGCTAAACAGAGGACAATGATGTGGAAAAGAAGGAAATAAAGGAGACAAGGTCATCAGACACAGAGAGTGACTTTACAGTTCTCACAGCAGATTCCAGTCTTCAAGTGAGGAAAGTCTCAAGTTAACACTTCAACTTCATAAAAATAAACAATTCACTAAAGAAAAAAATGTAAAATTCTGGAACAAAGTAAGTATTTTTCTTTCTATGCAATTTTATACTTAATGGCTTTGGTCTTTATCTAGTTATATCAAGAGTAAAGAATATTTAGATTTGGGTCCTAGTCTCAGGATAGACATCTTCCAGTTTGTTCTTTGAATAAACTCTTACAACTGCAGGAGGAATATTGCAACCAGAAATACCGAAATGTGGGAAATTATCCTCATGTTTGGGCTGAAGATCTCAGGGTAGTTTGAGTCTAAAAGCAGCACCAAATAAACACTCTAGATGTAGTAGCTGGTTTCTGATCAGAGTCAATATTGAGACTTTGTTTTGCTTAGCTTTTTCAGTCAGAATTTAGGATCAAGATGTATAAACAAAGAAAAGTAACTCAAAATGCATCCTGCAAAAAGCTGTGACAAATAGAGAATTTTTTATTTATTTAAAAAAAAGAAAATTCAGGTTGCAATCCAGCTGCCTTATCTTCCAAGGAAAATTAATATCCTTATTTATGAGTGGTATATATAGTATTTTTCTTTTCTGAGTGAAAATTTGTGTGGAAGTACTATGGCTTCCTGGGTTCACAGATGGGAATATCATCAGTGTTACAATTATCTTTCAAGATTTTTAGGGACCATACTGAAAAAAATAAGATAATTCCTTACAAGCAAATAAAACCCAGCAAAAATGGAAGGATACTTAAGACAGAAATACCACTTTTAAAAAATGTATTTTTAACCTAATTTCTGAAAGCAAGTCAGATTTCTGTCTGCTAATACTGGTGCTTGAGTAGTTAATCTCTGCAGCAATAAATCATAATTTAGACTATTTGCAAGAAAATGGTCATTTGACCCTGTACTGTGCTTTTTAGTTGAACTTTATGATTCAGTGCCCACTCATTTTCCATTGTAAAATTTGGGTACAGAGAAGAAAACAAATACTGTCTTTGCACATATAATTCTTTCTATGTAAATGTTATGCAGTGCTCCTGCTATTCTTAGCTTATTTTTCAGGGAAAATATGCTAAGAACCAACAAAGCGTGGACTGCTCTGAGAATGTGGACATGAAGACCTTCACATTTCTGACTCTTTAGATATAACTGAGATAGCACTTCAGAAAAAAAAAAAGTTGATTTCTTTTGTTTATTTTTCTGCATTGACATTGTTTTCATGCTTACATTCTTGCATTCTACAATTTTTTCTGCTCCTTGAGAACAGCAAAATAAAAAAAAAAGAATTTTTCAACAATTATTATAATCAAAAATTTCCAAAAAAATTCTGAGAGAGAATTTTTTTCATAGCCATACCAACCAAATTTTTAACTTAGTCTTGTACAGGATTTGGGTTCTCTGTAAGTTTAGAAAGCAAAAGAAATTTGGTGTATTTTAGAGCTTCTTGCAATTTGCTTGCTGGGACAAACATCTCTACTTTTACTTTTTTTTAAACTCTTCAAGAGTTCTTGTCACACCCAAAACAAATTATTCCTAAAGGCATGACAAAGGGTTGATTATTTGCTTCTCTACTTTTCCCTTTAAAACTTTTTAAAGGGATTTTCTCTGATCTGCTGCCCCTCATTTAGTACCTCTCTGCACAATAAAGTATTTAGCCCCCATCCAGTGGAAAATGGAAATGGAAACCCCCATTTTCCCATGGAATAAAAGGGAGTCAGCAAATCCCTTCATACTCTATTTTCCTTACCAGTGACTGAAGACTGACATTCCTTGGCCAAGAGTGACTGAACTCCATTTCACAGAATCATGCAGGTTGGAAGTGACTGGTCACCAAGCACTGTCCTTGATTGCCACCCTTTAAAGATGACAGCTTTCCAGTGTCATTATCCAGGCCACTCAGCTCCCTGAGCAGCCCACTCCAGGTCCCATGAACTTTTACAGGCTTGTGTCTTGTGATGTATGACTCAGAATTGTTTCAGCACTCCTTATCTGGCAATAAATTAAGCCAATTTCCCTAGGTCAAATCTGTTTTTCTGGTGACAGTAACTGCTGAGTGATTTCCTCCCGTCCTTACCTCAACCCACCAGTCATTTGTTATATTTTCTCTGTTCAGCTGAGGACGGGAGTGATAGAGTGGCTTTGGTGGACACCTGGTGTCCAGCCAGGGTCAGCCCATCACAGATTACATGTTCTTCAGCTTTAGCTTCTCTATATTTGTCCTGAGGAAGTCTTCTGGATTTATGTGTTTCTTTTCTTCATCCTTTTACATCATCTAGCAGCTACCCTTAAATTTTGTTTATTTAAGAACAGAATGATAGGACAGGATTCCTCTGTAGAAAAGTGGTGAATTCTCTGCAGAACTAGGTACACAGCTATTTCTCTAGAAGTACATAGTGGAAAACATGGGAGGTTTTATTCTTGTGTTTGGGGGAGGAAGGGGAGAGTTGAGTGGGACTGTTTGTCTGATTGCTTCCTCTCAGAACCAAACGTGCACTGGTTTTTGGGGTTTTTAAAAACAATATTCATTCATCATGCCTTCAAAACTGGTATTATCTCAATTTTTTTTAAGATTTAAAAAAAATATATAGCCTAAAAAATGAACATCAAATGTGTTAATCTTAAACCATTTAAATTTCTTTTTAATCAATTTATGATACATTTTTCCTTTTATCCTTGATTATTACTCATAGATTTATTCAACTGGGCTTTGAAATTTTTTGCCTAGAAAAATGTCATTTTGGGTTTTTTTATGTGGTTTATCAGACACATGATTTATGCTTCACTTGCTCAGATGACAGACAGAAAGCCTTCACATAACAAAGTGATTGCACAGTATTGCATTATTTTACTTGGAAAAAGGGATGTCATGACTGTTTATCAGCACACTCCCAGGAAAAAGGCTAAATTTTATGCCTCTCTTAAGTTTGGCAATACTGTGGATCTGCAAGGATTATTAATAAATTTACAATTGGCTATAAATCTAAAAGTGTTTTTGTATCATAGCTAACCATCACTGTACCCATGGGAACAGGTTGAAGATCTGGAGAAAATGGCTACCCATCTTAAAATATATTAACTGATGAAAAAAAGGAAAGCCTTACAGTCAAAATTCACTAAGCTACAATGCTCTGAAACATATTTATTATGTCTACTTCACATTTCCAAAACCTGTTCCTATTTAAAATCTAAAAAGAATAAGCAAAACTTTGGACAATGGTTTTCAAATAGTATTAATGCGTTTTTCAGTCTTGCAGCTATCAAGCTACCAGTCTTGGCTAAGGTGGGCTGAAGCTGGGTGATCTATGATATAAGATGATTGCAGGCTGGGAAATCACTGTCTGGAAAGAACTTGAATTCAGACATTTTTATTTAGTAAAACACTGGGATTCATGCTTGAGAATTTATGCTGTGCTAAACTGAAACAGCCTAAGAATTTTCCTAGTGATTACCCTAATCTATGTTCCAGTAAATCCCACTCTCCAAGGGCTAATAAACTGCAGCCTCCTGGTATTACTTATTATAGTAATTCAAAGTGTCAAGGTGTCTTGGTGTGAAGGACTCTATATCTAGGAAAGATCGTTAGTCTGCTTACATTCAGATAAAAAAGTATTGGTGTGCAATTCTCTTGACTAATAACTCGATATGTCTTCTGTGAAAAAGGCTATATATTCTATGCAGAAAAGAAACAAGAAAAAAGAATAACAGGCCTCCCTCAAAAAAATTAAAATTGACAAATGTTACTGCCATCAACTTCTTGACACTTATAAGCAAATTTGGTGGGTAGTTTTCCTAAAATATGTATGTGAAACCAATAAAATATGTGAACTATAGCCTTCAATAATTGTATCCTGAAAGACCTATTGTGTGAATATCAATACACTGCTCTTCCTTTACGATTTCAAACCAGGACAGATTCAGGCTTGAAATACAGTGAAGATTTAAAAAAATGGCAGCTATTAGCCATGGCAGATACACATTGTCATTGGTGCATTATCAGACTGTGCTGGAACCCCTACCAATGGTGAACTTAATATCATGAAGAAATATTTTTTTCTGACGTATTCTTATTGAAAGAAGATTTAATTCAGAAAAGTCTTTTTGCCCTTTATACAGATCAGAAAATGACAGTAAACACAGGTAAATCACATATCAGCAGATAAGAAAATTACTGTATTTATATCTCAGAAAACAGTGCATATTCCATTGTTAGAGTCAATGAAAGGCTTGTTTCAAAGTTTATATAGTAGATACTTTTTAAAAAAATGTTTAGCTTGTAATTATCACACTTATTTTTGAGAGCCAAAAGATATGTGAATCAAAAAGAAAAAAATCTCATTATTTATAAAATGAATTCCCTATCTCCAAACTATTATAAAAAGATCTGTGTGCTATGTATGGTGGAGATGGCTTTAAAGAAAAGAAAAGCAATGATAAAAACGAGGTCAGTGCACCCCATCAAAGTGGTAATATTCACATAATGACTACAGCAACACATCATTATAATTTTAGGCATCGAGTGTTCAGAGTTCCCCACAGTCATTAGAAATTACAGTGTAATTGACTATTCCATATCTTTAGAAAGATATTAGTCTGACTCTTTAATAAAATCTGCATAAATGATATTGCAAGAATATCCTAAACCACAGGTTGTGATTTTTAAAATTTAATCATAATTTACATAATAAAACACATGACCATTAATTATTCTTGTAGGAAATTATCAGTACAGCAAAATGGTGTATTATTCAAACTAGAAAAGAAGTAATTCTGTCTCTGGAAAGAATTACTCTTTGTGTTATTCAGGTGCTTGCTTTTCTGTTTTAAACATAAGCAATCAATGGGATTTGCCCTTTTTCAGAACCCCTTAAAGAACTCATTTTATAAATGGCATCTGATAGAGGGTAACATAAAAACCTATTACTTGCTACAGTTCACTTACAGATATTCTTCTGCCAAGCCATAATTTAAGAGCACAAAAAGAAATTATACAGAAGGTTTGTGTAAGACACTAGTGATAGTAGCCAGCTGCACTTGTGCATTTGAAAAGCTTCTTTCTATCCATTTTCCACTTAGGTCATTGATGCATTTATATTTTTACTGTTTCTGATACTAAGAATAAAATTTCATGTAAGATGGACGTGTGCATTAATGTCCCTAATCCCACATCAGTGGCTGATATAAGGACATATTGCATTGTGTCTGGGGCTGATTCAGAGCAAGAGGGAGGTTTAAGTTCTGATTGCAGCTCAGAAACATCACAGAGCAGTTGTTTTTCTGGTTTTTTTACAAGATTGGTTCAACAGTTTTATGACTACTGCTTATGAATTTCGGGCCTGTATAATTATCTACAAGATCTGGCTTATGAGATAGTATAACTGAAAGGGAAATTGGACTTTGCAAATTATGAACATATATCATAAAACCTGGGTTTGTTCCAAAGCTTAATGTAACTGGTGGAAGATTTTCAGTTTATTGCAATCAGCTTTGGATGGGGCCTTCTCCTGCACTAAACTAAAGAAAGAAGTGGAATTCAGAAACTTCAAAATCTCTTCTAAATTAAAATACTCTTTGGAAATATGGTCTGACATCTGTTGTCACAGACTAATCTCATTCTTCTTCTTTTTTGTTGCCTAAGATTTCTACTTCCTTGTCATCTAAAAAATATCAGCTTTGTTCTCTAAGAATTTGGTTGTATTTCCTGCATCTTTGTTTTCTTGCCTTGCACAGTAAGTTGGTGCGCCTCTGTCCACTATATACAGTGCTAGTTAGGATTCAAAATAAATGAATGACCTCTGCCTTGGTGACACCATATGTGATGGACTGACCCTGAATGGATGTCAGGTGGTTGCCAAAGCCACTATGTCACTCCCCTCCTCAGCTGGACAAGGGAGAGAAAATATAATTAAAGGCTCATGGGTTTAGTGTCACTAAAATCAGAGTAGGGAAATGAAAAATAAAACCAAATCTTAAAGACATCTTCCCCCGACCCATCCATTCTCTTGGGCTTAACTTTACTGATGAATTCTCCAACTTCTTCCCACCAGCAGCACAGGGGGGCAGGAAATGGGGACTGCACTCAGTTCGTCAAAAGTTGTCTATGCTGTTCCTTCCTCTTCAGGGGAAATACTCCTTACACTCTTTCCCTGCTCTGTTGCAGGGTCCCTCCCATATGAGGGAATGGGAAGGATAATTATAATAATAATTATTATATAACTAAACTCCAATAATTTCTCCAATGTCAGTCCTTGCCAGGGACTGCATTTTTCCACAAACTACCCCAGCTTGCATCCCTTCCATAGGTTCACAAGTCCTTCCAGTAAACCAGCTCCAGCTCCTCTCTCCATAGACCCACCAGTCCTTCCAGGAGTCTGTTTCAGGGCACATGCAAATAAAATAAAATAAAATACTTCTATAGTGTGGCACAGCATGACATGGCATAGCATGGCATGGCATGGCATGGCATGGCATGGTGCTACTTGTACAAATCCTGACTGGCACTACTATGCTAAACTACTAAGAGGTTTTGATAGCTCAGCTATCCAAATAGTTGTGCACAAGTCCAAATAGTTGTCTACTGATCTAAAATCATTAATTCCTATTGTTGAAAGCTATCTGCCTGTTTCTTGGAGAAAACTTCTAATATCCTGTGTTAATCTTTCGGGAAAACCATTGCCAGATACCATTCCATGAAGAATAAGTTTAAAGCTTTCCAGACAAAAGGCCTTTAAAGTAACAAGAGCAACAGAAATCATATGATATTCAGAAACATGTTCCTTGTGGTTAGCAGAATAAATCTGTGACACATCTGGCTTTTGCAAAAGAAACTGTGAAGGTATATTTTAAATCAGCATGTAGAAAATTACAGTTATTTGAAAATAAGTTAACAAATTGTCTACAGTCTCTACAACTAGTGAGTATCCACTGTTTTTTCCAGGAAACAAATGATAGGAAGTTACTGTTAAGCTGTTTTTCTTCCTTCCCTCTTGTGCTATATGATTCCCAAGGAAAATTCTGTTTATGTCGGAGAAAGAAACTGGGGTCAGTGGATAATAACCTTATTTAAATGACCAACCTGAGGACATCAGTGTTTCTAAGTAGTCTGTGGTAGTCAGGACCATGAAAAATTTACTTCATAGAATTGGTAAGGGCAGAGTTTAATTCACGTACTGAATGAATAGCTCATCTGATTATTTCTTTTGCAATGACAGTAGGGATGAGTTGCTTCCCCTTCAAGGTAATTTCTTCTTATAGTGAAGACTCTTCAGCCTGTGCTGTACCACAGCCTCTTCACAGGCAGCCAAGAGGCAGTAGGTTGTTCTGTAGCCAGGGCATCAGTACCAGCTAGTAATCTTCACTGGAGGCTGAAATCCACAAGTGGAAGACAAATAGTGGAACATTTTATTCCAAAGAAGGAGACAGCAGTGATTGATTCTAGTGCCACGACAAACCTTGAAATCTGTTGGTAATGACTACACTACAGCACTTTTTGAGGAATACTGTTTATCAAAGAGAGCTTATGAAGTTCTTTGTTTTCAAACAGTACAGGATAAAAAAAAATTTCCTTTTTCCACTAGTGCTACTTGCTTTTTACTGTGTAAGGCCTGCATGTCTACTTCTTAGTAATTCCCATGCTGAACTATTGAAAGTATTTTTACTTTATTTATGGATACAAAGTTACTTAAAACTCTCTATTGATTGATGATCCTTATTTCCTCACAGACTTGCATTTTACAAAATTAAAAACAGAAACTGAAACATGTTAGTCAAAATAGTGTCAAGTCCCAGATGATGGTATAATTAGAACTTATTCTAAATTATATTTGCTTATTCTGTAGCAAAAGAAGCTCAAAAAAGAAATACAGAATGAAATAAAAAGAAAAAAAAAAAAGGAAAAATGGATTAAACTAAATTTTTGGAGAGTAGGAATAAATACAGTTCACTTGTTCAGCCATGTCCTTATGTTCCTTTTTATAAGATACTCAAATACAATAGTTATGTTCACTCAAATAGAACTCATGTAGACAGATCTGAACTTTTCTTGAAGGGGAAATGATTGATGATGTCTGCCACTACATGAAGGATGGGTAAGTCACTGTGAATGTTGTTTTATTGACAGTACTTGAACCTTGGCTGATCTCAGAGGAAAAACAATGGCTATATAATGTCACTTCATCACAAAAGGAGCTTTTAAGACACTTCATAACTGATTTGCAACAATGTTTTATCACACGAATTTTGGATATTACTTAACTATTACTTATTTATTGTATTCGAATACAGATAAATTTAATTAGGCATTAATAACCCTTTCATGTTGATTGCTTAGAAAACTAAACTCTTTTGAGAACCAACATGATATATGTTTTTTCACACTGAAATTTTGATGTGTGCTTTGCAACAGTGATCACTACCAGGATTCACTTGCTTATTGTGTTGAAGTCCTTTGATACAATTCTGACAATATGAAAAATGGATTAAAGTGAAAAAACCCTCATCTTATTTTTAGATGAATATATACTTCACCAGTGGTGCAAATGTTGTTGCAATCAAAAAAAAAAACCAAAAAACAATTGTTTTTTTAGGTAACCATGCTGATTTTTGCAGTATTCATTTAGCTTCTAGTCTGGACCAAAAAGAACTGATAAGACAGTTTCTTTTCAGCTAAGATCTTGGCTGTACAAAATTAATTAACATATTGTGGGATATCTGACAAAGTCATACCTTAAGTTCATGCCCTCCACCCAAGTTAAGTTTCATTTGAATCAAATTCTAAGCTGTTTCAATGTCTCTTATAACCTTTCCAAGGTCTGTTTGATTTTCTTTTATCCATGCAGTGGACTCAAGCTGTCAGGAGCTTATCTATGACCAAGCCAGCTGGGTGTGATCCAGAAGATGGTGTAGTTGACTGACTGGTAGAGGAAGCAACCTTCTCAATGTTCTTGAGCTATATCATCTCACTCACCACCCAGACTCTCAGCTGCGTGTACAAACACTGGATGTGCAAGGCTAGATAATGCTCCGTATGCTAAAACAATATCTTGCACTTCTGAACCAGTGAACTTAACACAGTCACTGCACTTAAAAGTTCATCCAAAGAGCAAAAGTTTATTTAGTCATATTATTTTTTTAAATTTTAATGGTTAGGATTTTTACTTTAGCCAGTCAGGATTATTTTGATGAGGAAATGCTTAGCATTTTGAAAAAAAAAAACAAAAAACCATCTATTTTTTTATTGCCATACTTTGTAGTTCTTTGCACCAATGGACACTGTTCCCCATTTATTTCAGGTATCTAATAGCCTTTTTTATTGAATAAGAATTTTGGCTTCAATTTTTAATGACCTGTTTTCAATATTTTAATCTTTCGACGCCACTAAAACATAATCTGCGGACAAAAAAGCTTCAACTCACTTTAATTTGCATTTGTTAAAGCTGTAGATCTAGATCCCCACATCACTCCTCCCATCTAATCTCTGGCATAGTTTTGGCTCATGACAATGAGTTCTGTCCCAGAGGGTACCTAGAAGAGGTATTATTATAGACCAAATGTTATTATTTAAACGGTAGCATGGATAACATGCTACCTATTTTTTTCCTCATTAGGAAGAATGGTGAGAGGGAGAATGAACAGTGGTTTATGAAAACAAGTGACAGGCTCATTTCTAGTAATGTAGATCTAACCTAGAGAATCAATTAGGACATTTAACATTGGTTAATTTAAATATACTGTCATTATACTCATTTTGACCATGACACAAGATAGTGACAGGTTTCACTGTGTGTGAGAATGATTTTGGGTTTTTCGGTTTGATTTATGCTTGTTTTTTCTTGTTTTTTTTCCTCCTTGTCAGACCAATAAATTCAAACTTAGATTAGAAAATTGGTCTATTTTGTCTCTTTTTTACCTAGACTCTCATCTGCAATAACGATTTTTGAACAACAATCAAATGTGATATCAACAAAAATAACACCTACATGAAATGGAGGGAAATCCAATGTTCTGTATAGCTGAATTGTACTTAAGTGTTAGTTGTTGTAAAAGCCTTCTTTAGACATAAAAGTAGTAATGATTTACCCATAGAATAACTGATATATTAAATAACAAGCTCCACATTGACAGCCACTTTCTGACTATAACCAGAGCTTTTGCAGTCCATTCCAACATTTCTCCTGACAAAAATTTCACCTAGCAGATTGAGTTTAATAAGGCAAGAACATTCATTTCATTTTATTCTGAAAATATTACTTGCAGTGCCACCTGCATTCATATTAAGGTGGTAACTGAATTCTACCTCTGATACCTTTTCACTGTATTCCATGGTACATAAAATATCTTAGAGGCAGCAAAGATTCTGTCAGATTCTCAGAAATCAGTGTAGATCAGCAAAAAGATCAACATGTTTATTAATATCCTTATGAAAAAGACACAGTTTTTACCTTTGTGCTTTCCTACCCCAGCCAAAGTCCCTGGACAGTGCTCCTACCTGAGACTGAAGCAGGTGAGCAGCTACTCTGGGTGACCCAGAAAGCATCATAAGCAAATTATCAGGTGGCTAACTAACTTACAGAACTTTTAGTTTATGATGCTTTTCCTGTTTATTATGTGACAGGAGATAACACCTGACACAGACCATTTTCCCTGATATAAATGATCCCAAAGTGACACAGTTTTGGCATCCTTAATATACTAACCCAGATTTACAGCAAAGAGAATGGAAGAAGTGCAGCACCATATATAATTCGAGGCAGGGTGCATAGTGCTTGTGACAGTTGGATTGTTCCACAGAAAATTCCTGTACCTGAGCAACAGCCAGAAGCACAGCTTCTCCACTGTGCCCTACATTCAGTGCAACCTATTTCTTCAGCTTGAATATGCACTGAGGGTTAGAAGAGTGCTGTTTAAAATTCATCATATACTGAGAAGTTTTCCATGCTCTCAGCTTTCTAAAACACTGCAGGTTGCAAAGAAAATAATTCCATCTTTTAAGTGGTTTTCTGCCTCATTTGATGCGTACAGAGTGTTAGAATGTTCACCTGAAAAACAGGTGCTTTTTAAAGTGGCTTGCTGAGAGTACTGATACATATCATTGGTGGGCTATGTTTTTGAAATGTCAACCCCAAATATGATAGAAGTTTATAATGCTGATCTTAACTGAACGTCATTCAGGTCATGATTTATAAATTTGTCCTTTTTTGTCCCACGTGCAAGAAAGATTTCAATGCAAATCCAAACTTTGCATTTAGGATTTATTAGCATGATTCAAAATTGTAGAGTCAAAAATGCATTTTACTGAATTATAGAGATGGATAGGGATTAAATAGGGATTAAATTGAAGAAAAAAAGTCTAAATCAAATTCCTCTGTGGATTTCAGCACAAGGTTTTTTTTAAAGCCTAGGGAAAAATATATTATTCACACTATTAGAACTGTCCATTTTGAGAACACAAACGAAAAAAAATCATCACGAAGATATTGCAAAAATCTATGATATCCATTTCCCCTTTATCTGGCTTCTTCCAGGAATATTCATCTTCATCTTTTCAAATATTTTACATGAGAACAACTTAGCACTGCAAACACTGGCAAGTTCTGAATCAGAGTGTTTAAGGGCAGTCTTTTAAAAATTATATTTTAAAGACATAACCAGTTTTGCTGCTCAGGAACCTAAGAAAGAAAAATAACCCAAAAAGTATTAAAAATTCAAATTCTTCTTCAATATGGCATGCCTTTCTATTCTAATTAAATAAACAACTTAAAGTAGTAAGAAGCTGCTATCTTAATTACAGCTTTCATTTTATCTTAATTCAGGAATACAAGGATGCTACACTTCTGTTATTCTATCTGATACCTTGACAAAGCTCTGATAAAACTATGTTTCTCTAAGCAGATTATACAGCAACTCAAATAGCACATTAGGAATTCATATTTTCTAAATGCATGTAGACAAACTCCCACATATACAGAAAAGCAGCATAAAGCCCTGTCCTACTTAAATCTCTTTTTATTTTAATGTATTTGCATAGGACGATACAATTATGCAGTTTTTAAATCTCAGTAATATCAAAATGAATTTATTTTCTCGTTGTAGTCAGTGACTTAACTATTACCAGATAAATCAGTAGTCCTTCTCTATCCTATCTGAATATCAGAATTTTAAGAGGTTTTTTTCTGACTGTATATCTGGTATACAGGAACACCTGGAACATTAAGAAAAATATGCCTTTAAATGCTGCAAGATGTATTTGTTCTTATGATTTCCAATCTATCTTGTCCTTTGATTTTGTCTCTCTAAAAAGTTTTCTGAATTGATATGAGTAGAATGTTAACATCTATGTATTTTAAATTTTAAGTCATAATGTCACAGAATCATAGACTGGTTTACATAGAAAGGGACTTTCAAAAATAATCTAGTCCAAACTCCATGCCACAGAGAGGAACAACTTTCAACAGATTACATTGCTTAAGGCCTTGTCCAACATGATTTTGGGCACTTCCCAGGATGAGGCATCCAAATCTTCTCTGGGTAACCTGTTTCAGTGTCTCCCAACAGTCACTGTAAAAAATTTAATCCTTCCATCCAATATATATTTTTTTTTCCATTTTAACCAATGACTCTTGTTCTGTAGCAGGCCCTGGTAAAAATGCTCTCTCTATATTACTCATAACTTATATTTAGATATTGAAAGGCTGCAGCGAGGTCTCCCTTCTCTTTTCCTGGATGAACAACCCCAGGTATCTGAGCCTGTCCACAGGAGAGATGTTTAAGCCCTCTGATGATTTTTTTGTCCTGCCTCTGGATTTGCTCTAACACATTAATGTCTTTCCTGTTCTGAGGATCCCAGAGCAGGACACAGTACTGGAGGCAGGGTCTCAGAAGAGCAGCATAGAGAAGGAGAATCACCTCTCTTGACCTGCTGGCTACACTTTTTTTGATACAGCCCAGCATATGTTTCCTAGGCTGCATGCACACATTTCTGGGTCACATCCAATTTTTTCATCCACAAGGATGGTGGACATCAAGTTCTTCTCCTCTTGGCTGGTTCCAATCCATTCCTCCTCCAGTCTGTACTGATGTTAGAGATTGACAGGACCCAGGTGCAGGACCTTGCATTGGTCTGGTTGATATTCATGAGGTCCATATAGTCCCACTCCTCCAGCCTATTAAGGTCCATCTGGATGGTGTCCCTTCTAATATGTCTACTGTACCATTCATCTTGGTGTTATCCTAAACTTGATGAGAGTGCACTCAATCCCCTTGGTCTGTGCCAATGAAGATGTAAAATAGCTTTGGTGTCCATATGGACCCTTGAGGGACATCACTGAGTACTGGTTACTACTAGAGCATTGAGTCATTTACTGTAACTCTTTGAATGTGACCATCCAGTCAGTTCCTTATCCATCCAGCAGTATATCCATCAAACTCATAATCTCTCCAATTTAGCATCAAGAATGTGATGGGAGACCCTGCCAAAGTCCTTAAAAACTGACCATGAAAATAACATGCTGATCTTCTCTATTGATGGAGTTATATCAGCATAAGAAGGCCACCAGATTAGCCTGGCAGCACAACTCCAGAATTGCCTTTGGTGAAGCTATGTTACTATCTCTACTCACTTCTCTGCCTTCCATATGCTTCAAAGTGACTTCCACGAGGATCTGAATCAGACGAGGAAGTTATTTGTGAGATTCTAGAATTAGAAAACTTTGGTATGGAAGGAGACAAAGTAACAGTAATTTGTTCTTAAGGTATATGGCGACTATAGGCCATTTAACTAGTGTGTTGGTTGAAAATCCAGCTGGAAAATTAAACCCACTTAAGCTGCTCCCTTTTCCTCTCCCCACCCCTTCCAGTGATGGAGGAACACTAGGAGACATTATAAGTTGAAATCACAATTTACTCAAAAATCCTCATAACCACAACAAGATTAATAAAAGAGTGTACAAAAGGGAGGTTTACCCACAAAAGGATATTCACTAGCAAACAAACAAAAACACTTCTAAAAGACACTATCCAGTGTGATTTCCTGACTGAGGCAAAATGGCCACTGGCCCTGTGCTATGGCCACACGCTATTCAGGAAAACTAAAACAATGCATCAGGGAGACTCTCCTGGCTTACCTTCCTCCTCCCCCAGCCTGAAAACAACAGAAAGCAGGGACAAAACATAACCAGGACAGCTAGTTCATCCAAATGAGGAGCGGTGCTGCTGAAATGGTGACTCTGTGTGGCCTGGGCCCCGCTGCGGGGGCTCTCTCTCTCCCCAGGGAAAGTGGCACTGTGGCAACAGCAATTGTGGTCCCAATCCCACACCCTCTCCAGAGCAAGACCAGCAAACCCCCTCCCCTCCAGAAAAAAAAAATAAAGAAAAGGCAAACTTGTGGTTTCTGCCTTTGGCTTTTTAACCTCAAATACACTGGTGTAGGCGGTGTTAAATATATAGTGCTAAAAGCTCCACCCCCTTGTATCTGTACCCAGGGCAACTAGCAAAGAATAATGAATTTAATTTACTCATGTAATAGTAGCCAGAGAGACAATTAAGACAGAATTCCCTTCCAATATGCACATATAGCATCCCTGAATATTGAGAGCAGACAATGTGTGGCCAGGTTTATGCCACAGAGAAAGGGTGGCTGCAATAGTAAGCCAAGAAAATTTCTTTAGATTTACTTTAGTTCCAACAGGAATACTGGAACCAATTGATTTGTATGAAAAGCAATACAATCAGTGAAAGCCGCCATGGATTTATTAGGAACTCTAACAAATCTTTTGAATAAAGGAAAAAAAGTAAATCTAGAATTTATCTGACAAAGCCCAGATGATTCTAGGCTGCTTACCCAGTCAATAAAGAGAACTAAGAACTTGGAGGGCAAAGTGTCCAGCTTTGTATGCCAGACTTCACAAAAGATAAAGATGGTGCTAATTCGTTGTTCTGCTTTACAGCAGAGAGAATGATCATAGGTTTATAATATATAAACCTATGAGAATGATCATAGGTTTATAATAAATGGATTATGAAAAGAAAACTAACTAATTATGTCTCTTTAGTTTACAGATGGACACAGAAGGAAAGAAAAAAATGGGATGACTATGTAAACATGTAAAAGCTACTGTCATAAGCAAAAATAAAGAGAACAAAGAACAAGAGGTTTAATTTAAAGTCAGGGAGATTTGTCTAATTTGAGAAAATCTTTGCAGTAAGAAGAGCAGTGGATTATTAAAGTGGATTCCCTAAGGAAAGGTTCTCATAGATTATGAAGAGGCTGCATGAACTTCTGTCATGTAACACGTAGATATGTAAGTCATGTCCAGTATTAGAAGACCAAAGTGGGTGATCTTCCGATGTGAGTCCTAGTACTCCATTTTCTGTTTCTCTATTACCTAATGATGAAGCCAAGTGTTCTGATAAAATGATGTATTAAATTAGATATATTCCAATCCATATTGAATTAGGCATATATATATCTATAGAATGCTTTCAGTAATGGCACAGAGAGCTATATATATTAAGCAAAATAAGCTACAGCCTGTGTCAAACTAAACTGAATCTCCACTATCCAGCACTAATCTGATTTAGAAGTCTACTGTCTGCATTTTTGTCTCCCCCATCTCTTTTCATTCTGTGAATTAAACCTTCAGTGTAAGAAAACATTCCTGATTAAGTTTCTGTGACAGAAATTTTGATTTAGACTGACCCCTACTTCCTTTCTTAAAAATATTACATAGGAAAGTTCCTAGCCATTTCTGTCTACAGGTTAGTAAAATCAGATTCTGATATTTGAGTTTTGCACTAACATTTTCGTTGTGAACTTTTCTGAAAGAAAAATTGCATATAGGAGGAAAGAAAATATCCTGCATATGCCAAAGATCTATAAAATAGTATTCATCTTTAAAGATCTCTGAATTATTTAATAAATATTGCTCTACTCCTGAAATTATTAATGCATTCCTTAAGCCCTGTACTTTGTGTTCGGTAAGGCTAATCACACCTGTAATGTTAAAACTTTGTAAAGTTTCATTGAACTGAGATCTACCTGAACAGTTTTATGCCTAGAGGTAAAACACTGAAAGTTGCTTAATATTCTTTACTTACATGCCACTATTTCAGTGGAGAGCTTGGATTTCCTACCACTGTGCCTCCCAGACATCTTTAAGTCTATTTGGACAACAAAAGGTAGACTCACTTGTAGACTACAGACATCTCACCTTCTTTTTTCTTTTCCCCCAGCATTTTTTTCCCTTTTATGAAATTTCTCACATAATTTATCAGATGGAGTGCCAATATTTAAGATCATATTATGATTATGACACTGTAAAGGTTTCAAAGGCAAATACTCATGTTTGAAAATGGTCAAAGGAAAAAATATAATTCAATAGTCTGCATGAGGTAAGACACTTCCATGATCAAGGGCAATAAGTGTTAGACTTCTGCCCAGAATCACCTGTAAAGAAGATTTTTCATATGGCTTTCATATCTTTTAGTTAAAAAGAAAAAGTGCATCAAGGTCTTTAAATTTGAAAAATCTGTTTTCGAATGTTTGACAAGTTTAACAACAATTTTTTCTATTTGTGAGAATAAGCTAAATTTAACAGTGTTTTTGATCAAAACTTGTTATAATTTTATAGGCAGATGCCTGAATTTGCAGTCCCCACGAGAATGTAAATTAAATGATTGCTGAAATATTCTCTTACATTAAAAACTGCTTACTTTTTCTGCTCTGACCCCTTCACATATATTCTACCACTTCCAAATTACGGATATTAGCTCCTCTTTTCCTGGGGATGTCTTTAGCATATTTTCAAAGTTTCCCTTTACAATACACATCTACTCAGAAGGTGATAAGAACCTATGATTTTTGTTCAACCAAATACTTCTACTTAAGTTGCACTATTAGGAGGAAAAAAACACACTTTACACCTGCCAGTGTAGAACCATAAGGGCTTATAAAATTTTAGTTTGCCTGGAGACTTTTATCTTTTCAGCAACAACGTACAAAAAGTTTTTTGATTTTGTTTCAAGACAAACGATAATATTAAACCTCCAGCAAGTAAATAATATTACTTCCACTTTCTCTGTATGAAAAAAAATTAGCCATTAATAGGATATTCCCAAAAAGAAAAGATCTTCAGAATGGAGAAGTCTTTAGATTTTCACTAATATGAGTTTCCTTTGAAGGAAAAGAAGTAAAAAAAAGGTAGCTTTTTTAAATTTTTAAAAATATTCTTGATCAATAGCAGTATCCAGGTAAGATAATTAAGATTTATATTTATTTAAAGTTTCTTATATTAATAATTTAAAATTTCATATATTTATATTAAAATATTTTCAAATTTATTATAATTGCAATTTTATTAAAATTGTAATAATTAAATACTTAAATTAATTTATCCCTTCAAGTAACAAAGTAGGACAATTCAGAAACTGGTATTGCATTTGCATATCATTATTTTGAAGATTATGTATTATTTTATGAAACTCATGTTACAATGAAAATCACAAATTATTCAAGATAGCCTAACAACATACATAGAACCAATTTAGTTTTCCTTTTTCAACTCTAGTATAAATTGACTCATACTTCAGAAAAACCCCAAACAGATATATATACTATTGATCATAATTTCTTAACAGGTATTCTGATTTTACCAGCAAAACAGGTAACACTAGTCAGAGTTTCACCTTATAATTTCAGAAACCTTTTCTACTGCCATTCAAACTGAATTTTGACCATCACAGGCTTCTCAGAGGGAGGTGGGGGAAGTGAGGAGAAAGTACTTAAATGACCTTATATTCAGCTGAGAACACAAATTCATCGAGCTTTTATTCCAAACATTGCTACAGTTATCAACCACATAAACACAGCAAGACCATGGTGGAAGCAAGCCAGTGAGTATCATATTCCCCACTCAAAGATAACACTGTGTTATTACCTTCAGAAACTTGTAAAGTAAAACCAGTCTCAAAATACCCACTGAAGAGAAATGTACCATTTAGCTAAAATGGATGTGGCCAGGCTTTTCACCAACAAAGCCTCTGATCATTTCTTAAACAGAGAAGTCTTTCTAATAATCCTACTTTGAACTTTAAAAGTCATGGGCAGAAAAAGTTCAATTTGTCCCAAATTATTTCAGGATTTTCTTTTTTATAATAGAAACAAATAAGAACCTGCCATGGAAGTTCACTTCCAATACTGCAAATCTAGTGTTTTATTTTTGTTCCTAAAAAGGACAGATATTCCTTCATTATTTCATTGTTAGATTCTATGAATGCCTCAACTTTTCCACTGAAGAATTTTTTTTTATTATATTTATACCCTTTTTCTGGAGTATTTCATTACCTTTTATTTTATTTTACATCTGGGAGGTACACCTTTAGATCTGCCATGACCCTAAGGCCATTTAGTTTTCAGAAGCCAGAGGTGGCACAGTCTCATCTCTCACTGGTGAATATTTCAACTGTTGCTGAATTTTGTTTCTTCTGTTCCAGAAGAAAAGTAGCATATCCTTACCAAGCATCCTTGAAATAATGTGAACACATTATTCAAAGCTTTGTTTTTCTACAGGTACTAAATGCATCATTTTAGAAATTACCTAGCTGCCTAATAAAAATGCTTAATTTTAATGGCTACCTATCTGTAGGTATCATAAAGTCTATAGTAAAACACACAGAGCCCATGACAGGTCTAAACTATCAGTAATTGCTACAAATGAACATGCTCTATTTTAGAGGTTAGGAATTTTATTAAGTAGGGCTTAGATAAGCCTCAGCAAATTATTTATTGGGCAATAATCCTTAAAACGAATTTACTTCTGCTGCTGGTTGACCAGTCATAGCTGTTTAACAAACCATTCATAATAAAATAAGCACAAGCATAAATGCTGCCTAAGCATCCACCAAGCCATTTTAAATTAACACAATCATCTGTTTCAAATACTTAGTTTGATTCAGTGATTATAGCAATCCTTTTTAAGAATAGGAAGCCAGCCAGTGTTTCTTTGGTTTTATTTTGTATAGGTACTTGTAGGTTTGTGGGAAAAATACTGAGATAATAATAAGGTCATGTGATGAACTTTCAAGTGAGAGATTTTAATGGGTGCATATTTTTACCCAAAATACGTATATGCTAAGCCTTATTGGCTACTCTTCTGAAAAATATCTTGAAAGGAGGACCTTTTCTTGGCTTCCAAGAGTTAGCTTTTCTCAACTTTCACATCATCACTGCAGACAGTGAATCCCCAGCAGCTTCATTTACCTGATACACGGCAGAGTAGTACTATATTAACTATTTTCAGTTCCAACCAATTAGAAGACTCACTGAATTCATGTTTCATGATGGAAAATGTCAGATGATGAAATAATGTTTCTTAACACTTTTTGAAATTCTGAATTGTAACCATTTGGATGTATATTTTACACAGATAAATTTGTTTCAAGTTTAAATTTTCTTTTGGAATGTTGTGCTAAAATTACTTTGTGGATCTGCTGCTGATGTTAAAAGCTTTCTTTATTTTGCCCTTGAATTTTGGAACAGGGATTTGGATTTTTCCAGTGGATTTTTCCCTTCAGAAATGCATGATGTTTTGTCTCTTAGTGTTTGTCACCATAAAATTCTCTCAGACATAGTGCTTGCTCACATAATCATCTTTTGTGCTAAGAACAATGAAGTAACTGACTTCCAGAAGAGAGTAAGGATGAACATATATAAGAAAGGTTGATCTTGATTTAAGCATGGAATGAAATTTAGGGTTTAACTTCCCAATTGTTTCACAGTTTCAGTTTTTTTCAGTCATCACAGTGAGAAGACTAATTGGGGAAAATAGGAAACTAGTATTCACCAATTTTTGCAAACAGGACAACTAAGAAATTGCAAGAGTGCATTTAAAAACAAGCAAGCAAACCACAAGAACCTGCAAAACAAAACCAACAAATACACAGACTGCTAATTCAAAAAATTCTAAATTAAGCTGAAGCTACTTGTTTTTGTCCTGAAAGATTAGCTTATGTTTTTCAAGAGATGAGGTTTAAAAAAAGTTTTAAAATAAAAACTTTTAAGAACCACACTGACTACACTAGACAGGGTCATTCAGTCTTCTCCAGTATATAGGAGATATTAATTTTGTAATCATAAGACACCAAAAATATGTAAGCATATTTGGTGCTTCAGTTTTCCTTTAGACTTTCCACTACATATTTAATAAAGTTATTGGTCTATAGAAACTGAATAGAATTTAATGCATAAAATTGTAATACAAAGAGGAGACAAAATGACAGTTTAAAGACATACTTTTCAAACTGAATAAAAACAAATAGTAATAAACTCTTCATACATTTAGGTAAAAAGAAGAATGAATATGGCAGTATGAAATGAGATAGATAATCAGGTACAATTCTGAAATAAAATTGAACAGTGTTGTTACAGGATACAAACACTGTGACTAATGTGAAGAGGGAAGAAAAAAAGACTGATGATTACAGGTGAAGTAGAAGGAAAAGAATGCCATGTGCTCAAAATGTATTAAATGGACAATATCCTGTCAGGATTTTGAAAGAGAGGGCACTTGATTACTCAGGTTTCTGAGCTTGATAATATGAATGATTTGGGAACATTTCCTTGCAGAAACAATTTTATATGTAAATGCACACAGGCATTTACAGGATTTTACCTATCCAAGTGTTTTAAGAATGGCAAGTTATACTGCTGTAACATGGCATAGTTCTTTAAACTGACTGCTTTTTCAAATAGAGGCAATAATCATGAATCTAGACTTGAGGAAAATTTATTTGGAAGTACACAAAATTAACTTTTTCATCTTGAAAAGAGTAACTTATTAACAAGTAGCAACTTTTTATTCATAGATCCATTGTTTAGAGAAGATTCCAACAGGTTTTGTGACTTCGTGCTAGTCCTCAAGATTACTTTAGAGTTGATCATGTTTAATTCTTTTGCCTAGCAAAATAGCTAGGAGCATGTTGGTGGAATTTGCAAATGGCACAAAATTGCAAGGGATCAACAAATAACATAATGTGGATAACTGCGAGGAAAGAAGAAATCTGCTTTGTGAGAGTAAACAAATTTGGCTTCTGCAGCTTAATAAATAGAGGCTGAGAAAGAAAACCTGATTTTCTGTGATGATAGTGAATCAGAAAACTTTGATGGAAGAAGACATGAGTTCAGATGGAGAGGGGTCAGAGCTTTCTCTGGTTATTTTTGGTTTATAAGATGTTGGAAATCTGAGACCAAAAATAGGAAAATATCAAAGATATTAACGGAGATTTTCCTTTCTGCTGAAATTGTGTTACAACTCCCTCTGAGGTGGCATAACTGAGATTCTTTTTAATAAATACCTTAAGGCTGATTACAGTGAAATGACTGGTGTTGAAATATATTGATACATGGATATCTAGACATATAGATGCATGTATGAATATAGCAGATTTATTTTAGAACAATTTGCTTGCAATGTAAAGGATGTATGCAGACATTTTAGTTATTATCTACAGTGATACAGCAATATAATAGTATAAAAATATACCTTAAGAAAGAGAAAGAAAGGGTAAGAGTAGATATTGGAAGGATATCACCATCCATGGTATCTCATCAGTGGTGAATCTCAATGGTTGCAATTTCAGTGTCCATTGATCCTTCAGGAGAAAGCCCTGAAACACAATGTTAATGTGTGGTTTAAATTCAAGTGGAAATGCCCAGACACCTCCCCTGGAGGGAAGTTTTACACTGCCTGATGCAATGTTGGGGATGATGCACAGTCTTCTGGGAGAAAACCCCAGAAACAAGTCTGGGGTTGTTTCAAGGGTCTTTGATGGTTTCTGACTCCTTCTTGACATGATGGCTATATGTTCTGCTTAGCTGAGCCAGTTAGGCCTTATTATAAGTCTGAGATCTTCACACTTATGTAGCACCCCTTTGGGGACATGCTAAAAACCATTATCCCTCCTCCCAGGATCTGCTTATTATCAGCCTTTTCTCTTCTCTGGCCCAAAAGACAGCTTGTTGCAGAAAAAGTTGGTTTTTGTGGCTATGCTCTGGTGGTGGGTTCACATCCCCTGTTTTATGCAGATCAGAGGTTTTGTCACCACACACCCAAAAACTCTCCTCCCCTTTGGTTGTGGGGTGCAAACCTCACCTCAGCAAAATACCTCCAGCATTTAAAACAGCAGATTCTGTGAGTTGTTAACTGTAACATTTCAGCCTCTCACACACAATCACCCCCAACACTCGTGTCCATTCCTGTTGTATTAAATAATGCAAATAGCAAATAAATAAATTAAATAGCCTTGCCATTATTCTTATGTTTTATGATATTGAAATTCAAAAGAGCTTCAAAGTACCTTTAGTTCTGTATCAAATCACAGTTCATGATAGAATCACTATTTTTTCAGGCTGGAAAAGACCTTTAAGATCATCAAGTCCAACCATTAGCACAGCACAGCCAAGTCCAGCACTAAACCACATCCCTAAGTACAACATCTATGGAGATTTTAAATTTTTCCAGGGATGGTGACTCAACCAGTTCTCTGGGAAGCCTTTTTCAATGTTTGACAACCCTTTCCATGATGAAAATTTCCTGCTGTCCAATCTAAACCTCAATGGGTGCAGCTTGAGGCCATTTCATCTCTCCTGTCACTTGAGGCATGTCAGAAGAGGCTGACCCTCACCTTGCTACAACAATTTCAGGCAGATGAACACAGCAATAAATTTTCCCCTGGGCCTCCTTTTCTTCAGACCAAACAATCCCATCTCACTCCTCGTAAGACTCGTGCTCCCCTCCTTTCTCCATTTTCCTTGCCCTGAGGAGCCCAAAACTGGACCCAGCACTCCAGATGTGGCCTCACCAGGGCTGGGCAGAGCGGGAGGATCCCCTCCCTGACCAGCCAGCCCTCATCTTTCCAATGAATCCCAGGATACTGCTTAACCTTCTGGCCAAAAGGGAACACTGCTGGCTCACAGCTAGCTTGTCATCCACCAAGACTCCCAGGTACTTCTCTGCAGAGCTGCTCTCTAGCAGGTCAGCCCCCAGCCTGTGCTGCTACTTGGGATTATTCCTCCCTGTTACCTCGTTCACAGGGATCCCAGGATGAGGGAAGAGACGAGAAAGTTGACTCCATGTATCAGAAGGCTTGATTTATTATTATATGATAGATAATATATAAAAACTATACTAAAAGAATAGAGAGGAGGATTTCACTACAAGGCTAAGCTAAGAATAGAAAAGGAATGTGAAAACAAAGGTCTTCTCAGACCGAGACCGGCTGGACAGGTGATCTGTGATTGGCTCTTAATTGGAAACAGCATGATGAGGCCAATCACAGATTCCCCCTGTTGCATTCCACAGCAGCAGATAAGAATTGTTTACAGGTTGTTCCTGAGGCCTCTCAGCTTCTCAGGAGGGGAAAAATCCTAAGAAAAGGATTTTTCATAAAACATGTCGGTGACACCTCCCCACCTGCTGTATGTCTTTCAGGGGTTTATTTGCATGCATTTATTTAAAAAAAAAAAAATCATCTTTACATAAGTATAGTCTGTGAATATACTACTAAGAAAATCCTCGCACAGCTGTAGAATTAGGTATCTAAATCTTATGGTTAATTAATAATTAATTTATTTACATGTATTAGCTGAGGTTTTAGTAAGTCTCTTAAGATTTTATTTTGGAACATGCAGTACTTTTCACAGTGAAAAAAACTACCAAAACAAGCAAGAGAGGACCCTACCTCTACAACTAGAAAAGGTTTTTATAGCAAGAAAATCTGTCTCCCAGTTATTTAATTCTACCATGAGTTTAGAATCATCCATAAAGAGCTCAACAGAGTTGTGCTAATGAAAGTTAGAGCACAAATGGAAAGCAGCTAGCTTTTCTAGCTGTTAGCACTGTGTCTAGAGTGCAGAGTACAGAACAGTGTTTAGTTTCAGTCACATAGATTGTCCATGAAATACTCAGAAATCCAGGAGCAGGGCATGATCTCTAGCAGAACCATCTCCAGCACAAAAAGTGAGAAAACTCCCACCCTTTATTTTTACCACATTTTCTTATTCTTAACAGGCTAGATTTCTTGGTAGAGCAAGTTGCCCCCTTCTGCCTTGCTTTTAGGCTCAAGGAAACAAAACTTTAGTTTATTATCCTTATAATAACATTTCAAATTAAACAGGGAACTGTTGCAGTAATGCAAAACTACAATATATTTTCCTAATTTATATAATAGTATGAAAAAAGATATCATTAATCTGTTTTAATGCTGACTTACTGTAATACCTATATGTATTTTATTTATGTTTACATTGATACTTATATATAACTTTTTTTTTATTTTCAAACCAAAGGTGATGGCATGAAAATATGTATCAAAATAAAAAAATAAAGTTTTAATTTTAAAATTAGTATTATAATAATTCATTTACTAATGGCTATACAAGGTTTTATTCAGTTATTTACATGAAAGCTTCAGAAATCTTTCATTTTATCTGGCCTGTTGATGCAAAGTTTCCAAAAATCTCATGCTCCTTCTTGGAACGCAAGATGGAAAGATGGTGCAGACATCTGAGCTGGCCACAGAATAGCCACATTCTTATCATGATTGACCTGATCCATTAAGGATCCTCGAGAGACTGTGAAGAAGCTTATAATAATTATTCAGAATTATGGGTGCATTGGATTAGGTCAGTAAAAGCTCATGGACATTCACAAGTATGATCCAAAGTGTTTCCAGATCCTTATGCTTATGTCTAAGTGCATATTCAGTCCTAAACAAAAAGCTAGAAGAAATTACTGTTTTTCATTGAATCAAGAAAAATCATGATTTAAAATTTTGCACAAAAATTACATTAAAAAACAACATTCAAAAACCATCAAATTTCAGAGAGTAAGGGAAATCCAGTAGGAAAACATTACAAGTTCTTGTGGTGTGGAACTGGATAAATCCAAATTATTTAGAAGAAAAATTGTCATTTCAATAGGTTAAAAAATATTGAAGAGATACTAAGATATTAAAAATGTGAATAATTTATAGCAGCTATGTTCTTTAAATGACTCAAACACTAATCAGAGATTGAGGGTGTATAAATATAGCAGAAGTCTTTTTTGACTGAGTTTTGGTTGCTATCACCCATAGAGAATATTTGATGAAACCCTAAAGAAGTCACATAATTTGAGTTTTGTGATGTTTTATTAAATATGTGTAATTCAGAGTTGTGTTAGCAAGCAACATTAAAAATGATAACTGGACCAAAGAGAAAAAAAAAATAGATTTTCCACATCTGTGTCTTTGCAGAAAACTACAGTGAACCATTACCATAATGCAGATTTCTTGAAAACTCTTCGCAGCAGGGAGTTAGTTTCTGAAAGAATAACAAAGTAGGTAATGGAATCAAGATTATGGAGGGAAAATTGCATTGTTTTACATTTACCCTTTTAGTTTTGGCTTTATTTTTTCCCTCCACACCTAACTAAATATTGACAGATTTAACTTGTGACAAACTTCCCTACAGTGGCTGTGTTGGTTGACAATACACCATTTTCTTTCCTGGGGAAAAGTTTCTCATCCATTTGAAGCAAAAACTTTAACAAGAAACTAATCTTGCTATAGAAGTTTTCTTTGTATATTTCTGTTTGCTAATACATAAATATCAGTGAAATCTATCCAAACTTTACCACAGTTAGTGTACCTCTCTTCTGTCCACCAAAAGCTTTCCCTTCTAGTGATCATTTTAGCTTGTGCTCATCTGCCTGATGGTGAACAGATGCATTCCAGAGTCCTGAGAGAATTAGCTGGTGTAGTTGCCAAGACACTCTCCAGGATATTTGAAGCCATGGCATTCAGGTGAAGTCACAGCTGACTTCAAAAAGGGAAACATTGTACCCCATTTTAAAAAGGATAGAAAAAGAATCCTGGGAATTACCAACCTATCAGCATCACCTCTGTGCCTGGGAAGATCATGGAGTACAGGGAGGGGCTTGGAGGCAGCCAGCATGGTTTCAGCAAGGACAAGTCCTGTCTAACAACTTAGTGGCCACACAATGAAGTGACATCACTGGACAAGGGCAGGGCTACAGATGTTATTTTCTGGGACTTTTGTAAAGCCTTTGACAGTCCCGCATAACACCCCCCTCTCTAAACTGGAAAAATATGGATTCAATGGATGGACTGAGAGATGAATGAGGAAGTTTGGATGTACTCTCTATATCCAGGAGTAGCAGTCAATGGCTCAGAGGCCTGATGGATGTGAGTGAAAAGTGGTGTCCCTCAGAGGTCTGTATTGGGACCAATGTTATTTAAAAACTTCATTTATGACATGGATTACTTGCAAGTTTTCAGATGAGACCAGCCTGAGCGATATGATTGGCACACCTGAAAAATCAGATGCCATCCAGAGAGAGTTGGACAAGCTTGGGAAGTGGACCCATGGGAATCTCATGAGGTTTGACAAAGTTTGGCAAGGTGCTGCACCTGGGTTAGGGCAACCCCTGGTATCAATGCAAGGTGAGGAGTGAACTGATTGAGAGAAGGACTTGGGGGTGCTGGTGGATGAGAGGCTGGAGATGAGCCAGCAATGTGCACTTGCAGCCCAGAAAGCAAATTGTACCCTGGTCTGCATCCAGAGCAGTGTGGGCAGCAGGGCAAGGGAGGGGATTATGCCCCTCTGCTCAACTCTGGTGAGAGCCCACCCACAGTGCTGCCTCCAAGTCTGCACAGGAAGGACATCAACCATTTGGAGCATGTGGTCTTGTCCACAAGGGTCACAGGATGAGGGAAGAGACGAGAAAGTTGACTCCATGTTTCAGAAGGCTTGATTTATTATTATATGATAGATAATATATTAAAACTATACTAAAAGAATAGAGGAAAGGATCTCACTACAATGCTAAGCTAAGAATAGAATAGGAATGAATAACAAAGGTCTTCTCTCAGACCGAGACCGGCCGGACAGGTGAACTGTGATTGGCTCTTAATTGGAAACAGCCTGACGAGGCCAATCACCCCTGTTGCATTCCACAGCAGCAGATAAGAATTGTTTACAGTTTGTTCCTGAGGCCTCTCAGTTTCTCAGGAGGGGAAAAATCCTAAGGAAAGGATTTTTCATAAAACATGTCGGTGACAGGAACAAGTTCAGAGGAGGCTACCAAGATGATTAGAGGGATGGAGCACCTCTCCTACGACAAAAAGGCTGAGAGATTTGGGGTTGTTCAGGCTGGAAAAGAGAAGGTTTTGTGGTGACCTAACTGTGGCCTTCCAGTACCTGAAAGGAGCCTACAAGAGAGAAGAAGAAGAAGACTATTTACAGGGGCATGTAGTGACAGGACAAGGGGGAGTGGCTTTAAACTGCGAGTAGGTTTAGTTTAGATGTTAGAAAAAAATTGTTTACTGGAAGGGACGTGAGGAACTGGAACAGGCTGCTCACATAAGTTGTGAATGTTTCATTTCTGGGAATGTTCAAGGCCAGGTTGGACAGGGCTTTGAGCAACCTGGATCAGCGGAAGAGGTCTCTGACCTTGGCAGGGGGTTGGAGCTAAGTGACCTTTAACTTTCCAACCTGACCCATTCTATGATTCTATGATATGACTCCCTTTCTTGGTTTCAAAGAGTAATTAACTGCCCAAATCCAAAGGAAAAATCCCACTAAATTGAAGTCTTCACTGTAAATTGTCCACATGCAGCCAAAAGAGTAGGAATACACAGTGGAAAGTCAGGGGGAATGAGTGGAGAAGTTGCAGGGGAGAGCCCTCCCATTTAGCTATGCTTTACAGTAAAATCTATTCTATATACCTTATCAGAGGAAGTTAGAAGAGCTTAGGAATATTTTTTGTTTTCTTTCCTGTACAAACCATCATTCTATGCTGACTAATGTACTGAAAAAAAGTATTAAAACCTGCTTGTCTCCTTTGCAGTGTTTTTCAAATTCTTTCAAAAAGTCCAGGATGGCATTGCAGTTTCTACGAGTGCTATCCACATGCTCCTTAAAATTAGCAGGGTTGTGGGTTTTTTCATTTTTTTTTTCTTTTTTTGTCTTGTTTTGTTGAAGAGCATGTTTTCAATGAGATTAACTATCAGGATGCTCTACAGGCAGTTTTTGAAAACTCTTGTTTTGAGGAAGGGGTTCTGTTCATTAGTGATCTATTACTGTGTCATTTCTAGCTTATATTTCTCAGCAAGGTGATTATAGGTTGTGAACAGGAGTTGTCTTCCCCATCTCCATATCATATAGCAATTTTGGCATGCAGAAAAAATTGTATGTATGTGCAGAAAAAAACCCAAATAAAGTGTCTATGCAGTGGTTTGTTTCTATATGCATACAACAAGAGTTAAGGTAGAGGGTTATGCACTTTAGGACTTTATAATTGCTTTTCTGGTTCTCTGCCATGGTTTAACAACTTCTTGGTTTAACAGCCTAAAGGTGAGTATTCCCCTGTGTCACTTGATACCAAATTCGTATTTCCATAATGTTTTAATTGAAGTTACTGCTGGAGTATATGAGCTCTCCATTTCATAATATAAAAAAATACCATAATGTGCCTGTTTTGAATACTTTGCATAAGAAAATATGTGTACTCTGAGTTAATTTCCACAAAGTATACAGAGCATGAAACATACTAATATGACCCTTTTGGTCAGTTTGAAAAATCTAATGTTTTCTTGAAAGTGCAATAACCTCAAGAATATCCCTAAACCTTTTTAAGGTCTCTTGAAGAATACAGGCATCAAGAAATTGAATTGATATTGCATGTTTAAAGTTGTGTCAAGCAGAGGCAATTTTAAATGGTTAAGTTGTTTTGCTTCTAGATTGTAAGAGTAATTTTAGCTCCTTTTATATATTGAAGCAACTGGAGATGATAACAAACAAAAATAGCAGTGGTTATCAGTCACAGATTTGCACTGCCTAGCAAGACCTGATAAGAAGAAAAAATTGTGATAAATGTGAGGTCTCCTCTTAGCAAAAAGTGGAGTTAGGAGCTTTTAGTAAACTAGGTGAAGAAGATATGCAGCAGAATTGCCTAGGTGCCTAATATTCTGTAGAGATAAACTCAACAGCACGAATGAAGGAAATGCCCACTTTTGATAACTGTTTATCTAGGGAAACAAGGTTCAAGAGTATGTTATTTTTGCATGAAGCAGTTTATCAGTTTCCCCTATTAGATCAACCCTGCTAGATGCCAAATATTGCTAATCATTGTGAACAAAGAAGCAATCATGTGCAGAGAGTAAGTTAAAATGGAAAATGACAGCGGATGTCTTCTGTGCACACTGTGCCACGCCAGCAGTGACATTAAACTGTTACAGTAGCAATTGCCAGGTTTGCACTTCAAACTGCCATTAGACAGAGATTGGTTTCCTTATCCTCTTATGTACACACCCTCAAGAGGAATAGCATCCTTAGGAGCCCTAGTACGCACCTCTGTGAAAAAGAAGAAAAAAAAATTGTCAGTCTCAAGCTCACCTGAATGTCTGTTCATGAGCCTGATCCAGAGCATTTGTGTTTCACAGAGACCACCAGCTTTTCCTGCGACCAAGAGATTAAGGAATCCAAGGTTTTTCTTCTGTTTTCACTCTTCCATACAGATAGCTATTTGATCTTCTCAAATATTGTCTTTCTCTGTTTCATGTACTATTTGAGAGAAAAAGGATAGTTTTTAGAATGTTATATTTTAGAATATGTTTGTTGGCAAGCAGCCAGATTTAAAGCCTCCTGGGTATGCTTGGGGGCATTGTTGGAATGTTATGACCATGTTTTCTTTTCTGGAGCCTTTAAACTAGGATTGTTGGCATAAGACATTCATTCAAAGAAAATCCTCCTTCTGTTTGGCTCCTCAAGAATAAAACGTATGGCATTAATAATAAAGTTCTGTAGAAACCCTGTTCTTGGGCATGTGAATCTGGTTACTGCCAGCAAAAATTAAGGCAAAATAAGTTTTGAATATTTTAAAGAACAGTTTTCTTCTGAAACTTAGATAAAACATCTGATTTTACTGGAGAAAGTCTAGTAGTTTATTGTAGGGGGATACAATATAAGAAATTAAAGGTAGTATAGAAAGTAATCTTACCCCTAAAGAGTTGCAGCTGAGCCAATTATTAGAGATTAGGATCAGGCCTGACTTTAACAGGCCTCAGCTGTAGCCAGTAAGAAGAAGAGTGTTATAAAAGAGTGGGTTGGTTGGTTGAGGGGGAATTGGAGTCAGTTGGCTACTGTGAGAAGAAGGAAGAGTCAGTGCTCTGAGGAGCTGCTTATGAGAAATCTCAAGGCAGTATGAAACTCAAGCAATATAGAACCTTTGTGATATGACAATAGAACCATTGTGATATAATAACAGCAGCTTTTTTACTCTTTCTTTGATAATTTTATATGATTTAGTATAACTTGCAGGATAAAAGCAAACATGCATGTCATATCACAGGGTGGCAAACTCCTCGAGCAAAGTTTGGTAACTAACCAAATCCTTTATAATAATTATCAACCTCATCCCAAAATAGTTACAGAGAGAGAATTTTTAACTGTCTGCTTATCTCACCTTTCAGTGAAAAAGAAGAAAAAATTGTGGGTCACTGCAGAAGGCTGAAAGCATGTGGCATTACTATCATGTACTCTACTAACTCCACATAAACAGAAACAAAAAGCTGCAGAATTTTCATCTTTTGGGGAGGCGGTGGGGAAGAAATTGAAGCTGAAGAACAAATACCTGTAAAAAGCATGAAGACTGGGAATGAGGTTTTAGAATAGGAATGAACTTTCAGAAGATGACTTGTATGCAGACTTTCCTTTGGTAGGATTTACAGATGAGCACATAATAGGAAGGCAAAATCAATCTGATTCCCAAAGAAAGCCCTACATCAAAATTCTATTTGTTCCAAAAAGAAAAGAAAGAGGTTGCAGGGGAAGGGTGAGAAGGTGCTACTCCTATCAATATCCCAAAAATAGGCTTTTATTCTTGATTGTACCTCCTGTTGGTGTGAATAAAGAAAGCAAAAATCATCAAGGCAAAGATTTCAAGAAACAATCTACATCATTCAGCCTTCCTGTGACTTGAAACATGGGCAGAATATTAAGAAGAAAAATGCTGTCATTAATAAGGTACAAGGAAGTACATGCATAGAGAGTACTTCTGCATTCACTGTTCAAACAGGTGGGTGGAAGGGCTTAAGTTGCAATCATAAGGACCAAAGGATCTGTCCCTAGATGTTGCTTAGGAAGCATGATAATGAACAGAGGAGGAAGGAGAAGGGCATGGGAGGAGTGGTGGGGGTGATACTGTTAATTTTTGAACCTGTTACAGTTGAATCAGTTATTTGAAAACATATCTGCTAATAACAGAGTGAAATTCCCTACTGGATCTGTGGTGTCCCTAAACTAATTGTTATGAAAAATCATGCATAAGATGAAATGGCATAAATCACACCACAGCAAGCCACCAAAATCATCTGCCCTGAGCGCATTTGGAGTTTATTAGCTTGAACACGAGCTTCATTTGGTTCCTGTGTCTGACTCTAGACACTAAGGAAACATAGTCTTAAGAAGTAAAAACCAAAAATGATAGTGGCACCCTGAAAAATGCTAAGATAAACTCTGAAATGTTAAGCCTTGTGATTTACCTGCGTAAGCAGTAGTAATTAAAATAATTATTGTATAATCATAAGAAGAACAGTGAGAAACTGTTCCTATTCTCAGGTGGCTATGCTTGGCTGAAATCTATGTATACTATAGAACAATGTAAGTTTAATAATTAACATGAAAGTTATATAACGATAGAATATAAAAGCGTATCCATCCCGAACCTATGTCGGAGTCAGATTTGGGTCTTTACCCCTGACACCCAGAGCTCTTCAATAAAAGCACCTGCATATAATCATTTCTCGTGATTATGTGTTCCTGAACGCTAACAAAAGTGCTTTTGGGCGTTAGTTGTTTGGAATGATTTTTCATAACAATTAGCTTGGTTGGACAGCCTTAGGACCCGGAGCTATTTTGCAGCCACATAAACACCTCAGCAAAGAGTACTGTAGCATGCCCAAAGAGGAGGAAGATGGAATTGCATTCTTTTTCTTCCTGATTATTCATATACCAAAGCAAATCATCACATTTGTAACAAAACAGTTATCTGGAGAAAAATTTTGAAGATGTTTTTGAGACGAGTTCCCAGAAATCTGTTCTTTTTTTCTTTCTGAAGAAATAAAACTATTGTTAAGAAACATAGGCACTTTAAATTTACAAAGAAAAAAGTATGCAACCTTAAATGTGTTCCCTATCTATATTACAGAAGGGATAGCCTTTTCCCCAGGGGAAGCTCTTTTCATTTGCATGCAATTACTCTTATACTTGTTTATGTTGCATGTTTTAAATGTTCACTCTAAAATCTGTATCAGCAAAGATATCATTCTGGATTCACTAAACAGACACTAGTAATCCCACACTGATTGGAATATTGCCATTTCTGGCCAAAAATGTTACAATTGACAAGATATACACAGCTTAAGACTTTTTAAAGAAAAAATTGCTATTGAATCTTCTAGCAGAGATGATAAGCCTATTGCAAGTAGAAAATCTAGTGTATTTCTTAGGTTTCTTCAATAGATACATTGATCTAGATTTAGGAGTTTGTAAGCACTATCATTTGCTTTGTTGTCATATGTCACAACTTTCTTTGCATTCTTTTTCTTCAGTTCTCATTAGAGAAAATTCTCCTAAGAAAACCTGCCTTGGTACGGCTCTCTGCTGATATTTGTTTTTTTAATAGCCTAAAATGTGCATTGCCTGCATTAGCACAGCTAGTGACAGCTCAGGATCTTGGCTTCCTTTTTGCTGCTTTCAACAGAAGTCCAAGATTTTTTGAAACTGTCTCTTCTCTTTTGTATTTCTTACAAGAATTTGATTTAATTAATTAGTTTATTTATATATTTAAATATCTACTAAAACATTAAAATATCTACTATCTACATTCAGGACACGTCTAGTACTTTTGTGTTTGTACTATTGAGTGCAGTGGGAGGCAAAAGAAGCATTTGATGTGACAAGAAAAAAGTTTGGCCATTGAAGATGATGCGTCTGTTTCACTCTTCTTTCGTGAGCCCTGGTCAAATGAAGAGAAATAGATCCAAAAAGCCATTAATAATCATTCTGTGGGCTTTACTGCATCCCAGCCAAGATGGAGAGGAAAGACATACAGTGTAAGTAACTCAGAGTTGTTTAGGTGTATTTGCTGAGCATTCCTATGTAATAGAAATGAAAAGAGATACTGTGGTAGGGACTTAATGTTATTTTTTGTAGTTGTTGGTGAATAAAACTTGCATGGGAAACATTTTCTCTTCCTAATAGAGAAATAAAAAATCAGATTTTGTGGCTGCTAAAAAGGAAGTTTAGATAGACATTTTGTACTGAAAGGAGGAAGAATGTTTTAGTCATCCACTATGTTTTGTATGGGTGTATTTTTAGCTTCAATTTTTCAGCTTAAAGAAGAATAGGAAAGAAAAAGAATGTGGTTAGTAATATTCATGTCATTCATTTAACATTTAGGGGATAACCTTTGCTTGAGACCAAGGAAGAAGTAGGGTATAGTAAAAATATATTGGTTTTTCCTTTGGCCCTACTATATTGAGATCTGATATGCCTGTTTAAATAACCTCTTATATGTGTACCTATTGTACCTATTACAGATGTTGTACAGAAATTCAATAACGAAACCTTTGTGATCATTGTTTTGCACACCTTATGATGAAATAAAATATACTTTAATGCACATTAATCTTATACTTCATATAATGATTTTCAAACAGATATTAATAAGGTAGGAAGCCTTGAATAAGATTTACCTTAGTTAAGAGTTTTCTGAATTTGCTTTATCATGGATTGGGCTGGTTCTACAAACAGTATAGAAAGTCCTGCCTATATACCACTGGGCTGTTTCGGGATTTTCTTTTCTACTAGCAGTCTGCAAATAAGAAACACAGCTCTATAGTAAAACAAAGTATTTTAAGAATGTCAGAGCACCCATTGCCACTACAAACTCTTAATTTTAGGGTCTACCAGTGGGTTGTAGGGAAACTTTGGACTTAAGCAGTATTTTAGTAATGAAACTATACTTCTGATTTTTTTTTTTTTGTCCTCTCAGGACTATGACATGAGCTAGCAGAGGCTTTTTAAAGTCTCACTTTGTATCTGTTCAGATGAGGAACCTTATGGTCTCAATTGGGAGATTGAGGTAGTTCATTTTACTAACTATAGGCTTTGTAGAAAGACAAAGTGCTGCAAACATAGAAGGAATTAGGAAAAAAAAAGAATGCATATCAGAGATAGTTTCTGCTGTTTAAAATTGGAAAATATATTTGTAAATATTACTGAAGTTTATACTATAATTTGTGTCTTGTCTGCTGATAAGAACAGCAAGTGATACTAAAAAAAAGGGAACATCAAATTTTTTTTTCCTTCATTTTTATTTCAAAGATTCATTATACAGTCCTTGGTAAGGTATAACAGAAAGCATAGTCTTCTTTCTTAATGCTGCCCATATCAAATAAAAACAGTTTGCGATATTTGTCATTATTCTTTTAGAATGAAAAGCAAATTAAACTGTTGGGCATATAAAAGTAACCGCTGAAAAAGAAATATAATTTTATCACAATTTGTTTCAAAGGAGGAAGAAAGAGTGGCAAATGGCTTCATCCAGACAGCCTGTCACTTAGACTAGAACAAAAAAGAAACCCCTGCTTCCCAAAACAACCAAACACAAATGGACACATCTTTTATTTTGCTATGCCTGAAATTGTTGTCCAAAAGGCAGTGCGGTGACTTCTGCTCTTAGCCGTGATCATGGCATCAAAAAGTGTCATTGTGAGAAATTGGAAAAGCACACAAATTCCATCAATGACTGAGTGGACACACATAATACAGAATGTGCTTGTTACAGAAAAAAAGTTTGACACATTATTTGTAAGATAAATGCGACCACAAGGCTTCCACCTGGTACCCTGCTTTTTAGTTTTATCTTTTTTTTTTCTTTTTTGTCATCTCTTCAGATGCTGTATAGCTTCTTGTCATCTAAATTTGGATAGCTCTAAACACTGAAAGGGTTATATATATGTATCTATAAATATATATATGTAAATATAGGCACACATAAGCTAACACACATGAAGAAGTGAGCTGTGAGTGTGCTGCTAAGACAACGGCTTGTGGGCTGCACTGGGGCTGTCTAACACTCTTGTTCATTTATTACTTTGAGAGCATGCTGTAACTACAACTTCATTTACAAAGAATAGCATTTCAGGGACAGACAGTGGTGGTCCTGATAGTTGTAAATGAAATATCTGTTGCCAGATATTTCATTTACAACATTAAGCCAAGCCACCGTATAAGTTGTTTATGAATTCCAAAAAAATAGGTTTAGAACCACCTAAGAAAACAAAAAGGTTTTGAAATGGCATTTTTAAAGTACACATTATGCTAATATTTTTCTCTTATTTGTGCTGTACAACCAGAACATTTTTAAGTGTTACCTGATACCTGTTCCTTTCATCATTCATGTATTGAACATTCACTCCAAAATGATAAATATGATTTCAGTACTGAACTTCTATGATCATTACCTAAGTCAGATGTTAATTTTTTTTAGACTGGATTGTAAAATACGCCTTTCTGAAGATTGAGAGTGTAACAGAATGCTTGAAGCAATCAAATCCCTATTAGAAATAGTTTTCACTGCATCTCTACATCTTTTGGTCTGACACTATTTTGTTCTGTAACCTTGACATGAGTATAAGTATTTTTTTTACTAGTAGTGCATCTGAGATGTATCAGTACATTAAAAACATGTATATCTCAGAAAAATGCTAGATGAAAGCACTTGTCACTCACTCACTGGTGAAAGTTTTTCTGTAGATTAAAGCAGTGCTTAAGTAGCATTGCTGGAACCCTCTAGTCACATACAATACAGCAGAAGGAAATACTGAGGTCTACCTTTTCTGCTGCTGTTGCTCTAGTTACTAGTAAAAACAAAGTGATTATAGCATGCTGAAAATGTTCAAATTTTTTTTCAGTTTTATAAAAATGCATGAAAATATGTTTTCCAATGTATGGGAAGTCCTTAAAGAAAGCATTAGTGTGTTAGCATGAATAATCTTTATCTGCCTTATTGTACAGAACTGTATTGCAGGGAAATTGCAGAGGAGAATAACAGCACATAAATGAGACAGACTGGGGCCTTCAGTCATATTTGCAGGACATCACAAGTATGACTTATATATGGTATGGAAAATTGATTAACACAACATTGTCACCATAGCCACTGTGCTCAGCTTCTAGATGGAAGGTGAATTGAACAGAGTTTGATATTATTTGTTATGTTTAGTGGAATGAGATTAATAGAAATACTTACCAAGAGAAGCATTATCCAGTGAGTGTATTGTACCATATCCTTTGCATTTTGATTCTGGATATCCTGCTTGTAATAAATTCAAATATCAGCTTCATGGCCCTATGCAATTTATTCCTGATTTCTATTGTTCTATGCACTTGGGAGGATCATAAAATTCCCTTGGTGGGCAAGATACAGTTTACCCTGCTAGATTTCTGATAGTGCAGAAAGATGCTCTCTTCTCCAAGGAATTTTCCTGTCTTGTTAACACTGATCTTGCAGAAATGTTATTCTATCTGAAGAGAAGGAACTGATTTGGCTAATATTTTATTTCCAAATTGATCCATTCAAGAGAATGTGATTACTAAAGATTCCTTTCAGAGTCAAATACTACTCATTGTAGATTACAGCATGGGAATTTGTCCTCTGTCCTTAATATTTCTCCCATATGATGGAAGGGAGGGAAAGACCATAAAAATGGCAAACCTGATCACACCAACAGTGATATTTCTTATGTGAAAGACTTTCCACAGATAGTAATATATAAACGGTGAAACTAAGAATTTCACTTTTTTCTACCCAAATGTTAGCATTTGACTAGAATCTGATGTTGTTTGTCATATTTTGATGTATAATGTGACTTACTATTCCTTAAATAGATACATGGTCTACCTTCAGGGCTATATTTCACTCACATCAGATGTTATGTCAGGTAATTTCAAAAGCAGTTAAACAAAATCTACCAGAAAAAAAGCAGAGGGAAAAAAAAAAAAGGAAGGGAAAAAAAAAAGCATCTGCTGCTCTGTTGTTTGGTGTTCTTTATTTTTTTTTTCTTAATAATTATGCACTATTTTTTTTCTGTACTCATATGTATGGGAGAGCTATTTCTTCCACAGAAAAGCAGTGGAAGCTGAAACACACTGTGAGAGAAGGGAGTGCTAGCCATCACTCTTATCACTCAGTTGCTCTGTGACCTGAGGAACCCCCGTTCTGTACCTTTAATCTGCTGAATGAAAACCCTTTAACAGCAGATGACAGCTGTTGTGCGCTTCATGCTTGCACTTCAACAGTGAGAAATGCCACACTTCCACTGCAGCTCTATGATCTGGTTATGGCCTTATTAAACAAAACACAACAGAGTGAAACAAAACAAAAAATGTTCAAAAAGCCTCTGAATGAACTGTCAGGAACTGATTACATTCTAAAACAGAAGTTTTCATGGAAGCTGTATTGGGAACTTCTATCAGAAGATTAAGTGATCCCTGAAAAGATAAAACCGGAATTAATCTGGGGTGAGCAGTAGCTTATTACAGTTGTCAAATGACAAGAGATCAACATGTTGTGGCGTCACCCTGGGAAACAGAGGAGAACATGCAGCTTTGGAAGTTTATTCCTAACAGTTTATTCCTAAATTTTTTGGTATTTGCCTTTACATAACTGGTTCTGAAATGGCATAAGAGTTTCAGGACAGATTTAAGTTTTCATTCCCCCCATGTTTCATGTACACAAATACAATCTCACATGTCAGCTTAAATGGAAGTTCATTTTCCAGTAATACTGACTTTTTCAAAAGTCTGGAGACACTTACATTGAAGCTCATTGAGACACAAGTTTCTGGAGACACTTACCTTGAAACTCTGCAAAATTTGGGATATTCCCATTAGTAAGCAAAGAGACTTGAGTATTGAATTTTCTGGATCTTTTTTCAGGCATTATCTTTTTTACAGGTGTGTGAAATATCTGTCTAACAGATCTTAGATCTAAACAGGAAAGCACAGGCACCTGAGATAGAATAGGTCACCATCTTCCTTTTGAGTGTGCAACTGCCATTCTCAACCTTTTAATCTATGATTAGTCATCTAATTGTGCGTCCAAATTTAGTTGGTGCACTTTGCATGCATAATTAATTGATTTCCTGAAGATCTCTCCTAATTTTTAATTACTGCTGAAGCTAGCGTTAAATATGGAATGAGCCAGTCTGCACACCAATTTCCTTAGAAACTGGATGCAGACAGCTTGTGACAGGCATGAGTATTTGTGGAGTACAGAAACTGGCTGCTGTCTAGGTTGGGATATGTGGACTTGACCACAGGTTCAGGTTAATTCACTTACTGCCTGACTGAAGCAAAGTCATTCAGTCTTAATTGGTAACACAGGCATAGCTGAAATATTGGCATAGAAGAAAACTTATTACATTTAAAGGAACTCTTCTGAAGCTCTTGTCATTTACACCTGTAATTATATGAAAATGTAAAAGCGTAATACCAAGTGATAGAAACCCTTTTCCAGCCTGATTTTGGTGCTGAAATCAGAAACTTTATGACAGTCTATCTGCCTTACTGTGGTGTGTATTTCCCTATCTCATTAATCAGATTAAAATCTCTGCATGCAACAATTATCAGAGTAGCAATATCACTGAGACAAACAGGAGCTTTGCCCAAGTAAAGTCTTAGGGATTTGGCCTACATCTTTTCTCTAATCCATGCTTCTTTGTGAATATGAAGAATTTTTCCTTTAGGTGTATCCTCTAAATCTCTGCAGTTCAGTTATTGTACACTGAAAACAGTACTAACACTAAAAAAATGCTCTTGGTGAAAGAAAATTTAATATTGCTAACAAAAAGGTCAAAAATTGTTGAATATGTTCCTATTAGCGGCACCATATTTCATACATCTTTCTTCAACATCTAATAACGAAAGGCTTTAATAATAGCTTTGCTGCTGTGTTCCAATTTTCATCTTAAGTCTCTGTTTTGCTTCTTTAGAGCAAATCTTTCCAAAAAAGAAGGTCCCAGATTTATTTTCCTTTTGTTCTTTCTTGCCTCGTTAAGTTAAACTCTTAGTGAGTAAATTACCTGGAATATGCTCCACTAGCCTTTTCCAAAGCAAAGGGGTCATGTTGGTCAAACAGGAAAAAACACATTTTACTTCTATTTACTTGTATATTTACTATTTCTGCAACATTCAAAAGCACTTCAAAACGTTACCTCCTGCATTGTAAAGGATGCATGATCAAATTTCAAGGAAGAAAAATATGGAAAATGAACAACCAGTCCCATCCTCTACAGGAAAGGAAAGGTGTAGGTAAGGTTTAATACATGTGATTACCAAGTGATTTATGTAAATTTGATATTTCCAAGGCTGTAAGAGGACTTTGCTGTTAGGCATTTTCTCACTATAAAAAAAAATCTATTTTATTTTATTTTATTGCCACTGTGTTGACAGATGTTTTCAGTAGCATCATAAAGGGGCTAGAAAGATTTGTGTGCAATAGATCAATAAACAGACATGGAAAGGAGCAGCTTGCAGTGACCTATCTAGGTTGTCAAATACAACAGATAGAAATTTTGGGTAGGTACAAAGCCAATGAAACACAGCAAGTGACCAAGGTCTTATGTTTAAATGGGGTTTCCTCTTGCTATTGTCAGACATAAATATTTGGCCACAGAGACTATCAGGATGATTCAGTAAGGCATTTCCTGATTTTATGTATAGCTTCTTCCTGTTAATGTGCCCAACATCAATTCTTCTGTCCTAAGTAAGAAAATCTGATCTAGGTATTAGATAAGGTATTAAAAGAATTTTCTTTTCTTCTGCTTTCATGAATGCACTACATATTTTTGTCATTTATCAAATATTCATACTTTGATTTTTTTTTTAAAGAAACTGTGAATATTTTTCAAACAAAAAGTTCAGTAAGGACTGCAGGTTTTATTTTGTTGTAGTTTTTGGTTTTTATACTACATCGGGTCTTTGAAAGAAAATCAACAGCTTTAAACTGAAAAAGTATTCTGTTTTTCAGATGAATGCACCATCTTGATACAGTTAATTTCTGTTCATAGAAATATAGCTAGTAAATGTTTCCTTCCACCCATCTCTTGTGCTGATGAACACTCCTTTCACTCAGCACCTCATTGTACACTCTTCTGTCTTTAAAAAAAGTTATATCTGTTCAAATTTAATTTTATTTTTGTAATAGAAGCCAATCTTTAAAAGAAATTGAAAGTTCCTTTGAGTCACTTTTGACTTCTTCAAACAATAAAATCTCCTTTGTCCTCTCATGGAGCTTCAAAACTGCACCAACAAATATTAATACACTCTTCAGTAATTCTACCCTTACTGAGGTGCACATTACTACACCTTCCTTTTTGATCTGTGTTTTGCTGATTATTTACTGTATTCAGCTACCATATTTATGCACTTGTTTATAATTTAGGAGAAAATATATGTAGGGTATTTTGTGTTCTTAAAACTATATTGATGAAATACATACCACATAAAAACAGCAGTATCTTGTACTGACAATCAGCAGTCTAACATTACAGCCAAGAATATTTATTGTGTTATTAAGACCTGCAGTGCAATTCTAACTGACATAAGAGTGAGACTGTTAACACATCTAGAGGATATAACAGTAACTTCATCTGCAGGGTGTGAAAGTTTTTCCACATGTATAATAGATACAGCTATACTAATTTCATCATTGGCTTTGGACATTTGACTTCAACTGTGTAAGAACAGGAACTTGTCCAGATGTTTTATGCAGCAGTGCGGTTTTGTGCTTCAGACAATAAAGTTTATCTTGCTGTCTTTTCTAACCTGCTCTCTTAAGTTCCAAATTGTAGTGTCATTTTTCACATGAAATATGTTCTACACCCAGTAGCGTGGGGAATTTAGGTTTATGGGTTTATTTAGGTTTCTACTTAGGGCAATTATGAGATTTGGGATGTCTCTATGATAACAAAAAAAAGAGATACTGCACTATATTTGTTCATAGCTATCATTGCTCCAATCTTCATGTACTTCACCCTTTTTCTGAGTTTACAGAGAATCCTTCTGGACTGAGACTGTGTCTGACTGATGTTTCACCATGCAATGTAAAAGTTTGGAAATGTGATCTCTTTTAACAGGCTTTTAGAGATTTAGCAATATTTTTAGTTAAAATTTTATTTGTAGTGTCTTCTAGTTTCTGTTTCTAGCATATAAATTCACTAATGTAACATCATGAAATAGTTACTGAAGGAAAGTTTCAGAAACTAATTGCAAGATTTTCTTAACAGCTGCTGCTGGTTACACAACTCTAATTCTGCTAAATTAGGACAAGATTATATGTCCTGCTAATAATGCATCTCCAAACAGCTCTTTCCACATAGATTGGACCACCATTCATACCCTCTGGTTATGACAGGGTAAGGCATGAGGAGTTGGGTACATTCCACGTTTTACAGGGTTCTACAATGTATTTCAAAGATTTCTGAAGTCATACTCAGAAATTCTTCTAAAAGTTTCTGAAACTAGTTTGCTTATCCCCCTTGCTTAAACATATCCATAAACAGAGGTTTCATTTCCTTAAGAAGAAATGTTGTATTGTACAACTAGGATGACAAGTTTTTGAATCCCTGGAATTTCATACTAGGTATAAATATAATTTCAGAATGAAGAATAATAGACAGCATGCAGCAAAATATAATTCAAATAAAAATAAAATTAAAAGCTGACAGAAAAATACTGCTCTTGACATAGAGCAATGATCAATGGCAAACATTATACCCACTGTTTGGGGTGAAATTATTATAACTCTTAGACTCTCAATCTTTTCAGACAATAAATTTTAATTGTCTGGTTGATTTTCTGCATTCATTTCTCACCCTTACTGAGCAATCAAATTAATTGACACAGACACAGCACTAAGATTCAGAATTGTTAGAAAATGTTGCATTCAAAAATTGAAACAAAATTGGTGCAATTCTGAGTTTGTTTAAATGCCCACACATACTCTTGCATATCTATGACTGTATATATTTTTTTTTAAATACATGACAATATCTCACAAAATCTTATCCAAAATATAATTTTCCTTTGAATTTCCCACCTTAATATAACTAAAATATTAGATCTTTTCCTCACATGAGAAAGAACAATAAGAACAGCAACTGTGAGTGTCCATCATATTACTGATACATAAAATATATAAACAAGTCTATGTGTGGATGTGTATATGCATGCATATTTGTCCATATTGCTGCTTGTCCAACCCAGCAATAGATAGAACACCTTTACAGGTAGAATCTGCTTTTTCTTAAGATAGCATCCTCAGGACTTAGCTTTTGAACTGGGAGTTCCTTATCATGATGTAATATAACTAGGTTCAGGTTTTTTCACAAATAGTGTTTGCCTTTACTTTTCACACTATTCTATTCATTATTTCAAGCCAGCCTGTCCTGAACCAATGTGACCAAGAGAGAATCATTTGCTCTAAAGAGCTATTTTCTAATGCAATGACTCACAAATAAGTATTTATTTCAGGGGCATGACCTTAAAGAAGTCATTTGATTTCAAAGAGATGTTTCTGTGTCCTTAAGCTCATGTCTCATGGTGGTGGATTCACACTGACTCAAGGCTGCTGGGAAATTTAGGTTGATATTTCTGAACCGGGAATCAGAAACACGCTATGAATTCTCTAGTCCTTTTGCCTAATTGAAAAGTCAGCATTATCTTCTGATACAGCTGTAAAACTGAGAGAATGGAAACTGTCTTGTGTTTGCTTTTAATTTCTGCACATTCTAAACATTAGCAATGTCCTGTACACTCTGTGTAATTGGGAAGTATTGCAGTAAATGAGATTCCTTCATCAGTTAAAAACATCTATATTTGTCAAACAACTTTTGAAATCTTCTAAGTGTTATGAACGGAAATGTAAATATTTCAGAGGATTTTATTCTCAATATAGTGTAAATATTTCTTCACACACACTCAGTCGTATATGCTGAATGATCCTGCAGAAAGAGTGCAACATTTTAACTTTGTAAAGAAATATAGTACATCACTCTGATAATGAGAAAGCAAAAAAATATGTTTTTTTTTTTTTTTCCACAGTGTTTTACTGACATGCACTATGCTTTCATCTGAAATTTTAGGGTCTTACAAAAATTGAAATTCTCAAAATCTACTCATCTAAAAAGGTTATTCGTATTTGCTTCAAGATTGAGATTTGCTGATGAAATATATTTATTGGTTAAATCTGGACTCCAGGGGCATTAGGAGAAGGACAAAATCACAAAATTTCCCATGGGTATATCTGGGCAATGAAAGCCTGCAGTATCACAAATATATGTTGACTATAGTAAGTAATGAACCTTTCTCTGTAATTCCCTTAATTTTAAGTATGATGGCCATTTAGCACACACAAAAATTAAAGAATGAGGGAAAAAAGAACCACCACAGTATGTTGCTACAGAAGAAGGCAGGGAAAAACAGAACTTTATAATTTTAGTTCTTCAGTTTGAGACAGTAGTTAGCCACAGCAGGATCTACTGAATGGATCTGACCAGTCTTTTTCTTTTCCTTTGTCAATCCTTCATCTCAGCTTTTGGGAACTTCTGAAAAAAGAATAGAATACAGCTGAAAATTAAAAGACTAGACTTTCTTTGCCTGAGAAATAATTATTCAATTACCTTGATCAGGTGAAGTGAAAGACCTATTGATCTGGGTACATATTTAGCTTCAGTATCATCAAATCCCTATCATAACTATCAGTTGATCATCATTGCTTTAAATTTTTATAAAATGAGTGATTTCCATATTGAAAGCTTTTTCAAAGGGTTTGAAATATGCTGGTGGAAAATAATTAATTATATCCAGAATGAATGATAATGTATCGCAGATACTAAATTGTATATTCTTGTCTTTTTTTTTTTTGAGTGCACAGATCCATAATATTTTTGACAGTCATAACAAAAGAACAAGTGACAATATTTGAAGTGTTATAATTATTCATGACTTAGGAGGAAGAAAGCCTTCTTTCTCAGTCCACACTTACAGGCCTGCCAAAGCATGCACTGTTAAATGATCAAACATTCCAGTCATATTTAGGGAACAATTTGATGTATGCTAATGTCAAAGGGAATCTTTCCACTACTCTTTGCATTAGCTTGTTGGATCATAGAGTTTTTAGGATAGGAATTGTCTTTTCATTTTTTAGGATAGGGATTGTCTTTTTATATAAATCACACAAAGCAAATATGACCTCAATCTTGACTACTTAGTACAGATACTTTTATCATAGAAAATAGCAGCAGGTTTTCAATTCAATGTGGCCTATGTGAGGAAAAAGAAAATAAATAACAGTCCCTTTGAAAATTTCCATTTTTTCTTCCTCTTTTCAGTGCCTGGTGAAATGCCAATCTGTTTTACATTAATTTGCCCTTGATACTGAGTTTAACAGTGCCAATATCCGTTTAAAAGATAATTCTACATGATTTTGTCTGACACTATAACATTCTTGCTACTTTGCTAATATGATTCCCATTGGTTATTTTTCTAACAAATGTTTGAATAAAACACAGTAAAAAGGCTGTTCAAATAAAAGTACTTTGCAATACTTCAGACTTGCAGTTAATCCATAGGATTCCTATAGATTGGAGTTTGTTTACTGGCTAGAACCAAATACTTACTGTAAGGTATATTTGTTTTGTTTTGTTTCTTTTTCTTTTTTTCCCAAACTCTGAGGAAGTATGACCTAACAAAAGAATATGCCTTTTGTATGGAAGTCTGAATATTTTTAGGTCAATTGATTCACATATATTGCTTACTGCATGTTATTAGGTTAGTCAGCTGCTGACAAATGTAGCACAGATTCTAAATAAGATTATTTTTATATCATTATTTACAGATCTGAGTTCTCATCTGGGATTAGAGCGATTAGAAAGCACAAAACATTAAAGAAATCATGAAGATGTGTCAGCTTGTGGCAAACCAGCAAATCTGTTATCATCTTCAGTTATTTTGTCTGTGTTTAGAACAGAAAAGTTGCCTATGGCTGAAATTACTCAGTAGAGGCAAACAGGATACACACATGGCACGTTCATACAATGCACAATGTTCAACGTGCAAATTAGATTTTGAGTGCTGGCTGGACCTGGCTGGCCTCTAGCAAAGCCTTCGGGTTTATGTCATCTGCACGGACAGAAAAAAATGCCCAAGGAGCTGCACTGCCAGAAAGGAATACTCAGTGCCCACTGCTCAAGCCCCTTCCATCTCCAACATATCCCTTCAATGGCTGGCGTTGGCAAAATGTCAATGATTGCTTGCATTCAGATTCTCCTGCCTGAAGACATCCTTCAATTCCCTTGCATTGCCAGAGCGAAGCAAGCTGTATTTGTGAGGGGGAAAGCCTGGAATAATTCAAAACATTTTTGTGATAAGAATGTAATGTTCCTGCAGCAAATTGAGTCAAGCCCAAGGGGATCTATAAATGGAAGTTTTTTTGCCTTATTCATTCACAGCCCGATGTATACAGGTAAACTGCTGTAAACTTTTGTTAACAAAAAAAGCTGCCACTTATAAAAAATAATGCTAGCCTTGGTTAACAGAAAAACAGTAAACTGAAAACTGAGAAGCAGATGTGCTACCCATTCTGTTGACCTTGCGATGATGTGGCAGCACCTCACAGAGTGGCAGGACCTGTAATAATCTCCTGAACAATCAGATCTTGTAAGAAAGAACTCTTAGAAATGACCTGAATATAGCGTAAGAGCTGCTAGAATTGCCCAAATGTATCAGCTCCCATCTGAAAACCTGATTCCTCCAAATCAAACTTGCAAGTAAACACACTTTTAAAAAAGAATTTTCTGTGACCTTATCAAGTCACATGTCACTTCATGTAACTTGAATCTTCAACTTGATTTTTTTTTTTTTTATTATTATTCCTAGATGCCTAGAACCCCAGCTATGCTGACTTCACCCTGCACATTAAGTAGGACTAATAAAGTAGTCCACTAAGAGCTAGGTCATCTCTCTCTTTCTGGATCCCTCAAATTATTTGACGATAATTCCAATTTCTATAAATACAGAATTATCAAATCATTGTGCTCTCCCAAACCGCAGAGATAAACCCATGTGTAAGCAACAGCAGTAACAGTGTCAATGCTAGCTGTTGTTTTATATTTCAAGGAATCTAAGTTTAAGAAATTATTTATGTAAGTTAACATCTCTATATATATCGCTATCCAAAAAAGCAGGAGAAAAACTTTTTAAAGTATGGAACCAACAACTGTTCAAAATGTGTAGGAAAATTCATGCACACTCTTGAGAGCATTTCCCACAGTGCAGCATTTCTTTCCTACCTTGCTAACTTGACTTAGTTGAAGTAAAGAGGAAAAACTTCAATTTTTTCCACCTTTGGTCCCAGTGAATGAACTTTTAAAGGTGCAGAATGTGAGTTATGAAAAAAAACGTGATAGAAATCCACCACCTTCTCTGAGGTCTCTTGATTCCACTGAGTGATCAAGAGCTGCTAAGAGACAGCTGCATTATCCCTCCAACAGATATTGGGCCGGTCAAGAACCAGAGCTTGTGAACATGAGGCTTTCCCAGCTGTCCAGAGAGGGCTGCACCTACTCAGTCCTCCAGGTCAGGCAGGCTGTAGCAGACTCCCCCTACATAGCCACCTGCCCCCACCCTTCCTTTAAACCTCGCCTATGAGGTCCCAGTCAGCCCCTCCTCCACCCCCAGACTCATTAGCCCCAAGATCTGCAGGAGGTCACTGACAGAGAGGGTGACACACCCTCCTTGTCTCTCCTTCCTGTCCTTTCTAGAGAGTATTCTTCCATGCCAACACTTCAGCCATAGGAGCTATCCAACAGCGTTTCCATAATGTCAAAATGATTGAAGGTGTGGACACATCTCTAACTCCCTTTTTTTTATTCTCCATGGCTGCTTATGTTTGCATAGAGGCATTTAAGGTGTGCTCCCAGTGAACCTGACCCACAGGCTGGAGTGGCTGGAATTCCTTTGTGAGGCGATGTAAGACAAAGAAACAGTCAACCTCCACTTTTCATTACTTAGCATGAACTTAGCACAGCTTTAAGTCAAAGCAAGCAACAGACCCATAAAACTAATGTAACACATGGTTAAATAATTATGCCTAGTTACATTTATTACATATAGGTAGATTAGTCTGAAATGTGTATTGTGATGGTGTCCATAGATGCCAGTAAAAGCTAAGACCTGAGTGGAGATCAGAAAAAAATTATCTCTACCAGAGAGTTTATATTCTAAATATCACTCAAGATGAAGGTTGAGAAGGATATGGCCTATAATTAAATGAACATGAAGATGACTGGCATAGTTTTATTTCTTAATTATGTTTGTTGTAGCTGCTTTTCTCTAGATAACTCATCCTGAGGAATTATCTTACATAATTGCTGAAAATAATTAGCAGGAAAAAAAAATCCAAAACAGATGTGGCTTTGAAAGTTTTTGACAGATTCTGTTCAGGTCAGTGGAATATTTTTCTATTGAGTACTGTGATAGCACTAATGGAAGTCCACCTGAGCTCCAACTGATGATAATATTACCAGCAGACACACTGATAAATTAAAATGGGTACACCAGCAGCAGCAACCACTCCAGAAAATCCTTAAAGTGAATTTCCTTTAATGGCTGTGTCGTGGTTTGAAAGGAAATGAAGTTTTTTGTGATGGTGTGGGCAATCCAATCAGTGTTCAGATTTAATATTGGCACCTGGTTTGTCCACTGAGGGTAGGATACGCCTCTGAGAACACAGGGGTTAAAAGCTGTGATCTCCCAAGGGAACTTCCTCTTGGAGTCCCGCTGGAGAGTGAGTAGACCCCCCCTGCCCAGCTCCTTTGGCTGGGCAGGGGGGGAGGGGAGCCATGTGGCCAGAGAGAGAGGTAGGACAGGCCTGGGCCCAAGGGTGGAGGAGAACATTGCAAGGGCTTCGGGCAGCCATCCTCCATTCCCCCACCCCCCCCCCCTGCGAGGGAGAGAGAGACAGAGCCGGTGCCTGTGGTGCCTGTGATAATGGCCCGGCGTGGGGGGGGGGGTGCCCAGCAGGGCAGACAGGCGTGGGAGTTGACGAAGTAAACCGGCAGGAGAGAGAGAGCTCGGGACTTTTAACCCCTTTGAGGAAGATGAGAACCTTGCAAAAGCTGAGTCCTCCTGAAGTTGATGAGATTAGAAGATGTTGAGATTGAGAAGATGTTGAGGAAAATTCTAGGTGGGAGGAGATGATGAAGTGGCTTTGGGCTGGACTTTTCTTGTGTAGCCACAGCAGAACCACGGGTGTTTCTGTGCCACAGAGACTGCGTTCTAGGGGGAGGCGATGGCTCAGAGCCAAGAGAGTGCAGTGATGTGGAGGAGTGAACAGAGACGACGGGTGAGGAGGGTGTGGTGGTGCCCTCCGTCTCGAAGAAGAGAAGAAGACGATCTCTGTTCAAGAGACCCCTCGGCCCCAGGGGGTGAAATTTGGGGGGGACAGGTGTCCCAAAAGAGAAGGACTGTGCTCCCTTTGGAACTGGTCAAAGTATCCTTAAAATGAAAAACCCCAGAAGCAGCTCTGATCCATGTGCAGTGGTGAGAGCACTGGACATGGAAGGCGTGTGGCGCAAGAGGGACTTCTCTCTCCTCAAGAGACTGAGAATCGATTGTCTGAAGGGTGGCAATGAAATTGGAAATTTGGTGGGGGGAGGAGGAAGAATTTTGGAAGGTTTTCATCTTATGTTCTATTGTGTTTTGTGTGTCTTCCTTTGTAGTTGTAGGTTAATAAATGCTTTTTTTTTTTCTTTTTAACCTTAAGTTGGAGCCTGCTTTGCTCTGTCTCTGATCATATCTCACAGTAGGTGCCAGGGAAGTAGGTGTTCTCATGGGGGCACTGGTATTGTGCCAGGCTTAAACCATGACAGGCTGGGAAAACAAATGGCTCACATTTTATCATTGGATTCTTCCTCTTTCAGAAAATTGCCAATAAACTTCCTGTACTTAGCTCAAGATTTGGCAGTGTCTTGGATATAACAAATTTAACCCATTTAGTAAGTTTGATACATTTGTTTATTCATGTCAGTTATTTGTCCAAATTTTTCTTCTTCAGTCAACCAGTCTTCTTTTTCATATCTGAATTTAAGATAATTTATTTTTTTAAATGGCTCACAAGCTGAAGCAGTGTTTCTGAGGAAGTCAGACTCCTTTAAAATTCTTATTCAGAAGAGTTTTTCTGTACTGTAAGTACCTAAATTCACCAGTTACTTCCCATTTAGAGGTAGGAGCTTCTCTCTGGTCCTTCCAGACTGACTCTGCATGTACAGCTTGTACCTGACTCCTCCTACACTCAGCAAGAACCCCAGAGAATTAGCTGTGGGCACACAAACAAATGTTACCAAATTTCTGTGGCTTGATGACCCACATCCCAGTGGCTAAGCTTGTGTGCTCTCTTAGCACTCCAATTTTCTTTTACTTAGCAAACAGTACCAAGAGACAGTTTGAGACATTATTTCCCCACACCAACTCTTTTTTCCTCTTTTTCTGCTGCAGAAGACTATCCTTTGCAGTCAGTGTGGCAGAATAAATATTCCCTTTCTCCTACAGGTGAGTTTAAACTCTCCACTGTTCATTTAGTCTAGTCTGTTTCCTTATGATAAGTGTTAATGAATATGCAAACTTTCCTTCTGCTAATTTAATTTCAGGGAATTATGACCTCTGTCAGAGGTATGGCACTAAACCTGGAGTTCGTTTCACTAGTGCTTGTCTGTAAATGCCTGTAGCTCTTAAAATTAGAAAGTAAACCACTGAAAACCTGTGTGGAAATCGCCCCACATTTGGGATGGGCTAACAATGTTAGCTGATGAATAGCTGGCTCAGCTGACAGGCAGAAATTGACAGCGTTCTCACAGCTTGGGGTCCTCACACTCAGATCTGGTAAGTAGCTTGCTACTTGAAGCATTTCAAAGAATATTTATGTGTAACCGTATCTTCTTATAAAAACACTGACAGAGACATTAATGCTTCCAGAATTGCCTGGTTACTATGTAGTAGCTCTTTTTGCTAAAGTATTCAGTGAAAGAATTCTTGAGACTTGGATTCAATGCCTTCATCAGTCTGCGGACTTTCAAATATATATTCTTAATAGACTGCAGTACAATAGATGCTAGTTTGGGTAGAAAGCACTCTCCACATTACAGCAGAAACTCTATCTTGGGTAGCAAAAAAACCCCAGCATAATTTTGCCTAGGAAAAGCATGAATGATACAACCCAGTGAAAAAAGCATTTGGAAATAGATATCACTACCTACTACTGAGATTGTGTTTTATGTAATTATCTTGCAAATAGGAAAATTGTTCCAACACTACTGATCTTCTAATTGTCTCTTGTTGTAGTCCAAAAATCTAAATTTTCTAACAGCTTCTAAGAATGATTTTTTCAGAAGACTTACTGAAAGCTACTTACAGCTTACTGTTGTTTGAAGCTTGCAGCTCTAGTGTTTTTTTTTGAAGTCCACAGGTCTATGAGCAATGTCTTTCAGACCACAAGTTGTCAAAGGAAGTACCTGCAGAGCTATTATGTCTGGTTTTGAACATCCAGATCCTTAATATTGTGGCTGTAGATTAAAAGTTGTTGAAGAGAGCTGACTTGTGAATGAATGTGGGCTGTGACATATGCCTTAGGTATTTAGACACTGCATTTCATTTCTCTCTGCTTTAATTTAATGATATTTCTGCTCTCCTTCCTGTGATATTCAAGTGCAGTTTAAGATCCACATGTATACTGGTAAACTGGTATCTTATATGGCATTAGGCCTATGATTTTCTGGAATCCTTAAATTATGCTATAAATAATTCTTTCTAATAATAATCTGTCTGCATTGCACTTTAAAACTGAAAAGGTTGCACTCAGCTTGTAAGAACTTACTCCAAAGTACTTTGTGCCCATTTGTATCTAAAGGACAACAGAAGAAGGGATGGATTACTAGCCTCTGCTTAGCACAATTTTTTGTATTAATGAATGCTACCGACCACATTTTTCAAGATCAAATCAAGATTTCCATGGGTATGTAGGGCAAACTTCACTTTTGTGTTTATATGTAAGTGGTACATGAAATTATCCTAAAAGTATTCTGTATCAAAATCTGAGAGTACAGACCCCTAAAAATGGTATGATTATATAGCACAGGGAATAATTAGACCTACTATTGAATGTTTTTGTCTGTATAGGCTTTCTTAATGCTATTAATCATTTTAACTACCATAGCGCTCAAGGAGCATTATTACACTCTACCTGTACCATGCCTAATTCAGAAGATACATGGGTTCACCCTGCAGAGGTACAGACCTAAATGGCAATAGGGATCTAGACTTTGGGTATGTAGAGGGATTTTCTTGACTCACTTTTCTTGACTATAGCTAAAAATATCACCTCAGGCCTTGTGCTGTGTTGATTAGATGCTCTGGTGTCTGCAAAAATTGCATGGGTACAGCAAGGATTCAACTGTTCAGAATATGCTGCAAAGAAATCCACTGAATATCATTTTTGCATATATCCAAACATGCAAAATGAAAATAACCATTAAATTCATCCCACAATTACTTATCTTTTTGTGAATGGTATTTTGAAGAATAAAGACACTACACTGCAGAAATACTGGTATTGTGTTGCTGTTAGATATCAATCAGAAGTTTGACTCCTCAGTTAGGTCTGGTTTCAAATGAAAGCAAGAACCTTATTTCGAGTGATCACCAATGGAAAGAGAGGGTTTGCAAAAACAGGAGTCAGTTTCCAGGTCAGAAAAGCACATTGTTAACTTAGGGACAACCTCCACAAAACAAGAATTAGCTTTATTATAATAAATTATTATTAATAAACAATTAATAATAATAATAAATTTTTCTTCTGGAAAAAAAAAACCAGCAATGATTAAGCGTGTAAGATCTTATTAAACATCTCAATGAAAAAGGTAAATAATTGCGGGAAAAGTTTGAAAATGTTATCTCTAGTGGAAAATATCAGTGACAACCAGTTTTCTACAGATGTTAGGGAACATTCTTGTGAATCAATCTCTTTACAGAATAACTGTGTCAAAACTGAGAACATAGATCATACTTTAAGATGAGAGTTGCTTTTTGTAACACAAGAAAAAAAAATTGAAATCATAATTAGTAACCAGGAGCATGAGTTCTCAGCTCACATGAAAGCCAAGTTCAAAGGTACTCCCTTTAAAAATAAAAGTGAGAGTTTGGAGTAAAATGCAAGGATGACTCACAGTCTAGAAAGCCTGCTTTGTAGTATGAGACTAACAGAACAGAACCTAATTATCTTAACAATAAGAAGGTTAGAAGGCTGGCTAATCATCATCTGTAAAGTATGTAAGCTGAAAGAAGAAGAAGGTATGGAGCCAAAGTGAAATTCAGTTTTTTAAGACTACAAGCCAGGAATGTGACTTTGAGAGTAAGATTAATTAAGTACTGATTAAATTTACTCACATATGTAGAATATGTACAATGAGAAATATTTACCTTTAAAAAAAACCCAAATCACCTCATTCACTTTAGTTTAACAGTAAGTAAAAGGCTTCATAGAAAACAAAGCAATAGCAAAAAAAATCCCCATAAAATCCCCCCCAAATCAAAAAGAAATCAAACCAAACTAAAAACTAAACTGATAAAGCACTTGGGCCAAATGACACAAAATATCTCAGTAGATAATTATAAGCTTTGTCTTTACACAAGGTGGACCAGAGCCCATCAACTGCGTCCTCTTTTCCAGAATTGAAATATTATGTCTGTTAAAGTCAATGTCTATACCTGCCCCACGTAGTTTGAGGTTGCATCTCAGAAGCTTTTTAGTAAAAACTCCCATGTTTTGTTCTCTAAAAAACATGGAATATAAGATTTTAATGTGCTATTTTCCATGTCTGTGATATTTTGGGTTTGGACCTTTGTCAGAAGGAGAAAGTGACACTAAAAGTTCTAGTGAAAAACTGCAAGGAAAATTCAATTAGAATGTAACTAAAAAGGCATGTATCACGACAAATACTGTATCTTTGGGAAACTCTAGTGAGTATTAGTTCTCATAGTACACTGCTCTGAAATTATCTCTGAAATTGGCCATGCAGGTAGGACTCCACAGTGTATTTTTGATTTACCTAGTATGTAGCCCAGCCAGTAGTGCAGTAAGCATTTAATTTTACTATAAATGAAAGACTTTGAATTTTAAAATATAGATGTGACTTTTCTGTGTTGTAATTTTGTTACTCTGCGTATTTTTATGTGAAAATAGTTATCAATCAAGTTTCTCCTTCATGAGCAAACCATAAGAGGATAAGCCACATAGGAAACAAATTTCTTTCTTGAAATTCAATAAGCACCATTTCGGGGCTGCCCAACTATTTTTCCCAAATCTTAATTTTCTGCATGTTCATTTCAAAATAATCTCTGGATATTTCTTGTTTACTTGGTGGACATGGTGAACTCGTTTCATTTGCTTTTAATTTGTTTTATGTCCTGCAGTTTGGCATTAATTTCTTTTGCAAGTTTTTATTTGCTTGGGGTCTTACAAAGGACTATATCTGCATGTTATCACCCTGGTACCCAGGAATCAAACTCACCCAGTGACCTGTGTATGGGGTTCATTCTGGTCCACTGAAGATGACCATTTTGCACCTTGAGGATAGTGAAACATAACATTACAACTGCATAAAGTGCATTAGGACCATTCTGGCTCATCCTTGTACAAAAAGAAATGTAAGTCCATTGAAACTATGCAAATTGGAGTAAGAAGACCAAGCAGGAAAAAGAGATCGGTAAGGAATCAATTTCTGTTCATGCAATTGTAGAAAGCCCCTCTTGCCCAGCATTAGGTTAGTATTTTCACACACAGAATCAGCAACTCTGAGAGAGACCTTCAGGATCATCTTCACAGAATCATGGAACATTCTGAGCCGCAAGGGACCCACAAGGATAATCAATCCCCACTGTTAGGTGAATGGCCTGTGCAGGGATTGAGACCCCAAACCTGGCATTATAATCACCCATCTCTAACCAGCTGAGCCAATCTCAGGGCTATCCAGGCCCACCATCATCCAGCACCACCACTATACTCCCTAAACCATACCCCCAAGTGCCACATCCCAACACCTCTTAAATACTTTTAGAGATGGTGACTCCACCATCTTCCTAGGCAACTTATCCAATGCCCAACTACTCTTTCAGTGATTTTTTTCCCCTGATATCTAATCTGAACCTCCCCTGGTACAACTTAAGACCATTCTTCTTGTCCTTTCACTTGAGATATGGCAGAAGAGACCAACCCTCACCTCACTACAATCTAGTTTCAGGTAGAGAGCAATGAAGGTCTCCCCTGACCTTCCTCTTCTCCAGACTTAAAACCCCTACTCCCTCAGTAACTCCTCATAGGACACATATTTTCTAGACCCTTTACCAGCTTCATTGCCCTTCTGTGGACACACTCCACCTCAATCACCTTTTTGAAGTGAGCAACCCAAAACAGCACAGGATTCAAGGTGTGGACTAATCAGTTCTCAGTAAAGGGGGATAATTAATTCCTTAGTACTGCTGGCTATACTCTGAGCAATTCTCAATGCACTCTTCCCCAAGGCAGTAGCTGTGCATGGAGCTGTTGTAACCCAAGGATAGGACCCAGCACTTTGCCTTATTGAACCACATACAGCTGGTCTTGGCCCATCTCTCCATCCTGCCCAGATGCCTCTGCAGAACCTTCTTACCCTCAAGCAGATCCACACTCCCATCTAACTTGGTGTCACCTGCAAACTTAGTGAGGATGCATATGATCCCAATTGTCCAAAGCATTGATAAAGATATTAAACAGGTCTGGCCAAAATTATGAGCCCTGGGGAGCGCCACTAGTGACCAGCTGCCAGTTGTGTTTAGTTCCATTTAGTTAATTTTGAATATGAATTATTTGGAATGAATAAAAAAACCCAAAGAAACAAAACTGAGATGCCCTCTACACCTCCCCTTCTGTGCCCTCCTCTCCCCTCTCCATTCGGCAGCTAAACCCCACACAGCCATTCCCTGATTCCCCACTCATGATGGAAGGAGAGAATCATAAAGATGAAAGGGAGAAAAACTCACAGCTTGAGGTAAAGACAGTTTCATAGGTAAAGGAAAAGCTGCACATGCAAGCAAAGCAAAACAAGGAATTGACTCACCACTTCCCATGGGCTAGCAGGTGTTCAGTCAGGAAAGCCAGGCTTCATCACGCATAGCGGTGACTTTGGAAGACAAACACTCTTAATGTCCTCCCCTTTCTTTTTTTTCCCCCCCAATTTATATGCTGAGCATGATGCCATACAGTGTGGGAAATCCCTTTTGGCGAGGTGGGATCAGCACATTGCTCTGTCCTCTCTCAACTCCTTGTGTACCCCCAGCCTGCTCCCTGGTGGGTTGGGATAAGGAGCAGAGAAGACCTTGATGCTGTGCAAGTGCTGTTCAGCAATAACTAAAATATCCCTGTGTTATCAACATTGTTTCCAGCACAAAACTAAATCATAGCCCCATAGTAGTTACTATGAACAAATTAACTCTATCCCCAGCAGAACCAGCAGAACAAGTAAAGCTGGGTTAATACTGGAATACAATGTGACCTTGTAAGAAGTGATGGTGTTGTATAGCAAGTGGAATTCTTCTCTCTGAATGATTGCTCCTGGACTCCTGCTCGGAGTTATAAATATGCAGTGGATTGCTGCAGATAAGCCACAGATTCCAATTGTACATTTAGCTTTTTGAAAGTTGTAAGAGGAGAAAAGTACATTCTGCTGTTCTGACCAAATGCCTTTTACTTACATACTTTGATCACAAATTTGTGTACAGTCTACGGAAAGTTTAGTTTTAATTCTGTGCTTTAGAATATTTAAGTCATAGTAGTAAATATTAATTGCAAACATTACAGATGATCCTGTGGTAACCTGTAACAAATTGCCTCCTCATAGTACAACACAGGTGGAAGATCATTATTCAGATTAACTAGCACACACTTTAATATCCTCCAAATTAATCTTATAAAATGCATGACATATTCATCAAAATAAAGACTGTCCTGCAAAATTTGGGACAGATGGCAGTGCAAGATGACATCTTTTCTAAATCTGTCAAAATATTCACTCATTCAAGGAACATGATTGGTTGCACATTGTGGGTGCATTATTAAAATAACAAAAGCAGTGAAATTCACTTGCATGAACACCTGCTGCTAGAGTGACTTAATATAAGTAAGTCAAAACATATAATTAAGTAATATAAATATAATTACTTCACTGACAAACCAGTTAACAGTGGCTATTGCAATTCTTAAAACATTTTAAGTCAGTGAATTACACCTGTATTTGGATTTACAACATTTAAAACCAAAACATACATTCCTAAGTGACACTTAAGGAAGTATGCTTCACACCATGTAGCAAAATATAAGAACAGACACACAACAGGCCTACTGGTTGTCTGCTAGATCAGATGGTATATATTCCTTTACCACTTGAAACAGCAGAGTATAGAACTGATTGATAAGCCAAATATCACACACAGTTTAGATTTGAGAATTCAAAGCACTATCTGTTCTCTACTGAGGAACTGACATGGGGGCAGAAACAAAAATTCTAGAAAAGAAGAGCTGAAGATTTTTTTTTTCTTCAAAATTGAAAATCTCAAAAACTCTGCTTATGAAATCTAATACAACTCTTGTGGAAGGAAATCTCATAAAGGTATGAATATGATTTTTATTTCAAATCATGGCAAGATCTTCAACACCCCCTTATTTTGTTCTCTGCTCTGTCCTCAGTGAAGTCAGGCAATGCTCACCTGTTCTTAATGCGGGGTCTTGCACTCTAGATGGTGTAAGTGCTGTATTAAACTGATTAAGTGAACATGCTGTGGGGTGAAACAAGGTGTACCTGTGGAGGCCTAAGCACATATTTGCTACACCACCCTCAGTCTGAAACTATACACAGGAATGAACCAAAGACCCTGTATTGTAGCATGTGGCAACAACCACAGGGCCCCCACTTGACCATTACTTAGCTTAGTGGCTAGCTAATTAAAATTTGAACATCAAATAACTGGTCTCCTTATGAAAAAAATTGGACATCTATTTCAAATGAATGGGCACAGGGCAAATGTCTGCTTTGCTGTTTTTTTTTTTTTTTTTTTTTTTTTTTTTTTTTTTTGGGGAGGACGGGGAATAGAAACAAAATGCTTCATTGCTTGGTGTACAATTATACTGTCAGCTCCACGAAAACGCAGATGAGTGAATATGGTAACAACAGGCTGGTACTGTAGAAACCGCTACTGCAAAGGGTTAACAAAGACTGCACTTGCTGAACATGACCACGGAGCAGAGAGATCGGCAGTGTGAATTGTGTGATCCTCCCGAACACGCACACGCACACATGGGGACACCTTCACTCTCCGTGGGCGCAGTGCCCACCTGTCCAGCCCCCCGGTGTCCGGCCCGGCTCCGCCGGCGCCGCTCCGCGCGGGGATGCGCCGCTCCTTCGCGGGGGGCTGTGGATGGAGATGCGGTTTCTGTAGCGCTGGGCTGGCTGCGGGGAGCCATTGGCTGGCGGCTTTGTGAATTTCATTCAGTTTGGTCCAATAGCGGGAGGAGAGCGCCTGGTACAGCCTGGACCTCTCCCCCCCTCCTCTCTCTCTCCCCCCCCCCCCCCCCATCTCCCTCTCTCTCCCAGCTCGCCTTGCCTTGCAGATCAGTCTCTCCGCGGCTCGGTCTTTCTGCATAGGCAATCACAGCTTCTACTTGCAGACTCAACTCTCCCTCTCGCACTGATTGCAATGAATTTTCTGCCTGAATGTAGGTCGCTTACAACCGAGAACACAAGTTTCCTTCAAATCCAGTGTTGTTGTCTTTCTTCTTGTTATTTTTAATTTTTCCCCCCTTTCGTGGTCGTTGCATTCCTTTGGAGAAGCCAATCGCTTTGGATTCCAAAAAGGGGAGCAGGAACCGTATGTGAATAATCCTGGCTGCATGATAGCCCGAGAGGATTTCCTGAAAGATTTTGGCTGTGTAAAAAAGACCCCTATGCTTCTTCAGCTATCCCAGTGTTAAGGTAGGAGTACCGGATTTGCAGTTTGAGTGTTCATTTTCATTTTTTTTCCCTGTTGTTTTTTTCTGTTCTTCCCCCCCCCCCCCTTTTTTTTTTTTTTTTCTCGGCGAGGGTGGGGGAAGAGAGGGAGAGGTGTTGCAGTTGGTACTCTGGCAAAGGGCGAGCAGTTTGCTGCAGTCGTCTGTGCTTTTACTTTTCCCATCATGATAAAGCGATACTTTCTTTTTGACATTTCCACCATCACACGCGATCTTCTTGTCACATATGCATATTTATGCAAATTCATTTCTTTTTTACCCACTTCGGTCTTGTCCCTTATATCTTCCTTGCACCATAATTTGTTTGGGGGCATTTTGCTGCAATCAGCTATTTGGAAAGGCTCTCAGGTTCTGTGTGAGATGTTTACAAAGTAGCTTTGCTTTACAGGGAAATAAACAGAAGAGTGTGGAGGAGAGGAGGGAAAAATATCTGCAGTACAGGCAGAGAAAGAAAGAGCGAAGCCACAGTTTCTTGCAAGCGCGAAGAGGGGCAGGAGCGGTACCTCATGCTCTGTGTGAGCCTGTGGTTTTCAGGGAAACACAAAACCAACACGTAGGGTTTTGGTTAACCACTTTCCTTGCCACCACCACAGCCACGAAAAAGCAAAAAGGGACAGGGACGGGGACGGGCGGGAGGGGGACAAGGGAGGCGGCTGCTCGGAGGAAATCTTGGATCTTCTGGGATTAAGCGGTTCACCCGCTTTCGCTTAAGCTATTCCGTGGTGGGTTTCCTTTCTTCCCCCCTTCCCCCCATTTTCCCCCCTTTCTTTACTCCTTCTCCTTTCTTCTTTTTCTTTCTTTATTTCCTTTCCGGGCACGGGTAAAATGCCTGCTTTTGTGATGGGCATGGGCTTCCGCACGTGATGGAGCGGGGACTGGCACTGGGGAGAGCCAGCGTGCGCGGACCGGTGGCGGGGAAGGGGGAAGGGGGGGCGGGGGGGAAAGAAAAGGAGAAAAAAAGAGGCAAGCACCACCAACACTCACCCCCACCCCCCCCCCACACACACTCCTCCCCAGCTCGGCAGTAAATCGGCTTCTCTGCAAAGCTGGGGCGGGGGCGGGCGAGGCGGGGGCTGGCGGCGTGAGGCGCCTCCGCGGCCGCCGTGCTTTGCCCCTTCCCCGCGGGAGAGGCCGCCGGCATCCCCGCAGCGCCCCGGGGAGCGGGGGCGGCCCCGCCGCAGCCGCCCTGACGGACGGGGCCCGAGAAGCCGCCGTTCCGCCCGCCCGCCCCCGCACACATCTCGCGGGCGCGCAGGGTCGGGGCGGGCAGGGCGCGTCCCGCGCAGCCGCTGCGGAAAGGTGCGGGACTCGGGCAGCGGGAGCGGACCGGGGCGGGTGTCCCGCCGTCGTGCCTGGAGCGGGGCTAAGAATAGATGGCGTCGCGGCCGGGAAACTTGGCCGGTTTGGGCGCGCGGCGTGGGGGGAGAGAAGTTTGCGGGGGACGCGGCGGCAGAGGCGGGGCGCGGCCGCCAGGTGGCGGTGCGGGCCCTTCCAGCCGCGCGCCCGCCGCCCCCCGCGCCGCAGAGCCGCGCGCCCCGCCGCGGGGCCGTCCCGCGCGCGCCCCGCGCCGCCCGGAGCTGTGGCGCTCGCGGGACCGGGGCCGGGGGCGGGCGGGGAGCGCGGGCGGCGGCACCGCCGGGACCGGGCGGGGAGCCGGGGGCACGGCAGAGCCTGAGCTGCCCTTCAGGGTGCCCCTGCCCGGCTGTCCGTCTGCAGCCTCCGGGGTGCTGCTGCTGCCTTTCGTAGGGATGGCTGAAACGCACGGCCGAGTTCGGATGTTTGGTATTTGGAGAGAAACCGACACCGCCACCAAAACCCAAATATAGCCCCCACACCACCCTTGAAAACACCCCTTCAGCCTGATGTTTGATCAGTTTTGAAAGCAAGCCGGTTTGGTTTTAAATTAATAACGTTAAGGACATACATGCATGTGTTTAGGAGATTAGAATGCAAAGCTTAATTGGAGGAATTTACAGTTACACCAAAATGGAAATCCCTGCTGTTCATCTCTTCCTAAACATAAATACATCTGCTAATGCAGATCTCATGTATTAAAGGGTAATATTATTTCCCATATCATGTGGGACAAAAATTTTTATTAGATATATAAAACCTCAGTTAGCACTAAAGAAATAAACTCTGTCACCTTAAGGAGCAATTATTTCCACTAGGTTTAATTCTTAGCTAAGAACACTGCTTTGCATTGTAAAAGTGAACTGATTGCATACGTCAAATGAACTCTGCATTTTATTTTCATTTTACTTACTTTATGTCCGATCTATTAATATCTGTGTAGGCTTCTGTATAGGTAGCCTTTATATAGATGTGCATTAAGGCAGGAAATTCCAAGTATTTTTTGCTTATATTGCTGAGTAGAGGGTTGCATGCATTGTGTTATGAATCATATTCCAATGAATCATTAAGGTTTGAGAACCATGAAAACATGTCATGCAGTTTCTGGTTACTCAAAACAGCAATGTCTATGGTGGCATGTAATTTTCTCAGAATAATAGAAAAAGAAATTTAATTTTGACATGATTTTTATAATCATGAAATTATTAGTCCTTTGTATATAAATACAGCTATTATTACCCTTTCTCTCTCTTCTCTATTCATATGCCAGTGTATTGTACAGATCCAATTTTTTTTTGGTGGCCGTGTGCAAGAGCAACCTATTAAGCTGTACCAAATACTAAAACTGAAATTCAGTTTGACATCCCAGAAATCTTGGTCTTATATTGAATAAAAAATTAAAAAAAAAAATCAAATTAGCTCTGAATTATCTTGTTTCTCAAGAGGACCGAGCTAACTTAATTTGAATACTTTTTTTATTTTTTTAAATTTTTCATTGAATATAATGGCCCTTAGTTTTGATCTCTACTGGAATACATTCATATAGATAAGAAAATACATTATCCTTTTGCATTTCTGGAGGGAGTGATTACTCACCCACTATTGTTTTAAAATGCAGCACTGTATCACAAAAACATAGACTGGAAATTCCAAAATTCCCTATGTTTTTTTCTTGATCAGCAAAACATAGTGATCAGTGTCATTTCTTTTAAAGTCATCACAATGCGAGCGAACAAAAGCAAGCCTCATAGCAGGAAGGAACAGGCCAACTGGATTAAATTAGGGCAAGTGATAAAACTGGGAGCTTTACTGGAGATGCTGTGCTAGCCTATATATTTTGTAGTCTTCCAAATACTTTATCTTCAGCTAATCCCATGTTCTTGGGCAGATCATTCACCTGAAAATGTTTACATTTGATAAAAATGTCAATCCTAATAGCATCCTTCAGCTGGAGACCTGTCATGCAGAGATGGAGGCAAGAGGCAGAAAGAAAACCTATTTAACTGGAGCTCTGTATTAAAAATATTATAGAGAAACAAGGATCTGTTTGGCCTTTTTTATTTTTTAACAAAAGATTGATTCAAGCAACACTTGCTGATTGCTACATAGAGGTTTGCACGTTTGTTTTTGACAGGTTCTCAATACAGCCTCCTCTTGGCCTTTCAAGCACTCACACTGCTATTTGATGGCTGAATCACATAGTGTAAAGAACAGCTCCACCTGGGTAGGACAGGAATAAGCATCGTGCTATAACCAGGATATAATTTAGTCATTCTGTAGCTTGAAGACTTGTCATCAGGATTCAAGATCTCTTCTGCATGAGTAAATTGGTTAGTTTTGTGCACAGCATTACAAGGCTGGGAGTCTTTACAGTAATAAAAATCTAATAAAATATAAACAAAAGCTGCACAAATCAATGTAAATATCTCATGTCCAGCTATAGCTATCCTCTGTCATAATTCAACTCAAGTACTCATAAGAAATGTTAGTAAAGCATTTATGCTGTGAGCCATTTTGATCCTCACATCTGACAAGGTTATGTACTCAACTATGTCACCTTTTAATAGTTCTCCACTTCTCATTGTGTTTGTTTTAGTAGTCCCCAGATTGGATTTGAAAGAAAAATAAAAAAGCACCAATAAAAAAACCCCAAACACCCATGAGAAAAAACACTTTGCTGTCTAGTGGAGAAAGAGCAAGTAACAAGTTTTATTGGCAATACTCTTGGAAAATTTTTTGCAATGAGATAAGACACAATGACAATAAAGTTTTCTCAACTTGGATATAAGGAAAGAGAATAGAAAACTGAAAGATACAATTTAATAGACAGTCAGCAATGGTTGAATTTAAAAAGTAGGAAGTTTTTCTGGAAACATTTCCAGCAAGCTCATCCCTCTTTAAGCTCTTCCCCCATGTAAACAAATGGAGATGAATTTTGACATTAAAAATAAGCTGTATATGAAACAGGGTTACTTTATGGCTTGCATGCATAGCTGACACAGGAGTGAATAGAAGCAGCCTCTGTAGAACACTGGCTTATCCTGTGAGATCTGCAGTGGGGCTTTACCAGTGTCATGGCTAATTCAAACCAAATGCATTACCACATGCTGGAACAATCCCTAGCTAGGAATGTTCAGATTTGTACTGTAATAATCTAAAAATAAATTGTAGTCACTGATGTCACAATGTATGATTCTTTCAGCTGTCTTCTGCGCTGAGCCCACACACCACTCCTTGTCATAGGACGTATTTCAGTAAGTGTGTACCACTGGAGAGCTTTAGTGGAGGGTTAGGATTTTCTATGCTTGTCTATCTTCTGTTATTTGTGTGCTAACTGAGATTTGAAAATTGATGGGAAGGCTGAGCCTTTTAAGAGAGGAAAGCTTTGAAAATGAGTGGTACTCTTACTGACTCTGCAGTTACTCTTACAATTTCGTATATAGTATGAATATAAATAGAAATTTGTATTTATTTGTGTATGAATTTATTTTGAAATGAATTTAAATGCTTTTGAAATTTAATTACACAGATCATTAGGACTAAGCCCCTTCAATGTTTAACCATAAAAGATGATACGTGAAATAATACTGGCATGATTTGGTGGTAGCAAACTTCCATCTAGCAATATTTTTCAGATTTGCATCTGTTGAATACAGCAGACAAAATGAGAAAGACCACAGCTTCTCTGTTCAGACAGTTCAGAGGGAAGACGTTTCCTTTGTCCTCCAGCTGGAGGTAGTCATTGCCAATTAGAAGAGGTCTAGGACAGCCAGAAATGAATGACGACAATCATGAATAGGATTTCTGACCCAAAGCGTTAATTGAAGTGGTCTAATGGCTTGATTATTTTGAAAATTGCTGTTACTGTAGTGTCTGTGTGGGCTGCAGTCCCAGTACAGACCCAGAAGGAAGATATTTTCAAGCTCTGTAGTAGGGTTGCTGTCAGGTGAATGGTCTTTCCAGGACTGACCACTGATCTTAGTCAGTGCCATCATGTGGTGATCTTGCGATACTGTTGTCAGATGTAGCTGGGTTAGTGAACAAGCTTCTTGAAGTCTTAACATCACTTTGGACCCTTAGGGAGAAGATATGCGGTTTAATGCCTCCAAGTCGTTCAAAAATCTGTTTAGAGAAATAGCATGGAGAGGGCTCAAATAAATTAGGTATATTTTATGTAATTGGGTTTATTTCACAGTTTTAAACGCTGGTAGAAAGTAAATGAACAGACTTCAAAAAAATCTCTTGCTTGGTATGTGGTTTTGCTCCAAAACAGATTTTGAAGTAATTATCTGCAAATATCTGTTTGTTCTATTCCAATAAACACATACTGCATTATACATCAAATTCTGACTTCTGATATATAAAGACCTTACTTTGTATCCATCCAAATGGAATAAAACCAGGACAAAGCTGATAGCCTCTTTTGAAATAAAAGAATTTTGAATCAAGTCAGATTTCTATTCTTTATTCATATATCTTTCTACTGATTTTTGTGGTACTGATTTTAGACTTAGGTTTTGCAGAAATCTTATGCTTGGAAGTAGACTTGCCAGACAGTTTTTCTCCTCTTAAATAAAGGTTTTTGCAGAGACTCCAAAGAACTCTGCAATTAAAAAGAACAGGGGTTTACTTAACAATTATCAGTAGTTTAATTATATAACTAAGAATTCTTTCTCTGAAAAAAAATAGGCTTTTCTTCCCCCCACCCTTTCTCTTTATTTCTTTACTTACTTTACTCCAACATATATATGATTTATCACTTATATACCACTTATGCATGAAATACCTCTTCTGAGTACTTGGTCATATACAGAACAAATTACCTTGAAATTGTATAACAAATATATTTATTCTTTGAGATATGATTCTACCTTTTCTGATCTATTGTGAATGTTTTCCAGACACATCTTTTCAAACAAACAAAATTAATATATTATTCATGTAGAACACCATATAAGATATACGCCATATGCTCTCTAATGTACAACGCATTTTTTTACTAATTGTTTTACTGGACATAGCATAAACCATTAACATTAAAAGACCTGTGCAACAGGACCAAGATAAATGGACCATTGACAGATTAGTGTCATGAAATGAGGTCTCTTGGATTCAGTGTAAAGATACCTGTTAAGTTCAAGAGGCTTTTGGTCAGGTTCTGGGAGAAAGTAGTATTTGGATAAAATGGTATGGAGTATTTCCATAGAGCTGTCAATATCATATATAATTTTTATAATTATAAAAAAAAAATTTAAAATTTTTCTCCAACTTCCCATTAATTTCTGCTAAAGAAATTATATTCAAACCTTTGTTTGAAAACAAAAAAAGAAGGCATAGACTCTGAAAAATAATGCATCTCCATCCCTTCCTCGAAGAGCTTGTTGTAAGCATGGATGATTATGCACACTAAAAGAGTATGCTAGATGATACAGGACCATGTTTTCTCAACTCATGTTTTATTGGTGACTGTGTTTATAAAGACAAATGGTTATACAGACTTGCTTCCATCTGTGATTTCTTTCTGAAGTTTCTTGGATTTATTTGTCAAAGGAACTGGGCGTGTTTTAGATGGAGTATTCACAACCAGTCTGCTCACCTTTTGATTCAGTTATCTCATTACTTGTGGTGGTGCTCAATTTCTTGCCAACTCTTCAAACTTGCATTTTAACACTGGTAAATAATTCTCCTGGATGCTCAGTTGCAATGTTTTTGGATCATAGATTTTAGTATTCTTCTATAGGTGATTTATGACAAAAAAGGGGACAAAAATCCTCTCCTGGATTCCAAAGAATTATTCAAGAAGAGGTGAAGCTCAATGTAAATCTTTGGTACATCTGCCATTGCCAAAACTCTCTGACATTTTTTTATTGATAGGAATGCATCTGAATTTCACTGGATGTCTTAGGCAAATAATGGAAAGTGATTATGATTAACAACTAGAGGAAGCAACTAGTGAGTTGGTGCTGTATGAAATGTACCCTTCACCCAAATTTCAATGCAGAAGGTCCAATGCAGCACTTCAGGGAAGCATTCATCAATCATAGTGTTTCTTCTCAGTCAGATATGTAGTCACTGATTGGTTTGCTATAGTTTCCCAATCCAAATATAACTCTACCAATAATGTAATTATTATTATGTCTGCCTACTGCATTTTATATGATCTACATGAAAGCAAAGATAAGTTCTCTGTACACAATGGCATGAGGGGAAGTAGAACTTCCTGCAAATTATACACAGCTGGACAGATGAGCTGTGGTGCCTGAGGCTGTGAATTTGTATTAACACAGCCAGCAGTAGGTCTGCTTCTTGAATTAGAAATGTTCAGTATGTGTAGTTTTCAAATGTGCAGGTGGTGAATTTGGGGATGGATGATGTAGATCCAGTGGTTTTTACAGATTAAATAATAGCAGTTGGCATAACTGGAAATTAGTCATGGAGCTGGATAAGAAAGCTAGCGTGTTAATTTCATGCTCATTGTGATATTATTTGATTTACTTCAGATATACAAGTTAGAGTGCAGGTGGACTTACTGCTTAAATCTAAAGAGTCTAATTAAGAAAATACATTTCTTTGTTTAATCCTACATTTATTATGTCTTTCTTTTTGTCAAGATCTTGTAGTTAAGTGTGAGTTACAGTTTTTGAAGACAACTGCTTCTTGTTTCTATTAGTTTGATGTCATCTTTATATAGAGATTTTTCAAATACAGTGTGTTAGGAATATAGAATGCAGGTAACTTGGCACTTATGTTAAAAAAAAAAAAAAAAAAAAAAAAAAACAAAACAAAACAAAACCTAGAAGCGCCAGTAAACTTTTTATACTGTTGTACTATAAAAGGCATGAGGTTTATCTACCCTGATCTGGTACAGAGGTTTGATGTTACTGAAATGCAGGGAATTAATGGTATAATTAGCATGTTCCTATACTCTTACACCAAGCTATTATGGTCATAGAGAGGCATGGAAGCAGAAGCAAAAGTTCCTCCCTAGAAGAGTTGGCTGACCCTCTCTTGTGCTGTAGAGTAGCAAATGTACATTTATCCTTGCAATTTTCAATCTGCATTTTATTTTTCCTGTTGGCTTTGGAAATAAGATGTTCTAGTGAATTTTCCTCTAGTCCAAATCTGTCTTGTCTATAAAAGTTTTAGTTTGAGAAAACCAACATTACAGCATGTAGTTAGAATATTTTATTTTCTCTTTATTTATTTCTGCAAGTTTTTGTTCCTGTTGTTTGTTTTTCTTTTTCTGTAACTTTTTTATTTGTCTTAGCATCCCAGAGCCTGTGAGATGTTTTCCACTCAGGACAAAAATAAAGGTGTAATACTGGTCAATATGATGACCAATGAAGTGGAAACTCCATTAATCCTTGGGTGTTTTGCATTAGCAGTTCTCTTATGCTGAGTTTGAGTTTCTTTTTGAGAAGGATTTATTGTTCTGGCAATGAAAATTACATTAGCTATGTAGAAGTTACACTAGCAATGCTGTAGAAAGGACAGGCAATGGGAGCTGTTGTAATAGTGCCAGTGTGCTGAATTCTCTTAGCTATTAAATACATAAGACTGTAAAGCTAAATAAGCCTTGCATTTTGTATATAAGTAAATGATCACTGGATAATAACACTTCACAGAAGGATCCTTCTGTGGTGGGTATAATTTTCTGTTTGCCCCTGGAGAATGGTCATTTGGTGAAGCTTGATACTTCACTGTTTCCCGAAACCAGTTAGAGCTGGTTTATTCAAGAGGAAACAAAATGTGTAAATAGGAGAATATACTGTCTGGAGCCTGAGACATCAATAAAGATGATGGAGAATTGGCAGTTCCATTTTGGGAGACAATTAATGGGTTTCTTAACAGCAGTGATAGCACTTGTAACACCACTTCTAGCTCTCAAAGCCTGAAAGCTAAACACTAAGCATATTCATTTCTGAGGTTGCATATTCCAGTTCTTACCTTCTCTGTGAAAGATGATGATGCTTCCTAAATGACCTAACCCCTCCCCCTCTTACTCATCACCCCCAGCATGTTGGGGTGTTTTCCTTCTCTTACTTATTACTGCCTCAAGAGGCCCATCCTAGTCAGTCTGTAAACAGGCACTGAGTTGCAGACAGATGACCAGTTTCAAAGGAAGGTTAACATGATTGACTTCTGCAGAAAAAGAACTTGATGGCACACAGGGATAGTAGACACACAAGAGCATAGAGAGTATAGTAGGTAGGAGGAGTGGCAGTTCGCATACTGTGCTCTGGAGAACTTCAACCAGCAGGACATAGATCGATTTGGATTTACAACAGGAGTTGATGCTTTTGAACATGAAGGTTTCATTTAGTTTGAGGAGGTACAATGTATCTTGACCTTACTGGTAAAGGTAAAAGTACAGTTTTTGATATCATCATCCCTCTGTAGAAATCTAGATTGTATGCTTTGAAATGGAGTCTTTCTTCGCAAAATATTTTAAATTTTTTTGTCCTAGTAAAATATTTCTATGAAATAGTTATTGGTATCATCACTGAATATATTTTTAGTTAGGAATGTTTGCTTGTTTGGGTTTTTTTTTTGAAGCTGTTTGTCCCAAGAATCATGAAAAGTCATCTTTTTTGCTTCATTTTAAATACTTGGGTTTTTGGAGTATTGGATTGTTTTGTTTTGTTGAGGTTTTTGCAGGAGGTTGGGGTGGTTTTGTTTGTTTGGAGTGTTTTTGGTAGTTTTTTTTGTTTTTTTTTTTCAGAAAAGTGCATGAAGAATGTGAAGAAATTTACCTGGGATTATATAAAGGCAGGCTTAACAAACTGTGGGTTTTAATGGTTCTGTCACTGGTACATGGGGGTGAGGGAAAGAAAATTGGAGTAAAATGTGCCTTCATCCTACTCATGTATATCACTTAGATATTAATGTAATAGTTGATAAAGACCATGCAGGTGCTGCTTAACCATTATTTTTCATCTAAGTTATATTCCATAGTTAGAGAACTTTTTTCTGTTCACATTTTAAAACAGAATTTATATACTCTGTTTAGCTCAAAATTTGCTAAGAAATAAAGCAGACAGAAGAAAGCAATTTTTCCTCAGAGGTTGAAGAGTGCTAGCCTTTCATGTTCTTAACAAGCACGCTTCCCCTGTTTATATAAATGGACATATTGCATACAACAGCAATTTTGAGAGCAATTTTTCTTTGCTTGCTGTGAACTGTATCGTTAAAAGATTAAAAGCATGACTAAGATCTCATTAATGCTGTTTTTGCATTGGTTTATACCACTGCCTTCAATGACACTGTGCCCAATATCTGAGTGTCTAGAAGTATCTGGTGCTTAAAAAAGGAGAGTCAGGTTCCAGGATTTCCCCCTTCTTTGGCAGCTAATATCCCATCATTTAATGTATTGATTTGGCAGAGGTCTTTTTTCAGCTAAGAAGAACTTGTTCTTTGTGGAGTAAATTGTTTACCAGCCAGCTATATGTGTTTGCCTTAGCGAATCTGAGTGAAATGGTCCATCACAAATTCATGTAACTGCATTAACCTTCTTGACATTGTGACTCTGAAAAGTTGAGGATAGAGGTGAATGACAGGAGGTGGTGGAAACGAACATGATTGATGCATATTTTACTAAATAGGCTTAGAACTTAAGTGAATTTTAGAGATAAATTTATCTTATAAATTTATTTGTCCCCTCTAGATGATTCTTGTTAAGGAAGAGTATGTTTTATCAGAATTTTAGTTCTTAATCCATGGTAATTTCTAGTATGTACTCAGATTTTTGTTTAGACAGGCAGAAGTTGCAGGTACAGGTGGAAGAGAATAGATGAAAAAAGTTAATCACAACATTTTTTATTAGTTTACACCAATTTCTTTTTCTGCTCTGATGTGTATTAGGATTGATTATTTCTAGTACATACATTTTCTATGAATAAATAAGCACTGAATTTTCTATAAGAAGATATCTCAGACTAGAAGTAGTTTTCTAGAGAAGACTAATAGAAATATGCCTGAGGAATTCAACTTTTTAGAACAATATATTGCCTTTATTTGCAAAACCAGAGAAAATATTCCACCAAAAAAAATGGATGAAGAATCTAGACTTTGCTAGATTGTTATATGCTGTCTAGAGTCTTTCATATATCTTGAGAATAGTTTGGGGGAGGGAAAAAAGAAACAAAGGAATGAATTTATTATTTTTGTTTCTTTTTTCTTTCTTTGTTTAGATTTTATTTGGCTAATGGCAAAACGGATTTCAAATATCTAGACTGATAACCTGCAACACCGCTCTGTCTTACTTTAGAAATGCACAAAATGGCCACTTTAGGGAAGGAAAGGAGAAGGTGAAGATTTGCATCTAGCTCAAATACAGAATCAGAATATAGCTCCAGCACTCAGACTGGGAAATACTTCTGGGTTCTCTGACCTGGATGGAACTGAAATCATGCTAGGAATCACTCTTGCTTATCCACTGTGATTTTGAAAGTACTAAGTTCATGGAATGCCATGACATAGCATGTACAGAACAACCAGGGGATCAGGCACAACCAGCATGGGTTGAGGAAATATAGGTCCTGCTTGGCCAATGTGATCTCCTTAGATGGCCAGGTTACCTTCCTAGTGGATGAGGGAAATGCTGTCTGCCTGGATTTCAGTAAAGCCTTTGGCACCATCTACGCCAGCATTCTCCCAGGGAAACTGGCAGCCCATGTCTTGGCCAGGTGCACTCTTGGCTGGGTTGACAAATGGCTGAATGGCTGGGTCCAGACTGGTGGTGGGTGGAGTTACACTGAGCTGTCACCTGGCCACAAATGGTGCTCCCAAGGGCTCGGTGTTGGGGCCAGTCCTATTTCATATCTTTATTGATGATCAAATGCAGTCTCAGAAGTTTGCAGAGAACAGCAGGTTGTGTGGGAGTTTTGATCTGCTGGAGGGTAGGAAGGCTCCAGGAATTGATGGGGCAAAGCCAACTGTATGAGGCACAGTAAGATGAAGTTCTGCATTCTGCATTTCAGTCACAACAACCCCATATAGGGTTTCAGCTCAGAAACCTAGGTAAGAATTTTAATTCTAGATTTTCATATGTATTGTTACACAAAGAGTGTTCATTTTAAGTATGGTAATTTTTAGGTTCAAGTGTTGCATGTCTATGGGGCTTCTGTACTGTAAGTTAAAAGTCTACAAAACAAATGGTAAGGAAAGCTGAAGCTGGAAGGTGAACAAAAGAGGGACCATTCTGACTGTAGTGATGGTTTTTCCCACAAATATCTACCATACAACACTATTGGGATTTGCAGTTGCAGGGCTGTCATAATAACAACACAAGACCTAAAGCATGAGAACATCAAGGGAAAAAGAAAAATGATGTTATGGAGGGCTCGGGAAAACACTGCTTCAGCGGCTTAGATGATAGCTTACAGGGCTGTGAATTGCAGACCCTTGACATTACTGAGGTTGAGATACTTATTTACTCAAGGCAAAACATAATTTAACAGCATTCATGAATGAGAAATTTGTATTGGATCACTTAAACTTAACATCAGAGATATAAAAATTGGGATCATGTAGGCATAACTTAGGCTTTTGCCTGGATACTTTCTTTTTCTCAAAAAGGAAGAGTATAGAGAATTCTAAGGGTATTTTTGTTTGTCTTTACCTTGCTTTAGATAAAGACAAAGTGTATCAGTAAACACCTTCATTTTTAAACTATATAGTGATCTTTTAAAACAAACCCCCATAATTTACTTTATGTTTTACTATATTCATCAAAATGGAGCAAGTGCTTTTTTGTACGCTGTTTGTAAGTACTAGGTGACTTTGTATCCCTTTATAACTTTTATTATTTCATAATGGATCCTTTGGAAGGAAGGATGTCCTCTCTTCCTAAGACTACATCATTTATCAAACAGTAATTGCCATGGTACATTTAGATGTACTATGACTTTGTAAATCATCAGAAGAATTGCCTAATAACCACATTACCCAATGCCTCAAGGTATTCCAAAATACAAAATCTAGCCACAGGCATTAACAACACACACAGTGATTGCTGTCATATTTTGGTGCTGTTCCCAGAAATGCCACATTCAGAAGGTTGTACTTTGAGGAATGATGCTGCATAATCAGATGGCTAAATTCATTAGAAACTGAGGTACCACAACAGGGAGTACAGTGTTATCTTTGATCATTTTGGCTTTTGTGGTGGCAAACAACAATATCCACAGAATTTCTTGATCTGGTTACCAACTGATTCAATCTTTCAAACTATTCCAAACACTGGCAGTTTGTGTTTTTTTTTTTTTTTTTCATCACATCTTTTAACTTAGCTTCATTTTTTTTTTCTTGAAAAGCACTGAAAAAATGCAGAAATTCCTCAGTAGTCCAGGTAATTACTCTGGACAATGAGATCAGTTGTTCAGTGGCTGGATGTCAGGCTAATTTTTTTAAGGGTTCAGCTGATACAAACTGAAGATGCTGAGAAATTCTTACTGTTAATTCTGGACTGTTCTGCTGTAAGAAAGAGGGAAAAACCTACAACAACCACCTCCCTCCTCCCTTCCCCCCCAAAGAAAGGATCAACAAAATCCCTTCTTTTACCACATGCCTAACTCATTAGGCGTTGATGAAAAATCCTTACAGGGTTGCTACTCTCTTTCCTAGTGTGAACTGTACATGTTCAGTAAGGCCATGTATAAACTGCCTTTTTTTGTCAAATGTCTACTAAATATATTGCACAAACTAGGAGAGCTGGAGGGGAATGCATTTTATTTTTAGTCCACATATTCTAGATAATCAATTCATACATGTGCTGAGCTTTGTGACAAAAATTTCACGCTTTTTTTTTCTGCAGCTGGTTCAATGAAGACATCTTTGGTGAGACACCAACAACCTCTGGATTTCAGTGATTTTCCTACTAGTAGATGAGCATCTTTCTCTCAAAGATGTCTTTATCAGATCAGTGAGGAGTCTATCTTTACTTCTTGCTAGTATATACTACTAGTTTAGCTCTGATGCCATAGTTTTTAATCTCTTGGAAATGGTGGGTTTTGGTTTTCACACTGAAAAAATATAGCTTAAGTGATTTGTTACTTATCCTTCCATCTAGATACTTTCAGATGCTGACCAGATTATTGTCTAGTAGGATTGTCATAAGTATATGCAGAAGATTTTTCTGAAGTTTTTAAGGAAAGACCTTGCTTGAGTCGCTGTGGGTTGGTTCATCCTGCATACCAGAAATTTGTTTTCAAATGAAGACAGTCATGTGCAAATTAGTTATTTTAGCTTCTCAGTGCAATTTACAGGAATAGTTAAGAATTTTGGGATGCAATTGACCTTTTTTAAGTTTTTCTTCAGAATGAGATGAAGCACTTGTGATTAATGAATCAATGAATTTGATTGGGTAAAACTGGATCCAGGTCAGTTTACATTGTTCAGAGACTGTAAGCTGTTGCCTTTCCTGTTCTAAAGCCTGTCTGAGACACCCATATTATTGGTGAAGCAAAGGTCCCTTACAATTTATTCCTTTCTTTGTGTTTATGTTTATGTAAAGTTACAGGTCTTGGTTTGAGATAAAGGGCTCCTCTTTTCATGGCTTATAGTTCTTGACATTTGAATACCTGCATCATTCTCAAACACATTTTCCTTACAAAGCTGTGGGATTGCTGGATGTCTGACATGCTTGAGTGCCACCAATAGTCTAGGATCTAGCCTTAATTTTAGGTTATTATTGTACCTATCAGAGGCCTGAATCATTAGACTGCATTCCTGTCTGAACTTTTGCATGCTAGCACATTTGTCAGGCTTTCGTGGGTTATTGGTGTAAAAAAATTTTGTTCTTCTATCCAATATTGTCATTCAGTGGTTTTAGTTGTACATAAAAAATATCAACTACTCAGTTTTGATGTATGCAAATTGGTATGTATGAAAGAAATACAGTATTTTATATGCTGATTACCTCCAAGTACATTCTGTGTGAGACATCCTTTTGAAGAAATGTGTGGAGGAGTTTTACAGGATTTTCAATTATTCTGAATGTAAAAGGGGTGAAAAAAATACAAGGGGTATAGCATCTATTTGAAATAATTATAATAGATATATTTTACTGTGGCTGAGTTTAAGGACTCAGACTGTCATCTCTTATTCCTTTGGATGTTTTGATAAGCAGAAAACAGTGGAGATGTGGCTGATTTTTTTTTCGGAGTGGTGAAATACAATGTAGAATACTTACATTTAGAGGGCAAAGTTCACAATAGAATCACTGGAAACTTCATATATATTTCAAAAGGAAAATCTCCACGTGTTGCCTGCTTAAATGTATTTAACACAAGACATAAAATTCAAACTTCCAAAAGCAGCAACAAAACCAGCAGCTTTCATTTCTAGCTAACACTGAATATTTAAAATCCACTACTCTTTTTGGAATGATGCATTGCAGTATGAAAATTTGGAAGCAGAAGACTAGCTTCATTATATATAATAATAAGTGAGCACATTATGTAATTCTAATGGAAAATAATTCTGTTTCAATATTTTACTAAAGTATACCGATGAAGGGAATAGCTAATACAGTGGTTGTTGCAGCACAGGTATCTCCATTCAGCAGCAACTTTTAATATTTCTCACATGAAAAAGTCTAAAGAATTAGACATGTATGGATTTTTTTTTTTTTAATTCAAACTCATGGTAAAAAAAACATTTTTCAAATGAAAAATTTTCAGGTTCTAGTAAAAATAGCACTTGTACATGTATATATTATTGTATTCTTCAATTCATTTCAGTGTTTAGTGCTTTTTATTGTCTAAAAAAAAACGCTGCATGTGTCTACTTGATAATCTTGATGGCCTTAATGTTGAGCTTTTTAAAATGAGTGATTAAAAAAAAATGAAACAAATGCAAACTCAAATTCTTTTCAAAATTAAAAAAAAAATCATCTGTAATGGTTCTTTTACTGTGAAAAATTCTCACTTGAATACCCTCTAAGGGAGGATTTTTTTGAGGGCATCCATTGCAGGTGGATTCTTGAGTGAATACTAGCATTTTTTCATGCACCAGTAATCAGATAGTGATAATCTCTGCTCACAGTTGGAAGTGCTTATATGCAAGAATCTAATTTCAAAACCTTATGAGCTGTGTTTTCTACAAAGATTTTATTTTCTTGATATCTTAAGTTCATTTTCAACTCATGAGAATATTATTTAAAGAAAAAAATAAATAATGCAAAGTTAAAAGCTCTGCTTACAAACTCCTGTAAGTATTAAGAGCTGTATTTAAAAACAACAAGCATTTGCTGTGATATCCTGTTGTTTACTGAGGAACTATAAAAATTGAATTATTAACTAAAATCAGATGATGACTACAACACAATAGGTAGTTATCACTTAGCTATCTATGAGTCTCCGTTGCATTTTAGACATGTGAATCGGAAAAAGAATGAGAAAGAACTGCAAACTGCAGTGTTTGCACTTCTAATTATATATTGCTGGAATATTTAGTTTATTTTTAGAAATTTTCAATTGTTACTTGCATTCAGAATACCTTTGTTAGCATATTTACCTGTGGTCAGAAAATCTTTTATAGATTAGGGAATAGCTTGTTGAAAAATAACATACACAACATTTAGAGTTTGCAGTATTGGAAAAAAAAACAAGGAGTTATTGCTGCATGGGCTTGTCACCAAAGGGGTCTTTTGAGCTATTTTTCAAAACTTTTGAAGATCAGACCACTTAAGTGCCTGGTCTGAGCTTACACTTTGTCATTATCCTTCCACCTTCTAACTTCCGCACATGTGTGTTTCAGGAGCCTATGTGCATTCGGAGGGGTATTTCTACAAATATTTTAAAGCACTGTGCAGCAACTCCAAGTTACTGGATCAGTACACATCCTCACAGTGACATAACTGTGCTGTTTAGCCCTCCAGAGGTTGGTGCTTTTCTCAGGCAGAAAGTCCTCTGGGACCTGAGCCGTGGTCTTTGCAGACCACTACAGTGTGACGGACCAGTTTGGTCAGAGTCAGTTTTGTTTCACTGTGAGACTCAGGGTATATCAGCACTTCCAGACCTTTTTGAGCTAAAATTTATCTTGTGGTTTGCAAAGTGCCAGCAGTTTTGTGCTTGTGGAAGAGACTTTTAAAATATATTTCTCTTTAATGCTCTTCTTGAGAACTTGTGATAGTTATTGCTGTCAAAACCATGCTCTTACATGTGTTTTATAATTTTCCAGTAGCATCTAACAGCTATTGTCAGAATTTCCTCCCAAAATTATGTGTCCAATAGACTGAAGTCAAGTATGAGACAGCAAGTATGAGACTTGGATATGTTGACTGACTTCTGGAGTTTACTGATCTCATGAGAACTTTTATTGACTTCAAAGGGCTCTGGATCAATCTCTTAGTTTTTGCTCAAATCAACTGTAGTCTTTCTTCAATTTTTAACACTGAAATAGTAAAAGGCCAACATATTCATAACTCATTCACTCATGAATATCTTTATTCTTCCAAGTAACAGCAGGGTAGAGAAAAGCAATTGACTTCTCAACCAGACAAATGGAAAGAGTAGAGATATTGTACTCATGACAATCATAAATTTGGGGTTGTTATGACCTGTAATCAACAGCATATGATACAACCTATTGCTATTGCAGGCAGGAGAGCTAAAGATGACTGACAGCCTAGAGCAAGTAAGATCTAGCTGAAAACAGAATGTTCTAAATACAGAACAATGACTCTATATATAGCCCTACAGTGAGAGAAATCTTTTCATTTCTCCTTCTGATGGGAGACAAGAGAGGATTTACTTGACTTTTGGGAAGCTTTAGAATCTTCAGCAAATATTCCAAGACACTGGAAACATTTTAGGCAACTTACTCAGTTCATGTAATGGAGTTTAAATAAATTTACCAGCATACTGATTTCCTGCTTTGGGGAAATTTGAGGGTTCTTAGTATTATTGTGTTTGCTATTTGCTTGTTCAAGTAATTATTCTGCACTGTCCACTGCCAATTTTAGATTATTCTAAATACAATAGATTCAGTTAGAACATGGAGTGGTTGATTAGCTGAGGATTGAGATAATCCATCGTCACGCGTTAATGCTTCCCTTGTGGGTATTCCAGTGACCTCTCATAACTCTTAACCTTTATCTAACATTTGGTACATGGTTCATTCAGCACAATAAAACTATAATGAATGATTAAGTTGTAATTAATGAATTTAACTTCTTGCATTTGACTGAACTCTTAGTAGAAGCATTAAACAAACTGCATTTGTTTCACAAATGCCTTTTGAATGCCTTAATCAAAAGTATTTAGGGTCACATTTTTCTGCGGTCTTCACAGACTATTTGAATTTACAGGAAAAGAAAAAAAAACAACAAAACTCTTACAATACCGAATATGTTTACCACTCCTTCTGTAAAACACCTTAAGTTAAAATTTCAAGACTCAATATGGCCTATTGCTGCTTGAGGACTTCACACCATTCAGCTGACAGTAAAGTAATCTGGTAGTGAAGAGGAGGTTGTACTGCAGGTGCCACGCCCCAGTTGTAGAGGAAACTTAGTTTAGTTTTCTGTCCAGAAAAATCCATTTCAACCTGTGTCACTGCCTCTTTTTCTTGTAGAGATAAGGAATTGAGTTGATCATGAGGTTCCTCTGAAGACAGGATCCTTCTCTTGTAGGCTTCTCGTGCACTCCCAACATAATAGTAATGCTGGTAGTGACTGCCACCATTGCTGTTCTGTCACACTTTATCCCTAAAAAAGGAAACACATTTTTAAACATTTACTTTTTATATGTGTTTTGATTTTGGTAAACTGCCAAAACTTGCCTGAGAAGGGAAAACTGATAGTTTTAAGTGCAGTCCGGATAAACCAGAATGGAATTTAATTAGAGGAAGAAAGGTTTCCAGTGAAAGACTTCTCCTCATTGGATTTGAGCGAAGAGGAATTGGAACCTTAGATGTAAGTTCTCTGTAAATTTTTCTTGTTGCTCTTTGTTACCAAAGTAAATTCTGTCTGTATTTAGACTGTGAACCTGGGGCAGGATTTGAAACAATTGGGGCAGACTCAACTCAAGACCCAGATTAAGCCATGATCTGTAACTGCTTGGTGGTTACTTTCACATCTCTCTGTTTACTCCTACTTGGAGTTATTTTATCTGTTGAAAGGCAACCCCACATACACAAAAAAGAAAGGTAATTGTATTTTTATTAGGAGGCTTTGTGATTTAGACAACTGTGGGAATGAAGGTGATAGAAATAGAGCAATTAAGCTGTTATCCCAGAGGGTCTCTCATAAAGAGCATGTGCAATTCTTGTGGGTCTCAGATGTGTTTATGTTTGCTCACAAGGTTGTGGTTGCCAAATAGAAACTTAAGTATTTTTTCTCTTCTTGTCAGGGAGACTAAAAGAGGTGTAAGGGTGCCCACATCCCATTTCATATCACTATGTTTTTTGTGGTGCTGAAAGAAGATGGAGTTGTTTCTTTTCTGTTGTTCTGACTCTGCAGCTTTCCATTGGTAATCAGGCGATTCTGTATGATGATTTAAATCAGTTAGGAAATACTTAAAATTTCTTCCCTGTCTATTCAAGATAGGGCGACACTTGGGGATATAGAGCTGCAGCAATCCTTGTTCTTCTTGACTTGAATCAGGCTTTTGCTCATTTTTCACAAAAGATATTCACTTGAGATGTCAGAGATTATAGTTCAAGCTGTTCTTTAGTTGCTAATATTAAATGACGCTGCTCCGTAAGGAGCAATTATGATCTGAGTAATTGATGAAGTGAATCACTGGCATGAATTAGACATAACCAAACACTGAACATCTGCTATAACCTTTGCAACTGGAGCCTAGCTTGAGTCAGTCATGTTGGTGGCATATTCTGTCTTTCTTGAAAAATGTATATGTATTTATGGAAGAACAGAAAAACTGACTGAGTTTTGAAGGGACCTTTGGAGATCATTTTCTCAAATCCTATGCTCAAGCAGCGACACCTACAGCTGATTGTCCAGGACTGTGTCCAGACAATGTTTGAATATCTCCAAGGAGGGGGGTTCTACAACCCCCCAGTGCCAGTGTTTGATCACCCTTATAACTGAAAAGCATTTCCTGCTATTCAGAGGAAAATTCCTGTGTTTGTTTGTTCCCACTGCTTCTGGTCCTGTTACTGAGCACCATTCAACACCTGAAATTTTGAACTGAGAAAAGATGAGGTTTACAGAGAAATCTGTTTAATCAATATTTGAATGCTTCTAATCACACTGATTGTTTCACACTTATCAGACTGCTGTCGTACTTTTGGTTTGTTTCTCTCTTCTCCCCAGCTTCAACACAAGTTGCTTCTTGTGAAAATACTGTTCATTCTTTTTCTAAATATAATAGATCAATCATTCATCACCAATCATTTTGAGACTAGTAAGGAGGTTGTAAAAACACATTTATTGCAGCTTAAATTGGGTCCATAGGACAGTGTAGAATGTGGTTGTGTCTGCCCCCAGCTTCTGATCATAATCTCTATGAAAGTAAATATTGCTTAGAATAAAAAAATTATTGAGTAACTTCTGGAAGGAGAAGGGACAGTGACAAGGAAGGAGATATAATATCAAGGTAAACAAAAGGGTAAATGTCTAAATGATCTAAGACTGTAGTCCAGTGATGACACTTCCATACAATCATTGTGGTTTGGACATAAATTTTTACCTGATGATTTAATTCAAATTGCAGAATGATTAAACCTCATTGTTCTTTCTTTATATAATGCTTTCTACAAGGAAGATAGCCATCCTTACTTTATTTCATTTGTGATTGCTAAATGTTAGGACATGTTCTTATGTTAAAAATTCAGTTAGGTAATCCCAAAGTTTAGCAAGGTTTGTAAAGAGTGGTACCATCACTCATTTTAATAAAAAAATATACTCAGATAAAATGTTGAACTTCTGGATGCAGAAGACCATATCCTAAGGGGGTTGAAACAAAAATAGTGAACTTTACACTGACAGCTTGCTAGCAACAAATGTTCTGAGCATTACCTCCTAATGAAATAGACCCCCTTTCTATCTCTAACAACAGATTTATCTACCTGTTAAACAATCTGAGAGGCAGTACCTCTGTGGCAGGCATAAGTGCTGAGAAGGTGACTCAATCATGTAAAAAAAAAAAAAAAAAAGTGAAGATAGGTTATAATAAAAAATGAAAGCTTCTCTAGAGAAGAGGAATATAGACAAGAGTAAGACTCAGGTGTCTGTGGAGTCTGTAATTTTGAGTACTTGGAGTTAAGGAATTTAATCCTGAGATTTATTTCAGAGGTGGGGTGGTAGTCTGGGCAGAGAAACAGGAACTAGAGAAATGTTCTAAAAATCAGTGGTAACTAGTTTCCTTTCTTAAGAGATTGTGTGAGTTTATTCTATTTCAGTGTTTGGTGTGGGTTTATCTTCACGTGTTTTTTTCAATTCACATAGTTGTCATGATTGTGACTGGGGAAAGATAAATTATGGGCTTAGAAGATGCAGATTTTGGTGATTATGTTATGGATGGAATGATGTCTGCTGGAAGAAGGATATGCTCCTCATTTGTCAGTCATCGTGGGTCCCATCACTGTTGGATTTTTTTGCCATTCACATTGGTATCATTGTGTCATGGCATCACAGGGTACAGAAATGTTAGAGGCTCTGCATGGAGAGCAGGAGTGCAGGGCCTGTCAGCCAGGACCTTCCTCCCGGTCAGGAGTAGGACAGCCAAGGGCACTGGGGCAGCTTCAGCCCCGGGCATCGGGAACCTTTCTGGCAGGTTGAGGCCAGGTTGGGCCATCGGCCAACTTAGTGAGCCCGGCTTAGTGAGGCTGCGTCTGGGCAGGGCTGTGGGGAGCTGTGCCCGGCTCAGCGGGGCCATGGCAGGAAGGGCTGTGGGGAGCTGTGCCCGGCTCAGCGGGGCCATGGCCGGGCAGGGCTGTGGGGAGCTGTGCCCGGCTCAGCGGGGCCATGGCCGGGCAGGGCTGTGGGGAGCTGTGCCCGGCTCAGCGGGGCCATGGCCGGGCAGGGCCGTGGGGAGCTGTGCCCGGCTCAGCGGGGCCATGGCCGGGCAGGGCTGTGGGGAGCTGGGGACCGGCCCTGCTGTGGCACCTCCAGGCTGGAGCTGACGGGGTCCTGGTTCTTGGACAGGTCAGGACTGGTGATGTCCTCAGGGACATTCTACATTGAAAGGCTTTCTGCAAATGTTTATTCTGGAGAGGCAGTATAGATGGGTCACACTCTATGAAATATCTTACTGACATTTTAGGTTCATTCAGGAGAACTAGTAAGCACCATAGAGGTGAAAATGAGTAAGAGCTTGGTTTTCAAGAGAAGAAAGTCTCAGAACCTCGGTTTTCAAGAGAAGAAAGTCTGGTGCTGTCAGTCGGGCCCTCGTGTTTTGTATCCTTGGCATCTTCCAGTTACATCAACACTGAACTGGAATAGCCTCCCTGTGCGTGTTTTGTCCACTTGAAAGGTGTTTCAATAGTGTAGGAATGGAAATTTATGCAGCTAGATAGGTAATTCCCTAAGTGCAGACAGATTGTGATGCACTGATTTCACCTCGATACCTGGGATTGCAATTTCTGTTACCTTACACTGCATTTTTATGGAGTGTGTGAAAACCAGCTCAGTGGCTTAACCAGCAGTGATAGTATCTGACACATCATTTATAGAAAGATAAAAACATTTCCACTTCTGAGAGAGTTTTCTCATACAAGTTTTTTATTTAATGAATTTTTAGTTATTCCTGTCTTTCTGGCTGTGAGAATTTTAGAATTTTTTTCCTGAATCACTAGGGTCTTAAAATCATAAGGGTGAAAGGTGTATTGACCAGTTTGCTTGTACATAGAGAGGCATATATCATTTCATCAAAGGTAATTGCTTTACTAGTAATAACTTTGAAGTGACAGAGATAATTAACGTTACCTGCAGCAGAGCAAGAGCCTTGCTGTAATAGCTGTTTAAGTGTCTTTTCATACATTTCTTGCTTTTAGTTTCAGAAACAGAAATAATATTAAAAGGTCCAAGGAGACTTTATTTACTTGAAGTGAGGACCAAAAGATGATCTGAACTCCATGCCACTGGGTGGATTATTCTGTCTCCTGTTCATCTTATTCCCTATCTGCAATCTCTGAATGCTTTACCTTGACAAGTTTGAGGGCTATTATGCGGAACTCTTGCTGTTCCATCTGATCTTTAATTTCAGTATGTCTCAGCATAGTCTTGAAGGTCTCTTTGGATTTTGTTTCTTTGACTTCAGTTTTGTCCTTAGTCTTTTTTTTTTTTTTTTTTTTTTAAATTCAGATTGATCTTTTCCCCTCTGTTTTCTGCTGTATTTCTCTTTTAGCTGTATCATGTCCTCCTTTTCCTCCTCCTCCTTAATCTCAGGCTTGCCCTTTCTCTTATCCATGGCTTGAGATTCAACCTTTTCTTTTGACACAGGGCTGGCACTCTCCCCTTCTCTTTGACCTTAGACTTAAGATTTCTTATGTCCTCTGGTTTTTCTGTGCCTTGTTCTACATGCTTTTTTCAACATTGTTACTTTCTTAGAGTTTCCCTAAGGGGATTTATCATTCCATTTACCATTCAGAATTTCTTAACACGGCAAATTACTCTCTTCTGCATTTTCAGCATTTCGCTGGTCTGGTTGGTGTTTTGGGCCTAGGCTTCATGAGTCTAATTCTTCCTGACTTCTCATAGCAGTTTGCAAATTCTTCAGAAGATTTGTTTTGTTTTGATTCAAAGTGAGTCTAACATCTTTGTTTCCAGCCTGCTTGTTGTATTTTGGGTTTGTTTTGGATTTAGTTTTTTTTAGTTGTTTTTAACCTTGGTTTGTTGTTTTTTTTTTTTTTCTCCTCAGCATGATTTTTTTTTTCCTTCAACTTTTCAGGTTCTGACCAATAGTATCAATTATTAGGCTTGTTTGGAACCTCATTGCACCAATATTGTCATCCTTTTGTCCTTTTTTTTTAATGAAATCTGTATTGTATTTTATTCAAATATTTATCCTAATTTATTCTCTTCATGAAGGAGGAATTTTTAATCTTTTTTATCTGCTATATCACACATGATATCTTGTTTTTTCAGAGGTGGTTCAGGATGTTTCTGATGTAGCCGACATGAAAAATTATTCTCTTTTGCCAGTTGTATAAACAAAAATTCATATCCAAAGAATTCTGAAGGCAAGATGATTTCTCAAGAAATGTTAGTTCTTTATGGGAAACATAAGCATCACTGCAAGTTCACATCACTTGTTCTGAGCTGCCATCATGCCTTACACACACCTTCATTTCTCCTCTCCATCTGCATCCTGTGGAGATGGCCTCCACCTTTCCATTTCTGTGTTACTGCTCCTTTGCTGCTGTCGTTGTATCTTTGGTAGCAGCCCATTTTCTCTGAAGAGCAGTCTCTGTTTATTGTTTGCTCTGCCTGCTTCCTCTGGTCATCTTTGGTCTCTGCTAGACTTTTTCCTGCCCTTATACCTTGCCAAGATTCCTATAATCCTAATCTTTCTTTTTCTTGTAGTTTCTTTCTGAAGCCACCCACCTGTTTTGTGGGATATTTTAGTTATTTGTGGCTGAAGATGCAGTCCCTCACCTCTGGCTTCAGAGGAGTGTCAATCTTTTCTCTCTGCTTTTCTCTGACTATTGCTACCACAAGGGTATCCTCATGGGACAGGCAGAAGTCAAGACTAAAGGTACAGAAAAGTTCAGAGGTTCAATTATTTAAAACAGAAATAGATGAACAGAGAATCATGAGGTATGTATGTCAGAGGTAGAAAGAAGAAACAAATTTCACATCTCTTTCTGATCTGCTTGAAGACAAGGACTGTAACTCAGAATATGTACATTGAGAGAGACTGTGTGGATGAGAGGCTTCCTGTCTTCTGGTGTGGTGCTTTTGATTAAAGTTGCAAAATGGGTCTTCAAAATGGGAGGCTTTTTCTGGATGAATTTCCTCCCTTTAGGCAAAGAGAGAGTTACTGTCTATTCAACAAAGGAAAGTTACATTTCACTGCCATTGCATTGTTTGATACTTAATTATATTTAGGTCAAGTAAAGAAATTAAGATATCACCACTCATTTCTTGGATAAATCAAAATCAACATTAGCTCAGCTGGTATAGTTGAAGAGTGGGTTGTTAGTTTTCTAACTTGAAGCCCACACTCTTTGACTCATGAAGATTATAAGTCTACAATTCAGGATGCCTTTTTTTCTCCCAACTAAAGTACAAAGGAAGTCTATGGTCAGATGTAGTTATTTTGCTTTCATATACTTTAATGAGAGGAAAAAATTATTTCATTTGCATATCTCTGAGATTCCTCTAGCTGGTCTGTGTCTGTTTCCTGCTGTGAGATCTACCTCTAGCTAGCTTTCCTTTTCTGAACAGCGCCATCCTCCCAAACTGTCCAGGCAATAAAGAGTTGAAATAGCAACATCTGCCTACTGGATATTCTGACTTCTGGACTGTTGATTCTGAGAGAATATCACAGAGTTGCCTGCATGCATTTACCCTTGCTCTCAGGCACAGGGTGTGATTCTTGGGGTGTCCTGCGTGGGACCAGGAGTTGGACTTGATGATCCTGATGGGTCCCTTCCAACTCAGCATATTCTATCAGCCATTTTTTAAACACTGATTTTCTTTTTATAGATAAAAACACTCAAAAATTTAATTGCTGTGAAATTTGTCACTAGATACTATTTTTTCCATTTAACAGTGAGGAGACCTTATTGTTAAAATTTTCAAAAGTTATGAAACTGAATTGAAAGTGAAAAGGGTATAAACACTGTTACAGGTTACAGGTTTAAAGATGCTAAAAATGAATTCAAAAGGCTACATTTTCTTAAAGGGATTTCATGAATCTATGTACTCAAACAGAAGTTAATTTAAATAGTATAGTAATTGTGTTGAATAAATTACTCAAATAAGTAAGCTTAAACTGGGTAACATTAAAACTGGGGCCATTATAGCACCATTAGGTTCAAGTTAGAAATGTGTCTGTGGAATGGTAAGCAAATCTGGTATAGATTTCAGAAAAAAATGCTTAGAGGGACTGCCAGGTTCCCAGAATATTTCTATTAACATTTTGTAATTATGAGGAAATCAATTTTCACAGATATGAAGACAAAATAGCTCTTTAAAAAAGAAAAAAAAAACATATAGACAATGCCTCTACTTTGTCTAATTGCTAGTCTTAGTGCTAGACTTTTAATGTGTGCCTATGCTTCCTGATAGAAAGGAAGTGCAGTATTTGCTTTCAAAAAAGCAATTGACTATTGCAGAGATAAAGTCTTAACATGATCTTTAAAGGGACATTGTGATTTACTAAAATACACAAAATTTAAGTTATAACCCTAGTCACCTACAATCAAATTCTGTCTGCCAAGGACAACTAGAAGACAGTGTAAGACAATGTGAAGGTGAAAAGGATAGACACATAGGTACAGAGGTAAACTTGGAAAACCTAGTTCACAAATAGTACCTTCTTAATTCATGCTTTAAATCTAGAGACTATTTTGGTACCATGGAGAGACAGTAAATGCAATCCCTGTGTTTACCAGTAAAACTGAGTTCTCTCCTCCTCTCTTCTCTCTTTTCCTCTCTTTTCTCCTCTCTTCCTGTAGCAGTAATTAAGCTATAAAGGATGCTGAAATAAAGAAATTCAGGTTTTAAATAACTGAGAAGGGAAGTTGTGTTAGCCTTAGTGGATTTTCTCTGTCATTGACGGCCATTCCTTAAATCCTGCCTTATTTCTTATATCCTAAGTTTAATCACATACTACTGTTGGAGAATTGGAATGGCTGTCAGTCTACGTAAGCAATAAAATCTCCAGTTAAAGTGCCACTGTCATATGGATAGATTTAAGGCACTACCATAGCTTGGAATAAAGATTGTCCTAAACTTCAACATCTGATTCCTCAATGGGTGTGTTTGAAAAGCCGCAGTGTTGCCAGCCTTCCCCTGCAGCAAGTGTCCAGATGGACACTTTGACAGTTTAGCTAGGGTGTTTCACACATTCCTTATTCATATTTCAGTTCAGACTTCCTTCTTTTCAGATGTGTGTTCACATAGCCATCCACTGGTACTTATTTCCAACTTATAAAGATAATCACTGTGTTTGCAGAGAATTGAGGCCTGCTTTTGCTGTTGTTGCAATAAATTGCACTTACAGGGAGTGGTTTAGTTGTGGAGAGTCAAACCATTCATGGAGAAGTATTCATTGTGATTAAAATTGCAGAATCTACAATCTGTGTGCTGATCAACTTAATGAAAAGAAGAATAAATGATAAGAAGTGCCTTTAAGAGCAATACAGAGAAAAACAGAGTGCATGTTTCCCCTGCTAAATGTGTGCTGGGGATAAGTAAATCCCATAAAGTCTGCTGGCTTTGGAGGGAAGAGAAGTATTTAAGGTATTAAAGTGTTGAAAGTATTAAAATCACCTGAAATACCTTTCTTAACACTATTAAGATTTGGGTTACATTCATAGTGTCTCAGTATACTCTTGACAAAACAGACTGTTGGTAAATACTGAAGTTTAATATATCTAAATAGTAAATTTAACATTGATAGATTATGCAGAAATATTCTATCCATTGAAATGTCATTTGAAGTATAAACTACAGTTTTCAATTACACATAGGAAAGAATAAAAATAGTAAAATGGCTTTAAAAATGTGATTATTATATTTAAAATAAACTCAATATATTTTTGTATTTTTGGCTATTTAAATTTTATATTTGGCTATGCATAATATATGTTTAGAGAGATATTTCAAACCAAAGTTTTTTGTCATGATTTCTTCTGTTTCTTGGATTTCAAAGTATTTACTTGCCTTAGCAGGTTTTCAAAAATGTATGCTTTTGTGGTATACAGGTTTAAAGACAATTTTTTTTTTGTAGCAGTGATCAGTCTGAAAAGAACAAAAAAATGGCTGATAATTTTTACGACAGAAATGTGTGCTTAATCAATTTATTTTGTGTGCTTAATCCATTTATTTTGTTGTTATTAATATTGTGATTTCTCTTTTTGTAATCTTGAAAAATAGCTTTGCAGGTGATTTACTAAGCAATCGCTATTTTACCATTTTTTGACTCATACATTTGCATTTCTTTTCTTCATTTACTGAAGAGCACTATGTATTTTTTCCTAACAGGAAAAATTTCTGCTGTAACTAAAATGACATCATGCTGCCTCCTGTGGGGGAATGCTGAAGTCTTCTCAAAAATACAGCACAGTGGTAAGTACTGAAAGTATGTCCATAACAATTCATTTTTTTTTGTAAAAATATGTAAAAGAAAGTTAGCAATTCTCTGTTGCTGGAGTTCTTAAATGTGTTAGAAGCATCTTTGCAATATAGCCATTTAAAATGTTTGTTTACCCTGTGTTAATCCAATGAAACATGGAATGTTTCATAAACAGTACATTTTAAGCATTAGCACTGTTTATGTGTTTACTTATGTTAGGCATGAATTGTTATTATTTTTCAGCTCTATAAGTATTGAATGATACCAGTTTGTAGTTAAGAGACAGGAGATTAAACCTGGCTATTGTGATGCTGCCACTCAGTAAATTTTGAGAGTTCCAGGCCACACTGTACCAGACAGAGCTGACTGTCTTCAGTTTGCAAGACAAGGTTGGGTTCCAGAATTCTTATGGGGTTGTACTAAAAAAGAGGCTTGGTTGCTGCTACCAGAAAGATCTACTGCTAGTTGCTGCTACCAGAAAGATCTACTTTTTCCTCTCAGTTGTTAGTGAAATATGAGAGAACATATTTGAATGTGTAGTGTGTACACAGATAGCACATATATGTATGTATCTATCTATGCACACAGATATATAAACATTCTTATTATATCAATTTGAAATAAGTGACAAGGATTTAATTTAGAAATCCATTAATTGAATATATTCTATTTATAAAGCACCTTAATCTAATTACCATTCTTTCATACTGTGCCTGACACATTGATTAATGAGAAAGGAATGAGATGTACAAATGGCCAGAAAAGTTTCTCTGGTGAAAATTCTTCCTTTTCACTTTATATTATCCATGAACTTTGAAGTAGATGTGACTTTTTCTGTAATCATTGCACCAGCTGTAGTACAATGACATTTCCATTTCATGTTGACACTGGGACCTAAATTCAAGGAGAAAGAATAATAATATATCTGATGTGATAATAAAGTTGTGAATGAGCAATAATTCAAAGTGTGACAGGTTAGTTATGAAAATTGAGGATACCATCATGTGAAGTGTAAAATTCAGACAAAGAAAATAACGGCTTTGGAAATTTCTGTGATTTTTGCATCACTGAACCATGTTTATTCCAATTTGTAACAATTTACATGTAATTGAATAAAAAATACCTTATGAACAGGGACCTGTTTAATGGTTTAGAATCCACACTGATTGTGATAATAGCTGAACTCTTAGTAGTTACATAGTGACTAGTACAATATGCATGAGTGTCATACATAGAATTAAATTACTGACTCTGCTTCAGAGAATTCATGATGTTTTTTTCAGGAACAAGGCAAGCAACTGATATAAAGATTACAAGGCTGATATAAAACTGAAGTCAAAGTTGAAACAATAACTTAATTTCTTTGGAACTAACAATTTGTGGTACATTTGCCTTGTCTGGCATAACAATAAGCCACAATCATGTTCCAAGAAGGGAAATTCTCATCTCTAGATCTATCACTGTACACTGAGATAGACCACAAAAGCTGGGGAGAGGATTTTGAAGTGGAGGATGAGGGATGGAGGGAGTTTTTGTTTTTTCTGTTTTCTCAGCATTTTGTTTGCTCTTCATAATGCACAGCAGGAAAGTCTAACAGGAGGAGAAGAAAAGGAAGCAAACAACCTTAAAGCAGAAAAGTGAGACGGAACCTATTGATGTCTGGCTTTTAACTCACACTGCAAGTGAGTGAACATCAGAAGCCAGCTGTGCCTTTTGAAAATTTTCTTGTTCATGTAAGGTGATAATTGGACTACACATTAAAAAAAAAAAAAAACAAAAAAAAAAAAAAAAAAAAAAAAACAAAGAAAAAGAGATTAGAAAATGAAGTTATAAATCAGCATAAAATTTATTTCTGCTTCTTTTCTTGCTAATTTTCTGGAGTAGGCACAAATATTTGTGTTCAAATGCTAACCCTGAGGTACTTCAAAATACATACAACAAAATACACACAACAGAAATACATAAATATTTGTTAATTTCTTATTTTGTCTAGAAGAGGTTTGTATTAAGAATTTTTTCCGGAGAAAAATGGAAATGGGACTGAAGACCTTCAAGATAATTCATAATCCAAGCCAAACTAACCTTGAAGTTTTATTTTCAGCAGACAATATGGATCCATTTGGATAAACAGAAGAAGGAAAAAATTCCAAAAGATAACTAGGAATGATAGCTTGGACAGATTCTAACTATAACTTTGGCTATATTGGACTCTTATATTTAAAAGAACTACAGAAAGAAATCCTTCCATCTTGAATACTTTAACTGCTTACTTCCTATCTTTCTCAGCCATAATTCCAGATAAAATTCTTCAGCATGATAAACCCATGATCTTTCTCAAGAACAGAAACCATCAATTTATGTTTGGAGCATGCAATGTGTGTTTCCTGGAAATTCACAATATAGTATTAAAAACTGAAGCAAATGAATGGCCCATGCTTTGTCCTCAGATTTTGATTGTGCATCAGAAGTGTGAGTTTAAATGGTGGGATTTCGTTCTAGAATCCCAACCTGACAGCTGAATGTGCAGATGGAGCCCTGTGGTAGTCTGTGAAGTACTGTGTCATTCCTTTGATGTAGCCACATACTGTCAGATTCTTGATCATGTTCTCAGACTCTAATCAAACCTTCTGTCTTGTATCATTTATGATAACAAATGTGAAGGAAAAAGAAAGCCTTCATATTAGAAGGCAGGAATAAACCGTTCCAGTTTAAGTCTTGGGAGTTTTAGGAAACAGATCAGTTCTTTATTCTCTGAGGAAAATCAGGGCACAATACAATTCTCATTCTTAGAGCCGTCAGCTCTCCTCAGCTTACTTTTCAGCTCTTAGGATTCAGATAAGAATTTTTGCCTTCCTCTTGTCAGGGTTTATGGCTGTACATGAAAGTACTCTTAGCTGAGCAGTCCAACCTCTGGTTAAGCAGCGTCTTCAACTCCTCCAGTTTTCTTTTTAGGCTCTCACTGATTTTATACTCTTAGGTGGAAGAAAAATGCTCCCCCACATTTCTTCTGTCTTGGTGAAATATCTGCACAATTTTAGCATGGAAATCCATCAGTTATGTAGGCTCCTAAGACTGTTATGATACTTAGGCTCTGCTGACATTATAGTGTGCATTCTTTCTACCAATTCTCTCTTAATTTTGAAACACAAGGAAAGAAGGGAGGAAAGAACTCAGTTTAAAATTCTTCCTTTTTATAAAGGTAGGAGGTGTGTTTTCCATACTGAAACACAAGTGATAAGCAGGAGGAACTAATGAACCCAGTTGAACCCAGACTGATGGTCTGGTTATGTTAGTTAATTGAGGCTGATGCTCAACATTTCAGTAAGTTTCCAAATTGGAAACTGTATCTTCTTAAAAAAATTCCAGTTGTGTAAATTTAATTTAACACCTACTGTCTGGAAATTTAACCAGACTTTAATGAGAGTTTGTCTAGAATTTGTTGTAGGATGTTCCACAATTCTCTGCATCTATTCCAGGGAGAGTATTCTGAAATCCTAAATCCAGTGTATTTAACTGTTTCTCAGTTGATCTAGGAAAAAAAAAATTGAGTTGCTCTTCTAGTTTGCTGTGAGATGTTACTGGTAAATCTAATTTTAACAAATCCCTTGCATTACTGATATTACTGGTACTGTTTTCCATTAAAGGTAGAGACCTACTGTGAATAGTGGAATCAAAATCAAATCAGAAATAGTAGATTCTCTAATGAATATAAATAAACCTTGCTTCTGTTTGAATTCAAAATGATGTATCCATTATTTTTTTATTCCAATATTTAGTTATGTATTTCAGTACGACTGACCTAAAGTATCTAAAAGTAGGTAAATTTAATGATCTCCACCAATATGTGAATTTCTTAAGAACCCAAGTGAAAAATGGAAATAGGAAGCATTTTTCAAATATTACTCAAATATGAAATAGCAAACACCAAAACTTTCCAAGTCATTAAATTTACTTTCAGGTGGCATTGTAATCGAAGAATTTTAAAGCTTCTACATAAGTTCTTTAGCTTTTTTAAAAGCTTTGGGAGGATAGGTAAACAATTTTATAAAAATATAAGTCATGATTATCTTAAATCTTTAGGACCCATGCACTGTTCTTATCTAAGTAATGCTTCCAGAAATATAATTGATTTTGTAGAAAATTAATTTGAACATAACATTCTGCAAAGTATTGTAGAACAGTAACAGAGAATGGTTAAAGTAGTGTATTTTCAACATTATACAGACTTCATGGATAATGGGAGTTCACTGAATCATATCATGAGCAATAAGTAAACGTGAAATAAAAAATAATCACACTGTTTTTCACAGACAACTCATTTAAAGTTTAGTCATATTCAATTCAAAGAACTGGAGTGCAAATTTTACTATCCCAGTGTTTAGAATTGAAATTTTTTTATCACTGTGACTAATATAATTTAAATCTACTGTACTGAACAACAGATAATGATGTTATATCTATTATATCTGTTTCTACAGGGAACTCTAAACTCTTAAAAGAAGTTCATAATAACTCAGTGTTGTAGGTTATTTGTTTTTTGGTTTGTTTTTTTTTTTTTCCCCTAAGAACAGTAAAGCTTTTGAGAGCATGATTCCAGTGCAAATGAATTACAGGCAAGCAGTTGTCCTCTTCCTTCAAACACACACAAACCACACTGTATCTTCATTTTTAACCACAAGACCACAGTTTGTTTTGTTTGGACATCTCAGCAGTTGATGGGAAAGGAAGACCATCTGTATCTGTTAATAAATATCCCATTACCTGTTCTTCAGCAGTTATCTCCCTCAGTTTTCATATAAAAGGAATGGCTCTGTGTAACAGCAAAATCCTGTGTCCTCCTGATATCTCCATGACTTAATTTGAGCTCTGCACCCTTAAGTTTCTTTTAGAAACGACTGGCAGAAGAGGTTTTCTGGGATCATCAACAACACCTTCTATAACATGGAACAACAATATCATGCAATGCTTTTTATACATTACATAGGTTGTAATCTAGGTTTGAAACCAAGGGCTACATTGATTACTGGTGGAAACCAGTAAGAAGTGATGTCTCTCTAAGGTCCATACTGGGACAATGCTATTAAATATCTTCATCAGTAACACAGACAACAGGATTAAATGCACCCTTGACAAGTCTGTGGATGCGTGGTGCAACTCATTCCCTTGAGGGAAGAAATGCTATCCAGGGGTACCTCAGCTGGCTGGAGGAGTGGGTCCATGAAAACCTAATGAAGTTCAGCAGGACCAGTATAAGGTCCTGCACCTGTGTCATGGCAATATCCATTACCATTAGGGGCTGGATGGTGAATGGATCAAAAATAGCCTTGCAAAGAAGGATTTGGAGGTACTGGTGGATGGGAGGTTGTTAATATGTTAGCAATATGTGCTTGCAGCCCAAAGATCCAACTCTATCCTTGGCTGAATCAAAGTAGGTGGCCATGTTTGATGGAAGTGATTCTACCCCTTTGTTCTGCTCTGGTGAAGCTCCACCTTGAAATGCTGCATCCACATCTGAAGCCCTCAACATGAGAAAGACATAGACATGTTAGGGTGGGTCCAAAGGAGGGCCACAAAGGTAATCAGAGGACTGGACCTTACCTGTTGAGGCAGACTGAGACAACTGGAGTTGTTCAGCCTGGAGAAGGCTCTTACGAGACCTTACTGCAGCCTTTCAATATGTAGAAAAGGAGAGATAAGAGATGTGAAGACTTTTTATCAGGCCCTGGGAGTTAGTGACTGGGAGCAAAGGCAAATGGCTTTAAACTAAAAGAGCATAGATTTAGAGGGGCTTTAAAGAGGAAGTTCATTATTGTCAAGGGTGGGGAGACACAGGAACAGGTTGCCCAGAGAAGTTGTGGATGCCCCATCCTCAACTCAAAGCCAGGTGCTCAAGGCCAGGTTGGGTCATTTTGAACAACTTGATCTAGTGTGTGGCATCCCTGCTCATAGCAGGGAGGTTGGAACTAGATAGTCTTATAAGTCCCTTGCAACCAAAACCATTTTATAATTTTATGATATTTCTGTATAATATCACACTGATTGTCTATGCATGTTTACAAAACATGCAAGAGTGTTAAGGTAAATGGCTGAGTGTATAGCACACATCAATTTTAACACTCATGTACCACTAAAAGTAGCACTGTAGGCTCCTCAGCATTGGAACTGGAATTTGGAGATAAAGTAGAAAACCAGTAATGATGGAATCACATTCTGTGAGGTGGTTTTTGGGTTTCTTTTTTGTTTGGTTGGTTTTTGTTTTGGTTTTTGTTTGTTTGTTTGTATGGTTGGTTGGTGTTTTTTTGTTTGTTTGATTGATTTTGGCTTTTTTTGGGGGGGGGTGGGGTTCTGATTTTTAGAGAAATTATATCACAATGAAACCCTTCTGAATAATGCCTTTAGCACAGCTATTTGCAGCTGATTTCATGGTTGCCATAGTTTTAGATTGTTTATCAAGCAGCACAGAAGAATTAAGGTTTTTAGTTCTTTCAGACAGATTTGTGTTTTTAAAAATAGGCTTTTAGTACAGTTTTAGGAAAAAAAAACCCAAACTTCCAGCACCACTCCAGAGGGCCTGATATCCCATACATTCTATGTCATACTGCTAAAATACTGAATTATTTCCATTCTGTGCTAAATGCGAGTAATCCACCACAATTATGCTAATCACTGCCCTGAAAACAAATTGATACAGCTGTTGAGTGACTAGGGAAGATGATGGGATATTTCTTTCTTTTTTGAAAGAAAAAAATAAAATGTTTTTGCCAGCAGGAAGCCAAACTGCTTGTAGAAATTACTTAGAATTGAAAATCACTATTTGATTCTGAAGGTAAATATGTTTGTATATATGAATACAAAATACATTTAGCTTTAATTGCATGCCAATTTAGACCCAGATAGCTGGTATTGTACAGGATTTTTAAAGTGTTATTTTGCTTTTATTTTCTATTGATGTTGTGCAATACACACACACACACACACACACACAAATAGTGTTTTCTATTGGATCTTAAGTATGGAAGCTGAAAGTATCTAAATCACTCTTTTTACCAGGTTTATTATCAACACCCTCCACACATTTCCTTTCATATGTATTGCTTTGCATTCAATTTTTCTTTTCCAAGAAAAAAAGCCAGAAAAAGGGAACACAACACAAATGCAGTAATATTGCTATCTACAACTTAAAAAAACTTCAGAATATCTGAGTGTAGGTGAAACTACTCAGGTTAAGTAAAATCAGATTCTGTCACCTTTCATTATGGGTTCTATTTCTTATGAAGATGTATGAAGTAGTACTCTTTTTCACCTGGATGCAGCTGTATTAATAGCCTTTGTGCACTCACAGCATGAACATGGATTTAAAGCTTACACAACTATTCACAGAATGTTAGAAAAAACAGCCTGAATTTTTATGTTTCAATAGGACTTCAGGAAATCACTAACAAAATTTGGTGCCTAATTATAATCTTAAAAAGCTGCATTTTTTCTTTGTGTAAGAAATCAAATACCTGCAACCAAATATATGTTAAAATTGTAGTTTGTCTCTCTGGGGTGAAAACAAACCTCTTTTATCTGGAACTAAATTACACATTTAATTCTAATGTAGTTTGCAGTCAGTGGAATTAATTTTACTGAAAAATTGTGTTGCTTCTATCATTGGAAGTTTTTTGCTTGGCTTTAAAGGTACGTAGGTGATATTTCATATGCTGTATCATACCATTGTGACTGCTGTTACTGGTAGACGTGTGTCATGAATTTGATTCACAAAGATGAGATGCAAATGCTTGAAAACTGTGCATAATGAGGTACAGTCTATTCTTACTTAAACAATGTCACCAAAACAAGCTGCAGGTATCCCTCCTCAAGCAGAAGGGCTGGACCAGATGAACTCCAGAGGTCCCTTCCAACTTCAACCAGTCTACGAACCTGTGATCTTCATTTAAGAGCAATTAAATTTTTCTTTCCATAGATTTAAAATAATAGTATGGAAGTCTTTCATTATATGGAAGTATCAAAAAAGATGGAAAAAGCCCCAAACAGTTATGCTACAAGTTTAAATAATGATGCTGAGTCACTTGGAAAGTTAGGTGATGAATAATTAGAGACTTAGCATTTCTGTTAAAACATTTTTGTTTAAAAGAAGAAAGTTAAAAGAAATATGCTATATTTGACCAAATGAAACAGAAGTAATTACTTTAAAGACTACTGAAATAGTTTTTATTTCTTATTTAATATAAAGTATTAGTAAAATAAAACTCATTGAGTATTTTGTAGCCATGGTGTGAGGCTACAAAGTTCAAACAAGGGCAGAACTAGAATCTGGTTTTGTTAGGAGCCATCAAAACTAAAATGTATAAGCAGTGTGGTTATAAGCTACAGAAGGGCACAAGAAATTCACATCTGATGTATCCAGCATCAATTGTATATCATTTTAAGATCAGGATTCATTAAAGCATATTTATCTGAAAACCAAAGCTTTCAGGATAGTGCAGTCATAAAGCAATCTGTGTTTATTAATTAATAAAGCAGGAGTTTCAATAGATGAGCTTGACAAAGAAAATGAATGTATTAGAATTTCACCAATGAAAATTGAAGCTGGGACAGAGCAGTCACAGCAATTAAACTAACAGGTCACTCTATTGGCAGCTTAATTGTCTTTTGGAATATGGATTTTCAGTGCTTATAAATATTAGTTTAATATTAGTGCAACTTTCTCTGTTTTTTTAAAATTTAAATATTACCACAGTATGCCATGAGGATAACTTTAAAAAAATGAGTTAAAGAGTTATCAAAACTTATGTTTACCTTCATTAAAAAAAATAAAATTGGAACTCATTTGGCACAGAGTTCTTTTTCTGTAAAAAATATGTCATGGGGAACTTAATTTCTTAACTGAAGAATTTTTCCCTATAGCTGTTTCTGGTTTATTATTTGAAATCTATATGCTAGAAATCATCAAAATTGGGAAAAAAAAAAAAGAAAAGCTCAGTTTCTTTTTTGTTTGAAACACGAAATATGTCATCAATATTTCCAGAATATGGCAACAACAATTACCAGTTTGTATTATTGGCAGCGTAACTCCCATGTCTAGAAATACAACCATCTTGGTGCAAGACTTTAGGAAAGATAATTATTGCAAATATGATGAAATTCATGGCCAGAGAAATAATGAATCACAACTCCTGAATGGTTATACCTATAGAAGACAGTTAAAATTAAAAAAAAAGTGCTCAACACCTTGCCAAGGTGATCGCTGTATCATCCTTTGAGGAGAAGCAGCTATCTGAACAGAGGCAAAAAGAAGATTTCAGTTTCTTGTTCTGAGAATCAATAAGAATACTGCTGGAAAAACATATGTGCACTTTCCCACCATTTAAAAATAATTTTATACAGCTGCAAGCAAGACCTTTTAGATGATGGATCTTTTTCTCTCATGCCAAAGAAGGCATTATGGAAGGAATTATTTTGAAGAATAATGTGTAAGTCAGATCACACAGGAATTACTGACATATCTCCAATATGAGGTAGAATAATCTTCTGTCAAAGGGATTTAATTGTTTGCCCTGACCTCCATCTGTTCTAATAATTGACTGCATTAGTTTGTGATAGATATTTTTGGTTGGTATTATGTTTTATTAGTGAGATTTCTTGAGATGATATAATAGAAGCACACAGGAAGCTGTGACTCCTGCCATGTGACAAGGTATATTTTTTCTCAATCCTGACCTAAATCAGTTGACTGAGGGCAGAAAAAAATAGATCAGTCCTTCTTAGTCAACCTGGCAGCTGCGAATTGTCTTCTGTTTGTTTTGTTTTTTGGGTTTTTTTGTTTTTTTTTGTTTTTTGGTTGCTTTTGCAATTTCATCCCATATGGACATGATACAAGGAAGAAAAGAAAAAGAAAACCCTAACAAAGTCAAGTAAGTAAAAAAAAAAACCAAACACAGAAACCGTTTACAAATAAATTAAATAAATTCCTTCTACACATAAAATTACATTTTATATTGATTTGATGGGCATATTACTTTTCGTTTAAACAAAAAGAAGCTAAAAAAAAATGACCAGGAAGAAGAAAGGAGTCACAGGAAAGAATTATGATTTGGAGAAAAGAGAAAGATTTGAGAATTAGAAGAGAACTGAGAGGGCTATGTGCAAAAGAGGAAAAGTATAGAAGGTACCTTTATAAGAGGACATTTTCAAGCAGGGAAGATCAAAAGATGGGTCTTGAAAAGGTACCATGGCATAATGTTTTGTCATGGAATCATATTGTTAAAAAATATTTCTCCTCATATTTTAAAATGCCGATGTAGTTTTGCAGTTTTGTGAAAGAAGGTGGTGTGTGCTAAGTAATATGATTGTAATAATAAAAATAATAATATTGTAAATAATATTGTATGGGTCTTGTTAGAAAGTCACTCATAAATGGTACTTATTGCAAACAAAACAATAATGAGAAACATGTTTTTTAAAAATAAATAATCCAAGTATTTCTAACATAATGCTTGTTTTCCACAAGCCTATCACTTCTATGTTGGTAAAGGCTAGTATAGGTGAAGATGGCAAAACTGGATAAACTTGTTCTCTGAGACAGGATTTTACACCAAGGAAGATTCATCACAACAGTTTTTAAAATAACCTGAAGTTGGCTATGGGAATAACAATATTAATGACAAAAAAAAAAAAAAAAAAGAGCCCCAGAAAATAAAATTAATTGAATGGTAGGTGAGAAAATATCTTCATTTTAGTCTTAAATTTGTATACGGAATTTCCCATCAATGGATGCTACATCATTTTTGATAAGCTATCAGTGCAATTAATGATGGAACAAGACAAAAACTGTTAAGAAACTCATTCCAGAATAAGCTCTTCCTAATCTTAGTCATGAGAATTTTGTTCAAGTAAGAAGCAAACAGGAAAGTTACAAGGCTCTTAACTCTGTGGTTATAAAGATAATTCTGTGTATATTGGTAAGAAGTGAAAGAAAGAATCATCTTGCTACAGCTCAGTTAGGACAGTAAGTTGTCTAATCTAGGCTAATCACTTGGGCTTTTTCAGCATAATCTTCAGGATGTTTACATAGTGGTTGACTTCAAGTAATATTTAATGTCAAATGCCTGTGTAGGTAGGATACATTAAAATAATACCTTACAGTATTAATTAAAATTACCTTACAGTAGGAAGAACTGAAGTGTGTGCTTCTGGTATAGACAGACTATTTCACTTTTTCACATGCAGTTTGGGAAACGAACATGAGGTTTAGTATTTGATTCCAAGGTAGAGAAGGTACCTATTAATGGTGCTAAGCAAAGATGGAAACATTCCAATAATTGGAGTGAAAGGATGAACAGGAGGAGAAATGGTAACTTCTGTGTTTTTTGTTGGCTTCCATTTCCTACCCAACTACAGCTCTACACATTACGAAGCAAATATGATATATTACCTTAGATTTCTGAAAACCCTTTGATGCAAGAAAATATAATTAACGACATGTGAGATGGCTTTGAAATTTCCCATGTAACAGAGTGATAAAGATTGTCATGCAGATAATTTTGGGATTTTTTTTTCCTAAGAGAAAACACATTTTTCTGAGATTTCTCTTGGAATTGTTAAAAGACCATGAAAGATGGTTTGATTTTTTAGCATTTGGGAGTGTGGGATTTGAAAGGAGGACCTTTTTCACTGAACAGAAAATTACCAGAATAAGATTTGATATCTTTTCCAAGCTTAGCTTTCCTGGTTTTTTGGCAGGTTAATCAGTGGTGAGGAAAGATATCTCTGGTTGTGTCCATGAGGTTATATCTTAGTCAATAAAATGGTCCAGGTGCTGTTCTCTGCCCCTGAGGCCACATAACATAGCAGAGCTTGCATTTCTATAGTGAAAATATTTCTTACTAAAGAAAAAAAAATGCTGTCTGAATAACTCTGGCCTATCCTACTCTCTGTTTATGCTTGTGCATTGGATGGTAGGTATGAATACTGGGGCAGGACAGTGTTGGAGTCCATGCTGTAGCCCTGTCTGTTTTCCTGCTTAGACCCTGAATTCCAGTGCTTACTGCATTGGCCTGAAAGCAGCTCAAGATACGGATCCATAGTGGGACTTTTGTATGATAATGTTATGCTTAGCTTTTAGGAGTCCATAGTATGTGATATAATTCACAGCTCCCAGTACTTCTGTCAGCTAGAAAGTTAAGAATTTCATCCTTCCATATTGAATTCAGTGTAGACAGGAGATTAAGCAGAGCACAGCCTCTCTTCTAGGCAAGTTTTTAAACTGCATTTGCAGGGAAGAGGGGAAGGCAGCAGGCAGCACAGGAATGGTTTCATTAATGTTGTTTAAAATCATAGAATAATATAATATTTTTAGTTGGAAAAGACTTCTAAGATTCAGCACTGCCACACTGACCACTAAACCATGTCCCTAAGTGCTACATCCACATGCCTTTCAAATGTCTGATAGGATGGTGATGCCATCAATTCTGTGGGCAGCCTGTTCCAGTGCTTAGCAATCCTCTTCATGAAAAAACATTCCTAATATAAATCTAAATTTCTCCTGCTCCAACGTGAGGCCATTTCCACTTGTTTTATTCCCTGTTATTTGGAAGAAGAGACTGCTCTCCACCTTGCTAGAGCATCCTTTCATGCACTTGTAGAGAGCAGCAAGGACCACCCCTAAGCTTCCTTTTCTCCAGGCAAAATGACCCCAGGTCCCTCAACCATTCTTCCTATGACTGGTGCTCCAGCCCCTTCACCAGCTTCATTGATCTAGCAACATTGATCTAGTGAGGGATTATTGTGATCCCATTTTTCACAATATTTTGTGTAGACTTATTTTGCTGAGACATGTTCTCTCACCTCCTAAATTTAAGGGGTTCAAGACAACATTTTGCAGGTGAAAGCCCACTAAGTTAGGAGGAGAGACATACAGGAAGGGAAGCTGGAGAACAGTTGTCCTTGTGCTGGTGAAATTGTCCACTTTCTTATAAATAAAGAAAACCTAAGGGGAAGATTTACTTGATAAATCAATTTGATGATGTAAAAGCATAGTAAAGATAATCTCCAGTCACAATTTTTATTTTAGGAAATAATGGTCTTACAAACTACGTAAGGCTTGCTTGAAATTGAGAATACCTGTCCAAGAAAATTTGTACTTTATGGGAATCCAATCTTACAGTTTTCTCATAGTCAAAGGATAAAAAACTCAGAGTGAAGTCTTTTGGTTCAGGGAGAATGCTTCACCGAGTCCTCATAGCTATCCCCAGCCTTATTTGAAAGCTAATGTTTGTAACATGGAAGAGGGAGCAATGGGTTTAGATTTCTTCAGGTTAATGAGGGTAGCCACTCAACTTCCCCATTTCCAGAATGAATGTATAATTGTGACATTATCATATGAATGAAGGCTGGTAACCACCTGGTAACTGAATCAGGTAATGCAATGAAAATGTCCTGCCTGTGTCTCCTATGTAATTAGGTCCTAAGAATTTGTATAATAAGGCAGCAATTTTTTTTGGCCATATAATATATTAATGGTGTGTCTGTGTGTCTGTGTGTGTGTGCATGTATTTGCATGTGTTCACATGCCCAGCTGGTTTAAATTACTTTCCCACCCTGTTTCTGGTTATTGTAACATTTTTATTGTATCCTCTTCTGAGACTAGAATGCCTAGAGGGAGATATCAAATTCTAATCATTAAATAGCCTCAAGAGATCAAATTGCATATCAATCAGTCCCTTAGACAATTTCTCAGTTGGTTCAGACAAGAGTTGTAGTTTCTTTCACCCTTGACAAAGGCATGCACTTCAGTTCAATGGAGAAGACAAGAAAGGACTGAGACCTGTGAGTTTCTTTGTATAATATTTAGACAAAACCTGTTAGATTTCATTTAGAATTTTTCTTTTTAGTCATTTGATCTTTCTCACAGAAGAGGAGTTAAGACTCATTCCATGTTACAAATGCTTTTTTTTTATTTTTTGAGATCTTGAAGTGGTAGTGAGCAAAGAACTTTGATGTTTTTGAGGGTTTATTCCATTTATTAAGGCATACTCTGTAAGGCTAATGTATCAAATACTGATTTTTGTGTGCATGTGTTATATTTTTTTCATATCCATAAATCAGTGGTTTGCTCCAGGCATAAGAGATTTTACAGGAACTTTTGCCTTAAAGAAACTCAGGGCTGAACATTATGTTTCTGATCATAATCTTTTTATTTTTGTAGTAAGACATCTGATTTTAAGCAAAGAGAGGTGCATAAAAGAAACAGAGACCCAGAGTGTGTTACATTTCTTGTACAAGGTTATATCAGAAGTAAAGGCTGGAAAGAATGCCATCGGTTGTGCTACACTGATGCTACTTTTGTACATTTCTCTAGAATATGCACTAGAAATGTAGCATTTTCTTAAGGTTTCACAGCTGCAATTACATCACAGTTGAATAGCTAATGTCATGGGAAACTTAAATTCAGATCACAATTTGAGCTGAATGGAACACACCTGTAATTTTGGGATTATTACTTATTTCAGGCTTGTGTATGTAAGGAGTTTGTGTTTTTCCCTTCTAATATTGAAACCTTATGTTTATTTGCAATCATCATCAATTTATCCTAAGAAGCAGCAAGTATCATAAAAATTGTCTAACCACTGAAATTCTTCTATACTTACATGTAATAGTAGTTGAAATTCAACTACTATTCAAAAGGTCGGTGAGATAAATGCAACCGTCTTAACTGAGCATTCCTAGTTAGTCTTGGGTCCTTCTGGCCATACAGTTTTTTTATACTTTTAAATACTGAAGAAAAAATAGGAAACCATATCTGTGATTTTTCAACAACCACCTCGTATAATTAGATCGACACAGCTGATTTTTTTGAGACTGCTGAGGGTATTTTTTTTTCCTTGAAAAGGAGTGATGATCACATGTTTTCTTTTCCTCTGCTTGCTTTTCAAATTGTTTTTATTATTGAAAAAATTGCTGTTTTCAAAAACAGTGTAGGGACCACACAGCTTTTTCCTATAATTCCATTGTTCTTTTTGATAGTGTATGAGATTTAGATATTCTGAATAAGAGTGGTAGCTCCAGGCAAGAAACAATGATATGAAAGAAACGTGTGCCCATTTTCTGAAAAGTAAATGGTGATTGTAGTTTCTAACCTGAGGGATCTACTGACACTGTCCAAGCCTGAGACTATTTCTCTCACTTGGAGAAATTCATAGAAGGGTAAATGCAACACGTTTTTTTTTTTTTAAACACCAAACCTGTTTAATTCAATGCTTGTATGTAATTTGTATTGCTCTTTGGTCTTTATTTCCATATTAAATTTTTTTTGAAATCTACCTTTGTCTTCCATGACTTCTAATCATGCAAGTAAGACCAACGTCAAGGTCAATCATGATGTTTGTATATCTGGCATTTATTTTCACTTTAATCAAGGGTACATCATAATCCTTAAATTTGTATCACTTTCTTTTCAGTTTAAACTTTAAATTTTAAAGAAATTTTTTTGACTGTGAATTAATGAGTTGTAATTTCCAACTAAATAATTCTGTGATTCTGTGAGACAGTATTCAGATACCCATCCCAAGATTATAATGCTAAATTAGTGTCATGATCCACAGTACAGGGCATCATGTTTGTTGTCAGTTCTCCTCGGGCTGAACAAAGACTCCAGACCATGTGTTAGGGAACTCTTCTGCTTTATTGAACACTTGTGTTCTTGACTGTGGCAACCAGTTAAAGGAAAGAGGAAGAAAGAGAGCAGAAAGTGAGAGGGGGTGCAGTCTGTATGCCTCTAATGTAAATTAGGCTTTTTGCATGTCTTTTCACCCCTGCACAGCCAGCCCTTCCCCAGGAACTGAGTTGGGGTGAAGGGGAATGAGTTCAAGTCTTAAGGCAGAGCAACGAGCTGGCTCAGGACAGCACTGCCCCACCCCTCCTCTGGTCACCTTTCCTGTAGCAATGCTCATAATGTTTGAGATAAAACACACTTAGATTGGATCCTCTACAATTAGGGTTATTAGAAGTCTAAATTCTGGGGGTTTTACTTTGTTTTGAGGGTGTTTTGTGTGTTTGCGTGTATTTTTAATAATCATTTAATAATAATTATATTATTTGAGTTGGGAAAATGCTTACAAAAATACAACAAAATAAATATATGCATGCCATAGGAAAAAGAATTCCTTGTAAAAATTAGCTGCATGTTAATTTGAAGCCAGACATCACTGTAGTTACACTTCTGAGATTCAAAAATATCTTATGATTGGTCAGTTTTTGTAACTAAACTTTCTACCAGTTTTATAAGTAATCCAGTCTAGAAGGTGGCCATTATTTGATGATTGGTGTTCCTCTGTGTTGTTTGCTATTATTTTGTCTTGATATTTCTGAATGACTTTATGTAGGATGAGGAAAAATGAAGCTTAGCTCATTTCAGCATATCAAGAAAGTTCTAGAAGCTCAGAAATAAATTCCTAAAGAATTTTTAGCTGTTTTGGGTTGTTTGTTTAATTTGAAAAATTGTAGATAAACCCAGTGTGCATTTACTGATATTTGGAAAAACTGCTCTTTTGTTTTTGAATGAACATTTAAAGACAATGACTATTCAGAGGCTGTAGTGCTGATTATGAGGTAGAGGTATATTTAAACCTGCTTTGGGAAGAGCTTTTACAGAAGACAACAGTTTGATTAGTTTTCTGCAAATATTTCAAATTATATGGACATATTTGCTAAAAGTTAATACTGTAAGCATGTTCAAAATTTCTATGCCTTGGATAGTTCTTATTTACAGTATCATATAACAACATTGTTTTATTATAGAGATTTCTATATGTTACAATATGATAATATTCTAATTGCTTTTCTTTAAAAACAATCAACCAAACACACGCAGACATAAGACAGAGCAACAAAGAAAACCCAAAAAGCAAGCCATACATATCCACTTAATAAAATTACTGATTTCAAGGGGACAAAGGGAATGGAAAGAAGAAGAAACAGTTCATGTTCTTGGTAAAGAAAATATTTGATGAATCTCCATATTCTTGAAAATACATTAAATACTTAGCAAAATGTTAGTATGAGGAGAATCTGAAATTTTATGGTTTACATCATTTGTCAGTTTTTTACTACTGACTAACTGGTTTCTCTTACATTTCAGCTAATCAAGCTCACTGTATGCTTTCAGAATGTCTGTCTAATGAAAGGGATGTGAATCTTTAACCCTTACTCTCTGTTGAGGTCAGACCTGTGTGCATGAGCAAAAACCCCCTTGGGAACATGAGCAGAAGGGAGGGCCAGGGAATAAAAGTGGTCAGTGACTGAAAGCCGAGATGCACTGTTCTACACTAGTTGTATTAGATAAAGCTTAGGAAATCCTAGGATATCTGTGGAGTCTTCATTTTCCTGTATAAATTGATATAATTTATATTTCTGCTTAGTTTCTTGTAACTGGTCTTGACCTGAACAAGACAATCATAAAAAAACTTGAAGTCACTTTAGTTTTCTGTTCTACACTGGAGCAAAGATGACTTATAAGCCATGTCTTCTGTATCCCTAGCAGCTACAGAGTAAGTGTAGAGCTACTGACAATCTTCTCAGGTTGAAAAAGTGGTAACTGCAGCTCTTGGAAGCCATCAGTTTAGCCCTGAAGGCTTGATTTATAGACTATTTAAGCATCTCTAAGAGTGTCTTGGGGCACAGATTTATAAACAAGAACAAGTGGTATTTCCAGACATGCATCCATGTTAACTTCAATCTGCATTTTCTTCAAAGGCCATAACTGTCTCATTAGCCGCAAATTACATTCCTCTGCCAATAACAAAATCATTCTATGTGATTGTATCTGATTTCAGATCTTCCTTGACTTCTCTGTGTGGTAAGCTGCCAGAAGTTGTCATTTTGATCTGAATATTCTCTTTTGGATTGATTATTTTCGATTGTTTGAGTGAGTGATACTTCCAACTAAGAATTTTTTGCAAGCAGCTTGTATGCATTTTTCTAACACTTGAAGCAGTAAATAAAAATATGGAAAAAGTACAACACTATTAGTGATAATAAATAAAGGCACAACAAGTACATGTCTTCCTGTAGACTCAGTTTGTAAAGGCATATTAAATAGCTGACTGTATATATATAATTGAAAATCAAACCAGTTTTGATATATCTAAAAACCTTTCTAGAATGTTTGCAGTTTTTTAAGATTAATCCCTGATTGAAATCTGTGACTCTCTATTTACATTTTCAATTATGTATCTAACATCATATCATAGGCATCACAGTTCACAAATTAAGAGGCAGCATGCCTTCTTCCTTACCTCTCAATATTATTACTGAAAATTATTTTCTGTCTCTTTGTGTATGAGCATGCATACATTTCACATGTGAATATAACCTTAGGAAAATGGTCATTCCTCTGGTAATGCCAGTAAACTGAAGTGTGTGATATTTTCTGCCTAATTTTCTTGCTTAAACAAGATATTTTTGCTTTCCTTGCCTCAGTCTGGGTTCTTTGCTTCAGTATAATAGCAAAACCAGTTGTCCTCAGGATGCACAGCTCCCAGAACTGGAAGCTGGGAAAGTATGGAGAGCTGAGTGAAGCCCCCTTAATCCAGGAGGAAATGGTTAGTAACCTGCTACTCATAGCAAACAAGACACACACAGGTTTATGGGCTCAGATGGGATACATGTGAGGAAGCTGGTGAAAGAACTTATCCAACCGCTTTAAACCACTTACCAGCAGTCCTGCTTAACTGGAGAAGGTCAGGTTGATGGAAAATTAGCAAATGTGATTCCCATCCACAAGAAGGATGACCCAGGGAAATACAGGCCTGTCAGCCTGTCTTTGATACTGGGGAAGGTCATGGAACAGATCATCCTGAGTGCCATCACATGCTGTGTGCATCCAGAGAATCAGGCCCAGATGATACTCACAAATGGGTTTACGAAAGGAATATCCTGTTTGACTAACTTGATCTCTTCCTGTCATAAAGTAACTTGGCTGGTGGATAAGGGAAAGGCTGGATTTTGTTTATTCAGACTTCAGTAAAACACTGGATACTGTCTCCCACAGCATTCTCCTGGGGAAACTATCTGTTCATGGCTTGGATGGGTGCAGTCTTCACTGGGTGAAAAACTGGCAGGGAAGTCTGGCCTAGAGAGTGGTGCTGAATGGAGTGAAATCCAGTTGGCAGCTGGTCAGGAGCGGTGTTCCCTAGGGCTCAGTATTAGAGTGAGTTTGATGTCTCTGTTGATGATCTGGATGAGGGGATTGCATGCATGCTCAGTAAATTCACTAAAGATGATACTAAATTGGATGGGACTATTGATCTGCTGGAGCGTAGGAAGGCTCTGCAAAAGGAAATCGACAGGTTGGATTGACTGAGACCAGTTCTCTGAGGATCGATGAGGCCAGGGGTCAGGTGCTGCACTTGGGTTGCAAAAACCCCGTGCAATGCTCCAGGCTTGAGGAACAGTGTCTTGAGAGCTGCTCAGCTGAAGGGGTCTTTGGGGTGCTGTTTGAAAGCTGGCTGGATATGAGCCAACATGTATCCAGCTGGCCAAGGAAGCCATACTATTTAGTAAGTCACATTTTTTACAATTGCATATTCTCTCTGCTGTATCAGCTGAGTACTTCCTTCATGCTGTCATTTTTGCTTCTCTTCCTGCTGGTAATGTGTTCACTCTTGTTTATTTGTCATTCCCATTTTCTTTTGTTGTTTTGTTTCCTCTTTTTTTGCTTGCTGTTTGCCCAGAAAATTTTTTTCACTATCCATCTTTCATCCTCTAGATCACTATGTTTCCTTCCACCTTGTCAATTTCTTAGTGCTGCATTCCACATTTCTTAGAATGTCATTACAAACTTCTGCAGTGTGGGTGTCAAGGGAATAAGATCTGTTGCTCCTCCCTAAGCACAGAGTAAATCCTCCGTTGGATATAACTGGAAAATCTGATTTGTGCTGCATGATCAGTAAAGTGTGCCAAAGTCAGGATGGGACAGAGCAAGAGAAATGCTACTCAAAATCAACCACCTGCTGCCGATTTCCATTGTTAAAGATGGTAGCAAAAATCAGAAGGGAAAGTGACACCTGAGAAGGAATTTTGAGAGACCCATTGCTGGCTGACCCCTCTGAGTCTCAGGGAGCAGCTGAAGGGGGGCTGTCCGTGGAAGAGGATGACCTAGGAGCTGTGGGCACTACACAGCTGGCAGGGCAGGACTCTGAACTTCTAAGGCTCCCCATTGAGGGTGGGCTGAGAACAGGGGCAAGACTACCACAACCCAATAATTGTAAGGCCAGGCAGGGTGAGGAGTCAGGTCCAAGGTCTACCTGGGGACCCAGTGAGTCCAAGATCCAGGGTGGGGTGGGCATAGGGCTTCCTGCATCATAACTCAGGGACTGATGGCCCTGGTGGGACATGAAAATTAGAGCTGTTAATGATTTGTCCTTCAGAAATGGTGCTCAGATTGCAAGTCCTAGAGAAAATGTCAGCAGAAATTTCGGTCCATCACACGTAATATATATATCTGGTATTTTTCTGGCCTCTGATGTTCTGGTGTTTCAACAGTTTTGTGGTAAGAGTGCTAAATGAAATAATTGAAGAGTTCCATGAGTTTTGAGAGAATAAAATGTCATTCAAATTATTTTCCATGTCTGACTCCTGACTGAAAACAGGACCTGCTTGTCCACTTATATATAATTTTGATATTTGCATGTGAGTTCATCCTACTAAATATAAGGTATCAGTGTCAGTTTCCTATAACAAGGAATTTTTTACCTGTGAAATTTTTTTACCTGTGGAATTGTTGTCTTTGAGCTGAGTAATGGCTAAAAAGGAAATCCTTAATTTCTTTAGGCAGATAGAGTGTTGATGTGTGTTTATTTGTACTCTTGTAATGGTTAGCATTTACATGCAGGTAACTTGCTTTTCATTTAAAATTCTCAGAATTAGTGTAAAAATTGCTTTCTATTTAAAAATAAAAAGTAAGAGAATGCAAGCAGGTAATGTTACATTATTGTAACAATATGTAGGCCAAAATCTGACTTCAGAGGTTGTAGCATGCTTTTTTTTTTCTTTTAGCTTTCCATTGTTCTGTCAGACATAGAAAAAAAAATGAAAATCAATAATTTTGTATCTCATTTTGACTGTTTCCACACTTGATTTGAACTAATTATTTATTGCATTCATTAGAATTTCTGAATTAGATGAAGGTAAATTAGGTTTTTATACAGAAAAGAAGTCATGTCTGTGAAAAATATTCTGTAGCAAAAGGAGATTATCCAATACAGGAAACAAAAGTAGTGAATGGTTCCTGTGGGAGTGCAAATAGGTTTAAAAGAAGATTCTGTTTATTTAGGGCAGAGAATATCCTCAAGCTACCACTTGAATTTGATACTCTTCCTGAAATCAGAAGTTTTTGGGCTGTGGTTTGGTTTGGAAGCATATAGAGAAGCAGAAAAGTTTGTTTTGTGGAATGATCTTATGGCTTCAAGTTTAGCTCTCTTAACTTACATATCTTTGGAAACACATAGTTAACCATGATGTCTAAAGTTCATAAAAGAGTTGTGGGCCTTGGCATGTAAGTAGTGTGTAAATATAATTTTTGGTGCTCTTTTAATTTTTTTTTTTAAATTTTGTTTAAGGTTTATTCCAGCATAAATTTGTCTGTTGATTTGAATTGTTTGTTTTCTCTTGGCCGCAGGCTGACTGAGTGGGCTGGACTTCACTGAAAGGAGCCATTTCACTGGGGCAGTGGAATAACTGCGGATCTCTCACCACTCTACTTGTTGGGAAGTGCTCTGCGTTGCCAGGATTAATTCAACACTGAAGTCTGGGATGGGCCTTAGGGGCAAACACTCCCTTGTTTCTTCTGACATTGGGATTTGTCTACAGCCAGTCAGCTGAGGCACCTACCACACATCAGCTTTTGTTTTTTTGTTGCCTGAACAAAGATACATTTTCCCTCACTTCGTCTACTTTTGACTACTTTTTTATTAGTTTTCATTTTCCTTGACTGAATAATTTCTCCTGGCTGTGGAAAAAAGAGCCCTGCTGATGTTGATTTAAATAATGTCGAAACCAATGGGACTCCTATGGCTGCCTTTGATCTTCACACCAGTGTGTGTCATGTTGAATTCTAACTTCCTCCTGTGGATAACTGCACTGGCTATAAGATTTACTCTCATTGATGGCCAAGCACAATACCCAGTTGTTACTACGAATTATGGCAAAATACGTGGTTTAAGAACACCTTTGCCTAATGAGATCCTTGGTCCAGTAGAGCAGTACTTGGGTGTTCCTTATGCTTCTCCTCCGACTGGAGAAAGGCGATTTCAGCCCCCGGAGCCGCCGTCGTCTTGGACGGGTGTCCGCAACGCCACGCAGTTTGCCGCTGTCTGCCCGCAGTACCTGGATGAGAGGTCACTGCTCAACGATATGCTGCCAGTCTGGTTTACAGCCAATCTGGATACTGTGGTGACATATGTTCAAGATCAAAATGAAGACTGTCTGTATTTGAATATCTATGTGCCCACAGAGGATGGTAAGTACTCTGACACCCACACTGCGGTGTGCTCGCCGGTTCAACATATGAGGAGTGTCCAGGTCTTCAAAGCATCTTACTGAGTTTCATTCATGTTTTATCTGTGGAAATGGATAATGTCTCTGAATATGCATTATTAGTAATACTTTGTAGATTGAATATGCTTGCGTAGATTCTCTCTTACTTTTTAGTGCAACATCAACCTGCAGTTTGATTGCAAACAGTGGCGGGGGTATGTCAGCCAGCCTTAAGCTTACATCTAAAAGACAGCTGAGAATCATTCACAAGAGAGGAAAGGGGAAATAAGCATTAACCTGAAGTAATATAGTATTTTTTCCATGCATGAATGGTACAAATATACTGTCACATGCTAATTTTTAAAGGATAATTTACCTAATTTTTTTCTTTAATTTTTTAGAAGATTTCCAAGCCTACTGTTAACTTTGCTTGATTTTAATAGATAATAGAAAATTGTTACAGTAATTCCATCATCAGGAACTTTTTTAGGATTTTTGTCTATGAGACTTTTCAGTCCAGCTTATTTTTCTTCATTCACTAAATTTAAAATGAAGTCAAGGTGATATATTATGCAGATTTGAAGATGTGGCTTTAAAATTTCATGTTGTGTGCAATACTTTCTCAAGAGAGCTACTTTAACCCACTTTCTATAGACAGAAAGGATCAACACAATTGGTAATAAAGAACTCTTTGAACATTTACATGATCTCAGTCTTAAAAATTGTAGCTGTATGGCATGATGAATGTATCTTTGGTCGTTTTGAATAGTATTGCTTCCTACAGGCAAGAAAACCTGTTTTCATCAGCCCCAAACAAGCTAAGTCTATTATTTCACAAGGAAAGAAAAATAGTACTAGCACTTATATTTAATATTCCACTAAAAGCTAGTGTTTTCTGCTAATTAGAATGCAGTTAAGGATGCATAACATGACAGATTTCTCCCAGATATGCAAATCACTTCACTTTTGCTGAGGGTTTGATTTACACAACCAAAGCATTGTTATTTCTCAGTAACCATACTCTAAATATGCAAATTTTCTACTTTGATTGTTATAATCCTTCTGCCTTGATTGGCTTCTTTACTCAGAATTTCCAAGCTGTCTGCCAGCAATAAACATGCCACCTTCTTTTCCTGTTCTCATCAGCTGAAGCAAAAACTTGAAAAAATAAAGGGGTAAGGTTTGGGAATACTGGGAGCTTTGCAAACGTAAATATTACCAAGGTGCTTAAAGGAAAAGTGCTGTGAAAGGAAAGCTGTGTTTATGGGGGCTCTGTGTGCACGAGTGTGTGTGCATGTGTGTGTCTGTGTGTGCCCTTGTGTGCAGACAAAGGAGCAGGTCTTTACAACTCAGTTCTTTCCCTCTTCCAGTCTCATTGGACTCCTTACTCCTTGGATAATGACATAGCTAATTTTTTCCCAAATTTTTTTATGTTCTGGATTTTAGCCTTCATCTTTTAATTAGTCACTGGAGTAAGCTTGCCCTGAGAAAGCATTCTGGGTTAAGATTTTATTTGTTCTCACTGAAGGAACATCAGTTCTGCTAACTCAGTCTTATTTTAGAATCCAGTTTTAATAAATAATACATTCATCCAATCTAATAATAGGAAGATTCATTTATTAATTAGGGGATACAGGAAATTAAACATGGGAAAATATATGTGAACGTCTAGGAAAAGAATATTTATTATTAAATTAAAATAGTAAAATATTGTGAGCTGAATGACTAGCAACCTATAACACTCATCTTGCTATACTAGCTAATGATATTTGCTATTAGATTTAAAGCAGAAAGGACTGAGAAACTTAGTTTAACATTCTGTAGACCTTTCTTGTCCACTTACTTTTGCAAAAAGCATGGTTTGCTCTTCCTGGTTTTAGATTTTCTTTAAATAGCAAGTAAATGGTATGAAGTTGCTTTTATATCTCCTGTTGAAAATACAAACACTTGCATAAAAATATGTAGCCAAATAATGAGATTACAAGGTTTGTGTTAGTGATGAGCAGAAGGTTGCTCCTCTACAATATGAAAAGCATTTTTAAAATATTCCATTGGCAAACCAGAAGTTTCAAAATTAATAAATTAAGTACACAATGTTGTAATTGTATGCTGTATATCTCATCACTAATTAATAAATCTCAGAAGCTTTTTCGGTGAGAAATACATGTGATCTTCTGATCATAAAGGTTCTTGATGGGAACTGACCTTCAAATCAGGTGCTCTAAGTTAGTGTGTCTCCACATCACTCTAAACAATCTCAGATAGCAGTGCATGCCGTCTGATTAAAGATGTTATGCTTCATTATATGAGTACTAGTTGGCAAAAATAACCTACGTTGTTATGGAAACAGACCATGAAATTAGTTTTTGAAGCAAGATTTCAAAGTGAGTGACTTTTTTCAGTATAGATTGATTTAAAAAAGCTTTAAAACTATTTCTAGAAGAAAAGGTGGCTGGAATCATCCAAACCTAATAAATGCTGTGATTATGAAACTTACTCTGAATAATTTTTTTCTCTTTTCTTTTTTTTATTTTTTGACTTTGGAGGAAAGAATAGAGCAAGAGCTAATGAATTAACTGCAGTCATTTGCAGTGCTTACTTCAAAGCAGTTCTAGTGAATAACTAATCAAAATGAAGCTCAGTTTTGGGGATTTTTTTCATTGTTTTGTTTTGTTGCAGTTCTTTTTTAGTATATACATTATCTGTTTCTTATTATTTTTGTGGTTGGATGAGAGAGAACAAAATTTTGACCATGTATTTTCAAAAAAGGGTTGACTAATAAATGCACATATCCCTCCATCTGCTTTCAGGATTGCTTCACTGGGATCCTTCCCTGATAAACTTATAGGAATAAGAGTAGAATACAGTCACTTTAACTAGATAGATAAATTTAGTTAGGTATAATAAAAGAGCTTGAAATGTTACTGCTTTTGTCTGAAGTACCAGGAAATTAAATAACATATAAATCTATAGTTTCTTAAAACAGTTTGAGCTTCTAGGTTAAGAAATTAAAATAATGTATTACATAGTCTGTGTCTGTAATAATCCTAGCCTTTCTTTAGACTCAGAAGATGCTGGATTTCAAATGCCAGATAGTAGAAGAATCCCATCAGAATTTCCTATGTTAACATGTCCTTACAAAGCAAAAACTCTCTTTCATTTTTATGGGCTGTCTTTTTTTCATTTTAGGAGAAAATATTATTTATCATAGAAATCAATATGCATACTTAGAAGAAACATACTGCAATTCTGTCCTGTAGATTTTTATTTTTTTGCTGTTTTTCACTACACAAGTGTTTTTTTGTTTCCCTTTTCTTACAGTAATACTTCTATTTCAAAGTATCCTATGTAGCTTGAGATTTTCACTGTTAGTTTTCTTTTGCCTTTGGAAGGGAAAAAAAAATTGCAACCACAGTGATCCACTGAGATTTTTCATTTTTTGGTCATAAGTATAAATACTATTGCAGTTATTTTTAAGACACACAATACAAGCAATAAAAATAAAATCTAAGAAGATTATTTTATTTTATATGTCAAACCTATACTAATAATAAATTACTCAGAACTGAAGTAAATAAAATATTTATAGTGAAACTATAATTTTATCCAGCTGCTTTCTAAACATTTGGCTTGATCTGCAGTATTATTTTTGTGGGTGCATATTGTCTAGGCTGCCTTTTCAGTTACCATGATCTGTAATTTTCCACAAGAATACTTGAATGTCAGTTTTGAGGAGGTCATCTAGGGAGATGATATTGAGGACAGTGTGTTTATTATAACTTCAGTCTGAATATGGGTTTATCTACAGTGGAAATGCTAGATTGAAGAGGACACAGACTGTTAATCGGCTGTGCTTAATCCCTGCCCTTTATCATTTGAATCTGTGGATTCTGAAGGAGATTGCTAACTCCTATCATAACCAGGGGGAAAAAAGTATAACAAGAAGAAAAAAAAAAACCCAGAAAATACACTTAATTTGTACTTCTTTCATGGTAAATGTCAAGATTTTATTAATAGGAAAGCAAGATTTAAAAAAAAAAAAATCAATACAGCAAAACAAAAAAGAACAAAACCCAACAAGAACAAATAATTTTATGTCTGTATAAAACCTGCTCTGTTCAGATCAAAAGAGAAATAATAAAGATTACTCTTTGTTGTCTTTGCTTGATCAATAGTAAGCATATGTACTTTTTACTTATTTCACTTATTTTACTTATTTTGGCATATGCATAGAATGTACATTTTACGCAGGGGTGGAGCTCCTTAACCACTGTGTATCTGTTACAGATTAACTAATGAAGTATTTAGCATCTTCTTGTTTCTTGCTTGTGAGCTCTTGTTGCATTTACTTCAGAATAAATACAGCTGAAGTGACAACAAAAGGTGGGAGACCTTGACAATATTGAGACTGAATGGGTAGGTGATAATTTTTCATTAGATTATGGGAACTGAAGTTTGCCCAGGATTAGTGGCAGATTTAACTGTGGACTACCAGGAAGAAAAAAGTCTTGTGCAAAAGCAGAGATCAACTGTATTTCTTCTCTGGGTAGTGATTGACTAAATATACATGCAGCTCTTGACTCTGTGTCTATTTGACTAAGAAATAACAAAATTAAAAGTTTGAGCAAAGCTGATTGAGCTCAGACTGCCCCTTTTGCATATTATGAAATAAATAATAGCTGCTTAGTATATAATTGTTTACAACTTTCTTCTTGCCATTGCAGTTGAGTGCAATGATTTTAACTTGGAAAAAGTGTTCTTATCAAAATTATCCTAATAAAATGTAACTGATAAAAATTGGGTGTTTTTTTTTCCTTTTTCTTTGAGGCAAAAAAAATGTAGTGTAAAGATTAGTCTCTTCATTTTGATGGCATAGAATAAAAAAGTAAGCTAATCCATGGCCTCTTTGTTACTATGAGAAATAAGGGGTCCTACAGAAAAATGGGGTCATGCATAAAAATAGTGTCTCAGTGAGCAAGACAGTTGCAATATGTACAACATCATTTTTGTTGAATTATTAGAAGGTGATACTAATAATAATAATAATAATAGTAACTTGTAATTTCCAAATAAACTCAATTTTCTATACAATAGATTCTCCTGTATGTAGTTTTAGATTTCAGTGTATGTATATCAGACGCTTTTCAGGTAATCCTAGAATTGTATTCATCCTATTATCTCTTCACAACTTTTGTAAATATAAGTAGCTACTTAAGAAATCAAAGCAAGGATTTATGTATATAGCTTTAAGGAATTTAGAATCCAGTATCTCTTGTATGTATGTTTACAGTTTATATTGTTTCTCAAAATCTTTACTACATATTTTTAAATTAAATTATAATTACTGTAATTGGCATAGGAACATAGAGTTTTACTTATGTTTTCTGAAGTATTTTTAAAAGCAAATTAAATAATTTTATTTACTTCTAAAAATACTTTAAACTGCTTTAAATCATACTTTGGACTTCTACAGATAATAATGTTTAAGCAGTTTCATATTGCAAATAATGTTCTTCTGAAAAAAAAATATAATAAAATATTAAGTATAAAGGAGTATAATAAAACTTTGTTTTCAGTTTCAGTATTGTCATAGGTTTTGTCGATGACTTTTTATTTTTAACCTCCACCCATTCAGTTAATGTTTGTCCACTCTAGAAAACTAAAAACTAATTATTAAAATTGTATTATGTTCATGCATTCCAGTTTATAAAACACATATAAAAATGCACAAAATGAGACGTCCTTTTGTAAAACGATTGTATTTCTTTCCAGGATGAGAGAGATTGATAATAGAAAATAATTAAAATACAAAATGACAATGTTGGAATTATTGCATATAGTACCAGTTGAACATAAACATATACTTTTTAGGATCAGAGAGAAAATTGCTCTCCATTGTGAAAGATAAACTCCCTGTTGTGTCAGACTGCCTCAAGTCAATTCTTTCACTGTTAGGGTCCAATCCCCTCCTCCTAATCCAGAAATATTGTGGCATCTGTGAGAAAGGAGGAGGCATATGTCTGGCTGTTCTCTGCCTACCAGGATAAAGCTGTGGGTAATCCAGGCCCTCATTTTACATTCTTGCTTTTAACAGTCACAAATACCTTCTGACACCAAAGAACAGGACTCTAATCTAGATGAAATAAAGTTCTTAAATCCTTAGAGATAAATTCAGCTTTAGTTGCTAATTTCAAAATGCTGTCCTTTCCCCCAGGAGCTGCCCATTCCACAGGCTTTTTACAGGATTGCACCCAAATGGCCTTCTCAGGAAGTGATATGCAGTGAAGCCTAGCAAGAAGACTCAGCATTGAATATGACTTTAGTTAATCCCAACAGGATTTTTGGCACCATTTCCTAGAGTCTCGTCATTACCTCATATTGAAAAACCTGATAGAATGGGGGGATGTTCTTTAAAATATGATGAATCAGCTTTTCTTGTGCGAAAGCAAATTCATGTTATGCTTTTAGTTAAAGAACAGCGCCTTTGGAATCGTAGAGGCTGTGCCATTTGCCTCAGTGACAGAGCAGAAAAGGTCTCTAGTCATGTGAGTCATGAGACAGATCAGAATTTACTTCATTTTGTCCACTGACTCCCCCTTGTCTATTCGGGGTGCTTTTTGTTTTGGTTTGGATTTTTTCCTGAGTGTTTGCTTGGGGTTTCTTTTCTGTTTTGTTTGGGGTTTTTGTTCCTTTGTTTTTGTTTTTAAATGCAGCTTTCCTCTTCACTCCTGAAAAACGTGTCTTTGTAAGCTGCTGCTGTTCTCTGTGTGTCTCCTTGCTTGCTGTCAAAACACAAATCAGTGTGATACCTGCTAACACTGAGGCAGTGCCTCTGTCCTAGAGCAGAGCAGTGGGCCCTTGGCAGGCTTCTGGGTGGTGAACAGTGCAGAATATGTGCAGTCGTATCTGATCAGTGTCTTGGCCACATCATTTGTATTAGCTTTGATTTCCTGTTAAGGCTTTGTGGCCTCACTGGTCTTCCTTCAGGTATTTTTTGCATTGGTCTGAAAGATTTGAAAGCTATTTGTATCTTTTCATTTAAATTTGGTTCAGTTTCCTTTAATTTGCACATTAATTGCAGGTTCAAACAAAACTGACACATGCTGAATAGCTCTGTTAAATCACAGGGCTCATAAATCAGTCACATCTGTGAAAATATTTCAAGGAACTGTACCCACATCAGTGTGATAGTCATAGGTAGTTTGTCAACTGGGAAAATGTACATTTCTCTTCTGCAAATATTTAGGTATCTGCAAAATAAATTAACACAAGTTTGAAATAAAGCAAATGTTCATTATATCCTCCTCAGGATTTCTGAAAAAATTTGGGATAAATGAAACAAAGACAAAAATTTCTCCTGAACATGACAACTTTATGCACAGTACTTTGGTTTGCCATCATTTTTAGAGGGAAAGAATATTTCTAACCTTTATTCAATGCTTCTTGCTTAACATTCCAGATAAAATTCTCAGAATGGCATATAATCAATTATGTGTGCTTACATTTTAGGATAATATTAGTTGAATGTATTTAGTTTTAATCCAAATAGAACAAAGGAAAAAAAAGGGGAAAAAAAAGGAAAGTTAATGATAGCAAATTTCATTTTTGTTTGTGATATTATCATCTGAAGGAATATGGATGAATTTATGTTCTTGGGGTTTAAGGCTTTTTTTAGTCTGGACCTTGCTCTTGGTACCCAAAGAGACAAACAATAAGAAATAATTATTATGAAACCGTGAAAATGAGCTAATGCTTATAGCTATCTGGTACTGATGTGTTAAAAATCCATTATAATAGAAGGGAATTTTTCTTTTACAGTTCTTGCTGTAGGCAAAATTTTAGTGAAGAATAAATTTAGTTGTGATGCTAAGCCAAATTCCTACACTATATATATATATATATATATATATATATATATATATATATACTATATATATATATATATATATAGGGAATTTTAATTACAAATAGATTTCAGGTGCCTCATTCCAAAATGCTTATAATTGCTGGGTTGATGTTAAATAGATTTTTCATTGAAAGGGTGTGACATGCTTAATCTAATGGAGGGAAATTGCTTTGTGCAGATTCAAATGACTATTCAATTAGTCACTGGTAATGTTTACAAGCCATCATAGCTGGAAATCATGGATACATTGTCTGTTTTATTAAATATGCAGTAGGGCAAATGAAAACCCAATCCAAATATATACACTTCATCCTCTTTCAAATAAATTGGTATCCAATTATCTTTTATGTAGTATTTTTAGGGTGGCCAGGAAATTCAAAAAAATCATTCTGCATTTGTAATACTGCCCCCATGGTAGTGCTTTTGCTGGCTTTTCATGCTTCATTCAGACACCAGAGGGAGCACAAGTTTCCAGCAAACTCATTTTTTTCTGTCCCTGGGAATCACTGAAACACAAATCATGCTGGTGAATGCAGTAGTAAAACATGCAAACAGGTGCTAGTTTTTACTGTTTAAACAGATAGGAAGGGATCTGATACCACCTTTCCCAAGCTGAAAGGTAATCAAGTTGACAGTGTTGATTCTGGTGTGGACTGATGAATTTATACAAGGGATAAGACTTTTCCAAGCAAAACATGCACTCACACTGACAAATTTACACAAAACTGTTTTTTTTAAAATTGTAAAATAATTAATTTTTGGGTAATAAGCATACTGGAATTGCACCAGTTTTTTAATTGAATAATACTTGCGAGGCATTCAATGGCAGGGCAGATTGCAAAGTAGACAATTTGATCCGTTTGGTTGTGATGAGTTAGTACAAACATTCCTGCTTAAAAAAGTATTGCTTTAGTCCTTCCATTTTAAAACCAAAATATAAAGAAAGAAGATTTTTTTTTTAAATGAATGCCATTTTCTTTCCATCTTCGATTTTATAGTTAGAGAGCTAACTCATGTAAAGTGCCAAATGTGTTTTGCTTCCTCTTTCATTGAGACAAAAGTCTTAAACATGTTGAAGTTTTATTCTAACTTAAATCATCTTTCAAGTTTTTGCTATCACTTTGTTGGAATTAACAATATAAGCTGTATTATGCCATTCAAGGTGCCAAATTACACAAATGCTGGAGGGCTTCCCCTCCAAAATACCTTGCTTTCAGATTCATAATGTATCTGATTCAAACAGGCTGTTATTTTTATGGTGTTAAGGATTTGAGGTGCTTTTCTCATCTACCTAAACCATAGACCTTGTTCTACCTTCAGGGATTAGATGCAATAGGCTGAGTTGCTATTGATGTCTAGGGTGGGTCCTTGGGAGTTGGATCAAATCAGATTTTTACTGTGATGATGCATAAAACCATCCCTATGGGTTAACTGCTATGCCTTGTCACTAAGAATTGGCTGAAAGTATAGCTAAGTCAAAGAGAGCAACACAGACATTGCACAAAAGGAGCAGTTCTGTATGATAATCTCTCAGTGGGAATATTTCAGTGAAAACAAATTGAAGAAATAATTGAATACAAATGTGAACTTAAAGAGTGGGATAAGTTTCTTAAAGTTATATTGTACAATATATTCTTATTTTCATTCTCTCAGGGTTATCCATAATGTCTTCAGTGTTATGCCCAGAAATATACTGTAGTAGATCTATTAAAGAGGTAATTTTATTCTTCTTCTTAACTGCGTCCATTTTCACAATAAACTGCTGAGAGGTGTTCAAGCTTTATTTCTTCTCTATCCAATTTCACGATTCCTTGTAACCACTTCTTCTTACCTGCTTTGGCCACTATCATTTTATAAATTAATCCCTTTGCTCACTGTACAAAGTAATACTATAAAGTAAGTTTAAACTCCATTTCCATTTCCAAAAATAGTGTTATTTGGATATTCTTCCTTATCTATTTTTAAATCAAAGTCACACACAAGAAGCAGAAGTAGGTGAGAAAACAGCAGCTGTGATTCTTAAATAAATTTAGGAAGGGTAGATATGTATATATTAGATATCCAGTGGATGTAAAAGGATCAGGCAAAGAGAGAAAACCTGATTCTCTTTCATGTGTTAGTTCTTCTGTACCTGACTCCTTCAGTGGGCTGCTCAGCTATGCTTGCCAAGCTGCATTTGGCCTGTAGGATAGTACATGGGGATCCTAATGCACCTTGCTGTAGTCAGTTGGGGTTTGCTTTAATTTTTTTTGTTGTTGTTTGCTGTTGTTTTCATTTTTAGCTGAACATTTCTTCCTCAAATTTTAGTTGTCATCATTAAGTGTTCACCTCACACCCCATGTATAAATATGCCCAGAAAGTGTTTTGGATATTGCAAGAATCAAGGGGAAGGATGATGAAAAAGTCAGAGACTGACTTCTGGGGGTTTTTAAAGTGTCTATTATTTAAGTGCAATGTACAGTTTTGTATAAAAGTGCCTGAGCATCTAGGAAGGCCATGAAAGATTTCCATCATGTAACACTTATCCTGCTTTAGTTCAAACAGTAATTTTCAGTTTTTAGCCCCTTTGAAAGTGTGGCCTGTAATATTTAAGTTAATTTTCTATTTTTCTTAAATAAATGAAGAATTTATAGCTAATTTACAAGTAATTGTAAGTTTAGAAAGTATCTGCATGTATCACATTTTTTTAAATATTATGAAATTAATAGCTTATTCAATTTTTGAGTGCTCCTTCTGGATTTGTTTCTTCATAATACTGTATCCAACTTCTAAATGCAGGCCATTTTACCATGCTTGTTTTGCATATTTAATACAGTAAATCAAAATGGCTTAGCATTGGGATAATTAACTTGATTCTTTCAACTTCCAATATATAGCTTTTGGATTTGATTGTCTATACTAATGTTCTTCTTGTGGTATTTTTTCTTATTTTGTCTCAACACAAATGTTACGATAGACACTGTTAGTTCCTAAAACCAGTTATTTAACAGTTAGTTATAAAGAGTTATTTTTGCATTAAAAGTGGACCTAGTTTAAGCATTTTTTCCTTCATGGTATACTAAGGAAAAGTGTTACTTTAGCACAAGTAACTTAATTTTTTTTGGGTGACTTTTCTGTTTTGTGTTTCGTTTATAAGCCTAAATTGGAACTACAAACACCTACCACTTTACCTACCAATTTCTCCATTTCTTGTACAGATTTATTATAAGGCTTTTGTTTAATACAGAAGAGATGTGAAGTAAAATTGCCTTTTAAAATATCTTTTTAATAAATTACCAAAATTACTGTATTGCTTTGATACACTGGCACTGAGGCATTCTGAGGTCTGATGACGAGAGGCATGAGATCAATCATCTGTTGCCTTGGTACCTTGGTTTTCCATTTAGAAAATGACTATCACAGGTTTTTTTCTCTGATTAGGATTAGAAACAACTGCAAGAAGGAAATTCCTCTGGGTGACAAAAGGCTCAAGTTAGTTCCCATGTACTTATAACCTAAAAAACTGTATTTCTTTTTCTGTGTGTGCATAGCCTTTTTTAGGATCTGTCTTACTCTCCTTGGTGATCCATTTCCTGGCAGAACTTTGCATGTCATTGCATTGTATTGTAACCTCCAAACAAAACTCTGGAAGGTCTAAAGGGCAATAGATTAGGGAGCCATTGTACCATGATGAATTTAAGTAATTGGGTGAAGAGATTTCAAACTAAGGCATCTAGAAATTGATTTGGGTCATGTACTGATGGAAGATTGAAGCCTTGGTATCAAAGTTTGCATTTAATTCTTTATTCTCAATATTCACAGAGTAGTCAGAAATCAGACAGGAGATAGAATTTTTCCAAGAGTTAAAAAGAAAAGGGAAATAAGGAAGCAATTCTTATGACAGAAGAAGATCCCAAAGCATTGAAATACTGAAAGGTGGAGAAAACTTTGTGGCTGGATAAGGCAAATAAGCTCCCAGTGTAATCTGTTTAAACTCAGAAGAGACCAGCTAAATTTCTGAGGAATGAAAAAATGTTGTTACTAACACATGATGCAGAGTTTATAGGTTTCTCATAAAGTTTACTGAAAGCAAGAAGTCAGGAGTGGATTTTGGAAGAAAGTATGCTCTTTGCAGATGCAAAAAATGGCTTGGAATGTTTCTGTGAGTCCTTTAATTTTCTTCATTATCTCTCAACTAATAAAGAAATTACTCTTGAGTACAATATTAAGTGTTTGCTCTAACAAATCTGCCAGATGGCTATCATCTAGCTGGCATAACCTTTATAGACCATTCTGAAATGAAAATGTTGCATGACCTTTGAGCCCCCTCCTGAGATGAGACCTAATGGGATATGTACTTTTACACTGGGTCCAGAACACTGGGAGCACCAGATGCATTCTTTATGCACAGAACTTGTTTAGGGCCATTTTCAATCAGCCAAGACCCTAACCCATATTGAATTGTTTTTAACTTTCTTGTGGCTACTAAAACATCTTTGAGGGAGCAACCAACTACCTTTGTTTTCAGAGTTTAATTCTTCAAAGACATTGTATTTTGTATGCAGCACATTTACTTTGTGGTGAGCAAGAATACTTTGGGTTTGTACATAACCCAGGAGGTGTTTATTAAAAATACCCCACCTTTCTCCAATTCCCATTACCTTAATAATGCATTTGGTTGTGTTTTCCCTAGCTTTATTCCTCTGATCAGTTAGCTATAACCTTAGCTGTAACCTTTACAAGATTCCACAGTTTAAATGGTTCTATGGAGTACATGTCCCCTTGCTACTGGCAAGTGCATTTCTCCATCTTCCAACTTAGAAGGACTGAAAAAAATTTCAAACAGAATTAGGGTGTTGCAGTGTAAGAGGTAGCTCCATGAATTGACTATGCACTTTCTTAGTCTATTATAAAAGCCCTGGCTTTTAACCTAGGTGTAAAAAAAACATTAATGGGGATGCTTAAGCTAATGGATTTTAACCAAGTTAGTAGTGAATCTAAGGCACACACACTGTGAACAGCCAGTTTATCTAATGTGTTGAAATGGTAATGATTCACACCCTGAGAATTTAAGCATGTGTCAGCTTTAGTAATCAAGATGACATATGAATATGTAATTGATAATTTTATGCTAGCCATATCCATTGACAATGTGAACTACAGATGAAACAGAATAAAACAGTGGGGGCTAGTACCCCTGTATGCTCGTGACTATAAAACAACATATTGGTCATGTTGAGCACCATCCCCATGTGACATATTGATAGGAAAATGAAAAGATTTTCTGGGACTATTTTTAATCAATAATATGATTCTAGTAATTTGGAAATTACTACCAATTTACCAAATCACCAATAGGTGATTTGCTATGTTCGTGGAAATTTTAGAACAGCATTTATTAACACTTCTTTTTTAGCAGCACTAAGCATGACATACTCCTTCCTGCAGGCTTAATGCCACTCAAATATAGCCTTTGATAATTCCTGAAGTTTATGAACAAATAGTTTTAAAAGCCTTACATATTGTTTTTCCAAAAATATATTGGCTTGCCTGTAGCCCAGAAATTATATACACCCTTGGGAATTTTTCAGGAACAGTTAAAATGCACTAACCTCTTTACTTGATAATTGCTTTGAAAATTATATTCATATTTGATTGACATTTCCTGCAAAACTGCCTGTATACACTGATAATTTTCATTACACTTCAGTACTCCCTACTGCACAATAGGGTAGCATAGATAAGCTCTCAGGTAAGAGAGATAAGGACAAACTCTGCACTTTTGCTGAGCAGTTACATTTCTTAGATAAAGTCACTGACTGAAAAAATGAGAAGAGAAAAATAAAATGCTCCTTTATTCTCTAACAAGGGCTGTCAGTGGAGGAAAGTATTTTAAGGAAGCTGGTAGACTTCCCAAGTCTCCACCTAGAGGAAAGCTTTTGTTGAGCACAGCAACCCTCATGGGAGGAGTCATAAGCTCTGTTAGATATATTAGCACTGTATTTGTTTTCTCAAGGCCAGCAGACAGTAAGTGGAGTCTTGCACAGTCTGCTGTCAGAACATCCAATACAGGAATATCTGATGGCAGCCAAGTCATGCAGTGTGCCCAATACTCAGGCTTAATGATGGAGAAAGCTGCTTTGGGGAGCAATCCAAAGCTCTAGCAATGTGGGGAAATGCTAACAGTTAGTAAATAGTCACGACAATATATTTCTCTAGTTTGGACCTCACTGAGCAGGACTGATTTGCTAGACAAGGTTGCTGAAGGAGGAAGCAGCAGTGAGCAAAAAAAGCAATTTTCATCATCACAGGGAAGCCTGGCCTGAATTCCTACCAGAACAAAGAGTACACAGAGAGCATCATTAATCCTCTCTGCTGAGACTGGACCGTAGCAAAGTAGATCTAAGCTGCTAAAGAAAGCCTACATTTTCCAAGAAATAACAGTACAGATACTACAGGACAAGTGGATAAAAACAGTTGTTATAGGATACAGACATTTCATTATGACCTTTCCCACGTTTTTTTTCCTAAGTAGCACAGCATCTTCACTATTTCTTAGCTATGCTCCCTTTACTATACCTATCTACTTTTTTTCTCTGCAAATAAGGTTATTTTCTGAATCAATCCTCAGCTTTTATTTTCCCTTTTTTAGACTTACATTCACAGGTCTGAGTAGGCATATTTGGTAGTTTTTATTTCATCTTTTAGTGTAGGCCAAAAGAAGTCCTTTGTTCAGTCATAAGTATATTCATTTTATTAAGAAAAGTCCTAATCTATGCTATGATGAGATTGAGATATTTTCTTATGGTTCTATGTGCACTGTAGTGCACATAGAAAAAATCTCAATTTCCTCATAGAACTAACTAACCCTAAGTTAGTTTTGAATCGAGCTGCATGGTAAGACAACCTTGCCTTGTAAAGAATTTTGTCATACTTAGAAGGTCTAAATAGACTGCAATCAGTAAAAATATGTTTTTGTCTTAGGCCAAATTTATTTGTTTCATGAACAGTTGAAATGGACTTTTGCATAAGGAAACACTCAATATCAACTATATCCTGAGTGTAAAAGCACACTCCCATGCGTACACACACACATTATATATACACATACACACATATATACAAACAAATAAATAATACCTCTTTGTCAAATTTCTTCGTCTCTAGTGCATTCCTTAGTTATCTGAGATTAAAATTTTTAAAGGAAGTTGCAATCTGATCCATTATTAGAGCAGAAATTCCATCTGAGAGAAGATGATAATGCCTTTGATTCATGAAATCTAAGTTCACAGAATCAGAGAATGTTTGAGATTGGAAAGGACCTCTGAAAATCTTTTAGTCTAATGCTGCTTCTAAAGGAGGCTCTCCTAGAGGAGGTTGCACAGGACTGTGTCCAAGTGGGTTTTGAATATCTCCAGAGAAGGAGACACCACAGCCTCTGGGAGTCCCGTTCCAGTGCTCTGTCACCCTCACAGTAACGAACAGATTCAAGGTAGTCTATTTCCATTTGCATTCAAATGTATGAGTTTTGCAGTGATTAATGGCCATTTATTGCCATAGTAGTTAGAAACTTCTCGTTTTCTGAAGTTTTAAGCATCTTGCATATTCTCTCATCAATTTTTAATTCTCATTCCTTTCTTGTTGTGAAATTATGTAGGATATACCACAGTAGTTTGCCTTCATTGATATCTCATATGAACTTCATTATAGAAACATTAGTAGCTCCTGGAGTTTTGAGAAGCTTTGTATTAGATATTTGCTGTTGGACATTATTTTCCTCAATTAATTGGTCTCTTTTTCAGAATTTTTGATTGAACCATTTGAAAATAATACTGCTGGATTTTCTTGAACACAGTGGATGCCTGTCTATCTGTGGCATATCAGTAGCCATCTATTCATCCTTTTCTTTACTAAAAATCCAGAATGAATGTTCGTGTTTGAAAAAAGAAAAGATTTATTGGGGTTTTTTCCTTATCCCTTTTGATTGCCTAATTACCTGTTGAACAATTACAGCATTGCATTTACTGGGTGTTTCAGTACCAGCCTGTGCCCTTGAGATTCCACTGGACTGCTAAAGAACACTTATGCATTTGTAAAATAGGCATCTTAGTAAACATGAATTAACTTAGTAATTATTTGTTAATTTCTTTATTTTACCTCCATTTCTTCAAACACAGGCATGTAAGTAACTGGAAATAACTATTGAGAAATAAATGAAAGTATGTTTTCACTGCTGTGAATTTCTTCACTATAAGAAAGAAACTCCACTCCTTGATCTGACTTAGAAAAATCAAGCTTATGTTCTTTTTCTGTACATAAATACGCATCCTGTAGATAAATAGATTATTTCTGTCTTTAGAGATGTCAGCTCAGCATATTAATGAACAATAAATAGGTTTAAACCTTTTTAATTTTCAGACTAATATACTCAAAGCCTGCAGCTCAGCATTCAAGTTGGATGACAGTTTTAGCCATTTTTTATGAAGGCCTTTCCATAATTATATTTTATTCTTGTCTTTTGTTTAAAGAACTCTAATATATATGTATATATATATATATATATATATATGTGTGTGTGTGTGTGTGTGTGTGTGTGTGTGTATACTCCTCCCCCCAATTATTTTCTGTTTAAACTACACAGCATGTAATGTTGGTAATGATCTTTTTTGTTGACAACAGTATGCCTAAATTTAACTTCAGAATTAACAGGATAAACTTCAGTAGAAAGTCCTTGTATTAAGAATGTACTTTGCCAATATTTAGTGTACTGCAATAACTAGTATATTAGTAGCCATGTGACTTGGTGGATTTATGCTCCAGTTTTATATACTTGGAATCTATTGCATTTTTTGGCATTTTTTTTTTTTTCTATTGAACAAGAGCAGTGCATCCAAAAAAGAGGAAGTCTGGTTGTGTGGACAGTATAATTTCTTTACTGCCAACACCTGTTATGTGGACCACAAAGACTAAATTCTGTGAGCAAAACATTATTGCCATTGTGTATAAAAAGAAAATTGTAGAAGAAAATAATGAAAAGGTTTCCATAATACAAGTTAAAACTTGCTTTTAACTTAGTTTTTTGGAATCACCTAATTTGTATATATTAACAAATATCCTAATTTGTATATATTAACAGATGAAACTAATGAGAACAGATGAATGAGACTTCTCTGTGCCCCTGCACTGGCCCTTTCAGATATTTAATACTGTGAGAGCTTTTGCATAAATAATAATAATTTGAGTACCAAAAAACCAAAACACCTTGGTTCTTAGACACTTATATATTTGGTCTCCTGCTCAATCTCTCTGACTCCTCACCTTTCACAATGCTTCAAGATCTTTCCATGTCCTGCATGACAATTCAAGGCAGTAGGAGATGGTTTAATTTTGGATAGGCCTGCCTTAAGCACCAGCTGGGCTAGACTGGTTTATATGGTCACGCTGGTAGGGCTGCCAGTTGTTGCAGTGCAGAATGTTGAGCTCCTTAGTCAACACCTGCTTTCCTCAGAGGAAACATTAGTTGGTTGATGAAAGAGTTGTTATTTATAAAGAATAACATATGTAATCTAGTATAAAAGAGCACCAGGAAATTGTCAATTATGCATGTAACACAAGATAGTATTGATTACCACTAATAACAGAGCAGCAGAACTCTCATGGACTAAATTTACTCTTTGTCTGTATTTTACGAACAAAGCAATCACATGAATAACAACATTAGATACAGAATAAAGCTGAAAGGACTTTTATTTTCTCATTTATGACTTTAATTAAGCAGCAAGGTAAATGCTTTTTCATAGAAAAGAATCTTAATGATGAAATTAGAGTAAGAAAATACTTCTTGACTTCCTTTATGAGACATTTACTGTGATCTAAGGATAAATTCTTGTTAAACATTGAACTTTGCTTACTATTACCTGTTTCGGTAAAAGATATGGTTTGACCAGTGTTTTTTTATTATGTTGGTTTCGACCAAACTGAACACAACAGTAATTCTAATGATGCAGTTATCTGTCAGGATGTTTTTTGCAAAGAGAGATTTTTTTTTTTGGGAGTATTCAGTATGAAAACAAACTAGGAAACAAACAAACTATTGTGAGGATACCTGCTTCCTTCAAGGCTTAGTATGCTAACTTTGTATAAATATTCAACTCTCATATTGCAGGTATTTCCACAGAATTGAGTGTTAGCCAAAGCTGGATGAAGCAGGACACTGTGGATTTATAAGAGCCTATATTGAATGTGTGTCCGTCATGCATGTGTGGCAGCGTTCCCTGCTGTTTAATTGTATCTAACTGTGGATATTCGCAGTTCAGTCAAGGAAAGAACAGAGACAATTTCTCCCAGGCTGAGCCTGAGAATCTTAGATGAAATGATTCAAACAATTATTATCTCTCTTTCTGTTACCATTGTTTATAAATATGATTCTCCAGAGTGTGCTATTCATAGTCACCAATAATGTGAGATGTTTCTACTTTGAGACCAATCAAGTATCATCTTAAAGAGTCACATTATAAAAGGACCTACTACTTTCATAAAACCCTTTTGCCTTCCGATTCACCTGAAAACTGGAGTCTTTCTTTCATCCCTAACTCAACAGTGTCATCTAACCAGCAATACAAATTGGCTTTTTAGTTGTTACCCAAGAATTTATATCTGAGAGTCTCAACATTAGAAGCGACAGCCCACACAAAGCTGGCACATGACATCCATCCTAGATACAGAGCTGGCTGTGGTGGAAAGCCTCAGGGCAGCAGAGGTGGGTGTAGCTCAGAGCAGGAGCCAGGGATGTGTAGCCCCCCATGAGCCTTTCCCCACAGAGCTCCCTGCAGGAACATTGCCCAGGAACTGCTCTGTACCAGTGGTGTGAGAGGGTGCATTTACAGCGAGAGATTGCGAGGCCACTGTGGCTGTCACTGAGGAATAACAAAAGAGCATGGCATTTGGGACTTTACTGACCTGAACCTGCCTGAAAGTATTACAGACAGATAAATAGCAAATAATGGAGATTATTAAATAATGAGCATATAAGAATGAAACCGAGCAATGAGTGGAACAGGAGAGATGAGAAGGATTCAAGTAGTGTGGCTTATACTTTGATGGTGCATTTTCAGTGATTTTCATCTACATTAGCTGATTTTTCTAAAACAAACTATTTAGGCATATTTTTGTGTGTATTTTACATTTTTGCATATATTTAATATTCCTCTATATTTGTGTATGTGTATATATATACTTTGAAGAGATTTCAAGTAAGAGGCTAACTAAAACAGATTTTATCAATTTTTATTTGGAATTCTAAGTAATAGTGCCAGTTTAGGCTTCTGAATTACACTTCTGTAGGAATCAATTTTTTATCAATGCAGCTTGCTTTTACAAGCCAAAGGGAACAATAGCCTTCTTTAACTTTTTTCTTGTCCATATTGATTAGAAAAAATAATAATAAAATAATATTTCCTTCAATTATGAAATAAGTCAAATAATAGCTTAATTTTTTGGGCATAAAAATAACTAACCATATTGGAGATTCATTAGAAACAGATCATTTGGTGTACAGATATTCATTTAAACTAATGTTACCTTTAACCTCAGTTGTACCTGACAAAGAAAGCATGCATTGATTCAAAAAACTTGAAAAAAACTATTAAATTTCTAATAAAAATGCAATAATAATAATAATAATAGCAATAATGTAATACTACTAATATTTCTACTACTAATTATATAATAGTAAAAGAATTTTTCTGCTCCAGGGATTTTTTTTTACCCTGAGTAACCTATTTGACAGTACCAAATTACTAATAAATCCTCAAAACAGACACCATTAAAACAAAAAGGATCTGTTTGTTAAATAGAGAATTTAACTTCCTTCAATTTTTTTAAAGAGGCTCTGTCTAGACTACATGTTGTCACTTATCAGACATAATTAGATTAAGAAGGAAGAATGTGATAGAATTTTTCTGCTTCTTGTCGTCAGAAAGTTTTTTTAGTTCTAGCCTAGGGATATCTGTATGCTGCCTCTTCACACATGGCAGACACCCTCTTAGGGACTCATGGAAGCTGTTTCTTTTTTCCCCATATTTGAAACTTCTGTGTTCTTCTGAAAGCTAATTTGAATTTTAGTATTATGGGTTTTTTTTTTTTTTTTCTATTTTCTGTCTAGTCATTGCTTTATCACTTGTTAATGTAATCTATAGGGTTGGTTGTTTTTCTTTTAAGTAATAAACTGGACAGCAGAAACAGCAGAAACTCTATTTACAAGGGAGTTGTAGATACACATATTAGAACTTAACTAACTAAACTACTTAGTGAGGGCTCATAAGTCCTTCCTGGCACTTATGCACTTATGGCATAAATTACTTTGTGAGAGGCATAAATTACTTCTTCTCTCTAGTGCCCATTGTGACTTTTTTTTTCTTTAAGGTTTAGAAAGTCAGGATTTTTATGTATATTACTCAGGCTAAGTTCTCAGCTCCCTAATTGTCTGTTATATTTCTAGCACTGCACAATAAATATTTACTTTTGTGAGTAATTACATTAATTCCAGGCTATTCCTAGTAATTTAACATGTAGTGTATGGGAAAAGAGCAGAAATCTCACTTTGAGTTCAATAAGAGTTTAAAACATCTTCACAAGCAATGAGACATTGATGTGTACAAAGAATCCCTATGAAATGCTTAAGGATTGTAAAACCTGATTCCTGGAGCTGGAGCTACCTCTAGTAGTCACTTTTCATAAAATAATTTTTTACAGGTTTCTAGTTCATTTGAATGCACTCATGCATGGCTTTATGCACTCATGCATGATTTTCTGACTTGTTCTTCTGACTCTTCCTGATGCTTTTGAACATAGGAACATGAACATTCCATATTAACTGTGGAAATATTCCACAGTTATTAGTTATGAACACTTATTTGAAGCTTGCTCAAATGATTACCTTTCTTTTGCCTCTAGTGTTTTCATCATGTTATTGGTTTCCTGTCCAATTCCTGCCCTCCAGGCAATACAACTACTTTATATGACATCAGATGTAGCCAGGCTTTTCACTTATGTGAGCTATGTATGGAATTTGATTAAGCTGCCCAGGATTTTCAAAAGCAAACTTGAGAGCAACCTTTGGTCCTATAGCCATCACACTCTTTTCAGAATGAATTCCCAAAGGAACTGGATAGAAACTGGGGAATTTTAGTGGGGTCCAAGGCAACAAGGGAAAAAAGGGATGTAGTAAAAAAGAACATGCATCTTCTTCTTTGTACACCCCTAATACCTAGATCTTACTGGAGGTTTCATGGAAACATGGGGTTTTTTGTGGGGTTTTGTTTTGTTTGCTTTTGGTTTTGTTTTTTTTTTTTTAATTGCCTGAACTGTTATTTAGGCTCCTCTTAATCTAACATGCTGTCTGCTTTCTGCAGACAGTGATGTAAGACAACTTTGGAAAGGGATTTTAATGCTGGAACATTTAAAGACTTACTGTTATTTATTTATAATTATTTATTTAAATACTTGTCATTGATTTTTGGACCAAGTTTTGCTGTTAAAGAAGCTTCTTCAGAATTCAGTCCCTAGCATATAACTTCTGTATATTTATAGGCATCCCACTGATTTGAATGGACTATCAGAAGCAATGAGTCACCCCAAGTTAGTTTCTTCATGTAAAAATTCAATATTTTTCTTTCAAATTGCAGGTGGACTTGAGATAATAGTTCTCCATTAAACTCATGCTTTCCTTCATGTCATTTCCAGGTTTACATTTGCAGCATGTGTATTAGCAATGGAACAAGCAGCACCTCTATATATGCTTATGGTCTGTCATTCTAGCAACATTTTTAGAATACATATGACAGTCACCCTAAAAGGTCTTACAGCAAAGCTCACATTATATTTCTTTGTATGGAGAGTAAAGCAAGGATTAAATAACCTGTTTCCCTCTCTGCTACCTGTTGGCCCTTTTAGGATCCAGAAGCACACATTTATGTGTACATAAAATTGAATCCATTTCAGAAAAGATCAGATACTATATATACAGAGGGTTGAGAAGGCAAGTTGTTAATGTGCTAATTTTTTTCCTTTTCTGGTTCATTTTTCCTAAGCTGCCAGAGGCCTACATTTTCCCCAATACTGCCTTGTTTCAGCAAATGGATCTACAAGACAGCCATCATCTCACTCCATCTACACAAAATAATAACTGGATTTTGTGTAGAAACAAGACATACTGTTTCACAAAGCTGTTGAATGTAATCTCTGCCTATGTTAAAGCCAGTGGCTGCTTTCGCTGCCTATATGAAGATGCATTTCTACAAGTACAATAAACAGTAAGATTGTCATCTTTTATATAGGGGTTTTGGTCTTCAGTATAACAGCAGTGAAAATAATGACAATGTAATGATTTAAGATAAATCATGGTGAAAAGTGTATATCTATAGCATTCAAGATAGCAAATCAAATCAAAATATGTAGTGGGTTCAAAACTACATGAGACTGGAATTTTAAAGGCATTATTAGATTTCACATGGACCTGCTCAATGATTTAGGTACATCAGTTTCAATTAAATTTGTCCATAAGGTTCGTTTGAAAATACATGAATGTGACTATAAACAAATATCTGTAAAACTGATCAGTAAAAAAAGCCAAAAAAGAAAACATACTTATCTCCTTGCAAATTATTTTTTTTATGCTAGGGTGCAACATTTTGCCAAAGACTTCTCTTGTGTGTGACAAAACTGCTGAAGTTTTCATTCTGCTGAAACACTCCACCTATTCCTTAATAGCAGAAGCCTGATTATTTTAACTTATCTTGTCATGTTGTGAATCCTTGCTCCTTGGGTGCAGGAAGAATATAGTGCTTGTCACTAAGGTGGTAGAAAATTACAGAATAAATTGTCTTACTGATTATAAGGAAATGTACTTGGCTTATTTAGCATAAGCCTTAGAGCAAGTTCATCCATAAATCTAAACTTTTCCCTTAAAGGCTTTACATAATCTACAAAGGAAGCTGTTTCAGTTTACTTAATGTTTATGGGATTCTGACCTGATTTAGAGTTGCTTAGGAACATTTCTTGCTTTAGAAAAAATGAGCCTTTGCTGGATGCAATGATATGAATAATAATTTATAGCTAGATTTTGCCTTAGGCAAAACCTGGAGTGAAAGCTGATTCATAATTAGCATTGTCCCAGAAGGAGCCCTGGAAGTTATAGTGCCTTAGGAACAACCTTCAAGCTCAGTCGCCTTCTTCTTCAATTCCTGCTTCAGGGGTTCAGTTGTTTTAACACAGCAGCATTAAAAATTGAATGCTGCTCAAACACAGCATTGAAAGATTATATTCTCCATGTAAACCTACCTGTATTAATACAATCACTCTGCCTACACCACTGCATTTACATTGGTTTTGTTTTTGTTTTCCTTTAGAATGGGTCATTTAAGATTGTAATGCTTTACTGTTATTCCACTTGCAGTAAAGCTGCCTTTAGTTTGACCTGATTTCAGAGGCCATATGTCTGATACATATATGGTCTTTTCTGAAGTATTGGGATCAAGATTCCATTCCAGAAATGTCTTTCTCTTTATTCTGTCAGTTATAGTTAATCACTTGACTGTGTTGTGATCTGATTCCAAGCACTTAATTAGTATTATTTTACTATAAGGGAATTTGATTTGTCTTGTCATTAAAGGTGAAAGACTAGGTAGAATATGAAAATAAGTAAGATTAAATGTTTCTTATGCAATTTTGAGTCATGTATTTTTTTGAGAAACAGTTGTATTGAGTGCCTTCAGTGGCATCTGCTGCTTTATCAATTGTGGTTCCTGTTTCCTGATGGCATAATAGCACTCTGCTTTCTAACTTCACTCTTAGAGATTGAATTAGTGTTTATCTCTCTCCAGTAAATTCTTAATCCTTCCTTCTCTGCCAGTCACTTCTCACCTGCTTAAGTATTTCAGAGGAGCAGATGAATCCTCTTCATGCTTTTGCCTCTGCTTGTGAAGCTAGTCAAATGATTGTCTCCTAACCTATTTCAGTCAGATGGTTTTAGCTTTATCAGTTTAAAGAGTCGTTCTTTGTTAACTTGACACATTTTTGTCTGAGATGAGCTCTGAAGAAATCACATGTGCAGTTGAATTAGCTTCTAGCAAGAAGACAGTTATAAGAAGATGACAGAAAGGGTGGGGTTTAGTCAAGAAATGGCAAATGCTTTCATGACTATAACTGCCAATGGAAAGGAATGCATCTTCACATCTAAATTGAAGACCAGCATTAAAAAATTGTTCCATTTACATTCGGTCCTTTGACAGAAATTGATATGATCAGGTTTTGTGTACATGTTTGTTTGAGCAAGCTGTGTTTGAAAGATGGAGAGCAGAGTGGAAAATCACCAGGACTCTGCATCCTCTGTATATCCCTATTGTAAAGACAGACAGAATGAAAGAAAGGTTAATAGAATATAAAGACAACAGTGACTATACAGTTTCCAGTGGAAATAATTTGACCTAATTTATGCTCAAATGTTACAGGAGAAAAAGCAACAGTTTAACATATGACATCATACTCCCCTTGCCACTTTTTTTTGCATCCTACGCTCATGGCTATTTCTTCATCTAAACATAAACATTAAGTATAGGATTAATCAAAAAAAATAGTGGTTTTCTGAGTATGTTGTGAATATGTTTATTCTTCCTATGTATAAGCATTTAGAAAAAAAGAATGCTTTCTGGGAGATAGTTTAAAAAAACAAGTAGGAAATAACATACTTACTGTGTCCTATGACAAAAAAAATCTTCAAGCATGCATTTACATATCTGTCATATTTTCAAAATTACAATGCTACTAAAAATGTCCCATACCTATGATGCTTCTGATGTTTCTGCTCAAGCTTTAGGGACTAGCATTAAGGCTAGACTAAGAAAAGAAAGGAAGGAATAAGGTGAGACCAAGGTTAGACTTGTTTGACTTTAGTGTTAAGTAATTAGGCAAATGATTACAGTTGCTATGCAATATTTGGCTGTAATCACAGTTGCTTCTGCTGTTCCAGATATTTGAATACTCTGCTGGGCACCAACTCCACCATCAACCACAGTTTAGCTGCTGCATGTGCATTGGAGTCGCTGGCAATGACACTGTTCTGACACCTTCAGCAGCCTGGTTCTTCATAGAAATTGCTGCTAAAACCTAAGCTGAAGCCTGGCGTGGGGGAGCGCAAGAGCACAGTATTCATACAATGTAGGAAAAGCTTACACTTAAGTCTTGCCTTAAAGTTCTACTTACCACATTCCATTAAAAAGAAAAAGGCAAAAAAAGGCGCCCTTTCCCCTCCTCAAAAGCACAACTTCCTGACTGAACACATGGATGTATTTTATATTTTAAGAGGAAATATGCTTGTAGAGAGAGTGATCCATCTGGTATTTCTTCCCTGATTTACTTGCTCCTAAGTTTACTATATAATATATTCATGTGGGTGGCTTTGCACATCATCATCCGACCAAGCCTTCCTGCATGTTTTACACGTTTCTTTTATATTTAGGGTGCTTTTTAGCTCTGTTTTCCTTCCTGCATTTTCTAAAGCTGAGAAACTTTCTATTCATGACCAACCACAGATACCACAGAAATACAATAATTTTGATTAACTCAAGCAAACCTCTGTTGGCCACGGTGATCATGAGGACAGGCTGAAAAAGTGCTGACTGAATGCGATGTGTGCATTGCATTGCGACGGGTTACATCACTGGTCGTGACATGATGTAACCCCACGCAGCATGATGTAAGCGTCGTGATACATTGGAGATTTAAAGAAACATCAGCATTCTCTTCTCTCCCTCTGCTCATTTCCAGGAATGTGCTGTCATTCATGGGCTAGTAGTCAATAACCAACCCCTCTTGTGAGTGTGGATCCTCATGTCTTGTTCTCATTCTTATCTTCTTCTTCTTCTTCTTCTTCTTCTTTCTTCTTCTTCTTCTTCTTCTTCTTCTTCTTCTTCTTCTTCTTCTTTTCTTATTCTTATTCTTATTCTTATTCTTATTCTTATTCTTATTCTTATTCTTATTCTTATTCTTATTCTTATTCTTATTCTTATTCTTATTCTTATTCTTCTAATTCTGAATCTTACCCTTAGTTTTAATAATATTTTCCCTTCTAATTACTAGCCAAACCATAAGTTGAAACACCTTTGATTTTTAATGCCAGTTGCATGTGGGAAGCTGTGCCAGGCTCATGCCTTTTTAAAAAAAAAAAATTTCTTAAACTTGGTGCATTTTTGCAGCATCACTGCAGCTCTGAATCAGTTCAGCCTGTCTTCTGTGTGGATGTTAGGGTGATTTGTCTTGCATCAATGGCTTCCCATTGCCATTGCTGCTTTCAGGACAGACTTTTGTATGTTCCTTTTATTAGTGTCCACTCTGAAACTAAGTTAGCAGGCACATATACTGCAAATTTTAATTAACTTTAGAAACTGAAATGCAATTCTTTTATGTACTTGTGGACAAGTAATTGTGTGATTTGCATTGATGCTTTGAGAAAGTCTTTTTTAAGAAAAATATGAAGCATGTGTAATTTTTTAAGGGTGAAGAGAGGCCCACATTTTATCCCCTAATAAAATTATATTCCTTTTATGATCATAAAGATGAAACAGAGTATGATCAAATAATATAGCAAACTTTAAAGGTTGAATAAAACCAACAAGAACAAAACCAACCCTTTTGGAATTCTAGGATTATAGGATTCTCTGACCCCTGTGTAAGAACTAGGAACAGTTACTAGTCCTTCTTTGATCCTATCATCAATTTAGCATGTGCTTTTGATCCTAATATCAATTTAGCATTTCACTGCTACCACATCTTAAATAATTATGTTGTTATAAAAGTCAGTTTTCTCCACAACACCATTAAAAACTGAGGCTGAAAGTGTTTTAGGACCACACAAAATATTTTTATTGTGTCCCTTTCTTTCAAGCTGTCAGTCCTCTCATGCATCAGAGTAAGGAATCCTGATGGTGCAAGGGACTTCTGTGTGAACTGAACTTCACTGTGATTGCTTGCCAGAGAGTGTGGTGATTGATATATGCCATGAAACACACAATTCACCATCTCTGCCCCATAACTTTTATTGTGAACACAAATCAGTCTCACTTATCTCAGTTAAATTACACATAACTGTGTGTTTTGCCTTTTTTTGAGTTGTTGGTGCCAGCGATATGGTGCAACATCCTTTAATGCTAATGATAGTACCAAATGCTAATAAATATTTGGTATTTTATTGCATTATGTCTTTGCCACTTTTTAAAAGTATTTATTGGTTTTGAGTTGTTAAAGATTAATAGCTTGTAAACATATTAAATTCATTAAAAGAATTTAACATTGTGTTTCCACAGAAAATTTGGCTTACTTCATACATGAGCTCTGTAAAGGAACAATTCAGAAATCTTATAATTCTTGTTATTTTTTATGATCTCTGGATGTAATAATTGAGGGTCCTAACTGAATCTCTTCACATACAAAATAATTTTTGTCTTCCAGAAAAATAGAGTACTGATGGAAGACTTTCTGCTAGATGCTGTGTAAAAAAGAATCTGGGTGTAAATGTATCATTCCTGATAAAACCTGCTATGCCTAGTTATTATATGTTGATGGACATTATTTCTGTATTTTCAGAATAATTTCATGCTGTGCTTTGATATTCTGGGTGCTGCATTTGGCATTTCTTCAAGCTTTTTTCTCTGGAAGTTATGGATAATTTGGAATCTAACAATCAAATATCTGTCTCCAGTTATTGCTTCCACTGTAATTACTATTACTATTAGTTTTTAAACATACTACTTAAGAAGTATGTCCAGCTCTGTGCTGTTGACTTTTTATTCAGAAAGAAAAACAGAGATAGAAATACACCTTATTTGAAATTGTCTCAAACTGGACCAAGCATTGCTTATCTCCATGGACTGCAGAGTGAATAGCTCATCTTTCACAAGCATGTAGATGTTTGTGTGACTTAAGTTAAAAAACATGGCTCCTTAAGTTTAAAAAACATAGTTCCCTCATTTCCCTAGGTTTATAAATTATCTTTGAAGATAATAATATTCTTTCTAGCCTTGGCTTGTGTAGTTTCTGTTCCTGGAAAATTGTACAATATCATAATTCATCCTCTTTTCTAGATCATTAACAGAATATTAAACAACCTCAGATTAATATACAGAATATTTCACTAAAGCATTAATCTTTTGCTAGTTTGAAAATTGACCTCTGGTTACAATATAAGATACCCTGTGTATCTTGTTTTTAATCCATGAACTTACCTCTTTCTCTGTAAATAATTATGTTCCCAATATTTCATGGAAAAAGTTTTATGTAAGGTCTTTTTCAAAAACCCAAATACATTTTATCAACTTTTATTTTTAATCAAGATTTCTTGCAGATAAAAGAATGATGCTTGTTCTTTAAAGGGAGCTATGGATTATTTTCTGTGTACGTATATAAATTCACTAGATGTTTCTAATAACTGTTTTCCTTAAGCTACAGTACAGTTTCTTGATTTTATAATGTTTATTATATATTCTTACTAATCTCTTATAGTAATTTATTTTAATTAGATACTGAATCATTTCACTGGCAAATCAATAATTTTATTCTCAACCCCTTTTTGGGAATAACATACTGGTTTATAATTAATGCATCTAGGGATGTAGGTGGTAGTAATTATTCTTCTGACAGTTCAGTTTATCAAAAAATATGGCTTGTTTAACTCTCTTTTAGACATCTTTAATTCCTGACTGAGAGAAATGCATATTGTCTTGCTGCTACTTGTAAAACTAGACACCTAGAGAAAAATACAGAATAGAACAAGGTGATATTAACAAGAATTAAGTCAGAGAAACTGCAACAGCATTCAATTATTACTGAATGCTGAAAGAGGGAGAATAACTGAAGAGAGTGTGAGATTGAATTAATTTTGACATGCTCGGGTGTTGTCATGATAAACCCCAGTCAGCTCACTCACATGCTCACTCATTCCTCCTGCAGTGGGATGAAGGATTGTATCAAAAGGGTAAAAGTGAGAAAATTCATGGGTTGAGATAAAGAGTTTAATAGATAAAACAAAAGCTGTGAACACAGGCAAAGTGAAACAAGGGATTCATTCACTACTTCCTGTGTGCAGGCAGTTGTTCATCCATCCCTTGGAAAGCCAGGATCTATCACGTGTAACAGTGACTTTGGAAGACAAATGTCACCACTGAACATCCCCCTGCCTTCCTCCTTTATGCCCTGCTTTATATGCTGAGCATGAAGCCACATGGTGGGGGATGTCCCTTGGGTCAGTTGGGGTCTTCTGTCCCTCGCTGTGTCCCCTCCCAGCTCCTTGTGCATCCCTGGCCCTCATGCTGGTGGAGTAGGGTGGGGTGAGAGGCAGAAAAGATCTTGACTGTGCAAGCTCATCTCAGCCATAGCTCAAACATCCCTGTGTTACCAGCACTGTTTCCAGCACAAATCCAAAACATAACCCACGCAACTACTGGAAAGAAAATTATCTCTACCCCAACCAAAACAAGCAGAGGTAGTAAAGTACATATTTTTGGAAGTTCAGCAGTATCCTGGAAAAGATAAGAACATCACTTTAAAAGGCTGAACCACTGTAATGAAAAAGAATGGTTTCAGAGGATGCAAAAACGAAAGAAGGAAGAGTTGGAAGAAAATAGCTTGTCAGAGGATGTTGGCTTCTTGGTGTGAAAATCTGAGAGCTACTCTTGAGAGAGGGAACATTATCAATTACTGTAATGATCTTGTTTGTATCCTACTGCTGATATTAATGAATTTGAAATCTATTTTCAAAGGCAAGAGTCTGAATCACAAATTAAGGGTTGTTACTGGAATTGCTGCTTTTTACAAAAATCTGTAATAAGCTTCCAAGGGAAATTTATGTAGAGACCTGTGAAATGAGATACTAAAATGAAATGTGGTTAAGTCAATATGGGACAGAGAAGGGCAGTGCACTTTGATCATGAGGAAAATTATATCACCAGAGTTAAAATATGGATGACAGCAGGGGTTTATTTTGATATGCTAAAATGTAGAACATTGTTTGCACTGAACTCTATATGCAATTTTGCAGAATGTCCAATAATCAATTTGTTGCAAGAATTATTAAACTTGTTCCAAACTGAATGTGTCATATATTTTAGATAATATGCAAAATAAAACCACAGCCCTCAGTAATGGTGAACTTGCTTGGAAGCAGCCAAGATTCTGATTGGCTTTCTGGACTGCAAGCCCACACTGACATCTCATGTCCAATTCTTTCACCCCCCAGTATTCCAAATCTTTCTCTGCAGGGCTGCTTCTCAATCCATTCTTCTCCAGTCTCTACTGATGCTGGAATGTCCAGACCCATATGCAGAACCTTGCCCTTGGCCTAGTTGAATTTCATGAGGATCACACTGGCTGACTGTTCAAGCCTGCCAAAGTCCCTCTGACTGGCAGCTCTTCTCTTCCATGTGTCAGCTGTGCCACACAGCTTGGTGCTGTCCACAAACTTGTTGATGGTGCACTCAATCCTACTGTGTCATTGATGGAGCTATTCCATACTATTGGTACCAATACAGACCCTTGAGGGACACTATTGGTTTCTGGTTTCCACTTGGACTATTAGCTCTTGACATTTTTTAGCAGCCACAGAGTCAATTCCTAATCCATCTCAAAAGCCCTTCCATCAAATGTTTATCTCCCCAGTTTATCAGCAAGATTGTTTTAGGGAACCATACAAAAGAGCTTTCAGAAGCAGAGATAGATGACATCCGTAGATTTTCCCTTATCCCATAATAATCATGGAAAGACACTGGATTAGTCAGGCATAATGTACTGATGATTTTCTTTTCCTTTCTCCACTTTCTATGGCCAATTTTATCAGGGTTTACTGGTAAGAATTAGGAGATTACCCACAGTGGTGCCTGGAAAGCAAAACACAGTGCAAAGGACATTCTCAGATTTTTCTCTGTTGCTAAAGGATCAAGGCATGAAAGTCTAAAAAGAGTGTGAGAACTTGGCAAATGTCACACACACATACAACCACATACACATACAGCAGAACTAATGGAATTTGCCTTTTGGCAGCTGTCCACCTGAGGAACAGCTACTACAAAAATCACCTTTCACCTGGTGTTTTTGTTCGTTTCAAATTATGCCTCAGGAGAAAAACAGTTGGCAGAGACTGAGTGTTCTTTAGAGGGGAGGGGAGAGTTTAAATACAGAAGTAAGTTCATCTGCTACATCACGTGGTATTTGTCAGGAGGCTTTGACCTTGGACAGGAGGTTTGGTTGGTGCCAGGGGGAAACCCTGACAGATTTAATCACAGCAATCTGTTTTTGCTGTGTTTTTACATCTGATACCTTCTTCTTGTTGCCATAAGTGGTAGGAAAGTTGGCTGTGGTGCCAGTTCTGGTTTGTTCGTGTATTTCAGTCCTGGTATGACTGACAGACTAACAACAGCATACAGGCAGGTATAATTTGGACTGATGTTGTGCCAATTTTACCTTCAGAAAACCTTGCTAAATCCCTTTGTCAGTGACCTTCAACAGACTCAAGCTCTGTGGCTCATTTTCCTGAGCAAAACTGCCAATTATAGTTAATTTCCTCAAAGAGATGGAAGGTGTTTTAAATTGTAAATTGCACTGATTGAGAAAAGGAAACATTCAGCTCTCTTCTACAGCTGAATACAAATACAGAACAATTTTTTTCTGTATGACTTGAAGGTGCATATGACAACAAACTACGGTAATATTGCTTAAATAAATCAAAAGAACAAAAACTTGACCTGTTCCTTTTCACAAGGACCACTTATATTTAGTCAAAGATAACTGGAATTCAATTTCTCAGAAGTAGTTGAATACATAAGCTGTATTATTTCACATCTAACTCCATGTAGTTCATATATAATTCTTATAAAATGGAAAATTTAGCTTGCCTTTTTTCAGATGGAATATTAAATCATATTATACAATATTGATATTATATCATTCCATTATATTGTACTGTATCAAATGGTACATGCCATATAGCATTTACATCAAAAAGGGGTTTTTATTACTTGCTTCCAATTTGCTACATCTGTCAGATAATTATAATTGACAAGCCACTGTTATTCCTTTCTAAATTTTGAATAAAGCATGAGCCCCAATACTGAAAGTACAAAATGTGAATTATGCCTGGAACATTGCAAAATGGAAAGCCAAAATGGGATACTGGAGTTCTCATCCAGTTTGTTCAATAGAAAAAAGATTTTTCCACCAGCACAGATATATAATCTATAAATTATTCAAAACCAACTGATGTTTTCAAATAATGGATTTTAGATAGATCAGATACTAGTGAGCTCAGTGCTGTGTTGCTGAATTTTGAGTTTAAATCATGATTCTGACCATCAGTTTTGAGGTTAGGTTAATATAATTAATAATTTTAAGCATACATGAATCAAAATGGTCTGTGTTCTTCTTTAATATTACAGATAAAATATTATGGCTTCAAAATACACCCAAAACTATGCTTGAAAGCAGTTAAACTGTAAATAATACAGAATGCTGCAGGTTTTGTCTGTGCTTTCCCCTTCTTCATCCCTCTCCCCTAAAATCTTTCTGTGAAAACAAAAAAAATCTTACCAAGTTGATGGCAAAAAGGTATTTCCAGTTGTTTGGGATAAGGACACAAATTTCTGTTTTGAAAAGTTGTATCCATTTTCAGTACTGAGTAATAATGAATAAAATATGTATATGAACTTAATATTTGAGGTTCTATCTTTTTCATCACATCTGTTATTCAGTTCCAGGGAAAATCTTTTATGTGCCCACTGTATTTTGGGAAGTATTAGATTAATCTATTATTCATATTTCACATTGTAAAGCTTTTCATCTTATGCAACTTAGATGTGATTTTCCCAGAAATAGCTGTAGTATATTTTATTCTATCTTTTAAAATTATGCTCTTTTTATTAGCAGCTTAATTATTTGGAAGTATGATTGTTTAGTTGATTTAGTATTATTAATTCCAAAAAGATTTAATGCATTGTTGTGTGTAGATGAAGATCTTGTTAAAATGTAGTAGAGAAAAAAACCTGAGCACATGGTTATATGCTAAAACCAAACCAAACCAACCAACCAAAAAAACTCCAAAAACTCAAAAAAATGTTTTCTCTCCACTGGATGTCTCATATGGACCTTCTATTTACCTGTAACTGACACTCCCAAGATTTCCAAATAAAAACTAAGGGGTCAAAGATCCAGTAAACATCAAAAATGGTGCCAAACTATTATCTATCACAATGGAATAAAATTACAGTTTTACAGGATCCACTGGCATAACAAACAGAATTACTCTCTGAATTCTCCAAAGGCAACCACAAATTGAACTGTCTTCAAAATGAAGAATTAAATAGCTGCATCAAATAATTAGATGTTTTCTTAATAGTTGATTATTCAGTTCACAGCTTCCAGTGGTGCCCACAAATGCCCAAAGGGAGAATTTGCACAAACAACTTCACCAAACAGAGCGTGTGCTTGCAGTGTTCAGTTGTCTGCGGAGAGGGCACATTCACAGTCATTGTAAATGGCATCTAGGTACTCATTTCTCTTAAGCTTGTTTGAAAGGAATCACCCTTTAGTTATAGGTAGTATTAAGTCAACACCTGTGAATTCTTTCTGCAAATTCTATCTACCTTAAAAAGATGTATGTAGATGCAATGTAGATGCAATTAAAAGATGCAATGTAGTTGCATCTAGGCTTGGGAATTTTGACTTACAATAAATGTTGAATTATCTTCTAATTTAGAAGTCCTACATATTATTGGCAACTTAATTGTTGAGTACTCATCATACCAAAAACCATTTTCTAGTCTGCAGCTAATTGCACTCAGCTCTTGTCTTACTCTCACTGACTTGACAGTGCAGGATTAGGATACTCTGAACAAACCTTGCAGTGAGATTTATAAATCCCACCAGTATGAGGCCATGCTCCTTTGGCTTCTTGTGCACCAGCAGAGCATGGGAAACTGAGCAGTCCTTAACTAAAGCCAAGCATTAGTCAGTAACAACTAAAACACCAGTGTGTTACCAACATAATTCTCATACTAAATTCAAAATGTATACACTGTACACTGTACAAGTTACTATGAAGAAAATTAATTCTATCCCGGCTGAATCTAGGACACAGCTTTACTACATTCACACTTTCCCAAGTGCATCACTTCAGCAGAGAAATGTCAGCTATTTGAGGTCACTGCTATGCTTTCATACTGACAGTGTTTCAGCTGATTCTTGCACAGAAAAAGATGTGCTTCTTTTGGAATTAATTTAACTATATGATAGTTTTATGGTTTTAATTAGTCTTTGATTATTGAATCAGTAAGCATTGCAGTCTTAGTCCAGTTTTCCATCAAATAAAGCAGATTCAGTTACACTGGGAGTGAAAGAAGCACTCCTCTTATCTGTTGGAGGTCACTGAAAGGATAGGCTTCACAATGCCCTCTTTCTTTTGAGCCATTATGGATTGTTTTGTCAAAGCAATGCAGTATATTTAGAAGATGGTAAGTTCTAGTTATGGTGTAACTTGCTTGACAAAAACCCTTATAAAAACTGTTGGTGAATTGATCTGGCTACCTTGTTTTTATTTTAGTTATGAATCCTGTAAAATAATCGGAATTTTACTAATACTAATCTGAATGAAAACAATATGTTAAATGGTCATTCAATAGATTTAAAAATTATTATTCTTGGTAATTTTTACTCAGAACAATTTTAGGAGGTTTGAAATGTGCCAAAATGAATTAACAGGGGTTAAAAAATAAAAATTAATCCTTTAATAAATTCTTTTCCATAAAGAGCAGATACAATCTAAGAAAATGCAAATAATTTTGGAAAAAGAAATAACATTTAGCTGTGTTTCTTTCAAGAACTGTCCCATGCATGCACTAGAAGTTTCAGTGTTTATCTTTGTCATAGAACTATTTTTAACAGTCTTTTTGAAATACATTGCTCACTTTCCAAAAATGAAGTATTAGGAAAACTTTGAAGTGTAATGACAAAACCTGTTTATGGGACTGTAGCCTGTAGGCAACATAGAGTACAGAACTGAGGTAACATAATAATCCCATTTTTTTTAATGCAACCTCTTTTTAAACCTCAGAATTTTTCTTTTTCAACAGATTTCTTTATTGGTCCTCTGAAACTATTTGCAAAACCTTGTGAAACAGCATTTTCTTTTTGATTTAATCCTCCCTAATGCATGGAACACAAAACTGTAGGGGTTTTAGCTGATCTTCCTTACAGTCCATCCAATTATGGATGTCAAACAAAATTGTTCTTTAATTCCCATTTCTTGAAAAGGAACACTTCCTGGATATACAACAACATCTATGTGTTTTCTCTGGAACCCAAATAATTTTTTTGTGTGTTGCAGCTGTAGTGATAAAGAGCATGAATTCAATTATGTTGCATGTTCCTTAGTTAAATGTTGCTGTTTACAGAGCTAGCCCTTGCAACCCAAATTCTTTTTTTTGTTATTATTATTAATGGCATTAGAATAATGGCTACTTTAATAGCGTGTCTTCTGCTATTCAGTGATAATATAGGAATTAAAACAAAACTAAACACATTTCATTCAGGCAAATTTAAGCAAATTTCTGAGCTTTCATTGAATTTCACATTGAAAACTACGTAGAACAGTAAGTCTAAGTCTTCATATTATTAAGGAAAGAGATGGCATCTAATTTATGGCTAAGGACTGCACTGAAATCATCAAATATGGGTGTTTGCTGGAGTTATGCACATTGTTGATGTATTATAACTTAATTTAAACATGATTATGGGAAGGTAGTGTCAAAAGATAAAAGTAGTTTATTTCTGGCAGCTGATCAGCTGTATAGAGATTTTTCATGTGCATTTATGTGTACATATTTGCTCACATGCGTACACCCACACACAGTCACACACAAATATTACAATTATTCAGTAAAGAGTTCAGAATAATAGTTATTTAAATCTAGGCAATATGAATATATTTTTTCTTTCTTTGATTAAATGAACAGACTTCCAAACAACAGGTATATAGATATATTGCCTGCCTTTATGGCCTTTCCTTATATAGGGATCCACATTTCTACATCATTCAGCAAGCTGAAATTCTAGACAATCATTTTCCTCATCTCTGTTTGAAGTGTCAAATGCCTCATTTGAGCTTTCTTCAGCTGCCAAATTAGTACTTTTTCTTTCAAGTATAAAGGTAGCTGGAGAGCCTTGGCCATAGGGATGAGCCAGGTGCAGTGTTATGGCAGCCAAACTGCACCAGTGATGGAACCCTTTTTTGGGACATGAAATGACTCAAGTCATGCACACTAGGTGGGACTCAAAGCAAGGTTTTCCAAACAGTCTTAGGAGAAATGCTGAAATGGAATTTTGCTTTACTAATGCTCTCTTGAGAGTGTAATGAACTGTTTACTTGACCTGATTGTAAAATTATAGTCATTTCCATGGGAGAGGAAAACAAGAGCTTTAAAGTTCTATTAAAATGGCTGCATAAATAAGACATATCACTGAAATAATGTCTATTAAATCCTGCATTAATCTGGTTTGAGCTGGAAATTTCCAGAAGGTTAAGCATGTGCTATGTGAAACTGAGAGGTCATACAATTGATAATGTGCTGTATGATTTCTGAAAACTGAGCCTTTTTCCAAATTTAAATGGGGTCAAAAGGTATGTGACAGATGGAGCAATTGCAAATAAAATGCAAAGAAATGGCATCAGCTTAAGCAGCTGTGGATGAATTTTTGCTGCCATTAGAGGCTTCAGAGTGAATACCTAATATGAGAGCGTGGTAAACTGCATGTATGGGACCTGCCTATATTACATATATGTGATTCATATTATCTGAATGGAGGAAGATGCAGCATAAATTATCATTACAACTGGGAAAAATTAAAAAACCAGAAAATTTGCTTCTGAATGAGATTTTTTTGTTCATTATGCAAAGGAAATGTGAGCCAGAGGACATGCTTACAGCAGGGTGACTTCTTCATTTGTGATAGATTTGTGCATGGCATTGAGAACAAATCTGGCAATACAAGGTGACTGTGCATCCATAGATAAATGAAATCAACTACTTTTTAATAGTTTATTAACACATTGATCGGCGTTTCAAAATAAAAACATTTTAGAGACGTTTGCTGATTTAGTGTTTACAACTACATTGCTTGCAGTGCTTCTTAAAGGGGAAAAAAAGGAGCCCCCATGAAACCCTTCTTTGTTATGACCATATTGGCTGGACTTGTTTTCAAAACAGTTTATATATGTATAGATATATGAAAAAGAAGCAGTTTCTGGCAGAAAAAAATCCTTTGGAAAAGAGGTTTGACAAAGTTCAGTAATACATTGCACCATGCTCTTTTCACTCAGCAGTGAAGGGAATTGTAGGACAAATGCAAAGAGGTCACCTGGCCTTTAAAATATGCATTACAAAGTCACATCTTTTTCTAGCACCTGTCCCCACCTATAAGATATTTTTTTTAAATACAATAAACCTTTATACAAAGATATTCTTCAGTAGACCTATGCTATCCACAGCATATTTAACATATGTAATTAAGTAATTCCTATTTTTTTCCCATTTGGGAAAAAATTCACATCCTATTTATGTTTTGAATTTTTTTTTTTGTCACTTTTCAGTATCATGAAAAGTGAAACACAAACTTTACAAACCAGGAGCTCTGATCAAACACCAGGTTAGTCAATGGAGGTACTCAGGGAATTCAATCATTAATGCACTAGATCATTCCTACTACTGCTGGATCCTGGGTTGCTGTTGAAATTTACTATCCATCTCTCATGTGGGATGAATGAGTAAACAGTTCTTAGACTACAAAAGGGCCAAATCCTATAACACAGTGGTTATGTTTACTTGGTGTATGGGAACTGAAGGTTGAAATTGCTGCTCCTGTGATTTGGGATAAGGAGAATATGAGATATGGGGAAAAAATTAGCCCAACCCTTAACACTCGCAAAAGGATCCCCAAACCAGAGGGAGTGTTGATCTGTGGGAAAATCAGCTGTTGCAGGGAATTTTTTCTGAGCAGTGGAAATTTCTGAGTTATGATTACATTCATTCTCCAAGATTAATACAACCTTAAACTAACCTTAGAGTGACTTTTTTATCTTATGACAGGGATAACCATCTTTTTTTAGAAGTTTAAGGACAAATGAATTGACATTTTTAATAAGAAAACCACAACATGGTTGGAAAATTCAAATTTTTGCTCTCTGTGTGAGATAGTCTGAAGAGATGTCATTGTTGGAATTATTTCAGTAGCTCCAAAACCACCGAAAATTATTAGGAATATTGCTTAGAAAAATTAAATGAATCTCAAAAATATAAGCTTCCAGAAACATACTATTTCACACTAACAGTATCACCCACATGGCTTGAATCAGAAATAGTGTGGCCAGCAGGACCAGGGCACTGATGGTCCCCCTGTACTTGGCACTGGTGAGGCTGCACCTCAAATCCTGTGCTCATTTCTGGGTCCCTCACTGCAAGGAGAACATTGAGGCACTGGAGTTCTCTGTGATTGGAGGACAGCAGGAGTGGTGAAGCATCTGGCCACAAGTCTGAGGAGCAACTGAGGGAGCTGGAGGTGTTTAATTTAAAAAATATGAAGCTCAGGGGATATTTTATCACTCTCTACAACTACCTGAAAAGAGTTTGTAGCCAACTCGGGGTTAGTCTCTTTTTCCAAGTAAAAAGGCATAGGGTGAGAGGAAATGGCTTCAAGTTTCACCAGCAGGGGTTTAAATTGGATCTTGGGAAAAACTTCTTCATGGAAAGGATGGTCAGGCATTAGAACAGTCTGTCCAGGGAAGTTGCTGAGTTACCATCCCTGGAGGTATTTAAAAGGTGGTACTTAGGGCCACAGTTGGACTTGATCTTTTTCAGCCTTAAGGATTACATAATGGTTTTATGGCTGGTATGCGTAGTATGAAAAAAGTCCAATGGGATAGGAGCACAGAAACCTGGTTTGAGAACTGACTGATGTAATCCATCTTACCAGATCTCAAAATGAATTACAAAAGTGTGTTCCAGTTGCCAATAGGAAAATGATTGTTTAACAACATGCAGGAGAAACAGCATTCCCACTCCCACTGTAAATAAATACATACTAAGTTTTAGTAATTTCTTCTGGAAATGGATTGCGATATAACATTTTACATCTTTGAAGAATATAAAATGGAATAAGGAGTGTTTCAAATATTACAGATAACCTTATGTCACATACCTTGTTAGGTGATACATTTAATAGCATATATCACATTTAGCCCATTTATCATGTTAGCACATTTTCCAAATTCTCATTAAAATTGTGTTGTTTTTTTCAGAAGTACATTGAGCCAGTGTCACACTGGGAAGCACATTAAAGAGAAAATCCTTGCAATATGTTATTGATATGTGTATTGAAGATTTTGGGGTGAGATAGTACCCAAACTAAAATGTTCTGGGACACAACTACTTCTTTCACTCAAAAATACTTGAAATAGGGATTACAGTCCTAATAACTGTACACACAGTTTTTGTCTACAGGTACTGCCTATATTGGGTCACACTGATTTTGATATTTTTTAATTCATAGGACTAAAAAAATATGTGGTAGTTGATTTTATATTTTCCATATGATGATCATTTTTTTAATCAAACAATTAAAAGACTACCTCCCTGGAGAAAATAGCATTTAAATTTGTTACGTACACTCAAACTTGTGTCTATATGTATTCATTGCCTATAAATAACTATTTCTCATAAATATTTTACATGAATCAAAAATAGTTTAAGGGCAAGGTTGAGTACTTAGCTTATTTAAATACAAAATTAACCTGAGAAGTTACTGCACCTGCATTTGGCTATAAGGATTTTGGAAGAATATTGAAGAAAAGAACAAAACATGGATGGTGGCTGAGATTATGAGCCTGTATCCCTTACTTCTGAAAGAAAATGAGGATTGGCAAATGTCTATATTTTTTTGACAGAGATATTTTACCTAGTTAATTATGTACTGGATATATATAATGAATCAACTCTTGTACTGCATAAATAATATCTTTTGTGCACGGGCATTGAAATGGAGACTTTATGAGGAGATAGGTATCAGTCACTGCTTTTCACATTTTTGCTCATTAATCATCATCACTGCATACATAGTGCCAGTGTTTCCAGAAAATGCCTGCAGAAATGTATATCTGGAAAACAAATAAACTAGTCTTGACAAATAAACTAGTTTTTGATCCAAAAACTGTATCTATAAAAAAATCTTAAATACTTAAGTAATAATAAAAACATTCTGTCTTACAATCATGGACTAAGATTTAATTGAAGCCTTAGATTTTGAGTGATATAAATATAGTTAATAATAGAATTTAAATAGGAAAATAAAATGAGTAAATAATATTTATTTAAATATAATGTATCTGTTACAAATTTAGACGTCATATATAAACAAGTTAAAGTATACTGTTCTTTTCCAGCATGTATTAAAGACACTTAAAAATAAAGAAAATTCAGTAAAATAATGATTAACATGTTAGACCATTTTATTTCTTTAGTAGCTATGGTAATTTCTAAGCTAAATTATAAAGTGAGTTTCCTATTTGTGTTTCACTCCTTATTAAGTAACTGTTTACATTGCAGAGGGCTACTTGCTATGGGAGTAAGCTCAGGATAATGGACTGCTGGGTGCAAGGATAGCTTGGTGTATTTTTAATTTTTTAGTGAGAAAAGAGAAGTATTGCTCAAGGATGAGGATTTTGAAAACTCTGCTTATTTCCTCTTACTCTCATAAGCACAGGCTGTGATACGTATGAGCAGAAATGTTAATCTGTGTGTGTGTGCTTGTGTGTGTGTGTGCCTGTGTACACCTCAAAAGTATTTTAAGAAAGCATATTTAATGCAAATTAAAACATATTCTTCACTAAATCTTCTAATAAAAAAATGCCAGTTCTTTATCATGGTAAGTAAATGTTTTCAATCAATTTCTAGGTTTTTCTAAGGAGCATGAGATGAGGTGTATTGTCAGCCAAGCCTGGTTTTGCACCAATTTCATGAATAAAGATTGACTCAACTGTTTCACTTTTGTTTACAGTCTTGTTTTAAATAATAAATTTAAATCTTCTTTTTGCTCATATGGGAAACAAGATTAAATTTAAAGGAGGTCTTTATGGTTTGTCTTGGTCAAATCAAGTTGTGTAAAACTCAAATAATCATTTTATTTGCATTATTTCCATCCAAAATTCAGGTTGTGGCTATTTCTTAATAGATTTTAATGAAGATTAATAAAATGTTAAGTTATTGAAAAAAGTAACTCAAGGCATTATTTCCTCAAGGTTACAGAACAGAATAAAAAAATGCATTTCTTATGTAAAAACATAATTTTGTAATTTTTAACATACTTTTTTGGTTTATCTTATTCTTTTTTAATAGCACATTAATTTGTTTTTTTTTTGAAGAAATCACTTTTAACTAAAGTACTGCATTGTCACAGAATATGATACATTTTTTCCAATATTTTCAATTTGTTCTTCTTGACATTTTATGTTTATGTGCAGTTTGCATCTTTTTTGTTTTTCAATTTCAAATGTAACAGATTTTGACATTTTTGTTACATTTTTTGTACTAGTGGTTTTTTTATTTTTGAGAGCCTGCTGGTTTTGAATTCTCTTTTTTCCCTTTATTCTCCTCCTCAATATGAACCCAGGAGCCAACACAAAGAAAAGCGCAGATGATATAACCAGTAATGATCGTGGTGAAGATGAAGGTATTTTTTGTTTTTTCAAAGCCTGACCCTGATGCATGAACATAATCTTTTCAATTTTTGTTATAATAAGAATGAATATTGTTATTATTATTGCTGTTATTTCAACATGATTTTTAGTCCCTTATTTGCAGAAGCTCACATCAGTGTGCTTCTTTATTTTCTTCTTTAGAATTTGCTTTGATTGTTTTTCTTTTTAAAATCTAAATTAGCATATAGATGACTGCAGTTCCTCCGTGACATAGGTGTAAAATTTATTCCTAAATATGTGTTAAGTGAGTAACATAAATGTTATTTGAAACCACATATTTTTCCCCTCTATTCTTACTTAGGCTGAGAAAATGGAATTTAAAAACATGCATGTGCTCTTTTCCCTCCTACACATTTTGTATATTCACTTGTTTGAAATTAATGAAAAAATCTCACATATATCCTTCCTTTCACTTCCACTGTTTCCCCAGTGCACATGCTGTACATTGATACAGTTGAATTGTGCTTTGTCTTTGCTATTTTTATTTACTTATTTATATTTTTTTCTCACAGGATGTGGTTTATTTCAGGACACAAAAATAAAGGAAGCTGTTGATGTTGCTTTATTGTGTTTTTCCTGTAATCAGCTAGCCTCTGAGACGCATTCATTCCGACTCTGACCACATTCCCACTGAAATCAGTTACAATCATTTTCATTGACTTCTTTCAAAGCTGGACTGGGTTTCCTGAAAGGAAATGCTAAAAGTTCACAGTGAAGTAGCCCAAAAAACTTTAAGATGGAAACAGTTTTTTTCTTGCCTTGACGCAACAAATCTATTTAGGATGCACCAAAATAGAATGAAGTCATGAAATCTTCCTCTATTCTCACCCTTCTTTTTTATTAAAGTTACATTGTCAGTTTACATGTATTTACCAAATTATCAAAAAACATTTTCACATTAAATGAGAAGAAAAAAATCCTGGATAGTTTATTGGTCTGGCTTCAAAGCAACATCTTTATTAATCCTCTCAGGCTTGGCCAATCCAAAGTGCTATTCCATGTCTTTTTTCCTGTTTTTTTCCCATGTGACAAAATTTCAAATGACTTTGAAACATATGTCCTCTCTATTTCCCTTAGAATCATACACACTGCAGTGAGGATACTACCACCTCTTTTCCTGGGAGTTCAGGTCTATTGTAGCTAGTATGTCTGTATATAAAATACCATAATAAAAACCTCAGGTCTTTGGTTCACACTGATTGCCCTCTACTCCACCACCTTCACTGCTGAATTATACTTCTTTTTACAACACAGAAATACTGTGCAGAGTACCCCAAAATTACTCTGTTTCTTTCTGATTATAACCTTCCTATTTCTGTGCAACATAGGCTTTTTTTCTAACAATGGTATTATCATCTTTATATCAAATTCTTAAGTTAATTTTAAAGTAAAGGAAAAATAACAAACAAAATCAAAGTTGCTTTAAAAATAAAGACAAATACTAGATTATGAACACATTATTATTCAACCTTTTAAAAAATTTATAAAATGTTGGATTGCATGATTAACAAAGATAGCCACTTTAGATCTAAGCATATAAAGCATTGAGCTAACTTCCTTTATGCTGAAAATAATAATGTTCCCATTGAAGAGGAAGGGGAAACCTTCTATTGACTTCATCAGTGAAAGATTCAACCCTGAGGTAGAATGAGGTAATAAGAAAAGATTAAATGCAAACAAATCATGCCATGAGATTTCGGGGAGAGAAGGGAAAGGTAGTTCAGCAACACGAATAATTATGTTAAATAATTGCTGCTTTCAGGTTCTTTGAGATCTTAGCTGTGCCTTCAAATAAGAAGCACTTTTGTATACTTTGCTGAAAATGCTGACAATAAAAAAAAAAAAGATTGACTAGAATGCACCTCATTGCTTTAAATGATCTGTTTAATTGCTGTACTACTCTTATAGTCACAACAATTAAAAAGATCATATCACAGAAATTTTATTCTGCTGCTCAAGTTCAATATTTAAAATACAACATGTAAGGATATATCTTTTAGTGGAAAGGAGGCAGAATCAATGACAAGTCTTAAACTCTGACAAATAGGTGTACATTGCACCCTGGACATTCCTAAACTCAGCTGGAAATTAGTGATATTTAAGTTATACACAAGAGTAAAGCAAAAGTGGGACACAGGAATATGATAGTCAAAATTTTCTTTTAAATATTCTCTAATTAGTTCCACATACGTAAAACACTGACTATCTGGTACCTCATTGGTGATCACATTTTTTATCTCAGCATTTCCTAACCAGCCTGAGGGGAGGGAGGATGTTTGGAAGCTTTTCAAATGTAGATCCCTCACCTGTAGGTATTTATCTCAGCTTTTTCTTTGTCCACCTCCTTTATCCACACTTCAATATATGCCTATCCAAAAGATTTTTTTCCAAAACCCGGTTAATTATCAGAGGCTCTGCTTTTCCTTGTATGTTGTGCTGTATACTTGAAAGGAGTGCTCTGATTCCATGCAGATAGACTGAATTATTTATAGATTTGTATATCTAATGGTAGCTTGCTGAATTGACTTCTACTTTATAAAGGAGCTTAACCTCTCTTCACATTGTTTTTGTAGAGAACATAAATCCCATTTTTAGGTATTCTGAATCATCACTGGCATCAAGAGCCGAACTTTTAGATTAACCTTCTCCCAAATATACCACAATCACTGATTAGCACATCTTTATAACTCATTATTACTTATGTAATATCAATTTCATTTAACTTTCTTTTACAATATTTAAATTTTTTTTCAATTTCATTGAAATTTCTTTTATGGACCCAGCTGTTTATTTTTTTTAAAAGTAGCCAAGAATTTTCCACCTATACAAAAGATCAGCAATACCATTAACTCAAGGTTGTTCTTTGAGGCTTAGCTTCTACTAGACCAGGAAAAGTGCAACACAAAAGACATAATTTGATTTAAATGCAAAATAATGTATACCATAAATTCACATAAATCCTCTCTGTTAATTCGTAGGCTGTTTAAAAGAAAGAACAGTCTACTATGTTTTCTTCTACCAGAACAGTTAGAGTTTTTGTAATTATCTCTTACTGAACTATTGGGAATATAATTTCAAAAATTATGTCCCGCAAGAAATGGGAAAGTATGGATCATTTCTATAGTTTTATTATTAGATGCACAGGTATTTCTAAATTGATATATATTTGAAGTTGAGTATTCTAAAGAAACCAAGATGATTTCATAATTTTTTTTTTTAGGCTTTGAGACATTTCTATTAAAACTAAATTTTCTGTAATACTGAATGCATTTGAAGTGAGACCATTTTAGTGGAAATAGTATTTTAAATTTTAAATTATAAATATGAGGCTTGTAGAATGATCCTGAACTGTGCAAACTACTGGGTATAGGGGTGGTGACATTGAAAACATAGGAAGTAATTAAGACTATTGTAAGCACTAATAAAAATTGCTAATGGCATTTTCCTTATGTTTTTATTGCTTTACTGTGTTTTCCTTACTTGAATTTTTTCAGACATTCATGATCAGAACAGCAAGAAACCCGTTATGGTCTACATCCATGGTGGATCTTACATGGAGGGTACTGGAAATATGATTGATGGCAGCATTCTGGCAAGTTATGGAAATGTCATTGTTATCACTATCAATTACAGGCTGGGGGTTTTAGGTAAGTGACTCTTTTCTTCATAGAAATATTTGCACAGAAATATTTGATTGCTGAATTTTTCCACTGATCAATCATAGATATTTGACTCAGTTTTGATTTTAAAACAGAACAATGTCAATGATGGATTTTGAATTCTCTCCTTTTTGTAAAGGAAACTGGGCTAAATGACATTATTTTTGACAACTGCCTTCACCTTAAAAAGAAATGGACTGGAAATGAATAATGTTTTGATGACTGGTATCTTTTTCCTAAATAATTTCTATTCTATGTTTGAAAAACAAAAAAGAAGAAAGTAAATTAAGAATGAGTCCTCAGAGTTTTAAAACAGTTGGCAATGGCAAAAAGAAGGAAAGTGTTACTATTTATCTGTATTACTTATTGTGTGTAAATCGGTTTTTAGAGATACATACAAAAAATAAAGGCCTTACACACTGATGGAAGATGTGTTGCGGGTAATCAGGGGGTTTTAAGGAGTACAGTGACATTATCTTCAAAAAGATAAGAAACTCCATAATCAAGGCGTATAGCATGTACCAAACTTTTGTTCAAAACAAGGTTTATTTATTTTTTGATGTTCTACTTTTCCATAGAAAAAATAAAATCTAAAAAATTGCAGAAAATGGCAGACATTAGAAATATTTATTATCTTAGTGAAAAAGCTTATAGTTGTATAGAACAGAATACAAAATGCTCAAATGCTCATATTTCTGGCATTTTACCAACACAGGCTAAGGTACAGTAATTTTGTTTGTGTGTCTTTTTACAAGGACTTTTGATTTTATTTTTCCTAATAGCAAAGCTGATCTATTTTCATGGTAGGTACTGTTTTGGAACAAAGAGGTCTTCTGTTGATGAGTTATCTGTTCATGCTGTTCATGTTTTTCAACAACTTAACAGTTCATCAAAGTACTGAGAATTTTTTTTCTTATCCCCAATTTTGACTATTCATTAAATACAAAAGAGTATTTTTTTCTAGGAGGGAAAAAGATTTAAATTTAAAGCCAGAAATCTAAAAAGATATCTTGGTATATTTATGCATGCAGTCTTGATATTCAGAAACACCCAAACAAACAAATTAAAAAAGAAAATCTGAAAAAATGAACCGAACCAAAAACCCCTCAAAACAACAACAAAAACCAACAAAAAACCAACCATCCAAACAAAAGGACAAAAAAAGAAGAACTGAAGACACAAGAAAAAAAATTGCTGTTTTGGTTGTTGTCAATCAACATGTATACTCAGAATCTTGATAGTTATTTATGTATATAAAAGATTATGTAATGCATCTCTTTAAAGAGTTTTCTCTTGGTTTCTTAAAACTAACAATTTTGAAGGATACAGATGTGTGTAAACCACTTAAGGTCATTTAAAATGTTTCATTGTCCATCTGTATTTTATGAATCTAAAGGAAAAAGTGCAATATTTGTAATGGTGAACTCTTATTTTATGTATTTATGTAGAAAACAAACAAAATAGAAGAAAGAGAATGCTTTTTTTTTAATTGTGTGACTTGGGCTGAAAGGCACAAAACATTTATATGAGATACAGAAAAGTAATAGTAGTCAGAATTTTAAATGGATTAGGGAAAATACGTATGTGAATTGACATTAAATATTGCTCCTCAACAGTGGCAAATGTAACTTTCAAGATGCTATGGAATTTATTCTTTATTACAAAAGTCTATGTTTGAATTAGAAAAACAGAAGATATTCAGAAAATGTGTACCCACTTAAAAATCAGAGGAAATCTGTTTTATGAACATATTTACATTTTTTCCTCCTGGGTGAAATGTAAATGTGATTGTTGAGAGCTCCTTAGGCTCTCCCTGGACATTGGAAGATATTAGGTAAACCCCATGTTTTTTTGACTTGCTTAATGAGTTAAAAAAAATGAAAAAGAAAACACAAATGTCTTCAGAAAAACCATCAAGTCTAAAACAAACATGACTATTCATAAGAGTTAAAAAAGTAGAGTCATTTTATGACATACAGTTTGAATAATAACAATATTTGTATCCCTTTCTTCTAGTCTGGGTTACTGGAGGTCATATTTCTGTAAATCTGGTGTGTTTCAATGGTGTTTGATTTGTAAGTGCATACACAAAGTCACATACAAATCTATTTTTAATGACAGAGATGTGTAATTCCATCGCTACTGTTCCACCCAGTAAAGAAGGAATATACATCTAATTGATCACAGTGCTGAACTGCTGGACATCCTAAATTCCTCTGGAAAATTCACTTGAATTGACATGAATACTTGATCTTATACTCTCCATAAATGTTAGAACTGTTCTTGAGTCACATTATATTATTTTTCTTTCAGTCTATAGTGTGTTATTAATAGCAGTAGATGGAAAAAGTATTAAGAACACACAGATAACCACTGGATGATCTTAGACAGACAAATCATAGAACCAAGAAATAGATTGGGTTCAAAAGGACCTTCCAAGACCATCCAGTCCAATCCTGATGCCATGGGAAGGGACATTGGTTACATCAGGTTGCTCAAAGCTTGGTCCAACCTGACCTTGAACACTTCTAGAGATGAAGCATCCACAATTCTCTAAGCAACCTGTTCCAGTGTCTACCCACCCTCTAATAAAAAATTTTTTTTGCCCTCTGTCCTGCCACTGTAGGCCTGGTTAAAAGTTTCTCCATCTTTCTTGTATTCAGCCTTTGGATATTGCAAGGCTCCAATAAGGTATCTTAGAAGCATTTTCTTCTCCAGGTTGAAAAGCCCCAGTTCAGTTTTCTGGCCATTTTTTGTGGCCCTCCTCTGGACCTTCCTTAACATGTCTGTGGCTTTTATGTTCTGGGGTCCCCAGAGCTGGATGCTGCACTCCAGATGGAGTCCTACAAGACCAGAGTAGAGGGACAGGATCACCTCCATCATCCTGCTGCCCACACTGCTTTTGATGCAGCCCAGGATGTGGTTAGTTTTCTGGGCTGCAGGTGCATATTGCTGTTTCTTGTCCAGTATTTTCATCCACCATTTTCCCCAAGCCATCTCATTCATTCTCAGTCTGTAAAATACTGGATTTTCTTCCAGTGGTGGTACAGGACCTTGCACTTGGCTTTGTTGATCTTCTTGAGGTTCCCACTGGTCCATTTTTCAAGCCTTTCAAAGTCCTTCTGGATGGTATCCCTTCCCTCTAGTACATCAAGTGCTGTACTCATCTTTGTGATGTCCACACACTTCCTGATGGTGCACATAATCCCACAGTCTATGTCCTTAATGAAGGTATTAAGTAGTATTGGTCCCAGTATGGACCTTTAAGGGACACCACTGGTTACTGATTTCCACTTGCATATTTAGCTGTTGGCTGCAATTTTTGAGTACATGGCCATTCAGTCAGTTCATTAACCATCCAACAGTCCATCCATAAAATTCATATTTCTTCAATTTATTGTCAAGAATGTTATAGGGGATCTTATCAAGTTTCTTAAAAACATCAAGGCAGATAACATCCAGTCAATAACATCCATTGCTCTTTGCTTGCTACCGATGGAGTCACATTATTGTATGTGGTCTCTTATTCTTGTTGCTAAGCCAGACATGATTTGCCCTTGGTGAAGCCACGATGCTGTCTCTGGTCATATTTCTGTCTTGCATAGGCTTCAGTATAATTTCCATGAGGATCTGTTCTGTAATCTTATTGGGCATGGAGGGGAAGCTGACTGGTCAGTACTTCCCAGGATCCTCCTGATGTGTTTTTTTAAAACAGATGTGGTATCCCCTCAGTCACTGGGGCCTTCCTCTGATTCCCTGGTTTTTAAAACATGGCAGAAATTGGCTTAGTGTCTGAATCTTTTATGTCCCTCAAGATTTTTATTGGGTCCCATGGACTTCTGTATGCTCAGGTTCCTCAGGTGATCTGAAAACTGATCTACTACAATAGTGGAGACTTTATTCCCCCTATCTCTGCCTGAAAATTTGGGGATTTGACAGATGTAGGAAAAGAGATTACCAGTGAAAACTGACGAACAGAAAAAATGTTTTAGTACCTCAAACTTCTCCATGGGATTTTTCAATAGTTCTCTTGTCTTATTTATTGTGGGAAGTACATCTTCCTTTTCTGAGCAACATATTTGTAAAAGTCCTTCTAGCCAGTCTTCATATTCCTTGCCAATTCAGCTCCAGCTACACCTTAGTTTTTCTAATCCCATCCCAGCATATCTGGACAACAACTTTATCTTCTTCCTAGGATATATGTCCCTGGTTCCACTTCCCCAAAGTGTGGGTACAACCGAGAAATTAAAAATTCTGCTCTAAAGTAAATGAAAAGATAGATGTCTGAGTCAGAAAAGACACAGATAAGTAAACAATATTTATCTGGAACTCCAAAAATACCCCCTCTTAGAGGACTGCAGAGATGGTCTGGGAATAATTTCCTCATCTCTCTCTCTTTCTTAGGTAGCACCATGACAAAATAACAGCAGATGGGCCCAAGACTTTCCAACTTATTAAGTATGTCTCTCTTTCCTTTGAGTTCTAGAATTTTCTCTAATTTCTAGATCCCCAAGAATATGTCCACCAATAATGTGAGTTGTTGTTATTTAGAAGGCCATATTTTCCCTTTAAGTATGAACATGCATTTATCAAAATGCATTCCATGGATAGGATACTTTTGCAACAATAAAATAAAAATACTTACATTTTCCTTCTACTTATTGTAGTGGGCATTGTTTAATTACTTGTGCACTTCAAAGCTTGTGAGGATGCTGCCTCTGCCCAGCTAGGCAGTTTCTGTTTTTACTCATACCTTGCCACAGTAATGACTGAAAATGCTTCTGCGGCTAGAGGAAGCTGCTAAGCTGTCCCAGTGTGAGGCAGTGCTCCTGTATACTGAAAAATTCAATACTGCAAAACACAGAAGTACTAAATCCCATGGTGGTCCCCAACCCTCACTACATGCTTTGAGCTTTGTGTAACTTTTTATAATACATATAGGTTTTTCTAAAATGGAGTTGAATTTTCAAAATTCCAAAGTAATTTGGAGAGTTAACTTACAAAAATAATAGAAATTTATGAGAGTGGGAGGGAAAATAGATACCCTAATAAAAGTATGTTAGAGTGTTACAAAAAATGGAATGGTTTGAACAACCTGGCTCACTCAATCTAGATACTTCTCAATTCCTCTTTATTATCTACATTCTTAGTCATTGTGGCTATGCTTTTAGGAGTAGCAACATCTTTCCAACACAGCTACAAGCACTCTTTTAGTGCCTTTTTCAGGATTATGTTGGCAGGAAAAATACAAAAGAGGGATTTATGTTTAGTGTTGTTTTACAGAGACATGACCTGAATCATCTGTCTCATGGTGAGATTTCAATCTGTGAAATCCCAGCATGAGAGTAAACCTGACAACTCACCCTCCCTAAAAAAAAAAAACAAAAATCCAAAACCAAAACAAAACCTCAAAGCAATAAAATCAAAGTCCTATAGTATTTCTTTATGCAGTTAAATTCAATCACAGTGGTACATATTTTCAAGAAAAAAATCTTAAGCAATTGTCTAAAAAGTTATCATATTCAAAGAGGAATGTTCTTGCGTGACAAAACCAGAGATGATTTCTAGAAATATGAATCTGGCATTTGGAAGCCAGAATCTTACTACAGAAAAACAAGAAATGCAAAAGCTGAGATAATTCTAGAAACCTGAATGAGATATTTTGTAAGGCAGAGCTAACTGAAACATCTACTGCAGTAAAATGGGACACACACTAAGAGTTCAGAATTGTAAAATTGAATTAGCATTTCTGAGACCCCTTGCAATTTTCTTCCTCTTACAATTCTAAATCATGCAGATAAGAATAGACTATCTCTCATCTATCTTCCTTTTTGGCAATAAGCATCCATTTTAAATACTCTGTCTGAAAAGCCTGGACTTCCTTTTAGCTGAAATTATATCCACATGCAATTATAATCTCTATAAGTAATCATATTAGACAGTGAAATATAAATCAAGTTTGCAAGGAAGCTCCATGCATCTTCAAGTTAGTGAGAACCTTACCTTGCTCTAGTTCACTGGGTACCTGTTGTGCAAGTTACAGCACTGACAAAGTGCATGTTGTAAATGAACTGCTTAGGATTTGACTGACTGTTACAGGTCCATTCCAGCTGAGCTGCATTGTGTTCTATTCTATTCTATTCTATTCTATTCTATTCTATTCTATTCTATTCTATTCTATTCTATTCTATTCTATTCTAATCCTGTTCAGCAGTAATCAAGTAGAGCAAAGTATGTGACCCCATGGGCCAGATTCTTTTGTGCACTGCTCTACAAGATGTTGAACTTTATCTTCAGTAATGTAATTGCTGCACAGATTAACTCTGTATTTTAAACTTTGATACGCAGATCTCTATTCCCTTTGTGCTTCTGGACAGCCCTTCTCTACCTTCAGTGTGTGTGATTCCACTAGTACAGGAAACTTAAGGTGGTCTCCTGGTAGAAAAGGCCAGAGGTAATAAAACATGGGAATGACCCAGGAGCTGGAGTGTGCTAAGTAAATCGATTTCATGCTTACACAGAGAGGAGGTTTACTCAGACTCATTAAGGTTACTGTGACTGTTTCTCTTGTTGAAGCCAATACAAACTTGTCTACATTGCCTCACTCTCATCTCTAAGCTTCATGCAGATTTCCTGGTGAGTTTGGTCTCTCATGTTTCTTCCCAGCTGGCTAACAATTTGTTAGTAAATGTCAGTTTCCATAGCTGATTTTTTAGTTCAGTGTAATTCCTAAATTCCCAGAATAATAGCTATTAATCCCACTGCTATTAACATATTTTTGTAAACATTGCAAATATGATTTATAATTCTTTTGCTTTTGGTAAAAATTACATTTTTCTTATATTTTAATTATATTATTACAGTCACAGAAATTGTGTTTGTGGAAATGCAGCTCATAAGCTCTATCCATATACCATTTGATTTAGACTCTTCCATTTCAAATATCAGAAGCCAAAAATGCTTAAGTAACAGTGTCATGAGAAGCTATGTGTAGACTCATAGGGCTTCTAAAACCAATTATATTGTTTGGTAAAATGTAATTGTCAAAAATGGAATTTAGCAAGAAACTGTTGACATAGAGTTCCTTTTACCTAAATGTAACAAAATCCAGTTTCTCCAGGCTTGATGGATCCACTCAGTTTTCTATGACAGTAGAGCATAGTCTTATAAAATAATTTATATCATAGCCTATATAGCAAAACAGATCAAAAAGCTACAAGACAGTGTAAAAGGACCCTATGGGCCTGATCTGTGAGCCAGTTACTAACCCAATGCATGATGTGTTTACCCAGCAGTGTGCTGGACATGTTATCCAGAAAGATACTGTGAGAGACATGGTTTTAATACTATTATGAAGATTCTGGCTGACTGAAAGAAATACATGTTAAATCTATAGTTTTGTAGGAGACGATACTTATACAGAAATTAGAAGGAAAAAAAGAAAAAAAAAGTGTAATTTAATCTAAACACCCCTTGGAAATGATCTTGTTAACAAAATCAGAATGTCAAAAGTGTGTGAGGTAAATGTCATTACATTGTTCACAAGGAGAGAGGGGAGAATCTTGCAGTGGTTAAAAGAGTTAAAAGATGCATGATTTCACCAGCTCTTGGAAGGATAGCACAAAACAAATGCATTTTTTCCTGAATTATTTTATACCTTCCACATAATTTCTTGCAATTAGAGCCTGGCAGACACTGAAGGATCAAAATACCTTTACTGCTTTACAATACCTATTTACACAGTGTATGAATATGCAGTATAGAGAGCAAAAAACCTGCTTCCAGTGTGGCTTTGGAGTTTCCATTTTAGAACAGATGGATTTTTTTTTTTTTTTGTTTTGCTTTAATATCTTCAAAGGCCTCTGTAAAAATATTGAATAAATAAAGCTTTCTGGTGGTGGGTGTTAAGTACATTCTTCAATAGATATCTGTAGGTAAAGGTTAGCAGCTGAGAAAGGCTATCCATTTTCATCTTTTCAGTTCTGCTTTCTAACTGGAAATTATGGTTTCCATTTAAGAAATCAAAATAATGTGTCCTTTTGGCTTTCATTGGTGTCAAGTCTCCTGTGATAGCACTTGTTCATTTAAAGTTCACATTGATTAGGAGAAAGCATAACAGTACTGGATGTAATAAAATTACTGTTGAAAAAGTGAGAAGGACAAAATTCTTTAAGAATTTCCCAATTTTCTGCTCCCCATTTTCACACCATCTGGGGATTGTATTATGTTGTTTCCTAAAACTAAGTACCCCCAACTTTGGGATCTGGGAAAAGGTAAAATAAATAAATACTTAAACTTCAGAAGAATTTTAGAGACAAGAATAAAACTAGAAGGTACCTAAGTTTCATCACTCATGCAATCATAATTTGCATAAAGTCAGATCTTAGCCATGTAGAGAAACAAAACCAATATCTGTAAATATAATGAATAAGTTTGAGTTTTGATTTCTGCTAGAAATGTTAAACCAATGTTTAACATTTACTCAGGTGTGTGACTCCTTTGAAACAATTTAAGTATGATTTTTCACATTTCACTGTTGTTCCATGTAAAAAAAGTTGTCTGATTGTAAATATTTGTGCTCCTTGAAAATATTTCCACTTTTGTTAGCAAGTAGGTACCTAACTGCATTATGTCTCTGTTATAATCTCATCTCTAATGACTAATTGTGTTTCTATTAGAAGATATTTTTGTCAAATAAGAAGGTAACAAATAATACACCGATTTTTAGAGATTGTCTAGCCCTCAACCAAGTATCACATTGAGACTAATTAATCATGAGAAAAACTTCATGCCTTTATACTTTCAGTGAGATTGCATTAGTCCCCAGCAAGACATAATCAAAAAAATTTTCTTCCACTGAGAATCTTTCAGGGAGAAATACTGCCATTAAAGCTTTATGTTTTTGATACAGATGACTTAGCTACTGTAAACCTCTAAGAGATTTGACTGTAAAGCTCCTTAACTTCTGTCTAGTTTTCCTTTTACCAGAAAATATTGAGAGAATTCCTGTTTCGTGGACAGAGTGGAAACAAACCAAACCAACAACCAAAAAAGTCCCACACTTTCTGCATGTTATTTTTAAGTTACTGTGGGAAGTAGGAGGAATCAAACACACATTCTGCCCTAGATTGCTAATTGTTTTAATCAAGGACTTGGATTAGTCCTTGATAAAAATACAAGGAATTCAATTCTGAATAAAGGGTAGCTTACAGATGCTGTACTCCCAAAATAGAAGAGAGAAAAAGCTATGACTCATAAGGCCCTAATTTCATCTTTACTTTTCCCTTGCTCCTGGGAGAAATTACATTGCTTCAATTGATGACTTCTCAAAGAAGCAAAAGATTTCTCTTTTCTGCTAATGTGCATTACTAAGTGATAAAAAAAAAAAAAATCTGTTTTTTCATAGCAATAGAATGACAGGAGAATAATTGCTTTTTTCTATACAACCACAACCAGGAGCTCATAGCACTTTGTATCTGCTTATATTTATGCACATGGTGTTTACAATGCTAGACTCAAGATTGTTTCTTTCTTGAAATGGTCTTATCTTCATTTCCAAATGCTGTAAATCTCTTTTTAAAGAAGAAATATTTCAATCATTTATCTTGGTGAGTGGAAGTTTCTGCTGTTTTTCAGAATATCAAAATTTAAATTATTTGGTTATTTTGTGGGGAAAGAAAAAGGAGGCCTTGGTGAAAAACCTTATCTTTTATGGATTTGAGCCCTAACACCAACTTTGGTGCCATCCTCTGGATGGATTCAAGGATTTTCACATTCTTCTTAAATCCCAGGGCCCAGAACTGTACTCAAGGTGAGGCTGAATGAGGGGGGATAACTGTCTGGTTTGGGCAGCTGGTGATGCCCTCCAGGATGGGGTTTGTCCTCTTGGCTGCCCAGGCACCCTGCTGACTTCTGCTTAGACTGCTGCTGACCAGCATCCCCAGATCCATTTCTGAAGGGCTGCTCTCCAGCTGCTCCTCTCCCAGTATATATATATGTGATTTTTTCCTGTGGTTTTAGTCAAGGCTCAATTGAAATACAAGTAAATTTTACTGAGACCTTTATAGTGCCTGCTGAAGCCATTTAGTCATGCCTGTGGCTGATAAGAGAGTTAGACTTCTAATTTTCAATAAGTATTAGTAGGTTTTCAGAAAGTTTTATATCTTAGGCACTTTAAAAATCCTAAAAAAAAAAAAAGTTATTTAATAATTTGTCTTCACAAGCAATGATTTTTATTAAAAAATGCTTTGTCCCCTTTATGACCTTCATAGCATATATGTACATGGACAACTCTTGCAAGAAAATATTCCGAGGTTTACTTCAAATATAATAAGTCAAATATAAGTCTTCTGAAAGAGAAACTTTATTGGGAAGATAAAAATCCATTGTGCATACCTGCTAAAATAACACACTTTGAACTGCTATTTCTTCTTCATAACTGCATGCAATATATTCAATAACTTGTGGGACCAATTTTTCTGACATTCATGATTAAATCCTTCTGCTGTTTAAATCAGCAGGACTTTTGTTTTTCAATTTAAGGTATCCAGTTTTCACCTTCCGATTGTCTTCTTTAAAATGCAATATCTTCTCTTATTACAGAGAAGGTCTTCCTTTCATTTTAATAACTTGAATCTGAAATAATTTGAAAAGATCATACGAGGAAGCAAATCCCTCCAACAAAGAAGTATCTCAGTCTGGTAATCAGTTAGCTATATAGCTGAATCATCGAGGACAAATTGCTTGCATCTTGGTATCTGCCAAAAGATGGTACCTAAAAGAAGACTATATTAAAATTCTCCTATCTGGAAACACTTTCTATGTCATCTCAATGAAGAGAAATTTCATTTAAAAACATAAAAAGACAAGTAATTGGTAACATTTTACCCCTTCCACATTTTAATTTTTTCTCCAAAGGCAGTACTCAGAATGTATGACTTTGATATGCCCTGCCTAAGAGAAATGAAACTGATGTCTTAGAGAAATAATATATAGAGAGGTACTACTTTAGAAATTCTAATGAATCACCTATGCATTTTTCTATTTATAAGAAGAAGTAAATAGAAGACAAGGTCAGAAAAATCCTATAATAGATTCATACAATAGCCTGGGTTGTAAGGCACCTTAAAGGTCATTTAATTCCAACCCCCATGCTGCAGCCAGAGATAACTTCCACTAGACCAGGTTCCTCAGAGCCAGATCCAACCCTTGAGTACTGCCAGGGAAGGAGCATTAATGACTTTTTCAGGCAACATCTTCCAGTCCCTCACCACCCCCAGTAAATATTTTTTTTCTGATATCTAATCTAAACCTACTCTTAGTTTGAAACCACCTATCCTGTCACTTCATGCTCTTGTAATCATCCCTCTGTATCTTTCTTGTGGGACACAATTAGGTCACTCCAAAGCCTTGCCTTTCCCAGGATGAATAATCTCAATTCTCCTGATAGGAGAGGTGCTCATTACCTCTAATCAACTTAGCAGCCCTCCTCTGGATTCACTCCAAAGGGTCAATGTCCTTCCTGTGCTGGGGATTCCAGGGGCAGTCTCACCAGAGACTGGTGGAACAAAACCACCTCCCTCAGCTTGATGGCCATACTTCTTTTGATGCATCCCAGGATATTATTGGCTCTCTGAAAGGCAAGCAAACATTTTAGGGTCATGTCCAGTCTCTCACCCACCAGCACCCCCAAGTCTTCTTGGCAAGGCTGAGAAAATAAGAGCTAGTGGTGTTGTCAAAGGTAGTTTGACATATTTACAATTTAATATGTTTTACTTAGGAAAGGACTGATAAAATGAAAACATGCTTTTCTGATAAAATGAAACATGCTTACTGTTGCTTATAGGAAAAGCAAAACTGTGTAAAAAAAGTCTGAGCAAGGACTTTGGTTAGTCTCACTGATCACTACCACATAGCATTGCTTAAAGTGTACTGAAGAGTACAATAACAAAAGTTAGAGTCAGCATGTGTTTGAGAAAATGGTGATTTTCTAACTTTCCTTGTTTTTAATTTGTAAGGATAGCTGCAGGATGATCGTGAACTGTACCAGTATTTAAAAAAAAAAAAAAAAAAATCTACATTCAATTCAGTGTGCTGGAAGTTTATATTCTAAATAATTGTTTTCCATTTTTCCTGGTGTATTTTTCTTGATAGTTCCCTGAAATAGAATAATCAGTCAAAATCATTCAAAATCACTTATGGCATCCTACATGTGGCAAGTCTGACTGGCAGATGTTAAACAAATTTGGTTACATTGCCTGTAAACGACTGCCTATACTGTAGCAAATGAGACATTTTATAGAATTTACAAAACATTCCAAAACTTTGGTTTTAGGACCATAGGCAGTTGTCCAGCTTGAATCCTGAATACATAGACTCTTTCAAAGTGTGGGAAGTTGCACATTTCTCTCATGCCTAGGCATGCAAGACAATAGACAAATGTTTATTAAAAATATGGGAGATGTACTGGACGTGCTGTCAGAACTTCAGTTTTTAAAAAACATCAAGGAAGCAGTGCTTATAAATAAAAACTACTTTTTTAGTCTTGAATACATTGTGAGCTACAGTTTAGGGGGAAATACAGAATTCTGAACATTAGACACCCCAAAAGTTATCACATATTTTCATCTATTGTTTTATAGTGGTTGTGAGATGGAATATTAATAAATATCTTTAAGTAAAATTTTCTCTACAAGACAAAGAAGTGTTTAAAGGGGTTTATTTAAGCAGAACTGTGAACTTTGTGTATCACTAAGAGGATTAGGAATCAGACTACATCATCTTAGATAAAGCTCTTCATTTACTGAGTTTCCTCACAGAGAAATGTGTATACTTATGTTGAAAATGAGCAGTAGTGAAGTAGCAAGAGGTGATGACTTCCTAGATATTCAGAATATCAATGGTGACTTCAAGAATACATTCCATAATAAGTAATGATTATTTGAGAACAGCTGCTGCAGAAACCTTCTACATGATCAACACAAAAGGTATGGACAGAGTCAATTCCCTATAAAAAAAGGGTTTCAGTGTGTTGTCATGGTTTTATCAAGCCCCACTCCGCTGCTCACTCATTCCTGTACCTGTAAGATCAGGAAGAAACAGGAAGGATAAAAGCCAGAAAAGCCATGGGTTGAGATGAAGACATTTTAGTAGCGAAAGCAAAAGCCACAGACACGAACAAAGCAAACCAAAGAATAAATTCGGTGTTTCGCATGGGCAGGCAGATGTTCAGCCATCTCCAGGAGATCAGGGAGCCAATCACATGTTACAGTTATTTGGGAAGACAAACACCATCATTCCAAATGTCTTCTCTGTCCTCCTTCTTCCATCCACTTTTTATGTTGAGCATGATGTCATAGGGTCTAGGCTGTTCCCCATACCAGCCATTATGAAGAAAGTTAACTCAATCTCAGTCAAAATTAACACATAATTTTTTTCTAATTAGAGTGTCCATAGGTGATCTTTTATACCATATGGCATTATTTAATTCAGCAGGAAATTAGTTTAAAAAGTTTCCAATTTTGGCCAAGTGAAGAAAACATACTTTCAATACAAGTGGACATATTTTATTCTTTCTCTAACTTTCCCCCATCTTGTTCAGTTGCTAAATAGAATGCTATGTATTTGCTTGAACCTACACAGTATATTTTTCAAATTGTAATGTATAAAATGGGTGCTTATCTGAAACTGAAATTTCTTTTTACAGAACTAGTAAGAAATAGATAAATGTTGCCCCTTTTAAATAATAAGCCTTTATTATTTTAAACAATCATTCATTTTTTGAATTAAGAAATGCAAGTTTAGGAGATATTTCAGTTGTGAGTTATGCTACCTCTCAGTTAACATCCTCTGATATATATAAAAAGCAAATCACTTTAAGAAAATACGGATGAGTTAAAAAAACAAACCCAACTCTTTTGTATCTCTTGTGATCCTAAATTGTAACATCTTTTAATTTTTTATCTTTCAGAATAAGATAATGTTGCTCAGCAGAATGTACAGTTTGTAGATACAGTGATTATTAAAATACTGGCCTTTAAAATTATGTGATCCTAATAGCCAAGATAACAGAGAAGATGGGAAGAACTCTTGAGTAGAATGTTAATTTCTTCCTGTGCTGCATTTACACTTTTTTTTTTTTTTTTGAATTTTACACAGTTCCCTAATTTTTTCTACAGTGGAAATAAGGTCAAACATTTCTAAGAGCAGCTGTTACAAGAAATTTCTTCTTGCATGGACGTTTCCCTTGGGCAGTGACTCTTTTCTGTCCTGTAAAATAAGAGGTTTCCTCATTAAAGTAGCTCTTTAAATATTGAAGCCTCTAAGACTAGTGAAAAGATAACAATTTTTTTATCCTGTAAGACCAGGAAATTGGTCTTACAGGATAAAAAATGCCAACTAGAGTTCCCTATATGGAATCATCCAAACTTATGACTACCTAAGGAACATATTTAACACTATTCACTGTTTAGCTCAGGGGGAAAAAAAACCCCACAATCTGGTTGCTCCATCCTGAAGTGGAAGAGTGAGGTTTTATGTAAAGCCATATCTCCTGATTCTCAATTCTGCCTAGAACAATTTCAAATAGTAATTGCTCTGGTTTTCCATATTCTTTTTTATTGTTATATTCCAGCTCGGTCGTGACTATATGTGGAAATTTCAGATCATATGAAGTGTTTCCTGACTTTGAAACCCCTACAAAATCTTTGACCCCTGAATTTTTTCTTCTCCCATTGCCCTTTTAATGATAGATTAGGGCACAGGATAGGGAACTCTGCAACGAGTGAATCAGAGGTAAAGTTCTTTCTTTTAACCCATTCTAGCAAACATGCAACTCTGGACTGAGAAAAAGCCCTTTACATATCTGACTGAAAGCAGATGCTGCAGAGCATAATTGTAGACTCCAGCAAGCTCATCCATTTTACCCATGGCTGCATTAGAACTGGCAAATGCAAGAGAACAGGAATGGTGTTTTGAAATAACATGAAAGGAATAGATCAGAGTCCCACTCTTGTATGCTTCCAATATAATAAATACAAATTTCTAAAAAAAAACATGATAGCCATGTTCTGTGGTCAAGAGATTCTTTGATCATCTGCTTCTCATATCACTTTTTCTGAAAGATACTGCTGTAACTTTGTCATATTTCTCATAATGTCTTGTGGTGCCAGGTAGGTTGTGCATATCCCTGAAAAGATGCTTAGTCAAATGCAATCAAAATGATCATGAATGTAAAGGTTGTAAAAAATGAAAAGACATCCTTGAAACAGTTTGATTTTTTTTTATTCCTGTGGACTTATGCCTTAATTTATTTCACTTCAAATATTTATTCTGTGTAGTGTTTTCAAAGTAATACTCAGACCTTGTTAACTGGATATACCAGTTGCAGTGCAAAACAGAAAAGAAAATTTAAAAAGTCCAATGTTTTCATCCATGAGCTCCTCTTAGTGTATTCTATCTCCTATGCCACCTAAAGCAGTAATCTCTGACCCATTGATGTAGGGCTATGAAATGTCATATTTCCTGAAGCTGATTGCTTTCATGTATCTCTGCTATTTATACCATGTATCTTTGTTCTTCCTGGTAACCCAGGAACCCCATTCAAATCCTCTTAGTCAGAGGGGACTGTTTGGTATGTATGAGCATCGGGTGTGCCTCGCATCCTGTGAGGGATGAAAGGGCTGAAGGGTGCCTCTGACATGGCTTCAAGGTCTGATTGCACATTGTGCCAGAATTATTCTCTGAGGCTCGCTGTGTATTCTGCACATGGACTGGCTGGACAGTTATGTTCAAAGGGATGATTGGCTTCTAAAAATAGGAGAATTACAAATAAAATAGGAAAGAGCAAAATTGAATGCTAGGAGCAGATAAAAAGCTCAGATGCCAGGTAAAGAAAACGCAGACACATACTAGTCTGAGCTAGATAATCACCATGTGGAATTGAGGCAGAATTAGGTGATAAGGGTTAAGATGAAAGGACCTCCAATCGTTCACGTATTTATTAAGTATTTTTTATTTTTAAGGTTTTTTTTTATATCATGCCCATTAAGTTACCATGCAAATTGTCTCCTATTGTTGTGGGTTTTTTTACTTTTTTTTGAATTGATTAGTTATTTAAAGCTTCAGTGCTTTTATATGACAGGGGCTGAGCAACAAGAATATCTGAATGAAAGCTGTAAGTCTACACTGAAGGGAAGGCTTGCATACTGTGACAGAGTTATTGTGCATGTGGCTATCACTAAATTGACATCCAGCTTGCCCAGTAAAAGTGTTTCATGTGTTTACAAAATAGTCTGATCTGGAAGACGTGGTCTGTGCCATGAACAAGGAACCCATTAAAAAATAAATAGTATTTACTTTCAAAACAGCTTTCTGAAAGGAAAGAATAAATAAATAGCAACACGTTAAGCATGGACACATTTTCTTCTTTATTAACTTATCTAAAATCATGCTTGTATTAGTGGTTAGTTATGTTTGAGAGATTTCCTTATTTTTCATAGTCTAATCACATTGTTAGAAATGGTACATATCTTTTCCTTTAAATCATCTCTTTTGAAAGCCCCTATACAGTTTTCAGATAAGAATATTCAAACTTAATTCATGATAATGTAAATATAGGTTTTGTGTACAAAACAAGTTCTAAACTTTGCATCAATGTGGAAAATGGAATTTTTATGTATAATTCTCAGCAGTAATATTTTTCTTAAGTGATTTTAATCCTTATCTACCGAATTTTTTGGGCTCAAATTTTACATCTTTATTTTTTTGGCCTACCTTCTGTGCACAGATAGGTATGTAAATTTTAACAAATACCATGATCATTATTATGAAATAGTCTGAAATAAAATACATTTATTTCCTCATAGAAAAGAAAATCTTGGCAAAGACCTTGAAAAACAATAGAAGAAAAACAATTGCATGTTTCTAAAGAGCAGTGTCTGGTGCAGGGAGAATCACTACCTTCCTCACTGGTAATAAGAGTAACCTTATTGATGAAAACCAGTTTTATATACTGCATGGTGTATAAAAGATCAGTACATTAACATATTTCAATAATTTAAAAACACATTTTAAGCACATTCTGAATAATTCTGCTTTTTTTTGCCATAAACTACCTTTTCTTTTGAATTTTGGTGTTTTCTGTTTTTTTTTTTTTCCCATGTAAATGTTAACACAAAGTTGAAGGGTCAAACTCTGCACATTAAGTTTTTGTTGAAGAAGTAGGGATTTCAGTGGTTCCTTTAGAAGACAGAAACTTTTTCATGGTCATGGAATAGACAAACAAAAACTATTGCAGCTGTGTTTATACCAAGCCCTGACTATTCAAAGTAGTGGTTTGTTAAACTTGAATAGGAACTTGATACATGCTTGTTTGTTCATTAATGTCTTTGTGATCAAATTGAAGAGAATTGCATTTAAATACATTGAAGAAATGCCCTTTTCAAAATCTATATATATTTAATTTACATGTTGAATTGATACATTAGATTGTTGTCTAATGTTTATTGATCCTTACTTACTGAGTGCAGGTTATATCCTAAAATCTAATCTGAGCCTTCAAACACAACAGAAAAAACTACACTAAATAGTTACCAGTGAGAACACTGCTATATAAACAAAAGAGAAAAGTTAGTTATTTGGGTCTTAGTGCTGTGAATACTGACTGTGTGTGTTAGAATATTATAACTTAAAGAAGTAATGTGACATGTTTCTTGTCATTTTCCTTCATGTGGAAGAAAATATAATGTATCCCTTTTCCTTGCCCTGAAGAATGTAGCCTGTTGGATATCCAAGATGCTTTATTCACATTGGTAACCCCATGAGCTAACCCTTGCTAGCCAAGAAGAGTGAAGGATTGGACATAACCCACTGAGTGGAACCAACTGCAGAAGTGTAGTCCCACAGAATCCAAGGAGAAGAGCACGTTAAAGATACTTAATGGCACCTTGTTGTTTAAAATAAAGGGGATAGTGGGTGGGAATGAGCTATGGCTGAGGTCTTGGGTCTCCCAGTTGAAATTAGGAACAAGACTACATGGAAGAGGTTGCTAACAGGACAGAGAACATGTGAGTTATAGAGGGTTCCCGTGCCCTTAAATGGCTGCTGAGTAAATAGAAAAAATCTGAAACACATTTTTTTTTTATTTTATTTTTACTTTCTCTGTGGATATATCTAAGGTTCCACTAGGAAGTCTTTCTATTCTTTATGTCTCCCAAAGGGATGAAACATGAACAATAGTAATCCCATAAAATTAGAGCAGTTGGTCTTTCCATGAACACCAGTCGTTATTCATTTTGAAATCCCCTTTATGGCTTTCAGCAACTTTGTAGCCAGGGGCTGACAAGAAAACAGGAAGGGTGGGAAGTAAGCAGAAATCTTTTCTCTGTAGGCTCTCTAAGCATCAAGCATTTAGCAAGGGAAAGAGATTCCTTCAGGGAGTGCTCCACAGCAGGAGACTAGTTCAGGTGAAGTTCCCTCTAGGAAAGCCTTCAAATCCCACTGACTGTACTAGGAGAACAAGAAAAGCTATGTCCCTTACAGAAATACTTAATTTGAGTTAATTCACTTAAAAAATAAATTGAGCACCTTTCTTTTAAAAAAATTCTTTAAAAGAAAACTAAATATCTTATTTCTTCGGGGCTCTTTTGGTTCTTTTGATTGGGTTTTTTAGTGGGTTTGTTTTGTTTTGTTTTTGTTTGTTTGTTTGATTTTTTGGTAAGAGCTAAAAATTGTTAAAGCAAAGGAGAAGGATTATAGGATATAAAACTGCAGTGAAATATAATGAAAACATTTATACAGGCTTGTATATTTCTCTTGCAGCTATGCTGGGCACAAACTGCACAATAACGGAGACAACAGAGAATATAGTGAAATAATTGCAAAAAAATTATTAAAATAATAAATAATATTTAAAATTAGTATCTGGAAGAAAAAGTCCTGTCCAAACAATAATAACTTGGTCTAAAATACACTGAACTTTTGAGATGGTATTATATTTTATTTCTTTTAAATAATAAAAAATGTCAACAACTCTATAACAAATTAAAAGGAAAAGAACAATGCAACACAGAACTGACTGTTGGGCTTGGTGGGGCCCAAGAAATGGTTGGTATTGTGGACACAAAAATATATATATGAAAAATTGTTCCCTTTTTCTCTCCAAGGGTGTTTCCAAGTCATCTGTGTCAGAGAAAGTGACTGGATAATCTACATATAAAGATATGAACTTTTTTTCCAAAATGATTGTCTCTATAACCAAATAAATTAATTTGGCACTTGATTCTGTAAGGTGCTGAGCAGTTGGCGCTGATCCAGCAAAGTGTCTTCTGTCTACTTCAGTCTCATTAAGACCTCTGTCCATTAAAAATGTGCTGGGAATTCATTGTCAGAAAAATAGGGAAAAAAACCCCCAAACCTAAAAAACCTCTAAGCCCGCAGATGCAATTATAGAATATTAATTTTTCCAGAGAATCATTTTAGTGTTTTATAAAGATTTACTTTTAAACCTGCAAGGGGTTGCTACAAATGTTAATACACTTTGGGTTTTTTTTAATGTAGGTAGGAAGATATTTTTTGTCCTTGCAGAACCCCTTTTTTTTAGCTGTTATCAGAAATGGGCCTGCTCCTACCTAATATTTTTGAAAGATCACTCTATTAAAAAGTTATACAGCACCTATGTATTATAATTATTTTATTGAAACATGTGAACATGAAATGCCAAAACTTTATTCATGTATTCTTTGATTCTCTGATTTAGAATATTTTTCTGGTTCCTGTCTATCTAGACTAATGATAGGAAAGGGTCAAAAAGGAAGGGCTAAGTCTCTAAAGGTCAAGTAGCACTAAATAAAATAATATTTTTATATTTTCAGTGCCTGGGGAGATGAGAGACTATAGGAAAAACGGAAGCTGAAAAATATACTGAGTAAACAAAACATTGAATAATAACTAACCACGCCACCCTGAGCAAGCTTAAACTCACAGCAGGTGCTTTTCTTACTGCAAACAAGACAGGTTGTGAGAAAGAACAAAAGGAAAGAATCACCACAAAACCCAAGACTAATTGGGGCTGAGGGGATGGGTGGAATGGCACCTCCTTACCTACCTGCTGCTCTGAGATACAATATAGGTTTTGGATAGAGATCTGAGAACCTAAATCTCTTGGGAGACCCAGAAGCCAGACAATGTCAGACCTATAACTAGCTTCTTTTGACCTGGTCCTTGTGGTGGATAATAGTGTAATGGTTACAGTACTTCAGAAGAGTGAAACTGGGGTCATCCCCTGTGCTGAACATTGTGGAAAAGGCAAGCAGCAATTCTCTGCTGAGGTGTGTTTCTTATCTTCTCTATCCTAGATTTCAGCCAGCTCTTCCTTTACTCATATTCTCAGCCACATGCTTTCTCAGCTTGATGAAATGAAACAGTGGAGAGTCCTGTGCAAGATTTTATTCTGTCTTGGTGAATAGGACACTTCTGGAAACATGGTGTCACCTTTGCATTGTCTGAAACCACAGCTTTTTTTACTTCATTTACTTCTACCTTGGACTGAAGCAAATAACATTCATTGGTATTTCCTATACTTGTTAAGGCTTGTATCTGACATGGGTACACTGGCTCACCTTTCAGAGTCTAGGAAAATGGCCTAAGATATTAAATTAAAGAAAGAAGATTACACTTCCAATCCTTGGAAGTAATTTCCAACCAGAATGAATAGAAATTGACTGTTGAATAAATTTTTAAAATATTTGTTAAATAATAGAGGTAACATACTACCTGCCCAAAGTTTAAATAGGAAAGCATGAAGAATAAAATGGAAAAAAAATTCTCACAGTCACTTAAGTCTGACAGAACATCTGGTAATTTATACTACATGTGATTCTCAAAATGAATAATTTTCAAACTTATTTTTAAATGTTCCTCTTTTAAAATATTTTTACTCAAATCTATAATGATGCTTACTGTATCTAAAAGCTTGAATTGTTGACACTGGAATACTTTTTACATGAGCCAAACATGTCACCTCTAGAGGACTTGGGAGGTGAAGTCTGGTTGGGAACTCATCTCATTAAGTAGATTGGGAACTGACACAACTTGGATATCTAGCTATATGTGGTGTCTCCTCTCCTCAGAGCAGAGGTGGGTAAAATTAATCTTATTATTTTAATCAATGAATTAGGAAGTGGGCAAAGTCTTAGATCTGCCTTCTTCTCTGAGCTTACTGCAAATAAAGTCTTGGCAGCTCAGAGGGAGATAGAAACCTGGGGAGAGCAGTAGATGTCATCTCCCTTGACTTCTGAAGGGCTTTTGACATAGGTAAGGTCAAGAAGTGTGAGTTAGATGAGTGGACAGTGAGGTGGACTGAGGACTGCTCCAGGTGAACCTGCTTCAGCAAAGGGCTTTGGCCTTGGTGATCTCCAGAGATACCTTCGTATCTTCACCTTTCTGTGATTCTGTGATGTAAAGGATATGGTTTTGGCAAATCCTCCCTTGTATTCACAAATAATATTCCATTTAAATATTGGGACATTCTTTAAAATCACATTATTTCTTTACTGTTTTTGCCATGAAAAATGGTTTGAAGTTATTGTAATATCATGGAAAGTCAAGTTCACAAAACGTTCACCTGAGTCTAATCTAGTGTGTCTTTACAACATTTGTGGTGTTTTGGAGTTCCTTTCAGGGATTTTTGTGCATGATTTTTAATAATTTAAACTTTAGTAGTAATAGTGTTCTACAAGTTTGTTCATTCTTTTTCAGTTCTGTCATTTCAATGTGAATTAATGTTAGCAATGTAATTATTTTGCTTTAGTACAGTCAAATACACTCTATAAAACTGTTGTTTCATTCTTGGTTTTATTTTAATGAGACTTTTAATAATATTTGAAATCAGCAGTAGAAGGTGATATGCATAGCATCATTAAGTTTCTAGTGAAAGATATATACTATTACTGTCAATTGTGAAAAGATTTAACATGTTTAAGAACCAATGACTTTTCTAAAACAATGTCTTCTATACTTCTGCTACTAGTACAAATGTCTTTTTAGCATAGTTCTACCATCTTCAGGAAGCAAGAGGAAAACAAAGGAAAAAATAAGCAAACAAAAACTACAAAACCAGTCTTCAAAGCCTATAGGAGCTGGTAGTCTAAAAAGGGATCTTTCACAGTCATATAGCTTAAAAAAACATGTTTGAAGCTTGTCTGTCATGAATTCAAAACATAACCTCAGTTTTAGTGAATTTTAGATTCCTGAAGGGTTTTAAAAAATTAATAAAGTGAAAATAGAGGCACTTTAAAAATAAATTAAAATTAATTAAAAACCATACCATGACCTTTTTAATTAGAAGGAATTGAAAACAGTTTAAATTATATCAACTGACTTTTAAGAATTCTTACAGAAACTTATTAAGAAATTCATAACGATAGTAGATAAAACTGATTATATTAAAACAGTAATCAGAATGTTTATTAAAAAAGAGAGTATTTTTTATCATGCTGAATGGAATTAAAAACAAGCTTGTTAAAACCAGTATAAAAAAAGAATAAAAAAAAATCCCTTTTTCTAGCACTGTGTATTTCAAGTAATGGCATCCAACAACTTGACTCAACATTCAAGTATTGGTAGAACTATTTGAACTAGGAAAACCTTACTCCAGACAATTCCAAAAGACCTGAAATGTTTAGGGTATTTCAATTTGTGTGTACTGGAATTTGAAGCACAGTCTTGTCCCTGGACATGACAGATCTTTGCAGCTTCTTTGTAGGGGTAATGGCCAAGACCAGGGTAAGTAAGGACTGCAGATGACTCAGGTGAGTTTCTTGGCATACAGGAAGGAGTTATTACTTGCTTCTGTTAAAATAGTATTTCAGACTGGTTGTCTCTAATTTCAGGGGTTTAGACATATTTTTTTTTTGGTTCTGGTGTTTTTTTCACCATGTAACAGTCATGTTTTGATGGATTAACAAAATGGAAAACTTTGAGAAAACTTCTAATGTGCTTCATGGAATATTTGCTTTGTTTGTGATTTGAGCTGAGCCATGTCACTACTTGGCACTGTAGTATAGGTACAGATACAATTTTTATATATTTTTTTTTCTTAAGAGGTGATCTTAAAACTCAGATAATAGCTTTGTCATTCTTTATTCTGTGTGTTTATTTTCAAAGTTAAACTGTTGACTTGCTTGAATAAAAATAAGCTAGAAATACAGACTCTTACGTTTGGAGCTCTGACAAGAAGGATATGGGTTGAAAAATGTAGTATCAAAACACATTTACTTCTGATGTAGTCTCTGGAATTAGTTGTTTTTTATTATCAAAGAAAGTAGTTTCTGTTTCTGGGAAATAATTTATAATTTTCAATCAGAAAACAAAGCAAATAAGCAAAATATGCAAACATATTAAAAAAACCTTTGTAAGTTATATTAAAGTTGTCCTTTAATACTTGCTAATCCTGTAAGCATTAGTTAAATGGTGTTCCCAAGAACATGAAATCTTGTTTTACAAGTCATCCAGTATGCTTAATGGGCCTGCTCAACTTTGTATTCTTCCCTGACTTAATTGAATGAATAGTTTTAACAAGAAGTTTAGATATATTGGACATTAAAATGACATTATCTCATGAAACACCAAATAGAAGTGTCATAGAGACACACACTCAGTGATTCCACTTACAATGCAAGACATGCTGAATAAAAGGGATCACAATTCCCAGAGGGGGCAATGTACACAATATTTAATGGGAACACTGCACACCAATTCTGAGACATGGAGAAGACCTGACAGCACTAACATCTTTGACAGCAGATGAGGCCCCAGTGTATGACATCTGACCTTAAAAAAAAAAAAAAGGTCTATCTCCCTAGTTATTAAATGCAAAGAATGAAAAGGTCTTGTCAGAATGGGGTGACTGAGTTACTGTTTCCTTCAGCATGACCAAATCTGGGGCAGAATATGACACAAATATGTATATTTACTAGGGTTTAATTTTTTGTCCTTCCAAAGGTAGCAATTTATATTATTACAATTACATGTCAAATAAACATTATACCAGAGAAACAGTATCTTAAAAATATGGTAAAATTTCATATACTTTGAAAACACAAAATTAAAATGAGGGTATTTTTTGCATGACCACACTAGCAGCTATGTCTTATTCACCTAATGGTCTTGTAGGAAGCTGGATTTATAGCAATAAAACCAATAAATAAGAGAACTTTTTATATCGCAGAGGAGAGTATCTTCATTTTCATTGAAAGTTCCTGAAAAGATATCTAAAGGCAATAAGATAAAATAATAAATGTAGGTATCTAAGGCATAATTTTCCTATTTTTTCATGAATGTGTAGCAATTTTCAGTTTGTCATTGAGATGGTATATGCATGACTTATAGATTACATTAGGTATTTTAGTTTAAGTCACCTAAAAATACTTTTGTGTAAAAAGTAGCTTAATTATTGCATTCAGTTGATGCATAAGACATTGGAGTAGCTCATCAGAAGAGAAGGGAAGGAAGAATCCAAATAAAAAATGAAAAGTGGACTAAAATAGGGTTGAGAACATATTTCTTTACCTTGTGGCTAGTTTAACAACTTGAATTCTATATAGAGTAGGTTGTACTTGCTTTTCAATCCTACCATAAATATCTTCCCTAGACAAACAAAATCTTTTATCTTGTCACTTACTTTGAAAACTAGTTTGACTCCCTCAGTCCAGTTTTTAATGGACCTCACTTACATCCTTTTTTCCACATCAGAAACCAGCAGAACATCATACTGTCCTTCGTGAAGGTTGGGGATAAAGAGAACTGAATTTAGAATTTTTTTATAATATATAATAAAGTGCATGTAAATCTTCTGAGATATTACTAGAGTGAACAAATTCAAGTGGTTATTTTCAATATCCAGGGATAGAATACAAATAATTCCTAAGATAATATCAACTTAAAAAAACAAATTGAGTAAATAAAAGGAAATATGATCACTTTGTAATAAAGAAATTCAGTTCTGAGCCTTTTTCTTATTTCTGGCTAAATAATTGTTTTCCCACAAAAATACAAAGATGCAATTTAGACAGCAAATGTATTCATATATATTAAAGATTCAGATTCTAATTAATATTTTATTTTTAAATTGTATGGTAATAAATATCAAAAGTTCTCATAATTGGCCTCTACTGATAGTATTTGTGGTGATGGTTTTGTTTTCTTTTTGATTTTACATAGGATTATTTTTAAGGAATAATTTTGAGACTTGTGTTGATTGGCCTACTTAGCCTTCAAATTTTATTTATGGGAGAATGCATCAGCCACAGTGATGTGCACAAATCTGTCTGTTTCACAGCTAAAAATGTGCATCAGTGGATTTTAAGTACTTTAATTCCTAGATAGAAACATAATCCAATGGATTAGACATCTGAGCTGTTTAGAACATTTTCTGTTTATTCCATTCTCTTGCTCTGGTGAGTCTCCTTTATTGCTTCCTGCCTCTTGCATTCCTGTTTGTTCAGCTTAGTGTCAGTAGGAAAACAAATTCTGTAAGAAGGATTTTTTCTAGAATGCTCTTTGGCCTAATGTTTGGGACACTCTTCAGTAGTGTAGGAAATGGCATTTCAGTTCCTATTTAGTTGAGCAGAACTAAGAATCAGAGAAAGAGAGCTTATCTTTTATTTTCTGACACCCATCTCAGCTTCCATTGATGACTATAGAAGTTCATGCAATGGATAACAGACAATGGAAATAGAAGGATGGAATTTAATCTATTCAGCAGAGGTACTGGGTCCATTCTGTATGCCATGGCTTGATCCAGAAAGACAATTTAATGAAATGGCTGGCATTTTCTTGGAAATATCAGGAAAATACAGAAATATGATATTTATAATACATTCAATTGATATGCTAGAGATGTCCCTCTCTATCTGCCTGGGTTTTGTTTGGTGTTTTGTGGGTTTTTTTGTAAGATTATTTTGAACTCTACTTTATGTGAATATAGAGGTCCCATTATGTTGTTTCACAATCCACATATTATTTATGTTGCTTTGAAAAGATCCCTGATTCAATTATTTCCACCAACTCTACCCCAGCTGACCCCTTTTTTTTTGCATTATTACTCCATTACTTTGGCAATTGTATACAGGCCTTGTCTTTGGATTTTGTCTTATGATATTGCAAAAGGAGCAACATTCTCTGCCAAAGTAAAATAAAACAGCTAGGATGATGTGGGTGAAATACTGCCTATTTGTATCAGCAGAAAATTTAAACAAATTTTCAGCCATTTATGTTACAAACTTTATTAAGGAATGCAAGGTTATTGACTGCCTCACTTTATCAGATGATGAACTAAAGCCCCAATATGGTTAATAATTATGGTAGCCACTAATTTACCCACACAGGGTGTTGGTCTGAGGCTTTGAATCTGTGAGGAATACCTGCTGGCAATGTTCAGCAAAATGGTTCTTCCTAGTAGAGGAATTTCCCACCAGAGCAGTTTGTCAGTGCAGCTGTTCATCATCATGTACAGTCAGCGACTCTGCAGCCTCCATCTTTTACATAAAATGAAATCTTTCATGATTCTCCCCCTCAGAAACATTGCTAAACAGCCACAAAGTCTTTGTGCCATGAATATGTGAGGACAAATCATGAGGAATTTTTATTTTATTTTTTAAAAAATCACGGAACTTTTCTATACAAAAACAAATGAAATATAGCCATTGAAATAAGTCAGCATTTAAACTTTAAATTTCCCCTAAGTTTAAAATTAAATGTGTATTCATTTCCAAGAAATTGTTGCTTCACTTTCATTAAAAATATAATATTAAGCACTCTGAAGAAGAAATCTTCAGTTTACATATTCATTTTCACACCTATTTTCCATTTTTATTGCACAGAGCTGTTGAAGTTTTAAGCATGGCTTTCAAATATGACTTATGAGTATTTATTATTTATCTCAGCTTTTTGACAATAGACCTACTCAAAACAGTTTTGAGTAATTTACTGTTGTGAGAATTGAGAAAAAAATGACACAAAATAGCAAAATGATCAAATAAACTACTTGGAAACTGAAAATGGTTCTTTGGGCTGTGACATGAAAAAAATTGCAAGATTAGAGTAACATCTAAAATGGATATAGAGATATTACTTCCCCTCCCACCCCATAAAATATTTTACATAGGAGATCTTCCACTGATTGTTCTAATACATAAAGGGCCTTCATAACCATATCAAAATATCCAAAGTCAAATAAATGGCATGATTTTGTATAAACATTGTGGGTAAAATCCTGACCTGACAGAAAACAGCAACAAATTGTTTGTGTCTACTAAATAAAACCTACTTAAAATATACTGAAGTTGGATTTACTTAGTATCTACTGAAGTAGTGCTTTTCCTACTGTTGCTAAAGATAATAAAGTATTATTTGAATTATAGTATTTTGGTGCTGGATAAACAGGTTTCCATTATCACAGAATATTGAATTTGCTCTCTTAAAGATGCAAGATTCATGCACAACACATTCTAGCTATTGGCAGGAAAACATTGTTATTTCTCCCAAACACTAAACATCATTAAATTCTACTGATCTTCAGAGATGTAAGTTCTGTAAATGGTACAATTTTTATATTTTTGTGAGATTTGAAAGTAAAAATCTTTTTTTTTTGTATAAAATTTGCTGTATGAGTTCCTCTAATAATTCAGTCAGAGGTTCATCTTTTAGACGATCTATTTTCCAAGACCAATATTCTAATTTCTTTTTGTGCTTTGTATCCTTCTATGTAAGAATTTTAGTCACAATATTCTTGGAAAGACAGACAACCTCATTTCTCATAGTCACTACAGAACTGATTGAGAATCTGTTGAAAAAGTGGAGAGACTTTTCTTCCTTCGTTTCTCTAAGCAGGAATATTTTTGGTTGGTTTTGGCTTTGGTTTTGGAGGGTTGGTATGTTTCTTTGTGGTTTTTTTTTTCTTTTATTTTTTTTTTTGTGTCTGTGTGTGTGTGAGTTTCAGGTTTTTATTTTTTTTATCTGTTTTGCTTAATTGGTTTGGAGTTTTTTCCGGGTTTTGTTTGTATGTTTTTTTTTTTCCTTTGGAATTTGGGTGGGGATTTTGGGGGGTGGGGAGGTGGTGTTGCTTTTTGCGGGGGTGGTGTTATTTTTTTTCTGTAATCCTAGTATGTATGTAGACTGAATATATGCTAAGGAATGTGGCTAGCCTTTGGTGGTGTCAGATATTTGTGGTCCCTTTAGGTAGCACTTGCCTTTAGGATTAATAACATTTTATTCCTGTGGGATTTACAGAAATGATACCTGACCCCGTCAGAAAATGCACAGCCACACAGCGTTAGGCTTTCTGTCTCCTAAAATCTTATTTTAGACAGGCAGTCACAGGCTAATGAAAGGAGGATAGCAGAGGCACATGGTGAAAGGAGTAATGGATGATAATTTATTAGAAGAGAAGTCATTCTTAGGAGGGTATTCTGGTGGAAAGTAAATAGACAAAGGATGATAGCTGAAGGGAATGTGCTAAAGAAAGGACAGGCAAGAAAAATGAAAATGGGGCAGAAAATTTACAAAAATACAGACAAATCTCATTCAAAAACTGCTTTTAATTTACATCCCCAAATTTGATTTCTACATACCTGCTTCTACTAGTCAGACTTCTTTATTATCTTTGCTTTCCTGGAACAAGCATAGGACCAAGGACAGGGTCTTTCAATGTCTTTATATCTGGGGAGAACTTTGGTGGCTTGCCACAAGAGAATGTCAATGGGGTGTCTGGGCAGGGCAGCCTTTGGTTTGGTTGCTTGTGCTCTGACCAGTTTTAGCTCATCCTTATCTTCAGTCTCTTCTCTGTGTGCAGTGTCTTGTTTGTAGGCCTACCAATCATTATTATGCCTAAATAGCATAGGAATGTAATGGAATAACATGGAGAGGTGAGCTAGCTACTGCATGTTGCCAAACCAAACAAAAAAACAAAGTGTATTTCTGTTTGGACACAAATGGCTTATCAATTTTTTTTTCATTGTTATAGTAAATCTTTGCTTTTTAGAAATCTCTAAAACACGACTTCCACTAAAACTCAGTGCTGCTTGCATGTAGCAACCCTTGACAAAGGAAGAAAGAACAAGATACTATTTTGTAAACACATTACCAAAAAAAAAATAAAATAGGTGAAGAAAGATAAATCACAGAGAATCACACAAAATTTGCCAAGTTGTAAGGGACCCACAAAGATCATGGAATTCAACTCCTGGCCCTGCACAGGGCCACCCTAAAAAGCAGACCATGTGCCCAAGAGTGTCTCCAAATGCCTCTTGAACTCTCTGGCTTGGTGCTGTGGCCACTTCCCTGAAGAGCCTGTTCCAGCGCCTAACCACCCTCTGGGTGAAGAACTTTATTCTAATATTCAACCTAAACCTTCCTTGGCACAAAATCAAGCCATTCCCTTGGGTCTTGTCACTGATCATCACAGAGAAGAGATCAGAGCCTGCCCCTCTGCTAGCCCTCACAAGGAACCTGTAGCTGTGATGAGTTCTCCCCTCAGTCTCCTCTTTTCCAGGCTAAACAGACCAAGTGATCTCAGCTTCTCATCATATGCCTTCCTTTCAAGGCTTTTCACCAGCCTTTTTGCCCTCCTTTGGATACTCTCCTAACAGTATAATGTCTTCCTTTTATTGCAGCACCCAAAACTTCCCCCAGCACTCGAGCTGGGGCTGCCCCAGTGCAGAGCAGAGCAGGACAATGCCCTCCCTTGCCAGCTGGCCATGCTGTGCCTGATGCCCCCCTGGACAGGGCTGGCCCCTCTGGCTGCCAGGGCACTGCTAATTCATATTTAGCTCTCTGTTGATCAGGACCCCCAGGTGCCTTTCTGCAGCACTGCTCTCTAGCATCTCTTTTCCCAGTCTGTACATCCCGGGTTGCCCCATCCCAAGTGCACAGTCTGGCACTTCCCTTGTTGCACTTTTTATGGTTGGTGATTGCCCAGCTCTCTAATTTGTTAAGGACTCTCTGCAGGGCCTCCCTCCCTGCCTTTGAGGGAGTCAGCATCTCCTCCCATTATTGTACTGCCTGTGAATTTAGTACCCTTTCAAGTCTGGCATCCACGTCATGAAGATCAAGACGAGCAGAGAGGTGAAGATGGAGCCCTGTGGAACTCCACTAGTGACAGGTCACCAGTCTGTCACCATATTCACTTTAACACTTTGACCTCTGGGCCAGTTGCTCATCCATCTCAAGATGTGTTTATTGAGAAAGGGAAACAGTAAGATATGTACTTTTTTTTTTCACTTATGAATGATTTAATAAAGTTTAGTCTTTCTCATGTAATTTTTCTTCTCTTTTTAAAAGAAAAGTGTTCCTCTAAGAGTTACAAGTAATTCATTTTCATAAAATATCAAGTACACAGTTAAAGAAGCTGAAGGACTTTGCTATTTCTCTTGTTTGCATACATTTATTCAGAAAAATATATAATTGTCAATAATTTAAAGGAGGCTTCTAAGAGTCTCCTGTGGAAAAACAGTTTTAGAAAGATAATGTGAGAACGCAACAATATCTCTCTCACCATAAGTTTTTTAAAAGTCCTGCCAATGTTACACTCATCTAACCTTTGATATAATCTAGGTTTGTGTAACAATTTCTCTCTGAGAGCACAATACTACAGTGAATCAGAAGGCACTGTTAATGCTTTGTTTTCTGTGGAAGTCAGTTAAATATAGAAATAATCTGACCGTGCGTATTTGCGAGGGATTAGGTAGCAAATAAAGTGGGAATTGAAATAAGCATTTTTACCAGAGAAAATAAGTGAAGCAAGAACAAAATTACTTTTAAGCTTAAAGACCTCTAGTATTGGATATGGAATAGACATCCAAATGTCCTTGTTGTTAAGTGTTTATATTACTATTCTCTAGTGTCCGTTAAGACTCGAACGAGAAATGTTGCTGATGATGACCTGGGTACACATTATAAATCATTTTGTAGCATTGACCACAGCACATTTACCAACAATCTCAGAAAATCATCTATTTCTCACAGTAAAATTTATTTCCCAGTCAGAAATACATGAACAAATTGTTTGGACAAATTTGTATTACTGTCTTCAAGAGTGAGACAACTTGTATTGATATAAAGTAAATCTAAAGAGAAGGCAAAAGGCCCAACAACTATAAAGGAATAGCCCCACTCCCATTCCAGCTTTTCAGCTTTATAAATACATATATATATATATATATATATATAAAAACTTCCAGTCCTTCTCTTATATTGTCCAGTACAGAAGTTTGTGAAAGCTCTGATGATCCTGTATAAAACTCTTTGTACAAATTCTACATTTATATCTGCAGATGATCATACAGCACTCATGTATTTTCACTCTACCAAGCAGCTTCAGAACTTTTAAGAATCTAGTAGCAATCCCTTGCTGTTAACTGCAGCACAGAAGAACTAAAACAAAGGCTAATAATTCATCACATCTAAAAAAAATGGGCAGAGCTGTCACTAGGCAGTCTCCATTGACTGACTACAAGAAAAAGCTAGATGATAAGATACAGCAAGGTTCTTAACCTCAGTAAAGTTAGATGAAGAGGAATCCTATTCTTAAAATCTTCCCTGAAGTTTCTAAGTTTGGTTAAGCTTTTATAATACCTTAATACCTTTGAGCTTAGGTAGACACATAATTTTCATCACTGAGCATTTTGAGGCTCACTGTAGAGAAGAGAATTCAGCTCTGTGTCCTCCTTGCTTGCTGCTCTGTGTGTGTTCAGACTGTATGCATAAGAAAAGTCATAAGCAGAAAAGGATGGTAAAAATCTGAAAAAAAGAGACAATTGAAGACATAAAGTTTCCAGTCTTTTTGTCACATTCTCTGTTAAAAATGCTGGAAATAAAACAAAAATTACTTCTAAAATGATTGGGAACACATTTAAACTATATTCAAAATTTTAACTGACTCACATTTTTCAATATTCAGGGCAAGAAATTACTTTTCCAGTCTTTATGAGGCTTTGAACTTATATTGACATTTTGATGCATGATGTTTAGCTTTTTTGACTCTTGTGTCTTCTTTTGAGAGCTGAAGAGACATTTGAAATATTTGCTGCTCTACATAATGCTAAAGAACAATCTGCTAAAACTCTAATTTCATCTTTTAATGGACTACTCCTAGGGTAATAATATGATAATTCTTTATCAATGGATAATTCTATGTAGTCTGCTTGCATAGTTCATATTACCAATACCTATGGTCCTTAATTTTTTTTTTTATTCACAGTTTTAAATGAAACTCTCATTTGTTTTAAGGAAATTTATCCTGAATGAAAACTACTGCATCTGTTATCTTGTTTATTTTATTCAAGTCTTCTTGAGTCAATGGGCATCTTTGTAGGGACTTGCATGGATGTGGGATTTATGCCATTGAAGAGCACCCTTTCAGTGAAGCTTGAGAGAATGGGGCTCACTTCCAAAGGTTTGCAGACTTAGGCTTGATCTCAGATTTATTCACAAAAGGATAAAAGGATCCAAAGTTCAGTTTTGTCATGTTGAGCAGTTATGTCTCATTGCTTTTTCTGTAATAGAGGGATGATTACAGTTTCTCTCACAAATTGCTCAACTTATCTGTCTGAAGTCTAGGGACAAAATTTAAAGTAGGTAAGTATTTATATTAATGGCTAACTGCTATTTTTTGAAATCCCTGTTCAGGTACAGCCTAATCCTTTAAGAAGCAAGATCTCTTTCAGTTCTCAATATAAAGCTACTCACAGAGAGAGTTTCCTGGATCATTTTAGTAATACTCAGAAACTGGCTTTCATGGGAATAACTAGGAGGGAGAGAGAGAGAGAGAGATGTGAAAAAAATACATGAAAAGCCTCTGAAAGCTGTCCAATGACAGTGCCTATTGCCTCAAAGTCCAGTTTATAGTACCCCATCTCTTCTTGAATTCTGCAACCTTTTGAGAGCAAAAGAAAATGAAACTATGATGGTTAAAGTTATACATTCTGTAATTTAAGTGATGTTTTAATACTGCTGTGGATGACAGGAAGTTCTTCCATGTTCTCCCCTTTGCTCATAATCAGATCTGGAATATAAATAATTTATTGTTGTTTACCACTCATGAGGAGTACTTTTGCAAGAATTTTTCCCTGGAATTTTGAGGGATATAGTCCTCATCTATAATGGGATCTCACAAAACCCTCACTGTGTTGTTAATGATACTTTTGTTTGATGTACCTATGCTTATTTCTCTTGTCAGAGTTTGCTTCCAAACTGTTGATTTTACACTGGCCTTCCCATTGACTGCCCTCTGTTTAGGGCTGATCATGGCAACTTAGTAATATCACAAATGTCTTTATGTCAAGTATGAAATGCATCTTATATTCTTATGTAAGAGATAAAACATACATACATACACACACACACACACATATATATATATATATATATATATAACATATATTACTGTAGACTGCACTGGTATATTATGATTGCAGTATTTCTTTAGAATTTTCATTTCTTACTAACATTACTTTTTATGAACTTTCAAGTTTGGGTTATTTCCTCAGGAATAATTTTTATTCTTTTATACCTGTGATCTCATTTACCTGCCGTGTGTAACTTTTTAGACTAGCAAAGTTTACTCTGAGAGGAGTGTTGTGCTGTGCTGCTTCTTCTGAGGTCTGATAGATTTGGTTACTGCCAGACACAGATTTGGTTACTGAAGACACTGAAAATGCTGGTTAAAAATGAATTATTTTTTCTCTTTTCTTCATTCCATAATATGTCTCTACATCTCTTGAAAGAGTTCTTTGAAAGAATTTTTCAAAAGAGTTGAAATCTAGTTTAACATAGAGATTTGAACCATATTTTTTTTTTCAATGATTAACATTTGTGGTCTATATGTCTTCATAATTGTGCCTTGCCTAAATCAAATTATTACTTTTATGTTTTAAGTTCTATTTCTCAAAAAATTTACTAGCAAAGGGTAAATTTCTGTGTGAAATATTTTTGTTTGCCTCAGTGGCAGGAGGAACATATAAATATGAACAAGAATAACATATCAATAATATATTTATTAATTCTGGTATAATTATGGCTCAGTAGCAACGTAGAATGTGTCACAGTGTTTCTATTAATAAAAATTACTGATTTGAAAGGAATATGAACTCCTATTCCCCTCCAATCACCCTGAAATGTGTTAAAAACCTAGTCTATTAATTTTTCTCTTTTTTTCTCAAAATATGTTTAATGTCTTATAAAAATTGAGTCATCATTAGAAGAAAGTAATCCTCAACTACGCTTGTGGTAACCCAGCATCCCTGTAGAGGACACCAGGAAAGCAGGGTTAGCTGTAGTGTGCATTCAGAGGAAAACATAACCAAAGCTAATATCCACTTTGTTATGAAACCTAAAATTTTCCTTCTAGATGGAATTACTGTTTTGGTTTTTTTTGTTGGTGTAATGAAAAGGCAACAACTTTGAGAGATTTTGAGAGAAGCACAACTTCTTATAGCACTGTTGATTTAATGCCCTAAGGTAGGGCAACTCCACTGCCATCCTGAACAAGGACAAGATGAATGAATAAACTATTATGTTTTATTGTATAGGTGATTAGAAGTTGCCATATGAAAATCACTATTTTATTGTAGACCAACAGCAGTGCCCATTCACAACATTGTGATCATCTGCCTCTGTTTCTGGAAGTGAAACTGAATACATTCCAGTGGCTGGCCTCTGGTATAATCAAGAGTAGGAGGGAAGGGAAGGGGAATTTGGTCAGGAAAAAACGAAATGGTTGCATGCAACAGAAAAATTGAAGGAAAAGAAGCATTGTTTCTTGTAAGAAAAGAAGCTTCCATCTATGTGAGGAAATATATGAAATTTCATATGAAATTGAAATGTTAAATGAAGGAGTCAAATCTGATGAGGGATTTCTCATGCTATAACTTTGCTTAGTGCTGCAATCTAATTCTCTCTCTGAGGATATTCCCCAGTAACTGATGCTGGTGAGTTCATAGTTAGCTATACCATTCAGGCATTGTACTCAGGGGTTTATATGTGCTTTTTAATGGGTCTGTAGTAATTTAAAGTTAATGATCTCTTGGTCCCAGACTAGAATATAAACTTCACTTCCCTTCTTTATTGGTGGATTGAAAGATAATCTGTGTGTGTTGAAAATGTGATAGTATAGTCATGCCATCTTCAAAGTTGCATTTCAGTAGGCAATAGTGTTTTCTAAGAAATAATTCCTCACATAGATTTTGTGCTACTAGATCTATTCTTAGAAGGATTCTATCAACATCATGTGCTCACCTTTAGATTAAAGTATCAACAGTACTTGCTCTTTTGAAAAAACTTTCCATAATATCTCACTTGAATTTGTCTAAGTTTTGCTTACTGCCTTTTTGTGATTGTTATTGAGACTTTTCCTTGCCAAATAAGTGAGCTTTTGTGATCATAAATGTATTTTTTACATTGAAATTAAGTTCTATCTCAATCTTTTTGCAAAACCTCAACCTTTTGAATTCCAAAATCTAAAGAATGCAATTTCATTATGTGTGTATGCCTTAAATGTAGTAGATACCTGTTACCCTTAAGATTGAAGAGACACCTGAAGATCAGACTCAGCTCTCTGCACTGACAACATTTGAAACTAAGTGAAATTAACCCTATTTTTTTTCTTTTCTCCTAAAATCCTGCATTTTTTGGCTCATTCTTCATCCACGCTGTTAATCTCTTAAAATGAAAACTTCAGAATGGATTAAAGTGTTCTTCATAGGGATGAGTTATCTCTCTTTTCTTACAAGCTGCTTCCTCCTTAAATATCCAAAGATAGCATTGGTTTATCACACTGGAATCGTCTCTTCAGTTGCTTTAAAAAAACCCAGCCCCTTGGGGCTTTTCTAGTCATTGACTTGTAGGTTACTGCCCATTGCTCCTTCACATTCACATACTTTCCAAAGCTATGGCTTCCATTCCATGCTCCTGTGTAAATCTGTGCTTTGCTCTGGATAAAGAATTTTTTTTATGAAGTAAAAAGAGCAGAATACTGAGTGGATTTGCAGCTTGCTTCCTGGGTGTTTCAGCCCCTTTAGATCAGTCATCTGTAAGATTTATCATCTGTGATTTTCTATTTACTTTCATTGATGAAAACATTTGCTTTGCAACATGCTGAATTAAAACTGGAAGCCATATTATTTTTTATTCCATTATTAATTCTAAAAGTCATTTTTTGTGTCTTGGGTTTTCAGTTTCTCTACTCAAGTTTCTTCATTTGCAAAACAAGGGAATTGTGTTTTCTTACTTTCAGGGGCAGGGCACCAATAAATTACCATGACACGAAGCAAAACCAAAATGAAACAAAACAAAAAAGAAAAATAAACCAACAAAACACAAACAAAAACAAACAAAGCCCAAAACATTGGGAAGAGATAAGAGGGGAGGAGAAGGCAGGACAGAGTGAGATAACCCTATCACAGAAATTGTTCTGTAGACCTACAGTTAGCAGAGGCTAGTTTGACTAGAGAGTATTTATACACAGCTGTACATCTCTGCCACACCTTTTTCATCAGTTCCTTTTCCAGAACAGCAAAGCAGTAGGGATTCATGCTCTTGTACTTACTGCAACCTTAATTATCTGTGCAATAACAGAAGGAACACTGACAGACTTCTGATAATTTGCGACAAAATCCCTTGATATTAATCTGTAAAAAAAACCCCAAAAACTGTCAGGGTTTTTAACCCAATTTCACACAATCTATTTCACTTGATATGAAATTAGTCTTAGCTTCTAAAATTTGGTGTAAGCAAGGTTATTTTTTACATCCAAATTATGAAATTAGAAAGTTGTGAGCCTAGAAGTACAAGGCAACTTGACACTCAGATTTCTATCCCTCTGTGTAACTCAAAAATTCTGTTAAATGGGGTGTATATGACCTAAAGTTTAAGACCCTAGAAGCAATAATAATGGTGGACTAACAAGGAAGTAAAAAGTCTCAGATCATCCTTTGAAAATGAAGAGCCTTATATCCATCTATTTTCTCATTGAAATGAAGATTGTGTATATTGAGATTAATGCTTTTCAGGGGGTATTTTGAATACGTGTTTGGGTTTGTGTGTTTGTGAATCTGTATGTTAAATATTTTAGAACAAGAAAACATTAATAATATGCTGAACTTCTGTCCAGGAGGTTGGGTATTTTCCTGATTTCTAATCTCCATTCTCAGGTGCTATGTTTGCTGTCAAACTAAACACACAAATTATATCTGCAGTGATGTTATGTCCCTAAAGCTCTTTCTCAGGAGGATATTGATGCAATTGAAAATCTTGGATAGAAATAGAGGAAAAAAAATTAAAAACTGTGAATGGGCTGAATGACCCACTTAGAAAGATATTTGGTGACCTGCCATGAAATAGTTAGAGAATGAAAAAGGCACCGTAAAAAATTCTGCATCCTGTTGGGAGCCCTGATATCTTCAGTAGGAATAAGGCTACAAAGACTTGTTGTCACAAACAGACAAATAGTGCTTGTGAGTCATTGCTTTGGTTCCAAAGTAGCACACAAGCAAAATTGTCTCTGTTCATAGTGACACAAATTCAGCAAGTGGTAACAAACAACTCACCAGCTTGCATAAAAGAACATGCTAGCCAGGGTAAGTTAAAAGTTTCATCAATTGTTAGGTAAAATACCAATTGCCACTCCCTGTTTTACTTCTATTCATGCATTCTGCATATATTTGCATTGCAAAAGCAAAGCCCTCTGTGTATTACAAATTGTGTGGATCAAAAATGAGCTTTCAAAAAATAGTCTGAAAATTATTTTTAAAGAACATATTCTTTAGTAAGCAGTTCAAGAAATCCTTTCTGGAAAGTTTAATTTAGATGTTAATGTGATGTTGGGATGTTTATTTGGTAGCACTGCTTATTGGTCACTTGTGTTTGATTAGATATTGGACCCAAACACTATCTCTATGGTCCTTGTGGATGCCTGGTTTCATATTTAGTGTCTATTCTACAAGAATAGTGTTTGTTAGTAAGGCAGTCAGTGGAGAAAGATAGGCAGCTCTGCAGACCATAGGAAAGGCTGATTTTTCCTTAGTCAAGTTTTTTCCTAATTAAGACAAAGCAACCATCCTATAGGAAGCAGACATTGCTGGGAGCCTTCCCCTTAGGAGCAGGTAAGGCTTGCATTTAGGAGCAGGCAGTGTGAAAAACAGCTGTTTCTCATCTTACCTTGATATTATTCATACAAGATGTGGAAACCTATTTCATAAACTTACTCCTCCCCAAAAGAGATATTCCAATTGAGGGTAGAATTTATCTTTCTGGTGAACTAGGGGGACTTCAGACAAGCTAGAAAAATCATGGGGTCATAAGACAAAGAGGCAAAAGGAAACTGTGTGCATGAATAATTGAAAACTTTTAGAGAAGGGAAAATATTTAATACTGAGCAAATAATTTTATTTTATTTATGTTTTATTTGCATTATTATTTAAATTCCCATGGGAAAAAAGACAACAAAACAAAACTGCGAGACAGCCCAGAAAATAGATTCTGCAACTTTCTCCCATTCAGCAATTTGGTTTTGTTACATTTCCTTTTCTAGCAACAAATATCACTTAGTGGGTTGAAATGTTTGACAAAAGACAAATTTGTATTTTTCAGTTTGTACTCAATAAACACTAAATATACACACACTTGTGTGTGCTTGTCTGCTTATATGTGTATAAAAATTCCACTGGAGACCAGTATCTATATAAATATAAGGAAAAAATAAAATTAAAATTAAATTAATCATATTAAAAACAAGAGAGGGATTTACAATTTCTGTGTAATACCCATAAGTTATGAAGTGGTGCAAACATATGTGAAATAATGTGTTAATCTATTAATTTTCACTTTATGATGACCATTTTAAATAAGAACAGATTTGGAGAAACAGTATTTCTTTTAAATTATAAATTTTAAATTGCAAAACACAACTTTAGGTAATTGTGTAAGTTGCATGGATGCAAGATGCTTTGCATCATATTTATGTCCAAGTAAAACCAGACCAGTAAGTAAAGCTAGAAATGTTGATTGCCATAGTTCATTGCCTTCTTTGTACCAAAAGTCTAGTGAATGGACACAATAATCCATTTAAGATAGAGCTGGTGAAGTGCTTTGAATGTAAAAAACAGACCATAACATCCTGCTGGAATTGTAGGTATTTTCAGTAAGAATGTTTTTATTGTCACAAGCAATGGTAACAAAAAAGAGCAAAGAAGGTTAAGGAAAATACTAGAATAAAGAATTATTTTCATCTGTGATTGCTGTGTTTGTTCATGTGTAGTAGTTATATAAAGTAGCCTTCTGATCTGTGTCTAGGCAACACAAAATTGCTCCATTTTTATACTAAGGTATGAATGTAAATAATCATTTCAATAGGGACATACTGCAGAAGAAATAAATTACTGGTTTAACCTTCTGTAAAAGGTAAAGAGAAGCAAAAATTGTATTTTTTGAAGAAAGGGTCAACAATTACTAGATTTACAAAAAACTTTCAACAAAGTACGAGCTTAAATATGAATAAGTGCTTTAATTTTGTCTCTAATGATGTAACTTGAAGAAATTTTTGTACACAGTCACCCTCACTTTTGCTTTTCTTCACTGGGGGAAATAATTTCATTCCTACCAATGCTTTACCTAGACAGATGAGAAACAGTGATTTCTGGGAATCCAAATATGAAAATGAATTCCCAGTGCTTTTTCCCCCCCATCAGTTTATTTAACACTTCACAGCATGGTATTGTATTTCTTCTCTGTATTCTTTAGAAGCAGGATAGAATTAAATGGAACAAAAAATGTTTGTCTGGTCATTCCTAAAGATTCTTTTTTCTGCTGAACATTAATCTAGGGACAGGCAACATGCAGCAGAAGTGCTTTTAATGTGCTTAATGGTTTTTTTCATTACCTCTCAGAGGACTGAGAGTCTTAATTTTAGGATTATGTTCTTGAATACATGATAATAGAGAAAAATATGAAGTATGAAGATGTAGAAACCAGCCTAAAGAGCTTAGCTAAAACTGCAGAATGTGAATTCCTAGCCCTCAGAACTGTTTTCTAAAGAAGCAATTATTTTTATTACATTCACTTGTTGAAATAATAAATAGAAAATAATTAGGTTTATAATACTATTTTGAAACATTCAAAACATGAATATTTAGCAGTGTCGAACTTTTTTTTCACCACAATAACATCTGTTTCATAATGAGAAGAATTCAGGAGGAAGACAACAAAGTCCATATATTCAGCATTTACATTTCATAAAATAAGATTCATGTGTGCAAATTCAGAAGCAATTTGGGCTTTTCTGTATATTTAATACATCTTTTAGAACTCTCTCTCTTAATCTTGTGCTATGTTAAACAATTTGAAAGCATACAAATTGTTCTAGGAAATAAATATGTTTGGCTTTATAAACAAATTAAAGCTTTTCAGTTATCTCAGATACATCTGAGATAACTGAAAAGAAGATCTGTCTTTTTCTCACTAGAGTAACCAAAGTAAAGTCTGGATTCAGTCATACAACCAGAAAATATTACCATATTTCTTTTGCTCCACATTGATTTTTTCTTCAACACATTCCTTCTACTGCTGGTTGGTAATTCTCATATTCTTACAACTACTTTGCTAGAATTTGTTTAGCAAAGTAAGAAACTCTTAGCTTTTCTAATTTCTCAGTTGCCTTCAAACATATTGAGGATCATTCTGAGTAGAAATTAGCTGAGACTCAATTTTTAGTAGTGATGTATTGAGTGCAGGTGAATCAAGAGTATTTGCTGCTCTAATGCATGTCAGCTAATGCCAGGAGAGCTGGACTGATTCCACTGGAATAAGATCAATCTTGGAGATTTTGATAGCATGTTTCATTTTCTTAAAAGAAGGGGTAGTACAAATTACCAAAGCATGGGAACTGCTGTCACAGCCTCGCTCAGCCCTGACAGACAGCAGCAGTTTGTACAGCCATCCCTCTGACCTGCGCTGCTTCCCAAGTGGGTTCTCTGTAATCTCCATCTTTCTTGTACTTTCTTTAGAGTAGTAACTGATCACCTTCTTCCCTGCACTTTCAACACCACCTTGCTGCATTGGAAGATGAGTCCAGTCTGACACCCTTCTGTGGGTGCTCCCTTGCCTCCCTGGTGGCACATATCAGGAGGAGCTGAGGTCATGCTTGTCATGCCCTTTAATTCCTATTAAACTTTCCTTGTCTCGTGAAGAGTGATTACTTAGTGGCTGATCAGAGGAAGACTGTGACTCTATGTTTTAATTTGGTTTCTAGAAAAGGTGGTGGTTTGTTTTTTTTCCTTTCTGTCCTGACACTGTCTATAATAGAAGATTTTCTGGAGACTAATCTTTACAAAAGTTCACCCCTGTGAGTAGGGTCCTTCTACAATTCCTACCTCTTTCTGAGAGGCCAAATTATTGATAATGTGAATATTGTATAGCAACTGATTAAGGACTGAATTACTTTGCTTTTAAAATGTGTTGTGTTGAATATGACATGAGCATTGGGGAGACAATATGGACGATATCCCCAAAAATAATATCTAACATTGGGAATTGTCACTTCATCATTTCCAGTGGTCTGTCAGAAATCACCAAAACTGAATCCATCCTTGGGGAAAAAATTAAGATCTAGAGCAGAATTTGGAGATACTTAGAAATCCCAAAAATTTTTCAAAAGACAGTTCTAGCTTAGTCTCTCTATTTAAGTTTTCTTTATTCAAGTTTTCTCACATGGTCTGCAAATCAATATATGCATATGTAACAAAAATAGTGTAATAACTGAAACCATCACTATTAGCTGACCACAGTAAGTGTATCCTCAGGTTCATAAAAAAACCCCAAACAAATATAAAGGATAATAGTAATTCATTACTGTTAACCTTTATATTGATTTAGTGCTAGAAAACATATATTATTAATCAGAGAAGCACAGAAGAAAGCACCAAAACCCAAACCCAAGAATAAATATATTAGTGAGGAAAATCCCACATTAGCTGAAACATTAAATTAAACAAATCTAATCAACATTTCCTTTTCTAAATTATGAATGTAATAATTTAAAATCTAATTCCTCCCTGTGGACCATAAGTAATTCTATTAGGAAGCTGTTAAATACCACTTAAGAAAGTTTGTGTGATGCCTATGAAATGGTAGCTACAGTAACACAAACTCAGCTATCAACAAGTGACTTATTAAAATGTCTAAAATTCTAATGTTGGTTCTTTCATCCTATTTAAAAAATAAGTTTTAAGTCCCTTGTTATTACAGCTTTTTAAATCAAATTACATGCCAAATGGCATGAAAAATAACATACAAAGAGAAAAATACTGGCAGATAATAAAAAGTAAACAATGAGTGGAACAGTCTCTCATCAGGAACACATTTCATAGAACAGTGGTTGTTTCCACCTGCTAAATTATTTTAATGGTTATATTGTTATTTATATGTTATATTTTTAGCTTTGTGATTTATGCATTTATATAGTATTATTGAGAATAAGCCTAACTGAATGCCTTGAAAAATCTCCAACTGATTAAGAATTGCAAAGTCAAATCTTTTAAATAATCAGATTTTGGGCAAAACTGGTACAAAAAAAGAAATAATATTTCACCTGTTATGATAATGTGTTAGGACAAGACTAATCATGACCTTCCAAATTTATTCAGAACTTTATATAAAACATATGATATAATGTGTTAAAAATAATCAAGCAACTGCATGTTTTCATTGATTGGAGAAGAACATATTATTGTCTTCAATATTTTTTTTTCCAAGTTGAAGGAATGTCCCAGATTACAAGAAAAACCTGTCCAGTTTATGACTCCACTTTATCAAAGTCTTCTGGCAAACATCATAGTTATAGACATTTTACTTGGTGGTTTTCTAGAGTTGCTTTTACTTTGAATAGTCAAAGCATACTTTAAAATATCCTGATCTCTGTTTAAATGATTGGATTACTGAGGCTATGAAAGCAATAAAAAGGGGGGTGTTATATATATAACTGAGAAGAAGCAACACAACCCAGTGAGGTAACTCATTATGTCTTAACAGAAAATGGTGTCTAAGAGGGTGAGGGCTGTCCAAGGAACAGAAGCAAGTGAGACCCCTGCTAATGATCACTTGTTAGGCCTCTCCCCTTTTCCCTGTGGTCAGTCCTTGCAGAAGTCTGCTATCTGAAATCCCATTTCATTTTCTAACTGGTTCATGATGTCTGGCAGCCTAGTAGCCATGTAGTTTTTGCTAAATGCTGCATTTTTGCCTTTTTCCTACTTTTTTCACCCCACCTGGAATACTCTGAGTAGCTCTGGGGCTGCCAGCCTAAGGAGAACATGGATCTATCTGAAAAAGTCCAGAGAAGAACCATGAAGATGATTGGAGAGCTGGAATACCTCTCCCATAAAGGCAGACTGAGAGAATTAAAGCTACTCAGCCTGGATAGGTGAAGACTCTGAGACGACCCTGTAGCAGCCTTTCAGTGCCTAAAGGGGCTGCAAGAAACCTGGATGGGAGCTTGCATGAGGTGTTGTGATAGAGTAGGGGGTAACGGCTCTAAACTGGAAGAGGAGAAATCAGGAAGAAATTCCTTGCTGTGAGTGTGCTGAAGTACTGGAGCAAAGGAAGCCCAGTGTTTGCCCAGAGAAGCTGTGGCTGCCCCACCTCTGAAATTGATCAAGGTCACATTGGATGTAGCCAGGTTGAGCAGCCTGGTCTAATGGGTGCTGGCAGTAGGGGGTTTGAAATTTTATTTCTCTTAAAAGTAAAATTGCATAAAAGCAACAAATATGTTGAGACACTTCTTTTCTTAAATACAGAGAAAAAAATTACTTCCTGGAGTTCTTGACATTAACATTTTGAACCCTTTCTTTCTCATTTCATTTTCACAGTGGCTTGTAAGCACTTGGGTTTTGACACCAGTATTTTAATGCAATAATATTGTCAGCTTGGTCAATTGGTGTTTTTCCTACAAAGAAAAAATTACACTTAATTTCCAATAACGCTTTTCTTTGAAAGATTCTAACCTTTTGAAGCTGATAATTGAAGATAGAAATCCCCTTGCTGTTTTTAAAGCTGGTGCTTGCCATTTATGTCATGTGGGTTAACTTTCCTGTCATTTTTAAGGGTACACCTGATGTCTTTCTATGTCTTTAAAATATTAAAATATCTGAGTCGTATTTCTCTTTTAGGGATATACAGCCACAGATGTTGTCTCATCATCATAATATCGATTGTTTCATTGAAAAAAAAAAGTATGTTAATTTAGTCCTAATTTCATGTAAGTTTCATCTATATTTTATAATGAAAATAAAAAAATAGTTTCTAGCTTTCATAGACCTACAGCACACCTCTTCTGGATGAGACAGGCACTTCTACAAAGTTACCAGATGCTTTTGTTGCCTTTTTAGAAATGAAACTCGAGATAATTTTAGTAAGGAGGTAATATAAAGGGGGTCTTTATTTGAAGGTGCTCAGGAGCAGTTATGGAAACATGTCCATGAAAGCCAACCCCTACAGGGATGAGTGCACATGTAAAGGTTTTAGGAAATTAGCATAACTGATAAAGAGCACCAATTAGAAGGACAAGTGGTGATGTAATTCCCCCCCAGGTTGAGTTCCTTCTCTGGAGCCCCCCCTTCAGCCCTGGCTGTGCTCTGTCCATGAGAGTGTATCCCTAAGAGTTGTTCTTGGCTCCCAGGTAGAGCCAAGAGAGCACTGGGACCTTATACCTCCCAGGCTTGGAGCTCTGGAATTTGTTTTGTCTTTCTGCTGAGGGAAAGGCCATGGAAAAGTACTGGTAAAACCAGCTACTAATACAATAGGTGACAGAGTTACAAATATATGTGGAATAATACAAAGAACATATAAAAGAAAAAAGGCAGGACCCAAACGGCATCACTTTAGAAGTGGAGATTGTGCCATAGCTGTGAAATACTGTATTGGGACAGGTGGGAATTAAGGTTCTTATGGTGGGAATGAAGGACTGAATTAAGGTTCTTCAGAGCAGCCCACATGATGCTGTGGTTTGTGTCTATAGCTAATGTAGCATTGATAACAGACTGATATTGTGGTTGTTGCTGAACTGTGCTTACACAGGTCCAAGGTTTTTTGTTTTTCCCATGCTACTCAGAGAGAGTAAGATGGAGGTTGACAGGAGTTTGGGAGGGTGAGCAAGAAGCAGGAGAGTGGACCCACATTGACCGAGCAGACATACCATGCTGTATCATCATACAGAGGACACAATGCCAGAGGAAGAAGTGGGGTGGGTCTGACTGCCAAGTAGCTGTTGTTCAGAGAATGGCAAGGCTTCACTCTGCTTTTGGGAGGTGGAAATATTGTCCTTTTCTTTAGTTACTTTTTTTCTGTTTATTTCACTTATTGTGTTTTATCTCAATCTGTAATTTTTCTTGTGCTTGTTTTTTGAATTTCCTCCTCTGAGAAGAAAGAGTATGTAACTGAATTAGTGCTTCATAGGTAGTCATGGTATATTTTTCTTATAAAATGCCTTTGGATCTGACTGTCTAGATCAGTGATTATGAAATATTTTAAAATCGTAGGCTGATGACACCAGTTATTTATTGGTCTCTCCTGTAACACACACACACTTGTTTTTTCCATGGCAATAACATTCCCAGAGCAATTAATTGATTTTAGCTTGGTATAACTTGCTGTTGATCAAGCTGTTAAGAATGTATGCAACTGTAATCTTTTTTACTGAACCTGCTGTTTTATTGATTGTATATTATGTAATGGCAGGTTTAACTTGTGAATATTTGGTTAAATGGTAGTTAAGAAGACAGTAGATCAGTGAATGTGTTCTGAAATGTTTGATGCTGTCATTGTTATTTACCATAGTTTAAAAAATATCTACATTCTTAATGACTGGCAAAAGCTTCTTCAGTGACACTTCCTATAGAGTTATGTGCTATTCATCATGAATAATAACAATAGAATTGAATGGTGTGAATATCTCAAATCTCTAATATTTTAAGGAACATTCCTTGGCCTAACCTCATTGCACAATAGCTTCAGAGCATTTTGCAATGAACAAGGCAAATTTAAGAGCAGTTTAAGTTTAATGTACTAATTTAAATTAGATTCCTTAAAAACATTTCATTGTAGAATATCATAATGGCTTGACTGAAAGAAACTGTTTCTCTCCCTGGTGTTCTGATAAATTTATGTTAAGAAGCTTTTCACTGTTTAGAAATATGCATAAAAGTAGGTTTTAAATCTTGTTAAAATGTATCCTGTTGTCTTTTCTCATTCTTTTCCTACTAAGTGTTCTTATGCACATTTATTATCCAGAACATTTTCAAAAGACTTTTATATATTTCAGATTAGATGCTTCCCTGAATTTTAAAAAAAATAGATTTTAAGTTTCAGTACTGAATCAATATAAAAACAAATAATAGTCTCACCTCACCATCTCTGACCTACTCTTTTGTACTGCATGTAGTAATGAGATGATCTTTCTAAACAAACAGATTTATGTTTTGCCTTCCCAATAGAAGTGATTGAGAAGAATCCATCAAGGCAGAATCAGAAGAGACTGCGTTTTTTTAAGTCCAAGCTAGAAAATTGAATTAAAAGCAACAATGACCTTTATATTTTAACAAAATCTATACACTCATATAAAAACTGTAAACTGGATTATCTTCACTACTTGTTTCTCTTCACTTACCATAAACTGAGTTAAGATTTAAATGAATGTTATTTGTGGCTGGATATAGTAAAGAGCCATGGCATGCAGAAATTCCCTTTTGTGACCACTGCTTCAGAATCACACTCTATCCTAAGTTTCTGAATACTAAAACATGCGTTTTGTCACAGCACCTGCAAATTTCAAACCAATTTGCAGCTGGAGGAAAGGAATTGTTGTTTTGTTTTCAGGATGAAGTCTCTGTGTAACATTATTTCTGCACAGACCCATGCATAGCCCTGTGAGAGTCCTCTCATTTGTTTTAGTCTCTAGGTAGAAATTTCAGGTGCAGCCGTGATGCTTTCTCAGCTTTGCATAGGCCAGTCATGCTGCAGGAGTTTGGGGTTTTTTCTGCTAAACCTGTGCCAGGGACACCATCACTCTATCTTGCATCCCTCCAGCTTTTCAGTAATGCTTACATTGTACTGTTAATAGACACAGAGTCAAAAAAACCAAAAATATATAGTTATATTGATTCTAACCAAGATATCATCCAGCCAAGCATCCTGCCTCCTAACACTATTGGGGATGTTTGGGAATGGTTAGGGAACGGAAGCATAGCCAAACTTATATGATAATTCCCTCTAATGCTTCTCTACTCTCCAACTATTTCTATTTCAGGGTCTTCCTGAACCAACAGCAGTCTCTGTGTTCTCAATAATCCCCAGTGAATTTTACTTGGCATTTGAACTTGTCCACTTTTACAGTAGTAAATATGATAGGTACAGACAAAATCTATTAGAAAATATGAAGGCTCTGCTGTATGCTTGCCATTTGCTTTGAAAAGGCCCTACTCTGGTATTTCACAAATGTAAACAAAAAAGACATGACTGTACAGCAAAGCACAGTCCAAAGCACAGTCTCCAGTATCTTATTTATATTGCTTATGTCATAGTTCTGATCAGTTTCTGTACAAATCAATCTTTGTATGTCTCCCAACAAACAAACTGCAGCAGGCTATTGGACAGCAGTCATGAAAAGGCATAAATACAAAAGAAATGTGAACTAAGAAAATGCAGCAGAGGCTTAAAAAAGAGGACTTAAATAGATCAAAATGCACTATTATGTTGATTTTCTACGTATTTTCTGGTGATTAATTTCTCGATGTGACATCTTGGCTGTTTAATGTTTCTTACTAAGTTTGGCATTATTTTTTGTCTGAGGGCTGTGTCTCAGAAATTAAACATTTTGTTTTTAGGAAAACCTGTGAAAGGCAGAAGTAGAAGAAAAAATACTTCATTTACAAACAAAATATGTTTCATTTCAAGATATGCTTTTGGAATTGATTGTAGTACCTAGTAAAATTCATGATAGAATCAAGTTTAATTTTCAGTATTTATATTTTCTCTTCTTAAATAGAAAAAAATCAAATACAATAGTTTGAATTTCTGATTTTATTTAAATCTGCGAGTCAGTGCAGTTTACCAGTACCAAAATGTATTTGTAAGTTTTGATACTATTTTGAGTCCAGCTTTCACCAAGGCAACTTCATCTTTTTTCCACAGGGAAACAGTCCCTCCAGCTTGGGAGTTGGAAGGGAGAGAGAGAGAGGGGTAAAGGCACAAACCAGCAGAGAAATATTAATATTTAGGCTTTCAGACAGCTATGAAATTGATTTGAAATGTATTAGGCCCATGGGGACAAAATAGGAAGATAAAGAATGGACTTTTTCTGCAGTGATGCAATATTAGGTATTACCATGTGCAAAGTGTCAAAGGGAAGTTTTGTAATTTATTTTTTTAAATAATTTAAAAAGAATGAGAAAGTAGGTCATATAAATTTTAAAATGAAAATTATTGAAAGATTGCAGTTATCTTGGTGATTTTATTTCTCTGTCTCTAAGGGTGAAATCAGAGCTCTCAGAACATAATTTAAGATCTTTAACAAAATGATGTTTAGGGGGTTTTCTCCATTGCCTTTATTTCTTCCTAAAGCTCTGCATGTTAAATTGAAGTCCTGTGGTTGGGAAAATATGGGTTTTATCCTGACCATTTTAATTCAGATCAAGAGTGTTTTTCCACAGAAAACCTCAGTACTGTCACCTCTCCTTGCACATTGTTTCACCTTGCAGAGAGTTTGTTACAGCTTGGGCCCTTCCAGGTGAGTTTCAGCTGGAAGATGTCCTGCCCCTTATGCACTATGTCCATGAGAAGTCATTCATTCAGCCCATGGACCAGGCAATAACTTGGTCATGGTAAAATAAAGGACATGAAAATGTGTACAGTGGACAGGTGTCCATCCATTCTCTTTAGACTGACTCTGGAAGGTCTGCCAGCTGTACTAGGGATGTGTAGGCATGGCCTCCAACCACTAGACAAGGCTGGAGCTGAACAAAATTAAACTATTTGGGTGGATTTTATGGATAATTTTTTTTCTACTTGTCCCAGTGGGTGTCTGCATAACATCTTAGTAGTAATGGGGAAATATCACCACTGCTATGTTGGGGCTTAGTATCTCAGTAAGATTTCTGTAGCATATGGGAAAACCAACCATAAAGATGGAGCTAGGGATTTCTTTTTGTCTAAGTGGGGTCTAAAGGAGCCTTGTGTGTAGCTTTGTGTGTTGACTGTGTTATCAAAACTGTTCAAGTGACAGCATGTAGCTTTTGAGTACATGCATTTTTAAAGGCTGTAGAAAAGGAAAATTCCCAGCAATTTCCATTTGCAATCTTTTTCTCCTTGATGATTTCTATCTAGCAGTTTAAAATGAAAAATTTTTCTTTATTGCTTTCCTTCATAGAGTCAGAGAAAAATAACAGTTATTTCAGGAACTTCAGTTTAAAGAAACATTTTTTTTCTCTTCACTGAAGTAATATAGAAAAAAGCCAAAAACCCCTTCGTGTTGTGTATTTCTGGACAAATAGTTACTATTTGCCTGAATTTCTTCAAATAGCTTTGAAAACATATTTTGATCTGGTACTCAGAGCATAAAAGAAAATATATCCTTGGCAAGAAAAGACAGATTTATGAATTCAGTTTGTGTAATGTAGGGCTGACTCTTTGCCATGGTGATTAGTTTTTAAATTAAGAAAATTTGTTCTTGCAATTAATGAGAATCAGCAGACAACTGTGGAAACAGCAACAACAAAAAAGTCTTCATCTTTTGAACATTAGATATTCATTGACTGCAGTTTTACCAAGTTCACCTTTTAGAACATTTGGTAAGAATTCAAAATTAAGAAGTTCAAACAGCTTTAGTTCGATGCTGCTAGTAGAACTAAAACAGGTTTAGGCTCTGAATATTAATTACCATCCTTCTTTAAAGGTTACAACAGTCTCTTTATCCAATGGATGTCATAGTTCTGATTGAATAAAGCCTTAATTATAGAGTATTATAGAATATTGCAGTGAGCTACAACAACAAAGCCAGCAAGTGGGTTATTCTTTCTTTGACAGGCTTATAAAGATAATAAAGGCATATGAAAAAAGAGAAAAACACATCTGTTAAAAAAAAAATTGAGACAATTATGGATTGAGTGTTTATTTTTTTCTCCATTTGCATAGAAGAGAAAAAAAAAGTTACTGCCATTCTTATGTCTGTGCTTTCCACAGTAGAGACTTTTTAAATGAAAAAGCTTTATCATGGCATTTAGCAATATGGATATGATTTGTATTCTGCTTCCTCCATTACGTGAATATCTTCCTTCATGTGTATTTTCATTTTTCCTGTAAACAAAAAAATTATTACAGCCAGTGCAAAGAGATCTGTTCCCCTTTACCAAAGCCTGGGAAATGTACTGCTAAGTCTTTTTTCCCATAGGGACCTAAGACTCACCTACCAGGCAGGAGCATGGAGGTCTTGTTACAGCAGGCTCACATGGTTTATGATAACAGACTCTTTCTTTTCCAACTGCACCAGACCATAGACCTCCTGTGTCCTGGGTCCGCCTTCTAGCAAATATTTCTCAACTGATAATTAGCTGGAAAAAACCTGCCAAGCAATGTCCTTGTTTTGTCTTTGACAGCTGCCACTGGTGCCTAAATCAGTAATGTCCATCTGAAAACTTCCATATGCTGTAAGGTATTTCTAACAGACTTCTGACTTTGCAGATGTCTAACAGGAAAAGGTCTATGGGAGTTAAAGAGAGGACTATGAGTACATGGCTCAGTGTGGTAATTTGGACATAGCACAAGGTCTTAACTCTGAATGATAGGCAGCAGGGATAACTGCAGTGTTTCACCTTAGCTGGTTTCAAAACAACAAAATTAATCTCAGTCCTAATCTTATGGTCATTTTGTTCTCAGTTGCAAGACAAGCAGCAAACATGCCATGCTTTTTTTTCTAGAATCTGATAACCACAGTACAGGAACAAAAAACAGTAGCACAGGTTTTCCTGCAATTTCCAAAGAGAAAGACAAGACCTGATTTGTTCAGATAAAATCTTGCCACCGAAGGCTATATTGCCATGGATTTACCTGCTATCTTCCTAATAAATATCCTATGTGAAATTGAAGTGTAATTTTTTTTTCCTAAGCTTTTTCATGGTTTTTTTTTTTTTTCTATTTACTTTAGCCTTCTTTTTTCTGTTTTGGAATACATTTATCCATATCACAAGTACAGAAATTTAAAGAGCTATGTAATTCAGGACAATTTTAGTAAGAAATATTTAAATTAATGTGTGTTAAAGTAATGAGTGTTGTTCTCAGTCATAGACTAGCTATCTTGCATCTTTGCCCAAAAATGATTTCCTAATATTTTGTACCCTATTCACATCCAGTTGTAAAATGTTTAAAATTGTCTTTATGTATTGTTGCATTGTTACAGAAATATTGCAAAAAAACAATAGTGATTCTCATAAATGGGATCTCTGAAGTAGGGAAAAACAAACTCAAGCAAAACAGCACACAAAATGGGTTTCTCTGCTTGCTCAGGAGACATTTAACTAGGACTGTGACCTTTAAAAAGAAGAAAAAAAACCACAGAAGATGAAAAGATGGGAAGATGTGTTGTGAATATGTAGATACCCTGTAGCTAACTCTGTATCCGGTGAACTAAAATTATGGGGTTTTGCCTTACAGGTTTTTTAAGTACTGGGGACCAAGCTGCAAAAGGCAATTACGGATTGCTTGACCAAATCCAAGCTTTACGTTGGATTGAAGAAAATATTGGATCTTTTGGAGGAGACCCGAAGAGAGTTACTATTTTTGGATCTGGGGCAGGAGCTTCCTGTGTCAGTCTCCTGACACTCTCCCACTATTCAGAAGGTAACAATCCTCCAGGCAAAGTGCTCTGTTTAATTTTTTTTTTTTAATGTTAAAATATAGTGCAAGTGCCAAATGAGATAGGCTGAATTAGAATTACATGAGGTCTGCAGTTTTTGTAAAATACCTACTAGATAGAATTCTGGATTTGTATTAGTCAACATAAATATGTTTATAAGGAAAACTGAATGCTATTACAGCATAAATCTCATGCAACAAATGCCATGGGCAATATACTTTTTTCTAGCTTTATCAACAGATTCCGCTGGCTCTTCTATCAAAGAATTTGCCCTAATTAAAATTGAAAAGAGCAATGACCTTTCTGATTTTTTGTACACTCTTGGCTGCACTTCCAACATATATGTAGATGCTTTCCTTACTTAGTAAAAATATAACTAAGCCTTATTAAAAACTGTGTTTAACTCCTCACAAGTACTGTGTGATCCCACACATTATTCTTCAGATTTTGGTAAATGAGCTGTGGGATTTCTACCTTTAGCACCTCACCCTCCAAAACAACCCAAACCCAAACTCTAAGAATGTACAGCACCAGAACTGAACTATAAATATACCTGGTGATAAGATCAAATCTACAAAGACTTGGTAAAAGACAGCACCAAAATATCTATTGTATTTATTATGCCATGCCATTTCTATCACAATAAAACAGACAGAAACTTGTAACAAATAAGCTGTAGCCAGAAGTTGTAGCAGGGAGGCTGGAAAACACACCTAATTTTGAAATACATTTTTATGCTCGACAATTATTCTATTCATACAAATAAAATTTCAGTGAATAACTGTTGATCAAGCCATGCCAAAATCAATCAGATGGAACCATGGAAAACTTAACTGATTAATTAATTGAAATTTTTTAGTGTGTGCATTCAGTCATAATCCTCAAAGGTATATTGACAAAACCTCACATGCTTTTCTAGCTTTTACTGTCTTTTGCATTTTGAGAACATGGTGGTAGAAACCATGTGTGGAAGACACCCAAGTATTGCAGTTTTAGTATAAAATAGGCCATTTTAGTGATCTTAAAAAAAAAACCAAAAGAACTACAGATGGGGCAGATTCACCAGTAAGCTCCCCTTGCCTTTCAATGCTTTAAGCAGAGATGCTCTTCAGATTGGGTTTTAATTTTTTTTTATATTAGTGTACATAAAACAACCAGAAAGAACCATTAATTATCATCTTACTCTCTTGCAAAACAATTTAAATGTATGTTAATTCAACATATAAGCAGGGTTACACACACACACACACACACACACATACATATAAAATTCAACATATAGGCAGTGCTAACATATTCACACAATAACAATTAAAAAATTAAATGGCAAATAAAAAAATCAGCATAAAAGATTCAAACATATGAAATTGCTTTTAATACAGCAGATTTTTTCAAGTTAGTATGATGCATGGCTTTTGTGAATGTGTAATTTTCATTTGACCTTTACACTACTGAAAGGCGCATTTATGAGTGTCATTTACATGGCAAAGTGTGTATGATTGCCTTTAGCTGCCAGTCCTTCAGAGAAATTTTCACAGGACTGCCAATGGTAAAGCCAGAGGACTTGCATCAAAGACACAAGAAAACTGCAGTACAGGAATGAGCTTAGTTTTTCAAACGGTAACCTGAAACCTTCATGCTTTTTGTGTGTGAGGATCAAGAACATGGCAGATTTTAATTAGTAGCCTATTCTACATAGCATAAAAAGGGAGCAGTGAGTAGGATCTATGGAAATTTATTCAAAATTTCATTGTATGCATCCTTTAGGGATTCTATAATCAAAGCTTTGTTTCTTTAGTAAGAAATACTTTTCATTTTTTAAATATATATATATATATATATTTTTTTTTTTTTTTAAATATCTAATTGGATGTGTATTTAAACGATTTGCACCTGCAGGTTTGTTCCAAAAGGCAATCATACAGAGTGGAACAGCCCTGTCCAGCTGGGCAGTGAACTATCAGCCTGCCAAGTACACTCGGATATTGGCAGATAAAGTGGGCTGCGACATGCTGGATACCACTGATTTGGTTGAATGTCTTCGGAATAAGAATTACAAAGAACTCATTCAACAGACTATCACTCCAGCCACGTATCACATTGCCTTTGGACCTGTGATAGATGGAGACGTGATTCCAGATGACCCTCAGATTCTAATGGAGCAAGGGGAATTCCTTAACTATGATATAATGCTGGGCGTGAATCAGGGGGAAGGTTTGAAATTTGTGGATGGCATTGTAGACAATGAAGACGGTGTTTCTCCCAATGATTTTGATTTTTCTGTCTCCAATTTTGTGGACAATCTATATGGTTATCCAGAAGGGAAGGACACACTGCGAGAGACCATTAAATTCATGTACACTGACTGGGCGGACAAAGAAAATCCCGAAACCAGACGGAAGACCCTGGTTGCTCTTTTTACAGACCACCAGTGGGTTGCTCCAGCTGTAGCCACGGCTGACCTGCATGCCCAGTATGGATCTCCAACATATTTCTATGCATTTTATCACCATTGCCAAAGTGAAATGAAACCCAGCTGGGCTGATTCAGCTCATGGCGATGAAGTCCCTTATGTGTTTGGGATTCCTATGATTGGTCCCACAGAACTGTTCAACTGCAACTTTTCCAAGAATGATGTCATGCTTAGTGCAGTGGTTATGACATACTGGACTAACTTTGCCAAAACCGGGTAAGTGTGACCCCTAGCATTCATTTTGTTGATAGCATACTTCTGAAATAGCCAGTATCCCATTCCAGTGGCCTCAAAATCTGATTTTGAAGTAGTAGTATAGGAATATTTGTGTTAAGATAGGAGGTAAATGAGGCTTATTCATATTTAATAGATTTTTAATTAATGTGTTCCCTCAAACTATTTTCTTTCAGTAGCTCAGTGAGAATAATAACACACTGTATTTTTGGTTCAAAAAAGAGGACAATTACTAAGACAAAAAAACATGTCTCAGAGAAAAGGTGGTTCACTAAGATACTGAAAAATCAGAGGTAACATGTCTGCTACTTGAAGAAGGAACTGTCAGGCAGATAGCACTTATCTGCTACAAAAGAAAGGAAGTTCTTGTTTTTCAGCGACCTTCACAGGGATGAGGACTCAGGGAGGAATTAGAACAGAAAGGCAGACACTGGAATTTTTTTTTCCCTCTGAGGGCTATAATGGCAATAATAAATACTTGACTGGAATGAAGAAGAGACTCAGATATAAATTTTGCTTCGAGAAAGTTAAAAAATTAAATTAATTCTGCTTACAAAAAAAAAAAGGACATCAAAATTTTGATGAAATAGAGTTGTAAACACCAAGGAAAAAACCTTCAAAGCAGCTTAATCTGTGAGCAACATTAATAAATTCTGCTCTCTTCCTATAACATTCCTTTTAACAGTATTGCAGTGTTTTATTTCAGTGGCAAGGGCTTTTTTTGTTAACCTTGAGTCTTCAGTACCGAATTAAAACAAAGATACTTGTGTCACAAAGGGGCTGTAAATCTTCCCACTGAATGTTTAATGGCAGGATTGGGCTCTGAAAACTGCAGCTTTACTGCACTGCAGTGAACACTGTGCAGCTATATAAGAAAAACTCAGATGCCTATTGTGAAACACTCAGAGGCTTCAGCTGCCCTTGTAGCCTTCCATGGTGGTGGTTGAGAGAGAGATTTTGCAGTCTTAACAAGAACCTCAAGCATAAATTGAGTAAAAACCAATCAAAAGCTTCAGGTCAGTGCACAAGGAAAAAAAATTCTTTTGTTTTATTGCATATCAGACAAACAGGTACAAAAGCATGCAGAAACCCTGGAGTTCAGCAACAAAAATGAATGGACTGTGTAATATTTAGATGTATTTGGTAACAAGAAGTTATCAGTACTAGGATGGGGAAACTTTGTGATGAAATCTTGGTTTGTGGACAGACAATGCTGTCCGAAGGCTGTACCACATGCTCAGAGATGATGATACCATCAGTTTGTCTTTATTTTGGTAGATGAAATGCTATGTATACATAGAGGACTACAGATCCTTACAAATATACTCATTGGAATTATTATGGAGATGAATGATCTCCATGGTCTCACTATTGTTTACAATTACTTTATTACTATTCCCTGTTTATTAAGAAGTTGAATTTAAGCAGTTTTTGAGGCTGACAGGAGCTTCTCACAGTCCCAGCTGCCACCATTATTCACAGTTTAAAGCACTTTCCAGCTGTTGCTACTTGAAAACTAATTTCAGCAGGCTATACCCAGTTCTCTGGTTATAAAGCCATCGTCATACTGTACCTAAAGGCAAAAACAGGTACTTTGGGAGGGCCATTAGTAATTTCTGAAACTTCCCCATGGCTGATGAGATAGGAATGGGGTATATATCCTATTACAGACTCACTCCCTGACAGGCAGTCTGAAAGATGTATCATTAGAAATGGCTTCTAGCTGTAAAATTTCAGTTTTCAAAGGAAAGGAAAAGAGCAACACAATGCAGATTGCCTTGATGGGGTCTTTTCTTTGTTTGGGTGAACAATGATTAATTGTTCTGCACTGTACACGAGAATACTTGGAGGCAAATAATATTTTAAGATTACATTTGTTCTGCACCTCTGGTTCCTCAAACAGAAAGGCAAAGGTTGTAACACCTCAAGCCTAGAGCAGTGGGATCTCTGGGGTAACTGTTCTCCATTCTGCTCACTCACCTGCAATTTGGAATCTCTGTACCCATTCAGGTCCTTCAGCTCTCAAGTTCAAAACTGCATTGCTGGGGGCTCTGTTTTTTTTTTTCCCCCCACCCTATTTTTAATTGATTCCCATCCTTATTATGATAGTACTTGTCTTTCTTTGTATTTGTACCCATGGCAACACATAATCTGAAAGATTTTATTGTTTTGCATATACCTGTAGGTAAGCTTTGAACATTAGAACTGCAGATATATTTATTTATTTTTAATGTGTTTGAGACTGTTCCAATCTCTATGACTCTCCCACAGAGGCTGCATTCAGGTACTTATTGTAAAATTATGGCTCAGGTGGTGCATCATTCAGATGGACTTTGCTGGGCTTTTAATGACAGGCCATCCATTGCTAAAAAGCACACACTGTTTAATGGGCCTGCTGCCAAGGCTGGGTTTGCAGGGCAGGTCAATCTTGTAAAATCAGTAGGTGAAAGACACAACACAGGGCACAGTGCTTTTATTGTGTTTAACTTGGAAGTTGGTTATTGAAGCTAGGAAATAGGAGGCGACAATTAAAGTGTTTAATGGCAAATAGTTTGTGCTTAAAATGAATGCTTGGAAGCTGCATTTTGCTAATCCTCTACCTATGACTTTTTTAAATGATGGTGATTATTATTATTAGGAGTTTTTCATTTGGCCTTTTCAAAACTGTGTTTCCAACATGCCTTAGAAGTAGGAAAACAATTTATTACAGAGTAAGTTTGAGATACTACATATGGGATACAAAAATAACATTAAAATACAGTTTTGAATTCCTCAATGCACAGAATTATATATGAGAGCTTCTTTAAGAGGTGCACTTGGAGCTTCAGTCTGCTGCCAGTGGTGCCACCCTAACTGTAATGGTAATTTTATAGGCCAAGTTCTGTTTGTCAGGACCATGTTTCCTCCCTTGCAGACACATCAGTGGGGAAGAGTGAACAACATGAAGTCAGTGTGCCAGTCCTTCGCAGATACTCTGCCAGCTGTGCTCTTGTGAAGGGTTTGAAGATTCACACAGTAGATACAAAGCCATACTCTCATTAGAAACATCTATTAGGTTTCTAAAAATTGCCCTGGTTTTGAGGAATTACAGTACTCTACTTTTTTCTCCCGTTCATCCAGCTCTACCTGTGTTGGTATTGGGAAAGAAAGGTCTAGAGGATAGATCCTTGTTTTCTTTGTATTTCAGGTAAATACTCCAGAATTATTTAGGTACAATTGATTCTGATGCACAAATCTGAGTTATTAAAAATGTCTGTGTTTTGTATGCAGTTTGGTTCTCTAATAGAAGACCTGATTAAACTTGCAGTTATTAAAGTGTAGTTTCAAATCAATTCTCAAGCAACTCTGTTTTGAGGCTGTTGCATTTCTTTTTGATGTTTTCATCTGAAGAAATAGCTGTCTCCAATGACAAATCTGTGTTAGTCTAACAAAACAGTGTAGTTATGGTTTGTGTTCCTTAGCTCTTATGAGTCCTTAGCTGTTAGTTCTTTGCTGATAGGGAGCATGGCAACAGTGGGACCTGACCTCTCCTTGAGGAGAGGAGGTAAGGGAAAACATGCCTGTGAACCAGTCTTTTAAGCAGGAACAGCAGTATTAGTATAATGACAGCATGAAAAGAATAAGCAGAACAATTAAGAAAAGCCAGTTTTTCCTCTCTTCCATTTATTTTTTTTTATCATACAGAGAAAAGAGTACTACTGAAAGAAAATAAAGTATCTAGGGGCCTTTTAGTGAGTTGGAGACAAAGATTATGTAGATGTGAAGACATTTTGCTCTCCAGTGAAGACAGAGAAGAACACAAAATTTAAAACATTTCACATACATTAATGTAACAGTTCCTGAGTGATAGTCTAACTACTTCTCTGGCAGAAGTAGTTAGAACACAAATGGTGTTTCCCCATCTTATAAGGAATTTGGGATATGAGAAAACTTCTTAATTCACTATTCTTTCCATGAAAATATAACCAAGTATGAAATAACCAGTTCCTTCATTTACCCTCCAGGTCAGCTACTAATCTACCTTGTGAGCAGGAGTGTGTTTTGCTCTTCAGACAGCATCCATTGCAGGCATATTTACTTCATATCACCTGAGAAAAAACTTATGTTTTGACTTTACATCTCTAGCTCATGAGGTGTGAATTGAATGACAATATACAAAAACATCTAAAGTTGTGCAAAATTAGTGCAGACTGAAAGTGGGAGGGAGAAGGCAACAGGTGAAATGGGATTATTCTGCACATTAACAAAAATATACCTCAGAGAAGATATGGTCTTCTGTCATATGGAAAAAAATTCAGGCATTTCATGATGGGGACGTTTTTTGATGAATAACGTGTTTGAATTCTAAAGGTGGTAAAAATAAGTGATGAGATAGCAAAATAAATAACAATAATCATCAATCTTGTTGTAGTAGTCAGATGAAGAAAAGAAAAAGCCTTCCTACCCACTGACAAATGGGGAAACAAGAAATCTCCTTCCTGTGATAGCCAATACTGTAAGAAGTTCAAAACTAGAAATATATTGTTCAGATTATACTGTTATCATCATGATTGCAGTGGATTTTTAAAGGAAGGTTTCCTGGCAGTCTTTGTTATGAAATTACACACTTGAGCCTCAAGAATATCTAGAAGCACAAAGGAATTGTGAGAGTCTGAAAAGGCAAGGGAAAATTTCAAATTAAAGTAACAGATCAAGAATTTTGTTGAACAGATGATTTGATAGGAGAAATGATTGTCTGTACATCTATGTTTTATGCCTACCAATAAAACAGGAAAATGGTTTATAGTAGGATAAGCTGCCCAACTACCCCAGGAAAAAACAAGCTGTAAGTTGTAACATCATGAATTTTCTGCAGGGCTGATATCAGGATGGCCAAGGGAAGTAAAAACTTCTCTTGTTTATATCTACTGAACATTTTTGGCAAATGATCATTAGTCTATAAAAACAAGATCCAAGGCCATTATTAAGATCTAGGACTGAACTAAGTTATTCCTGTTTCTTCTAAAAAAACTCAAAATAATTTAGATATCTATCTTCCAAATCCAGAGAGACTATTCAGACAATTTTATTTCTTTTTGAAGTGAACAGCCCGAGAGTTGATGTCAATGGCAGAGCTCTGATATCCTCAGCAAAGAAATTACTTGTTTATAGGGATAGTTGTTTTTTTTTTGTTTCGTGTTTCAATGGACAACTTCATGCCCACACAGAGCCATGTAAACAAATATTCAAATACAAGCTCAGACTCATGTAATGTTATTTTCTCTCTTGTGTTTGGAGGAGGCGGCAGCATAATTGGCTGCTCCCAATAAATACAGTTAAAAATGACAGATGGAAGTAGAGGATGGCAGAGAGGAAAAAGAAGGCTGATATTTACTTGTTTTTGTAGGGAAAGGGAGTCACAGGATACAAAATGGGTAAGGTTGGAAGGGACCATAGTGAGAATGCTAATTTTAAAAAATGTTATTTACTAAAATAATCATCAGCTATGAGGATAATAATAATTTATAGGACCATTAAAAATTTTAAAAGTGCATGTCCAACCTGGCTGCTTTTTAAAGTGAGTTCTCAGTTTCTTCATCTGCTATACTGTGTATCAATTGCAACTTGTTTACAAGAGCTAACTTAAGGAATCCGTTCCCTCTAGGACCACTCCCAGAGTCTTTTGAGATGTGAATCAGAACAGCAGGGGGAAGACACTAGACTGTGTGCCAGAACTCTTGCAGTATTTTGATTTTCAGAAAAGAAAAATGTTTTGCATTTAGATAATCTTGTTGATTTTTTATTTGCTTTAGAATTTATATTTTGAACACCAAAGTTTTTTCAAAGTAGCTATATTGAAATGGGCCAATATTTTTGTGTTTAGATTTTCCAGATCTTTCAGTCTGTTCTTTAATGACAAAAAAAATAGTTTTATTTCCTTCAGTGCATGTTAGAATCCCTCAAAGCAGCAGCATTCATCTGTTTCTGTACAGCTTGGAAGGGAGTATTACTTCTTTAATTTGAAATGGGAAGAACAATTACCAATGAATTATTTATTAATTATTTGTTAACAAGTCTTTTTTTTCCTGAACGAACAAAATTTGGCAAACTGTTGAAAGAGAGAAGCAGGGCAGGAGGGAAAGGAAGGAAGGAAGGAAGGAAAGGAAGGAAGGAAGGAAGGAAGAGGAAGGAAGGAGGAAGGAAGGAAGGAAGGAAGGAAGGAAGGAAGGAAGGAAGGAAGGAAGGGACGGAAGGAAGGAAGGAAGGAAAGGAAGGAAGAGAGAGGAAGGAAGGAAGGAAGGGTAACATTTCATAACCCCTAGTTTGTATTCTTTAAATATTATGGAAACGGGAGGGATGAGATCTATTTCAATATTAAAAAAAAAAATCAGAACACTAAACCACTCAAAAAACCCCCAAACACTAAAACTACAAGCATAAATAAGCCAAAATACCAAAACTATATAGAAAAATAATTCTTCTTTTCTCTCAAAAAAGAAGTAAGATACCTTCTTCCAAGTAAAAAAAAATGCAGGAATCATAAGATTAGTAAAGTCAAATTACTTGTCTCATTTAAGAATTAAGAAATAGCTCTTTATGTACAGCAAAGGAATGTTAAAGTAGGCTATTAGATTCATAGGCTTTTGAAAATGGAAAAAGAAAAAAATGCTTTAAAATCTGTAAGGATATAGTTTGGTATTCCCAGAATATACATAACTCTATATTGCAAGAAAAGGAAAACATTAGAATTGTTTTCACAGGAAACAAGGCAATGCATATAAATGAATAACAAGGAGAATGGAAAGTTCTGAGTAATACACAGGAAATAAAGAATGTACTCTCAGTATAATACATCACAAAGCCACAGAAAGCAATCATTGCTAGAAAAGATGATCCATATTAATGTACAACATACTATTAAACTTCATATTGTAAAAGTAATTTTAACTTTCTGTATTTTTTCATGCTATTTATTTAAATTTAAAATCATAAGGATATGCATACATTGACCACATATAAATTCTCTTTGTGGCATTGGTTTGTCTTTATTCTGAACATGTAAGAAAAAAAAATGGTTTACCAATTTTGAAATTATTTCTGACTTGTGTACTACTCTTTTCTTACTACTACTGAAGTACTTTAAAACTGGTTGATCTCAGCTAATATTTCTCATCTTAGTTAAAGCCCATTGTCTTTTGGCCACCGAACACAGTCCTTTGTAGCAATGATCAAATGGAATGTTCAAATAGTCATTTGCTAGTGGAAATGATGGAAAGATTTGTGGCACAAAGGTAGTTCAAAGGTGTTTCTTTCCCCCAAGTAGATATTTAAATGCAGGAGTACTAAAAGCTGAATAAAAGAAAACAGCCAAAAATGGTTCCCAGGTTCATGTATTAGCCCTGCTACTTCAGGTTTTGAAAAGGCTTTTCTCCCTTGTAATATATCCAGCGAGTATAATTCTGTGTGTTCAGAAGGACTTCCACTATTGCTATGGGGCTTAGATGCCCATATTTACTACTTACAGCAGTGGAAGTAGTGGTACCTAAAATGAAAAAGTTGGTGTCGAACCTGGAGAAACTTGAACCTTCTCACTTACTATGGAAAGAGGTAGTTGGTCCTTCTCTAAGGTGGTATGTCTCTAAGACGCACTCCTTGGAGAATGGTATTCAATCACAGAACTTCAGATGACCTTTTGGTAACTGGAACACTGACTTCTGCATTTTCATGTCAAAAAATATTGTAGTATCTGAGATGCCTTCAACAGTAAGTAATTTTCTTTTGATTAATTATTAACAGCTGTTCTTCAGTTAGGGAAGGTTCTTATAGTCTGCTTTTAGGTTACTGTCAATATCGGATAAACTATTAACTGTAAGATTGAGAGAGTTTTGTGTTTGTTTGCTTTTGTTTGGTTGTAGGTAGGCTAATGACTGTTTTATTGTCTGTTTTCATTTTTTTTTTTAGAGATCCAAACCAGCCTGTTCCACAGGACACAAAGTTCATCCACACAAAACCCAACCGCTTTGAAGAAGTGGCCTGGTCCAAATACAATCCTAAAGACCAACTTTATTTACATATTGGCCTGAAACCCCGAGTTCGTGATCACTATCGAGCAACCAAAGTCGCTTTCTGGTTGGAGCTCGTCCCACACCTTCACAACCTGAATGAAATATTTCAATATGTGTCCACAACAACTAAAGTGCCCCCTCCTGACATGACCTCATTTCCGTACGTGACCCGACGTTCTCCTGGGAAATTATGGCCAGCCACCAAACGCCCGGCAATGACGCCTGCCAACAATCCCAAACATTCGAAAGACACCCATAAAACAGCTCCAGAGGACACCACAGTTCTGATAGAAAACAAGAGGGATTACTCCACAGAGCTGAGCGTCACCATTGCTGTGGGGGCCTCCTTGCTGTTCCTCAATATTTTAGCCTTTGCTGCATTATATTACAAGAAGGACAAGCGGCGTCATGAGACGCACAGGCGCCCCAGCCCCCAGAGGAACACCACCAACGACATAGCACACATACAGAATGAGGAGATCATGTCCTTGCAGATGAAGCAGCTAGAGCATGACCACGAGTGTGAATCGCTGCAGGCCCACGACACCCTGAGACTCACCTGCCCTCCTGACTACACACTCACTTTGAGAAGGTCCCCAGATGACATCCCGCTAATGACACCCAACACCATAACCATGATTCCAAATACATTAACAGGAATGCAGCCTTTGCATACTTTCAACACTTTCAGTGGAGGACAAAACAGTACAAATTTGCCCCATGGACATTCGACCACTAGGGTATAGCTCAGCCCTTCCCCATCTACCCTCACAAGCCACTTGGAAGAAAGAAAAAAGAAAAAAAAAAAAGAAAAAAAAAGAAGAGGAAAAAGTTATATACCATCCATTGAACACCTTGTCAAAATCTAAAGTAAAAAAAAGTAAAAGAGAAGGACAGTCATTATTTTCTTACTGATCCTTCCCACAGAAACTCACTGATGTTAAAGATCAACTACAAACCCTGTGAAATGTGAAAAGTGTACATTGCTGTTACAATACTGCTTTAAGATCTCAGCCACTTTGATTGAAAGTTGAGGCCAGAAGAAGTAATTTAAAATGGTGTTGTAAGTGTAACAAGCAAAGCAGAGTCTTCTGGAACACAGAGCCAGTGACTGTACAGGTGTTTTGTTTTGGTTTTTTTTAAATAAATAAAATTATAAAAAAGATTCTTTATGTGCCATACCATGGCCGTTGATAAAACAAAGACATCACCATGGGCTTTTACCCAGCATATGAAGCTGTAATTCAGATGGGGAAAATAGAATTTTATTATTAAAAACAAAAATGAAAAAAAAAAAAGAGGAGGACTGACTATGCAGTAAAATACGTATAGTTCTGTGCAAAGAGATGACTTGCCAGCCTGAACTATATTTAAAGAAACTTTGTAAAAATGTACATAGCTGTGAGTTTAAAAACAGACAAAAAAAGAAGCAGCTTTTATTGATGTTTTCAGTTTGAAAAGAGCTTTTAGAAAGATTGTGCATTCGATTGTGACCTATGTGTATATACATTAGTCATATGACCTCTGTTTCCTCCAAGACCAAAGGAGGAATTTCTTCTTAATTACTAGTGGTTAACAAAAACCATGAGTTTTTTCTAACATGTTTCATTTATATGAGGCCATGGTGTCATGCAGAGGATACAGTTGTCTGTGTGACCTGCGTATTTTCTCTTACAGGTTACACTAGTGCATGTTAAAGTATTCATAGGAGATTGTTGTTCTTTTCTGAAACATTTTTTCTATAATTTAATTTTGTCTTAGCCTTTGTTAAATTCAAACACAGCAATGGATTGGAAAACAAAGAGAAAAAAACACTAAAGAAAAGAATTACTATTTTAAGCTTGTTGAACTGAACCAAGAAGCATCCAATAATATATATTTGGAGTCCAGTTTGTAGTTCTTGGTTTTTGTGATACATTAGGAAGAGTGTTGTGCCCTGACAAAAGCAATGAAAGCCTGTGTTTTGGTCAGCCTTCTTCAAGGAAAACTAGCTCTATACTCACCAGCAGTTGCAGTAGAATCTCAGCTGAGAAAGCACCTCCTCAGCATTGCTAAACAAAATAAAACTACAATTTGAAAGTTGGGAAATGCAGGGTTGGTTGGCTGGCTAATTTCCAAACTGTTCAGAGTGAGGAGTGTGTAAAGAACTTATCAGCCCAGTATCTTGTTTTGCGCTTGAGAGTGTACCTGTCAGAAAATTCTTATTTGCTGATTCATTGCACTCAGTCCCACAGTCAGTGAGCATTTGGAGAGAGAAGCAGAGAAATCCTCAGCTGTTCTGCATTTGAATAAAACTGAAAATCCCAGAGAGCTTCACTCTCAGAAAAGACAAAATTATTAGCTGGTTGTTCCCTTCTGCCTTTCCTTCACTAGAAAAAACAGGGGCCAAGCAGAGCAATCAAAGTAACTTTGCAGTTTGATTCAAACAACTGATTTGAATGTGAAAACCCAGAAAATAGTTTTTGCAGATGAAGATTGTTTTATATTTTGTCTTTGAAAGTTACTCCATCATTGAGAGATAGTAACCAAAGATCTTTGAAGAAATTGGTCTGCACTTGAACGTGACTATCCCAGATGTATTTTCTATTATTAATTCACAAATAAACTGCATTGATATCATATGTCCCATAATGATTAACACAAGATGCCTTGTACCTCTTCTTGTTTTCTACACTTTTTTTTTCTAATAAAATACCTTAAAATAGTCACCCCTACAACTAAAATCAAAGACAAGATGATTCACTGAGGTCTATTCATCTGCACAACTCTTTGTTGTAGCAGGCAGTAAAGCAAATTCTGAAGGAAAGAAATAAAAAGTTAATGACATGATAAAAATGCAACATGTGGCTGATATAATCCTTTATCTGCAGTAAATGTACTATAAATCTGACCTGGGAGCTCAGGTTGGAATGTGATGAAGCAGCAGCCCCAAACTACTACTAGTACGAAATGGAAAATTGTTTTGTTTTTATCACTGATCCATCACATTATATATTAATGCTGACTCTATACCAGGCCATTCCCACCAGCTATGTAATGCCTCAGCTGAGATGCAGCAGTTTATAACTCCTAAAAAAAGGTTTTAAAAAAAAGTAAAAAAAAAAAAAAAAAGTAAAAAAAAAAAGGTAATGATGCTTGGCATCATAATCAGTTGGGTATGTTTGTAATGTGAATTACAGTATTTGTTTAGTACTTCCAATTGTCTTCTGCTAGCAATATGTACAGTACTGTGTCAGGCTTGTGACATTTGGGTAAAAGAAGTTCCTGTAAGTGAATGATTTTAGCTTTTAAAGGTAATTACAATCAAGTTGATTTAATAATTTGATACATCTGGACTGATGTATGATTTATAGAGGGAACAGATTTATAGGGTCTTCATAGAATTCTATAATAATGATATCAAAATATACTTTGAAACTGTAAAGGAAAAACAAAAGTACTTTCCCAGGCTTATATTCTTGTCCTTAAGAGGCACACAGGGTTCAATGGTTTCTTCTGTTATTGTTTTGCAATTTTTTGGTTTTTTTTGCCTTAAGTAATGATAGAAGATATATATGGCTGGACACATATGTATAAACTTTTCAGCAGCATTTTTAATAATAAAATATCACGGTATTTTCTAATGCTTTGTGCAAATAACTACGTGTTCATCCTTTTGTGTAGAAAGTCTTTCAGAGGTGTGTTTTCTGCCCCATCTCCATTTCATTATCAACTGTAAACAATGCCTTGATACTCAGTATAAAAATATTAAAGTAACAGAGGTTGCACTTTTAAGTTAGCATTGAGTTTTCATGGCTTTTGTAGTTCTGTAAGCCTGCCAGTTAAAGGAAAGCAACTCAGACAATGAAGATTTAAAAAAATAAGCTCCATATATTTATTACCTTCATACACTGCAATTCCCATTGAAGCAATGGTTTAATTGTTTTGTTAGTATTTTCTGAGGCACTGAAAAAAAAACCTTGGGTAAGCAGTGTCCCATATTAGTGTATAGCTTAGCAGCTGAAAAATGCAAAAAATCTTCCAAGTTAGGGATCAAAATAATGCAAATAAATTTAATATGTCAAGCTCTACAAGTCAAATTACTTCATTTTTGTATTTAAATTTAGGTACACAATGAGTTTTGCTAGAAGAAAATATGTAAAAGTAGCAACATTTGTTACACATATGCATTTAAGGTATTTACATATATTGCAAAGATGTAAATATCATTCTTCCTTCATAGGGTGAAAAAGTAAATAATTTGTTCTTTTATGATGTTAGATTCTGTTTATCAAACAGATTTCCTTTCACTGGAGAGGTATGTAAACACTTTAGTAATTTGAACTGGGTGTTGTTTTTTTTCTGTAACTATTCTGCTGAATAGAGGTACTAACAATAATATTTGATGAATTTTTAGCATATAAGTGAGAAGTGTTTGCAAAGATCAGTCTTAATTATTCATATCACAGTTTTGATTTGAAAAATCAAGCTTCTGAGATAGAAACATGCACCTACTGACCTAATCAAGCAGCTTGAATTTTGAATATTGAATTGTATATAAGGCTTTTGCAAATAAACTGCAGATTTAGAGTTTTCCAGCAAATATGTTTCATTACAGGTACACTTCAAAATTCCACATCTTGCTCTGAGATAATTCATACACACAAAGAGGGGTTACAACTGTGTCATTTCTGTGAATTGTTCCCCTTAAATTTCTGGGTGAACTCAATGAATTTGCTTCTTTTCAGCTAATCAGTTTCACATTTTAAAAAGAGAACATCTTCAGAACTTTGTTCATGCTAACTCAATACTGTGTTATTTTACTCCTTTATTGCCTGAAATATAAATATGCGGATTAGTATGTTCCTATTTTGGCTTTGCTAAGAGTATTACAACTTAATGATATTTAATATCACATAAAAATCATATGAAATAACACCATGACAATTATGTGCTTGTCTCAGATTTGTGATTTTACATTTGTATTATTTAATTATTGTCAACTGTTTCTCATATTTTCATCTACAGCTGTTTGGAATCACAAACCTCATCAGCCTGAATGTCTCCAGAGGCCATTAAAAGCTGGTGAAAGCTGATTTTTATCCCACTAGAAGTTATGATATTAGAAATTTAATATCATAATATTTTAAAGCTTCTCAACCCATCAAATTAGCCTGAAAAGTAAGATAATAAATTAAATTAAATAAAAAATAAAGAAGGGGCTTGGAAATGTCTAAGCATCTTTTTTGAGCTTTAGCATAATAAATATTTTACTTTTGAATGAAGATTTGATTCAAACCATTTTGTTTGGTGTATCACAGTGGGCACTAAGCTCCTCACTGTGTCTTCTAAAAGTTATTTTTTAAGGAAATTATGCTCTCTTAGTCTTTTGTAGCCTACCCAAATGATTTATTCTAATTTTTACTGATGTAAAGAAATTCAGATCACTCAGGGATGATTTAATCACAATCCAATCCCAGAGCCCAAACCAGAGAAGGAGTTTTGTCATAAACCAAGTAAACTGCAGCTCCCCTAAGACACACTAGTAATGAAAGACAATATGCAGTAAAATCCCAACAATTCAAATGTAAAATAAACATCTAATAAATAAGGTACGTTCCATTGTTGTCAGGGGAAAGTTTGCAATTTTTTTTTTGCAATATCTACATTTTCCTAACTTAATTTTCCACCCCTTCTCTAAATAACAAAACCTTTTCAGACAGTACCGTCTGGAATATTCACATACATAAATGTGGAATGAAATAGATGACCTCTCTGTTTTCTCTCCTACATAAAAATCCCCAAGTGCTGAAAGCATAAAATGTTCTTCCTCTAGTGCCTTTCATCAGGGCTTCTAGGTTATCTGGGTGATTCAAAGTAGTCCCATTTCAAGGGCTTCCAAGTTTAAATAAAAGGGAAAACCTAGAAAAAGGACTGACATATATTGGCTTTGACTTAGACTACACAGCACAGTTGTATTTCTCTCCAAGAGCCAAAGATGTGGCACAAAACCAGAAGAGAGATTGATCTATGTTTTATTTTTAAAATACTACATTTATAGAGACCGCTTTTTTCAAGATTTTTGTGTCTGATATCTTGCTTTTTGCTGTACCTAACTCAAAGCCCTCACTCATTTCATGTCCTCTCATATCTTTTATCTCTTTTTACATCAGATACTTTCCTAGAGATGCAGATATGTTTTCATGTGTGGCTTTTTTCTATCACAACATTTGTTTTCAGACTTGTTCCATTCTGTGCTCTATGACTGTGAGAGAGCATTTTCATCTGAGATCTTCTTGTCTGATTTTAGTGTTTAAAAAATTTTATTGAAGTGATGTTTACATGACAGTGTTCCTCATCCTTGAAATGCATCCATCTCTGTGACTGCATTTTGCACCAGCCTAACAGCTTTGCTTTGACGCAGTGTATGTCTTAGTGGGAAGTGCCAGCTTGCAGCCACCTCTCCTCTTACCCTGCAGCTTTTATTATTGTTATTATTCACTGCTGGCATTTGTTTCCTTTCTACCTTGATCTTTAATCAAAGGTAAATTAAGTTAGTATGTCATTCTATTCCACAGCAAGATTTTCTCAAACCCTATGCTGTTCGTAATTCTTGTTTAGATACACATAATTACATTGTTCCACCAAAACATAAAATCCTTTCTAAGCTATTATGTTTCCTGATTATACCATCAGTGCAAACTAACAGGGGGCTGGCACAGTCTGCCTTGTATGACAAGAATTCATGATATACTGCCCTCCCCTTGGTGGTGATTTGTTTCACATACAAAGGGAAATAAATACAATTAACATTTTCATGCATCAAAATTTCATTACACCATCTCAAAGGTGAGCAAGACCCCAAGTATAATTCAGAGAAAATGCACTAGTATCCTGCACTGGTGGTTATTTTGTATAGGCAACAATTTGCAGGTTGAGCTGCATGAGTGCTTTGTACACTTCAGCCAACGGATATCTCACTTCAGAAACTAGACTGGAATTTGAAGATTTCAGGAAATAAAGGTGATATTGCAAAAGTATTTTTAATTGGGTTCCTGCTTTCAAAATGCCTACCAGCAACAGGAAAGAAACTGCAGGAAGAGTGTTTTGAAATAAATAAGTCAAATGCAAATTGTTTCTAAATGAATTTGACAGGAAGAAATATGATACTATATGATATGAAATGACCTTAAAGTAATGTGATGGATTTCTTCTGTGTGAAGGGACAACAGAAAAAAATTAAAATTATCTCAATGGATACATTTTTACAGGGACTAGTCAAATTAAATCATTGCAGAAAATTAGACTATAATGGAATTTTGAACAGAGATTTTGTGTCATAATGGAATACCATATGGATTTAGATATGCAGAACATAATCTACAGTGCTTATCTGGGTATTGAGAAATATAAAATTAGATCCCAAGATGCCCTACTTTAACCAGAAGAGAGTGCTGCCATTGTAGATAACACAGCAAAGCGAAATGTGCACATTTCTCAGGGAATGATGTAAGATAAAGTGCCAGACTCAAAAGACAGGGAAGAATGACTGTACAAGGCAGGTACAGGTCCTGACTGGATAACCATCCTGCATGTAGGCCCATCAGAGGGGTTATGTTTCAAATCTGCTTTTTTCTTCATTTTCCCAGGTGGGGGTCCATGGAGAAAATGTTCCTGGAATATACTCTTTTCCACTAACCACTGGCTCTTGAGCCCTCAAAAATCTCCAACAACTGATATGTTGGAGAAGCTGGAACTGGGACTTAGAAAGAAGAAATATGAACAGTTTACTTATTATTAGCCATTTTTTTTCTCTTCTTGGTGAAGGACTATCAGAAAGAATAAAGACATGAAGAGTGATGTGCAGCTATAATCTACCCCAGTACTCAGGGAAGGGCCAGCCAAGCACCTTACTCAGTTTTCAGTTGACTGGGGAAAAAGCAATGCAGGTACTCAAGAAGCAGTGGTCTGTGAGGGAGTTGCTGGAGATGGGCAACAATCAACTACTGAGCTGATTCATGAGGCTTGAAAGTCTTTTTCACCCATTTTAATGGATTCATTAAAAAATATCTATGCTGCACCCCAGACTGTAATTTCTGCACCATTAATATAGCAGAAAATCGGTAAGGATGTGATTAAAAATTAATCAAATAAAAAACTAATTATCAAAACTAAGGCTCCAGTATGTGTGAGAGAAGCAATACCCAGCATTGTGTTAATCCTCTCATCTGACTACAGAAGTTTCACTATGTCTCCAAATCAGACACAACAGAGATTTCTGGTGGAGGCATGAGAATAAATCATCATGTGTACATGCACAAAGGTAGAAAGTAGAATTCAATTTGCAACAGCTCCATAAATTGCTGTGTCAATAAACAGTGAGTTTAAAGTTACTTACTTTTTGTTTCTGACTTTTTAGAATGTGAGGCAAGGTACACCAAGGACAAATGCAACAACTGCTAGGAGCTCTCAGACCCGCAGCACACAGTGAAAGAAAAATGAAGACATAAGTTGTTGGAGTTTTTGATGGCTGAGATCAGGTTTCTGTTAAGAACCTGGTCCTCTTCAGCTCCTGCTGCCTACCCTCCCTCCAGATCTTTCATGTAATGAAGGGTTTTCTTGTGAATAACTGTTTCTTCTTCTAGGAGGCTGCTGAGTAACTAGGGACTAACATAGATTGAAAACAAATATTACCCCTCAGGGTGGTGGTAGCATGCCAGTGACTGCACTGACCTCTGTAGAGCAGGTTTACAGACTTCCTTGGCACACAGCACTTTATTAATAGGTGACTGGTCAGAAACAGAGAAGTCTATTCAATATGTACCATATGAGAAATAACACCAACCACAAAACAGAAATGAAAATAATTCCTGTTAGTAAGATCACTGAGATATAGAAGCACTTCAGCAATTTCCAAAAAATCTTGTGAATCTGGCAGATAACAAATAATTTGGAGAGCACAGGTAAGGCTGGAGGAATAGGTAAACAATTTTTACTGTTTCAAGGATGTGTGCATTTGTACAAAACTGAATATAATTCTTAATTTCGAATTCAAGATCTAATCTCAGCTTTGTTTGTCACCTGAAATGATTGGTTTTATGATTTTTTTGGATTGTGATAGTTGTGGAGTTTATGCTCTCTAAACTTATAGAATCCTACTGTCATCTTGCTTTCCTCAAAAAAAAGAGAAATTTATGATGCGAAAATTAATACTTTTCAGTTATCTCAATGATCGCCTGAAAGAGACTGTGTGTTTGAGCATATAGCTTTTCACAATTGTCCAAATCTGCAGTTCTGACTCTAAGTGACTGGAAATTTAGCAGTTGTTTTCAAAGCAGTTTCTGCATTGCAAGCCTTGAAATGTTAAGAAAATATAATAGCAATATAATTTTGTAGGATACATAATTTGGGGATGGGTTTTGGGTAGATATACTATCTCAGTTGTTTTGATAAGCAATATGATGATTGATGTAATAATATGTAACCTTTATAAGAACTTCTTCTAACATTTGAGTCCAGAAGTCTGCATATTTAGATATTTGGGATGTATTTCTACATCCATCTATATATGAAGGTCTATTTATTACGTACATATATATGCTTATTATTATGCTTCCTGACTGCCAGTTTTTAGTGTCAGATTATAAAAGTTATTTGCAATTCATAGAATACAAAAAAAAGGAAAAATAATGTTTTACAAGTATTTTTTATCTGGTCCTCTTAAAATCTTTTTTTTTAATAGATTTACATAAGCTTTTGCTTTGAAGATCCACACACAAATACAACTGAGGGTAGATGAGAAGATGTTCATTTAAACTCACTTGGTGAAAGTAACTTCCCACCTGCAAAAATTCTGTTGCAGAATGTAGACCTCAGTTGTTCCTCAGAAAAAAGAAAAAATCCCATTCATCTGTAAAAAATGGTTACAGAAATGAGAGTAAAGGCAAGTTATGCAGAATGGACAAAGACGAGTCAAGAAGATGGCAGGAGCTGCAGAAGAATTGTGGCTGTTAATCAAGGACACATGAGGAGGAGCCAGGAAATACTCTGAGGCTGGATCAACTGAACTTGGAAAAAAGTATGAACCAGAAACCAGGAAAATAACCAGAAAATCCATAATACTGAGAATAAAAGCTCAGAAAATAGTGCACATGACAAAGACACAACGCTAGACTGCCAAGCTGTGTTTACATTACTATTTTTGTTTGGTTCAGGAATGTACTGGTAAAGGAAATATGCCAGTGCCCATTTATTAAACTTTCCTCACAAGCTGAACTTTGTTGTGCATTGCAAGTAATCTTGGAGCAGGTGAGATGGATTCTTTTAGCAGGCATATACTGAAAGAGGTGATCTAGAGATGCAGCCCATGCCTCCAAGCAAACCACTGGCACTTGTGGATGCAAACCATCCTGTGACACTTCCCCACAGCCCTGGCACCAGCCCTTGTCCCTGTCCTATTTAACAGACTAGCAATTTAGCAATGTGGCCTCTGGCATGCAAATGACACTCTTTTCCCACTGCAGCAAGGCTAATTGATCCTGTTGTTTAAGTTCAGTTTATAGTACAACGCTTCTGATTTCAATCCCAAAATGCATACTAAACTGCCAAGTTTTAAAACCATTTGCAAAACCCTTGTTCATTTTTAAAATTCTGCTCACAACTATGAAAAAGGGAAAGGGCAGGTCCCACTCTTGACTTTGTAGATTATATTGATAAAAGGATATTTCTTTTTAAAATAAAGCAAGCATGCACTTGATACTAAAACCAAAAAATCTGCTACTGGTGGTTTAAGACTTCAGCAATGCAATAAAATTTACTTTTGTCCATCTAAAAACCTGAAATAATTTCAAAAGTGTTTTGGTGGGAGAATATGTACTCCTCGTATTATGGCATATGGTTCTAACACTGACCTAAAATGCCAAACACTTGAAGATGTTCAGAGTGAACATATCCAAAAATATTAAAAAACAACCCCAAAACAAACAAAAGAACTTCACAATTTTAAAGGGGTTTTATCTTTTGAATACCCCATTTGATTTTAATCCTTTTGCACTTTAAAATCTAGGCACTGAAACACATAATTTATTTGTTAATGTTATTAGAATCACTTTGGCAATTCATTACAAAATATGGGGGAATGAATCAGGAATTTTAGTGTGATTTCATTGTCCTACCCTTCTTTTACCTTCTAAATAAATATTACAGCCATAGGCAGTAGACTTGTCATGCCGCTGTGCAAAGACAGCGGCATGACAAGTCAGAAGACAGACAGGTATGCTTCTGATTTCTTTTTTGTACCAGACAAAGTAAGGATTAGGTGTCAAAGCTAGGCTTTTTATTATTTAATCTTGGCTATTGTTGAAAGACCCTGTGTTAACTAGGAACAACATCCTTTTCATACTTCCATGATAGTTCTGTTGTCGCATCAATTGAGAGAACTCATTTCTCATCTTGTACTGCAATGCCTAAATTTTTAAGTTTTCTCAATTTAAAGGCATGTAAGAACATATCTCTTTCATTCCACAAGTTAAATAGCAAAAGATTCTTTGAACAAAAAACCAAAACAAACAGAAAACCCCAAACCAAAATGTTTTCACATTTATGGGAGACAATTCTGTAGAAGGCACGCTAATCTCAGAGAAAATTTAATTTTCACCTGAAAGTGAGTCTGATCCACATCACAGTAGTATAACACAGTAGTATATATAAAGCCAGCAGTATAAAGATAGGTTTTCTATGGACTTCAGGAGTACAAATTGACAGAGTCATTTTTAAATTAGATTCTTCTTGCTGATTAAGAGAGAGATTAATATTGATTAAAATAAAAGTTTGAATATGCTATTTTTAAGGTACTGAAAAATAATTTTTAAGCTAATGAATAATCTATTGAATAATTAAACTTTTAAAGGATCTGAGAACTTCCTGTACTTTTGAAGCTTCAGAAGAAAACATTTCTAGAAAATCACTCATCAGTCTAAAGAATCAAACTAAAACTGGATACATATAGTTACCATGTCTTATACTCTTGGGAAAACTAAATTACACTGATACTTGGTAAAAAAAAATAATAACCTGTAGTAATATAGCTGCATTGAGTTTTAATTCAGTTGTCAATTAAGAAGGCGAAGCATCAAATTATCTTGATTAAGAGAAATGTCTTATATTTCATTTTAGCAAATCTTTCATAAAATGCAAGATTTTATGAATAAAAGGAGTAAAAATGTTATTTACATAAAGTAAATTTAAATCAAGCAACAAAATTAAACAGATGGACCCTACTAACACCAAGCATAAATTAAAAAGTAATGGGAAAGAGAAAGGAGAGTGTCAGGGCAGTTCTGCCCCTCTGGAGTTATTCAGCTGTTTAGCAGAAAAAGAAAAAAACAAATATATGAAAGGATAGTAATTCTTAGGGAGAAGAGACACCTAGGAGGTGAGAGGGATGGCACTGCACTCAGAGAATGAGATCTAGAAAAGGTGAAGAACTGTGGTCTAAAGTGGTAAATTCAGAGATAGAGCTAATGTAGAAACTCAGAGGGCAAGATTGACTTGATGTTTAAGTAAAGAATTGTTTTTCAGTAATGGAAATCAAGTGACTAATGAACATGTCCAATATATTTTTTTCAGATAACTGTAAACAATTGAAATTATGCACTTGCAGAAGGTGAAAAAAATCACATTCATGGCCAGCTCTGATAGGAACATAAAACTGAATCTTTAAAGGCTAGACGCTCTAAGATATATAACTGCATACATAGTGGGACAAGAACTGCACTGTCTGGCTATTTTTAAGTAAATTTATATCCCCAGCAGTTTTCCCTGGCACCAAGCAGAAAGTGTGATCAGTAATGCACAGACTTCATCTAGAAGACCACTCTGAGTGTGCATGGTCTTCAGCAGAACAAGGTAGGCCTGGAGCCTTTCTTGATAATTTGCATACTCAGTGAATCCATTTTCTAGTAGTCCATTACAGCAAGAGTAATTGAAATGGTTATGAGAATTTTTGGGAGAGAAATCGAAAATAGAAGTTAAGGTCATGGACTGCTGGTATCAAGTATTTCAGAAGCAGCATTCTGTGAGCTCAGTATTTGTACTGAGATTTCACAATGGAAAAAGAAACTCTGGTTGAGACAGGGGTTAAAGATAGAAAAGAACTGTGACATGAACTATCAGAATAGGTGAAAGCAGGGTTTACATTTATAGGGGTACAATAATAGTCATGCACCACAAAGCAGAATAGTGAAATGGCATATGAGATAGCCTGATGGAGATAACTATTAGAAAATAGTAGATCCAAAAAGAAGAGAAAACTAGAAATAAATAAAACAGCAGCAAATAAACCGTGGAGCTGAAAAAATTTCCTTCATTCTTCCCCTTACGCTTAGGTACAAATGTTCTACCAATGTTACATAGAGGTGTGTAACCTCTGTACAATAAAACTACATGAGATGTATGTATTAACTGTAATATTAATGGTTAGCAGAGGCTGGTGAAGAGCAAATATTGTGAGAAGGTTCAAATGTAATAATATTGTGCAATATGTATGCACATACACACTGCTTTGATTCTTTCTTCTTATTTCTTCTGGTAACACATGGGCTTTAGTGGCATATGGGAGAGGTTGGTGAGTCCACAAGTGCACAGTTTTCTACTGAAAATGTGAGTGACTGTAGCCAGAAGATGTAAAAGAAAATTTTATTTTCTCTAGAAAATAAGGTACTGTGTTCTGCTCAGTTATTCTTCTTAACATACAGAATGTCTTGATGAGTTGTCATCACAGTCTCATTCTTTTTCTAAGTTTTAGGGTATTAAAATACCTTCTATATTAAGTGCTACTGAAAGCCAGCTATTCTAGAACACACTTTGTGAATAATAAAATCAGCATTTCTTTATTTTTTTTTCACTCATTATGCTAAACTTTGTATCTATGATTTATTTGCTCTCCCTTTCTTCCTTTTGCTCTGTGAATACACCTACAGGTATGCATTTTAATCTAGCCTTGGGTTAGCCAGAGGGAACATGGATGTAAGCCCAAGGACACATCCAGGGGTAGTCTGGACATAATATACATGACTTGGAGTGTCCTGGCTTGTTCATTTTCTTGCCACCACTACTGTAAGATGCCTATTAAATGGGTTCTGAGGTACTGCTTGGCCCAGTGCCACATGTCACATGCCTTCATTGGTCTGTCAAAGGTTGTCTTGGCCACAGTGTGTAGTTGAGAAAATTCTTCCATTTGCCCTCTGAGAGGATAAAAGCCATAATTCTTTAAACTGATCTACTTTTAAGATACCCAACCTTCGTTACCACCCCTTTCTTTTTATATTACATTTAAATGTGTGCTTCATAATTAGATAAAATTTACTTGGAAATACTGCAAGAATTCACATCAAAATTAAGTCTTGAAGGAAATTAAGTGTTGTGTGAAGCATTTTCCTTTGTTTACTCATTCACTACAACATTCCCTCATACAGGCTCAAATGAGCAAAGAACTTTTAGACATAAAGCCTGGAAGAGCTATGCTCTAATTTGTAACTTTGAAAAGAACATTGTGTTCATCTGCAAAGCTCTAGTTTCCCCAATTCTTTAATCACAGATGTGCATATTGGTGCAAGTATCTTTCCTCTAAAACCAATAACAATATTTCCACTAAATTCCACAATGTGAACCAAAAACTATACTCATGCTTTATTAAAAAAAGATAAATATGTAGCAGTTGCTTTTTCATTTGTTAATGGATTGGGTTTTTTGTGTTTTTTCTTCTCTGTTAGAAGGAAAAAATAAAATTGCTGGTGTCGTAATACATTTCAACTTTAGCTTACTCCTAACAAGAAATTTAGTTAAAAAGTCTTTATCATTAATTTGGAGGATTCAGTTGCATCTGTCCAAAACACACTTGTCAGTCAAGTTTTTAATAAAACTAGTAAGAATATTTGTTAAGAATAATAAGAATTCACTAGAAGTGGTACTCATATATGAAGCCTCTAAATTAAGTCATGTAATAGCTGGAATCATAATTGTTCACTGAAATTGGGAACAATTTTGATTATTATAAAATAACACCCAGTTTGGAGAGCACTTCATTAGATAAAGTTCTATGGAAATACCACATAGAGAAAATGAAATTAAGCATCAGGAAAAATCTTATCTTTCAGAGTTCTTTAGACTTCTTTAGACTTCTTCCCTGACACAAAAGAATAATGTATTCAAGTGTTAACAAAACTTCTGTTTGAGTTTTTTGTTTGATTTTGGTTTTTCTTTTTTTTTTTTTTTTTGTAATTTTTCAAAGATTTCTTATTTCTGTAAGAAAGATTTCCTATTTATACAAGAAATATCTTTGATGGGTACATTTTCTTAATCCTCACTTTTTCTAATTTAATAATATAGCAAAATAAGGTGAATAAAATGTCAGGGAAGTTATAAAAGCACAAGATAAGACAAAATGTAAATTGAATGTATTTTTAAATTTTAATAAATCTCTGCTTCTGTCAGTGTGTATATTTTGCCACTAAGTTTCTTTTCACATATAAATAACATACAGTTGTTTGAAAGAATTTCCTGTGATAGAGGGGGAATGATAAAATGATTGAACTTTTATTACACTAGAAATTTTCCATTGAATTGTATTCATATGGAAATTTTCAGTATATTTTCTTTCCAGAAATAAACCAATAAAACTTAGTTATCTTTGAAAGATATAACATCAACATGAACTTGATGTTTTATACTTTTTAAAATCAGTGCTCCATTTTTTTTAAACAACATGAGACAACATAAAGACATAATGTAAAGAAGATTAAAATAAGTAAAGTAGAAATTTGCTCAATTTACCCAGTGGATCATATGTAAATCATGCTCATTTGGCCCAAAGAATTAATCAACATTAATAAAATATTAAAATTATGTACCAAAGAAACAAAATCACACTCATAACATGATATTAACAAATCCATGTTATACCATGACTTATAGACAAGTGCACTCTTAATAGCTTCAATACAACTCAAAAAAAGAATAAAAAAATACATAGACTAGTTGGTGTATGTCATAAAATTGTAGTTAAAAAATTAATTTAAAAATAGACAAAAGAAGAAAAAACACATACAACGTGGTGCTAATCTGAGGGTTAAATGTTTGTTGTCTTCAAAGTGAGTAAGACAATTTTTAAAAAATTATTTAAAACTGCAATAAATCACAGTCAATGAAACAAGAAGTTGTCTTCTACATACTAGTGACATATCTAAAAAAATAATAGTTGCCTTCATTAACTAAAGAATATTTTTATTTTTGCCTATTAGATGACAGAAGAGTAGAAAGGTGGGTTTGATTTGATATCAACATTTATACCACAATAGCAGTTAATACAGAAGTAAAACAGAAGGAGAACCCAGTCTGTGCAAGGGCACTGAGACTTTTCTGGTTGTGATATTGAAAAAGAAAAAATCACTCCACTGAATTAAGTGGAGCTTTGTCTCTTTATTGCAGATGAAGAATTGTCACAGTGATTTTTCCTTTCATGCATGTAATAGATATAACTTTTCTTTTTTAAAATCTACTTACTGTTAATGAAGAATGGAATTGCTTATATTTTGTGCTTTGAAAGAATAGCAGCAAATAATTGAAACTTCCCAGCTTCCCATAGTACTGCAATTCTCAGAGCCATTTTTCCTTCTATTTCATTGAGAGACAATTTTAGGCAGGAATGTGTGGCTCGTTGATGTGTATTAGTCTACAAAACAACATGAAGCTCAATTGACAACGTGCAGGAGCTTTTTTTTCTTCCACTTCTTTCATGGTACAAAGTCAGTCTAATCAGACATATAAGAACTTTGCCACATATTACTTCTCTTCAATTATTAGCTTTAGGTTTGGGGTATTTCTTCATTGTTACGTGGCTATTCTGCTGTATTGTAACTGGCACCATGCATGATATTGTAATGGTGGCTTTTTATCTGGTAAGGTTATTTTTCTTCTTGCTCTATGTTTTCTTTCTTAAGATAGCTGTTTCACAAGTTGTTATTTTAGTGCTATTTCAGCAAATTTTCAGTGAATTTTCACTCTTTAGAATAATTTTGTTTCAGGAGTAAAGCACATCATCTCTTCTCCAACCCTTCAATTGCCTCTAGTATTTGGCTTCAAATTAGGTTTCCAGCAAAATATAAAACCACAGGAGGAAACAAAAAAAGATCATGGCTTTTATCATATCAAACAATAGATATCTGCTAAATAACCATCCATTCTCCAAGCAACCTGCTTTCAGGGTAGAAGAAGATAAATATTTCTATCTGAATAGAAGTAATTTTTCTGTTTGCTCTCCAGTCCTCTCCATCTAAGTCCTGCCTCAAAGCAGAGTCTTTTCTAATAAAATGCTCATACTCTACTTTTCAGGGACATATATATTCTACTTGACTCTTTGCTACAGACTGTTATTGCAGATTTCAGAGAACCACAGGGTCAAGAAAGGTTAAAGTTAATTTGGCTTGGTTAACCTGGCATATCTATTCTTTAAAGAATAGAACAAAGTTTCACGTTAATTAATATTTCCCCTCTTCTATCCTACTGAGAAGGTTTTTCTTTGGAAACAAATCAGAATTAATTCTAGCTTGGGACCCACAAGATTTGAAAACATCAGGTCTCCTGGATTTTTTAAACTTTTGAAAGAAGAAAGAAGAAAGACTGCCTGGCTTGCTGTCGGGGACATACAGTTGGTAGTAGAATACAGAGAAGCATAGGCATGAAAAGCAGGTAGAAAATATTGTTTGTTTCTGTAAAAATGTCTTTCAGTTTTCTTCACACAGACTTTTACTTCAGTTTCCCCAGAAAGAAGGATATCAAGCTATTTTACTTGTAGGTGCTAAGTGATGACATTTCTACACTGTACTTTGAGACAAACACCACCTGTTAGCTGAGTGAAAAAAAAAAATATAACACCAAAAAAGTGATAGGAGTGAAAAAAACATGAATTTCAGTGCATTTCTCTTTATTTGTATCCATCACCTTTTTCAGTCGTGTACTACAGATATTTCAGTATTCACTCCATTATCTATAAAGGATCTCTCTCTCTTTCCTCTCCAAAGCTTGCTTTAGAGTCTCTGAAGGAAACAGGTGACCATTTTTCTCTCAAAGAGTTTTTCAATTACCTGAAGAAATAAATTCTACACTATGTTACCCTGCTGCTATTTTTAACTAAGGCTAGGTTCATTGACAGGTAGAATTTGAGGAAGCAGTGCCTTGACCTATAGTTCTCAAATTTTGTCCTGGGCTTTTTCCATAGGAATTTACAGTGACTACTTTGTATGTTACTATTAGAGTCTCCTACAAGTCAGAGATCTATTAGCTGCAATTTCTAGCCTGGAATTGAGTTTTCTTGGACCATTAAAATTTGTATTTTAAGATAAGGCAAATGAAGCAAAGCCATGCAATCGAACCTTGTTATTAAACTGTATAATTTTTTAATCCCCAAAGAGCCCACTGTCCTTATTATTAGAATTACAGTTATGATAATTGTGAAAGAAACAAAAAAAAAAGGATTTCTGTATCTACTTCATGGTATTTATTTTCTTCCCCTCAAATAATTCAAATTAGCCACACCAACTACAAATTTTGGTCTCACATGCTGTGTTAGGTTTTGAAATTTGCTAAATTGTTGCAATGACCTGACAATAAGAGCTGGGCAGATCAGTTGTGATGGTAAAATAAGAGCAGCAGCAAGAGCTTCATTCCTTCAACTGATGAATGCTACTCATCCTGTGACCCATCATTCCCCATTTTTGAGCAAGTCAAAAAAGTCTTCACAACTTAATGCCATCATTTACCCATGAGAAGCATGGTAATGGCAAGAGGGGCAGTCATTTTAGATAACGTGAATCTTGTTTTCTTTTTCATCTCCATGCCTTTCAACTCCTTAACTCCCTCTAAAAGTGATCTTCAGCCACCCTTTTTATATCAGACTTACATATCTGCAAGTGATGTTGATTTACTTTGCTGAAAATAATGCCTGAATAGTATTAAGCAGATCTCTAAACTTCAACTTGTCAGTGTTGCTCAAAACTTAAAGTATGTCTAAAGCAAGTAGCACTTTTGGAGTATACTGATTTTACAGGTCTAGCACTGAAACATTTGATGAATTTTAGAAACAATATAGACTCATCTATGCATTTATCTCAGAAATTCTTTCTTTTCATGATGTTGTTGTCTGATATATTGTCCAACGTTAAAAGAAATAGATTCCATGATTTGAAAATGCTGTCTGTATCTTTGTTTTACAGAAATACAAGACATTCCATACAATTTGAATTAAATGTTTGTCTGGACATGGACCTTGCTTCTGTGGAACTATGGAGCAATAGCCCCAGAATTTGAATATACATTCAGAGATTATCCTTCAGCTATCCAGCCATACAAGATACTATTAAAAATCATGAATAAATTAAAAAATTAGAAGGGTTTTCATCTCTTACTTTCTATTGTATTCTTCTAATCAAATGAAACGAAGAAAGGAATTGCAATGTTTCAGCTATTGAAGAAAGTAAAAATATTCTTGTTGTTTCTCCCTGGGTATTTATACTAAAAAAAATGTTGTTTGCCAAAGGAAACACAAAAATAAGGAACATTCTCAGTGATACAGTCAAACTTGTAATTTCTGTTCCTGTCTTTTGCATGAGGAAGAATAATTTTAAAAATAAAGGAAACTTCATAGATTGTAGGAGAAAAGTCATATTTTTCTGTTAAAGAAAAAATTTTTAATGTCTGTTCCATTTGTGAAACATTGAAGTATAAAATCAAAAATAATCTTATTAAATCTCCTGGGGAATCCATCCTGCAATATTTCTCATACTGTATTTACTAACATATTGTCAAATTGAATATCATGTGGCTTGATCAATGAAACTTTAGTCTCATTCCCTTGGGAATTCAAAGATTTATAACAGATCCTATCAGTAGGATGTCTTGCTTTGTCATTTCCCTTGCACGTAATTACATTTACCATTTACTCGTCACTGCAGTTTCTCATAATTTGGTCTTACACAGTGATGAATACCTCTCTGGAGATGTCTGTGTTAAAATATTAATGTGCTCCTGCAAAAGCAATCCAGACTTGGGTTGGGTTTCTGCTGTGGAATTGTGCTAGTTTACATTGCAGGCTACTAACATCATGTAATATAAAATCCACTACTGCTGCTCAGGGTAAATAAAACAGGAAATGGGTCACTGAAACAAATAAAGTGCCTTCTGCTGAATTAGGATACAAATCACTCAAATGATTGGTTTCTATAAAAAGATGTCTTTGGATCAGCAAAAAATTGAAATTTTTAAAAGAGTTCTGAATTAAATGGATAAACACCTGAATCCTCATGGTATCCCTCATCTCATTCCAGACTGAATGATTTTTTACCAAGTGTTGTAATGGAAAGATAAGAGGTTAAAAAAATCAGTTTCAAAGTACAGGATTTCATAGGGTTTTTTTTGGTTTGCTATTTTGGAATCAACATGCAGCAGTTGTGAAAATAAAGTATTTCTGATTTAAAAAAATATAATAAATATAAAAAATATGATCTCTTGTAGTTTACACTATTTCCCCTCTAGAAAGAGCATTCAATAGGGCTTTACTATCACCTCTAGGAAAATATATATTTATATATTTCTTTATATATTATATATTTATATATTTCTTCAGCAGAAGAACTAAAAACCATTAAATGTTCATTCAGCATTGTTTTAGTGATATGTAGCATACTTACATCGCCCCAATACTGTATGTTTTAGCTGCTTTTCCCCCCTGTTAAATATATATTTTCATAGCAAATTTCCTAACACAGCAACTTGTTTTTAATTTAATAATAAACCATGTAATGAGTCATTCTTGTTTCTAATCTTTGTGTAAAAACATATTGCTGGGAAATAAGCAGTTGAAAACATGGAACTTCTTCTAATGTATTAATACTTTTAAATCTAATTAGCAGACATTAATTTTACATACTGCCATTTATTTTTGTGATCAGTCTGTTGTGTATCTCCAAAATATGTTCAAAATCAGGCTTACTTTGTCCTGATTCATACATGCACTTTTTTTTTCACAATGATCAAGCATTTAATGAGCTTTTTATGGAAAGGACTGCCAATCTTTCCAACCTGTTTCCCTTCCAGCAAGCCCTTCCCACTCCATTTGGCTAGTCATACTTGCAGGAACATTAATTTCTGTGTAATATTGCATATCCCCCAGCAGACAGGTGGTAGAATGAGTTCATCATCTGAGAGTCAATGTTCCACGTTTTCAATAAAACTTCCAACCAACAAGCATAGATGTGCTGTGTGGCTGAGATGAGCATTCAGATATACTGTAGCAAGGATGATAACAAACTGTTTTAAAGCACTTATTTTTCTAAATTTGAGGAATGAAGCCTTGGAATGGAGGGAGCTGTGACTTTTTAAATGTATTTTTGCCAAAATGAAGCTATTTGAAAACATAATTTTCTGGCAAAATCTTTTTGTTCTTTTCTTACACTGATTTCTTCTCTTTCATGTCCCCATTTCCACAAATGTGTTCCTCTTAATTTATATTTTTTTCACACAGAAGCCAGACTAAGCTTCTAGATTTCTTTGTGACTATTGAGGATCACAAACCTGTTGTTGTAATAAGGACAAGGTAAAAAAAAAAAAAAAAAAAAAGCTTTATGAGGGAAGGAAAGTGAATTTTAGAGGAGAAAATAGAAACAGCATCAACTGGGCTGGTTAAACATAACAGGAATGTCTTGAAGTAAAACATGGTGAAAATCATCACCAGAGCAGAATGTGCTTCCTCCATATCCCAATACAGAGCCCTTGAAAGCTGAGTTCTGTGCATCTCTGGAGCAGGCAAACAGCTGTACCTCCTTTTCACTTACTAAAAGAGTTCAGGAAAAAGACAGTGTATTTTCCAACCACGCGGCATGTTCATTCTGGAAGTGTGAGGGTTTCCAATATATCTTGTTCTACATACTCCAGACACCTGGGCACAGAGTTATACTAAATATCAAGAAGCATTTAGCAGAAATATTCAGGAAATAGAATCCAATCATGTATTTCTATGAACTGCTATGCAAGGCTCATTTTTACAGTATTGCATGTTCTACAAACATCCAAACAAGAAACAAAAGGGAGGGAAAATCTCTTTGGGATTCAGAAACTTAAATGTGGATGCTTGGAATATCAGGCTGCACAATACACTGTAGAATGAATGTCCTGGGCTATTGTTGAGGACGTAGTCAGCTGAATTTACAGAACTGGTGTATCCATCCTAAATAAGCCCACTGGTCACCTGAGGGGCTTTTGGAGCCTTCATTGATAGTATTGCATATGCCTTTGAATATAACATTTACAGAACCATTTTACCTATAAATTTATGCTCCAAAAGCCTGGCTCTGAGTTTCATCCCTGATGTCTACAGTGTTTTGGAGCCACCATATGAGAACACCCCCAGTATCTCCAACCTCTTATTATAAATTGCAAGTCATAGTGCTATCTCAGCAATCTACCTTAAAATAAGTGAGATCTTATATTTTAAAGTAACTTGGAGACAATAAATATTCGTGTTGTTAGTTCATTATTATTTGATTTCTTATTTATCGTCTATTATTTTTAATTCCCAACTGAAATATTTATTTATTCTTGTTTAATATCTGTGTTCTGTTGCTTCTCCTTTAATTCTGTTTCTTCATCTAATTAACATTTCACATTTATTAATTTCTTTCCTGGGCTTGAGCAATTTAATTTTATAAGCACTTCAAAATCAGAGTGAGAACTTTGAGCAGATTGCCTAATTATGTGAGTAGGTAATTTGTCATTATGTAGAAATTCATACATAGTAAGTGGTCTTTAACTTTTAAAAATTTCATATGAAGATTACAGTATGAAAGATTTTTTTTTCTTTTTGGTAATTATTCTTACACTGTTCTGAAATTAATTACAAGAAGGAGTTAAATAAGGTGTTTTATGCTTGTTTTTAATAAAGATTTTCTAAAACTAGTAGTATGCCACAGGTCCCATTACACTTTATCTCTTCATCTGATACACTCTGAAATCAGAGCTATTTATCAGAGTCTTAGCTTGAAAAGAGAAAATCTCTATAAGGATGTTCCAAGTCAGTTCATAAACTTGGCAGTATCTTTTTTATATCCCTTGGGAAAAGCCTTGTCAGATGTCTAACCTAAATCTGGATAACAAATGGCATTTTTTGTCTTCTTTTAGTTTTTACTTTGTAGTTGACTGATTTTAATTTTACAGGGAGATTGTGGTAAGGTCCTAGGCATCCAGATACCCTCTGCTCTTATGTCTTTCAAAGGGGTAATGTATGAGTGCAGTTACCAAGCAAAAAGTGGCAGAGGTGACTTTAAGTCATAAAAAGTCTCTACTCCTGTAAATTAACCCATTCAGTGAACAGTTACAAGCCCTGATGTTTTCCTAGACAAGAGCAGAAAGACTGAGAGAGTTCTAAGCTAGAAAAGAATACTTATTTCAACTAGAGTCCAATGTTAAAGGTATTTCAATTACAAAGCTATGCAGACCTCTGAGGTCTGAAGACCAGGCTGTGAATGTCTGTAAGTACATCTCACTGTAATCCATGGGAATATTTAAATATAAATCTTTGAAATGTCTGTTCAATGGCTCTGACTCACAAAAAATGTGCTGTTGAAAATCCAGCTGGAGTACAAGTCACTGTGCCTCCAATTATCTGTCCTCTCTTCTCCTGGGTTCTTCCACCTTGTTTGTTGCATTGACTGGATTGATCCATTTTATATGAAAAGACCCTGAATGAGCACAGTTAACAGCCTGAGGTTTTAGTTAAGAAAAAAGTCCATGCATGCTAAAAAACATCTGTGGAAGTCAGTAGTGATAAGAATAGGTATCTCTAAGGGAAGAGACTGCAGTGAAAGAAGGACAAACATTCATCTGAAATAAAATTATCTCCACTAAGGAAACAAATCTGTGTATTCCAATTTGATAATGTAATTTAGTATGAAGAGTTTGCAACACATTCTTCTGTAAACTATTTATCTTAAAAATAAAAAATCTGGAGAGACTGAAACAATTCATCCACATATTCAGTAAAAAAAATAATTGAGGGTTTCATGTTCAGATGTTCAAAGTTAGATGTTTATCTTTTTTAACATATTTTTCTATTTGAAACTTTTTAAATTACTAAAAAATAATGGTTTTCTTTCTCCTTATACAATGAGAGCTGTATTCAGGGGATATGCAATGCTTTGCTTAATCTTTAATATTTCTGTGAAAATTAGCACAGATATGTTTCTGATTATCCCATTTTTTCCTCTTTTATTCCTAATTAAAAAATTCAGTGTCACAACCAAAGAATCAGTTTCTTGTACAGTCCTACTTAGGATTCTAAGTCCCATTGAGTTTCAATGGGTCTTTGTGTTTGATACTGTCCCACTGAAGTCAATGGGTGCAGGATGAATCCCTTTATCCCTCATACACTTTGCAAATGCATGAGTCACACTCCATGCAGCCAGGGAAATGAGGCCATCAGCCAGAATCCTCAGGACTGAAGCCAACACTGCTTTGTTGATCTGCTCCTAGGAAGAGTCATTGAAGAATGCAAATTAGTCATTGCCCTTTGCCTAAATGAAAAGCACTACTGAATATTTCTAGATGCCTCCGTTCCAGACAAACCACCAAAAATGCTGCTACATTCTAATTTCCCAGACTATGTTTTATAATAACTGCAAAACTGCTTCAGTAGAAATACTGCTTTGTTTGTAGTAACATTTTTGGCAGCTTAAAAAAAAAAATCTAATTTTTATTGATGGCGGCTTTGATTTATATGAATTTATATAAAGCTTTCATTAGTATCCCATTAGTTTAGACATCATATCTAATAATTCATGATAAATAAAACACATATACAAAAAACACCCAACCACCCAAACAAATCAACTAAAATAAAACCAAAAAATCTATGAATGTACTAGGCTTAAAATTTATGATAGGACTTGACTAAACCTAGTTATACTGACAGGTGTTATTACTGTGCTTATGAAAGTATCACTGAAAACAAGTGGAATCATATTACTGCTCATCTCTTTCTTCCTCTCCATGTACAGTCAAAATATCTAGAGGACATTTGAAAACCAAAAACCTTGCCTTAAAAAATAATATTGCTTCAGATAGTACAACTATAGATGTATTTACCAATTAAAAAACCCCAGCAGTAGAAATTATGAAATCAAATTTGTGTAATGAAAATTAATAATTATAGAAGTACATGGCCTTACTGTACAAGGTTTGATTTCCCAACCTACAAGACAGGAACATTTCCCCATAATGAGCATCTCCATTGCCATGGAGCATTTTCCTTGACTCTGTTGGCTCAGAAATGAGCCTTTTATTTACAGAGGAGCATTGTATTCAGTGTTTAGAATTATTCCATCTCTGAACTGGATTAACTGGTCCACAGATTCTTTGGGCAGACCACCAGAGTGCAGATGACAATGTGTATAATGGAACTTTCTGAAATTATTTCCAGTCCAGATATATTCTCTTGTCCCTTCATACTTATGAACAACAAAAGGGAGGGCTACAAGCCTGCTGGCAAGTTAGCAAGTTCCTTGCAATAGTCATGAGTGCCAAATAATGATGAGGTTACATTGACATCTTGCTCTTGCATTTAGAATTGCCTGGTCCTCAAAGCTAATTATTTATTTTTTTCCAGCTTTGTAAAGCTGCTGAATCACAAACGCCTGTAATCAAATACTTCATCAATCCCTTTTAGCCAATTAAAGATACAAAATCAAATGACAAGTAAATAAAGAGATTGAGGATGTAATTTTTTTCCTGAATTTTCAATTCAATTTGATAATTTGTATAGCTGCACATACTAGAAGACATGCTCAGCATTTTACATGAAGACAAGGGGGTGATGCTGTGAGGACTTTACCTGCTAAGTTCCAGTCTTCTGCTCTTTCTTCATAGAATAAAGAGAGTAGAATTCAATTAATTCTGACTTGCAAATTGGCAAAGACAGTCCTTCTTTCTTTACCATATCTCATCTCTTAGACCACTGACTCCCCAGGGGACTGAGAGAAGGATCACCGTGCCTGACACTAGGGAGACAGCCAAAGACACTGCATGACAAAAATCTCTTGGGGTAGGTACATTATTATTATCAGTGCTCCTTTAAATTCATTTCCCCTTGTTATTAAAAAACCTTTTTTGGAATAAGAGACATGAAGAAAAGCAGTTTTCAAGATGCTTTGGACAGCATGGTTACCACTTAAGAGATTGTGAGTGAAACGAGCTGTGTGCAGGCTCTGAAATAGTCAGCCCCTTTCATCATGAACCCCTGTGGCAGGATGGGTGATACTTTATGGGATGGGGATATTCTGACATGTGGAATTGCCAAAATTACAGATTCTGTATGTTAGTGTAAAAGCCAGCAGGGAAAAATATAGAGCAACATTTATCATTAAATAAAAGACCACATCAGTGTTAAACAGTAGTTTTTATATAGAGCTCTGTCTTGCTAGTGATTTGGCTCCAGTGAAAGATAGGAGTAAAGGAAAAATTTTCAATTTCTCTTATTCACCCTTTTAGGATTCCTGCAAATGTGATTAAGATATTTAATGCATAAAGAAGGTTAGAAAATGAATCAACTGAGGAAGAGCAACATTTACTAAATTGTAACACAATTTTCTGGTTGGCAAATTGCTATTGGAGAAGATACTATTAAATCTAATAGAAGATGTCTTATAGAAAGAAGTAATAATGGAAGGCATCCCAAGCCAGTGTGATTTCTTTAGCCCTTCTTGGCACCATAGTAATAAATTACTTGGTTCAGATAGAGGGGAGGTTGGTACATTGTCTTGTCTGCACTACAAATTCCTAGGCAAAGATTTTTTTCTACTGCTCCTTCATTAGGATTTTCTGACAACAGGGAAAAAAAATCTTGGACCAGAAGCTGAGTTATGTTCACACTTAAATTGTTTGCTTGCCACAACATACATTGTGAAGTGTGCAGTATTTTTTCTAAACACTTAAATTCCTTGTTCACTTTAGTTCTGTGTAATTTTAGAACCGTAAGTAAAACCACATCAGTCAGGTTTATTCAAGCAGATATTAAAACGAACTCATCTGAGAAAAGAAACCCCAACCAAAAAAAAAATGAAAAAAAGAAAGGAACTGGAAATTAAATTATTTGCATTCATTTTTTGATTTACAGCTGTAAAAGAGACTGCAAAAATTACACTATTAAATGCTGAACTCTGTGTCGGAAGTAAAATTATTTGTACAAAATATAAACATTAACTGATAGACCAATGCAGTAGAAAAGTATTTTCTAAATCTTCCATTGAAGTGTGGATTTGGAGTTTTGTTGTTTGGGGATAGTTTTGTTTTGGTAATTTGTTTGGTTTGATGACTTCTGTTTTATGTCCAGAGAAGAAGTACAAAGATACAATATACTTATATAAAAAAACAGATCTATCTGTTTTTCTAATGAAATATTTATTTTAAAACTGAAATAAAGATACTGCAACCCAACTACAACTTATGAATAAAAAGTGGCACACAGGATGAAGGAGAACAAGCAGAGAATTCTAGTGTCTTCACTATCAAAATTCTAAGATAAAAGTTGAGCTTGCAAATTCCATATATGTCTAATCATTAAATACCACGCAGGAGAAAGTTTTTTCATAGTAACAACTTGGTGAATCTTCCTTCTTTATAGAGGTAGAGCAATGGAGGATGGTCTCAATTTCTTTATAGTATGCATAAATTGATCTGATTTGAAAACATGTTGTATGTTATAAGAGTCTTTGTTGCACTGATTCCCTAGATTGGGATCCTGGTCAGTACCTTTGTAGTCTTCCTAGCTGCATTACAGAAATTCCATGCAAACCCAGAAAGCAGATAATAAAGCATACACAGAGACTAGGAGTCTGAAAGTGGTGGTGGAATTCACCTGGACTTGAAGACCTTGAGCACAGTATTTCTGTAAAGCTTTGAAAGAAACTCAACAACATTGTGTATCCCAAGTGGTCCTATTCAAAAAGGAAATACTGAAGACACTAGAAAGGAAAGAAAGAAAAGAATAATAATTTAAAATAACACAAGAAGTTTTGAGAATTTTAATAAAACTTGACACATTTTAAAAATAAGTTTTTGAGAAAATTCGATTAACTTTAGGCTATTATACAACATATTTTGCAAGAACCACTAAAAAAAAGATAAATATTAACTGCTTAACAGGCTTGCAACATGTCTAGATATAAACAGAAGAAATAGAAAAGAAAAAACAAAATAACAACAACAAATTACATTTGGAAAGAAATCTTAATAGATTAAAAACATTTGTATGTAATTTATCAAACTTATATCATAAAAAGGCAAAACATTATTTACCTAAAATCAGTCAAAAGTGGGGATAAATACATTAGAGAAAAATGAAACTCTAAGACAAACATTGTAGCAAGAGTGTGGTTCTCTCTCTGAGCTGAAAAGAAAGAATATATCTTTACTTATCTGTTCTCAATCTATGTTAGGAAACATGGAAAAAATCTGTGAAAAACCTTCATACAAAGCTGATTTTTCAGGCAGCCCACAGGTGTGTATAATGTCTCCCATTTGAAGTATTTGCAGGGGAACAATAAAGGCTGATAGGTAGCCAATTGGCATAAAGAAACACCACTCTCAGTTTATTGAAAGCTGTTAGGCAAGCAAAGTTCCATGTACTGTTTTACACATCTAAAGGGAATACTTGAGTCTCTATTAATTGTAAATAGTTTCAATTCCTTTTTCTACCTGTAGTATCACAGGTTAAACACATCTACAAAAACCTTTTCCTTCCTTCCTTCCTTCCTTCCTTCCTTCCTTCCTTCCTTCCTCCTCCTTCCTTCCTCCTCCTTCCTTCTTCCTTCCTTCCTTCCTCCTTCCTTCCTTCCTTCCTTCCTTCCTTCCTTCCTTCCTTCCTTCCTTCCTTCCTTCCTCCTTCCTTCCTCCCTTCCTTTTCCACTGTAACATAAGTATATCTACAAACCCTAATATTCATATTCATTTTCCTAATTAAAAGGTGTAAAAGATGCCCATCTCTGACACCAGGTGCACAAACAAACTCATGCTGACACTGTACTGAGCTTTTGCTTCCATACCAGACTGGTTTTAGAGAAACTAAATTTCATAGCAAAGCTGAAGAGTCCCCCCCACACCTGAACACCTTGTGGTCAGCTTGACACTCAAGATTAGTGTTTGGCTCTCTGAGATTTTGCATCACACATGTTCCTACTGTGCTGGTAGTTAAAGGGCTGGACATCCCTTCAGGGGCAACTGAGCACAGCTTTGAGGATGTAAGTAAAGCACAATCCTTCATAAAGGTGAATGAATTGGTCCCTGTTGATAAAATTATAACATTATCAAGAAAGTGATTCACATTAGTCCAAAGGGCAAAAGAGTCCTTTATGAGTAAAAAGCACTCTTTTAAGTATAAAGCTGTTATTTAACACAAACAACTGTCATAGGGGTCTTTAATTGTGAGACCAAAATGTTGCTTGAGGTTGCTTTGTACAGCTTTGGACCAAAAAATGAACAATAGCAAGACAAAACACTGTATCTGATTATTATCCACATGCCTGCAAGTAAACCACAGTATCTCCCAATGAACCCATTATTTATATTTTAGTGATAGAGAAAAAAAAAGCCTTAAATATTTAAGAAATTCTCTGAGACTCTAATCAATCCATGTTATTTTAAACAAATTCAAAGGACATACTCTTTTCTAGAAGTACCCGAGCAATTTGTGGTGACCTGTAATTGTGCTCCTTCTCAGTGTTGCATCTCTGATGAACTGAATGGGTGAATTAGTGCTCCAAGGGGAAAGGCACATAATAAACCCCTTTGAAACTACCTGAGAAGAACTGAATATATTGTAGTTTTAGTTATGTTAATGAGACTTTGAGGGGACAGCGCAGATAGAATTCCAGAGATCCTACAGCAATGCAGGTTTGAAGACTCTATTTGAAAAAGTCCTTCACAACTCTCAAAGGCACAGCATCATGTTCTTATCATCAACAGACTGTCAAGACCTATCATTTTCTTCAGAGTAACATTTGCTTCCTGACAACAAGGCTCATGACTTTATCAGAAAAAGCTAAAACAAAAATACCAAAGAAATAATCAAATAACAACATAGTTGTCTTGAACATGAAAGTTTTAATCCATTCATGTGGTAAAGTAAGATATTCTGCCATGGAAGCCTATTGTCCATTAGCCTGCCTGTGTAAGTGAATTTCACAAGATGTGATTTCTCCTATGAAAGCTACTTGGTTTGCCATTTGTTTCAGTTAACTCTTTGTTTTTATTCAATTCTGAGATTGTTTAATATGTCTACTTGGACTTGGGTACAGAAGTTTGTTAACAAATGAAGTTCTGAAGTTTAAATGGGACAGTAAAAGTCACATTTAAACCTCCCACTCACCATTACAAGACATGTCCTGAGTTTCATAATATTTTCTCATGTCGCCTGTGGCACTGCACAATCTGTAGTTCTGTCTCCCTTTCCATCTTGCCTTGAGTTTTGAGAGAACTTCCACTGCAATACCTCCCACCATCACCCAAATGAAATCACCAGTTTAAGCAAAAAAAGCAAGAACACTAACATCAGCAAAAGATGTAGAGGCTAAATTCATGTATAAGAATTTTAACTTCGTTGAGGTTTTTTAATAACAATTATATATCAACTAATGATTCTTGAATTTGACTAGTTCAATTATAGTAACAGTAAATTTGTGGCTTTGTATAAATGCAAATATTGTTTCTTTGCTCAAATCCAAGATTTTGAGTTTAGCCTACACAAATTTTGGGATACAACCTGTGAATTGTGCTGCAGTAAAATGTACAAATGCAAGATTTTTGGATGGATCTAGCTTGGTAGATCCTGCCTAGTGCTCCAAAGCATGTTATAGGAATTTCTTAACTGTCCTAAATTATAATGGCTAGGGTCTTCTGTGCTAAGAAAAAAAAAAAAAAGCTAGCCCACACTAGCCTTGTCCCCCCAAGGTAACTCAGCCACTCTTCCCTCATATTCCTCATTCCTTGCAGAAAAACTCTTGTGTCTAGAAAGCTGATGACTGTCTGATCCCTCATGTCTAGAAACCTGACTGAGTTAATTCCTTGTTAATTTATGCCAAGTGACTTCCTGAATGACATCTAAAAGGAAGCAGAGTTCTACAAACTGGTTCTGTAGTATACAATAAATATGTCCTTTCCTCATTTTAGAGTACGCTATCATCTCAAATGTATTAGATATTTATTTATGCTGAAAATCTCAAGTCCCTTTTAATATTTATCATTACAAGCTTAATTGTTTTGTAATTTGCTTTGGTCCTTGGTCAGAATCATAGAGTCATTTTAATCACAAGATTTTCACTTCCTATCAAAGAAGTCCACATAATACTACTTTGTGTTCTCTTACAGATTGACTTGTATGAACAAAAAATTTGACTGTATAAACCTTTTTCTAAGTATGAGATATTTTAATGTTACTTAGCTCTAATTAAAATTCCACTTCTCTGACAAAATGTATTCTTAAACAGTAGATTGTACATAGTAAAGCAATTTATTGATATCATAATGATATATCATTCATCATGTATCAGAAATGTATATTTTAACAAAATAGCATAATTTGCTAGTCACTGCAGAAGTAGCAACAATTTTTATTCCCACTGCTCCCATAGTTTAGTAGGTTTTCAACAGGAAGAGGTAATACTGGCCCAACTGGGACAGTTTTATTTATTTTATTGGTGTTTGCTTTTATTTTTTTCTTCACCGTCATTATGATGATAACTGAAATGGTATTATTTATATGTCTCCCTAGTATTACATAATTCCCCAATAAGTAATCAGATTTTACTTTTCAAAAATGTCAGCTCATTCTTCCTGCAGTTTAACTGTTCCATTCTTCAAATGTCTTTAAAAGACATTCCAGGTGCTAAAAATTTAAAACCAATTTCAATAAGCATGCATTTCTCAGTATCCAAGGAATTTTTGATATGGATGTACACTCTAAGTGGCAAAAGGATATAAAAGTATTGAGAGAAAAGCTAATGATAATTACTACTACTGAAAAAAAAAACAACCACATACATTTTTCAAAATGTTAGTACCCTTTAGAAATCTAAAGGAAGACCAAAACACCCTCACACAAACAGCTGCCTAAAATCCCCAGAGGGCAACAGTTTCATAAATACTTTCTGTTCCATGTAAAACATGCAAACATTTGTATTCTACGTATCTGACTGCATTCATTAACAGAAAAATCTTTCTGGGATCAATGCTTTCAGAAACAGAATATTTAAAGCCAACCAGGCACTCTAGTAAAGAGGAAAACAGAGTTTCTCGGGGCAGAATGAATAAATGTAGCCTGGAAATAGTACAAATGCAGGAATTTTATATGGTAACTGATCCCTAGAGTTCTTATTTTTCTTTTCTCTTTAGGTGACAGTTGTGCCATATATAACCTTGAACTACAAACCAGAAAATTCAAGTAACTTTGAAGGAAGATGTTGAGTTTATTAGGTAATTTCTGGCGTCTCAGCAATCTTTAAAACAGGTAGGTGAGACATTTCAAAAGTGAAAGTTCAAAGCTATGTTTAAGGCTTTACAGGTGAGTTGAATATTAGCTGCTAGCTCAGCTTGATGAAAGGTACTACTTACACCCGTGAAACAGGTCTTGAAATAAAACTTCAGAATAGCTATGGAAAAAAGCTTAATTATAGCAAGTTATACAGCTTATCTTAAAATTGACTTGAAAGAAGATTAGCTCAATTTAAGATGAATTTGGGGGACAATTTATTCAGGAAATTATTTAGGATTCAAGATCACAAACAAGAGCAAATTAATAAATTATGAAAAGCAGCATAAATTTAGCAAAAGAAAAATGTCAAGAAGTACAAAAATGTAAAATCAAAAAGTTGATAATCTTTGTTCAGACAATGGAAAAAAATTTGGATGACATGTACCAAGAATGCAATGATATTCTAAAAAAGAAAAAGATGAATCCTAAAAAACACTTGTCTTGAACTTGGATGAGGAAAAGTTCCCCAGAACTGATACAGAAACTATCCAAACTGAAAGCTACCTCTCAGATTTCACATTATCTTCATGACTTCACCTTCCCTTTCTTTCCTGTGGCTTTTCTGTCCTATTCCCTTTGCCAAATCTGGCCCCTATGTCTAACTCTGTTTTCTAACTAGATACATTAGTGACCCTTCTTTCTCTCACTCCTAGTCTTAATTTCTGTATTATTGTCCTGGCTCCTGCAGAGACCTTATTTCAAAGATTGATACAAAAAGAGTTCCTGTAATCCTAGAATAGACTGCGTTCAGTGAGACAGAGCCCCAGGGTGGTTTTGGTTGCAGTTCAGTGAGTCTCTGCTGATACATTTTGGAAGCATATAATCTAGCCAGATATTTCTGCTTTCATTTGCAACAGTCTTTCCATGCCTTCTTGCTCAGTTTCAAGTGACTACATTGAGAAAATGAAAAAAACTTTATAATGCAATGCCCCTTTTCTGTGATGCTACCAGTCCTGGAAATCAAGATCTGGAGTCTGATAGTACCATGCATCCTGAATATCATAGACTGAAGAGAAATTATAGTCATTTCTTGATTTCTTTTGTGAGAAGTAAAACCTTGCCTCAGCATGCTAACTGTAACCTTCTGGTGGGTTATTTTCTAGAAGGCATTTTTGCTGTGTCAAAATGTTCATGCATGGTTGAGTTAAAGGACTTTATAGGAATGCAACAGGTTTAGCTAAGTTCTTCTGGAACTATGGAAGAGAAAATGCTGCTATAAGAAATTATATTGACTTTCTTTGAAATCAAGGGATCCTAATTCCTCCTCAAGATAAGCACGGACAACAGAGCAAATAAGAAGTCTCAGACCAGGCATAAAACAGATATTTTTAAGATTAAACAAAACAAGGAATAGAGGGAGGAGGCATGGAGGTCTGCTACAAGCAAGAAAAGAGTAGAGCCTGTTCCTCCAAATACTTTAAAGATACCAGTCTCAGGTCTTCACTCCTGTTTAGATATAGGGCCATATCACATAACACACTACCTGTTTCACCCCTTGGATATGTTCCCTTGGATTTTAGGACAAGAATGTGCATTCATTTTAATATGTCTTGTTAGTACATCATGCTCCATGCTCAAGAGCTGTCCTTGAACTAATGTGCATATAAACCTTTAAAGGATTTGGCTGTAAAAAATCCACAGTCCTCTTCCTTGAGATGAAAATCAGATACATTCAATATGGCATCAGTGTGGATGATGTCTTCTAGGATAACAGAGGAATAACATGAGAAAAACAGATGATCACTCTTCCCATTTGTGTTGGCTATTTATAACTGCATGTCAAGATGTGCAGAAGATATTTAGAAATTGCTCAGGACATAATCACAAGACATAATCAACAGGCTTCATTAACCTGCTAGTGATGATTCCACAAATGACTGAGCACACTGAGAGGTTAAAGCACGAAGTGAAATAGCCTTCATTACAACCCTGAATGAGGACTGGAATCTGGAAAGAGCAGATGGAGGTACTTGAAGACCAAGCACAGATAAGGAAGATGAGTTGACTTTAGACCCAAATGAGACACATTTAGACCCAAAACCCCCTCACATGTCATGCATTGTGGTGGGGTAGTGTCAAGGAATTGTATCTCCAAGTTCAGAAAGCTGCCCTTGATATAATTCTGCTGGTTTTGCTCTGTTGCAGTTAGGTGGTACTGGATGGTAGCGTTCTCATATTGAGTGAAATGCACAGGTTAGTATGTGATTTTCTTAGGAACAGTTTTGTATCCTTGAATTTTCATGAACTTGTCTCTTCCTCATTAGCCCTTTTATCCTCTAACTACTATTTTGGAATTTTAGTGACTTATTTTCATGGTACAGCCCTGTTATTTTTTGAGTGGGTGCTTAGAAAATAGATGTTCCATGTGACTTCTTCCATCTGTACATGTTTTTTCTAAAAAAACAACAGATTGCTTTGATGGTGATATTCAGGGAAAAAAAATCATCTGCTAATAACATTATTTTTTGTTGCATGTTCTCCAATATGGTTTTCTTCTAGCTGTTCAAAGATAGACAAGCAACTTCTGACAATCAACTCTTTCATCCCTAGTCCATCATATTTTTGTACTTTAAAAACTATATAGAATCTCATTTGGTTTTAAAAAAATAATCTTTATGGTAACCTTTTTGAGTTTTTCTCTTCAAATAATGCCATATGCCCATTTTTAGGTGAAAGCTATTTACAACTTTTTAGTGAGCAAAGCATTAGGAAAAAAAAAGAGGTAAAGTATTCTAAAATAATCTGAATAATCAACATCATTGGTTTTCAATGATCCATGAAATAGATTAATTATTCAGTCTTCACATCAAATCTAACCACTTCAGATTCAGATAAGATAAATGCTCTCCAAAAGTACAGAATCTAATTTTGAATAAGTACATTCTATTTCAAAAGCATGGGGATTATGGAATTATTCTTGAATTTCCATTGCATGGTAAGATGTGTCAAGAATGTAAATGTAGAAAAATACTGAAAAACCCCCAATTTTTTTCCCTTCTTATTCCAGATCCAGAAGCTGATAACTAAATTTTTTATTATTTTGAGGATTTTGAATATCAACTGTGTAAAATTGGGAAGAGTACTTTCAGTCTTATTATCTAAAACAAAGCTCAATTTCACAGAAGCTTAGAGAAGAAAGTGAAAAATATTTTCATTTTACTGTTTAGCTATTTAGTGTGAAGGGGCTTGTGATTAAAGAGACAATGTTAGGCCACATTTATACCACTGCATTTTGATACTACATTATGGAGTTCTAAACTCCAATTCCAGCAAGGCAACAATCTTAGAGGCTTCCTACCTAGAAAACAGACCAGTTCTCTGGAAAGAGATACAGATAGCTCAAAAATTAAACCTCTGTTTTTTGTAGAGAAAATGTCTATTTTACAGGATTGGTTTTGAGTTTTGTGAGGTTTGTACAGTTTTTACACATTAGTTGAAACCACGTCACTAAATAACAGATATAACCTTATATAGGAGGTTAGGAGACTAATGACAGCAGAAATGTCTGATGAAACTCTTGTGGAGTTTCTGAAAGTTCATGCTTAGCTGAGAAAGAGAAGCACACCTGTGGATAAAAATCTCTTGACTATAGAATTCATGAAAGAAATACCTGCATTGCCCAGAATTCTCAGTAAGTGTGACTTTCAGAAAAATCTTCCTACTCTTCAGTCTCTAACCAGTAGACAGAATGCAGGATGTGAGTCTTCTCCACTTGTACCTTTGAAACTAAAACAACTGAGTTGGTACGTTTCAGCCTTGTGATGGCACGGAAAATTCCAGTCCAATCTGTTCTCTCACCCTTGTGTGAACCAGTCTAAATTCAGTGACCCTCAAAGCAAAGCCCCAGGAATTGTACGTGTAAAAAAAGTAATGGAAACGTTTATTGATTATTATAAACTGACTTATATCTATCTTCACATATAAATGTCTCACAAAAACTTTGATATTCATTGTTGGAAGGTTTTACCTCCCACTTTATTGCAGACAACTACAGTGAAACTGTATCTCTGAAGAAAGACTTTTTAAAAGCAGTTTCTCCTATCTTAGATTTTCACATTACAGTAGATGAATCTTTGGGTTTTTCTCCAAAAGTGGCTCTACTACGTCTAAAAAGCCATCTCAAGCAAAACAGTAACACCAGGTATGCTTATGTTTGGTTCTACCATTGCAAAGTATTGCCCCTTCTGGTAAATGGTCAGAATTGTACAGTGTTGTTTTAAGACAGTGAAATATTGATGGGACTGGTTGATAAAAACATGAACTGGGCCCCTTGCTTATCTTGCACTTGGCTCTAGCAAGGCCTGACAATGGAATGATGACTGAAGAGAAGCAGAGGTCTCACAGGCTGATGTTCCAGTGAGGCACAGAAAAACCCTGTGCCTCTGTACTAACCACTCCCTTCACCCTGAAAAACAAGCCCTATTATAAATCTGCTTCATTAAGGAGGTGAGGATGTGTACAAAGCCCCACTTTGGGCCTTTGATGAAGGCCAGAGAGCCTTTACTGCCTTCTCAGAACTAGGAGAAGGACCAAAGTGTTTATTTTGACAGAGACTTTCATTAAGCCCCAGTAACATACTAAATTACATGCCCATTTGGACAAAAGTGAAGGAAAACTTGGGACTGGTAATGCATGTATGACCAAAGTTACTAAGCCCCACCAACATGTGATTGTTCCCTCTGATTGGACCAATATTTATAGCAAAAAACAAGGGGTTCAGAAAAAGTTGAAGGAGAACACATCTGCCCTCTGTGAGCAGTCAGTGGACTGTGTCTCTTCTCTTTCCCTTGAAGGGTTGCCTTTAGGTGACCTTTGCACCTCCAGCTGTGTTAGAACATGTCAGAACCTGAAATGCACAAAATTCTCAGAACTTTGGGCTTGTAAATCAAAACTTAGAATTAAACACAGGATTTAATCTGAGACCTTGGAAAAGGCTGCTAAACTTGAGTGCTAGAAACAAATAAGCGGATTTCTAGTTTAAAGCAGAGGCACATTAAGCTAAGTAGAAGAAAGTTTAGAGTTTTGAAGTGTAGTACTGTAGGCTTGTGTCTCTTAACATGATTAGCCAAGAAAGCTTACACTGTAGCATAAGTCCATAAGACAAAATATTAAGGGTTGGGTTAAAAGCATAAATATCCTTGTTGGCAGTGTTTTATTAGTTAGAAAATCCTTAAAAGGTCTTGTAACTACAGATCTTGTGACCTTCTGAGCCATGCTGTAAAGATGTGAGTCAAACTCACCCGTCCTGCTTATGTAGATGATAAGAAAAATAAATCGAATCATCTAAAGCAACCCAGAAGTCCCATCTCTAATTTATTCAAAATTCCTTCAAAATCCCCACAAAAACATACTTGGGAATATTAATTTATTTATATACACATTTATCTATCTATCTGTTACTAGATTGCTCTAATTAAGCTTTCTCTTCCAGCACATACCAATACATACTAATACTCTGCAGTTAGTGCATTTATCATGGGCAATCCTCAGCATGGCTTTCTGTTGTTTCAATGAAGTGTGTGAATCATGTAAGTCCTCATTGAATACAAGCATGCCCACAGTACTGGGCTGGTTTGAACTCAACCAGCCTTAATTGGCTATATTCAAAAATTAACCTCAGCCACACCCAGCCTCTCTTATCTTAGAATATCAGCTGGAATCCAAGGGGGGGTATTTTTTGCTAAATACCTACACACTTAACACAACACTGCTGAAATTAGTGCTTTGTTTTCTTCAGGTTTTTTTTTTTTTAATGCATTTTTGAAAGCCGTATATTTATCAGTATATTGAAAAATACTCATATCCAATCCTAAAATTAAAAAATGAAATCAATCTGTTAGCACTTTTATCTTGTCTCTCCACCAAATGCCAAATTGTTTCCTACCTGACATGAGACCATCCACAGCCTGTGTTCCTTTAAATATCTTAAATAATTAGTTATCTTTTTGCTACCTTCAGAGACAAATTCAATACCTGGTGTATTTGTTCTGTCCTTTTTGCCATCTCCCATATGGGTTTTTGCTCATCCATAGTGCCATTGAACAGTATTGCTATTGAAATATGGACATTTTCCAATATTGTATTCACACAAGGTCATTTTGGGGGAAAATGACTTAATTTAATGGTAAGACAATGTCAGTCCTAGCTGCATTAAAGAAATAGCAGTCCTGTTCCAGACTGGCAGTAATAGTAAATAAGTGATAAAATAGCCCTGAAATCTGGATACTTCTGCTACTTTGCCACAGTCCAGTCTCTGACCAAGAATCTCACAGAGACAGCAAATATTAATGAAAATTCTGTGTGATTGTTATTTCTGCAAACAAGATACTTCAATCTTGAAAGAAATTTAAATGTGTAAGCAGAGTCTTCACTAGCCTTCCAGGCTCTGGTACTCCACAAATTGATTATTTCTAAGGTCTTATACTGTTCTTTATACACTACCTCTCCTCTCCTCTGAGACTGACAGGCTAAAAGCACAAACCAGACTGGAAAGTCTCAGCACAGATGGTGCTGAAGACTGAAGGCTGTACTGGAGCCATAACCAGCTACACATATAACTGTATAAAAACTATATAAAAACTGGGACAATTTGTCTTGAAAGTTGCAGCAAAAGAAGTGTTCTCTCGTGTTAATTTTGTAGGAATTGCCAGTATCATTTACAGATGGCCAGACATGATTAATCAGATGGAACAAGTTTGAATTTGTCTGTTTGTATTTAGGGTCCCTATAAGACCTGTATAGACAATGGCCAGAAACTGATCAAATCCAGGAAGCATAGGCTATGAATATACATTTTTTTTTTTAGCATAAAACAAAGAAAAAAAAAGAAAAAATAATTAAAAAGGATTCTGAGACGTCTGGGTTGGGCAGAAAAAGATATCATTGCTTTGAAACTTGGATATCCAATTTTGCTCATATAAAGAGAAAAATTAAAATATATAATATGTATTTAGGGTTTTGTTTCTGAGTTTCAAAAGAATAGTAAATTTTGAGGCTGGTTTAGTACAATTTTTTCCAGCAAGAGAATGGGAGGAGAACTTGTAAGGCATTTTTTTTCTCAGCATTCTACATTCCAATGCAGTTAGGAACAGGTAGAGATTTAAGGTTACAAGAGATGGTAACTTTCCCTGCAAGATAAAGATTGTGACATGAGGGAAAGGCAGTGGATGGTGTCTGTACAGACATCAGTCTGACAACTGTCTGCCATAGCATTATTATGGAGTAACTGTCTGCTCAGGCTTTGATGTGTGAACCCTTTGCTGCATGAAATGTGCCTGTCTGGCCGAGCCCAGAGAGTGGTGGTGAATGGAACTGAATCCAATAAGCAGCCAGTGGAACACTGGTAGTGTGGAACACTGGTAGTGTTCCACAGGGCTCACTACTGGGACTGGTCCTGTTTTAACACCTTTATTGATGATTTCAATGAGTAAGCTCAAACCATTGAAAAAAAGTCTAACAGCAAGATCCCAATAAGTTTGCAGGTGACACCAGCTTTGGTGGGAGTGCTGATCTGCAAGGCTCTTCAAAGGGATCTGAACAGGATCAATGGGCTGAGATCAACACCATGAGCTTCAAGGCAAAGTGCTGGGTCCTTCATATAGGTCACACCAACCCCAGGCAGCACTAAAGGCTTGGGGAAGAGTGGCTTGAGAGCTGCTCAGCTGAAAGGGACTTGGGGGTGCTTATTGACTCCTGTCTGAACCACTCCCAGGTGGCCAAGAAGGCCATTGGCATCTTGGACTGTATCAAGAATAATGCGGCCAGCAGGATTTGGGAAGTGATTATCCCCCTGAACTTAGCACCAGTGAGGTCTCACTGAATGGCATGTTCAGTTTTGGGCCCTCACTACAAGGACATTAAGGTGCTGGAGCGTGTCCTGAGAAGGGCAGCAGAGCTGGTGAGGGGTCCAGAAAGCATGTGTCTTATGAGGTGGGATTGAGGGAGCTGGGATTGTCTAGTGTGGAAAAGAAGAGGCTCAGAGGAGGCTTCATGCTCTCTACAACTACCTGAACGGAGGTAGTTATAGAGAGTTGGTCTCTTCTGCCATGCCTTAAGTGAAAGAATGAGAGTAAATGGTCAAAGGTGCACCAGGGAAAGTTTAGATTAGATATTAGAAAAAATATATCACTAAAGTAATGGTCAGGTATTGCAATAAACTGCCCTGGGAGGTTGTGGAGTTCCTGGAAGTGATTGAGAGATGTCTGGATGTGACGTGTGGGGATATTGTTTGGGGTGATTACGGTGGTGCTGAGTTGGTGGTTTCACTGGTTGATCTTGAATGTCTCTTGCAAATTTGATAATTTTATGTTTCTGTGTCCTAATCAAAATTTAAATTGAGAATCTTTTTAAAATACCAATATTCTTTAATAAAATGCAATAAATTATTTAAAAAGTGTTGATACATATAAACAGGCTCTTTCTTTCTCACGTAAACCTAAAGCATGAATCAAAATGAATCTATTTAAATTCTTTGTTTAGTATATAGAAGAATCTTTGTCTAAATAGGATTCTCTATTCTTATAGTTATTTAAACAAGCTTTTGGCAGCTTTATGTTTCAAATACAGCTTAACTGGTGTGGAATTTACTAATTTAATCAAAGAAATCATTAATTTAACTTTAGGTATAGCTTTTTGCAATATTGCAAACATGTAACTGAATAGATTAATGTTTTTCATAGTGAAAAACAACCTTTCATGCAGGTTATTTTGGTATCGCAAGTGCTTATTATATTCTCTGCTCTGAATTCAAAAAACAAAGTTATTTATCACCCACTTTTAAAAAAAATCTTTAGAAGCTACTATTTTACTCTTTTCTTGATTGTAGCTGAATTGAACACACCTTAATGCACTTAAGTAGGACTTACACAAAAATATAGAAAGTAGTAGGTCAATCTTAAAATTATTACAATTTTGGTCACCTGTTTTCTCAAGTTAATGCATCAGAAAAATTTCAATTTCAATGCCCTGACATAAATCAAAAATGTTTTGAATGATTCTTTAATGTTTTTTAAATATAGATGAGACTTTTGTAAGCTAGAAAGAACATAAAATATTTTACATTTCATCAGTAGTAAACGAGGACAGTCAAAAAAGACATACATATTTCCTGTTACTGTCTTAATCAATGGATTGTCACGCTTTAATTGGTATGTAGAGAATTTAATTGGTTACCAAATAGAAAGTAGAATTATGCATATCTAATATGCATAAATATTCATGACAGAATTAAAAATTGTGTGTTTTTATATGCACTTTTATTTCTTCAGCAGTTGCTTGGCTCAATTTTGTTGTTTGGCCTGGTGAGAAAACTAAATTAGTGCAGAATTACAATTGCCTCTCTACGACTAAAATTTTATATTAAAAAATCTGAGTATCAACTAATATGAATAGTTTTGTTGTTTTTTTTTTTTTTAATTCCAAATTGAGATATTAGAACATCTAAGCATCAATATTGTAAATTTTTTTTGGTGCCTAGAGCCACCATTCAACAAACTTGGCGAAATTGAATAAAATATGCTTTACAAATAAATTAATTGCTCTGCACTGAAAGAGGTCACTTACAATAACAGGATCCAGCAGTCTTTGCACATTAGCACTAACAAGTTAAATCATTGAGACACAATGATGGGATTGTATCCTTCAGAGAGAAAATGGAGGCAACACAATAGGCCATTGAAAAACCCTATTGAGCAAACAACATTGATTGAAAGCATGAACAGGATATTGACTCTGTTAAAAAAAAGACAAATGTCATACTGTAATATAGAAAATGGTACAGTTTCATTATTATTTCAGTAATTCATCCACACATTAAGTACCGCAAGTAACATTTTAAAGTGGTATTGCAGAACAAGGCAAAATTTTCATTGGTGAGGAGGATGGAGTAAAGGATTTTATTCAGTGAAATGTTGGAAGGGTTTAGATTATTTGATTTGGAGAAGGAAGGATGGAGATTAAATGTGATAGTATAACATTAGAGTAAGGCTTATAGAACTGCAGGATCAATTTTGTCAAATCTCTTTATCTGATGCTAACTTAATAATACTTTGTTAGTTTTCAATAGTGGTTCATAGAACATTTACAGCACTGAATGGTGAAAAATAAGATCAGTGTTTGACATTCTGTAAGTAAAGAATGTATGAATGTACATGAAAAAGAATGAGAATTAACATTTATCTTGACTGGATTCTTGTCAGCATAGACAGTTACACAGAAAGATGTAATGATCGACTTAATTTCTATTTCTGTTATTTTGTAAGAAATGCATACTAGTAAATTGATACAACCAAGAAGTCTCATGACAAATTTCTCTTCTCATGTCAGCTAATGTAAAATCAGGTAAAGATTTGAAAAAATCCTCTCCTTCTTAGAAATCAGTCACACTGCTAACTGACCTTGGTTCTTCCCTTTCTTACTTATGAAACTTTTCCATAAGAGCGCTTGAAAGTGTTGCATCACAAGAAACAAAAACAATTTATTGAATATTTTTCTTCTCCCAATATTTACTATAAAGGAAGCCTCATGAAATTTGCTTCATTGATGAAGGCAAGAGTGAACTCCATATTATCCAATTTGAAGTACCTCAAGGTTTGGGCTGGTGAGCACAGGTATTCCATTTTGATATATTCCACGTGTAATTCTCTTGTGTTTTGAAATAGCAGTATTTTTTGTTTAATATAATTCCATCTATGAAAAATGTAATGAAATTGGCTTCATTTCTTCAACCAGAAGAGTAATGTAATATGGTATAAATTTACAGTAGCCTGCCTCTTCTCCACTGGGTCTCTGAGTGAATCGATAAGCTACACAGTGTCTACTATAGAGGAAAGCACATGCATTCAGGTATTTAGTTGTAATTTCATACTGGTGGATTTTGTACACTGTTGCCAATGTATGCCATAAGGGTCTATGTGAGGACACTGGCTGTTCCTTTGAGAATGTCCACTCAAAGACTTTCTTAATAGGCAAGGGCATTTTCAGGAAAAGGAATGGAGAAAACAATAGGCAAGAAGCACAACCGTATAGAAGCACAAAACTGGCCAAGAGATGGAAAGAGAGTTAGGGATGAGAAGAAATCTGCTTAGATGCATTAATTGGTAAGGATACATAGAGTGTGGAAATGTTTATATTTTCAGTATTGTCTTACTAACAACCTTTTCAGTTTAGGAGAATGTGGTAAACAAGGGGAGCAAACACAGAGAAACATAAAACTTGACGATGATGCTCGAGACCATAAAACTTGACCATGTGACTTGTGATGAATGTTTGTGCCTGTAAGCAGAGAGTGCACACATGTGCACACATGCCTGCACTTGTGAGCTGCTGTCTCTAACAGAGGAGATGGGAGGTGGCTGGCTGCACTTGTGTCTGATGTGAGCCCACAGGGGAGGCTGAAGGTCTTGTCTGTCAGTCTGTATGACTAACCATGTCAATGTCCTTGGTAAATCTGGGTCTGGGTCTCTGTGTGTCTGTAATTGAGTCCCTGTTGCTGGGATATGGGACTGGGATATCTGATACTGGTTGAAACTGCAGAGGAAGTGCTAGTCCTGTCTCCAGCCTGGGCAGAGATATTGGGTCCCTGGGCACCAGTCTGGGCTCCAGCAGCTGGCAAATCTTGGGCTGCTGAAGAAGGATATGTGAATTTATAGTTTACCTATAGAAGATCATGAGCTGAGCCCTTCCATCATACCTCAGCAGGTGCTATAGAGGAAAAGATTCAGAAAATTAGTATTTCTTAACTTTTATCAAAGTAAATATGTTTTCTTTGTGCTATTATATTTTAGATTTCTACTGTACTGCTATGTGATAAATACTTCCATAATCATGAAAACGCTGTCATCTTCATTTGATATGGTTTCAACTGTGGGGGATTTAGTACCTGCAGAAGAGATGGTTGGTGCCTTGTTTCCTGGTTGAATGCTTTTCCTATCCACTTCACTAGATTGTAGTTGTTACCTCTTTTCACCAGCTGATATACAAAGTCAAGGGACTGGCTCTGCATTGGAAATGACCATCAAGTGTGCTTCAGGTATCAGTACCCATGGAGCATCTAGTTTAATAACATTTTTCAGTAGTTTGAAATTAGTCTTTTTAGTAGATTGCAATTTAGAAAGAGTATAGTTTACTCTCCACATAATAGAGAGTCATCAAAGCTGTATGCTTCTATTTGTTTATTTATTCATATAGTTATTCCATTGCTCATGTGAAGGTTTCATTCCAAAGGACCTTTTCCTTTGTGAGCTGTTAAGATGTCCACATATTAGTGCACCAAATAACTACCCAGCTTTATTTCAGAGGCAAAATTTCCTCTTTTCCCCTCAGGTGTTATTTCCATTTCTGTGTCAAGAACATCTCATCATGACATTTTGAGGACTAAATTTATTTCTGAAACTGCTCCAGCAAAGCTCACCTGATTGTGTCCTATTGAGGACAATATGTTCCTTATAGAAGATGTTAAAAAAAAAAGAAAAGTGAACTTTAGGTTTCCAATGAAGGAAGAAGGCTACTTATGAAGGAAAGAATTGCCTATGAAGGAAAAAGTTGCTTAGGTGGTTTGTCATGAACTACCTGCATAGCAAGGTAGATAACTACCTGATTTTCTCCAATCAGACCAGGCACCTGGACGTGACAGCAACTGCAAATGAAAACAATGTGCTACAGTTTATCCCTTTGCTGTAAGACTGTTTTTAGAAGCATTTTGGGAGGCATTTTTCTACCTGGGATCATAATTCTTAGTATGATTTCTTAGTCTGGAACACCAGCCTGGGTCATCTTTTTGCAGGATCAAACCAAAACAGTCATTAATTTCTTCTAAAGTCACATCCTTTTCTTTTTAAGAGAAATGGGATTGTCATTCATCTCTTAACTTTGCCTTGTAGCAATATTCATTTATCCTATTGGAATCATATTACATTCTCTTGGCCAAACTGCTATGCTCCAAAAGAAGGAGATGGATGGGACCACAAAGCTGTGAAGTAATGATGATTTGGCTCTTACACTCATATTTTCCCAAGGAAGAGTAGAAGAATCATAGAACTATAGGAGCAAATATTACATGGCCATCTATTTAATTTCACAATCCAATCACTATTTATTTTTTTAAATTTTGCTCTTAAACATCTTTAGAAACTGTGAAAAGTCTGTTTTCTTTAGCATCTTCATAAACAATTCTTATATATTTTGAGCCAATTAGACCCCTTCTTTGAAAAGAAAACTGTCCATGAAAACAGCTCTAGGTACTAATTACCACTATGGGTAGATCTTTATTTATTATTCCTTAAGTGCAAATATTTTTTACTGGGACTTTCTAATTTATTTGCTACAGCAAGAGATTAAAAAGAAGCTCTTTTGTAGAATGTGGGAAAAGGAAAAAAAAATAGACCAATGTAAATGGCCAATGTGAATGTGTCTTCACTTGAAACTAAACTGAAATTGCACCTACATTATCCAGGTTACATCCCAGGAGATCCTGCTCTGACTTGTTTCCATTTTTGCCATTGTTGAAATTTCTAAGAAGAACCAGATTTTGCAAATGTTTTACTTTAAATGAATCAACATAACCTGAAAATATAGGAGGTCATATTTTTAGAAGGTGATTGGGTAATTAGAACTTTTGTCATTTTATGTTAAAGCATAAAATTTAACAATTTATTTCACCAAGGGGATTTTCTATTCTGCACAGACAGATATGTCTTTGAAGAAGATGAGGACAAAGATTCCCTGAAGGAAATTCATGAGCCACTATCTTTTAAAGAGACAGCACAGGCTATATAATATAGGTCAACAACAAAAGATGTAAATCCAGAGTTAATCCAAAAAAGAATTCTCTGGCTCTCCACGTTAGGATTTAATCTCAGGTTGGTCTTCAATTTAATTTAAGAGTACAAGGATTCCTACTAATATAGGAAATCAACCTACATACTGTCCCCTGTTGATATCTCATATTATTCCAAATTGAAAGGTTTGATATAAATTTGTCTTCTTAACTGGTTCTGTGCATAAAAATAAACTTCCTACATGTAAATGAATAAATTATTTAATTTTGTCAGTCCTTTGGAGGAAAAAAAGAGGAAAAAAAGCCAAAGAGCTTTTTAAAGAGATATTTAAAACTTTCTATAGGATATAGCTAATTATTTTTATATGTAGGCTGCATTTAACTTTACACAGTCTGAACTGTGTTCCCCCTTGTTTGAATTGCTCTGCTCTGAGCTATTTATTTACGTTTAACAACACTGAGAAAGCTTTCAGAACTGTGAGAAAATAGAAATATCAAGAGGTGATCTAGGCCACTTTGTAAAGACAATATAAAAATGTCAGGATTTGGTAAAGATGTTCAGAGTGTCACAAAGTCTGGTAATATAAATGAAGATAATTTTCTTTTGTTTGAGTTCTGTGGCCCATATAAGATAGATTGTACATAAAAGTGAAAGGCTAAACTTCATTTTACTCAATCTCCAAACACAAAGGTAATTTCTCAAGGTGCTAAGCATAAAATATCAGCTGAATAACTGTGTATGACATTGGACTCTAAGTATGAGATTATGTGAGAGGATTGATATTGCTTTTATGAAAGTGAAATGAGTATTAATAAATTTCTTCCTTTTTCTGAGTGGACCACCCACATTAAAGTGGTGCCAAGGGTTTTTTTCTATTCTTAAGCTCAGATATACTCAGCTTCTCTTTACATTTGTAAAGATCATTATTCAGCCACAGTCTTAACTATGCACTAAAGCATACAAATAATCCATTGAAGCATTCTTCTGAGACACTCTGTTTTCATTCTGAAATGTGTTTTCTCTACATACTTTTGATATGCCCTCTCTAGAGGGCACAACCTGTCAATATGTCACACTGCTGCTAGATTTCATGCATTAACTCCACCAAATACTTCTGAACAATTTGGTAGGAAGCACTCATTGCATTTAGAACACTGCATTCCCATGGATCTGATAGGGATTCCAGTCCAACTTCTGTCATTTCCTTGCACAAAACTGCTTTTCATGACTCTCAAGCAGAATTACTCCTTCCTACTAGAAGTGGTCTCAGTATTTGCTGGTGACAAACTCTGTGCTTGATGACTGCAGGAATGATTGTAGGAATGTAACGAGCTTCTGGCACTGTATGGTGCCACCAGGCACTCTGTTAAGGGAGTTACAGCAAGTTCTTCAAGAAGACAATAATATTATCTCAGAGATTTTGTTTGCCTGTTAAGAAAAAATCAAATCAGTCTCATGAAGGAAACAAATCTACTTTGCAATGAAACATCAGCTAAATGAATGAACAAAGAGATATCCTAAAGTATGTGTCACAATTTTATAATAATAGAGTCATTCTGAAAACACTTGTTGTGAGTCCTTCATGTGTGCTGGTAGCTGCCAGCAGTGAGTAACACACAGGAATAAAGTGGAAGACCTTCTAAAGGGTCTCCCTTATGCTGTTGGTGGGTCCCTGAAAAAGTCAGGCAAAGCTCCTTCCAATGCAGCAGAACTTGGAAACAGGGACTTGGCTTTCCTGGAACACCAACAGACAAATTAAACACTAAGGCTTGAGGAAATCTCCCATACTGAGGGTTAAGGAAATCTCCCCTTTTCACATGACAAAAAATATTATTTAGAATTATTAAATAAATCTTTGAGCAATCTGCTCTGAACAGAACATCTTACCTTCAAATTGTGCATATGTAGAAATTGTTAGTACTTTGTACATTTCTAATACTGAAACATACTTAATGAATTAAAAATTACTCAAGTTCAGCATTGGTCTCCTGTTCTTATCTCCTGTTCTTATCTCCTGTTCTTATCTTCTTATCTCACAAAAAAAAAAAAAGTGAATTTAATGGACATCTTTGTTTATTGTTGCAAATATACTAAAAAATAATCCATTTTCCTCTAGTGCAAATGAATTTTGCAAAGGAATATGCCCAAATTTAATATGTAAAAAAAAATTTGAAAGTAATTCCTCACAAAAAATGGGGACTAGATGGTTTTGATCAGAAGAGGTAAAAGGATTAAACCATGAAAACATCAAGAAGCATTAGTAGTCCAAGTTTTTTTTTTTTTAATATATGAATGTGTGATTTTTACACAGCTCTAGAGATACATAAACAAAAAGTAGAAAGAAAGAGAGCTTTGATAGATTTAATACTTTGCTTGCTGTCATTCTTTTATAAACTTTTCACATTTTACTACAGCTGTATTTCAGATATCTGATATTTTTCTGACTCCTAACTATTCCACAGAAATCTTCCTCTGAGCCCTGAAATCCACTAAAGGTCAAGCTTGCTGTCTTCTAATTCAAATAGAGGGTGACAGAAATACTGCTAAAACTCCATCTTTTGAAGATCAGGTCTGAAGTAAATAGATATGAAAAAGATACTCTTCTCCAGCAAGAGAATGAAAAAATATGTTTAAAATATTGGAAAGCTGATTCAATCTCTAGCATCAGAGAATGAATCTCATTATGCCTGTCATTATTTTGTGGGGTGTCTCATTAGGGAACTTATGTCACATAAGAACATAGACAAAGCAGCAAAATGTTAAACAGACAGGATCAGCATCACTAATTAGGTAAGATATACATGTATTTCTTTAGAGTAGAGATAGGAAACTGGAATTAAGTTATCATCAGATAATTCCCTTTGTATTAGATAGTTCTCTCTGATTTCAGGTGTGGCAGATTGAGGCCATCTACCTGCTATTCAGAAAAGCATTCAAATTAAAAAAAAAAAAAAGAAAGAGTTATGGTTGGCTCCTTTTTTATTTCGTATTCCAGCAGCTAAGAACATTTCATCACTCTAAAGTAGGATTTGCATGAGGGCTAACTCTTTTAACCAGGTTCTCAGTGACCATTCCAAAAAGCTCCTGAAAAAGTACAAAGGCATTCTCCTCTTGTCTATTATTTCATAAGGAAGGGACCACTATCAAAACAGGAGCATTTTATTTTAGGTATCATCTTCTACCTCTTTGCAGTTACTAAAAAAGACTCTTAACAAAAAACTTTTAATGTAATGAAAATAGAGGAAACAAGAATTCATGCACCTTTTAAAAATGAAGCAATACTTCAATTTTTAATGTCTATGTTAAAAACTTTATTTGATATCTTTAGATCATATTATTAGAACAAGAAGCAAAGACAGAAAATAACAGAGAAAATTAACACTTACCACTCTCACCACAGTTGGATTGAAACTGAAATGCAATTTGGAGACTTTTCTAGTTTGGTACTGTCTTATTTGGGGATTATTACAACATTATCCCTAATGTTTTGCAGTAAAACTAATAAAATAAAAAGCTTTCTTCAAAGGAGAGTGTACGTTGCTAATAACGTACACTCTGCTTTGAAGAAAGCTTTTGCCAGGAACTCTCAAAAAGATCCACACTGTTCTGCAGCTGCTATCAGATAAATCTCTGGTTTTAGTTTTATAGTTGCTTGGGAGAGAAAATATGTGTTGCCTTATCCCTTTCATTTTTATCTTGAATTCACCATTTACTTTTTTTTTTTAAATCTAATGCAGTAATCTTTTAAAAATTAATTGATGGACTAGTGAGGGGAGATTAACTTTCTAGTGTGGCTCTTTGTGAATCATAGCTGCTATGCAGGCTGAAATAAGATAGTCATAGAACAGCTATTTCACACCATCCTGTATTAGTCAGTGTTCTCCACATAATCAGAATGTAATTAGCTGGAAGAATGAAGCATGAGCACGGCTGATGGCATGGCGTTGTTATATGAATTTTTTTTTTATTTATTTTGTCTTCCTTGTAATTAAAATAAAGTTGATGGACACATCTATAAATACAAACCAGTAAATTACTGTGGTGGTGCTGGTCAATTGAGTCAAAGAAAAATTATATTTTTTCCATGTATTACTAAAATATTTATAGGACCTAAGATAATGACAGTGATTAGCAGTACAAGACATTCAAAAAGATCTTGTTTGATTTCTGAAGGTGCTTTTAGACTTGTTTTCTTTATTCCTTGCTAATACTGCATCCAGAGGCCTGTGGTCTTTCTTTCTTAAGTTCACTTGGAGCTGCCCCTGAGACCAAAGACGTAGTAAGAAATGAAATGGAATACAGTGCTTCTCTTTCTGTTTTTATCTGTGCAGGCCTGGCCTCTTTAGTGAATTTAGGCTGAGAACAGCTTCCTTTCTTTCCAGGTTTGTCCCTCAGGTAAAGTTTTGTCTCTACCCATCATACTTGCTCTTACTTTTGGAACAATATATTTTTTATCTGAACTAACTTTTGCTGCTGCTTATGCTGTTAAATCTCATACCTTCACTATATAGGCACAGATGTGACATGGATGACTGTTTCCAAAGTATTTATTCTTCCCAATGTCCCTTCTCTGAGCATTTTGGTGAAACAAAACAAATGAGTAGAGAGATTCTAGCATTAGGATTAGCATTCTGACCGAATTTCCCAATCTTATCCTTATCAGGTCAGAATAAAGTTTAAGCTTTTCATCCCTTCCTGAGCTATTTATGTTATTTAGACAGATCCAAATGCATACATTTCATCCAAATTTTATTCAGAATCAGTTTTCTTTTCAAATGTTTAGAGTACTATTTCCCCCTCCCCTCAAAATTGTTTGGATTTTCTTTTGAACATCCTTTTATCTCTTACTTCATGTCTTACATGGAAAATCTTTTGATCTATTTTCAAGGTCATTCTAGGACAATAGCACTGCTCAGAGAGAAGCATGAGTTTTTAAGGAGCTGGTTCAGTTTTCTGTAATGGCACCTGTGAACATAATGTACATATATCAAATGCATTTTCATATAAGATATGTACCCGTGTGTAAAGTTAAGGGCATCTGTGTATATACCAGAATACAGATATACATGTTCATGGGTATAAATACCAAGTTATATGGTATTGTATTTTAGACATATTTAAAACCAAAACCAAATTACTTTTAATAGGTTTTTGTATGCTCCTAGAGATAAAAGCAAGCATGCATATATGCATGAATAGAAGATAAACCCTGTCTTGGAAACACTGCATGTTATCCAAAATACGGTAACACCTACTTATGTGTTTTTTCTTCCACTTCTTCCACTATCTAAATCACAGAGATTTAGATAACTGTTTCTTAGAGTACGATTATTTTTCCTCTGTTTCAAAGAAAAATACAGCTCATTAGCCTAATGCTATGTGGAAGCCGACTCCAACCCTCCATTTACACTAGCTGATAGAAGCTGAAGTAGAATTTGAACAGTTTACTACATAGTTCGGGTATGATATTTGGGTAATTTCACATTTATTGAAGAAGTTATTAAAAGAAAATATGGTGACACAGGCTATAAATTCCTGAACGAAAAGAATATATCATGGACAGTTGATATTTGAGATATGTACTGAAATCGATTCTAATAACAGAAGTCTTTATCCTTTACACATCAGTAAACAAGAAAAGGTCAAGTATGGCTTAGAGAAACACTTCAAACGTATTCAGCTCCAAATTCTTCTTGTTTATCTTCTTACTCCAAATTCCTTTGTGAAATTACAAACAATATTTCTTCTAGCTTAACAAAATAATGATAATAATATCAGTCTATTCTGCTGATCAATACCAGAATATTCCTGTCACTTTCCTAAAAAGGTAAGCTTCTCAGTCAAAAGTGAATATTTTTCTGTATGTGTTTTGTGTAGTTTACAAAGTACTACAAAATGCAAGATGTATTATGGCTAGGACATTGTTATTTGGAGAATACACTCATGAAAAAGCAGCCAGAGAAGTGGTCTTTGAACGACCTGTGCCCACCCTTGAGGAGCTGGAAGTTCAACATGGCTGAGTGCTACGTGCTGCACCAATGTGCTGCACCCAGGTCGGGGAAATTTCCTGTCCTGATTTCAGCTGGGATAGAATTAATTTTCTTCTTAGTAGCTGTTACAGTTCAATGTCTTTTCTATTTAGTATGAGAATAATATGAGAAACTGATAATTTGTGTGTTCCTAGAGACTGCTTGTCCTACAATCAAGGACTTTTGAGTTTTCCATGCTTTGCCAGTGAGGAGTGGCACATAAAGGTGAGAGGGACCATGGTCAGTACAGGTGACATGAAATGGCCAAAGGGATAATCAGTACCACAGAATGTCATGCTCAGCCTAAAAAGGGGGGATGGTTGATCATGAGGGACTGACTGCTGCTTGGGAATGAGCTGGGAATTTGTTGGTTGGTGAGCAGCAGCTATTATGCATCACTTGTTCCTCTTGGTTTCTGTTGCTCTCTCTGCCTCTGTAACTGCAATTATTATACTTATGAACACTAATATTAGCATATAAATTATTATGTTAGTGTTTTGTTTCTTTTTTCATTAATGTTTTCAAACGAATTCATAGGAAGATCAAGTCCTTGTTTTTAATCATCTAAAGATGAATTTTACCCATACACTTCCACTTCCATGTAGAAGATGTTTCACCAGTAAGGTGTGAGCAAACTGAATATCTCTTCTGTAGTCCTGGAAGACCTCTTACACTTAGTAGCCTTTGGAAATTCTTAGACCCTAAACAAGTCTTTTAAAACTAGAATTTGTCATCACAGGCAGTTCAGAAATCCCTTTAGCTGTCCTTCTTCCATTCAAAAATAATGTTGATCAAGAAAAATGCAAAATGCATAGAATATTATAAAAACAAAAGGTCAGTCATAAAAAGAGAAAAAAACTTACGTGAAGAAATCGACAATTAAAAAATGAAGAAATGTCATTCAATTTCTCTCTTAATTTTATCTGAATATTGTATCATGGTACATTAGAAGTGTCAAAAATAAAGAAATATTCCTTTCCTTGCAGCACTGCCATCTGAGTGGAATGGATCAAGTTTGTGTGTGGTAAAATTATTAAATGTAGCATGTGATCTTTGCATTTTATAGAATTAGGTTAAAAAAAACTTCAACAATGTAAAGCTTACAAGAAAGATTTGTGAGATTTAAAAACTTTAAAACTCATCCCAAGAAACTCACTTCCTCTCAAACCACAACAACAAGATATCCATTGGTCTCTTATAAAGAGTAGAGTTCCACAGCCTTTTACCACAGAGACTTAACAAGTCTAATGCAGAGATAAATACTGCTAGATTTCCATTTTCTACTAGCTATATACCTATTAAATATAGTGAAGATAAAGCACTTGTGTAGATCAGTGCTCTTCAAATATGGTTTAAAGATTTACAAGATATACCATACCTAGAGGCCTTTAGATGTTCACCATATAATCCATTATCTCCCAGAGTACACACCTGAACTGAAAGGCAGAATATGTTGTGATGTTCTAAGTGACAACAGTACTGCTACACTGCATGATCAAAAGGGATTGGCATTAAAAACTGTGTCTAAGATGACCTTCAGAGTTAGAAGGAATTAGGAAAGAGACAATGCTCACATTTTAGAAGGGTGTGTTCACTGATTCAAAAACAAATACAGAACTACACACCCATTATTTCTAACTATTATGACCCAGCTTTTGTTCTGTATGGGCAGCTGGCTGCCTCTCCTTCACCAAGACACTATTGAATATGTTATATATACTGGCTGGAACCTTCCTGGAAAACTGACCTCAAGGATAAAGGAGCAGAACAGAGCTGGCAGGTTATTTTAAGTATATTTTTTAAAACCTTGGGAAGTCTTTGATTACCCCATGTAAAAAATCAGGTAGGAAAGGCAGGAGACCAGCATGGTTGACCCCTGAACAAACTAAAGTATAAGAAGGAAATGCACTGGCAAGGGAACCAAAGATATGCATTCTAGGAAAAATACTGAGACTTTGTGCAATCATGTAGGGATGGGATGAGCAAAGCTAAGAATAAGTTGGAGTGAAATTTAGCAGAAAATGTGAAGATTTATAAGATGGGTTTATGCAAATATATTTCTCAGTAAAGGAAGAGATATTTTTCATAACAATTAAGACAAGAGAACCAGTGAAAATAAGCATGGGGAAGACTCTTTTCCCTGGCAATCTACCTTCTCTTAAGTGCTTTATCCTCAAAGCAGGGACTGGGGGAACGAATTGAGGATAAATTGAGGAGGACCAGATTGGAAGCCACCCAAGGAACCTGGACATACAAAAGACCATGTGACCCAATAAGATGCAGTATTTTAAGCAGTCTGTTCCTCTAAACTGATGAACAAATTATTCAGTCACTGTACTGATGAACCTTTCTGCATTGTTTCAGTGGCAGAAGTTCACTTCTGGCACTTTCAGAAGTCTCCATATAATAGCATATATTTTAATTCTCTGGCATTTAGTTTCCTAGCAATTTCAGTGAATACCTCTTTAAAAGTTCAAGGATAATAATTCTAAATAAAATTAAAAGTTACAATTCACGACTGTCTGTATTCTTTTCCCATTACTCTTCTTTATATTAATAGGGGTGAAACAAGGTCTTCTTTCAGCTCCCTTTAATGACAAAAGTACTTTTGAAGGAGATCTGTATGTAAATTGGCAATAATTTTGACATAAGAACCCAAGCAATAATATATTACATATAGTGTACCTAAAGGAACACAAGTGAAGATATATTATAAAGTTTATTTGATAAGTATAAACATCCCTGTTTATAAAAATTTGAGAGCAAAATTTGAGTATTGTTGACACTCCAAAATTCTCCTCCAGGACAGATTTCCTCAGTTCCCATTGTTTTAGCATATTTTGATCTCTTCAGAAGCTAACCTTATCATATAGATCACACCACTGCTCTCTAAGAGTCCCTGTTTGAGAATTTGCCATCACATCGTCTGGTCATGCTGCCATGACTTGGGAGTCAGTTCTGGAAACCCTTTGCTGCAAACAAGATCAGTGAAATAAGTGGGACAAAGCCTGTATGTATGGTCCTACCTGTCATTTGTTAGAGACACATTCTCTCTCTGTGACTTCAAATATCAGTGCTTGCTGCAGTGATTTACCTAACTGCATAATTTATTCTAGTTATACTAGGCCACTTGCTGACACCTCTACACGAACTGAGCCTTTGATGTCTATTTAAAGTTATTAAGATTTGTTTGTAGAAAACAAGTCATGTCCTTGACAGTTGCTTCCCCTTTACTTCCTTAATATAGGACCATCTGTATTTATGAATGTACTCTGGAGCACTTATTCACTTTAAGTACAGAAAGCCATAGCATAAATATACTTGTAGATTAACTAGAGTAGCTTCTGCTACTATTTCTTCTCTGTTCAGAATGATGTAATACAGAACAGGCAGGACTGGCAGAATGTAGAATTTAGACATTTTTCTGCAATAAAATAGTACTTGTTTTTATTTTGTTTTTCAGTTCTTCTCAGAAAATTTCCTTGCTGGGTAGTTTAATATTACCAGTTAATTATAATTTAATTTCAGATAAATATTTATACACACATAAATACACACATATATATATTTATATCTTTGGATAAAAAGCTTCTTTTATTTAATCTATCACATCCACATCTATATAGATATATAGTTATAATGCTGTAAATATTTTACTTCAAGAAATAATTGTAGCAAATAAACTTCCAATGCACACAAAATGCACACTTCACCATGGGCAAAATTTGACAAATAGCACACATTTTAAAATTCCTATCGTGGTTTATAATATCATCATACTTACATCTGTGACTTTCAAATAACCATAGGATTTTAAAGACTTAATGAATAGTAGGAAGTCGCCTATTTTCACTGCTAGCGCTGCATGATCAGTGGGTGCTGTATGTCCTAACCAAAATGTGATTTTTTTATTTGCAAAAATGGGGTGGGGTGTGGGCTGGGTGTTTGTGAGAATAAGCTGGGAGATTTGTGTAAAACAAATGCAGAATGTGAATATAGAAATTAAATTTTAGAGGATATTTATCCACATATAACATTGCAACACTCTTCCCTAAATATTTATTCACATAAACCCTAAGTAATTCAGGCTAAAAATACTTCAGAAAATTCTTAACAGATGACACAAACAGGCTAGAACTTCCTGGTTTTAAATACTTTTTAAAGAGAGTGAAAAAGAGAAAATATTATTAAAAGTGTTCTGGGTAAAATATATACATAAATAGCAAAAGACATGCATTTGTGTACTCCTTTTTTTCAGTAGGTTTCAAAAAAAAATTCATCTCTGGACATAAAGTCCAATTAAAATGTCACAGAGTCATGGGGTGAAGCTTACCCTAAAGCACTTCCCTGACAAAGAAGACCTTGACTACATCTGACCAGCTCTAACTGACTAGATTAATGTAGATGATCTGGAAAACAAAGACACATCAGAAAAATTGTGCAATACATAACCTCACACTTTGGGAATAAATTTGAGAAAGAAAATGGGAGGATGACAAAAAAGCAGTTGACAACTGCTCTTTGGCTTTAGATATAGAGAAAGTCAAAGAGATTGTCCAGAGGCTGCTTGACTAGAAAAGTCTTTGCAGGCTTAAGCCATAAGTCTAATATAGAAAGTAAAAAATAGTTTTAAAAACCAGTCCTTTGTGGGGGCAGAAACATGTCCCTGTATGTTGACAGTGCAGATAGCAGAGTCTGGAGAGGAGATATTATAAAAAAGATGCTGGACCCCCAGCTGGGCCAGGCACATCCAGGGGTGGGAGTGAGCTCCCTGTTGCCCAGGGCCCATTTGGTGGGAAGGGGAAAGAGGCCATCAGTGGTCTGTGTGGTGTAGAGTAGAAATTCTTATCTGTGGATATAGATCTCCATCAAAGAGAAATAGCCTAGTGAGAAAGACAAGACCAGGGAATAATGACAGAAGGGGAAAGGAAACGATATGAGAAAATGCTTTCAGTTTTTATTTGAGATGCATCATTTTTGTATGCAAGTACCTATAATTCAAAATTAATGTTTCTTACCTTCCTTGAATATCTTTTCACTCCACTATACCACTTTATCTGAATCACTAACATCTTGATAATACTTTCTGTGTTCCTAGTTTTACCCCAGAGAAATTGCATTGGCTCCAGACAGTTTCCTCTGATCTACGTGAGGATGATGAAGATGAAACTCTAACTGTTTGATTTCCACTGAAACACAATGAGGAAAACCATGTTATAGGCTTTTGACATAGTCTAATTTGTTGCAGGTTCAGGAAATTAGTGTTGTAAAAATACTCTCTCTTTTCCATATTTTTAATGTCCACTTTAACATTTACAGCTACATTAACTTTGCTATAAGTGATTCAATTATTTATAAATTCCTTATTTCTAAAATAATTTATATTAAGCATAATTTGTGCCCTCCACAACTTATTTTTTCCTATTAATTTACTTTTCCAAATTCTTGACCCTGCTAGAAAAGCCTATTTTTATTAGTGGGACTGTGCTTTTGTGACATGAAGAATGACATTTGATCTACTTGTTTGACAGAATTCAGTAAATGGATGACTAATTTGAAGCTCTTTATACTAGTGATAGCTGGATTGCTTGATGGAATAAGTAGCTCTACCTTCTTTCCAGTTCTTATATAGTTTACAATTACTAGACATGGGTAAGAATAAATTCACCACTTTCATAAATAGGAGTTTTAAAGGAACAAAAATATCATCCAGGGTTTTGGTTTGGGTTTTTTTTGTTTTCTTTTGTTTTAGTTTGGTTTTTATTTTTGGAGTTTCTTTGTTGTTTTATTTGGTAGGTTTTTTTGGGGGGTGTGTGTGTGTGTGTTTGGTTTATTTTGTTTTGTTTATAAAACAGTTTTTGTAATATTGTAGCTATTTTAAAATCTTCTTTATATCACTGACCTACACTTCATATCCAGAAAATTTACTGGTTAAAAGAGCAACTACAGTTATGAACACCGCTTGTGATAGTGCACTCAACACATCAAAGTTACATTTTCTGCCTATGAAGGAGTAACCTTTTAATATAACCAAAAAATGACTGAATTTTCTGCCCTATATGTCTTGAGACTTCATTTGAATTGTACAAATTACTCTGACTCTGACCTTTTCATGCAAGATAAGTCAAATGTGGTGACATTATCAAAATCTGTATTTTATTATTTTATATTCATAATTTCTTAACACTGTAAAGAATATTTTGTCATCTTTTTTCTTCAATTGAAATAAAATTTCATTTTATTTGACTTTTCAAACAATTAAAACTCTACAAGTCATGTCTGTGAAGAAAATATGTTTTAAATATTTTTTCAACAGTTTTATATTTCTATTTCACCACTCAAACACAGTTCTCAAGTAACAGATGTTACTGTGGGTTTTTTTATTCTGAATTTCACATATTGAAAGATAGAGAAACAGTGAAAATATCATGAATTTAATATCTTCCCACATAAAAATGTTATTAGATGTGCATTTAGAAAATGGAAGTTGAATTTTTGTATTGTGGGAATTTTACACTTCTTGCCCTTTTAGAAATTTGTTGTGGAGAGAGTGTGGTCTTAACTGTAGCTTAACTTGGTGGAATATGTTGTGAAAATATGCACTTCAAGGTCTTTGATCATGCATTTTTTATGGGTTGATACCACATTTCTGACAACATGTTTGACAACTGTTCTCTCATGCAGCCGGGGCATTTTCCAGTGTTGACAATCCTCCACCTCAGGCTGATCCCTTACAATCAGATTCTTCTGTCCTACTGCCAGATTACACTAAGGGCCAGTCACAGCACATGGAGAGACCCAGGGAGACAAAAAGAGCAGTGATGGGCAGAGGAAACCTTGTAACCTGGTGAGGCCTGTGGCACCCAAATCAGTGATTCCTTTGTCTGCAAAAGACTGAGCACCTTCTTGCCTTGGTACAAAACCCACTAAGGTGAGCAAACCTGTGGCCTCCAGAAAGCATTGCAATTTGAAGAGTGCTGCTGGAATAAGGGAGACAAGGCTTATTATGGTTGCAGGGGAAAAGTACTTTTGTGCAGATGTTATTATGGAACAGTTTAAAGGTATTGTGGTCACTTGTGTAACATTGTGGTGTGCTTAGAGGAAAAGTCAAAAGGGAGGAAAAAGAGGGATCAAGATGGATCAGAGAGGAGCAAGTGTAGGCAATAGAGAGAAAAGTGGATGAAAGCAGCTGCCTGTTGATGAAAGCAGTATGCAAAAAGAGGTTGGAAGTAGATTGAAATTGACTGTCCCTGAACTAAAGCTGGCTTTGCAAAGGCAGTTTCAGAAACTAAATCCATCTCTTGTATGTCTGTTTATATGATATTTGATACACTTCCAGTAAAACTGTTGATCAGTTGCAAAATCAGCAGGTTTTCTATTGAATTTGAACTAAAGAACCCAACCTTAGAAATAAAAAAATCAAATGAGAGAAAGCAACCTCTTTCTCATAAAACTTCACGGTTTGGAAAATTTTGTATTCAGGAATAAATCTAATAAGAAATCACTTCAACTAGTTTAGGTTGTTGTATTGGCAACTCAAGCAATATTCTTACCTGCAGTGATTTAGGTTCACCAGTTTGAGATTTCTTGGCTAATGCACCAGTTAATGTGGTGGGTTTCAGTGCTGGCCAAGTATCAGTGCACCCACTAGAATATACTTAATTATTTCTTGCTGCGAGGTAGGATTAGGAAGAAGGCAAAGCAGATTCAAAACTTTAAAAGGATATAAAGAAAGCTTTATTAACATTAACTAAAAGAAAGCATAATAAGAATCAGAATAAAACCTTTAGAACACCCCTCCTCCCCCTACAACCTTTTCTTTCTTACTCACAATGTACAGAAACAGTTCAGTCACTTTATTACATCTAGAATTGTCTATCTTCAATTTACATAGGGAGAGGAGTCCCTCTAGTAAGTTTATGGAGACTTCTCCACTAGAAAACAGTTCTCTAATGGCTTCTAATTTTCATGAATAGCAGCCACCCAGAAAAATCTGCAATCGTGGAGTCCCTCCCACTTTTCACAGCTTTTCCCACAGGTGTGTGTGTTTATGGGCCTTGCCAAGTTATGGGGTACTATTTTAAGGATGAGCTGTTCAAAAGCTGATGGTTCTCTTTAATTATCTTGGAGATCATCTTCATCTCTGGGAACAGAGGTTTTCTTCTCTCCCTGGGGCTGCAGGGTTTTCATTACCCTTCTTGCTCTCTATTCAAACTTCACAAAAAATTTACAGCTATTTCATTTGCTGGCTTCAGCACAGGTTTAAACAATCCATCCCCCTATATTCTTTCAACGAGTTATAGGGAAAAAAGTTTGATGCATCAATTACATTCTTCTCCATAGCTTTACAAGAAGATTTCAGCCTCAAGATCCAGGCACATCCTCATCCCTCCCATTTAGTACTTGACTTCCTCTTTATTGTCTTCAATATCTTTATTGAAGTTGCTCCTCTATTTACCTGGCCTGGCCTGGCCAGGCTGAGACAGAGGGGCAAGGCTGGCTGTGTTACTCTCAAGCTAGAAGATTCAAGGCAGAATTCCTAAAATGTTTCATTTTTAACATAGGTGTTCACAAAAGCCTATCGGCTTTCTCAGTAGTTTAACAGATTGTCTATTCTCAAAGCTAATTAGTTATTAGTTTTTGGCAGACAGTGAAGAAGCTGCTAGCAGCTTCTCTTAGAACATCACTTTCGTGATGCAAAACTAACACATTACCCTATAGATTCAGGTTATGTGTCAAAAGAAAATTTAATGCTACCAAGTACTTTGCACATTCTCTCTGACTGCTTCATGAATAATTATTTTTTTGTTGTCCATCAATCATTTTTAAATTTTTTTGTATCTTTTCTGCACCTTAAAAATCAAAATTCTTTCATCAATCTTTCATCAATCTTTCATCAATCTTACATCAATCACTAGCAAGAAAACTTACTCAAAGAGAATATATCTTTAAAATCAATAAGGCTCAAAGAGGATCATCAGCAAGTGTATACATATATCTGCAAGCCTTGCTTCAAACTACTCTTCATATGCCTGGTAAGAATGATGGAAACTAGAAACTATTTTCTCCATTTTTTATCTTAGCAATTAGCCCCATGAAGTGTGAAAAATCACAACAAACTCTCATTTGAAGGACATATTCTTTGCTTCCCTGCTCTGAATTTACTGTTCCTATGTATTTTTTTAATATTTTCTCCTTTTCTCTCCTTGCATTGCCTTGTAATCCTGAGCTGTACTAGCACAAAATTTACTTGTATCATATTCTGTCATTCAGTAAAAAAAAAAGAGAGATAATAATAATTGCAATTTTTATAATAATTCTATATTTTATTGCATAAAAGGTACTTTTAGGGTCTCAAACTTGTTACAGCTTACTGCTCTATCCCAGAAAATATAGTTTACACTCTGTGAAATACTTGGCAAAAGTAGAGATTAATGAACTCCAACCTTTCTTACTATCTCCACACTTCCAGATCCCTCTGGAAAGCTTTGAGAAGCCAAAGGAAATCTTCTCAATGCTTCTAGATCTTTTTCCTCATTGGTGATTTCCATTTGACTTACTCTGTTGCCTACTAAAAGGAAAATGTGCAGTGTGCAGAGCTCTGCCATTAAATGTTTGCTACTGAAACTCAGAGGGAGCACATTGCCTTGCTGCTGTTGTGTATGTGTGTGCTCCTTGAACGTGGCTCTAGCTGACAGTGTAATTGTTGACCCCACAAAAAAATACCTCCAGCTCACCCCCAAAGCAACTGCCAGCAGAACTGTTAACTTTGAATTGCATCAGTTCTTGTAACACAAAAACACATGACAAAAAGAAAGGCCACATGATTTTAAAGAATGTTAGTATTGTTTCAGTGAGAAATGTTGACTAGTTCTAGGGAAATATGCATTAAGACTGAGACATTATCAAGATTTTTTTTCACACAGGAAAAGTAGATATTTAATTTTTTTTGACATATAAATGATTTCAGTAGCCTTATTTTTCTTCCCAGGTGCATGAAACACCCTGAACCCATGCCAAAACTAACATTAACAAAATATGAGTAGTGAGCTAAATTAGTGGTAGAGCTCTGTTCCATCTGATGTAGACCTAAAAGCTCTGTGAATGCTGAATGAGCAGAATTTCCTATTTTGAGAGTGAAAGCTATAAATTAACTATGTTGTTTCCTTCTGGGAATGAAAAGACACTCTATAATATTTTCCCAAGGAGGATATCTTTTAGGAGATAAAAAAGCTTTCTTTTTTTTTTTTTTGAGTAATAGTAGTAATAGTGAAAATCAGATGTTTCATTATTATTTCTATTTTTTAATGAGAAAAGTAAAGAAATCCTTGCTTGAAAATAATGCTTTGTGTTTATTTCCTCAAAAAATATTCAGTCTGCTAAACTTAAACTTCATTCAGATTCATGTTTATTACAGCCCCAATGATTATACCTATTTATGAGGAAGATTAACTATCTCAGACATTAGCTATATTTACTATCTATAAAATTAAGTTTATCTGGTGCAACTTTTCCAGGTAGATCATATTTTTCCATATATACAAAACTTGAATATGTTTAGGAGGTTTGGATAGGGAAGGGGAGAGGGTAAAAATATTCATTTTATTGTCTATTACCCATCAATCTAATTTTACTCATTAGAAAAAAAGAAACATTAATAACATGCTTTGAAAGATGATTGACCTATTTAACAAGAAATTGTCAGCAACATGTTCATAAGGACAGATAAGATTAATGTCATCAACATAAATTTAAAATACATCATCTTGTATATCTTGTGTCATAAACTGTTTTCTTTTTATGAGGTTTTCTCTTCAAAAAAACTTTTTTTCTTTTAAATTTAAGACAGTTTCCATTAATAAATAAACTATAGCTAAAAATAAGTGCTTATTTATCACACAAAGGAATGTAATAAAGTGATTTATACTTATCCTCAAGAAATGCTAATACCCAGAAAGAAGTCTTTTGGAAACTCAGTCCATTAAGTTTTGTTATTGTGGGTGAATAGATGGCATTTTCTGGCCCTTTCCCACTATCCTCAAACCAGGAGCCATAACACAGGACTCCAGGATGGCTGAAGCTACAAGGGACCTATTGAGATCATTCAGTCCAAGGCTCCACTCAAGCTAGAGTCAGTGAGAGGAGGTTTCTCCGGATCATGCTCACTTGGATTTTGCATCCAAGGATGCAAAATCACCACCTTCACCACCTCTTTGGGCAACCTGTGCCAGTGCTCAATCACACTCAGAGGAAGAAATAAGTGTTGTCTGATGTTCAGAGGAAATGTCCTGTGTTTCATTGTGTGCCCATTGCCTCTGGTCCTGACACTGGGGACCACTTTGCTTCCCTCCTGGAAATTCACATCCATCAATAAGACATATCCCACCCACTGAAACTTTTTTCTCCAGACAAGAGCCTCAGTTGTCTCAGCATCCCCTCATGTGAAAGATACTCCAGTGCTTAGTGATCTTTGTGGCCCTAATTTCACTGACTTCCTATGGACTTGTAGCAAAATACTTAAGATGAAGCTCAGAACTACACACTAAAGCAGCGCAGAATCTGAAAAAAATAAAAGCTAAAACTTATGACATCATTTCATTAGATTTTTTTACCCATTTCTTCTGTTCTTATAGTAGACCTTCAATTACATTTCTCAGTGCATAGTTCTTTTAGGTTTTTCCAATGGTAGGCCATATGTTTTGTTTTCTGATCTCACTTTGGTCAGTTACCCAGCTTGGAATAGAAAGGAATAATAATCTAACAAGATAATGCAAAAGATTTAGTTCATCCAGTTAAATAGTGTCATTGGACTGTCAATTGCAAAGTCACTTTGAGGTGTTGCAGCCTTCTAGCTTCACTCTGATAAGAAGGCAGCAGCAGTACTTTAAAGGCAAATGTGGAAAGATATAAGTGATTTATAACATAAAGATTTTGTTATTTTTGAATTTATATCATGCTGAGTTTTAGTCACTTGGTGTTCAAGTTGGGATAACTTAGTACTTAACAGTCACATGACTTACGACAAGGCAGTAATTTTTGTTTTGCTTATTTTTATCTCAGTATGTGCAAGTGACCTTTCTGATAAGTAGTGCTGGGTTTGAAATCCTAATTGTGTTTTTGCTTTCTTATAGGTATAACTGTGTAAACTCTGTTAAACTCTCCTTTGCATCTATTTCCTCAAAATCAAGCAGACAGCTTTTTAGCATTATACAGAATGGCACTTTTATACAGGACTATGATAAATCAGAAAATGGTAAAGCCTGCTGAACATAAGTTTCCTTTGATTTTTTCCTCTCTTTTTCTAGTAGGAATATGGTCTCTGTTTTTATTTCTATGCCTTCGACAATATTTCCGGCAATCCCATGTTGTCCTAAAGTCCTTATGAACGTCATGCAAATATCTACGTGGGCAATTCTTGAAAGGCAAACTACTTAACAAAGTGAGCTTTTATCAAAGCATTAAGCTGTTAATAAATGAAGAATGTTTATCCTCAGAAGAGCTTCAAAGAGTGTTTTGATGAAGATGAGCTTTCTTTCTCGCAGCTGTCCTTGCTTGCGGATGGGAGCTGGCAGGCCAGATCAGGCCTGCTGCCAGTGAAGAATAAGTAGGAGGAGGTGGGCAAGGTTTCAGTGCAGGTGTTCCTTTAGAGCTTGCTGTTTGATTACATCCTAAACTGTGTCTGTGAAAGTGAGGCTGCTTTGTTCTTTTATGTCGGCACTGTGCTATTTTTAAGTATGATAAAACCCCTCAAAAACATTTGCATTTTTTTTAAAGTTACTAATTCGAAAAGAAAGATCCAAGTGAACAAAGACACTGACCAGCAATAACCTATAACAGATGCAGTGAATTTTCTACCTTTTCAATCATGCTGCTGAAAATTACTTTCTTTAAACTGAAAATATAATACTGAATAAGGAGATTCATCTACAAACATAACTAAATAAAGATGGATAGAAAGATATTAAGTTAAAAAAAATATTCATAAAAATGCTGCTTAATAATCTTATTAGTTCTATGTTGATAGGAGTTTTCCAACATATGGGTGTTTAAACCCCTGAAGAGAAATTGAATGGGTATTATTTTCCAGTGTCTGCTTTTTCAGATTTTGTTATGAATATAGCTCCTGAAATGAGGTCCCTACTCTCTTTTTTTTTTTTCAGTGTTGGTGGTATTATTATTTTGTTTGCTGGTGATTAATGTTTTTGCCCTTTGTCCCACCTACTTAACACGTCTATTTCAATCTAGCTGAAATTCCAAGGCAAGCCTTTGGAAAATATTTTTCAAGCTTGAATAGTAATCATTCCCTTTGTTATTTATAGATTTGATAGACAAGAGAAAGACAGCATGGCCTGAATATACCACACGTAAGTACTTAGATCTGTAATAAATCTAGTTGCCAATAAAATCTTATTAACTCCATAAGCCATATCACAACATCCACATAAAAAATGTTTTATATTAGTTATTTCAAATCTGATACTTTGGAAGTACTGAATATCATCACAAAACATTCAAAGCACAATCCAAAATATAGCACCATGAGTATTATGAACATTACAGTATGCATCTGGATGCATTATTTTCTAGCTCTGTTTTCTCATTATGGTGCCAGACTAGTTTACAGAGAGCAGAATGCTGTCATACTCCTAAAGCTGAATTTTGTTCTCCTATGATGAGATGTCTGCATGGCATAAAATAGATATTGGACTCTCTTTCCATTTTTGGGTTTTTTTAAGTAGCAGGGGCAGAAAAAATGTACTTGCAATACAGAGAATGAATTCAAGTAGTTTTTCTAGTTGATAGTAACTAGTTACTTAGTATTTTCTAAATCATAAGGTTGAGAAGAAAATTTGTGTAGGATGACTTGTATCCCTTTCTTTTTGTCTGAGAAAAATCTTGTCCAATATATTTCTTTCCATTCTTTCTGGCAATAAATATGGAACCTAAAATGGTTGAAATAAAACCAAAGGACATGAAAACCATAAATTTGAAATCAAAAGCTTTCAATTTTCAGGCAGTGGACAGACACAAGGGGGAAAAATTCAGTATCTAATTCAGCATCATGAGACTCAATACTGCATTTCCCAGTGTCAGAGTATATCCAAACTTTAGGCTATCTGGAAGTAACTTACTCTGTATAGATTAGCAAGTAGTCTTTAAGTAGGGACTAAAAGCCATATGCAAATATCCTCACAACTGACTAAATCTCTAATTCTATATTCTGGAAGCTAACAAAGGTGCATGCTACAGTGCCTTGCAAAATTCTCCACATTTTATGAGTATGTACCAGAGAACAAAAAAGAGCCTTTTTTTTATGCCTCATATGACCTATTCCTTACATTATAGAACAGGTTTGGCTCTTAAGGGCCACTTAAGTAGTCCAAAAAAAAGTAAAGCTGCCATGACAGAAGAGACTGAAAGAGGTCTTTCTTGAAATATTGTATCTTCTCCTAGAATGTGCATAAAGTGAAACTTCATTTGTGGTCTCTCTCCAATTAATCTTTATCTATAGAAAATGTCAATAGGAATGATTTCATTAACCCACCTTATTTCAGGAAAGCCTCTGATGCTTATAAATTTTGCCTTCACTAACAGTCAATCTTTCTAATGATTGGTTTGTCTTTCCAAAACCTTTCCACGCATATTTTTGACAATTTCTTTTTTAGGGAAGCTTTATTTTTAATTTTTTTTAATATCACCAATTCTGTCATCAAATTATGGAAGTCAAATGATAGAATGAACCTATTGTCAATGACAACATGCATCTAAAACCAGCAAAGGCAAAAAGGATTTTCCCTTTGGAGTTATTTCTACAACATTCTACTTTGCATTTGTACAGACAAGTGATCTCCATGTTGCTATGTCAAAAAGATAACTCCTCTTATACATGCTAATGGCTTTTTAAACTCTCGGTGTAAAAGATAATAATTTTTTTTTTTTAATGACAATATAACAGAAACAATGTCCTGCCTTTTTCAGCAGAACAATTAGCACAGAATGCTAAAATATTTTCTTTTGTGATGCCCTTGTTTTTCAGTATGGATATACTACAAATACTGTTGGTTTTACTCTACATAATTTGCATCTATTAGCTTTATTGATAGAGCTAAAAGAGTTAATATTCTTTTTGAGAACTGACAAAAGGCAGCAGATCAAGGTTATTTGTTGCCATGGTCATAGATTATAACTGTTTCAGAAAAGAGAAAATTCAAATAATAGAAGAATCTTTATTGTGAGAAATTCCAATGGCTGCAATATGAAGCTAGAAAATTTCAAATAGAAACTGAGCACACATTACTTAACAAGGGAAAAAAAAACCTATAAGACAAATCTAAAGTTCTCTTCCAGTACTGCAGTACAGTAAAATTTTAAATTACAACCAAGTTCAAGAGTTAGAGGCACTTTTTTTCCATAATTGGATCTATGTAAATAATGATATTTTCACTCTGATAAAAATCTATCTGATCTGAAAATTTTCGGGTTTTTTCCCTGAAGAGATTTTTTCCTTTGTTTTTATTTTCAGAAAAAGCACAGCAACAGATTAAACAAACAGTTGAATTTAACTACTTACGATAGATTTAATCTTGTTTAAAGCAAAAAATCCAGGAATTAAACCATTATTTGAAATTGGAAGAGGTAGAAAGTAGCTTAGAAACTGGGATTTCTCAGTCAGAGCTGTGCAGTTGGGTGTTCTGAAATGAGTTTCTCATGGCCAAAATAAATTAATTAATACATAGAAAAAAGTGGAAATATAGTAAGGAAAATATTTGGCCCTCTTTTGTCCTGCCTTTACAGAGTCTAAAACTCTCAATTATGTTTTGTTCTTATAATGAAACAAAACATGAATCTGTGGGAGAATATTTAAACCCCTTTTCAATATTGTTTCAATTTATTGGAATGATAGGCAGAAGTGAAATGAAGTGAGGAAAGAAGTTGATAGTGCAAATAGTCCCACAGCTCACCAGCTGGTTGGCAGGCAGAACAGGGAGAAATAGGGAACTGAGCAAAAACCTCTGTTCAGGCTCCTTAAAACCCATGGGCTTGCCTTTATCTTATGAGCACCAGGAAGAAAGAAACATGTTAGAAAGTCCAGCCACCCAAGCATGCACATGATTCCCAAGTTTCCTCTAACTCATGAGACATAAAAATGCCATTTATATTTTAATGACTGTGTTAGATGTGCCATGTACATATTTAGCAGTTTGTTCAAGCATCACAACAGCCTTTTAAGGGAAACAAATTAATAACAGCTTGGTTGTATTTTCCCCTCTTCCTGCTTTGACTCTCCACCTTAAACTGGGCCAATTAGAGACCCCTGCAGGTAGCTTTTGAGAGATGCTTCCAGTCTGAAAGGCACATGTCTTAGGGAAAAGTCAGCAGGAGGTGAGTAAGGTTCAGAAGCAACAGTGTGTCCTTTAATAATGCGACCCTTAATAATAGGTCTTATCTAAAACTTTAAATTCAGATGTTTTGTGTTGAAGAATTAATACTTTATCCCCATATTGTTTTAAAGAATGCCTATCTAAGTTTTTTCTTCAAAAGTGTAATAAGTAAAGAAAGAAATTAGAAATACATAATTCCAATTCCAGGTTATATAATCACAATGGAATACTAAGATGTTTCTTCTCTCTTTATCTCATCTCTTTTAATGTGTTTGGACACACAGATCTTTGAGATCTTAAAAAAGTCATATAAAGATAAAAGGAGTACCCATTAGTGCCCTGAGGGAGAAAATATGCCTGTCTCTTCTTTGGCTCCTATAACCTGGCTGACAATTATCTATGTTCATTTTGGTTTTGAGTGTACCACAGTACAGTGGATGGTTTTTCAGTATCTAGAGCAGTGCAGTGCAAAGACAGCAGTATGGCATCCATGCACTGAAATAAATCACCCTACCTTCAGGAAATTTGCAAGTGTTTATAGCCAAGCAATATCTTAAATTTTTGTTTATCTACTGAAAAACTGACATCAATGATGAAAATATTCATATTTTACAGACTGCATCTGAATTACAATTAACAGAGCATTGAAAACAACCCCACAGGGCTATAAACTGGGATCATTTGTGTGTTCATGCCTTGTGGACTGACATCCTAACTAATTTATCATTCCCTTGACCATTGCATAATTTTCAACACCAATTTAAAACCTTGGAATACAACAGAAGGATCTACATAAGATATACATACTGTAGGAAACATATTGATGCATTTTAAATTATTAGTTAAGTCTAATTTATTTGTATAAACATCAGTTATGAGAACAAATGCATAGAAGAAAACTGCAGAGCTGGACTACTGGTGGCCAGCAGTAAAAGTCTCTAAATCTCAAAATAATTAATTAGTAGGGTAAAATTCTTATCTTAGAGAGTAAAACTGTCTTTGATTTTCCTCCCTCTGTGAAGATAGAGTTCATAAGAGCTGGAAATCAGTGCCATTTAAGCCCCAGTTAAACAATTTATGTAGCATCTCTGTGGGGCTTAGACTTTAAGTTTTATTGGGGAGATAGGATGACATAGGTAAAGAAGATAAAATATTACTATTTTTGAATTATTTAGTGGTAAGAGGTAACATAAATAAGAGAGAAAAATACCAAAATGTCTCAGGAATTCTGGTGTGTTTTAAAGAAGCTCTTCTTTCACCACACAAAATAAAGGAAAGCAACAATTAAACTCCAATCAGCAGAAGTCTTTTGCTGTAGAATATGAATAAATTTATAATTTTCTTCTCTAAACTTTGGGAAGAATTATTCACAATCTATTCTTTACCAAAAACATGGTCAATAAGCTTCATTTACTTGGTTTCTAACTGTTCATGTACAGACAATTTTTTTTTTTTATTCGTACAAACTAAAAATAAGAAACTTTATTTTGATGTTAATGTATGTTCTTGATGGCTTCCACATTTGGCACTCCTTCTGACTTCTGATTAGAAGTCTGTATTCTAACTGAAATTAAGAGATTGATTCTTTCTGGAAGAACATAAGAAATAGAGACAGAAATATGTGTTCCTTTCTCTTTGCCATTTGAATGCAGCTCTCAGCAATGCAACCAGTTTAAGAAGTAAGAGAGAGACATTATAAGTCATTGTTTAATTCAGAATGCTTCCAATATTATAAACAGATATAATGAATGTACTTCCCCGTAAAAAAAGCACAAAAGCATTCCACATCTTTTATTTATATGTTTTGGCAAATATTTTTAAGGGTCTTAAATTTTGTAGAAATTGTAAGAAATCATGCACATTTTTTTTTTTGTTTGTTTAATATTTCCTATGAAAACCAGGAATTAGTTTTTCCAGTATTAAAGAAAAATCATCTTTGTGCTTAGCTTCTGCATGTTCTGAATACATGTCCTGGCTTGGTCTGTGCAAATGTAATTTTAATTAGTTCCCTTCAATTTTTCACACCTGAAACTTTTAAAGCAAAAATGCATTGAAATATATATTTTGTTTCTTCTATCTAGGTCAGCTGTGTTAGTGTCTAGGGTGATATCCCTCACTCCTGACTTGAAAACTAATGCAATGGGACAGAATTGATGGTTTCTTTTCTGACAGATTTCAGTGGTGCTCACATATTGCCTACTTATACAGGGGGACATAGATAAAGAAGGAGATTTTTTGGGGAAAAATAAAGCTGAGAGGCCTCACCTGGTTTCACCTGGATTCTGTGAGTCTTCACCTCAGCTCACTGATACCCAGCAGTGAACTGTCTTGTATACCTGATTTCAGATGGTTTAGGGATAAGATGAGAAACTGTTTTGCTTTATCCAGTGCCTTCTCTGACTTCTGACCTTGAATGGCTCCTTATGTTCCTGGGATTAGAGTTATCCTGGGGACCAGTCCTTTGCTTACAGTACTATGCAGATGAGGAGAGTGAAGATTACCTTGATTCCCTCTGAAAATGAAATGTATGCCACTTTTTATTCCTGTGATTCAGGTACTCAAAAAAATTCCTTCAGGGTTGTCACCTCCCTGTTGCTGCTGCTATGGAAGCAGCATGTCCAAGAAAAGTCAATTTCCATCCCATCCCTGCATCCCTGAGCATAGGTACTGCTGAGGTCAGATTGCACCAGCACCTCTATGTGTCAGCTGTGGGGCAGTGAGGGGTCTAGGAGATGGTCCCAGGAACCTAAGGAGAAAATCAGTGGGCACTGAAAGAGAAAATATGAGTGACCCATCTTTTCCTACTCATATTCAAAGGGATGGAAGTGGACACAGGTGTTAAATAGATGAAAACTTTATCTAGCAAGGCAGAATAAGGTGAACTGTTGTCAACAACAGGAAAGAACAACAGTCCAAATGTTTAATCCTTCATTTAGTTATATCCCTTTCGATGTGAGATAAAAGTGAACAATAGTTGCTACTGAATAATTTACAAGTGAATATCTCTGAGGCCTGTGGGTGAGGCAGTTCAGGAGAGGCAAACTATTCTTGCAGCCTGAAGATATGACCTAACAGCCCAGCATATATGAGAATATTTAAGCAGAAAACAGTAAAAAGGAGGTATAATGCCTTGTATTGCACCACATGTAGAGAGAAGACAAGTGAAGATTTACTGTGTGCAACACATTATTTTGAGAAATGCTGCTGCATAAACAGCTGGGCAAGCAAGCTACATTTGATTGCCTCCACACAGGCTCCAGGGCCACTTGGGAGACCTTAAATATCCAAAGGGCTTGCATGGAACACGAATAAAAGATTTAGCACCCGTGGGCGACCCAGGTTCTTCTGAAATCAAAGTTAATGTCTATGAGTAAAATAACTGAATCCTGCCTTGTACTCTGAAGTGAAAACTATTTACCAGCTGAAACAGAAGTCAAATACCTTCAATAGATTAATTTGGAATTAGGTTTACTTAACAATTGTTAAGTAAAAAAACCTTCATTTTGATGGTTTGAGGGTTGTGTTCTGTTGATAAGTTTTTTTGTTTTGTAAACTCCTTCTAGAAAACCTTCAAAACCAAACAGAAAGATATCTCCAGTGCTGGATTAAGAATGGGTGTTCAGGATGTACCATTCTTCAACACGAAGGACCTTTTATGTGGTGGTCAAAAGGGCAACCAGAACATCCTTTGGGTAATATCCTGTCACAGAACAGGGAGGCCTTATCTATACAGAGGAGTAGCCTGTGGTATGTGCTGTCCCTCACTCTGCCTTCAGCCTGCCTTGTGTAGGAGGCAGCTGTTGAATGCAGCCAGGTAACAATAAACTTTCTGATAAATTGATATTAGGCCTAATTCCCAGTGTATAAAACTGTGCTCCAGCCTTCTTCACTGTGCAAACACAGGCAGTCTCAAAGAAAAATACTGCAGGTTTACCTTTTTTTTTCTCAACTCCTTCTGTTGGTTTTAGTAATGAAGTTTTTTGTCCTTAAATCTGCTCTGGAGATAAAGTATGTTGGTGAGTTTATCCATATTTGTGTTTTGTGCTAAAAAGCCCAACTTGCTCTAATGTAGCCTTTTTTGGTCCATCTAAGTTCAGCAGCTTGTCGATATACAACCTAAAGTTAGGTAATTTTCTTACCTAAATAAATCAAAACATGAAGCTAGCAAAGAGCAGACTGCTGTTTTCATTAGCTTCATTTTTGCAAGCTGAGCCAAGAATACTGTTGATCAAATACATGATTTATAGCTTCTGCAGTGATTACTGAAAATACTGTTACCTATATATATATTAATGCTTGTTTTCAATTGTTATCCCTTTAGCTACTCAGGTAATTTATGTCTATATTTAAATAAGAGGCTGTGTACTTCAAGTCTTACTCTTAGGAAACATTTGGGATTTTTTTATTTCTAAAATAAATAGACACTATAATAGTCCTTCTTTTTTGTATTTAAACTTTCTGATGTTTCTAATTAAATCAAATTATTTAATTGTTAATTTCATTATTTTTCACTTGTTAAAAGCTGTGGAACAAAAGAAGGATCATAATGCAAAATACAGAGACAGATCAAAAGAGATCAAAATCCAAAACAATCCAAAATATTCCACTCTAGATTGATGCAGGAACATCACTGTTAATATGCAGAAAATCACTCTGGATATCTGATTGTTACTGTTACTAACAGACAGATTGATCAGCCCAGGCACTGTCCTCCCAGCCACTCCCCAGAAATAGGTTCTGTTTCTAGAACAGTGCAGATTGCTGCTGGCTGACATTTTATTGGGATAATATGTTTTTTTACTTTCCAGGTGAGATCATATGCAAGAGAACTAGAGATATAACACTTGATTTGACAAACATTTACTGACAAACATTTCCTTCTCCAAAGGAAAGAGGGGAGAAAACCCAACCAACCAGCCAACCAAACCCATTACTATTATTATTATTATTATTATTATTATTATTATTATTATTATTATTATTATTATTATTATTATTATTATTATTACTACTATTGATATTACTATTTCTTCATCAGGCTACAGAAAATCTCTGGGTTATTGGTTCATTACCTCTGCACTGGGTATTAAAGAGTCAAATCTGCATGTTGTAGTACCCAAGTATTCTAAAGAATTCAATTCAAAGTTATTTCTGCCTTTTAGACAAAGTAAGACTTCCAGTCTGCCCCCCAAGTTTTTTCCATGTCCCAGACACTCTGCCCCTGTTGCTATTCTCCACCCAAAGGTAGTGAGATTTTTAAGAAAAATAATTGCAGACTTAGCCTCATAGCCAAATTTACTGCATTCAACTTGAGATTTACATATAAGGAATTATATTACATGTCTCTGATATATTTTCTGCTTTTTACAATAATTAACAATCATTTTTCTAAACAATGCTTTCCACACTCAACTGTTTTTTTACTCAAATGGGAGAGTCTTTCAGTATCTGAATGTAGCACTAAAAAATTGCATCCCTTTCTGAGTGGCACTTTTCAACATGTCAAGCTTCCCTTGAAAAGCATTTGGACTAAAAGAGAAAATTTAACCAGAAACCTTCAAAATTATGGGTATGACCTGGCTTTCTTCTGAAGAGCGTTTTGAATTTCATATTAAAATTTTTTGACCTTTCAAGACCCAAGCAATTGTTACTTCTGAAACGTGATATAGCAATTCAGAGACATCCTCATACAGACTATGGCTTCAATTATGTAGAATTTATAAGTGTGCAAAAGTAGAAAAGTGATATGGTCTTACATCAACAAGAGCGTGTTCCCACTTATCACTGAAAGAGCAGCTAAATGTCACAGTTGGGTTTTAAATAGATTTTCTTGACAGATTAGTCAATTATTTCCAGTTTCAGGTTAGAGTACATTCATACACAGTTTAAGTAGCAAATCAATCTCCATCTCCCTCCTTCCCAATACTCTGGATTAAGAATTAAATGTAAAAGCATTAGTTATGTTTGATTCAAATTTTCAGATAATGTGCACAGCACATTCTCAGTGTAACATTTTCAGCAGAAATCATGAACACTTGTTTTTTCAAGACTCCTACTCACAGTTACTGACTGTTTCTACCTACATTCAGGTTGATGCTTCTGAACAACCAATTAAGGTTTAATTTGTCTTCCTTCTTTTTTTTTTTCCTGATGAAATCTCTATTAAAAATTTTAGTTTTTCATCTCTCTAGTTGACAACTCAGCTTTTTCTAACAACATTTTCTGAAACAAATGAGCTTCAGAATGCCTGTGAATTTTTATTTATACCTTAGACCATCTTTCTCATAATGACACTTGTGAGGATTTAGGAATAAAGTAATCAAATTCAGACTCCCAAACAATGTAGATGTATGCAAAAAAACAAATTATTCTATAAATGTCTAAAAATTAAGATTATATTACATGAAAACGCTGCCACTTTCTTAGTAAAATGTCCTAGAGGACACATTCTGAAATACTTGCAGCTATGCAATGTTCATCTTTCAACGTGTCTTTATGGGGAGCTGTTGAGAAAGTAAGGCCCTTAAAAATAAGCTTGTGCAGAAAAAGAAAAATAATTTTTAGACACAGTTTTGCATTGTCTATTTTATTTACTGCTTGAAGTAGGAAAAAAACCTTAAATTTCTTTTGTATTTGGATTTTCCAACTGATTCTTCTTGCCTGAAGGCACTTACCTCTTCTTTATCTCTGAGCACAATAAGAGGGCCACCTTGTTACTTAATCCTTAAATCATCAGCCATGATTCTCAGATTCTCACCAGCTGAGGTCCAAAGGTAATCTCCCCCAACACCAACTCTTACACAGACAAAAAATATCTATTTTTCAAACATCAGTAATAATCATGTAATAATAAGTAATAAGTTTATAAAAATAAAAGCTATCAAGAAAATACAGTTTTTTACATGCTGACAGGCAGAGCATTTCAAAGTAACTAAAAGGACACAACAAACCCTGTATTGTTTTTTTCTTTTGGTTTGGTTTGGTTTTGGTTTTTTTGTTTGGTTGGTTTGTTTGTTTTTGTCTTATTTTACTGATATTTTTTGCATGGTCCTTGATTTGGAGAATTAGTCCACAATACTGCATCTGCACAGAAAAAGGTTTGTATATCTTTCTGAAATTTCTGATAATTTCATTTTCCCTGGAAATTCTTTTATTGTCACAGAAAGAGGAATTTTTACAGAAAGCACTCCCTGTGATAATGAACATTTCTGTTTTCCTGCAAAATTTTCAGTCAAGAAAGACTGAAAAGCAGAAAATAGACTAGTTTAAGTAGTTGATTTTCAACTATTAGAATATTTTTTATATTTATTTTTTCCTTCCTCTGATTCCCAAACCCACTTCATTTTAGTTGGCTAAGAGTTGTTCTCTGAAGAATCATTTGCAGAGTTGACTAAATCCATTGCAGCGAGCAATGTGACAGTATGTCAGGGAAGAAGGGCATTTGCCATCATGCTGACGTCAGGGTGTGACTGATTTGGTTGCACGAGATTTTGCCTAAAGAGATTTTAACGCTCTAAATGGAAAATAAACTACTCTCTCTCATGACTAGTAAAGAAATGCTGTCTTTCCCACCACAAAAATATTTGGGGATAACTGTTAATTTTGCAAAACAAAATGACTTTTTCTTTAATGTGCAAAGTGTAATTTTTTCCTTAGATGTGTTTCAGAACTTAATAACTAGTTGCATTAAACTGATGTGGTTTGACAAAGAAATTAGTTACAGACTGATCAGCCAAATTACTCTAGTTTGTGTGTTTGTTTGCTTGTTTTTAATTTAATAATAAACTGTGAAACATTTTCATTAGAGGAGGATTGTTTCAAGAAAGAATAGAATTTTAGTACCTAATATTAGTGAGTTTTCAATCAAGAAAAAATATATCAACACCAAATTTTGAACTGTGTTGGTGTTTTTGTATTTTTTTCTTTAAGCTAATTCTTTTCTTAGAGTGATACCAACAGCATTTTTATTACATTTAATTCCAAGCAGATATTGAATAATATATATATATGAATCTTAGACTACTTCATAGCTTTCAGAGATAAATCCTGAACTAAGCAAAAGCTCCTTTAGGCAGAACTAATGGAAAAGGTGGTTATTAAACACTTTTGTGATGTACTGATCACATAGCGTTCTTAGACTGACTCAGATTAGAGAACTTCAGTGCTGTAATGAAGTGCCACTCTTCACCTATACTAACAGTTGCAGTATTTAAGGAATATAAGAAATTATTTGGAGAACTTTAATCATTTTCTCTCAACAGCAAAAAGGACTCACTGAGCCTGATATATTGAGAAGAAAAGTGTCTGTGTCTATGCTGGGCACCTGCAGTTCTGTCTTCCACAACACATTGTTGTTCCATGCCCCTGCTGCTGTCAAGACCATCTGTGACCACAGCACCAGATGGGATCCACATAAATTGCTGAATTATAAAAAAAAAAAAAAAAAAATCATAAATTTTGAAGATCTTAAAACTGAAATGGCAATCTTATACTTATTGAGGGCTGGGGAACAAAGCATTCCAAAACATTCATGTTTTATATATAGATGTATGAAGTAGTGTAACAAGGAATATGGCTTTGTGTCATATGAGAGTATGAGGCCAGCTCTGCTCACTGCAGTTTCATTGCAAGCAGTAAAAGGTGGCACATTTTGTGTGAACCATTGCATCCATTTTTACACGTTTTGCAAAATACTATATCATTTGAAACTGCAAGCTTAGCTTGGCATGGCTGGTGGCTATCTTGTCACACTGCATTACCCCCAAATCAAAAGAGAACTGCTCACAACGGTGTAGAAAAATGAAAGGAAGATACAATTTCTTAAAAATACAAAACAATTCTAGTTATCTCATTGCTTGCTGTTTTAAAGATTTTCAGACAAATACTTACACGTTAACATGAACATATACTACTTGTTTTTTCCTTTTTTGCTTTGAATATGTAGTTCTGGTAGTACAGATAAAGTCAGGTGTAACATTTAAAATATAATTATTTTTCCCAGCAATAAAATCCATGTCAACTCAGATAAACATCTAATCCTGGCTGTGGTAAATAGAAAGAAGCCCAAATCCTAGGCAACCAAAAATGTTATATATGCATATTTAGCTGACTGCATATTTTGTCTCCGTACTTTCTGTCTGGCTTGGTGAGAAAATTAAATGTTTCCATCTATTGTAGATGTAAGCTTAGCATTTTTAATGTAAAATGCATTAAATACATTTAAATCAGGATCACATAATTCCATCCTTAGGCAAGGTTTAGAATTTTGTAACCCTGCACTCCCTTGCTCCTATGACTTCTACATTCCTATCTGCATGTTAGCTGAACAACAGGAATGAGGTAGAATGTGCCCCAGTTTTCTGAGATAGCATTTAATCCCAAATGCAGACACTTGATAAGAGCCATTTTGAAGAAAGAGAAGGAAGACACATCAGTGGTGGCTCTCCTTGAAGAACTCCCAATGTGTCTCACTAATTTGGATTTGGTCAGGCTTTTAAGTCTTTTATGCTTAATCCTCATACAAGCTGTTACCACTACATACCTAGCTCTTGTCCTGGGTCCTGTAGACCCTGCCTGGTTCCAGCCCACAGAAATGGCTCTTGTCTCAACCTGGGCATTGCCCTGTCACCACAGTTTTACCAAGGAATCACTGGCCTTCAGACTGGCCGTGGTAAATGCCCCCAGCCCAGTTCCAGCCCTTTTCCCTTGCTACATGCTGTGGGATAGGTGTCCTGGAGTGAGGACCTACCACAGCTGCCCTGAGTGACTGCCCTGGTGGGCAGCAGGCCCCTGCAGCGTCCTGCCATGGGTATCCTGAGGTAGGTCCACATGAGATACTAGTCTACATTTCCAGACCAAGGATAGAGCAATCCAGGTTCGGAGTCCATGGAATTCAGAGACCTTTTGAGCTGAGATGCTTTTGTGATTCTTTAGTTTTTCACTAGCCCTGCTAACTTCTCCAACTACTCCATGCTGATATTACTATATGCTTAGACACCATCTCACCTGTAGATATTCACATGTGTCTTTATTATTGAGTTGAATTCCAGTTTTCTATTGTAAACAACAGAATCTGGGGTTGATTTAACCACTAAAAGCAATGGTAGAAGACAGAATGTGATGTGTCTTCTTTCTGAGGAAGATATAGAGCCAAGAAATTCCTTAATCTTTTTTGAAAGTCGTCCTCATGAACATTATAACCAGGACATTGCTCAAATGCTGGAGAGCACCAAAGAACACTAGGAGGGTTTTAGAGTTCTAACTTGCAGTTTTCAAATGGACTCAATTCAGTTGCTCCAAAGCAGATATCTTAGAGGTGTTGTCACATGTGTCTGGTGACAGCTCAACATAAATGTCCAAGGTAATCTCTAACATCCCAAATGGTGTTGATGAGTGGAAAACTTTTTCTCTACAAACACGGAATATGTTCCATGCTCAGGTGATGCTTCCTCTGAAGAATCAAGAGGATAATGATCACTCCATGGGTCACTAAGATCTCCTTTTTCCCTAAGTGCTAACTGTTGCAGTTTACATGATTCAAAAGCACTGGGAGAATAGGGAGAATACATTTTCTCACTGGAGTGGTAAAGTCTGAGCAATGTGAATACCATGCTTGGTAGTTTTCAAAAAGAGGAAAATTATTTCTAACATTAAATTTCAGGTATGCTAATTTTCTACCTAATTTGTTTGAGGTGAACATCCTCAGTAGAAAACTGAAGTAATGTAAGATGAAGTGAGAAATGTGATACAGAACTACTTGGAAAATATCAAATAGTCCTTAGTACAGCTTTCAAACTACAAAAAAAATTTACAATGACAAAAAGAACTAAAAAAATAGTGTCTTTAAGCAGGTACTACTAAACTGTGGTTCCCTATTATTTGGGTAATTTCTACTTACATAATAAACGTTTGCTCATTGCTTGATACTGCTGTAGCTGCTACCACAGCTACAACAGAGTTCAATCTTTCCTGTTCTATAGGTATTCACACTGTCTGTCTGGAGCATTTTCTTGTAACAATTAATCTCTGTATGGAGACATTTGGATGACTTCTTCTAGGGGTTTTGAAATCACATCCACTTTTTAATGTCTTCTGTGAGAGTAAAGGAGTAGCTTATGTAATGTGTATCAGTATGCTCCTATACTGAGAGGGTCTTTAACAATTTGAAATACTCAGTGTAGTTAATTACAGCTCTAAATTTTTGGTTTCTGCAGAATGACTGGTTTCCTTCAAAGAAAACAATACCGAGCCAAAGAGGCTCAGGACTGCAACATCAGTTTATTCCAAACAATAAAGTCTTGAGGTATATACTCTGGAAAGAGGAAAACCAAGTAAGCCCAGATTTTTAGTAGGAGAGCTATACAACGAATCTAGATCTGCCTGTTAGGATCTGCTTATTGAGAGATGTCTCTAGCCAAACAAAGGTACAAATGAAACCACATGCCAAAGTCAAGAGTACATAGTACAGATTTTATTTAATAGCAAATGTAAGTGGGGTGTGAGAAGGAGAAAGAGAGAGGAATAGAAAGGGGGAGTGCAGGGGGGGAAGTGAAAGAGTGAAAGAGAGTAAAAGAGAGAGAGAAAAGCTGATATTAAACAAAAGATATCACCAGCACATGGATTCCTGCAACATTATGCTGGTCTAACACCCTAATTTTTTTAGTGGTGGTGGCTCCCAAATGTTCTTCAGGAAGTACCAATTTATACAGTCAAAGGCCTGGATATCCATGAGGCCTAGGTGCCATTCTCGTAGCTTGAAATGGCATGTGTGTAAGCAGCTGTTTCTTTTGCCAAAATTTGTTGGGTGGATGGAGGGATTTTTGTCCAGATAGGTCACCCAGATCTGCCTCACCAGGCATGAAATCTTCCTGTTGTTCCATCAACACTTTTCCCAGTTTGTACAGTGGAATCTTACCTGGTATGCTAATTCCAAACATTCAGCTCCATTCTGCATTTAAGTCTGGAATTAATGCCTTCCTGTTTGCCTTATCTGCTTATCTTAAATTCCTGTTATGGGTACTTGCTTCTTGGACAGTGTTTGAGAGAATTCATGGTTCTCTTTAAGTCCTCACACCAACTGCTTTGCAATGTATTTAGCTTTGGGGATGGCTGAAGGTCTCTTACCTTTCACAGAATATACCTATTCCATGGAAATACATAGAAATGAAATTAATTTATTGAAGACAAATGGAAGGGCAGTATATTGTGTCAAACCAGGTTTGCTTAAAATGGATGAACTCTGGTGCTTTCACACAGCTTTCATTTGAAGGACAGAATATCAATAAGTTAAGAAGTGAGTTAAAGAACTTTAGATAAATTAACCAAAGATATTTTTAAGTTTAAACTAGCATATAAATTATCTCCTAAATAAAGTTTAGTTAAAGATAATTGTAACTAAGTAACACTGAACTCAACCTAATTTTAATTCACATGGGTATTTAGCAAAATTAAATATTTAAAACACAATAATAAATATTTAGGAAACAACTTTTTTTGTATACAAGTATCTATATAGTACATAGATTTACATATATACACACATATAAATACAAAATACACTGTATATATCTACTAAAAAAACTAGATATGTAAAGTTGATTGGACTGTAAATTATGTAGATTATGTACCAACTGAAACTAAATAAAAGCAGGAGGAATTTCAGCAGATATTTATTTATAGTATTCACAATTTTTGTAGTCTTTGACAGCCACATTGTGCAGAGGGTAACTTTCCACTGGAATCAGAAATGAGCACTGTGATACTAACCAATGCTAGTTTATTTTGTATGGACTGTTGAAACCCTGATTGTCCAATATTTTTCTTTTTCTATGCTATTTTCCACTTTTGAGGTACAATTATTCAGAATTTGTAAAATTTCCTTGTGTGAGTGCTCTCTCTCACAAAATTGAGTGGGCATTGAAGTCACTGAAAGTAGATTGACTGATATTCTGAGTTCACATTTTTGTAGTATAGTCTAAACCACCATTTAAAATAGATATTTTTCAAATATTATCTTTTTTTTTTCTATTAGCATCATTGCTGAGTTTACTTCCCCTGTCATGGGTTAGCTTTGGCCAATAGTCAAATACCCACCCAGATGTTCATTCACTCTCCCTCTTTGGTTGTAGAAGGAGAGAAAGTAAGATGTGAAAACAAATACATTGAGATAATGATAAGGAGATAGCTTACAAATTATTATTGCAGGCAAAGCATATTTGACTTGAAGAAAAATAATTTAATTTAGTAATGACTAAAATAGATTTGGGTCATGAAAAACAAAGATGAACAGTAAAATAACAGCTTTCCAAATATGCTCCCCCCTCTTCCAGGATCAACTTCTCTTCTTTAATCCACATGACTCTGCCTCCACCGAGAGGTGCAGGGGAACCTGGGGGACTACAGTCAAAATAGTCTTTTCTCTCTGTTCCTTTTTAGATGCCATGATTTAAACCCAGAACACAGATAATACACACAGAGCCACTTGCTCAGTCTTCCAGCTGGTGGGATGGGAGAGAGAATCAGAAGCATAAAAGTGAGAAAACTCATGGGTTGTAATAAGGACAGGTTAATAGGTAAAGCAAAAGCTGTGCATGTAAGCTAAGCGAAACAAGAAATTAATTTCCCACTTCCCATCACCAGGCAGGTTTTCAGCCATCTTCAGTAAAGCCTGGCTCTCTCCTGTGTAACAATGACTTGGGAAGAAAATACCATCACTCTGAACATCCATCTACACTCCTCCTTTTCCTCCTTCCCCAGCTTTACATGCTGAACATGATGTGATATGGTGTGGAATACCCCAGAGGTCAGCTGTTCCAACTATGTAATCTCACAACTCTTTTTGCATTCTCAGTCTCCTTGCTGGTGGGGAGGGGTATGAGGCTGAAAAGACCCTGATGCTGTGAAAAATGGCTCAGAAATAACAAAAAAATTTCAATATTTCAAATATTTCAATATATTTCAATATTATCAACACTGTTTTCAGGGCAATAGCCCAGTCCCGTACTAGCTGCTGTGAATAAAATTAATTCTACCCCAGGCAAAACCAGAACATTATCTCCTTTTCCCCTTCTCTGGCATTGGTTTTCCATGGGCCACAGTTCCTTCAAGAATACCAACCCACCTGCTCTGCTGTGGCATTCTCTGTGAACTTCAGTGTAGGCATCTGCTTTGTCATGGTCCCCCATGAGTTACAGGGGGACAACCTGCTCCACTGTAGTCATCTCCATGGCCATCTCCAGTGCATGAAGCCCCTTCTCCTACTACGACTTTGGTGTTTCCTCTGTGGTTTCTCACTCCTTTAGTTCTTTCTGATGCCATTGTTTAAATGTATTTTCCTAGAGGTGCCACCAGTTTGGCTGAAGTGCTCAGCTGTACCCTGCAAGCCATCTGGAAGCATCTGTGTCCAGCACAGGGCAGTCCTGTGCTTTACTCAGAGACCAGGCTGTGGACCCCCACCATCAACAGCTGGTAACTAAAATTCAATGTACTTCCCAAAGTTAACATTGTCTGATGAATACTAGTGAATTTATAGAAGTTTTAGCCTTCCAGTTTATGTAAATTACAAATTTCTTGAACGTTGTCAAGGAAGATGCAAATCAACTGGATGAAAGTAAAAAAAAAATACTGCCAGTACCTCTAACCACACTAGTGTAAATTATCATCTTTCTGAGATGCAGTTTGCATTTTACCCTTCTCCATGGGAGTCTTCCAGCTCAGGAACAGTACACAGAAGCTTCTTATTATAAGGTTTTTTGCCCATTGTTCTTGTTACTTCTCCTATGTACTGGTTACAGTGACAAGTTGATGCTTTTTGGACTTGACACGAAGCCATATCATATATAACAAAATTAAATCTGTAAAAGTCTTTGATCTGGACAAACTGCTGAAGTATTCCAAAATTCATTACAAACTAGCCCTTATGACAGAAGAAGAGAATTGAAACTGGAGCTTAAAAGAATATTTGTTGAATATTTTGAAATTCTTAAAGTGCATTATAGGTGGAGAAAGCACAGCTGATTCCTGTAATCATAAATGGAAATAACATAGAGGATGGCATACATAAATTAGAAACTCAACTATGTGAATCAGGCTTGTTATCTACTTGTAAATCAATACTTTCCTAGAAAGGATACTTGGGAAAGCAACAGTCTGATGTAACAGGACTGGAATATTCATGAGGCTCCAAGGATTTTCATACTGCAGAAGAGATTATGATAGATGCAATATTGCTATGGTGGGTTTCAGAGAATATTTTTAAACCCTTTTTCTGCTTGAGTATCTATCTATCTATCTATCTATCTATCTATCTATCTATCTATCTATCTATCTATCTATCTATCTATCTATCTATCTATCTAATCTATCTATCTATCTATCCATCTATCTATCTGTCAATTTCTGACATTGATATACTGCAGTTGAGACCACATTGTTGTCATTCCATTTTATGTGTGAGTATAAGAATAATCCCATCTTTGTAACTTTCTTAAGTCAAGCAGAATTCAGCTTTCAGAAGCCAGGAGCAAATCTGACTCAGTAGTAATCACTGAAGATCAAAATTTGAGTCCAGATTGGGAGCAAATAGGCATCTCTGTATTTAGTTGAAACATAAAGTTCCTGTTTCTATATTCATTGGTATTCATATATGTATTTAGGTATCATATATAACCACAATCACTACCATGAAACTCTCCAAACTAGAAATGTTTGAATTCTTACCAACTTTGTACAGTGCAGTGTAGTATATAAGGCAAGATAAATTTCCTTAGCCAAAAATAGTGAGAGGAATAATAAATAGCTATTCTGTATAAAACTAATTATCCTTAAAAAAAAAGAAGTCTGAAATAAAAACCATTTGTTCAGTAAAATGTCTAAACACTTTTTCTGATATTCAGTGTGTGTTCTGGAAGCAAAGGTGTTGTAGGAGTAACTGTTGACCTTGTCCTGTGCACACCATGCAGCTCAGTTTGCAACAGAATTTTGTATTTTGTTTGAAAATTCAGCAGACTCTGAACTGGTCAAGTTTTAATAAATCCCTATATTTCATCTTAGACAGTGCATACACCACAGGTGAAGAAATGAAACAACAACTCCCTGGTTAGCCTGGAGACATCTGGAGAGTAAACACCCTTCAAAAGTAATAAATAAAGTCTCCAATTCTCTTCCTGTTTCTCTGTCTTGTACTTAATGGAAGAGTCTTTAATGCTATTTTGCTTTTTTTTTCTAACTTACCAAAATATTATCTCTTGGGTCCATATGTGCTCTTATTTCAAACTCTGTTCCCCAGTCCATGGCCAGTTAAAAACCTCCGTCTTGAAAACCAACTGTGTTGCCAACTCCCTTTTGTTTATATGCAAATAGGTGTTGAATAAAACTATATTCATTTTTTATGTTATTCTAAACTATCAGGGGCCTTGTCAAATGTGGGTTCAGGAGCTGGAAAAACAGGAAAGAAGCCAGCAGCTGAAGGCTGGTTAGCTTGCTTTTATTGCTGCTTCACCACTGGTTCCGGCTTCTTCTTCTGTTTCCCTGGAAACAGATACTGGGCAAGCGAAAACAAGGTAAGGGTTTTAAAATATTGACTTTAACATCTGCTGCCTATTCTGTTTCTGTTGGATCCTGCTCTATTGAAGAAGAATGGAAATTCTTAGCAAACCACCATTGTATGGTAACATGCCTATCACAACTGCAGCATGGGTACCAGAGAGATCTTTGGAGTGTCCTTTAGCCTTGTTACCTTTTATCTTTCTGAACCATGACTGTGTTATTAAAAAGACAGAAAGAAAAGCACAGAGGAAAATAGCCCAAGCCAACATCGGAGTGCAAGACCTCTCTATCAGATTCAGCTGCTGTATGAGCAGCACAATTGCCACTGTAGAAGAATTGCCCACAGGCAGGTGGAGGCGACAGTTTCTGACACACAGAACTGAAAAACGTTTCAATTGTATCTTTACTAGAAACAGTGGAACAAAGCCAGAAACCCCCAAACTTTTTTGTCTATAACACAAGAAAACAGATGCTTAAAATATGCTCTTTAAAAGATTATATACATTTCTTTCATCTGAGATCAATATGATTGGAGAATGATAAATGCCTCAGTATTTCAGCTCTGTTATTGAAATATATACGATTATCTGAAAGTTATCTGAACTTGCTTCAACTCCAGCTCCAACCTGAGAACCAGCAATAAAGACAATTTTTAGCATTTTTGGTTTTGATGCCACTCAGAAATACTAAAACAAGACTATTTTTGACAGTAGTTTAAGTCCTGGCCAGAACTGAAACCACATTGTACTAAAAGAGGGTAAATTTAGTTTAAATATATTAACATACTAAATATATTTCTTCTATAAAACACGATCAAGTTAAATGTTATTGCTTGGGGAATCTGATTTTATTTTTGGAACTGTAGACTTGTATGTGCCAATTATAAGCTAACAGATATCCATCTTATTGACCTTTTATTTAAGAATTTTTTTTTAGAAGGACATAAAGAATAACCTGCTGCTTTCTAGCAAGTAAGGGTTGAATCTCGAGGGCAATGCTTGACATTGAGGACAGCCTTTCTTGTTTCAGCTGTGTAAGTGGAGAGTGTTAACTCTGATAATTACTGATTTTTGCACACAGCATAACTTGCTGCTACTTAAGTGTACAGCATGTACCCTTTACTTTCCAGAGAGAATTGCTCAAGCTAGCAGTCAAAGGAAACAGAGAGATCTCCTCCTCTGACTTCTGTGCTTCTGTTGTTTCTAGGTGATTTTTATCATGTTGTATCATTTGGAACTTTTTAAATACAATTGTCCATACTGGTTTTATTCAGGTTTAGGTTTTGATTTTATCTTACTTTACAATAATTTCACAGTGCTAAAAATCACCAGTTGCATAGTAAATCAGCTTAATCTATCAATTTCAATGTTGCTTAGGGAGTAAGAGGACTTTAATGCTTTAGAGAGGCTTCTGGTTGCAAGATGCCACCCAGTAGAAGATCTTTCATTAAAATACATGACAGTGCAAAAGATATATGAGATTGTGAAACAAAATTATGCTCATGAAATGCAAGTCAAGAAGCTTATGTGACTATCCTTTGGTCCTTTCCCATCTCACTGTGATACCAACATTACTATTTAAGAAAATTCAAGACCTCATGAGGCTCTGAACATCATTCTTTGAAGAAAATGTGCAAACAATTACTGAAGTATGCTACATTCTTCTACTTTGACTGTTTGCTTTATTTTGTTTTTCTTATGTGCAATATGGTAAAGTACAATACTGTGAGATTTCTTTCATCTTTATAATTGTCCTTCTTCCTCTGCTTTTCTGAGTATCTGTTTAAAAAAAATAAGTGAGCCTGAATTTTCTAGTCTCAAAATGATCTTTTGATCATGAATATTATTCCTTTAGTCATCTATGTCACCAATCTCAGTTTCTGCTTTCATCAGAATGCAGGGGGGAAAAAAGAGAAAAGAATCCATATGAAAGTTAATACTGACAGAAATCTTAGAAATCCTTCTGACAATGGGATTTTTAGTAAATTTTCCAAAAAATATTTTGGGCCCAAAACCCCAAGGTGCTTAGAACTGTCTGAAAAAGCTTAAATATATTTTTATTTTCTTCTGTTCCAGAAATAATTCTGCATTCCTAAGGACAATTTCTTTATATATTTCAGATCCTAACTTCCATATCCAGAAGGAACATAAAAATAATGTGCTGGATTGATCACGATGTTCGGGAGGTTAACTTTACCTTGTCCATGAAGTCTTCTTGAATCCACGTGCTTGTTTCCACTGTTAACCAGCTCTGTTCTTCTGAAAGAATGTCTCTTTATTCTTTAGGCCAAAAAGTTAAATTACCTGGTCTTACCTTTCTTGTTCTTGTTTGACTTTTTGTAGGTAAATACACTGCTTCATGGTATTTTGATTCACAGACCCATGTTTTAAGGACTATTAAAATAGACTTTTGTTCAGAAAAGAGGGATTTGGGTTTGGGTTTGAACTTCTTTTCTTTTCCCCTAGAAAGTAGATCACTGAGCTAGGAATCATATTTGCCCAATGATAAAAAAAACATGTTTTAGAATTCCTACCAAATTCTAGTAGCACCTAAGACCATAAACACTTAAAATGGGAAAAAACAGCATTCAGCATTAATACAGAGAGCTGCAATATCCAAAGGGAAGGGCAATGATATAGTTCTCCTGCAATGAATGAAGTTACAGCATGAAACAAAAGTCTTCCCTTTCTATTATTCTTGTGGATGTAAAAGCATTAATCAAGTGTTTGATAGCTTCGGGCACAACCACTGTGTTAATGTTCTGCCTAAGACCTGAAACTTTTATTGATATCACACAAGCTGCAGATCTGGGCATGTTTATCTGATCTAAAATTAACTTCAGAAGTAAAGGATGATTGACTAAATAGCACTGAGGCATAATAGTTAAAGTACACTTGTCATATTCAATGCAAATTCTGAAAACAACAAATAGATCCTTGTCAAAACTTGTCATTTTTATGCTATTGCATGATGATAAAATGCAGGGTGTTTTAGGTGCCTCTTGTCAACAGGATATAATTAGCCGTGGCTACATTTAGGTAGTGTTTTTGCTGAGAAGATCAACAGCTCTGATTCTCTCTGCAGGGAGTGTGTTTGTTTAGAAAGGTTCTTAGCTTTTCTGAAACTCTGTCATCTGGTTCTCTCCAGGGGTTTCAAAACAATCATCCCTCTATTCCAAGACCTAGTAACAAACCCCAAACTTAACAAACCAAAAATTAACACCTGCACAAACAAACTGTAACATATTTGGGTTTTTCTACTTGTAAAAGCATCTTTTGTTTAATGCAGTTTAATTCCAGGCTTTGTTTACTGATTACCTTTCTCTAGTTCATGCTGAAGCAAAATTAATAATTTTTTTGAGAGAATACTTAATGTTTAAGTGAAATCCAACTAGGGATAAAAGGCTGATTTTTTTTCTTTGCTCTCTCTGATATTTGTGTAGTGAATAAAAAAATTCTCACATGCCTCAATAGAGTGTATTTCATGATCATTAAGAAATTTGACAACTAAAAGCATAACCTAGATTTGAGGCTTTGCAGGTTTGTAATGAGACACCAAATCTTAGTGAGTGTAATTCTGCTTTTGACGCTGCACCTCAACATACATTGAGATCTATTTTCCTTGTGGAACTCAAGGTGACACATTTCATCACATTTGACACAGCCCATTGTTTTCAACAGCCCAAAAATCAGCCTTAAAGTGAAATTAGTGTGTGCTGTAGCATCATGTGAAACACTTTTTTTTTTGATGTGTCCCATCAGAGAATGAGAATTTCCCTTGGGAGAAGTTTAAAGGAGTTCAGTGTTTTAAAAGGCTAACATTGAATACATGAGGTTTGGTTCCCCATGCTTCTATGATAGTTGTGAGCAATACAAGTTTCTGTGGAGAGTAATTTAAGGCATTTATTCAATGTAAAGTTGTCTGAACAGAACCTCCAAGTTTTGTATCTCTGCATTATCTCTGAAGCAGAATTTTTAAATTTCTGCGAAGCCATAATGATAACATCCCTAACTTCCATTAATCCTTCTGCTTTATCATCTTAAGAAAAAAAAATAAAAAGCAAAAGAAATGCCTCATATTTTAGATGTAGAAAATTATTTTCAGATTCTTAATTAATGAACAAAACATTTGTACAATCCAAGTAGATACTATGTGCTCCACTGATGTTTTTGTAAAAGGCATGTGAACATATTTTACACAATTATTGTGCAGTTTATTTCTTTAAATCACTGCTTTGCAAATATTTGTATTTTTTTCTATTGTTATCATGAAGTGGCACTAGAATTCAAAGCAATTTTTTTCAATACTCAAAAAATAATTACCTTGGCTACTTCGCTAAGAGACTAAGTAAATGTCACAATCCTTCCACCTCAGCATTTTCTTATCAAAAATCTTCAAAAGACAGATTTTCATTTAACCAGAGGAGCCAAAGACACATGGATTAGGCTGTTGGAGATCTATTTTTGATTCTTGTAAGATTATAATAGCTTCCCAGCAGAAATGTTATTTGTTAACAGAGAATGTAGTCAATTGTGATTTGCAAGTAACTGTCCCAGCAGCTTGCTCTCAAGATAATATACCTTTCACCCAAAGCTACAAAGAATGGCTGCATGTTTCACCAGTTTTATAATATCATTGTACTTAATATTAATACTAAGGAGCTACCAATGTGTTTGAAGAATTTCCAACATTTTGTTATTGTTACTTACTTTTTCTGAAAGAGCTGCATTTTTATCTTGTGCATGAGAGTTGCACTTTTATCTTAATTATCTTAATGAATTGCAATAACATATATTTTTTATCAAAGCTTTTTATTTATATTAAGAAACAGAAAAACTGTATTTAATACTTCTGAGGTTATGATGAGAATGATTAAAATAGTTTCTTTGCTTTTATATTGATTTGCTTTCCTAATTCTGCATCACAGTGACAATAAAAAAGAAGAATTAAATTATACAGTTTTTCCATCAACATCTAATTTGTCAATGTTTGATTATTCAAAGCTCTTACTTCCTTTAGCACATCAAGCTAACCTGCCTATTTTGTCTCAAAAATGTGAAGAAAGAAGAAAAAGGGAATTGGAGGATATTGGTATTGAACAAGAGAAGGTCAAACTATATGGCCTCAACAAGTCACTGTTGTTCACAATTTATTTCTCTAAGGCCATGAATTTTTGTGTTAAAAGCACTACTTTGATCATCATGCTTTAAACATCAACCTCCTCTGTGTGATCTTGGGGTGCCATTTTAATACTTTGAAAGACTGCTTTTGTGGACTGACTTGGTTTTTCTATTTAAGTCTCTTAATATAAAAATATGAATGCTGGTGGTTTTTGTTCTGTCAGAACAAAAGAATGACTCACCAAAGTAATGCATCATTAAAGAGGAGATTTATAGGCAAACTGATGTTATTTGAAGTAATTGTCTGCTTACTAAATGTAGTTCTGTAGCATTTATCTCATTTTATATCTATTTTTTAATGTACTGTATATACAGACACATCATATATCAATTTGTATATTGCCAGAACCTCTGCTTCTTTTTCTGTAGATCCAGGTCTAGAATATTTATTAAAAATAGCTTTAGTTGCAGAGCTAATGAGGTAGGATTAAAAAAATGTGAAAGGAAGAAATTCTTGCATTTTCTTTTTTGTTCATGAGATAATACTTTTCAGTGACTGCTGCTGATTAAGAAAAAGGTTTCAGCAAACTAGAAATTTTCATTCAATATTAGTTTTCTCCCTGTAAGGTTTCTGCATGGAGTATTTAATATCAAGCAAAATAAAACCAAAATAAAATAAATAAACTCTAGTGGTGATAGCTAGTTTCAGAATGGTCATATTTCCTTATACGTATTAAAAATACTATTAATAATAATGAAATATCTATTATTCTTAAGCATTCTCTAGATATCCATTCAGTCTTCCAACTTCTCTTTTTATTTTTATTACTCACACTACCAATGGCACTTTAAAGTCAACAGAAAAATTTAATTGCACTGTAATTACAAGTAGTTTTGGATTGGTTGTCATAGTATTTTGTGGACTATTGCTTAGAAGAACAGGTTTTTCTCTCAAATATATTAAACTCTTCAGAAATCAATGTCAACATTAAAGAGTAACAACATAAACAATTAATGGAACTTTTCAAGAGAAGGACTGAACAGGTGCAAACATAACAGAATTTTGTCATAAATTAATTTTTGTTAACATCTTCACAGAAAAAATATAATAATTGTTTATTGGGTTGTTTCTTGGCTCGTTGGGAGCTCTAGCAAAGTTCTCAGTCTCCACTTTCTTCCACTTTTACTATGCTGCAGTAAGTTTAAAGCTGTCCTGAGAGCATAGAGAAGAAGAAATGAAAATAATGTTCTGTTCTTGAGCTTGCTAGACAGTAACAGATACGGTGAGCTGAGTCCTATACTGCAGCTCAGACATGATCCCTGCTTTTTAAATTTCCCATCAGTAATGCTTTGAGACATTTTTCAAAGAGAAGAAGTCCTGCCACAACCATGCTCATTTCCTGTCAAGCACCTGCAGATCACAAATGAACACAAAAAGACAGCACTCTACCCAGAGGAGTTTTTCACCTTGAAATGGACTTTCCCTCATGTCATGTTACTGAAAGATCACAGTTTCCTGTATTTTCTGGAAAATGAACGAAAGATCACAGAAAAAGATCAGATTTACGCCCATTAACAAAGCCAATTGAGATAATTTGGTCTATGTGAGAGTATTTTTTATTTATTTCATCCTATGACTTCATTTTCTTATTCCTTATTTTATTTTACTTATTCAGAAATTGGGTCATTTCACTAACTGGAGGAGGGAGCACCAGTGGTGCACCCCTTAACATGGCTACTTCTTGTTGTAGGCACGCCAGAGAAAGACTGGTGCTGTATGTGCAGCCCTGAGTTGCAGATCAGCCCCTTCATGGATTTTATGGTAGGGTTACTAATGCAATCTCTCTTGAATTCATTTCAGTTGGAATCAGTCAGGGTAGCTACTGTCTAAATTATTTAAGCTAGCCCATTTCTTTTTGACTGAAATAGATTAGAGGACAATTGCATACACACTCATAAAATATTCGAGGACAGGAGTAGTAATTTTTCATTTAGAAAACCTAGAAACAAAAATAATCTTGGGTACACTCTGATTAAAAAAAAACAAAATAATGTGTCCCTCATCTACATAGGGATCTATTGTTTTGTGGGATGGAGGCTAACAGGAAAAGGAAAGTAGAGGAAGAACTCTACACTTACGAGATAAAAACTTACATGGATATGTAAAATTGAATGAACATTCAATATACATTTAACTTTCTGACAATGCACGTGTCACAGTTTGGCAAAAGTTGATGTGTTTCTGCTTACTTAAACTAACCACTAACAGGTTTGATATGATTTAGCCCTGTGTCACATGAAAATTGAGTGTTCAACTACAATAGAATATATACCAAATAAATAAAAAAAGTAGGCCCCAGGTATTAGCAAGCCTGCTCTAATTAAAATGAAACCAAAACAACAAAAAAAGACCCCCAGCCCAAGCCACTAACAAGCCAAATAAACACTAAACATACTAAACAGTGTTGAAAGGTGATTTTATAGTAATGCTTAAAGCATATACCAGCATATACATTCTTCAGAATGCGATCTTTCGGCAGAAGAGAGCAGACTTACTGCTAAAATTGTTCCTGAATTTGTTTCAGATGAAACCACCCAGACTAGCTAAATTATTTATGGTACATAATTTAATTTTTATCCAATAGCTCATCCACATTACAGCATTCTTTAAAAATAAAAAAGGGCTGTGTGCTATTTGTCAGGTGTAGTAATGCTTGCTCCCAATACAAATCTTTCTTCCATGGTGTTTCTTGGATCACAGATGTGGATGATAATAATATGGGTCTGTTTTGTGTATCTAGGCATCATAAAAAAGGAAATGCTTCCAGCTCTAAGCTTTAGTACATTGAAAAAAGTAAATTTAATGGAAAAATCCATTTGATATACAGGATAATCTGCTGCTGACTATTGTTATATTCTTCCAAGAAACAGCTTATATTATTGTGGGTGATCTGTGGTTTTCTGTGTGCCTTGTTTGTTTAATTTCTGTTTATTTTTTAAATAGTCAAACAGTTACATTTAAATACGTATGACTTTATGATTAAATCTCAGATATAATCTTATATACTCATGTTAATTTTTTTTATTCTCTTGACTTTATGGGACAGTTTTGCAACTGACTGAAACAGTAACTAACTCAAAAGTCTCTCTCTTCTTTCTATTCTTATCATTGCTGTAAGGTCCTTTACTATATTAGGTCATCTATTTCCTGTTTTCCCCCTTAAATAAAGTATAACCTGTAATAAAATTATCACAACTATACCTCTTTCTTTCTACCGTGCAATTAGGTGACAAATGATATTTAGGATACTAAATACAGAAGAGAATAATGAAAATTAAAACAAAATTTCAGTAGCAAATGGAAACATCTGCAATTTTTTACATATCCCTTTTCTGAAAAATTTTTAATTCTTATGTTCTTCAGGTATTTTTTCTTGAACAGCCTTTCTTATCTTCCCAGGAATTATAAATGGGATCGTGATCTATCCCCTGAGCAATATTGTGTTTTACACATGTCACTGTGCATGAAATATTTATTTATATGGCCTTAGTGTGTGTTTTGGTGATGTTTCAATTCAGTTTTTTAGCTTACACAAGGATATTTCTCTTTTCTTATACTTTGAATTGCACTTTATAACAAAAGGAAACTTAACACATCATTTATTCATCCTCTTCAAAAATTTCTCAGAAGTAAAGCATTTTATTTGACTATCTATTGACTTCCTATGTGCTTGTGTGTGTAAAGATTTCTATCTTTATTTCTTCTATAGAAAATGTACTAAAATATATCACTTAATTGTTACTATTGTTAATTGCAATTTTTGGGCAAAAGCCTAGAATGTTCATTCTGGAGAACCTCTAAAAACAAGTGAAAATAGGATGAAATCTGAGACATAAAAATATTGTCAAAAAAACCAAGAATTGTCAGTTAGAGTATGGAAACATTGGAACTCCAATAGATTTGTACGTTTTTTCATTCTCCTTTCTTAAGTTTCTGTCATTGCTACAATTTCATCCACAGGGAATCTCAAAATGATTGTCACTGTTACCTCTGTTGAAGTATTGTTGAAGTCTAAGGGTTTTACTTAGTAAGCAAAAAAAATTCTTGTACCTTATATTACATGGAAAAAAAAATGAAGGAAGAGTCTAAAGAAGCCTTCTTCCTTTTTTTCTTTTATATGTACTCTTAGTAGTTTGCATTCCACTTCTTTTCACTTCTCTTTGTTTTTTTGAGACTCTATCCTAGACATTTAATATGAAATTTGTCTTACTGTTTTATGTAGGGTAGCTGACCTTGGCCATACATCAACACAACCTCAACCAGCCTACTTCCCTCTCCCATGGAGTTGGGAGATAGTAGAAAGCAGTTGAGAAGTCTTATGGATTGAGATAAAGTAAATAATTGATGCTAAAACTGAGCACAGAAGCAAAGCAAAATGCAATTAATTCACTACTTCCCATTAGCAGGCAGATTAGCCAACTCTAGACTGCAGGAACTCAGCACATGAAATGGTTACTTGTGAAGACAAATACCATTACTACAGACATCTCCTTTTTTTCTTCTTACTCTTTTATTGTTAAGGAAGACATCATATAGTATGGAATATCCTGTTGTTCACTTGGGGTCATCTGCCCTGACTGAGTCTCCTCCTGGTTTCTAATGCACCCCCAGCCTCATTACCTGCTGGGTAGGAGAAGGGTGGAGGCAAAGCCATGATGCTGTAAAAGGAGGATTCAGTAACAGCCAAAATATTGGTTCCTTGTTTTAGCCACACATCCAGAACACAGGACCATGCACAAGGCTATGAAGACAATGAGCTCCATCCCAGTCAGCCCCAGTAATCTGTGTAAATGCATTACTGGAATTTTACTGAAGATGGGAATGATAAACAGTTTTATGACCTAAAATCATATTTATGTCCTCATGTCAGGTAGTCCTTCAAATCAAAATAAAATACAAATAAATAAAATACAAATGAAACTCCATAGAGAATAAGAAATTTCACCAGTGGACACATTCTCTTTTCCTTTTTATTTAAATATGATATACAACCTGCTGGCTAGGCTTTCTAGAAATACTTCCTTCATTAAAACAGACAATGTGATATTTTTCACATTGCTGTTAGGAGTTATGGATTCCAAAAAAATTGAAAAGAAATCAGTAGAAAATTTACACTGAGAAATCAGGGAAAACTCTACAAAATCAGGGAAAACTCTACAACTGCTGTTTTTTCAATGAGATACACTTGGCATATCCTCTGTAAGTTTTTCAGTTTGACTAATAAGCTTAGAATTTCACTGGTAACAGAACAACTAAATGGCATGCAAAAAATTATGCTTAGCTCTTATCCAGGTATCAAGGGAAGCTCTACAAAATACAAAGAAGAATTATGAGATTTAGATGTGGCCCAGTTTGACAAACTAATTTCCAGTACACTAATTTACGTGCTCTGAAAAAAGTATGATGAACAATTCCATATAATTTCTATTTAAAATTCATACTTGGCAAAATTTCACTCTACAGATCATCACACAAGACTGGAAGCAAAAGTCCTGCTTCTTCCTCTTTGGAATGCTTAGGAAGATCTCAAAGTGGCAAAGAGAATGAAATGAATCAAGAACAAAACAGGAAAAAGGAATGGTTGTCATCAAGGGTAACAAGTATTAATGGATAATTTATGGAACCTGATCTTGTGTCAGCATTGTCTTCTACCTCAAACAGATTTTTACCTCTGTGATATTATTCCAAATATCTTTTTAATACTGAACAGTCATATCCCACCGGAGTTTTAATTTTTCTGGATGAACAAGCCAATTTTTAACACCTTCTCTTATACAAAAGGATGCCCATGCTTTTGACCATGGTAGTAGCATCCTCCACATTTGTTTAATTCTTCATTAATCTTCCTGTCAGAAACAATCAAAATTGCATGTAGTGTTCCATATGAGGTCATCCTAAGTCCTTATGCAATAATAGTTGTTTTTTGACCATATCTACTGAACATATTTTATGGCTTGCATATCTGATAGGCATTTGCTCCTTTTCCATAATCATACCAGTTATCTTCTAGTCATAGTAGATGCGGTATTTTCTTTTGCTAATTATCTTTGTGATGATCAACCCCTGGAGTCAATCAGTTGAATTTTAAATTACTAAGAGAAAGAAAAAATTGAGGAAAAATTATTAACTTGACATAAAATCTTAGTAAGGAATCCAACAGTCCTACCACTTCACCAGCTTTCCTTTTTTTTTTTTCTCTATAGAATCATAGCCTGGGGGTTATAAATCTATATATACATGATAATAAGTCATATCAGGAAGTACCTACGAAAGGAGGTTCCAGGAGTTTGTTCTTCTCCAAGAATAAACAGGAGGATGTAAAGAATTTTTGTCGTTTAAAAATCATATGAAGATATTTTGTATTTATAACCTCATTATCATATCTAGGTACAGTATACTATGCATTTTATATATTTGTCAATGTATATAACTTTGTATTCATGTGCATCTTTACATCTAAGCAATCCTTTATTTTACGTTTAAAATATCATTTTTTCCACACAAAACCAAAAAAAACTGCCAAAACCAAAAATAAATCCCTTTATATACTTTCTCTCTAAAAATACACAAAGGAAGATAAATTAATAATTGTAGGAAATTTAGTAACATTTACTAGCTCAAAATGTAAGAGATTAAGGGCAAGATGTATACAAACTTGAAGCTTAGAAGTAGGAAGGAAGTTCCATGCTTTTGCTTTACCTTCTTCATTACTGGAGAGAGGCAATGGTAAAACACAGGAACCCAGGTATTGTACTGATCAGTCCTACAGCAATCACAGATGGAGTGATTTTATGTTTTAATCCCTTTAATTTTTCATTTTAATTTTTTAGAGTTAAAACCTAAACCCTGAATCCTGGTGTCCGACTTAAAAACATAATTGAGACATTACCTACATAATTTGCTGTCTTATTTTCAAGATTAACCTAATAACAAGCATTTCAGTTGAAAATTGAATTCTTTTTAACCTGCATATCAGTCCTTCATGCCTATGGCAATGGACAAATTTCCATTTTATAATTTCTAGTATTGCTAAGACCTTGTTGACAATTTTGCAGAGTAAGCACTTTTCCTGCGCTCAGTGAAAAGAGTTAGAAGAGTTGGAAGAGTTCCAAAACAGTAGGTTGAAAGGGACATAACTATTTTTATGGCTTTATCCAAAAGATCAGAGAGGCAATCTGCATGCCTGATGTAGCTGTGATGTAACTAGGCCACAAAGCCAGCTGAGATTGGGTTATTTCTGCCTCATCAGTCAGCATCCTTGAATGAGAAGGCAGATATGATTTATGGTGGAACAGAGGCTGACAGAGCCCAGCTGGAAATGCTCAAATTATGGTAGCTGAAATGCAAAAAAAATGGGTTAGTGTTGAAATGCAAAATATAATCTAGGTCATATAATCGAAGATAAGTATTTGAGTCTCATAAATCTGACAGGCAAGAACCCTAAATCTACAATTTTTGTACATTCTGTCTTTGATTAACAATGCCATTAATACATTTTTACCATAAAAATATTCTCCCTTGCATCTCCTATCTGCACAGACTAAACTCAGCTACAAACAAAAATCTGTTGCTGCCTTAAGGTGATGATCTATAATAAACAAATTAGCAGTCTATCCCAGGTGAGGGTGGACTGGTGTCTGAACACATAATATTCACTGCTTGTATTTATTGTCAAGCTTGTTGGCAAAATCAGCAAACAGATAATTTCTATCATTCTAACATTTGGAACTCAATATTTTTACAAGAAATGATAGCATTCAGAGCTACTGGTAGAAAAAGTATTTGAAAAAATCCTATGCTTTTCCATAGACAGTAAAAATTAGTCATGGTGACTGCAAGGATTTATGCTTTCTGTTTGGTTGGTTTGTTTGGGGGTTTGGGAGGGATTTTGGGAATGGGTTTTTTGGCTTATTTTTTCCTGTTACTCAGTCTCTTTTAAGGAGAAAAATGAAACTACTAAACTTCTGGCTAAAAAGTAAAATGTCTCAGGTACTCCCATTCAGAACTAGACTTGAATCTTGGGCACTGGATGTATTTGGAATGCATCTTTGAAATCTGAGCACGTTTTAGTCCCCAATCTACTGTTTACCCAGTTACTGTCTTGCATGTATGCTCTAGTGCCTTCTGTCTTGGTTGATCACCCTCTTGTGAATGTCCTGAGTGTACAGAAGCTGTGGTATGTTAACCTCAGTCTCCCTGGTGACACTATATAAAGCTTCTCCCCTCCTTCTTTCTTTATAATACTGATAAAAAAAAGGCTTGGGTAGGAGACCAGATAGTGACATTATTGGTGCATTGACTATTTAAAACCAAGTTTCTGGTCGTCGTATAGATCAGGTAATTTGAACCAAGTAGAAATTATGACAGTGCGTGTCCCAAAAGGCCCCAGAAGCTAAAATGGTGTGATGACAGCAATTGCACTACCAGTTACCCTGAGATGGCACCAACCATTGCAATCCTGAGTATACCATAACCCAGTTCCAATGGGTGAGGAGATGGAGAACACTTACCCTGAGAATACTCTCAAATATTCTCGCGTGGTGCCTCTTGATCTACATCGGAAGTGTGGACTTGTGAATTTTCTTTTTTTCCCATCTGAAGAAAATGTAGGTCTTTGCCTTGCAAATGTGGCTGTGTGGTAGAGGAAAGGGCTGTAAAAGCATATTGGTTGAAAAGTTACAGTCTTGAACAACGGAAGATGTCTATAGTAAAAGTAGTACTGACTGAATAATAAAATATCCGATTGAAGAGGGAGGGGAAAGTAAGATTTGATTTAAAAACATATATCTCTGTTTCATAAACTATAAGTTACATTGAATTTATCCTTTTCCTTATTATACACAAGAAATTTGCATGATTACAGTTTCAAAACTCACATTTCAGATTTCATACGGAATTTTAAATGTGTATGCCAAAGTCTATGGATGCTGGGTGAAAACTCCACTAGCTCTTTTTGATCTCTTGTAGCACAGAAAGATGTCATCGTATCCTTTGCATGTCATTACCATATCACTAGCTTGCCTTCCTTAAATCTTGCTTCTTCCTGATATACTGATATTGCATTCTATCTGTGCTCCATTTTATAATCTTGTCTCAGCATTTCATAGTACATATATTTACCTAAAAATGCTTTTTCTTTATAATTCCATCATAAGATATCCTAATTTTAAAGGGTTTTGTCTGTTTTTATTTATGTCTTTTCATTTTTCTGAAACTCGAATCTTTCTTGCCCACATTCTCTCATTTCTTCAGTACTGCTCCTCTATTCTCTCCACCAAACTTTTTTCTGCTAATCGTATCCTCATGACCCTCTTTGTCCTCAGATTTATGCTCATTATTTTTCTTAAACTCTTCAGTTCTTATATTTGTTCCCATCCTTCTACTTTCTTACAAGTAGGAGTTAAAGGAAGGTATAATGAGGATATTTCAATATGGAAAGTTTAATTATTAAAATAAAAAAAAAATTGAGGAAGGATTTTTTTTATATCTTCAAAATTTAAATGTCCCATCTTATAAAATTTACCACATGGTAAGCACACCTTTCTTAAAGAAAAATAGAAAAAATAGAAATAAGTGGTGATTTGCATAATGTAGAAATGCAGTCCAGATTTTTATTTATCTGTGTACAAAATTTTACTCGTTCTCTGTTGGATCTGTATATATGTAACAATATATAATATTATCATTATATATTATTATTATTTTAAGTATAATATATTTGAGATGTACAGTTTTACCATCAGTTTGATTTGTCACATTTATACTATATATTATTTATATTAAAATACTCACAATAGAGCATAGTATTTTTAATATTTATTATTGAAGACATAAAAAGTACCTTAGAAGCAATAGTGTTGGGTTATAAAATGCTAATAATCTACTTTAATTTCTTTGAACTGTGTTTAAGAATTCATATATTATTTTATATTATTTATAAATTGCTTGGGTTTTTTAATTGATAGTAAATACTTTAATTTTAAAAAGAAACCATGTATGTTAGATGGCTTCTTTACTTTTTGTTCATATTTCAGAAAAAATTGAAAAAACTTAGTATTATTCTAGTTATTTTAAAATGAAAATCCACTAAAAATCCTCCTAAAATTTTGGGTTTTATATTCTCTCTTAAAAAATACATTGCTGAAGTCGGTGAAGGATTTCCTGCTGCTGGAATACATTCAGAATCTCCTATGGCAGTTTCCAATTAGAGATTAAATGTGCAGTGAAATCTCACTGATAATATTGATAACCTTCCTCACTGATAACAGTTTTTAGGGCTCTTTGCTTTTTTTAGGGAAAGAGAATAGTGAAGAACATAAGAATTAGAACTTGTAAAGTGCAAACATGCAGCATCTCTGTTCTATTCTATGAAGAGATGACATGCTGTGCTTATTTTGAAGAACTGTAAAAATGGAAATTGCAATGGGAAATAGAAGAGAGAAATGGGAAAAGCATACTTCAAAAACTACTTACATTGGGCTGTTTCTTCTTTATAGAAGAGAGGAGCAGGTTAAGATTTAATCTGAGTTTACAGCAATATTTTATAAAATGGACCTTTCTCTCCTCAAAGTGTATCACAGTATATTTCTCACTTTCTTTCTGTGAAATCTTTGGGGTAAAAAGCAGATGAGAAATACGGATACCTACCAGGATTTGATTCTCTTGGGATAAATTTCATGTAATTTTCCATGTTGCTCATTGCCTACCTTTGAACCTGTGTTATTTACTTCTAAATCTTGCCAGCATCAAGGGTCCAGAACTTTTTTTCACCCTATTAAACTGAAAGGTTTTCAGGTCTAAGTACAAAATTAAGAGTTACAAAAAGCAGAAATTGATGCAGCTTGTGTAACACCAAACTTGATTTCAAAGCAAAATCTGACAAAATGTAAGAACTGGAGTAGGAGGGATGTATGGCACATAACCATAAGGGACAGACAGATGTCACTTTTGCAGTAGGGAAATTATCATCATAGCAGCAATTGGATTAAGACAGCATGTGTAGAAGCTCTGCCTTTCCCTGACTAATCCTGCCACAGTGGACAAGGACTGATAAATGTAAAAATTATTGGACATGGTTATTTTTTTCTCTTTCACACCTCTATGTATGTTGTGGCTTTAACTCTGAATGATATGTTGATAAAACTATTTTTTATAAATAAGCTTTTTAATGCCACTGATTTTCTTAAAGTACTTTTTGTATTTGTGCGACTTTCCATGTCCACTATTAGTTATTTATCTAATCAGCCTGAAGTCTGAGACCTTTGGTGAATATGATCAGACATGTAACTGCAATCACACAGACCTTTGAAATTTTACTTAGATGACAAGGTCAAAACTACTGGAAAGCATAAACTCCCTGGTTAGAATGCAGGATGTATTTTCAGTCAACAGTTTTGTACTTGTAATCCTGAGAACCTAAAACAGAGTTACAGAACTGGTACCTCTCTAAAATATTTTTTTTTCTTGTTTTGACTAAAATTTTCTTAAAACATGGTTAGGTGCATTCTGCATAAATCCCTCCTAAAAAGACCTTTTTTTTCTGACAAAAATCCAGACCTCTCACTTTCCTTTACTTACAGATCTGTATTTGTGCCAACTCAAAAAATTTTCCATCAAACATAGATGTAATAAGATACCCTGGACAGACAGGCTCGCTTCTCACTTTGTATCCCAACAACTGACAGAACTGCCTAAACTCTCTCAAGACTTAGTAGTTCTGACCATAAATAACCTGCTTGCTGTTATGGCCCTATAGAAAATCTTTATGCGGCAGTCTTACAAGTCTTACTCTGGGTTCTGAAAGCTTGAGTTTTATGTTCTCATTTTGAGAGTGAATGGTCACAGAACTCTAACTTGCAGAGTGCCTCAGTAACTAAGGTATTTATTTCAGGCAATATCATACTCATATCTTTCTGTGATGGAGTCATAAAAGAAAGGATTAAGGGTTATCTGTCTCCCTGTCTGAGCTTAGATATGCTCAGTTTGAAAATGTAGAGTATGCAGAGTAAACTAACCATGATTCACATTTGTGTCCACTGTTTCCAGGAAAAAGTGAAACCTATTGCCTGTACAAACCCATCTGCTGTTTGGTTGAACTAGTGCTTAGCAGGCAGACCTTGTTAGTCCATATGTGATATGTACCACACCTCAGAAACTGGCTGGTTTGGATTTCTGAGAACTCTGCTGGCTTTGAATTCTGTTCCATATCATCACACAGATGTACTGAAAAACTATTTTATCAATCCTTTAGCATTTTAAAAATTCTAAGAAACTAGATTTGTGGAATGTGCAGCCCACATATTCACTTAATGTTACTTCCTGGCAAGTCAGAATGGTTTGCTTCTCATAAATAGCATTTTGCTTCAAAAGTAGTAATTTATTTCACATATACTCCAGAATATTTTTTCAGTATTCCCATTGTCTTGAAATTGCCTATTTAAATAAATGATATAAATAAAAGAAAAATTTTCTTTGTGTTTGAAGATTAGCATTTCTTAGATTCCTTCCTTTTCCCTCCAGTCTATCTAAAATTGTCTAAGTTGGAAAAATCTGCTTGTGTTTCTATTAATAAAAATTTAAAGAGAATATACCTGGATATCTGACCTTTCAGTCCAAAAACATGAGAAGCCACCATCACTTTCCATTGCAGTCCTCTAGCTTAGTCACTTCCTTCATTATCTTTCTGGGTTACATACCAGGTAGAGCGAACAATGCACTTCTACTATGTTCATCTGACTAGTGCCAAGAATCAGATATGGGACCATTTTTTGGTGCCAGTACTAAAATTTGCTTATGTATTACTTGAATATTTCTGTAGTCCCTTGGAATTATTTGATGGCATGTTTACCTTCAAGTCTTTCTAAATACTTGCTTAGGATATGTTTAGAATAGCCTAAGTTCAACAGAGTTGAGTAACTCTTTTTCACATATGTCTGTGCCTTCCTAAAAAAAATAAATGCATTTTTTTAAACTGTCTGTTTTTCACACCTGGATTTTGGCACTGTCTAGTTCTATTTTTACAAAGCAGCCAAACAAAGCACAACAGGGCTTACTCTTTAATAGTAAAAATTTATTAGAACATTTGGCTAAGCATCTGTCTTCTAAAAGAATGTCCACTTAAGCTACAGCATCGTATTTCTTATAACTGTTTTTCTTTTTGCCTGAAGTATGCTCAGCTCCTGAATAAATTGACTATTTTATCACCCAGTGAGTAGGGAAAAAATGGGTATGACCATAAGCTGCAAAGCAGATTGAATCACCTTCCTCTACTGACCTACTGCCAAACAAGTGGGACTCAAAACCAGTTTATCTACCTTTATCTTAATAAAAAATAGCACTCACAAATATTTTTACTCCAGAACTCAGTCAGTGTATTAAGCATGTGGCCTAAGCATAAGTACATATTTGTGGTGGTTCTTTTCCTCAATCACAGAACTTGGATTTAGTTGTCTATAGTTGAACTTTTCCTCTTGAATGACTTTATAGCCAATGGACATTTTGAGATGTATTTTATCAGACCCGATGAACTTGATTTCTAACTGAGGATGAGTTGACTCGTACCCTAAAATTAGCTATTTCCTTCACTTGAATAAAAAAAGGGTTTGAGATGTCCATCTAAATTTCTTACTGGAGGAATTGTGCCAAATTTTCTCCACTCTTCATATAGTATGTAACATAACTTCTTGTATATTAAAAATTTTATATTTGGGTTTCTTGAAGCTCAGTTCTTGAAGCCTACAGGATTCATCAGAATTTTGAAGTGCAACAATGGTGTCTAAATTCAGCAATTAAAGAATGGGCTAAGGGTTTTTGTATATGCATTATTGGCTATAGAATTTTAAACAAAAGCCTCAAAATTCCAGATAAGTTCTCCTTTAGGTATAACAGACCTTTACTGGATAAAATTCATTAATTTCTATAGTTGTAGTTTTAACCATGTTAATAACCTTATATAGCTTTTCAGCATATCCTGTATAATTTTTAAGGAAAAATAATACATATAGAACACCACAGAGGAATAGTAACACATTTTGCTTCAGAACAGTTGAAGCTTTGGTCTAGATGCTGGGTTATAGATGTGTCATTATGCCTGTACCTGCACCTTCATGGGATTACTTAGGACAAACACAAGAATAATTTAATATTTCTAAATACTTTTGAATCTGAACGTTTATCTCAATTCTTACAGATAGCAGAATGGTAATTTCCAGTGGCTACTCAACATGTAGAGCACAGTGAGAGCAGGAGCTGGTTCTTTTTTTTAATGCTATAACAGACAAAATATACTATGATATATTGAACTCAAGTGTATATATTTTTCATAGATTAAGGATCATCAGGATTCTTCTGTTTTCATATGCTATCACAGTACCTTCAACTGAAAAAACATTGATAACACAGATGGACTATTATTTTTCTCCTTTTTTCAAGGAGATGTATGAAATAATTGAATAATAAGTATGAATAGTAATAAATTTTCTGTCAACCTTATAAATTCCCATCAAATCCTACCAAATTATTTTCTATTGAAGTAGTTTTATAAAATTGTTAAATTGATGTTTTTTGTTGAGTTATAAACTCATCCTTAGTTGTACTAAAATTTTATGTATAGGTCTTAGCTGAAAAAAGCCCTGAGGGCAAACCAAAAGCAACACCCAGTAGGTAGTGGTGGTAGAAAGATAAGAGGAAAACACTAAAGAGTGTTTCAAATTTTCAAATTTTGTTGGATTCAGGTTCTAAAAGGCAAAGGTAGAGAGGCTCATCAGGGGGTCCTCAGCAGAAATCTTGTCATGTACAAAGCAGAGCCAGCAGAGCCAAACCCTTAGAACCACCCTGAGAGACCCCTTTTACCCTAGGCCATCCCAAAAGGATGACTGGATTACTGGAGAAGACACTGAGCTTTGCATGGGGCTGCAAGACACAGGAAAATTTGTCTGCAAAAATGAAAAATTAGAACAAAATACCAGCTTCAGAAGAATATGTGCATGGGAACAATAAGGAAAAGAGCTAAAGGGGACCAGAAGAACAGGACAATGGGTCCAATGAGCTACAAACTTAATTTCAAGATGTGTCACACAGAGCAGGAAGATAGTAGTTGCTAGGAATTCCCTCGCCCCATGGAATAAATTTACTGATTTAAACAATAACCATTCATCTTGAATGCAGAAAAATAATTAGATTAAATTTACGTTGGTGTAAGCATCATTAGAGCTCGAGCTCTTGTTAAATGCAATTATCTCTGCTTGTACAAATTGTGTCCTAAGAAAAAATATATAAATTGATCCAAGTTTTTTGCAAATTAAGAACCTCAAGCTTTGTTGACTTCTCTGTTTTAATCTCTGTATCATTTTCCCTTTGGGCTACAAGATAAACACCTTGTTAGTTTTTCATATTACAGCTTACTATAAAACATGACTTGACTGAATTGTATTAAAACAAAGATATCAGTTTTATCTTTTCATATTGACTTCAAGGCAATGTTTTTTTGTGATGAAATTTATGAACAAGGTAATTTTACATATCAGAGGACCAGAAATTCTCTAGCCCCACACTATGCTAATATTTTCTAAATTACCTGTATCCCTGTTCTAGACTATGTCTATTGAAAGAATCCACAAACAATTTCAATGCAGTTTTCTTATATCAATTCACAAAAATCTCAAATTCCATGTAATTTGGGATTTCCTTCACAGTGATGCACCAATGGACACAAATTGTTAATTATACAGTTTGTAAAACAAAATATAGTCTTCAGCATTTCTTAAAAGTGCTGAGATACTGTGTTGCTTTCCACAATGTCAGGAAATAATTCTGCTGATCAGCAAAAACTATTGCTAAGTCTCTGAAACTCAGTTTTGCATAATTCTAGAAACAATTGTAGGAGCAAGTTCTACAGATCTGTTCAAACATAGATCCATTCAAAGATTTCCCATTGGCAAGGAAAAGCAAGAAACTGGCCAAATGCTGCTTTTGCTTTTTTTTTTTTTTTTTTTTTTCCCTTTTGGAAAGGTTCACATAAGAATTTAGTACTATTCACAAAACATATTCACATTTTTATTCTCTAGATTTCCACTACTTTCTAGGTGTTATTCCACCTAGAAGTGGATACATCATGACCACAAGGGCAGGTTGGCCTGGTATTGTGTGCTGTTTGTGGTGCTGAGAGTTTGGGGATGCAGCTATGGTTACCACAAAAGAAAGGGGAGACAAATTCTCTTTATCCTACAAGATCTTGCAGCCAGCTTCAATATGTAGTAAAATGACTAGGAAAGAAACACACAGACTTGAAGAATGAAATGAGCTTGAATTAATTAACTACTGATTTGATTTAGAAAGAAATACCGTATGTATAGTTGTACATAAGGAAAGTCCCAAGAGCAAACCAAACTAACCCAAGACCCAGTAGGTAGAGAGATAAAGGAAAAGGCCACCACTAAAGAATGTTTCAAGTATTCAAATTTTGTTGGCTTCAGGTTCTGAAAGGCAAAGGTATTCCCTAGAGAGGCTCAAAGGTGGATCCTCAGTAAAAATCCTGGCAACAGTTTTCTTGGTGTAGCAGAATAAAAGGAGGATGAGAACACCCTATAATAATATTCTCTGTATGAAATAAGGGGTTGCTGAACTGAGCAGATTAAGCAGGCAAAGGCATGTTACAGTAGTTTCAGATTTCTCAGCAACAGAAAAGCAGGGCTGTGTGGGGTTGAATCTAAAACTGAATGCAAAGTCTAGAGTCACCTTTATGTATTCCTGTGACTGGCTCTTTTAACCAAGTACAGCTTTTGATTAATCTGTCACATCATTCTGATCCGTATCATGCTAACTATGACATGACAGATTTATTTGCCTCTTCTGGTACATTATTCTTCCACAAGAAACTATATTGATATTTTCGTTTTCTCTAAGTGATCTGATATTGGAGTCCTGGATGCTGAGAATTTTAGACTTTCTGTGCTGACAGACTCTGGAGAGCATTGAATTTGACCTGAGGTTGTGGAGAAGAAGGTTTCCAAAATTGAACAATAGAACTGGGATTATGGGTGTGTAGTTTGATTAGAAGTGTTTAATATCATGTGGTGAAAAATTTAGTTTAAGGTTTTAGAAAATAGTAATATATATGAAGGAAGATTGAGATTTTAGAACAGAGGCTGGTCCTTCTTCACCTTCTTCTTCATGGATTTGGGTGGTATTTAGTAATTGGACAGAAAAGTCCACATTGTGGGACACGAGTGGTTAGTGATTGGTTTAAAAGTAAAAATAATTTAGATGTCATTTCTTAATTGGATAGTTTTTCCTTAAAAAACCTTGTAGTGCTAGATATGGGGCCATTTTGCAACTTGTCAGTGAAATACTGCAGAATTCACGGCTTGTAAGACTGTGATATAGATAAGAAAAAATAAACGTCTGAGTCTGAACACGAAATATCATCTTGAGCATTTTCAATCCCGACCTTGACAGAGGCAGAAAAAAGATGCCAAGAACTGGCAACCCAAAATAAAGGGCCATATGTTCTAAGAAAAGGCATTTAAAACATCCAGTATATGAAAGAAAGAAAACCAAACCAACAACAAAACATCAAGGAAACAAACAAACAAACAAAAAATAATCCCCCCACCTTCAGATATTATTCAAACCATCAAAATTGCAGATAGTTCAAAAAATTTAAATGTTCATAAATGGCCTTTGGACTGTGGAAAATTATTTTTGTACTGAATGTTTTAAAACTGGCCAATTTTAAGAAAGAGCATATTGGAGAAGAAGTTAAAAGAGACATAGTTAGAGACTGTGTCTTTAACTCTTCCAAACACAGGGGTGAAATAACATTTTACCAGTTTTAAGGATTATAAATAGGTTCTGGCTCAGTTGTGAACAGCATTGGTAAACTAGATTTTAGGTTTGATCTACCCTGCATTTTGTATCTTGATTTAAGTTATGGAAAGATCTTTAAACTGTAAATGTTATATCAAAGTTTTCATTATTGTAAATCTTGAGTTTTTCAATTCTGAAATTAATTTTAATGGAAAATTTTGCATTTTCTTGTTTAAAGTTCAATCAGAATTAAAATGGGATTGGATTGAATAGAGAATATGATAGAATGCAACGGTTCCACTTGAAAACTTTTGAAATGGAGGCTTATATATCTAAATTATATCAGGTCTTTCTCAATTTTCTTGACTTTTCCAATGGTCACAAAGACTCACACACTTCAGAGGGACAGAAATTAAACTCAGCTAACCATATACTGTTAAAGAATTTAATGCAGGTGCTATTTGAAAACCATCACCTTGCTCTTCTGAAGGAAGGGGTTTTAAGAGGTGGAAAATTTGTTGGAATCAGCTTTGAATACAGATTGTTAGTACAAATCATTGCTGTCACACGTGTGTTTTACCATCAAAGTCTGTTTCCAGCCTTTAAGGGCACAAAAATAAAAAAAGCAGTCTTTCAGTTTAAAGCCCAACACACAAAGCAATATTTCAGACCTTCATAGAATCACTAATGCATTTGTGAAATGTGAAAACTTCTGCTTTGGAGCAACTCAGGTGTCTTGTCAACCACAGCTTTTTTAGTCTGAATGGCAGCCACAATTGCAATGCTTTTTAAACAGGAATGCACTCATATGTAATGAAATTCTTGCTTAGCTTTTTTCATGTCTACAGGTTATAGAGGCCAATATTATCATGCAGAAATATGTGATCACCTGGCTTTACTTTGAGAAATAGAATGAACCTCTAAACAAGGTCAAGATTTATAACAAAGACGGTGGAATAGGTTCTAAAAATGTGCCATTGGAAGGAATTCAATACAAGATGCAGCTTTGTTCCTTACAGTCTTGAGAGAATATATATCAAAAATGTCTTTATTTTCTTAAGGTTAAAGCCTCTGAGTTTTGTAGAACAATTTTTGTGGACATAACCACTCTAGTCTGTTGGGAATGACTTCCCATCTGTGAGATGCTCAGTGTTTGAAATGTGTCAGTACAGTTCTGGCTGTGCATGAAATCAATGTCCATCTTTTGCTTTCTCCTAGCTTGCTTTAGCAAGGTGTTGATTAAACTATGATGAGAACTGCTGTTGCAATTAACACTAAATGAGATTTGTTAATTGGCTTCTTTTGAAGCAAACTAAGGTTTTTCTTGTGCTACCCTCTGTGCTTCTTGTGAATTGATCTGTGAAGTAAGTGTATTGAAAATCGACTGTGGTTTTAGTGACATTTCAAATTTCAATCTAATTATGACAATTACAGCTGGCATTAAAATTTAAATAAATGAAAATTAAAAGATGTAAAAAATGGCACTTAAGCTAATGTTTATCTAAAACATCATTTGAATAGTATGTTTATTTTTATTATTTAGAAGTATTAAAATTAGCACATAGCTTAAAGAAAAACAATCAAACAAGGAAAACAAACAAACAAACAAACAAACAAACAAAACCCCAAACCCACAGCATTTCTTGTGGGGCTACATCTCAAACTTGTCCAGATTTCTCTGAAGCTCTCAATGTCATCCTTTCCTTCAGTTGTGTCAACTGCACCACTCAGCTCCATGTTATCTGAAAACTCACTGAGGTGGCACTTGACTTCTCTATGTCATTGATAAAGATATTCAAGAGCGGAATCCCATGACAAAGCCCTGAGGGGACACCATTTTTTACCAATCTCCACCTGGACACAGAGTCACTGACCACCACTCTCTGGCTGCATCCACCCAGCCAATTCCTTCTTGAACAGCTTGCCTACACTTCAAATCCACGTCTCTTCAATTTGGAGATAAGAATGTAATTTGGGGCTGTGTTGAACACCTCACAGAAATTGAGCTAGGTGACACCAGACAGTCTAACCTTGGCAACTGTTGCAGTCACTCCATCAAGGAAGGCCACCAGATTGGTCAGAAACAACTTGCCCTCAGCAGAGCTGTGCTGACTGCCTCAGAACCCCTCCTTGTCTTTTATGTGTCTTAGCATTTCTTCTAGAAGGATCTGCTCTGTGATCTTCACAGACAGAGGTGAGGCTTGCCTCTCTGTAGTTCCCAAGGTGTTCTCAAGGAAGGAAGGAAGACTAAGGAAAAGCTGGAGCTAAACTTGGCAAGGAATGCAAAGAATAACAAGGGCTTCTGTAGGTGTGTCAGCCAGAAGAGGAAGGTCGACTAAAACATACCCCTCTGATATATTTGCCAAGCCATTCTCATGCCATTTGAAAGGTCAAGGCACTCAGGTGAAGTTCCCAATAACCAGATGATTAACATTATGCCATCTATAATAGCGAATAAACAAGAACCCTAGGAACTAAAAATCTGCCAGACTCACCTCTGTTCCTGGGAAGGAGCAGAAGGAACTGAAATTCATAGAAGCTGTGTTAAGACACGTAGAGAGCAGGGAAGTGATTTGAGATAGCCAGCACGGCTTCACCAGGGTAAGGTCTGTCTCACCTTCTTCTTCTAATACCCTTCTACAGTGGAGTGCCTGTTTTAAGCGGACAACTGATGGGCTACAGACTCCATTTATCTGGAATTCTGTAAGGCCTTTGACACGGTTCCCCACATCATGCTTCTCTCAAAATTGGAGAAAAAAGGATTTCATGGGTGGATTATATAGTAAGTTAGGAATTGATGGGACAATCAAATCCAAAGGATAGTGGTCAATGGCTCATTATCCCAATGGACATCATTGACAAGTGTTGTCCTTCAGGAGTCCCACAGGACCAGTATTATTTAAAATCTTCATTAATTACAATGATGTTCTATGATTCTATATTTAACTAGGAGTTTATCTAATATAGTGGACTTTCATATTTAAATTGTGTTTCCACATTTTAGTCTTCTTTCTTCTGTGTTTATCTTAGCCACATTGTTCATACATATTCCATTTGCAAAGCAACCAGTCAATTGTATTGGATTCATGGAGTGTCCAAAGAGCATGACACTCAAAACAGAGAAAACTTTTCTATGCCATGATGAAGATTGCACAAGATATACTTCAGGGCTCCCTTATAACATCAACTATTCTTGGAGTCATGGGAAGACAATTCAGCTACAGGAAAGGAATAAAGATACCCTCTAAACTGTATCAAAACCCAATAATAATTACAACAAAATTATCAAGAACTTAAACATTCCCAGAAACTACATTCTGAACTCCTTTACACATTGCTTGGGGTTTTACATTTGAACTCCTTTATATCTGTCTAAAAATTTTTCAGCTAAAATGACTTATGAAGGTATTGTCATCTCAGTTAATAGAATCCACACCTTTAAAAATAAAGGATCTTATTGCCTAGGTAAAATTGACTGTAATGATGAGAAATGACTTCAGATTAAATAAACAGTCTCACAGTAGTGAATTGTGTAGTCTGATTATTATACACAAAATATCTGAAAATATGTAAATATTTAGATATTGTTACATGAAAATAGTAGCTAAGGGGCTAATGTCCTTTCAGAAATTTCAGCTTCATTTTTCTGTATCTTTCTTGATGATTAATGCCTTAACTATTAAAATATTTGGGTATTTCAAATTTAATTATACTTAATTTCAGTACTACTACAAGAAATAACTTTTAGGAAAGTGTTGCTTTGGAAGGATTGAGAAAAAAAATATCTTGATCTCAAAGTTTCCTAGCTGTTACATAAAATGGCTAATTTTTTAGTCTTTTCTTAATACGTGTAGAGTGAGGCAGAAATGATAACATGCCAGCTTGTAAGTGATCTTGTATTAGTCGCATAGTTACTAGTATGCTGCAATTATCAAATTCAGTAGATTTTTTCCTTACAATTCTCATATGGAAAAGTAGTCACCACAATTTCTTTTTTCTTTCGTAGTCCATGTATGTAATGAGATATCTTTGTTTCTGATAAATTGGAAATACTACAGTAACTGATGTGTAAGCTTTATAGGGAGAATTCCATTCTTTCACAGTCTTTCTATCTTGCGTGTGGTTGTTTTGTAATTTTCCCAGTCTTGATCTTTTACTTTGATTGCTGTGCTGCTTTTGAGATTCCCGTCCTGTGATCTGCACACACTGTGCATGCAATTTTATGCTTCTAACCAACTCAGTGTGGAAAATCTCTGCACAGCTTTTTGTGAGGATTTAGATGAAATTGATAAGTTTGTGAAAGCAGGATGTATTGGGGCTGGTGATAACATTACCAGAGATATACTGGTAAAGATATAGGAGGGAGGAATAGCAGAGATTTTTCATAACAATCTGGCAACCAGGGATTAAGATTTCTACATCGAGAAGTGTAAAATCTCTACATGTAGCCACCATATTTTTGAAAGTTGGACTGTAATATAGAGGATTTTTGTTGTTCAATTAATTATTAAGGACTTTGAATTTTTCTAATTAGATTAATCTTCTCTAAGTGTAAAGAAAATGGAAAGTGGTCCTTTGAGTTGTAGAAGACAAGAGCTAGTGAGATGGGTCCCACACAACATATTTCTGCTGAAGATATTTGAAGGACTAATATGAAAAAATAGTAATATGAAGTACAGAAAATTTAATCAGTATTTATTTTTATTAAAGGAAGCAATAAAAAAGAAAATCACAACCAATCTTTTTGACAAAAAATATTGGATAGTATAATTAAAGATGCTTAAAACAAGAGATTTGAGAAACTAATAAATTGAAATCTGCCACAGACCAAACCTAGGCTCTCTCTCTCTTAAAGAAATATAATTGAGATTGGGAAAATTTAGTTAGAATATATTGGTACATGTTCCCGATTTCTCTTTTAGAACTTAAGTTTTATATGAAAGCAAAAGAGCTCATAATTTTTACTTATACATTTGATATGTCTTGTTTCAAATCTAAAAAGAAGAAAAAAAGAAAATCCAATAACAGTATAGACAGTATTACTATAGACAGTAGAAAAATAATCAGCCCTTTCACTATGGAACTGCCTCCAATTCATACTAAAAGAGAAACCTGCTGTTATTCCTCAAATAAGGAACAGGGACAAAATCTGTAAAAATTCAACCTAGGTATTCTGCAATTAAGTATTCTACACTTAAATAATCCAAAATACATAGTAAAGGTCAGCCAAAGAATAGCTTGTTATGAAATGAGGTAACTTGGAGTAGGTTTCTGTAATCTAGGGATGGTCCAGGTAAAAGTAGTTTACAGATGTAATGATTTCTTTTATTGATTTTTTTCCAGATAGAATTAAACTAAACAAACTATCAGGAGAGATTTCTCAGCTCACCAGTGATTTTGAGAGCTATGGTTCAAGTAGCAGCTCATCTTGTGTAGGGAGGTAATTATGTCAATGAACACCCCTGTTCCTTGGGCATGAGCCTTGCTACTACTGCCCTCCCAAACTCAGACTGAATGGCCCAGACCCAGAAACCTCCACCTCTTCTACCCCACCTTGAACAATGTGGTTGGAAGGACTTTCTTCAAGACTGTTGCTTTTGTTGATACAGACTGAGCAACAGAGAGGCAATGCCCTTTTAGTGATCTGAGCAGTCCTTTGGTCTATTTTTTTCTCTGATTCTGGAAGGAACTGTCCTCAGGAGACCACCAAGTAAGTTTAGAGAAGAGAGTTTCATATTCCTACCTCATTGGTCCTGGGAATAAACTGAGATGACTAAGAAAAAAGAAAAAATATATTATTAGCCAAAATGGGGATAATTTGAATTATGCATTTTTTTTTAATCCTTTAGCTTTCAAATTGCAAGCTAAAAAAATTACGGATAAAGATAAAAACCAGAAATGTAGACTTATGTTACTGTGAGAAATAGAGTGTAGGTGAAGAAAATGCAGAAGATAAGTTGAAAGCTACATTTATTTTTTCCCAAATCAGATACTTTTATTTATTCCATATCAGAGGCAAATAAAATGAAACTACATAACTCTAAAATTAACAACTGCCTTACCCTGTAAAATTCAGATATTAAAAAAAGGAAGGAAGTCAATTACTTCCTAAAGTTTTTAAAAAACCTTATATTCATTAAATATGGTCTGTATTTTTTCCACATAAGCTTCTTGATTTGCAAGTATACAGGATTTTTCTTATCCTCTGTGTTTTGTTACCAAAGTGGCTACCATGTGAGCTGGCTACCTATTCTAATTCAGTGAGATCAGAAGAGATTTGAAGGTGAAGAGTACGGGAGTACAGAATAAAATTTCATTTATTTATGCATGAAGATGGCCCTAACACCTGTATTATCATTGAGATTAATGTATGCTATTGTCAGTGATTAGGAAAGTAAGCAGTCTTTTTACTTCAGTGAAACTGTGCTTTCTGCTTTTATCCCTGATTAGATTTTTGCCTATTATGTTTAGGGAAATTATCCAGGGAGTTGTGTGTTAGATATAAAAAAGATCCATAACAATTACAGGATGAAACAGGAACAGCAGTTTCTCAGCACAGAAGAAATCAGCAGTCATTAGTTTGAGCTATTTTAAATATATACAAACAAATAAAAATATTCCATATAATTCTAGGAGTCTGATTTTTTTTCACATTTTCATTATAGAAAAATCCTTTGTTCTATAATAGGTCATATTCTATAATAGATCATATTATCAGAATAAAATGACTGAACATTACAGTTTTCTTTAAGATTGAGATTTCTGAGCTCTGAAGTAATATCCTCTGGGATTAATTAAAAGAAGCAGTCTTAAAGAAACAAAACCAAAAATTCTTATATTAACATGAACAACATCTTGAGTTCTGTTTTAAATAGATTAATGGCAATTCCAATTTTTTGATATTAGATAATTATTTCATACATTTTATAAAGTTTAAGTTTTATTTTTTTTAAAGGTGGGCTTTTGAAGTATGGATTGCAGTTTTTCCATCAAGGAAGCAAATAATAGCAATTGTTAACACTGGTGTTAATCACAGACCTTTAAATCTTCTTCCTTGAGATCGTTGGGCTGAGTCTGATTCCTTTAGTGAGTCTTCACTGAGAGTGAGTTAAAATGATTTATGCAATGCTGTAGCATGAGTGTAAGATCAAATACTCCAACTGTGTATATGTTAGAGAGGCAGCCACACTGTACTGTATTATTAATCTGCTTTGTTCAGTATTCTGTGTCAGACTAATCCCTCTTATTGTCCAGGAAGTTAAGAAATGTTTCTACAATGTGAGAATTCAATGTAATCTGTGGGGGGATAGAATGTAAGAAAATAAAGATAGTGCAGAAGGCAATCTGGCCCCTGAGGAGTTGCAGGTGTACTAATTACCAAAGATTAGGAACAGGCTTGCACAGTGTCTAATGAGGTTGAGTGCTATAAAAGAGGAGGTTAGTTGCTTGGGAAGAGAGCTGGAGTTTGTAGCCTGTGCTGTGAGGGAGAAGGAGCTAGAGCTGTAAGGAACTGCCCATGAGAAATCCCAGGGGAGCTTTGCAATAAGATGACAACAGTAATCTGTCCAAACAGGGAAGCACTTTTTTTGGGTTATCCTGCCTGAAGTGCAAGAGATTCAGGGTGAATCCTCTTTACAGAAGGGTAATAATTGTCACTGCAAATACTAATATTTTCTACACTTTTAAAAAATTTTGTTTCTATATCCAGTGAAGTATCAAAACAAGAATTTTAATGGTGCTATAGAGCATTTTTAGAAGATGCTGCTGCCTTCCTGTTTGCAACTGTTGTGCAGTGTTCTCCATAATTATATTGTTCTTGTTGTTTCAGTATTCTCTACAGCTCTTTTTGCCATTACAGTGTTACTTTTATTTTTAGGTGCAGCTGTTATTATTCCTGAGGTTAAACGTGATGGAATCCTCAAAGAAGAAATATTTCAAAGCCTGTATATATACATTGACAAGGAGCTGTAGAAAGAAGAAGCAGAGTTCTTAAGGTCATGTAACTAACTGCATGCACTTAATCAAGTGTCATTAAAAGGGCTGTATAGAATGAAGTAAGCATATAGCCTAATTGTCTTGAAATTCTAACAACAACAGTTCAGAGTGAAACTTAGAAAAGAGTATTGCCTTTTTTATCTTTTCTCAAACATACTTCTTTTCTCTTTGTTTTGTTTTAGTGAAGCTAGAGGTCTTTTCAGTCTAAGCAAGCAGCACAGACTTAATACACTTATAACATCTATATCCCTCAAGCATTGTCTCCAATGTCTTGAAAGACATCTCTCTTTCGTGTCCCAGAAAAATAACAGCTTTCATTTGTAATCCAAAGAAAATAAGGGATGAGGAGAAGATTTCTTCGACGTTTTAAATTTGTGACTTTTGGGAACCCACTAAAACAACTCCTTTGAATGTCACCAAAATTCCCTATGATCTACTATATATCTAAAATACTATTTAGCCTCTGCATTAGACTGCCAGAAGACCCATTTGGCAGAACCATTCTGTATAGTCCCATTCACTACTCTATAACTGCATTTGCAGTCTATAAAGAATATTGTTTAAAAATCCTTAAAGACAACATAAACCACATCCATAGAGGGTCTCACAGGACTGCACTGAAAACTCAATTTTAAAAATACATATTAAGATGCTTAAATCAGCGTCCACCTTTTATCATTTCATTATTAGCTAGTGTTTTTAAAGTGTTTCTTGAAGCTTTGTTATACTGTGAAGTACTTTGTTACAGTCTGTGAAAGCTCACTGTGCTCAGATAGATGTGTCATTAGAAAAGTAAGGAAGAGAGCATTAAACACTAGAAACTCTTTGAGAAAGACGGAGTCAGAGTTCGGTTTAGGCTTTTTTGCTGGTACATAGGCTGAAGCATTGACATTACTCCATCATATTTTAGCCACACAATTTTATGATATGACAAAGAAATGAGAGAAACCTGTAGTCTTGATGAAGGACACAGCTGTCAGGTATAACTGAGAAGCTGGATGAGACACCAGCTACTGGGAGGCAGAATTGCACACTTAATGAAGGGGTTTAAATTTGCTGAAAAGCAATTAATGGAAGAATACTCAGTTCAAATGCCTGCTAATTAGAAACTAAAGATGTCATCAATAATTCTTCTATGCCTAAAAAATATAATTATGCAATATCATAATTTTTATTGTCCCATATTATGACTGAAACAGAGGAGAAACTGAAATTAGACTGGAATACAGAACTTATTTTGAAATACTTTAATGTGGAAGATTCATCGCTGCTTTATCATTTAAATTAATATCGGCATGGTCTGAAATGTTTATTTGTGACATTTACAGGCAGCATCACTGTCTTCTTTTCAATGAGGAATTAGATCTTGGAATTGTGACTACTATTTTGTGACATTGCTAGCTTCTACACTGAAACCTTGTTTAAATGGATGCATGGGTGGGCTTGAGGCCCTAACTAAACAAAAACAAAAGGGAGGCTCATAGCCTAGTCACAAGAAAGAGTCCTTAAGAAACCTTATTACTCCCTCTTCTCTGATGAAGTGACTCTTGAGAGACTTCAGAAAGTCTTCTTTCCTTCTGCTGAACCAAAAATAACTTTATTAAGAGGCCTGTATAAGCTTTCCAATAAAAAAAAAATAAAGCAACAATCAAAACAGTGGTACTATGCAGCTACAGTGAAGCTCTGATGACTGACCATCTGACCAAGTCATAGAAAAATGTAAAATATCAAATCCTCTGTGTATGATGTAATGCTTCATTTAATAGTCAGACTACAGACTGCACTATTCCAGAATCAGACTAGCACTCTGTCTTCCTGAAATGGTGAATTCAGCTACTGGGTAGTGTTGAAAGAACAGCAGAGGCCTGGAAGTTTTTAAGCTGACTTCAGAGAAAGAAAATCCAAATGCAGTCCCTCTTTCATAATCAAGTACATTAATAAAAATATCAGAGAGAAACAGACAGAAAAACTGAAAATGGGAAGTGTTATTCAGGAAAGCTGAAAAAAGATGGTATTATTCCAAATGTCAATTCCATTTATTCTACAGATCATTAAAGGCTTTGGTTCCAGAAGGTATCTAGCTGTCTAATAATGAAAAGTAAATTATTACTGAATTTATACCAAAGCCAAATGGGTTTCCTTCAAGCATATGCAAAAGATAAGATTTGCTCACAGAAAAATACCAGTGCAGCTTTTCCTTTAAACTTTGGACCCTCAGTCTAATATCAATATTGATAATAAATTCATGTTTAATATATTATTACATACCTGATTTCTGTGAATATTTTTTTCAATAGTAATTAGACTTGTTAACTTTTCTTTTAGGGATCATCTGCTAGTCTCTAATAGATGCCAAGATATTTTGTTTCCTTTTCTGAAGTCCTACTGTAATTCAAACAAGATGATGACTCTTTTGGGAAATACTATTTCCTGACTCCATAACTTGTAACTTGAGCTTGTAACTCCCTAGTAAATGAGTTGCTTCGTTAGTAAGAGAAATAGATTGCAGAACAACCAAGTAGGTTTAATGCTGCTACTAGGAGGCTTTAGGATTGATCCTGAGACAGATACAATCCCACTACATCAGCATGGAGCTACTCCAATAGAATAAAATAAGTGTTTAGAAAACATGTCAGTGGAAAGGCAGCTTTATAGCTGACAAAATATCAGAACTTCTGACCTGGAAATAAACAGAAGGGTTACAACCACCATGCCTTAGCTGACTGGCATCATGTGAAAATGTACAATAGAACAACAAGAACATTTAGATGTTAGGAATGTGATGTTAGATGTGATTCTTTACTGAGAGGCCAGGAAGGCACTGGAACAAGTTGTCCAGAAAAGCCCCATCCCTGTAAATATTCCAGGCCAGGTTGGATGAAGCCCTGAGCAAATTGATTGAGTGGTTGTTATACAGGCTCATGGGTGTCCCTGCACAGACATTCTTTAAGGTCCTTTCCAACCAAATATGAATCTATGAAGAAGTTAGTTTCTGTGATTTTTTTTTTATTTTCTTTTTTTCTGGTGGAGTGGGGAGGAAAGAGAGCATTTTTAATATTTGTCTACTTTAGGCAGGAGGCCAAATGGTAGGGGAAAAATATCATTTATATGAGGCATAGAAGTTTATGCCTTCTGTTGATTGCATTGCTACAAAAGAGAGATTTCGCTGACAAAGTTTAAAAAAGGCATTAATCCAAACCCCTCCTGGTAATAATCATGAGTAATTCTATATCAGAATGTGGTACTAAAACGCACTACAATGTATAAATTACGATGCACACAATATTACTTCAGAAGGATCAATTAAAGCAATTATGCAATCACTTCATTGTAACTTCCCTGCTGGTCAGTTGATAATGTAATGAATGTTTTCAATATTCCATTCATGCTGAGGGAATTAAAGTGTTTGGAATATAAGGTTGATAATAACTTTCTAATAAGGCTACATAAAGATGCATATTAACACATCTACTAGCATACAATTTCTTTTAACTATTTGCTTTAGTATGAATAATTGTTTCATTTAGCACACACTTGAGAATCTTTTAGAGACAAATATAGACCAGATTTTTCAACAAAATACATGCTTCTTAAGTGTCAGAAAAATATAATACAATTGACCTTCCAGTGCTACTTTTGAGCAACCTAAACAGTGATTATTAGCTGGTTGTTATCAGTCGAATCTATTTGTGTAAAATCCAATTTAGCAAACATGATATAATCTCTATATAATCTCAAAGAGATTGGTACACAAAATTACCCTTTGTAATCAAATAAAGCACAGAATTCCATTTCAAAACAAATAAAATTTGTATTTTAAAATCAGTCTTTTTGGACTTGTCGAACCAAAGAGTTATTGTCCTCTGAAATAAAATGCAATGAACCCTTTAATTTTAATAGGAAAAATCAGTTTTTTTCCTATTTCTTCCTAAAATTGAAACAAAAAATAATTCTTGAAGAAACTAGAAACAATACAAATTTCTTGTTAATTACTCAACATTTAAATGGGGGCACAATTTTTTTATTATTTGGCTGGACTAGAAAAGTAGTTTGAAATCTCCCACCTCAAAATGGATTAACAAAAAGCTGTTAATACAGGGAGTATTCCAAATGTTTCTGTCTATCCTCTTGGCTCCCCACAATGTTTTCTAACAAGTGTCTGAAGACTTCATCTGGCTTGCCGCTTTTGTTAGACCTATGAGAAAAAATTCAAAGAGGAAAGAATATGAAGGCATAATATCTGAGGAAGCTGGACAATTTTCCATTATTATTGCCATATTAGAGGGCTGGGCAATCAGCAACTATAAGATGTTTGATGTGTGCCAACTGTATAAAGTTTAACAAAGACAGGGGCCAGACTCTGCACGTGGGTTGGAACAACCCTGGATGTAAAGACAGAATGGGGAATGAGGCTGGAAATCAGTGCCAGGAAAGGGAGCTGGGGTTCCTAAGCTATGGCACATTGAACATGAGTCAGCAGTGCCCTGGCAGCCAGGAGGGCCAGCCCTGTCCTAGGAGGCATCAGGCACAGCATGGCCAGCTGGGCAAGGGAGGGCATTGTCCTGCTCTTCTCTGAGCTGGGGTGGCCTCACCTCGAGTGCTGGGGGCAGTTCAGGGTGCCACAATATAATAAATATATATAACTATCAGAGTGTCCAAAGGAGGGCATCAAAGATGTGAACAGCTGTGGTCTTGTTCACAGGGGTTCCAGGATGAGGGAAGAGATGAGAAAGTTGACTCCATGTATCAGAAGCTTGATTTATTATTATATGATAGATAATATATTAAAACTATACTAAAAGAACAGAGGAAAGGATTTCACTAGCAGGCTAAGCTAAGAATAGAAAAGGAATGAATAACTAATGTCTTCTCTCAGACCGAGACCGGCCAGACAGGTGAACTGTGATTGGCTCTTAATTGGAAACAGCCTGATGAGGCCAATCACAGATTCCCCCTGTTGCATTCCACAGCAGATAAGAATTGTTTACAGTTTGTTCCTGAGGCCTCTCAGCTTCTCAGGAGGGGAAAAATCCTAAGGAAAGGATTTTTCATAAGACATGTCGGTGACAAACAGCCTTGAGGACAAGTCATATGAAGAGTGGCTGAGGGCACTTGGTGTGTTCAGCTTGGAGGAGACTGAGGGGTGACCTCATTGGAGTTACAACTTCCCCATGAGGGTAAGCACAGGAACAGGCACTGATCCTCTCTGGTGATCAATGACAGGACCTGAGTGAATGGCCTGAATTGTATCAGGGAGAATTCAGGTTAGATATTAGGAAAAATGCCTTCACCTAGATGGCTCACCACTGGAAGAGGCTCCCCAGAGAACTGGACACACTACCAAAACACACAGAGTTCCAGGAGAGTTTGGAAGATGCCTTCAGGAACATGCTGTCATTCTTGAGGTTGTCCTGTGAAGGGTCAGAATTTGGACTTCAATGATACTTGTGGCTTCCTTCCAATTCAGGATATGCCACGACTCTGCTTCATATTTCTAAAAAACACCAAAACCATTGCAGCAGAGAGCTGAAATTTAACAAATATTTATCATATAATTTTAAAATATTATTAAAACTCCTTATTTCTTTCAAAGTGACAGACTTTGATGCTTTAATAAAAGTTTACTTTTTCCTAGATCTATGATTGCAGGTACTCTCCTACTTAATTCCACCATATGGAAGTGTTCTGCCAACAGGACAAAGAGGACAGGGCTATACTCCTTCCTGTTCTTTTCCTTTTTGTTTCTAGTAATGGAAACACAATATGCATGACCTGAAATTGAAGCAGTGTAGCTTTCCACTTCTCGCCAGCCAACAATTCTTGTCCTCTGGCAGCTAAAATTCACAGGTATTATTCAGAGAAATAGCAACAGCTTTTTCATTCAAGTTCTATAAGATGTCTCTGGAGTGAGAAATAGATCCACCTAAATAACCTAAATATGTTTGATTAGATGCAAATATTTTGTAAATAATAGCCTCAAAAGATGTGCATATTTTAGTTTGAATGCAGTCTCCTTACCCTCTCCTAATTTATTTTAAGAAAGAAGAAATTTACCCAATATCATCATTTGTCCTACAAAGAAGAAAGGGAGGAATAAAACAGTTTTATTCAATGATTTAGAAGTCACAACCACAATTCTGTGCCTAGGAAAGGGGGGTCTCTGCACCAGAACACGAACTGGGCAGCAGCTTTTTGGAAAAGGCCCTGGGGTGGTGGTGGGCTGCTTGATGGACATGAGCCTATCCAGGTTTGAGCTAGAAGCAAAGGTGTCCAACAGCTCCCAGGGTGTCCAGTAAGGAAGCTGAGCTTGGTCAGCCTGGGGAAGGCATGGCTTTGGGGGTCTAACACCTCCCCAGCCTCTTTGAAGGGCCATCAAAGAGATGGATATAAGCTCCTCACATTGGTGTAGGATGAGAGTGTACACATCAACAAGTTCAAGTTAAACAAGGGTGGTCCAGGCTGAGTATAACAGAAAAAAAGCCTTTTTACTTCAAGGATAATAAAGCATTAGAGCAGACTGCCTTCACAGATTGTAGAATCTTCAAAAGTCAGATTTTTTTTACATTTATAATATGTATTCAAGTCTGTAGACAATAAGTTCTTTGCAAATTATTTTTTCCTTATAGTACAACAGTTTATAAAATCAATGAAAAATCAAGTATTTAAAATCTAGTGTATATTGTATATCAACTCTGTTAAATTTCTGGAGAGAAATTTCAATTGGAATGAAAACTTAAGTCCATTCACCAAAAGATTAATTTGTCCTTGTAGCCACTCTCAAATTGTTTTTTAGTGTCATGCATTTGTGTAAACAAAATTAAATTAAGGTTTGTAAAAAAGCAATGTTAGTTCAAAGGTGCTAGATTTTATTGTATTCGTACCCTGCCAAACTACTTTGTGAGATAATACAGTATGACTTAATTGTAGCACTTGGAAAGATTTACTCACCTAAAGATTTGCTTCTTAAATCCAGAATGTTTAAAAGATGGCAATAAGTGTCAAAGGAGAACCAATCTGATCCACACTAGAATTTCCTTGCAGTTTAATCTCATGATAACTTACACAGTATAGCTTTCTACCCATAATATATAAAATTATCCACTGATTTACAAATTTAAATTGTGAAGTCTTATTTTAAATTCAAATGGAGATTATGTGGCTGAATTTCAGCTGTAAGTGTAAAAGCATAATTATATCCTGAACTTTATGGTTTTGTTTTTTTTTTTTATTGGGTGATGCATTAACCTTTTACAGCTCTGATCTTCCTGAGGTCTTTGCAACTAGTGATTTGTCTTACAGGCATGTGTTTAAACATTAAGAATAGTTTTAAAATGATGAATTAGGGAGACTGTCTGGTAAGTGCCTTTTTACCATCTAATTCTGGGCATCACTAAGTCTCTTCTTCTCATTTATTGTGTCAATATCAGCACATGAAGACCAATGAACTTCTGGCAGTCATCCTGGACTCTGAAATGAACAGATGCTGGCACCTGAGATAGATGCTAACATTTCTTTGATGCAGCTTATTTCTTCCTCTATCCTATGGCAAATCCTTCTAGTTGTGTTAATTTACATGAAAATGCCACACAAATAGTTCAGCACATAAAATAAATGTCCAGTGCAAGATGGCAACAGACAAATATTCAGACCTTAAAAAACAATCCCTGAAGGGAAAAGAATCCATTTGATCCATTAATAATGAGAACTTACTCTTTGATTTTTTTCTGTTCCTGTTACATCAGAGAAAAGCATGAAATAAAACATCTTGTGATGTGTCAGGTGTTGCCAAAACAGCAAGCAAAGCACTTATAATCTTGAAAACAAAAATGTTAGGCAAGACCTAAAATAGATTCAGTATCAAAACTCTGCAGCCCAAAACAATGTTTCTTAATGCCTTCTCTCTCTCATGTTTTAGATCACATAAATTAAATGCTCATGAAAGATAAAAATACTCTCATAGTAAAAATATATAATAAAAAATAAATAAAAAGACATGGTGTGTCTTTCATACTCATAGTAAAAATAATATTTCATTTATTAGGAGAGTAAAATAATTCAGGATTCACCAAACAGTATGATATTTTCTAAGCTGTAGTCAACTTGATAATTGTGTGGCAGAATTCATAAAAACTTCATAAATATTTCTTGAGATAGCAAGTGAACACTTCACATCTGTTGGCAAGTTTTGGTTTTTCTTAGGACTAGCCAGACACTCACATCTCTTCTCTTTTAGGAAAACCTGAATATGGATCTTGCGATCATATGTCACCAAGACATTGGGCCAATACATTTGAAGTGCGGGTCCAAGATCAGCACCAGAGAAGAAGGGCAGCTGAGGGCAACAGAGCTTTAATTGCAGAGAGGGTTGTGAGGCAGATTGTTTGAATACTGTTAAGGACAAACATCATTGCTTAACCAGAAATTTTACTATAAAGGTGTTCACATATTAAAATTTGATATGAAATGTCAAAATCACAACTTTATTTAGATTTCTTTTAAGATGTTGGTTGCTTAAAAATAATCTATATTTATTCTTTCTGTGCAAATGTAAAACAAAGAAAATGTCAAACTTCTGCAAATTTTTCATGTATGAAAAGCCTGGTCACTGACCATTTTTGCCCATATTATAACTTAGCTCATTAGAAAGACATATACAAAAATTGTCTTGATTAAATCTATATGGTTCTAGTGACATATGTAGACAAACTTAGTGTTACATGGAACTTTTTTATGTATACTTCATGGGTCTTAAAATTCCCTAGGAAGTGGCTGTGTGACTGGGTACAATGGAAGATATCTCAGTGGGTAAAGCATCCTGAAAAGATTTTTTAATATGGAGCTATGTGGTTGAGTCAGCATAATAAGAGCAAAATAGGTCTTCCTAGAACACTATGAGATCATATTGACCTGCCCTTTGTCATGCAGGCTGATGTGTAAGGCTGATATCAAAGAAAACAGAACAGATTAAAAAAATTGTTAATTCCATACCAATTTTACAATTATAAATTATATTTACTCAGTTTATACTAAAGACTAGGTGTGCTTACATGGCCTGTTTTGTTCTATTGACTCAGTTTTCCATGTCATTGACCCCCAGCCAAGAATTTGCAATAAATGGCTGTGGAAAGGGAGGAAAAGATTGGTAGCACCTTAAAACCTCATCAGGGTTCTGAACAAAATAACATAATCTTTCTCCATTAACAAAAACTAGGATCAAAACTGGTTTCTTTGAATTACAAAACAGGTCAGAGTACTTCATGCGAGAAACATGCAACTTTGTGAACTGTCATCTCTTTTCCAGAGAATGTTACCAAGATCTGTTGCCTCTATTTCATTAAAGCTACAGTTTTGAAATGCCCAGTGGGTGTAAGATTAGTGTAACACAATTTCTCTGCGCAACACCAATGTGCCTGTTTTCATGCTCCAATTGTCTGTCAGATTTCCCTTAAGACTGGTAGAAAAATGTCTGTCAAAACTTGGACATTCCTCAAAGCAAATGACTCACATAGAAAAAATTGAATAATAATCAAAAGAATAGGTAGTGTGAATAACAACACAGAAGAATGAAAGCAAAATCTGTGTGTACCTTAAAAGAAAACTATAGGGAGTTTAAAATTCACTGTAGGAAAATTAGCTCATCTGAAATTGCTAACTAACCCCACAAAACCCTATGAGATACTTAGAAGCTGAACATATTTTGTTAGAAGTTTTCCAGCTAGGGATTTATAAATAATAATATCTATTCTTTTCTATATCTCTTTCAAGTAATATCTAATAAAAATTCAATCCAGTGTGTTGTATGCAATCTGTAAACAAGCATCTGTATGCTGTGATGGGGCAAACTAAGGACAAATAAGAGCTCAAGGCTTAAGGTGCATTATATGTTAGAATATAACTTATTGGAAGTTTATTTGTTTATTTTTAATAAGTTATCTTTAGTAAGTTATTTTGAACAAAGATCCATATTTCTTACATTTAATGTTAAATACTACAGAAAGATAGAGACAGAAATTAGAGGACTGATGAATTTTCAGTAAACAGAGAGACATATGCCTGTCTCTTATTGTTGCTGTAGAGATACATGCCTTCAATCTGCACTAATTGGGGGTTCCTAGAAATGAATTTTTCTTTCTTATGGACATTAATTTCTTGTAGGGATCCAGGAACCTTTAGTTATCATTATCAAATATCAGAGTTACAAAGTTATTGAAGGCTCTAAGAAGAACTGACAGCAAGTTTGCCCTCATGACTGTAAATCTCTAATCAACACTTTCAGATGATCTCCAATCAACAGTTTTCAAATGATAGTCTCAGTTTTGATGTTCCATTCTTTCTTCAAATTTGTCATGGCTGAATCCTTTGATTTCTGGATAGCAATATGAAGTTCTAACAGTAAAGACTAGTTCTTTAAAGGGCTTTTTCAGCCCTTCAGTTTTTTTCCTTTATTTTGTTTTTAAGGAATTTTTAAATAAAATATGGGAATGAGCCAATCTTTTGACGTATATTTGCCATATAACAACTGTTCAATAAAAATTGTGCATTGTTTGGATAGAACTGCAATCAAAATGCTAAGTAGATATCTGACAATATAGTGACCCAACTAGTTTGAATGAACAATTTCCTTGCCACAATTCAAAGTTTACAATTTCCTTTAGTATGGTGTTAAACCTAGGACTAAGAAAGGATTCAGGAATTAGTCTTTGGCAGCAGCAGATTCTAAAATCAAGACTTTAGGCTAAAAGATTTTGAGCAAGAGTGCAACATTTTACAGGGTTTATCTATAATCTTAGATTTATGAGAGTTTTGGAACAACATATATTTTGGGCAATGAATTGCTGTTAATGAAGTTTGCATTAGAGGCAGAAATGGGAAAACAGCACTTGAACATTCATCCCTAGTATATAGATGAAAAGATGCAAGCAAGTAAAGCAACTTCTACTTTATTATCAATTAAAGACAGGTTTGGAAAATAAAATCACATTTGGTGTCAAATGAGTATTAAAAAGAATGTGTTTGTAAAATTTTTCAGACTATCTGGAATACTGCACAGATGTGATATTGCTTTTAGTGTATTGTCATCTCAATTATCCTGAAGTGTCCATAGCCTCCTCTGAACTGGAGAAGCCTGACAGCTGAAGTGAGTCCTATGTTCCAGAGCCATTAGTAGCCACTACTGAATCCCCTCAAGACCATCACACTTTCACTAGACAGAATTTAGGCATTGGAATCCATGTTTGTAAAGATAAGTTGTCGCACAGGAAATACTGAGATGGAAGTCTCAGCTCAACAGGTAAAACCAGAAAGTGAACAAGAGGTAATTTCTATGATACTTACTATCAAAGAGTTATGCTCAAATAATGAACATTCTAAGATGTTGATTCCTATGCATGCATTAACACACTATGTTCAATTTCTAAAGAAATTGATAAATAGATCAAATGCTTCAACACAAACAGGCTGGTAGCTATATAGGAAGGGAACAAAGACATTCACAAGTGGTAAAGTCACTTGTAAATTTTTCAGAAGACTTGAGGGCTATATTCCAAAGATGGTGTCACATTTTTAATCTTCCAAATCTGAATAGGATAGTGAAGTGCTGACCTAAACACTTAGCTATTAGCAGCTTGTCTAAACTCACACTTTTAAATAAAATCAGCTTGAAATGTTCTCTGATCTTCATTCTAACTGCCACATTATAGCCTGTGTCTGCAAGGCTTAACTTTCTTCTTACATTATAGTATGGTCTCACCTATACTGCTGACTGTCAACAGCTGATGGCCTTCAAATCATTCCTGGGAATTGTTTGAAAGAGGACAAGTTACTTGGACTACAGAAATGTAAAGAAAAATGCTAAACATGAAAGAGAAGTCTCCATTTAGTTTAGTGCAAGAAGTCAGCTAATTTAGACTCTGTTCAGATTACATATGTAAAAATAAATCAGATAGATTTTCCTTCTGAATTGGGTGGTGGGCTTCAAAGCAAAGTAAAAAAAGTGCAAACTGTGCCCACAATTTTCAGTGAAAAGGTTTCAAATACCTTGACTTCACCATTTTTCAGCTAGTCATCTAAATTGTCTGCCTGTTCAGCACAGATCAATATGATGAATTATGTCAAATGGAGCAGCAATTCTGTCACAAGAAAGCAGCCACTGGTTGCATATTGTATGAAACTTTTTATGGTTGTGTTTGGCAAGCTCTGGGAATTCACGCTGGATGGATGCAGGAAGGGTACAGAAAACAGCTCCAGGAATCTATGGAATAAATGTTCAAAACTGAAATACATGACAGCATGAAAGGTGACTCAAGAAACAAACCAGACCTAATTGCTTGAGGTGGCTGTTTGTTCCTTCCATAATTATGGATTTTGTATTCCCACTGTTATCCTCACACTTCAAACTGCAGCCTTGAAGAGATTTGGAGTTCCTCTGCTCTCAGACAGTGTCTGAATTGTATCACAACGTTACATTTAGACGCGATTTACGCAAATTGGTTTTCAGGGAGTTGGCCAAGCGTTCCTAATCTGTTCTCAGAGAAGATACACAGTGACTACACAAGAAAACTAAAATTTATTTCTTTATCCTTGTAGTTTGTTCTTAGTATTTGAGAATGAGCAACTGGGTGATTTTATGTATACTGCTGTTTGTATTTTACCTGTTCTACTGAGAGTTATGAGTTCCTAAGCAGTGTAAAACATGATATTCTTTACTAACAAGGTGCAATCAGGGAAAATAAATTAGAGGGTTGGCAATTTTTTAAGCAAATAATTTGCTGTTCATTCTGGCCACTTAACTATATGCCCAAATAGCTAGTCAAGACAAAATCTGTGTCTGGCTAGTATTAATGGTACTTACCACTCTGCAGCCATTTTTCTCTTACATATATGAGTCATGACTTAACAGAGAAAAAAACATTGACTAGTCAACAGTAGTGATGTACTGTGACATAAATTCAAAACACAGGAGTCTTTCTCTTTTGATGTTATTATTCTATAGAAATTCCTATTAATTCTTAATAAAATACTTTCAAAAAGTGTGGCAATTATACCTGTTAGCTACACACAGACACTGTAACAGGTTGTTTAAAACTTTTTCAATTTTAACCCAGAAAAATTGCCAGAGGTCAAAAAGCTCTCTTCTTTTTCATATATAAAAGTAATATAAAAATAATCAGAAAATGTCTTCAAAGAGACTCTAAAAAGCAGCTGGCAATTTTGACTGTTTTACATGCACTCACCTCTCTTCTACCATCTAGTATTTTGGCTTTAGCCTTGGTTTATTAAATCCCATCTATTCCCACGTATTATGTGTCTGAAGATGCTGCTGCATTTACTTAATCTTCGTCGTCATAAATCTATTTCCAATCAAATTTAAGCTACTAGAAAAAACCCTCCAGTTTAAAAGAAGGGTGCATGCTGCCTGATACTTTTCTAGCTTATCCAATAGAACTAAAGAACAAAGATTAATAGAGCTTTATTAGCCTGTAGTTTACATCCTCAGTTATTCCTTAGTTAACAAAAAAGCAAGTAACTGTCTGAAGAATTAAAAAAAGTCAAGAGCATTATTTGGCTACACTTAAGTAGATGAACTTAAACTGTAAAGGTCTGAAATTGTACTTTTAGCCCTGTTCTTACTAGCATCTATAAAAATATAACGTGATTAAATATTATTTGCTGCTCCTAAGACAGTCAAGCCCACAGAAATTTTCTATCAGAGAAAAATCTTTAAATATAAAAAAAACACAGATGAAAACTTTGAGGTGCTAATTCTATTTATTTATACTTCATAGGCATCTCTGAGTCCCAGTTTCAGATCTGAGCTGTAATACAGTGAGTTCTGTATAATTGAAGGCAAAAGTACATGTCCCATGGACCTTTTTGCTGTAGTTTGCTTCCAACACTGTGAGAAACCTCTTAAAAAATCAAGATTAAAAAAGATCTGTGGAGATGTTACTTTATCACAGCAATTTAATCTACAACACATCATGTGTTTATTACTGCTCCTAATCATATTTATTCAGCCTCTAAAATCTTAGACATCTCTTAATGCTGAGAAAGAACCATCTGTGCACAAATGAAACTGGGATTGAATTACAGTCCCGCTTTGGAAATTACAAGGCCTGAAGTCTTCATTTACACAGAAACACTCCAGGCATGTGGAGTCAGGAATCTCTTCACATTATTCTCATTGCAGGATCAGGATCTTATTAAAGGCATGATTAGATATAACTGATTATTTTATTTCCTCTCCTGTCTACTTTAGCTGCTATTTCTTCACTAAAGAATTGAGAATTCTCATTTTGGCAAACAGCTGATGGGTCAGAGTTAAGAGTAAAATAAACAATCATCAAAGTTGTATTCTTGTAAAAGACAAATATATGATTTTATTAAATAAGAGTAGGAAATTTCTAAAATTGTTATTTAAATTTGCTTATTCTTAAAAGTCTTTAAATCTTGAATTTAAAACAACATTTTTATAGTACTGAATGTCTAAGGTTTTGGTTTTTAAATTTTAACTTAACTGGTAGCTCTGAATATAAACAAAAGATTTTGAAACTATATCTGGAATTTAAAAATTCAAAGAAATCCACAAAAACTTCTAGAAAAAAATCTTTAAAATTTCCCACCTTCAAAATTTTATAGAAAGCTGGAACAGCAGTTAAATCAATCTGACTATATAATTAATCATTCTGAAATACAGTTGAATATATTTTTAAATTTATAAAATTTTTTAATTTTATTTCAAATATATTGGCAAAAATTCTTCTTGAAAGCAACTCATGCTGTAATATTACAGATCAATCCAAAGTAGAAAGAAGAGATTGTTATTTAAAGTCCTAGATATAAAACATTCATAAATAAAAAGGAAATATTTCACTGCTGTGAGTGAAATTTACATGTATTATTGACACACCTGCCACAATTTTTCATGCATTTTTCTATATCAGAAGCAGAACAATGTAAATATTTAAGTATAAAAAGTGTGAGAAGACCTATATGTTTATTTTAAAACACTTTGGAAAATGTAACAACATCAAATTTTTATACAAAATTCACATGCAGCCCAAGAGCTGATGAGGACCACCTAATGTTACAGCACCAAGAGTCCCATTTTCAGTAGGTATTGGCATTTGGTGCTGAACAAAATACAGTAAGGATTCTCTGACTCCCCTAAGGACAATAAATTTCTCATTCCATCTCTTAAGACAACAACCATCCAAGTCCTATGACACCAAGAAGTCCTTAAGATGGATCAACCACAGAATGAAGACATCTGGTGTTTAGAAAACAAGGGACTTTACAAACACTAGATGTCAAAAAAAAAAAAAAAAAAAGAGCTAAGTACAATATGAAATGAGTGCTAACAGACTATATGTTTAATAGTTTAATAGGTAAATCCTAGCCTGACTTAGAGATGACTACACTACAACAAGTGTCCTAGGGTGACGTTAGGATGCTTGTATCCCCATTTGTGTGTGTTATTTATGCTGGATATTATGTTCTGTGCCTTTAAGACTGGTTCTGAAGAGGGAAAGTTCTGTTTTGGCTTCTTATCAGCTACTCCCCACAGCCAGCGGGACACACAGATGGGGCAGTACACAATTCTGGTTTTGCTTTTTGCCCTGCTTTTCGCTTTGCTCTTGCTTCGGCTTTGCTTCTACTTGCTCTTGCTTTCTGCTTCTTCTCATCAGTTAGTTTAGCTAAATAGTCCAAATTTCTTCCTTTCCTTTTTGAATCTACTCAAACCTGCTCCGGACTGGGACCTGGGATACACCAGGAGTTTGCACCTTGTTGTGGTATTTTCCACAAGAGTTCCAGGATGAGGGAAGAGACAAGAAAGTTGACTCCATGTTTCAGAAGGCTTGATTTATTATTATATGATAGATAATATATTAAAACTATTCTAAAAGAATAGAGGAAAGTATTTCACTAGGAGGCTAAGCTAAGAATAGAAAAGGAATGAATCAACAAAGTCTTCTCCCAGACCGAGACCGGCCGGACAGCTGATCTGTGATTGGTCCGTAATTGGAAACAGCCTGATGAGGCCAATCACAGATTCCCCCTGTTGCATTCCACAGCAGCAGATAAGAATTGTTTACAGTTTGTTCCTGAGGCCTCTCAGCTTCCCAGGAGGGGAAAAATCCTAAGGAAAGGATTTTTCATAAAACATGTCGGTGACACCTTGTGGCTGCAGCAGTTGCCCCAGCACCGGGACTGATAACAGAGCAACCACCCCAGGAGAGACTTTCTGAATTTGTCATCTTTTTCAGAGCGGTGAAAGAGTGGTGTCATCTGGTATTGTTCATTTTGTGTGCTGGGGGATGTTTTGACTGTTAAATAAACAGGTTCTTTCCACTTCTCTCTGAGGAATTCTTCCCGAACCGGTGGGGGGAGGGTCCGTAGGTTTGCTTTCTGGAAAGGCCCCTTTTTGGGGATTCTCTCCCAATTTTGCCCTAAACCAGGACAACAAGTTATACTCCCATTCACAAAAATAAGGTACATTCATTGCTTGAATACTGTATTGTTAAATTTCAGTCAGGAATTTTCTACAAAAACTACATATATCAAATCATCCCAGAAAAGTTAAATGCCATCTGGCACATTAATTAAAGCATTACCAGTGATTTTGATTTTCAGAAAATAAAAGAATATGTATATGGTTTCCGCAATCACTCCAAATTATATTGAAATTTTCTGAATAACACATTCAGATTTTGAATGACTTATACAATATATTTTCTTAACAGTCCTTCATTACTTTTTATATCTGAACCACCTTTCAAGATCATTTCAAGACTGGCTGATGTTCAACAAATTATAGTGATTGAGGAGGCAGATGACACCATATAATAAAGCCTGCATCCAAGCAGAAATATGTAACTATTATGCCAGGATGAACTGAAAAAAATGAACTTACTACTGAAAAATGTTGACCAAGTGTTCTCAAAAAAAGTACCATGTCCCTGCATAGTTGCAGGATGGTCAACCCATTAAAATACAAAAAGAGAAACCATCAGCTCTCTCCTGCTTACTGTTTTTAACAACAGCTTTACATACCAGTTAAAGTAGAAAGCAGATTTCCTGTAAACCTGTGAAATGAAAAGAATTGGTATGATTTCATTTATCTTTTAATCTAACATTTCTCTGTGGGGAACTAAATGGAAGAAATGACACAGTTCTGACACTTTCACCATAGAACCTTCACAGCAAACCGTGAAACATCATGACTGATGATTACAAAAGCTCCCAATGCATTTGAAAAAGCATCGTAAATACCGCAAGACCATTAAACCATTAAATCATTAACCATTAAATCTAGATTAATGTCTATATTTTATCCAGATTGCAAACCTAATTGGGTCCATAAAATTTAAAGTTATCAGATAACAATATTATCTTAACACTTCTTAATAATGGTGGAAGTGGAAAGAGAAGAGAGAATAAGGCAAGAAATTAAGGAATAAAACATCACAGTAGGGAAATAACTCAATATTGAGACATTTTCACATGTAAAATCTCAACAGGGTGATGAGGTCTTTGTGAGAAGTTGGGATCTCTGGTCCATCAGTTAGGAAGACATCAATGACCAATCTGCAGGCTTAACCATCCTCTTTTGGTTTACTTGTCAGTTTGGATTTACTTTACAGAGGCCATCTCAGAATTAACAGCCTGAGGATATGATCTCAGCTCATTGCTCACAATTTACTTACGGTACAGTCCACTCAGAAAACAATTAAAATAAATGCATCAAGACTGACACCTTCAGTATCTAGAACATGCATGTCAATGGATAGACTTCAACATCAATAATTTTAGAAGGCAAAGGCTGCAATACAAGACTAGGTTTTTTCCCCTTTTAAGGCATGGTTTGAACTCTGGTGTTGACTGTTACACATAGGGGATGGTTCCATCAGCTTCTCACAATAGACACTTCTGTAGCTACCCCACTACCAAAAGCTTGCTGCACAATCACAATAAATTGCTTCTACTCTGGGAAATGGGTTGGACTTTACCATCTTAGAAGTGACTTATGGTGTGACTTTTAGTCACACTCCATTCTGTGTGACTTTTGGAAAGCCATCTGTATGCCAGTGATACACTGCTGCCAGTGGCAAAGCAGAATCCTGGGATGGAAGCCACGTGGTAATGCCACTGAAAAACAAAGGACTGCTAGATGAAGAACCCTCTTTGCTAAAGATGGGGATTGTAGGTGCACATAGACATTTATCTGCCTTAAGGATCTCATCACCTTTTAATTTTGTATCTTTGTAATTTTGCTTTTAAATACATACATAAAGAAAAAAATTATTTATTCAGTTCAAGTGTTTTACACTACAAAATAATAGTTATTGTAAAAGTAAAAAAATAATGCCTTGAATCAGTTGTATTAGGTTTGTTTTTATTTTTTTAATATAGATATATCATAGTTTGTTCTTCTCCCTCTTAACACGTCTGCTATGTTTTTTGTAGTGTGTTGGTGTTTGTTTACAAGATACATTAGAATAGTAATTTTTGTCAATGACATCCTTCAAAGGAACAGTTCAAATTAGATAACAGCTAAATTGGGGTAATAATGTGTTTTATTGCATACTGATTTGACTGACTAAAGATAAGTAATTTTTACACTGTGACTGAAAATGCTAAATATCCAACCTAATTTTGCTACTTCATTTAATAACAATGAATTTTCACAACCAGAATTACTCATCCTAATAAAATGTTATTATTAGTCAAAATCGTAGTTTTCAATGTCAGAACAAAGCAAATAAAGCAAAATATTGAAGACTAGTAGGAAATAATAGAATCACAGAATTATAGAACAGTTTTGGTTGGCAGGGATCTTAAATATCACATAGTTAGAACTCTCCCCTTCATAAGGAGAGATAACACCCCCTAGACCAGTTTGTCAGTCCCATCCAGCCTGGCCTTGAACACTGCCAGGGATGAGGCATACACAACTTCTCTGGGTGACTTGTTCCAACATCTCCCCAATCCCACGGGGATTGTATGCTTAGATCTAATCCAAGCCTGCTCTCTTTCTGTTAAAAGCCATTACTCCTTGTCCTGTCACTACATGCCCTTGTAAAAAAACCCTCTCCAGCTCTTGTAGCCCCCTTCAGGTACTGGAAAGTGCTACAAGTCCTCATCACAGTTTTTTCTCCAAGATGAACAACTCTAACTTTTTCACAGGAGATGTGCTCCATCCTTATCATGTTTGTGGCCTTCCTCAGGACTCACTCCAACAGTTCTTAGTCCTTCTTATGCAGAAGGCCAAAGAATCAGCTGCAGTCCCCTAGGTGGGGTCTTCTGAGAATGTAGTAATGGGGAAGAATCACCTTCCTCAACCTGCAGGCCATGCTTATTTTGATGCATTCCAGGATATGGTTGGCCTTTTTGGGTGAGAGTTCACATTGTATAGTTGTATCAAGTTTCTTATGCACCAAGAGCCACAGGTCTTTCTCCTCAGTGCTGTTCTCCATCCATTCTCTCTCCAGCCTGTATTTTGCTTGAGATTGCCCTGACCCACATGCAGGACCTTGCACTTGGCTTCGCTGAACTTCATGAGGTTCACATGGGCCCATCCCTCAAGCCCATAAAAGTCCTTCTTCCCTCCAGCGTGTGAGCCCCCCCACACAAACTGATGTTCTCAGCAGACCTGCTGAGGGTGCAGATGCTCCCACTCTGCATGTCTCTGATTGAGGTGTTAAAAAGTGCTGGTCCCAATGCCTACTCCTGAGGAACACTACTTGTCCCAAGTCTCCTCTTGGATGTCAAGCCATTGACCACAACCCATTGAGTGTGACCATTCAGCCACCAAATCCATGTTTGTCCAGTACAGAACCAAGGATATGATATGGGACAGTGTGTTATAGGGTGATGTTAGAATGCTTGTATCCCCATTTGTGTGTGCTATTTATGCTGGATATTATGTTCTGTGCCTTCAGGACTGGCTCTAAAGAGTGAAAGTTTTGTTTTGGTTTTGTTATCAGCAGCTCCCCCACGGCTGGCGGGACACACAGACAGGACAGGACATAGGGCTGCTTTTGCTTTTTGCCCTGCTTTTTGCTTTGCTCTTGCTTCTGCTTTGCTCCTGCTTTGCTCTTGCTTTTTGCTTCTGCTCCTTAGTTTAGCTAAGCAGTCTGAATTTTTCCCTGGACTGTTTTTCCTTTCCCTTTTTTGGAACCCCTCAAACCTGCTCCAGACTGGGACCTGGCAAACACCAGGAGTTTGCACCTTGTGGCTGCAGCAGCTGCCCCAGTGCTGGAGGGACTGATAACAGAGCCACCACCCCAGAAGAGACTTTCTGAATTTGTCATCTTTTTCAGAGTGGTGAAAGAGTGGTAGTGTTCATTTTGTGTGCTGGGGTTGCTGTGCCTGTTAAATAAACAGGTTCTTTCAACTTCTCTCCAAGGAATCCTTCCCGAACCGGTTGGGGGGAGGGTCTGTGTGGGTTGGCTTTCTGGAGGGGCCTCCTTTGGAAGTTTTCTCCTAAATTTGCCCTAAACCAGGACACAGTGTCAAATGCTCTGCAAAAATAGAGGCAGGATACATCAGTTACTCTTCCCCTATTCACCAATGCTGTAACTGTATCAAAGAAGGTCCTTAGTGAGGCCATGCTGCCACCCATCATCTCCTTATTTTTCCATGTGCCTTAGGAGAATCTTCTCCATCATCTTGCCATGCACCAAGGTGAGACTAACTGGCCTGTAGCTCACCAAGTCTTCCTTTTTATTCTTTTTTAGAAATGAGGATTAGATTTTTCCTTTTTCCATTTAGTGGTACCTTCACTAGACTGCCAAACCATCTCAAATATGATGGATATTGACTTAGACACTTCACACACTGGTTCCCTCTTTCTTTGATACATAGTGGAAATGACACACTAATATTTAATGCATGTACATACAGCGATAATTTTTTATTCATTTGCTAGGGAAGAAATGTGGAGACACTTCACTCAAGCTGTTCCTGAGATTTGACAGAATACTCTCTCCATTTTTCTTTTCTTTTCTCAAGATGAGTTACACTTCTAATTTATTTTTTTATACTTAAATGATAGGTGGAGATTTTGGACATGGCAGTGTACTAGATCACAGAACATTATGTAAAAATACACTAGAGTCTAAATTCTGCTTGCTTCATTTTGTACAAATGCCCATGCATCATTAAAACAAATATACAGTTCTTAAGAACAGATTTTTAAACTTTGAAAGCATAATGGATAAAAGGCAAACCTATGTATATAGATATGTATATCAAATAAAACCAAAAGAATTTTCTTTTTCTGTTGCCTATCTTAAATTTTAGAAATGTTCCTATAATCAAATACTCACAGAAATAAATATGCTCACAAACTGAGCCTATTTTCAGAAAGTCTTGTTCTATATTCAACAGCATAAGTAACATAAATAATTAATAACATAAATAACAGGAAAAATAATGTGCTTTCTGACTTCAAGTCCTTATTAGCAGAAAGTTTTTAACTTGAAGAGTATTGAATTATTTTTGTCGTTTAAAGAATGAAGTGCGTAATTTTTGATTGCTCTTTAAGTTTTTGTCAAAAAAAGTTTGTAAGTTTTTATACAAAACACCAAATCCTCATAACCTGGATATCAAAAAAAAAACAATTTTCTACCTCAGTACTACATCTAAAATGCAAATATTCTTTTCTACCATAAAATTCCCAAGAAAATTATTTCTGTTTCTTACGGTGCTTTGCATGAAGACCAATGTTTATACCACAGCAGAGAGAAGAGAGGTTTCATTTTAGTAACATTGAAAAAAAGCTGGCCAGGCATTTGACAGTTCCTTATGTGAACAATTTCTTCAAATATGTCTTGAAGGAGCTATACAGATACTTCTGGCCAAGTCTGCAGTGTCGTGTAAATATTCAATTCATTACCCTGATATTACTTCCACCAGAGACAAACTTTTCTCAGTAGTGCTCAGTGACAGGATGAGATCATATAGGCACAAGTGAAATGACAGAAATTCTAGCTGAACATTAAAAGTCCCTCTTTTATTGTGAGCATGGTCAAACACAGGAGCAGATTTCCCAAGAGAGAAATCTGATTTCCCATGAGATTGTGGAGTCTCCATTGTGGAGATTACAGCACAAAAGTGAATGAGGTCCTGAGCAATGTATTCTAGCTGATCCTGCTCTTAGTAGGAGTTTGGGTTCACCAATCCTTGAGATGCCTTCCAGCCTTACTCATTCTATGAGAATCTGCTACAAAATATTTCCATTTCGGACAACTTAAGCAAAGTATCTCTACTACTGTAATGGACTTTAGTTGATGTACCTGTTCCTTTATCAGTGGTGTAGTTGAGAGGACCAAGTATCCATTCAGTCAGGTTCAGGGGGACCAAGGGCCCCCTCAGTCAGATGGCATGAAGTTAGGCAGGAGTGTCGATGTGCTAGAGGGTAGAAGAGTCTGCAGAGGGATCTGGGCAGGCAGGATTGGTGGGCTGAGGCCAATGATATGAGGTTCTACAAAGTCAAGTGCCAGGTACTGCACTTGAGTCACAACAAATCCATGCAGTGCTCTAAGCAGGAGGGAAAATGTCTGGAAAGTGGCCCAGTTGAAAAGGACCTGGAGGTCCTGGCCAACAGCCAATTGAACATGAGCCAGCAGGTGCCCAGAAGGCCAAGAAGACCAGTGGCATCCTGGATTGTATCAGCAATAGTGTGGCCAGCTGACCAGGGCAGTAATTGTCCCTCTGTACTCAGCACTGGTGAGGCCACACCTTGAAATCTGTGTTCAGTTTTGGGCCTCCCAGTACAAGAAAGACATTGAAGGGTTGGAGCATGTCCAGAAAAGGGCAGCAGAGTTGGTGAAGAGTCTGTAGCAGAAGTCTTATGAGGAGAGGGAGAGGGAGGTTTTGCCTGGACAAAAGAAGGCTCAGGAAAGACCTCATTGCTCTGTGCAATGGTAGAGATTGGTCCCTTTGCCCAGGTAACAACTGAGAGGACATGAGCAAATGGCCTCAGGTTGCACCAGGTGGTGATTTGATTGGATATTAGGAGAAGTTTCTTCACTGAAAGTGTTGTTAAGCATTAGAATAAACTGCCCAGGGAAAAGATGGATTCATCACCATCCCTAAAAGCATTTAAAATACTTGTATCTGTGGCATTAGAGTTTATTGGTGAACTTGGTAGTGTTGAGCTGGCAGTTAGACTGGGTGATCTTAGAGATCTTTTCCAACCTAAAAAATTTTGACCCCTGGCTTTTAATGTCTAAATTTAGGCTGAATTTGAGATAGCTTTTCCCATTACTGATAGAAAGAAGCAGACACCTCTGGGAGCATCTAAGACAGATTATAGAAATTGTTCCATTTTACGATGATGTGGATCGTTCTCTAACAGGGTCTCTCTCTCCAGCTTCTAGTTATAGTTACAGTAAGTGATACTACTGAAATAGTTCAGAATATGAAGCTACACATTCTGTCAGTTTCTTTGAAAGGACTGAAACCACAAAAGGAATGTTTGTTTATTATCTTCTCAAACCACTAGCTTGGCAACATGCAGCAAAGGAGTATAAAAATACCATCAGTGTGTTTTCATAGGCTTGTGTAACCAAAAATCCTACTTCTGGGAGGGTCACAAAAATGTCAGGGAGGAACATAAGACTAGGACAAATCTGTGTTATTTTCTCTTCTCTATGTTTCACATGTTTTCATTTGTTTCATTTCTTGAGATGATTTCTCAGTCAATTATCTCACTACCTCATTAATTTCTTAATCATACTTGTTTCAGTCTCTCTTTTAAACTGTGTGGTTCAACAATCCTTGATAAGAGAACACTATGGAATCACATCCAGCTGGAACTTTGGCCTCAGTAGCATTTACAGAAGGCATCAACCTCAGGCTATGGGAGAGAGTATAGTGATTGGAGACACTAGGGGAGCCAGGCCAGGGTGGGAAGAGTGAGGTCATGGGAATCAGCAGCATGCTTATAAAACCATCCTGTATTTGGCCAAGTTTCTGGTTCTTGTTCTCAGCTGGTTTGGTACCTAGTACAGATAAGTTGTGGTCCAAGATCACATTTGTGATTGGACCTTTGCCCTCAGAAGCCCCCATACCTGGCTGCATTTCCATGCCAATGGAACTTTGGATCTTGCTGCCATACCCTGCTGTTTCCACATTTGTTATTATTGTTGTTAAAGTTTTTATTTTCTGGGCAGAACCATGGTTCCAGTCCCTCATTTCATCAAGTCCCTCTGGCCAAGTCAAATAAAGGGGTCACGGTGAGCTCCAGATGATAGAACACAAGTAAACTGTTCATTGTTTTTTAAAAGAAATAATCCTGTGCACAAAAAAATTAAAAAACAAACAAACAAACAAAAAAAAAAAACCAAAAAAACAGTACAAGAGAAACAGTTAAAACCTAACAAAATCAGTTTTTATTGAGAAAGAAAAACTATAAAGTTGGGGGTTTTTTAAAGAATTTTTCACAGTTCAAAACTGGATGGATTTTTTGCTTTAATTTTGTTGTTTTTCAGAAGTGGCAGCTAGTGGTATGAAAATGTTTTGGAATTCATTAATACTCCAGGCCCTGCTTTGCCCTGCCTTACCTTCTCTGCTTTAAACAGACATTTAAAGACAGGCCAGGTAAACTTCTTCACTTTTTGTGTGTGAAGGTACAAAATAGCAAGGGATATGCTACCACTGCTACCCAATTCAACATCTAATTTTCTTCTTGCATAAGCCATTTTCCTTCTGAAAAAGGTAAACAAAATATTGTTCTTCATGTGCTATCAAGAGGCATTAATTTTGAGCAGGTAGAAACAATTTTTTAAAGCCTGAAATGATAGTATATTTTCTTGAAACATTTACATTACTTTAATCTTCAATGAAAAATTAATGAAGCAACACTTAGAACAGGGTACAGATTGAGGTCCAGTAATTTTTTTTCTGTAATAAGCTTATGCAAAATGTCTAAAAACTTATAAATGTAAAGTTGACCTATGCATGCTGCAGTTGATTGAGTTCTCCGTCCCAAATTAAGTGCTCAAGATGCCCTTTGAAGTAGGTGAGGGAATTAGAAGCCCAAGGAGATGTAAAAATGGTTTGGTATGGAACGGTTTTTGCAAGTTTTTGCACAGAAAATATTGAGAGAGGCTTTTGTGCACCAATGTTTCTTCATTGGATCCATAAATTATGACATAAATTGATGGGAAAGGTAAGTCTTACTTTACAGAAAGAATAAAAATACAAATTAGGTAAAGAGAGAGAGAGAGTGAGATAGAAAAAACATTAATCTAAAGAAAAGACTAGACAAAATTCAAAGGGGAAAATAAAGTTCACCCTAGTGGCCAATGAAGAAGAGATGCAACAGTCAAGCCTCCCTGCTGGACCACTCTACAGTCTAACAAGTGGTCACCCATAAAGTTTTTTCTGTATTAACTTTAATTTTTTTTCAGGATCTGCCTAAAGTCCCTCATTATTGTTTCTGATCATTAATGATGGTTGGAGCAGGGTATGACACAGGTTGAAAGGGGCAAAATTTCATAGAATGGCTTGGGTTGGAAGGGAGTTTAAAAACCCCTGTCTCCAACTCCCTTGCTGTGGGCAAGGACACCTTCCATTTGTTCAGGTTACTCTGAACCTCGCTAAGCCCAGTCTTGAACACTTCCAGGGATGGGGAATCCACAACCTCCCTGTGCAACCGGTTTCAGTGTCTCTCCAACCTCACAGTAAAGAATTTCTTCCTAATATCTAGCCTAAATCTAACCTCCTTCAGTTTTAGGGCACTCTCCTTGTCTTTTCATTACACGCCCTTGTGAAATGTCCTTCTCCAGCCTTCTTTCAATCTCCTTTAGGTACTTGAAGGCTGAAATAAGGTCTCCTTGGAGCCTTCTGCTCCCCAGGCTGACTAAGCTCAGCTGTCTCAGCTGCTCTTCATGGAAGAGAGGCTCCAGCTCTCTGATGACTTTTGTGATCCTCATCTGGACTCATTCCAACAGATCCACATATGTTGGTGGCCCCAGAGATGGATGCAGCACTCCAGAAGGGTGTCATAGGAGCAGAGTGGAGGGGCAGAATCACCTCTCTTTACCTTCGGGCAGAACCTCTTTTGATGCAGCCCAGGATGTGGTTGGCCTTTTGGGCTGCAAGCACACATTGCTGAGTCATATTTGGCTTGTCCCCAGCTTTAGTCTTGATCCATTCTCCTCCCAGCCTGTACCTGTGCTGTGGTATGCCCCAACCCAGGTGCAAGGGCTTGCAATTGGTCTCGTTTAAGTTCACGAGGTTTTGTCATGCTGAATGGTCAATAAGTGTTGCTCCTGCATATTTTTTGATAAAACTGAAAAACAAGTGATAGGAAAAAGTCAATGGGAAGTTAACACAATACTCATGCCTGTGGCAGTCTTTCCACTAATGGCAAAGTAGCATTACAATATCAGGGTTTGCAGATCAGGCCAATAACAATATTAGCACAAGACCAACAGCATGAGAAAACTGGAAAATTGCAGGAAAGGAAAAGCAACATCAACTTGTGTGAAAGGTTACAAATCTTGGAGGAAAGACAGACTACAGAACTACACATGGAAAACCCTGAGTATTGCACTGTTTAAGACATTTAAGGCACCCTGTGAAAAAAAACAGAAGACTATAGGTCCCTGAACTTAAAAACCTAGCCAAGGACACAAACTTTTCATCCTAAGATGTGTTGATTAGGGTTTCATGAATTCAGTTTCATGAGCATGAATGCAACTGAGATTTTCCTGAGTTCACAGCAAATGCAGACCTTTTTCTGCTCTTTGGTTTGGAGCAAAGAGAAAGATGAAAGTTATCTTATGAATAATAGTAATTTCCAGTGGGGTTTAATTTTTCTGTATGCTGACTGCAAGGAACTAAGAATCATGAGATTTATTTGCTTAATAGGGTATGCACAAGCTAGAAGGCATTTGTCAATAGCTGCGTGATCGAAAATTTGAGATTAGATTTGTCCATTAGTTTATTAATAAATAAATAAATAAATAAATAAATAAATAAATAAATAAATAAATATATATATATAAAAGTACTCATATGTGTTGATATAGACCTTCAATGGGACTGAAGGTGGTTTGTTCAATTTTTTTTTTCAGAGAAATTCTTAACATTCCAAAGAAGTTTTGAAACCATCATTATGAAACTTCTTTATGGAAAGAAAATAACAGAGAATTAAAATATTAAATTAGAAAAAGAAATAGACATACTAGCTATATGATAAGACTTTACTATCTTCTGGAGTGTGGATAAAAAAGAAAAAAAGGAAAAAAATTGTGGAAAATATACTGAGGAGAATGAAAATACTCCTGTTTTCCACTAAAATTAGTGATAAAAATTTATTCATTATGTTAATCTATTGGTATTGCTCAAATTTGTGGAAAAAATTTATTCATTATGCTAATCCTGAGCTATTGCTCAACTTCTTGAAATACACTTTTTTTTTGTCCCATTTACCCCAGACAAACTTTTGAAAAAGCAGGATCAGTAATGAGTACATTCAACAGCCAACATATAAACTCCAAGCTTAAAGAACTGACTGTTCCTGTTTTTCACATGAAGATGAATGGAATATTTTCCACAGTGCTGCAGCATACTGCCAACATACCTTCTGCAGTTCTCCCCAGAAGAAAATGAGCAGTCTCACACAGCTGATGTTTATTTGGGAAAGGAAGCAGAAGGAACTGAGAGTACACTACTAGATTCTACAATTCATGTGTAGAGACACAATAACAAGTGTTCTCCCAGTTTCAGCTAGGCATGTATAATACAATAACTTCTTGAAGCATTTGTAAGTCCTATGTTCCCCTTTCCCACCTCGATCAGCTGGTGATCACATTCTGGTACCAGCACCTGTGATGAACTTTGTAGTCTAGGCAGGGGCTTAAAATGATGACAAATAATAGAAGCTGAGAAGGCTGCTAAAAAAATATAAAGCAGAGTTTTACTTTTGAAGAAAACTAGCAAGGCAATTGGGTGACATAATTTTGCATAGAAAGTAAAAATACAACACAGTCAACCACTGAGTTAAACAACATTGTCATTTAGTATCTTTGTTGACTCAAAAGACTGTCTTTTATTTGACATGAGGAAAGGATGAACCATTTGGCAACAGAATTGCACAAAAGGACATAGCTATTCTTATAATTCTGAAACAAAATTTCATTACCCAAAAACCATAGAAAATTTGAATATGTATTTGCTAGATCACCACTTACCACAGTTTGTAAAAAACAGATTCAGTTCATTAAAATGAATCCTTATAAAGCAAGCAGAAAATAAAAGAGCTGTAATAAAAGCTGTTTGTGTGTCACCAAGGTCATAAACTTACTTTTAGAAGCATCAAAATATCAGGGAGACATAAATCATTATTATGTGTACGTACAAGATGTATGGGTTTCCTTGTCTTTGGACAGATTACAAGGACCATCCTCTTGAAAGGAAAGGAGAACTAAAAATATTTCATGCTAGCTGTGTCTTCTGTTAATAAATGGTGGGCTATTTCTGTCTGTAGAATCTCAAAAAGGACTGCATTGTTTATCAGAAATTATAGTTTACTTATGACTTGAAAGTATAAACATTGTAAAGTTTAAATTATAAGAACAACATTGGATGTGCTCAGTTGCATAAAGCACTATATTTTTAAAATCAGTTCAGGTGTGCTGATTTACACTTCAAAATTTGACCTTCTGTCTCTGGAACAGAGGTGACAAAAAGTAAAACTCCTGAAGAGGTGTCATATGATTTTCTGATAAAATAATCTTCTGATAACATTTAGACTGAAAAAGAAATATGTTGCTGTCCTCCCTCTGTTACAAAATCAAGTCACTTAATCTGCTTGGTTGAGATTCCCCTCTATTCTGCAACAGATTTATGCACCCACTGAGACTGAACTTAAGAAAGTTAGTGATGTACAGACCTGAGTGAATCTACCCTCTTACTCAGCTCCTTGTTAAAATCTGGAATAACAGCTTTTCTACCTGCAAGATTAGTTTAGTAATGCTTTTCATTCTTCACATGTTGCAGATGTTGGAGAGCATTATTTGTGTAAGATTTACGTTCTGCTACAAAACCATGTGAAAAATATAATATACCAGATTTATTGCTTTTAATGCAAATTTTAACAGAATGTACTTGCTTAATTAAAGTAGTTTTATCTTGAGCCTGAACATGTCTAATCTTTGAATGTGGATACAAGCATGCTGCTCAAAGTATTTTTAGTAGTATGTTCTTGTTAGTGAAAATTTCAGTATTGTGCAGCTAAATCACATGCACACTTTCCAGGCTGATTTGATACAATTTGTGTTTCTCTCTTCATGCCAAACATTGCTCAAACTGTTGTGAGCTGCTGAACTTTAAATATTCATTGTCTTCTCTGAGAACAATTCAAAGCCATCAGATAATGTGGCAGCCATTCATTCTGCAAAAAGCATGTGGCTCAGTTGCAGAGATGGAAGATTTAGCACAAGAAACACTCCTCACATTCTTGAGCAGTATTAGCAGCCGACTGCTGATATTGCCCTGAAATGAATGTGCTGTCTTTCTTTATTCATTATTCACTCCTTTTCCTTTTAACTAAAGTCAGTTTAGGGTGGAGTGTGTGTGGGGAATAATAAAAAGAAAAGACAGTCTTCCCTTGATGGGTCTTATTTCATCACTGACAGATTTTGATTCAAACCTTTGTGTTATGAAGTCTGTTATTTTCCATTTGATTTAAACAGGATTTTTGTTGTAACTTTATTAAGAAACCTTCTGAATTCTAAACTCTTGACTTAATGCATCCCATGGAAATGTATTCTGTAATATGATTTTTAACATAACAAATATATATTTGTTCTGTATTTGGTAATTTTTTGTGCATTCAAGGATTCCTTTGTTTTTAATATTTTAGAATATTCCCCCATCTAATAAATGTGTATATCCCCATATCCACTCTTTACTGAATTACTTTACTAAGTTAGGTTCAACTGTTGCTATCTTTGGAAATTCCTGTCCTTATCTACTCCTACCTTGAAGAATTTTCTTCTTATATCCAACCAAAATATTCCTTTGTGCAAGTTGTGTCCATTGCCGTCTGTCCTTTGCTGAGCACCTTTGAGTGGAATCTGGCACTGTGTTTTTTAGAACCAACTATTAGGTAAACGAAAACAACAGTAAGATTTCCTTCTCTCCCCACTCTAAACAAATTTATTTCCTTAATTCTCTCACTGCAGTCTTGCATCTTAAACGGAATCAATACAATTTAGGAAAATAACTTTGATATCAAAACAGTATTACTGCCATGGATGGATGCAGTGAGAATTGAAAAATACTAGCAAAATTTTCATCCATTATGCATGCGTGCCCACAAATGTACATACACACACAAATGTGAATCACTGTTCTGTAGAATGAATTTTCAATGACTACAAAACAAGAATGTATGCATGGTCTGATCATTGAAGAAGAAGATACTGGGATATCCTGGGGCTACTTAAAAGCCAATCCTGGAAAAGCAAGATGAAGCATCTTAAAAAAGAAATGTTTAAACACATTTGAGAAATTTGAACGTGCTATCTAGGAATTAAATCTTCCTGGATAATAAAGTAAAGGAGACATATACAGAAATAATACCAGAGAGCCATATCTTTAAGAGTGCACAATAAAAACAGAAATCTATTTTGGAAAAATCTCTCTACCATTGTAATGGTATTTCTCAACAAGATCAAGTATATAATAAATATTAGATAAGTCATAATAATTAAAAATTATTTAATAAACAACATATTAATGACAATAAATAAAACTTATTATTATGAGTATATAAACTTTTGATTTTCCAAAACTGATAACATAGATTAAATTGTCTTTAAATTGCTTTTATGAGATTGTAACATAAACTAGTAACTGTCTTGTCTTTCCTGCTTCAAGACAGAGTAAGCAGAACTGATCATTATGGTTTCCTGAAATTTTAACTGTTTTTTATCTCAGAGAAAACACATGTCTATTACTTGTATTTCATTTGTTACCTTAAGAGTGTCACTTGATTGGACTTTTTTGCAACTCTTTCATAGTCCAGTTTCCTTTACTTCATGTTTACCTCCTGCAAAGTCTCTAGTCTGTCAATCTTTCTCTTTCAGTCTCGGGTCCAAAAGTGAATATAGCATCCAAGATGGGGTCTAAGAAGCGTTAATGCTCTTGCTACTGCAGCTAATGCAACACACAGCTAGCCATCACTGAGAGGTTGTTGCCCAGATGATACAGATGCGTGCTATTGTCTGGGAACTCCCTGCTCAACTGTGAAGGCCTCCTGGAATTTTCACTGGACTTCCTCTTTTTGCAATTTATTGCTCCTAATCTTTGTATATTAATCAGTTTCCCTTCATGGCTTTATGCCAAGTAACCATGAAGCAGATACTTAAAGAGGCCAAAATTTGCTCTCCTAAAGTCATTGACAGTGAGTTCCACAGGTTTTATGTTAAAGGTTAGTGACTTAAATTTTTCCTTTTTTGTGTTAGAATAAGTACAATTGAACAAATTTTTTTTTTTTGGTGCAACTTCCTCTTACCAAGATAAAGGAATTTCCTTCAAAAGTTTGTTTTAATGAAAAGAAATCTAAGAAAGGTCAAACTACTGGACAATCACCACTCTGCAAGAGGATAACTAGATCACTTACTGATTTGCATTCTTGTGCCAGCTGAAACCTGCTGCTTCAGAGCAGAGTACAAAGAAATGCCCCTGATTAAGGATATCTATATGTGGCCTTTCCAAGTAGGAAATTTGTTTAGTAACTCAAAGTATGATGCACAAATTTTCCTAGTGGGACTCCACAAGTGTAATAAATACTTTTCCAAATAATGTTTTAGTCATCCTTTCTACAAGAACTTCTTTAGGATTTGTATTATGCATAGGAATGAGCAGTGAAACTCTGCATAATTTGTATACCTTCAAGAGCAAATGCGAGCAAATACTTATAAGCAGTAATAAAAAGCTACATACATTTCCTATAGCTCCAGCTCAATCTCTCCTTGCCTGTCAAAAGGGATCAATTTAAATTTCAAATAATAAGCTTTCCTTGCTTCCTGCAGCTCCTGGCAGAGGCAGCAAATTTCCAGTCTGAATTAATGGAAGTGACAAAGAAACAAATACCATTTTATCACTTTATAATCCAGTGAGTAAAGGATGATCCCTACAATGGGAAACTTTTGCAGATGTCTTTGTTGCTAAGGTATGCTCTACTACAAAATAAATTATATTGAAAAGATACAGAAAATTTTGTATACCGATACTGAAGTGTCCTCTGATTCCTGCAGATTTTGTGCTACAGTTTTAATCCAAAAGGCAAGCAATCAGTCAACAGGAAATGGCTGAAGCTGTGTGTTTAAAATGAAGCTGGCACCTTCCTTAAGACACACACACAGAGTTCAGAGCCTTACACCAGGCTTAGTACTTGGCCAGATTGAGTCCCCAAACTCTTATCCTTCCTAACATTTGTTCAGCTTTATTGACATCAGTGACCTTGGATGGTTTCTTAATTAGGCATTAATTAGATCTGCTCTGAACAGAATAAAATGACACCATATTAAAATTGTAAGCAGCAGCCTCATTATGCTAAGGCTCCAAAGGCTGGCAACACCAGTTAAGGAGAACAGATGTTTGGAGCAGAAGAATCTGAGAAAAGAAAATGACAACAAAAAACATCCCATGAAAATGGGCCACAAGTTTGTTTAATTTTTAAAATATTTTGTCACCTTGTGTGTCAGTATAATATTGAATTTCTAAAAGATCTTTCAAACACTGTTGCTTTTTTGAAGCCAGATACTCACTTTCTTGTGAGCCTAATGTGTGTTAGAGTTTCAGTAAGGAGCTATTTTCTGTAACTTGGGCATGAGAGGATGAGACAACAGTATTGGGAGACCCTCTTCAGCATCACTGAATTCAAGGTCTCTAAACCTCATTTTTTCTGCACCACAAATGACACAAGTCAGAGTCACTATGATACTTTTATCTCTGATTTTACATGGATGCAACAACTATTAGCTAATTCAAAAGTAAACAAGGCAAATTAGGACCCTGAGATTAGGTCAGTTTGTCAGCATCGTGTTAATAATATTGTGAATAAGATCCTATTACAGGCCACTCTCTTAAGAGCTGGACTTGGTTATGCTTCTGTGTCCCTTTCAATCCAGATGATTCTGTGATATTTCTCTCTGTTAGAGAAGTGTTTATTTTATGTAGTCAGAATAATCTTTTCTGTCACTGTGTTTTATGAAAGCAGAGGAGTGACAGAAATATATGTAGAAGATACAACACAGCATAGCAATTATGTGACAGATATGTGATTCCTAACATAAAATGTATGATATTAAATATTCAGGGGGTAATAGAATTTGAATATAAAGTATACAATATGATTTTGCACGATATTTTAAATAATAACATCACAAATCTCTTAACATTTTTTTAGAGAGTTCTGTCTTTATTTCATATGTTTATATTGCTTTTAATGAAGGGGAATGAAATGCTGATAAAAATTTCCTAAGTACTACTCAGTCTCTGTTTCATCACTGAGCTAACTATATTGTGCAGTTAACAGTACAAAAAAAATATTTTTGTACTTTTGCTGACTTCGTACTTTCACAAACTAATTCCCACTTATTAATCTCTCACTCAAACAGGACTTGTTCTGTCCCCTGGAGGCAGAGAAGAGGGGATCACAGTACTGTCTACAAAAAGTAAATAAAATATTAAGACATAAGCCACAGAGTCCTCATTCATTCTGGGCTGCACATACACAAATACACCTGCCTTCCATTTTCACAGAGTTAGCCAAGGCAAGAACAAGCTGCAGATTCCACAGCAAAACCAGTACAAGAGGAAAATGTATCCTCCACTCCATCTCAACATGTCTTCAAAACTGAAAAACTTGAGAACCTCTGTGGATTGAATGCCAGTATCCACTGTGACTTGACTTTTCAAAAAAAACTAAGACAGAACTACCTTTTTGTACAATTTAATTTCTCTTTGCAGTTTTAGTTTTAAAACCTTGGGTTAGAATTTAATTGAAACTGCTTGAACTTTAGTAATGCCACTGGTATCTGAATTAGAGGTATTTTATAACATAAGAGCATGATACCTTTTATTATAAAATTTTTTTTAATTTAAATAGTGCTTGCATTCAGCCTCCACTGATTTGGTCTTAAATGTATTTTCAGGACGACTTTCTTAAGAACTAAGGAAATGCTATATTTGACTAGATGTCTGTCTAAAACTACATCCTAAAAGAAGGGAACTGTTTCAATCAGCATGATATGATCCATGTCAAGTTTAGAAAGCCCTTTTACAGGCAGGTAAGATGTAATTTAAGCTCATAAGGAGCTTCCTCTTTCACTGGTCAAATGTCTGGTTTGTGCTTTAAAGAACAGGTGCAACTTTCTTAAAAACCTCTATAAAATATTATTTAAATTTTGAAAAAAGTTTAAATATCTTTAAATATCACTAATTTCCTCGCCTCACTGAAACTTTCTAGCAATAGAAACTGCTGATTAATTATGCATTTAGAAAAAAAAAAAGATTCACTTCTTTTATCTATTTCTGAGCAAGTAAATTGCACCACAGGAGTCAAGATCTGAGTCCCCTTTCTCTTCTAATTTCTTCATATTCAAGAACTGAATACAAAAGATGTAATGCAGTGGGAAAGCAAGCCCCAGCCTAACAATGACAAAAGCATAAATTACAGCCTCACTCAGAAATGGTGACAAAGACAAAAGAATTCTTTGTGGGACAGAATCCAAAGACAGCAGAACTGTCTATTATTACCTCTAACAACCTCAATGCAGCAGGGAATCCTTTGGGTATTTTACAATATTCACCTAACTAATAAGGATCCCCTTTGATATCAACAATGCTTTCTCCTGTATTTCCTGTGGCCAAAGAGCAACATCTTTATCTTGTATGAAAGTGATACCACTGTTCTCATTTTGCTCAGTAGAAGTGTAGGAATGTAGGACACCCTGATATGCTCCCTCCCAATGAAGATTGGTTTCTTCAGCATTAAAGAAAGGGCACACCAGCCTCCTGTGAAGATATGCTGTAGCTCCTCAGCCAGAGAGGGCAGAAGGGCAGTCTCTAATTTGCCTTCTACGTCTCTCCATGAAGAAAGGAAAAAGAGGAAAGAAAGAAAGATTGCTCTTCCACATTAATTTTTTCAATTAATCATCTGAGAGGACATCCGTGTAACCAAATGCAAATCACTGGGTATACACAAATGAAAACTTTTGTTTAAATGGTTCAGAAATAAAACTGGCTTAATCATTACAAAGTGCAATACTGTTTGAAGAAGTATGAATACTTTGAAAGTCACAAAGCATGAGGAAATAATTTGAAGACTTGAGGTAGATTGAAACAACCTGCCATATCATCAAGGCATGACTGTCTATATCACATTTTACCTTTGTTTTCTCCAAACCCAGAGACATTTAATTAACACCCCATGCAAAAGACACTGTTTGAAGTCATAACACTAATAAAATCAATGGCAAAGCTGTCAAAAGTTTTGTAAGAAACAGGGTTTCACTAGTGGCTCCTCCAGAAGTTCTGAATTATATTTTTCTTCAATTTCCTGGGTTTTGATGTTTTTTATTGTTGCTATTACTGTTATTATTATTAAAGGTGGGGTTTTTTTTTCTGAACAATACTTGAAAAGATATCTCTATCTTTCATTATTCATGAAAGAAAAGAAATTTAGCGAGGCAGACAAGAGACAGAAGAGTCATTACAAAGGACAAAAAGCCTTAAGTTACAAACCAAAGGCCTATTAAGAATCTGTAGGCACAGCTTTGGAGTAGAACAGCCAACTGCCTGGGCTTTTTCAGTCATAAGTGGAAAACAAGCACGTGGTGATCTGTGATATTCAAGGTCTGTGCCTGTGGGAGCACACATCACTTAGGCAGGGAAGGAGGTGAGAAGGAGAAATGGGGTGACAAGACTATGTATGGAATGGTCCTACTGAGTGCAGACCATGGCCCATCAGCAGGTTTATCTCCCAGCCCTGCAGCTGAACTCTCCTTAAATCCTGTGGCAGATCTCCCTGTGCCACCTCATTGTTATCCTGTACAAGTGTAAGAACTGAATGGCTTAGGTGATTTTATCCAGGTATGGAAATATCTGAAGGAAGGGTGTCAAGAGTATGGAGCCAGGGTCCTCTCACTGGTGCTAAGCAATAGGATGAGAAACAATTGACAGAAACTGGAACAGAGGAAATTTCACCTGAAGATGCTAAACTTTACTATTCAAATGAGGAGCACTGGAACAGCTTGTTTAGAGAGGTTATAAAGTCTCCTTCTTTGGAGATATTGAAAAGCTGTCTGGACACAATCCTGAGCAATATGCTCTAGGAGACCCTGCTGCAGCAGGGAGGTTGGACCCGATAAACTCCAATGGTGTCTTTCAAACTTACCCATTCTGTGACGCTATTAGAAGCTGGCTGCTATGGGTGTGAGTGGACTGGGACCAGACACTACTCTGAGATGTGGGTACAGGATTCCTGGGATGGTGATGCCAGCTACTGGAGCCAGTGGGGTCTCAGGGACATCAGCTGGAGGCAGGTGGGCAGGTGGTAACTGCATTGTTACATGGTGTGTTTTAAGAAAATCGACTGTAAGCAGGCCAGGTGAGCGAGGGCTGACTGCCAGGTGCCTGGTGCTGGCTGCTGGGATTGGAGACATGGATCTCCACCAACCTTGGTACTAGGCAGGGGCACCAGCCAGACAGCAGGGCTAAGCACCTGCATGTGAATCAGGGAATTGCTGTGGGGCAGCTAAGGGTCCCAGGATCCATGAACAGGTACCAGGTGGACAGAGGTGCAGTATCAGTACTCAAGGGATCCACGAATGTGCATGTTCTTGTGACTGGAGACTCACAGATGTGCTGTGTGTGTGTGCACAGGCACTTACATGCACTAGTGACCTTCAGTCCCAACCAAGACACCGTTGGCTGTCTGCACTTGTGTTAGTGTGAGCTCTACATCTGAGGGCTGCTGGCAGCAGTTCCTTGTCTGAGGCAGCATGTGCAATCAGACCTGTGCATCTGTGAGTTACATATATGTGTGTCCTTGGGATACATGCTCAGCTTTTCTACCAACTGAACCTCCAAACTCCACCCAGCCTAAGCACAGACCTTGGCTGGATGGTGAAATCCCAGCCTTGGAGTTACTGGAGGTAGTGTCAGTTACAGCATTCCTTAGAACAAATAAAAGGGGGAAAAAAAAAGATACTTGTAAAAATTACGTTTTTCCACTCTTTGAAGAATTTCAGCAAGAAAAATGTACAAATTATTTGATAAATGAAGGAGTAAATAAATGTTAATGTGAACACCAAAGCCCCACTGCTGTAACTTTCCTTTACCCCTCATTTAATACCTGTCTCAGAGACATCACCATCACCGAATCATAGAATCAGAGCCTGGCATTTGCTGAAAGAGGCCATCAAGGTTATCTAGTTTCAATCCTTCTGTAATGGGCAGGGACACCTTCTGCTAGATCAGATTGTTTAGGGCCTGTTCCAACCTGGTCTTTAACACTTGCAGGGATGGGACATCAACAGCTTCTCTGGGCAACCTCTTTCCGTGCTTTGCCACCCTAAGAATAGAGAATTTCTTCCTAATATCTAATCTAGACATACCCTCTTTCAATTTAAAGCCATCACACTTTGTTATATTACTGCACAGACTAGTAAAAAGCCACTCTTAAACTTTTTTCTAGGCCCTCTTAGATACTGAAAGGCCATAAGAAAGTGACTTTAGAGCCTTCACTTCTCCTGTCTGAACAGTCCAACTCTCTCAGCCTTTCCTTATAATAGAGATGACCAACTCTCTAATCACCTGCTTGGCCCTTCATAACTGCCTTGAATCCATAGATTTCCTCTGATTATTTTATACCTTAAATATACCCCAGAGATTGTCACACTCTTCTACAGTGCTTGTCTTTACTTGTCATGGCTTATGTGATCCTTGCAGTGCTTCAGTAAATTTTACCATCTTTTGTGTTTCTTTATTTTTTGTTTCTTTTTCTTTTTTTGCCAGCTGGCAACTTAACAGGGAATACAAAATATCTTCCTTAGAAAGTCAAAAAGTGAAGGGGGACCTCCATACTTTTACTTTCAATTTTTAATATATTCCTATTCAAATTGTGTGGAAATGTAAAAAATATTGGTAGAATTCCAGCTCAAATTCACATGCAGTATGCTTTTCTGTATCTTGACTAAATGTCCTCAATTCAAGTCTGTTTTGGAGCTAGATGAAAAACCACAGTGTTGTGTCATTTCCATCACATGGAAGAAGATTTAAAATACATAGTTACAATGTGTGTCCTCTGAGGGATACAACTATAAACAGAGACAAAATATGGAGATCATGGGACAAGACATACCAGTCACTGTTTTCTCTAGGTGATATTTTAAAAAGCCGAATATTCACTGGCATGGCCTTGTCTTGATTGAACAACAGGAAAAAGAAATCAGGAATTTTACATTAAGAGTACTTCAATCAAGAAACATGACAGGTTTGACATTTAAAAAGTGAATGATGTGACAGTCACAACAAGATACATCTTACAGCTATATCAGTGGTTTTATACATTTGCAAGAAGTCTGAATTATGTCTTCATGAACAGGTGGTGTTTTCAACCTGAAACTCTTCCAAAGCTATCACTCACATGACAAAAAATGTATCATTTCATAGCTGACAGGTTTTGTAACAAGTGCTGCTTGAGAGCAGGAAAAGATCTGATAAAACACCATGCAACAGGTCATATCTAGGTAAACATATCTCCATAAGTTTACAATAGTAAACTACCAAGATTGTTTTATAAGCAGACAAACTAAAGGGTTCTTTGAGTGTATATGTGTCCTGATTTCAGATGGGATAGATTAAATTTCTTCTCATTAGCTGGTACATTGCTGTGTTTTGGATTCATAGTGATAATAATGCTGATAACACAATGGCTTCTTGTTTTTTTGATAAGTTGGATTTATCCTAAGCAAAGGACTTTTTTGTTTGTTTGGGGCCCTATTTTGGTTTGTTGGGCATGGTTTTGTTTTGTTTGGTTGGTTTTTTTTGGTCTCATGCTCTGCCAGTTAGGAAGTACACAAAAGAAAAGTGGGAGAGAGAATAGCTGGGACAAGTAATCCAACTGGCCAAGGAGATATTCTACAACAACCATAGAACATCTTGCCCAGTATATCACTGGAGGAGATACCCAGAAGGGAGGCACATCTGGGTTCAGGAACAGGGTCTGGCATAGGTCAGCGGGTAGTAAGTAACTGTGTTGGGAATCACTTGCTAGGTTTTTTCCCCTTTCCATTACTACAACAACTACTACTACTACTATTATTATTATTAATAATAATACTATTATTAGAACTATTAACTTTTTTTTAATTCATAAATTATTCTTATTTCAACCTACCAGTTTTACTTTTAATTCTCCTCCTCATTCCACCAGGGTGAGGGGGAGAAAAGAGTGTTGAGTGAGTGGCTCTGTGTTGTTGTTTTCCCATCCAGCTGGGAAAAAAACAATGTGTTGCTATTTTTATGTTAAAAACATATTTTCTTTTAAGGTAAGAAGAAACAAGATACAGACTTGATTTTCAGGAGGTTTTTATGTGTCACCAATGAGATACATATTCATTAAAAAAGAAAAACAAATAAATATCACCATTTTCTCATTATCATTGAGAAATGAGTAAAGATGTAAGAAGGACCAGTAAGTGAACAAGACTGAGAAAGTGAATGGAAAAAATAGTAATGGAAGTTATATGGGAATTACTATATCATAACAGCATCAAAACAGAATATGTAGTTCTATTGTGGAAGATGTAAAATCAGCTAATATATCTTCTGAAAGATGTGACACATGACACATCAGATCTCTAACAACTAATCTTATGAAGTCTGTCAAAATAAAGATGACATTAGAACAGGATTATATAATTGAAGAATATTAAAAAAAAGATATTTGAGAATTTGCCTGGGTCTTGAAAAATGTATGAGCAAAGAAGGGTGGATGCATATGGGAAAGAGTTATATAAACAAAGATCTCTCAGTCAAGATTAAATACTCCTAAGTACTTCAAAACTAATTTTTAAAGAAAATGATGCAGGCAAAAAGGTAAATGGGAAAAAAACCTCCAAACCCCATAAAATTCTATGAGGGTTTCAAAGAGAAAGTTCATGCTGCATTTTAAAAGTTAGTTCATATTTTAGAGAAGAATGAATAGCATTAGCCAAATATTTAATCTCTTCATAGAAAATTTAAGTAAAGTCTGTGAATATTGGTATTGGCACCAGAATGTATAACACTGTTGAAACTGATGAACTGGAAATGACTGAGATTTCTGTTGGAACAGTACCAGACTAGGAGAAAATATCTACTGGAAGTTTTCATGTATCTATTTTGGGCCACATCTTGATTAATATTTTCTCAATGATTTAAGATCAATCACAAAAATTCAATTTTCTCATGGCAGAAGTTTAGGAGATATTACTAAAACAGAGGAAAACTCAAATGTTACACAGAAACATCACAATGAACTTAAAAACTGGAATCATATACTATGTTTTATATGTATAAATAACTATTTGAAAGCATACAGCTGTGGACTTAGAAGAGTTACATGGAAATTGTTAACATGGAATAATTTTTTGTGCGGATTCTCTCAAAGTGGCCTTCAGAGAAACAGAATTTACTGGGTCACATATCAACCTAACATCAGAAAGATTTTTTTTCTTACTTAAGGCACCTCTTAACTAATAAATTCTCAGGAGGACAAAATTTCACGTGTCTGATCTGTATATACCTGCCAACATCAAGGGTTCATGTCTATAATATTTACATAAATTTCTAAAACCCCTTTGAATTATAGTCAAATGAAGCTGGTTATGTCCCAGAACTGATATGAATGCTGCACTTTATTTCTAGGGCATGCAAATTGGAGGGGGAAACAGAAAGAGAGTTGATTCATGCACCTGTCTCTGTGAATATTATTCTGTTTGTTGGACAGCAAGTTATCAGCACACCTCCCTCACACTAAGGATTGCAGTGAATGAGCAGGCTTTGGTCTTTTTGCCCTGTTCCAAAAATATTAGTAGCAGATGAGAAAGCTTCTGAAATTACATAGGCCTTAATCACTGGTTATTTCTCAAATACATTTGCTTCCCCTCTAATATTATCTTGTGAGTATACTGCTGCTGAGGGTTGTAAACAAAACATGGACTGATTTCATAGTAGAAAAACATCTCTGCTACTGGTTTTCTTGACTCTTTCCCAAGAAATAGGCTTTATGTTTAGAGTTTATGAACTCTCTCCATAAAATCTTTTTATCGATCATGCCAGTCAATTGAAGGTTCTTTTTTAGCACATCTTAACTATGTTGTGGAATGAATCTGTAAAGTTAGTGTTAGTTTTTAAGAATTAAGATTCTAAATTCAGATCTCTATATGTATCATGAGTAGATACATTTATTTATCTTAAAAATGATAGCTAAATATCTAGATAAATTTTATCTAAAATAGGTGATAAAATAGTATATATATATTGGTTTTTGCAATGAAAAATCAAGTTTATTGATTTTATGAAAGGAAGAATATGATTTTTAGAATAGCACCCCAACTTAATTTTAGTTCTAAAAGTTTTTTAGAATTGACTATATGATTAAATTGCTTGAGCAGTCAGGGTTGGTAATTGGACGAGACAGGGAAGAGGGTGGAAATATCTATGCAGAGCAACTTAATATTTTATTTTAAGAGGGAGAACAAAGCTTTGGTCTCTCTTTCCTATGTTTCTGTATTCCCACTGAGTTTTCTTTTGAATTTAGCTATATAATTTCAGAAAACTTCACTTATGCTTTAATATGTGTTGCATGTCTTTATACAAAATACCAATTTTCTATTGAATACAGACCACTGTGCCCCAAAATCCACTACTTACTGAAAAAGATAATTAAGTAATGGTAGTAGTCCATTTGAAGTACATGGGTTTCCACATTACCCATTCAAAGTCAAGAAAATTAAATAACAGTTTTACTTTGACACAGTTTACTTTATTTTAAATCTTGCATTTATTTTTTTTACTTGGTCCATTGCAATGCACCTGTCCCTTAAATGTTTCCCTCACACACAAAAAAGAAAATTAAAAAAATATAAAAGAAATATAGAAAATTTTTGTATAATTTGTTTGATTCAAGAGAGACACATATTTCTTATGGTGGTCTTTTTTTCCTGGCCTTGACAAAACCTAAGTAAAAAAAAAAAAAAAAGAAGAATTGAGCAAGTATAATTCTCACTGAACCTCACAAACAATTTTGAAATCTGAATCAAATCACTCAGTATCTGTTTTCTTTACCAGCTGGAGATCTACTGCATTTTTCAAAATGCTAGGTTGAGGTTCATAACCATTTTGAAATGCTTGACCTTACCCTAGAGAATGCTTTTATTTTTTTTTTTTTTGCTAGGAAATGTGCTTACTTATGAAATATGAAAGAATGAAGGCTTTGAATGTGCCTGAACACTTTAATTGATTTCTGTCTTCCATCTTTTTCTTTCCTTTGGGAATGGGAAAATGCACAGCATTTAACATCCTACCAACACTGACTACAGCTGTAAAGCACCAGAAGGCTTCAGTGCAAGTCTCTGGGGACAAGCAGCATTTCAAGCCTACATAATGTGCTGAGAATACACCAAAATAAAGTGCAGGTGTGTGTTTCATGGATATTTACCTAAATGTGTGTGGGTGTGGGTTTAGGCTTGAGAGAGATCAGAGTACAGGAGTTTTTTTTTCTCTGGAAATATTTTATCAATTGGGAAATTTTTATCAGTACTGAAGAAATAACTTTGTATGTAAATGTACCTTTTTCTAAGACCTAGCTTTTTGAATCTTCTGAACAACTATTAATAGCACTTATCATTGATAACAGAGCAGCATTTTTTCCCTTCCTTTACTTCCTAATAATCCTAAAAACCCCATCAATCCAATCTTTCCTACTGATAACAAATTATTTAAAAAAAAATACAGCATTAAAACTGTGATCACATAGCAGAATGATTAATCTCTAGAACCCAAAAGACATACTTTTTAGTTACTGACTGCTTCCCTCTTTTCTTTTTGAGAAGTCCAGGTAAAAATCTGATTCAAAAGAAAATCTTGTCTAAGAGAAATGCATAAACTGATTCACTGAATAAATTTATCAAAAAAGAAAGCGTTGTTACTTCAAAAGAAAATATTTTTCCATATATGTGGTGTCAGATGCTTTAAGTAAAAAAAGTGGGCTAGAGTAGGTGGCATGAAGAAAACAACCTAAAGATGCATTATTGTGTAGCTGTCCTTAGCACCATCTACTTTCACCCCTCGTCTTCATGAATCTGGCAGCAGGCCAGCTAACCTGGTACAGCTTCTGGGAAGAGTTTGTAGTGTCCCATGGAATGAATTGCATCTCCCCCCTATTCTTTCACCCTCAGGATAAAAATACCAGAGATGTCCTGTTTTTCCCAGAGGTATCATCTGCAATTTTTTCAATTACAGATTACTTGTAAGTGCTGTCACAACACAGAAATGAATAACAAGTTAATTGCAGAGATATCATATGCAAAAGCTAAGTATTGTTTTTTAAAGGTGGGGTAAATATGCCCTTTGAGACCTGATTCACTAATTAAAAAAGACCCACAAAAAAAAAAAAAAAAAAAAAAAAAAAAAAGAAAAGGCCAAATCTGCATTAGTAATTCTGACAAAGTTGAAAGTTTGGAACACAGTGAGCAGAGACTGTTTCTTCACACCACAGAGCTAATATGAGGATCAAAATTTCATATAATGTAGAGATTTTCATTATTGAAGCGCTTTTATCTTTTTAATAAAAGAAAATTCTTCAGAATTTTCAATTTAGGGATGTGCAAATTGCCTGTTTAAAATAATAGGCTAAAATTTGTTATTAAAGATCTTACTTGAATCTGGCTTTTTGCCTGTTTTTATTTTTTTAAACATTTTTGCTATGCTCCTAAAATTTTCTGATATTTTCATTTTCCACAGGCATACCTTGAATAGACTGTCATAAAGTCTTGTGTTTTTCTGAGACAGATATAAAAAAATCTTGCTCTTATTTTCTAGCAAAACCATTCCTTGTATCTGGTAGGAAGCTAGGACAGAAATGAAAGCAGATTCATTTGCCTTTAATTAGATTGCTATTCCAACAGTAGATAGTGAATACACCTATTGACATGTTTTTTTTTAAATATTGGGTTTAGGAGTTTTTCTGGACTCCTAAATAAGAATTATCCTCATTTTTCAGTATTGCCCACACTTATGACATTGAAGTGGAATATTGTGACATTGGTATTAATGTGAGGAACTCCCTTGCAATTATTAGTGTTTAAATCAGAATTTGGCCAAATGTTACAAAATCACTTGTATTATTAGCATAAAAAATACTCAACATTATAGAATTTGACACTTAGGGTAGACTGACTTTAATGTCATAATATTTATTTCAAATTACTTTCATTTATTTTTTCTAAACACTTTTTAAAATTAAAAATATACATGATTTGTATAGAAAATAATTAAATTGTATGTAAGTTGTTTTTAAATTAATTTGTTTTTAAATTAAATTGTTTTTAATGCTTATCTAGTTTAAGCTGAAACACAAATATCTGTGAGAAGGGGGAAGAGAGATCCTATTTTGCTGCATGGTATTTTAAAAATTAAAGGATGGAAAATGGTATCAATGCAAGCTCAGGTCTGTCTTAGTACACCAAGTGTCCTTTAGATTTCCTGTGTTGAGGCTACACATGAATATTAGAAATTATAGAAATATTGGAACATTTTACACTTGCAGGATTTCTGTTGTTTTTGCCCAAGGACTTATCCATAATGGCTGCAGCAAAAAATGCCTTTTCACATTACAGTCTACCTATTTAAAAGATGATTCCTACTACCATTTTCCCATATTTTTCTACCCTTTTCTACCTTTCATTTAGTTTACCTTAGACCATGAATATCGGGACCTAGAAAGTGTGGTTCTCATTCTAGTTGTACATCACACTTCTGTCTCTGCTAAAGAAGTCTTTTCTATTGCAATGTTTCAACTACACATATTTTCCTTCCCTCATCCTCCAAATGTGTAGGGGCTTTCAGGAGTTTTTTTTACTCTCACAGCTGGCACAATCCACAGTTGTTAATTTTTCACATATTTAGTATGTTAAACTTACCACAACCTTTATGCATTCTCCAAGATTCCTAAGACTGTTCCAATATTTCTTCTACATCTTATTTGTCTACAAGGTGTTACTTTAATGATTTTCTGTAAAAAAAAAAACAGTGAATAAAACTAGAGAAATATCTCTAGTGTTTAAATTCTTTGAAAAATACCATATCTTGAAGAAAGAAAAGTCTAGGATTTCACTTTCTGTGTTTTTTGAAATCCAGTTTTTCTTATGTACTTACATCATCATGGCAACTGTGATATTATCAAACCTACTGAAAAAACTTCAGAAATTTTTTTCACATTTATCAAAAGATTTAGTTAATTTCATCAATTTATGTTTCATCTATTTATATATAAAAATTAAGATATATTATCTTACACTTAGAGCCCTCTTTTTAGAAGGTGCTATGATGGAATTCTACAGTGATCTGAAAATCTTCACAGCCATATTAGGTAAATATTCATGGTGATCTATTCAAAGCATAGGATAAATCCTGAAAGTCAAGTTTAGTTGCCTTAAAGAACAGATGGAACTTTTCATAATCCTCATATAATATGATTTATTGCACCAATAAATAATCATACTAAGCCACTGAGAAATCCCTTAATTTTTAGATGGGTACATTTTTTTGTTTTCTATCATAAAAAAGTTTAGCAATAAAATTAGTGTATTATTCTAATTATATGTCCTTAATGAAATATTGCAGGTGTTTTAAAAATTTCTTTTTAAGCAAAAAATTGTTAGAACTTTTATTTTCCCTCTTTTCAGTAGGTAATAGAAAGGGTTTTTTTGCTTTCTTTCAGAATTTTGAAGCAAGCAATTATTTTATATATTTATATAACCATTTAAAGAAGACAAAAGTAAATTTTACCAGGCCATGTGTGGAAAATTATTCTTTTTCTCCTTAGTACCTGAATTACTACACATGAGCTTCACTATGAATCTGACTATGGCTACATGGATTTGCTAGACAAGACAAGCCACGTCAGTAAAGTACGTGGTAGGCACCACTAAATACTACAGTGTTATAAGATAAACCAAATAAACCAATATCACACAAAGTCTGATGCTTGCTTTGGAGCAGCTACTCAATAAGTGTTTCTGTTATTGCCATTAATATATTCATTCTTTCTGGTCAAGCAATTAAAGCTCTCCTTTTCAACCAAGGGGAAAGAAAAACAAGTTATTTTTTCCATATCTCCATGTATATATTGCATATAAACTAATATTAAGTCTAGAATTGAAAATTATAGGGTTTTTTCTGTTATAAGCTGCTCTTTCTTCATTTTTGTGGTTCTTGCAGGTTCTCCTTCTCCATCCTTTGTGGTACTGACTATGAAATACCTCTTTCTGGACCCAGGATGAAATTCTGAATTATTACAAACCTTCGTAGTGTTATGAAAATTTTGTGCTTTTTTAACATCTTTTAGGAAAAGCTACAGTCACCTAGCAGTTCAGATGGGCAAAGTATTGTCACCATTTAGAGTACATGGAATGCCTAAATTCATATAGAAAATATCTTATCACACTATGTTCTTTTAGCTGATAAAATAAATAACAACTTGCTGAAAGCCAAGGAGAAAGGACGTAAAATTGATGCCACAAATTATCAGATCTCTGCTTTTTTCTTCGTGATGACCAGACCTTATACAGTTTCTACATTAGGATGTTCAGTTATTTTCAGATATGTTAAAGTATCATGGCAACTCTTAAACACCTTAAGACATCAGGAGTGAAAGTCCTGAAATTAGCAATAGGACAGGTAAAAGACAAGGATAGCTGAAGTGTAGCTGAGAGAGGTTGATGATTACCCACTTCAATTTTCTCGTGTCAGGGCCACCACCTTAGGGACATTTATTATTGACAATGAAGTTAACATGAAAGTCAGTAAAATCTTTTGTGTTTGACAAAATAAATGTTTAAAGACAGTTGAAAATCTAATGTATAAGCAGTAAAATTTCTTTCTTTTCATATCTGTGTATAAATGCAACAAAAAATTACAATAAGAAACCTGAGTAAATTACTTCCTTGTTGCTTTTGTCACAATTGTAATTATCTAACAAAGAAAAAACATTAAAAAGTAACTTAGGGAAGAATAATCCTTAGCCTGTCATCAGCATCAATCAGCCCTTACTACAGATTCATAGTCTGCCTTCCCCCTACCCAATACCTCATTCAGCAATTAATCATTGTCCCAGCTTCCTTCACATTCAGCCAGCTTCCTTTATTCAATGTCTCAGAAGTAAGATCATATATACTACCCATCTGTTTTTCTCACTTGTATTCTCAATAATATTGGGAATAAGAGAGCAGCAATGTCCTCTATTTCAATTCTAGTTACCATCCTGGTGACTTCTTGCTTGTCAGATATACATACTTCATGCAAAGTCTCATTTCCTCTATTCAGCTCTATACTGAAACATTGATGATGAAGTTTGTGTAAATAAATAATCTCCTAGAATGTACTGAAATTTATTCTGCAGTTCTGAATATTGAGATTTTATTAAGTTTCATGTCTTGGTTGAATGAGTGTAGAATTCTTAAGCAGTAAAATTATGTCAGCATACCTTGACCATCTGTTAAGCAATTAATAACAAATATTTCTTCTGTTGAGATTGGCAAATTTTTTCAAATTTACAAACCGTTTATTTCCCACAATGTCAGGCTGGATTATTGCAATAAAATGGATGTTGCAGAACAGACTAGTGGGTTGAACCCGGATGGATGCCAGACACCCACCCAAACCACTCTCCCACTTCCCTCCACAACTGAACAGGGGAGAGAAAGAATTACAAAGGGTGCATGAGTTAAGGACTGGGAGAGATCAAAGACTGGGAGAGATCACTCATCAAATACCAACATGTGCAAAACAGACTGAAGTTAAGGAAATCAACAGAACTCACTGCCAACAAAATCAGAGCAGGATAATGAGATGTTAAATACCTCTTAAAAATATCTTTTGCCCATCTCTTCGTCCTTTTGAGACTCTCTCTTCTCCCCCCACCTCACCCTGTGGTGCAGGGAGACAGAGGATGGGGTTTATGCCCAGTTCATCACACATTATACCTGCCTCTGCTCAGGAAGAAAAATCCTTCCCCTGCTCCAGCATGGGATACCTCCCATGGAAGACAGTACTCAGTTAGTTTCTCCAATGGGAATCCATCCCAAGGACTCCATGAATTTCTCCATTGTGAATCCATCCCAAGGGAGACAGTTCTCCACAAACCTGCTCCACCATGGGTCTCTTTTTTTCACAGGATCAAGTCCTTCAGGTACAACCTGCTCCTAAGTAGATCCTCCACAGGGTCACAAGTTCTGACAACAAATCTGCTCCTGTGTGGGTTCCCCTCTCCATGGGTCTGCATGTGCCTGCCAATAGCATCTTCCTGCAAAGGTTTCCTGTATGTTCACAGGCTCTTTCAGGCATCCTCCTCCAGCATGCAGGTGTCCTCCGTAGGCTTCATGTGCATCTCTGCACCTGTGTGGATCTCCATGTGCTGCAGGGGCACAGCTGCCTCACCTGGGCTGCAGAGGAATCTCAGCTCCAACACCTGGAGCTCCCTCTGCCCCTCCTTCTCCGTGACCTTGGTGTCTTGAGTTGCTCCTCTCACATATTCTCACTCTCCTCTCCTCTGGCCACAATTACATCTGCACAATAACTTTTTTCCCTTCTTACACGTGTTATCACAGAGACCTAGCTGCTATCTCTGATTGCCGTGGCCTTGGTTGGTGGCATGTCCCTCTTGGAGCCAGCTGCCATTGGCTCTGCCAGACGTGGAGGAACCTTCTGGCAGCTTCTCACAAAAACCACCCCTGTATCCTCCCCACTACCAAATCTTGCCACCCAAACCCAAAGAAAATCTTAAAAGACTAAGTGCACATTGTAGCAGTTCAAAACTTAGGACTGATTCTTAATGCAAAAAAATATTCAAATTTTTAAAGTAAATGACAGTATAAATAATGAAAATTTGATCATTTAATAGGAACTCAAAAATCATTAATAGCAAGTAGTATTATAGGTAGTATTATTTAGGTAGTACCTAAAATGTATATTTCAACAGTTAAATTACAAAAGCATAGACTTTTGTTTACTCTGCACAGCTGATGTCCTGGATTGAATTCACTTATTTCTAATGAAAACAGACAGGATGGGAACTGAGTATGAAAATTGTGTGTGGATTAGTGGAAAAAATTTGTAACAGAAGATACATTAGAAAATAAGGAAAATAAGACAAATAACGAATAAATATAATGATGCTAAGACAAATTGGCAAAACAAAGTGGGAACTGAAAAGGTTGACATTTGCAGAAATAAAATTATGTAGGATGTGATTTCATTACCTAACTTTTTTTGTCAGTTGACAAAAAGCCCTGTCAGATCAGAAGACCTGCTGCTAAAATACATAAGCCTCAGGGTATGATAGAAAATCAAAATCAAGATGAACAAGAGATGAAATATTGAAGGTATTTGTCCACAATTATGATGCAGTAATCATCTGTTCTGTCTTCCAGATTTGTCTCTAATGACAGTTCTCAGTTTCTGAATTATACATCCAGCTTTTGCCCCAGGCATAAAATTTTTATTTATTGGCACTTATTTGTTGAATTTGCCTTTCTTTGATATGTATGATCTTTTCAGATTCTCTGAAACCAAATTCTATTTTACTAATAGATTGAATGCCTTGTGTTGATAAAAAAAAAAAATACCATATGCACTGTTAATTTTCTCCAGAGACCTCAGTATAACAGGTAAATAATTGTAAGCCAACAAGCATATTCAATTATTACAGAAATTATGGTGGCAATAAAACTTTGCTTTGATGTTTGGGGTTGTTTATCCTAAATGGCTAATGCTTATGTTGCATTAGACACCATAAACTCAAAACTGCCACCAGAAGAATTAAAGAAAATTTCTAGAAGAGCACTTCTTTCCAACTAAATGCAGACAGGCTTACAGAACATGAGACATGAGAATGCAGTTAATTGTGGTGTAGTTACCAATGAATTGAAGAATGGTACCTCTCTGCTTCAGTACATTTAGAAGAGAAGAATAAATATCTGTTAAATATTTCTTTGGTATGATATAGCTAGCAACCTATTTGAAAGGACATTAGGTGATCAGAGGAATGTTCGTTAGCCTGTGTACCAGTGAAACATCTATTTCACATATCTGTGAAAGTTTTTATTTATTGCTTTTAACCTCCTCATCTAGACCTTTATTTACACCAAATGACTTTCATTTTTAGTCTTCACATCCTGAAGATGAAAATAAGATGAAAAAGTGCTACATTTAAGCAGCAAGTAGATTGACATTTCTTCTGGGACAAAAGCTATCACACACTCATTAGGTTGGAAGTGACCTTCAAGATTATCGAGTCCAACCCGTTCCCTAACATCTCAACTAAACCAGGGCACTGAGTGCCACATTGACTTTTTTTAAACACATCCAGGGATGGTGGCTCCACCACCTCCCTGGGAAGACAATTCCAATACTTTATAATTCTTTCCAGAAAATCTTTTTCCTAAATTATGCATACCTTTCAGGCAGAAAATAAGGAATTTCAATTGCTGCTGGATGTATGAAGTACTTTTTGAACTCTGAAGTTGTTATTTTTTAGTTGTTTTGTTCTTGGACCACAGAGAAGAGTTAATGCTGGTCAAAAAATAGCAAGGGGAGTTTATGCACATTTTTTTAATGTGTGAAGAGTCCACAATAGCTACATAAAATCTTGTTCTGATAGGTCCTTCAAGAAAACAGACACAAGTGCATTTCTGCCATGTTTCAAATCTCATTTGTTTGTATAGAAAAGGATTTAAATTCCTACTCACACATTTTATGCTTGCAATATTTTGTTCCTCTGTAAGGAACAGAATACAAATCAACACTGGAAATAGATAGTCTGAGTGGAAACATGCCTGAAGTTTTATGAAGTGAAACAGAAAAAGTTTTCTGATCTAAATCTTAATCACAGGTATTTCACAAATATTAAAGTCATAGTTAGTAAAATGCATAATGTAAAAGCCTGAAAATAATTAGTCTAAACACAATAGCTAAGTCTCTGAACTATCAACCAAAAAATCTTTGTACCCTTTATTTGTAGTCACACATTATAATACACTTACAAAAATGTGTTGCTTTTAAAACACTCAGCATGTAACTGTATTCTGATTGCTTCAATTCAAATTCTTAAAAAAAAAAAAAAAAAAAAAATTACCCAAAACCTGTTTCTGACTGGGTCAGTCTGGAACTTAAAATTTAAGCACCACATATTGGATTTCATGGCATCTCTTCATCTCTTTAAAATAATACTGCTATCAGACAGTTTTCTTATTTTACTTTTAAATAGTCATTCATTTCAACACGACAGAGGTTTTAACTTCAATTGTAAATCCTACAATAATGTGAAGAGATATATGTTTTGCTGTTTCTTAATCTGTTACATTTCTGACAGGTTGGATTTTGAATTTTTATTTTCGGTATAATAAATTTAAGTAAAAAGTTTTCTTAGCTATTGACTCACTAATTTTCTGAACTCCAGACCTTATTTGAAACTTATTTCTGCACTTGTAAATCACTTTCCATTTATCCAAGTGCATTGAAAACATAAATCATTGGAAACATGAAAACATTTAAAACATTTACTTAAACATTTTTTAAGCACAGTATAAGTATAAATAAAAGAGAACATAATAATTTAGTAAGTAAAATTGTAAAAGCCTTATGTAGGTTAGTTTCTTTGCTAAATCCCTGGGTAATCTATAGCAAAAATTGGAGATGATTCTTTTAATGAATGTTGAAATCCAAGTTTCCCAGTACTTTAAAATAAACTAACAGAAATTCTTCTTGGGCTAAACTCTTTGAAATCAGCCACTAGGCTTTAACCCTCTTCTCTAAGCAAACAGTTTTTAACAGAAAATGAATCAAACTAGATGTTTTAAACTACATCTCTCAAAGATATTCAGTCAGTTTAGAAATAAATGAAGATTTCATTTATGACAGCTTTCTTCCTGCTCATTCTGTCCTTCAGAACAAACTAATGCTTTCATGTTCCATTTCATTAAATTGTGTGGTATTCTGAATGGCAGCAAACTCCCACAGAATTATCACCTAGGAATTTCTTAGGAAGGGGCATCCTTCAATAGCATCCAAGACACAGCTTTTTTTTTTTTTTTTTTACAGATTTCAACAATCTCTTAGTCTATGAGCAAGAATTTTCAGCTCTTTCCTCTGATTTTCTCTCTTCTTTTCTACAGTTTGGAGAGAAACCAAATTGCTGCATTGGCCTCCTCCAAGGATCATCTTTCAAAACCAAAGAATTACTTGACATACAGACTGCCCACTTGAATGTATATTCATGTTAACTGAAACTTGCAAATATATTGTTCTAAAACCCAGAAGATTTGTTTCCCAGGATCACTGTTTTACTCAGTGTCCATTTTGAAATTGATAAAAGAGCCCTTGGTTTACTTAAGGTTCATACATGTTCATATTTACAAGGTATAAATTGGTACAAGTTTGTAATGAATTATAATAATTATTCTAGTAATCAAATGTCTTCTCTCTTTATCTTTCTATAATAAAGAAGGCATTTGACCCCAAGGTCTAAGTACCCCATGCTTATGCCTTAAATGGCTTAACATAAAACTGAAATATATTATCTTGCCTAAGCTGAACTATTTAGATCCACTGTGGTGTAATAGAATGAACTGAAAAAGTCGTGCATACAACCAGGAATTTTTGTTCTGGTGAAATATTTCCACCACATGTAAAGTGTAAGACTCCTAATAGTACAAGGTGCAAGTCCCTCAAAGCCAAAAAAACCTCAAGACCCAGTAATTGTGGAAAACAGTCCGTCACTACCATAACTGTCACTGAAATTATGTTAATCTCCATTGCATCCATAACTGATGAATAAAATTTAGCTACTGATACAAATTTAATAAAATCTAGAAAATGTATTATACATGCTACAAACTGTCTTTTGAGGTATCTACCTGCATCTAGACTATACATCATATGAGACACACAAAAAAATCTTACTTTTTCAAAGTAATTCTCCATAAATGTAAAAAAAATACATACTCCATTATAGCATTATTCATTAAAGATAAGAGAATAATGTATTCTTTTTTCATATTTTTATTTCTTGTTGTAAACCATGAGAATATTTTAATGTGAAACAATCAATGCCAAAGTTTCACTTAATACGTGATCAATCATAGAAATATCTTTTTTTTTGTTGTCTTTTCCCCACTATGTTCTAAGATAAGCAGAGAGGATAAAATTCCTTTTTTTCATGTCAGATAAAGAAAATATATTTTCTTTTATTTTTTTTTTAGAAATTATTTTACAATGAGAGTTAATGATGTATATTACACATGCTGGTGTTTGTCGCATTCACTCTAATAATTAATCTAGTGCAAGTCTCTAAGCCTAGTCTCCACCTTACACAACTAAAAAATCCTTTTTTGTTTTCATTGCAAAAGCTAATTTCACATTTCTACTAAAGAAATTTGATGCTGTATAATTTAAGGCATTAATGAAAATACATAAAAGAAAAAAAAATTATGAATATGCCTATCTTGCTAAGAAATGTTCAGACAAATACTCTTCAAGACAATTGAATAATTAGCATGGTTGAAACTAATATTCAAACAAAAATGGAAAAATTTGAGGAGTCTGATGTCTATATGTTACACCAAGAACAAATAAACTAGATGTCAGACTGTTTCCCTTTATCTTTAGCCTCTTGAAGAGGCTCCTGACTAATACTAGCCAAAAGGCACAGAGCCTTGTAAATTGGCACCTTGTGACAATGGCTGGGCAGAATCACTGTGACATCCTAGACCTTCAGGTAGAAATACTGGAAATAAATTGATATTTTTTGGAGGAAAACCAAACAATGAGAAACAAAATGTCCTTGGGAAAGAAAAGTACAAGGATTGTTCAGTACCTCAGAGTCATCTTTATTGAAAAAAAAAGCCAAACAGAAATTCCTTAGCTGGGAAATGTTAACTTTAATGAGACTATGGGGCAAAGTTTTAAAACAAAAAAAACAAAACCTCATTAAGATTCAATAGAACTGGTTTTTTTTTTTCATTTCTCCTATTTTTTTGTCATTTTTTGTGCAGTTCAGATGGCTTATGAGTTTCCCTAATTAACAAATTTGAGGTGAGGGGGAGAGTTTTCACGGGTTGGTTATTAGTCATATCTTTAGCTGTAAATTGGCCAATTAAATAACAAGAACATGATGAACATGATGCTCTGGATTATCTTTAGTTAAAGTAAAACCAAGCTATTCCTTTCCATCCTCTGTGTTTATCTTGTCTTGAAGTTCAGGAGATGGAATATTTCACCAAAATTTAGGAAATAATGGTTTGCTTTTCCTTGGTGTAGAGTTTAGCTCAGGTTGCTCTGGAGAGGAGCTTCATGAAAAAAATATCGTGTAGTTTGTATAATTAATCATTTTACGACTTCAGCATTTTATTTGCACAACTTTCTCCATGGTTCATGTTTACTTTAAGAACAAAAACATCTCTGACTATGGGAGTTCAAAGAGTATACTTTTTTATTAGAACAGGGTATGAATCCTTGCAGCATGGCAAATAGAATTGAGAGCACAGAAAGCAACAGTTAAACATTGCTTTCCTTCTTTGAATGTGTCCAAATAGTTCTTTAAATAGAACAAACAGATTTATTTGCCGAAATGGGAGTTTCCTTTGCAATTACAGATTAAATCTGTGAGAATATGCAGAAGAGCCTCAAGTTTTATTTCATAAGTTAGCAGTAAAAGGGTGAGGTGTTTTAGGGAGATCAAATATATTATGTCATGAAAAAAAAAAGGAAAAGCTTTATCACACACCTTGTTTAGTGTACTTATCTAAAAAAAAGTCCAGCTGGGTGCATTGAGAAAAAAATGTATTTTGTTTTGCCACTGTAGAGTGAAGTGGCAAATCGGTAAGATGGATGACTAACAATGACAGAGTAAGTCTTGGTGCCAAAATATATATATCATGGAAATAAATGAAGGGAATTGTAGATCACTGTAGTGGGAATAAAATGCATCAGGACTGCTGCCTACAGTTAGTCATAGCACAGTCCTCCAGACTGCAGTAATGCAGACATTGTTTCTCCCTCTACACCTTGTCGCTTGGGCTTCTGACAGGATCCTGAGACACATAGAGCTTTGAGGTGGCTGTGCTGGGGCATCTCCCCACAGGACACCAAAATAGATTAAAATAAGGACAGCCAAATTTTATTGGGATAAGAATGAGAAACGTGACTCTTTATGTAGAAAAATCTCAGGGGAATTAGGCCAAGAAAACCAGAAAATAATCAGAATGAAATATACCCTATGCACAGCTGTGTCCTATGGGGGCAGTAATTTCTCTCACCTTAATGCCTCCCCTGCCTCCACTCACTACCAGCCCTGCCTGCACCGACACATGTACCACTGTGGCAGTGCCCGTGACAGCTTCCTCAGGGAAGGGGCAGTCTCCCTTTTCAGCCCTTTTCATCTCTGCTTGCCCACATAGTCCATTTGAGCTTCCTGGTGCTTTCATTGAGCAGAGAAATATAGGGAACAAGGAAGGGGATAGCAAAATATGGTCCATTACCATTGGAAATTACTAATGCACAACTAAAGGAGAACAGCCAGCATCAACATTAGCCATCCTTTTTGTCACCCTTTTTACAAAAGAAACTACTTAATGCTTTTAGAGTTAACACCTTTCTGTACTAAGATAGTCAGTTTGGCTGCATATATTTCAAGCTATATAATTCTTACAAAGTATCTTGTCTATGAAGGATTTTTTGTTTTGTTTTCATGGTTTTTTTGCTTGAGTGTGCATATAAAATTCATATTAAGAAAAGAAATTTCATGATGCATATAAACAAGTTTACTTGCCGAAAAAGTGTTCCTGACTCTCTGTGTTGGTATTGATTTGAGCTTGCTGCTTGTAAAATGCATTAAATGTGAGTGAAGGAAGCAAATTATGTGCCACAAATAACTTGTCATATCATATTCTATATTACCAAGTATTTCCAAGCAATCTGGACACAAAATGATGAGTCAACAATAATATTAGAAGTAAAACTAGATTCTTTTTACTTATGCTAAAGAAATTACTGAATAAAATATTAAATAAAAGATAAACCCAATGTGAATATTTTTCCTTGCACAGAACACAGATTTGATTAGCTCTAACTTTCAGAGATGCAAAAAACTCAAAGCTGAGTGGGTTTTTATAGACAAAAATATATTTAAACTATACTACTTTTTAGAGTGATAAAAATCATAGAAAACATCAAATATATAAAAAATATCAAAACCCCTAAATACATTTTATTAATATTTATATTTTTCTGCCAGAACTGAAAGTGTTAGATGCAGTTTTGTAATACAAGAAAAATTATAAATGTTTTATACATAATTGAAAAAAAAGAAAGAAAAAATTATAAATTTGTTGGCAGTACTTTACCTAAAACCCATAATCTGGGAACATGCAAAGATCTCTAAGGCTGATTTTTCTGTACCTTATCATTTAATTTATAATAAAAATTGTTCTCCTTGATCTGAAACTGGGTAAGGTTAACTTGCCTCCATATTTATTATGTATTTCATCACACCTTTTAAGGAAGATTTGAAAACAAATACAAATAAACTTCATCATAGTATTTCATATTCCAGTAGAATAGGAATAGTAACTAAAAGCTGAAGGAAGATAAATGGAAGCAATAAGGTGAGACAATTAATTCAGGGTTAGTTATTGTCCATGTTTTCTAGATGTTTTGAGCAGAGCTTTGTTAATGCAAAATCACTCTAGATAAAATCATTGTTTGCCTTTTAATGCGAATTGGGAGGTGACATAGAGGTTGTTTCTGTTAATCAAACCAGAAAATCATAGCTAGACATACATTGTAGTCTGGAGAAAATTCTTAGGTTATTTCTTTTTAACTGACTTTTAGCATTGAAACATTTATCTGGGCAATTGTGCCAGCATGGCAGATATCTTAGGGCTGTCAGGATTCAGGCATGCTCCCTGATATCCCAGTGCACACTAAAACATACCTGTAGCTGTACACCATCAGAGGGCCATAGACATGCTCTGCCACCACCCCCACCCACTTGTGGCAGCTTTCTTCTTAACACATGTACGCTAATTGAGAGCCTGCTGTGTTAAACTTTGTGAGACCAAGAAAAGTGTGATAGGACTAGCACAGATCATAAGGTAGCCTGTACTCATGGATTTACCACCCCACTTGGCATTTTGCTTCTGTTTCTTAGTTCCATAAAAAACTACACTTAATTAATAATTAGCCTTTTCACATTTCTTTTTCTTTGATTTGGGTGTGTTTTGTCAATACTCATTGGAAATTTTCAGCCCAGGTACTGCTGGATGCGTTTGTCTGCACACCTAATATTTCCTGGTAACAAAATGACTCCAAATTGATTTGACTATACTGGGATTAAGGACAAAATTCCTTGCTTATTTTTTTCTGTTTATCTGTGTTTTTTTCCTAGAAGTGCAATATAGGTGAGGAACACATTTTGTTTTTGACTAACCAAATGAAACTGCTATAGATTCCGACATACGCCACCCAGCCACACACACACCATCAAAAACATGCTGATTTATCAACAGAAATTTCCTTTAGCTGTCATGAAGAAATATTATGGTGTAACCAATCACCAAAATCCTATAATGAAAGAAGAATCAGAGAAGATGATCACAGACAATGTGCTTGTGATACTCAGGGGAAAGTACAGGGAGTGACAGGAGCTGTTTTAAGGAAAGCTGAACTTAAACCAAAAAAGAACAGATGGTCACCTTTGTTTTAGTAAAATGTTTGAGCTGGTCAACTCACTGTGTAAATGACCTTAATGGTTTAATGTCTTTCTGAGCCAGCTGGACCAGCATGGGGGAAGTGTTTTTGTGGCTCAGCCCAACACAGACTGTAAAAGCTGAGCAGCCAATAGGAAAAACTTTGAAAACAGCAAGAGACTTGAGCTTCCACATAGTCTTTCCAGTGACTGAGGGTGCTCAGCACTGTCACAGCACACGTGATGATGGGAGTTATATTTGTAATGGGATCCAGCTGAATACTGCAATCGTTATATGTACTTGGAATGCTGCTGCATACCCTGCTAAATCAGAGTCCCACATAATTTCCAATATCTTCAAATAGGTAAATTTGGTATTAAAATTTTAAACCTTTCTTGTGCAGAATATCTGAAGGAGCCTGGTCAGAGAGTGCTGGATTCTGACACAAGAGTGAAACCATTGACGTATTTGTCAGATGTAGGGTAGGAGGTCTACTTACAGGAACGATCTTCTCATGAGGTTGTTGAGAATTAATCCACTCTGAAAAGGACATTGTCTCATGAAACTCCCTCTATGAATTTGTTAAAGTTCTGGATTTTGCTATGCCACATCAGATTGGATTAAATCATATTTCCATTTCTCATTTTCACACTTTCTTAAAAGCTACTGAACTGATCTTGCTCATCTTCTTTTTGACAGCCTTCACATCTACATGCTAGCATTTATTTCTGATGATAAGAATAATGGGGGGGAGAGGGTGGGAAATCAGGTTATTCTCTTTTGATAAAAATTATATTTTAAAAGATATTACATATATGATTTTTTTTTCATTTTAAGATCTGCAAATCTCCTACTTGAGACTCACTTTCTGAATGGACAGAAGTCATAATGATTTCATTGACTTTGTTGGTGCAGAATGCAGCTTAATTTCCTGTTCACAAGCAGTATTAATGTCTTGGCACCAGTGACTTGGCCAGCTCTGCAAATCAGAGCCAATGCATTAATACTCAGCATGATGCTGTGCCAGTTAGAAAATGCAGTACAGGATCTGAGCCCAGGTGGACAGTGCCCAAAAATGCCACCTGTTGGTGTCTCTAATTCTTGGCTATTCACAAACTGGAACACACTGCTGGTCCCTTCATTGACAGTGTTCTACCTCAACATATTCTCACAACTGAGAATAGGACAGGCGTCTTGGTTGTCTACATCAGCTCTCTTCCAGTGAGACAAATTCTGTGGAATATTGCCCTGAAGAAAAAGGAGTAGAGCAGATTACGCACATTACAAAAATGATTTATGTGATACAAAAATTTTGAAGTTTGTCAAGATTTTATTTGATCAGATTTAATTTTTCTTGTTACTACCCATCGCCACCTTTGAAAACCTCCAAATAGAAGAAGGTTGTTTTTTGTAGTATAAGGGCTATTTATGTTTTTATATCATGATGACTTAATTTTATCTAAAGGTTTACCTTTTTTAATAAGAAAAATCTTCCTTTTTTGTTTGCATCCCATGTGGTACATAGAGATGTTATTAATATGACCTAGTTCCATACTTTTCAATTTATTGATGTCCATTGATTTTTGGGGGATTTTTTTGGGTGAATATTTTACCAGGGTGCAAAAAAAGAAAAAAGGGAAAAAAGAACATTTTTTTTTAAAAAGACATATGAGTGATTAAAACAAAGTCATTTAAATTAAAACAAGAGCTAAAATATCTGTAACTAGAATACAAACAATTAATCCCAATATAGCTAGGCATTCCATCAGAGCAAACTAATTTTACAAGAAAATTTCTCTAGCCATATTGCATTACCTAATCTGAAATATGTAGGAAGAAAAATCATACAATTCACAGAAATTATTATTCTTACAAATCTGAAACAAAAATAGGCCATAAAAACAGGTTTAAAAGAATCAGGATACATGGAGATTTTTGTTAGTGATGGAGTTGAGAAACCATTTTCACTCTCAAAAGAACTTACTTTCTTCTATAGACACTTCTGTGAAGAAAGTTACCTTTTAGCTCCTCATGCAGATATAGGTCTGTAGGCATCAGAATGAATGCAAATACATAAATAATAGACTGACAGACATTCTGTGTTTTGGGATACATGTGCATAGCAAGATACTTATGCAAGTTTAACTGCCCAGAGACACCTGAAAATGTGCTTTTCAAAGTAGGAGGAAGCTGATGTAGCTGGAGTTGTATTGCAGGAAGAAGAATCATAAGTTAGCAGAAAAAATCCTCCACCACTACCATTTGAGAAGTTCTGTTAATACAGACATAATGTTGGAAAACAGTGCTGTCTATTACATTCTTTATTGTCTTCCTTGGAAAACAAGCAGTTGCCACAAATTTGCAGTTTGAATACTAAACTAGTTTGGGCAGGACTAGACCACGATGGTACTCACAGAGAAACATGAAATTCTGCATGTTTTTCCCTATGCAGTACTATATATTTCACATGTTCCAGGAGGTCCATGCCCTTCATTCTGCCAATTTAGATCAGATTTCCTATTAACTGGAAGCTGAAGAGGTGATTACTTGGCCCTGGCTCTAGAGCTGTTGTGGTATTTTCAGCATGCATTCTTTGTTTGCTCTGTGTAGCATGTATGATGCACATGCAGTCCCAATGAGACTTTTCAGAGCCACATAGTTGATTGTGAAATTTTAAAGCACTTGTAAATGCATGACTTTCTCATAAAAGGATTTTTTTTAAAGTAAGACACTGCTAAAATAGTATTATAATAAATAATTAAAGATCTGTCTTGATATACCACTAAATCTTGCTTATAGACATACTCAAGGAAATAAAAAATACATGACATTGTCTCACAGCAGTTTGCAGAAAGAAATAAGACCCTGTCTGTGCTTCACAGAAAAGCACAAAAGTAGTTCACAAGGAAGTGTGTTAATTGCATGTAAAACACACATAAAATATGAAAACACACGCAAACACACAAAACACACATGAAACACACATGGAAACACATGAAAATATGAAAACTAAGCCCTTTGAATAAAGGTCTTTGAAAGTCAGTGTCAGTTTTGTGTGAAGTTGATGAGTAAAAACAGCTAAATGGCTGCAATTGAGAAGAGAGGAGGGATGAAGTCCTTTCTTGAACCAGTACACATTCACAGACGACCAGCAAAACTCCTGGCAGAAGTAATAGAGACCAGAGTCAGAGAGAACTCATTACAAAATGAAGGTGGAGGAAGACAGACTTTGTTCTGTGTTTTGCAGACTAAAGTAAATTAAATACATTGAATAAATAAGAACTAAACAATGGCTGTAACATTACAGAAGTTTTCTTTCTAAAAATGAGCTAAAGATGACACAGAAATCCTTAAGTCATGAAGAAAAGGATATTAAATTACATTCCTTTCCTTTCCATCAGTGTTTTTAAAGCACACAAAGAATCTTGAGGGGTACATCCATGGAGCATCTAAAGTCTGCAGACAATAAATTGATGGCAAAAGTAAAAAAAAAAAAAAAAATACTAGTTTTGCCTTGTTCATTGCTTGAGGTAATCTGGTCAATGAAAGAATATTAGTAAAGTGCTATGTAGGAAACGGCACTCCTTGCAGTGGAAATGACCTTTAACATATATTTTGTCTCTAGGAGAAATGCTTCATTTAATAGAGGAGCATTTTAGTAACAAGAAAAACTATGACTAGAAATAGATGTGTTTGTGTTGTGTTTGGTATAATTACTGTGATATGCTTGCAAAGCAAACTTGAGAACAAAGCACGCACTCAGGCATTCTAATGAGAATGTTAGTCTTTTTGTTTAGGTACTGTAAAACCACCTAGCCAGAGTCATCTAGCCAGAGAACAGAGTCTGTATCAGGTAAATCGGATTTTTTTTCCCTTCTATTTTAGGCTGAGGATTTTCTTTCCTATATAGATTTTGCTTCAGTTTCAAAGTTATTTTTCCATAACAAGACAAAATCAGAATGAGAATGGCAACAGGTAAACTTGGCAAAGTGTTACCTCTTGTGACAAGAAGCTTTGGTCAACAAAAATTGTTATAAAAACAATTGTATTTGTTCTAAGACTATCTAATTGTCTATTATTTTGCTCAGCATTAAAAATTATGCTTGTCTCTTTATATATTAAAGAAACTGTAGTGATTATGTGCTCTACATGCCTAAGTGTTTCATCTCAGTTAATAATTTGTATATTCTCTCTCTTTCAATTTTTGCTGCATCATAATTTGTGTAATAGTCAGGAAACTCAGATCTCTTAGTTTTGTGTTCAGAATATTGTTATGGAAAAAAAAGAAATCAAAATATATATTGTCAATAACAAAAACACTTAAAACATTATGAATCCATGTTTAGGAGTATCCTTGCAAAGCCACGTTACATCTTTATCTGCTATGTATTTTTCATGTACATCAGAAAATTGTTCTTTGTTTCTTGCCCAAGTCCCAAGGTTGTGTTTCTCTAACCGAGCAGTTGGGAGCTATTTATAGTCCCAAGGTTGCCTGTGACAACCTGTGCCTTTGTTTGGGTTTTTTTGTTGTTTGCTGTTTGTCAGTTTTCTTCTTCTTTATTCATCCCATGTTTACAGTTCTCTGCAGTATGCAGAGAAACATATCTGTCTGTATCTGTAATAAAAGCTGAGATAGTTTCTCTACAACCAGGTCACTTGAAGGAGCAATTAGTAGATGAAAATATAACAATATATTTTACAGTCCCTCAGGACATCAGGGAAACTTGCACTGCAGCTTAAATACTGTCACAGCAAAGCTGGTATAACCTTTAGAGTGACCTTTCTCTGTTGTTTAATAAAAAGCAACTATAACTAGATAGAAAACAACATTTGCATGCACATAATAATAAGCAGTATAATGACTCTTTAGTTGCATAGGCTACATTAATATCTTTCAAGAAGATTTAACTTACATTTAGATTTCACAACTGCTGCAGAAGACAATGTTGTTACCACAAAGCCAGACACAAGGAAGCACAAACATATTGGAGTTTATGTTTTCAGGATAGCACACTGACATACATTGAACAGGACTTTATAGCAGTCTATTGGAGGGTTATAGAAGAATATCTATGCAAATACCATGTATTTTCACTTGAATTTAAAATATAGGTTTTCACGAAAAATACTTTTTATCCATTGATTTGCAATTTTATTTTTGAGGAATACAGAATGTCTTCTCACTAAAGGGAAAAAATAGGCCTCGTTGATGTGGGTGAGATGAGTACTTATATATTTGTGTGACAAGTACAAGTTAGCCAGTAATATATCTCTTATTCATGGGACTCGATGCATCTGAAACTAAAGTAGATATTTATTAATGGAAGAGTCTACAGACACATCATAACTTGAGACAATATTTAGCTTATTTATACAAAATGACTTTTTGAGTCTTTTATTTCTACTCTTCCTTACAGTCTTTATTCAAATTGCATGCTATAGAGCCAATTGAAAAAAATCAAAATACTACACCATCATAATTTTCACCAACAGTAAGCCAGTAAGCACTAAGTCCTATGTCTCAGTACTTAGAAACAAACTTTTGTGAAATTTGATGCCTTGTAGTGGTACTCAGGTGTCAAATACCTAGTAACGTTGTGGTCAAGTGCACGGTAGCAAGAAACAAGACAGATTTTCTTCAGAATTTCCTTCTGCCTGCATTTGAGATTTATCCAGAAAAGAAAAATTATAGATTTTTTTTTCTTCTGGATGACAGAAGTGCCCGTTTCACTGTTCATGACACCTTGTTTCAGAGGTAATTAAACCTGACCAGTCAAGTCAACTTTTCATCTTCAAGTAAAAAATTGCAACAGACTCACAGCTGTTCTGATATTTTACTGCTAATATTTTGGACAAAAGACCATCCGAGGAAACTAACATTTGTCCTCATAAACTATAATAACACATTTTAGGTGCTGTAGTAAAGGAAAATATTTATTTCTTGTTTGGTTTCTGAACATATGTTAGTATTCAAAAAGTCAACATATTTCTTAAAGCTCATCAGAAAGAACCTGATCCTCAAACACTCACTGGGCAAACTTCCTGCTGTCCTTTTGTTCTACTTACCTATACAACCCTCCTAGGGAAACACATCATCTTGCTACAAAGACATGAGTTCTTCAAGTTAAAATTATCACTGAGGGGATGGAAATTCACTTTTTCTGACAGAGGGCATAGGGATTGATTATTCAAGATATGATGGGCTTGCCATAAATGGGACAGAGGGCATGAAAAATTGCCATGGTTTAACTGATAAGGTAATGTTAGGTCACAGGTTGGACTTGATCATCTCAAGGGTCTTTTCCAACCTAGTCTATTCTGTGACTCTGTAAAAATGAAAATAAAGAGGAAATCTTTCTTGAAACTTTTTGATCAGAAGAAGGTAATGGTGTTTTGGAGAAAAATGATGACCAAAAACAAGGAAGGAGACTTCAAGAAAAAGGGATTTAGAAAGGAGACATAATCTTGTACATATATTTGAGGCAGATTTTGATGTCTATAATATCATCAGAAATATTGACAAGCAATCATCTTGCATCAGAACCAAACAAGTATAATAGCCTTTATCCATTTCAGCTTCATAGATCTTGTTATCTGGTAGAGGGACAAAATCTGCTCCTACACATGACCTGTGGTCTGCATTAAAATGGCAGAACTGTACAATGCCTCCACACTGTTATTTCTCATTGGCAATTCTTATGTAAGGAAAATAGGATTTACTCTGTTTCTATCTCTAGTTTTTTCTGGCTTATGTTTCCTACTCAATAGCTTTGACTTGATCATTTGTAAGATTCATTAGATTAAGAATAGAATAGAATAGAATAGAATAGAATAGAATAGAATAGAATAGAATAGAATAGAATAGAATAGAATAGAATAGAATAGAATAGAATAGAATAGAATTTTTCAGTTGGAAGTTGTGGTGTAATGATCATCTAGTCCATATGCTTGATTAATTTGGGGCTGAAATAAGTTAAAGTGTATTTTTAAGGTCCTTGTTCAAATGTCTCAGACACTGAGAGGTTTGAGACATCGGCTACCCCTCTTGGAAGTCTGTAACCAGTATTTGACCACCCTCTCAGTAATATTTCATAATGTCAGCTCTGAATCTCCCCCAAAGCATTTTTGAGCTACTGCCATGAGTCCTTGATCTAAAATAAAAAAGTTCACCACCTCCTTCTCTACCTCCCCTTCCCAAAAATTTGTACAGAGACATGATATTTCTAGAAAAGCATTTCCTTATGAAATTGCTCTGCATCTGGAAACTTCCATTTCATGTCAACCTACATGCAGAAGAGTATGAGACTGATGTGCAGCTCTTGACAGGTCCTGACCTTCAATTAATCGGACTGGGAGGCAACTGGTTTGGGTGATAAAGATGAGAGAAGTTGGTTTTTATAGACACATCCGCACTGCTATTTTTACAATTTTAGCATTACTTTATTGCAAAACAACTAGCAAAAGGTTGCTCTAGAGAATCATTACTATCCTAGCTGTGTTGCAGAACAGTGTGCTATGCCAGGTTTACACTACCTTACACAGGAATCTAGCTTTTATAACCTAAAAGTGGTCTTGTCACCTTGTCTTGTCACAGATTGCATGAGATCTCATAAACCAATATTTATATAACTGGAGGCAGAAAATGAAATTTTCCCCTACGTAATTGCAGAAGGGTTTGAGGAGTTTCAGTGTTGTTCAAAATTTCATATACTGTCTAGTGCCTTTGCAGTGGTAATAACTGGGCCAGAAACCCTTCTATAATATATTTGAGTGATTTTAGACACAATTATCTTTAATCCCCCTCTTCCCCAGCACTGTGAAAAAACCCAAAACTGAAAAAAAATCCTCAGCAAATTGTGTTACTGCCAAGCATATAGTGTAATCTGCAGGGTCATTTACTGTAACCAATACTTTTACACTGTCTAGCTAGAAAAGTCACAGGTGCAGTGATTTAATTACTGGTCAGTCATTTTGCATTGATTCAGTCAGCAACAACATGTCCTTTCCAGGAACTGTTTCAGAATGATTTTAAAACCATTGTTCCAGTGGCCCTAGGTCAAGTGCTGAGAATCAAATTCAAAATTGCAAAGGCACACACTCACACAGAGAAGAAAATTTGCATGAGAGAAGTTGATGAATTTGTTTCTTTGGCAAAAAAGTGTGTGGGGCAGGGCATAGTGAATAAGAAAAAAGAGTTAAGGGTGTAAATTATTTAAGTAGAATCTGATATTAAAAATATCTTATTATTTTCTATGAAAAAATAATTAAAAATAAAACCATACTATGAATTGATATTGCCTAAAACCTGAAAGAATTAGATCAGTGTCATAGCCTGAAAACAACAGTCTTGTTGGCAGTAGCACATCATAGGATTCTTTCAGACACTTCATCTGTAACAACCTCCTCCTCATGCACACAAAAGAGAGATTAGGCATTTTAGGGGCACAGCACCTTTTGAGGTCAGACGGAATATAAAGCTAAATTCCAGACAAAATTGCTAGATAGAGCTAATAATAAGTTGTATCAGTTGTCTATTTCATAGTCATCTGAGTATTTCTCATCCTTTCAGATTGATTGGTTTGTTCATTGGTTTGGGTGTGGGGGTTATTATTTTTGTTGGTTCTGATTTTTTTTTAAATTTCTTTTCCATTCAGGTGCATCAGTCTATCTTGGGAGTTTGTATCATTGAGTTCATAGTGGAAACACAGTCATCTTCTCTTCCATATTTTTGACTGATACTTTTAATGGTTTCTCCCCAGATCATAGCATTCCTTTCACACTAAAATATACTTCTGTGCACTTCTATTAAATTTTTGGATTATGATGTGAAGCTCCTAAGCATTTGAATAGACCCTGGAATAATCAGCCTTAAATTTAAAATGGATTTTATCTTACTTCAAAATTTGCATCTCTTGCTATTGTTTATTGCTGACATTTTTATATTGTGTTTAATGAGGATATTTTAAGAATTTCCAGGTTAAGCAAAACTTCCCAGGCTGATATAAGGCTGAAATTCATCCATAATTTTCCTGTCTGTGTGGAAAGAATTCTTCCCCACACACATATTTTTTACTTTTTTTTTTTTTACCAGAAAGAGTGGAATATGATGTAAGACACAAACTACAAAGAAAAAAGTAAAGCAAGATGTTTTGTCTTTTTTGTCACCATTCAATATAAGTTACCTTATAAACAAGACAATGCAAGAGAATCTGGCCAAGATACCCAGAAACAATCTGTGTGCAGCAATATCTGATATCTCGTCGGACACTGCAGCTGTCCCTCCCTTTACTCTACTCCTGAGACTTGAAACTAAAAAGTTTTACCTCCCTTATGTTAAAACTTTATGTCTCAATTGCTTTTCAGCTTTATCAATAGAGCTGCATCCCATCCTCTTAGAATATGGTAAGATTATTAAGTAAAAAAAAAATTCCTGCAAAAATGCTGCAGTGACATTGCAAATAGTAATCTTTATAAATGACTAAATTCTGCCTTATGGTCATTGCATGTGCACTTACTATACTGGCAAAGTATTCAAACAAATAAGTTTGTTTGAGGCAAGAAAGCTGCTGTAATAGGTGCTGTGAGATAATTTGTGCTTATATGAAATATATATGAAATCAAGTTGTAAATAAAATTGTGCATGTAACAAAAAATCCAAAAGCCTAAGACCAAGGACAGTCTGGTGACAGATTACCACACAGAGATTGTGAAACTCCAGATGGCAGCAAGGTAAGAAAACCTCATTAGCAGGCAAAAATACATTGTCAATGCAGAGATGGGCCTTTCCTTGGAGCAGCTTGGAAGAGGAAAAGGTGTCCCTGCCCCTGGCCTTTAAGATCCTCAACACTTCCATGATTCTGTGATCAGTTTAAATTAGGGAATTCCTCTTTAATTTAAATGCAGCAGTGTTAGTAATTTTCTGCATGTAGCCCCCTGCTCTCGGGCTCAGCACAAAGCAAACAGCCTCCTTCTCCTCTTATCTGGACACCCAGAGAAGCACATGAGTGTTTGCAACTTTAATATAAACCATATCATACTTCCAATGATTTCAGCATATACAAGATAGAGCCTGATAAAACACCAACTAACCCAGGGAACACCCAAGAGCTATGAACACTTGATAAGTATCTTCAGTCAAGATAACCAGAGTCATCAGGAACATACATCTGAATCTGAGATTCCCTTACTCGACATCAACAATCATCCCCTCCCAGAAACAGCATTGTCCAGCCCTGCACTGAGAAAGGAGACTTCCTGCATATATGGAGTAAGGAAAAGAATAGGGACACCTCTGCCATGGGCAGAAATAACTGTATAAAACAGCCCTGCTGGAGACAGCATTTGTGAACAGAGGGAAGTCTGATGAGATAGAAATTGGACTGAAGTTCACCAAACGCCAATCCCAGGCTCAACGCTGTCTGTTTGAATGTGGCTATCCAGGACTGCATTTTCAGTTGAGCAAATAAAATCTTTCATTATTAATATTAATTCGGCTTTTCATTTATTACCTATAATACTGCTGAGCTTCCTTTTGTTACTGCATTGTTTAAACCTGGTTTGTTCTTGAGCTAGAACCCAAAGCAGATTAACTACCATGCTAGAGTAAATTTTCAGGAGATGTAGTCGTAATTGGCTTTAGAAGTTATGATGAAGACATAAACAGGCTTTTTATTATTGATTTTAAAGTAAAATATGCACTAGATGGAATTGGTATATATAAACTTCATGGGTGAATAGCATGCTTAGGGTAATTATATTAATGCATAAGGTGAATAAAGTATATGTGAATATATGTTGTACAATATAGGAATGCTCATATGGTACGGAGATTTTTTTTTTTAAAGCATTGGAGTTTTTAAACTTAATGCCTAAATAAAAAGAGCTGTTATGACCTTGTGTAGGTTTTAGAAATCATTTTGGAAAATGCTTTACATATACACATAATTAACTTAATGAATCAAATTTACTGTTCCATCTCAGAGGGGCACTGAAAATTCACCTCTGAGTAAGTGAAGTGTTTTAAATGCTGTTCCATTTATAATTTCTTTATGGATTTAAGGCCATTGAATGAGGCACCATGACACAAAATAGCCATTTGACTAACTGCCAACATTTGAGGCTGGAAATGTAAAATAATTTCAGTAGAAAAAAAAATGTATTTAAAACAGAACGAGTCTTAACATTGATTGTATTTTAAACTAGAAAATGTTGTCCTTTTTTCTTTAAAATGTTACACTTATTTCAGCTGGGTTATACCAATGATAGATGTTAACAATAACCTAAAAGTTAGCCTAATATTTGTGTTAACATAATATTAGGTGTTAACCTAATACTGGGGGTAATAATAACCTAGAATTCAGCTTGTCTGTTGCTGAATTGACCTATGGTGGTGTGGAGACAAGATGCAGCTCTGGGGATATTAAACATAAAAGTAACCTACTTTCAGGGTCTAAATGTCCTTCCACAATGTATTATTTTTCAAATTTTGTCAGCTTATTAGTTACAAGTCAGAAGAGGAAAAATGTGTGACTTTAACAGAAATGACTGGGTGGTTCAAATGTTTCTAGTTTATACAAAAATATTTTCTTTTTAAAGTTTTACATAGAATGGATACTCTGCTTTCAGTAAATGAGAGTTATTGTCTGATCTACCACAAAAAAAAATCTGTGTTAGCTACAGATGGCCAGAGTTTTCATTAAAATAAAAATAACTGGATGCAAACCTTTTTAAGATAAACATTGATTAGAATGACCTTACTGCTTTTTTACACATAAAATAGGTCAGGAATTTTAAAACTATTTTCTGTAAATATTTTGAATTCATTTACAAATATTTTAGTAATTATGTAATAAAAACCTGGTTTGTTTTGTCAAAGTTTTTTCTTTAAATGATATTGAAAGTATTACATGGGGAATAAAAGTGATATCAGATTGCAGTATAAAGGTTTTTTAAAGAAACAGAATTAAAAGTTGTTTCCCAGTCATCTCTGTTTTTAGTTACAGCTTAGCTAGGTATAAGATGCACAAGGTAAGTAATCTAATAGTGACACTGATTTTGCCATGTTATGTTTTAAATGAGATCCATCAAGTATTTGTTTTCTTTGCCTGCTCTTTTAAAACAATTTTTAGGCTTATTTTAACTGCTTTTCATAAGTTACAGTTCATCTGTACTTTGCCCAGATTTACACTCAGTTTTAATTCCTAGATTTTGCATGTTTATCACATCTACTTAGCAGCAGAAATTCTGTTAATAAAAATTCTTTAAAATGCTTTTATTAGAAACTCTTTCCTGCTATGTGCATGAATATGTGCTGCAGCATGATTCAGCCCTGTGCCTCCTGTAGAATCTCACATCTAACACTGAGCTATCTGACACTATATCCTTTTAGCTCACATCTAACACTGAGCTCACTTTCTGTATAATGTATAAGTAGTGTATAATCAAAACACATTCTCCAAAGTCACTAATTCAACTATCAAAACTGGCTAAAACATATTTATTCAAAAGCAAAAGAATCGCACAATTTATTATATTAATGAAATTTTGTAAATCTACTAATCACTTTAAATATTAATTTTTTTTCCTCACTAGCAGATCTAGAAATGTTAATTTAGGTTGCTTCTATTCATTCAAGTCTCAGCATTTTTAAAATTGTACTGTTTTATGCAATGTGAGCAAGCAAAAGCTATACTTTGCATTTTCAAAAATTATGCATTTTCTTTACGTGTTTTGCTGGTTGGGTTTTCTTATTTCCTTCTGTACAATAATAACATTTAGAAACAACTCATAGCAAATGAATCCCCAGGCTTAAATTGAATCAGAAGAATACGAATTAATGTATTTTTGCTTCTGTTTTAAACAGAAAGGTCAGTCCTTTTGTGCCCATTCCCCTTGCAGTGTTGCAGACATGCATATAGCTGTGGGTAACTCCACAGCACAAGGGCAGCAGCACAATGTGACATTACAACACAGCTTGCTCCAAACCTTTCATTTCAACAAGAGCCAGCTGCTTGATTATTCATGTTCTTCCAATTCAGAAGCCAAGAGGAAATATATTCTGAGGGTTAGGCACTAGCAGAAGAGCTCTCATGGAGAGATGGGTGTTTACTGACAATATTGCCACAGTAAGTATTGTCCTGCTTTGATTAGACACAAACAGAAGGAGGTAAAAATGGACTTTAAAGACTGACATAGGAAACAGAACACGAAATTTAGAGATACAATGAAAGAGCTAATGCACTTAGTTTTTAAGCCATCTAAGGAAGTTGAGATTAACAATAGATGTGAGTTCATGGGCTCTTCATTTTTTTCATAGTAGTCAAAGTTTTGGATTAAACGATGGTAATGAATGCTATTTATCACCTCATAACACTATTATTTTTCACCTATGTGGGACACATAATTAATTTTCAAGTGCTTCATTATCTATTAAAGTCTCATGGCATATCTGGTATTCAGACAAATAATCTTATTTTGTAGAGCTTGAGTGATCTAAGGAAGAATGTAATTTGAGGTAAAAAAATACATGAGAGAGATGTGAAAGGGTCATAGAAATAGTAGAGTCATCATATTTCATAATACATTTAGTGAATAAATTATGGTTTTAATGTATTCTTCTGCTTCATCCATTGCATCCCATCTTATAGTGAGAAGTTGTATACAAACCCTAAATAAATGAACAGAAAGGAAACCAAAAGGAAAACAAAAGGAGGGTTACCCTAATTATGCAATACATTCCCAAGTATTATCACACATATAATGTGCAAGGTAAGACTAGCCATGCAAATATACTGTCAGATTAGACCATTTATCAAAGATAATGTCTTAAAAATGAGAAAAAAACTAGTGGGGGGGGAGGGATTAGGGGGAAAGCATCACTAATTCTAAACTGAAAAAAAAAAAAAAAATTAAATTAAATTATTTGCCAAAGGAAATGAGTGTGAAAGCAAACCTGAGATACAAATGTAAATGAATGTGTATGTGCAGCTTCCTCCAGTCTCTTTATAAATGGGCATAATAAACAATACCAGTAAAAAAAGATTGAATGATCCTTCTCTGCTGTGTAGAGCACTTTGGTACCTACTTGGTGAAGAATATAGCAATGAACCATAGGGTTCATTGCTTCCAAATGAATAGTAGTGACCAAATGTGATTGCTTCATCCTTTGCCCCAAACAAGTGTCTGAATCATAGTTTGTAAGAAAATGCTTATTTGTATGAATATTTTATAGCAAATTTAGTACAAAAATTCAGCAAAAAACTGACACACACAACAGAAGAATGGAAAATAATTATTGTAATGTATGGACAGTAGAGATAAACATAAATATGTCAGAAATAGATGGTATTTTTTTTAAGATTTCAATTTAAAATTATTAACATGATTCATGAATTGTTGAAGGTGAAGAAGTCCAATATAGAGATAAAGAGGAGATTTATACTTCATGCCTGAAATCAGAAACTCAAAGCTGCAGATCCAGTTTCACAGCACAATATCAGATCTGCAGTAAAATTCTACAATTCAGCTTCCTATTATTCAGCTGGGTTCTTCCATGTTCTTTATGACCTTACAACTCAGGATTCTTTTCTTTCACCATAGTAACATTGTCAAATGAAAGTAAAACTCAACTAGTTTAAGGAAGTACTGAAGAAGTACTGTAGAAAAGTATGCTGTTTTGCTGGCTAAATTAAGTAATAAAATCTCTGTTAGTCCTAAAGAAAGTGATTTTATTTCCTTATTTTTCTCCTCTTGTCTTCAGCAAACTCAATAATGAAGCCGTGACTGCTATGGTGTGGAGATCTTAGCCAACTGCCAGATGGCCACCCAGCCATTCCTTCACTGCCCCTACTCAGAACAGAAAAAAATGGTGGAAAACTCATAGTTCTAGGTAGACAGAGGGTTATATTGCAATTACCATCACAGCCAGAATATAGTTGATTTTGGCAAAGCTAGCTCCTCTCAAATCTACATTGGAGACTGAATTTACAGTGTCACTTCTGTGTGTAATTTTCTGGTGTAATATGCATCAATGTATGTGGAATATCTATTGAAAAATTGTGGAAAACTGACACAGGTCTTAAAATAAAGGGATAAAAATGAAATATTCTGAGTGATAGATCATAGAAAGTGCCTAAATCCAAAAATTACTGCCACAAAGCAAATTTCATTGCAAGAAAGATATTTCCAGATTGCTAGTCGTACTCACTTCTGTTTGCAGCAGGGAGAAAAGCTTAATGAGTGGATTTTATAAGGAAAATATATTAACTTCCCATGGTGATTTCAATATATAGGACAATTATCAGAAAGAAATTTATAGTAATTTCTAAGGCACAAATGTATATTTTGTTCAGTAGGAACCTTAAGAAGACTCTTTTAAAATTCATGTAATAGACATAAGAACAGAGATTCCAATAAAAATTATGGAGTATGAAGCAGAAAGCATTTGGTGATAATTGATAGAAGAAGAAGAGAGGGTTTTACAGATTTCATGAACCGACATGTATTGTATTGTGTTTGAACTTAGGGTCCTTTCCATCTTGAAGCATTTTTTGATTCTAGGATTTGAATATGTATGGATTTCAAAAAGAAGAAAAAAAATATATTTATCAAAAGTTTGAGGAAAAATAATAAAATAAATTAGATAATATAGAAAATAATGAAAAAGAGATATATAGCTTTAAACATGAAAGAAAGGATTTTTCGAAGAAACATCATAAAGGCTGCAAAAAGTTAAAAGACACATAGGAAATATTCAGAAAGTATGCAAACTGGGCTGGAAAGTAAAATAAAACTCAGCAAGAAAGTAGCATAGAAAGGGAAAAATATAAAATGGGAACAGAACTAAACAGGGAAAGAAGGCAGAAAATAATAAAAACATGACCCTTCAGAAAAGTTCATAAAGACAACAAAACCAATGAAAGTTCTTCCATGGATCATTACATATGTTTAGAGATAAAAAATGTTAACAAAATAAAGAAAAAAAAAAAAGAATATTTGTATTCTTCATTGCTAAGAGGAAACTCTAGGGGTCCTGAAGGGTCTATTCAGTAATTTATGGTATTCACTGCATTTATATAAGAGAGTGAATTATGAGCTGCCAAATATTACAGTTGAGAAACACTTTTCAAAGTGAAAAATAGGGGTGAATGCAAAATATTGCATAAGGAACTTGTATTCAGTGATAAAAAATTTCAATAATTCAGTGCTCATAAATTTAGAGTGAAATACACATGTAACTATCACCCTAACTGAAGAGACAGAATGATGGTCTTTGAATTAGGGATTAACATTCTCAAAAATCATCTTAAAATAATTCTAACTAGGGAAATATTTTGTCAAAAATGAGAGTGAAGGAGTATAGAATGAAAATAAACAAAGACAAAAACACTGATATAGTAATGGATGTTTACTCCATGCTGAATAAAATGTGTTATTAGCACGTTTAGGGGAAAAAAAAAATACCCCTAGGTTTAGATAAAGTTCTGAGAAGGATGAAAATTATGATCAGAAGCATGAAATTACTTACCTACAAACTGGAATTGTGGAGAAAGTATGTCAGAGTTTAAAAAGAAACAATCTGTGGAAGATAAGATGGAGGTCCATTAAATTGTGAATGGTTTGAAGAAAATAAATAAAAAGTGGATACTCCCTTTTTATCACATATTTAAAAAAGAGAAAAAAGTACAGAAATCAATTGATGGTATACGAATTTAGCAGAAAATAACCCCTCTTGTGTTCCAGCTGTTCCTCAGAGATCGGAGGGGCTGGCTGTGGCTGGGTTTAGTTGCTGATTATAGAAAATTTAGAATTATAATGAGAACAGATGCACAAATAGTGCATTTTTTAAATCTAATATGATGGGTCTGATTGCATTCAAATAAGGACTTACTCAATCCAGATTTGTGAATCCAGATTTGTTTATTAAACAATATGAGAACAGGTTCAGGACTGCTGGAGATAAATCCACTTACTGCAGAGTATTAGTATGTGCTGCAACAGAAAGCATAGTAAGAGGGATCTCTAATAGTTATATATATATATATATATATATATATATATATATATATATATATATTCATGTGTAAAAAGCAGTTTTTAAAGTATCATGAAAAATTAGAATGCAGTTGAAAAAAGAGTTGGAAGAAAGAATAGAAAAAGCAAAAATTTCATTCATTCTTCAGAAAGTTTAAAATTACATAGACAATGAAAATAATGAAAATAATCTGATTGCAACAGATCAATGTTTTGACTGCACTTTAAAAACTTATATTTAGTCTTCCTTTATAAATTAAATACTGCGGCATTGATGGACATTGATGGAGAGAAATCTCACCTTGGCCATTTTAAACATCCACGAAGATTAAGTGTTTAAGTGTTTGTAAGATGATTACAAACACTTAAACACTTATCCATACAAAAATCAAGCTTTTAATCCAAAAACATAATTTTACACCCATTTTACATACATACCATAAAAGCTAAAGGAACTGGGTTAGGTAAAACATGCAATTACAACAGCTTGACCATCAGATTTTGACTGGTAAAATTACGAACTAAACAGTGCCTTTTTAATTTAAAAGCTTATAAAAAAAGCATAAGAAAGTACCAAATTATTAAAAAATTATCCTCCATTGGATTTTGTACTGATCTTCATTTACTTGAACAATTTATTTAGCAAACATAATGATTAATTTAGTAACAATATGCCAGATGAATTTCTGCTGCTGAAGGTCATCCAATCAAGCAATACCAACCTCAGTGGTAAAAAAAAAAATCTATTGGAAAATAAGATTTCATTGGTACAGTCAATAAACAAGCTGCCATCAATAAAAACAAAATACACTCTAATCAAAGAGAAATGTGTTTATGATTATGCTTCCAGAAACTGTGGGTTATGTCTCTGGATGAGACATAAAAACTACCAGATGGTCAGGGGTGGCATAGGAAGAAGTGGGTTTATTTTTTCTGTTCATAATACTGAAATTTGGTCATTTTGCTAAGAAAAATAAACTCTTAAGTGTTTTGAATTCACGTTGTAACACAGGGAGGTATACAACAGTTTGTGAGTTCCTGCTCTGAGGATCTGAAATTACACAAGATTATTTTACCAGAATATAAAGCATCTAGTCACCCCTCACATCCAAAGAAAATCAGTCAGATACTATGTTAGAAACAACACTGAACACTTTTTTCCCCCCTTTTGCTTCCATTCCTGGATGCTTACAAACTTGTCCAGAAACAGAGTATTTAGAGTATTTACACTCTCAGCATTATGCCATGTACATTTTTCTTGAGGCTTTTATGCTTTCAAATTAATGAAAGTACAATTAAAATTCCATGCCACAATAAAGAATGAAGTAAAACAAGGCAGCACATAAAGACAAAAATGAAAAAAAGAAAAGCAACATTTAAACATTTCTATCCCTTTTCTTTGCTTACATTTGAGAGAAATCTGTGGTCTGTCTCTCTGAGACATTCTTATGGAAGGAATTCTTATGAATAGCCATGCTATTTCAATGTTTATATTTGATGACTCTAGAATTTTGGGAATTTTGTATCTGATTAACTTGCTCACAGCTATTTGGACCCATCTGAGAGGCTCCTGGGTACCCCTTCCTTGTCTCCATTTTTCTCCATGTCACATGCTACACAAGGCTTTAGATTCCTGTAAGTGGGCAGCTGAACAGAAGCCCCTCATAGAGATTTACTCTGGTCAGAATTTTTTTTCTTCTTCTAATTCTCTAGAATCCAGTGTATATACTGGCTAGAAGTCTCTTGAGTATGATGGGAATTTAGATGTGTCTCACATTTGCATGCATACACATTTAGATCTTAAATGAAGTATATAACATAATTTCAAATTTTTTACATGGTTTGTAAGTCTTTCACCACAAGAAACTACTGCAGTGAAAGACAAAAAATACCTTCTTTGTGCAAGAAATTGCTAATGTATGTTTAAATAACTGCTTTTTTAATCAGTTCTGCCTAGCACAGAAGTTAGAACATCAGTGTTTCTTTCTTATGGAAAAATCCAAGATACACAATTTTTTTTTTTTTAATCCAAATAAACCATAAGGTGAAACAAATGTCAGGTGTAGAAATCAGAAATTTATCCAAGTATTTAAGATTGTTCTTTCTTCCTGTGAGACTGAAGTCTCTCATTTTTCCATGGGAATTAATTGCTGCTAGAAAATTAATTGAAACTGAAATAACTTCACTAAGACCAGTCTTCTGTTTTATTTTTAAAAGGGAAAGATTTTTACTGTTTTAGATCTAGTAATTTTAAATGGAACATTGATAATATTTGGGCAAATCCATCATCTTAGATGCAGTTATATATGTTGAAAAAAATTTGTAAAAAATAACCCAAAATATTTTTTTTGCTGTTTTAAGCATTGTATCTTCTTCGCATTCATTTAATAATTATGAAATTTTTTCAGTTCTTCTTCCTTTTAAAGCACCAATTAAACCCTCAAAACATGAAACCTTCTTGAAAAAGCAAAACTAAATGCCAAAAAACCCTGCCAAAAAGAAAATCTCATAGAAGAAAATAAATCCAAATCATAAAATTAATGAATCTATAGAAATACAAGAATTTGTTATTTAAATATTTTTAATATAAAATTTTACTTTTTTTTTAAGTAAAATCCTATATAAAAGTAATGATGTGAGAAATTTTGAACCAAATAAATATATTTCTGCAAATCTGGTCCTTTTGATCAAAGTTTTTTACAGTTTACCTGTGGGAAAATTTTTTATCAACTCCATGGGCTTCAAGTTTTCTTAAAAATTGAATAATGAAGAATATCTCTTAACCAGTTTGTACCACAGTAATCTCTCCAGACAAAATTTAACTGAAAAATGAACAAGATCAGAGAGGAATAAAAACATCATTTATTACTTAAGTAGGAGTCTATGAACTGAAATAATTTGATAAAATGCCAAAGAATAGTATAATAATAATTTTACATATAATTGCAAGAAGAATTTCTTAAGTTAGCCTCCCCCTCCCTCCAAAAAAAGTATAATGGGTTTATATGTATTATAAAAATGGATAATCTTTTCTTTTTTTCTGGCCACAGTCTTCACACTTTTCATCACCCAAGAGAACAACATGAAAACCACCTGAATAAGCAGTTTGGATAAATTTGAAGGATGAGGTTTCTGATTGTGTGAAGTGCTTGTATTTGTTTGTTTTATAGTATGAATTGTCTATGTCTGTAGTAGATTGTTTTCAGCTAATTTCTTGCAGCTGTTACTAAATTACAGGCTCTGCTTTCCAAGGCCACTTAGGGAAAGGAAAACCAGTGCTATTTAACCACTAATCAGAGTATGTAATGCTCTGAATGAAGAGAGGAAAAACATTTTCTATTTCTAGCTGTACAACATAGAATCTTTGCCAACTACTCATGTGACTGAATGGCTGCCATTCATTTACTGATAAGTTTAAAGGAAAATGTTTATATTTCTTTGAAAATAGCACGCCAAGAAAGACAAATGATGCCTAATTAACTCAAGTGTCATTAGCCCAATATTATATCATAGTAGCCAATAGTAGCTAAAACATAATAACTCTGGTAGAATAAGGGGATGTGAAGGTCTGATTTTATCAACTAGATTCAGTGCAGAAACTAACACACCCAGACAAATAAAATTCATCTGAATATCCTCTGATTTCTTCAGCCCCATTAGCCATGTCTTTTCCAATACCCAGTTGCATGCAGTAATGCATTTTTTAGAAAAATGCATTACTGCATTAACTGCATTTTTTTATAAAAAATGAAAGTGTCTAGAATGAAAGGAACTATCAGTCAAATACTCCAAGAGTGAATGTTTATTTATTTAACCTGATAATCCAATCTATAGAAATATGACTGCAATATTATTCTGAACCAGAGAATTTTATATTCTCAAAACAATTGTTCCATGTTATTGACTGATAATATCAAAAATCACCATGTTTACTGGTTTGACACATATTTCATTGGCTAAAAAGGAAATGTCATAAATATCTATGAGTATTAGTTTAAAAAAGTATTTCTGAGTGTAATTCTTATGAAAGTGATAGTTAACAATGCTGCCTTGTTTTTCTCTTACATAGTGATGTTGCTGAATGTATCACTGCAATGAAAGTGTTACTTTTTTCTTTTTTTGCTATTTTTTACTTTTGTTTTTCTTCAGCAAACAAGGGTGTTGGGCCCATAAATCTAAAGGGCTTTAAATAGAATTTGAATACTTCATTCTAGATTATTTTGAGCCTAAGAGATATGGATAAAGGTTTTTAGAACAGCTCTAGTGAGTCTGAGTTGTATTGAGTTTCAAAGGAAATGAGTTTTCCAACACCCATTTTTTCATCAATTTCCTCATCTTTCTTTTGTTCGAACTATAGATAGAATGGAAATACTTCCTTTATGTAAGGACAGAAGCAAGGAAGGAAAAGGCAGAGAAAACTAAAAGAAGATAGTGCACCTGTCTGGAGACTGTGTAATTTTGGACCATCACTCACAGTAAATATTATTGAACATCTTGTTTTTCTCAAAAAAAGTCAAGAAAGAGAACCAGACCTCACCCACCTTACTCACTGTATTACAAAATACAGCTATTATGCAGCCTTCATAATGGTGAAGTTGGTAAGTAGAAGTTTAAATCTTGTGTTTCACAGCATATTGGACCTGGCTTATTGGTGGTTTTGTGGACTGAAATTATTTTTGGCTCAACACTACAGTGTACAAGAGAACTACTTCATTTATGTATTAATTTCTCCATAGCATTTCTGGCTGAAATTTAGGTTAAGGGATAGCTCTGGACAGTCCTGATGTAGAAAGTAATCTAAATTATATTGCTGTATCTTCTGACTAGGACTTCATTACAGTCAAAGAATCACAGGTAATATTATTGAGAAGGTCCATAACACAATGACTGTGTTATGGATAATATTTAATATATGGCTCAAGCAATGTCTTGCAGATGGCACTTTAATTTAAGGATTTCACACAAGTATTTCTGATAAATTATGTTCATTATCACTTAAAATTAATAAAACTTCATTTTGTAATTTTACAGACCATTGCTTCCTCTTGTTTAAGCTCTTACCTCTGTCAAAATAAATAATTAGGGAGCAAATATGAAATAGGGACAATACAGCATAGATATTACAGTGAAAATTAGTGTGCAACTGTAGGCAAGGTTAGAACTCCTTCAGCAAGAAACCTTAATTTAGTTCTTTATACAGCAGGTTTTCCTTTCCTTTCTGACACATAAAATGGCTTTTAACTCTCTCTGCTAGAAAAAAATTCTGTACAAATACTTTTTGACAATCTTATTTGCCCATTCTCCTCTAAGTAGATCTATCTTTGTAATTAGACAGACTTATTTCAACCTCACTTCATCAATGCTAAAAATTTTCTTGAAGACTCTGTCCTGCATCTAATGCAAATTAGATGTGTCCAAATAATTTCAGAAAATTATGTTATTATAAACTTGTTGAATTGAATCAATTTCTATAGAATTCATCTGGTCCTGAAGCACCAAATACAATGGCAAATTATGTAAAAACATCAAAGCCTCTCTGAATGTTTTGTGTTTCCCAACTAGAAGCATCAGTGATAAATATTCCAGGCATATAAGTTTCTCAAAAGAACATTTTGAAGTACAAGAAACAGTGAGCAGTTACAGCTCCCTGCCCTGCAATTCCTTCTTCCACATGGTTTGGCAAACCATGTGTCATGCCTAACAGAGCTCAGCTTCCAACATGGCTGTGAGACAAGGTTCATAGAATTACACCTTTCAATTTTATAGCTGAGCACTTGGCCTTTTATTTATTAGCAAAGGCAAGCTGTAAACATTGTTTTGTATTAGAGCCCTAATTTTGGCTTCTCCCAGTCTGTTAAACAGCCCTAGCTGATGGACTGTAATATTGAAGAAATACATTCAGGGTGCTTGGAACTAGATGATCTTTAAGGTGTCTTCCAATCCAAGCCATTCTGTGATTCTGTGACGTGCTGTTCCTTCTTTGCTTCACAGGGAGACCTTGATTCTCTTGGAATGATTGTCAAGATGAATCTAAAAGTAATCTATTTCTAATTTCAAGTTGCATGACATAGCTGTTGTTTTAAAGCTTATGCTTTAAATGAAAATGTCTCATGCTGGAAAGATTTGGAAGTTTTAAGAAATATACTTTTTACCAGGATATAATTACAAAACTACATTAAAAATTATACAATTGGGTTTAATACTCATTAGAAAATGAGGAGTTTTTTTAGTTGTATTGATATAATATTAGAAATTTTATTGGATTTTTTTATTGGATTTCTTTTTAATTGAAAAAATTAAGTCCTGAAAATACTAAATGAAATGTAAAATTACAGAAAGAATAACCTCTGAATTACTTTTCTAGGACCTGTCAGAAATCTGTTTCTTTGGCACAATTTATACCAGCCATTTAGATGTTCCAGTCAAAGGAAGACAATAGCTGCTTAAGGTTTTATCTTTTGGTATTTATCCCTTGTTAAGAAATCAAGAAAAGCGATCAAAAAAAGGAGTGAAAATAAAAGCTGCACGAAACATCCATAGTCCCCATTTATGCTCAACAAGTCCAATTCATTACTGCACTTAGGGGGATGTTGGGGAGGAGAGACAAAAGGGATACCTATTTCTCTTCTTTGTCTATTACTTCTCTTATTTTAATCACTGAGTTGTTTTTTTTTTTCTTAAACTATTTTAAAATAGATTCTGGTCAGAGCTTGAATGGTCACCCATCTTCTCTTGAACCATGCAAGTAGCTGAGAGAAGATTGAATAATGTTAGACAACATTAACAAAATCTGATAGTAATATTAAGAATTAGTCTATTTTTAGCTACAAACTGTAGAAAGTATGAGAAGAGCAAGTTCACCACAGAGCATTGTACTTTGAGAGCAAAATAAATCTCTATAAAATATAAAGAGTTTGTTTGAGCATGTTTCAATGTGTTGGGACACATTACTCAAAGACAAAATAAATGGTAATGAAAAAGTGCTATAAAAACTGAAATGTTTAGTCAGCTGACAGGTAATGAAATGTCAGTCCAATAATGTATTCCAGCAGAGCTGCTGAACTCATACCACAAAACATCTTTTATCTGTTGGCCACAGTGGCAAAAATTCATACTATTCCACACAATGAACAAGTTTAACTTTTCGTAATGTTTAGGTGATATAAATGTGGCAAGGGAAAAACCAAACAACATTTATCTCAGGTGCTGCTGATTTCCTTTTTAACCTTATTGGTGCAGATTAGTTCTAAAATTAAACATGGAGGCAGGGGGTTTTATATTGCCTTTTTACAGGATTCTAGATTCTTTTGTTCATTATTATACCCACACACTATCATCAGTATGCAAAATTTATTCTTCATTATTTATATTCTAGATATTATCCTGTATAATGGTTTATCTCCTGCAAAACACTGGGTGAAAATGAGGTTGTATGTTCTTCAGCAGTTTTGCATGTTAGTTTCCCCAGAACCCTCTCCTATTAGTTCTTGTGCACATTATTACCTTTTTACCTGACCTCATAAATCTTTTGAAGGATTCTTCATTTTAGAAAGTTGAGAAATGTGTTCCTTTGTTTTCCCCTGAAATTCTGCTGCAAGTACTTTAATGCGTAATGAAAATCCTAATTATAAAATGAAAATTAATTACATTTAAAAAAATTAATTTTTGATCCTGTATTGTTGAAGACAATTATTGTAGTTTGATTTAATATACAAGGTTTTTAAATGCCCCAACTGTGTCCTGGTTTTTAACTTGCACATCTATTTAAAATACAATCTTACATTTGATCTTTTCTCATTTAAGTTGCTGTCTTCTGTAAAACCTGTTCTTTGTGCTACTGAATACATTAAGATCCATTTCCACATTCATTAACATTTGGAAAAAATTTTTTTTAAAGTAGAAAGAAAAATATAATAGAACTCTTGGCATTGACAAACAAGATTTCCACCAATAGTCTGCAATGCAAATAACATGCTGTGTAATTTAGCTCCTTTTCCAAATTTATTTTAAAAATTCCTTGCCATAACACCCTGACTTTGTCAGCAAATATACAAGAAAGACTAGATTTACAAGCCCTTAGTCAGTTCATTTGCTGTTTATCTCAGATGCTTTGGATTGTAGCCTCTCAGCACTCATGCATGACCTTTTCCCAAAGCTGCTGTTTTTGTCAGACTTGATTTAATTGCAGAGATGAACTTTAACTTTTGAAGAGTCATAATCCACTCATTTGATGCACATAGAGTTATCTTTCTTGTACTCCACCAGGAAAAGGTCCTAATAAAGTTCAAAAATGACTGGTCAAGTTTCTGAGCTAAAAGGATGTAAAATGTTGTTTATTACAATGCTGTCTTACTTTCTATACTTAAGGCAGAATGCAGTGACAATATTATGGATGTCATCTTCTTGTATTGTATATATGCATACTGGTAACAGAAAATTTAAAACTAAACAGAGAGGTCTTGGTGTGTGATAAGGTCACTTTTCCAATGTCTTCTATTTCAGTAAGTAAACACAAATCATTTCAAATTCAAGAAACCAGATGTCCTTTAGTGGGGTGAGGGAAGAGAGATATAATATAGGTTTCTTTTTGGCTCTGACGATGAAAAGGCACGACAACAAAAGGCATAATAAAAATAGTTGTTTAACTAAGATGGAGAAAAAAGAAGAATATAGGTAGCAAGTAATTGCCACCATCCTTTCAGATGCTGGACATGTCACTTTAATGCAGAATTGAGCAGCCCCCAGATGGATTTTTCACTCAACACTGTGTAGATTCTGTCTGTGGAGAGCTCCCCTCCAGTGGAGAATACAAAATCATCTCTTTTTTATGAGTATGCAAGTTTTAAGGTATTCAACAATCAAAACATGTATCATATCTATAAATGGAATCAGAAAACAAAAGAATACCCATATCATATTTAAAAATGTCAGCTCTAGGCAGTAAGTACATTCAGTGTCTGCAGAGGACTTTTAATCATACATAGTGGGAGCATATTAATTGAATTGACTGGCCCAAAGTACCAGAACATAAGTTGCTGAGTATTAGGAGTTTGATCCAATACATTGATCCAGAGCTAAGGGTTTGACCAACAAACAGATACAATTATTTTAATAAGAAGAAGTACCACTTCAAATAATTGTGTGATTACTTGGTGACTCACGTCCATGCTTCTCATCCAAATAGTGCTATAACATTCAATTGAAAATATAACAAAATGCAAGGAACTTTGGGAAATGGAAAAAGAACACTTACTTTTCTCTGTAAGGCACTCTGTAAGTCAGACACTTAAGAATGATATAGTAGCATAAACATTGTTATCATTTGCTGTTAAAGTTATGGAGGCATCGAGCTGCAACAGAGGAATGCAGCAGAGGACCTATAAATAGTCTTTAGCATTCTAGAGGGGGCAGTTGCTGATTTTCCTGGGTACCACACTGTTGTGATTTAGGAATAATATTCTCCAGTTTAGTGCTTCCACTAAAACCATGCATTGCTCCTCTCTCTCCCCTCCCTGTGAGTGCACTGGAGAGGGGAGTTGAAGGCACAAAAGGCAAAGGTAATGGGTTTGGATAAGAACAATTTACAGGTAACAGCAGTATGATAAGGAAACAAACAGCAACAATACTAGTGACAGAAGGTACAAAAAAAGAACTAATTCACATGAAATGTCCTCAGAAAACAGACAATAACAGATGCCTCCCTCTGCTCACTCACTCAACCATAAAGAACTCCTTCTCCTCAGAAGAAAATCTGTTCTCCCTACCCCATGCCATGAGGTGGTATAGAACAAGCTCTGTGTCAACAATGCCCTCTCCTTGCTACTGCAAAAATTAACCCTGTCTTGGACAGAACCAGGTCACACTCAATATAAATTGATATTGTGTGTTTCTGCTTAGAATGAATCTTTATTAAGAATACAATTTAAACTTGCTTAAAATAAAGGAAGTCTTGCTCCTCAATAATATTTTGAGGAACACTCAGTGAAGGAAGCAATTAGTACAAGACTTTCCTTAACTGAAGCATTCTCCAAGACACTGCCTGGCACATAATTTTTAAGGTGTCTTGACAGCATAATGTGGTCTTTAATTATGCATTTTGATTATAATCAGCTTTTATTGTAGTATAAAGTACTATAAGTGTAAGTGACTATAAGACGACACCAAAAAGTTTTTATGCTTGACTGAAAGCATTAAGGCAGACATACCTATTCAAACAATTCTCTTTTTTTTTCTCTATGTAAAATGTCTGATTCATGTCATCATAAGTGAAAAGCACTGCCTGATGCCAGTTCACCTACTGAAAGTTTGCTGTAATTCCCATCAGGTTGCTCCTAGTATAATCTATTGACTTTGCATAATAAGCAGTCTTTCAGCAAGTTAAATGCAAAATAACAATATATGTCTCAGGAATTCCAGTTCCATTATGCAGAAAGTGTTGTTATGAGCAAAAAGAAAGTATGGGTTATGTGTAACCCAAAATATCTGACCTTTTAACGTTATGTAAATCTTAATCAAAGAAATTTTGTTAGTTCAGATTTCAATCTGGAGTTAAATTCTATTGGAAAATAAACCACAGCCAAATAATAACAATAATAAAATAATAATAATAAGAATAATAAATAATAATAATAATAATAATATAATAATAATAATAATAATAATAATAATAATAATAATAATAACAATAATAATAATAATAATAATAATAATAATATAATAATACAGTTAAAATTATTATAAGTAATGGTTCCCTTTTTCAACACCCCTTTGAACTCTGAGATTGTGACCACCCATGTTCCTCAAACAAGCAAGGGCACGGGGAGCCAGGGCTGGGTATAAATAATGGTTGAAGCAGGTCATCTATGCTCCAGGTCCTTCACTTGCACTGCAAAGACAGAAATTGAGATCTATTTCTTCCATTTCTTCTTCTGCCTGGTTTTTTTTTTTTTTTTTTTTTTTTGGTTTTTTGGTTTTTTTGTTGTTGTTGTTGTTGTTGTTGTTGTTGTTGTTTCTCATTTCTTACTTCTTTTTACTGGAGTCTGTTTTCAAACAAAGTTCTACAATGTACTCTCTCTTCAGTGATTTTTAGCATTACTGACTGATTGAATTTACTATATTTATGGCTCATTTGATGAACCAACACTCACTCTTTATTGTCTTTTTTACTTTCAAACTTGTTTTGTCAGTCCTCTAGATGTGCATTTCTTTAACCAAACACCTCAGTGTTCTTTATCACCCTCTGTTTTACTTTGTTATTCTGTATCCTGTTTCTACACTTTTCAAATTCTTTATTGTCAAGCTAGGCCTGTTTTCCTCTCTTATACTGTCTCTAATACTGTTTTTGTCTCTAATGTCATTATCATATAAATAAATATTTCATTGCCACAGAATAGCTACTCACTGTTATTACTACACTTTTTCTATTTAAGTATAATGAAAAATAAAACAAGTGGTAGTCATAGCTACCCAATCTTTAAAAAAGAAAAATCTGTTGAAGGTAAACCAAACGAGATCAAAGCTCCAGAAACATCAAGGACAGTTCAAGCAAACCAAGCCTGACAAGTTTCACTCCTGAGGCCTTGCAAATTTTGTTAGTAGCCTGTTATTAGCTATGGCAATACAATCTTACTTGGCTAAAATGCCACAGATGGTCTCCTTCAAACTCAGTTTTGCTGATCATTGCAATCTGCTCCACATAAGATAATCTTATTTAGCATTCTGTAAGAGTGGATTGAGAACTCTCCTAGACTTCAGACTTTAATATTTTGATGAATACTTCCGTCTGTAGACTGTTAACAATTATATAATGTATTTGTCCTTTTTTTTCCTATTTAAACTTAGTTTCTAGGACTATGTGCTTATGCATATATTTGTGTGCTTTTATATATATTCTTTTAAAATGATATTTGATTTTACATAAACTTTGTCTTGAAATGTACTTCACACTGTAACAAGAGTCAGGCAAGTTACAAGAGATTTTCTGAAACCAAAAATGTGAATATGTAAAAATAAGTAGAAATATAAATGATATTTTATTTCATGTAACTAGGCTTTAAATAATTTTAACATTATCTTTAAACATGCTTTCAAGTGTACAGTATATTTCTTTTGGCCTCCCTACATGGGCAGTTGTCATTTTACATCACTGAAGTGCCTTTGTGAACAAAAGTAAGCACCAGATGTCCTTGAGAAAGGACATTCAGCTTAAACTTATGATCCCTGTGAGTGGCTGGCCATAAGAGAAATTAACCTAAAGGTCAAGGAAAGATCTTAATGGATCTACTTCAAAATGTGTGAAAGGTAACTGAAGTGAGTGGGTCTGAGTAAATGTTTTTCACAAAGATGAGGTAGAACATTATTTTTTTATTACACAATCAAATTCAGATCTTGGCAAATGAGTGAAATTGTGTGGGCTTTACAGAAAATTGTTAGATCTTCTCTTAAATTTTATATGTTGTTTGTACAACTCATTGATATATTTAAACAAATACATATATACATAAACATATTTCTCTCTATTTATATATATATATATATATGTATATAAAATCTTAAATCAAGATTCCCTTACAATAAAATTTAATGTTTATTCAGCATTAATGAAATCTTAACCTTTATAAAGATGATTCATTTTACAATGGGCATATTATTCACAGGAGTCACAAAAATATTCTGTGGAACACAGAATCAATTTATGCAAAGTATTATGAAGCTTGTACACATCAACAAGCTCCTGAGAAGGCCAGCCCTAAACTAGCCACAAAAATTGCCTCTGTAGTACTCAAAACACTGAGAACCAGGGTTATCTTCTTATGGTGATACAATTTGCCATGGAAATAGAACTGCTGTTTATTCTGCAGAAGTAAACAGATCCTCTCTTCTGTAATAATGAAAGTATCTGAATTTTAAAAGATTCTCCCTCCAAGGGAAGTTGTTTAATATATTCTTCTTCTATATAAATACATTAATATAAAATATCCCCAAGCGTACTCTTTGAAAATAATCTAACAATCAAATTTGATTTTATTTTCTTCTCTTTTAGGGTGGTAGGGTTATAATAGGTTTGAATCTACTCAGATGATGCCTGATATGATAGGAGAACAAGGCAGCAGTTCTATGCAGCTCAAGGTGCAGAAATACCATCATCAAAACCCACAACAATGGAAAACTCTTCACACACACAATAAGTGATAGACATCCTATATCATGGTGACACACTCCATTTGTTCATTCCCATATTCAGTTTCACTTACAGCTAAACAACTTATCCAATGAGGAAGAAGATGAAGATGTTTAAGATAAGTTGTCTAGAAGACCACAAAGAAAAACGTGATCCAAAGTTCTTCAAGCTTGTATTAAAGCCAGAGGAAATATGAAAATCTGATGCTACATAGAAGTAGGTCAGGACTAGATTCTTCAGAATATTCTTAGCTTCCAGAATTTCATTGCAGAAGAGAAATAAAGGGAGTGGAATCTTATATAATGTCTATACTTAGTACATGCAGGCAAAGCAAGGATGCAATGGTCCCAAGAGGATGTAGAAAGAGCAACAATCAGAGGGTTTTGTCATTTTATTAGGATAGAGCTCAGGCAACCATGGCTTATTGACAAAATCCTTCAGAAGATGTGCTTATGTGAGGAAGAGCAATGCATGGATAGAAAAATTTTTGAAATGAAACTTTACCAGCAGTGTAATATATATTGTGTTCTCAGTTGCAAAACAAAAATATTTTAACTGGTTGAAATTTTATTGTTCAGGTCCATGGAATTCTGTGATAAACTAAAAGCTCTTGTTTAGGACATGCATTTTTCCTAACCTTTAGAAAATAATGTTTGTCCTTAAATTAACTGAATTGGGGTTTCAGGATAACATTACCCTTTAAAACCTATGATAGAACAGGTTCTTCTCTGACCTATGGATCATCAGTCACCTGAGAAAAATTTTCAAAGGACAGTGACCTAAAATGATTGATCTCTTTCCAGCTAATAACTCCATTTTGAAGATCAGCCTGAAAAAGGGAGTAGACATTTTATAGCCTATGATGCAAATTAATTTCTTATATATTCAAAATTATGATCACAAGAAGGATGTGGCTTTACAATAAAGGATTGGTTAAGAAAAAGACATTTTAGAAACAATAAGAAAGATTTTTTTTTTTTACCCTAGATGCTATTTCTAGCTGCATTACCAATGGTAGTGATAATTTTGTCAAATGAATATTCATAAGGATGAAAGAAGTTTCATAAATACATCACAAAAATTTGTAAACTATTTTGGCTGAATATGTTCTTGATTATTATCATGCATCAATACTAAGGAGAGTGTAATTTTTTTCCTCTTTAATTTTCTCTTTTCTTAGTCTCACCTGCCTCTTTTGGTGGGCAGGGACAAAACAGAATATAGAAGAGAAGCATTGCACTTCTCATATCTTTCAAGCAGGGATTTTAACTTCCTTTTTTCTCTGAAAAAAAATCCAACAAAAAGTTTTCAAAGTAATATTTTAATTTTATTAAATATTTTAAAAATGATAATGACCTATAGTTTATATAATATAACTAATAATAAAATGTTATTTTTTCTGAAAATAAGGAAAATTTTATAGTACCTCAATTGCTTTCCTTTCAGTTTTCTGTAGAAATATAATTTTCAGGATTACCATGTTAGAATACTTGCTGATTTTAGGGATTCTGTTAATACACTATTTACCTATAATGATTAATTCCTTTTATATTACAAACATCCTGGTTTATTTTTTTGCTATTTTATTTTTATTTACTTGTATTGTATTGTATTGTATTATTTTATGCTATTTTATTTTATGCTTTTTTACTATTTTATTATAATGTTTAATTCCTTTTATGTTAGAAATATTCTGGTTTATGTAGTCTGTGTTGTACCAAGAGATTTGAAACATTTTCAGGTCTGTGCAATAACTAATAACTACTGATAAGTTTTTTATACTTAAAAAAACCAAACCACATCCTGGAATAAAAGGACTCTTGCATTCAACTTGAAAAAAACAAGAAAATAATAAAAAAGGAAAGAGATACAGAAAGAGAAACACAAAGAGACAAAGAGAGAGAGAGAGGGAGGGAAGAAGGAAGGAAGGAAGGAAGGAAGGAAGGAAGGAAGGAAGGAAGGAAGGAAGGAAGGAAGAAGGAAGGAAGGAAGGAGCAGGAATGGAAGGCAGGAAGGAAGGAAGGAAGGTAGGACGGAGGAAGGAAGGAAGTGGCGGAAGTGCAAGGAATGGAAGGAATGGCGAAGGAAGGAATGCGAAGGAAGGAAGGACGGAAGGAAGGAAGGAAGGAAGGAAGGAAGGAAGGAAGGAAGGAAGGAAGGAAGGAAGGAAGGAAGGAAGGAAGGAAGGAAGGAGAAGCAGTCATTTTGAAAGATTTCTACTTTGGTTAGAAGATAGTAGTCTAAAGATCTTTTATATATTTGTAATTTCTTGAACTTCATCCCAACAGTCTTTAAACTTTTTTTTGTCTATCCATCTACAGTAAAAAAAAACAACAGAAGTATCCTATATTTCACAAGACAGTTTTTCACCCTGCTTGTGAAGAAAGAGTTTGTTATGAGGACATAATGAGATGCAATGATTTCTTCATGCATTTTTTGCTGACATAGTAACTTAGGCTTCATTGCCTCTGCAAGACACTGTTCTCCAAAAGAGCCTTAAACCTGTTCTCCAAATGTCTGTGAAGCTTGGCTATCTTTCATATTATTTTCTTTAACCATCTGTGAAATATTTTAATTCCTCTTAGCACTATCTATAATTTTGTATGTATTTGCTCTATTATTTGGCACGTCCAGTAACTCTGCATGTTCTGCCCAGACATTCATGACAGTTCAAACATCCAAATCTCAGACCAGGGCTCAGTTTTCCACCTGCAGACCTTCACATAGCAAGCACAGTGTTCCCAGTAACAGATAGTGTTCAGAAAATATGCTGCCAGCGTGTCATTGTCTCATATGCTGATCAAATGATAGAGCAAAGATAATTTAATACACATTTCCAAATTTGTTCAGCAGTTCCATAGTTCCTGTATTTTCCAGATTTCTTGATTTTTTCTTGTAGCTTCTCTTTTCAAATCACCCTTTCTTCTGACTTCTGGTGATTTCTCCACTACAACAATACCTTCTATTATTATAAATATGGCTCAGAGAGCAAGGCTCAAAGCAGCTCACAGCAGCAGGCAAAGTAAGCAGGAGGTCACAGTAGCAAGCTACAACGCAGACAGGTTGTCAAATAAGACACAAGATATAAAAGAAGAGAGCAAGACTGACAAAGAGAAGCTCATCCGGCTAGCTAAAGGTTGCTACGGGTCAGGAAGTGACATCAACTCAACTCATCCTAATTTTTTCAGTGACATGACACTTCTTCAGGTGCAGTGTCCTTAATATCTTAACACCTCTAAAGCTGCCACTGACTCCTTTCTAACTGTACCTGCACTTGCCTCCAGAGCACTCCTACTCACTCTTCCCAGACTATTGCAGCACTGCTACTCTACATTAACTCCCTCCCAGTGACCTCTGTTACCCTAATATAGAACTACTGTGATCTTACCACAAAACTAAATTTTACCAACAAAGACACACAAACTTTAAGTGTCTCTGAAACTAGGGATTAAAAGCATGGATTGTCCTGGAGGGGTATTTTCACATACAGAATATCTATGCCCCTGGTTGTGGCAGCAAAATACCCCTGCTTCAATGCATTTCATTAATGACAAAGGAGCTCTCTTCTTGGACCTACTCACAAAAAGTGCTACCTAAGGACAAAATGTGCTGCCACTGAGAGAGACAGATCATCTTAGTGTATATGCAGAGTTTTCTGTAATATGCAGTCAATAATGTGTCTTCTGTATTCTTTCCTTTTCATTTTGAAATGAATGATTAATTATAGGAATAGACAGTTCAAGGTGCAGTAATATAAGATTTTAAAAGAAACTCATTCTTATCTGTATGGGATGTGATATTGAAAAACAATAATCCATGTTGGTGGTATCTTGCCTTTAATGTTCCCCAACAGATTAAAAACAGAGCCATTCCATTGCTGGCCACTTTGCAGTGACAGCTGGGTGAAGTCAGTGTAAACACTGGAGATACCTTTCCTTATGGCAAGAATTCCTAAATTATTTGGTAATCAGCAGTGTATGCTCATTAAGAGCCAGAAGAGCATCACCTTATTGAATATGACTTACTTAGAAATTCTGTTGTGTTGAATTTGTTTGCAATGTGTTAGTCATTGAAAGTACCTGAGTCCAACCTATTGGATTCAGATGTAGATTCTGGTTTTCAAAATTCATGTATATAATATGATATTTATTATATAATATAATATTTATGTATATCCTCTTCTCCACCACCCTCTGTCCTGTTCCCCCATTCTCTTTCAGAAGTGGAATAGGAAAAAATATTTGTATACAAATAAATTTAATTTTTCAGTCTAACTCTTCTTCAGCCCATAGTCAGAGTCTTTCCACACTTTCTGCTGCTTTTTGCCTCACTGAAGCTTTTCAGCACAAGATTACCAGTGGAAAATTTACTAATTGAAATTCCACATTTTCCACCTTCTCTCATGACGATACTAAATGTCTATATTTAGATAAGCTAAATCAAGTCCTAGATTTCCATTTTTGAATATTTCATAACAAGAAGTGATTGAAGAGATAGAAACATCTATCTCTAAAGACATTATAATATTTAATCAGTATGTGGCTTCTCATCATTGTTTGCTAGTGTCTTAAACTAGGTTATAATATTTAATAACATCATCCATTCAAAATGCTTTCTTTCTTATAAAAAATTTAGAAAAAAGATGTCAATATTTTGGAAATGTAAGTGAAAACTGAAGGATTTAAGATCTACGATCTCTTTTAAAGAAACTCAAAATATGCTGATTTGGAAGGGATCCTTAAGGATCATCAAATAGAGCTCCTGGCTCTGCACAGCACCATCCCCCACATCAAGTGCCCCAGAGTATTGTACAAATGTTTTTTGGACTCGGTCAGGCTGTGACCACTTCCCTGGGGACCCTGTTCCAGTGCCCAGCCACCCTCTGGGTGAAGAACATTTGTCTAATATCCAACCCAACCTGAACCTCCCCTAGTATAACTTCAGGTCATTCCCTTGGGTCCTGTCACTGATCACCAGAGGGAAGAGATCAGTGCCTGCCCCTCCTGTACCCCCCTCACAAGGAAGCTGTAACTGCAATGAGATCTTCCCCCACTCTCCTCTTCTCCAGGCTGAATACCTCCAGTGACCTCAGCCCATATGGCTTCCCCTCCAGGCCCTTCCTTATTGACTTCCTTTGGACACTCTCTGATAGTTTAATGGCTTCCTTATACTGTGGCACCCAAAACATTCCCAGCACTCGAGGTGAGGCCACCCCAGCTCAGAGCAGAGCAGGACAATGCCCTCCCTTGCCCAGCTGGCCATGCTGTCCCTGATGCCCCCCAGGACAGGGTTGGCCCTCCCGGCTGCCAGGGCACTGCTGACTCATGGTCAACTTGCCATCAACCAGGACCCCCAGATCCCTTCCCTGGCACTGCTTTCCAGCTTCTCCTTCCCCAGTCTGTAAATACATCCAAGGTTGTTCCATCCCAGGTGCAGAATCTGGGACTTTCCCTTGTTGAACTTCATACATCTGGTCATTCGTCTAATTTGTCAAGGTCTCTCTGCAGGGTCTCTCTGCCTTTGTGGGAGTCAACAGCTCCTCCCAGTTTTTTATTGTCTGCGAACTTGTTTAGTGTCCCTTCCAGTCCTGTGTCCATGTTATTTATGAAGATGTTGAAGAGCACAGGGCCAAGGATGGAGCCCTGTGGAACCCCACTAGTGACAGGTCACCAGTCTGATGTCACCCTTCACTGTACCTCTTGTGCCTGACCCACGAGCCAGATTCTCTCCCATCACATGATGTGTTTATCCAGCTGTGTGCTGGACAATTTTTCCAGAAAGATCCTTTGGGAGACAGCATCAAAATCTTTACTGGAATCCAAAAAAGTTACATCAACTGGCTTCCCTTGATAAAATAGCTGTGTTACCCTGTCATAAAAGGAAATCAGGTTTGACAAGCAGGACTGTCCTGTCATGAATCACAATGCAGTCATTGGTCACATGCTGGCTGTGACCAATGACTGCATTGTTTTTCATGTGTTTTCCAATGCCTACCAGAATAACCTTTTCCCCAGTTTTGCCAGGCACTGAAGTGAGATTGACAGGCTTGTAGTTTCCATAATCCTCCTTCTTGCCCTTCTTGAAAATCAGGGTATTTGCCAACTTCCAGTCAGCTGAGATGTCTCCAGATTCCCAAGATGGGTCAAAAATCATCAAGAGAGCTTTTGTAACATCAACAAGCTTTTTGAGGGTTCTTGGATGAATCTCATCAGGCCCCATAGATTTGTAGGGATCCATCTGGAGAAGCAGATCCCCCACAATTTCAGGGTCAGTTGAGAGTTCATCATTCTGGCAGTCATGGTTGTCCACCTCAGGGCACTGAGACCCGTTTGGTCTGTCATCCATGCTGAAGACAGAAGTAAAAAAAGTGGTATACACTTCTGCTTTGTCTCTTTCAAAAAAATTGCATTTTTTTTTTATGATTATATTCCTGATGTTTAAGAAATATAAAAGAACATTAAATATTCATTGTCAAATGTTCTTTTAGAGATTGGGAATAAAACACTTTTTCATATAAAATATCTAGAAATTGTAATACTATATTGTAAAATATAGAAATTTCACCAATCCTACAATTTTCAACCAAATCCTTCCCCTTCTTTCCCCACTAAAAGAATAACAACCTGTATGAAAATCCTTTCTTCTTTTCATGAGGCTTCATAGAAAAGAATAAAAGTTTTCTTTTCAAATTACATTCAACACACTGTAGAAAGCCTTTGAAGAAAATTGACTTAATTAGCATATATTTAATCTCATTCTATGCCACACTCTGTACATAAAATCATGGGTTTATAAGTTTCTGGTTTTACTAAGAGTAGAATGTTTCATACATTAAAGAAACTGAAATATACATAAATATTCTGCTTTATAAAAATATTAATGCAGCAAAACTCATATCTTCTATTTCAGTCTTTTTTCTCTGCATTAATCAAACACACATGGGTTCTTTTTACTGGAGTTGACATTATTATTCTAAGAACTATAGAAAGTCTTTGGAGTGATCTTTGAAGGTCACCTAATCTGACCTCCTGCTCAAATCAGTGTAAATGTCAAAGCTCAGCTTAAGCTGCTGAAGATTTCATGTGTCTGAATTCTAAAAATCTCCGGAGCCAAATTGTCCACAACCTTACTGGGAAACCTGTTTTCAAGAGTAGAAGTTTATTTCAGCAATTTTCCTATCTTCATACTCAGAATTTACAATCTAACCATTCATATTTTTTCCTGTTAGTAAAAAGAGTAGAAAACTGTGGCAATTTAAAAGTATAAAGGCTGGCAGTCCACTTAGATAAGACATTTTTTAAGCCCGATGATTATGTGTTATTTGAAATGCTAGTGGAAAGAAGCAAACATTTCTGGGATTCAGCTTGTCTGATCCTATAGTGCCAACATCAGACCAGTCAGGTGCTTCTAAACAACTCCAACAGTGCTTGTTTTTTAGCTCTGATAATAACAAAGCAACTGAAAATTTCTTGCTCCAGAGATATGGACCCATTCTAGTGCCATGTTAGACATCATTAATGTTAATCTTGGTCTTTCAGGGTATTTTATAGAGACCTTCTGTACACCAAGTTTTAGTTCATCCTTAAAATCAGTCAGGCAGTGGAGGCTCATTTTGAACCTCAAAGCATGCTCAGCACTTAGGTATTGGCTTCCACTATGATCAGAGAATCTCTTTAAGCTTTGTCATAATTCACAGATGATTAAATCCCCAACCAATTTTTATTTTAATCCTTCAAATGTGTTTGAATTGGACTACATCCAGTATGTGTATAGATCACTAAATGCAATAAAGAAAAGGTTTGGGTTAATTTCAGTCAGGCCTTTTGAAAGAACAGGTTATCACATTCAAAGAAAACATATACAGTATTGCTTAAAAATTAAAATACATGCTTTCTTTTAATTGAAGAAGTTTTTTGGTAATATATCAGTGATGTTTGTAAAATATCTAGACTAGATTTAGACTTTATTAACACTGCTATTAAGCATGAATTGCTAAATGAAAAATATGTATGAGAAAATGGCTGGGATAAAGCCAACTAGCCAACCACCTATTGCTCACCAAGACATGTACATTAGTCTCTGAAAACCAAGCATTTTCAATCCTCTGCCTTGTTCTAACTTATAGAAAGAAGGGTATATGGGAGAGAGAGAGGTGGGGGAAAAGAGAGGGGTAATAGAGAGAGGAGCCCTCTGGAGTCAGAGATCAATCCTCATGGAGGTAATGATCAATGCTCAATTTAGTTCAAATCTGAGGGTACCTTTATATGGTAATACAGGGCCCTGTGAGGTAGGAATGCACATAATGTTTATGTATAGTATTATGTAAAGTATTATGTATAAGACTAAAGAGCTAACATATCTTTGGTCAGGTAGCATAGATTGGCAAAAATGTTGACAGAATGTTCTGCCCCATATCTTCTCATCCTTAGAACATCCTGCTTCACATCCCTTTTCCTGGGGTACATCTTGGCAAACTTCTTTATAATGTTTGCCCAAGGGCAGCATATTTCAGCTGTGAGGCACGTATGCAGGGCTGTGCAGCTTGCTTCTATACAGTGTCTGCAAAAAATGCTCTCTACACTAACTAGCTAGGCTCTGCTCTTGGCAAGGTTATGTACCACAGGCTGTCTTTTTTCAGAGAGCTCACTGTTAGAGGGAAAAGGGGGACACCCATCACACTGAATGGAAGATAATCTGAGACATGCAATCTTTACCTATGATCTGTACATGATCCATTCTGAAAAAAACAAAATTTATTATGTTTTCTGCACTTATCTCATCCTAATCCTTATACTTTCTCTGGCTCAGAAAACAACACCTTTCTTTGCTCATTTTTTTTCCCTGCAGCTTTTTCACAGCTTTAATAACTCTGTCTTTCCTTGTTATCAAAACAGAAATTGAACATATGCAAATATAGAAGATATATGGTGCCATCTGTATAGTACTACATCAGTGGTTTATGTTATAGTCAAAAATTTCTGTTAGAAATCTAGAATCATTTACAAAAGGAGACGAGTATATATACACATAGAGTGATGGAGATGTAATGAAATACAAAAGTTAACTGAAAAGAAAAAAAAGACCCTTTCTTTCTCCTTCTTTTTTGGATATAGCTCCAAGATCCTCGGGCTCAGGAACATATTTTCTCTGTTTTCTTTCTGTAAAGACATTGTTTATTTACTGGCACAGCTCTCGACTCTGAAAAGAGCATTGGTACCTTAGCAGGAGTCATCTCAGGTAACCAGGGAGCACATCTTTATTTTGAATTTCACTAATTCATTAATTGAAATTACATAGAAAGCAAGAAACTTTGGAGATCATCAGGCAAGTCCAGGAAAACAGAACAAATGAGCTGAACAAAACCTCCATACAGTGGATTTTGGTTTCATCTCAGAAAATTCACATCCTCAGAGCCAGTTTTCTGTGTTCCTCATTTTTCCTGTCCCCATTAACTGAATAACCAACATGGATAATTAGAAGTAAAGTTGCTCTTCTACTGCTCTTGTCAATTTTTCTTATTTGTTCTATGTCTAAAATGTGTAATTGAGAGAGTATAAAAGCCACTAATGCTGCATAAAATAGGTACCATTGTTTGTTCTTTTTAGGATTCTCATGGTTAGGAATGGTATTTTTCAATTTAATATTCCCACAGATACCACTCCAAAACATGAGCTGTTCACTCACTCCACCTCTCCCTCTTCCCCTCCCTCTACAGAGGGATGAAAAGGGGAATTGGAGGCACATGAGGTAAAGATCACAGGTTGAGGTAAGAACAATTTCCAGGAAACAGCAATAAGATAAGAAATTGAACAATAACAGCAACAATATTAATAACGAAAATGTTTGAGAGAGGTGAGTGATTCATATGCGAATGTTCACCATTACCTGATCTTTGTCATGCTACCTCCACTTGGAAAAGACTTCCTTCCCCCTTGATTCCCTCCTGGCAAAAATCAAAAATTAACCCTGTTCTGGCCAAAACCAGAACAAAGGCTAAGTGTATTTCTTGAGTGTATGTAAAGAAAGCTTTCAATATGTAACATACTATTAAAAAGAAAAAAAAAAAATTTAAATGTTTACTGTGACATCTAATGGAGGAATTCTCAGGGTTAGGCATGGATCATTTACTTATTAAGAAAGGATTATAAATTGCAAATTCTCAGGACAAGAGAAAAATTCTGCAGTGTGATTCCACCAGCATAAGAACATAAATAATTTAAAATCATGCAGATAAGTGCTGTACTCAAACCAAAACAATGTGCAATAGTTCAAGGGTCTGTCATTTTCTTTTCAATGCAAGGATATACACTGACTTTTAATCCAGACAAAGTGAAAATCTCATATAACCTAATAATCCTTTTCCACATTCCAGAGAATATTTAAACAATGCAAAAATCCTCTATACCTATGCATATTCAGAAAAATTTGTATTTTATATAGAATATTTTTTTAAAATAACTTCTTTAATATTTATTACCAAATTACCCTTCATCAAGGAATACTTTGATGGGATAGACTACTTTTATCAGTACTTCAAGTTGCTGGCTAATTTTAATGCTAACAGTGTTTCTTGGTAGTAGATACTTTTTCTCACGTGTGTTCTGTGTTATTTTTTCCTCACCTGGAGGAACAGAGTTTGTGTGGACATATACTTTATTTTTTGAATGATATTTGAACAAGATACTTCCTTGAAGAAAATAATAATGCAGGCTATTTGAAGAAAAAACATACTAAGCAGCATGTTCTGTGTTAAGCTTTGTATGTGTTTGTACAATACATTGATTCTATAAATATATAGATATGAGACCACAAAGAGACTTCCCATTAAAAATTACATTTCAAAACCTGCCACTTTTGTGCATGAGATTTGTATTTTAATACCCTACACTAACATGAATTGGTTTATAATTACTAACTAAAGAAATAAAGAAAGGTAATACTAAGCTTTTAAAAAGGCATTAATTTAGAAGGCCTGAAAAAATAAAACAGAAAGAGATAAAATGTTTCTGGGGGTATTTTTTCCATCTTCACTTGTAGTTTTTACACACAATAGAGTTCACAGTATTTTGTTTTAATTTATGGGCTTTAAATGTATGAATATATGATACCAAATTTATAACCACTGTATTTATTGGAAACAGGGATGTTTTATTTCCTATATTTTTTTTTAAACTACTGTTTCTACCCTGTTTAAATCTCTGTCAGAATATTGTTTATTTCTTTGTTTTCAATCATTCTTACTTTAGGGCTTTTATGGCTTTCTCAAAGGCTGGTCTTTCCTTCACCAAGTTCTTAATTTGTTTTGGTACTATTGTGTCATGTAAGATATTTACAGGTAATGGTCTTTATCTCCATTCATATCACCTTCACTACAGGTTATGATGTGAATCAGTTCTGGAGTAAAACATGGGTATAATTTGTAGATTGTGTTACCTAAAGGAGAGACAGATGTTTAAATTTAAATTATATAAATTATACTCTCCATATATAAAAAGTATCAAAATATTAGGCAGAATTCTTACTGCACAACTTCTTTTCAATGAGGTGTCTAAACTGAGGAATAATTTTAATATAATTTACTAACTATCTTTTAAACAGCCTTGTGACACTTTTCCTGGATGTGAAAAAATAGAAGAATTTATTTATTTATATTTACATTTATTTATAAAAAAAACCAATGCATTTATACCAGCATTTTTGCAACATTTTGTCATTAATATATTCTTTTGTTAATTTATATCATAATATTATACATTATTTTTATCTAAAGCTAAGGTTCTAAAATATATCACTAAATTCAGTTTAACTGCATTATGAGAAAATGTCTTTATTATTCTTGCAGTTACAGAATGTAAGTGAGTTGCAGATATATATATATCTTTATTTGATATTTTCATTCTTATTCTGTAGGTACAATAAAATACATTGAGTAATCTCTATTTTTGGTGTATTTTAATAAAAATTTCTTTAGTGAATTTGGTATAACGCTATAAGTGATATATTTTTGGCTTATACAGCATATTTTATGATAATATCCAAGTACAAAAAGCAGAGGAATGTTAAATTTTTAATGCAACTTTAACTTGAAACAAATTTTGCTTTAGTGCAAGATATTCTTTTAATAAATACCTTTAAAGGAAAGAAGTACTAGAGATGAACTCATTTAAAGAAAAAAATAATAAAACCAAGTTTTATTCAGTTTTGAAGTTCTGTGTACTAACAAATTTAACATAACCTGTCATCACAGAGCAGTCGTACTCTGTCTTGTTTTTTCCCTCACCCAGGAAGGATATCTCTTTGTCAAATAAAGTAGCATTTGTCTTCTGAGACCTGGTGGATGCTGGGCTTGTCACAAAGAGGCTCTAGCAGGGCTCCATGAATGGGTTGGACATGAAAATATTGAATATTACCACACCTTATATTAGGGGAAATGTTATTTACAGTTTAAATCAATATACAGAAGGGCAGGGCTATGGGGAAGTTTGGCAATTCTGGGGCAGAACCTAGGGGTCCCTGGGGGTTGATGTGGAGTCCTCCCCTGGGCCCTGGGAGTTCTGGGGGTCTGGAAAAGAACACTTAGGACTGCTGATGTCCTCAGGGACACAAAAGTTTCACAGTGCTTGTACAGCAATGAATGAAATAGGGCATTTAACATGTGGATTCTCAATATTTTTAAAGTAGGAAACAGACAGTGAACTCTTCAAAACATTTATTACTTCAAATCCTCAAGCCTTTGTAGAGACACAGGTTTATCAGAAAGGAAAGGCTTCAGCTCTATAGCTGGACATTTAAATTCTGTTTGCTACAACTGAAATTGACATCTAGCCTGCAATAACAGGCCCTAGTCAATAATCAGTGAGATGAGAAAGCCAGTCAGCTTAATCCAAAGTAGGCATCTCGACTTGATCAACCTTATGTCTTGAAATCCTTGCAGTTGTACTGCCAGAGTATGACAGACACTGAAATTCATTCTTCTCTCATGATAATTGATAAAGCCCTGAGATGAATCAAATTTTCCATACAAATAAAAACCCAGTCTTAGTATTCACAGAAGTCAAAAGGTACATTTCTAGGCAAGATATACTGTACATATAATAGCTCAAACTTACATAAATGGGTATTCTGGATCAATCTTTTATTTTCCAGTAGATAAAGGATAAAATAAAATTATATAGAAATTTAACAGGCAAAGAGGAAAAGTGGGTGGCTAATGCCATACATAACTAATGACAGCATAATAAATTGGGACAAATATTAGCCCTTAATGAAAATTATCTCTTGTTTATTAAGTGCCAATATTCTCTGGAAAAGGTCTGAATTATGTCACAACCATTTCAATGAGATAGACTAGGAATTTGTTTTCAGTTTAATTAGTACTACATGTATACAAGCTATACTTAGTCAGCAGTGAGAGTGATACTAATTAATTAACCAGTCTGTGAATGTTGAAATTTTCAAAAAAAAAAAAATAGAGAACGGAAAAAAAAAACAAACTACTATGCCAGTAAATATTTCCTCTTTTAGAGTAACTCAAATTAAATTTACTTGATGTTTTACTTGGTTGCTACTCTAGCTCCATAATGGATGCTGACAGAAAATTTAGAAGAAGAATTTTATATGTAAAATATTATAATGCACAAAACTACTCTTAAAGTAGGAGAATATTCAATTAATTTACAGCAGCAGGTGTGTAAGTATATTAAAGATCTATAGCTTCACCACCTTCACTACATTATATCTTAATATGGACACTCAAGTCTGCAGACTACTGCCTAGAACTCTAGAGGCCAATCCACAAAAATTTTGTAATATTCACATATAAATATCAGGAACAATGATGTGTTGATTCTGTTCATCTCTTCTGAACATGTTTTAGAAAAAAAAAGATGTCTGTAGTTGGGGTGAGGGATTAGTTACAGAAAAGAGGGTGGAAAGCTTTAACAGTGAAGATATTTTTCCATCAGTAGCTATCTCAGTACCACTGTAGGCAGCTGTGCCAAGAAGGCAGAGGAAGTGAAGGATTCTGTGGTAGAAAGGAACACTCTCAAGAATATCCTTCTAAAAAAGTGGCTACAGTGGCCACAGTGACTACATTGACTTCACTGCAGCCAGTTCTACCAAATGGGTAAAATGAAGCTACATTTTCTCTGGTAACTAGGTTAGAATGATATTCTGTGAATTAAGGATGAGATATATACAGGGTAAATATTAACCTATGATCACATGAACAGTTTCCATAAAAACAAGACAGCAAAAATGAACAGATCAGGTACAAATGCTAGAAAATAAGCTTCGTTGCTTGCCTTGATAAAGAGGTTATATAGAACAAACCTTTCATAATGTACTGAACTCCCATAAATCAATTTGAAATTAGTTCTCTGTCTTGTTGATAAATCTCATTGTTATACCTTGAAGGTGATTTAACAAGTATTTCAAGGTGTATAATTTATACCATGTTAGGGAGAGATAAGAAAGCAAATGTTCCAAACCAATAATCATTGTCATATTCATTTATAAATTCTGCTATGTTAAAGGTTTGAATAAAATTTTAAATAAAGCTTTTTGGTACAGCTATGCATAATGATGTTTCTACTGTGTGTAAACTCTGAAAACTCTTGAGTTAGATATAACTTCAATGTACTCTATACTTTTTTTGTATCTATAACAAATTTTTCCTAAGACTGGAAACAGAGCAACAGTGTAAGTATGAATAATTCCAAAAAGGGGGTACTTGTTTATTTTTTCTTTTAACTTTTACTGCCTGTGAAAATCTCAAGCAATGGAAACCCATGTGAAGGAAGATATTAAAATTTCTTTCTGGAATTGTCCACACTGAAAAATAGAATTGATAATTTTTTCTAAGCAACAAATTTCTTATCTCTTTTAATTAAAAAGAATTGAATATTTTATTGGTTAACATATATATATATATATATATATATATATATTGCAACATATACTCATTTGTATAACTGGGTTAATTAAATTTAAGAAGCATAATGTGTGCTCGTTCACAGTAGATATATAGGTGAGTCCCCATATAATGTATACTCATGGTTTTTCTAGCATCCAAAAATAAGCTTTATGATATAATGAATTATGTAATTACATTTCAGAGCTACCCACAAAAAACTGTAGCTCTCATTCTTTCACTAAAGGGAATTGATGGTTTTGTCACACAATTAGAAGTTGCAGCTATTTGATTCAAGGCAGGCATTTATTTCAGCATCCGTAAGGGGATATCTGATATTCTTTACACCTTAAGATAAACATTGTATAATGAGATGCAGTGCAGGGATTTCTAGCCTCAGCCATCTGAGCTATGTAGCAGTCAGTGCTAATGCAGAAATGAACCCTACTGGTAGTTAGCTTGCATTTCTGCACAGTTCTTCATTTAGTGGAGGGAAGGTCACCCTGTGTCTACTGTTGCATCATGGTGACCAAGAAAACCAGTACTGCCAGTTGCAGACCAGTGGTTAAAACTCTGCTAATTTGCTGAATGCTAAATCTGGGCTGCTTTAGCCTTGGTTAGCCCAGTTGCTAGAATCCTGGCCTGTCTGAACTGGAGTTTGGTATTGGGTATATCTTATTACAATGCACAGTTTAAATGTGAGATCATACTGCAAGCCTCAAAAGAATGGGGAGTTGGGGAAAAAAATTGCTCCTTGCCAGTTGGTCAATGAAGGGATGAGCCTGTGAAAGGACTGCTTCAAGAGTTACGAGGAAATAAGAACCAGAAAATTGAAAAATGCTGTAAATCAGCAGCAGCATAACAAAAGCCCAGCAAGAAGCTACATGCAGCCCAGCCTGCCTAGAAAGTCCATGCCATAAGAAGAGGAGCAAAAGGAGGAGGAATGGGAGATAGCCTCCACAGAAGCACTGCAGGATGGTGTGAGCCAGGCATGTTCTCCCAGGTTGCCTGCTATCTGTGGGCTCCAGTTTTCCCTTCTTCCCACCCCTTGTCTCTTTCCAGAGTGCCCTTGGGGGATCTGGGACCTGCCTGGCAGTGGTTCAAGGCTGCACCTGATGTTGTGGTTGAATGTGTGTGTGAATTTTTTCCTCACAAATCCTGCAGGTTTTTCAACACAGCTGAGTAGTTATGATTTTGAGCAACAATTTTACACTTCAAGATAGAGAAAACAGTCTTCACCACAGCCAGAAATGCAGACAGAAGAACTGAAGCAACTTACTGTTTGGTAAATTCCAAAAAGGTAAGAAAAAAATTAAAAATAAGTGTATTTTAAAAATATTTAGGCTAGAAAAACAATGGATTACTCATGATTATGACTTCCTCTGGAACTCCTAAATGGTACATGGCTTAGAACCATGAATATTAGATTCAGGCATAGTTCAGCATTTTGCTCCTGTGTTGTATTTACATACAAGAACACAGACTTATGCTCTGTGTTATGTCATAGTAAGGTCAAGTCATACATCATGACCAAATATTTGCTCTCTCTCTTGTAATATCTAAAATATTTGGTCACATAAATATGAAGAATCAGTGACTGATCTTCCATGTGACTTTCAAATCAGCTGATGAAAGTTCATGCAAAATTTGTGAAATAAGTGAATTATCATTCACTTTCATTTAATACTGCATTAAAATAAGTTTCATGTTTAATTGTAATTTCTCATATGTTTTAAAAAATGCATGTGTTTAGACGACAAGATTATCACTAATATTGAAAAATTTACCGGAATACAATAGAAGAATGTTTGAAATCTGAAAGCAGTAGAGACAAGAGAAAAAGAGAGAAAGGCCATTCTACTTGCAGTCAAGAAGAAGAATAGAGATATCAGAACTATATTTGATTTGCAAAGATGATGAGAAAATTAGTCTGTGTGGTGTTAATTAAGTAGCAAATAAATGTATAATTATTTTCTGCCTATTGCTACCATTTTAGAGACCTGCATTATTATTGAATGTGTAAACTTATTTCTAATATGAGAAAGAAGTCTCTCTGGAGACAAATGAGTTTATCACAGAAGTTTGCTCAACTTTTTTCTTTTTATTTAAGAGTATTTTGGCAGAAGAAATAAGTGCTAAACTTCCTTTAATTTCTTACTTTTAAATGCACCTTATACTTGCTCCAGATCTTGTATCTGGTTTCTTCCATTATTGCCCAAGCATTTAGAAGAACGTGAAGTCAGTTTTTCACTGTAAAAGGTCATAAATGAAATGGAATGCAGCAATGTTGACAGCAAACACTTTTCTGATCTGTCTTAGGCCATTTAAGGGCTGTTTACTTTTGGATGAAAGATTACCTATTAAATCTGAAAGAGGCTGCAAGCTGAATAAACACCATCTAGTAGGGTCAGTGATCTTTATTGTCATGCAGGAGAAGTAGCAAGAATGTTCTAGGTCAGCTGGTGATGCACCCTAGGTCTAAATCATACTGAAAGGATTAAAAGGTGCTGAGGTGAAATGGCATTAACAGAAATGGCAATTTTCAAGAGATTTTTCCAGGAAGGATATGGTTAAAAAACAAAAAGGATAATTAAGTTTTTTCATGTAGAATAAAGATCAGCCGCACTCTCCTAGAGAAGGGGTAAAGGCAACATGTGATAAATATAACTCAGAGCAATTCCCTGGATGCATTTGTAGGCATGTGACTGTAAAAGACTAGTTCATATGATCCTCTCAAGTCATTTTAGTGGAGTAACATGAAAAAAAAGCATTAATGGATTTTGTGTTATAAAGATTTTTTAAGCCACTTCCCCATGTTATACACACAGAAAAAAAATGAAGAATGAAGGAAGGAAGAAGAAATGGATTGGCAAATTGATAATAAATAAATATGATTTCATAGTCCTGATCAAGAAGGATTTATTGAAATGTAGCATGCTTTCAACTGATCTGAACACAGTCTGAGAAGTGCAACCTTCAGCATGTTTGCATTAGTTGTAGATGTGTGCCACTCTCACACCTCTAAATTAAGAACAGGTCTTAGGTGCCTTTTAATAGAATAACTGTCAAAATACTATCCTGTCTTCTTTATCTGACTGTGGCATAGACCATGAGGATACTTGAGATATCAACAAAAGTGTCATCTTTGTCATCACTTATGTGAGGAAATAATATACATCATTCTGCTTTGACTAGCTAATACTTTTTTTTTAGAGAGAACAAAATCCAATGCATATTCAGAAGTAATTTGAGTCAATACACTGTGAGCTTTTTCTTGTTCATGACTTCTGGGGTAGCATAATGGATAGAAATTATTAATTCTCATTTCACTGATTTATTGCCACTGAAATGAGAGTAATTGTTCTATAGCAGACCTTCAACACCCTTACAGTGCACTACACTGTGAATAGAATTTACATGTGTGTTCCAGTTTGCTCCAGCTACTCCAGTCAGTGTTATAAATAATACAGGATATGCAGTGATAAATATTTGAACTGAACTGTAGATATTTTACATACTGTTAACCTGAGCTTCTGAGGAGCTTTTGAAAGTCAAATCTTTGCCTTGGCTGTGCTGAGGGTGGAAGTACCCAGCTAATAAAGTCAGTAAGATGTAAGGTTCATTGTAATGTAACACTTTTTTTGAAGGCAAGTGCATGATTAATTAACCTTCAAAACTAGATCAATGGTGCCAGGTTATTATCCATTTAGACTGTTTTTGTGTTTGCTTTCTTTATCAACATGCTATACTCAGTGGGAAAATTAATGGTAAATAGAAAATTTATTTTCCCTCGCTTTGTGCCAAGAGGGTTTAAAATTAGATAATTGAGATAGATTAGACATCTGGCATCAAATCTGACCTCTTTCACAATTCTGTTTGAATGCATTATACCGTGTATAACATCCGTGCCCTCTGCTAGGATAGGTTTAAAGTGCAAGGCAACAGAAAAATACTGTTCACACATTATAATACAAATTCTTAAATGTAATCTCTGAACTTCTATTAGTTGACACTTTAAATAGCATCATGGAAAATATTTCAAGCGTTTCACTGGATTTGGGTCCATTTGCTTTTACTAGATTGAAAACAGGAGATTACAGCTCATGCAGGATTATCTCCTGAATTCTGTTCCAAAATATTTTAATCTTTTCATCACTGGCAGATTGTAGAATCATAGAAAAACAGAATACCTGGTTAAGAGTTAATTTTTTCCCTACCTATGACTTATTTATGATTTAACTGTCAAAGGGCTTTTTTTAATTGTTATTTAGATTTGTAGATTCATATGAAAAAATGTCAAATTCTTCATTTTCTTCTGATTATATTTGAATATATATTTTTATGGAGAATGGGGGGATGATTGCATTTTCTACCAGTGATTTTAGTTCTATTAATCTTCCATTCAGTCCTGTCATTGATAATGCCTTAGACTGCAGTTGAGCTCTCTGCTGACTGTATTAATATGACTTCTGTTGTTTGTCACCTCATTTATTTCAATATTTTCAAGATAATAACCTGTTCTTCAGAGGGAATGGAAAACTCATTTGTTCAGAATGGGACATTATTTTGGTATTTGGAAGTTCAATTTCTTTTGGCTATTTTAGGACTACTCTTTATATTTTCTTGAATGCACTTGCTCTCTAACTTTGTCTGACAACATTTATGGATGAATTGTCCCCATTTTAATGTATTTTTGCACCTCTTTAAGTATAAATTTAGTAATATCTTTATTTCTCAGTAGATATGCTGGTCTTCTTTTCATGCACAAAGAAAACCATTAAATGACACTCCACATAATCATGGTACATGATCAGTGTGGTAGGTAATGAGAATTTATTTTGCTGTTGCTACATTCTATTGCTTTCTGCTCCATTAAGTAACAACCTCCCACACCAACACATGTCAGGGGTGGAGCAGAGGTGTCTGTAAAGAGATGCAGAGAAGGGATCTGGGGTTCCTGGTGAACACCAGCCCTCCCATCAACCAACAATGAGCCCTTACAGCAAAAGCTGCCAAGGACATCCAGGGCTGCATTAGGCTGAGTGTGGCCAGCAGCTCAAAGAGCAGCTCCTGCTTTGTTCAGCCCTGTGGAGACAAGTCTAGAGTGCTGGGACTAGGGCTGGACTCCCAGGAGAAAAAAGACATGGATTAGTAGAAGGAGTTCAGTGAAATGACATGAATTCATTGCACAGAAGGAAAAATGAGTCTCCTGTGTAATAAAGAGAAGTCACTAAAAATATAGCCTGTACCAGATTAAAGCTCTGTCTGTGTCTCAGTGACACTATGTCAGATATTCTCAGTTCTACCTGTGCTCTCCTCTGAGCTGGCCCTTGCTTTGAAGACTGACAATTTCAGACCAAGAACAACTGTTATATTGAAACACTTTCAAGTGATGCTTTGACTCACACTGACATATAATTTGAGGAGCACAACTCTCAGGACCCCAATTTTAAACTGTGGCTCCTGATGCTCTCACTGGATTTTCCATATAACTACAGAGCTGCAAACTCAGTCTTACCTTACAAATGAAACCAAATGAGGTTTTCAGATTTTAGAAACTGGGTACTTCATTCCCTGTAAACTTTTACACTGTAGGATGGTCCTAGAAAATCTAGTACACAGCAATAGTGGTAAATTATTACAAGTCTTCTATCAAAACAGTATTAAGCCATCAAAAAATAAACTGATATATGATGAGCAGAGCGGAGAGGGGACAGGAGTGAGGGAGAGGAGCTGACATAGATTTGTTAAGGTTAGAAAAGACCTTGAAGGTCATTGAGTCCATCCTTCTCTACTTTTGAAACAAAATTTCCATAGACAATTTGAATTTAGGTGTTAGGAAGAGAAAGAATATAAAAAAAGTAACATTATATCATCTAGTGGCTAATCTAGTGCAATCAAATAATAGATATCTGGATGGACTAATAAGTCCAGACCAGCTTTTTAAAACTCCTGCATTTAAAGATTCATGGATAAATCAAAATGAAGATAAGTACATGAAACTGTGTTAAAATCTAAGGGGGAGCACCTGCACTACTTAAATATAGTGGCTGGTCTACTTTGTGGCTAAGTCTGTTCCTGGGAGTTTACATTCTTGATTCATTCCAGATTAATGTTTCAGTCTTCTAACCTCAAGAGGAATATTTCATTCCTTAATATGAGGATAACTTTCTGTAATTCTGCACAGTATCTTTAACATATATTTTTCAGGTAAAAATCAACAACTCAGTAATTAAGGCATATCAGTTTCACTTAAATGGCATCTAAATAATTATATTACTTTTTTTCTTTTTTTCACCAAACTGTGTAATGATTCATACTGTGTTTTGTTCAATTGCATTTAGACTTCAGAGATAAGCTTTCATCTTCTTAGTTGCCTAGAAGTTGTCCTGAAAGCCAAAATTCTACATGATCAAACAACATGCTCTTTGAAAAGTAAGACTGCAGCCTGGATTCAAATTGACTGAGCATTTAAATCTCTTCATGAACATAGGCTGAAGTAAACCAAACATTTTTTATGCACTGCAAAATCTCCTTACACATCAATTCTACAGCCCCCAGTGCAATTCAGACATGTTCTTTCTTCAACACACACCAAAAAAAAAAAAAAAACCAACAACCCAATAAACACAACAAACCAAACAAAAAAAAAAACCCAACACGACAAAGGCGATAGTTTTGTATTATGTATATGTCATTTGAGATGTGGAGTAAGAGGATTTCTTTAGATATTTTTAAAATGGTTGCAACAAAAAGCATCTTATTCATGACATACCCCATGAGATGTTTCAAGATAGATTCTTTTTCCTGTTCATTTTACAAGACCAGATCATATTCTGAATATTTTTTAAAATGAATGCCACAGATACCCTAAATGGATTCAACCAAAAGGAGTATTTCTTTTTGAGGTCATCCTCCCAGGCCTCTCTTCTCTCCAGAATATTAAAGCAGGATCAGCAGTGATGTAAAATTCAGATATTGCATACTTGCAGCTGTAAGTTTTCTCCTCTGGGAAAAAAAAAAACTTTCTGGAGATTTATGTTCACAAAAAAGACTCTTGGAATTGTCCAGCAAAAAAGAATGAAGTGTTTCCATTTATAGATCTGATCCTAAATCTTTTTCACTTGTATAGCTAGAATCATGATTTCTCAAAAATGCAGTCTTCTTTTTTCTGTCTTAATAGTTCTTTTTCTATATAGCTAAATATCATTAAATTTTATGTATTTTTGATCTGGAATTTTATGATGATAAAATCTGAAGACAAATAAATGTAGAAAAATACTTAAGTTGGATTAAAGTCTAATAGGATAATTCATTTCAATACACTGGAATGTTCTTATGTGTTCTGCAAAAGAAAAGAGAAACAAATGAGAAAAGGGCTATATAAATTGTTTCTTTGAACATCATTTCATTGTACCTAATACAGTAACAATTTAGAAATATTTTCAATTCTAGTTATTAATCATGGCATGATAAAGTCTTAAAAATATCAGGTTATTGGAAAAGACCATGTTCCATGAAACTGGAAATCTTCATTCAGTTGAGGAGAAGAAACTATTTATAGATCATTTCCTTTTAATAACTTCTCTGAATTAACACATAGACTGAACCTTGAAGAAAAAAAGCAATCCAATTACATCATTTGTTCTTCCCGAGGGGCAATGTATGGAGAGAATAAATACCAGCAAGAATTTTGAGAAGGTTGAATGATAAGTGTGGCTTCAGCCTTAGATGCTCACAAAGAAAGTAGAAGGGTGGGAGGAACATATAACAAACTTGCTTAAACAGCCATTGTGATGTCAGAATATTTAAATAGAATTCTATCAAAATAGCAAAAGTAGTCCATGAAATTTGGCAGAATTGTGAATAATTTTACCCTTCAGTGTCTATTTCTAAGACAGGATAGAGTCTCAGGTGGCATGACAATTTTCACAATATGGAGTTGCCAGCTTCCCTTTCCTGTTTACTCTAAAAATCTAAAACAGTATTTGGCAAACTTTCCACAGAAAAAGAAATAAATATGTTGATTGGGTTGACAAGAAGTTCAACATAACCTGTCAAGGTGCACTTGCAGCCCAGAAAGCCAACCACATCCTGGGCTGCATCAAAAGAATTGCAGCCGGGAGGTCCAGGAAGGTGATTCTGCCCCTCTGCTCTGTTTAAGTGAGGCCCCACTTGGAGTACTGCATCCAGCTCTGGGACTGTGCCTTGGGTTTTGGTATCTCAGAAGGTGAGAAGGGTGGCTTCTCTGAGAGGCTGCCATAAATTTACTCCATGTCTGACAGAACCAGTGCCAGCTGACTCCAAGATGGACCTGCTGCTGATCAAGGTCGAGCCCATCAGAGACAGTGGAAGCAGCTCTAAGATAATGTCTTCAAGAATGAAAAAAAGGTTATTGCATGGAAAAAATTATGGCCAGATAAGGGCAGAGTAAGAATATGTAAGAGGAACTCACTTTATAGGATACTGAAGAATCAAGTCAGAAAATTCCTCTCATGCCTATATAACAGGTAGGCAAGGGAAAAACAGCTAGTGGTGTGTAATGTAGATCCCCAATCTAAAGCACACCTTTTTCACCTCAACTATTTTTAACTGAAAGCAGATGCTATAGAAAAGAAGATAAATACAAAAAGCAGCTACTTCTGCACTGCACTTAAAAGTGTTGTAGAGAAAGGTAATTCACACTTCTTGTCAAGGCTTTTGGGAATTTTTGAGGACTTTGACACAAATATCAATTTCACCTTAATGACTTCCTATTCCAGAAACTCTTATATCTAGGGATATATTGCTTATATTTTTCTCTTTCTACTTCGTATATATAAAAGAGTAAAAAGTGACAAGCAGTATAAATTATTTGGTGCATGCAATTCTGAAAAAAAAAATTAGTCCCAGAAAAATGGAAAAAAGAAAAGTTGCTATTAAGCATTTTAACTATGATGGTGTTTTATCCTGCATTGATATAGGAAACAGGTATTGTCACTGGTAAAGGGAATATGTAAAATATTAAGGAGAAAAAATAACCCAAAGATATAATGCAGTTTTGTTTTCGAGAGATGTTTCCTTTTCCTTCATGTTAAATTCAAAAATGTCCTGGAACTATTTGGATTTAAAAATTAAAATTTTTGGATTTTCAGATCACTGAAATGAGTATTATAATATATTTAATTATTTTAGAGGGACTTTACAGTAATAAATTGTTGCTTCTTACTGACCACAGTTTTCAAACTCTTAATCTGCCCATCTAAGAAATCTTTACAGGCAGCAGTTTAACTTCTACCTATTCTTCAATCAAAGAAAAGGACTCAGTTTAAGGAAAATTAAAAAACTATGTATTCTGTTTCATTAATGAAGAAAAGAATGTGTGAAACTGTATAGTCTGGTGGGAGATTTCTGTCTGTAGGTCTGAGGAAGTGAAGCTGCAACGTAGAAAGCAGGCAGGGTGGAATCCAGGCCTGCTTAAGAGATATGAAACAGAAAAAATGTTTTGTAGAGACAATAGATGTGAATGTACTAGAAATACAATGGCAAAATAATGTAACAGAAGAAACCTGTGATCCATGCTTCAGAGCAACACTCAGTGTTTTAAGCTGAAATTTTGTTAAAGTGACATGAGAAACTGGACTTGACTTTGAGCAGGAGTTGATATGCAATACTTTATTCTATGGTGATTAAAATAACAATGTGTTTTTACATTCATGCTGCCACTTTCATTCCTTAAGAACTGTCAAGAAAAGGCTTGTGCAGAACAGTTTGATTAAACAATATGTGTAGACAGACTCTTCAAACAAAAATACATAAACAAAGCACTCGTGCCCTTTTGTGTATTCTTTCTATTTTCTTCTGTGGATAAAAAAAATCATATTGAGATGTTCATTCTCTCCTTAGACAAAAGTTTTGATACTGCATCTCCAAAAGGACTATGTAAGTGTATAGAGGTTTTCTTAGAGCAGATTGAGGGTGAAAAAGTCTTGGCAGACTTTTTAATATTTTCTCAGAGAGCCTGTCCAAGTCTTATTCTCAGTGTTGTACATATTCAGTGAATACTATTTGCTTTATCTGATATACACTTCAAGTTTGCAGGAGAGTAGATACACAGATGTATTTATATATTTTAATATATTTTTTAATATATTTATATTTAATGTCAGTGACAGATGAATGCTGGTTGTATTTAATGAAATTATTCTTAAGACATGTTAAGAATATTTTTTCTGTGATTTCCTTCTGTGTTCCATTTGCTGCAGTTTTCCATTATTTCAAAAATATATTACAAAAAAAGAGGAAGCCAAAAACCAAATAATAATAAAAACCCTAACTTGATAGGATTGAATGAATAAAAATTTTCTGAGGGGCTGTGCAGGAGTGGTTTTGGAGCTTTTATGGCAGGGAGAAATTAAGCTTTCTGTGACCTTTTTTTAATTCACACAACACCTGGACAGACTAAAATAATTTAGTGTTATTTAAAAATACTATTTTTACAGGATTATTATGAATTACTCTAAATTACATTATTAGATTATATGTACAAAGGAAGACAGAAGACAAATACCAGAGGGAGAAAAGAATGATCATTTCTGCTTTTTCTCCCAGAGGCAATGACCCTTGATGTGTTTGAGAAAACTGTCTAAGAAATATGACATCTTTAGCCACATAGATGGTTTGATAGCAGTTTGAACCAAAGTTCTATGCTTTTCATTCTTTTGCTTTTTACTGACATTAAAGTTAGGATTCAAACACAGATAACATTAGAAAGATACTTGAAGTGGCCAATAAGAATTTCAGGAAAACTTTACAGAATAAATACCAGGTCCTTGGCTGTATTTTGTTTCAATGCTTTAACAAGCCAAATTGTTTTCCTATCATTTCTAGAGGAATAGAAAATCTCCATTTTATTGTGCAAAGAGTTTTTTTAAGGGGGGCTATGCTTTTGATTCCTTATCCTAGACAATCCACAAAGAGAAACAGAACAATCACACAACAGAGACATATCGTCCCCATCCAGAGTATTGTCTACTTAAACAAAGACTATCCTCATAACCCTGTGGAACAAGGAACTGCTGAAGATGATTCTCATTATAGTCCTGTTAATGTGTCCTGAAATGTTGCATGTCATCTGTCTATCAACTGTTGCAGGCTCTATATAATTTATGGTAAGAGAGGATGCAAATATAGGTAAGTGAATGTCATCATTCTTTATGTTAGGTGTTTGGATGAAACTTTTCCAGGGATTACTGTTTGGAATTGTAAAAAAATTTAATGCCTTCCTAGACAGAGTATTTTAGGCCCTAAATATTGAAATGAGATATTTTCCTATCCTTATGAATAATTTCTGGACTTTGAAAGCTGTTTAGACATTTAAGAAAGCAAGCAAGAAAGGAATTACGTGAGTCATTTTGTGTCTAAAAGTATAATTGGAACAGGAACTCATTCTCATCTTTTTTGACTGTCAGAGTGGTAGTTTATTGTATAAAACAGCCTAAATTTTATCTGCCCTACATTTTTTGCCATGTGGAAAGGTTTTGCTATTAAAGGATAAATCAGATACAACCTTCATCTCTGTGTTAGAAACTGGATTATTTTGCTAGGAATAACCTATTAAGCTAGAAGGTAGAAAAGATGATTCTTCATTCCTTACAGAATTTGCTTGGAGTAGATACACACACCTAATTTTCAACTTCATTACTAAAATAATTTCTCTCAATACAGTTGAGGTGTAATGTTCTCATCTCACATACATTTAAATCTTCCCCTAGAACAGTGCGTATTTTATTGGATCCTAAAAACAGAGATATTTTTACACAATAAGGGAAGAATTTGGTACTAAAGTGTGGACATCTAAGTTTAGATGTCTAAGTGAGACTTATGGCCAATACAGTATGTTGCAGTTAACAGAAGGCAGTAAGTGGAACAGAAGAAGCCTTCACATCATCCTGAAGGTGCTCATGCCTGAACAGATGGACAGCTGTCTAGACAAGATTAACTAATTTTTTATCATCCTACTATTTGCAATGGGATCCAAACACTTGCTCCTACAGCCTGAATCTTTGAATACTTTTGAGGAGAAATGGTAATGAGAGGGAGAAAATTAATTGGAAAGTCCATTGCAAGTGTTTATATGTGTATTGGATTTGTGTGACCAGGTTTTGGTAGTGAGAGGGTTATAGGGGTGACTTCTTTGAGAAGCTGCCAGAAGCTTCTCCCATATCTAGCATAAGCCAGTGGTAGCTGCCTCTAGGATGCATGTGCCACTGGCCAAGGCCAGGCCAATCAGGAATTATAGTAATCCTCTGTGATATTTAGGAAGGAAAAAAGTAATTTTGCAGATGTAATTTCAGCTGGAGAAGTGCAGAGTGAGAACATGTGAGAGGAACAACTCTGCAGAAACCAAGGAGTGGTTTGGCAGGAGGGGTAGGAAGTGTTAGAGGTGTTGGAGCTGGGATTCCTCGGCAGACTGTGGTGAATCCCATGGTGAAGCAGCTGTGCCCCTGCAGCCCCTGGAGGTCCAGAGGGGTGCCGAGATCCCCCTGCAGCCCATGAAGGAGACTGGAACCAGACCTGAGGCTATGAACCCATGGGTGCCCCATGCTGGAACAGGCTCCTTGCAGTGTGGACTCATGGACAGAGGAGCCCACACTGGAGCAGGTTTCCTGGTAGGACTTCTTACCCTGGGGGTCATCCACGTCAGCTGTTCTTAAAGGACTGCACCTCTTGGAAGAGTGACCCAATTTGGAGAAGTTAATGGAGAACTGTCTCCCATGGCAGGTGCCCCTTGCTGGAGCAGGGGAAAGACCTTCTCCCTAAGCAGTGGCAGGAACAGCATATGAAGAACTGACCATAACCTCCCATTTCCTGTCTCCCTGGGTTGCTTGGGGGAGGAGACAGATCTTGGGAATCAGGGAATGTGTTTTTAAGATTTATTTTACTTCTCATTATCCTGCTCTGATTCCAATTGATAATAATTCAATTAATATCCACAAGCTGAGTCTGCTTTGCCAGTGATGATAATTGGTGAGTGGTTTCTCTCAGTCCTTATGTTAACTGATGAACCTCTCATTATATTTTGGCTCCCTTTTCCACTTTAAGAAGGAGTAATAAAATGGCTTTGTGTGTGTCTGGCCTTCAGCCAGGGTCCACCCACTACAGTTTTTTTGGTTACCAAAAAGAAAATGAGATTCTGAGACAAGGATAGCGATTGGGAGTCATAATGGGCAAAACAGGTAACAAACAATGACTCTTTTCCTTCAGCACTGAATGCAAAGCTAAGTTACACAGACATATTTCCCTCAATGATTTTTTATTTATAATTGTTAATTGCTTGTTCATGCTGCTTTCTCGAGTCATAACACTGGAAATCTCACTCAGGATTTAATTTAAAATGGACAAAAGAGTTGTAATTAGCCTCTGAATTTTTTTTGCTAGTCTAAGTTAGGGCTTGATTTCTCTGACAAACAAGCTTTAAATAAACTCCTTGGGTTCTTCAGATTTTTATTGTACACGGTTATGTTTTCCAATTGCTGTAGTCAAAGATAAACCTTGATCTTGGAGGAATTGACAAGTACCATGATTTTCTCTTAGAGACGCTAAAGCAGAAACTCTACACTAAATTTTCCCCTACTCTACTGGAAAGATTAAAGATAATCTCTGATTTTTTTTTTTTTAATGGTGGGTTTTCTATCACTGTTAATTCTCAGAGGCTGCATCTTTTCTGTCAGCTTGGCCTTTCAATTCATTATAGGGAAGAAATTACTCTTTCACACCAAAGTGTTGTGGTTAGCACAAGGGTTCCTCGCCAACATCTGATGACCCATCCTACCACCCAGTCTTCAGAGAGCACATTCAAGACTGAAAAAGGGCTGCTGTAGAATCAGGACTTTGGAATGGATGGCACTGGGGAGTGGTGCCATGCGTTGGGATTTCTCAGACCTGAAAGGACAGTATTTTTTCCTGCCATCTCATTTGAGTAATGAGAAAAGAGCAGTACCATGCTAACTCCACATATCTGTAGGAAGTAAATACTGAATTCTAGGAAAGGTTTAACTGTTGATGTTCTGCTTCAGCTTTTGAGGAGGCTGTGGTTAATGTTTTAGTCTCTAGAAAGGCTTGTGTTTGAGTCCACCTTTGCCATATCAGGTCAGACAGTATTGGATGGAAATTCATTGTGACCATGCTAGACCTCTGATTTGGTCCTACTGATGCAAGCAAATCACCACATTTGGCAATTAGATTTATTATAAGTGATTGAAGAGTAATCAAATAGTTGAATGCTAATTATTTTCTGATAAACATGGTGGAACTGATTTAATTAAGATAAATTAGTTTTTCATTAATGTTTTCTGTTTGTTTTAATGTTTTATCCTAGTTGACATATAGTAAATTGAGAGAAACAAAAAATTATAATAAAAATGACTATAAACCATAGGAAAAATATTTGTTATTTGTCTGAAATATTCAAAGAAAGTTCATCAATATTTTAATTTGTCTATCATATATTACACTAGTCAAGAAGTTCACCTCTTTTACTTCTGGATGGTTTGCATATTTTCTTTTTATATAAATGCAAATGTAATACCAGAATATCCTTATTTTTAATCAATTTTCCTGTTGGCAGCAGAGCTGGCCAAAATCCATGGTAGATTTTATTAAAACATAGTCTACCATATTTACTCTATTAAGAAACCAGGAAAACTACTCAATACATTTAAATTGGAAATTGTTACTACTTAACCAGAGTTAAAAAAAAAAACAAACATAGAATGGTTTGAATTGGAAGGGATATTCAAAGTTCATCTTGTCCATCCTCATCTGCCATGGACAGGGATATGTTTCACTACATCAGGTTGCTCAAAACCCTGTCTCCATTCTTGGGTACTTTTAAGTATGAGACATCCACATCTTTGGACAGCCTCTTTTGCTACCCTTTTTTTTTTAAAGAAAATAAAGAGTCTAGCTTATATCCAATCTAAATTTTCCCATTTTTAATTTAAAACCATTGCCCCTTTTAATGTCAGTACAAGTCTTGGTTTCACTGAAGGGGGAGCTAGAACCAGATATACTACTCTTTGGAGGCAAGTGGTTATGTTATGTGATCAAATGCAAGCAGAGTTCATTCTTCACTTCCTTCTCCTTCCACAAGTAGGCTGGAACAATTGCACTTTGTTTTAAACAGTTTATGATGTTTGGTGTCTAAAACTGGTCTTCAAGTGATGCAAATTTGTGATGGCCTGAAGCGGATACTGCTGAATAAAATATAATCTTTTCATCAGTTTCAAAGATTTTCAAAAAGTCTTTATGAATTTGGAATGATAGGAATGTTTTGTCTTCAGTTTAGGAATCTCATGTTTCAAAAATTCAGAATTTGTAGTAGGAAACAAAATATTTGTAGCTTTTTCCTCAGCCCTTTTTATACTACTTTCCAATTCACACTTTCATAAAAAACCAGAGTACAATAAAACTTTTTCTACACATTAACAAGGGGAGGAGCATTCAATACAGGAAGATCAAGACTGATATTATAAGCTTATATTTTTCATCTTGTTTTTATAATTAAAGTAAGCAGTCCAACATCAATATTTATAATACATTAAGCAGTGAATGATTAAGCAAAATAGAACTTTAGCATCTCATTTGACTCTCTCTTGTCCAACAAGTCTGAAAGAAAATATTTGAGTGGAAGTGCAGTTTATTCTGGTTTATAAAAGGCAGCATCCTGATGCTACTAAAGTTTCTTTCTCCTTGGAAAGTCGGTGTTGAGTTTCACTGAAATGCAGTGCTCCAGCTTGCTACCCTGTACTCAGGGACTTGTGAAAGGCACTGTATTCAAGAAGTCTCTGATCTTGGACAGGCTGTGTCTGCTCTAATGGGGCACCCACTTAGAGAAACCTAAGAAAAACTTTCTTAAGAATGTGTATGCAATTAATACAACCTGCAATTTAGAGTACCTTAGAGCATTTTCAGTGAGATCCGGCAAAGACCCTGCACTGGTCTACTCTGACCTCACTCCCACACCAGCACAGAATACTTTCACCAATATTTATAGCACCATTTCAGAACAAAAGTGTTTGCTAGAATATGGCAGACAGAAATGCTAGAATATATTAAACAGAAACTAAATTTATTCCATGATTACACTCACCATTTTGATCTGGAAGTGTTTAAAAGTAATTTTTCGACTATTCCATGAAGGCAATTAATGTATTAACAAGGAGTCTTCAGTTGTTAAAGCTTTTAAAAACAATAAATTGGTGACATCTTCTTTTATCTCATTTCCCCAAGTGCATATAATGTGCCTATGAAATTCTAACTGTGCACTTTTAATTATTACCAGCTTACCCTGATAAGGTGTCATTGTTACTTTACTGATTGGTGAAGCAAACCTGGTTACAAATACAGCACAAATTTTTTTTTTTTTTTTTTTTGTCTAAAGGCATGTTCCGTTTATAAGAAGTCTATAATCATCACTACGTTTGTCATTTAGCTGTGACACAAAAAGCTTGTTTCATAATAAGATCACCAAGTACCACCCTGCTTATATATGAGCAGGTAAAATTTAATTGTTTGTGATGTTTATATGTATAGTTCAAACATAACATGTTAGAGGCAGACTGAGTGACAATTTTGTAATTTAGACCTAATTTCATACATATGGAGCTATATCCCAGATGTAAATTAAAAAATAGGCAGAGGCTCACCCTGTTTGATATGGTTGTTTTTAGTTATTTGTATGTGAAACTCAACAAGAATCCTGAAGCTTTTTGTGCCATGTAAGTACACCTGGAAACTGCTCTGATTCATAATGTAAATGAACAGAAATTACTTTCTTGCTGCTGAAGTGACTTACAAGCTGAATGTGTTGAACACAATATTTCTACTGGATAGTACCTGTAATTAGGAAACCCAGGAGTGCTTTCAGTCTCTTACAATCCCACGCCTACCCCAAGCGAGTTTTAGGATAACACCAGGCAACAGCTATTGCAAGATGACAGCTATTCACTACAATTTCAGTTATTGTGGAAGGAGAAGCTAAGCATGTTGACAGTGATAAAAAAAGTGAGTAGTTAATCTCCACATCCCAGAAAATGAGTCTACATGCAGTCTTTGCCACAGGAGGATTAATTCTTCTTTGGACCCTGTTCCACTCCTGTCAGCATGGCTTGGTATGTTGTCATGTTATTGAGGGCAGCACAATAGAGTCCCCAGTTTTTTTGGACCACCTTATTAGCGTCTTAGAAGGTGAGTAAGAAGGGATCTGCTCAATTAAAGGGCAGATTTTATTTTATGACCAGGTAAATATACTCTTTTCTTTTTAATTTTTTTTTAAATTTAAATTTAAATTTATATAAGGTTTCGTTAGATTATATAATTCAGTATTCTATTCTATTCTATTCTATATTTCCACTACCAAAAAAATCAACCCTATCAGATGTTGGAAGTTAAATAACATCAGAATGATATTTTGATAAGAATGAATGTCTCTCTAGTTCAGTATCTTGCATAGAACGACAGCCAACAATATATCCTGAGGTAAATTGGAATTAAAAACACAAGGAGCATATGATGAAACCACCCACTCTGTCTAGTCATCTATGGCTTGAGAGGCATTCTCTTTCATAGTCTTCATCTTTGCACTTGATAGTGCTGAGTGGCCTGTTCTTCCATGAATTTTCCTGACAGCTTAAGAAACCAATTGAAATAATTTAATTTCATGACATCCTGTTGCAATTTGTGCCATGATGAAATTATACATTGTGTCATGGAGTACTGCATAATGTAGGACACTGCTTTGTGAGTGCAGCATAGCCACAGAGCAGATGTGAGATGGAGTGGGCTGATCCCTGCCATTAAAGCAGAATCTTAGGGCTGAGACCAGGTTGAAGAACAAGGAGTTGTGCAGAAACAGCCCTCCTTCTGTGAGAGCAAGAACGTGTGCCAGATATGCACTCAGAACTCAGTAGGGGAAGCCTGTAAGGGCAGAACTGATTCAGGCATTCCTTCTTCTGAGCACAAAAACTAACAGTTACTAGAGAAAGTATGGTAAGCTCATCTCCAAGGGGCTTTTATTTGTATTATAGATTATCCAAAGCTTAATTAAAAAAAAAAAAAAAAGTTTATTTCTTGAAACTCTCATCTATGATCTGTAGAAATGTGTTCGGGTTTTTTCCTTCACATTATAATATTTTTTCTTTTTTAATCTGAAGGAATAACTTTGTATGTTATTTATAATAACTTTGTATATTATAAAAAACAAAACAACCAACTTTTGAGATAGTAACCACAATAATAGGAGGTAAAAATGATAATAACAAGGATTTATCTTGCAATAATGTAGATCTCAATAGCATGAGATATGTTGATTTTATTTGTGCTTTAGTTTTCACAATGAAGTTGGTCCTGGATGTTTTTTATCATATTTCAAGATGTGTAGCACTATGGAAACTAAAAAATGTGTTTCTCTAGCTTTTTTTGTCATTCTTAGTTAGCCATTCATAACTGCTCGAGTCCCTGTTTAACTTAACTTAAAAGACTCACAAGAATGTACTTTATGAAGAATAGTAATTAAAGAAAAAATAATTAAGACTCAGATAAGCAGAACTCAAATAGCATTCCTAGGAAAATGTAAACTTATAATTCTGTGAAGATGCCTCTAGTGGTAGACAAACTTACAGCAATCTTAAAAAAAATATTTATTTATTTATTTAAATTTAGAAATTATAGCCAAGGGTGAGATAAAATTTTAGTGTTTAAAGAAGAAAAATAATAGATTTTATGTGCTGCTCCTTTCAGACAACAAACTATTGGATGTGTCATTTTAGAGTTCTATGTGTGAAATACTGGTTTTCCAAAGGCTGTGTTTTTCAACCCCCTGTTGCAGGATGCTCTGTCTGTAATGGTGTAAAACAACTAGAACAATGTCCTATTTGCAAACTTTTCAATGGTTAATGAAGAAGGGTGTGTCATGATGCTTTTGGTGTTGAATAATGCTGAAACCAGTCTGACTCATCAATCCTAACGTTAAATATCCTTATAGTAAGGTGAAGAAGAGATAGACCTGATAAAATACCTGGATAAACCAACAAAAAATTATACTTCTGATAATTTATCTAAAGATGTTGAGCTGACAAAGCTGGCCTGGAGACATAAGATTGGCAATCAATTATTTTGTACTACAAAAACTCAGTTCCAAATTTTAACAAGGTCTACTAATATCCCTCCTTGGAGTGTATGTGTGGAGATTCCTCTTTTGTGGAAGGACACTCCTCAAGGTTACTCCTTGAGGCTGACTGAAAGACATTTGCCCACGTCTGGCATGAGTAATAATAATTACTATTCAATAATCGGTTTTGCTAACTTTAATACAATTGCTTTAGTATAATTGTGTCTTAGTTTGAAAGGACAGGTGTCTGCTATGGAAGGCAGGAGCCTCCCTTGAAACAGAGAATGTAAAGCTCCTCCCTCCGAATTATTATCAGTTTGACATTAAGGGGCTCTCAGGCAAAAATATGGGAGTAGGAATAACAGTTCTTTATTTGGGAAAAACTAAAAGTAAACTAAAAATGCAGCAATACAAAGGAACACTGACAGAGTCAGAATACGACCTGACACCCTGTTGGTCAGGGTGTTGGTAGCAGTCCAATGGAATGGACTGGCTGCAGTCCTCCTGCAGTGACAGGTGTGGTTCTGTTGGAGCAGTGATCCTGTAGAAGGATGTAGTCTTCTTCTGCAGGTCCAGTGGTGCTGTAGATTGGCCTGGTCTTCCTCTGGGAATCTGGTGGAAAAGGCTTCTCTGGTGTTCCAAATCTCAGATTATATCGAGGTAGGAATGCTTGGCTCCTCCCCCTGGGTGGAGCTTCTCCCAATGGGATGATGTAATTTTGTCAGTGATGTGGTGACACTCAATGGCCCATTAACAGAAGAGATTTCCCTGGAGGGGGGATTGGTTGTGGAAGAGATAAAGAAAACTGCTCCACCTGTTTTTAACAGGTGGCCCAGTTAACAGAAAATAACTGCCCCACCTCTAACAGATGATAATAAAATACACACCCCCAGCCACATCTTGCATTTTCAACCCAAGACAAATTGTTTCAATTTTACTTTGTAGAGAACTATATTATCATAGTTGTTATAGCCCCTATACTGTGTGGTAAATAACTCTGATATTTTTGTCTAATTATAATAAATCATGTGTCTCTGTGTGTGTGTGTGTGTGTGTGTATAATCTTTAGACATAAACTGTTACCACAGTCTGAGGCCAAGACTGTATCCAGCCACACCCAGGCTCCCCTCTGAGAAGTGGTTAGGTAAACTTGGGGTTCTTCCTACACCTGTGACTCAACAGGAGGGCATTTTTAATGACCTTTTTCTGAAGCTCCTACTGTGTCCACAGCACTCCCTGCCACAGGTTTTTATATTTGAAGATACATCTGCATAACATTTTACAAGCAGTCTTGAGCTGGGCTCTAACTCAAAAATTTGTTCATCCAAAAGGTTTAAAATGTATAACCATACATGAGTAATCAAAAATATGTTCTGAAAAAAACGCTTTGATAAAGAAAAAACCCCAAACCCTAAGTATGAAAGAGTCTTGTAGCTAGAGAGAGAGAGAATAAACAAAGAGGTTTAGGCATGACTTAGATGCTCAGACAAGATTGTAGGGGTTGTAACTATACATGATTGAAACCTTTAATCATCAGGTTTTCTTTTGGTTCTCAAGGAGAAAAATCACTGAAGCAAGAGGGAGGTTTTTTGCACTTCTCTTTAATTTTCTTACTTCAATTCTACTTCTGCTGAATGCCCAGGGCAGAAGTGCCATTTTGCATGTTGTACTAAGTGGTTAGATAGTTGTCTGTTGTTGGGAGTTAAGATTTGAATTTGTATTTCCTAATGCTCTTTGCTTGTAATTCATGTAATACAACATTTCATTAAATGTAAATGTCGTGTAAAATACTTCAGACATTCAACTGGAACAAGAATTTCATGACTTTGCACAACAAGGTGGTATGCAAGAACAGAAGAAGGATTGTAAAAGGCTGTTCAGATCTTTAGAAGAATAAAATTATATCATATGTATTATAAGACATGAAGTCAAAGTCAGTAATTGCTCATGAAGCAGGAAGAAAATAATCTAAATTCATCCATTACAAATGAGGATATTTGCAGGAGATCTGTGGACTTAGTGAAACCATTGTTCATTAATATTTAAATTGTTTGTGTGATAAATTTTTAGTCTGAATAAATAGATACTTCTCTGGTTTTGTTGAATAAGAACAGCTTTTTGTGACATACTACACTTGTATGAAATTGTCTTCGCTGATCCTTCATATGATGAATTAATTTAATATATTGTATTTTTCATTAGGAGGGAGTCATAGAGCAACTAAATTAAAATACAAAAAGGGCCTCTACATTTTACAATTTACTAAACTAATTGAAGTGCAGGAGTGTAAAAAGCAACTCACAAAAGACATTGCAAACATCTAATCAGCAAAGAAATCTGAAGAGCTGAGACTAAAGAAAGTTATACCTCTCAATTTAAATGTTTTTGATTTCATGAGACAGTAAATGCATAGCATCCTTAAATAAACTATAAATAATATATGTCTAAACTCTAAAATAATATAACCCTATTCTTCCCTAAGCCTAGATTTTTCCATTTATTTGCTGCTCTAATATCATGCAGATGAATGGAAGATTAATTTGGCCAACACCCCTAAGGGGAAGTTTGTGGAAATGAGGGTCTCAGTAGCAGCCACTGGCAGCAATATGTCTGGGCAATGAGGCCACAAGAGCTGGTCTGTTGTACCTCATAGAAAGTTGGGAAAAGGCAAAGTAGGGATGTTTTCCCAAGGGAAATGCCAATGGACAGGTTCCAGGAACTTCTTGATTATATTTGAGTAAGTACAGAAATTTTATTACAGAAATTGCACTTTTGAAAATAGTAGTGACAAAAATGAAACCTGACTTTGAAAGATCAGATCATGGTGTGTCAATAACCACACAGCAGACTATGAGCCTTAGCCATTGCAAAACCCAGAGAAGTTAGTTTTAAAATAAGAATTCTAAATTACTATTTCTCTTATATAAAAGCACTGATTAATTATTACTATTATTATTAATATTATTATTACTGACAACTTTATTAAAATACCGTTTACTAGCTCTGTGTTAAGTTCAATATTGGGCTATAGTCAGATAATTTATCTGAGGCTCTATAAAGGCTTTTGATGTGGGAGAATAAGTTCATTAAATATTAATTATATTCAAACAAAATTCATTTTTTTGCTAAGATTGGGACCAATATATGACTAATTTACATTCCTAACTCCATTTTGAATTGAAAATTAGAAAGTATAAAATGGTTTTCAAGGTTTTCCAAAGTAGACGTGCTGTATAAAGATATTTTATTTCTAATACACAAACATAATGCTTTAAGAAGAAACATCAGGTTTAATGTATTTTTACTTGGATTTCACTAGTTTTCAGAACTACATGGGGTTTTTCTTCATGGCACTATCTCAGTAGTCACTTTTTTTCCTCAAAAACCTTTTTTTTTCTATTTTTTTAATTAATTCTGTCTGGTCCTGTACTTTCTTATTTTGTGCTTCTTACATGTTTATTACTCTTATGGAAACATTAAGGTATCCTGAAGAATCAAATTTAAATACAAATTATCTTTGTATGAGTACAATTTAGCAGTATAAACTTTGAATAAGGACCACAAATTTGGACTTCATTTTGCAGTTCTTTAAATTCAGGAATAACTGCTACTTCTGATAACATAGTTTTCCCTAGTTTGTGTTAGAGTTTGTTATTTTTCTCTATAGAAAATGATACAATCCTTAAGGGAGGTATAAAGCTTTCATTTAGTAGAACAGAAGGGAAGAGGGGAATCTGGCAAAGCTCAACTTCCTTGACTGCTCAGTTCATCATTGGGGTTTTGCTGCTACCCAGAATTTTTGAGATTGTGTGAGAGTAAGGGCAATGACTCCTTTTCCTACCAAGAGACTACTGCCCATCCATAGAAAGTTTATTTCTAACACAATTTTTGCCAGCAAATATCATTACATAATAACTAAAATCAATGCCAATGGAATCATATTTCTATGACATTTCATTTGATAATCTAATAAGGTATTCAAAATTTATTTATTTATTGATAATTCTTTTTTAAGTGGATTTTTATGATAAGAGAAGATATTTGTTATTAATTTATTATTTTAATGATTTGGGGAGTAAAAAAATAATTACCAGCTGTTTTATATCATGTTTATATAAACATAATAACAAATTCTATTTACACTCTAATGTACAGAATGTATCTCAAAAGAATTATTTTTTAGTGAAATGGAACAGAAATTTCACTGGCTGGTAGTTGTGATTTTGGTCACTTTCTTTAATGTTCTTTTTAACCAAATTTTATATCTTATTAGAAGTTCTTCTCGTTCTGAAATATGGGAGCATGGTAAAATAAGCAAAGTCCTGCCTGTAGCACCACCAGCAGCCAGCTGATAACCAAGTTTTGCCTGTTCAGCTGTGGATAAATGGCAGGGTTTAGCTCCAAAGGCCAGGAAGATTTCAGGAGCAGAATTTGCCTTTATGCAAGCAATAAATCTTCCTGTATAGTCTCCCTAGACATATCACAAGTGAAGCGAGGCAGAAAGGAAGCACCAGCTGCTGTCACCCAGTGCTTCCTTTCAACAGGAGTGGTCAGTCCATGCCCAGCTGGCTTGGAGGCCCACCTCAATTGGACTTGTTCACCTTCCTTAAGAATTAGGCCATTGCTGATGCTGTGATTGATGAAGTTTTTTCTTGTCACCACAAGCTTCCTGTTTCCCACATCTTTGGAGTGTTTCTTCTTTACAGCGTCTGTGAAAAGTGTCACTCTCCTGTTCAGCATTCCGGTGCCAGGCAATCTGCTCTCTCCTCCTTCTGTACCTCCTGCTGCCATCCCAGAGCAGGAGGGGCACCAGGCACCCCTGCAGTCCCAATCTATGTGCAAGCATCCACCCTCTGGAGCTCCTTCCAAGTCATGGACTCCAGTTTGCAATGGGAATTTCCAATAGCTGGCAAAGAATGGAGGAATGGCCACAGTACATCACCACTTCAGTCACAGAGTCCCAAACTGTCTGGAGCAGAACTTCTAGGCCCTCTCCAATCCTCTGCCCTGCTGATGTCTCTATCACCTCTCTCCTGCATATCAGCTAAATGATTTCTTCTCAAAGCAGATGAAGAACAGCCTGATGTTCCTCTCTCAGCTGTCTGTTACAGAATACTGTTGTTCTTTTTTAATCAAGATATCTTCAGGAAACAGCTAGTAGAAATTGCTGGCTGCAGAGGTCCTTAGTGATTTCCGGAAGTAACTACAAATAGGATCTTGATTTAAGAAAAATATAGACCAAGCAAAAAAAAAAAAAAATACTATTATTAAAACAACAAGAGGCAATTAAGAAAAAAGATTCTACAACCTATATTTTGCCCACATTCTTCAGGTCATCTATGAAACATTTCAAGTAGGTTGTGTATGTCTATCTGCACAGAAATTTTGGATTTTGACTTCTGGTGGAAATAAAAAGAGAAATCTATGTGAATGGAAAGAGAAACAAATTTCTGCTGTTCTTTTCTAGGAACACTGGCAGTTACAGGAGATCATGAAACTTTGGCTTCTCATCTTTCTTCTTTATTTCACTCTTTGGAATGTGCTGTGGCAGGTAGTTTCAAAACAACAAGCCAAAAGAGTTTCTGATGATTGTGGGAAAAATAAATTCCTATTGAAAGAAAAAAGAATACTCATAATTCACTGCTTAATTTTTTGTCATTTCTGTGTCATTAAAGGGTCAGAAGACCAAAAATTAATGTGAGATCAAGGATCTGGCCATATACATCATAGCAGAAAAAGTCATCAGGGGAAGCAGACTAATAGCCCATTGAAACACTCTCATTAGTACAGTAGTTCCTTCAGACTCCTGACATTTGATCTTCACTTCATCCAGTCTTGGGTGATCAAACATTTAAAATTCCATTCATAGTCCATTATGCATTAAAAAAAGCCCACCAATTTTGATTTGGGAAGCTACAAATCTCCCAAATTAGAAAAAGAGCTGTGGTAATTTTAAATCATTTCATGTTGCCTGAGCCCACTTTCAAACTCAAGTACTTATAAAAAAATTTAAGTATCCTAATAACTTTACACACCTCCAAATGATGTGTAACTTGAGCTCTAATCTTTCTGAAGTACATTTTCAATGCTGAAGAATACATCTTAATTTTTCTAAGCACAGAACTTAGAGGCAGAGGAGAAAGACAGAAATTTGAAATCTGGATTGATTGTAGGCCAACCAGAAATAAAAAGATGCAAGATAGTGCAGTCTGCACGTATCAGGTAGGAAGGCAGTCTCAGTTAGCATGGCTCCATCTGAATAGTTGAGAGTTTTTAAATACCATGCATCACAAGACAAAAAGTGTTTATAACATCAGGATTCTGAAATACCCTTCTAGTTTCCAAATATACTATTTTTAATACCCAGTAAACTAGTAGGAATCAGTTCTTAAATACTGAAGGGGCTAATTAGTCAAATTTGGGATGCTCTAGCTTAAAGCTCCTTTTTTTAGGGGTCTCTGGATATAACTTTGGTTCTTTCTCTAGTCTCTTAATGATGCTGTAGCCTGCTTGAAAGAACCCCATATTTTTCTAATAGTTCTATCATATTTTGCAAATTCTCTGAGACATTAATTAATTAATTAACACTGATCCTTTCCTCCTGTTAATTACTTAGCTGCCAGGAAGTGAGAAGAAAAGGAGGATAGGCAGGAAAGTTTCTGTTTGAATCATTTATTTAGCTCAATAACAGAGAGTTTGTGGAGTCTCCATTATGTTGAGTATTAAATGATTACAAAGAAAGGTATTTAGAGCAAAATTACTTGTTATTGGCATTGCTAAGAGCCAAATTGAAAAAAAAATAAAGAATTTTCCAAAAAAGGTGAAATTTATATTTTTAATTAATCAGTTTTCTTTTATTTCTTTAAGTTGCTATTATTTAGAAAGTTAGCACTTAATACATATCTGTTAAGAGTCAGATCTCATCTGAATTCATGCTTCTGTGCTAGAAAAACCAACATGTGTGTATGTAGTAAAGTGTTTATCACACTGGTAGATTTTATCTAGTGCTTTGTGCCATGTAATATTAGAATGAGAGAAATTAATTACTAGTATAGAGATTTTTTAATGATAACAAAGCTTATGCCTTGTGAAGGCTGACCTAGAACAGAGGCTAGACAGAGTTAAAGAATAAATTAGGTATTTATTAAAAGGCCTCAATGGATACACCTTGGGCAGCACAAGAGCCCAGCCAGGGCTACATCCAGTATGAACCCCAAAGGGTCACAAAATGGATGACTGGTCACAAGGTCTCACACTTTTATAAGTTCTGGTCCACTTGCATATTGGAGTTAATTGTCCAATTATAGCTTTAGGTTTTGAAGTCCCATCCTTCTTGTTTTTCTCTTCAGTCCATGTTGTTCATGCTCTTGGGCCTGAAATTTGGGTGGTTGTCCTTGGTCCCAACGTAGGAAAGGAATTCTTCTGTCTAGCTGCTCTGTAAAGAGATCTCACTATCCCTAAATATGAAGCTCAGAACTACACACAAAAGCAGTACAGAATCTGAAAAATATAAGAGCTAAGACCTAAGGGATCAAAAATTATATAGTTAATTATGGACTTTTTGTGCTGCTTTTTAAGATAATTTTATATTTGAATAGGATGAAATGTTCAGAGAGTAAAAGGTGGGTTGCTTGTGGGTTTTTTCTTTTTTTTCCTTTTTTTTCTTCTCTTTTTTTTTTACAGCTGAAACCTTAGAAATGTAAAAATAAAATATTAATCCCATGCATCTCTGCAGTGTTTGATTGATCCGGACCAAAAATGGGCCAGGGCAATTCTAAAATTTTTATCACTGTTTTAAGATTTCTAGACCTATACAAAAGTCTAATATAGAGTCTAATACAAAGTATAGACTATATAGATCTGCTTTTACTGCAAATGCTATCAAATGAAGGCTGGTATAACTGTATGATGAGCATACTGTTTATCTGCAGAAAGGAATCCAAGAGTATTTGCCTTTCACTCCTCAGATAAAAAATTATCTCCTAGAAATCGTTTCAGGCATGGCTAATTTTATATAGATTCACATCAGTGTAAAGGAAAAAAGCAAACAGAAACTCAGTACTATGAATGCAGAGGCAAGCAGACGAATTAAGGAAACAACCAGATGTGGTTTACTCAAATACAATTTTCTGTATATAATTTAAAACCAGTCATTCTAATAAAACTGCAAGTTTTATCAGTATACTTGATATTACGTCCTCTTTCAGAGCACTTTTTAAAGAAGCTAACTAGTTAGTAATTAAGTGGTGTTCAACTTCCTTTAAAACCTTTCTCCTCTTCTCAGCAGCTTTCTTTCCTTAAATATTTATGTTTTCAAGTTTGATTCAGAAATAGTAGTAGTTCCCAAATTCTAATTGTTCCTTCATCCATGAATAGATTTTTCTGTCTTCTATGCTAATGTACTTTAAAAGAATTCATTACTGTCACCTGATGACATTTTTCATGCACAACAACTTTGTAGAGACTTTTTTCCTCATGTAGGATATAAAGCAACCAGAGCATTTAATAAGTTTGGGAAAAATACTTTCTCATTGAAAAGTGCAGACTGTCACACTGATTGTTCATATGAAAAAGGTAAATAATCATGTTTTTACTTTTTCCTGTCTCCCGAAACATTCAACCAAATGTGTTTCTAGAAGTAACCTTTTCACTTGAACTGTAATAGCTGAAAACATAAATCAGGAGAAAAAACTCAAAACTCTCCATATAAGAATATCTAGTTGTGTCCTGGTTTTTACATATTTCCTCTAGGTCTGGCAGTACTCATCATAGAATCAAATTAAGGCAAACCTAAGATGGTCTTCACTTTTTGGGACCTTTCCTGTACCATGGAACAGGGAAGAACACTGATATGACAATGCTGAATAGCTGTGTCCTCTCCTCTTAACCTAAGTCCTAAAAGTTATGAAAAGAGAAGAAAATGATGGAGGGAGTTATGGGTTTTATTTATCTCTTTGTGAATTTCAAAATGAAAAAAAGACTATTATGTAAGTGTATGTATAAAATAATATGAAATTATAGGTTTGTAGGGAAGGGAAATGTCTGGAAGAAAAAGAGGAATAGAGCTCTAGAGACAAAGAGAATGCACACAAATGAAAAAAGAATAAAAGAGAGAAAAAAATTAGGGAAAAAGTCAAAGTAACTGAGGGGGGGAAAATATCGTTGTTTGTCTATGCTTGCTTTATTATACAACATGCAGTTGAGACCAAAGCAGTCATAAAGTCATAGAATGGTTTGTCAGCATTCTTTATTCAAGTTTGACACAGGTATGTTGTACCTATTTTTGCTACATATTCCATAATTATTTACCGTGTTAGTTGGACTTATTTTTTCTTTCTCCTTAGAATATGGCAAATCAACAGTGTGTTACCAATCCCAGGAAAGAAAATCACAGCTGAGGATGTAAGTCATAGGCTACTAAATCATCAGCTTATATTTGGAAATAAGTTTAACAGGTAACATTCAATTATCATCTACATTTAATTCTAGACATTATCTTGGATTTCCCCAGTTCTACATCCTCTTTTAATTACAATATTTTGCTGACTTGATTAAAAAGCAAAAAGTAACATATTTAAGTCCCCAGGAATAGATAGGATCCTTAAAAAATTGTTCATACCTAGCAGGCTATGACCCACTGAAACTGAATTAATTGAGATTGAATTAAAAGTTGTTATATCAGTGCAACGGTCACCCTCCAAATAGAATGTGGCATGGAAAATCAAAATCTGATTAATAACTTAAAAGTATTATACCATCAGCACATCCCAATTTAGTATCATTAGCAGGAATAAAAGCATTCAGCTCTTGCATCCAGGCTATTGATAAGTGTTTTCAATTGAACTGGCCCTAAAATTGAGGTAAATTTCATCATTATGTCCAGATAACTTCCTCTTTTACATAAGCATGTCCATACTGATCGATGTTAAATACCACCCAGCACAACTTTCTAATGCAACCAAAACTTGTATAGGAAAGCAAGAGTATAAAATATTTTATTTCAAAGATTCTATATGATGTTTCTTGCCTTTTCTGTAAAATCATTACATACTTTAACAGACTTCATATGCCTGATTGTATACCTGAGATTATTGCTACCCATGTAGATATATTTCAGCCTCTATTTCTACAAACTGATTGCTATCTTTTAATGGTACCTAAGAACATATATTAATTACAAGTATTATAAATTTATTAGAAACTATGTGTCTAAGTTTAAAATATAAATCATGAGCAGAAGCAGGTCAAGCATGAGGACAGTGATATTTGATACTCATATTAGGCATATATTTTTTATTCTTTTAATAGAGTGAATAGATTTTGTTTTATAAAATATTTTTACCTAAAATATCTATATTAGGATCTGCTTGTATCTCTCATAAGCATTTAGAAATACATTTTAAATACAATTTCTCAGAATCTAAGCAAAGAAAAAAGTTGCACTAACTGAAATAATTATTTACATTCTTCTTTCTTCCTTTTTAATAAAAACTGCTGTTTCCTTTTCTATAATCAAATGAAATCTCCTGTATTTCATATAATTGTGGAAAATATAATCACTGATTATCAAAGATAACAGTAGCCAGATTGTACAATATTTCCAAATATTTTTTTCAAGTCTAAACCCTGACCTACAAAACAATGTATATTGCATAACATCATCTTCATAACTGCTTTGATATCCAAGTGTTCTTGAAATTAAATTTATGACATGTATGGGTCTAATTCCCCTTTTGTGGATAACAATGAATGAACTTAGCAGCTTTTTTCAATTTTTTTTTTTAAATTTGTTCTTACCTGTTTAGTGTTCAACCTTCTTTTTTTTTACTTTTCTTTACTAAAAATTCTGCTGTGTGAAACACAGTAAATAAGTTCAAATCATCTATAAATTGCATGTTTAGCATTGCCACATTGTCCTAAACCTTGAAACTGGTTCAGATTGTTTTTTGTGCAAATTCTTTTCCTTTGCAACACAGTTTTAAAGTTTCTAGATTGTGGAGTCCACCTTAAAAAGCAATTGTGTTTCTTGGTATTTTAACGACAGTTTGAAATCACTAACTAAAACAATTATCATCCTCCACTTGACCTAATATCCATGAAAAATAGAGGGTCTATTTTGACCACAGTATAGAAAGAATAAGTGGGATTGGAAAACTTACAAGGCTTTTATCCTATTACTTCTCTTAACATTTCTCTTCTAATTAAAGTCATAAGAGGTTCTCGCTCCAATGAACTGGTGAGATGGCAGGGACACCCTCTCTCTAATTAGAAAGCATTGATTCAATACCATTAATAACATCTGGAAGCACTGAAGAAGCTTTGTCCATGAAATTAATTCCTTGTTGAAGCAAAAAGCATGTCATCTGTGAGGGGAAGAAAAAAAAAAAAAGAAAACAAAAATATTTTTTTCTTTCTGTTTTCACTTCAGGGAAATATTTATGTCCATAAAAGTGAGTCCTTTTGTTTCATGCAATGGTTCTTACTTCAAAGAAGGGGAGCGACCTAAATAAATCTATTTGCTTTTCATGTGATAAATCTGATAATTTTTATAAAATAAAAGATACTCAAATGTTTACTCAGGGACTTAGCTAATATTTCTGTCTAAAGACATGAGACAAAATTAGTTAGGAACTTATAATGAAAACTGCAGCTTTATATATAATAGACTGGTTTTCAGGTTGAGGTTGAAATGACAATGTAATCCAGAACTTCCTAAAAATCTTTTTTTTTTTAAATTTTATTTTGCGGCTTGACATAACGACATGAAGATAACAGAAGGTAAAATTATTCTCTTAATTTCTTCAAGAGAACACTATGTACTTTGGCCATGTTCTAGCCTCAGGCAGCCTGATTTTATATCATTTTTTAGAATGGATTTCCATGACATTATTCCTGAACCAAAATATTTTAGTTAGGATAAATTTGTTGTGAAGTTAATTTAAGAAAACAAAAATAAAATGTAATTACTTTTCATTATATTTTTCATTCATTTTAGCTAGTCTTGTAGCTTCCACTATTTAAAGTAAGGCTTTCATTCTCTCTTTTCTTAAAAGTGAGAGGTACCTGTTCTGTTCTATATAACCAATTTCCCTTTTCAAATAAAGCTATACAGAACCCTACAAAAGTTGGGTAAATTGGTGTCATTCAGGCATTCTTAAACTTCCACTTCTGTATATTCTAAATTACAACTTTCCTGTTATGGAGGTGCTTTTTCTAAAAATCAGTCCAATCCATATTTTTCTACTGACAGCTATATGAAACAGGCAGAGCAGGAAACTAAGATCCATTGCAAAGACCTCTGACATGTATATATATAAAATGTTTTCTGTATTGTAGACAGCCAATAAGATTTATAAACCCCTGGTATTTACACTCAGGATACAAATGCCATGGATGCTTTTGTTCTCAGGCTGTGGAAGATTAGAAAAATAGTTGATGCTTGTGATGAACTTGATACAGTACCAGTATTTTCAGTACCCTCAATTTGAAATTAAATTGAATAGCTCAGGTTTGACTGCAAAGCAACGTAATGTATAAAGGTACCTTTTGTGGTTTTTGTTGGGAAATCACAAGTTTATTTGCTTTTACCCTTATCTTTTCTGCAATCCTACTGGAGAGGGAGTGAATGAGCAGCTGCATATTATTTGAGTGGCTGGCTGGAGATAAACAATGGTGCCTTTAAAGGTTTCTTCCCACCCACTCTATGAGTCTATATTCTGTATTTTTTCCCTGTGGTTTTGTGTTCATTCTTTGTGCTCTTCATTCTGACATTCTATAAATCTTCATAAAACAATCAAGCTACTTGAAATTTAAAGCAATATTTTTTAGGGAAAAAATTACATTAAGAAGGATTTTCAATGGCAGGTATAAGGAAATTAAGTGTAACTTATCAAAGGTCATTTTTGCAGGTCCATAATTTGACACTTTTCTGAGTAAGAATTTTTAATTCAGAAAATTATAAAACAACATGGTAGATCTTAAAATCCTTTGAGCCCATAATATGTTTTAAAACCTTCATTTGCTTAATTCAAGACTTCAGATTTTCTATTTTACTATAATTTGAGTGGAGTGGGATGTCAGACACATGATTCATTTGCCCATAAATAACTGACAGACTAAGACTACAAAAACATAAGCACATTTTCTGACAAGGTTATTAAAAATATCATTACTTGTTGAAGTATCCATTCTTCTCTAATACCAGAGGGATTTTTTAGTTATAGATTTTAATAGACTCCTACAATTTTATTACAAAATTAGAACAAAATACTTGTAACAATAGGATAATTCTTATTGCTTCCTTATTATAGTATTAGCCCAATGAATGTGTGCTTCTTTCACATTGTTGTACTTATTTTTGCAGTAGTTTAGTTTAGATTATAAACTTGTGGACCTTGATAGGTATTTTACATTAAAAGACTTTTTTAATATCAAATCCACTTTCCTGAAAAACACATATACTACCAGTACCCTTTTTTGTAGCTTAATTAAAATAGATGTCTTCTTTTTGTCCTCCTCTGTAATTACTTTCCTCACTTTTATTGTGTTTTGCCACATTCTTTCCAGCATATGACATTGATATATGAGCAGCCAGTTGATGAGCTAATGCTCCGTGCAGCCAGAGTCACCTAGCAGGTAATTTCTTCAGGCAGTGAACACCTAACCTACATTTTCAAGGAACCAGACAGGTCAACTTATTATCCTAGGATTGTCTGGCTATTTGGATGGTAGCTAAGCAGCTACTGTAAGGAATAGAATTCTAGACACCTAACTAATATCTTCCTTATTTTAAAGCGATCACAGTTTCTTAAAATTGTCTTTCAAATTTCATCAATCTTGGCAGTTGGTGGGTTACTTTTTATGAGATTATAAATACATCATGCCATTCTTCTTTCCACAGGTTGAAGTTACTCGTAGTCCTCTGGCTGAGTATTTTATCAATGGGGCTAAAGAACTATGAAATAGAATTAGTATTTCCTTTGCAGAAAGCATTTAAAGAAATTTAACCTCTTGTTTGCTATGTAATGCCTTCTCACCAGAAGTATTTTTAGAGTTGTCTTTGACATGTTTTACTAAGAGTACCTGGTTTTCTAAAAGCTACCAGTAATGCAGTTCTGAGAGGCAGGGTCTCTGTTCTAAACCTGAGCCCACAATATATTTGGCATGCATCTGTCAGGTTTTTCTGGGTATTATAAATTATAAGAATGAGTGTGAGTTCATATTGTGAGTTCATATTGTGAGTGTGAATGTTATTGAAATACTCTGTAAATATAATGATGTATTAACTAAAGCTTTTATGGGCAGAAATCTGATGAATTCTATGCATCTCCAAACAACTTCATTTCCCCACTCAATGGTAAAGATGGCAACGAAAAATACAATTGACTTTTCTCTTTAAAACTTTCAAGACTGAAAATGGAATTACTCTATTTCTTTGCTTCTATTGTGTATTTAAACTTCGAAATTTGCATTTACATCTTATTTATTAATCAAAATATGAAAATTTTCAAGACATTTCTTAGTGAGAGATATTCTGTGTATTTAGAAATGAATAGTTCTGTCACTGAAGCAGTAGGGCTCATACAAATCTATGGCAAAGTAAATGTGGTCATGGCCTAATTTATTTTTTATCTTATACTTTAATGAAGATCTTTTAATATGTGTAAATTCTACTTACTTGTAAAAAAAGAATAGGTTAAATTTTAACATTCATATGAGAAACTCTTGTAACCATTTGTATGGAAACCCTTGCTTCAAGTACTAATGGGGCCTCACTAGCTTTTACATTTCCGTTAATAGATTTAGATCCACAGTTTTCCTGCTGTGTTTACAAGTGATGTAAGTCAGAAAAAAGTCATGTGCCAAAGGTGTACCCAAAGACCATTCTCTTCACTTTGTAATCAGTTCACTCTTCTATCTCAAGTCTCCTGACTGTTTGCAGAACCAAGATGTTTAATATCTGACTTCTATACACCATAATGATATAACACAAAAAAAAATTACCTTTCCTTAAGCAAATGATTTCCAATATCAATTAAAATGATTGCAGCTAGCTGTTACTATAAAAGTAGTAAATCACAACATAGTTACAGTTACCTCTGTAGCTATTTTATGAGCTACAGAAGTTACCTCTTCTGTCACAACTGATATTAGAATTTTACCTTGGGCTTTCCACTAAGTATAACAGTTTAGCTAATATGAATAAATATGAAATTTCATAGAAAATAATTGCTTGAGGGAGGGCCCCTGTACAGTAATTGATAGATAAGTATAAAATATTTAAATGGAGTATTTAAATTAAAAATTAAAATGCACTTTTAATAAAAACATTGATATGGGATGTTCCCTCTATGATGTGATTAACTGAGACACATGGAAACAAACTTTCCAAGTAGTGCTGTGTGAATATTAATAATGCCAGTGACAGCTGAGCAGCTAGATCACTGTGTACCCCTTTGAAATGTAATTTTACTTCAGTAATGGTTTGCATGCTATGTGAAATTGCTTTAAGAATTAAGCACTTGAAAGAAAACATTTTATGCAAATTTGATACTTCAAAACAGTAGCTGTAATTTTCAAGCTTGAATATGAATAATTATTTTTCTAAGGTCATGTTCTAGTTCTAAGAAACATAATGTTAAGATTGCTGAACATCTTTATATGAAGACAGCAAAGACTATATTTTCAGCAGAGTTCATACAAAAATAATATTTTCGTTCCACCAAACTTTCATTTTATATGAGAATATTTGACCTAAATGAGGATGTGGAAAATGTAACATGTACAGAATTAAGACTGCCATGAGGTCTCCTCACTTGTACCCTCACTTGCCACCCCCCCCCCCCCCGCCCCCCATTCCTGCTTTTTAATGTTATGCTTTGGGATATTTCAATTTTGAATGAACAATTTAACGAGCATTGCAGTGGAAAAGGATAGTTGAATAGAGTTGAATGGTGAGAAGCTCTTTTATTTCCATGCAGTGTGAATGGATGTCGGGGGACGATCTTGGGCAGTGGGACAGGTTTACAGTAAGCTGTAGGAACGTCCTCTCCTTGAACCTAAGTATGAGGAGGTGATAAGCAAGAAGCTGGCAAGCAAGAGAGGTAAAACAGGATGCTGAAAACCGCAAGGCAAAAACAAAATGCTTAAGCTGCACAGATGTAACTAGCCAATTAGAAATTGATAAGGACGTGTGCATGCCTCATGCACAAAGCAGACCCTCCAATTATATTTTGCGTGATTGCGTGTACGGAAGAGGAAAACATTATAAGAATACGAGCTTTGTAAACAATAAACGGAGCTTTTTGGAATTCTACATCGTGTCAGTGTGTGCTCCCCTCTACCTGGCCATGACAAATGGATGTAGTGATACTGACGGGATGCCAGCTGTTCATGGAGATTGTGGTCCACATAACAGGAAACCTGAACAGACACAGGAGTGCGCTGTGCTGCTCACATCCCTCACTGCAAAACACACTGCAGAACTCCTTGGAATAGAGGAGCCTGCAGGGAGGTTCTGCTTGTTACTGGAGATTAAGCCATCTGGGTGTCTTTGCCTTTATCTAACACTACAGATCAAGTTCTCAGGTGAGCATCCTTTCTATTGGACAGTTAAAATAATGAATAGAGTTGAACATTTTAAAAAATCTTGTAATACTCAGAAGACCAAAATATCAACTAATGTTATCACAAATGTGCTTCATCTTGACTTCAGTGATGATGATTTTGGGGTTTCTTGTATCTGAAGAATGTCCTATTGCCAACGCTATCCTCTTTCTTTACATTTTTAGCTCAAGTGACCTTTTGTAGAGCCATAGAATGGTCTGAGTTGAAAGGGACTATTAAGTTCTTCCAGTCCAACCTTCATTTCTGTGAACAGGGAAATCTTAAACTACAGCTGGATAAGGATCCAAACTGACTTTGAATGTTTCCTGGGATGGGGCATATACCAATTCTCCAGGTAACCAGTGTATCTCCACCTTCATTATAAAACTTTTCTTCCTTATATCTACTCTCTGAATTTACCTTCCTTTAGTTTATAGTTGTTTCCTCTCATCTTGTTGTAACAATTCCTACTAAAAAATCTGTCCCACTCTTTCTTTTAGGTCTCCTTTAATTATTGTAAGGCCATTATGAGATCTATCCAGAGTCTTCTGATCTTCAGGCAAACAGTCCCAACTCTCTTAACTTGTTCTCACAGGAGAGGTGTTCCATCCCTCTGGAAATTTTTGTGTCCCTCCTCTGGACCCACTTGAAGAGGTTTATGTCTTGTACTGAGATATACACTCTCAATGCCTTTCTTATTGGGAACATAATAATCCAGAACCTCCAAAAAATGAAGAAAATAAGTGTGTGTTTGACACATTTCTTAAAGGGGAAGCAAGGAAATCAGCTGGTTGACAGAGTTATGTTTTGGGAATTATCTGGCACTCTGGACAGAGATCTTGCTGCTGGAGCTGCTCGAATGATGGATCTTTAGTTCATGCATGTTGCACAGAAAAAGGTGCATTGCTTCTTTTATTCTACAAATCTTAAATCCTTTCTGAGGATGGAAATGGCAGGATGGTACAAAGCTGGACACACCTGTAATCAGGCCACAGCATGCTCTAGACACAACCCTGCCTTGGCTCACCTGTATCGCCATATTTTAAAGGTGCACTTTTTCTTCAAACTATCATTGCCTACAAGGAATTTGTGTTAATTTCCTTCAAGATAAAGCCAAGGGCATGTTGGTATGAGTGGAAATGTCAACTGAGTGATCCTCCAAGATCTTTTATTATGATTATATGGCTCTGGTCATCCCAGAGAGGCACAGTCCTAAAAACCAAATGAAATGAATACAGGGCATGATGGCACTTATGTCAGCTTGCTAGTGAAATATTAACTCCTCAGTGTACAGTAGTTTTCTAGCTGGGACCAGTGCAGTATGGAGGTCATATATCCTGTCAGTATTTATACAAGAAAAAATATCAAAGATAAATAATTTGGAACCTACATAAGTACTTTTGTTATTTTGAACTGTTTCAATGTTTCTTTTTTTTTTTTTTTTTTGTGTCTACTTGATGAATTGAGCAATCCATGTTGGCAGGTATTTTCAGATTATGTTATAGAAGTGCTTCAGATAAATTCTAAGCTGTACATATGGAAAGTCATAAAGGATTCTGGTCGAAAAGGTCATAAAGGACCATAAAAAATCCCTGCTTCATTTGTTTGAAGATATTGTTTTACTAGTCTACAAGTTTTACACACACACACAAACACACACACACAGAAAAGTTGTTCTTTTCTATATGTTTTTCATAGTTACTTATTTGCCACCAAATATTAACACAAATCTTATTTGCTTAAACACTGGATCCCTTTCAACTAAGTTTTTTTTTGTTTGTTTTTTTTTTTTTTGGTTTTTTGGTTTTTTTTTTCAGGAGTAAGAAAAAGTTCTGCAAAACTGCAGAGCAGTGCAAGTTTCCTTGCAGTTCAGGATGCACATCAAAATTATTTTCAGACTGTGATGGACAGCACATGGTCAAAAGGGACACACTACATTTTGACACTTTAAAGCAAGTATGCTCAGACTGGCTGCTTTTTACATAAGCATTCATATTTCTATGGTACAAAGCATAGTTTCTTCATGCCTAACTTTGCTCTTCAGCCTTTCAATTGTATGAAAAAAAAGCATTTTTAATCTTAGTCCTTTTTTTTTTGTTTTGTTAATTTTATGCTTTAATTAATTTTATATTATTCTAAAATTTTGTTGGCTTTTTTCCAAACAATCTCATGGACAGATAAGAACTCAAAGAAAAATAAAATCCTCCCCATTTCTGTTCAGTAGAAAAGAGAAAAGCCGTATAAATGCTGCACATGTGAGAAAGCTTTTCTCAGTGCTTACACTTTCTAAACACACCAAAAAAGGAAAGAACCCTTGATTCTGTAGGTAGCGTTTGGAATGTATGGGGAAGGCTTAGATTGAAAAACCAGAGAACATGGAAATTGCCATCTTCCTGCATCCTCAGCCAGATGATGCATCTGCACCCAACTCCCTGAAGCTGTCAGTCTCCCATGTAGCCACAGCGTGCTTTCAGAGCTGGTCAGTGGTGTTACTAATGCCTTTCTGAGACAATTCTATCCTTGGCTGCTCAGCTTGTGTGTAGGGTGCAGTTGCAATCATTCATCTCATTTCTGTCTTGACACATGCTTGCTCATCCCTGATTCTGGTTCCTACTCTGGATTCACTTTCCTACACTCATTTATTGTTGTTTGCTCTGCCTTTGGAAGACTAATTTGCGGAAAATACAGCCTGCCTTTTTCTTCTCTGTTGATGAATTCCTGATCCTGCATGTCCCTTGCAACTCAAGCTTTAACTAAAGATCATGACCACACAAATCATCATATTGCAGGCTGAAGAGAGTCAAATTAATTCAAGTTAAAAATCCTAGTAGCTGCCACTTATGTTACCATACTTAGATATGAAGATGGTATTTATGGGTAGTTAGAAAGGTATTACAAATATTCACAGAGTTCATGTATGCATACATATTTTTATCTTGAACATGTTACTATTATTTACCTAGTTATGACTTCATGTATATTTCCATCTCTTACACTTGTAACACTGCAAGGTAAACTGAATACTAAAAGAGCCTGAGAAGTGGCGGAAGCCTATTTTATTCATGACCAAATATACACTGGAACTATTTTGAATCATGTTTAGAAGAGAACCTGTAGAAGATGATATTTTAGAACCATGTTATCTGCATCTGTGGACAAATATATCCTGATTTGTTGTATGCATGTGTCCTTGGAACAACTTAGAAAATATATTCTCCATGAGATACAAGAAAGCTATCAAGAAAAAAAAAACACATTTAAGACTAGAATGAATAACAGATTAAAGAGAAAAGATACTTTTGGTATGTATCTTTGTGGAAACCCAAATTTTGGAAAACCAAGTAAGGCTTGTATAGGAATCACACACCTTAATCCTGTGATGAATCTTCTGGGGTTATTATAACTAATAGAACAGGTTAAGCCAGAGCTAGGTGTTTTCTGGACTTTAGATTTCATTGAACTGTGCATGGTTTCTTCTCTGAAGAACCAACTACAGAAAACTGAGCATTATTTTATGGAATTATGTTTTAATACTTACCTCAATAAATTTTTGGCTTTTTTTCCCCCTGTTTATTTGGCTTGAAATACTGGTGTGACTAAGACTGAATGCAGCAATACCCAGAAGTGCTTGTCAAAATAAGTCCCATATAGCAGCTTTGGCACTGAACAAATAGTGCCTCAAATTGAGAACACATCTGTCTTAACTTCTGAATACAGAAGCATAGGACTTTATTCTTATTTCTCATTCCGTCTTATTTGTCATATCCGTAAGGAAAGTTTTACATTCTTAAATCTTATCTTCCTTTAGGAAGTATGAATTTATTTTCATGCTAGGGTCACAGGTCCTAGGCTAAATTTGTGAATTATTTGTGATGCATCATGGTTTAACCCCAACCAGCAACCCAGCCCCACACAGCTGCTCACGCCCACCCTGTCACAACCTGGGTGGAATGGGGGAAAGAATTGAAAGAGTAGGAGTGAGAAAACTCATGGGATGACATAAAGCCACTTTAGAGGTAAAGCAAAAGCCACACACAGAAGCAAAGAAAAAACAGGGAATTAATTCACAGCTTCCTGTGGGCAGGCAGGTGCTTGTTCAGCCATCTCCTGGAGAGCAGCACCCATGGGGCATAACCGTAACTTGGGAACACAAACACCATCACTCCAAATGACCCTCCCCCACCCCTTACTCCTTCTTCCCCCAACTTTACATGCCAAGCCTAATATGTCAAGTGTAATATGATATGCAATAATGGTGTGCAATATCCCTTTGTTCATTTGGGATCAGCTGTCCTACTTGTGTGGGTCAAACATAAGGACAAAATCAGTATTCCTCAACATTCATGGAAATATCTGGTTTCAGGAAGATCAGACAAGATATCAGCAAACATATTAATAGGTTTTCCCAGGTACTGTGATTAACATAGTAATGTTACAAACATGAACTCTGTTTTTCATGAGTGACAAGTTTCATGCTTCATTGGGAAAAGGTGATATATGTAACATATTATGACAATATATATACATAAATTTATATTATGAAAAATATAAAACCAATATTTTTTATAATAATAAAAACATATATTGAATGCATTTAGTATAAAGTAAACTCAATTATCAAATTTATGTAGCAGTGAAGAGGGTGCTATGTTACTGAAAGAATTTGTAATCTGATGCAAGCAAGCACAGCTTTGCATTTTTACATTTTATTGTTCTTATCTATGTGACACAAAAGTACAAAGGCTTTCGAAAACCTGTAAAAAAGCTTTTTGTGTGTTTTGTTCACTGATGAGAAAGAGTAGATCAAATATTCACACTGTTTATCATGTGGTTGGTTCGTCACTATTTAACCCCTTTTTCCAAATTGTTTTCTAACTGGCTTATGCATTCCATTTTGTAGTACTAGTATTGGAGCCAAATAAGAAGTTAATTTTTTTTCTTTGCATTATTTCAGAAACTTTAACCTGCAACTAAATACACATGTAATATTTGAATAGTGTAATTTATCAAAACTTATTTTGGATGTCCACTCGTACCTCTTTGAGCCAACATTTTCCCCTTTGGAAAGCCCAGGGGAGATGTTACCTAAAGCAGCCAATGTTCATGTTAGGATAGAAGTATATCCCAAAATTTATTTGAACATTTCATTTGATCTTTCATAGCATACCACGGCCTTGCTTCTACCCTTGTCTAAACAAACAGTAATTCTCCTGAATATTGAAGGGAGCAGGGAGAAATCTTTTCATTCACCATTTAGAAATACCTTGCAAACAAAAATAATTTTACATAATAGAAAATATAATAGATTGGTCATATGATGAATCATACAATAAGTACATATGACAGTCTTGATTTTTCTTCATTTTCCTAAAATTGCTTTGTAATTGTTCATAGGGATAAAAGACATCAACTTGACATGAAACCATCAAGGAAAGAAATACAGCACAAAGAAGATGAATTGGAGTCTGCAGTATTTCTGCCCATAAATTTATATTTCCAATATTACATGTGTTCAATTCCCTTTAGAGGCAAGAAAAGAACTAATGAACATTCCTGTTTTGACTGTGCTTATGAACCACTAAAGATGAGCGAAAAATTACAGGAATGTCATATCAAAGTAAATTGGTGATATGTTGTGTGGTGAGGGATTAATTTTCAGATCCACTAAAAGTACTATAAATATTAATATTGCTTATTGAAATAGGCAACAATTTATTTAGCTATTGTCTGCAGATCACTGTTTAAGGTTCCATGTTTTGAATTATAGGAAACTTTTCCTATAACTACCAAGTAATAATCATGCCCTAGTATCTCTAATGGATCAATTTTTAAACTTGAAATTGATGCAAAGTATTATATTATGGATGTTAATATGAAAATTATTAAGAGAAGCCATAAACAATTCTGTTCAGTCATGTTGTTTTTAGACAAAAGCAAATTACAAATCAAGAATGTAAGAAAATGTCAAGATATAAACCCACAATTTTAAATTTTTTTGTGAAATAGAAATATGGAATGCTTTTTCATTATTGAAAAATTGTTGTGGAAGACTGAAACAATAACCCTGAATTACAACTAAAAGATAAGCAATAGCAATTTTCATACACTTGTTTCATCAAAAGTTAATATTGTCAGTGTTAGAGTATCCTTACCACTACAACAGCATGTAGTTGCCATTGTAATTGGTTAATATAAAAGAAACCTGTAGTTTGGCTTCTAAGGTTTCACAATGAGAATTAAATAAATAAATAAATATTCTTTATTGGCTCTTATCGCTAAAAAATATGGAAGTAAAATTTAAATGGAATAGGTTGAAATTGAAGATAAAACCATTTCTTTTTAAGAGAAGAGAGGAACTATACAGATAGTCACTTTATACATGCTTTTTAAAGATAATGTTCTCTAGAACATCATTCCCTGTAAAGTTTATTCAGTGACACCTGTAGTGCCCTCAAGTTTGTGAGAATTTCCATAGGGAGGCAGAGAACAATTTCTCCTCCATTTACACACTTTTTGTTTCACTGATTTGTGTAATTTCATTCTATACCGGCACATGTGTTGCTGTGCCTAACACATGGGAGAAATCAGAAAAGTTTTGTTGGTGTCAGAAATCTCTGGTGTGGATGAAACTCCCTTCTGTGGGATCAGTATCAGGGGTCAGGTCAATACCAGCAAGATGTTGCAAGGATGTATGTGTACCACAGCTCAGCAAGACACAAAGTGTGTGCCTGAGCTTAAGGGTACCTCTCAACCAAAACCATGAGGGCCCTTAATAAGCCTTCTTTTGAAGCTCTCTCTCACAGCTGTTGGTTTGATGTTTTTCCCCACTACTTTCTGGTTCAAGGATAGAACCAGACAGTTATAAACATCAGAGCTGTACTCAAACTCAGACTGCTAAACCCCTAGATTTGGGAGAGATGCTTTGGATGGTATAGATGATATAGAAACATCCACTGGCATGCCAACTAAACCAGTGGAAAGTGCTTTTTCTGGGGTTGTGTTGGAAAGGTTAAAAATATCTCAATTTTAACATGCAATTAGAAAATCTAAGGTTAAACCTTAAAAATGTATTCTACTTAGTAAATTCATGAGAGAGAATAAACATTCTCTGTAGCTGGCCAGTTTGCCCTGCTTTCTCTTAGATGTGTTGGCAATGTGAAGGAATTAGGTGGGTCAGCTTGGCTCAGCTGAATGAACCACCACACGAAAGCCCTATTTTTTTAAACATTTTGTTCTTCTTCCTTGTCTCCAAGTTCATGGGTATGACAGAGTAAACCCCAGCATATACTTAAGAGAAATCATTTTGGACACTTGTTTTTTTTTTTTTTTCCTTTTTAAATTAGTGTTATTAAGGTGAGTTAAAGTACCTTAAAGAAAGTAAATGATGACACTTACTCAAGGAAATGACAAAAGGTGCCACATCTGGATTCTTGCAAATTTCTTGCAAATTCTTGCATTGTTCTCTCAGCTGCTTCTGTTAAGGGGGGGGGGGGGAAAGAGTTAAAAAAAAATTATTTATATGAAAGTTGCTTTAGCACTCTCTTTACCACTTTTTATTGCAACAAATAATCAATGTGTGTATTGGTTTATCACAGCAGCAAGTATCTTAGTTTCCTGGCTCAGTACTAATTCCTCAATAATCACGATAATACCCAGAGCTATTCTGCCATGGGAAATATGGCACATTCAAAGGCATCTTTGGAATAAATGCTTCAAAAGCTCTCTCCTGGTTTGAACTGGAGCACTAGCACAGACACTTAGATTTAATTGACTTTTGATATGCCTTCTGGAGTTAATCAATGACAAGGAAGGTTTGAAGATAGTTTGCTATGGTCCTTTCCTATTAGCAGAAAGGATGAGACCAAAACAGACCCTGACTTTTGCCGGTCCTGCCAAACTCTTGAATGTTATCCAATGAGACTTGCAAGCTTCAGCACTTTCTTATTCTCCTGTGCAGTGTCCCAGTGCACAAAATGCATAATCTTTAATGTCATGCTAAAACAGCCCCAGAAACAACCCACAAAAGCAAAATCCAAACCAAACCAAACCAAACCAACAACAAAACCAAACCAACCAAACAAAAAACCCTGCACCAAAATCCACCAAAAACTTATTTGATGAGGTATCACATGATTAAAAACTGTATTTCAGGATTATAGCACTAATACATCTTTCTTAGAAAGTAAATTGGATTTTTACAGTTCACCTCTAATGTGACACCTTAGGAACACTTAAATTCTAAATAAAGGGCAGTAATATCCAATGGAGGAATATAATTATTTGTTCCAGCAATGTCACAAGTATATGTCTGATTCTAATAATGCACAATATTTGAGTTGTTCTATATCTCCCTTGTAACATACAAGTACTATTATATCTGTGATATCACTATTTGGTTTCATTTAATGTTCTAACACAGTCGCATGTACAAGCTATCACAATGAAAAGACTTAGCAAAAAAAGAAAAAAATCCCAGATTTTTCATGCAGATCAAAGATTTTTATCTATTTGGTATATGTGTAATTTGTTCTGAAAACCTGTAAGCAATTAAAAACTAAAGCAAAATGCACTGGCACTAAACATGCTGGATTAGACAGTGTGATACGTGGCTGTGGAAGGTGAGATTGCACTGAGTTTTTAAAAGGAATTGGATGTTTATGTGGATATAAGAATATCCAGATTTATGGTGTTACAGTTGAAAAAACTAGAAGGTGCATATTTGACTGATCCATAGTCATTAGACAAAACCTAATCCAAGATACCAGATGCTGCTTATTGATAATTGTGGAAAGGTTACTGTTTCCTCCACCCATTCTGTATTACTTACCACTGGAGATGGTATTCCAGAGTATATTCCAAGTCTAACTCTTGCAGAGTAACTAAAACAAGAGAAAACACAACCCAAACCTGCCACTGCCATCACTCTCACTGCTGTGTATGTGGTGTACTTTTATGAACAAGAGTCAATGGGAAGGAGCACCCCTATATTATGCAGATATACTCGAGGCTGGAATAAAAATTGGTGCAGAAATAACATTAAAGACTACATTCTCAGGTATTTTATCTGTGCTATCAGGTTAAACTGATGGCCATGTTGAGAAAAGCACAGAAATTGAAGGACTGCTTCTTTGCTGGATTCTTCTCACATTTTGTCCTCCTTTTTTTGAACTGTGGCCTGTTCCAGCAAAGTTGCCTAAAATGCCTTCAAGGCTCTGCAGAGAGATCTCAGTGTTCAGCTCGGTTTCATCATCAGCAGAATCCTTTTCCACAAACAATGAATACTGCAGTATTCATTGCCAGGGGCAGAAAAAAAAGTCTATTTTTGTAATAGCCTGAGGTCCCCTTCCACAGCAGATCAACCTTCATCATTTTCTTTTCTGCAGTTTTTTTCTGTCTTGCTGTTTCATTCAGTTATGTGACAAACCTGTCTCTTGACATGACTGCTGGAACTGTGTGTGACATCTCACATCACCCACCATGATACCTGACCAAAAGATAGTTTGCTCTGATATTAAAAAAATTGAGGCTTCTAGACATAGGTTTAGGAAGAAAAGCATATTTATCCCATTTACAAGCCTTGTAAAGCATTTTCCACTCAGTGCAACAATATATTAAATAAAAAGAGCATTCAGAAGTAAGCGGGAAATTATTCATGCTAACTTCAATTCATTGATTAACAAAGCAAAACAGAGTGTTAGGCAATCTGAATTTATCTGAATGTTACATTCAAAAGACAAGATTTAGGGAGACCCTACCCTTTGTAGAAATTATAAAAATTAATACAGACCAGTTCCTTTTATTGAAGGTCAGTTTTCAGGATGATTTTAAAATGGTAACAATAAAAAAATCAAAAGTTGCAAACAATTTTCTTTGTTATCCCATTTCTTTGCACAGCATTGGTATAACTATGAACATAATGAAAATCTTAGGTTAAAACCAACAAAAATAGATACATATTTCACAAGGAGAATAATAATCATAGCACTTTTTTATTTACTAGTGCTGGTTACACAGATTGATCTTATTTAGCAAAAATGGGATACAACTGATAGTAAAGAATGTTTTTTTTTTCCTGTAATGAATTGCAAGGTTAAACACATCCAACTTTTTCTTTCCAGTTTTCCAGGAATATGGTAATAAGTTAGACATTTATATCTTGTGATTTAAATTTCTTTTCATTGTCTTTAATCCCTGTAAACTGGAACACACCCAAATGGCCTATAATGATATGGATTTTCTGTGGAGAATGGGAGAAGACAGGTTATTAATAGCTTTAGTTTTAGGAAGTGATGCGACTTCAGTCTCATTGTCCCATAATATGAAAATCCAAAAACAAAACATGTAAAAACACACATTTGGTGCACAAGAACATCTTGTGTACACAGCATCATCTTGTGCACACAACATAAACAATCCCTGAGGTGTATTTACGACATGTACTGCTGTATATGCAGAGTACTATGCAAATCCTAGCCAGCCATGTCTAGCTAAAAGACAGCATGAACTCGCTGAACAGAGGGCTGAACCTGTTGTATAGGATGTGGAACAGAGGAACAGAGTGCTCTGGTGATCACAGTCTGTGTAAAGCTCCTAAAAGATCTGTAAAATGCAAATTGCCTTCAGCCAGTGTGCCCTGTAACAGATTTGGATTATGAAATGATACACTACGTGACACTGTAACCTTGACCAGTTCAGAGGAAGGAGCAAGCCTACACACTGCATGTTGAAAGCAGAATAATTCATTCAAATTACCTGCATTGCAGCTGAGCAACTGTTAAACTCTGAAATCCTACAGCCTTTAATGCTACCTCCCAGCCACCTAGAAAGCCAGTTGTCACAAGATCATATAATTAATTTCTCATGCAGTACACTGGAGACAAATTACTGTCAGTGATCAGTACTGCAGTTTCTATCATCTTCTAGAACAAAAGAAACAGGTTTGGAGTGTGTTTTTTCTTTTTTTTTTTCTCTTCCCTCTAGGGGAGGAAAACAGTTAGAGCTTTGTCAGCCTTTTTGGCCATGAACCTTAAAGAACTCACTTAGTTTAGCAGCCTTAATATCTTTGCAGCACTATAAATAAAGATCTGTTTTCCCAAGGTAGGAGGCATTTCAGGAGCAGATACAGAAGAGAGAATAAAAAAAGAGTGAGAAAACAAACAATGATGGTTCAAACTAGGCAATCACCAGCCTAAACCCTTTGACATTGAGGCCAGGAGCTTCTATAAAATTATCATTTCATTGAAAAGGAGAATTATATTTGATATACACTGAGGTAGCTCAGACAGAGAAATTGCATGGCATCTTTCTTAACAACATCAGTGACCTTATTTTGCCAGGTTATTTTAAATTAAAGGATCCAGACTTAACACAACAACTGCTGGCAGTTGTTCCTCTGCTTTTATTGATGATTCAGAAGGAAATTCACAGGGAAATTGTCTGGCTAAGATTTTTTTTTAAATTTTGCTTCCCATCACAAAAGGCTACCTGCACTTTCTGTAAGATGAAATCCCCTACATTTGCTTTACAAGAAAAAATGTCCCTCACTCTTGCTTCTACTCCTGTACTGCTTTATATTATTGTGCAACACAAGGATTGATGTGTTATGCTTGCTCATTTTCATGTCCATGTTTCAACCCTGTTCCCATGGGGTTCACTGCTTGCTTTTCAGTAGATTTGCCCCTAAGAGCAGCAGGGCTTCAGTATTGCTGCAGGCTTCTAACATTACAGCCCTACAAATGTCAAATGGTGTTCTGGTGAAGCCTGCTGGCTCATTTGCTTGGATCTTCCCCTCCAGGCTCTTTTTAGCTTTCTCTTCTTTTTTCCTCCTCCCTCAAGAGCCTGATGCCTGGCATATTTCCCAACTGCATTAGTCATGCCAGAAGCAGAACCGTGTATCCTCAGTTGAGCTGGTTCCACAAGCTGCCCAAGAGCCCTTATGAGACCAACAGACCATACAGCTTTGATAATTTTGCTAGAAATACACTGTTTATGGATGGGGAAGCAGTAATTGTGTATTTCAAGTGCTGTTTCTGAGCTTTTAATAGTGATAACTTCAAATTTTTTGGTGTGAAAAAGAAATGTAAGATTATTTTTAAATATTTTAAGTTCTTTGGACTTCAAACAGGCTTTGAAAATCCAGAACCTTATATTTTTAAGTGCAAAACTAGTTGCATTCAGCTGTCAGCATACATGCTATCCCTCAGGAGACACCCTCTAGCTTTTATGTTATAGGTATGTATATTAAAGTTAGTCAGAAATCTGGAAAAAAAAAATCAAAAACCTTTTCCCAATAATTTTTTATTTATCACCTCTTTATCAGGAAAAAAAATCCTAAGGATTTGGGGTTCATAAATAAAAAACATAAACCCTATGTAGTATTTCTCCCCACATTGCTGTCTCTAAAGGTATTTGCTTGAAAACTTCATGGTACTGGCAGAGAAATAGACAATATGCAGATATGTGAGTTAGAATCTTGCACTAACCTCTGCTGAGCTTCCATGACTTCTATAAATGAAGTGGAAATATTTCCACAAGCTTAAAGTCCACCTTACCAAAATTGGTGAGCAGGACAGGAAAGAGGACAGGAGAAAGAAAAGTGGGCCAAGAATATACATGCTTGTCCATTCAGAGGCCTGCTGGAAACAACATAAAATGTATTAACACAATTTTTAACATCTGCATTTGCAAACAAGAAAGAAAAAAATATTGTGTATGTGGTTTAACTTTCAGATAATGGAAGATAAAGAAGATGGTATGGGGAGGCCAAAAGGGTTGCGGGAAGTTGTCAGAGTTGTCCATCAAAGATGCTGTCAGAGCACCACAACAATAAACAAATCTGTTTGTGTGAATTAGCCACACTAGAGACTGTCTTCATGCACATGCTATATAGAAAACCCAGAAATGTCAGGGCTGTTGCTAAATTTTATTCTAAAAATATCTTCTAGCCATTTTCCTAGTAGGAAAAAAATATTATTTGGAAACATGAACCAGTGTAAAGCAATTGCTAAAATTTTATTTTGATCTTTTCAGGAACCTGCATCTGATCTATGCAGAATCCTTTGCCCTGTGTCATCATATCAGTGCATGTCACACTAAGTGATACAACTAGCACTTGTCATCTTATATTTCTTCTTTAAGCATCTCTCAAGAGAGAAACTTTCACAAAAATAAGAGAGCTGAAGAAATATGTTTGGTATCTTGACTGGAAGTGAGTGCTGCATATTTCAATAAGTTCTGAAAAAGCTCTGACTCCTCCAGAAACAACAAAAGTGGTTTTAAAGTTGGGGTATCTGGGTCTCTGACTGCAATGAGACACAGTTCTGTGTTGAAAATTTCTAAATAGTACAAAATTTCTAATAGTACAAAATGCATAAGGCTGAGAGCTTATCACATTGCCAAGATCACACAGACCATTGTAAAATAATATTTTGTCTGCTTAGAAATTTTGGTTATTGGAAAATTTTTGTGGCATTTTTTAAAAAAATGTTCTCTTCATCTATAAGCCATAAGCAGCAATGCAAAAAGTTACACAACTGAATTCCAATCTAGAGCCTGAGCACCAGTAACAATTCTTCAGCTAGTACCAAATTACAAAAAGCAGGAACTTGTGTCTGTGTCTTCTACATGTTCATAAAGAAGAGAATGATGAGGAAAGAGTTTTTAAAAAATATATCATTTAGGAATAGGAATCTTTTCTTCTCAAACTTACAAGGTTTCCTTTTTGTAAACAGGAAGAATTAGAGGTCTGGGTGAAAGAAGATTGTGCAGCTCTGGTGGCATAGTTCCCATGGCTGGCATGCTGCCATGAATGGGTGCAGTCCCTTCCTGAAGGATGGGCTCGGATGGCAAGGCGGGAGTTTTTTCCCTTTTTGTGGAAGAACAGTGAGAATATGAGGAGCTCTGCCTTAGGAGGGGCGATGAGCAAACTAAAAAGCTGGTTGGTCAGGATTAATGGGCAGAAAAACATGGGCAACATTGTGTTGGCCGCAGACTCACCAGTCAGGAGGAAGAAGTTAGTGAGGCCTTCTTCAATCACTGGAAGAAGCCTTGTGCCTACAGGTCCTGGTCCTATATCTGCTGGAAGAACACACAAATAAGACAGAAAATTTCTAGAGTCCATTGATATCAACATCTTGGCACAGGAGACTGCAGAACTGAGGAGGGAATTGCTCTGCTGGACTTGATAGCTGGTACTTACACACCAGAATGAACTTGGTGGGGATAAAAAGGCTGGATGCAGCTTTGTTGTGACAAGTGTGAAATGATGGAGTTTGGGATCCTGAGAGGAGGCAGAAAAAAAGGAAAAAAAAAAGAATAAGAGGGCAGACTTTGCTCTGTTCTGTGATCATCTTGGATGAGTGTAAAGAGATAGGACTGGAGAGTAATTTTTTTCTGGTAGTGCCATTTTCTCTTCGCATCAAGAAAAATGATCATTCAGCAATCAGGGATGTCTATGAACCAGAGTAAAAACCCAAAGTATGAAAAAGATATTACAAACTCTCCCAGGGCAGGTAGTTCCTCCTAATCTATAACAAAAGAGAGGACATCTTACTGTTTGAGGTTTTGAAAGATTGATTTTTTGGTGGGTTGGTTATTTTTGAGGTTTTATTTCATTTTGCCTTTAGGAGGAGGAAGAAGAGCAGAGTTGTAACTTGATTCAATTTCCATCTGGGTTTTTTTGTTTGGTTGGTTTGTTGGTTGGTTGGGTTTGTTTTTTTTTTTGTTTTGTTTTGATGCTTTGGTTTATTTGCTTCCTTATTTGGGATTTCCATTTATTTATGGTATTATTTGTTGGTTATGTCGTCATATTTGACTGTAGCTTCCCTTATGAAAGATAATTTCTGGAATAAAGAAAAGATGAGTGGGAATAATTTCCTTTTATTTCTTGAAATATTTCATATCCTGCAATTAGTTGATAGTGCTAAGAACAGCAGTTAAGCTCTCTTCCCCTTGCCTATCCACCCCTCATTTCCTGCACTGTCACTCTCATTTATAGCAAGAATTAAAAATAATGATAAACACAGAAGATTAATAATTAATAAATTAAATAACTAGCATTAAAGACTGGATGGAGATGTTTTACGAACTGTGAAGAAGACTAATCATTTTTAGTGACTGAAAATTCATGTTCGCTTTTTTTTGTCCTAATGAGAACGTTTCTAAGTCACTGAAGCTACATCTCAGTTAAAAATATATCAAGGGAAAGTTATTAAGCAGTTTCCTCTTGTCAGTTTCATAGCATTCATAATCTCTGTTAAATTTATCACGCTGTTAAAATAGCAGTGGGAAGACACAAGAAATAGTTTACTGAGACAATTCCACTGCAAACAATTAGACTTTTAAAGAAAAAGCTTCTGTGAAATGGTTGGTTTTAAACAATCAGCTGAATAGTTATTTCCTGTAAAATCTTGATGAACTGCACCTTGAAGACTATTTCTGCTAAGGACTATTCCCCAGCAAACTCCATATTTCATTTTTTGCTCCTGACTTGATTTTTGGTGTGAAATAAGAAGACACACATTAAGAGAGGATATTTTGGGACATTTTGAGTAGAAAATGGTTTTTTTTATGCATTTTTTTCCCAGGAAATATGCTTCTGATGAATTATCCTGTTGTCTTAATAAAGAATTATTAGATTCTAATGGCAGGTTTTTTTAGAGTTTTGGGTTTGTCAAATAAATCTGAGAATCTGAATCCAAACACTTGAAAAAGAAAGGCTAGCATTTGATTTTTATATACGTTAATATTTTTGTTGGGATAAAAAAATTCAAAATTTAGACAAAAATGGCAACAAAGCATCCATTTCTAAACAAGTGTTTTTGTTTCCTGTCCCTCTCTCAGCACGTATTGATATTTATGCTATAAGAAGCAGTAAACCGTAAAGATTTCACAGGGAAAAAAGCAAAAAAAACCCAAACCCAACAACTTTATTTTTTTGTCCAATATCATTGGATATTGGACAAATATCCAGATTCCCTGTCCAGATCGTTTGGGGAATCCCAGTTATCAGATCTCTCTGAGTATACATCTGTGCAATGTCTATCAAACACACCTGTACTTGCTATTGTGGATTGCATTACCCTTTCTTCTATATTTTACCAGAGCAAAGCTTCTGAAGCAAGGTGCAGGGCCTCATACATGCAGGCTTTTCTAGTCTCAATTTAGAACAGGAGTGTCAAAAAGATACATCCTTATGTCTTCAACTCATTCTGCCTTCCAGAAAGTAACTATTGTAGTTTACAAGGCCAACCCAGGCATTTTACGCAGTAAGTTTATGTAAGTAGAGTTTTCCACATTTTTCTTCCTATGACTCTTACACACACATGCTTTCCATAGACTAAACAACTTCATGGATTTCATCTTTTTTTATTTTACAAAATGTGGAATGTAGAGTTTGAAGGATGATATGGTGCAGAAATTTTATTATTTTTTTTTGTTTAGAGGGTCACATGAGCATGTGCATTCACTAATTGCAAGCACTGATCACTCAGTTTTAAAAGGTACTACATTTATGTGACTTGATGAGGGAAAAAAATTAACAAAAGGTTAAGGTGATGTTTAGATAGAAATAAATCTAATCAATAGCATTCAGAAAGTGAAAAGCTGGTTCTTGCTAAGATTTTACTTTGAAAACTGCAGATTTGCATGTACTAATTGATATACACAGACATTTTAAATATTACTGGAAATAAAAAATAGTAAGGAAAACTGTAGTATGTAATACTGGAATTTATGTATTGATTTCTAAGGAATAATTTTCACTTTTTTCCTTAAATTTAAGCTTTAGAGAAATATTCATTTTAGATCAAAAATGAGTTTCATTGGATGCTAGTTATTTTGGGAACCTAAGTTCTTCCTGTGTTGTTACTCAGACCTGCACAACAGAAATATCTCTATTTTCCCCTGTGGGGTGCTGATTTAAATCAGTAACCTACACTGCAAGGATGAGCTGAGCATGGCCAGAGAACCTGTCACACTGGTGGTGGTGTGACTGCCACACACGTGTGTATCTGCATGGTTGGGGTGCAGGCTCTGCCAGACTCCAGAGACCTGTGTGCTGTGCCTTTCTCCCTCTGATACATGTTCTACCTCCAAAGACGATCTGAGTGTCAGAGCAAAGATAAGTTTGTAGTTAAGGGAAGCCATCTCATGATCCTGAACTTAAAGGGAAGTAGCTTTGCAAGGTTCTCATTTCTTGGACTAATATTCTAATGAGAAAACTGTAAATTCTAGAGTCTCTCTTCATCTTATTTTGAAATAAGAAGCTATTGTTTGAACTACAGGGGAAGACTGAAACTAATGTATTTGAGGTTCCAACTATGAATTCAAGTCTCAGATTTGCAAATATGTAGAGACAATTTTATGACTGCTGAGAGGTTAGGATTCCTCTCCATCCTTACTTTTTAACTCTCAGCAAGCATCAAATAATTTACTTGGTGTCTTCCATCTCACCCTCATTAAATTCCAGCAGAAAGATTGCTGAACATTCATTTGCTATTACATTTTTCAGTTACTAGTAATAAATGCTGACATTGGTGGCTTTATATTAAAATCCTGAATACAATAAAATTTTATGGAACAGCAAGGTCATTAATTTAGGAGTTATTACAATAGTAAGCCATCAAGATATATGGTATCTTTATAAAATTATCTATCTGACCAGGCTGGTAAAACCAGTACTGATTTACTCAGCTTATTTTGCCTAAGTACCTAGGTATGGCCTGCATTTTCTTTTGATTTTTTAATGTATTTGAATTTCTAGTTACATGGTAAACCTTTGTATCCTTCAAGAAATGGAAACTATAGGGTAAAAACTGGCTTCACAGGATGCAGCTGGGATATTTGGAAAATCCTTTTTTCATTTTTGACAACCTTAGAGTGAAGAAAATTGAAGTACTATGTTTAAGATAATTTTAAAAAGACAGTTGGCTACAGACTCCCAAATTGGTACAGATTCTATGTTAATACACCATTAATATATTCTATTCAAATAGTTTACATTATGTTAATTTCTAAAAGTCAATAAAGAACCTCAGAGGAATATTGATCATTGAGATACAACTATCTTGGGGATATTGACTGGTATGCCAAGAATGGGTAGAAGAAAAATGAGCCAATAAAGATGAGTATCACTGTTTTTTGGTAGAAGAGTGAGATGTTGCTACTAATAGACTCTTTTAAATGAAGAGATTTCAAGAGAAAAAACAAAACAAAACAAAAATCCCCAAACCAAACAAAACTAAAAATCCCATGGAACAAACTCCACCGTAGTTAAAACAGACAGCCTGTCAGGCTCAATACTGAAACTGCTATAAGGAGGTAGAACTCTTTTCCCCAAGCATATCTTCCATTAACATTAGATGATGAGTGATAACTCTTCCTTTCTAAAGTTGTTCTCTGATTCTAACACTAGTGAAGAGAGAGAAAAGCGAAAAGTGAAATTCTGTGCTGAAGCCAGACAGAGTTTTGATGGGCTTATGGCATTAAATGAAAGATTAACAGGATTTTAGGGAGAAATAGGGCGCATTTTATTACAATTAAAAGCTTAGTTTACAGAAAAAATAATGAAGCCAGTAAACGTATCTTTTCTTGTTTGAAAGATCATTCCAAGTGACAAGAAATATCTTATGACTTCACATACCAAAACAAAAAGAAAAAAAAAACAAAACACCAAAAAACCTCTACCCAACCAAAAAAACCAAGAATTCCTTTAGTTTCGAATAATACAAGGGGAAACTGCAAAACCACTTATAATTTTAAATAGCTTAATGACTATGATTTATATACTGTTCTTTACTTTGCTGCTAAAGGGGCAGGACATTTATTTATGTTCAAACACATTGAGTAGGTAATGTAAGTAAAATACTCAAATTCTTTTTTCTCCATTTGATTCTCCTACTTTTCTGCTCTTTTTATGACTTTTTTGCATGCGATGCCTCATTTCATTACATATGGTGGATGTTATCTTGAAGATAGCAGGGTCCATCCCTGTCATACCCTCAAAAAACTCATCAAAATCTTTCTTTATTTCTGCCTGTGACTTATTAACAACACTCAGTATTGTTAGTTATAGCAGCATTACACCATTGATATTTGAGAGAACAATATCACGCAAATAAAGAGCAGTATGTCTTATTCACTGCTTAGAGTGTGAAGGAGGAAGGAATATTTAGTTAATATGGCTCAGGAAATGGGATGGGGAGAGGAAATCTTTCAAAGAAGCTTTCTCCAATACACCTTATTTCAGTTTTAGCTAAAGTCATCCTATGTTAGTCTCTGTCAGTTTAGAGATAATCAGCAAAATCCCCAAATCATTACATCATTTTCTTGATAATGACTAACCTAGACTGGTTTTGCTTTGGGTAGTAGTCTTTGAAAATTCCATTGCCTTACATGTACACACACATGCACCCCTGCAAAAATATACTCTCATATACAAGTCTGTGAGAAACCTTTCTACTGAGACTCCCCAACAACTAAATATATCAGTTATTCCTGTAATATATCAAAATCTTCACATAAGGCTTGTACAGCTTGAGTGCAATCTAGCAAGCATGTTCAGATAATAGGCTGACATATTATATTGTTTCTTTACTTTTACAGATTACAATAATGCCTTTTCATTTAAATTCTTCATATTCCTTAGGTTTCGTATACAGTTGCTCACTGCATCTTTTTATCAATTCTTTAAACGTCCTCTGTATTTCCAGCTCTATCTATACCAACTAATACCTCTGTCGGAGATTTGCACAGTATTGATTAGATTCCTTGACATATTGCCTGTTTTTTTCTTCTTGAATCTATTGGAGATTAAGCTGTCATTTCTGTGGCTTTATATTCTCTACATTTTGACATGTAGCAAATTTGCCTTGTCTTAGCTTCATTGAGTTATTAAATTTCTTTAATCTTTTCCATCAGAAATGAAATTAAATGGTTTTTTTTCTTTGCCATTTGAATGGCATGACACAAAAGCAAGGTATTCACAGATTTTTGTGCCTTTTTTCACTGTGTATATATTAAGATAATATACAGATTTCTACTTTAAATAAAGAGATGTGTGTATATATATATATATATATATATATATATATACGAAGTTCTCATATCTCAATTTCATTACATTGTAAAGTCAGATTTATAAATAAATTACAAACAGTAATAATGCTTACAGAGATGCACTAATTTCTTTACAATCACATGGGAAAATTGCAGAGAATAAAAACATAGTTTGATATAATTTACAAGGGAATATGTCATAAATTTATTATTGGAACTTTGAATTTATTAAGAGAATTCACATTAAATAGGAACAGAAACAAAAAGTAGATATCTAGCTTTAGAGCTACCACTCTGAATCCAATCCTGAAGTGAAACAAAAGTAAACAGAAGTTACTGAAATTTCAAAATCATGCATATCATGTTTTATATGAGAAGGGGAGGGCAGAAATCTAGCACATATTATAAATGATCCATGAGAGATACATGAATCCAAGCGGCTCTGAACCTCACGACTCTAAAAATAATACAGAGAACAATAAGTCTCAAACGTTGGAAAACAGGTGTGCCTGCCAGGACTGACAACTTCTCAAATGCTCTCCACTACTGAGCTAATGTCACGTTGAGCAACAAATTCAAACTGCTCAGAGACTGCTTTATTTACACTGAAGTTACTGCGGAGCTGGCAGTAGCTACCAGTGCAGCTGTGCAGTCTGGCAAGGCAGCACTCCACTGTGCCCTTGCCTGTCTGGAAGTCAAGGCACATCAGCACTCTCTGAATGTGAAAGGTTCATCCAAAGTGAAGGATTCATAACGCAGCATAAGTAAGAAGTTCCTGGGTCCAAACAATATATTAGCAAGAGCAGTGAAGGCTTATAAGACAATAAACAAAGTAATAGAACAAATCAGATCCTTTATAAACAGGTACTGCATACACAGAAAAGTTAATTTCTTGACCAATAGTTCCTGACATAATTTTAAAAATAACTATATAACAACATCCTCCCTCTGCGCACCAAAGCTACACAGAAAAGAAACCCCAAACCACTCAAATCTAGAAGCAAAAGTTAGTTTGACCTATGTTGTGGCTAAATTCATATCACTGACTGGTTTTCAAATAAATTCTGTATAAGAATTTTAGGACTTATTTTAGGTTTACCATTGGTCATGTAGATTAACAGTCATGACCACTGTCTACAGAAATTGTTACCACTGCTAACACCATGCTAAAATTGTATTTACAAATGATGCCAAGTTAGGATGCACATTTGAGACTCAGAATGTCATAAGGCAGAAAAATTCCTTAGTCACTGTATTTAACAGTTCAGAAGTTTTGGGTCTCACTGATGAACAGCAGACTTATCAATATTGGCAAAACCAGAAATGGTATTATACATTGGTATTACACATCCTGAGCCTTGACTTATTTGGCTCTCCTAAATTATCTTCCCATTATTGCTCAATATTTCACACAAAGAGGATTCTGCATAAACAGTGATTGGTTTCCAAGAATTCCATAAAGCCAGCAAGTCAGTTGTTCTTCTGTCAGAAGAGTGAGATGGAGTGCCACTAAAACACCTACTCTGTGTCTGAAATACATAGAGCTGGCAGCATTGAGGGAGCCTCAGCAAACTGAGAGTAACCCTGTTCCAGCCTGAGAAAGAAGTTAGTCTTTTTGTTTCCTGATTTTATCACTTTTTGAGTTACCTCACTGTCTACAGTTTTCCAGCCTATTTGAAATGAAAGAAATGTGTTTTGTTCTTTTATTTCATGAGTTTCCTACAGGTGTCATGGTATGTAGTTGAGAGAAAAGACAAAATGAAGAAAAAGCTAAACTCAAATCCAAACCAAACAAAACTCAAAACAACCATCAATATAATATTTTAGTTCTTAGCTAAATTTGAGGAACACCCCAAGAACTTAAATGCACAGTATTTGACTGCTGATAACCAAATTCTAGGCTGTGACAAGGAAGCTGACAAATACCAGACCCTTAGCTGTACAGCTGTTCAAAAAATGGAGAGGGAAAACCAGAGAATCATGAATTTAGTTGTAGGAAGACCATGGCAAAATCTTATTTTTATATTTATTAATGCTTCTTCCTTTGCAGAATGACTTGGGGTATGAGCTGTGGGGAGGGGTACTGGGTATTTTGTGGAGAAAGTACCTCATGGTACACCACAACTGCCTGGTCAGAATTGGTGACTTCCAGTTTAAAACAGGTCTCCTTTGACCAGTGATTTGGCTGGCACTGCCCAGCATGTATGCATCCATTGGTTATACTTCCAGCAAGCACAGCCAGGGCCCATCAAATTTTAAAGTATAAGTGATAAAAGTACACAGTGTACACTGATAAAAAGTGTACAGTGATAAAAAACACCTATCAATTTTCAATCTACATAATTATAATATTTCACAGTGTGTAAATATTTTTTATTATGCCTGAAATCTTTGCCAATTCTCAACATCTGTAAGAATCTCAAAATTTTGACCTTAAAACTGCACATTCTTTAACAGTGTCGCTTTATAGGACCTTTACAAAAAATCATATCCTAAGGAACAAAATATATACTGTTGTTTTACTCTTTGTGCTTTCCTTTTTTTATTAATATACATGTTAGATATTTTTTTCCCCGGGGTAATTTGTAGCAGAATATAACACTCCACTTTGTCTCTCTGTGGGTACATTGCTATTACTGTAGTACTTTCAAAGACATCTAACCACAGCAGTGTAGAAAATTATGCTTGATATTTGAGAACAGTTTTCATTCATATTAATTTATCCCTTCAATTCTCTTGTGAAAACAATCACGGTGAAGACAAACCACTGAGTGATTTAGTTTAAACCACAGGTGCACCAAATCTTTTTACTCTGCCTGCAGAGAGATCTTTGAATATCCCAATATCCATTTCAGCAGCAATAATTGGTTTATAATAGCAGCCTTGGACAAAACATGCACAAAGTTTTGAAAACAGTTTTAAAAAAATCTGCTATTTATTTTATGGAGTTGTTTAAAAAGACATCACTATGTTACAAGCTTACTTGATTTGGTATATAAGACTTTCATTCAGATTTGCTATAACATTGAAATAGCCTCTACAGATAATTCTGGAAAGGCAATGTACTGTCACTTTTCTTCTTGTCCTGCATTATCCATCTTGAAAAGGCTTCAGCTCTTGAAACATTTTAAAGAATATTTTGGATTTGGCTTTACTTAAATCTACTACAGAGAAGACATGCATAGTTAATCTATCCCTATCTTGTTTCTGTAATGGTATTGAAGTTCATACCTGTTTTAAATTATTTTCCAATTTGTTTGCACTTTGAAAATACCCTTAGAAAGCACAGGATGAAAAATAACCTCTAAAAAATTAAGAAACAATTAAATAACTTTGATTTCACACTGTAACTCTTCTCTACCTTTGAATGTATAGAAATTTGCTTGAATTCTAATGTACCAGATATAAGTTTATCTGGAATTTGTTTTTAATTCACATTAAAAAAAGTTATATAGAAATATTTTGTCTTTTCCTCCACCCCAGCTCCTTTCCTCCCAGCTTCCCAAGCTTGAAACCTTCAAACAAATAAGTAGAATGCATTTCTTGGACAAAGAATAATCAAGTAATATCACCACCAAGAAGTAGAAAGGGAAGAAGCTGAAATTTCTTCAATCTTTATGAAAAATAGATTTCAAATGTTTTTTTATCTGTATTATAAAATTATTATGAAGACCAAAGAAAACTCTTGCAACAATTCTTACAAAACCTTCCCATGTATTGCTAAAAATGTTGCAGTAACTTCAAATCCTAAATAACAACAACTAAACAGACTGTTTTATAAGTTTTATAGTAATACCAAAGTTGGCACAGTAGTCCATACTCTTTTCAATAACAGTGCTGATAAAGTGAAAAGTTCACTAAATCTCTGGCTATGAGAGAAAATCTGTATGTTAAAAAAGTATAACGAAACATATTGTTTCATTACCTCAGTATTTTTTTCTCTAGTACATCCCCCATTTTGGCAAAAAGAAAGAATAGTTTTATAATCTTACTTTAGTAGAACTGAATTGTTTATATTAGAAGGCATTAAAGTGTTACCTAACCCAGGTGTTTGTTTTTTGTTCAGCACATATACTTGAAGTCTATGGCTGATTTACAAAACTGTTGCTTAGAAAATGTCTGTCAGCGCCCTTCAGATGCAGACTGAGTGGGTTCTGGTAGATACTAACTTGTAATCAAGCTGATATTTTACATTAAGTGACCTATGAATGTGGTACTCAAGATCAATTTCATATTTCTACTACTTGGTCATGATACTATTACTTAATGTTGCTCAGAAATTCTTTAAGAGATTAGGTTTTATGGACAAAAAATTTGTATGTATTTGAGAAAATATTCAGATATAATTGTGCAATTAACTACATTTTAAGGAAATCTCAGCACAGTACCCAAGGCTGTGTTCATAAATTCCACAGCCTAATGCCTTTTTTAACAATTTTGCGGACTAGCTGTAGTGCTTATTCAAGGTGAAGAATAACATCTATTTCATCCTCTGTCTAAGACTTTTCATAATAAGTCTTGTTCAGAGCAAGAGTTATTTACAATTTAATGAAACATTTTTTGAAGTCTAAAGTTCTTCTTTTTCCTCAGCAAATATTTGCCTTTAAATTTTACCAGGTGCAACTGCATTTCCCAGTGATGTTTGGAAAAATCCTATAACACCACGTCTTAAAGGAATCTGTTTAAAGCATAATTCTACCTGTAACTATTTAAAAGTGTCATTAAACATTGTTAATAATAACAAGTCTGAGTATCAGAACCTTATGCATATCTTTCTATTTGCACTTGCAATTAACTTTAATCATGCTGTTTAGCTGTATTTTTAGGAAATGTCTGTCTATTAGCTCTTGGTGCATACCTTTAATGTTGTATCCCACTGGCAAGTGACAAGACTGTTCTAGACAAAAAAAAAATGTTCCATCATAAGCATTCTTTCACTGGCAACTGTAATGCCTCAAAATGTTTCACTTTCAAGTGAAATATATTTTAAGTATGAGCAAATTTTTATAGCAAACTGGGTAACTTAGCAAATTCAGACTCAATTCAAAGTTGAGAAAAATACATTATGGTCCTATCATAGCACACTGATGCCCCATGTCATACATCATGGTATTTAATCCTATATCTATTTCCTGGGGTTTTTTTGTTGGTTGTTTTTTTTTTTTTTTTTTTCTTGAGAGGTACAAGAAAAGTTCATTAATACCAACTCTGGTTTTAGAACTTCTCTTTTAACTAATCACATCTTGATGTAAATTGTAATAAAAATTACATTCTGACTGATAGTCTCTCTTTAGGAGAAAAGGAAAATTTAATTTTTTAAACTTTCTTTTCTATTCTTATTATGGTCCAAATTATTAAAATATTTTGAATTTGGCATATTTACTAACAGAACAAATTTTCATGTCAAAGACAGTGATGATGAAATTGTAAAAAAATTAATTTGAGTGATAAATTAAGAATATATTTTTTCTAATTGCTGCTTGTATTTAAAGCAATGCTTTTGGAGTCTAAGAATCTCTGGAAAAGTTCACTCTTTTTTATATGTTCATGTTTATGTATATATGGTGATGTATTTATATATTTCTCACTATCATAGGACATATCAACAGTGTATGAATAGTCTATTGAAGACTATTTTTTACTCTCTTCTTAAAAATAACTGTTCTTCAAACCTAATAACGAGAAAGTACATGCTTCCTTTAAGAGTTGTTAGCAACCTTGTATTTTCTTTTCAATAAAGAAAAAGACCAAGATAAAATATAGCTGTTTTTATATTATGTTTAGCTTTAACATTCTTCAGGCAAATTTTATTTAAGTTTCATAGAATGCTCTATCTCTCATGAAAGAAAAAACTTATATTTGATATATTTCTTTTCTAGTAGATACAGATAAAAATCTAATAAATACTTTTAATTGTCATAAAATTCACATCGATAATTTTGACAATGCTTACCCAGAGATTATTTTAGAGGCTAAATTTGCAGTTCAATAAGAGAAGACATTGAAAATTTAGATTGAAAAGTAAAGTAACTCAGACTGATGAAGGTGTAATGCAAATGTGTCAAAACAATTTTTGAGTCTGAAGCATAATAACAGAGGATATAAGCATCTGGAATTACAGATTCTCTTATCCTATAAATTATTTTATTTCCCTTGATTGCATCAGATTTACTGTATACATGAGGATTATTATTCTCAGAACATACTATATTATATAAAATCAATTTTGATTCTTATATTCAGAAAATTATCAATATACAAGCAAATTCTTTCAGTTCTTTCAATTCTTTTTTACTTCCATTTTTTACATTCATTAAACTTATTTCAAGCAATTATAGCTGAGCTGTGCATGTAGAAGACAAAACTTTGCAAATAATTTTAGAATAAAAATCATAACTATTTTTCAGTAATATTTCCAGTGCTAGTTTAAGAAAAAACACACACAAACATATTTAAACAGAGGAAATAAGATGTAGCTTTGGTTAAACAACTCATTCTTCTCTAAATACTCAATGCTTCTTTTGAGATTTTATTTTTGAGGCCTTACTGCAAAAAGAGAAGTCCATTGAATCAATATAAAAAATATATCTATGTTCCTAAATGCTCATAGACACTGAACAATATTTATAATAATATTTATGGGAAACACTGAAAATTAATGATTTGTTATTTGAAATTGATTTCTGCAGAGAAATAGGATGTTTTAAAAAAGGTCATTAATGAAAAATGGTTCAAATAATACAGAAAATAAATAAAAATATGTGATTTGTTTATCTCCATTGCTTTTAAACAGAACTAAGACAAGAACTGCAAAAGGTCAAGCATCACATTTAGTTTTAATTTTATTCTGTATTTAGTCACAGAGACAGAAAAAAAGAAAACTTTGAAAAATAAAATTTCCAAGCGATCTTAAAAAATGTTAAGTCAACCTGCCATTGAAAAGGCAGTGAGCGAATTCTCAAGTGCAAATCTTGTAGATCAAACCCAGTTTTGTTTCACTGTGCCATAAACATGACTGTTAATCCTGAAATGTGACAATTTCTTTTCTCAGCCCTTACTTAAAAATTTAACTCCTATCATCATTTAAAAATGCGTAATGCAGTATTTCATAGGAGATAAATCTTCCCTGTACAGTTGATAAGAACTGTACAGGGAAGATAAAACACTTGAGTCCTGAAGCTTGCTGTACCATCTGACAGTGTCAGCTGAAATGAGAACACGACTGTTATTGCCAGTACAGTGGCAGATTCTGTTCTGTTAGTTTATTTTCTGATTCCATTTTGATTGTTATGCAATTGCTTCAAAATGGCAGTAATTTATACTGCACCAAAAAGCATTTGTTCAATATTTAATTCAAAAAATTCTATCCATTAGGTGTTTGGGTTTTTTTTTTTTTGTTTTTTTTTTGGGTTTTTTTTGGGTTTTTTTTGGGGGTTTTTTTTGTTTTGTTTTGTTTTTTGTTTTTTTGTTTTTTTTTTTTAATATTGGTTCTGCTTTTACTCTTCTCACATTTTTTTGACTCCATGATTATTAGAAATAGTGTGACAATATCTATCCTTCTTTGGATAGATATTGTCACACTATTTCTTTCAATCATTTCTGCAAGCTCCTCCTTGTTTGCTTATGATTCATTGTATTAAAAAAAAAGTCCTATCTGTCGAGGTCTGTTTTAATCTTTCCTGTTTCTACCTTTTGCACAGCTAGCCCTTCTCAGCTCAGATCTTACACACTCTGGTTTGTACAGCAGTTCCAATTATCAGTTAAGGAATATACTGTTCTAAGCTGCATGTCTGGACTAGTTTGAAACTTTGCATTTTGATGGAAAAATATTCCAAATGGTTTCACACAGATTTTGTCAGCTTTATCTTTTAAAACAGTTACAAATCCAGCACTTAACAAGATGACTTAGGCTTCTTGGGGTTTCAGCAATTTAATACTTTGGCTTTTAATGTCCAATGTCAGGTACTCATGCAGTCTTGAAATCTCTATTGCTTGGTTGTATCAGAGCTTTTAGATAGGAATTTTCTCTGCTGCTTGTTCTTGAAAGTCATTCAAGCCTTATTTTTTCAGCTCTGTTTTCATATAACTGCATCTGTAAACAATTTGTTTAGAAGCTATTTCTATTTATATATCTAAAAACTTTCTGTGTATACTTAACTGTAAAAAGAATGCAGCTTTTCCTTTTCTTTAATTTGGTTCATGAAAGTTCTGTTTGAGCATAACACAAGCTCTAGGTTCAAGTACAAGCACTTAGTTAAATATAGTCATATGACTTATTAAAAATATGTATATTGATCTAGTACCAATATCCAATTGTGATGGACAAAGACTCTAACAGTTTAAAGTTAGAAAGTGTATGTTTATTGCAACGCTGGGCAGCGTGCAGGGATGAATTCCAAATACACACCTCTGTTTACAGGTGATTCCAGAGTCCTTTTATCTATACAAGTGCTGTATACCCAAAATACAAATGCATAGTCATAACTCTGGCACATCCCATTCCCGGTTTCGTATGGTAATTAGTTCAAAAGCTGTTAAGCATGCTCAGTTTGTTCCTTGAAATGGGTCGGTGGTCCCTTTCATGGGAGGGGTCCCAAAATGAGGAAGTAAATGAAGTCTTCCTCGTTCTGACCTCTTTACATTTTGAATGAAACTATGAGAAATGAACCCTTGGTAGAACTCCCATTCCCTGTCTTCAATTGGTTTCAGAACAGAGGAGACCTACAATGTTCTTATGTTCCTAAAAACTATTTATCAGTTTCTATATTCTTCATATATATTCTTTATATATTCTTATAAACCCAGCTAACCAAACATTATGCTGACAAGCAATCAATTATTAGTTAACTACTAACTCTTAACTTCATCAAGGCCTACCCATTTATTTTAATTAACTCCAATAAAGCTTATCTCTAACTAAAACCTCAGCTCCTCTAAAATCTCTAAATTCCTTAAACTTTATGTCTCATATAAGCAGAATAACCCTACCTGAAATTCCAGTAGCAAAATGCTGCCAGGGAGCAGGGAGAGCTTTCAAAATCAGCTGGATCAACTGGATCCATTTCTTATCTTCAGTGAAGAGCATACATCTGTGATACAAAGATGACTAAAAAGCCTTTTCTTCAGAAATCATCCACATATTTATATTTTGATCTGAATGAAACCTCAACTAATCACCTACTTTGTTTTCAGCATATCATGTGAGTTAAGGTAAAAAATACATGATTATTTAGTTTAGCTATTCATGGTTCACCATAACAAAACGAGAAATAACAAAGAAGCAAGGGAACAAGCATCAGCCATTTTGACAAAGCCTGGACTTAAGGAATTAGTAGGCTGTTATGTCACACTAAAGTTTGCAAATTTTGACTCTTAAGGATAAAAAAAAAAAAAAACTAAAAGCCTTGAATACCATCCAGAAGATAGTTAATATGAGTCCTATCAATTTTATTTGATTTTAAATGTTCTATTTTTAGCTGAACTGGATTGAAGATAAACAGGAAATCTACAGCTTCTTGTATATGGAAAGTCTTGAATAAGAAAATTGTTTGTCTTCCTGGGACTACAAACATTCATGGTGAAACTACGTTTTCTGGATTCTTTGTTTTTACTACATTATGCATGTGCAAACATCTGGTGAAGAGCTAGCTAACTTCAGGAAAAACTTTGAAGATTGATAATTCAAAGGGAATAGCTAGAACTGAAATCATCAAATCTGTAAAGATGCCTGAATTAGGATGAAAATGAACTGAGACTTTTTTATTTAAGCATTTTCGCATACATAAGTTTTAGAGATGAAAGTCTTCAGTGTTCTTTGAAGAACAGAGGGATGGTCTGTTCTACCTCAAAGTAGGCTGGACTCAAAGCCAATCTGCTAATTTTTTAAAATTATCTCTATCCTGACTATAACCATAATGAAAATATATGTAAGTTCTCATCCAGTCTCTCTACTACCAGATTCTCTTTTACTTCAGCACTGTAATCTTTATTTTTTTTTTGTACCCTTAACCTATTTTCAGTCATGGTAGAAAATATGCTCATTTCTTATAATCTTCCAATTTTTTTTCAGTGTTTCTAGTGGAGAATGAGAATGTTCATTCAGATACATCAATAAGGTGATTCTTGAAAACTCACTCACAATTTATGTTATGGGTGAAAGGAAAAAGGATATGTTCTTCCCTTTGCCCTCCTCCTCAACGCTCTCACCTAATGACAGCAACAATTAGGACAGAAACTATCATTTCTCAATTAAATATCATTTGTGGGTCATGTCGTTCCAATATCATTCACAGAATGTTGAGGCCCTTAAAAAAATCACATTAGTTCTACTGGTGGCCTTTTAATAGCCTGAGCTTTTTAACGAGTTATGAATGCTCTCTCTCAAAACCATCTTGTTCAACAGTTATCTCCAGGCACAGATTACTTCCCTGTTGATCTATGTACTCTGACCTTCTAAATGCAGATCTGCTTTTTTAAAGTATCTTTATACTTTTGCATTTTTAACTAATTTCCCATCCTATTTATATGATTTTACAAGAAGGTCCAATTCCAAATATAAGAAATTAATAGAAATTATCCTAAGATTATTTTTTTCCTTCCTTTGTTTGTCTATAGCTATATTTCTTATTTTTTCCTCATGGTTCCCTTTCTTGTTAAGATATAATTTTAACTATCTTGGATGAATGTTATCAAACAAAGATGTTGTCATAGTAATGCCATATGCACATATATATATGTATATATGTATATATATGTATATATGTATACATATGTATATATGTATATATACATACACATGCACACACACACAAACACACACATATATATATATATATATATACACACACACATATATATAACCCCCAAAAGGTTGGTCTACATTCTTCTGAGTAACTACAAAAACAAAGGCATGCTGGACTTGACAGAAAACAATAGGTACTCAGACCAATTCTTTTATTCTTTATGCTTTTCTAAATATTGTCTTTTAAGATAAGTTTTTTCAATGTACAAAATGCTTTTTCAATGTACAAAATGCTTTTTCTTTCTTTCCAGTAGTGTTAAGATTATTTTTTTTTAATCACATACTCTTTAAAGTTTCTCACAAATTATCTTTTTGGTTAAGGTTATTGTGGTTAGATTGTTGACTTAATAACTGAAAATGTACTGGGGCCACTCATTGTCACTGCAGCCTTTTTTCAGACTGGCCCACAGCCATGCCACTAAGCTCTCAGAACCTTGAAAAGTGTGGCTTCAGTAAACTGCCTACTGAGAGCAGCTTCCAGACTATCTCCCAAAGTGTGCACAAGGGTTATTGAGGACAGCAGTTTTAATAGAATAAAAGTGTACTAGGAGCTGCAATTTTCGCCAGTACTGAGTTCTATGAAACTTTTTAATTTATTACTAATGACATAAAAAGTGGCAGAAGCATTCAACAGCCACAAACCACTTAGGGAAGATGGCTTCTTTTTGTTTGTTTGTTTCTTGTAGAATTTTATGTTTGCTATAGAATGAATGTTAATACTGTCTTCATCGGCCAAATCAGCACCTCTGCTGAAAATTCTTCCAGTAGCATTGATGCATACTAAACTAATTGATATAGTTTTTCATGTCAGTAGCTCAGTTTTATTAATTCTGCAAATTCTTTTGCTCTCTGGAAAGTCTCATATACTTAATAGTAGCTTTCAAGAGAGATTTATTGGTAGAGGTTGTTAGAAAAAATAATGCAAAGAAGAAAAGGAGGAAATTGGAGGTTTGCCAGAAGAGAACCACTTGACTCAAGACAACAAAAAGAAAATGAATGAGCAAAGGCAATGTTGCTCATTCCTTGTCTTGCCTTGTAGATCATAGGCATTTTGGATAAAAATTATGTGTTTAGAAATGCAAGTAAATAATGTGTATTCACCAGTCTAAGAAAAATAAGTAATTTGATTGAACAAAACTGGAATATCCAAGTAATACTTTTTATCCACCACTCACTAAGGCTGACAATCACTTGTTTTTAGCTGTCATTAAATGTTAGTGATCTAGATGGAGCTGGCTGTCTGGTGTTCCTCAACAGTGCATGGAAAAAGAAGGAAATAGGGAGAACAAGGTCAAAACATAAGGAATCTTTCATTTTTTACATATTCATATGAAAAGTCGAATGTAGCCTTAATTTCTTTAAAGGAAACTTCAATTTAATTTTAGATTATAGTGTGATAATCCCTCTGCAGATGTATTATGTACAACATAGGTACTAATTATGTATTTAAATCTCATTAGCCTTAATGGAATTTGAGTATGACAATTATCAAGTTGTTGCCTAATGATTAGCTCTGAAATTATTTATATACATATACATATATATATATATATACACTGGCTCATGCTCTGTCCAGATTCCAGATATCCTGAGATATTCATAGTCTGTTCAAGAGACAGACTGAGTTTCCATTTTTTCAGAATTACTTTTGGATGATGATTTTAAGGAACTTAGAAACCAGTAGGAATCAATATTGCTAAAAACAAAACTTTCCAATTTGATCATACCTGTATTTTGTAAGTGAAGCTTTATTTCAAAATGAAAAACTAAATATAGATGTTCATATACAAGACTATACTTTAGTGAATACGTGAAGAATTTTTCTCATGACAAATGTAGCTTTGAATTAATATAATGCAATGATACACTTTTGATCCAAACTTGAATTTTTTGTTTAAGCTATCATTTACTCATGAATTGATTTCTTTCTAGGCTTGTCAGACTAGCCTTAGAGAATTTTAGGTTAGGAACAAATACTATCCAAGGACTGCTTAGTTTAATTGATTTGAAACATAAAGCAGGAACATGACCCTAAATCATGGGTGTTATAATTGCTTTTGTTTTCACTTGTACTGCTGTTTCATTTTAACATTACACTGAGCTCTCTTCCCAGTGGCAATAAAACTACTAAATCATCTGTTGTGACCTTCAATTCCGTTAAAAAAAGCTTCCACTCACCTCAATCTCTAAATACAGGGTTTTTCATGACCCTGCAAGAAAACAAGACGCTAAATGCAATAATACTGTGCTCTTTTATAATTTCATACCCTTTTCTGTTTGCAAGGGAATGACATCAGAAGAAAATTCCCTTCTTTTTTTTTTTAAGAGTTGTAGCTAATTATCTGTTTAACATAGGGTATTCTATTTCTCTGTTTGTGTTTAGTAACAATTTCACAAAAGGTCTGTATGAGGTTGATTAATCATATTTACCCCTTTCTTAAATAAGACTGGATTTAACAATAGTTAGTGACTGATTTTTGGCAAAGTAACTATGTTAGATTAGACAAACAATGACTAGATTGAGTGCCAGCTACAGAAAGCTGAGTACAGTATAATTACTAGTATAGTAGTTATAGCATACTAGTTAAAGCTACCATTATTAATTATACTAGTATACTATAATATAGTACTAGTATATACTAGTATAACTACTATTACTATTATTACTCTTAGTAGTAGTCTTAGGAAATAATTCAGTTATGAAGAAAATTCATCTTTTTCCTAGGCCTTCTAGAACTCTCCAGATAAAGAATTTTACAGGTTGGAGAGCAAAGAATCAATTCTGATTATGAAGTAAATTCATCTTTTTCCTAGGCCTTCTAGAACACTCCCGATAGAGAATTTTACAGGTTGGAGAACAAAGAATCCATAAAAGTGCGAAAAAAAACCTTTAGGTATTTCTAGAGAAGCAAACTGTTTCACTTATCAAAATCTTACTGTAAAAAGGAGTAAAATCCTGTCTTGATGGGAGTTAAGAGCAGAACACATACTGATTACAAGGCAAATAATTCACTCTAGCAGTCTGCATCAACTGCTATGTTTGATATCTGTGGGGTTTTTTGGCGCAATTTATGTTAGATCACATTCTTTTCAGTTCCAGGAAAAGAAATGAACCCACTTTGTAGAAAGAAACCAAAACAACAGAACAAACCTAACCAACTAACAAAACAAAAACCTCAGCAAACAACCCTCTAGGTTTTACTGTATGGTCTACCATGATTGCATGTGACATCTTGTCTCACTACATTTTTACTGGTGAGGTAATTATCACTTCAGAGCTTCAAAAGAATCAGGCAAATTAGTTTTCAATAAGTCATAAGACATTAGAAACATTCTAGAGTTGGAAGACAGCTAGGCTGGCACTGTTTACAAAGGTTTACAAATGCATCTTACTTAGCTATGGGCTCACCAGCATACCAATCTTGGACAAAATAAGGAACACCTTAAAACTGAAAAGATTAACAAATAAATAAAGAACAGCAATGAAAATTATTTCTCTGAGTATAGTTAATGGAAAAAACCAAAAAACATCCTTCAGAATTATTTTGATGAGATTTTTGACTTTTTTTTTTTTTTTTTTTTTTGTCCTAGAAATAGTTTTGATGTGATTCACTTCCATTATCCTAAAGTACTTGATCTGGTACATATCACACATATCTCAGCAAAAGATAGAATGGAATTTAAGATGAAACTGCTTATGGGGATTAAAAATTACTAAATTACTTGCCTCAATATAAATGTAAAACTTAAATGAATATACGACACTTTAGAAGATCTTTGTTGTCTTTCTTAATCATTCATTAATTATTTTTAACAATTAAATGAAAAAAAATAATTCACACATTTTATTTGAGATTACTCAGGTGTTGAGCAATAGGGAAAAATCATTAAGTAGTGCTCTGAGTGCTTTAGTAAGCCTTTTGCAGTGGAACAAGGTTTCTCCCAACACAATTGCAAGAAAAATAAATGAATTACAAATTATATTTTCTGTACAGTTATAATTCTGTACATATATTCTCCAAAACCAGTTGCTTAGAGAAAACTTGTGGTAATTAGGAAAATCAACAAAATACAAGCAACTAGTGATATTATTATCCAATTTGTTGGTCCAATAGGAATAAAAATGTAACTTCACAGGAGGAAAAATTCAGTACTTTAATATACAATCGACATGGGATCATTCCTTTTGGCACTAAAACCACCTATTCTAAATAGCAAGCAAAAATTAAAGATGCAAGAAAGCAGTCATAGGGATTCTTGACAAGGTTTTTTTTCCTCTGAAATCTAAACCCAGAGATTCTGATCTACTTGCTTGTTAATAAAAGTTTGCAGGTGGTGCAATGACAGTTTTCAAGCACTTAAAAAACATTAGTTGGAAAACATTATTTTATCAGGCATAGAAAAGTTAATTAGATTTGTTGGCCGGAAGCCAAAGCTTAACAAACTCAGGCTTTAAATAGGGTAACAGTGGTACAAAAGCTATCTTGAAAGTTGCAAACTGAATAAATGCACTGTACAAGTTCTTTTTAGTTTATGACTGCAGTATCAATTTTTATTTCTCAGTTGATATCTTCTGAGTTACCAGAAAACTTCATATTTGGACAAGAAAACTTATTTATCTCTTTTTTAGCTTTCACGTAATTTGACTGCCTGTGAATAATTTTCCTCTAGTTAGTTCTTTGTTAGCTTTCTTGTATAACTGGGGTCTCAAAACAAGATTATTTATGCTTCACTGACTCAGCTTTCCCAGGTTTCTTAGCATAGCTAATGATGGATACCTGTCCACTCAGAAAAACTCTGAAGTGCAACTCTGAAGTGAAAGTACCCTTTCCAAGACACTAACATATATCATTAATCTGTATATTGTTTTAATTTAATAGACATAAATTGGCTATTCATCATTTACTATAAAAAATATTCATAGTATATGAGTCTATTAATCATTTAGCACCCCTTGCCTTTAGTTTTTTCCCAACAGCCGAGTCCTGAATTAAGCTCGTGCAGAAACAGAATGCCATATTGGATACAATGTAGGACAAAGCATATTGCAGACAGAGTGAAGTGGTGGCTACCAGTGTGAACTAAAGAACCTCAGACAGATTTTCAGGATAGTATATCTATGCACTTAGCATGAGAAAAATAGAAGGGATGATGAAGGAACAGGAAACACACTGGAAAATTGGAGGAATGAAATCTTTTCTCATCACAGCTTGAGGAACAGGTTGAGGAACCAGATTCAAGAGTGTAGCACAACAAGCCTGCTTTTTGTCTAGAATTGTAAGTGCATTGGGTTTGTATGACTAGGTTTTTAGTACAGGGGGGCTACAAGGGTGGCTTCTGTGTGCAGCCACCAGAAGCTTCCTTCATGTCCAGCAGAGCCAAATCCAACTGGCTCCAAGAGAGATGTGCCAGCTGGGTTTGGTCATTCTCACAGGACACTGAGACCCCCTTCACCTGTCATCCATATTGAAGACAGAGACAAAGAATGCATAACACACCTCTGCCTTGTCCATGTCCCTGTTTGTGAGGTGACCATCCTCATCCTGCAATTAAATGATGTTATTTTTACACTGCATTTTGCCCTTAATATATTTGAAAAAAACTTTTCTTACTGTCCCTAACGTTTCTGTCCAGCTTCACCTACAGTTGAATTTTGGCCACATGAATTTTCTCCTTCCAGTGGCAAGCAGCATCTCTGTATCCTTCCCACATAACCTGACCTTGCTTCCACTTGCCCATTTGTCTGAGACCTTGCTTCCAGTGAACAAGAATTTTCATTTTCCATCTGATTTCCAAAAGAAGAATCTTGTTCAGTCAAGCCAGCCCTCTGCCTCTTCTGCTTGATTTGCAGCATTTAGGAATTGCCTACTCCTGTGCCCTTAGGAGGTGACGTTTAAAAAGTGACCAGTACTAATGGATGCCAGCACCTTCACAAACATTTTGTACAGGGGACTATACTTACTAGTTCCTTAAACAGCCTGAAGTCTACTCTCCTCCTGTCCAGAATTGACAGTTTATATTGAAGTTAAAAAAAAATGAATACTGAACTCTTGTTCTCCATACTTATTCTCTTTTGTTCTCCGTACTGTAATACAGTGGATTATGGATGGAGTCCTTGTTTTCACAATACAGAAACACATATATTTCACAGGGCCTCACAAACAACTTCCTCTTCTTCAGGAAGAATTTATTTGCTACCATGTTGAAGAGTATTGCAAAAATGTTATGTCATGCCTTAGCTCTTGAAAGCTTTAAGCACACAAAGTAATGTAATACACTGTAAAATGAATCTGGTGTTTAACTTGTCAAGAAGCAATTTTCAGGAAAGTATCACTGCCACCTAGGTAGCATGTAATTGTAACTATTACTTTTTTAGAGTAACATTGAAAATGCATCAAATTTGTAGTTGCTATTCATGTTTTATTTTTATGTGGCTGAGTTGATAACAAGGAAGATGAGAACAGCTTGATATAAATAAATGCCTTATGTAAATCCACTTAACAAAATCTTTCTTGTCATAGCTAATTTTTTTTTGTCTCTTCATTATGTTATTCAATATCTTTTCAAACAGTGAAACATATCAGTAACACATGGAATTAAAAAAATCATTGAAGAAAACAAATAATTTTCAATTAATTCATTTTCAAGATGAAACATCAGTTGGATAAAACAAGACATACAGTGATATTGTATGAGATTTAATGTGTACTTCATCCAGGTGACTGGTGGCCCAAGATTAGATTTGAAAATAGAAAACTGTCAGGAGCTCATTGGATTGCTATGCTTAGTCTACATTTTATTCTTGGGACACAATTATATACACTGCATTTATCGACCTTATCAACAATGTCCAGACCAAGTATTTGCAGCTATGTTGCTAACTTTAATTTCTAAAAGTTGCTGAAATTATGTCTGTGAATTTTTCTCTTCACACAAAGGTACAACCTAAAAATTTCATTATTTTCACCAGAGCTCCATTTATTTGAAGAGAAACAGACTTGTAGCCACCTGTTATCAAATCACCTTCCTCTGTTCTTTTTCTTTTTGACTTTGTTTTAGACAAGAAGACAAGAAAAACAGAAAATCTGTATTTTTCTCACAGCAAAACTATTCTACTTTCCAGTAGTTCCTTGGTGTTACAGCAATATGACTCTGCCAGAAAACTTCTGTTTACCTTTGATTTGCCAATTCACCCAGGTAAATTTTGAAACCAATTTGTTTATTACTGAAAATAAGAAAATGCTAGCTTGGTTCTACAACACATAGTTCATATTTCTTTGCATTATCCAAATATTGCATATAATTTTTATTATAATTATTATCAATAGGTGGAATAGAAAAACAATAATGTTATAATTTATCATTCAAAACAATTGCGCTAAAAAAGTTATTCTAACTGCTTAGGAGGAATAGAAGAAAGAAGTCACCTAATGATAAATAAAGCAAATAGCAAGAAAACATAAATATATTATTATTGAATTGTAATTCCTTGTTACTATTTGCGTGTGTTTGGAAATATGGGTTTTTTTCCCCTGAAATCCTTTGCACAACTTCACACAGATTGGAGAGTTCTAATTATCAGTATTAGGCAGATTTTGTAATACAAGCATCCACAAAAATGTGAAACAGCAAAAGGAGACTGAGTTTTAACTCCTATATTTCAGGAAGTTAGATAGAAATTCTCCAGGCATGCTGTATTTTTAAAATACTACATTTATTTTTCATTTGCACATTTGTCTGAGACCTGTTGTTTGCCAGTTTGAGGAGTAATAAAACAGATTTTTCAGTTTTGTACATGAGGCACGTACAAAAGGTATGAGATGCTGGAACTAATATATATTATAAGGGGCTTTGGTTTCTTTGTTTATTCATTTTGTTTTTCTTTTCTTCTTCCAGAGTCTTATTTTGTAGGTGCTTCTAGTTTTGCAGATTTTCAAATGTTCAACTAATGCAACAGACTCCACTACTCGGGTGCACAAGGGGTCAGAGGGCTGGAACATCTCTGCTGCAAAGAAAGTCTGAGAGTTGAGGCTGCTCAGCCTGGAGATGAGAAACGTTGGGGAGATCTTATATTATGTTATGTTATGTTGTGTTGTGTTATATTATGATGTCATGATATGATATGATATACATGATATGATGTGACATTATTATATATTATTATTATTATTGTTGTTGTTGTTGTTATTATTATTATTATTATTATTATTATTATTATTATTATTATTATTATCATCATCATCATCATCATCATCATCATCATCATCATCATCATCATTATCATTTCCATTATTATCATTATTGTTGTTGTTGTTGTTGTTTATTTGGGTGGTGAAGCACTGGAACTATTTGACCAGAGAAGTTGTGGAGCTTCATCCCCAGATATGTTCAAGGTCAGATGGGTCTTTGGGAAGCCTGGTCTAGTAGAAGGTGTCCTTAACCATGGCAAGAAGATTGGACTGGAGGACCTATAGAAGCTACTTCCAACCCAGCTTATTCTACAATACTATTATTTCACTGTAAAGGTCCAAGGTAGAAGTTAAAATCTCTGAATTTTCTTGCAAATCACACAAAAACACCTACCTATAGAAACAAACATACATATACCCATGTACTTCTTCACCAAGTAAAACTTAACTGCAGGTATATGCTAAAGGAAAAAGGAGCAAAACAAATAAAAAAGCAAATACCCAGAAAATGCTGACTAGAGTAGACTTGCTGCAAGACATTTTATGATGCCAAGATTTTATTATATTGATTCTGCACTATATAAGGAATTTATGATACATGTAACATAGGATTGTTTTTAGTTTCTTTGTATCTACTATAAAAAGGAGTTTGAAACTTTTTCTACCTTACTATGAAGAAATCAGATAATTTATACTGCCAGTAATAGCCATAATTACTGCAGATACCACTTCATTCCTAGGAAGCATAGCATAAAGAAATTGCATACTGTTGCATTTATATTTAATTAACCATGGAAGACATAAAGCCTTCTACCTTGATTCGTGATCATATGCTATTTGGCTATTTTATTATCTCCACAGCACAAGCAAATTCGCTTGGATGTTCTCAAGATTCAGAATTCAAGGTTTCTTATTCTGACATAATAAAAGATTTGTCTTTCCCAATTTTTTCAAGCAAATATTTATATAGAAGTGGGAATTGGGTACACCAACCACAACTTCAGCCTGGCCATCATTGTCTGAAGCAATGTGAAATCATATTTTTTGCAAAAAAGACAAAGGATGATGATTGGACAAAAAAAATATTAATTTGTTTTGCTCAATTACTGAACCAAAAAAAGTGTTAAATAGTTCATTTCAAAAGCAGATGAAACCAGGACTTTTTACTCTGAAGGAAAGAGAATGGAGACTTTAGACTCGCCATGGTGAAGAATATAATATGAAATAATTAATTGATCCCTGAGGAAATTAAACTAAAGATGATATGCCATACTTTATTGATTATGTGGTGTAAGTGTGTTCCTGTACACTGGAGCTAATTAAATGTCCAGGATGTCAGGATGATTGAAAATATGTAATTCTTGATAATTGTTAATAAAATTGACCTGATGCTAAAAATTGCTTCTGCATGTCCCTCACTTACCTGCATGTTCAGATCAATTTTTGAGACATTAGCTTTTTAACTCCCTACTCACAATTAATGGCATATATGAACATTCAATGAATTAGGAAGCAGGGTAAAAAAAAAAAAAGGCCATTTTGGTATTCCTAGAAATACATCAATGTGTCCAAATACAGCACTGACAGCCCATGATATATGCCAAAATGTTGCATAAATAAATCCTTCATTGATTCTTCATACACACAGAAAGTTTAATAACTAAAGACTACTATTATTTTTCTATATCTCTGTGAAGTTATATAGGGAAAAGTAAAGCATATATAAAGTTTTGCAAATTGCTCTTTTGTCTTTCTTTTTAAGGAAAAACAAACATTTAATTGAAATTTTCTTCTTGACACAAGTCAGTCTTCCTTTTAAAGGTATTTTACCTGCATTTATACTATTCAGTAAATCAAAGGGAAAGCAAGACTATAATTTTATGACTTTACATCCCTTCAGACATGTACCTGTGAAAGGTCATACCTTCCTCAATGTCTTTCAAAAATGTGATGTGGGAAAGGATAATTCCACCAAAGATCATGAGTAGTGGGAGACTACGTTAAGAATAATCTAGATCTTATAAATTGAAGCAGTAATTTAAAACATGAGATTAATTATCTTCTGAAGACTTGGATTAGACAGCAACTACATCAACAAATTCAATAAAAATTTGTTTTCTCAAAGAAAGTTGGAATTACTTTTCCGACTACTTTGTCATTGTATTTTCTGCTAATCTTGCCTGGAAAAAATAATTTTATATAGGTATATGTATTTTTTTTTCTATAAAAATATTTAATTTTTCCAATGTTTTGAACAAGATTGTTTTTATAATTTGACTGACACCTGTCCATCTAAAATTTTGTTTTCTTACATTTATAAAGTTAATAACAAAAAAAAAAAATCTTATTCAACTTTATTTTGAAGGAGACATATATGGAATAATGCCAGTGGTGTTGGTGTCTTATATTTAAAGAAGGGCACTTTGATTTTAAATTAAGGTTTGCATTTGACCCACCAAATAATTGTTAAAATAAGACAATACCAAGAATATGAATTGCAAATGAACAGCTCTGAATATCAAAAAGAACTGCCTATGTATTTCACTGCTTTCCTAAATTTGCAATAGTTTTAGTCAGCCGCAATCTTCAAATTCCTGGAATCTCATTGCATGGCTGAAATCAAAGAGTAGTTGTAAATGTGTAAGAAAACTGAAAATGATGTGCTGCACAAAGGGACAGAGAGCACTAATGAACAATGGATTCCTAAGTTCCTGGTGTTAAATGCAACTGATTTATTTTCAGTAATGGTCAGCAGTGAGAATCTGGTATATCCTAAAAACCACTGTGCATTAAAAGGTAGCAAAGGCAAGGAATGCAATTGCAGCTCCTTACAGCAATAAAGACTGCAATAAAGATATTATTTCAGATTATTGCTAGCATGGCACTTCCTCATGGATAATTAAGGATGCAAATTTGACCAAATTACTTACATATCATTATCAATGTTTTCTGTTGTAATGACACATAATGTAAACACGATAAATTGGCCAAATTGGTGAGAAGCTACTCACAAGAACTAGGGAGTTTTTAATAAAAATTAATGTTTCATTAAAATTGGTTTTAAAATTTTTAATACACCGAAACCGTTGTAAGCTTGTAAATGTTACCATGGTCACATTAAACACACATATTAAAGCAGGCACTTAAATTATATGTTGTTCAGAAGAACATACACAAAAAAGTCTACATGAAATACTTAAAGATGTATGAAAAACAATCATTTAGGTAAGCAGCTAACCTTTTTAAGGACTATTTTTTTTGTGGCTTTGATGCAGAAAAAGTCCTTTCATTATTAAAGGGGTAAAAAGGGTAGAGCATGAAATCTTTGCAGTAGGGGAAAAGGAAAGAGTTGCTCACTTAAGATAAAGGAAATATTCTTTTTCTAATGTCACAGCATTTATCCAAAAATCAAGATGTTATATCTACAAATATGGGAATAAAAATATGAATACAATGATTTTTACATCTGTTATATTAACAGATGTAAAAATAATTGTATTCATATTTTATGGAGATGAGAAGATTTCTTGTTTCTGGCTTAATATGGATGACTCTTTTAAATACATGCACCTAAGTGTATTTATATGTGCATATATACATGCACAATTATATAAGGAAAGGGAGAGTGTGACTGAGTAGATTCTGTTGACATAGCCTGACTATAAGACCACCGCGCTTTATTTTTTGTCAGAAAATTTTAAAAACCCAAACACAAAACCAAAAAAAAATTAAAGGATAGATCTATTTTCAAAATATGTTCAAAACATTACTTCTTGATAATTAGGATAACAGATCATATAATCTTTCAGAGACTCTGCAAGTCAGAGCTATCTGCGGGACCCTGTACAAAGCAGCCTTGCAGACAAGTATTTAGAAATGCTGGTAAGTGAAAAACTGTACATTGAGCAGGCAATGTGCAGCCCAGAAAGCCAGCTCCATCCTGATCTGTGTCAAAAGCAGCCTGACCAGAAAGGTCCAGGGGGCTGATCCTGTCCCTGTAATCTTGTGAGACCCCACCTGAAGTGTTGTGTCCAGTTTTGCAATTTCCAGTACAAGAAAGTCATGAACTTGTTAGAGGAAATCATGCAAAAAGTACAAAAACGTTGTCCTCCAAAGAGCTTTTGAGAGAGTTCAACAGAAAGCTCCCTGGGCAGGGACCTACAGAGATCACCCTGTCCAAATGGCTGATCAAATTAGGGTGACCAAAAGTTGAAGCATATTATTAAAGGAATTGTCCAAATGTCTCTTAAACACTGATTAACTTGGGCCATCGACCACCTTCCTAAGGAAGCCTGCTCTAGGGTTTGACCACACTTGCAGCAAAGAAATGGTCCCTGATGTCAAGTTCAAAACTCCCCTGACGAATCTTTGGTTTATTCTCACATGTCCTGTCACTTGATCTCAACACCTCTCTTTCTAAATCCCAGGAAGCTGGAGAGAGCAGTGAAGTCATTCCAGCCTCATTTTCTCCAAACTAATTAGCCCAAAGTTAGCTGCTCCTCATGGGACATTCCTTCCAGCCCTTCCACTAGCTTTTCTGCCCTTCTCTGGATGCACCTTCACATCCTTCTCAACACTGTGGAGCCCAGAACTGCATGCAATCAGGCCACAGCAACACTGAATACAGTAGGACAATAATAATTTTTGATCAGCTGTGTTTTGTGCATCCCAGGATACACCAAACTTGGCTGCCCAGTCTCCCTGCTGGCTCCTGCTGAGCCTGCTGGTGACCAGAATCCCCAGTTCCTTTTCTGCAGCCTCTCAGTACTTAAGGCTTATTAGAAGATGGAGTGACACTTCTGTTTACCAAAGTCTGTAGAGACAGGAGAAGGGGAAACAATTTTGAACAGAGAAGATTTATATTGGATATAAGGAAGAAATTTCCCAATTCATTGAAGTGGAATTGGACAGTGATGCAGTAATAAATGTCTCTGCCCATAGCAAGGGACTAGACTAGGTTTTGGTATTGGCAGGGGCTACATGGGGTGGCTTCTGCCAGAAGCTGACAGAGGCTTCTTCCATGTCCAGGATAGACTATTCCAGCCAACTCCAAAACAAATGTGCTGTTGGCCAAGACAGGGCCAATCAGAAATAGTGGTAACACTTCTGTGAAAATATATTTAATTCAGTAGAGAAAAAAACCAGTTATTGTGGAGATGCAATTGAAGCCAGACAAGAGGGGAGTGATAATATGTGAGAGGAATACCTCTGCAGGCACCAAGGTCAGTGGAGAAGGAAGGGCAGGAAGTGGTCTAGGTGCCAGAGCCGAGATTCTTCTACAACCTATGGTGAATCCCATGGTGTGGCAGCTGAGTCCCTGCAGACCATGGAGGTCCATAAGGATACAGAGATCCACCTGCAGCCTGTGGAGGTGACCCATGTAGGAGGAGGTGGATGCCTGAGAGGTGGCTCTGACCCCATGTGAGCTCTATGCTGGATCAGGGTCCCAGCAAGGACCTGTACACCCATGGAGAGAGGAGCCTATGCTGGAGCATGGTTTCCTCATTGGATTTGCGACCCTGTTGAGGACCCACTTTGGATCAAGCTTTTTTTGAAGGACTGCACCCCATGGTAGAGTTGTTCATGCTTGAGCAGTTCATGGAGAACCATTGTCCATGAGATTGGTTCCCATTGCAGAAGTTCATGAAGAACTGTCTCCCACAGGAGGGACCCCACATGAGAGCAGGGGAAAGACTCTTCTCACTGAGCAGCAGCAGAAACAACCTGTGATAAACTGACCATGACCCCCATTCCCTGTCTCCCTGCACTGCTGCAAGGGAGAATGTAGAGATGAAAAAGAGGGAGGGGGAAGGTGTTTTTAAGGTCTATTTTTGCTTCTTATTATCCTGCTCTGATTTTTTTAGCAATAAATTAAATTAATATCTCTAATTTGAATCTAATTTGCCTGTGACAGTATTTGGCAAGTGATGTCTCCCTGTTCTTGTCTTAACTCATGAACTCTCTGTTACATTTTCTCTCCCCTGTCCATCTGCAAAGGGGTGTGAGAGAGAGGCTTTGGCAGGTGTCTGGCATACAGATAGGAACAACTCTGTATGAGGTCCAATCCAAACCATTCTGTGACTGATTCTGTGATTCTGTATCTTTTCACTTTGACACTAAGGTTTAGAATCAGAAGAGCTCATCTCAGAAGCTAAATTCAATCTGAATTAAGAGATTAGCTTCAGTGTTGAGCTAGAAATTATTTCAATTTTTAGTGTTGCTTTACATGTTTTTCTAAAGGGGTTTAAAATATAACATCTCTGCATCTCTGCAGTGACTATATTATCATTTACCAATATTTATACTCAGTACTAGTTTGAATGTATTTTGCAGTTTTGTCCATTAGGTATTCTTGCATTACAGAGAAAACAGTACTGATCAAGTCTAAATACTGTTGGAAAATAAAGCAAAAGTGCAAAAGGAGATGAGAAGGGATGCAACCAGGACAGCTGACCCAAACCAGAGGGATTTCCTACACCATATGGCATCTTGCTCAACAAGTAGAGCTAAGGCATGAAGGAGGAAGGGGAAGGGGGCCTTTCAAGTGATGGCATTTGTCTCCCCAAGTGACCACTTTGTGTGATGGAGCTCAGCTTTCCTGGAATTGGCTGAACGCCTGCCTGCTCATGGGAAGCTGTGAAAGAATTCCCTGTTTTGCTTTGCTAGTGTGTGCTTTTGCAACTTTCACTTCTTAATTTGTCTTTAACTCAACCCACGAGTTTTCTCACTTTTACCCCTCTGATTTTCCTCCCATCCCAGTGGCAGGCAGTGAGCAAATGGCTATGTGGGGCTTGGCTGTCAGCATGGATAAACCACAGCAGTATGTCAGATGAATCAGATTTTATAAAGGATCTCTTGCCATCCTTTTCCAAGGAAACACATGGGGATTTGAGGAACATAAGTGATCATGGAAGTATCAGTGACTGAACTGAGAAGGATATGGCAATTCCTATTATCCAATGTTATTTATTTATCATGCTATTACTCTAATTAAAAAACATTAGCAAAAGCATTACTGGGAATTCAAATGTGAAGCAAGAAGCATGACTAAACCAGTGGTTCTAGACTAGGAAGTGTATTCTCATTAAATATATGAAAAGTTCCTTGTCATAAATTTGCATTTAAAACTATTTAATAATGATGGAAGCATTCAAAATAATCAGGTTTTGCTAAAAGATGGATGGTTAACTTACTTGAGGTACAAGAAAAAGTTGAAGTTTGAACATCTGAGCTGTGATATAAAAGTTATGATATGTATGTTGTACTTTAATAGTGTTGAATCATATTATTGTGATATCAGTCCAGTATGAAAGGTGCTAATCAGACAGAAGAAATAGAGAGCTTTGTTTTGCAAGAAAATGGTTTGAAAGTTGGTGAAAGACAGAAGCCTTCTCGGTAAGACTTAATATTTTTAGGAGTCCATCTATTACAACATTTTTCTATCTAGTTTAAAAATATTTATACTTTAGAAATAGACTATTTAGATTTTTCTTTGAAGTGAAGGACATTTCTGAAACAGAAATTTATTAGAAGTCTTTTCATGTCTACATTGCACTACCAGGTAATTATAAAGTCATTATTATAATAAAATATGAAAATATTAATATACACAAAACTCCTAATTTTTGAAATGTAGATTGACAGGATTTTGAAATATTCAATCCAAGATACTTTAAGTAGGGAAATAAAAAGGATTAAACTAACATAATATAACCAGAATAAATTTGAAACCATAAATGTCAACCTGTTTGAAGTCTAATTCTTGGAAGCATGTTGAAAGACTAATCATCCACATTTTGTCTGTTATATATAACAATGGGAAAGACTAGGATAATACTTTAGAAACACTGTCAGTTTGGAAAAAAAGGAAAATAGTTTAGATAGAAAGCAGTAGAAAGGTAAAGTAGCACAAATCTAATATAAAAACACAATGAAACTGTGAACGATGTTGAAGGTTGCAATGAGAAGCTACCTACAGAAATGAGAGACAAGTCAGAAATTTTGTGATAGCAAATCAAAATTGAGTCATCTTCATTTTAGAATGCCTGAAGGACTGTCTTAGAGCAATATACTGAAAATTAGAAAATATCAGCTTATAGGAAAACATTTTTGTTTTCTTTTTCTCTTATTAAGCTTTTTTTAAAAATAATTAAATAAAATTAAGAAATACTTGTCAGTTTTTATGAAATGCAGAGAATTTAAAATAGACAGAGACTCCATGATTTCCAGGCATATGATAAATACAAAAATATGGGGAAAGTAATGGGCACTTCTGTCTCTCACAAACTCACACTGAGCTGACAGTGAACCATCCAGAAAGGAATGTCAGGCAGGCTGAGATAGATGATAGCCCAAGAGAAAAGATGTCAGGTAAAAGAGGATATGAAAGAAAGCTTCAATACAGAAGAAGTCAGGGCAAAGATTTAGTAAGTGGATGTGAAGATAAAAGGGAGAATGGATGTAAAAATGGAAGAAAAGAGAATGGAGAGGCAGGGGCTTTTTTTTGTTTGTTTATGTATGTTAGCCCACATTTCGAAATTGAGAGCATGTTTACCAGAGGGAAAAAAAATAGGTAAGTCTTCAAAAGAAACAAGAGTAGCAACATATTTAAAGGAGTTCTGAGTTGGAAAGAATGAGGAATTTGCAATTTTCATTATCATTATGTTACTGTATTTGTAATTTTTTTTCAATTGTACCTTTCCACAAAATCACAAAAACATGCTTCCATGAGGAAAGAATCTCTAAGATAGATATCTCAGCTATCTTTCCTGCAATAAAACTGTTTGGGATTTACTTTTATGTAGTTAAAATTATGTATCTAAATTACTGTTCTAAAATGGGGATTGATTTAAATGTGTATGGGACTATATGAAAAGATTATTTAAAATGAGTAAGAACCTTTGATCCCAGAGGGATTTTCTAACCACCATTTACTATGCTCCCATATTTAAGAAAGTCTATTTGACAAAGTAGAAGTTGAAGTAGAAAAAAAAAGTACCAAAATACCCCTTCCTTAACTCAGTAGAATGGAAGGAATGGAAAATTAGTTTTTCATTACATGTTCCTGTAAGAGCAATCCTTAAATTCTGGTCACCCTTATTTAGCAAGAATCCTTCCTCAGTGTCCAGTCACAGGGATAAGTAAAAATATAATTTCAGTTGTCTTGGTTTCAGCTGTGGTAGACTTAATTTTTTTCACAGTGGTTAGTATGAGAGTAAGGTTTGGATTTGTGCTGAACACAGGGTTGATAATACAGAGATGTTTGTGTTTTTGCTGAGCAGGGCTAACAGAGCCAAGGCCTTTTCTGTTTCTCATACAACAGCAGTGGGGAGGGAGTTGTTGGGAGGTCGGGAGGGGACACAGCCAGGACAGGTGACCCCAACTGACCAAAGGGATGTTCCAGACCATGTGACATCATGCTCAGGACATAAAGTGGGGAGAAGAAGGATGAAGTGGAGGATGTTTGGAGAGATAGCATTTGTCTTCCCAAATAACCATTACATATGATCAGTCCCTGCTCTCCTGGAGATGGCTGAACTCGTGCCTGCCTGTGGGGAGCACTGAATTAATTCTTGTTTTTCTTTGCTTGTGTGCATGGGTTTTGCTTTCCCTATTAAACTGTTTTTATATCAGCCCATGGCTTTTCTAACTTTTGCCCTTGCAATTCTCTCCCTGATCCTGCTGGTGGGGAAGTCAGCAAGCAGCTCTGTGGTGTTTACCAGCTGGAGTGAAACAGTGGCTTAGGTTAAAGCTGCAAATGAAAATATGTGGTGTCTAGAAAGCAAATTATGATGGGCTGAAGGACTATTTTTCTGCTAATAATCTCAAAGGGGATAATTACCTGACCCATCACCTTTACAGAGAACTCTAGCAAGAAGGTTTTTAATAATTAAATCTACTTTCCTTTAATCTTTCTGGCTTATGAACAAAATGTATGATTCTGTTTCTGCCTTACAAAGCAAAGAAAACCAGATATATGTTCTCATCTCTAAGTAATGTTTTTTCAGTCACCACACACCTGTTTGAAACTTCTTAGTGACAAGACTTGGGCCTGATTCACAGCTCAGAGATCATAAAAAATGAAATTCTATACATAAGGAATCCAATACAGTAATTTATGCACTGTCAAATTTCTGCAGCTTATAAAAAATAGACTAAATCCAGTGATTCCCTGCAAAACTGACACTCATTAAAAGTATCACCTCTATACGGGATCTTTTTGACTGCCAAAGACATGATGACAGTAGAAACTTCCAGAAGGGATAGGTAATTCACATATATATATATATATATATATATATGTGTGTGTGTGTGTGTGTGTGTGTGTATATATATATATATATGCACTATTTTTCACTGTTGCTTCATCACCTACTTATAAGCTGATTTTAATTCACCTGACCCTTAAAATGTACCATCACTTACATTATTTATCTTTGTTTGGACGATAGCTCTGGGCTGGAATTTAATACCCAAATTTCAGAAATTAACTATTTGAGCAGAATAAAGATTTCTTAGAGTATGTTAAAACCAAAACCTGTTATGTTGTTTTGTTCCAAATATATCCCCAGTCACTGATGCTATACATGTAAACTGTCAAGAACAGACCAAAAACCCCATTTCAATATCTTGATTGATAAATTAGCATATGATGAATATGATAACCCTCCAAGATGCTACAGCAATTTTGTTATGCAAATGATGAATTCAAAAAAGCATCAATAATCTTTTTGCTAATATCAGAGATTACAAATAAGAATATTTTATCTGAAAGTTCTGCAGTACATAGTTTACTATTTCAAACAACTTCTAGTTTCCCAGGAAATATTAGGATGACTTCTTTGCTAGCACAGATTTTTTCTTTATATGAGTAGCTCATTCATTATTGATAAAGACTGATTTTGTCCGATTACCTTCTCTGTAGTTGATAAGAATCTTGCACAACTCACCTTTTATTTTTAATTTAGTTACTTTTTGCTGCTATGGTAACATTATTTTATAATAGCATTCCATTTCAGCTTTTATACTAAATTTGTTCACAATGTAGGAGGAAGAAGAAAGGAAGAAAACTGACATGAGAACAAGAAAGCAAGGATAATTTTAAAAACCCTCAAAATATTCAAAATTAAGAATGGGTTCTTGGAAGATTTCACTCAAAGGGGGATTGGGAAAGAACACCATGTAAAATTCAATACTAATGTTTTATTTGACAATATTTACAGTAGGATTGAAAAGGTCCTATTAAAAAGAAATTTCATTCAAATATCGAGCCATCAATATTAAACACAAGAATCAGAGATAAAACTAGTAAATAATGTAAAATAATAAGAAGAAAATAGGCAAAATAACCATATTTGAAAGGTTCTAGTGAAAAAAAGAAGTTGCAAAAATATTATGAGATCCTGTTTACTTTTCTACGTGCTCTACTGTTTTAGTTACAAATTCTGTCAAAATAAGGTCACAGAATCATAAGAGTCAATGAAAGGGATAATTCCTAGGTCTTTTTCAATTGATTTTAGAGACATTTATTCTATATATAGCATGTACTTTACTTAACAAAATATTGAGCTCAAATATATGCCTTAAATATGTTTCAACTAGAGTTTCTTTTGATAGCTAGTATGAAATAATGAAAAGAAAAATGGTTCGGCGTCCTTCATACTAGAATATGCAGAAAGAAATATTCCAGTGTTTGTTTTCTGGGTTTTTTTGTCTTTTTTTTCCCTTTTTTTTTTTTTTTTTTAATTTCTTTGGAAAAATTTTACTTGTGTAGTGGAAAAAAAATTGAATTATCTTGGTCAGTAGAACAACTTTAACTTCCCCAGTCTGGAATCAGATTGTATAAAACCTATGAGTTTCAAGATCCTTCTATAATAAGCCATTTGGTCCTGCATAAAGAGTAGATATGCTGGATCTGGCTCAACTTTTAATAGAGAATTTCTCAAAACAAACGACAAATAGATTTTAACTGCTGTTTTCCTTAGGGAAGACAGTCTTCTTCCTGAAAAAAAGGGACTATAACAGCAACAGTTTGCAGCAGGGAGAAGAAAAAGTGGTGTTACCGTTAAATTTATGGCATAACAGATATTTTTTGTATGGAGAAAATAATTTATTTAATGACTTTAATTAACCAGTTACTAATTCTAAGCAAAGGAACAATAAATGAAACACTTCCAAATGTGGAATCTCAATGATATATGCTGAGAAAATGCTTTCCTTCATTGTATGGAAAACTTACTGGCTACAAAGTTGAGCAAACATTTTTTTTTATGCCAAATCACAGAAGATATTTTTGGTCAAACCAAATGTACTTCCTATAGCTTGAAAAAATGAAAATGTGCACACACACACACAAGTCTTTACAAATCATATTTACACACTGTCATATCACTGATTGGAATGACCTGACATTTCTGATTCTTTTTCATAATGGAAGTGATGAAATTTTTCCAGTTTTGTATTTTTCCTGTTGTTAAAATACCTATGTCTACAACAACAAATATTCTAATTCAATTCCAAATTTGTGTGTCCCACTGTTTCTATATTTCTGGAAAATTTCCTTCAGCAAAAGTATACTGAGATGTTTATTCATTTTATTTTAACTGGACCTATTTTAGTCAAATTCCGTCTATAATTAAAAATATCTTCCATCTCTCCAAAAAGGCTTTTTTTTTCATATATAGATATCTAAAAGAACAATTAGACAAATAAGAAAATACTTGGATCTAAGTACAAACACATAGTACTACCAGAACCTCCTTGTCACCTCCAGATGAATCCAAGGTTGATCTGGGTTTTTTTAGATTCTCAGAACAGTGTCACCAGGGAGTTGCATTCAATATTTGGAGCATACAATACTTCAGGGCATGAATGTTCTAAAAATAAAAGCTGACACTATTGCAGTGTGCTTAAATGTGATTGACAAGAGCAGCGAAGTCATAAAGAGTAAGACAAAATTGTTATGACACTAGGCAAGCTGCTTAAACAATGACTGAGAAAGAGTTGTATTTGTAATCTGGGATTTTTTTTTTTTTCCCTATACATCCCAAAAATGGTCACTGTGAAATTTTAAGGCTCATAGATACAATTTTTGTTTTGTTTCCCTGGATAATCATTAATTCTATAAGATTTTAAGAAATATATATATATATATATATATATATATATATATATATATATATATATAATTTTAACTTTCATGGAAAATTGCATTACTACTCTTAAGACAGAAATTTCAGGATTTGATTCCTCTCCTTGTATTCTAGGGAATTCCTCATAGTTCCTATAAAAGGAGTGAGCTATACAAGAGAGGGTTAAAAAAACCAAAAATAAAGTCTCAACATTTGGTTGAGTTGCTTGGAATCAACTTGAATTGTTAGTTTCAATGACAAATACCTTCCTCAAGGAGAAGATTTCATGGGGTTTTGGGATGTTTTGGGATTTTTTTTTTTTCTGATTTTTTTTTTCTGTTTGGCCTAATATAGTAATTTACATTCTTTTATGCTCCTGAGTACCTTCTGTATGGTTTTTACTACACCTTGATGTATTAACATACATTAAACTGTGCAAAAATTAGATCAGACTAAGACAATAGAGATTTTCTTTTTACCATTGACCTGGATTCAGCTGGGATAGTTAAATTTCTTCTCAGTATATGGTATAAAGCTGTGCTTTGGATTCAGAATGAGAAAAATTCTGGCAACACACTGATGTTTTGGTTTTTATTAGGTCATATTTGTCCTAAGTCAAGGACTGGGGGGTTTTGTGTGAGAGGTAGAATATATTTGGGTTGTGTGGCCAGGTTTTGGGAGGGGTTCTACAGGAGTGGCTTCTGTGAGAAGCTGCCAGAAGATTTCCCTTAGTCTAACAGAACAAATTCCAGCTGGTCCCATGACTAATCCTTCACCATCCAAGGCCAAGCCAATCAGAGGTGGCAGAGGTACCGCTGCAATAAAATATTGTAATGATTTAAGAAGCATTTTTCTCAGTTTTATGGCCCCACTGAAACACTCCAGATCATGTGCCACTCTATCATTCTGCCTCCTGCTCACCCTCTTGCTGAAGTGGGCTGAAGAGAAAACTTGGAAGTACAGAAGATAAAAATCACTGGTTGAGATAAAAGCAATAAACTGAAAACAGCAATGAAATACAAAAATGAACAGTAACAGACACAAGGCTAATGACAGAGTCTACAAGAACAAAGGTGCATGAATCCACACACTATTGCTTATCCCCCATGGAAAACCCCTGACAGTGCCTGACTGCTCCCTCTGCCACACTACACGACCCAGAAGGGAGCTCTTTCCCCACCTCTGGAAAACGATGTGAGGTTGCATAGAAAAACCTCCAAGTCCTAGTCATGCCCCCTTCTGGCTACTACAACATTTCAGCCTGTCCTGGCTTTTAAGGACAAAAGCAAAACCCACAGTGCAGCAGTAATTGCTCTCAGAGAAGAGCAGGATGAGTATATGTGAGATGAACAGCTCTGCAGACACGAAGGTCAGTGGAGAAGGACGGCAAGGAGGTGCTCCAGGTGCCAGAGCTGAGATTACCCTGGAGCCCATGGAGAAGTAGCAATGCCCTCAGAGCCCATGGAGATCCACAGGGATGCAGAGATCCACCTGTAGCCATACAGGAGACTCACACCAGAGAGCATGGATGCCTGAAAGAAGGCTGTGACCCCATGGGTAGCCTGTACTGGAGCAGGCTGCAGGTGGGGACCTACAAACCCATGGAGAGAGAAGCCCATGCTGGAGCAGGTTTCTTGGTAGGACTGGTGATCCCCTGTGGGACCCACACTGGAACAGGCTGTTTTGGAAGGACTGCACCCTGTGGAAATGTGACCCACATTGAAGCAGTTTGTGAACTGTGGCCTGTGGAAAGAACTCCCATTGCAAAAATTCATGGAGAACTGACTCCCATGGAAGGGACTTCATGAAGGGGTGCAGAGGAAATACTCTTAAGAAGCATTTTTCTTAAGAAAAATGGGAGCAGAGGAAATACTCTTCTCCCTGGCCAGTGGCAGAAACAACCTGTGATGAAGTGACCACAACCCCCATTCCCTGTCTCCCTACACTGCTGGAGGAGAGGAAGTAGAGACCAAGAAGGAGGTAGGGGTGGGAGGAAGGTGTTTTAAAGTTGCTCTGATTCAAATTGGTAATAAATTCAATTAAAGTCAGGTTTGCCCTTGATAACAATCAGTTTGTGATTTCTCCCTGTCCTTATCTCAACTCATGAACCTCTCATTGCATTTTCATTCCCTTATCCAGTTGTTGAGGGAGTGATAAAGCAGTTTGGTGGTTACCTGACATCCAGACAGAGTCTGCCCACAAAAACAGCATTTGTAGGACAGTGGCAGTTGTGACTGTGAATTTTATAGAAAAATAGCAACCAAAAAACAACACTATATATAGAAATTTACATTTGATTATTGCAGAAAGTGTTCATATTTACATATAAAATAGGCAGAAAAAATGTGCAGTAGAAGAAGTTTGGAAAAGATGAATGGGAAAAGAATTGAACTCGACTATCTTACTTTAATTTAGTAAAACTAAAACTTTCCATTAAATATCTCCTTCTTCAGGTTTTCATAATTCATTTTCTCACATATTGCTAGTCCCAGAGCTGAAATGTCCATTTAAAACTTTCTGTTCCTAATTTGATACTACCAGAGCAAGCAGCACCTGCTGATTCCCAGGGTACACCAGTAAGTGCAGTCTGCAGGCTGAAACAGCTGGCACCACTATTTAACATGATCAGGATTTACACTTAAAATGTAATGGTATTACATTATGTTTCAGTAAGTACTTTTCATCATGTGACCATCTGTTTCTGCAGTTGCAATTTTGTGCTTCCCTTGATAGCTGTCTTCAAAAAACCAAAAAAATCAAACTCAAACCAACTGAAGGTCATGCTGGGTATTCTACAGTAAAACTCTTTATTGAACATTAAGGAACAAAATTGCCTACCATGGTTTAATCCTGATGGGCAGCTCAGCACCACACAGCCACTTGCACACTTGCCCAGTGGGATAGGGAGGAGAATCCAAAGGGTAAAATTGGAAAAATTCAAGGGCAGAAGAAAAGCCAGTTTAATAAATTAACAAAAGCTGTGCATGCAAGCAAAACAAAACAAGGAATTTGTTCACCTCTTCTCATGGGCAGGAAATCCAGACTCCATTATGTGTAACTGTTACTTGGAAAAAAAAACCACCATCACTCCAAACATCCTCCCTTCCTCCATCTTGCCCCAGCTTCAGTTTGTGTCACCTTTCACAGCTGTGATCTCTCTGAAATCCTTGTACAACCCCAGCATGAGCTGTGGTGTGGCAGCATGAGAAGCAGGAAAGGTCTTCATGCCTTATAAGCACTAAATAATTAAACAATGAAGACATTCCTGTGCTATCAACACTGTTCTCTTGACAAATCTAAAACATTACACCATACTAGTTATACGAAAAAAAGTTATTCCTCTATCCCACCCAAAACCAGTAAACCTAAGAACAAACATTGGCTTCTCAAATATCACTAAGGGTACCATTAATATTTCACAAACAGGCCCAAGCAATTAAGAAACTAAGCTGAAAACTCATATTTGAAACTTAACCATTCAAACAGCAGAAAATTACAAAAAAAAAAAAAAAAAAAAAAAAAACCAAACAAAAAACCAAAAACCAAACCCAGAATGTTTGCCACAAAAAGTTGACAAACAGAAGTGGTCCAGTATGATTTATAAATTATTTCCAGACTAGAACATGTGGATAATTCGTATATGTTCTTGGGAAGTGGAGAACACAAATATAAGTCCTCTTAGGGACAGGATGATTTCCGTTACTGGAAAGAACTATAGTCAGTTACCTATTGGTCAACAAGGGTAAAATTTGCTAATTGGCATTACTAGCACTTCAAAAGAAAAAGTGTTTTGCTTTTTTTAAAGGCAAGATGTATGCATGAACTCTAAGAGTAGTATTGCAGAGTAAAGGAAGTTCTGACTCAAACACCAAGGTTTGAAGGGAAGATCACAGTTAACTCTTACTGGGTCTTGGAAATGTCAGAAAAACCCTGAAACTGAATAGAAATAGGTTGAAAACCCAATATACGGGTAGTGTGCTAAACTCCATTAATTAAAATATTACAAAACCATCATATTTTTAGCAATGTTCTTAGATATTTTGAAAAAAATCTAATTTTTTTTTTTTTAATATAAAGCCAAAATGTAGTTTCTTGTGTTGTTTCTGTCACTTGTGGACAACACTAAGCTGGGAGTGTATATTGATCTATTGGAAGGTAGGAAGTCTCTGCAGAGAGACCTGGAATGGGACCTATTGAAAGGTAGGAAGCCTCTGCAGAAGGACCAGAATGTCCATCCTGGGCAGAGTCCAATAGGATGAAGTTTAATACGTCCAAGTGCCAAGCCCTGCATTTTGGCCACAATAACCTCCTGCAACATTATGGGCTGGGGATGGTGTGGCTGGACAATGCCCAGGCAGAAGGGACCTGGGGACACCGGTCGACAGCCGGCTGAACATGAGCCAGCAGTGTGCCCTGGTGGCCAAGAAGGCCAAGGGCATCCTGGCCTGTATCAGGAACAGCGTGGCCAGCAGGAGCAGGGAGGTCTCCCTTTCCCTGTACTTGGCACTGGTGAGCCGTGTACACCTTGAGAGCTGTGTCCAGCTCTGGTCCCTCAGTTTGAGATGGATGTTGAGATGCTTAAGTGCATTCAGAGGAGGCAACGAGGCTGGAGAGGGGCTGGGAACACAAACCCTGCGAGGAATGACTGAGGGGGCTGGGGGTGTTTAGCCTGGAGAAAAGGAGACTCAGGAGCAACCTTATCCCTCTCTACAAATTCCTGAAAGGTGGTTGTAGTCAAGTGGGGTTGCAACAACTGACATAACAAGAGGACACAGTCTCAAGCTGCACAAAGCAAAATATAGGTTGGATGTTAGGAAAAAGTTTTTTATGGAAAGAGTGATTAAGTACTAGAATTTTTCTTCCTGGGGAGGTGGTGAAGTCACCATCCTTGGATATGTTTAAAAAAAGATTGAATGTGACACTTGATGTCATGTTTTATTTGAGGTGTTAGGGCATGGCTTGGACTCAATGACCTCGAGTGACTCTTCCAACCAAGTGATTCTGTTATTCTGTGAAATTGCTTCACACAAAAATTTGAAATTATTGTATTAATCCTGACAAAGAAACAAATAGTTATTTTGCTCTTCTGCAAGAAGTAAAAGGGAAAAGTTCTATCAGATCATTGCACTCCCGTTCAGAATGAGATATTCTAAGAATGGCTAACCAGAGACAAAGTCTTGCCAGCTGCAGACAATTTGTATTTTGAGGCCATTTTGGTGATGCTGCAGACTGACATAGACATTGCATAGCAGTAATTTTGAGGTAGCTCTGGTCTGATCCCATGGACGGAATGTCCTTTAGCAACTGGAGCATTAAATGGTACTTTTTGGGATATCTTTTAATTTTATTTCAGCCATGATGAGTGGAGGCAGTTGAGAGATTTTCTTTAAAAGTACAATTCTGACACCAAAAAGAAAAAAAACCCAAACAAATCTATATATATGAAAATACCTTTAGTGCTCCTCTTGTACAGCTGGAAATGTATTACTTTTGCTGTATTTGAATTCTTACTGTCTGTAGCAGTACTTAGAGGTTTGTGAGTCTGATTAAAGTTTAGTTATAATGAAAATTGACAAAAAATAATCAAAGTTTAGAAAAAGGAAATATCCTTTTGCTGAATTGCTCTTTAAAACCCTATAAGAAGAAAATTGCTTCATTTTTTGATTATTGAGGTTTTTAAAATTTACCTTTATAAGAAAACTTAGCTGAATCAAAGACTGATAGCTCAAACAAGACAGAGCAGTATACCCATCATAGTGCCTATTATTTATGGTATGTTCTTCACACCACATTTTCAAAGCTTCCTGTGGCAACTACCTTTGTTATTTGCACAGCAGACAGCTTGCCAGCTTCAATTATAATCCACATGCAATTACAAGTTAGTTGTTGAACAAACAGGAGAATCTCAGTGAATGTATAATCAAGTGTTTGGTTATATTAAAAGTTGTTTGTTAGGGCTAGTAAGGGATTATTTTCTTTATTTCATTACTGTGGTGATAACATTTTTATTTACCTACACTGAAATGTCTTTCATTGCCTTCTCTAAAGGTCCTTCTGCCATTTTTCAGTTCTACTCCAAATTCCTTAAAATGAAAAAGGAATTTTAAACATTTAGATTACTTTAAAAAAGACAAAGAAAAAAAAGAATGTGCAAATATATAAGTAATCAAGTCCCCAAGCAACAAAACTCATGCATGATTTGTTGTACTAAGTATACTCACGCAGTGCTTTATTTGGAATTTAGTCTTCATGACTGCAGAAAAGGGAATAAACAGAATCTCTTATTCAATGGCTAGGGATGCTCAGGTAGGGAAAATAAATATCTGCCCCAAGGTCATGTACACTTCTGCTGTGAACTAGAAGAAATACTGTTTGTCAAGTCTCTTCTTCCCAAAAATTAGACTTTGGGGTTTTATACTGAAAAGCAAAAGGATTTGTAGTATTTAGTTTCTCTCTTTCTGTATTAATATTTACTCCATAAGAAAAGTCTCCTAAAATTCTGCAACTTCTAGACTAGCAGAAAATATCCCTTGAAGATTAAAAAAAAAAAAATTAGAACAGTTGCCCGATAGATCTAAATTAGGTCATGAAACCTAAGCGGTTATTTACTATCAAAATAAGGGAAAGTGTAAATAGAATGACTCATAGAACACTAAGGGGAACACACCTTAAAGATTGCCTAGTTCCAACCCCCCTGGTATGGGCAGAGACACTTTCCACTAGACCTGGTTGCTCAAGGCCTTATCCAACCTGGCCTTTAACGCTGCTAGGGGAACTCACAACTTCCCTGAGCAACCTCTTCCAGTGTCTCATCACCCTCACAATAAAGAATTTCTTCCTAATATCTAACCTAAATTTCCCTCTTTCAGTTTGTACCATTACTCTCTGTCCTGTTACTACAGTTCCTGGTGAAGAGTCCTTCTCTGGCTTCCCTGTTGGTCCCCTTCAGATACTGGAAGGTGCTATGAGGTTTCCAACCTTCTTTTTTCCAGGCTGAAGAGCCCACCTTTCTTAGCCTGTTTTCATAGGAGAGGGTTTTCAGTGTACTTATAAACTTCATGGCCCTATTCTGGACTTGCTCCAATATTAAAATTTATCAATGTATAATAAGTAAACCTGGTTGTAAGCAGTCAGGCATCCCTGACTTATTTCACTTCTGTGGTGCTATCTTGCTTTTGCAATGCTTATGAAGAATCATTTTCTTTGCTTGTTAAAAATTGCATGTTCATTCATTACAATGCAACGGAACTCTGGGTACAACATTACTCTGTCTTAGGGGCAGAATCCTGTGTTTTGAGTTGAGAAGTTTCACCACATTATTGGGAATGTATGTACAATTTGAGAAGCAACTCCTGATCCACAGAGTACAAAATTATTTTCCAGTACTGGCAGTAATTTTATGGTTTTTCCACAATGGACTTATAAGTGACTTGTAGTGGACTGACAAATGGTTTTAAATTTACTTCATGTTTACATACAGACTGTGAATTTTAATTCTTCACTGAATTTCTGAATGTGTAACAAGTAGATTCTCGGTTTTACACAGAGCTGCAGAAGAAAAACTTAGTCTATACCAAGTAAAAGGCAGCTCACCTACCATGTAACATGATAGTTTGGCTATAAAACATGTAAATAAAAATTAGTCTCAGTCAGATTTAAGGCAACTAATTCAGGCAGGAATGTTATGAATGAATTACAGCACTTGTGATGCACACTATTTACCGGCTCCAGAGAGATGTATGCATGCTTTGGGAAAGGGGCTGAAGTTCCTACACTTTACTGTCTACTAGGGGTGGGAGTGAGCTTATGGTACTGTGAGCTGCTCTCCTGTCAGTAGGTTGGGATGTTGAACTGAAAAAGTCTTCTTGAGGTGCTGGCTGTAGTCCTCTTCTTTCATGGGCAAGCATATTACACAATGCATTTTATAAACCAAGCAAGCTTCTTAACAACTGTTGAAGAAATCTCCATCCATTAGAAAACTTCCATAACTACTCTGATACTAAATAAGGCATTTCATTTCTATTCTGTTTACTCACAAAAAATTGATACCCATTTATTTTTTTTACTTGTAGTTTAAATAGCTCACATATCTTCCTAGTGTTTATCTTTTCAGCTTTTTAGACCCACCCCCCCAACCCCCATATATTTAGATTTAACAGTCATGTAAGAATTGGATTGGACCTTAATTTTCCAGGTTTAATGAGCCAAAGCTTTTATTTCTTCCATCAAAATAAATCTCCATTATTCTTATCATTTTGTAAACCTTCTGTGCACTGATTCCAGTCAAAATGCAGCTCTCTGGATACAGGTGACCTTGCAAATTTTTCCCTTTTTTGGAATGTTAGCTACAAGTCATAACTGAATTCTATTGTCTATTAATTATATCCTTTACTCCTTTATCTATGCATTTTATTAATAGACTTCTTTTAAATTTTTTCCCTCCTTTTTCCTCCCAGTTAATCTGAAATCTTTTGCAAATTATCATCTCTCTTGACCAAGGTCCAACCACATTTTCCAAAACTACTTTATTGTCCAACTTCTCTGTTACAGTTTTGATATTTACCTAGGCAATGTCTAAGTATGTATCACATTTTATTTTAGTACCTATTAGAGCAATGAATATGACACAACACTATGGAATAACTGGGCTGTACTATTTGTTGACAGCATTTTTCCTTTAATATACATTTTTGAAACTGCAAATCTCCCCTGAAGATAATTTCTGATATCATGTTTTTCTCTAATAAATTCATACAAATACTTGACCTATGGAAATATAGAAAAGCTTTTAATTCCTTTAGCTTCATCTGAACAACGACAGTGTTGGAGCTTTAAGCAAGGCAAGCAAAGTAAAACTTTATCAACAATCTTGGATTTCTTCAGCTCAACCTGCACAAGACTGAGTTTACTGTTGAAATGAGCTCAGTGAAAAAACTAAGCCACAATGCAAATTTTATCAGAGTTCTTTGACATTAATGGGAACTGGGTTGTGAAGAATGCAGTGAGGTGGAGGAACTTCTAAATACTTTTGCTTGTTAGTACTCTAATATTCTTCATATCTTCCTCTTATTGAGGATAGATCACTAATATTTATCAGTGCAAAACTTTTATTTCAGTCCAGTACTGGGTTTATATGATGGAGTTTTGGTAGCAGGAGGCTGCAGGTGTGTCCTGTGTGAGAAGGGATTATGAGCTAGCCCTGTGAGGGGCACAGACCACTTCAGCAGGCTCCAAAACAGAGCCACCACTGGCCAAAGCTGATTGCACCAGCAGTGCTGATGGCACAATTCGGATAATATACCTAAGAAAGGGTAAAAAGCCTTGTGTGGTAGCTCTGCAAGAAAAAAAAAAAAACATGCAAGAAACAGCCTGGCAGAAACTTGGATCCGTGAAGGAGGGGAGGAGCTGCTCTAGGCATGACAGCAAACACTCCCCTCAAGCTCAAGAAGAAGACTGCTTCATGGTGAAGCAGGCTGTTTTTCGGTAGTCCATGAAGGATCACACCAGAACAGACATCCATAAAGAACTCATGGAAAGACTATTGCAAGGGCAAGTTTTCTTTCAGGAACTGAGATCCATGGGGTACCTACAGGTGTGTCCTGTGGATAAATCTGTTCCTGAAGGACTGTACACTTTGGAATGGAGTCTTTCTGCAGAAATTCCTGCAGAGCTATATCCCATGGAAAAGACCTACGTTAGAGAACTTCATGTGCCCTGTGAAGAAGAGATCAGTGTGAGGAAGAAGGTTTGGCAGTGGTGAAGTGCTATGACCTGGAAGAAAACCTTTCTCTCGTCCCTCCTAAATGATGTAGAGTTTGCAAATTGATCACAAAAGACAATGCTGCCTTTAAAATCTTACATTTTTTAAATGAACAAATCATTCCTTCAAGAATGAAAACTGAGGCCCTTATTAACTGCACCTCTAGATCTGCCCCATCCTCAGTTTATAATGTATGTAGCTACCAATGCTTATTACTCTGTTTTCATAAAAATCTGAGAAAAAAAAAATGTTTTATGTGGCACTGGTGTATAATTTGCACTACATATGTGCAACTGGGCATTCTAGAAGTCAGTTTCATAGTTTATTATGATATACAAATTACAGAATGCACAAATCACATTAATGCATAGGGCATCATATTTAAACAAATAAGAATATTTACTAAGTTCAATCATGATGTGTCTTCAATATTTTTGTGCATATTATGACTTTTCAGAACTTCCCCTTCTGCCACAAGGTAATTAGATCAATCCAATGACGTGAAGCAAATGTCCTGTACCTGATGCACAAATGCTTTGATCAAAATTGTTATCTAGACCACTCTCTTGAGACCCACATTGGGTTCCAATTAGACATGCTAGTTTTAAGAGCAGAAGGAAATTAAACTCCAAATATGAAACTACCCTTCCCCCTCACCTTCTGGTAAGAGAGGGGCAAAACCACACAGCATTAAACTTCTCCCCCTTCTCTGTAACCCAGACATTTGTGTAAACTATTTCACTAACATCTAGACAAAAACTCCATTTCACTGGGTAGTGAACACATATTCTTCATTCAAAAAGACCATGACCACAATAGATTTGCTAACCAAAATTTCTTGACAAAAAGTGAGCATGTAGATCTGTAATAATTGTCTGGTTTTTTATCTTAATCAAAAGAATACTGTATATTATAGTTTGTGAAATACATCTTTAGCATTATAGAAGAAATAAAGATCACACATGTTGGTATAATGCTTCAGACTATATATAAAATATTAAAAAAAAAAAAGGGAAACAACACTCTATATTTCTTTTTAGCAAGTTTCTTTGTCTTTTAGAAGGCTGATGTAACTTTAGAAGAGGCCTCCTAATCCAGCGACAGAAAGTGTTTCATTACAGGGAAATGAGATACCAACATCTATGCAGGAGACACCAAATTCAATTTGGATTCCTTTAGAAAGCTAGCTACAAAACATGCAGTATAGATTGCAAAAACAGCCTCAACTGGCAAAATTGAGAACTGTGGCTTGACTGTGATGAGAATAAAATGTTAAAGCCAGTCCCATTGTCTCCTGTAATAACTTGTCAAACTTATGTATACAGAATTCTAATTACAAAAAGAGTAAATTTCCTTCTAGGTTCCCCTTACCCAGCCATTATATTGGTCTATATGTGAAGTACACACAGTATATGCTACCAGTACAAAATACATTCAAATCTTAGGAAGCCAAATATGCATCGAAACTTGGATAAAGATGATCAAAACCTTATGACTCACACATGGTTTCCAGAAGTGCTCAACATCTAGACTGAGCTGGGAAAAAGACTGACTATTTGCAAAAAAACCTAACATTTTACCTTCATGGTTTTAATGAATCCTTAAAGGAAAATATGATTCATTTCCCTGAGCAGCAATTAGCTTAGGAAGTCATCTTCGTATGAATACATTTTTCTGCAAAGGATAAGATGAATATGATGTTTTTTAATTTTTTTTTCCTTGTACCCATTTTGTTTGTCCTACTGTTCTCTGTCAATGCCAAGGTGCTGATATGATTTTTAGTATCCCGTCTGTTTCTCTGAAATAGGATTTCAGTGAAAAGCTTTCAGCTTATGGCAAGGAAAACCAATCAAGCTAAAGTCTAGTGTTTATCAATACTCAGAAACCCCGGGCAGCCTGTCAGATATATTACTTCAGATTTAATTCAGTTAGAGAATAATAATGTGCGACTTAAAATTAAAATTTGCTATTCAACAAATGTCAAAGTTTGTCAAAAGTTTTTCTCTCCAATAAAGACAATGAACTCTGTGCCTTTATGGATATATTTTAAGCTTGAGAGAATGTAGAGCCATCTTCAGGACATTTCAGATTGGAAAATATGACCAAAAGAATAAAACAGACACCTTGATTTAAATGAACTAAAACATCACCTGTGTCTCTCCACCACTCACAGGGAACTGAGGTCCTTATCATGCCCTGAGCATCTTAACATTTAGAAATTTGTAATGGAGTTAAATTTTACCCACATTTACTATGGGTCATTAAAAACAATTCACCTTGCTTGCCAAAAGTATAAATTGAGAAGAATGAATATTTTTGGTGTTGATCTACCCTATCAAAAGTAAAAGAAAAATCAGTTCAGATTTGCAGGGAAAAGACAGTCTAGTACAAATAAGGACCAAATATATACACACATAATTCAAAGCTGAACATCAAGAAAATTTGTACTTAAAACTGTTTGGATTTTGTCATAGACTCTGGAAGTAATTTTGCTGCACAATTAATTGTTTAGAAAAATAATATGTAGGAGCTAAAACATGGGACAGAATATACAATACAAACAAGTCCTTGGATCAAAATCCATGGCTGATGAAAAATTCAATTTTCTAGATTAATAAAGAAAAAATTAACTCCTTTTTTTCCTGAAGACAGACATCTTGTGTTGGCTGAACTCTCTATGAGCTCTAGGTCTTCAGGTGTCAGGAAAGGAAGGCAAAAGACTAGAATGGCTGAATCAACCTGCTGGCTAAACTAAGGACAAGAAATTACACAGGCAGTAGAAGAGGAGCAGGTGTCCTGGGAAGACTATAGGGATGCTGCCTGGTTGCCAGGGATTAGGTCTTGAAGGCAAAGTTTCATTCTGGCTGAGTTATAAAAGTTGCAACAGTGACATATTTAGTCACTGACCTATTTTTTTTTTTTTTACTTTTAGAGAACACACATATCATGTACTTTAGCAGCATAGAACTTCCATTCTTTGAGTAATTTATAAACTTACTCAGCTTACAAACAAACTCTCATAAAAAACAAAATCATGATTTCCCATGTAAGGATAGGAAACTCAGCTTACTAAACAGATTTTAGGTGTAACAGGAGTAGACACTCTCTTCTGGGATCAGATTAGAAGAGATCACTGCATGTAGTTAAATATTGGTGTCCTTGTCTTTTCAATATACTTAATTATAATATTCTATTAACTTCATATGCAAATCTATGTGCAAACATGAGTGTTAGAAGTAAATCTATGATCATAAAAAGTTACCTTCTGTGTGTGCATATTGCAGAATGATTCCAAAAGTCAAAATTATGTTTCTTGAAAGCTATCTGATCTAATTTTAAATTCCAGTTCTTGGTTTATCCACTGCCACCTGTGGTGAGGGTTTCAATGTTTAATTATCTTCATTGCTAGGAAATCATATCTTATTTAAACCTCAATTTTATCTCACCTTAAATTCAAGGCTTTGGATCATGTCATCCCTTTATCTGCAAGACTTAAAAAAGGATTTTAATTGCTTATACATTGTGTATAGTGACCGAGTTATGCTTCCCATACTTTCTTTCACAAAATGACCAGACTGAAGCCTTCCAGTCTCACAGCTAAGACCTTCTCCTGGTATTTAAATACTTTTTATATTTCCTCTGTTGACTGTCTTCTATATTTCTTCTTCAAGTTTTGTCATCGGAATCAGACTTAACATTGTAGAAACAAGATTTCCAATTCTCTGCCTCTCAATTTTTATGAAAAAAAATTATTCTCTGAAGAATACAGTAACCTTTATGCAGCTACAACACTGAACACAGAATTAATGAAATATGGCCATTTACGAACACCGTCAATTTCTTTGAGTTATTGTTAACCTCCCCTGAAGTTCCCCATCCTAAAAACATTGTTTACATGCTTTCCACCAAAAATGTTATTATATAAAGATTCTTGCTAAAATATGTTTGGCTCAACAGTTGGAATAGTTTGGAACTCTCCATAAAATTTATAACTGCTTATTATTTACTGGCCTATAAATGTGTGTCACATGAAAATTTTATTGCAGAGGCATTTTATAAACTGGGTAGCAGTGAAAGCATTGGGAAAGATAAAAGAGCAGTGCTACTACCAACAACTGCATTTGGAGATCTGTCAGCAAGACTGTTTTTCATTTAAAAGCACTGATTAACTCAGTTGAATAGATATATAAAAAATTGAAATGTATTTCTAATTAGATACATTTTGTCTTCATATCTTATTATACACCTTGATAATCCATTCAGAAGCAAACAGCAAAAAAATGATGATGCCTAATTTTCATTAGATGTTTTTGAAAGCACTTACAGTAATTTTTCATTTTTGTTATTTTAAAAAAAAATAAATAACTGTTCAGTTACTCTGGTTTTAGGGTAATTGAACTGGAATTCCTTTGGACACCATTTTTCTGTCATCTGTGCTCTGTTGCTTTTCTTCCAAAAAATAATATATAGAATAGTTTTTCAGCCTGTGAAGGACTTGTATATTCTACCCTTAATTCTCTCTTTTGCACTTTCTCCCCTTATTAAGAACACTATATATTATATATGAAGATGAAGGTGAAACCATCGATGGTGAAAAGTTACATTAAAATGAGTTATAGTTTTGAAAAAAGTAACAACACATAAAATAATCCTAAAATAGTAGAAGCTGAAATGATCACTGAAAGGAGCTTCAGGATATCTGAGTCCTTTCTGCTTGAGTGACAATCATTGTCACCAATGATTGCCACTCAAGATCAGCTCACCCAGGAAAAATCTAACCAAAGTTCCAATTTTTAGTAGACTTTTTAGATGAGTACTCATAGCCAACCCTATCTAGCCAGGACTTGAAAACCTTGTGGAGATGATGTGCATCTCCACAATCTCTTTGGCTAGCCTGTTTCACCACTTGTGCCCTCACTTGCCAGTGGCAAAATTTTGTTTCCTGATGTCCACTGTAAACAACACAAACCATAAAAATGTTTTTTTTTTTCAATTTCTGTTTTGCTTGTCAATAACAAGAATAGTTTGGCTTAACCATCTTCATTTCTTCAAGAAGATTTATGTAGGTTTTGCCTTGGCCTAGCCTCTGCTCACAAAATAAACCTCTCCTTTAACATCAGGTCTCAGGTTCTTAACCACCTCAGTAACAGAGCCTGGACACTCAACAGCATTCTTAAATCAGCCTGGGCAGGAGGAAGGAATTCTATTCCAGGTACAGCTTCTCCAGAGCTATGAAGAGGGAAAACTCCACTTGCTGAACTGAAATTCAGTAAGTTTCTTCTTGCAGAGTCCTGAGATTAATCACAGTCTCTCTGGATTAACACTGGCATTTTAATGGTTCCCTCTTAATCAGCATCAGATCATTGTTGGCCTCCACTGAGGGCTGCCAATCAGCCAAATCATTAAACATTGCCCCTCAGAATGGAATAGTCCAGTCAATTTTAAGTCCTTCTTACATAGGACTGCTTATCCTTCCCAGTTTTTGAAAATATTAATTCTTAATCTAATCACGTGGATTCTTTTAGTATCTAAAACTTGGGTCTCTGTTGCTGAAACAAAAGGGTTCAATATGTCTGCACATGGTGAGTTTTAGTTTCTGTAGATCGAGGGTGTATGGACTTATTTGTCTTTATTAAAGCCCCCAGATTATGTAAGTGGTCAGTGCTTTTTGTTGTGAAAGAATAGCAGTTACATTAGCTTTTCAATGTTTAAGTCGGAAACTTATAGATTAAAAATTACTGTTTCAGGTGGGAGACAAGGGATAACTTCATAAAAGATTTCCAAAGCAGGAGTAAAAATGAAATAGAGAACAAGGACAAAAAAGACATAGATTAGTATAAAGGATGGGGACAGAGTATAAGGACAATACAGCAAATAGGTAAACAAGTTTTTTTATTTCATTGAGGAGATAATGGTAAAGGGAGAAAGCAAGAGAATAAGAGAAGAGCTTATAAATTATGAGGGAAATAAAGAAAATGTTTTATTTTCCATCACTGTGGCAGAATACAGATAACATTAATCCATAATAGGTTAAAGGAGAGACTGCATTGTGGCACAGTCAGTGCTTGTCAGTCTTTTGCAATCCTTTGGACAATATCACACCTAGGTGCTTTCATAAAATGCCCACAGAGTTCATTCATCAAATAACAAACTTAAGTAATAATGAGAACTCTGTGGTCTCAATCCAAAGCCTACCAAAATTAACAGGAGCAATTCAAGCAGGAGTGTTCCCAGCACTTTTCTAAAATGTTTCCCGAAAGAGGCAGTCAATGACAGACTCTAAGCCTGATAAGAGTATTATGTCTGAAGAAAAATCTTTATAAGTTTTTTCCTAAATAGCATCATGAAATGTATTTCTAAGTTGGAGGGGCAGTGTGTGTGCGTGTGTGTGTGTGTGTGTGTGTGTGTGTGTGTGTGTGTGTGTGTGTGTGTGTGTGTGTGTGTGTGTGTGTTGGTGGTGGATGACTGACTTAATTTGGAAGTGTATAATTTGAAAAAGAAAAATGATATTAAGAAGGTAACATTGTAACATTAAGTTGATTGAAGGAATATTTCTATTGCCTGCTAAAAAATATTTTAAATTTATGTTTTCCATTTATTTTATCCCTGTGTTGCCTTTTTCCAATGTTTTTAATATTTTAATAAATAGAGCTGTATTTTAAAATGTGGATTTATGTGCTCTCAATATTCCTAATAAACCAGAGGGTTAAATCCTTAATTAAAAAAAAAAATCAAAATATAATTTACATTTTGCTAGTATATCTGGCAGAATGATTAAGGTCCACAGAGAAAGGAGCATAGAGGAATGATGACATGTGGGGTCCCCAAACTGTGCCCTGCTCTATCTTACTCCTTTGTGCAATGACAGAAGACCTGGAGGCCCAGAGGTGGAGAGGAGATTGGTTTCTAAGGGCAGCTAGTGAGTATTTGAGCTCTGTTAGTAGAGGATGAACACTGCACCTATGTGTACATTTGTGTGTATATTCCCATTAACAGACTGTCCTAGGTTATAATATAAATATGCATATTCCCATCCTCAAGAGCTGTTGAAACCAGGAGGTGTGTTGTTTTGGGTTTTTTTCCTTACCTACTGTTAATGGACCCATCAATGCTTTGCCACATGACTCAGAGATAACTCCCTCCAGGATCCATTTCTGTTTAATGGACCCACTGCATGACTCATGGAATGATAACAGCCCATTGTGAGATGCTCCACCCAGGGAGGAGGAGCTCAGCATTGCCAACTGGATATAATCTGGGCTTTGGGCCAGAACAGGCAGCTCTTATTCACTGGTTTCCAGAGGAATGGCTGCCTTTTCCACTGGATCTTCAGAGGAAGACTGCACCATTCTACAGGATTACTGCTTCAACAGAACCACATCTGCCACTCCAGGAGGACTGCAGCCATCAATCCAACTGGACTGCTACCAACACCCTGACCAACAGTGTGTCAGGTTGTATTCTGATTCTGTCAGTGGTTTTCCTTTCGTATTATCACATGTGTTTTGTGGGGTTGTTTTTGTTGTTCTTGTTGTTTTAGTTTGTTTTTTTTCCTTTTCCTAATAAATTGTATTTCTGACTTGAAGTCTCTCACTGGTTTTGCTTTCAAAGCAGAACACAGACCTTCATCCTGATTTGACAGAGAGGGGAACAAGATGAAGCCATCAGTGCTGTCTGGATTTGGATGCTGACTGCTTCTGTTTGTGTTGTCTGTGTGGCTGGGGCTGTATACACCCAGGTATGTACCGTGTTTGTGCCTGGTGGGATTACACATGCTGGATCCAAAGATCCTGATCTGTGGTATCCTTGCCTCCACTTGACTACAAGATTTTCAATTCCCTAGCACATTCCTGAAGAGCAATTTATAAAAGATAATTCAGGGGATGTTCAATTTTCATGAAATGTTGCATGAAGGTAATGAAGCTCTGACCAAGCTTTCAGAAATTCTTTGTACATATAGTTAGTGTGCTTGCAGAGCACCTAGTGACATTTAATTAAACGTATCAGAATCTGCCTGAAGCAAGGGTCTTCACAACAAAAAGAGGGTCATAGTGATAAAAAAATATTTTGACTAGGCTTTTAATTTTCTGGCATCGTGAATACATAGTCCAGAAAGTGCAAAAGTTTAAAGAGATAGACTAGGGCTAGAATCTTTTAACCACAGGATGGAAAAATGAATTAAAGCAATGAAAAAATAATTTTATTTCTGAAGAAATGTGGTCAGAATCTCCAAGCAGTTAAAATTGGAAAGTCTACAATTTTTTGATGAAATTGTGGAAAAAAAAATGCATGGTAAAAATGTGCTAACATATTTACATAAAAATAAACATAATGGGCTGTATAAACTCAATTACTGTGTCCAGTTGTAGGGCCATGAATTCAAGAAGTGCATTTTATGCTAGATCAAGTCCAAAATAGGATGACAAAGATGGTGAAGTGTCTAGAGAGCAAATTGTCTGAGGAGCAGATGATGGATCTCTGGTAGTTTTGCCTGAAAAAAAGGAGGCTTATGGGTGACCTTTCTCTAAAACTGTCTGAAAGGAGGCTGCAGCCAGGTGAGGGTCTTCTCCCAGGCCATGACTGACAGGATGAGAGGACTCAGTCTCAAGCTGCACCAAGGGAGGTTTGGGTTGGACATGGAGAGGAATTTCTTCATGGAAAGAGTGATTAAACATTGGAATCAAGTGCCCAGGGAGATGGTGGCATCACCATCCCTGGGTGTTTTTAAGGAAAGACTGGATGAGGCATTTAGGTCATAGTCTAGTTGACACAGAGTGCTCTTCAGTCACAGGGCTCAATGATCTCAGAGATCTTTTCCAGACTACTTGATTCTATGCTTCTGTGATTCTGTGACAGGATGCCTAAAAACTCTTTTATCTTTTCCAAACTCTTTTACCTGCTGCCGTGAAAGACAGCAGAGTTCCACAGAAACATATTTTAATACTTTTTGACCTGCACATTTTAACTGGAAACCACTCTTTATGGAAATATAGTGCAAGCTGAAAGGAATCAGAAGTGATTGAGAGAAAAATGAAGCTGTTGCCAGATTCTCATGTGCTGTGGGGCTGCTAGAAGAAGGCCTGCACAGTCAGTATTCAGACAGTATTTTGCTTCAAATTGTAGAGTTTGGAACTGGAGTTTTGGGTTTCTTTACATTCCATCTCAATAGATATACTGTGCCTGTCCAGATCCTTCATCAAGACATCGTAAAGATGTGCACTAACCTTCCCCACTAAAATTTCTGTTTCCAGGGAAGGCATTTCACACATACAAGGAGTATGGAAGCCATGGTGTGAAAAATGCTCACTTCCCAGGCTTTTCTTTTTATCACACATGAGCTGCACCAGTGTCAAAACTTTTGTAGTAAAACTTACTTTTCTTTTCCTCAAGAAAAATGCTGGCTTCTTTTCTTTTAGAGAGAAGACATTCTTTTACCTTTAACTTCTTTCAGACATTCCTTACAGTCTGTAGGGGTAACTCCTGTTGCCCAATACTTCTACCTAGGTCCCATTTTTATTCCTTGCACACCTGCCCATTGGAGAGAGAAGGCTCTCAAGCCTCCATCTCAAGGAAGTGACAATGTCACCATAGACCACATGTACACATGTCACAATTGCATTTTTATGTTCATTATGGGCTGACATTTGTTCTAATTCATGCTAATTTCTAAATTCTTTCTTGTTTCCTTTCTACAGGGCATCATGCATTTCAATCTTGTAATGGACCTGAACATTAAATCTACTAAACTGTAAACTAAAATACAATATAATACACTGAATTTTAACTGTGGAAAATAATCCCTTTCTCAATAAAGCAAACAAAAAGGTCTAATACAAGAAGAGTCTTTAATTTTTAATTTAAAAAACATGTATTTAAAAATTTTATTGCAAATATTGTTTTTACTAATGCTTTCAAAGACTACTCCTCAAACAATTAATGTACAGTCTGTACTAGAAAGAGGACATTAGAGGTACAAATTTATGATTTCATGTTAAAACTGAATTTCATGTTCTCTCTTATTCTGAATTTAATACAGGTAAAATCTTTGTTGTCCTGGGAGGATTTTATAAAACATTAATATGCTCTTCGAATTCAGTCTTTAAGTCCAGTACATTAGTTTACTAACTCAAGTATAGAATTTTTTGTCGGCTTTCTTCCTCCAAGCTGTTGATGAATTAAATGATCAATAAAACTCTAGGAAGCTTTAATAATACTATGACTAAGTCGGCATTTTAAATACAAAACAAAAAATCAAAATGTAAACAAATCCTGCATCTCCTTCTGCCAACATACAAGATTGTTGCTGATTTTAACTTTAATTGTTTGTGTTTTGCAAACAATTTTTGCAATTTTATAGTAAGATTATTTGGGACAACATTTGTACATCTATGCATGTATAAAAAAAGAAGTATCAAATATAAAAAAATGTAACAAATAAAGAACTTCCAAACCTACTAAAATTTGCCCCAATATTGGGTAATGGATCAGTATTTGCAATCACCATTTTCATGCAAGTGTGTCTGTAAGTCCTTTTGAGAACGTAAAAGATTGGAGCTTCATCCAGATTTCCAACTCCTAGCAGAATGAACATGGCCTCATGTCACAATAGGATTGCTTTCATCAGTGTCCACACCACCAAGAGCATCAGTAAGGACTCTTTCTGTGCTGTCAAAACTTGGCTTTTTTTTGCTGAAGTAAAGAAAATTATCAAATTTTTATGAACAGAAGCCTTAATACACTAGACTACTTCCAACTCTGACTGAATGGCAATTGCATAGTCTGATAGGCCAATATGAAAATAAGAAACTTAAGTACTAAGTGAATCCTGAGGAAACCCAAGAATGACCTGCAATAATAACAGGATACCACTCCCTGCTCCTACAGCGTGTGCATTTGTTTCTTTCCCTTTAATTTGACTGTGGGGTCCCAGTTTAACTATGCTGGTGTTCTATTTTCCTTGCCCAATAACTTGCATTTGAGGACCACTACCTCACTTGCTCTATGGAGGGCATCCTTAAAAATCTGCCATCTCTGTTCTGCCTGCTTGTTCTTGAGGGCACTTTCCCAGACAATACTGTTGAGTATATCCTTGAAGAGCTGGAAGGGGTCCTGACTTTTCTCTTCGAGCGACCCATGCCCCTCAGGACTGTGAACTCCACAGTATGTGATCACTGCAGTCCACGCTGCTTTCAGTCTTGAACCCACAGGCAGGTCACTTACACTGGTGACCCTCAGAATCAGTATCCTATTCCTTTTAAAAGTCCTATAACCTGGATGAAGAAGTTATCCTCCATGCATTCTGGGAGTCTCACATGTGAACTCAACCCACAGTTTTCCTAGCTTTTACTTTTTTCTTCCAATTCTCCCCCCAGTCCTGGTGGTAAGGGAGTGAGCAAGCGTCTGTGTGCAGCTTGGCTGCTGGCTGGAGTGAAGGCACAAACATAATGCAGTAAGAGTATAATAGCTATTTTTGCTTCTTTGCACATCTCTTCCTAAAAATATAGGACATTTTTTATTTTTCCAATTCCCTAAATTGCAGTCTATCAAAATAAATCAGCTGAACAAAATACATATGCTCCATACTTGTCAGCTAATAAGCAGGAAGAGGTTTTATTTATTAAAGCTTTAGAGGTAAAATTATCTATTAACTTTTCCTCTTCATGACAGTGACTTTTCAACTGAACAACAATTACTGCTGTTTGGTTAAATATGGAAGGGAAATGACAGATTCATAATGTGCAATCTTATTTCTTCTCACAACAATTCTCTTGGGGTAAAATTTTTGGTAAATCGAAATTTTAGTATTTTAGTTGATATAGCTTCCAGCCTATTGCATAAAATAGAGGTTGACATACTTTATTATTAGTATTAGTTTTTCTTCTTTGTCTCTCTCATGATGACTGTGGAGAGATCAAAATTGAGAAATCTACAGAGGCAAGAAAGACATCCTTTGATGTGGAAAATAATCCAGGGAGGATGTAGAAATGGGCACTGGAATAGAAAGAGGCTGATATAAAAGATCAAAAGAAGAAGGTCCCAAAGAGGACTGGCTGAACAGTAATTGGTTGTTTCCTTCTGAAGGGTCTGATTAAGGGTAGCAGAAGTATAAATTTACCTTACAGCTCTTCCCTTGTGAGCTTTATGGACATATAGATATATTTATATATATTCATGAAGTTATTGCAGAGAATTTCAATGTAATTTGTGTCATACTATAGAATTATAACACTTTTTTTTTTAAAAAAACAGCATATTGGATACACAACATACCACATGGAGATCATGTATTGCTTCAAATGGTGGCAACTATACTAAAAACTTACGTTGTTATTAAGATATTGATTTCATAGGGGTTTATGATACTCCATCATATATAAAGAAAATTAAAAACAAGAAGGTTGTTGGTGAAAAATTGATTTTTGCAAATCAACTAGAGAAACCTAAAATTATGAAAGATTAATAATTAAGTTGAGTAAACTCTACAGAGGTCAGTGCTTTGGGAGAAGTTCAGAAAGGGAAAGCTTGGATACTCTAAATAGTATTATGTAAGGTTTAATGTAATTAAGTACTGCAGCAATGTTCTTAACAAAGGAAAATTTTCATTTCTATTTCTAATTATATTTGCTCTGTATTTTAAAATACAGATGAAAAATAATTTTCAAGGCCTAAAGCATCTTTAAATAGGAGCATATTCCTTTCTCTATAGCTGGAATATTAAATGTTCTATTTTAAAAATCTGCATTATACTGTAATCTTTATGGTCATAGCCCATGTCATGATGCTTTTGATAATTCTTTGAAAAATAATGCCTAGGGATATAGCTTGGTTTTAGTTGCCTACATTACCTTAGTTGCATATTAACCAATTCCCAAAAAGCAATCCAGTTTTAACCAAAGTACTTCTGCACTTGGTTCCCTCATTTGCACAAAATTTGCAGTTATGAACAACAGCTTTTCTCACTTCACTCACAAATAACTGTGTACTGTTCTTTTATAGTGTTTTTGAGTTGTCAAATGGCTTTTGGAAGAATATTATCAAGGTTTTGTAACCTTTGTCTTCTCCTTACTTGAGAAAAGACAAACGGGGAAACAAAAAAAATTTATTATTTAATAAAAACCTATAGCAAAATCAATGCAAAAAAAACAAACCAAAACAAAACTTTATAAACCTTGGTGAGAGTTAGCATTATAAAAGAAGTTTAAGGTCTTCTTCAGTCTAGTATCTGGGAAAATAAAAATAGAAAACTTTGTTATTTGCTAGACCTCTTTAAAAAAGAACCAACATAGCAACAATAATCAAATATCCTCATCTATTTTAACTGAAGCAAAAGCAAGCATTTATCCTTGGGGCTAACCAAATACTGACTTCATCTTTCTTCCAAATAACCTATTTATTTCTTGCAAGAATTGAAAAATAAAGAAAAAAAAAAATGGTTGCTTACCAGATTTTATTTGACAGAATCCAGTTAAATGATGAAAAATAAAAGCGTGGTCCACTGACTTACTTCAACTAAAAGCCTTTAACTGTAAAGGGATATTTTTTCTGGAAGATATTATTGAAATTAAATAGTTTAATATACAGCCCAAAAATCTAGTAGATACTTCATAAAATCCAAGTTTATTATAGCTGTTATCTCCTAGAATTTTTTTCATTCTTGCATCACCATTGAGCTGAAACAAAGAAGACGTAAATAATCAAAAAACATAAAAACTTGAAAACTCCAGTACTGATCAATGGGCACACAGGACTCGACTTTCTCAATGCCTGTGGACAGACTATCCCAGTGGTGAAAGGAACAGGTCTTTAACTGCATTCAAGATTCATGTGCATTTCCCCTTTCTCCATTTTTCTTGTTTCAGAAGAAGAAACCAAAACCAAAAATAACAACCAAACAACAAAAATCCCCCACTGAAAACAAACAAACAACCTCCCAAAACAAAACAAAATCCCCAAAAAACAACAAAAAACACCCCAAAATAAAAACCAGTATATATCTTCTGTCAAATAAAATGCTGATTTCTACTCCACACTATAAACAAAATTTCTGTCTTCTACACGATATGGTAGCAGTTAAGGAAAGATAATAATTTATGATTCTGATTGAGTCATACAGTATTGGTCTGCTTGGTCCTCAGATATTCCTTCCCTTCCTGCTAGGCATAAAAACTAAGTAAGATTTAAAACCTGACTTTTACATATGGAAAGTGTAAGAATAATGCAGATATCAGAATCAGCATATGAATAACAGATAACAGCTCAAAGATAAAAACATTCATAGTAAATTAAAGACACAACAGAAAGCTAACTCTTCCAAAATCTGAAATGCATACAAATAACCTCAGCTTGTTGCAACTCCTTAGTTCATTACAGCTGAGCCATTTTTGATCCTGATCTTGTAATTTATAAGTGTATCTGCTCAGACAAGAAAGATTAGAATAGCCTTCCTTCCAAAAGCCATATCCACCAGAATAAAATTATAAACATCCCATCCTACATTAATCAGGCAGCCACTGAAGATGAGGCATGGCTCATCTGTTCACACTTCCATGAAAAATATTTGAATCAATAAAGATTTTTCTTTCTTTCTGTAAAAGAATAAAAAGGAGAAAAACCAAAACTGTGTTACTAGGAAAAAAAGATTTATATTCTACTTTAGGAGTGAGGATCAGTAATTTACCTTTTCTTATATAAAATTCCATTCCGAACTCGCTTTTGGTTATAATCCCATCTCTAAGACAATTCATAGGTAAATACACTGAGATATTTGCTGGCAGTATGTATCAATTAATACTAAAATAATTGTCTGCCTAAATGAAGTGAAGATTAAAAAGAAAAAAACTGAGAGAGAAAAATAAAACAAAAATGAAGTGGAGTTGAGTTACTTTTCAATATTTATATAATTTGAATATTCATTTAATTTTAGAAGTATTTGTAAATGTACTTTTTTGCAAGGAGTGAAGAGCTACATGCAAACAACTTTGATATAAGAAAAAGCTACGATGTCTGTGAACATATATTTAGGATGGAAATTAAAGAAATAATATGGAAGTTGAAATGGACTAAGAAGTATAGCTAATATTAAAATACTTGAGAAATATATGGATAAACTATGCTTGTCTATGATTTAAAGGGTCTGTGTTGGATGACCCAAGAGGTGTAATTTTCAAAGAATTTAACATCACAAGATGTCCCAATTACAAGGAGTACTTTTGCTATCCAAATTCTAAGTTATAAAAGTATGGTATTAATGCTTCAGTTCTACAAGACACAATTATTTCTTCAGAACTAATTAAAATATTTGTAAATAATGCTAATAATGGGATGATTTTTGAGCTTATTCCTACAGGGGGAAAAGGTCAGCTGATTTTTAATAGGTAAAAAGTCATAAATATTTGTCTGATATTCTGAAAACTTGCATGATGCATTAGCTAGGGATGCTGCATTTAGATTAGTAACTTCATCACTAGTATCACTAGTAGATAATTTGCAGCTAAATTAAAATATTGAATAAGAAAAATAACAAGTCTCACTTATTTTTCCTGCACATCAGTGCAACCTGTCATTAAATTCAGTGGAAAAAAGTCCATCAGCAGTATATGGCCAAATGGTGCAGATTTTAAAATTTTCTGGGCACAACCTTGGCCAGTCAAAATTCACTCTATTTTCACTGCTGTTCATCTGTGTCCATTTTTACTCACACTTTATTTTTCATAATCTTTCATCTTTTTCATTAAATTTATGTGTGATAAATATCTCCATCTTGGTTCTTCATCCTCTGCACTGTGCAGCACTACTGAATTCTCCCGTCAGTCACTGTTGCATGCAGCTTATGTCTTTATCCCTGCTCTCTTTGTATACCATTTCTACTGCACTTTGATATGAATTCAGTTACTCAGTTAAGAACCCAATCCAAAGTATCTCATATCTTAATCTTTTTTTTCCTGAATATTTTATGCACTGCTATGTGTCATGGGATATAATGATGTTTAAGTCAGCTTTGCTATTTTCAAGTCCCACTGTCATTTCCCTGTGAAAATTAAACAAATTAGTAAAGTATGACCATCTTCTTATTAAACATATCTAACAGGCTAGAAAACTCTGCCCATTATCTACCTGGACAAATAATCTTTGGAATTTTAAAAACCATGATGAAAAATAAAATTCAGAAATCTCTTACCATTTTTTAAAACCTTACAGAAGTTTAGGTGTATAAAGTTACCATACCTCAGAAGTAATACTTCAGACATTGAAATTAACTTTTCAGCAATGGAATACCTAATATCTGTGTCATCTGTTAAGGTATCTAAGGCATCTTACTACATTTGCTTTACTTTATTGGCTTTCCAGTTTGGAATAATCAAAAGCCGTGCAATTATTCCTGGTAATATGCTAGCTTTCACCAGTGGTGAGTAATTTCTTTCATTGTTTGGTTTTTTTTTTTCCTCCTTTGGTAGAAAACAAAAGCACCTCTTTGCTTAAGAATTCCTAAAATAAATCATGTCACAGAAGTAATTTTAAGACAAGCTAGTTTCTCAGAGTGTAAAATTCACCATATAGAAGTCCTGAAAAAGTTCTATTTTTTTCCTATAAGGAGTTAAATTGAAAAGTAGAAACAGACATGTAATCTGTTTGTTTTGTAGTCCTGTGCAGTGACTGAAGGACATGGACCATGCTATGCAAGCAAAAGTCACTTTATTACACCAATCACCAGTATTTATAGTTCGCTAACTGCTATACAAAATTTTCCACTCAAACCCCTTTCCCCCTGTTCCCTTAGCAGCACAATCTTTTCAGTTATCAAGCCTCTGTTGCATTCTTTTGTGCCAGCAATGTCCTTGTTACATCTTCTCTTGTCAGAGAGACCAGACATGATGTCTTCACTTTTGTTCTTGCCTTGAGGTTTCTCTCCCATGGCTTCCACTGCACCAGGGCCAGGAGGTGTGCAGCACTACCCAGGTCAGCTTCCTCAGCTGCCTGACCTTCCACAGCCCTGTAACACTGACACTGCTAATGACAGGTCACAGGCTGTGCTACCTTTGCAAGTCCTCAGGACTGGTCTCCTCAGGTTTGCCCTGTCTGAACTTTACATGCCTGCAGTTTTGTTTAACTTGGTGCACATGTGATGATAATTTCTCTACTTGAACACGTATCTATGGCTAATTTGCATTATTCTTGAGTATTTTTATAGAGATAACTGAGTTTTACAGGCATTATAAACATTGATCTACAGGAGATATTTACAACTGTTAACACGACGTAGTATGCAGAAATCCTGCCCTGGTATGTACAACACAAAGGGCCCTGACAAGCTGAGATAAGTGTGTAGGGTAAAGAAGTACAGACATGGAGTGATAAAACATGTAGGATAGGTCTGGCACTGGAAAGCCCACAAATGAAAGTAATTAATAAAATGCCAGTTAAAGAAATGTAAGTGAAAGAGGAAAAGAAAATTGTTTAGTGGCAACAAAGATAAAGAAGAGATAGCATCTAAAATATACAAGAATCAGATGTAATATGGAGGCCAGTGAGGTAAAAAACAGCTAACACACACATGAAAGTGATGCCAAGTTGATCCTAAAGTGTGGAAGAAAGCATGCACATCAACAGGATATTTTAGCTGAAGAAGAGCTCTAGAAGCATGTTGCTTCCCTCTCCAGCCACTGAAACTGCTGCATTTAAGACCTGGGAGAGCAATGAAAAGGTGAGCATAACCTCAAGAAACGGAATGGTAATGATAAATATCTAAGTTACAATTTTAATGGTATGATAATTACTATTGAGATCTTCTCTATAGGGAAATATTGTAAGTATTACTATTTGCCTTTTTTTTCTGTACTAAAAATTATTTTTCAATAAGATATTTAATGTTTAAAGGATAATTATAATAATAATATTAATAATGAATTCTTGGCTTTATACATTAAGTGTGTTTTCTGTTTGAGCATAAACAAGATTGTGGGAACAACTGCGTTTTTACAGAGGTAATCTTTATGAAAAATTTGATTTCTCTAGTGAGAACTACATTCCACTAATAACAAACCAAATTTGAATTTCTAAGTACCTTGCATATATCCTCCTGTAGTGTGTTTCAAACAGAAATTTGATTTCCTCAGTAATTACTTATGTGAAAAAGGAAAAAAAATAAAAAAATAGTATGTTACTATTTCTCAGACAGCTGTTTCCCACTTGTGTTGAGAAATCAGTGATGCTGGCTATTATATAGTATAACATATTCCAAGTTTTAAAATATGCTCCCTACATATTTTTAAGATCCTCATTAAAATTGCTATTAATTAATCATAAAATTAGTTAATTAAATAAAAAAGAAGGTATTACCTTCAATGTTTCTTATATGTGTTTCAAAAGACTGTTTTAGTTAAATACCTTGTAACATGCTGAAAACTAATTTGCTACATTAAAATTTCCCAAAAATGGCACTACTTTTTTTGGTAGTAGATTTGCTAACACCAGCTGTACTTAAACCTTTATAGTGAACTAAAATGCTTTTTTGGGGGGTCTATGTCCTGTCTTCAAGGCAGCTCAGGTAGCTGGCCTGAAGGACAGAGTGCCCAGAAGAACCTGTACAGCTGTTTATGCTGCAGGCACAAGGGTGTGTGCAGACAACATCAGAAATCTGAATGACATTCCCTAATAGGACAAAGCCTGGAATTTATATGCTTCTTCTAAAGCCATTAGCCCTGAAAGCCTGATGGATTCTAGCTGTTAATCAGCCCAGAATAAACTATGTCATCTTTCCAGTGAAGACAGCAACTCTGCAGGCAGCATCTTAGGAAGATTGATACCTAGGGAAGCTGCCTCATTACCATTCAAAGCAACCAGGTTCACACAACACCCTTTCTTTTGGGATATTTCTAGAGGTTTTAAAAAATAGAGAACAGATGAACAGTTGAGGTTGTGTTTGCACACCACCAATGAACAGAGAAAGATGTATAGTAATTACAAATGGATTAAGTGTTTCAGAAAATGGAAGGCCAAGGGAAGTTCTAGTAAATGTCCCTCACATATGATGAACAAAAATTAAGAGGAGTCCATATGTTTTTGTTGCATCATTCTTCATGGAGCAGCAAAAACCTTTTGTAATACTTGCTGAAGAATGGCAGAAAAGTTATAATAAAAAATGTTTTCATATTCTCTAGTATGCAAAGCAAATATCCTAGGAAAACAACAATAAGATATGCATGTGTGCATGCATATGTGCATGTGCATGTTTGCATCTGGGGTAGTACAAGCCTTTTGCAGATTTTAAAGAGGGAAATAGGATGATCTTTTGAGAGATAAGCCTGCAGAACTGAAATTTTTACTGAATATTCCATATTAAATTCTTTCTATTGACATCTATACAAATTTAAAATTGGAATTCCCAACATTCAGTTAAGAAAATAAAAACTTAAAATAAAAATTCTATCTTTCCCCTGTTCTCAACTTCTAGCTATACTTTTACTCATATTATGACTTTTAATGTAGTCTTAATACCATAACTTATTACAGTTTTTATTCCACATCTATTTTCAGTACATATAGAATCAATGCTATTACAGATTTGTTGGTATATTTGTACAGGATCTCTAGCTCCAGGATTAAGTTATATGAAAAATCCCAAAAAAAGAAATCAGAAATAAAAGAAAACTAACAAAGTTTAAAAGTTATGAAGTATATGTAAATTAACTCCTTAAAAAAAAGTGAAAACTGAAAACAGTGAAAGAGTAGAATTTGTTTTTCTAATTTTATCCAGCTTATCCAAAAATCTCTTCTTGTTTTTCCCAGTCAGTTACAAATCCTCTAGATTTTCTTCCTAACCTATGCTCCTCTTTATGACCCTTGTCTTTCACACAAAAAACACGTATAATCAGTGCCTCATGTTCACATCAGCTGTTTTAAATCTTGGAATTAAATCTACTCTTCCATCACCCCATATGGACAGCATATGACCTGTTGTTTCATTCAATTATTTCCTAATACTGTTTGTCTGGCTTTATACTATTTCTGAATGAAAAGACTGCTATATTATGGACTAGACTCAAATTTAGGATGTATAAGTAGCTTTCCCCAATATAATTATATAAGAAAGTAAAATATAATTGTTTTTATTATCTGTTATCATTGACATTTTAATCTCCCTCAGCTGTTTTGGAAGATTGACCAATGTCATTGCAGGTTTAAAAATCATGTAAGTAAATCTGCTTACAGTATTTCCAATTCTGGATGTGTCTGTCACTCAAGCTGACACAGCTAAACTGTTTTCTGCCCCATAAAGCAAAGTACCTTCTTTTTCTTAAGAATTCTACACTCCTATGGCTTAATCTGAAATTTAAAAAAATTTGTTAACAGGTTTGGCTCATTTGTTAAAGCAAAATGCCACTCTTTGTGGGGTGGAGCCACCTCTTGTCAGTCTCCCTCATTGACGTCAATTTGAGGAAGATCATGTGAACAAAACTCTAACAGAGAATTCAAATAAAGTTCTGGGTTTAATTTAAGATCTCTGGACCATCCTTTCTTTCAGGTGATAACTTCTGTGAGGGCTGAGTAACAAGCACTTTAAAAATCAATGCATGTTAACAATATTATGAATGGTTGTAGAAATTAGTTTGCTGGCATTTTGCCAAATGAATATTACAGGATGGCTGAAGGCAAAGATGCATAGAGAGATTAGGGGATTGTCAAAAAGAACATAAATGCCTTGTGATTTATTCCTAGATTAGTTCTTTACTGTTGCAAATATTGAGACTATGTAATAACTGTCTTTCAGATGAGTAAGCTCTAAAGGTATTATTTTCAGTTTTAAAGTGTATTTTCATAGCCACCACTGCTATAAATTTTCTCTCATGCTATTAGGCATTAAGGTACGGCTTCTTGTCCAGCCCAAAACTGATAGTGCCATGCCCTCTTGAGAAAGAAAATACAATGACCATTCCAAACATGCTAGACATTCTAAATATTTTATAAACAGGAAATAGAATGATGCAATGTGTAGTCTCCTAAGTCTGACCAACTGCAAAATATTTTCTTTTATTTTTTAAAGGCGACACAGAATATTTTTTTAATACCTACCTCAACCTATCTGGCCATTATTCCTGATCTTAAAAAACCCAAACATTTTAAAATAAAATTCTTCTGTCAATAATTGTATGGTTTCTGAAGACAATGATATCTCATTGTTTTTCTAATTTTATTAATCTCTTTAGTTTGCAAAGTTATCCTTATAATTTTTACTAGAGAGAAATATTTCCCTGGGAGGAAAACATTAGAAAGAGAGTAGAAAGTTAAGTGAGAAGGGTTTTTTTATATATCATCAAGGGAAAATAGTTTGGTGCACAGGAAAGAATATATGACATTCCTTAGAAAACATGCAGTCTTTTTTTCCTATGCAGGTGTTCCTGCACACACCTATAAAGGGAACTTCAGGACATGCTGTGCCCAGCCAAGAGTTAGAAGTGGGAACACTGTTGTCCCCTGTTCAACAGTAACAAAGCTCAGCAACAGAAACAATGCTGAGAGTAGGATTCAACACATTTAAGATTTTTATTGAGCAAGTTTTTTTTCCTCAGATTACATTGTGTTGTACTGGAATAAAACCCCTGGAGGAGGCAAGGAAATATCTGTTTTTCAATGTAGGGCATGGTACTAGAGAAGAACAACAGAGTAGAAAAAAAAATCTCTATTTAAAATGTTTTAAAAATCCACTTCTCTGAATAAAATTGTGATAGTTCTTCTTTGTCACATGGTCATATTTATAGTTTTAAGTACTTTCAATCTATACAAATTGGGTTTTGGAGATCCTTAGAGGAAAGCCATATCTCACTTGATGTGCAAGAATTATCTTGTCTACTGAGATAGTATAAGTACTACTAAAACTATGTATGTAAGAACAGCAATAGTAAACAAAACACATTCAAGATGAGGTTTTATTTCTCCAGATACAATATGGGATTTCTATTCTTTCATCCATTAGTTTTAATTCTGTTCATGCAGAGTGCAATACTTTCTATTTTGAGACATGGGAATGAAATTTACCATTACAGTTTAAATTGAAAAGTACATTCTGGCAAGACATGAGCATGTTGGGTGATGCCTCTGAATTCTCATACTCAAAAAGTTCAGGATGTGTTTATCAAAGCTATCAAAGCAGTCAGAAGGGATAGAATTTTTTCTCTTAAAGGAAGTCAGAGACAGAGAAATTTCTATCTATATCCTAATCTTTTCTTTCCTGGAACACAGGGGATTGCTGTCATTGCCCTAGTTAGAAAAGAGGATTTTTTTCCTTCACATGGGTCAATGCCCTCTGGTTTTTTGGTGTTTTTTTTTTCTCCTTTTCTGGAAGAGAAATGTGTATCTGCCAGCTGTAGAAGTTATTTTTTAAAGGCAGAGTCTTCTTTTTTTTTGATTGCCAAGTTGGTTTGTTGAAACAAAATTTCCAATAAAAGTAAAGGGCTAATCCTGGAAGGCTGAGATCATCCACTAAATGAAATTAAAGTACTAACCATCTCTAGAGGAAACACACAGATTTACCCTGGATCATGTCTTCAACCTACAGTTCTCTAAACATTCTGAGGGAGGACTCAGTCTAAAAACCACTGACATACAAATTATTGATGTAAAGCAGTGAAGGCAAGCCTAATTTTCAAATTTTCCATGTATATTCAGAATTTTGTTTTTTGAAATTAGGATTAATTAAAACTGGCAAAATGATCAGTGACTAAATATCTTTAAAATCTCCTTAAAAATCAACCATTTTGATTGTAATGAGTTTAAAAATAGTTTGAGACTCGGCAATAGTTTTGCATTTTCACTTGCATATTCAGAGTGCCAGGGTTCAGGCTCAGACTGCTCTCATATGAAGGCCATCACTTCTACAAAGCTACCAAAACATTAGTGGCAACAGAGCTCCACCCAACAGTCATGTGCCTTCTCCCTGGAAACACTTCAGTCCTTGGACCGTTCTTGTCTTCTACATTTTCTCTGTTAAAGTATCTCTTATTTATTGAGGACCTCATGTTTACTTCTACAATAACTATTGTTACAGCCATCTTACTAGGGACTACTTCTAAAGAATTTCAAGGATCTCCAATAGAGAACATCAAAATAGTAGGAAGTCAATGACTCCCTTCCTTCTGGTGTGCAACCTTTACTCACTTCACTGGAGTCTCTAAAAGGGGAAGAGCAACAAGGAAATGCTGAAAAATGTAATGTCATTTAATTCACTAACTCAAAAGAAATCCTTTTCTCTCTATGAATGTCTCTTTCTTTTTCTTTTTTTTTTTCTTTCTTTCTCTTTCTTCTTTCTTTCTTCTTCTTTCTTTCTTTCTTTCTTGCTTTCTTTCTTTCTTCTTTCCTTTCTTTCTTTCTTTCTTTCTTTCTTTTTCTTTCTTTCTTTCTTTCTTTCTTCCTTCCTTCTTACCTTCCTTCCTTCCTTCCTTCCTTCTTCCTCCTTCCTTCCCTTCCTTCCTTCCTTCCTCCTTCTGTAATTGTACTCTTTATGAAGACATATTTTCTTACCAAATTTAACTAGAGGAAGTATTTATAGTGGTAACATCTGAATTAAGATGGTAGTAGAAGCATGAAGTGTTGTATGTGTAAGTATGGCACTACGTTGTATGTGTAAGGTACTTTGGGTTTCCAGTTTTTGTGGCCATACTCTGTTTATTTATTTTACACTTACTCTGTTTACTGTTACTCATCATATCCTTTTCTGATTATGAGGGTTGAACTACAGCTTCAAAGGGTCTTACAGAGCATATTCTAACCTGACTTTAGATTCATTTAAAAGAGGAGAACTCCATTCTTTGGCTTTAAGGAGGTTAAAACATAGAATAGCTTATGAATGTTCAAGAAACTCACGAGGTTAAACAACCGAAACATCATGGTTTTTTCTTTTTCAGAAAAGTTCATGCTTTTGTCTGAGAATAATTACTGGGATATGGGAGGAAAAAAGAACTGCTATTTGTCAAAAAAGATAAAGGAACTTAAGCTCCCTCAAGGGTATTTCTGAAGTTGCTGATGTGAAAAAATACGTTCAAGGAAGAAAATTAGCAAGAAAGAGCCTACTTAGCAAAGTAAGCTCCCAAAATTTATCTAAAAATATACTCTAACTAAATTAGCACTGAACAACTTTCTTATTAATTACAAATTAAATTCTCATTTGGTCACTTAATTTAATATCCAGCTTAAATATTCTTGTTACATCACTGTTTGAAGTGGAGGGGGGGGAATGGAGGGAGGGGGAAAGGATAAAAGGAATTTATCATGAAAAGTTAGGGACAACATGAGCTTGAAAGATCATTAAATTAGACTCTCCTACAGACATATACATTCCCAATATATTTCTACACAAAGGGCAAGGATTTTTGTTGTTATTCAGATGAGTAGCTACTACTGTTTTAAGCAGCATCAGGAATGTTTTCTGGAATGGTTTGTTTAGGTCATTCTGACTTAATAAATAAATGTTGTTTCTGTATTTCTATTTTCATAAGTGAAATACTGAAACTTGCTATCTCTACTTCAATTACAACTAAAGGAAACATCTGGAAAAGCTTCTTTGTAGAAGTTTCTATTTAAGTGCCATGCATTGGAACTTAGAATGATTAGCAACTTGTATTTGCTAAATTGAAATATTCCTGCATATTCACATCACTCATGAAGTCAGGCTATCATATGCATGATTAACTATAGGAAAAATTACTAACTTCTCCCTTTGAAAATATTTTCCTTTTTTTTTTAAGAAAGAATTATCTGAAGAAACTTCAACAATACCTATAACATTTTTCTGATTTTATTATCTTATAAAATGATTTGTGTCAATGAAAGTCACTAAAATTTCTTCAGACCAAAACATCATAACTGCTTTCTTCAAGACCAGGATGCTAACATCCCTTAGTGATTATTGCATCAAAGTCTGACTATGTAAGAGAACTAATACTTCCACTTCTGCATTTTATTACATGTGCTGTATTTTTTCAAAACCACGGATATCAGTCACCCATCCTTTCTACTAAAGTGTAGTGGGGAAAGAAGGAACAAGAGGAAATCGTGTGCACTTCTACAGGACTATCAGCCTGTTCCTCTTTATCTCTTAGAGCTCAAAGGGTGTGCAACACATGTCCTACAGCACAGCACCTGGGCCTAATTCCTTAGGACAGCTATTTCTCAAAAATCTGACAGTTGGAAAGCAAATGAGTTTCTTAGAGGTCAAATAGCATGTCAAAGAGCCCTTGAGGATCCCCAGGTTAATGCACTTTTTTATCTACTGAAAACTAATTTGCTTTTCGTTTTGGGCTTTTATTTTTTTTTAAGCTTTGAAGAATTAGGAAAAAAAAGAGAATTCTAGAATGAGATTTTTCAGAAACAAGTTGTCTAGCTGATATATGATCTCAATTTATTTTTAAGAACTGTTTTCAGCTGTGATATTCATGCTACATATAAAGTGGCAATTAAAAGAAATTTATGTTGTATCTCACTAGGTAGAGCTTACTAAAGAACAAGAGAATTATGCTTCGCTGCTTCCCTTGAGGATTAAAATTGCCTTAATAGTCCAAGTTGTTTATGATGTACTCAAGACAGAATCTGAGCTAAATGAGCCTGGACAGAATTTTTTTGAAACACACAGAAACTCTGTTCCTAGATTTACACTGAAAAAATGAAATGCTAGGAAATTCTGAAAGAAAATTATATAGAAAATATTGTAAAAAAATATCCATTGATTGTGGTATGTGCTTGCAACTGTATTTACCTATGTCCTAAATGTCAGAGTGCACAAGATGTACACTCAGAAAGTTAAAACTTTAGGTCAAAATCTATACACACCTGCAACCAGTACAAGTCTTCAGTTTTCCTCTGTTACAGAGACCTGCATATTTTCCCCTTTCTTGTCTAACTTGCTTCAAAGAATTAAGACATCTTTGACAACTGTGAAGATTTTTTATGGATTGCCTAAAGATCAGAATTTTAGAGGTTTTTGGGATTCATTGTCATAAATGGATTTCTAGTTTTTTTTTTTTTTTTCTGGGATCATTTACAAATGGTTCTGAATGAATGAGATGGAATGTTTTCTGAATTAAAAAAATAAAGGAAAGAAATCAAGTATAATCTTAAGAAAATTTAGTTAATCAGTATATAGACAACTAATCCTAGAACAATATATAAAAAATTATAAAACAAAACCCTTGTAGATATTGAAAAGTTTTAAATAAGCAAGAAAATACTGTACAGTCTACTTAAGAGATAAAGAAAAAAAAATCCAATTTGTGTAATAGAATCCTTTATTCTGAATCAAGATATATTGAATATCTACCAAAATCTAAGCTAAGTATTTCACAGTAGCTTACTTGAAGTCAACATGTATTAATTTTAAGTTCATAGAGCTGAGACTTTCTTAGCATGTATAAAAACCCAATAAAGATCATTATTATTAAAAATATTTTATGAGAAAAATATTAAAACATCAAAGAATTATTTATTAAAAAAACCCTGCTACTAGCTCAGAATTTTAAGGACCTTAAAGCCTCCAGCAATAATGCACAAATAAAGATATGTGTCTTAAAGGAATTCTTAGCCATATTTCAGCTTATGCTGATGTATAGAAGTGCAGAAGATATTTTTTTCAAGAATTCTCTCTTTAAAAAGCCCCACTTTCTCCTATGGCGTGGGGTGTGGGGGTGTTTTCTCTGTTTTGTATTGTTCATATTTGATTTGTTGGTTTTGTTTCCTTTGCCTCAAAAAATTGCCTGAAGACAGGCTGTTTATTTTTGTACTTCTTTTGTATGTGGAGTCATTGTGTCCATTTTATCAGGTGCTGAACTGCTCTGTCAGATTTTTGTCAAAATTGGGAATCCTCAGGGAGTAGACCAAAGAAATGCTTTTGTTACAATGACTTCTCTTAGTAAATGACTTTGAGAAAGATCACTTTCATTAATAATGGAATAAATCAAAGGGAAGAGCAAAGAAGGGCTGTTCAGGATAATATACACCAACTTAGTGAAATGGAAAATAAAATCTCACTATATGGCACAGTGTCATACACCACTATTTGGGGTGGCATTTTTGCTCCTTTCTATTACAGAATAGACTGATATTCTAAGGATAAATACTTATAAATATTTTGCCTGAGGACAAGCTCACAAGCCAATTCTCCAATAAAATAAAAATATCTCCTGATTTCCCACAAGCAACAGTTTCTTGCTTTACATAGTATTCGAAAGGAAAAGCTGCAGACGAAAACGATGACTACAGTGTCTGTGTGGTACAATTAAAATATTTAAGGAAATCTTACTAAATTATACTTCTATCCACAGCTTGATTTAATTGTGTACAATTCCAAAATCACAAAAAATTTCGGAAAAAAGTAGATAGTCTTTAAAAATCACCCCAAAAACTAAAAAAAAAAATTCCACAAGCCCACAAAAACCTAAAAACAACCAAACGACAACAAAAAACCCAAACAAGCTAACCAAAACAAAACACAACAAAATAAAAGCACACAAAAAACCCAAGAAAAACCGAAAACAAAACTATGTATCTTTTTATACAGATGTACCAATGCATTTTACATTTGCATTTGGAAGACAACAGAAAGCAGCCAATGTGGAACATAGTCTTATTCTTTGACATTAAATCCATGCATTTGTTCTTGTTTAATGTTTTCCAAAATGTGAGCCATTCTGTCACGTACCCAACTTTCCTTGGAGAAGTTCTGCTGATGAAATTCTCCCATGAATAACAAATCTGATGAAGAGCCTTTACATTAATATTGAAAGTAAAGTTGGTTTGTATTCACCAACTGTGCTCACTTTCCATGGCAAAATGGTCTCTTACTTCCCATGAATAACAACAAGTGAACTTGAGAGCTCAGCCTGCTAAGCCACTGCATTTTTCTTTTTCCATAAATCAATTTCATATATGTTTATGAAAACACATGTATTTTTCTAGCTTAAGTATAAATCAGCGTTAGCTATAGTTAAATTGTTTACACCACAATAGAGTCTGGAAACTTCAAAGTGTCCTCTCTAATCTCAAGAAAGCTACTGAATATGTGGTGCAGTCCATCTAACAGCAAGGAATCATATTTTTTTCTAAAATTTACTGATTACAAATACTATAATTTTTTAAAGTATCCATTTTTTTTCTTCTGAAAAACAAAATAAAAATAAAAAAAACACCCACAGCTCAGTTTAATCCCTTTCTGTTTAGAATCATGTAATCAGAATCTGAATCTGTTTTATTTGCACTCCTTTTATAAATTGTTGGAGAAAATAATCTCCCTTTAATCTTCCCTTCTCAAAGTAGAGCAGGACCAGTTCTTTTTCTCTGTCCCTCCTCATATACTGCAAGAACTTCATTCCTCTAAGCATCTTGGTGGCCTACATTGGACCTATTCCAGTTTGTCAACACCTCTCCTGTATGGGGAGAACAGAGCTATCTTATATGTGGAATGCTGAATAATCATTACCCTCAATATTCCAGGTACACTTTTATTATTTTATATGACATAGGGCATAGTTTGTCTTAATCACATTGGAACACAGAAGCTTGATACAGAAGCTTGTGTTTCCTAATCCAGACTCATCTTTACTCCAATTAGGACCCTTTTTAATGAGTTTCATATTGTTATGTATCTTATTTTCAGAAATAGTCTTTCCCATCTAAATAAACTAAGAACATCCATGGTGTCTTTTTACCTTTCATCTATTACCCAGAATTTTTAGGTTCTTGTGATTATGCTTCTATGTTTTCTTTCAATTGCAATTATTGTTAATTTGGAGTATTCCTAATTGGTGAGTTTTACAAAGTGTGATGGGAAGCATACTTTCATCACCAGATGCCTGAAGAGTTGTCTTAACCCAGGAATGCATTCTGAGGAGGTTTGACACTGTCTCATGCGACTTATAATTTATTTTATGTGATTTTTCTACAGAACTCTGTCTTAGAGGCATGAATCTGATTAGAATTTCAAAGACTGTTAGAAAGAATATTAGAATACAGGGGAAAAGAATTTATATTATTTTATGCTTTTTCAATCTCTTTAATCGTATTTCATTTATCAGGTGGAAAGCGAAGAATAATAACCCTTTGGTTATAGAGGTTATACTTTTAGAAAATCAGAAGAGGATCATGTATCCAAACCCTGGGTGTACTGTTTCCATCATTGTTCTTGAAAATAGGCATTTTAATGGCTTTTTAAGCCAGACAGACTGCTTCTACCTAGTTCAATACCTTCCACCAAGTTTTAAATATAAATTCTTTATATTTAATATTTAGATATAAACCTGATTTGCTTTAGTTGCACTTTGTTTTAAATGTAATGAAAATATATTTATTTGGATAACTAAAACATAAGTTGACTGAGTCCTTTGGTACCTAATACTTTTAGTCATAGAAAGATTAAGATTGGAAAAGATCTCCAATATCATCAAGTAAAGCCTTTGACTGGACACCACCATGTCAACAAGATCATGGCTATAAGTGCTATGTCCAGCCATTTCTTGAACACTTTCAGGGATGATGTCTCCACCACCTCACTGGGCAGCTCATTCCAGCCTTTGACTACCCTTTCAGTGAAGAAATTCTTCCTGATGTCCAACCTGAACCTCCCCTGATGCATCTTAAGGCCATTTTCTCTTGTTTCAAAATATCAAGGAGATCTAAAGGACATGATTCAGTTGCTTGAACACATGTTCCCCTTCAGACAGCCAGCACAAGATACTCACAAAGAGACCTCAGAAGAAAACTGCATGTTGAAGAATAGCAGATGGGATGAAGCTACTGGTCATAGAGGAAACTGGAAACTGCAGCCAGACTACAAGGGATTGGGATTTCTGTCTAAATTGCCTTCAGTTATGTAAGAATTAATATGTGAGCTTAATAGCTATACTTTATTGACAGTTACAGCCTAACAAATGCTTTCTACCCTCTCTTTCCACAGCCTGTAGTACTGCACAGGGTGGTTGTGACCCAAGTGCAGGACCTGACAGTTGGCCTCATGCACTCAAACAGTTGCTCTCATGCCATGGATCCAGCCTGTCCAGATTCCTCTGGAGAGCCTTCCTACCCTCCAGTGGTGCAATACTGCCGTCCTTCTTGGGATCATCTGCAAAGTGACTGAGCAGGCACTCAATCCCCCCATCCAGATCATAGATGAAGATATATTGGGTTCTCCAAAATACTGAGCCTGGGTAATCCATCTTGTGACAGGCCCAAAAGGAATGTAATTCCATTCACCACCACTGTCTAAGCCCAGCCATCCATCCTGCCTTCAGGAGCAGTGCATCCATCCAAGACGCGAGAAGCCAGTTTCTCTAGAATGCTGAGAAAGACATTCATGCCAAAGGCTTTATTACAGTACAACAGCAGCCTTTTCTTCATCCACTAAGTGTGTAACTCTGTCATGGAAGGAGATCAAGATGGTCAAGCAGGACCTGCCTGGACCTGTGTGCCTGGTTGTCCTGCATGTGTCACATGATGGCACTCAAGAGGATCTGCTCCATTGCCTTTCCCAGCCCTGAGGTCAGGCTGATAAGCCTGTAGTTATATGGATCCTCCTTCTGACTTGTTTTGCAGATGGGCGTCATAGCCACCAGCTCCAGTCAGCTGGGACTCTGGTTAGTCAGGACTGCTGGCAAATGACTTAAAATGGCTCAGCAAGTTCTTCTGCCAGCTCCAGCTCTTGGGGGGATCCCATGTGGCCAATCAGAGACACCAAAGAGAAGTTGCAGAAAAGATTTCTTTTTTTTTTTTTTTCCACTTGCCTCAAAGTAGACATATTTGGAAGCTGAAACCTACTCATGTAGTTAAATAACTATAGCTTCCATAAATACCTAATCTTAAAAAATTAAGATAAATTGTTCACTCTTTAAAGAACATCTATAAGAGGGGGAAAAGTGTTGCTGTTTGACTTTTATCTAATCCTTACACTGTCTAATTTACTTTAGAAATGGAAGAGATTTCAACATGCCTTCTCCTGATAATTTGTATATACCTATTTCTGATGTGAGAGCTAAAACAAGCATTCAAAACAATAGAAACATTAAAAAAGAATTATAATATTACAGGCAGAAATTTAGATTCCCATTAATTCCCAGGTAATGAATAATTAAACAAGATTTGTTTTAAGGGATTGCTCACTTGGATTTAAATTACATTACAGGCTTCTAAATATCTCTGAAGACTTCAATTTCTGTCTAGAAGTAGAAAAAAAAGCAGAAAAAAATCTATGCAGAATCATCTTTTTAAAAAAATATTTCTGAATTCAGGACTTGAAAACTCTAAAGCTTTGTTTTGGTTTTAATGCCTCTTGTCCATGAATTTCTTTAGTCCATTAAAATATAGGGATAAACCAAGAAGTTCTATAATTTTCCCAGGCAATTATCTATAATTTCAGATCATGATCTTCCAGTTCCCTTGTTCATTGTTTCTCAGTTTTTTATTTTTTTTTTTTTAATTACAGAAGAGTTCAGCTATTAATCCTTTCCAAGCAGAAGCTAGGTAGAATGCAAGCAAATCTTGCTCATGTTTAAATGCTTTCTATATGGAATTATTTTTATTTTAGAAGACATGAGAAACAACAGTCTTTTAGTTTACCCATTACTTTCTCACCTGTGTCTCATCACTGAATTTAAATAAATATATTTTAATTGGATATAAATATTATTGGTTAAGCATGAATATACATCAGCAACTTTGGAAACAGAAAAATCTTGCTGTTTAAGTGTATAATAGATTTATTTATCATATGGAAAATGACCACTTTTTTAAATAACTTGCTATGAGGATAGTCATGGATATGCAAACAAAAATCTGGACATTGAGAAAAATAGCTACTATTCATTTGCACCCATATTTGGGTAATTCATGTTAAACTGGATAACAAAATGGAAAATTAATTTTCTCTCTGAAATTAACAGAGGAACTTAAGGAGCCAATAGACTTTTCTCTAGCATCTATTTATCAGGGAAATAAAAATTGCCCCAAACCCTCGTTTCATGTGTTTTGCATAAACAAAGTATTTTTTCATAAATAAAATACATATTTAATCTGTGATTTTCTGTAGGGTGGGTTTTTTGTTGTTGTTTTTTGTGTGTTTTGATTTTTTTTCCCAAAGAAAAAATCCAGTTCTGTTTTGTTTGAAGAAAGAATAAGGTTTTTGTTAATTGCTTCTCCTGTTACATTCAGAACTTAAAATTTTAATTGCATTATAGAAATGCTGAAATCTGATATTATTAAAGATATTACTCAGTTTAAATTTGTGTTATGTTAAATTAGATTTATTACCTTTATGAGGTAGACAAGTATTTGCAATTAAGCCTTTACTTCAACACTTCCTCCTGATTTTCTTTCAAATCTGGAATTAATAAATTGGAGTCATAAAAAAAAAATTGATTAATTGTAATAACAAAATGATTGATTATGGAGTGTTAAAAACAGTGCTTTCCTGGATATTGGTGTGAAGGATATGTCTAACTACCTTAGTGCTTCTTAAATATTTTTGCTCACAGAATTGTTTGCATTTGAATATGTTAGGATACACCTGGTTTACCTTGCTTTGTCCAGATGGGTTTTAAACCACTCCAACACTCATTTTTCTTTAATTTCCCTTGGGAAGCTGTCTAATAGATCTGAGTGTTAGCAAATATTTCCTCATTTATTGTTAATTTTAATTTTTCATTTTGTTTTATTATATTGAATTACTCTTACATATACCAACTTTAACAGCTCTATTCATTTCTTGTTTACAACTTATGAATAAGATGAACTACCCTTATAAACTGTGCTTCTTTGGTCTTTTTTTTATGTGGAGAAAATATTACAAACATTTTTAATTTTTTTTTTTCTTTAATCACTGAAGCAGTTAAGTTCTGTTTGGTTTGTTGTGTTTTTTTCAATTCTTAAAACAGGTTTTTAAGACAGTCAAAAGCTCAAAATAATGAAAATTGAAATTCTGTCGTACTGGGATGTTTAAGATTTTGCAACTTTCTGATTTAAAAGCACCCACTCTGAAGAAACAACGTAACATAATGCATTCTGCTCTATTGTCCTGCCTGATCACATAGATAAGCTTTCTTTACTATCTGTATACATTGTCAGAAAATGCATTTTCTATCATTTTCCTACAATATTTCATGCCAATTTGCTGTTTATTTTCTTCTTGAATCATCATACAAGTTAATTTTGTCCAAATCTTTTGATTGCTGTCAAACAATAACCGAGGCCAGTGAAATTCGCAGGTTGTGGTGAGATACGTGTGGAACCTGTGGGAGGATTTTCCTCAGGGAACCTGGGGGTTCTCCATCAGGTAAAGTCATCCCAGGGCAGGTGAACAGCAGTGTGTCCTTGAGCAGCAAGGCCTTTAACACCATCTGGGATGCTGCAGGGTATCAGCATATCTTCAGGATATATCATCTATGATCTGAGACAATGGGAAATGCAAGTCACTTCTAAGTGGCATCTGACAATCAACTTGCACTGTAGGGCATGTCACATGCCACCAGTCATCTAAACATAGGCAGCCAAACAGATCCTACATCTGTACCTTACACATACATATCTACATTTCCAGATCTGAGCTTGTCTTAATCAGAAGTTGATTCTCATTCAAGTGGAACAATTTAGTTAACTAAATCTAGAGGCATCTGTTTTAACTGTTTCAAAATTTCACAGCCTTGTCTTCTAACTGTTGATACAAAGCAATGCAGAAGTAGGATCACACGTGCCAGCACAATCCAACCGCTTGAATAACTTGGACTACCTCAAAAGGCAGAGGAGTTTTTGCATAAAAATGAATTGAAGCCTGGGTCTGCTGATTATTCAGTGGAGAGGAGCAGTAACCTGAGCTAGTCAATGGGGAGAGAGATTCCTTCAAGGCACATTTCATATGTCTTTCAAGTTATGGCAACTGGATGAAATTAATTGTATAATATGTGTCCTTTTAACTATAAAGGTATTAGGCGATAGAATTCAGGATTATGTAAACTTGCTCTTCAAACTGTGCATCAGCCAGTTAAAATCTCCAAATTTGATAATCAGTAAGCACAGTCTGATGAAAGGTAGGGTATATTAGTTAAATTTCAGTGGCATATTGGCACTCAGCTTCTGTTTCAGAACTGTCAGGTCTACAGTAATTTCAGAGACTGAAGCAAGCATCAAACTTATATTTAAATAATTTTAATGCAAACTTGTATCATTAAGTCAAATAAATCTAAGATGGCTGTAATGCTTTTGGTGTTGTGTAAAACTATCCAAAAAACTAGAAAATTTGTAGCTACCCAGATTTATGAGTGGAATTTGATTGCTTAATTATGAACAACTCATTTGAGATGTGGGTTAAAAGACATATCATGGCACAGAACTGCTGCAGTTCTGCTTTCTACACCAGTTGCTGGAGGTTATGAGATATACTCAAGGAAATTCTATCAAAAAACTCTAGTTGCTAGTACTTCAGACTACTGGCTTATGTGCCTAAGCCTTCAAGAGTTATGTGTGCTGCATTTAAGTTGTTGCATAGTAATCCTTTCCTTTCATTGTATACAGACAAAAATGAAGGTTTCACAGCCATGTATGTCAAATGAGAAAATATATTGGTTTAGATAAGTCAACTTACACTGAAATAATTAATTAAATAAAAATTAATTCCATTATTGTCTATATAACCCGTAGATTTAAAAAAAATCATTATGATTAAGTAGGGACTAGTATATTTAAAAAATAAAGGAGGGAAAAAAGGGCATTTGAAAGCAATTGCTCATTTAGAAAAAACATTCATGTATGCGTTTTAAAAGCAAATTTTAAGGCTGATGAAAAATTACTACATTATTAGCAGTAATATAAGTAATTATTTTTTGTAGAAGAGAAACAAAGAACATGACACTGATGTGAAGCACTCTATTATGAGCATGAAATTGGCATGTTTTAAGCTATCAAGGGAATTTTCAAGTCAAAATTACGATTTAATTACTCTGTTACCTCCAACCAGACATTTGTACAAATGTTTTACAATATCTAAAGTAAATTAGAATCTTTCTGAAGCAAGAAGTAGAAACTAGACAGAACAACTTGCATTCAACATGGTGATATGTCCCTCTGTTTAGGAGTTTCAATCCTATTCCTCAGGCAGAATTTGGGTCAAGATTAAGACGTAATTTAGGTACAAATAAGACAATTGCATGAAACTTTGGGAGAGTGTATGTTCCACTGTAAATGTGAATGAAATTTAAATGAAGCTGCCATTAATCTATTTAAAACAACGTCTATCACACTTTTTTTCCTGGATTACTGCTGCCATTCAAGAATGGGTTACATATTCTGTCTCACCTTACTTCTCTGTGGAATTTGTCAGATAACACAAATGCTGTACATATACTAGGGAATCTCACAGGATAGTATATGCCTCTGATTAGGCAAGTCAATCAAATCACCAAGTTAAATTATTCATGGAATCTGGACAGCAGATCAGCTGATTGAGGAAATCTATAGATCAATCGAGACTTAGTCATCTATAAGAATAATTGTCAGGCTCATAAAGGTGCTTTGGATACATTATAGTGCTGAAATGCACCAGATGTGGTAGGACCACAAGCAGAAGATTATATGCCTGGCCAGAATTTACTTTAACATGCAAAACTGTTGGACATGACCTGAGAAACTGCTGGATGTGACAGATGACCATGTGAGAAATGACAGAAGTTACAGTTGAGGACTTCTCAGTACAAGAGAGAGATGCAGCTGCATCCAATAAAGGGTCACTAAAATGATAGAAGGACTGGACCATCCAGTGAAGAAAGACTGAAGAAGATTAGACTGTTAAACCTGGAGAAGAATTCAGGGGAATCTCATCTGTGTATAAAGATACTTGAAGGGAGAGGTTTAATAACAGAAGAGAGAAGTCACGTGCAGAGTAAATGATCAATATTTGTTAGGTATCTGATCCCTCTGCAAAATTTCCTACCCCTGTTCCAAGACATCCCAGAGCTAAATTCATTTGATGGATTCAGCTTGTACCTAATTTGTTTGCTTATTTTGTTCTTGGAAGTAGTTCAACCACTTTTCCCTGCACTTTAATAAATTGAACCTGAGGAGATATCATGCATGGAAAATCACACTCTGATTAATTAAATATTGATACAATTTTATATGTAGCTGGAAGCAGTCTTCTGAAGGGATGGTTTTGTGTTTTAAGTACAATCACACATAATTCTAACTGCAAATTTTTCTAGGGACTATACATATGTTATTTCTTGTGTGTACATTGCACAGAAAGTAGTATATTTTACCTATTTACCACATATCTGGATATCACATTTTCTATTATATAACCACACATATCATTATGACTTCCTAAACAAAGCTGTTAACAGAAATTAATGTTGATCAAATGAGGGCAGGTAAAAAGTTAGTACAAGTCCTTCTAAATGCATAAAGAGATGCCCCTTAAAAGTGTAAAATTTAGAAAAGATCATACAATCAGTTGAACTATGCAGAAAAATAAAATTACTGCAGCCTCTTGTGACATTTTTTTCACTAAGAAAGTTATTTATTTATTTCACTAAGAAAGTTTTTGCATTATCCCAGAAGAAAAATAATATTTCTTGTAGCTTTTTCAGGAATTATTAGATTTATATTTTAAAGCCAAGACCCAGGTTTTAATGATACAAACTTGAATTGCACTCAAGAGCATTAGTAAAAGCCAAATGTATAGACTGTTTTGTAAAATAAAAAACTTATTAAGGATTTTGTGAGACAAGTTTTTGTGGGAGCATTTTATACCTAGAGCTCAAAAAACGCACACAACCCAGTAGCCAACAAGCAAACAAATGGTATACTGTAGATAACAGTGAATGTTTTCTAAGGCAACAGATTTTTGTCAGATTTGCTATAAAATTAATTTCTCAGAAAAGCTAAACAAGGAGCAGGAGAGAAGAAATAATTAGACTTTTACCAGCAAAGGGAAAACATAATCTCATTCAGTGGCTAATGAGGACTACGTAAGTTGCTTCTTACAGAGAAAGGACAGAAAAAGGAATTTTTAATTAGAACACAATATTCACACTAAAAAAAGAAAAATATTATGAATAATCAAGAATACTGCACTAAAATATAACAAAATGCTCCCCTAAATTTATTAATTTTCAGTTTTGGTAGCAGGTACTCCACATTTGTCAGTATCATTCCTGTATAGTTGATCTCTGATGCCAGTGATGTTATCTTCAGATAGTTTGGATCATGTATATAAATAAAATAAAATAAAATATTTTTAAAAAAAAAAAAAATAAAAAAAAAAATAAAATAAAATAAATATAACATTTTTTTGTTTCAGTAGTTTTCTATTTAGTGTGCTCAATCAAACCTATGAGGAGGCCTTTGCAGGAACTTATGCAAAGCAAAAAGACTGTAATTATATTATATTGTAATCACAAAGTCATGTGTCTAGTGTTCAAAAAACATTTGTTTTCCTGACATTTTCCATGCTTTGTGTGTCTGTGCAAAACTTCCTTTCAGTAAAGTTTCAGTAAGACAATTTTGATTAATTCTAACAGGGAACAGGGTCAATTTTTCTAATGCGCAAACATTTAATTGAGGTTACCTCAACAGCTGATTTACTACTATTTATTTAAATCTGGATACATGATTTTGTTATCTTCATTTCCTGAAACAAATGTACACTGATGGTGCACAGGATTTGGAAAATTTTTCAGACCTCTGAATATCATGCAAAACCTTTAACCTTCTGTCACATTACACTCATGGTTACTTCCCACATTTATTTAGCATATTGTGGTAAAATGTGGCAACAGGCAATGCAAATCTGTCAGTATATATAACCTTTATGTCTTTACAAAGTGTCCTTTATTGGTATGAGTCACGACTCTAGAGTAAATTGCCAAATATTATTTTCAACTTTTGGAAAAACTTTGTATCTCTGAAAGAAAATCAGGAAACACATCTCTTTTTTTGACAGTAATTTTTTTCCATGTTCCTTGTTATATTCAATTTCTTGTCAGCTTTGCATCAATGACTGTTTTAGTCCTGTAGTACTGTTTTTTCTTCATTAAAAATTCAAGCAAGAGAGACTGATCTGTTTTATGCTGGTTCCCTTGTGCTTTCTGCTGACTTTCCTTTAATTCTTCTACCATCTGACTATACTTTAGAGACTCTGATGTGCCCCAGCTGAATATTTGCATTTGATTGCTTTACTGTATAGTATATATATTTCCATTTTCTTTTCTATGAATTCTGAATGCTTTCATAGTCAGATTGGTCATGTTCCAGTTCAATTTATATGCCTATGCAGAGAAATCTTAATCTCTGTTAGTCACTCTATTTTCCCTAATTCTCAGTGGCATAATTTTATTTATGATTACATCAGTGATATTCAAGATAAACATGATAGATATCAGAACACATTTTACAGTTTCTATGTGTGCAATGCTCTGGTAGAAATCAGGAGTTTTAAACAGTGCTGCCATTTTTGTTCATCCATCAGGCACTGCCAAAACCTGAATTCTGTTTCCTGAATGCCTGACAACAGGCAAGGTGCTATTCAAAATGTGGCAATTGGTGCTGGGGAGGAGTAAGATCTCTTGTCTCTGATAGCCACATCTTCACAGAGGCCAGGGGCCTCTCAGCAGCTGTGGTGGAACCACCCATGGCAGTCACAAGGGTACCAATGCCTTCACTTCATCTTTTTGCCCTGCAACTTCTGTAGCTGATGGTTAGTTAAGTAAATCAAGATCCTATCAATGACTGGTTGTGAAAAACACTGTGTACAGGACACAGCTAAGGGTATTGCATAAAAATTGTATGAATTGATTGCACTGCACCTTATTACTGATATAAAAGAAACACTATTGATTGGTAAAGTTGTAACCCAAATGAAATTACCAGTTCATTGTGACATAACCACCGAGAAATAAATCAGCTTCTCACATGTTTATTTAATCTATAAAGATTGATATAGTTCAGTAAAGGACACAGTTTATTGCATCACAAGCAAAATTGTCTTGTATTGAAAGATATGCAGCTTTATTTTTTGACAGAGAATGCATGACTATCACCTGCCCTCAATGAGTTTTAAAAGTGAGCAGTGAACAGAGCTCAAGCAGGAGATAAATGGCAGTGAATAAAGCTTAAGCATCTTATTTACCATTGAGCATCTTCAACAAGTCTGTGAGTAGTATTGTGTGACTATGGTTCAATTTTAAGTAGAAACATTTCTCTGACTAAGGGAGCATATATAATACAGAATAATTCCAAGCATATTCAGAGCTATATTTATTTATATTTTAAGTAATTTATCTCACGCCTGAAGTTTAACAGATGTTAACTCAGCTAATTCAGGATTTTGGCAGATTCCACTGTGCAAGTATTTAGCATCAGTGGCTGAATTTATTATTCCATTATCATCTGTGAAGGAACAATGAAAAATAGTGTGATAATTTCAGAGATATATAGAAGTTGGCACTGAAAAATGAATTGATGAATGCAGTTTATGCTTCATAGTTCTACAGATTTGTTTTCCAGATATTTGCAGTATCTATGTTGCACCTGACAGCTTCAAGAGGAATAGATTTTTGCAACATCTCTGATGCTCCTATCCAGAACAACACTCCTGATATTTTTGCATCAAAAATTTCAAACACTTTCCCAAAGAAAGGGTGGTTTTGATGGTTTTGATGTGGCTACAAATACTTCTCCTGTTTCTCTCTGAAATATATTTTTACAGTCCTCCATAAAGCAGCTTAGACCATGCTGTGAGTTGTAAAATTTAGCAGAACAGTGAAGTCTTTGCTTGGGAAGATATTTATAAATGGCAAACTGACATCTGATTACTAAGATAAAAGTTATTTCTCTGTTGGTGGGTGTGGGGTGGTGGTCTACCTTTAGCTCCTCAACTGCTATTTTAATGGGTGGGTCTTTGAAGGTCTTCAGACAAGAAAACAAACAAAAGCTTAAAAAGTGAAGTATGTGAACTTTTTTTTTTTTTAGATGTAGGGACTTAAAAAAGGATGGTAAAGTACAAATCTTGTTTCACACCTTGGTGCCAAGGTATCTTTGGATACAAAGAAACTTTAAAAAATAATTTTTATTACTTTTTGTGATCAGATATTAGCAGTGATGTCAAATCCTCTCACATCTGTTTCTTGGGAATACTTATAAAATTATGATTCATATGAACCACAACAATTAACACCTCCGTTTTGTAGAATTGTAGACAGGTATTTCTACTCTGATTATGATGGCAAACTGCCATATATAGTTTTGATTAATACTGTACTCACCCATTTCACTCGTGACCATTAAATAAAATAAAAATGTATAGAAATTTAAGAACTATATATTTAAAATACTCACTAACCTTTTTTTTTTTATTTTTTGTATTTTTGTATTTTTGTATTTCAAACACTTTTTAAGGTTGAGTGAAAAACAGTACTAGATGTGGAAAAAAATACTAGATAGCTAATTATGGGTAAATGAATCCTATCTGCTGGAGATAGAACACTTCAGCTAATCATATTCAAACAACTATTAGAGAGTGAGAAAAATAGACTTTCAAGAAGTATGTGCTTAAAATAACTCTCTAACTGAGTCTTTTGCTAGCTTCTAGAGAGTTTTAAAGTTTTTAATAATTATTTATAATTAAACTTATTAAACTCTTTCCAGCTTTGCTTATTCTTATTTCCCTATCACAAACCTGCTCTCTTATTAAAAGGGCTATTTGGGCTGTCAGATCCACAATGTATTTATGAAAAATCTTGGATTTTTTTACTCTATGGCCTTCACATATGTTGAGCAGAACTGTACCCCAACTATAAAAGCAGAACAAGAACTTTTCTTATAAATTAGATTGTTCTATAACTTGAGGTTTTTTCCTTGCAAACAAACTGAAATCTCTTACTCTTCAATTTCTGATGCAAGTCAGAAACACTAACTTTCAATGACAACAGGATTTACTGATTTCTGCATCAACAAAATGAGTAGAATTTGTCTAGGTCAAAATTGACATTGCATAGGGAAGAAGAGGGGAGAGGCAAGAATAGGAAGCTACTGTCATCTCAGAACAACAACTGAAAATTCTACAGAGAGAAGGAGGGAGAAATAAAAAAAAGCCATATTCCTGAAAGATGCATTTCTTAATTAACCACTGATAAATCTGGTGGATATGATACAAAACTAGTAGTTACCGTTACTTTGGAAGATATAAATGTCACCAAAAGAATCATGACACTAAGAAGGGTAGTAATAGAATGGTTAAACTGAGTGAGAATAAACACAAGGTCAATACGTACAATATGTAAAAGCAGAATATTTAAAGATTAATAAGCACATATTTTGTTATAAACCAGAAAAATATCAGTAATAGTCAAAAAGGAAGTAGAAAACCCCGACTATGATGATTACAACTACATCCCTGAGATTTCAATATGGAAAAGAATGCTAGGATGGAACATCAAAATATATTGTGTCAAACTTATATTACAAAGAAAGAAGAGAAGAATAAACTGAACACTTGTTAAGTATGCTTGGATCATGAGTGTAGTTAAGAGAGGAACTGATATTTTCCAGCTGTTAAAGTACTAATATTGTGGAACAGTCTTCCTTTATGACAAAGTATGAGGACAGGTAAATAGTTTTGAGGAAAAATCTGATCCATTTCTGAAAAGGCTGTGATTGCTTATAATACCTGAAGACAATTCCTCATGTCCTTTCTTGTCATATTCCAACACTGTCATATTCCAGCAACCCCAAAGTGTTTTCCTTCACTCTATCTGAAATGTTCTAACTACTCCACAATACATGTCAAACTAACATGTATTATAATTTCTCAAGAAATAAAATGTTCAGTTCAAAAAATTCTATGTGAAGGTACTTCTCACATAATTTGAGATATTGCACTTTCTTTTGCTTTCCTACAGAATGCAATAGACAGAGCAGAGCATGTCCAAAATCTGAATCTTTCCACATATCTGTCTTGGAGAACAGTTTTGGAAAGGGAAAAAGATATTCCTGTCAAGGCATCCCTCTTTATGCCTACAGACTCTAGACATATGGCAGTGAGCCTTGTGAAGAGACTTCTTTTACAATCTGTTCCACTGCATGTTCACATGCTCAGTAAAGTTCTGCCTCATATCCGTGTGGAGTTTCCTGTGCATCAGTTTTTGGCTATAACTTCCTGCCCTATTGCTTGGCATTACTGAGCAGAGCCTGGCTCTCAGCTCCTGACACCCTCACTTCAGATACTTACATAACTGATCAGGTCCTCTCTCAGTTGTCTCTTCTTGAGACTGAACAGGCCCAGCTCTCCCAGCCTTCCCTCATAAGAGAGATAATCCTGTTCCTCACCCATCTTTTTCTTTCCCACTGGACCAGCTCCAGGAGCTCCATTTCTGTCTTGTCCCAGAGAGCCCAGACCTGGACAGAGCACTCCTGATGTGGCCTCACAGGGCTGAGCAGAGGGGCAGGATCAGCTCCCTGGACCAGCTGGCCCTGCTCTTCCTAATGCACCCCAGGACACCATCAGCCCACCTGGCCACAAGGACACACTGGTGGCTCATGGACAGCTTGTTGTCCATCGGGACATCTGGGTCCTTCTCCACAGAGCTGCTTTCCAGCAGGTAGCCCCCACCCTGTACTGGAACAGAGGGTTCTTCTTCCCCAGGGGCAGGACCTGCCTTTGCTGAATTTCAGGAAGGTCTTTCCTCCCCATCCCTCCACCCTGTCAAAGTCCTTCTGAAGGGCTGCACAGCACCCTGGGGTATTGGCCATTCCTTATAGCTTTGAGGAGTTCACTCCTCACGGAACTTGCTGAGGAGGCATCTGACCTCTCATCCAAGTCACTGATGAATAAACTAAGCAATACTGGGCTCAATATTGAACATTGGAGGATACCACTAGTGAGAAGCATCCAACTAGATGCTGTGCCACTGGTTCCCATTCAGCTAACCATACCCAAGTAGCTGCTAGAGGGTGAGATAAATAGATTTCCATTTATTCAATGTCTAGCTTACATGCAGACACTTAAAATATAGTTATTTTTTATCTTTGAGACTGCCTTTTACTTTGAGTTGATGCAAGATGGGCAATATGAAAATCCAGCTGGCTGCAGATAAAGCACAGCACTGTCCTGGATAGAATGGGCTCAGCCTCCTGCCTTTGTGCAAACTAATTTTTTCATTATGATTTTGTACTCCACCTCATGTTCCATTAGCCCACCAAAAGGACCAGATTTTAGTGCATGTGTCAGAGTATCCATCCCTGCAAGGGTGCTTCACTACAGTATTTCAGAGAGTTTTAGAGGTCTGTATGAGGGCAGCTGGACAGATACATCTAAGTCCATCCCTAAAAGGCAAAGGAATTCCAATGTGTAAAGAAAGAGATTAACCAGATTAATGTTGAAGAGGTAAGAAGAGGAGTGTTTTCTCACTTGTCTCTAAAACTGAATAGAACAATTTTTAATCCATTCTGATGACTATCATATTCGTTAATGAGGTTCTAAACCTACAATGAAACTGCACCTGTTCATGAGATTTCAGTAATGAAAACTCTATATAGTCTCAAAATATATTTTAATGATTCCTTACTGGATAAGTGATGCTCAGTCTTATGCTCTAAAGTGACTTCTACTAAAAATGAAAACACATTAATTTCTTGTTTTGATTTTAAGTCAGTATCAAAAAAAATTTTATTCCAGACACAGTTTTCAGTGGTTCCATCTTACTATTTAATTGAAAGAGTTAAATCTTGGCTGTCTTCATAAAGCTCACAGCTCTTAATGCATCTTCCAGGGACAATATATTAAGACCACTTTAAGATGAAGTGACTATCTTGAATACAGACAATTTTTGTATCTCTAGAGTTTGTTTGGCTCTTATTAGAGAGTAATAATTTGGCAATTATTAGAGAGTAATAACTGATGGCTACTCTCTTTAGAATGCTCCTGAATGTTTTAAACACAAAAAAAATCCTTATCTGAAAAGCAGTATTTTTTCCAATATAATTCCATGTTAACATTATGTATGTAAATGCCACTTAATGTAATTTAATCTCCTCTCAGGGATTTTTTTGTTTAATAATAAAATTAATTATTTTGTGAATTTGTCACAGTTATTCAAGTCAAAAGGCTTTCTGACTGCTATAAAAGACATATTAAATCATGAGACATGATAAATGACATTTTTTGTCATTATCCAACAAAGGACTGAACTTATATTGAAGTTAAGTGAAGCACATGTATTTTGCAAGATAATCTATGTCTCCTTCTGTTAGAGGAAACTTGAGTCTTACTGGTGATTTTTAGAAAAATTCTGAGCAATTCTAAGATACTTTAAGAATCTAAACTTTAGAAGAATATGAATGACCTAAAATGAATTAAATTGCTTACCTAAATATTTCATTTAAAAAAATAGGTACATCTATTAAAAAATAAACTCAAAAATTAGGCTAATAAAATCACAATTTCTGTGAATCAATCAGAGGAAGAACAGTATATTCTACTAACAAATATCAAGTTGAAATGTAAATAGCCCTGAAAAAATTGAATACTGAGAAATAAAACCCTTTAGCCCTTCCAGCAAAGGAGATAGAACACCAATGAATTGGTATAAAAATAAGTAGGAAGAATCAAAATTTAAAATAAAAGAAAAACATCAGCTTTATTTGTGGACTTGTTTTTATTAACAATAATTCATGGTAGAACTGTCTGCTTGTATTTTGGTAATTTGCATTTGTGTAGTGATCACTCATCATTTGATTACATTCTTAAAATATTAGTTAGTCTAACAAGAAATTCGAATTATTGGATCCCCATACAAGGAAAGAGTATTAGTTAAAACATACCAACTGGAGTTCTTTTCTGGAAGGAGAAACAAATTATTAGTTTCAGTTCAAACCATGTCTGGCTGTCTTCAAATTATGATATTTGTGGGAAAAATACTGCCATTAATGCAGGTTAATATATCATATTGCCAGAAACAAGATAATAGGACAGAAAATAAAGCCCCAAAAGTAAGATCTGATGCCAAGAAATTGCATATTATGAAATTGCAAGGCTAGTTATAGCTTTGCTATTTTTTTTCTGTTTCTTTAACAGTACTTAACCATAATTGTATCATTCAAATCTTCGGCCCCTAATACACAAACATAATTGAAATATTCCACTTTAATTTTAATTGACTCTATGACAATATTTTTCCAGAGTTAAAACAACCATGTAATGTGTTTTTAGCAACCAAAAAGCAGGTTGAGAATTATTTATTTGCCTAATATCCATCTCTCTTAATTTTAATGCAGTGAATGGTCATGTTACTCTATCAATCTGTGTTTTCAAGCTACTGCTTTTTTCTGAAAATTTGACATACGTATTGTTTTACCATATTTTGGCATATGTAACAATATCCTTCCGAATTTTTTTTCAATATTAAAAAGTAATATCATTCTATTAAAATTTATACCATGCAAAAACTCAAAGAAAACACTCAATAGCCATAAAACTGCTAACTGAATCAGCCAGTGGTGAAGTGCTATGCAGGGAGGTCATTGGTCTTCTTCAGAACAGGAAATATTTCAGGGCTTCACAAGACAGTAAAGAAGCTTCATGGACCAATCGCATCCCAACTATTTTCAAACCACTGAGAAATGTCTTTACAAAAGCATGTACACATATAGTACTCAATGTAAATGTAAATGTAATAGTAATTTAAAATGCCATTTACTTTCACAATCACAAACCTTTGTCATATACATACGGAATTTAACAATAAATTTTCATTTGTGGTAATGCACATCAGCTAGGTGGAGCCTTATAATATTCAAAACATGTATTCTCTTTCTCCAAAGACTGCATTACTTAAAAAAAAACATTGATTTTTGCCAAGAGACATCTAGAAAGACAATCAATCAATGACAGCTTTGAGAGAAAGCTACTAGTAAAACTGCCCTTAGTCCTCACTTTGTATTCCTTGAGGTCATACACTTATTTAAAATTTTTGGTTCTTTGATGATTGAGAGACAGCCACAATTAAAATCAGTCTTGGACAATTTTTATTCCTGAATAAATGAACTAAAGGAAAAAAATATTAATAAGTAAAGAAAAATATCGTTTTAAAGGAAACCTTTCTATGGGCTGGACCACTTTCAGTTTGTTTTCATTGAATGTGTTTTTCTATTATTTCTTGTCATTGTTTAGGAATGGTACTCCCCAGTTTAGTGTTTCCACTGAAACTCTCCAAACTAAGTGTCATTTGCTCTCCCCTTTTCATCCTCTTCCCCTCCTGAATACTCCCTCCACCCTGGGACCAGTGCCACCCATCACTGACTCCACCTCAGGACCAACATTAGCCAACCAGCATTTCCACCCCTCTTGCTCAATTGGAAAGAATCCTTTCTCCCTGGAAGGGGGAGAATCCCTTCCCCCATGACATGAGGTGGTATAGAATGATCTCTGTGTCCTACTCATACCTCATCCCAGTTACTGCAAAAATAACTCCTGACCTGGCTGGAAGCAGGAAACACCTTTATGCACATTTTTCTTTCAAGCTGTGTTACCTGACATACTTAATAGTATCTTTTAAAAACTGAATTTCTTATGTTGTTTGCCCAAAGTAAATTATATCTCCGCTCTTCATGGCTTCCTTTTAAGGTGAAGTTATGGAGATATTAACATCATTAAGCCACAAAAATCATGTAACACTGAAGTAAGAAACAACTATTAAAATTCTGACTTTTATCTGAGGACAACAATTAGTTCAACACAATATAGCACTTCACAATGCAAATATTAGTATTTGGAAACTGAGAACTTCCAGAGACTAGCAGTGTGTGCCATCTATAAAACATATTGTCATTGAAAACAAGAACCTTTTTCTTAAAGGCAAAACACAAAGCCAAATACTAAACAAGAACAAAAAAACCCCTCTCCTGGATTTTAAGATAGTTTAAAAACTTCAGCACTTTTTAAAAAGGGCAGACTCTTGCTTCAAGAAAATATCTACATCTTCAAATGAAAAATAAAACAAATTCCAGTTATGGGACTTTGACATTAATCAACTTCCAAGTTCTAGGTTGCTTGTTAAAAAAAATACAACCTCAAATCTCTGAAACAGAGAAAATTGCATATTTCCCAGACAATAAATGAATGAAAATAAGCGAATAATAATAATAAGCATGTATGTTACACCTGGTATTAGCAGTTACAGTCAGATTGTGCCATGTACTGGGGAAAAATGTCTATAGATAAGTACATGCTAAAAGACAAGATCTGAAAATTTCTACAGAATGTGATGGAGGTCAAATGTTGTAGTCACTCAGTGAAAACACCAAAGACAGAAATTTATCCTCTCCTCTTTTATATTTCCCCCTAAAAAAGGTTGGTTTTATTTTTCCTGTGACAAATAGGTACCATTCCAAAGTAAACGATTCTGCAAGATAAATAAATTTTAGAAAAATTATGGAGAAAAAGTATTTGTTTAAGAATTCTTTTTCTCAGAAGCCATTTTGAAAGGGACTATATCTGTTCAAATATCTCTCACCTAAAAGGCATCTACCAAATATTGTGAAAATACAGAGTGCTATCTACTGTTAAAAGCACAAGACTATTAAAGTGTTCCCTCTGGGGGAAGAAAAAAAGACAACAAAGAGGCTGAGTAGTGCTTTTTTTTGGGCATAATGTTCCACTTAAGAATTCCAAGAATGTCAGGCAAGAAGGCAGATGTCTTTGTTGTGTTGTGCTGTATATGTTACTTTCTGCATCTGTGAATACTAATATTAAGTTACTACAGAAGACCTAAATAGCCAAGGAGTCTCCCACCATGGTTAAATAGGCCTGTAATATAATTTAATTTAGAAAAGGCATTATTCAGTTGCCATAAACAATATTCTATAAATATGATTTTATTTTTAATAATCAATGACAGAGATGGACACTGTTCTCATATTCATAGAAGAATAAGAGTGCCTATCCAAATAGTTACTGTGGAACAAATTATCCTTTAAAAATCCTTACTGTTGTTCAACAAGAATTAAGTTGCTTTTCTTCACATTTTTGGTGGTTGAAGGCTGGAGGTAATGCTTTTCAACACAGTACATCCCATGAATGATCTGAGGAGAGAGGACATGTAAATTTTTTTTCACTAGCTTTTAAAAAAAATCTTATTTCTTCAAAAATGAAGAACTGTAAATATAGAAGAGCATACTTAGATAATACTGCTGCAGCATTTTGCTCTATCCACAAAACCAAAACAGATGTATAATTAGAAAGGAGTTACTACAATTACATCAGTAATTTGATAGATTTGTGGGAAGGTATCTGATTTTCTTGTCAAATAAGGTTTACACTTAGCAATCCCTGTATTTTTCAGAATTTCGCCCATAATATTTTAGTTTTAAAAACCTCAAGAACTTGGTCTTCCAATCTTTCTCTTAGGAAATTATTCTATAATCTTGTCAAGAGATAGGTTATTCTTATCAGTACCAAGTGGCAGTGCTTGCAGGTATAATATGATACTCTTATTTATGACCTGCAACAATCTCTACAGAAAGATAACTGAAGTGAAAAAAATTCTCTTAAATTTAATCTTTGATGGTCAGTCAAATAACAGAACTGAGAGTGGAAATTCAAGACTTTTATTCTGGCTGCCTTGCAGCTTAACACCAATAATAGTGCAGTCATGCTTATTCACTCCAGTTTAGACATTCAATTAATTTTACATCCAGCATCCAGCAAACCTGAGCTAAAAACCAAATCATATAATTTTATATTACATTTACCTTATTTATTTTTATATCTAACCTATTTATATTTTATATGAGATATTATATACCATGCCCTATTTATGGTGTTCCTTCATATCCATGAAAAGATTTGGAAACTACAGGCTGTCTATATTCCACAAATTACATGACAGAAGAAGAATAGCCTAGACAGCAATTTGTTTTCCTTTCCAATAGAGGGTATGGGAAAGAAGCCTCTTTAGTTGTATACACATGTAAGATTATCCATATGTCTTAGGCAGGTGAGATCCCTGGGCAATAAATAATAGGTATCTGAAAATCTAGGAGTAAAGGAAAATTTTTTTTTTTTCATCTTTATTTACATGTATTGTTAATGAATGCTGTATCAGAACAAGTATCTTTAGAAGATATTTATGAACATTTTGCACTGGTTTCTGACTCTTCACGAAATAAAATAATTTGGAGTGACAACTTTCTGGCAGTTATGTTGTTAGTTTTTTCTGATGATAGTTAAAGTAAACCTCCAGATGGTCTTATCTTCAGCCTGAGCTCTTTAGAAAATAAAAATTTGATAACTGACATCTGAGAGCTCCCCATCTACCTAAGAGATGCCATGTCCTCTTTATGACATAGCATAATAACATGAAAAATGTTTTATTAACTGGTGAGACATTTCCAAAGCCATAGGAACACTTCTCCATTTCAATGATGGTGTGCCGTGTGGCCAGCAATGCCATTCCCTCCCTTGAGCAGAGCTCTGCCTTGTAGAACTCAGCAAGGGAGCAGGGCTGGGATGGGGATGAGGATAAGGGTTGGCACAGAGCCCTGTAAGTACTTAGTAAAACCATGGCAATGGGATGGTGAAGACTGATCTGACTCCAGGGTCAGAACATCCTCCAAGACTGACACACAGGGCTGAAGGAGACTTGGAACAGTCATTCCTGATGACAAAGCTGTAGCAGTTTGTTTTTTTGTTTTTTTTTTTATTACTGATGACTGATTTCTGCCTAACCTGCCCTCCAGGAGAAAATACATCTTTTCAGGCAATCCACACAGAAAAGAGACTATTACCTTTCAGTTTGAAGGAGTTGAAGCATATTAGAAGATGAACATCCCTTCAAACTAAATAAGCCCATGTATTTTGCTATTTTGTTTTATGGCATGTTTAATGACATTTTGTTATCTTTTTTTGACTTATTTCTGTTTATGTTACAGAACATCAGACTCCACCAAAACCCATTCAGGGCTGAGCAAGGTGAAAGAATTACTCAATAAACCTTGTAAGCCTGACTTCCATTTATACACATTAATATAATGGGGCTTTTTTTTTTGGTTGGTTGGTTGGTTGGTTTTTTGGGGGTGAGGGTATAGATTTTCTTTGGCATTTCTAGATATGTATTCCTCTTGACATCCAGCAGGCAATTGTGAAATTGCTTTATACCTGCTCCACACCCTGTTCTGCACAGTAAAAATGAAGATACACAATCAAATACATGTCTGATTGTTATGATCCAACACATCCCACCTGGATAGGAGGTTGTGACCATTTATCAGTAGAATAAAACCAAAACAATAGAAATACATATCAAATGTAAAAATGTAATATTTTACAAGAAGAAAATTTGCTTAAATGTTCTATAAGTAAAATAGCAGTGGTGATAAAAACTTGATGAAAATTAACAAAGTTAGGAGTGAGATTCTTAAACAGAAAACAAATATTATTTATAATATTTATCTTTAGTTTCAGCTAGTAGAAAAAGAATTACCACACTTCAGAAATAAATTCCTGCTTGTCTGTTTGTTTGTTGTTTTACTTCAAGGAGTGAACCCATTTTCAAACACATATGAATATCATTTAATGAAACTGAATAAAATTAATAATATATTTTCCTGAGGACAAACACCTCATACTGCTTTTACTGAACTTTTCTACTAAAATTTTGCTCTAATTTTAAATTATGGAAGTATAGTTAAGATGAAAATGTTACATTCTATGTTATATGCACAGCAGTATTTTTAAAATTTAAATTATGATAGATCAAAAGGAGGTTTTGTACTCCAGATTTCCCCTACTAGAAAATATTTTAAAAACTCGTTACCTATACTAGTATTTTATAGAATAATTTTTGTATTGTCAATATTGTTCTTTATGTTTTGCCAAATGAATAATTTATGACATAGAAAATCCTTTTACATTACTTTGAGAACAAGGTCATGTGGCTGAATCTGACAGTCACCAATTAAATGACAGGCAAACATTAACGAATTTTTACTTACATTTTTAAAAGTGCTTCTTGAAGTAACTTTGTTTTGTTGTTGATTACTTGAAAAAAATCATTTAAGGGGTAACTAACTAAATTAAAATGTTTTGGAACATATGATTTTCTTCCCTATGTATGAGAAATAATTTTAAGTTAATAATGATTCAAAGAAAAACTATCCTATTAAAGCACAAAAATTTTTTTGGAAACAAATTTAGGTTTAGCTTTTCAAGAAACTGTTTGTAATCTGTGAATTTAGATGAAGAATGTAACATTTAATTTTGTTGTGTTTTTTACAAATCTTTGTGAATACTCTCTGCCAGAAATTATATGATTTAATGATTTAGAGAAGGAAGAAAAGAGAAATGAGGGATTGCCCTCTTTAAAGTTGAGTAACTTCACCTCCTCCATTTGTTTTTATTTCATTCATGAACTATTAACTCTGATTAGAAAGTAATAATAAATATATTAAGAGTAAATTTGAGGAACTCTTTGTAATATCTGCAGATAAACTATATACAAATCTACTGTGAAAAGTGCAGATATTCATCATAAATCATATTATATGTAATATTTCCTATTATGTCTGTTAAACTGAAAAATTATTCGCAAAGATTTGTGTGCTTTAATTGACTATTTTTTTGTTCTTATACTGTCAGGGTAAATCAGAGAATCAGAATATTCTGAATTGGAAAGAACCTACAAGGATCATCAAGTCCAGGTCTTAAATGAATGGCCCATATGGAGATCAAACTCACAACCTTGGCAATATTACATGACACTTTACCCCCAAAAAAAAAATCTATCTATCTATATCTATATATCTATATATCTATACATCTATATATCTATATCTATCTATATATCTATATCTATATCTATATATATAAAAACCTGTGTATCCCAAGGAAGGTAATTTCAATTTTATATGTGTTTGTGTATACTACTATGACTAAGACAGCTAAGATAAATTTCAGCACTAAAATTTATGTATTTTCTTTATAAATTATTAATGATTTAAAAGTAAATGAAGGCAGTAGCTCCAAAGCAAATAGTCCAATTAATTGTGGGAATCATCCCACAGTGTTGTCATAAAAAAAGAAGTTCCTCACTCCTTTAAGTAAAAGTGCTGCACCTAGAACATGAAGGACTACTGTTCAGGGGTTTTTTAACCTATGGGGATATTAGCATGAAGTTATAACTATGATCACTTAATTGGTGATTAACATTTTGAAACCATTTATAGCTGTCCTGCAAGTAAGATCTTTCTTCCCTAAAGAAAGAGGTAAAAGGAAATTAAAATTAAAATTTGAGTGTTATATCACTGTCCAAGTCTTTCATTATGTGGATGTTTATGTAGATCATCCTCCAATTTTGTATATCAGAAAATGGTCAGGACTTGTTTTTGCACTTACTGGCCTCTAGGTCAGGAATTCCTTTGTGAATAGGCATTTGTGACTCAATGCATACCAGCCAGGTTTTTTACTCCAAACAAAATTAACCAGATTGAAAATCAAGCCAGATTGGCACAATTTTCATGCTAAATATTTTGACAAAACAAAATTTATTTATTCTCAGTCTTTTCTTCCTTTCCTCCAAAGGACCATGGTCCTTCAGTCATATGTCCAAGAAGGACAGAATTTCTTTCAGGGATGGGAATTTTTCTGGAACACTTTACAATGTTTATTATATTCCATATAATTATTTATATCTATTTAAATTAGTGTTCATATATGACTATTCTGTATTATCATCCAATCAGAAGTTTATTTCCACTTCCATATATAACAGGTACATGAATCTCATTAATTCAGAAATTAAATCCAAATCACTGACCTCACCTTTTAAATAACCTCTTAACTAGTGTACCTGTGGTGCTATGAGATAGCATCCTCTGCATATATTCTATGATTCAAGAAGCCTTCTCAAATTATTTTGCTTTTTGTGGATTTGATGATTTTGGTTCCTTGCTTTACTGGCCTAAAGCTTGAAATTAGAATTCAAATTATATTTATTTCCTATTTTAAGTTTCTAAGTTGATTATATACAGAATATTTTTCATTTATTTACAGCTGGTGAATGTCCAGAACATTGCATAGAAAGAGAGTTGACCCCATATCTATGTGAGCTTAGGCAGAGGATGGAAATTGTCACCTCTGGCTAAATGAGAAAGCCTTTTTCCACTGCAGATGTGTGCTTACATAAAGGGCATAGTGCCCTGGTGGCAGCTGGGAAGGAACAGCTTCCAAAAAGACAAGATAACAGAGCTTAAAAAGCTGAAGTGCTTCCATTGATGGAAACAGGTGGCAGAAAACCTGGGAAGAGGGAGTGTTTTCTTACACAGGAAAACTAAATGAATGCATGGATCTTTGTCCTAGTAAAGGATGTGGGTTGATCCCAGATTTGTGACTTCAAATTAGAGGACATACTAATGGCAGTGATATATTGACAAGTCATTGTGAAAAGAGGAGGAAGATGTTTTTCAGCTTCCAGTATAAGTTTCATGGTTATCACATCACCACTTTGACATTTACTGAGTGGGTAAAATGTCTGGGTGCAAGCAAGGCCGTAAATATCTGGGTTGTGCTAATTACAGTGTCTTGATATAGAAACAATGTGGTGACTGAGAAAATATTGATGCTGGTTAGCAGTAGTCACTGTCAGCATCAGCTACAGCCATGTCGACTACAGGAAGGTGGATGAATTTGAGATCATGAGAGAAATGAGGTGGGCAAACAGAATTCCTCTCTCAGTTTCAGAAGAGCTAAAGGTTTTCCACAGAACCAGTTGTTGAAATCCCAAGGGGGGCTCTCTGCAGGCCTCTGCAGGCTTTCTGCTGGAAATGTGTCTAATCTTCCTGGACACCTTCATGAGCCCTCAGAAAGGGACCATTCTGATAGGCAAAAGTTAAGCAGGAATAGCAGAAGGAAGGCTGCTTAGGGAACTCCTGACTCGGTTGAGATGTAAAGAAGAAATTCATAGAAGATGAAATCTGAGAGTGTGAGAGGAACACAGAAACTTACTCGGGTGTGAAGGGGTGAAGTTAGATTTGGAGTGTGACAGACTACAAGAACACCTGTAAAAACATTGGCAGCAAAGAAAAGCTAAAGAAATTAGGCCAAAGCTCAGGATGGAGAATGCAGTGATAAAAGATGCAGACAATTAGTTTTTTGATAAAGCCAGAGAAAACTCCAGGTAAAGTCCTAGTCTAGAAGTATCTATGGAAATCTTCATATATAAGTCTTGACTGGACAGGCCTTGAATACCCTGTTCTAACACTGAATTCTACTGTGTGGGAAACAAGGCTGACTAGATGACCTGCAGAGATTCTTTCCAGTTTATATCTCCCTTCTACTTTTTATTCCTTAAATTAGATTAGATATTCCTTAAATATTTTATGTTTTTTTTTCCAGCGATGGATAGGGACTTTTTGTTAAGTAAACAAAGTTTCCAGGGATGCTGCATTTGACCTCCCACGGACTGAAAACTTTCTTGATGCCTTTCCCAAGCCTTCCTTTGTTTGAATCAGTGCTTTTCCATACATGTTTGTTTTCTTTTTTAATTTCTGGCTGTAGCATGCAAGTAACTCCAAGGTATTTTTTCTTTTAAAATTCTAATAAGAAACTGGTTTCTTATTGCACAGCCTAAAGGAACTGAATGGAAAGGTTGATACAATCTAATAGAAATTTATTTACAGAGAAAAATTAGCACATTTGTTGTCTCACAGTTATCTAGCAGGTTTTATCCTTATTGTCCCTTCTCAGATAGATCTTTACTGACATTAATGGCAGGTACTCAACCCAGCAAGGTCAGATCTTTTTAAATAAAGAGTAGAGGTGAAGGCAGCTGTATTCCCTAAGCTACTTGAGTAGTCTTCTGTGCATGGTATTTTGAAAGGAAAAGCAATTTATAAATTAAAGCCAGGGTTACTGAACCATTCAATGGTCTAAGAGCCCCCATGAATTCCAATTACCTCTCTTTCTCAAACTTATCCCATAGCTGTTAGTATGGGGTCAGTACAGTGAAGTTCACTGCAATCAAGGTGGGACAAGGTTTATCTTTGTTTATCTTCATCATTCTTAGGTGTAGATTCACTTGACTGAAATCTGTTTGTGGGAAGGGAGTACTTCTACATGAAATATGTGCCAACACTCAGGCTGAGACAGGTACATCCCAATGAATGGAAGCAGGATCCTTACTTATACACCAAAGTTAACTAAGGCAAATGGATTTAGATATGTTATTATTTGATAATAGCTTTAAGTTTTACCTTTTAGATAATTAGATACTTTACTGTAAATTACCTCAACCTCCTGTAAGTACCATAGCCTCCATTATTGGGAGAATACATTCTGTCTTTTTTTCTATATTCTTTTCATTTCTATTGTAAGATCTCATGAGTTAGGGAAAAATAAAAATTGAAAAATAACCAAAGCAACCAAACAAAAAGCCCCACCCATACTTTTAAATGATTTCTTCTAAGAATTCCTGTTAGTAATTTTTCAGTGTAGATCCTCACATGAAATGCTGTATCTAGATGCATGACTTAAGGGATAAATAGGTTGAACAAACCTATTTTGACTGTCAGAATTCTGAGAGGAGATTTTAGAGACATGACTGAGACCCTCGCTAGAAAAGCATGGGACTTTCAGATAAAGAAGGAAGAAAGCATATTTCACCTGAAGACCAGAACATTTCCTGGGTTTTATTAGTCTGTATGTCAAATGTATGAGAAGCTTGCTGTTCTACAAGAGGGAAGAACATGTTTTTCCCTGAGCTATCTGTATATTTTGTTAATTTTTTTTTCATATATTAATAAGCATAATGAGAAGAGCAAGTAATTAAATTTAATCTTAACTTATTGGGCACTTCAGAATAAAGTGCTGTGCTGCTGAGAACAATATACCATGCCATCCACAGTGCACAAGACCCACAATTAAAATGCTAATTAACACTTTTATTTATAAGGAACAAGGTTATTTGATTATAATCCCATTTTCCCTGCTCTCTCCAGCATTATGGATTGATAAATCAGTGAAACAACAAACCAACCCAGTTGCCTGAGGAATGATTGAATTTTGCTCTCTCTGCACAGATTTAATATACATCATGAGGACAACATTAGCTAAATTAGGCAGAAACAACATAGAAGTTTCTTTCCTTTGTTGTTTCTCTTTTTTTTTTTTTTTGGGGGGGAGAGGGAAGAGGTTTCTTTGGGGGTTTTTTGAGCCTTTTTTTGTTGGGTTTTTTGTTTAGATTTTTTTGTTGTTTGGTTCGGTTTCTTGGGGTTTTGTTTTTTGTTGGGTTTTTTGTTTTTGTTTTTGTTTTATTTTCCTTCATCTCTATAAAGAAATTGCAGTTTAATTTGGCTTTTATTCATCAAAGTCTGTGGAGAGCTTAGTTGAAACCATATGCCTTAGTCAGTTATTGAAACCAAAATCCAGAATGCAGTAAATAGAGTTCAGAAGATTCAATTTTGTAGGAATTAAATAGAAAATATGTGTTTCTTCATATGTCTTGAGAGTTTAAAAAGAAGAAAAAGGAAGAATCAGCATGTATATACATTATCTATATCCATTATGTACATAAACATATATTTATGGTTGCATAAAGGTGACACTGTAAAAAAATTCTAATGTTTGTGGCTCAGAGTTCTATAAGATACAGAATTATTTTTAGGTCAGTTTATACCTGAAGTTAAAAACATATGGGATGAAAGTCATTACAGATGTTTCTACTTTTTTTTTTTTTTTCAAAATACAGTAAGAGAAAAAAATTAATATGTTCATGCATGTGCATAGTAACCACAGCAAAGTATACATATCTTTTCTACAGAAACTCAAACCCATGTGATAACATTGACCTTTAGGATGTTTCAACAATCAGGGATTTGTTCAAACCACTAGAATAGAAGACATGTTTATGCAGAGCAGAAAAGGAATGTCACAGACAGAAAAGGCATGAGTGTTCCACATAGCCAAGCTTAGAAATATTTGGAGCAGTTGTGCTTGTGAACCACTGAATCTGAAAACACTGAAAAGGCAGAATTATTTTTTCCTAGTCCAAGAGGGTTTATGTGCCATCAGTTCTTCTGTCATTGCAGCATTTTGTATTTCAAGCTTATGTAAATAGACCCAACACCTGTGTGCCTGCACCAAGTATTTGATACACATCTATACAAACCTCATCATACTGAGCCCATGAGAAGAAGGAAAACATGATTTTTTGTATATTTTTATCTTTCATCAAAGATCCTTGCAACATCTAGTACAGGTTTGTGATCTTTACATGTGCTTTATCTAATGGCATATTTTGTGTTGTTTCTTTATGTCCTGCAGATAGTTACATTGTAAAACACATAGCTCCCCTCTTCAGGACAGGACTGTGCCTTTATTTTAAAACTTATGGGGAAACAAAATCTTTGCTTGATTCTTAATGTAATGGTACAACTATCACAAAAGACTCGACACTTACCATGATTATACTTTTATATAACTGTTTTACCTAGCTTGAATATGAAGAAATAAGTTCTACATTCACAGAACTTCAGACTGGGTTTTCCTTCTTTATTTAGTTCTATCAGAGTAGATGATAAATTCTCAGTTGAAAACAGAGAGATAAAAAAAATTCATAATGATAATTGCAATCAAGTGGCTGAAAGAATTTCCTTCAGAATACTATATATGTATGCATGTACTAACAAGGATGAGGCTGAAATTGCAGACCAAGCTGGTAGCTAAAACTGAAAGGTATATTTTTTTCTATCTTGAAAGGTCATACCTGTCAGGATGTGCTCCTGGTGACTGCAAGCAGATATATATTCTACACATCTTCAGAAAAGGACAAGAAGGTTGACCCAGAAAAATACAGGCTGGTCATTCTCACTTCAGTACCTGGTAAAATACTCTTGGGGCACATTTCTGTGCATGTGAAGGAGAAGGTGGCTAGAAGAGTTAGCACCCATGTACCAAGGTTAAATCACACCTAAGCAATCTCACTGCTTTCCATGATGAAATGGCTAGGTCTGCAGATAGAGAGATACAGATGTCATTCATCTTGAATTTTTCAACACTTGGAACTCTCTATTTACAAGTGGAGTTCCTCAGAAGTGTATCCTATGGCTTCTGTGGTCTTTATACACAGATCTGCAGGAGGAAGAGAGGATGGATTAACTTGTAGTGACACAGACTGAGGAATGACTGACTGAGAAGGAGCTCTGCTAAAAAGGGCCTTGGGGTTGTGGTGTCAGCAGCATAGCTGGCAGTAAAGAAAACAGCACCTGGGTGTTGTCAACAGGACACTCAACTCCCCCTTTACATTATTATCCCCTTTTAAGTATCATAAGTTAGAATGCATCTCAAATGCAGTATCCAGTTAAGAGCCCAGCAGTGCAAGAAGGATGTTGATAAATTTTACTTAGGTCAGCTGGGAACCACCAAGCAGCTCCAGCACTTATCTCATTAAGGGAGGTTGGGAGCTATGCCTGTTCAGCCTGGAGAAGGGATGATTTTGGGACCAACAAACAGCAGCAGCTCCTCATCTGTGAAGTTATAACTAGGATGGATTTGTCTTTTTATTGATATTTATGGTGAAAGAATGCATCCATAGGGAGATTGTTTGCGTAGATATAAAGGTGAAAAACACTGCTATAGAGATGATTAAATACTTGAACCTCCCAACTCTCAAAAAATGGGGAGTTGTCTATCCTTTTCATCCAACATCCTTCTCCATCTCTTCTCCCTGAAATCCTACAATCTTGGAGACTTTCAAAGCCCAGATGAACAAAGCCCCCAGCAATGTGATCTGCACCTAGAATTTGAATTATTGCTGCTATCTAAACTTCCTTTCAAAATGAATTATCCTATGCTACTACATAAAACAAGAGAGGAAATGTAGTATATAGTGAGATTTTTTTCACATCACTTGTGTTATAAGAAATTTTCAAGGAGAAATAGAGATTTCTAATAAATAATTTATGCTACATGTCCATTATGAATAGTAATAAATCCAGTACATCTTCCTTTAAAGTATTAATTAATTTGGCATTTGAGTACTCACTATAGCTCCATAGTAATAAATTTGCACTACTGTCAAGACATGTTAACAAAAAAATACTATGAGACAGTGCCTTTACAGGTTTTCAGAATTTTTAGTTCATACTACTTCCAAGATGTGTAAACCTTCTTATGTCTGCATTAATAGCTTCAGCTATGTGAGGTGAATGAGGAAGGAAAATTCATCATCTTGACAACAGGATGCAAAACCAAAGGGATTACTGGGTGCTGTAAAAGATGCAGATGGACAGTAAAAGTAACAGCTGGAGAGGTGCTACAGAGCAGGTCCTTTTAGATGAAAAAAGCAAGTTCCTGCTTCTTACTGGAGAAGCATTCCTTATTTGAGAATCACTATGTGGGGACAGGAGCCACATTAGTATTCTGGAAGAATCTGCAGGACATCTCTTCACACTGCACTCAAATAGACTTTTTTTTTTCTCCTGCTCTTATAGATGTCCTCTCCCTTATCAATCTCACAGATTGTCTGAAAAAATACCAGGAAGGAGAAAAGCCAACAGGATACTCAGCTGCAATTTTCAGTAGTCAAGGAAAATTCTGTCTTATAATAGCTGAAGGTATCTTATGCTTTTGTTGAGGGAAGTAGTAACTTATTAAGTGTTTGATTTATGGTATTTTTTTCTTATGTACAATACCCATGCATAAGAGATGGCTTTGAGTGTGATTTGAATCTCATTACCTTAGGTGTGTATTTTTAGCACATGAAAAAAAGAAAAACCTTTTCACATTCTTTTAAATAAAAAATTGACTTCAGCACATTCTTTACTATGAGAGATCTAAATATCAATGTCTTTAGAAGTCTTTAATAACTATAAATTGCTGCACTACATGCCACTATAGCATTGCTAATATCCTAGTGTCTCCTGTGGAGAGAATCCTGTCTCATTGCTGGATTTATGTGGTTTCCTTGAAGATATGAATCACAAGAGGAGACTTGTCTTCCTGCCAGAAATTTTCTTGCAAATAGCTTTCCTCTTTTTTCAATTTTTCATCATTGTCAACTAGCATGGCTGAGGAATTTTGTTTCTGTTGGGAAGAAAGACAGTTCATCTTTGCAACTTCTCTCTGTAAAAACACATTTAGAATAACTTTGAAAGCACACAGTTCCCTGCTTCAGGTTTAATGTCTCTGCCCCTACAGAAGATGCCATAAATCTAATGAGACACAAGAAGAAGTGAGAAACAGTGAGGAAGAGTGAGATAACAAAACAGAGAAGGAAAGAGGGCAGGCAAAAAAGAAAGCATTATCTCACTGAAGAGTAAATAAATTGCTACTTGCTGACAAAACCCTAAAATATTGACTAAAGACGATCAGATAAGATGAAAGGCTAAGGTGAATGATTTAAATCTCACAGGCTTTGAGTCAATAATAATTAGATTATATTACCTCAAGCAGCAAAAGAAAAATATCTCAACATATGCATGAATTTCAGCCAAATTAGGTGTGATGGGTGATTTAAAACTTTGGTTGCAATTAAATATCTTTAGTAGCATAGAGATTTAAGATGGAGATTTAAGAGAGAGATTGCCTACCAAAAAAAGGCCTGAGAGACTGCTGCTTGGTTTTATAGGAAAAATGTGTGCGTTGACAGATAGCATTGATTTTGCCAGAATGAACTGATTATAAAACTGTGAGATGCAGATAGTAACAGCAATAATAACAAATCTGAACTTATACTCTGAGCTTAGCTGAACACCTGTAGCACTGCTAGAATTAAGGTGCAGAATTATTGCCCTTCCTCTGCTTTTGAACGTGTGGCTGTTTGGGAATTCTTTCTTAAACAAATTTGCTAATGATTGTCTGTGAATCCTTCATTTGCTAGTTGCTTCATAATATACCCATAAAAATGCTTTAGGACCCATCATTGCAAATTGTATCTCATTTACTGAATATACTCAGATATATATCAACCACATTTCATATTTACTACTCTTCTTCAGAAAATGCTTGATATCTATTTTTGGAATATATCTCACACTATTCCCTCTACCAAGTATTGTATATACTTGGAGAATTCTGTTTAAAAAAGGAGAAAGGTCAATGCTTTTCCCTGCTATGAGTTACTGTGCATCTTTTTAGTTAGTGAACCCCTGCTGGGTTTACTCCACAACTGCAAGAGTATTTTAAAAGAGAGAATTTTCTTTTAGACTGATCACCTGCTTGTAACAATCTCCCTAACAAAAAAAAAAAAAAATTTGAGAATAGGCAGTGGTAGTTTGCTGACCAAAAGAACAGGATAATCACTGACATATAAATTTAAATTGTCATTCAAGAATGACTTGATTACTTGAATTTTGTTTTTATTCTCTCTTTCTTTCTTTCTTTCTTTGAAAGAACTGATTTTGCAATGTGTAATTGAGCATCTTCAATATATTTATCCTATTGTAAGCTACAAGTAATGTAATTTGAGTCTTCTTTGGTATGTTGAGTAATGGAAATCCAAGCTTTTCTCTGTCTTAACATGTGCTGGATAGCTACATGGTGTGCATGAAAAATCATATTTGGGCTTTAGTAAATTAAAGCAATGTGTCACTTAGACCAGAAGACTCAGTCTCCCAGTAGGGGTTAAATTCTCTGCTCTGCTCCTTCTTCAAAGCTGTAAAAAAGACAATTTTAGACCAAGAATTGAAGCTTATAACAGGATATTAAGTATAAGTGAGGTAATAAAAACTACGTGCGTGTAATTTATTGACATTAGAATTAGTATTTACTACTGCTTTGAAAATTTCAGCATTTTATTGAGATAGTCAATTACTTTGCTACATTGTTTGCTTTTTTTCCTGGCCTTGAGGTAATAATTACATCCCAGTTAGTATTTCCATTTACTTCTTTACAACATATGAAAGAATTTTCCACAGTCTTTTTCAGTTATTCCAAATTGATCCAGGTGCGAAGGTCAATAAAAAAAACCCGCATCTCGTGGAGTCTCCCACAAAGAGTAACCCATGTTTATTAGTTGGACTTCCAGTGAGACTAACATGCCTGGATTTTACAGGTTTTATTTTTTTATGAGATTTGGATGCTGAATGGAGTCTTCATTCCTTTACCATATGAGTAATCACACATATCTTTTTTAGCCATAAATGTGTTTACAGCCGAGGAATGCTTGCCTTTGATGACACTTGTACAAGCCAGACACCCTGGTCTCTCTTTCTTGGTGGAAATCATGTTTAAGAACCTTCTTTAGTCCTTAGAACACTTTTCAGAATTGACACTGTGAACAAACTGAATTTTGGTGGCCCTTTAAGAGCTATTTATAACCAAACACAAATTGGTTCACATTAGAACATAGAAAAAGCACAGAAGTATTTCTTCACCACTGCTAAACTTGGAATTCAGCTTTTATGTAACCAAGACCTATGTTTTCTAAGTGTTTCTCTATTTAGTTGGAACTAAAGGGATAACAAAACTAAAGGGATAACAAAAAAAGCCATTGGAGGAGGTTTTTTAATACTGTTCTTGGCCTATTCTGAGACTTCATGGAAGGAAGATTCTCAAAAGCACTACTGAGAGAAGTAAGACCTTGACTACATCTGCCCAGATTTAACCTACAAGGATGTTTTGATTCAGGTTGGGAAAAGAAACAAAACACAAATAGTAATAATAGGTGTGGCTTATCCAAAACCAGTAGACTATATTTTCTAGACATGCACAATAAAGAAACAAAGAAGCAGAAATGAAACTCTTAACAATAGTAATGTGTACAGAACCTTGGACATAGGAGAGACAAAAAGCTGGTCATAACCTGTAAAACTACAGCTAATGCAATAATGATGATGATGATGATGATGATGATGATGATAATAATAATAATAATAATAATAATAATAATAATAATAGCAAAAAACCCAACAACAATAATGATATTAGTAATAATATTAGTTTATATTAGTTTAGAGAGACATTAAAAGGCATCCCAACAACCCACTGGTGGTTTATCCAAATGATTTAACTTAGAAAGCAGTAAGTAGTGAAAACAACAGTCCCTTGGGAAAACATATTCACAAATTGTGCAACTACTCCGCATAAAAGTCAGGTGGGAAGACAGGATATGGACATTTGGATGTGCTGGAGTCCTCTCCCATACAGAATTTTTGCAGCTGATCACATCCGCCTGAAGGCTGCTCATCCTGCATTTAAATAACACTTTATATTTAAATGAAGAGGGAAAAAATATTGACATGGAGTTATAAATAATATATTTTTTTAGATAGCTTGTTATAAATATATGAGATTATCACTCTGATTATGTATATCAGATCTATTTATTCTTTCATTACAGGAAAAATAGAAATAGAATCTGTCATGCATTTATATTGACATCCATCTCTCCTTTTAGCTTACCTTATGAACTATGATATTTCAATCAGTGAACAGCTGTCAGAGCCCAGAACAACTGCATTCTTGTTTTATTTTTCTTTAAGAGAAAGAATAATGAAAAATGAAGCAATAAATTTAGACCCCAAGCCTTTTCATACTGATTCTGGTCCTCACCTTTTAGGAATCTGTTCTATGTACTGCCCTGAACTACCAACACAAGGCTCCAAAGATAAGCAACTCTCTAATATACCACAGTAAGTGACAGCTGAATTTACATGTTGGCCAGTAGAAAAATACCCTGGTGGCTCTCAGACAGTCTTTTCTTTTGGACATTGTAACAAAACAAGGAATACCTCCTTCCTGTACAGGGAGAGCAGAATTTCATTTCAAAACACCTTTATTTTCTCAGATAATACATTCTTGGTTCAAAACCTTTACTTGTTTATAAAATATAAATTATACACCATATAAATGATGCATGCACAATTATATATTACTTACTTGAACACTCTTGACCACGCTTCATACACACCTTATAAATATTTTCTGGGTACTGAGATGTTACTAAACCCTTGGAAGAAAGAAACTGTAAGCATGTTATCATCTCTTGTGGAAAGAGGTTCCTTCATCCTGTGCTATGAAAGGCTCTTGTAGCTTGAAAATCTTAGCTTCTTGAGGAAAAATATCAAGTGTGAATGTGACGCTTCACCTTCATCTTTAAAGACTCATCTGTGAAGGAAACTAGGATGTCCATTCACACTTGTAAGATAAATTCTCAACAGAATATGTTCTTTAATACAATATAAACCATATTACAAAATAATAAAATACAAAACTATCTATCTCATTAAAAGAAGTAACTAAAACCCCTAGGGGGTGTTCTCAGCATTTACTATGAAGAACTGCTTAGAGGTTTATGACATGGTGTAAAAAGTAAAACAGCCTCATGAGGAAGCTGTGAATGCTTCCTTTTACAGTGTTAGAAGGTTAGAGTGTTTTGCACATGCAGCAGCTTCCCAGATGCATTTCCTTTTGGGCAGGCTGTCCTAATCTTGCTCTTGAAATGGATATGCTGAGAGATTGCTTGTGCCTGCATAGAGAATTAGAAGACTTGGACTCTGCAGGTATGTGATACTGATTTGCAGCATAGCTTTAATGTATCTGGCATGAGTCCTCCTGAAGATTATCAAATGGTCTCTTTGAGACTGTTGGTTTATACCTTGGGATTGCTTTACGTTCCATTGCTGCTCCCTCTGGTGGATGTCATTCACCTGGGATGGGAGGTGTGAATTTAATTACCTTCATCCAGAGAAGAAACCTGCACTGAGATCTAAGTGAACAGGGTACAGTATTAAACAATGTAGCAGTATTCACAGCTGCCCTTGGATTTTGTCAGAAATTGATCTGCTAGACTGGCTGAAACCAGTTAGATCAACTTAGTCAAGGAAGATAAGCTGAATGATTCTGGCAATTAGTGTGGGAACAAAGTACAAGTCAGCACTCAAATATTATAAAATTTGCTTTGAAACTAAGGACATTTTTATGTGACATCTAAGGAATTTTCTAAGGCTTATGGTTCTAAAGATATCAGTTCCTTACTTAGGTCCCACCTTTTTGTACACATACCTTTTAGCTAATGGATTTAGCTGTCTTTTTGTTCTTGTTCAGTAACATTGATGTGTATTGTTTAACATGGTAAATAATAAGAACATTTTATTTACATTTAAAATGGTCATTGCAGATTTATGAAAAATACTAAGTTGCCCTACTACCATTTAACTTGCTTTTTCACATTAGTGTATCTTTTGCTCCCTAACATCTCTCCTCTTGTTCTCTCTGAGACGACTTCAAGTCCCCTTTTACTAGGATGTATCATTTGGATGGGACTGAATTCCATTCATAGCTGGTCATTATTCATGCTCTTCTATTTCTTAGGCTAAAAACGGGAGTTGTATTATGTTCATTCAATGAAAATATGTATTTATCACTGAGTGAGGAAATACTTGTGTTACTCTTATGAGAAGCCGTATCTAACTGGATTATGGGGATTTTTTATAAATTTTGGTTTTGATTTTTTGTGTTATGGGAACTTTTGGGTTTTTTTTTCTTTTTTTGTTGTTTATTTATTTGCTAAAACTCTTTCTGACATAGACCATTATCAGAAAAAAATTTTTTGTAGAAATGTATGAGGAAGAGGTCAACATTCAGGAATTTGACAGTCCTTGTAGGAAAGAATTAATTCTCAGTGTGGTACAAACACAAATAACAATACAATATATGAAATATCCAGGAAGTACTGGATAGTTTATAAATATAAATTTAAGTGTTAAATTCTACAGTTTTGAAGAAAACTCTGCCAAAATTATCCTGGTAGTGAATTTTTAGGGATGCCTTAGGTCCCTAATGCCTTCAGTCCTTAATGCCAGGGAAAAAACCTGCCAAAAAGTTATTGAAGTTTTTTGAAACAGATGCCTCTGTGGTCTTTTTAAATGCACTGATGATCAAAACTTGAGTATCCAGCCACACAAATGTCAGCAATTTTGCAGATATAAGCAAGCAAGAAGAAATTTTGTCATGCTTCTCTGTTCCTGTAGTTTTTATTTTCTTTATACTGTAGATTTCAAATAATCAGGGCATGAATGTAGGGCAGACTTTCCATTGCCACTTCCAAGTCTACAACAAATTATGTTGTGTTGCTTACAGGGTACTCCTTTTTTATTCACAGATGCATTAAAAATTTGTTGCTGTCTGTGTGACCTGTGAATAAATGATGTTTCTTAAAGAAGACTCACCACAGGTTTTGACATCATTATTTTTTCCCTGATAAAATGCAGGCAGATCAGAATGTTGCAACCAGCCCATTCACTTCAAAAGTTGCTTTGTATGTTTTTGAGTTTGACAATGATCTGTTGGTTCAATTAGGAGTTCATCATAGCCCCTATAACCTGTGACAAAATCTTCAGTTCGATAAGATAGACAGAAAAACACAGAAGTCACAAAGGCTTCTATAATTTCAGTAACTTTCCAGAAGACAGTAGAAAAATGTATTAGAAATTTTTGTCTCCTCAACTTCTGGGAAAAAACAGTTGCCATGTTGTTATGAAAACAATCTACAGGTTTTCCATGCAGGAGTTGTCTTTGTACGTACTGAAGTGGGGCTTATCTGGGATTTTTTAGGTGTAAGAAATATGGTACAAAATATGTGTAAATACTTCCAGCTTGAGATCATGAAGTTCTCTTGAAAAGCAATCTCACCTATCCTTAAATGCCTACAGCTGATTTCTGCACTTCAGTTTGTCACTGCTTTATAATCTGTGAAGAAACAGGCATCCCTGTGGAATCTCATAAAGCAGATATTCAAAATATTTCACAGGACTCATGCCCTAAAATGGTCAGTTTCTCTCCATTCCCTTTAATGAAAAACTGAGCTGACTTTCTCAGAAGTGCAGACCCACTACAGACTTCTGTGCATATTTCATTTGCCAAAATATAGGAATCAAAGTCTGTTTTGTAAAAAATAATTTAAGCTGCACTGCTTCCAGCTGACCTTCAAACTCCAGCCACTGCCTTGAGGTATCTGTATTTGGATGGGCAGATATTACACAGAACCTGTGAGAAACCAATTTTATTGTTGAGGAACCCCTAGAGGCTAGACAGACCCTAGAGTGTAACAGGAATGTCATGGGAAGCAAAGGCTTAGGCAAGGAAGTTACCCCAATGAAATTAGATGAGAGGAATCCTTGAAATAATTTATATAAAAGAGAAAGTTTGGGTGAGGTTGGAATTGTTATAGAGGCAGATCAAGTTCCTAGTGACTCATGTTAAAAACACTGTCAGAATTTATCCCTTTACTGCAGAACAAGGTGAGATATTTCTTAAGAGATTTATTGTCTTCTCTCTTATGAATTCTTTTAGGGTTATAAGAGACCAGTAAATACACTTACACAAGAAAAGTGATTCAGCATTGCTATTTCATTCTCTGCCAGAGCCTTTCTCTGCTCCCTGCTGTGCAGAATGCTGCAAGCAAGCAGATAAAAAGTATTTTTGAGACATGCAGATATTTTGGGTAGCCACTTTTACCATTTGTACTTTTCTGACTTAGGAAGCTTCTTTTATTTGCTCCTTTCTTTATGTGAAATATGCATGAGTGGTTGTTATGGGGAACTTCCTTATTATTTCAATTTCCTTTTCTCAATTTTCCTTCTTTTATTTTATTTGCTTTTGGTTTGGGGTGCACTATTTTTTTTTAGTTTGTGGGTTTTTTTGTTTTTTTTTTTTTGGTGGGGGAGGGTTTCATGAGTTTCTATGAGGGTTTTTTTCGTTTTAATTTTGTTTATTATTTATTTAGATGTGGTTTTATGGGTGGTTTTTTTTTTTATTTTTCAGAAGTTTTTATTTCCTATCATAGAATTTGCTTCCTGGTTTGGGTTTGGTTTTTTGTTTGTTTTGGTGGGGTTTTTTGGTTTGTTGGGTTAGAGTTTTTTTGTTTTGCTTTGGGTTGTGGTTTTTTTGTGGTTAGATTTGCTTTTTTTTTTCTTTTTTTTGTTCATTTGGGTTTTTGTTTGTTTAGGTTTTTTTGTTTACTTGTGGACAGCTGGTTGTTTATCTACCTATTTCAGTTTTTATGAGGTTTCTTTAGATCTGTAGTTAGAGAGACTGTGGACATAAGGGAAGTTACTAGCGGCTTCTCACAGATGTCATCCCATACCCCACTACCAAAACCTTGGCACACAAACCTAGTACAACCTCCTGTGTTTTGTTTTATTCTTTCTTACTTGGTTTTCCACTAGCTTAACAGTTTTTTCCATGTAGCAATTTGTGAGGCATTTTTTTGGGGGTGTTTTTTTCTTCCAGATTTTTATTTAATCAAGGACTAAGTTGAGAGTTCGGTCGTAGGGTTGAACTTTTTGGTTTTTTGTTTTACATCACACAGTGACCACTCCCTGCAGTTTGTGGGGTTTGTTCATTTATTTAATTACCTATTTGCTTTCTTTTTTTCCCAAAAAACCCATGATTTCTGTTGGCAATTGCCTCTGGAAGCTCCCTAGAGCTTCTGCAAACCAGTTTTTTTTTGTCAGCCGTTCCTTGCTGGGAGAATGACTCGTGACTGAAAAGGGTGGATGCCCATATACTATAGCTGACTTTCACAGAGTGTATCAGGCTCCTGCCCAGCTCCAGGGTTAAAAGGTGTTTCACTGGTAAGGAAAAGCGCATGTAACACAAGAATTGTGGCTGGCAGTGACTGTGAAGGGACCCAGAAACTCAGAAAGGCCTTGACTCACACTGTGCTTGAGAGATGGGTGATGTCACCTCAGTCAGGGTGATAGAAGATGTGCTCTGAATGAGGCACTGAGTCCTCATGAAAAGGAGATAGGTGACTTTGTGACAGGGGATGCAGGTAAGGCTGAGGTGCTTGATGTTTTCTCTGCCTCAGCTTTTATTAGGAAGCTTTTCCAGGTCTTTTTGTCCAGAAGCAGAGTTCAAGAAGGAGAAGAACTTTTCAGTGGTGATAGAAAATCAAATGTAATTAATGTTCATCTTGAGCATTCTTGATCCTTAAACATCCACAGGACTTAGTGAGATACATCTTGTTCGAAGGAATAAACTCAACTGAGTCAAACCACGGTCCTCTAAGGTAGCTGGAAATGGAGAACTGGCCCTGCAAGTTAAGGCTGGGCAAGCTGGGTTGGAGGAAAAGTATTTTGGGTAGCAGGTCTAACAGTCATCACCTACTGCTTTCAAGAAACCACGGAGACTCAAGAAAACATGGATCCAGACTCAGTAGCGCCTGGTGGAAGACCAGAAGACAACAAGTTGGTGTTGCAGCTGTTTATAAGAGGTGATGTGGTGTGGAAATGTTCAGTATGAGTTTTATTACCCATTGGAACAGGCTGTATGAATATCTCTCTTCAGACATTTTCTAGACAGCTGGAAAAAGGCCTGAGCAACTTTGTCTTAATTCAGTGTCAACCTCATTTTGAGTATGAGCTGGGACTTTGCTTCCTACTTGAATGCTTCTAGATGGAGTATCATTCAAAGGGCATTTAGCTTTCTAGTTAATGTCTTGGGCTGTCATATAGTTCAGTCTGCAGATTTGATGAAATGATAAAATATTTATTTTGGAGTATCTGAAAATTAGATATTAAATCTTTTAACACCTCTGGGCCTTGCAAATTTGGGAGTTCACTGGGACTAGTAGTATAACATCAAAATAAGGTGAACAAAACCTATGTTGTTCAAGATTCCTTTTGCACATTATTGGGAAAGCTGAATGAAAGGAACTGAAATTATATTTTCCAGTTGGGCTGTTGATTGGCCCCTTCATAAATTCTACTTGGTCCTTTGGTATTTACAAACTGACATTCTCTCTCTGAATCCTTTTCATCATCTTAATTGCACACCAGACTTAATGAATGCAGTGTCTACATAACAGCAAATCAGAGCTGTACTTTGTTCAACACCAAACATAATGATTTCAGGCATACCACAGGTGAAGAAGGACAGCAACTGTTTCTTGTGCATTCTGTTTATTTGCTTGTTTTTCTTTTTGTTTTCTGCCCCACCTTATCCCCATTGCATCATAGCTGGGAAGAATTAACCTAAAGATTTCCAACCTTTTTTAACAGTCATGAATTTTGCAAAATTTCCCTATCACTGCTTCTTGATTCTATGACCATTTTTGTCAGGAATTTTAAATTCCGGAATTACTTCTGTGTCCAAGAAGTATGATAAATTTTGGTACTAAAAATAAAAAATGAACATTTTACACAGATGCTTGTACCCTAATTCTGTAAATTGCAGTGAATAAAAGCAGCTCATCCTATTAAGTATTCATCTTTGTATTTTTATTTTACTTGGTTTGTTTTTCTGAATGCATTTGAAATATTAAATAATCTTATTTTCCAAACATTTTCCAGGTAGCAATCAAAAAATTCACAAAAAATTTTAATGTTCCTTTTATTTGTACTTTGGAGCACTATAATGTGTGTAAGTTTTTTTTGGTTTTTTTGTTTTTTTATGTTTTAATTTCTTTTTGTAACATATTTCATCTGTTCATTAGTTTAAACACACTTGAGTTTTTCAAATGTACCTATTTTAACTGAAGCATAGACCCTCACTACCATATCCATGTTTATGGTACTCCTCTTAAATAACAAGATCTGATGATGTGTGATTACACTTTTTCATGTAGACTAAAAGGGCATTAAACATTTCAAAGAAATTTTATTGTTGAAAATAGGTATATATTTTGGTGATACTGTTCTTCACTCCTTATTTAGCACTGCTAAACCCATAACAGTCATCACACACAGAAGGTAGTGGTTTCTACAAGTGGGAGTGAAGAGGAGTATCCCATCTATTCTACTGAAGCGGATACTAAAGACAGACCATGCGCAAAGATAGGAGAAAAAAAGGTGTGGAAGAAAATTTTTATGTGAAATGATTTGAACTTCAAAGAGAATTGATTTTCTATTTTCTTCATCACCTTCCTCTATGAGATTTTGCTCTGCTTTGTTTTCTTATGTTTTGTTTTCTTCTTTTTTCTTTTTTTTTTTTTTATTTCCTAATTTAGACTAAGAGTACAGGAAAACAATATTGGAGGTATTTTGTTGGTGGCTTTTTTGTTAATTATTTTGTTTATTAACTTTTTAATCATCTATCTCTGTCTATTATTCAATCTTACACTGGGTTTTACTGTCTTTTAGCACTAAAAACTATAACAAACACAATCTTGGGAAGATTTCATATTCTGTGCTACAAAATCAATTTATCATTTTTTCATGGGCTAAAATTTTGTGAAAATTATTTGATATCCTGATTACTTTTCCTACATGATGTACTGATTATGATCACCTGGAAGTGAGAGATCTGTTCTATTTGATCAGTTTAGAAGACTTACTGATATTGCTACAGAAAGAGATGTGAAGTAATGTTGAGATGTGAAGAAAATGTTTACATGTCCCTTCCTGAATTTTTGATGGAAAATGTAAGCAGTCCTTTTACTAAAACTTAAAATTACCAAACTGCTAGTCTGCTTATTACTACTTGAAGGACTGATGAATATTGAGGAGCTACTCAGAAAATAAATATATTACAGATATGTGAATACAGTACTTTGATTGAATTTCAGAATAAAAGATGAAACTGCAGAAAGACAGAAGCCCTTTGAAATATGATCAGATAATTAATTCATAAGAAGGTTCTACAAATTATTTTCATGTGGAGAGAAAAGGATGTGCTTAGAGTAAAAGAACCATATCTGAAAACAACAGAGTAATAAATGCAGAGATGTAGAGACTCATTCTAACATAGTTTCATGGTGTCTAAATTGCAATGGAAATGCTTATTCATTGCAAATGAAACAGTGTATCAGATAATTTATTTTGAATATTCTTCATTAAACCTTTTTAGTAGTGAGTATTTAATGAACCTTTAGAGTTTTATAACTGCAACATAATGAAAAAAAAAATCTGTGTAACATTTTTACCTTACCTTGATGTTATATATTTGGACAAGATGTGAAATAGTTTCTGTAATTGAATCAATAAGTCAGATAGTAGGTCCTAAAGTTGCCTTTTTTCAGAGGTAGATGTCATAACTACAGAAAAATTTTGTTTCTTCTAACAGCCATATTAGAAATATTTTAAGTGGTTTGAATTTTATTATGTACACTTAAAAAATCTTTCTTCATACCTTTTTTTCACTCTACTACTTTCCAACACTGGTGTCTGTAGTCATTGATCATTGAGGCACGTTCTGATTCAAAATTCCTTTGGGAATGTCCCATTCAAAATCCATATTGGATTCAAAATTCCTTTTGAGGAAGCTGAAGTAGACAGGCACTATAGTATGGACAGATATTTTGATCCATGACTAGCCAATTTTAGGATAGATAAAAAATAATTTACAAAATGTGTGACAAATGTGATTTCATATTTCCCAAGGATTCATTGCAGTTTTTAGATGACCAAATAAATTAATAGAACATGAGTTAGCAAGAAAATGTCTAATAGACTAAACAATAATGAATTTAAATTACTTTATTTCATAAGATAGAGGTGAGGCTTTATAGTCTGGAAATCTTATGAAACTGACTTGAAAAGGTTTGTTCCATTAATTTTAATTGTGAATCAGTGTAGGTAAGAGTAGATTACTCTTCTTTGAACACCAGATGGATTTGTAATCATTCAATATTTGCCCAGTTATAAAAACATAGACCTGAGCTAAAAGACAAATACAGAATTATTGAAAACAGTTGTTCCAGTCCACTCTACACCTGTGTTTTGATACTTGTGATCAGGAAAGATTTAAGTGTCTAACTATGAGATCTTCTGTCTCACACTGAATTTTCCTGAGAGGCTAAATACTTGCATGAATATCACAGCTCGGGTTTTTTTCTGTAAAAGAGAGTAAAGCATCTAAGAACATTTTATATTTTTTCTATATTTAAATATCTTAAAAATGAAGTCCACAGAAAACTGCAATAAATCAGGATGTACCAAATCAAGAATTATAATTTTCTTCTACTTTCCTGCTTAAATGCACAGAGAACCTAATTCACACTAAAATAGATATTTTCCTGCTTTCCTTTAAAACACTGTAAATTGATCACAGTTGCAAATAGGACACATTCCAGATTTCCTGGAATTATTTTAGAAACAATTATTTCTTATAATTATTGTATATTTAGCAGCAGACATAATAATGATAATGGTGATGATGATGATGATGATACTAATGTTAACCCATTCTTTAAGGTTTTTTTAAATGGACTATCTAATATACACAGTTTTTTACTTTGGTAACTATATTTCTTATGAAGTGTGGAGAATTATATTGTGTTCATTAATATTTTGCTTTTAAATACAATATGGTTTGTCTTAAAATATATTTATTTTTTCACTGCCTGTTATTGAGATGGTAGGAACTAGACATAATGAGGGAATCCAATCCCTCATCAATTGAGTCCCATGTGGTTTAAGTTCTAAACATTGTCTGGTTGAACATAAAAAATATATCTGATCCATTAAAATGAATTTTAACAAAGACATGTAAGAATAAACAGTTTTCATAATAACACTATAAAAATAAAAATTCCAAACAATACCTTCCTCAATTTTCTCTCCTGGATGCTAAAATATTAGTGGTTAAGACAGTGAGAATAGACACTGCCAATCTACTGCCAACTGCCAACCCAAGCTATATATTCCCAAAGATTTATTCAGGAAAAATAAAATCAAGCTCCTGAAATCATAGGTGTTCATACTGAATAAACAACCAAAGAGAACTATTCCTTTCTCTCAGCAAAAAAGGAAACTGAAAAAAAGCAATGTGAGTGAATAATGACCAGTCTTATTTAACATGAGCAGCAAGAATGATACCTATAAAAATGCAAAAGTTTTGAGGAAATAATGGTGCAAAACAATATTTTGACTATAAGAGCTCAGTCAGTTTTCTAAAGTCTTTCAAACATCTTTTGGTTCTCTGAAGAAAGAAGTATTTAGGGATGAAATAAATGTAACTTTTTTGTTTTAGTAAATAAGAATGAAATAACAGGCATTTTGCTTTACTGAGGCTTGGTTTCCATGAAAAAGAAAACTTGTTCCAGGAGATGCTTTTTTGGGAGGACAGAGACTCTAAAGATATTGGCAAGCTACTGATGACTCTCATACAACTGTGTGACACTGATATATGCCTGAAACATTTGTGATAATGCCTCTTACATCTTAAAAAGGTAAGTGTCTAACACATAGTAACAGGGTGATGTTGGAAAAAAAATGTGGTGAAAACCCCATTCAGGTGTATGAATACCTATATAACAAGTTATTCAGAGCAACAGGTAATGCAGTGCCATGTCATTGAAATAACAGTAATTGTGAAGTTATTCTGTCTTGTGTTAGAAAATAATACACAATGTTTTCTGTTCATTTATATACAACCTAACTTAAACTACTCAGCATAATGGACCAAGAAGCATGGAAGTGTTCTTTGGGTTTGCCAAGAAATTAACGAGATGTCTCAAAAATCTAATCTGATAATTTTGTGATAATTGGACCAAGCTTTTAAAAAAAACCCCAATAATATGTACCTATACAAACACACCTGTTTGCATGTCTATATGAACACATGCAAAAGTTGTTCAGCTTGAAATAACGCTCCTAGAAATATGCATGTTCCCTGCTTATATCATGAAGATACCATTCAGTAGTTATTTTTTAAGATTTATCATTTTTAGAAGACCTTGTTAAAATACATCTTAATTTGAACTTTATCTTCCATCCTATCATTGTAGTACATTGTCAGTGGTATAGACTTGATTCAGTTTTCCTTTACACCCATGAATTCCAGTTCTTTCTGCAACATAAACAGAAGGTGAAATATATACTTAGCACAACTACAGGAGGATACCTTATTTGTCATAAACCAGCTAAGCCTTCTCTTCCTGGCTCTTTTTTCAGACACAATATGCTCAAGTCATAGTAGGAGAGGTCGCACAGTTTGGGAGTCAGGATGTAAAAATAATCCTGAAGTTCCCTTTAAAAGCTAGAAATCACACCTGGTTATCCATGACAGCTTAAGCCACTAAGGTACCAAAAGCAACCTTTACCTTTAGTTCTACTTTTAAATTTAGTTTCAGTACAACCAGTGTTCATGTTTACTGAGTTTTTATGAAACTGAGAGTAGCTAAATTAAATATTCTAGATTTGGCTTACTCAGCTTTATTTCATGTGGTACTGCTATTTCAAGTCAAAACCAAACCAAACCAAACAAAAAAAGAATGAACCAAACAAAATTAAACCCCTACAGAAACTCCAAGATTAAATTGCCTGTTCAAAATCAAATTGAGTTGAAAGAATAACTCAAATTCCCTAGATAGTCTTTGAAACATTTGGACTCTGTTTTAATATTCCTAATTAAGTAGCTTCTTCCCTTCCCTTCCCTTCCCTTCCCTTCCCTTCCCTTCCCTTCCCTTCCCTTCCCTTCCCTTCCTTCCTCCCTTCCCTTCCTTCCCTTCCCTTCCCTTCCCTTCCCTTCCTTCCCTTCCCTTCCCTTCCCTTCCCTTCCCTTCCCTTCCCTTCCCTTCCCTTCCCTTCCCTCCCTTCCCTTCCCTTCCCTTCCCTTCCCTTCCCTTCCCTTCCCTTCCCTTCCCTTCCCTTCCCTTCCCTTCCCTTCCCTCCCTTCCCTTCCCTTCCCTCCCTTCCCTTCCCTTCCCTTCCCTCCCTTCCCTCCCCTTCCCTCCCCTTCCCTCCCCTTCCCTCACCCTCTCCTCCCCTCCCCTCCCCTTCCCTCCCTTCCCTCATTATAATGTATGGATAATAATTCATAGATTTTTCTTTTTTATTTCTTTTTTTTTCTTTTCCTTCTTTTGATGTCCATATTTTAGGATTACTTAGGAAAATACATTGCTAGTTATGGACTAATTGTCTATATCATCCTTTCCTTCCTTTAAATTAATTAATTTTTCAGAAAATAATGAAAAATAACATCACTAGTTAGCACAAGTGCATTGTTTCCCTTTTCCCCTCCCCTGAATCTTTTCTATTTTCATTCTTCAATATCAAATTCAGGAAGCAGAAATATTCACAAGCAAAAACCAGTGAGATTCAATGGATTTCTGCACCTACACATGTCGGCTTACACTGTGATTACGTGAAATGGGGAAAATAAGAAATTCAGAAGAGAATGAATCTGTTCTACCATCTGTATACATCTGTAATCTTTATACAGATGAGAAGTATCAATATCTAAAAGACCAAATATTTTTATTAGCTCCAAATATCATTTAGCATGGCCAACTGAGGTCTGGACCACAACGGTCTCCAGAGAGTATGTCTCAGGATAAACAAAAGCAATAACTCTATTATTTAACAGTTAATAAGAAGGTTTTCAAAAATATGATAGCTGTTGCCTGCATTCAGAAAAACATCCAGCTAGATTCATTACATGCTCTTGAGCTTTTGATCTAATATAGAAGAGATATCTATAGGTCTACTACTTGTTGTATATATCTTTGCCAAGAAGAATATCACAAATGAATGGCTTAGGTTTGTCCACCATGTTTAACATTTTGAACAGGTGAAGCATTTCTGTTGCACCCTGGGTTTTGCCATAAATCCTTTCTCAAAAAATGGTATTTAACCAGTAACTATAGACAATGTCAACGTCTCGCTCAGCATTATATTTTCCAACCCAGAACAAGGAATCTAAATTTTAGTCAAGTGATATCAGGTATCACAGTGAGATATGTAACTTATTTGCCTCTAAGTACAGAAATTTTTTCACATGACCTGTAGTATTAGCTGAAGTGATGTTAGAGTAACAGAAAAAAAGTCTCAATTTTTTACTAAAAATACTAGATAATTTCAGAGATAAATAAAAAAAAATCAAAGAAATTAAAAGAAAAAAAGTATAAGGCAAAGGTAGTCAATGTGTGAACTAAAAAAGAAGAAAGTGTTCAGATGAAAGCATTTAACTTGAGAAGAAGTCCTGCAGGCAAAGCTGAGATTCCCTGAAACTATTCATGCCAGACTGACTTGTCAGTAGAAAGAGAACTATTTACAGGAGCAAGAAACCTAAGTATGGTGAGAAGAAAGTTAATAGGAAGTGACTTTTCCTGCCATTATTGATCATGCTAATGGCTTTAAATATTGCTCTTCAGGCTGATGCATGGTGCATGAAAAGGGGATGGAAAGTCCTAATGCAGCCAGAGGATGAGATATCCCCCATTCCTTGCGGTGCTTTATTATGTACTTTCTGATTCTACAGTAAAATTCATCTTTCACAGGGACTAAAATGAGTAAAAGAATTTCTAATGTTTGCATCTGCTTCTCTGTCATTGTCTCCTAGATTAAATCAAATCTACTGCCTACTGAATAAGGTCATTTTTTGCCAGTTTAGTGTCACATTGCATTAAATTCAACAAATATATTACAGCAATTTTATGATGTAGTACTAGCTGTGTCAGAGGTTCACAGCTAAACTTTCACTTTTAACAATGAGTTCAATGGGTACTGGTCAAATATTGCTTCTGGTCTTAACTTGGCACATGAAAGACACCATCTGGCTGCATTTTTCCCAGGCATTAAGACAATAATTTAAATAGTTATAGATATGGCTCTATCAATAACTAAAATGTATTGCTTCCAGGATCCTTTTTCTTCAAAAGCTATTTTTACTTACAGTAACTAGGCTTTAATGTAAATATCACATTTGGGACAAACTATATAAAATGTTATATCAGGTTATGAGGTGCTGTAGCATGACCAAACAAGAGCAAAAATGTCGGTGAAACATCTTATAAGGAGTGGCTGAGACAACTGGAGTTGTTCAGTCTGGAGAAAAGAAAGCTCAGGGAGGACCTTATTATTCTCCTTTCCACCACCTGAAAGGAGACTCTCAGGAAATGGGGGCTGGCCTCTTCCTTCAGGTAACAAGGGACAAGTCAAGAAGAAGTGGCCTCAGTTGCACCAGGGGAGATTTAGGCTGGATGTTAATGAAAATTTCTTCCTCAAAAGGGTTGTCAAGCATTGGACCAGGCAACCCAGAAACTGGTGGGTAGAGACAGCATCACTGGAGGTATTTCAAAGAAAAGTGGATGTGCCTCTCATGGACATGGTTTACTGGTGGCGTTGGAAGGGCTGGGTTAATCATCAGACCTGATAATCTTAAATACTTTTCCAATTTAAATGGCTATGAAATTCTATTTGGACAAAATTCCTAGTCTTCACATGCAGAAAATAATAGAGGAAAAATTACATTGACGGGTTTCATATAGTTATGCTGTTTACATTATGTTTAAATTTTAATGTTGTCAGGATTATTATTTTCATCCCATTCTACAATTAACATTTGTTTCGAGAGACCTACAAAAAAAGAATAGAAGTGAAAAATATTTGAATGAACTGGAATTTCATAAGACTTTTCCAGCATACTTATGTGAATTTTCTTTGTATTCATAATATTATACATGTTCATCATCTTCAACTCACATGTTTCTAATATTTACTTTCCAGTTCATGTAAAAGACATCCATCTAAAGATTATTTGAGCTCCTGTTAGTCACTATTTCAATGGGAAATCACAATAAACTGTTTCTAATGATGTGTTTTATGCTTCTTTTCTTTTCAGCTGCAAGTTGAGGTAGATTTAAAATACAAATACCAAATGATCATATAACATAAAAAAGTAAAATTTCAGTATTGATTCAGTCCATCAGGTTTACATGTACTATGAAAAAAATTCTGTCATGTAGCATATAAATAAACTCAGCACAAAAGTTTGAAAAAGCTGAATGAAATGAGAAAGGAAAATGTTGTTTTTTTTTTTTTGGGGGGGAGGCATTTACTGGGATTTTTCACATAAACAATTAAACAATTTTATTGCAAAAATCCACTACTAAGAATGGTTTCCATAAGTTTCCAGTAGAAAATTTGCTTAAAAGTTTCATAAAATATTCTTCTAGAGATGAAAAAAAAAAATTAATGAATTTAAGGCAAAAGCAAGAATTAAGAAGAGAAAATGTAACAAGGCATCAAAGATATATTAACATTGACAAAATATTTTTTGTGCTGTTCCACCTCTTTTACAGATGGCATGCTTCTGAGGCTACTAATCTACTTCGATTAGGAAATTTAAAGCTCTTACTAATTACATGTAAAATTAATCTGGGGACACATGAGAAGATCATTCTTGGTGACAAGAGCAAACCATCATCATACAGTGATGATTTCAAGGGGAAATAGAAGTTACAAAGTTTATGCAGGAAGGTCTGACTAGATTTGTTTCTGGATGATGATCAACACAAGATATTTTACTGTTAATAAATAATTCTCTGTGGCTTTTACTCTTTCTCTTTCTCTACAGATTTTAACACAGACAGCTTTAACTTTGATTACAACTAGATTAGTATAAAAAAGAAAATACTGTTTACCTGATCTCACAAATCCATTCTTTTAGCTGGTTTTGCTTTCACTAATAGCTTTGAAATATTGTGGATTTTAGTGAAGAAGTAACCTATTTAATCTATGTATATCTGTGAGAATAAACAAATTTACATACCTACATGCACCCCTAAGTACATCAGTAATCATTACACATTGTTTAATATGTGTATACTTGTGCATGCATATGTATTATTTAGATGTGATTTGGTATCTATAGAGACATTTTAAATTTCATTAAATTTGATTGAGTAAAAATGCTATTAACTGCACTATTTAAATCCAAATAGAAAGTGCAGTGCAAACCTACAATTCCCTTTAAGTAGGGCAGAATGTATATTGGGAATAGAAATATCAAAATTATGGATTTCACATTTGTTTGTTGACTGTGCCATTGTTTATTTTTTTGTCTTTGTCTGTCTTTCTGTCTGAGTGTTACATGGCAGGGTACAGGAAAAACAAATACATATTTTTATATATATATTTTAGGTTTTTTTATTGTAAGATAGGAGGGTTTTTCAATTTGCTCCTATATTTATTTTATTTTGGTAATAAAATTGTGATAATTTATAAGTATTTTGTTCATAATCAGTTAAAAATATATTACGACAGTCTCAACTAGAAATGAAAGGAAAAAAAGGTTGTTTTTTTCCCCACTATTATTTTTTAAATAATTATGAATCCCCAATCAGCACACATGTAAATAATTTTCTCTGTCAAATTATAGTACTATCAGAAAAAAGCAACCTTAGGAACACATGGACCAATTAAAATAAGAATTTTGTCATAGAAGCGGAGTTTGGTCATAGTACTGTGGTTTGAAATGGATATCACACTGAACCAACTTCACCGTATTTAACCCCACATGAAACAACGCAGCTCTCCTCTTAGCTGTTTGAGATTCTATTAGCTCCCTTGACTTCAGTGGGAGCTGACTGTGTCCCAGTGAAGTAATTATCCTCACTCAGCTAAAAGAACAGAAGCAACTGACTGGGGAGAGGTGCTGCAGCCGAGGCTCAGCATTACTCACACAGCAGGAGTGCGGATGAAAGACACCAGGCACCATCACAGAAGCCACTCAGCCACCAGGTCAAGATAAGAAAAGAAAAACTGTTGGCAGTAATTCCACCTTTCCCTGAGGAATAAAAAAAGCAGCCCTAGATAGCTTTCAGGAAGGATGACAAAAACTTGGTGAAGACTGTAGAACACCTGCACTTAAACTACAAAGGAAAGGAAAAGCTCAATATGTGTTCAAACTAAGGGATAATATACTGCCTCAGGGTATTGTACTTGTAAACTGCACAATAATGCTGCTGGGTGTGTATATATCTTATTTTAAATGCAACATGAAAAAAGACTGAAAATGAGAAAGTCGGGCTGTATATTTTAAGGGATAACTATAATCCTGAGATGAATGCCTTAAAATGTGTTTTAAAAATAATGTATTATCTATAGAAGTTTCACAGTAAAAAAAAGTCCTGTGTTTTCATGCCTAAAGGATTTATTTCTATACATTCTAAAGACAATGTTTTGATATTTCCATAAAGAAAATTTACAGTCAAATCAGTAGGTATTGATAATTTCCCTTTAGGAAGCATCAATCTGAAAACCTATTGAATAATCTGTATGATAAATTTTATTATGAGTTTAAAAAAAATCTCCTTAATCTAGTGAAGAGTAAAACAACGTTAAGAAACTTAAGACTGGTTAGTATAAAAATTATTCTGAAACATCACTAGTTACACAGAATTTTACACAGAAGATCACAGTGATGCCATTATGATTAAAACAAGAAATGGCACGTCCTGCCCCTGAGGAGGAATGACGTCTTTTTCCAGCAGAAGCTGGAGCTGTGTGGAAAAGAGCTCTGCAGAGAGGAACCTGTGCGTGCTGGTGAATGATACATTGAACAGGAGCCAGAAATGTTCCTTCCTGGGAAAGACAGCCATACACCTTCCTGGCTATCACAGGCACAGTGCTCCCAGGCACAGTGCCCCCAGCAGATTGACAAAAGCGATCCTTGCTCTCTGCTCAGCCCCAAGACCTGACTTCTGGACTTCTGGCTTCCCCAGTACAAGAAGGGCATGAAAAAATTAAAGTGTGTGCAGCTAAGGGCTACAAGGATGACAAAGGGCCTGGGGCATTTGACAGGGCAGCCAGGCTGAAACAGTGGGGCTGTTCAGTATTGAGAAGACTCAGGGAGATCTTAGAAATGTGTAAAAATACCTGCCAGGAGGGACTAAAAATACACATGTCCCTACTAGGCATTAGACCATCTTTGGGATACAGCTGAAAAAGATTTGACAGGCTGTTTCCTCTCCAAGGGAATACATTTAGTTTGCAAAAAAACCACTCTGCAAGTCAAACCTATGGAAATCACAAATGGATTTATGTGAAAACTAAAATACAATTCCAAATTAAAAAAAAAAAAAATAAAAGCTAGTGTAAATGCTTTTTTATCTTGTTCAGTTTATACTATGATCCGGGATGAACAGCAACATTTAATGATCACTGGAAAATGCAGAACACAAAGCTCATTTGTCACTGAAAATTTGTCACTGCCAGAAAAAGGCATCAGTATGGAACAATTTAAAATTGTCTGAGAAAAATCTTAGTTGAAAAACAATAAATGTGACACTTTCACCAAGGAAAATCAAAAAAGATCACTCCTCATTGAGAAGACAGAACTGGAGCACATGTGCACTCAGTATGTGATACAAAGATGACTAAGCTGTTAGCAAGCTAGGACTAAACACCCTAAATAGGACTAAATACCCTAGGATGGGTAAATCACGGCTTCATGCTGAGAATGATCTAACTTTGAGTGAAAACCATCCTGCCAATCACTGATATATTACCAATGATTAATTACACAACTAATTACTTGGAAATGCTTTTCCACAACCAAAAAGCGAGGAAGCCTGTTCCTTCCTCTCATTTGGCCTTTCTCGGTCCATGACTGTGCCTGACAATTGTAGCATATTCCCTGATTCCTCCAAGGAGAATGGATGGAAAATCCACCTGCTACTCCCATATATCATCTTCCTGCCTGTCTACCCCACTCTCCTGAGGTACAGAGTACTGGACTGCTCACATTTGCTTAGGAGATGAAGGTGGCATCAGACACAAAGCTGGGCTGAGGATGAGCATTGGATAAAAAACAGAGCAGCAGTTCTGCTGCCACAATGATTCCACCACCCTCATCAATCTGCTGTCAAAGGCAAAGCCATGTAGAAATGCCAGTGATGATGTTGAACACCTTCTGGACTTCTGAGCTCAGTGTGTGCTGAATACTGCTGATGGTTCATTACATCTAGGCACTGTGGGCAAGGCAACTTACCTTAAAATGAGTTCATACACCTTTGCCAATTCCCAGCTTGTGGTGTCTTATAGTTCAGACTAGAAATGACTTTGTGGCAGCAGCTATCTTTTATTATGTTTCTGCAAAATGCTAAACACAGTAGAATGCCCAGCATTTAGGAGTTCCAACAATGAAAAGTAGAAGTTAATACACATTCTTTTATTTTACTTTTTCTTCCAACAGCCTTTTTCAAAAATACAGTAAGATTAAAAACTATAGAAGGAAAGATCTGTCAAGTACTTAAAACATCTTTTTGTGACCTAAGATGAAGCAACACAGATTGATACAGAAGGTCTTCAAGGTTCTTGTGCATGGTCATTGAAATAGTGCATTTTTTCTGATAGCTGCCTCCTCTGTCTCCCTGTCCCAATCTCTCCTGCAGTCTCATTCCTGCAGAATGACAAAAATGACAGAAGCTTCAGTGGTAACAGAAGCTTAAGTGGTAACAGCAGCAGGAGAAGCTGAAAGGTTTGTATGATGTTTCATTTATACTCTTATTAAAAAGCATTGCTCTGATTTGCTGACTTTTGACTGGATGCCAGGTGCCTACCAAGCTGCTCTATCACACCCCTTCTGAGAAGGACAGGATGGAAGAAATAAGATAAAAAAATTTATGGGTCAAAGTAAAGGCAGTTTAAACAAGTAGAAGCAAAATTTGCTTGTGCAGAAACAAAGAAAAACAATAGATTTACTTTCTACTTCTGTTAACAGGTGGTGTCAGTCTGCTTCTTAAGAAGTAGAGTTTCAGTGTGCATAGTGGTTTCTCCAGATGATAAACACAAATAATGATTGGTCCTACCCTTCTTCCTTCTTTCCCTTAATTTATTATCTGAGCAGATGTCATATGGAACGGAACATACCTTGGGTCAATTTAAGTGAACTGTACTGCCTATGTACCCTCCCAAAATCTTGTCCTCACCCAGCCTATTGGTAAGGGGGAAGTGTTGTGGAGACAGCCCTGATGCTGGTGAGCACTGCCCAGAAGTTACAAAAAACATTGGTATTTTATTATTTCCTTCCTGGTTATTAATGCAAAGCACAGCGTCACTGTGAGGAATAAATATTATCTCAGCCAGACCAAGTAAAACTGCTTATTCAATGTCCTCCCTTTAAAAATCTCTCCAATTTTAACTCAAAAAGTTTTAAAACACTTAAAATTGTACAAAAATAACCCCCTAAAATATTTTGATCATATTTAGGAGAGACTCCAGTTTACTACAAAGCTCAGGTTTTCGTATGTGGGTGGATGTCTTTTTGTACTGGTCAAGAAGTACAGTGTGCTAGAAAGGCTGAACCATTGACAAATTTGGATTCACAGACATAGGTTTCTCTGGAACACTGAGAAGAAAAGAGGAAACATGAAAAATATAAAACCAGCCTCACCCAGAAAGGATAGAAAACAGTAATAATATAGAGATACCAGAGGCAGGATGTGCAGGAAACCCATCTTGATACCAATTACTTGAATTACTTGTTCCACAATCTTCAACCTACTCATCTTGAATGCTGAAGAAAATTTCTGTTTATATAGTTAATACAATTATCAATTCAGCCAAATCTGAATACCTTTGGGTATTTAATTCCTAACTAAAGCAAAGAAAGTTTTCAATTTAACTACTTTTTTTTTCTTTACCAAAATCTATATTCTTTTGACAGGATGCAGGTTTGAAAAAAAAAATAATTTGTTTGATTGTCATTATTTTTTTATTAAAGGAATTTGGAATCTCTTGGTTGTAGTTTTGTTTGTTTCCTTGCTTGAGGTCAGTTTTTTGGGGTTATGGGGGGTTTTTGGTCTTGGTTTTGTTAGTTTATTTGATTTTGGGTTTTTTTGGGTTTTTTGGGTTTTTTGTGGCTTTTTTTGTTTGTTTTGTTTTTTTGGTGGTTTTTTTTTTGGGTGGGGGTTTCTTTTTGTTCTTTGGTTTTGGTTTTGGTTTGTTTGTTTGCTTGTGTGTTTGATTTTTTTGGGGGTTTTTAAGGAAATATATATTATTATAAGATAGAAAACCACATGGCCTTCAGAGAAATTCATGTGCAGTCTGATTTGAGCAGGTAACTAAAGAGGGGGAGAAGAGAAAAAAAAAATTCTATTTCTTCCTTTTTCCTAGTTTTTCTCCCCTAGGGAGAACTGTGGACACAGCACAGTACCCTGAGCTAGCAGTCAGAGATATGCTGCCAATATTAAATAACACTGATCTAATCCAGAAACTCACAAATTACAGACATCTGAACTACTTCCAGAAGACAGGAAGGTAATCTGCCAAATTTTGCTTATTCTTTTCTCTGCTGAGAACAAGGTGACCAACACAGCCAAAATATCAGCCCATGGCAGACATATTTAGTTTTCTTCTCTTAGTCTAAGGAATTACAGTCCAAAGATTTTTTCTTACATGCAAGTCTGTTACAAAATAATGTCCTACAGTTGTGCACATCCACAAGGAGCTTAAAGAAACACCCCAGTACTGCTGAAGTTAAATGTTAAAGATACCTGACAGGGAACAATTATTCCTACACTTCCTGGGATTTATCAATCTTACTTTCAGGTAATATCAAGTTTTACTGCAATTTATTTAAAGTAGTCAAAATTAGGTGCATTCATTTGTATATTGATTTTCTTACCATTTCAAATTTACTATTTCATATCCCTTTTCACTGAGTGAAGACAGGGTATTTTTTACTTCAAGGCCATTTTGCTGACACCAGGTATTCAGTTCACAGAATGGCAATGCTCAGAGCATTTGTGATGTGAGCCAGATGCTACAAAATCAAGATGATGCTGTGTATCTTTCTAGGATTCTGTATTCTATGCAGAAGTCGATCTCTATCTTAATAACCTTCCAGGATTTCTGCTAAGCCTCAAATCCCTTCTCAATAAGGGTGCTTATAAAAAACCTCAGCAGTCATTTTAGTGTTTCAGCTTAGAGTGTACAAAGCCTTATGTGCAAATCCATGTACAGTTTTTACTGCCATTCATTGGCTTTCTTTCCCTGGCACCATTATCTCTAAAAAAAGTATCTGAACTGTTTTCTGTTTACATCTCCCAGACCAAGACAGCCTGTTTTACACACAAAGCTAGCTGAATACCACAGGAGTCACTTAGCAGTAGCAGAATGGCCTGATTTGGATCTTTGCCTGCCTCAAGACATTTAATTTAATTTCCTCATTTGCATTTTTCACCAGACAGTATTGTAAGGAACAGACCATCAAAGGGAATATTATCATGCTGAAATTAAAGAACTCAAATGCATGTTGAAGTTCCTTTTTTAAATACAGATATGAGGATTTGCACTGAATGCATGTAATAAGTAGTGTGTGTTCCTATCACATATTTAAAGAGAGAAAATGAGATGTTATTCTGGTTTACAGCTTATTAATATAAACATGAAAAAATATATTTGGGGTTTTTTTTCCATAATTTTAACATTTAATTGTGTCTCTGTCTTTACACAGCAATTGTTGGAGTTACACTTTTTAATTTAGAGTCTTCTACAGTTAACTCTCCAGTACTCTTCATCAATAACAGAGGCAGCTTTAAAGAAGATCCTATGCAGCTTTGGAAAATATCATGCTGAGACAGCACTGTGTATCGACCTATGGGCAAAGTTAGAATTGAAAACTGTGGTTTAGGTTTGCTGATTTATCTCCCTCCACTCCATAAACCTGACAGCTGTATTGGGAGGTTGATGTGAGTTCCCATTGATGCTTTGTGAACAAACAAAGGTATGACAACTTCTGAATTTTTTGTTATATGGGACTCAGGATTAGGTAGGGGATCCTTTAGAAAAGCCAAACTTCAAGGCAAGTAGTCTCCTCTTTCCTAAGTGATTTCAGTATCCTTAAATCATCTAGCTCAGCAGGATTGTGAAACCATTGTGAAAGCCTATTATTCATTCTGTGAAAGCCTTTTCTCTCTAACTGTGTGCTCTCAACCTGAACTGTTCTTACACCTTTTTATTCTACATTCTGCACCTATATGGTGCATAAAATTATCATCCATCCTGACATTACCTATATCTTTTAAACATTTTATGTTTTCATTAAGGTGTAACATCTTACATTTTTTCCCTTGGGCAGTATCAATACAGATTATGTTGAATTTCTAATCAGAAATTATTCTTGAATTCTTGAAGAAACACAAAAGAGGAAAATATTTTGCACCCACATCTCAGTGTTAAAGGGGATGGTTTACCATGGTGGAAAAATTCAGCAAAGGGAGATCTCCTTGCTTTCTGGGTTATCTGCAAATGTAGGAGGCCTGGGGGCCACTAGGCTTCCCCCTGTTAGTCAGTGTATTATCTGTCTGTGGAATCCCTGGGAACCCTCCTCAGTAATATTTTAGAGTAACCAGTTTGGCAAGTCTGGCAAGGTTCCAGATGCACAAACAGCATGTCTACACTGTAAGTCTGGTCACAATAGCAATCCCAGATGCACAAATACTGTGAGTTTCACTGTAAGTCTGGCAGCATTTAATAAGCTATCAGATGCACACACAGTGTGATTTATTGGTTATGGTGACAGAATAAGATTCAGAAATTGCTGTTGATAAGTCCATTGGTATCAGAAAGCATAGACAATAATATTACCATAGAATAAAGGTAGCTTATTTATTCCACTGGGATATTTTCACTGGTATTAACTCTTTAATTTAAATATCATTCCCTGACCATCTTTCCCCAAAATATTCTACAAATACACAAAGAGATCAACCTGGTGAACAGTGGATGAAAGAACAAGCAACAAGTAGAGGAAACAGAAGGAATCCCATACACCAACACTTTTTTTTTTAATGTCCTACCATATTTACTTTGGTATAGTCTGGTGCAAATCATCTTGGAGATCAATTTTTTTCAGAGTCCTTAAAATTGTTTAGAATCTCTTACATAGCTTAAATAGCGTACAATAATTTTATTACTTGAATTCATAATTACCTTTACTATATATTATTACTTGATTTGCTAAGCTTTAATAAATCAAAGTCAAAAACCATCAAAATTTTAATTGCAGGACACAAAAAAGGTAAAATATTAAAACATGTACAGCCATATGTCTGTAAGGTACTCGCTGTATGTCCGATAAATATAAAATTTATAACTATGGTTGGTAACTATGTAGTCCATACAGCAAATAGAGTCTGGAAATGGGTCATATCTTCTAAAAATAGCTATATAGGGCTCAATTAATTTGGCAAAGGTGAATTTGTAGTGACACTTGAGACAGAAGCTGGATATGTGGCAACATAATCATTTTTGAGGCAACCTAGAAACAGAATATATTTATATAGCGAATGTGAATGGGACTTAAAAGACACTGTCAGTCTTACCTGTTTAACATGGTCATGGTACATCAGAGCATCCTAAGGATCTTTAAAATTCTCCTTTGGGAACATAAACTCAGATATCTACCAGAATCTCAGGACATTAACTTTTCAGTATTCAGATATTGAAAGAAAGTACCTAATATGAAACGGAGTTGCTTTAATGTCACCAAAATGTTTTGATCCTCTGTGGATCAAAAGCTTAAATTCTAATCTTAGACATTCTGAGCTCAGAAAAACTGAACCTAGCCAACTGATCGATTAAAGACATGGCAAAAAAGTAACAAAGCTATTTCATAGATTGCATGAAGTAATAAAAGAGTAATTGAACAAGGTGAAAAATAGCATCACTTCTGTAGAGTATAATATGCCCTGAGTGAAAATAGAAATTGTGAATTGTGTTGTTTTTTTAATGATTTCTAATCTGAGCAAAGAAAGAGAAAAAAGAGTTATCTTCCTTAAAAAAAAGAAAAAGGATTTCATTGGACTGATGACTAAAATCCATTGCCAATATTTGCTTAAAAATTCAGAAATAAATTAGCAGCATACCTTAATAAAATTTAATGAAATTTACCTCTAATCTCACTTATGGTATATAAATCAGAAACACGAAATACACTAGAATTCACTATAAATGAGAAAACTGGATCAACTGGGATCAAAATTCTGGTCAATGTATTTTATAAGGTTTTACTTCCCTCCTCTGCATATTGCTCAGTATCAACTTACAGTTATATATTTTTAAGTCAAAATTGGCACACCCAAAATATGTTGAATAGCAACTAAAATATAGTTTATTTTTTTAGGAATTACCTCAAGTGCCTGTTAACATTTTTAAGTACATAAAATAATTCTAGGCACTACAGTCTACTATTTATGCTAAATAATATGATGCCTAAATTCCATGAAAAATTGTCTCTCATGCTGTAGGTGCTATAATATTGTTTTACTGCTAAAAACAATACTGTTTTTAAGTGAGAAACTTATAACTAAAATAGATGAAGGAGGAGAGGAGAACCAGATGCAACAGGAAAACAGAAGACATTATGTCATTTTTCTGAGTTTTTTGTCTTCTAGTCTAAATTAAAAAGGAAAAAAGCTGTATATCAGGAAAAAAAATTAGTGACACTAAATAGGAAGTGACAATAGGAAGGCAAGAGGAAGTAAAGAAAAAGAGGGAATTAAAGGATAAAAGTATTGACAAGTATAGTAAAAGAGCACATTAATGTGGTGGTGAAACAAGAACAGCATTTTCTGGAACTTCAGAAATGAATCATAGAATACTTCACTGTGGTTTCATTCACTGGTCTGATTTATATTCATTGCTAAAACTGCAAAATTTTTAATTAGTGTTTGTCTTCAGACCGAGATACTTAAGTTTACAAAACAGGTATCTGCACCTGCATATCACCATGTTATTTAGTTGTATAATCACAGATGTCTGGTGCCCTTTCACATGCCCAGGGTTGTATGAGGCTTCAAAATGTGACAGATAGGTTGCACACTTAATAGGTTAAGTTCCTGATTACTCACATTTGTTTAGTGTATTTTCCAGTGCGAACTTCATCAGATCTGTCATAGAATTCTAGAATCATCGGATATTGTAATCAGAGAATTATGTAATCTTTATGTTGGAAGGGATCTTCAAAGACATCTAGTACCAGCCCCAGTGCCATGGCCAGGGACATCTTTTACTAAATCAGGTTGCTCAGAGTCCTATCAAACCTGTCCTGGAACACTTCCAGTAATGAACCCACAACTTTTCTGGGTGACCTTTTCGGGTCCAATCTAAACCTACTCTCTTTAGATTTCAAACAATTTCCCCTTTTCTGAGCATGTCAGACCTTTGTACAAAGTATCTCTCCTTTATGCATTAGAAGGCCACAGTAAGGTGTCTCTGGAGCCTTCTCTTGCATAAACTGAACATCTCAACTCTCTCAGCCATTTTGCACAGAAGAGCTCTTCTAGCCCTATGATCATTTTCGTAGTCCCCTTCTGGAGCCGCTTTGACAGGTCCATGTGTTTCTTTTGCTGGGGAGCTCAAGAGCTGGATGAAGTAATGCAGCTGTGGTCTCACAGGAACAAAGTGAGAAAAGGAGAATCACAGTTGGAGATTGCCCATACGCTTGTGCATGACTTCATATTTGGTCTTGCTGGACTTGTGCAATTTTCACCGTCCCAGTCCTCAGGGCTGTCAAGACCTTTCCACATGATGTCCTTCCCCTGAGCAAACCAACTGAACTGATTAACTTTGTGTCTGCCATAGGCATATTTGCTGAGGGTGCTCAATCCCAATGCCTGTGTCATTCCATAAGGGGGGGTGAATGCATTGGAAGCATTCAATCATTTTGACTATGCCTCTATTACCAGGTTACAAAACCTTAGTTTAGATGCATTTGTTTAGCTATAATCTTCTACAAATAGTGAAGTGTTTAATTAGATGTAGACTGTTGGGTTTTGTTTGTGGTTTTCTAAGTTGTTAAGGATGATATATTGTCAGTAATGTGAAGAAATAGTGAAGCATCCTTAACCATTATTTAATCAAAACTCACTGTACTCTGTCCAGTCTTTTTCATTCTTCAGAACTCAGCAAAATTTTAATATTAATCTGAATTGTTTACCATTTATCAGTCATGTAATCCTGGCTTTCCTGAAGTCCATTTGAATTAATATTTTGTAAAATGTTTTCTATTTATTTATTCATTAATTCTAATAAATAACTGAATTAATACAGGAATAACAGGGCTTTTTGATTACTTTTGTGTTTTAGTATCAGCCTCCATTAATCTGCAGATTAGCTATTGTGAGCTTAATTCTTTAAGTAACATGATAAAACACTGAGGTATATAGCTAGTCATTTTACCTAAATTTAATAGTGAAAGACATATATTTTAACTTATGTTCTTAGTAAGAACTGTTTAGTTCAAAAATAAAGAACTTCTAAAAGAAGGATTCAACATATAAAAAAATCAAACCCTAAAGCATTAATCTTTTCATTTATGAAAAATCCCCAAAACTAAAGAGCAAAAAAAGAAACAAAAAACAGGCTGCAAACACAACCCCTCTCATTAACAATAGTTTTGTCAATTACTTATTTGTAATTAGCCTGGTTGTACTGCATTGTAATTAGTATAATGATCTGCACTACTAAACTTGCCAAACAAACTCCCTCTTCATCATCTGTTACCTCCAACGATTTCTGAAACATTTACATGGAATATTAGTAGGCACATTTTTAGCAGCTGAAACGAGATTTTCATACTTTTCTTTTTTACTGAGTAGTATTTTACATGAAAACTATTCAATCGCAGATAGAAAAACAGAGTGATTAAAAATGTTTAAACAATTTGTATGGTGTCTGTTGTACAAAGAAATAAATCTGAGTAGCAATTTTCTGCTTTTTAAAATTCTGCTGACATTGAGGTTAATGGGATTTCTTGTCTAAGACCAGAAGAAAATGGATATACAAAGATTGCAGGATATCATTGAATTGCTCTGCATTTCAAAAGCTTTTCATTGCAGTATATAAATCCACAAATATTACCTCACATATGGTTTGATACTGTAAAAAAAATATCAAGCATTGCATTATTTTATAAAACTTTACTGATGAAATCTGAAGGGGTTTTCCATATATTTAAAAGCTCAAACAGTTCAATTAAATTTATAAAAAGGGGGGTTGGTGGGTTGGTTTTGTTTTGATTTTATTTGTTTAATTCCATGGAGTCAGCAACACTAAAAGTATCCACACTGCCAAGTCCACTCCTAAACTATGTGCTTAAGAACCACATCTCCACGTCTTTTAAATACTTCCAAGGATGGTCACTCAACCACTTGCATGAGCCATCTGTTCGAATGTTTGGCAATCCTTTTGATGAAGAATTTTTCCCTAATATCCAGTCTAAATCTCTTCTGATGCAAGTTGACATCATTTCTTCTTATCCTGTCAGTTTTAACATGAGAGAAGACACTGATCCCCACCTTGCTACACGCCTCTCTCAGGTCGTTGTAGAGAGTAAAAAGATCTCCCCTGAGCTTCTTTTTCTCCCAGCCCTACCTCTCTCTGTTGCTCCTCACTAGACTTACACTCCAGACCATCTCTGATGCCTTTCCCTGGACATGCTCCAGCACCTCAACACCTTTCTTGAAGTGAGGGGCGCAGAACTGAACGTGGGACTTGAGATGCAGCCTCACCTGTGCTGAGTACAAGGGGACAATCACAGTCCTTCTGCCCACACTATTTCTGATACAGGCCAGGAGGCCATTGGCTTTCTTGGACACCTGGGCACACACTGGCTCAAGTTCAGGTGGCTACTGACACCCACAAGGCCCTTTATACTGGGCAACTTTCCAGCCACTTTTCCCCCAGCTTGAAGCACTCCATGAGGTTGTGAGGTAAGTGCAGGACCTTTCACTTTACCTTGCTGAACCACGTGCAATTGGTCTCTGCCCACCAACCTAGTCTGTCCAGATGCCTTGGCAGAGACTTCCTACTATCAAACAGAACAACATTCCCACCCAAACTATTTCTGTCTTCAAATTAAGGGTGCATTTGATTCTCTCATCTAGGTTATTGGTAAAGATGTTAAACTAGTCTGGTCCCAATACTGAGCCCTGAGGAACACCACTAGTGACTATCTGTCAACTGGATTTAACTCCATGGACTACCACTCTGGGCCCAGCGGTTCAGAGAGTTTTTTAACCAGGGAAGGATCCACCTGTCCATGCCATGGGCAGGCAGTTTCTCCTGGAGAATCTTGTAGAAAATGGTGTCTAAGACTTTTCTGCAGTCTAGGTAGACTACATCCATTTAAGATGGTCTACTCCCATAACCTTCCCCAGAGGTGAGGCTAAGAGGCATGCTTGCTAGATGCTCCTTCCAGAACTTACTGCAGATGCATCTCACTTTTTTAACCTCCAGACCACCAGGATCTCCCTGGTTTACCAGGACTGCTGATAAAGGCTGGAAAGTAGCTCAGTGAGTTCTTCTACCAGCTCCATCAGTAATCTTGGGTGGATCCCCTCTGGTCCCATAAACTGTTGTGTGTCCAAAAGGTAGAGAAAGTCACTGATCATTTTCCCTTGGATTATGGGGGCTTCCTTCTGTTCCTCATTCCTGTCATCCAGCTCAGGGGGCTCGGTAACACAAAATCAATTGATCTTACTACTAAAGACTGAGGCAAAGAAGAAATTAAGTACTTCTGTCTTTTCCCCATCCTTTGTCTTTATGTTTCTGACAGCATCCAATGAAGAATGGAGATTGTCCATAATCCTCTTTTCTTTGTTAATACACTAAGAAAAAATAATTTTATTGTCTTTCATGGCAGTACTTAGATTGAATTCTAGCTGAGCTTTGCCTCTTCTAATTATGTAATGGCATAGCCTTATAGTACTCCTGAGTGGTGTCCCTGTCCCCCTTCTTTTAAAGTTCATAAAGTCTCCTTTTTCCCTGAGCTTGAACAAAATTTGTTCAGACAGACAGGTCTTTCCCAATGGTTCATATTTTGGCAGTCTGCTGCTGCTATATTTAGGATAATTTTTATTCTGCATGGTAGATTAAGGAAGAATATATATTTATATGGGTTTTTTTTTTTTAGAAGGTGTTGAGCATAGGAGATAGGCATGCAGGAGAATGCACCTTCTGATGTAACTGGTGTTTCTTGACCTTTCTTCAGGTATTTTGACACCAACAACTTTGGTTGTTGTTTTTTTTTGTTTATTTTTTAAAAATAGTATTACTTCCATGCTTAAATTCTTCACTAAATAGTGATCTGTACATTTACTCAAGAGATGGAAAGCAAAATTTTTTGTTCATGAATAAAATTCTAGACACACGCTGTATCTACAGATTAGTAGTAAATTGAAGAAAATTTGTTTACCCTTAAGGTGTAATGAAAAAGCAATGGAGATGCCTAAATATCATTGACTTAGTGACATTTAAGGTGATGCAGGACACACAGCAAAAGCCTAGGGCTGGAGAGTAAGACACAGGACTGTGCAACACTGGGATATTTTTTCAGAGCAGCAGCTCAGGGCCACATAGGATATCCCAGAGTATCCTGTCACTTTTTGCTTAGTCCCTTCAATTCCTTTCCTGGACTATTTGTGGTTTAGAGGCAGTTGGTTTCTTGCTTCATTTGAACATCAAGGGTCCAAGGTGATTTGAAAAAATTATGGGTATATTATATTCCTGTTTCCCATCTTGTGAGCCTTTGATAGCAGTTACCAGTAAACAGGTATAAATGAGTTTTTAACGCCCCAGTTGGCAACACCTGACCCTTCAGATGGTTGTATAATATGCTTTTAAATGATCTCCCTAGGGCTATGGTTTAAAAGGGAGGTTTACCTGGCCTGAGAGCAACTTGTGATTTATAAATTTCTCTGGAACAGTATTTACAAAGAAATTGGATATCATTATGAAGCAGCTGTTTTTACCAGGTGACCTAGGTCAGAGTGGCTTCAGAGTGTTAATGATAATGTTTGCCTGTCTCAAGTAAATTGCTTGTGAATGACTTTGTGGGGCAAAATTGCTTTAAAATAGATACTGTTGATAGCACACTGCAAGTTGTTAGCATGTTTACTGACCACAAATCTTACAAGGAGTTTAATATAATTCCTGAGTGAACACATACAATCAAATAATAAAAGTAAAGCTATAAACCACAAAAATCTTTCTAATTTGTAGGGTAAAATGCTATCAATTGCCATGAGAATACCTTTGAGTATTAAACTACATTATAGTCCAATGTCTAAATAAAAAAAAAAAAACAAACATATGATAACCTCTTCTGATGCAGCAGTCAACAAAATATAATGAGAGTATTTTTCCTACATCAAATTTTTCATTTCTGACAAGTGTCATATTTCCAAATATGCAACTGTTATGAGAGAGCATTTTTAAGCATAAAAATTCTAACTTTCACAAAACAGATGGAATTATTTTGGTTTAACATGAATAATTATTTCTATTCTATTTCTTCCGAAATGACATCTAAAATCTTACTTAATATTCCATTTTTGCATAACCAGATAGACACAGTTCCTGCAAGTCAGTAGAAATTCCAGTGTTCTATCTCTCAAGTCACTGTTGCTTTTATGAGAGGGGTGGAACTTGAAATCACCAGGGCATCAGACACTGGATTTCATGGGAACTCACCATTTTGCAGCATTACTGTTTCTTCAGTTATTTCTGAATTCTTGAACTTACATGCTGGATGCTTCCTTGAATTACCATTTGGAAACTAAAATACCAGCAAGATACAATGAAGGTACTGTATATTATGTATTTTATACTCATACTGTGGCTTTGGCTAAATTGGGATTTTCAACTGCAAATTTTTCAGCATTAACTCACTAAGTCAGTATCTAAATTAAACTGAAACAAAACAGTTGTTTTAATTTAATCTATTCTCTATTCTATTATCTAATCAGGAAAATGCAGCTTTATGTTGTGTAACAACTGATAGACTTATTTCCAGGAAAATTTATGGAACTCTCTGTTTTCAATATTGGGCCAGAGTTTTGTGTGCCTGATATTATTAGCATGCTTTCCAACAAATCCTGCTGAAACCTTCTGCCACAAACAAAATGAGACATTACTTTGTCCCAAATAATTGGTTCCAAATTCTATTTATTTCATGTTTATGCTTGCAAATCATAGTAGGTTCCAAAAAGTGAATAAATGGATTTACTTTCTTCAACCTTTGCTTCATAAAAGTCTAAACTGTATTATGTGAAAAATTGCTTGAGCTGACCTAGCTGTAGTTGCTGTTAGTTTGCTGGTGGGCAAAAATTCCAATAGAGAATATAAGGGCTTGAATTAAATCTCTTCAAAAAACAAGTTTCCATCAGGCCCCAAAAAGGTTGTGGTTGATGCATTGTCTAAAGAATTTAAAGCAAATTCACGTTCAACTAACCATTGCTACCTAAATTGCTAATTGCAATTCCTTTTATCACGTACTCTTTCCTTTGCTTAGCTTTTCCTCAATCACAGTTATACATGATTATGCCTTCTCTCTCAAGGCGTGTGGGTCTCTCTTTACTAGTATTGTCATTTCTAAATAAATACTCCAAATAGTAATTTCAAATGTCTTCTTTGATTATTATGCTCCTCTTCACGATGTACATGTAATATGATTCAAAAGGAAAAGCATGCAACAATCAGAGCCACTCTCTGCAAACTCTCATACTTATGTCCAACAAAGGGGTTGTCTTCATCTGTGTTTTGGACAGCGGGCAGGAGGTAGTATACTGAATGGTTACCATGGTCCTTCAGGAAGGGTCTCCTTTATTCTTCGTTACTGAAGTTTTCAAGCCAAAACTTGTTTTGATTTCCATAGCATTTATTCTGTCATGGGAGAATAGAAAATTGTTTCATTTTATTTATATCCTTGTTTTGTCATTTATCTTAGCAGTTGTTGCAAAGAGGCAAGAGAGTACATTATGGTATATGCTGTCCTTTTCAACCTTTGCTTCAGTAGGAGGGCAGTACAGAGTTTAAAAACTAATTGCATGAAACACAGTTTTCAAAATGGCAAGCAAGAAAATGTTGTCAATAGCTTGCAAAGATATGGAGCAAAGGGAATATAAAAGAATATTCTTTGGCTCTATTTCTGTGCTTTCCTAAAGAACATTCAGGCTGTAGAAAGCCTCCTTTACCTCACAAGGAGACCATGCACTGTTACCCTAAAATCACAAATAAACTTTGTTTATATTTTTTTAATTGTTCAAAATTATAATATTTCCATTTATTGAATCTAAAATCACACATCATCACTGAAGAGGTTTTCAATTTTTTTATTTGAACATTTGCACTTTTTAAACATCATATATTTTTACATTTTCCATGTTACTTCCCATGCTACTGAAAGAGAATGGTTCACATTCTATATTCTAAACTATGAAGAATAAAATAGTATATTGTTACAGAATAGTAATTTGCATTTACAAATGTTTTCACTATTTTTAATGGAATTAGTTCCAAAAGTAAAAGAAGCCATCACTGGCCATTAGTGACAAAATATTTTCAACATAAAAGATATAAGCATCTACTTGCAATTAACCTCCTTGGAGGCCAATACAAAACCCTTCATCTCATGCATGAATGACAGCCAAGGCAGGGTGACTGATCTGTGCATCTCTCATTCACAGGTCTGCTCTGAAGACACAGTTTCAGTAAGTCTTGTCCAAAGTTTAATATTCACACTCTTATCCAGTGTATGTCTTTTTTCTATTTGTACTTGAATGTGAACTGATAGAAATGTAAAAAAATATGTTATTGATGAATGTGTAGTCCAAATAATTTATTTATCATTCCCTTATTTTTCCTTTTTTATTCTGTCTTCAAATGTTTTTTAGAATATGTCGAATCTAGAGTTTGGTTGGTTGGTTGGTTTTGGAGAAACAGGGAACATTGAAAAGCAATATGTTTAAATAAACAATGCTTTGATTATTTGGAAAGTCTTAAATTCTTCAATTCCTGTATCATCCACTGAATCATGTGCCATATTTAGCTGCTAGGCATGAAATAAATGTGTCTATTTTCATGTATGAAGGCAGACTGGCATGAATAATTTGTTTTGGAACACTGAGTGTCATTCTTTGTTGGGGAATTTTTCTTAGACACATTTAGGTATTAAGTCATACAGATAATAAGAGTATATTTGTTAAAAATAGGTTTATGATTGCTGCAACTCTCCTAAGAGAGAGTCTTTGTGATATTTTATTTAAGTCAGGGATTTGCACTGACAAAAGTAATGCAAGAGATCATTTTTACCAAGACAATATCTCAAGTTAATTAAATATTTTCTTATCCATTAGAGCCACAAGGAAGAGGGTGCTCTTATAGATGAAAAACAGCCTGCTTTTAAAATGGCATTTGAGCAAGACATTTATTGTCAAAGAACAAAACACATTTTTCTGTGAATGCTTTGCTTTAAACCCCAAAATTACTAAATTCAACAAAAATGACTAGTACAAAAAATTATTAGCGTAAAAATGCATGCTAAATCATCACCTTAGATACACAGTATAAGTCTAAACATTTTATTGCTCAATGAAACAGGTTGTAATTAACCCAACGTTTACTTTGGTAAGAGATAATGAATGCAATGGTTTCCTAAGGAAAAAACACAACAAAACTTAATCAGTGTTTTGATGTTCAAAGTATTAATGAGATCTTATGAAAAAATTTGCAATAATAAAATGTTGTCAGTCTTTCTCAGTCCTTATTAATATTTCTAAATCTTTTAATATATGTATATATTATGAAAATTCAATGTCACACAATGTCTATCGTCATCCATTGCTAAAGGCAAAATATTTGACAGATAACTGCACATAATCACGTAAAAGTACACATAACTGCATAAAATCACGTAAAAGTACAAAGAATTTAGTCATGTCATTGGCTTTTTTTTCCCCCTTTTTTATTTTCTTTTTAACTAACTGTCAATAATTTAGATTTTTACTGGGTCACGGACAATTAAGAGAAACTTTTTATGGACTTTCATTTTAGGAAGGAAAGACTGTCAAGAAAAAGAGCACACTATATCTTTTTCATCAAAAATCAAGCAGTTTTTTTGCCAACTGGGCCAAATTGTACATCTGCTCGCACCTTGAATTAATTCAGAATCCTTTGTTTATGAAAGCACAAACTGTTGCTATTGGAAGTGTGACATTGTCACATTCTTTTCAACTTCACTGAAGATTCCAGCAGGAGGAAAAGGTGGGCTAAAATGTCTAAATTTGTTCATCATTATCACCATCATATTTATTAACACAGATCTCTATAAGCTGCAGATGTATATAGGTAAATGATACAGGACAAAATAAATCATGCATATGAAATTTTGCTTCCCATGGGAATATAGTAAAAAGAAATTGGAAAGGCACTGGTGGTGAAGCAAAAGGTTCCTTATTTTAATGCCATTATGTACATTAATATGCAATTTTTAAATTGTTATTTGAAGTATAATTTGATGAATGTCATACAAACAGGAATTGCCTCTATCAAAATCTTGTTTAAATTTTCAGTGGGGAGGTTGGCCTAGTGATACCTGGGATAAAGCTGTCTTAAATTGCTCTTTCTATCATCATCGTGTCAATTATGGCACTGAAGCCTCTGTGTTCCTCCCTATGGATTTTAATACCTTTAAACTATTAAGACGTATCCAGACTTCTTAATCAAAATGCTTTCATGAAGATTGCAAAATCTATTATTTGATTAGTTAAGAATGAAGGTCAACTAAATACAATAACAAAGTTTCAAAAGTGATGAAGATATTTTCCTTTTTTATTTCTTAGCTTCAGAAATCTTGAGGCGCCTTTTTAAGATTTAGTTCAAGCTTAGCATTAGACTGTAATATTTTTCGCATGGGTTCTGCATATTTATCACTACTTTTCTTTGTTGTATCGCAATTCTATGTCAATCTTTGCAGCTGCCTCCACCCTATTTGTCATATGACTTATTCTCAATCACTCCAGAGAGTTATAAAAACCAGGCAAAAGAGAGACTTTAGGAATAATATTAATCTTGTTTTATTTGTGCTTAATAAAATCTTGATTGTTTCAAGATCCTGATGCATTTGGATCCAGAGAGCAATTAATGGTTTCAGTCTAATGTTAGTACTCTGCAACACATCATAGAATCATGGAATCCACCCAATGGTTTATTGGTTACATCACTCCAGCCTAACAATTTAGACTTTTTATCCTGTTAACTGTTGCTACTTGCATTGCTATTACATTCTGGTCTCCACATTGTGTTATAAGTCTGAAAAACTGCTAAGAGTTCATCTGTACTTCTTTGTTTCTTCTCTGCACATGTGTAAAGTATTTTTTGTAGCCCCAATTATCTCTGCTTTGTCTTCCCATTACGCAACAAAAACATCTAATGGGTTAGACATGGTCATGGTGTCATTTGTCTAGGAGGTGCTTTTTGATAAGCTTTAAACCACAATATCACCATATAATATTAAATTAAGTAAAAAAGATACCTTATTTTCTCTGATCATCCATTTTTAAGTCCCTTTTTCTCTTAAGCTTTTTGAAAATCTACCAGGAAAACTAAGACTCAACATTTTTTGCAGCTGTGACCTATATTATTGCTTTCTTTTTTGGCCTCTGATTCACATACTCTTCGACCTGTAAAAGAGGTTTAAAATATTTTTTAAAAACTATACACATAATGACTATATCTACTCTTTTAACAAAGTGCTGCCACATATTTTGTCATTTGAAAAGGAGAGATTTACTCAAAGCCTTAGTATTTGACTAGTATTTCAACACCCCAGGAATGCTGAGACCCTTGGGCCTGACAAGCCTTTCATCATCCCATTTTGGGAACCCTTCACTGAGGAGTTTAGTGGGTCAGAGTTTGGTTTGACTCACTTGTTCAGAGTCACACCCAACAGAGATACCCCTTCCTGAGTCTCCACACCTTTACTCACTGTCACTGACTGCTGGCGTCCTTGAAGGACTCAATTAAGAGTTTCCAGAATAATACTTTATTAATAAAATTGTGATAGGTTAAGGTTTGAGGATTGCTGACAGTATATCTGACTGAAAGAATGTGTTCAAATCAATACGGTAATTCAGAGCTGTAATCCTTAAGAAAAGCTAGCTGGAGGTAATCATTCAGCACAGACAGTTCTTGCCCAGTAGACGTCCCCAGAGGGGAGAAGACAGGTTCAGCCCATTGACTGATCCCAGAATTTACTCCAAAGTCTTCCTTGACTTTTCCCCATTCTCAACTCACTTTTATACTACTTTTTTACATTTAGGTGGTGCTTAAGTGACTTTATTCACACATCTTACTCAGTGAGGTTGTTTCATACCTTGAGGGTGGGTATCTCAGTGTAGAACCTGAGACATGTGTCTTGGAGTGGGGACACGTGTCAGTCCTTTTGCTGCAGTTGATTTTGACAGAGCCTGGCCCCAGTGTCTCCACTGATTCAGTTCTACTGTGTGTGGAAGGATGGCTATGCTGACCACTGTTCATCCAGGGAAGAATAACTGTATTTTCCCCTATAATTTCTGTCCTGTTATCTTTTAACCCACAGTCAATTTCCCACACATTTTCACTTACTTCAGTAAGATAGTTTTAGAAACATGTGTCATTAGCAACAATATTTTTAAATAGTGTAGAAGCCTTGGAAAAAAAAACCCCTTATATAAAAACACCAACAGAGTATACATATTTAGTTACACCATGTTAATGTTGTTACTGCTTCATTTTAAACCTATAACATCTGATCCTTGTACTGAAAAATGTAAGAAATTCTTTAAGGAACAGCTTTTTTTTTAAAGAGGCAAATGTGTTTACTGGTATTTTTAGATAACAAAATAATTATCTGTGTATGTTTACAAGTAGAAACAAATGTAAAGAATGGACATATTCAAACATAAAGTGTACTCACATACCTATTTACAGTAAGTGACTGGATTTCAATGAAATAACACCTGAGGTAGTTATAACTGGACTAACTTGGATCCTGATATCTTAGTTTAGTTAAGGTGGGATGGACCTCAACACAGACCATTTTGGACTTTTTCTTGAAGAAGTAAGTGCTGCTGAGGCTGGATTCTAAACAGAACCAAAATTTCCCACCTTTTTTTCACATAAGATACTAATAACTAAGTGAAGAAATAAAAAAAAAAAATCAAAATACAAATTTCTCCCAGTCTTTAATTCAACATCATTCCAGACATGTATGGTGGGTAAATGTGTACAAGTATGGGTCAGGTGCAGAGATTTATATATGAATTCCACTCTAGTTATGTTTGAGCCTAGGCACAATTGATAAAATCACAGAGGGGGTTTAGCCAGATTTTAATAAGGTGTCATTTACATATATTCACATGAATTTTGGTTGCCGAGGAGCACAAGTAGATGCAGTTTGGCCATAACATGACTAAAGCATAACATTTTCTTTTTTTCCATGACAAAGTTTTTTATTTCAAATAAAATATTATTATGTGTTTTTATGAAACAATCAGTATCCCCTTAGTCTATGTCTATAACATTTGGGATTGTGTGTCCTTAAGTCTTTTAAGAAACAAATTCTGTGATGTCTTGCTGTATAATTTCTTTAGCTAGCCCTTTTTTTTTTTTGATCACACTGTCCCAAAAAGGCAGTCTACATATCTTGTTGTGCTATTCTACCTGTAAGGACTAGTGGAGCATGCAGTTTATTTCTTTCTGCCTGGAAAATCTTTCAAACTTCTGTCTAATCAAATGCTGTGTGCACACATTTTGAAGTGTAGACAAAATTGAGCTCATTGACCTAATTTCAAATACATTAAGATACAGCAGTGATGACCAAGGAAGTTGCTAGCTCCACAGGTTTGTAGATTGTCTGCTAAGATGTATAAATATCAATTACAGTAACTGAAATAAAGTCTTTAATTATTATTGGTTTTCATTTTGCCAATGTAAGCCAATACACACACAAAAAAAACTTTATTAGCTTTGCGAAGAAAGAAACCCCCAATTTTTTAATCATTAAATGTTAAACTGAAATACTATCTCAAGGCTTCAGCCTTTAATAGAAGAGACAGAGATGACTTATGTACAAATATTATGGTAATTGGAATGTTAATAGATGCATTACAAAGGCAAGAAATTACAATTTAATAGGCCCTTTACTGTTCTTTTACTACATTTTAATGGAAAAATTTGTTTGTGGCAACAGAATATAATTAAATATGTTTCAGAAATACTTTTATAATTTAAATTTGCATTTAATATATGAATTTAAAAAAAATTTAGGGAAAAATCCAATTACAGCCATAGGAATCTAGAAATTATTTACCTATCTTGTATAGTGAAATAAAGAATTTTCTGCCAACATCCAAAATGTATAATGAAATGCATTTCTTGAGAAAAAAAAACTCCAACTGCAAATTCTGCCTTTCACTAAGATAAATGGAGACCATGTATTCATTTGATCAGATTAATATATATATAAAATATAGGTTCCTATATTTGAACTTGTCATCTGAGTAAATTAACCCAGCTTTTCCACAGATAACTCTGAAATGCATGAATGTAAATTCTGAATGTTCACTTGAGACATCTGTAGTGCTCTTGGTCTGTGCACTCACTGAAGCAGTGATGTTGAAAATTATTTAATGTAATTGAAGAGAGCATCACAATTCACATAGTCATCTAGCCTTTTTTTGGACACCAATATTTAAGCAGCACAATCCAGTACATGAATATGACAAAGGATTTTGTGGGCATTTTCTTGTTATAGTGATCTTGTCTCTAGTGGATTTTTTTGTTTGGTTGGGTTTTTTAGTGTTTTTTTTTTCTTTCTATTTATAAGACAGTCTGTACTGAAAGTGTTCCTTCAGGAAACAAACAGCCCTAGGACTTAATCATCTCCCTTTGAACTGAAAAAATGAGCAAAACAAGACAAGTTAAATAGAAACAGATTGGGACAATAGCATCTATTGCAACAGAAAATCTTGTTGAATCATCTCTTTGCTATTCTTCACATTTAAAGGGAAAAGAAAATTAAGTACATCAGTGTATCAGTATTTTTTGAAATGTTGCAAGTACAATGTATTACAATCAAATGTAATTGAAAATTATGGTTTCTTTATGTAAAATTGCATTTTAAATGCATCTAATTTTATTTATATAATTTTTAAAGTTAAATAAATAATAACTAAACATTTGAATAGGTATTCATAGAATTACCAAATAATAATACATTGCTATATTAAATATAAAATAAAATACTTAGACATAATTTATAGTCATAGATTATTTATAACTATATTTGATATATACTTTTTATAAATTAAATTGTATGAAAGGAGTTTGCCTGGGGATGCACTAGTTTATACTGGCTTTGTTTTTCTTTGGAGGTTTTTGGTTTGGCGATTTTTTTTCTGTATTAAACTGTCTTTATTTCTATCCATGACTTTTCACACTTTTACTCTTTTACTCTTCTGATTCTGTCCTCCATTCCTGGAGTTGGGTGAGAACAAGCAGCTGCGTGGTGCTTAGCTGATGACCACAATACCAATATATCCTTAAGACAGTTTCCTGTGAAAGCATATCAGAAAAAAATAACTAAGTTTTGTAAAGTAAAACCCAGGAAACTCTTTTTCCTCCAAGGAAAAAGCTAAGAAATGACCTCATGAATTGCCCATTACCATATGTGTTATCTTACTGTTTCCACAATATACATTGTTGGTGGAGTTGTGTATCTTAAATTGTTAAATCTTTTTTGCACTAATTTACCTCCAGATTACTGACTCAAATGCAGCCCAAAGTGGTAATGAGTTGTCATCACCTGACACCTCTTCAATAACATATGTGGAATAAGGTAAGACTAATCACTACCATCGCTTTCACTGGATATAATTCCATATAAATTCCAATCATATATGAGGTACTGGAAATATGCTGACCTTGCTTACCTTATTGAATGTTTTCGGATTTTTCATTCTGATTTTTAGATGGAAGGACAACTTAATTCGCCTTAATGAGTAGGGTTTTTTTGATTTAATGATGGGGAAAGAAATAATGAAAGCTGAGAAAGAAAATTTCAATGAGTCTGAAATAATTTTGGTTCAGTACAGTGTGGATGTTAATGATTAGAAGTGTTTTTTGATTCTTCAACCCTTCCCAAGAAATGTCAGCTTTTCAGAATTGTTTGTGTTTATGTACAAAATAAGCTACTTTTAACTTTTCTATTGGAATATTAAATTATCCCACTTAGCAGCATATTTTTAGACTATTACATGTCTGCATTTGTCTATATAACAACTTCTTGAATGTGCTAAAGATCCAATTTCTTACACACTGTGTATAAAAAGCATAAGGTCGTCATTGTAGACAGAATGAATGGATACAATTACATTGCTACATACAGATCTAGGCAATGTAATCTCTTTATTCAACTATGTTACTTCAAGGCTGTCCATAGATACATGTATCTTTGGTCATCAAAGACAATTTTTGCCAGGTAAGGCATAAACCCCACGTCATCAGTACTAATCTATTTTCGGGTAGATGAAGCATCTCCAAATATCTGAGTTCCCATATGCTTGGTGGAGATTTACTCAATAGCACTGAAGGAAGTTGGAGGGAAATGGTGGTCAGGATTTGATCCAGCATGGGTGCCAGCCACAGGCCATGTGTCAGGATAGCTGTTGCTGAGAAATGATTTGGTATAATTTCTTTATTAATTTTAATTAATAAAATAGGTTGCATCAAAAAAGGGCTTATCAATCTCTTAACAGAGGTTTTCAATTCTATACCTATACTGACCGATCCGCTGTCCCAAAATGTTGTGATAACATTTGAACTGTGTTGTATTTCCCGTGCAGAAGGCACTAAATGTTTTCAGAGCCATGAATCAACTGTCAGGTTTCAGTGCCATGTCTGCTTCTGTGAAAAATTGGTGTCACATAAGGCTCTCCCTTGTGATAAGGTTCACCTCACTTTGTAGTCTCTAAATGTTAAAGGTTTTATATTTTTTAACAATGTGGAAATTTTGACACATGAATTATCAAAAGAAGAAAAAAGCTTATCAGACATATCCCTAATATTAATATAGGACTGATTTATTTCACAAAACATAACTTTCTAGCATGAATTTGGATTCTACAAAGTATCTGAAACATCCTGTGGGCCTGGCAGGTATGACAGTGGACTTCAAGGAGACTTGCACAGGTACAGAGTGACAGATGAAGTAGAATATTAGATTAAAATAAATGTTGATTGGAAGGGACTTCTGGAGGTCATCAAGTCTGACACTAACCTCAAAGTACAGCTATTGCCAAAACTGAATGAAAGCAGAGACAGCTTCTGTGGCTATTCTAGATTAGTTTGCTTTGGTTTGTTGGTTTTTTTCCTCAAGGCTGCTTTGAACTTCTTAGACATAGTTTGTCACTATTATCTCTTATATTTTGTCTGGCTGCAAGAGAGATAAGTCTTCATCCTGCAGGAAGGAGTCAACAGTCAGGGAAGTTCATTGCTCACTATTCATAGCACCAGCTCCATATACCAGATCCTGAACTTCTTTTTCAAGTGAACAGCTGCAGGTACTGCAGATAGAGCATTTTTACTGCTGCCAACAATTCAAATTTTCTTTTTTCCTGGGAGCTTTTGCCTTGCTATGGCCCTTAGATGGCCTTAGCCATGCAAGCTCATCTACAGGCAGTGGATGATAGGTCTTCCTTCTGCAGGTTCTCTGTGAAGATCCTTGCAAACTCTTACCATTCCTCATGAAGCAATGCCCATATCTGCTTTTCTGCATTTCACCTTATCTGACCTAGATGAATTATAGTCCAAGATTTTTGAAAAATACTAAACTAAAACTTCCAGTATGATATTCAGGTTAAGGAATACTTGTTAAAAAATTTTCAGTGCCTTTTTTTCTATTGAGATTCCCACATGCAAACTTTTCCTTTGAATCATGCACCAAATCATATAACACTTTAGGCAGATATTTTAGGAATTAGAATGCTTATTGTTAGTAATGAAAGTACTATGCTGAGGCCTGGGCTTCACGTTCAGGATTACAAGAATCTGAGACTCACTTCCAAATACTGTAAGAGGGTTCCAAAAGCAATTATAACCACCAAGATGGTTTTGGTTATTTTTATGTGTGTGACAACATTTTGTGGCACTGATCAATACCTCCATCTTTTCATTTTTCCTATGTAGCAGTAGATACTGCTTTCTATATAAGGCTATCTATGAGCAAGGCAAAGAATTGCAATGACAATTCTGAAACTTGAAAATATTAGCTTGATGCCTCAGGGACATCATGTTGAACTAGTTCTCATTAGTCGCAGGACTACCAGCAATCTAGCAGCTTTGTGAATGTTAGCCAACAACAGCAGCGAGCTCTGCCAGGTAATGTGACAAATCAAGTTGTATTTTTGTAAGTAGCCTTGGCTCCTAATAAAGATTTAGGAACTCTACAGATCTCCATCAACCTACCTATAAAAATATGAAACTTTGTGATCTTTATCTTAATTACTCTGAAACTGAAGGGTGTTTTTTGTAGTTTTGATTTGGTTTTTTTTTTTTTTTTTTTGCTTGGTTTTGTTATGGTTGGGTTGTTTTCTTTTTAATTTGTGTTGTTTCTGGTTTATTATAGTGATTTTCTCAAAAACAGAACAACTTCCTTTATGTCAATCCTATGTCCTATTTATATTGTTCTAGATTATCTCTACAAAATTTGGATTCTTTCTGGCTTGAGAGGAGAAAGCAGGACTTTCTGTATTTCTGTATTTTGAATGATATTATAGTTATATTCACAGTTAAATAAGTCAATGGCAGAGAAAGTTCTTTTCAAAATCATTGAGCTCCAAGTATGATGCCCTAACACTGATAACCAATCTCTTTAGTTGTTCCTAGACAGTTGTTTTTGGGAAAATTTATCTCATATATGTCTTATATATGTGGTTTTCTAATTAAAAGACATTGTAGGTATTTTATTGATAAGAAAGTGGACACATCCTTCAGAACTGATGAATTCCTCAGTATTTTTGTTCTCCTGTCACAATGAGTGAAGATTTATGTGGCCACATGACTATCTTGTTTTGCCCTGACCAGGTAGAAAATGACTTTTGCTATAAGGAGTTCAGTTTTCATGCTTGATGGATTGGACTTCTCCAATGGAAGCTATATCTGGTTTGATCTTCTCAAGGTAAGAGTCAGACTCTTTGCCCTTGAGAATCATTTTCAGTACAACAAAACCTTTCTATACTAACTACAAATTGAAGCAGAACTTTGTCAGAAAGCACTCAAACCATTCATTAGTGGATGCAAAGGTGAAGAAGAAAAATAAAATAATGAGCAGGAAAAAAATGTGTCACTGTCATCAGTGAGCTATCAGAGTAGAAGGATTATACTAAATGAAAATACTTTTCTAAATTATGTATAATATGAGGAACAAGAACAGAATAAAAATACATTCTGAAATCAAAATTAACTAAATGGATACACAATTAAGCCAGTTCTGAGGTAGTAGAAAACAGAATTTTCTCTCCAAAAATAATGAAAAAATACATTTTATAAATGCAGGTTGAAAAAAAATGCAAATTCCAAGTCAAGCACATTTACAAGTAAATTAAAAGGTGGCTCATTCATTAACATTTTGAAGAAATTTATAACTAATCTTATGAAAAGAATAACTAGAGGGCCTATGGAACTACAAATTAACTAATTTTGCATTTACACTAATTACTGTTTTCTATATAAATGCATTAAAGACGAAGAAGGAGGACAGGATACCTTATAAATATTTACCTTTTGTACCCTCTCTCTTACAGTGGCATTTGAATGCAAAATCTGGTTCATACCTAATCTGTAAAGAAGCAGACCATATGCCATTATTTTGTTTTGTTTTTCTTTTCTGTCTTGACATTCATTGAAATCCCTCATGAAAACCTAAGGAAAAAAAATGAGTATCCAAAGGGAAAGAAGTTCACTAAACTAACTGACTAAAAAAACCCCCAAGATACTATTAACAACTGCAATGATTGAAAAAAGCCTCATGAGAAACGAGATATGTTCACCCCTAGAGATAAGTGATAGCACTATCAAAGTGCCTTACTGAAATAAATGAATTAGAACAGGTGTGAATCTATTCCACATAAGATTGCTAATAACAATGAAAATAAGCAATATTGCTACCTGTGATAACACTATTCAAGAAGATTAGGATAATGCAGAAAATCTCCTGTTTGTTTGGATACAAAATTTAATTCTAAGACCATACAATTAATTTTTATCTTTTTTAAAAGGGAATAAAAAATTGACTGAAACAGAATGGGTGACTGGAACACAGTGATTTCAGAATGGGTGACTGGAACACAGTGATTTCATAGGGATGCCTTGTTGATGTCCTAGTTGATATCAGTTTTAGTGCTGTATTGTGAACTGAGATGAGATCTCTATGTTGAGGTTCAGCATGATTTATAATCCCCCTGTAGTGCTACTTTAATCTTCCCATTGTTAATTGTGTAATTAGTATTTTTTGAGAAACATTATGTCTGTATAATTCTAAGCTTCTTTCCTCCAAAATATTTCTTACTGCTTAGTTTAAGATACCAATTTTTAATTCCTAAGTTTAACAATACTTTTGGTTTTCTTTGTATTAGTACAACCATTTTCAGATTTTTGTTGCCTAAAACAACTATTTTAAGTTTATCCCTGCTCAGTATGTCAATGTTATTTTGCACCTGATGTGCTATGATATGCTGTTGAAGTTTTATTTTCTTAAGATTTTTTAATGAAAATAGTTGCATCAGGCCAGTAATTGTACTAGAAGATAAATTTGCCTTATAGCTATTTTTTTAAAATTTTTATTTTTGGTAGTAAGCTATATCTTCTTCCTTTAGATTGCCATATTAAATGTCTAATGAAATCATGACAGCAAAGCAACTTACATGTACAGAAAAAAACATTGAAATTTAATGGTAAAAATGTTAGGTGTTTGAACTTTGTGATTATTACAAAGAAAAAAATAAAAAAACAAACTGATTTTCAAAATATAACTTTTTTCTCTATATTTCAAAATGTTTCTTTCTTGCTTCAGTCAAAACTCAGCTCATAGATCTTCATGATACTTTTATGTTTTTTAAAGAAAATAATTTAAGATACAGAGGTAGATTCAATAAAAATAATTTATCTGTGCCATGACAAGTCAAGTGCTGGAAAAGAATTTAAAGATGTTTCTTCTTTCACTATGGAATTTTCTTTGTTTGGAGATGTTTAATATTCTCTTTTGGATTTCTCAAGCTAAATCAATCTTCTGCATGTGAGAAAGTCCCAGACACATGATATCTTCCACAAGTTCTACATCTATGGCACTCCACAGATACATACGAGTATTTTGTGCAGAGAAAACACTATTGTACTCCATCAGATAACCAGTTAACCTGGAATTTTATTCTAAAAAGATAGAATAAATGGTACAGTACAATCAGAACTGGAAATCTGGTAAAGCAACATCCAGTACAGACAAATAGAGGTCTGTATTGGACTGAACTAAAGCCATTTAATTCAGTTTAGAGAAAAAAAAAGTTATTTTTTTCATTTTTCTGGGCAGAAATTAAAATATTATTTTAGTCTTCCAAGTGGATGATGATACTACTACTACTACTACTACTACTACTACTACTACTACTACTACTACTACTACTACTACTAAATAATAATAATAGTAACAATAGTATAGGATTAATTGCCTTCCTCTGGGCTTACTCCCAGAGTAAGGCAATGTCATTGCTGTGTCTATGTCATTCCTGTGCTGGAGACCCCAGAGCTGTCCAGTACTCCAGGTAGGATCATAACTCATGTCAGTTGATGCCATCATTTGGTTTCATTTTAATAACATGATAGTGTTTCAAAGAGGCAAAGAACTCTAGAGGTTTTGTGCAATTACATTTAACTCCAAGTAAATTTGAATAATCCTAGACACCCAAGTTTAAGCTGAATAAGGAACCACCGATGGTATTGACAAGATTTCTGTTGAACATTGGGGGAAATCATGTGAACAGCTAGGAATCCACTTGGTTGCCTAAAGGTGCCTTTTAAGATACCATGATGTAATCCAGCCAAACAGAGCTGTGTGTTATGTCTCTCATCCTCTCTCAGTTATCACTGGATGTCTCAAATGTTGCACCAGTCAGGCCTTCTGCTGTCTTTGACTGTATCTGAATCTTACCCTTATTACCACCATTTTTACACCATGGGATTTCTAAATATTATAACATAGCTTTGAAAGGTTTGCCCTGCAGCTTTTGGTTATTCACAGTGTTCTGTCTGGGATGCATAGTGGCATTCTTGAGGTAACTGTACCACACTGGGTGCAAACCTCAATCACTTTTGAGCCCAAAGGAAGGGGCTGCTGATGTCATGTTGTAGTTCTCCTGCTACAGTTACACCTTCTTGAAAATTAAAGTCCAATAATTAACTTTTCTGAATGTCTGCTAAAATATTGTGTGCACTGTACACATTTTGAGTTCATATTTTTTCTATAATTTTTGAAATTAATACCTGTATCCCAATACTTTAAAAAAAAATTTTGCTTTGAATTTCCAGGTCATCTTGGATGTTAAAGCCTGTTTGTGTATATGTTGCGTTCACAAGCATTAGTTCTGATTGCTTCTATGAAAAGCAAACATATAATTCTTATTTTCCTAATCATCATCATCATCAACAACAACAAAAAAAAATGCTGTGACTTTACAATAGTGATATACATTCTAATTAAAAAAATCTCTCACTGAGATTTTTCTAGGACAGCATTACAGTCCTCAGCTTCTTTCTGAATCCCACAAAATAAAAGGTGACAAAATGTTTGTTTCAGAGCTGTAAAAATGTCCCAGAGTCATGAGTTCTCTGGGGTGAAACATCCATTGTTCTGCGAACACTTTTATGCTAAATATTCTTTAAACCTCCCAGACTGCAAATATTTCCTTCTCTTTTACAGGTAACAAACGTATTGTGGATGATTAGTAAAATGACAGTAGAAACCATCTAAATGGAATTATTTTCTTTTTCCGTTTTTTTTTCTTTTTTCTTTTCCCTTGATTATGTTTCTGATGTTATAAATGTCATGTCAAAAATGACTTACTGCTGAGAAGAATTGCACATTAAATTACTTCTGCACAACATGCCACTCACACAACAGCAAAACATCAGCAGTCATCTTTACTTATGAGGATTTTTGGCATCTAGGTTAAGCTAAGTTCTTTGTGTAAAAATTTGGTTTTACAACTATAAATGATTCATTTTTTTATTTCAAGATAAGAAAAAGACCTACTGATGTGCTATTTTAATTTACTAATCTTCTCCATCATAATATGTATATTTTTAAATTCATGCTAAATCAGTCACAACCTTAATGGATTTTTATACATGTCATTTATTTTGTTTGCTAGTATTCCAGCATTCATGCCACTTTAATATTCATAATCCTGTCCCCAGGATATTAGTCACATCTCTCCTTGATAGTTTTGGTGAGGTGACAGTTTGTCCATGCAACTGTAATAACCACCTTGTCCATGATGTTAACAGGTTTACTTGCAGAGATTTTAATCTGCATTGATAAGTCCACTCATTTAAAGGACCATGAAAGATTAATTATCACTTGTTGCTGGCTTTTATATTTGATGGAAAAGGATCTAATTTTAGAAATCTCTGGAGATGAGATTCAAAGAATTTTATCAAGAGCCTTAGAGGTAGTAGGATGGATTTTGAGGATTTAAGTTTTGCTGTGCCAATATGCATCATGACAGTTACACCTGTGGACTCATCATACCTCCATATGCACAGTTTCCCTCTCCATACTCACTGTAATGCTCACTGAACAGCTGCTGGCCTTGTAACACCTATTCCACTTCTGAAGGAGGTAGCTTGGAAACTAATTAATTTCCCTGCTGTTGCTTAGAGACTGTGTTTCACATATCATGGTATTTCCCTCTGTCAAATTCATGTTATTAGGCAGAAATCCTAAATTTGTACAATTACACCTTGCTTCATTAGCAATTTTAATATAAATGCATTTGGGATTAAGGGTGATGATGACCTGTACCATAGTTCTCAATATAGGTAAACAAAGTGGGGGTTTCCACTCAGAGGATTGGGCTTGTTGATTTATGTGCCCAGTTTGGGTCATTCTGGTGCTGATTTCTTCTACAGGAAGGGTGAGCAGTCTTTCAGAGGCTAACTTGACCATCAGTGGAGATGTGTTGGCATAATTCCTGGTATCATACCTGAGAAAGTAAATAATACAAGTCTCAAGGGGTTTTGATCAGACTGATTCCCTATTAAAAAGAAGGAAAAACCCACCCAGCACTAACTCTATGTTTTGTGCCACTGCCATTAGCAGATTCCCAAGCCGTCCATGAGATTAAGTTAGAATCATAGGCACAGCTCTGATTTGTGGTAAATTTACCATAACAGGCTGGCTGCAATGCTATGGGATGTTTCCCTTCAATGGAAGGTGGAACACCTGATTCAGGTTTTGCGAAGAATAATTCAGGTTTTGCAAAGAATACTTGGTGGGCCCATACCAAATATTTAGTGGGTAAAGTACCCTGGAAAGTCAAGTGTCCTACAGGGTCATGTGTGGCTTAAGGCTCTTTTTCAGTAAGTATTTAGCGCTTTTTCTAAGGGCTTCTACATTTTTATCCCAGTAATATGGGGTGTGGAATACACACTGAATTCCTTCCAGCTGGTCCCATTCCTGTACCTCCTTATAGGAGAAGTGTGACCCACTATAATTTTTTATGGTATTAGGAAGGAGTAGGATCAGCCTTGAGAACCAGGATCAGCGTTTTGATCTTTAGTTGCCATGAGTTCCCCAGAGACTACTTCTACATCTCTGATGGTGTATCAGTATCATGTAAAGGGTTTGAGTGACCTGGTAAAAAATATTTCCCAGGTAGATCATAAGGTCTTCCCTTTACTGTTCTGTGGGAATTTCTTTAGCATGGTGATCTAATTGTAATTTTATTCTACACTGAGAGCATTTCTTAAGAATAGTTTTACAACTTTTCTTGTTTAGGAGGCAGCCTTTGCCCTATGCAGTAAAATAAAGTGCTTTCTTGCCAGCATGACCTCATGTGGCTGAGCGACGATAGAAAATCCAGGTATATGTTTTTTCCAATAAAGTCTCCATTAAGTGTTGTAATTCTTTCTTAGGTTGGAGCATCTGTATTCATTCTTTTTTTCCTAAAACATCTACAGGAACTACTGTGCTGCCTGCTATCCACCAAATACCCCAAAATTTTACTTTTTTTATTTACTCAATTTCAGGTGGAATTTCAAATTCTGCTTTATTTAATGCTTCTCATACTGCTTCTATTACTTCCCTTAACTTTTGTGAGAATCTCCTCCATTTATAATATCATCTATATTTTGGTAGTTTCACATTTGATGTGAGTGAGACCATCAGTAAAAGTGCAGCAATTGCAGCAATGAGCAATCATGGGGGAATGCTTGCACATCTGAGGAAGCCTGTTAAAGGTATATCTGATTATTCACTATGTAATGGCAAACTGCGCTTCATCCTTTTCAAGTAAAGGACTCATGAAAAATATGTCCTTAAAATCTAGAGCAGGCATCCAAGCATGAGCAGCTCCCTGTACCAGTGCTACTGTCTCAGCAATATTTGGAACTGCAGCAGTTAAAGTTGCATTAGCATTTAATTGTTGTTAATCAACTGCAAAATGCCACTGCCCAGTTGGCTTTTTACTGGCCACATTGGTAAATTATAAGATGAATGAGGCCTTTTAATGATGGCTCTTTTTTTTTCCCAATCTGTCAACACTTTGTCAGTCCCTGTAAGTGCTGCTCTTGGCAGGGGTTATTGTTCTACTTGAGTAACTTTAGTCGAAGACAATGATATTGATGCCTCTGATTAATTTATAAAAATTGTCCCACATTCTTTCACATTCTATTTGTATCCCTGGCAACCTAGTGCCTCTCACTCCATAAAGTTCTGTTTGGGAGTTTTCCTGTTTGCCCACAAAGTAAATTAAACCCTAAAAGGTTTGTATGCAAAAAAAATAAGGCAGTGTATCTTTCTCCTTTTTAATGCCTTTATTAAAAGGGATCAGCTCAGGTTGCGAGGCCCGACGGGTCTGCGCTCACGCCGTTGTTGCTCCCAGGAGCGGCTCGAAGGAGATAAAGTGCAGCTTTGTCCACTGGTTAGCAGACAGAGCTGGGGATTCCGTCCTCATTCGAGCACTGCAGCCTTTCTCCCGCGGCCGCAGGGTTGTGCAGGTGCCCGGCTGGGTGCCCGCGGCCTGGCCGAAGATGGCCACACCAAGTGCCACTCCCGGATCCCCTCCGGAACCCTGGGCAGTGGTTACCATCTGTGGCATGGGTGGTGCAGGCAGGATCTCGGCTACAAGGTACCGAAGCAAAGGAAGGAGGAGGGACGCCTATATAAGAACCAAGGATCTTTTAATCTTCTTTCACAGCAGGTTCAGGGACAGGCAACAAAGACAGGATCCCCGGCGGATGCTGATAAAGGGAGTGGGTGTGATGGGAGGAGACACAAAGCTAACCAATAGCAAGGACCCAGGGAGGAGCGTGTGTTACAGTTAAGCCACTGAGGATCACACTGGGGAGGGGAAAACCCCCAGAGGCAAATCATACATCAAATTAAGGAATGACTGACACAGAGAATTCTCGAGATAAGAGGGGTGGTTACCATGACAGGCAGGGGAGGGGGGGCAGCTCCAATAGGGAGAAACCATTGTGAGGGAAGTACATTGGGGAGGGGGGGGGAGGGGGGGGGGCAGAACTGAGGGCCAAATCATTATTGAGTTTCAAAAGGAATAACTGATTCTAAAAACACACAATGCCACAGAGCACCAAGAGATTCCCCATTTCCTGGTTTGACATTTGAGATCTTCTCTCCAGCCAACATCTTTCTAGGTCATGGTGAGGGGCAAAAAGGGTCTCAGCATCTCTGCTGGCTCTGGATCCCCCCCCCCGATGTCCAGAAACTACTTTGATCTCTTAGTTCCATATTGGCTCGTTGTTTTAGGGGTTCCTTGGCTGAGTTTGGTGGGGGGTTTACCCCATTGCATCCTGGTTCCGAGGTTATTTGCATGTCAACTCCAAGGTCCCCTCCTTTCACCATCGGGGATCAGGGGAGGGGGGGGATGCCATCTTCCTGGCTGCAGGCAGGGTGGTACAAAGAGAGGAATTCCCAACAACAGGGAGTTAAGGACCAACTTTTAACAGGTGATTACAACATGAAGCAAACAAAGAACTCTCCTCTGCCAGAACTGGTTAAACCTGTAATTCTACAACCTATTTTTTAAAAAAATGAGTAATCCTTTTTTTACTCATAACAGTATGGGCAGCCCCCACAAGCATTTCAAACTTAATAAACCATTTTTCCTCAGAAGGCCAGATGGAAAATTTTGCTGTGGGATGCTCAGGACCTTTAACAATAACAATCCAGTCCATCACATGCAGCACCCATAACTCAACAATTCCTACACAAATCCACTCCAGGTAGCTACATCCATTGACTGCACACATCCCTCTTGCTGCTTAGCAGCTCTGGTGTTTTGACATGAACCTCCCACATTCAATTCTAAAAGCTTGCTACAAAAGTCTTGAGATTTTCTGGAAGACCCTGAATAAGAAGGGTTAATCTGGCTGGATTTATTGGTGCTAATGTAAGAGACCCTATAAACCTACCCCTCCCATACACAATGTGAGTACAAGCTTCTTTCTGCACTGAATCTGTGAGATCAGAGACTGCAGTAGTTAGTAAAACTCCCCTGTAGTTTTACTAACTACAGTAGTTAGCAGATCTCCCCTGTCCTGCAGATATGTTCCTCCTGCCTGGTGTACCACCTACACAAACAAAGAATAATCATGATCTCTGCGACTTGTGGGTAAAACATGCCTAGACCCCAATAACCTCCTGCTTCTTCCTCACGCCATGAAATCCAATCTTCCCTGGTCAGGGTGACTCACCACACATATTCCACTTCAGATTCTTCTGAATGCCTGGAAAAGTTGCAATTTCACTAATTCTGAAGGAGAACAGGGAATTGTACACACTGCATTATGAATTTTTCTTCTCTCCCAATTACCAGCTTCAGTATTAATTAATGGTTGTAAAAGGAAAGCATAAGGGAGAGGGGCAGAGGCTACAATAAAATTCTCTTCACTCTCATTCCAAATGCTTCCATACCAACTTTTGGAATCCTCATAATGGGTTATTTGTAGATTTGACTAGCCATTCTTGGAGAGGGCAATTGACTTATTAACAGATGTAATGTTTCTTGCAGATGTTTGCCAAGTTTTTCTGCTATAGATAATTGACATTTTAAAATTCCAGTTTCAGCTACAAGAGAGTCTACACAAAATTCCATTTTTTCTATGATTCCTCATTTAAAAGCAAATGAGGCTTTTTTCACATTACTTTTTGATAGAATCAATGCATTTTTTTCTATAGGTGGAGATTCTCAGGCTCTGCATGGTCAACAAATGTCTAATACAACACAAATGCTTTTCTCTTTGCCAGCTTTTAGTTTCTGTTTTGTTCAACACTGGTCAGTATAGTCTATGATCTTACCTTTCCAAGACTTTTAAACAGTATTTCTAAAAATGTGATACTCAAAATCATTGTCCTTTGGTTTTTGAAAAGCTTTTCAAAAAGACAGAAGCTTTAGCATAGTCTCTACCAGCTCTGCCAAGAAATTCTGCTAGTAGCTTTTACTGTATCAAAGTTATATAAATGTTTGTAAAATCTGTATCTGCTATTTAAAGAGTTGGCTAAATTTTATTATTAAATTTTTTTTAAATGTTTTGGTTGTTTGCATGAGTTTTCTTTCATTGTCATTCCACAATCAGATGTAAATAATAATCATACAAATGTGGCTAACAGAGTAAGATTTGTTCACAATATGAGTAAGGATGGTTACTTAATGAAGCATTCTTCTTCTGACACAGTCTCCAATTGCTAAAACATAATTTTTTTTTTAAGACTCTGTTGCACCCAGGACTGAAAAATTATGTTTAAAATCAATGAAATTGTGTTTGGGACAGAAATATCTAAAGGATTTTCCCAAAAGGAGGTTTGGTAAATGAATGCACTAACATTGACTAAGGCGCAAAAGTCAAAACTCCCAGAAGCAGCAAGCAAAACAATCTTCCTGCACCTAGTATGATAGCACATAAATATTTTTTTCCTTAAGAAAATGGTCTGTGTTTCCCAAGGACCATTTCTTTTGGAAAAACTAGTAAGTACTTAATTTGTAACTGCTTTGTTTTTGCTCTCTTTCTTCGTTTTTCCCCTTCTGTGCAAGTCTACGGATAAAGCTGGAGGTGTGCAAAAGGCATTGCTCACAAACGAGCACTGCATGCTCAGTTTTTGGTTTAGGATTTGGATTCTTTTTGAAAGAGGACTCAGGCTCTATAGCACCTGATAGTGACTTAAAATACCATGGTTCCCATTCTCTGTGAGATGGAGCTCCATTTCTGGGCCATGCACACAGAAATTTCCCTGGGGCCCAGTGGTGGCAATCCACCAAGTGGCTCACAGTGAAAGAGATGCTTCCTGGAGTCAGGCATGTGTTCAGGTATCCCCTGCATCCTATTTATCTATCCCTCATGAAATTGCATCACAGGGTCACTAACCTTTGTCTGTGTCCTAGATTGCAAGGCAAGGCATACTCTATTACCATCTGTATGGCAGCTGTCTTTTGTCAAGGGGGCAATTTTTCCTTATCTCTCTCTGAATGATCATAATAACTCCTCCCTCTGGAGGGGACCTGTGCTGATAGCAGGCTATTGAATGCCACTGCATGACTGATAAGAACTATAGCATCCCATTGCGAGATGCTCTGCCCAGAAGAGCAGATGCCCAGGCATTGCTACCCAGATATAATCTGGAGATTCTGGAATAACTCCACAGCTTCTCCACTGGATTCCCCAGAGAAACAGCAGCTGCCTCTTCTTCCACTAGATCTTCAGAGGAACAATACATCCTTTCCTTCAGGATCCCTGCTCCACTAGAACCCCACCTGACACTTCAGGAGGACTGCAGCCACATTTCCAATTGGACTGCTACCAACACCCTGACCAACAGGGTGTCAGGTTGAGTTCTGACTCTGTCAGTGTTGTTCTAGTGCACTATATTGTTTATTTTATCCTTTTATTTTTCTTCCCTATTAAAGAACTGGTTGTTCCTGCTCCCACATTTTTTGCCTGAGAGCCCCTTACTTTAAAACTTATAGCAACTCGGAGGGGTGGGGAGGGTTTACATTCTCCATTTCAGGGGAGGCTCCTGCCTTCCTTAGCAGACACCTGTCTTCCAAACCAAGACAGTCTGTAATTAAAGGAGAGAGACGGTTATATTGAAGTGATTCTATACTGCACACTCGACACACTCCAGATGCCAACATCTTTTAAGTTCCTTTGTAGGCAATCCCATCATCTATCATAGGTATTTTGAGCCAATGGTCTAACATCAGTTATAATGCCCAAGTTAAATATAACCCTACCAACCCTTGGTGGATGGTCAAAAGTTTCCTTCTATTTCATAGGGAAAGATTTGAAGACACTGATACACACCAGCTCAAATACAAGGTGTTCTTCATATTCCCAGTGTAATATCAAAGTCTGATGTCTTCTTTCAAAGAACTGTTTAGAGTCCCTTCTAGACAAGTAAGAATCTGAATAAATTTGAATAGCAGAAGTTAGTACAGTCCAATAAAGCAGTGGAAATTATGGTTCAGTTTTATCACCCTAGTTGAAATAAGCACAGACAATTACAAATTTCTCTCTACTTTACAAAGTAAAATAATATTTAAGGTGTTTTTACAGTATTACCTGCTTACTGTATTTTAGAATTATTTTATTCTAATAGGAAACGTTGACATAACTAATATTTAACAATAATTTTTATGTTATTCCACTTTAAAATTATTCTAGTGTTTGAATGTACAGTAAAATGTTATCAAAATTGTCAAGTGCAACCCATTGATGGGTACAAATAATTTAGGAATTTCTTTAACAAATTTAATTTGTTAAATAGTATGGTCTGACATGCAATAATTTTTGAAAAATATTTCTCTAATTCAAAATTAAAAAGCTTTTTAATGAGACTCCTATCTGATGTTTAAAAATGAATTCCTATAATCAAATCCTCTTGTCAATGACTGTTTGATTTAAGCAGGCAAAATATCTTCAGTTTGGTATTAACTGAGTTTCCTCAACATGCTAAAAATATCATGGGTCCTCTTGAAGTCAATTTTCCAAGTACTTTACCTCTTATGAAGGTGAGATTACTCCCTTACTTTTCAGATGATAAAATTAAATTAAACTTATTTGAGGAGGAGATTTCTTTGTTATTATGGAAAATATTATAGAAACATTTTATTTTTTTTTAATGGATTCTACCCTCTTCATTTTCCCATCTCATTGGAAAAGCATAACAGGAGGAATATTACTGTTGAAGCATTTGGCATTTGTCTTGCAAACAATAGCAGGTGTTTAATTATGCATTTCAAAAAGACCATTGAAACTTTCCAAGCAATGTTGAGCAGGTCACACCATTAGAAAAATGCTTTTAGGGAAATCTGCACATATTGTTTTTCTTTTCTGACTTACTGCATTATACTTACTGAAGAAAGAGAAGTGAAAAAGGAAAATATAAAGTCAACTATATAAAAACTAAAAGCAAATAATTGAAAATATTTTCTTTCTGCAAAATGTTGAGCAGAAAAATTTGTTATTCATAGAATTCTGAATTTTTCATTAGAAGTCATCTGATTTGAATAGAACTATATAAATGTAAATTTAATAGCCACTTTTAAATGAAAGAGACCTTCCCTTGATGAAATGTAATGTACTAACCATACAGAAACTTTTAGGAAGGTACAGGAACAGCTGATTTGGCTCAGAACCAGCACAGAAGAGATATTAGGAAAATATTAAAGGCAGATTTCATGAACTGTCATAACCTCAGAAAATACAGAGAATAATAACATCTTTCCCAGTCATCCATATTAACAAAAAAGAAGACTATGAAATATCAAAAGTAGCTACGCCGTTTTGGACAACAACATAATAAACACACTCTCCTTTTAAATGGGATAGAAATGTTTTTAAGCCTCTGAGCACTTTGGGGAGCACTGACCACACGTGCTGAAGTTCAATGCTGTGTCATATCTCAAGTGGTGCACTTCCCAGCTAGTTAGGCAAGTACTCATCTGACTATGCAATACACTTCTTCAGAGACTTGAGATGAAAAATTGGAATATTCTCGATGTTTGATGGCTGAAGTTGCCATTTGTAATAATGACTCAGTTTATAATATTCTTACCTATAAAGTAGGTACATTTTCAGCAAGCTTATGTTACTATTCTGATCTTTCCTTCTTTGACATGTATCAGATAAGAAAGAGTTTTGTTACTTTTTAGAAAAAACCTTTGCAGTACCTTGGGTTTGGTACTAAAAGTTAGAGCTTGAGAATTTAAAAAAACACACACATAGTGTCAAGTTCTCTTTTCACAGAGTGAAGAAATCATTCATAATATTTGAAGTTCCCATTGTAAAACAATAGCCTACAGGAAGATTTCATAACTGAAAGCTAAGGAATTTTCAGTTATTGCAGGAATGGGTCTTAAGCTCTAAGCTCAGGAAACAGAGAAGGCTATAGAAATTCAAAGCAGCAAGAACCAAGTAAAGGGATGTATTTTTTTTTTCCAGGTTACTGCAGGTAACAAGCACCAAATTCAAAAGACGGAGAAAAAGATACTAAATACCTGAAAACAAAAGCCACTTTTCACAGCTTAGAGGTATGATAATGAAGTCAAGACAATTTTGGCCTTTGATTTAATGCAATTTTTCTTTCTGTTGCACTTTTATATACTTAAAAGTTCAGGTAAAATTCATAGAAAATCATACTAAAGCATATATAAATAATTTAGTTCATACATATGATTGCTTGTATGATATTTGAAATTAAATATTGATGAAAAAGATGTAGTTTATTGGAAAATTGTGAAAAATTTATTTTTCAATTGTGCTTTTCTTGGTCAGAACATTAAAAGTCATCTAACCAAAATCTGCTACATGGTCTTAACTGGAAATTGACTGTGGGTAATTTGTAGTACTTTAATTTTATTACAGATTTTAAAGAAAAAAATCAATTGGTGGATGAATGTCCAACCACCAGTACAGTCTCTTCTGCTTTTTTTCCAAGTTTATCAGAATAAAAAATATTTCTGAGTAATATTATGTGCAGTATTTGGCAAGCATCTATTTGAAACAAGTTTCATTGCAGCATTCATATAATTAAGTGTACTTTCATGGAGCACATAGTAAATATTAATAAGCAAGAGCCATTAAAAATGATGCAATGTATGCCAGTCATGGTTGATATGAAAACAATGTTTGCATCACATTATAGTATATTTCTTCAAAGTTTTTTTTTTTTTCCCTCTTTTGTTTTTTTTTTTTTTCTCAAATTTGAATTTTGATTCTCTTAGTGTTTTTTACCTCTTTTTGGACAACAATTTCCTTCAATATTTTCCTCTCTTGCAGTGCAACTTACTCCTTTCTGGATAGCTGCTCTCTAGATAAGATTTTGTGTAGGTGTAGATTCACCTAAAAAATTAGTATATTTCTGCTAAACAAGAATGGAGGATATTTTCAATTGCCTTTTGATGTTATCAAAAGAGCATTTGGAGGCAAATGGAAAAAACCTGCATCTTCATAGACTCAGTTTTGGAGAATTGTCTCAAATTTATTATGAATATGAACATCAGACATTTGGATCAGCAAGTCAACAACAAAGTTTAGCTAATAAAATATATTTTGAAGGATTTTCAAAACTGAGAAGCCCTGAAAAAATTCTTCCATACCCTGCTGAAATTAGAGCTTTGACAAAGATTTTTGGTTTAAATTTTTTTGTTGATAGTCTAACTACTCTTAGGTAGAGGTATAAAAAATGGTTATCTTTACATTGTTGAAGACTTAATGGATATGGTTTAAATCTAGCCCCAAAATCCTATTCATTTTTATTGAGGTTGCAACTAGAAGTATGTGGAAAGCACTCACTAATACACACTGAAAACTTTGGATGTAAGTCTACTAATTTTAATTTCTGCCAGTTAGATGCTGGAAAGCATTCTCCATGGAAAGCCCTTAACTGGATGTTTTCACCTTCTGACCAGTAACAGAAACACATATAGGCACCCTATAAAATCCTTTGCTCTGAGAAAATATAAGGATGTGATTTCTTTCATATAGGCATACAGTCTGCGATATAAAGACTTGATTCAGAAAGCTTAAGTTGGACATTGACTTCTTGACTTTGTTAAAAACCAGGTTTTGCATTAAAGAGGCTACAAACCAAAGAGATCTCTTGAAGGAAGAAGTCATGCCCATGAAACAGTGACCAGCAAAGAGGTGGAAGGTGTTCTTAAAAACCTCTGTGAAGGTCAAGGGTGGGAGTGGGGCAGAGTTCATGCCTTTTTACCATCTTACAGGTTTGCATGTTTTACCTGGTTTGCTTTTTTTCTATAATCTTTTTTTTTTTTTTTTTAATACTGAGATCTGAATGTAAAAGCTGCACATGAAAACTTAGTTGTTATTCATAGCAAGAATTTTCTTTACTGTTGCAAAATCCAATAATTATGCTTAAAAGCCACAATGCAGAGAAGCATATTCCTAAATGCTACATAGCGTTGGGCATATAGAAGGCAGAGTGGCAAATATTCAGATATAAGTTAATAATGATACCAGCAACAATAACAATCATAATAAATTACTCTGAAAATAAAACCTTTCCCTATGTAAAAAATTTTCCTATGGAAATCAGATAGTATGGTGCTGAAGTCAAATGCTTCCTCTTAATGCAACAGATCTGTGAAAATTTTATCAGCATTATCTTACAAAGATGAACAGTGCAGCCTAATAATAAAATGCAGAACACTTTTCTCTTTTTGTTTAGCCATCCAAATCTGCAGACCATTAGTATTTGTGAACATTTCATTTTGTTTAAAAAGTGTTATATCATTTCCCATCAGAGAATTCATATATCTTTCAAATCTTCTCTGACAAATAACATGAGGATATTAGGAAAATATAATGCTGGTGAACTTTCTTTAGGATAGAATGTCACAAAAGGCAGATCATCTGATTTCTTAGCAGAGAAGTGGTGGCTGATTGACTTCAAATTGCCCTTCTTTTTTACAATGGATTGGCACTGTAGAGAGTGACAGCCTTTCTGAACATTTAGTTCTAATGGGTACAGTATCAGAATCTGCTGAGAAGCCAGATTTCAAGGCATTTTCTTTTTTTAGTTCACTGCTTGCAATTGGGCACTAACATCCATATTACTTTTTTTTTTTTTTTTGTGTTTTGTTTTCCTTTAATTTATTTTGATTGAAGGCTAAGGCAGATGGAAAAAATAATAAAAAATAAAAATGAGTTGGTAAGTCCAAAAACATGTTCCTATTTTTACACAAAATCCATGTTATTACATCAGCCTGATTAAAGCCTTCCTAGGCAGCTCATATGTCATTTGCATCACATTTTACTGGATGCTTTCTTGCTTATATTAATAGCCTACAGCTCTACCTTTATGAGCTTCTCAGGCTCTAAAAGTACTGCTTTCGCAGCCAGCCTACATTACTCTCAAAAAATCTATGAAAAAAATACTTTTCCATTTATCTACTGTTGTAAATTTACACAGTGCTTTCAAGGGAGACATAGTCTTCCATCTTAAGTTCCTATAGGCAAGGCTTGGTCTGTACTTACACAATTTTCCTTCTATGACTATGTCAGATATTGAAATCTTTTTTTAACCATTACAACTACATTAATAAAAAACCTCGTATGGTGGCACTTATCCTAGTGAAACCACCTTGAAACAATATTTGTGGAAACATACAAACTTGAATCCTTGGATGCCTTTCTGTTATCAAAATGAATGAACTAGGTGTCTAAATACTTTAGATGGCAGGACTTATTTAGCCATAAATTTCCCCTGAAAGTTGTTCCTAAATATCAGTGGTTTTTCTGCCAAAGATTTATTTCTGGAAGCATATGAAAAAAAGCTGCTCAAAAAAAAATCTAAGATTGTGAGGGCCAAATACCAGAAGAAAATGCACACTGACAAATTAAAAAAAAAAAAAAATAAAGGGAACTTCTCTTTGGCTTTCAGTCTTGTATGATGTACTTCCATTCCCTTTTTCAATATACTCTTTCCAGTGCACTGAAAGTTGGTATTCGAGGCGTATTTTGTCCCAAATTTCCATTTACCCACTATACTTCACATGCTTTGTCAGCACTCCTGCTTATTCAACTGCTTCCTCATTCTGAAAACTCTTGAATTTTCAGTCACCATCACCTCCCCTTCATAAACTGGCCTTTAATGCACACTAAATGTAGCAAAATTGTGCTGAAACTACAGTGTAAAAACAGCATTTGAGTTGTTTGTCCACCTACACTTATGAAAAAAAATGACCAGCCATTTACCTGCATCTCTACTTCTTGACATGTGCTTATTATCATCTTTTCCACCACCATTTGTGGACAGACCACTGCCATCATAGGGAGTGGTGAAAACAAGTGGCACTAAGTGGATGAGGGGAGTAGTACCTGCCCTTTAGTCCTTTCTGGATGTGCAGTCCTGCAGATTCCACAGCATGGAAGTGGCAGGCAGTGTAAACTGGCTATATCCTACCTCCCACAGCTGAGTAGGATTTGATCAGGAACATGGTGACTTCGTCAGCCCCGTGACAGCCATTGTGGGGAAAAAAGTCCATTGCAACAGATGGACATTTGTATCAATTCAAGTCCTTCTCTAGAGCAGGTTGGTGGGGACATAATGATGTAGGAAAATATATTACTCCCCCAGAAACTCTCCAAGCATAAATAAAAAGTATTCAAAATTTATCAGAACATGTGCTTAATTGCATATTACTGTCTTAACCTCTGATGTTTTGGTTTCCAAGGAAAGCATCACTTCTCCTATTATATTTTGTGTGAAGCATCTGCAGGACAACCATGTAATCATAAAAATAACTAATTGCTTTCAACAGTTGGATAGGAACATATTGTTATTTGCTACTCTGTGTATGAGGTATTCAGTACTATGCCAATGTGTAGCATTATTATTCATATATGTATTTGATATTTAGATGTTCTTCATACCTCCTCTGAGAAAAGTGTAGTTGCCATATTTGAAATTTAAGAGCTTTATTTTAGCAATGATAATATTTTGCATGTCCACATGCTCCAGGAGGCATATAATGTTCTTAAAATATGTTTAAACATCAGCTTAGACTCACTTGTAGAAGGAACCTGGCAAACTGTTCACAGTGTATATTGCACTTGGCATATAAAATCTTTTATTTGTGAATTGTGTCTGAGCAGCATTTGATTTATTTCCATATTCAGAAATGCTCAACTATAGCTTGACCCACTGCCAGCTTCTGAATTACTCTTACAAAATCTGTATAATTTTCTTTTATGCATGATGTAATCCCTACCCAGATAAAACAGCATTATTCCCTTTCCCTCAGCAATTAGCCACAGCCAATTAAAAAAAATAGTTTTGTCTATATAACAAAGAGGCTAGATTCACCAGAATCACAGAACAGCAGCTTGTAAGAGGTTGGAAAAGATGTTAGGGAGGCAACTTGTACAGTCCTCTTCTTCATGTAGGACCACCTGGAACCATTTACGAAATTTCAATATTTTTATGTGTGGTATTTTTTAATTGTCTAAGTTCAATTATTTTTTTTCCCCTAGGTATTAATCATTTGTAGTAGGGCTTTATGAATGAAAATGCTGAAAAATTTGCTATTTTATATTTTGTTTTATTATAAGCTTGACTTTTTCTTTGGTTTGTAATCATTAGTTTACATGTTTAGGAAAAAAAGTTTATAATAACAGAAAGGACAAACATCTTTTTCTTAATATTACATAAATTCTGTTTAGAAGATTTCCATTGTGATTTAATAAATGTGGGATTATTTTTATATTTTTTTAATACTTCCCAATTTAGCTGCTTCAAAACCAGAAGACTTTAGTTTTTAAGTAATTTGAAGCAAACGACACAGTATTTCTTGTGTGTTGGATTTATAATTAAATAAGGATACATCATAGCAATCTAACTATTCTAAATTATTTTTGCACAGTTATTTTCTCTATCTGAAAAGTTTTAATTAGCTGTACATTTAGCAGCTACTGTATTCCAATAGGAAGTGTTGACAATTGTTCTGCAGAAGCAAGAATGTGTCTTGAGGCAAAAATTCCTGAATGTGATTACACAACTAAATAAAAAATAATTTCCCTATAGCTATATCATCACAAGGTGAAGACTTGTATCTCTTTATTAATCATGGGAGATTTTCATTTTTTGTTTTCTTTGAGTTGTTACTGCTTGCCTTTTCTTCATGCTTAATAAAGAGACATAGGTGACTCGAGATCATTCTTTTCTTCAGAACTCCACAATAAAATAAACTTTGGGGAGAAAAAAATCTAATAAAATTATACAATTCTACTTTGAGTGGATGATATTTTCAAAATTTAAAAAAAAATAGAAGCTTTTTCATTTTTTTAAAGCTAATCTTTTCCAATCTCTGAAAACATTTCTTCTGTTAAGTATTCAAGCACTGAAGAAAAGTTAGCTCTTAGTCAAATAATCTTACAGTATTTTGGAGCCAACAAGGTAGAGTTTCTTGGAAGTCATGGGTTAGAGAGTCAGTTTGATTGATCTGGCAGGGTTTCTGGATATATTTTTAAATTAATAAAAATGAAATGTCTCTGACTTACCGTATATTTGCAATGAAGTTTTCCTGTAGCAGTAGCTGCCCTTGTGTATGCCGCTTACTCTGCTTTAATGGGGTGGTTTTATGTAGCTGACAGGTTGAGAAATGGGGGGTTTATTTCTGCTGTTTTATGTTTCTGCTTTCATTTGTTGTTTATATAATTCTGGAAGAAACAACATAGGGTTTGTATTGCTTCTGTAATGTGTAAGAAGCCATTCACTCTTACTTCCCAAGTTTCAGAAGGGTGCCCATTAAAGAAAAATCAAAGACTATGGAAAAGGTCAGTCTTTCAAAATGTAAATGCAGGTGCAAACCTCATGCTGTTAGCCATCAGTCATATTGATTTCAAAAATTCGGTTCACTTTCAGTGTTGTGCTTTAATAAATTTGACTTTGACAGACAGTTGAGATTGATTTAATGTAGTTATTCACCACACACAAGTCAGACTACAAGCATGTTTGTTTGCTCTTGATATAGCAGTTTTTTGATTTGAGCTGATGTAATCATGCTGCCAACTCCAAGTCTTCTGCTTGTTGCCTTGGCAGCCAAAAAATAGATTGATAAGGCACCTAGGGCTTCTTCTTACAATTAGCAAATTGTACCAGTATAATCTCTAAGTCAGTAAGGTGGAAAATCTAATTAATTTCATACAGTATTCTTAATAAATAAAGCTTACTGAGGGAGTGCAAGCTTGTGGGAAGAGAAACTTGGTATAAAACTCTCAACTGAAAAACACTGGGACAGAACACCACCATTTAGACTGCAATAAAACAGGCTTGAATATGTAATTAATATCTCAACTTTTCACCCACAACCTTGATATTTCTTGACTTTGGCCTTGCATTGAGTCATGATTCAGAAGATATATAAAACAGAAAAGTTTCTTTAGGAAAGACCTCTTGTATCTACTTCAGCTTGTTAAAATTTGTTCAGTAGCAGTATCACCATATGACTTTTAATTGCTTATTTTTCCTAATTTCTGCAGCACTTCTTTGAAATCCAAAATAATAAATTTACCCTGAAAAATGCACTACCATCAACATTAGAAAAAAATAGGAATACAATGGTTAGAATTTTTTAATTTTAAAGTGTATTTATTTCCTGCACATTTTGTCAGTTTGAAGTTCTATACAATGCCTCAAGAGGGTTTTCCCACTGTATGTACTACAGGAATTTAAATAACCTTACTTTAGTCTTTGAAGGTTTGTTTCAACTAAAGTTAGGGATTTTTGGTGTAGACACTTGGATTTGGTCAGTCTCTTAGAGGTTCCTTTTGAGGATAAGGGCAGAAACATTAACTCTGACAGCAGACTTTATCTCATTTATGCTAAACACTAACCATAAGATGACTCTCAGGTTCTTCCAAAATATAAGGCAGCCCATTTTCACCCAGACTTATCTTGCAGGGTGGCTTCATTCCCTGGTCTGATGAGATTTCCTGAGGAGTCATCTCAGGTAAGTGTAAATTAAGTGATGTCCCCTTCCTTTTCCAGATCTTCATAGCATCATAAAACCACAAAATCATAAAATGGCCTTGGCTGGAATTGACTTTAAAGATCATCTAGTTCCAATCATGCTGCCATGGTCAGGAACACCCTTCAGTATACCAGATTTGTTAAAGCCCCATCCAGCCTTACCTTGAACATTTTTAAGGGTGGGACACCTACAACTGAACCTAATTCTTCTTTAGAGAGTTCTAAATATCTTCCTGTGCTTCTTTCTGTTGGAAACTTTAAATACAAGATTGGTTCAGTTGGCCATCACACCAGAACCCTAGAAGGTTCTCCAAAAGGACAAATTATCTGTGCCTTATGATGTGTGTTCCTATTACTCTATACCAATACCTTTTCCTGGAAAATTCTAGAGGCATGCTCTTCTTCTCATCCAGTAGCAACTGGGGAAACACAATGATATTGAAAAAATTGAATGTAACTGATATCTAGATCATAATCTTGAGGTTCCCTCTAATGCTCTTCATAAAACCAACTTTGAAACTAGAATCAATCATAAACTAAATCAGCACAAAACAAAGTATGTCTTTATTTTGGTTGATCAGCTTTTATCAGCTCTTAAATGTAAACATATTGCAGTTAATTGAATTACACTCTTATTAATGCTACTATATTTAGGTAAGGTATAAATAGAATGCAAAAAGATTTTGGTTTAATGTATATTTTTAAAGTTTTAATAAAGAAAAAATACTTTCAATATCTCATTATTGGAATGGTGGAAAAATTGTATTTCTCTGGTTTAGATATATTAGCCTTCAGACCTTTCTTGTGTTTTCTCTCAGTAGCCTATTATTCTAAACTGTGCTACCTTCAAGATTCGTATCAGAAGAGCTCTCTTAACATCTTGCAATTTTCTGCCAACGAAGAGTAACAATCTGTTCAGTGTCTGTAGTGGAAAGACATCCCAGCAGAAAAACAGATAAGATTGCAAGAGAAATACACAACAAGAGGAAGCTCCCAAAAATTTTACATGGCAAGAAAACTCAGGAGGGAAGTAGAATCTTGTCCTGCATTCTCCATCCTGATTTTGGGTGAATTTCTGGTGACGAAACATGTTTTCAAATATTGCCTTGGGTTACAAAGTGAAATAAAGATGACAATTTCAAACTAATTTAAGTTCATATTGTGTATTTTTTTACTTGTCATGGTTTAATCCTGGTGGGCAGCTCAGCACACCCAGACACTCACTTTGACGGAATAGGGAAGAAACTCATCAGAAGGGTTGAAACAAACATCCTTAGGGATTGAGATAAGGGCAGGTTAATAGGTAAAGCAAAAAGCTGCCCAGACAATGCAAAACAGGAACTCATTCACTTCTTCCCATCCACAGAGATGTTTGGCCATCCCCAGGAAAGCTCTATCACACACAGCAGTTACTTAGCAAGACAAGTGTCATGAAGTGTGTACCCCATTTTCTTAGTCTTTCCCCCATTTGTAACATTGAGCACAATGTTGTATGGTATGGAAAATAATTTTGGTTAGTTGAATAAATGGTTCCTGCTGTGTGTGTCCTCAGTCTAATCATTGGCAAGACATCATGAGGGGCAAGAAAGAATAATAGAATTATAAAATGTTTTGGGTTGGAAGGAGCCTTAATGATCATCGAGTTCCAATTTCCCTACAAAGGGCAGGGACACCTTCTACTAGACCAGGCTGCTCAGAGCTAAATCCAAGCTGGCCTTAAACACTGCTAGGGATGTCCACCCATTTCCTGGAAAACCAGTTCCAGCATCTCACCATGCTCACAGTAAATGATTTCTTTCTTATCTCTAATCTGACTGCTCTCTTTGAATTTAAAACCATCACACCTTGTTCTGTCACTGTATACCCTTATAAAAAGTCACTTTTCAACTGTCTTGTAAGCCTCTTTTAGGTACTGAAATAAAGTATTGGCAAAATGCCTCCCTGGACTCTTCTCCAGGCTGAAAGACTTCAACACTGAACTTTTCAGCAGTAACTAAATCGTCCCAATGCTATCAACAATGTTTTCATCAGAAATACACAACATACTGTCCTCTGTGGAGAAGTTGAAGTCAAACCCAGACAGGACCAGTAGATTAGGTATTGGGGTTTTTTTTTAAATAAATTAGGCCTTTTGGTAAAATGACACATGTCAAGTAGTCCAAAACCAGACAGAACCGTGTTGAGGAGTAGGAAATGTATTTCTAGTAGCCAGGCTATTCCCTAAGAATAACCCAAGAAAAGAAAACATAGCAAAACAAACAAACCAAAACAAAACCAACAAAAGCTAAGTATCTCAAAAAAAACCTCAAACAAACAAACCAAACCAAACCAAACCAAACCAAACCAAACCAAACCAAAACAAACCAATCAACCAACCTAAGAAAAACCACAAACCCAAAAACAAAACCAAAAAAACCCACCAAACAGAAGAAATACAAAGAAAAGGGAGAAAACCCCAATATTTTCATTCCCAGTCACAGAGACCTACTTCAGGCTCTTATGAATTTCTGGTATTTTGTTGATTTCAACAGACTTTGCATAGCTTATTTGCAGGTAATTCTTGAAACAGCCCTCTAAAATCAAAAATTTGTCTTTTGCATATCTAATCACAGAATTGTCCTCTGAAAGGTAAAAAACCAAAACATAGTACCACAGAAGTGCTGAAAACAGAGGAGGGCTAAACTCTGACACTTTAATTCATGAGAAGATTCATCTTTTTCACTTTTATTCCAATTTCTATATAGCTTTCAAAGCAAATAATGAAAGAATGAACATAATGAAGGAACAGAAACGCCAGAGAAATGAACTGTTACTGTCATGCTAACTCTACTGAAAAATATTTCTTAAGACACAAAGGCCATAGTTTTATCCATGACATAATGGAATTCATCTATTTAGTTAGCCCCTAAAGGGAAAAAAAAAAAACAAATAAACAAGCAAACAAACAACCTCACCAAAAGCAAAAAATTATTTGTCCAGCACAAAATGCAAATGCACAGACACATACTTTGGCTTTGTTATCCTTTTACAAGACAGTCAAGTGCAATTTTTTTATTTTTTGAACTTGTGTTCAACTTCCAGCAGAAAATCAAAAAGCTTTGTAAAGTATTTTTAGGATTCAGGTACAGCTGGTAGCTTTGACCCTTTTGCTTCCCCCTCACACACACTTTAGCTGGAGGACAGTTTTGGTTGGCTTCTAGCAGGGAATTATATTGATTAAAAAAATAACGTATGAATAAATTGTGTAGTAAAAAGGATGATCCCCTAACAGTGTCTAAATGAAATTTAGTCAAAGTGTTCTGGAACTAACTACAGCAATATGAAAGCAGGAGCATTTTTTAGCAATGACCCAAAATATATATGCCTACAGATAACATGGAATTGCTTCAGAAGTAATTTGATGCAGTGAAATAAACATTTGTATGTTTCATGTACATTATGAATCCTAATTGCCTTGTTCCAACAAAAGTTATGAAAACCATTTTACCTGGTCTGCTCAAGAAGCCTAGTTAAGGAAGAGACAAAATTCAGCTTTGGAAATGAATTTTTCTTCTTCTTTTTACCAATGTAATTTAATTACAAGATATGTGTAAGTTAGTAGATGCTTTATTTGTTCAGATAAATCTTCTTGAATTTCAGTTCTTAAGGAGAGCATGTTCCACATAGAACCATGTGCAAATTGATATCAAATAGGGCACTTTGAAAACAGCACTTGTTTTAAAAAGTTGCAATTTCTGATTTTTTTTTTAGAGTGAATAATACAAAATCTGACCTTTAAATTTGAAGGGAGAATACTTTGGTGCATTTCAGATTAACTGAGATGAAAACCTCATGTTCATGGCAGAGTTTCTTCAGTATAAATTAAGCAAGTCATGGCATTAAACAGATAATTATCTGTAGCTAACCAGAAAAATGCAGAGAGAGAAAGACAGCGAGACAGAGACAGAGGAACAAACTACAAAACTTCTTGGTGTTTTTGGTGACATGTAGTGGGAAATTTTATCTTAGAGTGAATGTACTACAGCATACAGAGTCAAACCGCGGTATTATTAATTATATATACAAGGCAATAGTGAAACTGTATCTGCAAATCCATGGCTTTTCTTATTATCACCCATTCCAGACAGTCTGAAATGCCTACAGAGAAATCCAGCAAAAGTAGTAAGTGAAAAAATAGAAAAAGAAATCAAAAAGGACATCAGTTTTGACATTAGAGAAATGCTAGTGGAGAGGCAATATGATATCTCCCATCTGAGGTACCAAGAATGGGAAAAAGTAAATTACATTAAATTAAAATTGGAGTAGATTTGGATGGCTTATTCAGGATCCAGGAACAAGTGGAAAAATATTTAGCCAATGTTTGACAAATTTAAGCTTGCAACTAGACTTCTAATCTTTAGTGTGTTTAATACCACCCCATACAGGCAAAGTGAGGCCATAAAGGTGGAGTTTAAAATAGACTTATGACAGGAATTTATTATTTTTTCTCTATTGTAATATAAAATGGTGTACCAGAATTATTTATTGATTAAATAAAAGAAAGGAAAGCTCCATAGAATCTCTGAGATTTTCTTATGAAATCTCACTATTTTCTTTCAGCTTACACTGGCATTTGCAACAAGTTCCTTCTTTTTCTAATAACTAAAAATAAAAATTGTAATTACATTGGGGCACTAGAAGTGATGCAGAGGGTAGGAAAACATGCATATTACCTGTCATTAAACACAGAAAAACAGTAAGGCAATTCTTTGAATAAATGTACAACAGTTTTACAAGACTAATTTGAATATGCATATTGATATATTATTCCAGAGATTCAGCTCCTTGACTGAGCACAATTACTTTAGGCTGGGTGCCACCAATTTTATTTCATTAAATGTTAGTTTATTAGCTTTTCAAGTCATTCAGTTATCTAGTTAATATTTACTCTGCTTTCATCTGATAGAAACTTAGGTTTCAATGTCGAAATCATGTCCAATTAAAATCATATAAACACAAGTGCACATTCATCATTTGCACATTCACAGCTTGCCCACACTCTATAAACTTAAAATGATTTTTCAGAATTTTAAAATAGCTTCCAGCTAAGAATATAAACAGATAATTTCTTTCCAATTAGTGCCATAAGAAATAGGCAACATTCTAGAGGTATTAAGATCCTCAGTTTCCTTTTATACTCCATGTAAAAATTTATGAGTCATCTATTTTATTATTTTAGGCTAACTACTTGATTGAGTCATTCCACTGACATCATGAGAATCGTTTAGAAAAGGAAAGACCATTCAGTGTACCTCATGGTGGCAAAATCCTCAAGTGTATAGGAACTGAATTTTATAAAATTCAGTGACATATCACTCATCTTTCATTTGTTGGGAATTATGTGGTAGTACAGCAGAAGAAATATGTAAAGGTTTTTCTTCAGTTATTATTGTATTGATTTCAAATTAATTGATGTAAAGAACTATCTAACATATAAAAAAATGAAGGTGTGAATTGTAAGTAATGTACGTATTATTTTGCTATTGCTGAGTTCTTATTTCACTTAATAAACCAGAAGTGGTCAGCAGGCCAGAAATGAAAAGTGCTTATTGCCTCAGCTCATGCACACAGTGCTCAGAGCAGCTCTTGGGAAAGGTCTGTCAGTGAAGAGTGGAAAGTGAAGAATGGTGGGTTATCTAGACATTTTACATGCAAAGTGAGTAGCTAAAGGTAAGCCAGGCAGCTAATCAAGCATCTTTAAAGCCTGCATTTTATCTGATTGAGTCAACATTCATAGAAAAGAGTTTGGCAGGTGAAAATTAGGGAGAATAGCTAGCTGTCCAAAGAAAATTGCTTTTTCAATTCCCTGTAAATTGTTGTGCTCTAGAACAGTATTAGAGGCAGACATTCAGGCTGAATATAAAGGAGGCTTGAGTCTTTAAGAAAGGTCAAGAAAGTGAGTGGGAAAAGGAGTCTTCATACACTAGTATTGTATACTACCGATTCTCAAGAAAAAACACTCCAGAAATAAGATATATAATATACACTGATTATACCAATTGTACAAGTGTGAGTAGTGTAACATGTAGGTCTGTTCTTTAAAATAAATGTCTCCTTGTTGTATATTACTGTTTATGCCTACTTGTACCCTTATTTGCACAAATCCAGGTGGTTAAGTGTTCACTGAAAAACTTAACTGCATGAATGCATTTCTGTGAAATTTGTTAGATAATACATACCTGTCCAAATTATCATGCTTTGCCTTCAGGTGCAGAAATCACCAAAGATTCAGCGAGTAAATTGTATTGACTGACTATCTAACTTCATCATACAACTAAACATAGAATACTCTGAAGAAAGGGCTTGAGAAACCCTCTCCTTTTTTATTTCTGGAGCACCAGGTAAAGGTCAAAGACAAAAAAAGAAGTTGAACATAGAAACTGCTATGCAGTAACTGTAATGAGTCAGTAGTTCAGAAGTCAGTGATGTAGCTAACTGTGTATTTGACAGCCTTCTGAATTTTTAGCCAAAATGAACCTGTAACTACTTACAGCTTGGCAGTTCTGGGAAGAATTTCTGTCAGAAAAAAAAGCTGTTAAAATTGCTCTTCCATCTACCAATATAATCATACCTTTGAAAACAGTTAAAGATGTCTGGCTATACATTTTGCTTCATCAAAATTGAAATGACAGAGAAGAAATAATATAAAATTTTAAGTAATTGTCTTCCATCTATAAACCATAAATCAGGTCCGAGCACTGACATAAATAAATAAATTTTGACCTATGTCAATCAATATAGTCATCTGACTGATAGAGTTAAAAAAGAAGTGGGGGCATTCAATGCTCTTTTTGCCTCAGTCATTATAGTGATAGACGAGTGTGGATCCACTGTGAGCAAACAGCAGATTTCCTTCTGTGGATGCTGAAATTTTAAGGGAGCAGCTTTATCAGCTAAACCTTCACAATACTATAGGGCCCAGTGACATTCATCCCACAGTACTGAAGGGTGTGGAGCTATTGGGTGTTACAGCTAAAACCCTCTCAATCATCTACCAAAGTTCCTGGGACTCTGGGGAGGTTCCTGCTAACTGGAAGACAGTGTTATTCCAGAACACAAAAAAGCTTAAGGGAAGGCCCAGATAACTATAGATCTGTTATTTTGACTTTTTTTTTCTGGAAAAAAAATCTATGGAATGTATTATACTAGGTGCTACTGAAAGCCATTTAAAGAATAATGCAATCACCAGGCACACTCAATGTGGGTTCCAAAGGGAAAGTTCCTTTTAAAAAATTTGAGATCCTTCTATGATAACGTCACCCACCTATTGGATGGAGGGAAGGCAGTGGATTTCTCTGGATTTTAGTAAGATTTCTGATACTTTTCCTTTCAGCATCCTTCTTGAGCTGTTATCCAGCAATGGGATGAGCAGGTTCACCATGCACTGGGGGAAGACTGGTGGAAGGTCAGGGCTCAAAGGGTTGTAGTGCATGAAGCCACATCTGACTGGTCTAGTAAAAAGTGTCCCTGCTCCTTGTGACAGGGGAGTTGGAATTAGATGATCTTTAGGGTCCTTTCCAACACAAGATGTTGTATAATTCTATGACAATTCTACTTTTCACCATATTCTACTAAATGAGGTTGGATGTGAAAGTTTTATTTGTAGAACACAGTGTTCCTTTGCATGCAGGCCAGAGGAGACAGCTCTTAATAAGATGAATTTCAAGAGATTCGACCTTTCTTGATTTGAATCTAAATTTTAAAATTAATTTAATCTTAGCTAATTTTTCCTTATGCTCATTTAAGGAGTTCTCTGAGGTTTGGTTTGATTGGTTTGGGGGTATTTTTCTGTTTGTTTATTTGTTTGTGATATTTTGGTGCTTACTTAGACTGCTTTACATCTGATGAATTTCCACACATTAGCTTTTCAGAGTCTTTTGTTGTCTCCACTGTAATTTTCTCTTTTTGCAGTGTTTCAGGGGTTAGGGTTTCCTTATTCTGTTTTTAGCAATGAGGAAACAAATGAAATTTTTCTTTGTTTTTCTCTAACTGTCTTTTACTTATTTCAGTATCTTCCAGTTAATGTAAAAGAAAGGCATGTCAGAACACATGCAAACCAGATCAAATATATTATTGTAACACTTGGTTGAAATATCAGCTAATTGGAAGAGTTGCTCAGCTGGAGTACAGTGTGAGAAAAAATAAATAATGGATGTATCCATTTTGTCTTTTCTGAAAAACTCAGTGCAGTTCAGTACATGCACTGGAGTCCCTGCACCTTTTGTACCTCAAAGACTGTCAAAGGATTTCACTCCATATTTAATACCAGAAATTCACAGTCATCCTGTGAATTCTGTACACTGAAGGGTAGTGAATGAAGTCTAAGATCTCTTCACAGATATCTCTGTCAAAGGGTGCAAAATTTGTCCTCTGTATGCTCACAAAGTAGCATTCTCCTCAAGATAAAAGATATAGCAGTGCAAATAATGAGGTGAATGACACCTTGTACCAGTCATGAAGAAGGGTGAATTCACCCCAGCTGAAAACTGCAAATAGGAAGAAAAAATGATAAAGAAAAGCAGTAAAACTCTTTAACCTTAAAAACAGCTGAGAGCTTTATTTTCTTATTATGTTTTTAACAATAAAAATTACTGTTATAATACATTATAAGAGCATCAAGGCTGTTAGATCATCACTTACTACTTACTATTAAACACGGAATTTCAGAATTTTTATCGATTTATTGTTCTCTAGAAATTCAAGGAACTTGTTCCAAATGTAGTAAGAGGTTTAGATTTTTAAATTATCAAATTAAAACAGAAGTGAACTGAACTTAAGAAAGTTTTAATAGATTCTTCTGACAAGCATGAGAGTTCCTAGAGCTGAAACAGATGGCACAATATGTATATATGTAAGTACAATATGTATAACCTGTACAATATGTATAACATCTACACTCTGTTCAAACTCCCAAACACTTCCCATCTTGTAAATACCTTACGGGTATTCAGATTAAAATTGATAATTAAGTTCAGGCATGATACAGAGATCAAATAATTGCTCTATAATTGTATGCAGAAAAAACTAATTTTATGCTAATTTTAAGATCAACTACTAATATATTTTTGAGGCTAAGTTTACTCTTAAAATTAGATCATCATATCTCAAAATACTTTACTGTGTAACATAATATTTCGAAGTTTTTATGCCTTCCAAAATTACCATATATCTTGCATCAATTAGGACACAGAAGCTGAACTCTATTGTATTAATATTACATTTATAATTCCAAGATAAGTAACTATTGGTGCATTTAAAGTTCTACAGAGATGTCGTAGACATTCTCGAGCCTCATTTCAGCTTGAGTTTTCCCAAGTCTCTCTTCCTACATGGAAGGAATTGTCCTCACCACAAGGCAGCAGTCCTTGCTCCTCAAGGCTTATTGTGAAGGGAAAAACAAAACCAAACAAAAATCCCCCAAAAGAAACCACAGAAAATAACTGTTTGTTTTTTAAACTGTTAGTACATTTGTAAATACTTATATTCAGGCCACCAAGCTCCATTTCATTCATATGTCTGGACATTTAAATCTTCACCTGCCTTATCTATAACTTTTACATATTTTGTGTATTTTGTAACACTTGTAGACTGTTTAGATTCACCCCACCAACCCAATTAAATAGGGAAAAAAATTTAGAAGAATTTAAAAAATCAATTTAGTCCTCTGAAAAGCATGAGATGCCAATTAATTAATTAAGAATAACAGCAATGTATCAACGGGACAACTTGCTTCCTTTCTGCATACGGTATTTACCAATCTTTTTCAAGAAAATAGTTTTGGGGTTTTTTCCTCCTAAAATTAAAATTTCACTGTTAAAGAAAATAAAAAGAGGGGGAAAAGGCCCTTTTTATTAGATTTGTCCAAAACTTTGAAATTTAACTGAAATGATGGCATTCCAATCAAGTCCAATTGCCTCTTTGTCTATGAAGACTAAATGACTTTTGAGATCCTAGTGTGTCAAAAGTATTAGATTGAGAAGTTTTTCTGGGACACTGAAAAAGCAGTTATTCTTGTACTGAAACTTGGTTTGGACCACTTTTTGGTAGTGGTCCAACTATTCATGCAGCTTTTTAGATTCTAACTTTTTCTAACACAGAGTGAATTAAATAACATAGACTTTCATAACAGTTTGCATTTTGAGAGTCTTTTCTTGTATCTTTCTACACCCAGATAAGGCCATTCAGGAAAAAAAAAAACAGCAAAAGAAAAAGAAAAAGAAAAGAAAAATAAAATGAAAAGACATGGGAAAAAGAAAAGAAGAAGAGAAGAGGGGAAAGGGAAATAAAGGGCTTGCAGAAGAACATCTGTGTTTCATAACTTGAAAAATAGTAGTTGTTTAAAATACATAGAATCATCCTGCAAAAATCCAGTTTTGGAAAACTTCATTACAATTTTAATTTAGTCTAAACTTTGCCACACAAAATATTTTGGGATGTAAGACAGAGTTCATAGGGAACACTGGGTTTATGCTTGAGGTAGCAAGGTAGTTGTACATCTGTGTTCCCAAGGTGAAGTGAGAAAGATGTGAGGAAGAAGGCTTGATGGAGACATGCTCACAAACAATTTGAATTATTATCTAGTAGCAGCATGAAATTTGACGGTGGATTACACCTCACAGATAACCCTGTCCACTGAATAAATGTTATTTTCTCAAGCAATATAATGCATCATGCATAAAAAAGAGGTAGAGACGAAGAGAAGAAAGGTCTGCTTATTTGTACAGAATTCCCTTAGGCATTTTCTTCCAATAGGTGCAATTCTTTCCAAATCTATAGTTATAGTATATTAAAAGAGATAAAATCCTCAGTGTATTTCATACTAAATAATCCAGTTCATGAAAAGAGCTCCAGTTCTCAACTAAATGTATGCCTCAAAATCATTAAACAATAACATATTGGCCTAGAGATCAAGTTTGAGAACAATAACTATACTATGGTTATTTGTTAATTTTGAAACAAACGAGTTCCTGACTAAGAAAACAATAAATAAATCTTTGTCTAAAATCCATAACTGGGAATATGTTATATAGAAATATAGCAGCAGATCATTTATATTAGTGGAAGCCAGAGTTATTTTGAGCTTTAGGGCTCTTGTTGCAGAAAGCACATGAAGAACCTTGTAGTTATAGGATTTCAAGAAATTTGCTATCAGGATTTCCCCAAAAGGATTATATCCTGGATTTCTGCCCAGGAAGACATCAGAACTAGTCCTGACAGCATGTAGCCAACATGTAGAAGATGAGCTCATTAACTGCATCTCTGGAACACCTTGAATTGCAAATCTCCTGCATGCTCCTCCTTGTCAAAGAGTTGCATTTTCCTAAATTGTGGGGATTCAGCAAGAATGGAGTATTGGTATTCCTACTTGTTCTTAGCATCAAATTGGTATCCCTGAGGCATAAATGAAGCTCAGTCTACACAGTAGCTACAAACACTGCTCTATTATTTCTTTTTTTTTAATCTTAAGAAATTACATAAACCGGGATATCTCTGCTGATAAATGAAACTAAAAAATTGGAAATTCTGTTCCATATAAATGTGTATTAGCTTGATCCTTGTTCTTCCATTATGGTCTTTGTGGATGCCTGTAGTGGTTTTACCTTTGATTCTTTTTAGCAGCTGGTACAGTGCTGTGGTTTTGGATTTAAGCTGAGAATAATCTTGATATTGTTGATAATATAGATGTTTTATCTGTTGCTGAGCAGTGCTTACCTTAAATCAAGGACTTTTCAGTTTCCCATGTTCTGCCAGTGCAGAACTTCTGAAAAACCCAGAGGGGAGCATGGGCAGGACAGATGACCTGAACTGACCAAAGAGAGTGATTTCTGTGAGAATGAGAAGTATATTAAAAATGAAACTTTTCAAGCATAGAATTAGTTTTAGAACATAAAATAGATTAAATTTGGTTTTCTGTAATGTAACTTTCAAGTAATTAACTGAAATGTAAGTTTCACAGAAGTTCAACTACATTATAATTTTTAAGAGGGTTTTTTGGTTTCTTGGTTGGTATTTTGCAACATAGATAATATACAATTCTTTTGCTGAACAATCATCTTACTTGACCTCTTCTTTGTTTTTCATTATTTATGTTAAAAGTCTTAACACAGAACAAGCTGCAGTTATTTTAGTTAGAGTTCTTCCGAAAATCTTCAGCAGAAATATGACATGTGTTTGAGTTGTAGTTTTGTTTGGGTATTTTAATTTTGTTTACATGCCTGGGCATTGAATTAATGTTACTGGCAAGTTCTTTCTAATGTATGACTACATAATCATAAAAATTTCAGTGATCTATTAGATTAATTAAATTCTAAGCAATCAGGAGATAAATACTTCTTAAGTAAGATGATAGTATAGGAAAGAGAAATTTTCTTTGCACATCTTTTTTATTAAATTAAGCTGCTGTAAATGAATACCTTTCAACCAGATGAAAAGACAGAGATTTAAATCCACACAGTTTATAACAAGTAAACTATCTGCAGGGTTTTCATATGGCTAGAAATGACAGGAACAGAGTACTAAGCAAAAAAAAAAAGAATTTATGCCTGGTTTAGAAGTCTTAGAAAGAAAAGTCTTAGAATGAACCAGTACTCTTACATCATGCTTTTTTTTTTTAAAGCAATTATTTTCATTTATTATAAATTCATAGTGACAGAAGTAGACTTTATATTTTAGCATAATTGAATACGAGATGGGAAATCACACAAAACAAGGGAGCACTAAAAGAGAGAACTCCAGTATTTTCCTGGAGTGAAGTGCTGAAACTAGCACTTCTTTCTTGAGATACAGATTGTATTCAGAAAAAAGCCCCAGTGTATATTTTCTTTTTTTCTTTAATTTTAAGTATTTTTCTGTTGTTCAGAAAGAGATTAATTTACTTCCTCATCTAATGAAAAATGATATTTCTTCTTTTTTGTTTGCTTCTTCTCAAAGAGAGCAGTTTGCAGAGATGATTATTGGATAATTCAATTAAAAGAAACTATTTTTCTCAACGGTCATGGTTTTCAGCCATTCCTTTTTCTCAGTAGCCATGAGGGTGTGGAGCCTGGAGCCCTGTGGATGTGTCAGTGTTTTTATTCTATGCCATCTACTGGGGGAAGAAATAAGGGATAGTCACCTCTGGGAAAGAGGGGGCCATGGCTTTCAGAAGAAAGATGTCACCATTAAGGATTCATTCACCATTTTGTTCATTGTCTCATGGTTGTGCCATGAGCAATGGTGAGCAATTTTTGTACATAAATCACCTTAATTTTCTTATTGATATTGTTGCTGTTACTGGTTTGTTTTTTTTTTTTTTTACTCTCATTGTTGTTACCAGTAAATTGTTTTTATCTCAAACAATAATCTCTCTCTTTTGTTTCTCTCACATTAGGGTGTAGGAGGAGGGGAGAGAGAGTGTTGTTCCTAAACTTCAATAATAATTCTGTGGGGTTTTCCCATCTCTGTATCTGTGATATTTTCTATCCGTTTCCTAGAACACTCCTAGGGGTTAGCTACCCAAGTCTTTTTTTCTCACAATATTTATTTTCCACAAAGATAATTTGGCTGTTGAATCAGGGAGACCTATGGCTTCCTGCAACACCTGAGAGTAAAAGAACATCGAGATCTTCCATGTTTGAGAAGTGCAATATCAAATTTTTGATCTAAAATATTAGAAATTATGAGCAATCTGTTTGGGTTTTTTTTTCCCCAAAGAAATGGATATTTCACAAAATTAAAAAAAGAAAATTCTCAGAAAAATTCCAATTTAGTGTAGCAGAAGTTAAGAAGCTCTCTACAGAACCTGGAATTATGTCAGAGGTTTTCCTGCATCAAGTCCTGCTCTCCTGTTGCTGTATCAATTGCATCCCTTGGGTGACTTAAGCATGTATTTTAACATGCACAAGAATATACCAGTAGTAGTGTTGCATGGGTGGATTTCTCTTTAGTAAATTCTTATGCAAATTAGTCAGTGTGCAAAAATACAAATTTTGAAGACTTTACCCTCTAGAATTAATATGTAGCTGCAGACAGAGTAGACACATCTCAAGAGTCTGATTTCAGAGAAAACTGTTGAGATTGTTACACGATTAAGCGCAACTTTCAGAAAACAATCATCAAGGAAAACTAATAAAAATATTACCAGGGTAAAGAAAAGGTAATCTTTATAAAATAAATATGCAAAAGGCTTTCAGAGTGAATTTTTAGAACGTTATTGAATCAACCCTTGGGATTTTCTTAGAAATAAATTCTTCAGGTTCTCATATATACTGACTTGCTGGAATGTGCTGTAGGTAATTAGATATTGATTCTCACTGTCAATGGGTATACCACCTATTATCCATTTCCATGCAATGTGAAATGTATAAAGTCTGAACTAATCTTGGAACTAATTTTAAATAGCTACATTTTAATTACATACTCTGTGCCACTAAGAAAACTAATCCCATTAGAAACTGACGAGTGTAAGAAATTTCTAATGGCTAAGTGACTCAAACATGAGGAACAGTAACTGAAATTTGCTCACCGCTCTTTTTCATATATACATATATTTGTATGCTTTCTGATTTAATCATGTTTGGTCTCATTTGTTAACAAACATCTGTAGAATAGATGTTAATAGAAATAACTAAAATCAATCAAAGAGTAGTTTTTCTTGAAAATTTATTACCAGATCCATGTCTAGTTCCATCTACAGTAACTATTATTTTTAGAATAGCTAATCATAGAATCACAGAATATGATGAGTTGAAAGGGACCCAGGAGGATCATTGAGTCCCAGCACTGCACAGGACCATTCCCAAGAATCACACCACGTGCTCCACAGTATTGACTAAACACTTGTTGAACTCTGACAGGCTGGTGCAGTGACCACTTCCCTGGGGTTATTGTTCCAGTGCTCAAAAACCCTCTGGGTGAAGACCTTTACTCTAAAACCCAGTCTAAATCTACCCTCACACAACACCAGACCATTCCTTCAGGTAAATGTGACCTTAACAATCTTACATTTTATTCCTGTGTGCTCTACTTGATGATATTATTCTTCTTTGTCTTAGATAAATTTAGAGAAAAAAATATTTTTGAGTGAAAAAAGTAAACAAACAAAGCCAAACAGAATTGTCAGAAGAAACATAAAAAAGCTCAAAAGAAGTAGCTAAATATGCTGCTTAGCTGTACTTACATATTGAATATTTTGCTAGTACAACAATAGGCTGAATTTTTTTGGCCTTGACTGAGTTTCTATCTGCAGTTTCTGTGCAGAGTAAGAACTGGGTATAGAGAGTTGAAAGCCATGGCTTAAATGTACTTTTTTCCTAAGATATATCATATTGAGCATGAAGCATAAAGGTTTCTTTTGAAGAAATTTTGTAATTATATGGTGCTAAGAGGATCAATACGTTCTTAAGTTTTCTTTGTGTTTCCAGGTGTTTCCCTGCCTTGATGAATTAAGAGTATTATTTTTTCTTTTTAGCAAATTAAAATTCTTACACATATTTAAAAGTCTATAGGAGTAAGATTTTTATATGGATGAACTCCTTTGTCACGGAATATAGTACCTAATTTATATTACAAAAAGAAAATGTTATGTATCCTAAAACCTTTCTATTTTTCTTAATTATTTTTGTTTTATTTCTGAGTTTAAGGAGTCTGCTGATATGAATTTAGAATATTGACACAACTGTGCTATTCCCTGCAAAACTTGTGGCTTAAGTTTTGCTTAAAGTATTTAATTGAGAGCTCAAAATTGAGTAAATCACCCTAATTATTTTGATGTCTCACTTAAAAATTATCTCACTTATGTCAAATTATCTGAGCCATGAGTAAGCTTCTGAAAACAGGTACTTTCTCTGTTATTCCACACATGTAGTGTGTCTGAGTTTTTTTCATGTCTTTCTGGAAGAAACAGAAATAGAAGTCCAGAACTTCCAGGCAAGAAAAGTGTGTGCAATGCCTTATTGTGCCAAAAGCATACATTCTAATGAAAGGATCTCAATGAAAACAATAAAAAAAACCAAAACAAAAAAACAACCAACCAAACAAGAACCCCTCCCAAAGCAGACAAAAACTAAAACAATAGGAAAAACAAGATTTATCGAGATTTAAATGTTAGTTGTTTACACAGTTTTGAATAAAGTAATTTGCCTCTTGCTGTCTCTATCCAGAGGAAAAAAATAATTAATGTTGCAGTCTGCTAAGGACAATTTAGTTTTCTCCTCCTGGCAGCTGATGAAGCCAAATAAATGTGGGGTCTCAAGTTTATATAACTTGGCAGCATTCTTTAGACATTAACAGCAGATGGTGATATTTTCTCATTTCAAAAATTTCTCTTCTAGAGATGATCATATTAAAAGATATTCAGGCTTTAATAAGAATTATTGTTCCATGAAAATACTTTTTTTCTTCCTTCAGGTTTACAGATTAGAATCTCAATAGTTATTAAAATTAGTAACTTAAATAATGACATTAGCCTTATCTCTGGAGGAAATACATAAGATTGGATGTATCAAACAATGAGATCTTATTTTGTAGTAATCTTCCTATCACTAAAGCCCAGCAGGAAAGATCTATTTCATCTTATATAGTAAAGATGGCAGACTCCCAGAAGTCAAGAAAGTATTTTGTTACTGGCTTGCTAGTAGCACAATAAGTCTAAATGACAAATTTACAGTATTATGGACACCCTTTAATTTTTCCTTAAGGCTTGTCAGAACCCTGCCAATAACTGAGAAAAAGTGGGTTGGGTTCAGCTGCTGAGAAGAAAACATAACAGGATGTTGCCACAGTGTTTGCAACATTAAATATTTGAGTGAACATCTAACCCTGAGATCAGGTGGGAAAACACAAAATCAATGAGAATTAATTATCAGCTGCTTATCATCACAAATTCACACACAAATTATCCATTGCTTCCTAGCAGCTTGAATGGTTGTCACAGAGATGCACGGGCAGACAGTGAAAGCATGTTATGGTACCACACAGAAGAAATGGTCAGCAGTGAATATGAAGGTAAATTGCAACTCCTGCATAAATTTTAATTCATCTGACACATCTGACAAGTTATAAGAATGATATCAAGCTGGCATATGCATTTTAGGAATACGAAATCAACAAAGGAGTAAAGCAAAAGGAAAAAAAAACTATGTTTAAAATCCAAAAAGGCCATGGAAATTATCAAGTCAAGTTCATAGACACCATGAGCTTGATATTCTTCTATGACAACACTACCATCCTTAGTGGATGGAGAAAAAATCTGTGCATGTTGTATATCTGGACTTCAGTAAAGCATTTGCACCATCTCCTAAAGCATTCTCATGGAGACACTAGCTGCTCATGGCTTGGATGAGTGCACTCTTCTTTGGGTAAAAATGTCTGGATGACTGCACCCAGAGAGTGGTGCTGAATGGAGTTACACCCAACTGGCAGCCAGTCATGAGTGCCGTCCTCCAGGGCTCAGTATTGATGTCAGTCTTGTGTAACATCTTTCTGAATGGTCTGGATAAAGGGGATTGAATGTCCCCTCAGTAAGTTTGTCACCAACACCAAGCGAGAAAAGGATTACTGGCTCAAAACCACTGAAGCATGTGTATGTGTGTGAGTGTGTGTGTGTCTCCCTCTTCCCCCCAAATATTTCAATTGTTTTAAACCAGTAACCATTTTCTCCATCTCTCACAAGTTAGGGTATTTATCCACAGGAGGGAACAAAGGCTCTGCAGAGGAATCTGGCCAATCTGGATCCATGGGCTGAAGCCAATTGCAAGAGGTTCAATATGGGGCTGTACCAGGTCCTGCACTTGGGACACAACCTATGAAGCCCGACAGGCTGGGGGCAGATTTCCTGGAAAGCTACTCAGAGGAAAGGGATCTGCTGGCTGAACATGATCCAGAGTACGCACAGGTGGCCAAGAAGGCCAATGGCCTCCTGGTTTGTGTTAGAAATGTTGTGGCCAGCAGGACCAGGGCAGTGATTGTCCCCTTGTACTGAGCACTGGTAAGGCCATACCTTGAGTGCTGTGCTCACTTCTGGACCATTCTCTACAAGGAAGTTGTTTAGGGGCTGGAGTGTGTCCAAAGAAGAACAAAAGGCTTGTGCCTCCCCAGAGAAAATAAACAAGCTTTTTAAAAGTATCAGAATTGAAAAAAAAATGTCGTGGAGTTGATTTTCTTAGGTAGTTTAGACATGTTGAGATGACTACATATGCATTTGGTCCAACTTTGTAATATATCATGTACTTAAAATCCCTGTGGATGCAAAATTATTCTTTCAAAGCAGATTTTAACATCAAGCAGTTTGTCTCTTTGAAGCAGTTTCCTGACTCAGTGGTATAAATTAATTAATTAATAAAAAATGAAAAAGGTCTTGAAAACTTAATACATTGCTAACTGTAGTTGGCTATATTTTTTTCTTTCTCATTTACATTGCAGATACTGTGTTCTAAATGTTGATTTGCCTTCAGCATATTATTTTGCAGGAAATGGTATGTAATTGACATTCAAATCATTCTCCTTATACTGCTAGTAGTGGGTTCCTTCCAGAAGGGAAAATTGTCTTTATGTTCATTTTAAAAATCCAGCATGTTTTCTTATAAGTCACTGGTTCTTTTCTGACATAATTTAAATTTAAAAGAGTAAAATAAATTCCACCTCAACTCAATAACTAGGTTCTGTTTAGAAAATAAATGATACTGTGTTAAAGTAAAAACAACATACTCCATCACAACAATTTGCATATATTATCGATCATTTGAGTACACTTCATTTGGTATTCTATGAGATAGCTCTGAACAGAACAGAGCAGAACAGAACAGAATGTCCTCTTCACTCTCATAATTTCTTTCCTTTATTTTTTTAACCATTTAGTGTTATGGAAATCTTCAATACTGAAATCAGAACCATTTTTTATTCTGTCATAATAATCAGATGATTAAACATATAGAAATTTAAAATGCTGTGTAAAATTATCTTGAACTGCAGTACAAAAATGATGAAATTTGAAAATGTGTGTTGAATATATTTTCAAAGAGATGTAATAGTAGAACTGAAAGCAACTACTTTGTTGACAAGGTTTTAGACAACTGAAGAAGATGTTGAAAAAGAGAGAACAGAGAGAAAACAGAAAAAATGTTGATCATATTTGTGCTGAATAACAAAGTGATGAAAGTTAAAGATAGCACCATCAGGGAGGGCTGGATCTCACACGTCCAAAGCCAACTTATGAGAAACAGCCAGATCCCATACAAAAAATGGAGAGGAGCACAGGGGAACCTCTGCAGAGTATGATCTTGCAAGGAAGGCAGTGCCTAGGTAACTTTACCAATAACATTGTGCAAGGCTGAGACTGCCTGCACAGCAGTATGAAAATGGGTTGTACTACCATTTGGAGGTACCTTTCCAGTTTGGACAAATGGGCAAGGAGGCAGCTCAGAAATTTCATCAAGAGGCATGTGCTCAGTCCTGCAGCTGGGAAGGAATAACTCTATGTGCCAATACATGCTGGGGGTTTACTGGTTGTAAAACAGCTTTGCAGAGGAGAGCCTGTGAGTCCTGCTGTACCCCAAGCTTAATATGAGCCAGTAGTGCACAATCACAGATAAAAGAAGAACAAACAGCCTCCTGGATGCTATGAGGGAGCAACCATCAGATTGAAAGAGTGATCCTTCTCCTCTACCCATATGGGAATCATCTGGAGTGCTGCGGTGCTGGGTCCAGTGCTAGCATCCCCATTACAAGGAGAACATGAAGACCCAGAATTGAGTCCAACAAAAAGCACAGATGGTCAGTAGATTGGGGCACTTCTCATAGCAAGAGAGACTGAGAAAGCTAGGGCTGTTCAGCTTGAAGTGGAGAAGGAGATTTTTCCAATGTGTAGAAATGCCTTACGTGAGGGTGTTCTAAAGAAAATGAAGTCAGACTCTGTTCAGTGGTGCTCAGTAACATGGCATCCACTGATCAATGGATGCAAATGAAAATGCAGAAAATTACATTCAAACATAAGAAAACAGTTCTGCTGGGACAGGGTTCAAACACTGGAACAAGCTGCAGAAAGAGTGCAAGGTTTTCTATCCTTGGAGATATTCACAACATGATTGGATCAGCCCTGAGCAACCCTGTTCTAGCTGACTCGGCAGTATTACAGGACCTCCAGAGGGGTTTTCAAAATTTAACTATTCCATGGTCCTGTAAGTTTATAAAATATTAAATGTCCATACAGATGTCACAAATGGGGGAAATCAATACAGACTAGATGTTTATCTGGAAGGACAGTAGGACCGAGAAAAGGAAGGAGGGCTGATGGAGGGGCAAGGGCTGCAGATTGAGTGGTTTGTGCTTCCAGGCTGCCTGGAGTCACTATCAGAAACCTTGCCTGGGTCACCCTGTCTGGGGCCAGACATTAAATCTAACCCATCACTGTTGATACTTCATAGGAGAGGGGCTGGATTGAAAACAAGTGGAAGACTTTTTTGAAAAGAGACAAGGAGAAAACTATTTTCTGACATAGAAGAATTGAGACCCTTTTTGTATCTCAAAGCCCCACAGGCTTATATTTTAAGAAAACTTTATTTTTGTATTTTACGATTACCTGCAAAGGCTTATCCAAAAAAGAAAAGTAGATCAGAGCAGTAGAAGAATCAATAGGTTGTGCAGCATGTCCCACTGTTTTTCTGGTGAGAGAGAATCCACCTGTATCAAAAGGATTGTACAGGACAATTGTAGCAGCAGCTGGATATGAATAAAACTTTCTATCAGGCTACCCTAGGGATGGAAGCAGCTGTATTGGCTTTTGTCTGCATTATTTTTTTTTTGTTTCGGTTTTTTTTTTGTGGTGGGTTTTTTTTTGGAGGTGTTTTTTGGGTTTTTTAGTTGTTTTGTTGTTGTTGTTGTTGTTGTTGTTGGGTTTTTTTATTTTTTTCTCTGTCTAAGTAACATCAAAGCTAAGGTAAGTAGGTAATCCTTCCTGAAAATGTCTTAATAAGGACTTCAGACTTCTTCTGTTTCTTCAAGAATGCTCCAGTCAACAACAAGGATGTTGCACAGAAGCAGTTAAAGAACTGCTAGAAAAGAAAATTCATACATGAAGTCTGGACACTCAGGAAACCTTGTGGGGTCAGATTACCTAATTAGGAGTTGAAGAGCTTTTTGATTTCAGTACTCTTTTATAAAGGGACAAAACCAAAAAAACATAGGTGTTTCCCAAGTGTTTGTGGCTTTGTGAACCTTTGTGAACTCCATTACTTCAAGGAAAGCTGGTTTTTGATGAATCAGCAGTTTAAGATTTAGGGAGCTTTTGTGGTTTTTGCTCATCCCTGAACTGTAATTATTGAGTCATGTGGTACATTAGGATGAACTCTTGGGCTCTCTGGGTTGGTTGCACAGGTTATTTTTGCTTTTGCAACTTTCAATAATCCTTCAGCTAAGCAGAAGGTTATTACTAAGAGACTGAACAACATCCTCAGTTATTCAGTTTAGGTAACTGGAAGTTTTATTTAGAGTATTCATTTGTGGACCTGAGATGGCTGTATTTGAAACAGCCTTTTGTGTATGCCTGTGTCTACCTACACAGTTTATTGAAGATAAATGAAAGGAATTAAAAGAGAGGCTCAAAGAATTTATTGGTGTTGTCAGTTGTGAATTTATAGCAAGGAGAAATGCTCTTGAAAATTAAGACACTAAAATAGATCAAACTGGGAAAAAGGCCACAGGAAAGCTTAGTAAATTTTATGCAAATTGATAGACCCAAATAAAACCATCAGACTTCATAATTGTGTAAGCACAGGTACAGCTTCTCTATCTATACAGGATATTAGCTATATAACTCAAGTCTTTGCTATGTAGATAGAATCAACCATTTCTTAGAGGAAACTACCAATTCTAGACAACATTAACATTAAGGGATATTTTAGCAAAAAAAGTTCAGTAACAAAAATTTAATATTTACAAGTTATATACAAATACACTCTTTATACATGTACAAATATGAAATAGCAAACGTGTACATAATATTATAAGTAGGAATAAAACTTATTATATAGTTTGAATGTGAACTTTTTATACTAAAAAGAGGTTATTTAGCTAAACAGCAGAGATGGAAATGAATTATAACTTGCCTGCTTGATTTGCCCAGAAAACTGTTTTTCTTTTATAGAAAAATATTTCTAGTTTTAAAATTTCCAAATTGGTCACCTGATCTCGGTAGAAGACCACCAATTTGGAAAGAGGATGAATTTTAAATCTCCATCTCGACACTTCCAAATTCCAATTTTATGAGAGAAAAGACTGTGTCTTGCTTTTTTGATGTCAATGCCTTGCTCTTTGCTCAGGTAAGGCTCACTGAGCTCAGGGCCTCCACTGAGCTGTGTACACCTTCAGCTATCAGCCAGAACCTGGGACTGGGCCACATGTTTTTAAGGGGTGACATTGGAGTTGATGTTTACTTAAGTTATTTAATTTAGGTCCTGCATATGGCTGATATGGCTAGATCCAAGAAATCAATGGAGACCTGAATAACTTTTACTTTGTTATCATTCTCCTGGAAAAGATCAAACTATTCATCAATTTGAGGTTGTATATACCGAGGCCTTGAGAAAAATCCTGCAGTATATTGCAGCCACATATATTATAACAAGTACTTAGTAGACACCAATCACAGAATCACAGCAAAACTCAGTTATGCATAATTAGTCAAATCAAGCTATTTTTGAACTCTTTTAGCACTTGGCAGAATTTTTCTCCTAATAGTGCTTCGTGTTCCTTAAATCCAGCCACTAATTCTTATGACTGTCAAACGCCCCAGTGAGGGTTTATAGAGCAACATGGAAAGTTCTGCATTTTATTAGCTTCAAAGAAAGAGTCACTATATACAGCACCAGTGGGTGTTTTTCCTCTTAGTGGCAGAATAAAGAATTTGGCTGTACCTGTTTGCTTTAATGGATACATCTGTTCCTTTTTGGCCTATAAATTTCAATGTCATCCTAATGTCAAATTCAGATTCAAGCCGTGTTTTAAAGTGATAGTGCATGACAAGTTTATGCAATTTAACAGCAGATTTCATTCTTTATAACTGCTTTTGAGAAAATTGTTTTTGTCATGGTGACACATCAAATAATGTTTAGTTCTTCTGGTTTTAACCCTGTTAAAACCTTACCATTTTAAAGATTATTTCATCTTTCAGCTAAGTAAAAATACTCGATTCAAAAGATTGTTCTCCCGTCGTGTAGTAAAATCTTTTGAAGATGTCTGCTAAGGAGTGTTATCCAATGGCAAGGAATATATTTTATTTTACTTATAAATGTTAAGAAAAAGTTGATAATTTTATGTCACATTCACCCAGCTTATTTTGTCCTGCATATTTAGGTTCTGCTAATAAGACAACATATTTCTATCTTGGAAGAATACTCGCCTTCGGTTAGTGATGGAATTTAAATCAGAGAGAAGAAGATTACATGAGAGGAGTCTTTCCCCATTTTCACAGCCCAAATGAGGACTCATCTTTCAAATCAGGTCACAGACTCATAGCCCAGGCTTGGATTTTGAAGTCTGAGGAAGACAACTGGCAGCTTCTTTTCATAATTTCCTTCCTTAAATGTATTATCAGGACTACCAGTGAACATACCTAAAGCCCCATACTTTTTCAATTTGTTTTTGATAGATGAAAACTCAATTGACTAATTTTTAAATGTTTTTACAATTCTGTAATTGTAGAAGGGATTAATATAGCTATAGAAATAAAGAGAATTCTAGTGTTCATGAAAAAGAATTAAAAAGAAACATCAGGGTTTATACAGGAGTGGTCCTGTGCAGGGCCAGGAGTTGGACTCTGATGGTTCTTACGGTCCCTTCAAAGTCAGCATATTCTATATTTTCATTATACTTTTTATATGGGATATAAGTTTGCTTGTGCCTGTTTGTGCGATTACAGCAATCCCTAAGTCACACATTAAATGATACTAAACTGTGTTTTTTGCCTCTTGTATGCTTTATAATTCTTCTAGTCCCTATTTTAGGTTAAACAAGCTTTACTAGGACCATGTATTTCTTATAGAAATTTTTTTACCTTTAAACCAACTTGCATTTAAAGAAAACCTCTGGGGTTTTTTGGGGTTGTTTTGTTTTGTTTTGTTTTTTTGTTTGTTTGTTTGCTTGCTTTGGTTTTTGTGGGTTTTCTTTGTTTGGGTGGGTTTTTTTTTTTTCTCTTGTTATTTATAAAACAATTTTTATTTAATGGTTTCTGGAATTCCTGTTATTTTTCTGTGTGCATGCAAATCAGTGTCTTTTGAATTGAAACAGAATAATAGATGTATAAGAAAATAAATAGATATAATTTATGTATAAGAATAAAGGATAGATGTAGAAGAATAAATAGATATAATAGATGTATAAGAAAATAAAGTAAGTGTTTTTACAGATAAATAATAGAGCAGTTTGCAAAGCACAAAATCCCTATGATGTTCTACAACATGCAATATCTTTTATGCATAGATTTGTGATGGAGTTTTAGAATTGTATACTCAGATATTTCATGTATAGGAAAATTCCATAGGGATAATACAAAACTGTGAAAGTTTTCGAAGAAGAGTCAGTTTTTTTTAAAGAAATAACCAAATCATTCATTTGATAAGCTAATTTTAGGAAGAGGTATTTTCCTGGTAAATCTGAAATTGCAAGGTAAGGAATTTTTTTTTCTTTTTCTGCTATATGCCTTACAAGGATAAATATACACTGAAGCAATTATTATATTGCACTGTCATATAAAACTAGGGTAACAAGATATGGAGCTCATTATGCTAGGATGAAGCCATTCTATTTAGTTACTTTCCTAGTAAATTCAATGAGCTTCTTTCAGGTGTTTACTTTCAAGCTAACTGGGTCTGAGGTTTTCTGTAAATTAAAAATATTTCTCTGTGGGGTAGGCTTTAGATTTCCAGCTTCTAAATCCACTTCTGCTGCCTTTGTTTGTGCTGAAAGACACAATTAGAATTCCTGTGCAGTAAAATGCTTCTCAGTATTCCTGAAAAAGGAAGATCCATCTATTTTAGTCACAAAAACATAAATAAATAACTAGACCCTGTATTTGCATGTGTTTGTAGAGACTCAATTTGACTTTTAGATATCTTGGTTGAGATGTTCAATATTAATAGGTACTCAATTCAAAGATTAGGCTCTGAGCTGCAGCAAACAATGGGGGATGGGGGTGGGAGTGGATGACTGGATGATAACACTTAGTTGACACTTGGGGTTATACCATGTGGTATGGAAAGGAATTTCTTGAAGCATTTTCTAAACAAGGTGTTAGAAAAACCTACAGACCACCTAATATCCTGAATTTACTTGCTTTCCAATCCTGAAGAACACATTTATACCTATTCAAAAGGAATAGTCTGAAGTTCATTACACTGAGATGAGTGCTTGCAAATTCAGTGAAATGAACGGGATCACAGTTTCAACTCCCAAAAACATTTCCCTGCCCCCCCCTCCCCCCCCCCCCACCAAACTGTTCAGGCAAAAGGAAGGCATACTTTCCTTCTCATTTCCTGGCTTCCACTGGGAATTGATGGTTAGGTAGTGAAAACTGAGTAAGCTCCTTTTCCCTGTTTGAAAAGAAATTCCTTTTTGGTACTTACGGTACTGAAAATGGCAGCATAGGAGACTGCTTTCTACTTCCCACTGTAGACTCCTTAGTGAAAATTAAAGCCACACAATAAACTAGCAATTCTCTTTCTTTCACAACCTTCAAATGGAGATATTTCAAAATACTTTTTTTTTTTCCCCTGGGTAAAAGATGTAGCTCTACATACAAAAAAGCAATATAGTCCTTTGTTATTGTAGCACATGCCTTTTAGTTACGCACTCACTGTATGGGCAGCCAACAGAACTATTTCCTAAGTAATTTAGAGGGTGAGTTAATAGCTTCGTTTTTTCTTCAAGGTATGTGTTGTACTGCAGAGATAGAAGGACGTATTATAGCTTTTTGTAAGCCTTTCTATCATGAAAAGCAGTGTTAGATAACTTTGCATTCCACTAAAGATATTGTTAAGGTTGTAATGAGAAGTGATGCCACACTTAATTGAGTGAATCCTGATATTAAAAAAAAAAAAAGAAGTAATTTTCTTTCCCCTTTCTCATCCTTAAAACAAATATTAAAATATTCAGCAAAATAATACATACACTCTTATAAGAAACTTCATAGGATTTGCATTTTACTAGCTCAATTTCATGCCCTTGAATAGCTTGGAAAATGAATTGATGAATATACTTAAATGCCAAACTTATCACTAGGCTTGTCAGTTTCTGAAAGAAGCACCTACAGCATATAAACTGGTATGATTGGAGAGATTTTCCAATTCACCTTGGATATGTCCTCTTATGTTGATACTTACATGAATAGCCAACAGCGCTTTTATGCGGATGATATATGACTTACATATAAAACTGTGCCAGCTATGTGTCTTCTACCTTCTATAAATGAAATATTAGGCAAGTCTTCAAGATGTTGCTTTTTTTCATTTGAACTTTCATAAAACTATTTTACTGACAACCGAAAGCGCAGTCACACTATAAAAGCAAACTTGCATTTATCGCAGATACAGAGGTTTTATCAGTTCAAGGTCATATTAAAAGGTAGCTCATCTTCTTTTATCATATTTCAGAGTGCATGAAGACTTATATGATCAAATGTTAATGAAGAATTACATTTGTAGCTAAAACGGTAGCAGTCATTATATAAGAAAATTTTTATCCAGAATGGTGCTGTTTTTCAGATGGGGTTATATATATGAAAATGAGAAACTGAAATTTCTCCCTATCTCCAAAATTTGATTTTTTGCCAGAACTCAGCTTCTTTTCCAAATCTTCTTAGTGTGAATAAAATATAGTTCAATACATTCCTATTTAATCCCTCAAATAAAATACTAATTAATCTAAAATTTCACAGAACTTCCAGTGCGCAAATTAAATTCTAACATTTCCTGAAACTTCTTAATAACTTCAGTTATCATTTATCTCCATGAGTTTAGGCAGTCATCTCAAAAATCTACTTTAGACTAATTTCTAAAACCATGGAGACATATATTGTCACCATGTGAGACTTTTGTATGCTAAAACCCTGAAACCTCTTTTACAGTGTTAAGATTAGCTCAATAGAAGTTCCATGTGGCAGACTAGAGTTATTTAAATAGGGAAGACGACATTAGGAAAGCATTTAGATCAAGTCATTCATGAGAGGAAGCAGCATGCTTCTATGCGGAGGTTTTTGAAATATGAACAATTATTGTGGCACCATATGCTTCAGAACATGCTCACTTTCTGGTCAGTTGAATAATGTTTTCTATATCAGGAAAAATCAGTGAATGAAAAGATAAACACATAACAAAAGGACTCCACTATGGGGGTTTCCCTCAAGAAGTTAAAAATGCTTGATATTTCACAAAGTGGTGGACTACATTGTTTAAAAAACAATTTTGTGTCAGGATGGGGTAGCAGAGGGAAAACTTGAAACATACAAACAAATTGGAAATAAAACTGATGCTACTGCTCACCAGGTTATCATCATCCTAAGTAGAGAATAATATAATTTATAGTCTTAGAAAAAGAATATATCTAGATATTGCCCCAACATAATGTTGTTGACATATTTCTGCTAGTTGTCTCTAATGAAGTGAAGATGTAACATAGGGGTTTTTTGATAAAAATAAGTAAAGAAAGAGGAGGTAATATTTACCTTGTTAATCTGATAATGCATTCTCCAAATACTCAGGACTTGCTTAGCCTCAGGCCATATTAATTTCCAAACAGAAATGAATATTTTCTAAGCAGAAAGGAGAATTTCCTGCTTGAAAATAAGTCAGCAAAAAGGATCCTACTCTTTACAAGTCAGACTCCTAAGCTGAACTTTATTTTTTTAAAGAAGTCCTGATGAAGTGAGTTTGTTTATTTTTCTTATCCTCTTCTACTATTTTGATTTCAGGAACATAATAAATTAAAAAATATGACTTTTTATTCAAAACGCATACATGGAAGAAAGGTTATCTGATTATTTTTACATCAAACTCACAGTGATTTTCCTTTCTTTTTGCCACAGGACTTTATGTTACCTGAACTTTTTCTACTTTATATCTTTTCATCATATATTAAAAGACCAAGAAGAAAATGGCAAGCCATAATATATGTTCCTGTCACAAATAGAGAAATTCATTGTAATTTAAGGTTAACTAAATTTCAAGTGATAATTACAGAGAAAGGTTAACATATCTGAACAGTCGAGAACTCCCAGCAGCACAACAACAACATAAGTATTTGATCTTTCCACAATAGTGTTCTGTAAGTCAGATAACATTTAAAAATATTTGAATTTTGAGAAGAAGTTATTACCACCAAAAACTTTACATGAAACTCTCTAGAAAAAGACCAGGTGCTTGAGGAATGTGAGAAGGTCATTGATGCAGCTCTTTGTAAATTGCAAGGACAGTCACTCACACTGGGACAAACTTGATTAACATGGACTTTGTCAAAATCAGATACAAACACAATTTTGAACTGTCAGTGGTAGTAAGTGATAAGATCTCAGATGATTAAACTGGAAAGCTCTACTTGTGTCCCTGATTCTTTTTTTTTACAAATTTTTTACTATATTCAAATGATTTCTAGTACAGAAACTTCTACTTATTTCTTTGATACAAGACCAAAAAATATACTTCACATTTTTCTTTCCTTGTTTAAAAAAAAAAAAAAAGGAATCAACATAAATTTCTATTTGTAATCTTTTTTGGTATTGTCTTTTTTTTTTTTCCAGTTAGACCTATTTATTTTGTTAAAAGTGCTTAATAATTACTCTTTAATTGTCCAAGGTGTGACATCTTTTGACATGTGTAAGATTTTGCAATGAATAATAATGCATATCTTCCTGAGAACATATAGGAATATATCTCTTTTGGTAGTTTTGTATTCCAGTAGTGGAGATTTTGAGACATGACTTTTTTTTTGCAAAATATTCTCTGCTTTATCTTTCCCAAAATTAGAGTAAGGACATCACCAGTTTCATCTTCCAAGTATTTTAACATCAGATGTTTATCTTGAGACAGCCTTTGAATGTGCTCAAGTTCTGTCACATCCAATCATCAGGTTTTATCATCAGGGCTTCAACACATCTGACATGGACCTTGATTTCCCAGGTGATGCTCAAGACACTACAAGATTTTAAATAAACAGAAAATAAGCTGCAACAGTATGTGAATGAGAAACCTATCTCCCTTGACAAAAACTCATGAATACTTCAGAGAACAGAAAGTGCAGGGTGTTATAATATTTTTCTTTCTCAAGCATAATTCTTTTAATAAAATGGCAGTTTGGAAAAGAGGTTTTTTCTCATTCTGCAATGGCATAGGGAAATATAAACTGAATTTCTGCAGGGGAGCATAAGCCACTTGCAATGCACTGGGCTATAATGAAGAAGCTTCATTTTCAATTCATCAGATGCCTTCATCCAAAGAAATCTTTTAACAAATTCAGTAAATATGCTGATTCATATTCAGTGCAGTAGTAATTCATATTTTAATAATAATTCATAGTGTTTATACTCATCAACAATGTAGGAATACATTTACTAGAGATGCCTCTGAAAAGATGAGCATGTTGTACAACTTGCAGGCACACAGGTTATCTTTCTGGCATCCTCCCATTTGGTTATATATTTTCTGAAAGAAAAGGGAAAGTGGGATATGTTCCCAGAGTTTTGCTTTATGTAAAGGTTGTTTTGAATGTTTTTCAGTGATTATCATCTAAATTTTCCTTTGTAAGGTTTATTTGACTTCATAATCTAAGGTCTATTTGGCTTCATTATGTAAGTAAGGGATGAATTTCCCATAAGCATTAACAATGTCTGCGCTTGCAAACACATGCGAGTAGGCACCTTGCAAGGCAAGGTACAGCAGACACTTCTATCATTAATATCTCAGTACAAAAACCCACACTGGAATATTCTACTTTAAATTAAAAACCAGTGGCATAAGAGTATTTTGATTTTGAAACACTAATGAAGAATTCTAAGCTTTCAGGTTGTTAAGTAACCTAAGTTTACGAGATTATTTTAATGTCTCTTACTCACACTTCCCTCCACAGTTATTAAACATAAGAAAAATGCATTGAACTAAAAATAAAACTCCATTTAAATGTTTCAAGTTTAAAAAAAAAAAAAAAGGCACCATTAGGTAAATGAAATTGTTTACAAAATTCCCCCAGCTGTTTCAATCTGTTTTTAAACTCCAAGACACAATGTTATGGATTAGATTCACAGAATAAGCTCAGACAAGGAACGTTCCCTTATTCTGAAACTTAGTGCTCCACTTAATTCTCAGCTTTCACCTGCAAAAGTCATACTTGGACAAAGACTCTCATGCAGAAAAATTACGGGCCTTTTTTATCTATGAAAGATTTTAAATAGATATTCATAATGTTTATTTTCTTACATACACTATTTAATGATAATATAAGCCTGGAGAAAAGGAGACTCAGAGTTGACTTCATCACTCTTTACAACTTCCAGAAAGGTGGCTGTAGTCAGGTGGGGGTTGGTCTCTTTCTCCAGGCAGCACTGAGAGAACCAGAGGACACAGCCTTAATCTGCATCAAGGGAAATATAGGTTGGATATTAGGAAAAAGTTTTTTACAGAAAGGGTGATAAAGTTCTTGAATGGTCTGCCCAGGGAGGTGGTAGAGTCACCATCCCTGGATGTGTTTAAAAAAAGACTGGATGTGGCACCCAGTGCCATGGTTTAGTTGAGGTATTAGGGCATGGGTTGGACTCTTTAAGGTCTCTTCCAACCTAGTCGTTTTGTGAATTCTGTGAATTCTGTGGAAGTATGGATCTAAGTAGATTATGAAGGAGTGAAGACTCCTACCAGTATGAAAGACCTCAGAAATGAAATGTTGATGAAATTAGGAACAAAAAGAACTTAAAAACAATTTACAGAGGATACAATGTTCTTATTTTTATGCATCTGATAATGTCTTTAACCAGACAAATACTTTTAATGAATGATATCCTGAAGTCATCAAACAGCATTCTATGAAAATACATCAAATTTTCATATAATGGTCAAAAAAAGAGACACACTAAGGAATTATTGACAAAAACTGTTAAAATTAGCAGAAATATTGAAACAAGACATAGAAACTGCATTATGTGGCCTCCATTTGAATATGTTAACAACAATGTGTATAGCTCATCTGAGTCAGGTACAGATGAAGAGTTAAGCAGTTAAAGATAGAACCATTTTAAGGGAATACTTAAATTAAAAACATTCTCCAGCATTCAGAGTGAGAGAAGATGTGATAAGCATAAGACCGTGTATGTCATTAAGAAACTGACCACTTACAATTGATCACTTTCTCCTCAACTGCAGAATTCTTCAAAGACATTGTCAGGCTGAAGATTCAAAATAGGAAGCGTCTCACAGAACACAGAGTTAAACTGTGAGTGGCATGACAAAGTCATTACAGAGTTCCAATATCCATATTCTCGGTGTTGAAAATTCTGCTGACTACACAATATAGAATATCAATCCAGACAGGGTTATTGCATGGAAATATAAAAACAAATATTGTTTTCTCAAGAGGCTCAGAGTAGGATCTCACTGTAAACTCACTAATATCCTCATTAAAAAAAAAAAAAAGAAAAAAAAGAAAAAATTGCTTCTCCTCCCCTCCCCCGATATTCTTTCTTAGTCCTTAAATATTGGACTGGTACTCTTGGGCTGGGTTAATCTTGTATCTAACCCAGTTCATTCATTTTTACATCTCATGGAAATTAAAATCAAGAAAAATCATTTACTTAATTTTATGGTTTGCATTTGACAAAAGAAGATGAGCTGGACTTCTACATTCTGCCTAATTTTATAAAATGTTTTTCTTTAGTGGTCGCTTAAAGGAGAAAAGTGAATAAAAAGTAAATTATATAATTTTTCCTAGTAGGTGTTTTCTTCAAATTTTCTTCTATGAAATGCAGAAAGCAATTTATGAACTGTGCTAGATATGCATTTGGTTTTGCCTGTCTACACAGAGTACCTGGACAAGTGGAGATTTTCTGGGAAGTATAGAAGTAACAAAGACAATCCGATTGCCAAAGTTTCAGGATGTTTCTTAATCATAGATGTATTGAGCTATAGGAGGGCAAAAGAATTTGTTATATTGTTTTTCCTGCCCTGTAATTATTCTGTCTGATTTACTGGAAAATGAGGGAATTTCCCTGGGTATTTAAAATTTGTTTATTTTTTACAGACAAAAAAAAAGAAATCTAAGTACATGAATCTGCTATGATCCATCAACATTGTCTGTAGAGATTTCCTAAAATTAGCAGCTTTGAAAATTTTCCACTTTTTTCCTGTTATTCATAACTAATTAGTTTTAAATTATTTCAGTTATATTTTAAAAATATTTTAGTTATACATCTAATTAAGACAATATTCTAAACACATGGTAGCATAAGTGGCAGCACAAGTGGAATGTCTATGCAATTTTAATTTATCCACATCTTTAAATACTTAATTTTAGGTTTGGTTTTGTTTTTTTTTTTTTTCTTTATTATCATCGATTTCATTCTAGTAACATAGAAAAAAGTAATTTTTTTTCAAGACTCTTCTCAAGTACATTCATCGATAACCTAATATTCTTGAAAACAGACAAGTAAATGATGTACTAAATTTAGTCTAGCAAAAGGGCTTATCTCTTGGCTAATCTCCAAAATAACCCAAAATAACCCAGAGCTCTGGGGGAAAAGCTGGGCCTTACTGTCCTTGTCCAGTACACCCAGAGCTTCTTCCCACCCCTGCTCAAGGCCCAGGACTCCATTCCAGCCCAGCCACCCATCCCTTCCAGAAGGAATATCTTAGGAAAGTTGGTCTTGGTCTCCAGTCCCATCACCTCTTTCCCCTGGCTGGCCTCAGGCCCTGGATCATCACTTGCTGCGCCTGGGGACATCAATGCCCCTTTTCCCAGAAGCCAGCTCTGCCTGCTGTTGGTTTCATTTTTAAGGTGTGGTTTTAACAACTGGGATTAGCTCAAAGAATGAGAGCATGGTGCTATAGTGTCATCATTGTCAGGTGGACTTTTTTTTTTTTTGCAGTGATTAATTAGCCCAGTATTATACAAGACTAAAATGAAGCAAGTATTTTCTTATGGCATTCTTAGAATGGTTTTCACGTCATATTCAATGGAAAGGAAAAAGCTCTAAGTAATAAAGTTTCATAAAATATAGTCTCTTTTTCAAAATTTTGGGTAATATTTCAAATTAATGATTGAAACATTGAAATATCATGTTGGTTTTTGTTATATTGGTAGACAGGCTAATCCAAATGCATATCTATATTGTTTTTTCAACTACAAAAGTCTCAGAGAATCAACACCAGCACCTAAAATATATCATTACAGACTTAATCATTCCCACTTTGAAAACAAAAGAAAAATATTTTTCAACATAGTCATATATCTAGCTTGTCAATTGTACAATATTTTTAAAAATTTATCTTATTTAATATTTGCATATGTAGAGAGTAGAGGATCTAATCCAAAGCCATCAGAATTGTTTACTCAGGACTATCAATAGTTTTGAAGGTATTTTTCCCAAAATTAGAATGCGCTTGCAGAAAACTGCTTCTTGGTTTCCATAAGACTTTATCAAGTGGAGTAAATTGGTTTTGAAAAAATGAGGTGGTATAAAGTTCATGGCTGTCAGGGTCTCTAGCTGATCAGAGTGACCCCGAGAAAAGTTCGAAAGTCTCCCTTCCCAGCCCGGCACCTGAAGAAGGAGTCAGGGCTCTTCATTTCTCGGTCTCAAGGTTGTCTGTTGTATCTTATCTATAAAATAGATAAGATACAATAGACTTTCTCCTCTCCTGCCAAGGTCCGCTCAACAAGACAGTCAGAGGCACTCTGCCTGCCTCTGGGGTGGTGTTATCTTGTTATACTAAAAACTATGTGTACAGTATTTACAATTACTTTCCAATTCCTACCATCTATGCTAGACAGTGAGCTTCTATTCTAAACCAATCTAAAAGTGCCAACATTGCAGCAGAAGATGAAGGTAGAGAAGAAGAAGAAGAAAGGCTAGACACCCCCAAATCCCTCCATCTTGTCCCTAAAAACTCCTGTGTCGCTATGGAACTTGAAAGAACACAGGCGCAAACCACTGCTCTCAAGGTGAAGAGCAGAAGGGGAAGTTTAATTTCTGACTCCAACATTTACAGTTTTCCAGAAGTGACAGTGGATTTGAGGGTGACAGTGTCACCCTCACAGTGTCACTCCAATGGCACTGGAAAAACCAACAGTCCATCAAATTTCTCCTCCTCCATAAAAGAATGCAAAACAATGCGTTATTTACAGAAAGTGTGTGAGAAAGTTCTCTACAAGAATGTCAGCATCAGAAGGCTTAGAAAATCTTAAAAATCAGGGCGACATCCCTATACTAAAAATCCCAAAATCTATATTTACACCCTGTAATAACTTTATTATTACACTATTTTAACTACTGTGGCTTTTAGATCTTCATGTAAAGGTGGCAATTTGCTCCACGGTTCATAATCTAAGCCACTGGTGTTCTGGGCTGTGTGCCAGGGTCTCTGAGCCCCCTGGCAGGGGTCCCAGAAACTTCGGACTCCCAAAGGGATGTCCTGAGTTCTGACATGTGGCCACATATCTGAAATCTGATCTCTAACAGTCATAAACTAACAAGGTTTATTAGCTGACCAAAATGCATTTTACTTTTATGGATTTTTTAGACTAACAAAAATCTTTTAGGATACAATATCATTGTAACTAGAAGCCTAGTGACTGATTTTCTTAATGTTTTATATTATTAACTTGAAGCATCTCTGATTGAATTGAAAATGATTTGGCCAAAATCTGTCTAGAAACTTATAAATGTAGGGCTTAAATGGCACTTTATAATACCAAGAGAAATGCAAGCATTTATTAATCTAAAAGATAATGCTGAGTATTACTGAATGTTGCTGTCAGAAGACAATCAACCTAATGGAACATTCTTGTTGAAATAGCAAATTGCTACATGACTGAAATATTTACAAAGAATGGTTAAATTCTTACAGTTGAATCATAGTGTAGATATCACTGCTAAATCATGAAAAAATGTTGGTAAAAACAGCCATTCAGATTTGTCAAGTAAATAGATTGACTGTTACTTCTAAAAATTACTTCTTTTCAAGCCTTGTGAAGCCATATTTTAGGGGAGGATTTCTTTCTCCTAATTGGTGCATAGAAAAACCAAAAACATTTTACACAGCATCTATCAACTCATTCAATGCCTGATGAATTATCAACTCATTAGCATTAAAATAACAAACAATTATACTTCCATGGAGAGTACTTGCAGTGCAATCGGCAATGACCGGTTTCTGCAGCAGCTACCCCAAGATCCCAATCTGCCCAGTTGGTGGCACCAGGGTCATGCAGACCTTTGAGACTGCAGCTCCACTCCAGTTCTTGTCACACACATTTACAAATGGAAACAACTATGTCCAGGAGCTGCTCCAGACCTACAGTCTCCCCTGAGACTGAGGTCTTCCCTGAAGCTGAGACTCAGGCTTACATTCCTGAGGTAGCAGCTCTGCCCTATGGTCTCTGCTGTATCTGACTTGCAGAGCCTTCATCTTCCCTCATCATTTCCCTCCAGACTTCTGGTCTCCCCCATAGCTGGAATTCAGACCTCTTGTGCCAGCTGCTACTGCTTGAAATTTGGTTATGAATGACACATGCATACATACACACACATAAAATTAAGGTAATGCAAAGAAAAAATACACACACCCCAGTGTCTCCTGGTATCAGCACCCAGCTCCTGGCTTAGGCACTCAGCACAGTGGCAGAGTGGGTGCTCACCCCTCTCACATAGGCATGGCAAACAGGAAGGTCTTCACATGAAACCCTCCTGATGGAGTTTATTTAAAAGAGCTTATTTTTTGTTAAGGAGAGGTTGCACTGTTGGTACAGACACAGCTGGGCACAAGGCCTGTCCACCCAAACTTCACACCTCACCAGCCTCTTTATTTTCTTTCTCCTGCTTCTCCACTTTTATCCCTCCTTTTACTACATTTGCCTCTATAATATCCCTAGAAACATTCCATTCGTTTTGCACAGTCCCAAAATACTTTTTGCCAACCTCACCTAGCATGCCCTGTACTCTGCTAGACAACAGTCTAAATCATGAAAGAGATTTTAGGGAAGAATTTTTCTGACCCTTCCAAGCAGGTTTCACAGTTGGGCCCAGGACTGGTTTTTTCCCCCTTTGACAGCTGCAGGAGTGGCCAAGTCATGGTGGAATGTTTCCACGACTCATGTTATTGGAGGTCCTCCTCTGTCTTGACTTTTCCATACCTTTGTGGTTATGGTGAATAGGCTTATAGTATATAACCTAGGAGCAGCCTAGGAGAATGCAGTTTTTGAATCACAGGTCTTGACTATCTCAAAATTTCTTAAATCAATTCTTCTTGTTTCAGCACTTACCTGGGGTATTGGTAATCACCGTGGGGGATGGGGTGCTTTCCCAGACTGGCTGAGGATGTCCAGATGGATAGACTCTGGAAAAACACCAATGTCCAGATGGATAGACCCCGGTAAAACACCAATGTCAGTCCTGACTAAATCAGCATCTGCCTATCACTTCCTAGCAAAACCACAGACCACTCAGTCCACCAGAACAGGATCTTACCTGCCTAAGCTAAGCACTTCATGTCAGCTAAACTGTCAGTACTGTAGAAAGTACAATTTAGAACAAGTGCCCAGGTATCCTGTTGGAGAGAATGGGACAGGGAGACTCCTTTGATGGCATCAAGTGTAGGCTTTTCTACCTGAGGTAGTTTCTGGTTGCTGAATGTAGTTTATTATTCTACTGCACAGCATTGAAGGTAATAAGAGATTGCAGACTACTTCCTCATTTAAATATTTTTTATGAATGCTCTTCTACCTGTAGATGAAAAAGTATGCTTTTCCTACCTTTCACAGACCTTGATCATATCTCTTTCCATCGTGCATGGTTTTTTTTTTTTTTTTTTAAAGTTTTCTTTTTTTTTGGTAAATATTTAATCTATTTTATATAAACACTTTTTTTGTTGAACGCAATTAACTGTATTCTTAAAGCTTGGAAAAATATGACTTCTCTGAATAAAGACATTTGCATAAAGATATTTAGAATATTTGCTAAAATAACATTGTTGTTTCAAGCACTGTCGTGGGCCTGGTGATCATTAAATCAGAAGAAATGAAATTATAAAATAAAAGCAGTCCAGGTTATTAAATTTTGAACTTAAATGGCCAGGAATGAGTGTTTGCAGAAAGGCATGGAAAGTATGTTAGAAAGTAATTGCAGGTCTTAAAAGTCTCAGTATAAATAATGATGAAAAAGAGTTTTAATCTGAAGAAACACTTCTACCATGTAATGAAAGAAAAGTATTGTGATATTTGCTCCATGCCATTTCTGACTGGAAAGTAAATTCTTTGCACTGATATTTCAAAGTATCTGCTGGGGTTTTGATCAGTCAAGAAAATTGATATGATATTGGATAATTGGAGTGTGAACATAGGTCTAGGCCCACAGTGGGATGTCTTTATCCCATTGTGTGACTATACTCAGAAAAGTCAGCTTAATACAGATATCAAACAGCAGGAACAATAAGCAGGTTTTTCTTCTAAGAAACATAAAGAAGAAAAAGCAAATAATATTTTCTGTAATATTGCCATATTTCAAGTGTGTCATACAGTTAATAAAATAATTTAAAAAAAATAGAGAAAACATCCTCTTCCATTTTCCTTATTCAAATGTGCAAATTAGTTCTATGACACAAAAAGTATCCTAATTCTTTGAAATAAATGAAGAAGAAGGAAGAAATAGAAAAATATGAAAACACAAATTCTGTGGGCAGTAACAGGAGTATAAATGTGCTAACCTTTACTGAAATCAAATGTTCTATAGAGTATTTGTATTAGGGGGGATAAGGACAAATTGGACGGGAGAACTTTACAAAATTGCTATGTTTTACTTTCAGACTTAAACAGGTTTCCGTGAGGTTTAAACCTCTGAGAGTCGGAAAATAGTAGTTTTAATTTTCAAAATACTAAAACCCCACCTTAAATCATTAAAAAAATTATCTCTCTTTTATTTCTCCCCAATTTCCCCCACTTTTTGCCCCTTCTTTTTTTGCATATTCTAAAAGCAAGATCGACTTATTTTAATAAATAGCAAATCTTCCTGATTTGATGTACTAGTTATGTCACAGCCAGCTTGGTCAAGCTGTGTTAAGGTACACAGACAAGAGATTCACATTAGCTTTTAGCCACGGAATGAAGATAAATGACTTGGTGCATTTGAGAAGGAATGTCCTGTGGGACGTGAACGTGAAATGCACTGGTAATGAGCATAGCTAGGGCCTGTGGTCAATACAAAAAATGATGAAAAATAAATCTTCATGCTGGCTTTCTTAAGGACACAAGATATAGGCTGTGCAATATCAGACCAACTGAAAATGAAGAATTCTCTGGAATGTGAACTGTCTAAAGCTATTCTTTTCAGGCAAGACCAAAAATCATGATGCTATACCCTCCCATAAGTGAATAATAAATCGAGCATAATTAAATAATCAATATAACTGGAAAAAAATCCATTATTGTTTTTGCATGAGATGGTGATATAGCAAATTCTGCCAAGATGTAATGTGCTGAAACACAGGTTCTTTGTTGCAATCAGAGAATGATCTTTGTTCATAATGTCTTTATACCTGTGTCTATTGAGAATTGCTGAGTGAGAATAGGAAAATAAAGACCAAATTTGCCTTTCTGATAGAATCTCCACACAGCTTTAGTTTTGTTGCTGTGCTCTTTTGTGGAGTTTTGTTAGAATATGTGTTGGAATTAATGATCTTGAAAGGAAATGTTATACAACATGAATTACGATTGTGTGTATAAAACTACCCTATGCAGAATGACTTTCAAGATGTCATAGACCTTGAAAATATTTTTCAGAAATTAATACTCTACCTTTTATCCATGAATCCTGGACAGCCTCCTGCAATTCCTGAATTATTCTTCCTCAATTAATAGAAGTGGTTTTAGTTTACATTAGTCTAACTCATGATACACTACAAGCAGCACTGCTCAGTAAGGTCTTGTATTTATATTATCATAGAGAAATAGATAAATAGAATATTTAAAATAATTACTTGCTAAAAAAAAAGGCTGAATAAATTGTGAAGTAACCTCTTTTTCTATACAAGAGCAAATAACTTGAATGCAGCTCTTAGAAAAATTAATTTAATTATGGTTTTCCTTTAAGTAAATTTTTAATTAAGTGCATTCAATGATATATCTACAGTATATCTTGCACAGTATCACATAAAATATCATTTCATATGACAGGGAATTTCATATATGTTCTAGGTTTTTACCTTCATACTGTCTTTAAAGTCTTGTTTTTCCACTCTGTCAATTTTTTTAGTCTTTCTTTGAATATTCATTTTTAAAACATATTTGTTCAGATTGAACTATGTCACCTGGAAAGACCTGTCAGATAAACCAACAGCTATTTCTTTTCCTGATATAGCCAAGATTCTACAAATGGAAAGTATTGGCACAGCTTCTAGAAAAGTTATTGTAGGTCATGGTTCACAAACAGTGTGGTTGCCAGAAAAAGGTTTGGATTAGATTTGGATTCTAAAGAAGCGTTTTAGAAGCTTTCTAGAAGAGAAGAACCTCACAGTGATCTACAGTATTTGACTGATCAATTTCATTTTAGATACATATGATATTGTATCTACGAAACTGTACCAAATTTTTTCTCACTCAAATTAATTATTTTCTATTCCTGGTTTATTTCATATGGGTATAATTCTTGACCAAAGTATTTATTTTCTGCTTTCTTTCCTAAAACACTACGTAGAAAAAAAGTAAAACAAAACAAGCCTTAACCTTGGGCAAAGTGTGCAGGAAAGTTCTCAAAACCAGAAATTTCATCTGCTATATATTTTTCTAAACTCTTTGGCAAAATATATTATTAGTAGAAAAATTGTCACTCTTGTCATTTTTATCAGTCAAAGAAAGTGACATGCCATCCTTCATTGGGAGAGAAAGTTGAAATTTAGCCTTCATTCCAATCAGGTGTGCTTTTACTGCTTTATTTCTACTCTTGTGTTCCTCTGCAATATTTGCCCTTTTCAACCTTTGGTCATGAGACTTCTCTCTGTGACTGCAAGTTTTCCTAGATAAAGAATAATGCCATAAAATCATAACTCTAATTTGTGTTTCCTTAAGCTAGTCTAAGCTAAAATCACCCTTCCAGAGCTAGATTTTTGAACATTTGATATGCCCCTCATAAATAACATTTCCACATCCCAGTGCTGGCAATGCAGAGACTGACATCTGAAATTTCAATTTTCCATGCTATCAGCTCCGTACTCTTTCATCTTTAACCATATTAATTTACAGTATGTTTGTCCAAAATTTGGCAGTAGACTGGTGCACCAGGTTCAGCAACTTACTGAATACTTGCAGTTTGTTGATATTCAAATTACTGTCTCTGGCAGATTAATAACTGCAGGTAAGCATGACAGTAGTATTTCTATAATCTTCAACTGATATACTGTATTAAAAAAATGGTATTTTTTCTTTTCTCATTGCAACTGTCCAGGCAGTAGGACTGTTTGTTCACTTTTGAAACTTGCATTTTTCTCTATTCTATCCAATTCAGTGACACAATTTAAAATATAAAACTTTCTCATTTTGTTTTCTATGAAGTGACCTGAAAAACATTTGAATACGTAGGTACTTAAGGACATGCTACAAAGAGATAATAGACTTAATTCAATAGCCACTCTAAATCAAATGAAGCCATGTTTTTGCAGCATACAAATCACTGCAGATGAGTTTAGAAAAGTTGTTCTGAATGTCTTGGAGAGAAAATATTGAAATCCTTACATTTTGGTTTCCTGATCTTTTTCAGTTGAAATACACTTCTGTGTTTAAAAGGAACTGCACAGTAGTGTTACTTGTATAAATCTTTGGGATTCAGCTGAGGGAATGGTATTGCAAAATAGTTACTTTACCCGGCCTGCAGAATTCCATTCCCTTTTTCCCTAAGGTACAAGCTGCTCCTGTTTTACAAAGTTTACTTTTGTTCTTTGGGGAAATTTTGGAAGGATGACAATGAAAACAGTAAAAACACAGGGCAATATTGCTGCTAAAGCATGAACAATACGGTGGACACATCCCACACCACCCTGAAATATTGGCAGCTATAAAGAGTGATGGAAGAACAACTGGTATTCCAGCTAGAGATCTTTCCCCAGGTGGGTATCATAAGTGGCACATAAAATGGAATGCACTTCATTATTTTATTCTGCAGGGTAATGACAGACCATGTCCTAAGAATGACAATGGCATGTAGCAGTACCAATGTATAGGAATGTTGTCTTTTTAATAAATGTTGTCTTTTTAATAATTTTCTCTATGTATTTGGGGATACAGATCAAGAGATAGCTTATTGGAGGCTGAGAGTTCAAATTTTAACAATGTCATGGAAGGGGCTCTCCAATGACTCTTCAGCTCAGGGAAAATGAAAAGTTAGCAAACTGAAAACACAAGAGAAACATTAAAATTTTATTTTTAAAATAATTTATTGCCATTTTTTGTTATTTTTTAATTATTATTTAAATTATTTAAGATCACAGTTCAGAGAAAAGAAAAAGAAAAAATACCTTCATATGAATAATCTGGAATTTTGCATTGCATAACACAAAGTACTGTAAGCCTATCCAAAAAGAACCTAGACTTGTTCAGCCAAAAGCATCTCACAAGCAAACAAATTTAAAGTTAAATGGGGAAATTAAATTCTGAATTTTGCTTGTTTGTGTACATTTTTTTCCTGTATGAAAAGAATTTATATATAAAACCACTGGTAGGTTTATTCCTTTGGGGTCATATCAAGGGAAATTTTCTTCCTGCAGTAATGATATACTGCAAAATACAATCTCCTTGGTCAAATTTCATTATAAGTTTAAGAAAGCACAAAATCTATCCCAATTATTATTCTATGATTTAGTATTGGTAACAATTGGAATCACTATTAACCACATGTAATTTAAAAATTGTTCTTCAAAGCAAGAGTTGCAAGATAAATACAACTTAATTGAAAAATGTCTTAAAAATATGTCAGTGATGAATTTTAATCATCAAAGTGAACAACTCTTTGGTTTAAAATTGCTGAGAAGTCAACACATTTTATTTCGGAGGGATAGGTAAGAGAAATGTGACCGCATAACTGTTATAGCAAAATGAGCTGTGAAGTTTAAATTCTCATAGGAATTAATGTATTTAATATGTAGTCGAAATAAATGAAAAAATTGAAAATTATGCCACCATAGGTTGGAAAAATCAGGAGGTTAACATAATATGCAAATAGATTTTAATCTATTTTTCTATCTTAATTTTAAATTGTTATGGAAAAATATTTAATAGGGTTTTTTAAGTCACTATCTGAATTTCTAGTATTCCTATCAATGCATTAGGCTGAGATCAGATGGGAAAAGTAGATGGAGTCATGAAAGAGACTGACTATGCAAGCTATCACCTAATATTATACTACACTCATAAAACTGTATAATATGATCTACCTTGTTCTTCAGGGTCTTTAGAGGCTGAAGGATGAAATTCCTTGAGCACGCTGATTAGATACTGCAATCATTCCGATAATGTCTTTATCCAAAGGTGCCAGGTGAAAATGAGATCTGGTTTGTAAATTTTGCAGCTGAAATGACATGCTACAAATAACATTTTGCAACTAACCACAATCTATAATAGAGTTTGTATTTTCTTCTATCTGACAGAATTTTATAAATATATAGATATATATGCACATATATATATATATTTATATTCCCATATATGTACTACATATATACACCTATAATTTTCATTTTACCAGTATGGCCAGAACTGACATGCAGAAAAGAAGGAAAAAAATTCCTTTACAAAGGCCTTTATGATTTCTATTTCTCTTACTGTTCTCTTAATTAAAATAAAGCTTGTATCTCAAACCACGGATATTAGTTGTTGGATTTGTTTTTCTCCTCCCAGTTTTTTTTTTTTTTTGTGTGGGGTGGAGTGAGTGAGTATTTGTGTGGTACTTACCTGCCAGCTGGGGTTAAACCATGAGAAATTCTTATATTTTGAAGACTCAACCTTCTGCAGAGAATCCCTATAATCAAATATTTCTCAACATTCTCCCCTGTATGGGAAGCTGTACTCAAAAATAGGATGAGCACTTGAGGGGAACAGTAGAGGCTGCCTTGACTAAATGAAGTTTGAAGTGGAAGCAGGTGTTAAAGGAAGTAATTTTATGAAAGCTTCAGCTTTGATAGATTTTTAACCACTGAGTGTTGTTAATCTTGAACACCTATGGAGTCCTTAACCTCTAAACCAGGCCTACTCTATTATCAGGACTTGACTTGTATCTACTGTGTTGACTTTGGAAATATTCAGTTGATATACTTGAAGCTATGAAGGATTCTGTATCCCTTAAACTCACTTTTTCAGATGGAGAAAAGGTATTTCTTTCATGTTCAGAGAATATTTTATACTTATCATGTCTGGGCATGCTGTAAACATAATTCAAAACTTATGGTCTCATCATCTTTATTCAACTCCAACTCTTCAGGGGGAAAGAAATATGTTTAAACAGTATCAATGTATCCCAAAAATTCAAACAAAATAGTTTAAATTCCACAAATTTTGAAATTTTTGAATTCCCAAGTCCCCTAGAGTTTTGTTCCCTATACTTTAAAGCTCATAAACTAGAATTTGTTGTTGGTTCTACTAGTGTAAATGATTTTATGGTCTTTAGTTTAAATTTCATTGCCCAGCACAACTTTTTGTTCCTAGAATTGGAAGGCCATTATTACTGCTGTTTGAGTCTTCTATGTGAAATAGAAACACATTTCAGCAGACTGGTTTCTCCATGTCTTGATTGACCCATCAGGTCTTAAAATTCTTTCTACGTGTTTTCCCTTTGCCAAAAGATTTATACTTTTTACCTTCAGTAATTCTTTTTGCAGAAATAGATCTACTTGCTCTGTCTTCCCTCAGAAATAGCTCACAGGTTTGTGATAAAAACCTCTCTTGGAAAGTGAAAATTGTGATTTTTAGGTCCCTTCAGTCTGAGAGCAACCTGGTTACAAAACCCTAAGGAACATTTTGTTTGCTGTTATGTTAATAATCACTTTTTATAGTCAGGCATCTGATATTTACTATGTCTATATTTAAGGATCTTATAATGGATTTTATGCCATATTCTTCCACTATGTATGTGTTCTTTAGATATAGGCTCAAAAGAAGATAATACTACAAAGATAGTTTGGAAAATATACTCTAAGTAAACTACTTTGTTATAATTTGCAAATATAATCAGAACACTTTTAAGCAAGAGCAAAATTTGCATTAAAATATTTTCTTTATGTTTTTTCCAATGCTAAAGGTTATGTAGATTAAGAAATATATATTTTTCAAGTAGTGATTATAACTAATTTATATATGATGCATTAAAAATATTATCATTCTGTGTTCTATTTAATAGGATTACTTTTATAACACTTATTTAAGAGTATCTGTTACCCAAGATGGAGTTAACAAAAAGCATGGGATAAAGTGAGAAGCATTTTCATTTCTAAAGGTATTTACCAAAGTTTTTAAAGTGTCTGATGTAAATCATTTGGAAATTCATTTCCATTTCTTGACTGAATTTTTCTTATTTTTCCTTATTTGAAACCAAGTATTTTATATGCTTAAAGATTTATGGACTTTTTAATATTATTAATATCAGTATCCATTTATTGGTTGCATATTAAAAATTAAATTAGAAAGATACATACTTTCAGACATAGAAAATGGTAGAAGATTATCTTTCGCACAATTTGCAAGGGGCCGAATGCAGTTCAATTTGCACTGGATCAGAATATGTTAAGTGGGCTTATGACTTGAGAGAGGAGCAATATCAGTATAGTTAAAGAATACACAAACTTGCCTCTCCTTTTTAAATATACATCCTATTTACCTGAGAGTAACTTTCTTTCTGAGGGAGGAATTAATCATTGACTAAAGAGGAATCATTTTTGCCTGACAGAGGTTATTGGAACATACAGCTATTGAGTTCCAACTTCCATTTGACTGGCTTCAAATAAAAATTGTAAAATATTATTATGATGTATTTTAAGATTATCATTAGTTAGTGTTATACTACTTCATTCCATGTTATCAGAGCTGCATGACTGCTGAAAATTAATGCATATAATATTTTCAGTAGTGTTATAAGACATGTAGGTCAGATCCATGTCTTATGGAAAGATAATTCTTATCTTTCCCTGCTTCTAAATATGGAGGATGTTTTCTCCATCTAATAGTTTAAACTTAAAGAAAAATCTTGTTGTACATCTGAAACAAACAAGCTTTTCCTTTGATAAAGAAAAGCTGTAGCATACTGTTTGCTGTCACAAAATGAAACACAACAAGATGATTGTAAACTACCAAAGAATAATTTTATATTTACCTTAAAATATTTTCAGATTCTTTTTACAAAATGCATCATTTATTTCTATTACCCATTACCTTAATAAGTAAAGCCCAGGCTCACTATAAGTAACTTTGTCAAAATCCTACTGGATATTTTTTCCCTTCTTGCAAATTCATACAAGTATCCTAGCAATTTTTTTTGTCATGGAGTGTGAACAACAAATGAATACCCACAAGAAATGCTCTCAGAAGCAGAGTATGGGAATGGCAGAAAAATAATGAATCAAAAAAAAATTTTGTGTCATAAAATTTTTCATATGTAAGTGAGCTATAAGATTTTAGAGCAAGCTCAGGTAGGCTAGATATTTTACATATTGAGACTAGGGCCTAAATTACGGAGTCATAGAATTTGTGAGGTTGAAATGGAACACTAGTGGAGACATCTGGTTAAATAGGATGATGTTCAGATTGTTCTTCAATATCTCTAGTGAGTTTACAACCCCTCTGGGCAACCAGTTCTAGTGCATGGCCACATGCACTTTAAGGAAGTGACTCTTTATATTCAGGTAAAAATTTCTGTGCATCAATTTCTGCCCATTGCCTCTTATCTTATTGTTTGGCACCACCATTACTTGGCAAAGGTCTGATTTCTTCAGTTTTGTGCTTTAAATGAGTAGGTGAAGCTTCTGTTTAAACAGATATCATCAATTAATTTATACAACAGCCTATAAAAGTAAATTCCCTCTAGACTTGCTCTTTGCCTTCTTCCACGGTAAAATGTCCCCAAAATCCTTCTCTGTAAGTTTCCTTGTTGAAGTTTCTTGCCTGAAGAACTAATCTTCTTTATTTTTCCCCTTTGTGACCTATAACTCCTTTTCCTCTTCTCTTTTGTTTATAAACCTGCTGCTTTGTCATGAAAAGGACAATATGAAATTTACCAAGAATTACACTGTTTATTGTATTTTCACTTTTTTTTTTTGCTAAACGAGGTTGCTTCAAGCTTTTGAATACTTTCCTCTGTATGCTCAAGAAACTGATAGATTTAACAGCTTGTAGTCATACAGCAGAAAACATAACAAGCCAACAGATGAACAAAACCTTAATTGCTGCATATATATAATTTGGCAAAATGAGCAGCAACATGTATCATTTAGTTACAAGAATTTTTTTCTACTTTTAGAGTGAACATATTTTATAAACACCAATTAGCAACTGTATAAAATATATTTATTCCCAAGACTTATAAAAGATTACCTTCTGAGGTCCTGAGTGATGTACTTCAATTATGTAATAATATTTTTTTCTGCTACAGCTTACCCCCTTCCTCCATCCTATTAATTCAGTCAAGTTTCCAGCAAAGTGCACTGAGGAAAGAATTCTTCCTTGAGATTAAAATTAGTTATGAATTAATGATGAAACTCTCAAATATTTTGGAGAGATCAGCTTCCTAAATCTTGGAATTAAATATAACCTTTCATGGTGTTTTCTTCTTTTCTAAAATGAAGCATGTCCTTAAAACTAGAAATTATTCTTGATCAATTCTATTGACCATATTTTTGATGATTTTTATTAGGTTTTCTCTCTCTCATTTATCCATTTGCATAGAGAATTAAAATTTCAGAAGAAAAAGACTGATGATTAAGTGTGAATGTCAAGGTTAAGATGCAAACCTTTTTTCGTCTTGCATTTGAATAAATTTTCTTTAACAACTGCTATTTGAAACTGTCTATAATGTACCAGAGAATAGAAATAACACAATGTCCTGTTTTCCTAAGCATATAGCAGAAATTTACTCTGACTTTCATATGGAGAGCAAAGGTTTCCTAACATATCCTAGGAGGTTCTCATGACCATATGACATACACTCTGTGTAAACAATTCTCTAAAAACATTTGAATTTTGAAAAATCGTTGGACACTACAAAAAATGAACAAGTTGGACACTCATTTAATGGTATTGGATTTGGGTGGCAAGGTTTTTGCAGTGGAGGACCTTCACGAGGTGGCTTCTCTGTGGCTTCTTGCCCTGTGTCTGACAGAGCCAATCCCAACTGGCTCTAAGATGTACTTTCTACTTGCCAAGGCCAAGCTCACCAGCAATAGTGGGAGCTCCTCTGGTATAATGTAGTTATGAAGGAGGTAAAAATGCTGCACAACACAAACAGGGAGAAATTAGTTATATATGAGAGAAACAGCCCAGCCTACAACGAGGCCAAGTGCCAGAGCAAAGGCCCCCCTGCAGCCCATCCTGCAGACAGCCCATGGTGAGGCAGCTGTGCCCCTGCAGCCCATCCTGCAGACAGCCCATGGTGAGGCAGCTGTGCCCCTGCAGCCCATGGAGGTCCACAGTTGAGCAGAGATTTGCTGCAGATTGTGTAGGACCCCACGCTGGAGCTGGTGGACACCCAAAGGAGGCTGGAACCCCATGGGAAGCCCACACTGGCATAAGAAATACCTAAAATCTAAAGCATGCACCACTAGAATCCTGAAAGATATAAGATGCAACTTCATAGGACAAATTCTGGGTCCTGAAACCAAAGTTCTATTCAATTGTATATCACCAAATACCAACGGTGCATATGACAGTGCCTAAGCACCTAAATATGGTGGCAAACTGACAATTTCTGTGGCTCCTAGAAAAACGTGAAAATCCTGCAATTATTATTTTTTTTATTTTTTATTAAACAGAGCAGAGGTAATATTTTTAAGAGACAGTAACTATATGCTTCACGTGACCTGGGGGAAGAGTATCTGTTACACAAGAGTAGATTGCAGATCTTCCATCACTATCTACTTGCTCCATCACCCTGAAGTAACAGTCTCCATCTTTGTTCTTCAACATTTGTGAGCAGTGAGCTCTGAGCTAAATTGTGAGCTCTGTCTAAACAAAATTCAGTGCCAAGGACAGCAGATTTGCTATTATTACTTGAGAAAAAGACTTTGCTTGCATATAGCATTGCAATGCTTTTTGTATGGGGGAAGACAAATTAAATTATAATAGAGTACAACTGCTAACGGCGAATTTCCTTGCATGTTAGTTTCTGAAATGCAAATTTTGGTTATAATTGACAACAGCATAACTACTCAACTCTTGTTCTGTCTTTAGCAGAGATTCAGATTGTGCTTTTTTTTTTTTTTTTTCAAATTGCCTGGAAAGATACTCCTTCATCCTTTGCTACATATGCTGCATGAATTCCTGGCACAAAATTAATGAGTAATTTTTAATGTCAGCTAGAGACAAGAGGCTATGAAGTCAAGTGGAATCCTGTGAAGACAAATCTCATGATGCTCTGGCAACTCTTAGAAGTCCTGTCTTTCTTGAATCCTCGAATAAATATTAGTGATTAAAAAGTTAGTCATGGCATCCCTTTATTACAAAACCCATATGCACACACACATTTAATTTGCACTCAAAAATGTCAAATTGTTCTTTAATGTATCAGTTTTCCAATTTGTTTCTTATCAAAGTTGTATAAATTGCACAAAGTTGTATTAAGACAAATGTTGAAAATATAAATTTTATACACAGGATTTTTGCCCTTTATTTTTATTGCTGCTTTGCCTAGAAATTTTGTATATATAATATTGAATTTTGTTAGCAGGACAAGCTTTGTTATATTCACATGTATTAGAAATTCTTCTAAAAAACATAAACAAACCCCTTTATTTTTCAAATTTCTTTACTTTGGATTTCAACATGTTTATCGTACACATAATTAAAAAATATTGAAAGATTTCAATAAAAATAATGGTTTTATTATATAGTTTTTGAATCAAAATGTAAGTATAAAACTTATCTTTTTTGTTTTTAGCTGATTTGGTTTCATCTCTTTATATTTTCCAGCAATTTTTTTTCCTAAGGTCATAGTCATGGGACACTGGTAAAAAAAAAAACCTTGGGATTAAACAAGTTTCCAGAACAAAAAAGCACTTTGGAAAACCTTAAGAAAAGCACTTTGTGCTATCTGTAGGATTGTACCTCAAATTCACATTACTATTTTTCTTGTAAAATCTCCCCCTACTACAAGAAACATATCTGTAATTCTGATTGTGTTTTACATTCAAGTGATAAAAATTATCTCACTTTTATCCAGTGTACTGAAGTCTTTGAGGTTTTATTACAACTCAGTGTAAGTAACCACTAGGTAGTTTTTAAGCAGATATCAGGAAATGTTTTACATCCATTAAATATATACACTTTATCTGTAATTATGCCAGCACTCATAAATCTGTCTCTTCCTCTAACAAGAAAATTCTGCAAATCTTTTAAGTAAATGAAAGTAATACACTTCAAGGAGACAAAAACACATAAAAACAGGGGAATAGATGAAATAGATTCAGAAATTAAAATAATTTCAGCACTTCAGAAATGCTGAAGAATTGGAAATGTGAAAGTTTGAGCTCTCTATGGAGTCTTGTAGAAATCTCAGATATCCTTCTAGGTCACCAAAATATTTTCAGGGACAGAGGAAAATATCAAGAGATGAAGTGATCTCAGTGCTATCTCTATGTCCTTAATTGCATTATTTCAGAAAACAGCTGATAAAGAACCTCAGTCAGCACAGCAGACATGGTGCCAGAAAGATGTACCAGTATTAGCTGTTCCTATGAAGAATGAATGTTATTCTTACATTTATTTAGTTTTGTTTATTACTCTCTTTATACTAAACCTTCTCTAGCAGTGCCCAGAAAGTGGTCTAGATCCCAGTGATTTTATCTGGATATAAAGGTATAAACAAAGGAAAATATTATTGTAACAATTTAGATAACACAAATAAAAATTATAAAATAAAGTCATTCCACCAAAAGACTTGCTCATATTGAATAACTGTTTTTTTAAAAAATGTGCAGTAATTTGGTTTTTTTTCTCGTTCATTTTCCCCTGTGCTCTGAAGGTGGGGAAAAATTGCAAGTGTTTGAATCTGATTTTTAATTACAAAGTATTTTATTATAGCCAGAGATAATAATCCAGATATTTCTATATTGTCTGTCTCTCTTCTCCCCTCACCCATACTCCTTGGCCCCTTTTTGTCTTTAAATATTTTAGGTGTTTGATTATTATTCTGTTAGCAGTTCTGCAGTTTTGTCAGTATGTCAATGAGTTATAATATGCCTTAAAAAATTCCCCTTTATTCATTTTCTCTGTCTATTAGCTATTGTTCACCAGCAAAGCTAAGAAAATTATCCTTTTTGACATTCTTTATGGGTTTAGGGCTTCTCTGGGCAGTTGCCTTCAGAGCATTTCCAACTACTTCAGTGTGGAGTTGTCCATGGGCTGCAGTGTGAATCTCCTCTGATGTGGCCTCTCCATGGGTTAAAAGGGGACAATGTCATCACCACAGTCTTCTCAACAGGCTGCACAGCAATCTCTGTTCTGGCACATGGAACACCTCCTCCCCTCTTTCTTCATGAATGTGATTTTCTTCAAGCCTGCTTCCCTCACATTTTTTCTCACTCCTCTCTCCCAGTTGCCACTCAGCCCTATTTAACTTTTCTTAAAAAATTTTTGCACAAAGGGACTATCAGCATCATTTGGCTTTGGTCCAGTAGGTCTGGTCCATCATGGGCACAGCTGAAACTTGCTCTACCTGACACATATGTTTCTGGTCTCTTCTCAATAGTCTAAATAGTTTCTGGTCTTCTTTCACTGAAGCCATTGCTGCAGACACACCAGCACCAAAAGTTTGGTACAGAAACCCAATGCAACCCCAAGTCCAACAAAGTTTTGGTACTGCTAGTTTACAGGTCTAGATCTTTATAATAATGATTTTTTTCATCCTTTTCATAGTGTCATATTTACATTGCCTATAAATAAATGAAATAATAACATTCCACTGCCCCTTAGCCTGAAGTAGATAATTTTTGTTGTCTTCTTTGTTATTATTGATTGGTTTTGGATTGGGGATGAGGGTATATTTTTGTGATATCTACTGAATTTTCAAGTTCCAAGCTACTGAATTCCATTTTTACTGAATTCCTTATCTTCTTCTTTCCTCCAAACTTGACTAAAATGAATTACAATATCACTTTCCAACAACTTTGTCTCTTGGTTGCAAGTTTCTAGCTATTCTTTACTAGAAATACATCATGTATTTTGATCTTCATTTTCTCTGTCAAAGTGCTCATCATTTTTGCCTCCCATCCTTGGTTGTTAAGGCCATGCACAAAGACTGCCTAAAAGCAGAATACATGCAGCACACAGTGTAACTCTGGTTGACATGAAAGTTATGTGGGCTTCAGCAAAGTATGAAGCAAAGCATTGAGATGCTCCACCTGCACAAGGCACATCACTCACTTTTGCTGGTGTAACATCAGTCCAAGTAGAAGGTTCACTGTGAGTTCTGAACTCTACCCTTCAGTGCTGCAGTGCACTCAGCTTCTGCCAGCTCTATTGACAAGGGTGCTTGGTGTTTTGCTTTAACAATGCCTGAAATAAGTATTTTGTTCTTTTCCTTTCAAAGATTTTATACCTGTTCGTCTTCTTGCTTTTCCTCTTGAATTCCTAATCTACTAATGAATCATAGAATCATAGAGTCATTAAGGTTAGTAAAGACCTCCAATATAATTGAGTTCAATCTTTGACCAAATACCACCATATCTACAAAACCATAGCACTAAGACCCATGCCCAGTTGTTTCTTAAACACTTCCAGGGATGGTGACTTACTCTCTTGACTCCTGACCAGCTCCTTTGCCCTTCTCTAGACATGCTCCAGCACCTCAATATCTTTCCCGTAGTGAGGGGCCCAAAACTGGATGCAGGATTTGAGGTATGGCCTCAGCAGTGCCAAGTATCTAGGGACAATCATTGCCCTGGTCCTGCTGGCCAAACTACTTATGATACAGGCCAGGATGCCATTGGCCTTTCCCACCTTGCCATGCACTGGCTTATGTCCAGTCAGCTGTCAAATGGCATCCAGATCTCAAATACCATGACAGGTCTTTGTTTGCTTTTCAGCAACTTTTCCCCAGCCGGGAGCATTGCATGGGCTTGTTGTAATCAAAGGGTGCCACCCAACATTAGCCCTGTTGAACACCTCACCACTGGCCTTGGCCCATCTACTCAGTCTATCCGGATCCCTTTGGAAAGCCTTCCCACCTTCGAACCAATCAACACTTCCACCAATGTAATTTCATCCATGAAATTACAGAGGGTGCAAGTTGATCCTCTTGCACAGGTCATTCATAAAAATATTAGACAGGTCTCTCTCTAATTTTAGGTCTTTTAACCTTTCGGCAAGCCTTCTGATGCTTATTTTTCATAACTCTTCAGTTTTATCAGCTGTCTGAGCCAATGTTGGCAAGCTGTGTGTATCAGATCTTAGGCCTTGGGCCCATGGCATGCAGGCAACTGAATGCTTGTGGCAGGTGGGGAAGGCAGTCAAAAGGTTTCGGACTTGCACATCTTATTCTAGCAGCCAAGCTTCCCTAGCATGTCCTTGAGGAGCTAGACAAGCCTAGCCCACTCCTAGTGCTGGTAGAAGGTTATCCTATTTATCTTCAATACTGTAATGCATTGTAATGCCCACCAAAGCTTCTCTCTCATTGCCCTCTGCAACTGGACAGGGGAGACAAAATATAAGGAAGAGTTCTTGAGTTGGAAAAATGGTGTGGAGATCACTCACCAAACACCATCACAAACAAAACAGATTTGAATTAGAGATAGTAATCAAATTTATTAGTAACACAATCAGAGCAGGATAATGAGAAATAAAAATAAGGCCTTAAAACACCTTCCCCCTACCCCTCCCTCCTTCCCAGCTCAAACTCCCCACTTTGTGGCTCAGGGAGACAAGGAATGGGGTTTATGGTCAGTTCATCACTCTTTCCACCACTGGTTGGTAAGAGGAGTCCTTTCCCTGGTCTAGTGTAGGTTCCCTCAAACTGCAGACAGTTCTCTGAGAACTTCTCCAGTGTGAGTCCATCTCACGAGTTACAGTCCTCCATAAACTGCTGCCATGTGACTCACTCTTTCATGGGGCACATTCTTTCAAGGACAGGCTGCTCCAGCGTGGGTCCTCAACAGGGTCACGAGTCTGGCCAGCAAACCAGCAAACCTGGGCTGGTTGTGTGGGCTCCTCTCTCCACAGGTCTGGAAATCCCCACCAGTAGCCTGCTCCAGCATGGACCTCCCATGGGGTCACACGGGGTCACTTTGGCATCTGCCTGCTGTGGTGTGGGTTTCCTCCACAGGATACAGATGGATCTCTCCACCTCTGTGTTTGTCCATGGGCTGCAGGAACACAGCTGCCTCATCATTGGCTGCAGCACAGACTGGAGAGGAATCTCATCTCCAGCACCTGGAACACCTCCTTGCCCTCCTCTCCACTGACCTTGGTGCCTGCAGAGTTGTTCCTCTCACATGTTCTGACTCCCCGCTTTTCTGGCTACAATTTTATCTGCACAATACATTTTTTCCCCCTCTTAAGTATGTTAACACAGGGGTGTTGCCATTTCTAATTGGCCCAGCCTTGGTCAGCAGCATGTCTGTCTTGGAGCTGGCTGGCATTGGCTCTGCCAAACATAGAGAAAGCTTCTGACAGCTTCTCACAGAAGCCACCCTTTCTGCTCCCCTGCTACCAAAACCTGGCCACACAAACCAAATACAAAAGCATAGCAGGCAAGTACAGAAATTGAAACAGAACTGTTAAAAATATTAAAATAAATATTTATATTTGGCATGTAAAATTGAGTTATTTGTATCTCCATGGTAACTAATTGCTACCATCTATTTGATTGATGACAAGTTTACTGTCATAGATATTTTTTAGTTTTACTTGTAACTAATTTTGTGAAACATAAGTACTGCATTCAGACCTCTAATCACTTATTAGGAATTTGTAGAGACATAATTTGAAAACAAGCCTTTAAGAGTTTTCCCCTCATTTTAAATGCAGTTAATATAGCAAATCTGAAAAACTGTTTTTTCTGCATTTGTACTGTTGATTGCAGTAATAATAAAACTAATTGCCTGTAATCCAGTAAAGTATAATTACACCTAGCTTGATTTGGACAAAGATGTAGATACTTCATAATTAGATCACATGAAGCATTATATGAATAATTCATAAGAAAATATGATTAATGAGATCATTTTGTAGACTTAGTTTAAACAAATACTCCAACTGAGTTATGGGCACACTGTGTGAGATTCACATTATCTAACTTTACCTGTCTGACAAATAGTAATCTAGGCCTAAGTTAGTGTGTTAAGAGAGTCTCCATCACTAATGAAGAGTAGTCAACAACACATAAAGCATGGGAAAATACTGGTCAAGTCTCTTATTCAGCTCAAGATAATATTAATTAGCATATGAAAACATCTACACAGTAAAAGCATTCAGTCAATACCTGGCACTAGCATTAAACAACATTCTCCAGAGCTTTTGGAATGTTCATCAAGAACCTGAAAAATATTATTTGACTGGTCTATAAAAATCATAGATTTTTTAGATTCATCTGTTCCATATTTGATAAGTGCTTGCTATCACAATTAAAATTAAGTAAAAATCATCCATTTTATACTCAATTTGAATATGTAACTGATATTAGTGATCATAATGTAGGGTAAAAAGAAGCAGCTGTTTTAAAAGGTGCTTTTCAAGATAAGATGCTTTAAATGAGATATGTAATATAAGATACTTTGCTATAAAACTTGTAAAACTCAAGTGTTTAAGCACATTTTAATATGAAGTTTTCCTCTGTGTCTAAACAAATAATTTGTTTCCTTGCTTCTGTTTAAGTTCTAAAGGAAAATAATTGGAAGGTGTGGGGTTTATTTTCTAAATAGATTTATGATACTAACATTACTTCAAAGGCAACTAATTTTAAAATTTTTGATCCCTCGGATACATATTGAATTAGTTTCTAAGGATGTTAGAAAGGTGACAGAAGATATGTGAATATGCTAAGTCTGTGGAAGCATAATAAACCTTACATTAGGCAGAGATAAGGTAGGAAAAAAATCTTATACAGGCAAAGGGGTCAGCTGTAGTATTTTGGCTGGAAATTTTGCTTTTAAAATGTATGTCTATAATTTCTTTCATTCATGGCTGTAAAAATTAAATCCCTCTTCCACCCCAACAATCATTTTTAATTCCTTTGCTCTTTATTGAATCATTTATTTTTTATGATTTGTTTCATTTAAAAAAAAAAATCAATTAGTGCAGTTGAAAAAAAAATGGGGCTTTTATCAAATGTTGATGAAAACATCTTGGGGGAGATAACTTGCACTTCTTACAGAAAGATAATGCAAGGTTTTCTACTTTTATCATTAGCTATAGATAATCATAAAATCATTCAGTTTAGAAATTTTTTTTGTTTATTTTGCATGGATGTTGAGCCATATAGAAAGTCTGAGCAAAAGTAGGTCTGTAATATTCAAATGCAGGAAAAGTGAAGTAAAATCTGTTATTACCATTACTGAGCAGGAGGGTGAGGGAAGAAGCCTGTAACCTCTTTATAAGCAGCCCTAGAGCTGAAATGGATGAGAGCTTTGAGATGGAATTTGGCTTGGAAATAATTCTCATTTAAAAGAAATACCTTGCTTTCAGACAAAAATTGGTTTTCACTTCACCAAGGTATAAGCTTTTGAATATTGAATACTGACTGCAGTAATAAGGTTTTAAGCCTTTCTTTCACCTTCTCTCTTCCTTCCCCCAGTACATAAAATTTTCCTTCCATATGACCATTGAAAGTGTAAAATATTTTTACAGCAAACGGTGAAATATCATACATTGCTTCAGATTGGCAGTTTCTCCTGTTTATTTCCTAGTATTAAATTGCCAAATCCAGTTTTGATATTTCTGGTGGTTTGGTTTATTGCTTGTTATAACACTTACAATTTACACTCTTTTCACCTTTTTGCTGTCTTCAAGGAATAACTCCCTTATCCAAAACGCCTCTTTTGTTCCAAATCCTATCACTTCTGTATCACCTGTGTCTAATTTGTGGGAGTGTGAACTTTCACAAAAATTGAAACTCATACTACTATTATATGATCTCAACTGCAATACCTCTTTTCTTCAGAGACTTTTATTTCTCTCACATAATCCTAGATTGGCTTCCAATTATCCTTCTAAATCAATATAGCTGTTGCAGCAAACTCTGGCAGCCTTGGTTAACTCTCAGTCATTAAGAGTAAAGCACTCCTATTAAGTGATTTCATAACTGATAACACTCTTGCTATACAACAGGGAGATAGGTTAGATTCAAACTACAGTTTCAGAGGGCTGAAAAAATGACCTTTCCTGTTCATTCTTTATTCTATCAGGACTCCTCTGTGTGAATCAGTTAGGACAAGACAGCATTTACTGTTTCCCTTGCATGAGAAACTTTAAAAGTGTGAATGTCTTTCCAATTTGAGGACCCAAGATTGCCTCATATTGACTGGACTTGTCGTTTTCCTCTTAATCAGATTTACTATTTGTCAAGAACTTTGAGAACTTTTACTTTCATTGATTACTTTATTTAAAGTCTTCTAGAATAACTTTTTGGAAATGCAGTATTGTAGCTGCTGCAGCCACTAAGTTATCCATCTTTTACACATTTTGCAGAGTATTTGCTCTTTTTTCCTCTAAATGTGCATTTTTCTCAAAATAAACGCAAATTTAGTTGGTTTTAATTAATTAACATACTATGCACAAAGATTCAAGTGAAGACTTTCAGAGACTAAATTAGATGGACAAAATCACTGTACAAAAGTTATAATCAGAATTTCTGTCAATATATAGGATTTTTTAAATTAAATACAAAATATAAAGTCAAACTGAATTTTTTTTTTTTTTTTGAAAACTATTAAAATTAGATATCAGGTTATTTTTTCAAATAATCAAATGCAATAAAGTCTGAAGCTGAACTCTAGAGTCTTCCAGACAAGTAGATGACTGTGGATCATTTAAATTTTTTCAGTTTTCCTACTGTGGTGCTTGTTCAAGATGTGTTCATTGAACTGCAAGGCAATTAGTGTAGGCAATAACTTGCTAGAGAGCTTTTGTCTAAAAGGCATATGTAAAGATGGTTAAGAAACATCCCTCACATCACTTATTTATGACATTGGACTAAAGATTTGGTTCCCTTGGTTCAGTACATAATACTGAGGGCAGAGAAAAGCAGTCCCACAACTACCCCTTTCCTCGTCTCAGCCATCAGGACAAACAGGTCCTGCTTCTCTTGGAAGCACAGGCCCTTTCTAGTCCACAAGGAATTCAGGGAGCAGCACAGAGAAACTAACAAATATTTGTCTACTTTGTTCTGAAGCATCAAGATTCACACAAGTCTTGGTTGCTTTTTTTAAACTAGATTTCTTTGACATGAGAGTCTAGTAAATATTCTCTGGGCAAACAGAATTGCCATTGCAACTTCCCTCTCAACTTCCCTGGTAACACTTTTTGTGTTGATGCTTTTTGTTATTCTTTTCAACTACAACAATCTGTTAAAATCAAGATCTTCAAAAGCATATATGTGCTTAATTCACTTTGTTGGTTGAAAGAGACACCTAAATGTGCCTGAGGGATCTCATCCAATGTTTGCTTCTTTTCCCTTATTGCTACTCTGTATGCTGTCATTCCAAAACCTTATCCTTAGGGTGAAATTGTAGACATAACTGATACAAAAAATAATAGCTAGATTATTACATTTAATAGTTAGATTTTTACATTTAAAATTCCCATAATGGCTTCTGTTCTGACATTCATAAGGATTATTTATTCAAACGATCATTATTAATGATAATTGATTTAGAGGGAAAAGGCAATATCATTTAAGACTGTCATAGTTGAAAGAAACAAACTTACTGCTAAAATTATTTGGCCTATTTTGGCTCAGAAAATTGTTTAAGTTTTAATGGTGTCAAGAACTCTAATTAGTCATTACCTCCACAATATGTCCTATTTAAATACCACATCTTTCATAATCATCAAAGATAGAAATTTGACTAGATCACAGACTTCTGAAAGAACTCTGTAACTATTTTTATAGATTTTCCTCTCTGCTAAGAGTGTACTCCGTTTGTACAGACAGGAAGACTGTGAAAATAATTGATAGATTTGTGCTGCTAATGCATTAACTAAGCTGAGTACAGCAGAAAGTCATTTTGGATAAGGACTCATATTTAAGAGGTTTTTTAAAGTTATCTTTACTTAGTATAATACCTCATACTAAGAAGTTATTACTTTGTCATCAGTGCAGTACCAACTGGTAGGCTTAAAATATATGTCTAAATCTAGCTTTCATTCTAATTGAACACAAACCACACATAATATACATATACTATATATATATATATATATATATATATATATATATATATACATACACACACACATACATTGAATATACACCTTATAGTCATTTTAGCAGACATAAAGTAGATTAAAGGGTTATGTCACTACATTTATTGACAAGGACATATTTTTTTTAAATTATTATTTCTATCGTAATATATCCCTCTCCTTGTTCTCAGTTACTTCTATTTTGTAAGAAATGTCATACTTACAAAACACTTATCATAGTTCAAGCCATCTTTCTGGGATGATATACTTTCAATTTATGATGATGAATTTCATGTTACATTAAAGTATTCATTAAAAAATATACATAAAGAATAAACTGAAGGAGGATAATCAACATCTCCGACTTTTTATGAGATTATCCCAGAGAGTACTGCTATCTTTTTAAATAGCAATACAAATATTTCAGACAAAGAAGGGTAGCTGAGTCTAGAAGAATTCACTAATGTCTCTTCCATATATAAGCATCTGTTTCTGGATATAAGCACCAAGGATGGAATTCAGGTGTCATGATGTGACCCTGGCCCAATGCCAGGCACCCACAAGAATCATTCGCTCATCTTCCCCTGCCACAGCTGGGGAGAGAGAAGAAATTTAGCAAAGGTTTCATGAGTGAGATAAGGACCAGAAGAAAAACTTCAAGGGCAAAACAGGCTCAACTTTAAGGTTGCAAAGTGAATGTATTACTAACAGAATAAGAGGAGGATAATGAAAAGCAAAATAAGCCCTTCAAACACCTTTTCCCCTCCAAACCAACCTTCCTTCCTTCCTTCCTTCCTTCCTTCTTCCTTCCTTCCTTCCTTCCTTCCTTCCTTCCTTCCTTCCTTCCTTCCTTCCTTCCTTCCTTCCTTCCTTCCTTCCTTCCTTCCTTCCTTCCTTCCTTCCTTCCTTCCTTCCTTCCTTCCTTCCTTCCTTCCTTCCTTCCTTCCTTCCTTCCTTCCTTCCTTCCTTCCTTCCTTCCTTCCTTCCTTCCTTCCTTCCTTCCTTCCTTCCTTCCTTCCTTCCTTCCTTCCTTCCTTCCTTCCTTCCTTCCTTCCTTCCTTCCTCCTTCCCTCCCTCCCTCCCTCCCTCCCAGAGCGCACGGACACAGGGCATGGGGGTTTTGGTCATCAGCAAGATTTTCTTCTGCTTCTCTAGGAGAGGAGTCCTTCGCCTTTGAGACTGTGGGGTCCCTCCCAAGGGAGACAGTTCTCCATGATCTTCTTCAGTGTGGCCCCACTCTCACGAGTGGTAGCCATATCACACTTGCTGCAAACATGAGTCCCTCCCATGGGCACACAGTCTTCCCAAAACTGCTGTGGTGCAGGTCACTCTTCCACAGGGTGCACTCCTCCAAGGACAGGCTGCCCCAGCCTGGGACCAGGACCCCTCATTCCACTGGGTCTCTCACTGTATCACAGCCTCCTCCAGGCATCCACCCACTCTGGCCTGGGCACCTCTCCAGGGGCTGTGGGTGGATCTCTGCATCCCCTGTGGATCCCCAGAGCTGTGGGTGGATCTCTGCATCCCCCATGGATCCCCATGGGCTGTGTGTGGATCTCTGCATCCCCCATGGGTCTTCACGGGCTGTGGATGGATCTCTTCATCCCCCGTGGATCCCCGTGGGCCTCAGAGGCACACCTGCTTCACCACAGTCTCAGCTCGTCCTGCAGAGGAATCTCAGGTCCAGCACCTGGAGCACCTCCTCACCCTGCTTCTTCACTGACCTTGGTGTCACCATGTTGTTTCCCTCACATGTTGTCACCTCCTCCTCTTCTCTGGCTAGAAGAAAAAATTGTGTGTCCTTTGTTTTGATTCTTTTCTTAACTAGGTCGTCACAGAGGCATCACCAACCTCTCTCACTGGCCCAGTTTTGGCCAGCAGCATGTCCACTTTCAGAGCCATCAGGGATTGGCACTGCTGGACATGGTAGAAACTTCCAGCAGCTTCTCACAGAAGCCACTTCTGTGCCCCTCTCCCCCCCGTTATGAAAACACAGGCCATGCAAAACCAAAATATCGGGGCAAGAAAAAGTTTTAAATCTCTTGTGGACAACAGAGTAAAGATGGGTTTTGGTCTCACAAAAAGTTGTGAAGTCTGCCTCTTGCTGTGCATGGAGTTATTTTGCTTCATGCAATTGTACCAGCTGGATTTTCCATAAAATCTTCTGTAATGAAGAAGAAAAAGTGGGCCAAAATTTTCTGAAAGAAATACAAAAAAGGAGGCATATAGAGAAGTAAAGTTATGATGCCTAAAAGAGGGAAAAACCTTAAAGGATAAGTGGGAGCTATCCTTTGAAGCATGAAGTTGTGGCATGATCAAAAGCTCACTGTAGGTAATGGAAAGATTTCTATTGACTTCATTGGCCTTTGAATGAAGTAAAGTTTAGAGGAAAACAACAAAGTTTTCTCTTTTTTCCCATCAGCTCCTTGGCTGAGCTGGTTTCAGTCATGCTAAACAAAAAATATAGAGTCAGGAATAGAGTTAGAAATAATTGACTTCACTTGAAAAAAATGGGCAAGAGTAATTAATTTATTTTAAAATCTAAATGCATATTTTAAAAAGGAATTTAAATAATTTAAATATTCTGTGTACTGTTACAAATATCCAGATATTAATAATTTACTATAGATTTCCTGGAAGAAAAATAGAAAATATTTGCATAATTTTTGCATTTTTTTCTGTAAGATTTGTAAAGATTTTATAACATTCCTTTTCAAGAATAATTTTTTTTTTTTAAGATGTATTGGCTCTTCCTTCTAAAACTTTTATAGTAAGATACAAAGTATACTTATTGATTTTATTGTCATAATGAAAATAAATATTGTAGCTTTATTTTCGTGACAGAATTTCAGTCCGGGATGACTCCTCCCATTCATTTCTCAGACCATTTTTAAATTCATTTAGAGAAACATTCTGGACAAGGCCTTTTAAAGATAACTTACAGCCCTAATACCATTGTACTCTTTACAAATATTTAAAGTTTTAAAGAAAGTTTTTGTTCAAAGAGTTTTTAAATAGAAATACTTGTTCCATAACCCACAGTTGCAGGTTAACTCTTCCATGGTCCTTCCTCTTGGCTTTGCTATTATGAAAGTGTTTGAACAAGGCCCTAGATTTGGTCAGTTTTTAAGGTTCATAATTGCTGACATTACCAATAGCTAGACAAGAATGATCTTGAGATAATGCTTTTGATAATCTTCCATTTAAGATAGTAGCATCTAATATTCCCTAGAATTACTTCGTTACAAGCAAGAGGATACTTACACATCTGCACTTCTACTGTGTATGACAATGACTGCCAAGTTTGAGTTTTCCCTGATTTTTTTTTCATGGAAATCATGGTATTGTATAGTGTATATTTTTAGACTATGAAATGCAGCTACTCTGCCATTGTTCTTTTAAAAAATCTTTTTTAAGATTTTTTCATATCACAGAGATATGAAAAAAAGTCTGAGGTTAAACAAATTATTCAACCTGCTGGTTATGAAAAATGAGCAATCACCATATTTGGGATCAGCCTAGGCTGTGTTTAGGCTTACCAGGATTTAGTCCATGACTATGCAATTCTGCTAAACTATACTGTCACTCTAGCCATACCAGAATGATGGAATGGGGTAATATGTCCTTGCTACAAATGATTTTGTGGTTTTTTTTTTTTAATGGGACTGGAATTCTTTTGTCTTTTATTTGTACACTTTAATTTAATTTATATTCCAACACCTTTAAAAATTCCTCCAATTCTGAAGCCATATATACAGTTGCAGAAAGAATATATATGAATTTTTCAGTCTGTAAGCTTTCCACAGCTTAAAGTTTGAAATATTTGTGTTTTTATGCACTATTTTTTTCATACCTAAACACAATGTAACAAACCATCTCCTCCTCTCCCTCCTTTTATCTTACATTCAATGGAAATATGTGTCCCTCATCAAGTTGCTTTTAGCTGGTAAGTTTCTTCTGCTGTCTTCAGTACTCCATTAGATCATTGAATATTTAAATAAGACAGATGGTTGAGGTTTCTTTGCATTTGTTTTGCAAGATATTTTGTATAAAAGTATGTAGTCAGAGGGGAGACAACAGAAACATATTGGACAGAATTAAAATCCTAGTCCTGAATTTATACCATGATAGGCATTAGATAACTCAAAGGAAAGAAAAATATTTTAGATGTCTCAATCATGAGGAAAACAGTTTCATTCAGAGAATATATTTATTATAAAGCAGAGAATACAAGGGAAAGTAAAATAAAAATGTGTAGCAAGGATCACTTGGGGTTTCTGAAGCATGAAGCATCAAACATGGCAGCTGTCAGTCCATGTCAGGTCCAGGCAATTGAGCTGCAGTAAGTTGCCTGACAAGAGTCAGTCAGGAGACAAAGAACCAGCCTGTTAGCCTGACTGGTGGTTTATTCTTTTTATATAAAATCCATCACTTTTTGACTTGCTGGTGGTTTTTCTTTTTCTTTGTGCCACTTGATGGCAGTTGTGCTTCTAAGGGATTTTCGTTAATATGTATTACCTCACCCTTGCAGACATAATCTTTACTTTCTGACTCCTGTCTTTGATTTTTTTTTCCTTACCCTAGTCCTCCTTGCTCCTTGTCTTCATTGGTACCTTCTTATTCCTTATTCCAGGAATGGGGACAGTCACTCCAACAATGCTGCCTTGTCCTTCAGTTCAGCAAGCTTTTGTTTCTAGAATCCTACAACAATATACTTGTTAATACTAATTCATAGTAAGTTCTGTTGAACTGACCAAATAATTTGCTTTAATAACTAGATTTACTTTCTACACCTCTTGTACTGTTGGGGGGTGGTTTTTTGGGTCTGGTTTTTTTTATTTATTTTGTTTTGTTTTGTTGGATTTTTTGAGGGGGGAGGTTGCTTGTTTGTTATGTTGATGTTGGGTTTTTTGGTGGTTTTATTTTCCCTTTAGGATTTTATTTGTTTTCCTCTTAAAGTTTTTTGGAGTCTTCTTTTGATGGTCTGAATTATTAAAGATCCCATGTCAACAGTTTTCCTGGTGCTGCAATATTATTTTCTTGTTCTTTGACAGGTTTTCTCACAGTTCTTTTTCAGCATTCTCAGGCAAAACCACCCACTTTTGGCATAGTAGAGATGGGCCTTGGCTCCTTGGTACTAAGCTGGCCGAGTGTTGTGAAATCAGGAGTTTGCAATAGGTTTATGGAGGGAAAGAGGTTTATGGTTCTCTTGAATCCTAAGCTCAGTAGTATCAATGTTCAAAGTAGGGAAAAATTGTCTCAGACAGTTTTAAGCATCTGGAGTTTGGAGGAAGGAGTTTTGGTGCTTGACAGTTTTCTCCTACTTGTTCTTGGGGCTTAAAACGTTTTTCATTCATATTTGTTTCTTGGTAAAGTATTCCACACTAGAACACACAAAATGTGTTCCTTGTTATGCAAGCTGCTCTTTGTTATGCTGCTGCTTAGGTTTATCACTCTTTGTAAAGTTTTTCTGACCTTAAGGTGGAATAGGCTGGGTAAGACTCACTTGGCTACTAAACCATTACTAGGGAAAACTGTTTCAGGTCAATGTAAGTCCACATAAATTCCAAGATCCTGCACTTTCAGATTCATATAAGAGGCCTGTTAACCATAATGGCAAAGAAGTTCTTGGATTAAGAAGAAGAGATTTAGTACTTTGGTAATTTCCTCCTCTTATATTTCTATTCATTTATTGGCAACATAATCTAAAAATTATCTGTCTTTTACCTTGTCTTCTACTTATCTAAAATTTTCATAGAAGTAGGAAAAACATAATAAAAATACAAGGGAAAGGGAATGAGTTTGGAGAATTGAAGAAGTTAAATCATACTACTGAACTTTATTCTGGTGTTTTTCTTACTGTACACAACAAGAAGGAAAAAAATGCATGGGGAGTTAGGAGAAGTTACATATGGTAAACAAAAATATTTAATTATAAAATTAAGTAATGTATTTACAGCAAGTGTACTTTAAATGCATTATTTTGATAAATTATTTTTAACAATTTACTTTAATTGGCTTCATATATAACTTGTAGTATCTACATGCACAAACAAATTCTAAAGCACATGGATATGATAAACACATCTCAAAGATGGAAAATTTTGCTCTGTGTAGTAGAACCTGAACTTGTTTAATTCAGAACAGGATGTGATAACATGATAATCAATCATACCCAGCCAGAGACCAAGTACCTTCTTAACATTTAACCTTCAGTGCTTATACATAAAGGTCACTGCAAAATAGATATTTTCTCCTAAAATTCTGAATTCTAGTCAGATATTAATAACATTATTATGATTAAATATTTAATAGCAACTCTAGAATGATCAGTGTAGGGGAAGATAGAGCTAATAGAACAAATGGAACTAAACAAGATTTCAAAGCTTGTTGTGGACCATTTAAAACCTGAAATGGTAGTCTCAAATGATTGATCATTGTAAGTGACAGATTTCCTTTTAAGGGTAAACCTTTGATGGTTTAGAGAAAATAGATATTTTTAAGTGAGTTAATTTGTGGAGTGGAATGGTGAATTAATGGTATTCATTCCAACATAAAAATAACTACCATTAAAATAAATGCAGAGTTGTTCCACAGATTGCAATACATAATAAATACAACATTCTCGTGTTTTCAACTTGTCTATTATTTATCTCATACATGTATTATGTGATTACAGGACATCCATCTTAAACAAAATGTGAGTATGGTGCAAGGAAATCTCTTTTGATTTATATGATGAGGAGCAGTTGAGGACTTTGGGCTTGTCTAGTTAGCACAGGCTGAGGGGTGACCTCAGCCCTCTCTGCAGCTTCCTAAGGAGGGGAAGTGAAGAGGGACGAGCTGAGCTCTTCTCCCTGGGATCCAGGGAGAGGACACATAGGAATGACTCAAAGCTGCACCAGAGGAGGTTTAGGCTGAATGTTAGGAAGCATTTCTTTACAGAGAGGGTGGTCATGCCCTGGAACAGGCTTCCTAAAGAGCTGGTCATGTCCCAAGCCTCTCAGTGTTTAAGAGGCTTTTGGGCAATAGGCTTCACCTTTTGTTCAAACCTGAATTGGTCAGGGAGCTAGACTGGATGATCACTGGATGATCAATCCATTCTATTCTATTTTCTATGTCCAAAGAAACAATCTATTTTGCATATTATTATTTTTTTTTCATTCCTCCCATGTATTTGTATTTCATTTAACATAAATGAATTTTAAATTGTAAGATATTCTTAAAGATATTTTAAAATTGTAAGATATTCTTTATATTCTTGAAATTTGTAAGATATTCTTGATAATGATTATTTCTCTGTCGTTGAATTAAGGTTACAAATGCCTGAATAAGAAAGTAGCATTTTCAAAGTTGAGACAAATTGATATTCAGTCAACTCCTTGAAATACTTCTGTGTCCATAATCTACTTGATCTAAATGGAGAATTCTATCAATAAATTATTGCCAGGCTATTTCTAGTATTTATTTATTTATTCATTCAGCTTTTTTTATCTTAGTCTTTATCTGAAAGAGGAGTTCTAACTTGTGGCAACATCACGCTTAAAACATTCCTATCCTTCACTTTCTGATAGACCAGAATCTTGCGTGGAAATTGCCCAGATTTTCCAGGAAAAAGGAAACAACAAACATGTTTCTTCCTTAATATTTTCTTGTTCCCTTTAGTTTCTCTGCTTTTATTTCAGTGCATTCTTTTCCTCTTAGCTAAAATATCTGGTAGGAACAAAAGCAGTGTCAAGATTCTGGCAAAATTGAAGAAATGTGACTGTTTAACCAAATACAATTGATTCAGTAGTAAATCTTCCAGGGAGATTGACACTCTCACTCTAAGGGCTTCAGAAGACAATCCTCTAGAAACACAGAAAGATTCAACTACAGTTAAGACTAAGAAACAGAAAGAAAGCAGTTTCTATGCTCATCTTTTGAAAAGACCACCTTAAAATACCACCTAATATTTAACAATATATTTCATTTTGGTCCTCTCAAAAATATCCTTAACACATTGCTTGACCACCTTTGTTTATTTTCTCCTAGCAAAGAACATTTTACAGAAGATTTTATTTCCCTCCATGAAGCAGCCATCTCATGTAATCAGTTTTTATAGTCCTATTTTTTAGCTAAAATAATCTGGGTAAAGATTAATTCCTTTTATTGCATTGTCTTAGCACCGTTTAGTCTCAGAAATGATGTATTTATATGTGGTGAGTAGGACAGCCTTTCTGCAATACATCAACCACAGACACTGCTGCTGCTGCTGGGAATGTAAGCTCTGCAAAAACAACATTGGCAGTGAAAGGGAGAGAGCTACCCACAGCACAAAAGCCCCTGTGGTTTGTAGTGCCACAGCTAATTTCCTTTCCATTTTAATTCACTTTCCACAGTAGCTTCCCTTTTTATCCTTTTACTGCTTTCACTAATTTGTCCCAAAAGTTAATTTACATGCTAGTTTTAGACACTGGGCTAATAAAAGACTGTTTTTCTAATGAAGATATAGAGTTTTAAATGAAATTTCTTTAAATATTGTCCTATCAGGTGACACATATAACTGATTTTTTTTTATTCCTGATAGTTTTGTGAATGAAAAATTTTACAATTAGAAAAAAAAAAAAGACTTGAATGTGCATTTTCAAAACCAAAAAAACACATGACATATTTACTTTTGTAATATATAACTGACAGCTTCAGTGGTAAATGTTGAATTTGTTGGCAAATTCCTTGTCTTACACATTTTTTTTACTTCCTCCTTTTAGAGGAATAATAAAATAAATACATCTGGACTGATATTAGATTCTTTTTATTAAACCACACTATGGCATTTAACTCTGCTTATTTTGTCCCTTGTGAGGTCTACCTGTGGCCACTACAGAGTTAGAGTCTTTTTACAAATTCTGTATTGTTCTTGGTCAAGATAATCAGCTATTTATCATTTTTCTTTATTCATTAAATAGGTTAAGATAGATCTGGCAGTCAGACATGAATTTAACAGAAAAGCAAAACTGAAATCTCCATCTGCTACCCAATTCTGGAGAAAAAAAATGGGAATTGGCCCTCCCTGTGTCCACTGGTAAGGCAAAGAAAGCCAAAAGACAATAAGCTGCAAAAGATTACTCTTCTAACATTCATTTGTCCATAGTAAAACCCTGAGGAATGTTTGAATTTCTAATATTGCAATGTTATATAAATACCTGATGTACTACAATTACATATTGGTGACATATTGAAGTAAAACTATTAAATTAGTACCCTAAATAAATTAAGGGCATATCAAATTCATTTTTTTTTCCTGTGGCAGTGAGAAAGAATTGTATTATCTTGTTTTATCTCATTTTAAAACTTGTCACCTTAAGGCAACCTATTCACTTGTGTTCTCTTTTCACATGATAGATATAACCTCTTTCATAAAGGAATTTACCTTATCCTAAAAGATGTTTCTGATCAGTGAGATGAAGATCCTCTTTAGTGTCTGTGGAGTCAATGTAGTTGAGGTGAATTCTTTAATTTTTAGATTCCTAATGTTAATTGAAATGAATCTCAGCTTCAAATATCACATTAAACGTTTTTTCACTTTTTCACAGTGGTTTTTTTTCACTTTTAATGTTTTTTCAGTGTTTCTAATGTAATATAACTAGCTCAAGCCAAATACATATTAAAACCCATAAGACTCTATTCCACCATCTGTAACAATATGAATGAGTTCAAGTAATATCCAGTGTGACTTTGAAATTAAAAAAAAGTCTTCTGATAATTATATATGTTTTTTCATTTTTAAGTAATTTTAAATATTATGTGGTATTTATTTTCCTGGCTATATTCATCACCAGCAGCTTTATCTGTTAACAATAACCTGTTATCTTCTCCTAACATATCAGAAACCAGTAAAAGAAGTTTATGAGGTACCATACACAAAACTTCAAATTTATTTGCTTTGAAACTTTGTCACATTATTTAATTGAACAGATCTATTTTCTATATGTTATTAATGATCGTTAAGGTTAAATATTGATTTTTAAAATGTTTCATATTTTAAATATTATGTTTGTCTCAGAACTGCAAAATAGGTATCAAAAAAACTATCAAATTTAAATACATAATCAATTTCAATTTGCTGTATTGTTTTCAATTCAAGGGTTTTTTATGTCAAGAACAACAGCAAATCTTTATACTGATGTAAACAATAAATGAGCCACAGACACTTTGTAAAACTGAAGAATTCAACATATCATGCTAAGAACTGATCTGAAGTTTTAAAAAATTCTTTACAGGCTGTGGATCATGCTGACAGTTGGACATCAGTCATGAAGAATAGTAATAGAAAAGGTTTTGGAATAGCTCCAGTTCTAAAGATCCTAGGATGACTCAATATAAGATGATAAGTAATAGCTAGAAAAGCTTGTCTTGAAAAAAAAGTCTTTCAATCCTAAAGAAGAGGTACCAGAAAAAAGGCCTGTTCCCATCACGGCTTATCATGAAACTGGTAGATTTATTCAAAAACCTGTTGGAGACAGAGAAATCATTCTAAGGGCATATAAACTTTAATGACATATAAGCTATATAACCTTTATTTATTTATAACCATATATTATTTTTTAAAAAACCAAAACTTTTAGGATGGTCAGGCTTTGCAATAGGTTTGCCAGGGAGATGGTGGAGCCACCACCCCTGAAGGTGTTTAAGAGGCTTCTGGATCTGGTGCTGGGTGATATATTTTACTGGTTTAGGAGTTACAGTGGTAGAGCTTGGGTTGATGGTACAACTTGATGATCTTAAAGGTCACTTCCAACCTTGATGATTCTATGATATTAACCCCAAATTGCTGCAAAATTATTAGAAGATATTGTGTGTGTTGGCATAGAAGCCAAGAGTTATAACAAGTTATGAAGCCAACTGTGTTAGCTGCCAACAAATTGACAAGTAATAAAATTACAGTCTGGGAAAAGAGAAAAAATGCCTTTCATCAGATACCAACTATTAGAACCCAATGCTGTTACCTTTTTTGCAGAAAACTTTCAGGTCCAAACAATTTCTGGGGAAAATACAATAAATAAAATCCCTGTTTCTTATCTTTGATTTCTTATCTTCTGTGAAACCTGGACATTTGCGAATAGACGTAGACAATATAATATGTCTTTGATTTGAACAAAACTATAGTAAGTAAGTAAAAATGATACCTAGATCAGATCTAAAAGATGTCTGAGTGATTAGTTAAGATGAAATGTTAAACCCTTCAGGGTTTTTTTACTGGTGAAGCCATATGGTAATGGTGAAAGAAAACAGACCAAAACCATTTCTTAGAAACAATTTCCATTTGTTGCTGGCCTGACTGAAGGGCAAAATGAAGCACTACACCTACCAGGACTGATAGCAAAATTTTAATATCACTTGACTGCACTGAGAATTATCTATCACAGGAAGAGGAGTGTTAGAGTCACCAATGACATCTACAGCCACAAAGACATACAGTAAGAAAACACAGCAGATTATAATTTCACTGGGGGAACCTGAATTCAAATGCAGTATTTTTTTAGATCTATTTTTTCAGTGTCCAAACTGTAAAAGTATGACACTTAGCCCATAACCTAAAACCTAGAAAAAAATAGGAGTAGATTCTCATAAAAATGACCCAATATGAATTCCAAATCATAGTATTATGTAGAAGTCAGATTTTCTTAGAATTCAATAGAATTATTGTAGAAGTAACGATATGGAAACTAGAACTTGTGTTTTGTATTTACAGAGCTATGTTCTAGAACTCTTTCATTTCTACTGTCTAATACCTCACTTTAAAGTGGCTCAGGTACTAATACTTTTATATCTAGCTAAAAATTATAATTTATTTATATTTCACTACTCTACTGGCCTATTTAAACTTTCAGTAAAAGAACTTAAAATATTTGTGAGACTTTCCATTAAAACTTAGATATTAAATAAAAATAAGGAAATTCTGCTCTGCATTAACACAGAGCAGAAAAACAATCATAAATATAGCTTATTATACTATATATATATTATACCTTTTGTTTATATCCAAAGGAGAGTTTGGGAATAATAAGAAGATGGGGAAAAGTAAAAGCAGATGGTAACAAACAAGGTATTGTATTGTATATGCTTTTTCTTCTCTTCTTAGAAAACATCATTGGAACCACTCATAGAGCAGAAATGTGGAAACCTTAGAACCCCACTGAATTATTTCCTTGACAAATAGCAGTATTATTTCTTGAAAATCACATACATCTAAATTCTTAATTATTGCAAAATAACTGTAGAATTCTAGAATAACACAGGTTGCAATGGGCCTTTATATGTAATGTTGCCCACCTAGAGTTCAAAGATGGGCTGGTATTGATCAGGCTGCTCACAGCTCTGATCAGCTGAGTTGTGAGGATCTTCAAGGGTGGAGGTTCCACATCTACAGTAGCCTCTCATGCTGTCTCATGACCTTCACAGTAAAACATATCCAGATGTAATTGGAATTATCCTTATGGCAACTTGTGTGTCCATTGTCTCTCACCCTACCACTGTGCACCTGAAAAATGGATCTTTCTCCCTAACTTTACCATAGCTTTTCAACTAATTTTTTTGAAATATTATATTTCTTGTAGCTAGCCTGCATGATCTTTTAATGGAGCCAGTATTCATGCAGTGCAGCGCTCCAACCATTTGCACTATCTCATGAAAACTCTCTAACCCCACAAATATCATAACTCTGCACAATTAATGAATTTTTAATTTCTTATCTGCTTTACACACTGATGCCTCTGTGCTGCAATACTTGAAATGGACCTCTGGTCATTCTGTTTTCACATGAGGAGTGTGAGAGTCACTTTTTTACTCTGTTTCTATACCTTCTTTTCTATTTATCCACTTTCCTTTATCTAGTATCATTGAAAGCTCTGCTGTTTGAATGGGGGAATTTGCTTTCAGAGATGATATCTCCTCACTTTGTGAAATAAACTATTGTCCAGCTATCCCCTTTTCTTAGGGAGGGTTTCCTGGGTGCAGCACATTATTTATAACCTTGAAAGAAATGTCTTTCCTTTCATCAGCAATCTAGGAAAATGTCACTTATGTTCCTATTCCTTTCAGCATTACCTCAGCCCTAGAGTCCTGTTCCTTTGCTGCTGTGGCAAAGAGGACATTCCTACAGTTTTCAGACTTCTGTTATGGTCATATTTCTCCACTGCTTTCTTGGCAGGGTGTTCTTTCATCATCTTCCAAGTATCATGTCTCCAGTAGGCACAATTTGAATTCCAAATTCTAATAGAATTTTGAGTTATTTGAGTCTTGATTTCAAGCAGGGCTATTTCTATACTGTTGATTGAAAAAAAGAATAATAGAAAGGACATGCACAAAGATGTTCAACAAGAAAAAAGTAATAACCAACCTAATCCTAAATCAGACCAAATTGTTAAACAGTGTTACAGCTACGATTGACAGGAGTTACATTGTACTTAGGCATTTTACTTCTCATTTAAAAATGAGCTTCTTGTCTTGTTTTTGTTTGGTTTTGTGTTTTTGTTATTGCTTATGTTTCAGTGAGACCTCAGGAGCTTCTTAACTCATAACACATATGTGCTTTTGTAAAATTGGTGTTGTAAATCTGGTTATGCCCCTGAGTGTATACATATTATTATCAAGAAAAATGTCATCTGGAGGTCTCTTTTAAGACAGTCCTTTAAGTCCAATTATTAATTGCTCAAGACAAGGAATAATAAAGATATTGACAATGATACCTTTAAAAAAAAGTCCCTGTAGATACTACCTAGGGAAGCTGTGACCATTCCATTGTGTCTTCACTGTGAGTCATAGCACCCCCTCAGACCACTGATTACCAGAAAGCTCCTCTCTAGAGAGAAATGCATACACATGAATTGAAACAGACAGCTGTAAAAGGAAAGGGCCCTAAGGAAATGTGTCTGTTGTATTCAACACTTCACATGCCTGTTAGGTGCATATGTTTTCCATGGTGAATAATATGGGCACTATTAATATTTCACTGTTCTTTCTTAATTTAGAGTTGAGAGCAAAAAATTAGTATTATGTAAAGAAGATAAAGAGAATTTGAATGTTTGGTTTATACACTCCAAGCTATGGTACATTCTAGGATTTAAACAATCTGTAACCTGAAGGACTGTAAGGAAAACTGAAATGACAAACAAATAAAACAAATCTACTGAGGCTTAACACTCAGAGTATATTTGACTTGTAAGATACGACATGATGCTTCAATATTCAAAATTGTTTTATTTAAGGAGAGACAGTGTGTCACAGTTCAGGTCAAAATCTTTCCTTCACTAATTTTTAAAATATTAGAAAAAAAAGAAAAATTCTCATTCATATATTTTATAGGAACTGATGCAGTTCTGATCTATAAATAAAATCATTAATAGAAGGCTGTACATAAAATGAAAAGTCCTACAGAGAAGTTTTCAGCATATTTCAATTTTCTGGTGGACTTTTTCAGTAGATTGGATGATCCCTCAGGGTCCCTTATGCCTTTTTTTTTTTTATTCTTAATTGCATTTTATTTCTGTGCCACATAGACTGAAAAATCTATATGAATTTGCAACCTGAATCAAAGAATTAGAAATACTTTCAACTTAAAATATTCATGAATATATTTATGTGCTGATTTACAAGAACTGCTTTTATCAAAAAGTACATGCTCTTATTCTGTTCATAAAAGGCCTGATTTGATAAAGAAGACTTCACTCTTTTCTGAAAACTGGAAACTTTGAAAAATATTTAATTTTGATTTAACTTTCAAAAATATTCACCCATAGATAATGTTATCTTCATTTGAAATATGCTGATTATTAACAATATTTTTGGTCTATCAATTTTAGAAGGATTTTAAATTTCAAACTCCAAAAAATTTAAATTCAACTGATGGTCATGATTTAATGAGTAGCCCAGAACAAGATGTTTCACTGTGGTTTGATTACAACAAAATGCTTACACAGTACTGCTAGGAAAACACATATTCTTGAGTTTTATTCATCACTATACAGGTCTCTGCACATTTACTATCTCATAAGAAGACTAAGAGACAAAGAGTGCAAAAAACTACCCAAGTATGACTGCAACCCCAGACACCTTATCAGACACTGCTTTCAGTTAGGGTTTCTCTTTGGATGGCATCTACTCTCTAAACTAGTCTGACCCAGGCTGGTAGTAAAATGCTGCTGTGCTACTCTAGAATGTCTAGTGTCTCTTGTTTATTTGTTACTTAAGCCCTGAAATTCAAGAAGGATATGACACAACTGTGCACAGAAACATGAAATTATTTCTGTAACTGTACATTAATATTATGCCTTTCAATACTTGGAGAGGGCCTTCAAGAAAGCTGGAGAGGGACTTTTTACAAGGCCAGAAAGTGATAAGAAAAGGGGTAATGGCTTCAAACTGAAAGAGGGCAAGTGTAGAGTAGCTATTAGGCAGAAATACTTTTCTGTGAGGATCATGAGGCAGGGGAAAAGTCTACCTGAGAAGCTGCAGGCTCCCCAGCCATGGAAATATTCAAGGACAGGTTGTATGGTTCTTTGACCAAGCTGGCCTAGTGGAAGGGGTCCTTGCCCATGGCAAGGATTTGAACTTGATGACCCTTAAAGTCTGTGATTCTATGATTCTCTGTGAGGTATCTCAGAGCTGGTTGGCTGTGTTTGAGCAGGGTTTATAATGGTGAATTCTCACCCCACTCCTGTTCAAAAGGCATTGTTAATAACTGATACAAAGGAGCAACAATCAAATCACAAAGGTGCCCTAAATTGACTCTGAAGTTGGAAAGAACTCACTGAGAAGGTGAAAGAAAATGTAATTTCAGGAAATTATGAAGTTCATAAATCAAGGGAAGGCAATGGAAAGAAAAGCATAATAAAACCTTGATTTTTTTAAGAATATTGAGTAATCATTGGATTTGAGAGTGTTAGAAATATAAAGGTAAACCCCACCATTTCAACACAGAGTAGATGAACCTTTGAGTTTCCTTCTAGTCTTATTTGCATATCAATAGAATGTATGACTTGTGCAAAGAAATAGTATAGCCTCAATTAGTAGTCATATGGAGGATGTTACTTTCAGACAATGAGGTTTTTGCAAATAAGATCAGTGTGACTCCATTCACTGGAAGTGGCCACATACTTTTTCTGTGGGTTTTGTCCTGAGAATAGAATATATACTTCATCATCCCAAACAGATGTTTTTTTCTTTTTTTAATGATTTTACATAAAGCTTTTTAGGCTTAAAATTCCCTGTTTTTTTCAGCACTTCTGCATAACTCTATTAACTAGAGATAGAACTGTTTAAAAGATACGTATAATTTGATCACATTTCATCCAGGAATACTATATCTGAAACCTGATTTGTCAGTTACAATAAGGAAAAGGATATGATGTTAAAATCTGTTCTCTGAGGTGGAGGCTTCCACATCAAGGTCGAGCTGTTAGCATTAATGCTTGCTGTTTTGCAAAAATATGTTCTTACACTTCTGTATGGCTGGCTCTACAAAATAAATTTCAGGATAGAACAACAAGGCTGATAGACTTTTAATCCTGTTTGCAGCTCACAGTTTGCAAAGCTTTCCCAAGAGATCCCAAAGTTTACTGGTTAATAGTGCACAGTGTACTTACTCTGAGCTGATTACATTCTGGTTTATAGTTACCAATTAGAGAAACCAATTACACTTCCAAACTGTGTCAACAGTGTTTGACCTAATTTGATGCCAATTAATCAGTTACATAAACAAATTCTGTTTATAAAACAAATTGAATATGAGTTAAAGAATATACTGTATAAACTCTATACCATATTTTAGATTACAAAAAATGTAATTAAGTGCATTATTTAAAATGAGTTTATTGAAATGTACAGGAGACCTTTGGAAAGAAAGCAATCTTGGAGAAGCAAACAGCTCATCACAGTATCTGCTTCCTTGTAATCTGCTGAGAATCTTTGACATTGAGCATTTTTGTAAGAAAAATTGAATTTCCTCTTCAGCTGTTTTGATTTTTATTCTTGTAGATTGAACACTTGTATTTTCAAAGCTGATTGTAGCCTTAGAACTAGGAGGTGTGCGGGTACCCATTTGCCAAATATGTGAGGTATTAGACAAAGTCTTAATTTTTTTATTTTAGGACCATGATGTTGTAGTTGACCTAATTACACTTTGAAGTTCATGGCAGCTGAAGACTTTCACAAATACCTTAAGTTTTGAGAAGCACAGAAAAGATAAAAAGTCCACATAAATTTGTTTCTCTTGGATGCAAAATATTTGATATCAACTCACAGAAAACTGAAATCAGAGAAGACAAAAAAAAGGTCCATGGCATAGGTTTTGTACAGGGACTTATAGTGTAACTGCCACATTTATTTCCTGGATTCTTGATGTACAGACTTTGCTAATGAATATATTTTATACTTCAATGTTCTCTTTTTATCCCTTACCCAATGCTCTTTTTTTTTCAAAATGTTATGCCTTTGTAATAGAATGAAGGATATTGTTGTGATATATATGCACACACACACACACACACACACACACAAACACATTTAAACACAAACAAATAAACAAATAAACAAACCTCAGATTCTTTTCTAAGGCCTGAGATAAAATCCATTGCATTTCATGGAAAACTCCTAAGAGACTTAAAGGCTTTCATTCCAGAGTCAAGTGGGATCTTAGCTGCCTGCTTAGAACAAGTACTCTCTGATCCATTTAATGATGTTTCATCATTCTGCTCACTTACTCAGGATAAAGTTATTAATCATATTCTTCATGTAGTGACAAAACTATCTTTTTGAACTGAGTCTAGAGGATGAGATACCATGACATTAAAACAAGGAATTTCCTGTATTGTAGTACCAGTGCCATTTCCTTCTGTGGACAACAAAAGTATTTCCATTTGTTTCAAGGATTTTGCAATGAACTCTGCCTTTCTTTATTCTTTTCAAGTTCCACTCACTGTGATATATTACTTTTTATTGCCATCAGTGAGAAAAGAATCATGAGTTTATTTGTCACAACCATAAAACCCGTAAACAAAGGCAAGTTAGTAAAGGATGGTTCTGATTTGGTTTCCTTTCAGCCCACTCAGGAGAAAACAATGAGATATTTTTTCATGCAAATTTAAGGTTTACATGTGTACTGACATTGCAATTTATAGCCTGGCTGAATGCAACAAAATATGGCATGCAGAGCACCTTCTTACTCATCTAGAACTTTATGGTGGTTTTGACTATGATAGAGTTAAATTTCTTCATGGTAACTGCTATGGAGCTGTGTTTTGGATCCGTGCTAGAAATAGAGTTGATAACACAGGGATGTTTTCATTATTGCTGAGCAGTGTTTACACAAACCTGTCTTTTCTGCCTCTCACCCCACCTGTGCAGGGACTGGGGTGCACGAGTTCAGAGGAGACACATCCAGGACAGCTGATCCCAATTGACCAAAGGAACATCCCCAACATGCTCATCATAAATAATATCATGCTCAGCATATATAACCCTGGAGGTAGCAGAATTGATGTTTTTTTGTCTTCCTAAGCACTGCTAGCATGATGAAGCCTCGCTTTTGTTGAAATGGCTAAATACCTGCCTGCCCACAGGAAGTGGTGAATGAATTCCTCGTTTTGCTTGGCTTTCATGTGTGGATTTTGCCTTGCCTTTAAAATTTGTCTCAGCCTATGTTTTCTCACTTTTAACCTTCCAGTTCTCTCCTCCATCCCACTGATGGGAAATGATTTAGCAATTGGGTGGAGCTTAGTTGCTGGCTGAGGTTAAATTACAACAAATTGAAAAGGATGCTGCAAGGAAAACCAGTGTAACAAGGTGATGTCTACTACAGAATTAGGCTAATCTCTGAGTTCAAACAAGTTGTTTAGACAAATAACATTAGATCAGAGTTAAAGTGAATAAGCCAAAAATCCATACAAAAGGAAAATGGAAAAAGGTAGGTGGAACTTCAGGTGAGATATTTTAATAGTTGTTGCCAATGCTACCCTTTACTTTCATAGTAAGTTTCTTGGACAATGTTTCTTACTACTCTCTTTCCCAACTGTCCTGCTTTTATCTGCTCTCTGACCAACATAACTGGACAGCTCACAAAAGCCCTTGAGAGACTTTGAGTCATTGGAGCCATGATTAAGCTAGGCTTCAGGGATTTCAATTATGTACAAAATACCAAAATACCTTCTGTGTTTGTATACCTATGTTATACGTGTAGAATTTACTTAATGTAACTACATCTTATGACAAAGCTACCCATATGGTATGTAGATACCCTCCTGAAACAACATGAAACACTAAAGGACTGTGACTCAGTCATGGATTTTTACCCTAAGACTATAGGTAACCACCTCTGAAGGTAGAAGGAAATTCTACTTTCTGGGTTGCCTCATGGTTCAAGCAAGATGTGTGGACTCCAACATTCGAATCATTCTAAGCTTAACTCCATATTTTGTTTCAGCATAGAGAGAGAGAGTCTTTCATCTGATTAAATGTTTCCTATCATTTTGAGAATCACTGTTGTGGCTTGAGGCAAACCTTGTACATCTTAAAATAACAAGATATATAAACTATCAGTGTTTCATCTGTTGCAGTTCAAAAATATCCATATAAGAAACAAATCTTCTAGATAATATAGCAGATGTTCATAACCTTCTCTCATAATAATGTTTATTTCAATATAATGTCTTATTAAGAGCATTAAATTATTACATAAGGTGAAAAAAAGACATGCCTTCAGCAGTTTTCCTGGAGATAACACAGTTATCCCAAGATGCAGTTATTGTCTCTTAGCTTCCTTCTACTTTACTGGTAAAGTATACACTATATGCTATTTTTCTGAGCCATTAATAATTCAAGGAATTTTACATTGCATTATATATAATATGAGTTTTGTTAACAAAAACAATAAAAGAGCAAAGATTTTATGTGTGGATACCATTTAATCCTTTGGTGGACATAATCTTGAATTCTGGAGTTAGGTACTGCATGGTATCTGTAACATTGAACCAACTCCAGCAATCAAGGCTGTGTCCATCAAAGGGGGAAAATATGGACATAATTGGAAAAAACCCAGATTGAACAGTTTCTTTTTTTTTCCATTTCATATACTTGAAACATTTAAAATACATAAACAAACTGTTTTCCTAAATATGTTCACAGAAACACAAATAATCATTATCCACTTAAAATGACATAAAGTAATTTTCCCTAAAAAGATTATTTATAGTTGAATGGAAAAGCAGTACTTGTTACTATGTTATTGTTATATCCCTATTTCTCAGTATATTAACATTTCCTATTACAACATTTCTTCTCTCCAGTTTCAGATCTTTCTTACCAAGGAATAGAGATGCACAGGGGTAGGATTATTTTCATATTAAAGCAGAAATTAAGCTTCTAATATTTATTACTTCCCATCTTTCCTTTTTCTAATATGCACTCTGGTCACTATTAACTCTTCTTTTAAACATGGAAAAATATTTGTATACATCCATACAAGTAATATATAAAATATATATTAATCTATATAAAAAAATGTGTACTAATTTAGTTTTGCCAGCAGAAAATGTCCTTATCATCTGACCTAAAAATCACCATTATTTTAATAAGTATTTACATTGGTCATTTTTGCAATTATTAAAAGTAATCTATTTTATTCCACTCACATTTTTAAAAGAGCTTTTACATATGCATGAGAGCTTGATCCCTGAAGGTAAAATCATAGTAATTTAAAAATATTCAGTCCAGACATAATCAAAATATATACTTAAAAATAATACCTATAATACTACTAAAAAAATCTACTAATTTCCTTAAATATTGTCTACCATTGTACTTTTTTATTGTTCTATAATTCTCATTCCCAATAGTTGGAAGAATGTTGCTACAAACTGAAGACTGAATTTATCTAACTCGATTTTTTAATCTATCTTGTGCTGACTACAGGATTGTAATAAATGGGGGATTTGGTCTCCAAACACCATGTCCAATGGTGATATTTACATATGTAATGGTATCTCCCTTAATGGGACAGCACATCCATTTTTTTATTCTCAGTCTCTCTGTACTACAGAGATTGGATCATATTTTCACATTTAAGTTACTGAAACTCAATAAAAGCAGGGTGAGTGAAATCACTCTAAAAAAATCACACAACATATAAAGAATGAGAAGTTTTGCTGTAGTCCCCTAAGTATTACTATCCTGAGCAATAGCAACATTCACTTTACCAGTATTGATCAAATTAGCTCAACTCTGAAGGATCCCTCAAGCTAAACAGGGAATTTTGTTATGTGGATTGAAGCAATAATAAAAACAAAATATACAGCAAAACCAAGCCCTCAATTGCAACATTTTATAGTTATTTGGAAAGAAGCCAGTAAGGATTCATGGTAAGAATTAGAGTCATCTTGATTTATTTGGCTTAGTTTCCTAAAAGTGTCTCTAGACAGTAAACCTCAGTTTTAAGAGTATAAGGCAGTTAAGAGTAACAGCTTGCAAATGTTAAAGATTTTGTACTGCTTTCTCTCTGCTAGGGAGAATGCTGAACTTGGTTTCTATGCCAGCCTATGATTGAATTGCATTTTGTACACCAGATGATTTATTAACAGATATATTTCTTAGAGATGTGTCATGTAAATTTGTGCCTCAATATATTTTAGAATAAGGATTTATCTAGTACATCTGCAACTTTAAATTTTAGAATTAAACTATATACTTTCAATGATCTCATATTTCAAAGGAATTCAACCAAAATACAAGTTTGCATATATAAATGTATGTAATTAATTTATATATTCATTTACCTAACTTAAGAATGTAGTTGCTACACACAACATTTCGTGAAGCAGCTATCCCTGGAAGCCATTTTCAGACATAGGAAGACAAGAAAATCATCAAGCATAGTCAGCATGAATTCACTAAGGGGGAGTCATGCTTGACTGACTTGGTAAAATTCTGCAAGGAAATGACAGCTTTGATAGACGACACATCACAGAAACAGCACTAGATAACTTACCAAACCTGAAAGTTTTCATATAATCATATAATCATATAATTATATAATTTTAGAATATGTTAGATTGAAGTGGTCATGTGGAGAACATCTGGTCCATCCACCTGCTCAGGAAGGGGTCAGCATAGAGCAGGTTGCATGCAGCTCTGACCAGCTGAGTTATATGGATGGCGGTTCCACAATTCCTCCTTCAAGGATGGAGATTCCACAATTTCTTCAGCAGCCTGTCATGGTGTTAGACAACCCTAATGGAAAAAAACATCTCCAGACCTTACTGAAATTTCCTATATGGCATGATTGTCTCCATTGCCCCTTGTCTGATCACTGTGCAACTTCAGGAGGACTCTGCACCTGCAAGTCTTTCCCCCCTATGCTGAGTGGCTGAAGCACAATTATATCTCCTCTTACTTTAGACCCAGGTCTCAGATTCTCTTCACATATCATGTTTGAAGAGTTTTTACAGGACAATGGCCATATTCAGCCGATGCACAATCCAGTCTGATTGGGATAATGGACAATGGACATGTTCACAAACAATGAATAATGGACATATTCAGAAATGGGGTCAGTATGTCTTTCAAAAAGATACAAGAAGAGTCATTAGGAGGTTTGTCAGTGAGCTTGGGAAAGTGAGAAAAAAGAGAAGTCATGGGTGGGCCAGATGACCATATCAAGACGCGTGAAAAATTAGATGATCCAATCAGCATTCTATTTTGGAAGTGTGAACCGCTAGGATTAACCAATCATGTATTAGTTAAAGAAACGTGGACAGTAGAGACTCATTATAAATATAGTCTTTTTAGGGATAATAAATTTGGCTTCACTGGATCATATTGGCTACGGTGTGATGTCCCCGAACCTCCACACCCCACATACTCCAGCTCCTGAGCATCTTGGCAATCCTTAGTTGAATTAGCTCCAGTACACAAATATCCTTCTTGTATTGGGGAGCACAAAACTACTCTCCCAAGTGCTGAATGGAGGGGAGAAATCACAACCCTGAACCTGATGGCATTACTCCAACTGGTTCATCTTGTGATGCTCAGAGAGAGTTTCTCCCCTATAAAGCTACATCAGAGAGTCATGTTTAACTCATCCACTGGGGTTCCAGGTCCTTTACTGCAAAAAACAAAACAGGTAATAAAGAATCATCTTGGCTTCATAGAATTAAATATAACTATTGAGTTCTGCAATAATAATAACTTGAGTTCTGCAACCTGTCCAACTTTTCACCTCACTAAATTTCTTTCAAAACAATAGATTTCTGCTTTGATTTTAGGGATAGTATGGGGTAAAATCTCATTATACTTTTTGCACCATTAACGAAAAAATACTATTAATTTCAATAGGATAATGTTTATTATGAGCAACAAAGAAAATTAGAAACTTCCAGTGGCATTGGAGCTATAGATAATTATGAAGATGTTCACAAAGATGTGTCAGTAAGACTCAGAGGGCAATAGTTGCATCCACATCTTTGTGATTGTCTACCATAGCTCCCTTCATAGCAATTTACATGTCTAAATTATCTCAGGCTCATCTTTCTTCAGCCAGAAGTTACTGAGAATCATAACAACAAAGGCATTTTTTCCAACAGTGAAGATCTGAGTTATGTATATTAAGCTTATATACTTCATCTGTGCTAGGGTTACAGCAAGAAGTGAAAATATTCCCGGCCGTCTTTACACATTTGTAAGGTCTGGATAATGCTGTCATCTGAATAACTTTGCCCTTCTTGAGTAATAGAAACCATTGTACCAGCCATTAGAAGAAGCCCTCAAGGACACCTTATCAAGGTTTTTTCTTTGGGTGTAGCTTGTCCTTATTCCAGAGAAAGAGAGGGAAATGGATCCCCTGACACCTTAATAGTGTCAGATGGCAATACATAGAACACCAGTCTCAGTGTACACTGTGGATAAGCCAATTACTCAAGCAATCTCAGGATTACAATGCCGTTTTGTATCCCTATCCCTGTATGGAGTGCTCTTAAGTGATGGCAAAGGATGTAGAAATTTGCCATGTACAAAAAGAATAAATGAGCCCTAAATACAGCCTTTACTCTCTTTGATGACTGAGTAGCTCTCTTTGATGCTGATAACAATCACTTGCATACATGAAAACTACTCCATAGCAATGAAGATTTTAGCCAGGCTTTGTGAATAAGCATTGTGAATGCAAAAGAAAACTAGAAAACCGAACTTAAGAGCACACTACCATGGAATTGGCAACAGCTGTATTTGTAAAATGGACTTCTGATTCTACATTTGGTTCGTCCCTTCCCTTCCCTTCCCTTCCCCTTCCCTTCCCTTCCCTTCCCTTCCCTTCCCTTCCCTTCCCTTCCCTTCCCTTCCCTTCCCTTCCCTTCCCTTCCCTTCCCTTCCCTTCCCTTCCCTTCCCTTCCCTTCCCTTCCCTTCCCTTCCCTTCCCTTCCCTTCCCTTCCCTTCCCTTCCCTTCCCTTCCCTTCCCTTCCCTTCCCTTCCCTTCCCTTCCCTTCCCTTCCCTTCCCTTCCCTTCCCTTCCCTTCCCTTCCCTTCCTTCCCTTCCCTTCCCTTCCCTTCCCTTCCCTTCCCTTCCCTTCCCTTCCCTTCCCTTCCCTTCCCTTCCCTTCCCTTCCCTTCCCTTCCCTTCCCTTCCCTTCCCTTCCCTTCCCTTCCCTTCCCTTCCCTTCCCTTCCCTTCCCTTCCCTTCCCTTCCCTCCCTCCCCTCCCCTCCCCTCCCCTCCCCTCCCCTCCCCTCCCCTCCCCTCCCCTCCCCTCCCCCTCCCCTCCCCTCCCCTCCCCGGAACTTCCCTTCCACTTCCCTTCCCGGAACTTCCCAGAACTTCCCGGAACTTCCCTTCCCTCCCCTGATGCTCTGTTGTGTTAATAAATGTGGATACAGGTTGAAAATTACAATGGAAACATTTCTTCTTAGTGCACCCCAAGCAAAAGAAGTCAGCAATCACAGTTCATTAAAATTTGATGTAGGTGGTATTTTCAGACCTTGTATGTCTCTTTGTGGCTACTGTCAGAGAAAAAAAAAAAAATTACTGTAGGAAGAAGTCTCCATTATCATAAGTTTTCACCTAAATGTTTTCTTTTCTGACAATGAAGAAGATTTACAGCAAAGCTAGGAGAACTGTAGGTTAGATATACAGCTTTAATTCAGTTACTATACTGACATACAGATTTTTTAAAGTGAATTTATAGGAAAGCAGGCAACTGTTCATACATTTTTAATATATGTTCCTGATTTATTTGGCGACTTACTGAATGTACTTTATGAAAATTTTACATTTAGAAGCCTATAAAATATGCATCATTTTTATCCTTCTAAAGAAACTGAAACAAATATTATGGCACAAGGAAAATTTAGTGTTCTTTGCACACATCTGGCATGGTATAATCAGTAGTATTGTGCAAGCTCAGAATAGCTCACCTCTGCCTTTTGTTATCATTATTACATGACTGCTTAGGACACAGTCTGCAGTCACCTGCCTATCTCCCAATCCTACTTCCAAAATATTGACAAGAAAAGGGGAGCTAAAAGAGTTGATAATTTATGAGAATCAGTGTTTAAATTGCTGTAAAACTGTTCTGACTCAGGGTTTTTGTATGGAGTTTTTTGAAACCTTCACACACATAGACTTGTCTTCACAAGATATAATTATTTTTTTTTCCACTTCATAATCTTCAAACAACAATATGCTTGGGAAAAGTGAGAAGTTCACCCAAAGAGTTGTGGTGAATGGAGTTAAATTCAGTTAGTGGAGTTAAATTCACAAACATATTCCCCAGGACCCAGCCAGCCACATTAAATATCTTTATCAACTTCCTGAGTGGGGGGTATAAGGCATCCACAGTCATTTTGCACACAACATCAAGCTGGGTGAAAGTGTCAACCTGAGGAGGGCAGGAAGGCTCTGCAGAGGCTTCTGGACAGGGTGGATTAATGAGTTGAGATCAATTGCAAGGGGTTCCACAAGGCCAAGTGTCAGATCCTGCACTTGGGTGCTAAAACCCCATGCAGATTTACAGACTGGGGGACAGAGAGGCTGGAAAGTGCCCCAGCACAAAAGGACCTGGGGTGCTGGTCAAAAGCCAGCTGAACTTGAGCAGCTGAACATGAGCCAGAGTGTGCCCAGGTGGCCAAGAGGGCCAGTGGCAGCCTGGCTTGTACCAAGAATTGTGTAACCAGAAGACAAGGGCAGCGATCATCCCCTGCATTTGGTGAGGTCATATCTCAAATATTTCGTACTCTTTTTGAGCCTCTCACTGCAAGAAAGACATTGAAACTCTGAATTTTACTGAAAGAAGAGCAACAGAGTAAGAAGTCTCCAGAGAGTAGGTCTTATGAAGAGCAGCTGAGGTCTCTGGGGTTATTCAGCCTGGAGAAAAGCAGGCTCAGAGGAGATTGTCTCAGTCTCTGCAACTACCTGAAAAGATGAAGTAGTGAACTGAATATCAGACTCTTCTCCCAGGTAACAATAACAGGATGAGAGGACATGCCCTCAATCTGGACCAGGGTAGGTTTTGATCAGATATTAAGAAAAATTCTTTTCACTGAAAGGTTGGTTAAGCTTGGTAGTGGGACGCCAAGGAAGGTGGTCACCTTTCCTAGAAGTATTCAAGATACAACAACATGATGTGCTTAGGGTTATGGTTTACTTGACAAGGGGATGCTCAGTGAAAGGTTGCACTCTCTGATCTTACTTTTCCAACCTTTCCAAAGATTCAGTGATCCTATATGATTCAATGATTCTGCATGAAATATAACTGACTTGTTTTTGAAAACTGTGGCAAAAGCCCTGAAATCTAAGAGTCTTTATGGCAACAACAGAAGACAATTTATTCAAAGCAAACTCAAATCACTTTATCATAAGAAACACTACAATTTGAAGAAATAATTATTGGATTATTCAAAAATTCACTTCCAGTTAAGATATCTCTTAACTGATTTTAATAAGAACACCCATATAATTCCTATAAAAAAGAAAGAACCAACCCAAATCTATTTTGTTGCAATAAAACAAATCCTGGCAAAAGTCCTTTTTGACACTTACAAGGACTGTGCTGCAGAATGCAATATTTCAATAGAGATATTCATTCTCATTGGCTCAAGCAATCATTTCTCCATGGTGCAGCATAAGACCCAGCATGTTTTTATGATTCAGTCCCAGTAACACTATATCCCTGTTAGCATGATTAATCAGCCCAAACAGAATACAGCTTGGGTTTAACTCTCCTGCTGCTTGCTGCTGAGCTGAATCAGTCAGCACCAGTTAAGGAAGTCTGCACTTCCCTCTGTTGCACAGTATGGGCATGACCTGTGACTCTCTGCTAAGATGATATAATAATATTTCCTAGCCACTATCTAATTATCTTTCACACATACTATTTATTTGTTCACAGTGGAGGGCATTTCACTGTAAGGATTGATCAGGACCTTTGCTGTGTTGTAGTTTTTCAGTAACAGTTACGTGTTGGTTAAGGAATAAAAAACCCCACATAATATCTTGTAGATTTATCTCTTAATATTTTGTCTTCAATTAAACCAGGGAAAGAGAAAGTTCAAAATTCTTAGCATATAATTTTGGAAACTATTGAATGGAAGGTTTCTGTTTCCTGCTTAAGTGTAATCTGTTTGTTATTGCTCCAGATCACCAGCTGAGATCTTGGTGCATTTGATCATAATTGATTTCTTTCTTCTCATTTTTCAGACAATTAACAGAAGTAAATAGGCAGAGTTTTGGGCTCTTTTGGCTCTGCATAACTTCTGAGAGCAATTGTTTTTAAATGCAATTGTTAAAGATATTACTCTAGGCTTGACTCAATAAAGGGCTTTGTCTTGTTTGTTTTATTTTGTTTTTAATAGGATAGATCAAAAGAGAATAAACATGGGAACAATTCAGGAAAATATAACTTACAATTTGCACTCTACCCAGTGATTAGGACTGATGTCCCCATTTTAATCAATAGAAACAATTAAATACCTCTGGATGGTTATCCATTTCATCCTAAAATAGGCAAACAAGATAAAGCATGTATCAGTCACTGTGGGTACTGGAACTGCTTATGACAGACTTATACATCACCTGACTAAACAGAAGAGCGTTGTTCAACTGAAATGTCTGGGAGCAATGTGAGATGCCCAATACATAGAATCTTAGAATCATAAAATAGTTTGGGTTAGAAAGGCTCCTGAAGATCATTTAGTTCCAAACCCCATGCCGCAGACAGGTATACTTTCTAATAGATCAGGTTGCTCAAAGCCCCATCCAACCTGGCCTTGAACACTTCCAGGAATGGGACATTCACAACTCCTCTGGGCAACCTGCTCTAGTGCCTCATGGTCCTCACAGTTAAGACTTTCTTCCTAACAACTAGTCTAAACCTGTCCTCTGTCAGCTTAAAGACATTAACCCTTACATGACTTTATGGAAAATCCCTCTCCAGCTCTTGTAGCCCTCTTTAGGTACTGGAAGGTGCTATAAGGTCTCCCCAGAGCCTTCTTTTCTCCAGGCTGAACAACCCAACTCTCTCAACCTGTCTTCACAGAAGAGCCCATCCAAACCTCTGATCACCTTTGTGGCCCTCCTCTGAACTTGCTCCAACAGGTTCACATCTTTCTTGTGTTGAGGATCCCAAAACTGAAGTAGAGGGACAGAATCACTGCCTTTGATCTCCTGACACAGTGCTTTTGAAGAAGCTCTGAATACAGTTGGCATTCTAGGCTAAAAGTGCACATTGCCAGGTCATGTTGACCTTCTTGTTAACCAACACCTCCAAATTTTTCTCTTCAGAGCTGCTTTCAGTTCATTTTCTGCCCAGCTTGTCTTTGTGCTTGGATTGTGCAAACCCATGTGCAGAATCTTGCACTTGGCCTTTTCGAACTCACCTCTCAAGCCTGTCCAGGTCCCTCTGGATACCAACCCTTCTGTCCAGTGTGTCAACCTCACCACACAGCTGTCAATAAACCACTGAAACTTAAAAATAAACAAGTGCTGAAGGTGCACTCAGTCCCACTGTCCATATTTCTAACAAAGATGTTAAACAGTGCTGATTCCAATGCTCAGCCCTGAGTGCACCACTCCTGCACAACAACTCCACTCAGCTTTTGCCCAAGATGAATCTGTTTTACACATGACTATATTTCATGGCTGATCTCTCCATCTTTATCTTGACCCATGAGGTTTTTTCATCTTATTTTCCCCCTCTGTCTTGTTGGGGAGTGGGAGTGAGAGAGCAGCTGGGTGGATTTTGGCACTTAGGCAACCTACCCATCACATTTATGCATAATGACATACGTTAGCATTATTAACTATGTGAATTTCAGCAGGTCTCATTGGACACAGATAGCTTCATATACATTTTGTGCTATTAATCATTTACAGAGAAAATGGACCGCCAGTGTAAGAATTACTATATCTGATGTATTCTATGAATGACTGTTGTCAAGGGATGACACAGAAAAATAGTAAGAGTATTATGTATTTAATTATTTGGGGGTTTCATCTTCATTTGTATCCTGAACTGAACTTGTGCAAGCACAGATGGATGAAAAGCAAATTGCAAAATGTAAAAAAATGTAAAAAAATAATTATGTAAATAACACACAATTTTTAAGCTTCAGGCAGATTGTTTACAGTTATGTAAAACTGAGATCTCAGAAGTGAGGACTTGGGAAACCCTGCTCTGACTGACAGAGCAAGTCAGTCAGGAAGGCCCAGGAGATCAAAAACAGTGTCTGAGGTTTTAGTAGTACAACACTCATAAAATTCTAATCATACTCTGGAGACAAAAAACAAAGGCTGGCTCTGTTTCACTTACTAAAGATACTTTTGTTTTGTTAAGATCTAGAGGCATCAGTAAGAGCAGGAAACCTATCACCAAATACATAAGGAGCTGTTGAGACAACCACAGACAATCCCTTGATCCTGAAGAATATAAGAATGCAAGAAGAGGAAAAAAAATTAAAACCCACCAATTTTCTTTTTTTTTTTGGATCAGACTTTAAGCATAATAATGTATGTTTATATCAAATATTTGGAATGTATCTGCTAAAGAAACTTTTTTGTTTGATCATGAAAATTCAAGCAAATGAAATTTTCTCATGAGCTGAAAAGCTTATTTTCTATGCCAAAAATTTATGTAACTGTAATAACATTCCCTTCCTCACAAAAAGCATGCAAAAACTGGAGTCATACTACGTGGCTGTGCTCAGTGTGATACATTGTGAAACATATCCACGTTGAGCACCATATGCTGAAAATGTGATTTCTTTTTAACTGCAGATCACTAGGGAATTCCCTTAGATATTAGTCCTCTGCTGCTGCACAAAATTCATGATCAGCTCAGCTGTAGTTTAGTTCTGATTAGCCATCACCGAGGAGTTATCACCTATCTTTTCTCAGCCATAGTCCTGTGAAAAAGAAAGAAGTAGAAAGTCATTTTGTGATGAGCTGGGAAACTGCCGAAATCTGGGAAATTAAATTCTCATTTTAACAGGCAGAAAAGAACAAAAATACACATGGAGTTTCTTTCAATCAATTCCTGGCTGGAACTGTATTATGAACTAAAACAAATAAATACTAAAAAGGATAAGAAACTGTTAATAATTAGAGCTGACATTTTCAACTATTTTGGCAGCAAAATAGGAGTCCTACTTAGTCCATTCAAGTTCTTTTAACAGGCCTCATGTTGTAACAGCTACACACAGAGCTAAACAGATTCTTACATAAAACCTTAAAATCTTTGTCAAATTTCTGAATTTTTCCTTCCAGAGCCCCCTTCCTTTTACTGGATTTAATAGAACTGAGCTCTAACCACAACAAAAAATTGCAGAGGCAGTGGGAGGTTCCCAGCTGTAGTGCACAGGCTAATCTAAGTAGGAACCATGTGATTTTGTTTAGACAGTTGTTGTGTTGCAATAAATATTATCAGGATATTTTTGATATGCAGAACAAAGGGGAAAGGTATGCCTGAAATTAATTTCTTCTAAACTTTATAGCCATAGCTTTCCTAATTAAGTTGCTTAAACAACTAACTTCTTTTTTTGTGCATTTATGTGGTTTTCAGTGGCTCATAATTGTTTAACTTTGCCCCCAAAAGTTACAACTGTGCTTCTCTGTAAATTAGGAATTCCCTGAGTGCAGCTTCAGTGGAGAGGTATTCTTCTTTCTACAGGAAGGACTTTCTGATGATGAATCCTAAAACTTACTGAATTGGATCAGTGGGCTGGTCTAGTCTTCTCCTATTTGAACTTCTATTATTGAACATTAGAGCTTATATGTACATTTTAATATAATTTTACATTGATAATGGTCTATAGTACAGACCATTTTACTTCCCAGTCTCTCTCTGAACCCTCTCCAAACATAAAGTGACTGTGAGATGGGGAAACAGACTGTCTCATTTACACTAGATAGAGTGTTCTTCTGATTTTATATAAATGCTCTGTATTTCATGCAGAGATTTGAAGGAGTGACATCAGTATATGATGTATAATACATGATTTTTCAGTATTTCTTCCAGAAAGCATCTTTAAGTACTCTGCAAATTATCTTGCTTTAGAATTTCCCAGATATCAGAAGCAAAAATATTTTTATTAGAGTATATTAGGAAATGTGTCTTCACAAACATTTTTTTAACTGAGTACATGTTGTAAGACTACACTTACATAGTAAGGACATCAAAAGTTGTAGCATAATATAATTGAAAATGTTGGCCAAAGGTCTGCTTCTGATAACAATTTTATTTCCAATACAAAAAGGATTATATCTTCTAGCCCCCATTTGAAACCCCTCTGTACCACATCCCCATGTCTTCATCAAATGTGTACCTTACTTGCTCTCTCAATATTGATTTGAAGATTTTTTAAAAGCCTGTTGATCCTTTTTTGCTTCTCTGCTTCTAACTTCAAATAAACACTGTTTTCTGTTTGTTACTTGTGCTGGTTTTCGTTGGGGTAGAGTTAATTTTATTCACAGTAGCTGGTATAGTGTTGGGTTTGGATTGTGTTGAACAAAGTATAAACAGGGTTTATAACATAGAGATGTTTTTTTGTTATTGATGGGTAGGACTTACATAGACACGAGGCCTTTTCTTCTTTTCTTACAGCCACACTGTCAAGGAGGTTGTGAGTGCACAGGAAGTTGGGAGGAGATTCAGCCAGGGCAGGAGACTCAAACTGACCAAAAAGGTATTCCAGACTCTGTGACATCATGCTGAGTAAATGAAGTGGGGAGAAGAGGAAGAAGTAGGGGGATGTTTGGAGTGGTGGCATTTGTCTTCCCAAGTCACTGTTACATGCAATGGGCACTCCTGAGATGGTTGAACATCTGCCTGCCCATTGGAAGCAGTGAATTAATTATTTGTTTTTCTTTGCTTGGTGCACAACTTTTGCTTTTCCAATTAAAATGTCTATATCTCAATGTACATGTTCTCTTTTATCCTTGCAACACTCTTTATGATGCTGCTGGTGGGGAAGTGAGTGAGTGGCTGTGTGGTGCTTCATTACCAGATGGGATGAAACCATGTCATCCTATTTATAGAAGTAAAATTGCCAAGGTTAGTCACTTCAGGAACTTTCTGTCCACAGACAGGTCCATGATGTCTCATAGCACATAATTTGCAAATTGTACCATTACACTGGTATTTATATTCACTGAGGATAATGCTTTCAAAAGCTTTCTGGAGTGCCCATGAAAGGTGCAATTTAAATCCAAACACTTATGTGTCATTAGTATTCTCCGACAAATAATCCCATTCATGCCAGAGGATATAGAGGATTCACTTTAGGTGACAAATTCCCAGAACCAGCAGTCTAAAATGTAAGGAAAACTGAAAGTTGGCAAAACAGATAGTGATGTTATCCACTTGTTTCATGGCCAAAGCACTGCTGATTGTCTGCAGAACAGTATAGCCACCCCACGTATAGCACATTCTGTATCTGTTCTGTCCTTATGACATGGTCAGATATTAGCTGTGGGACCTAAAAATCTGAGTCAACCACTATTACCATGCCAAACTTCTTGGAAATACAAAAGTAACACTGTTGTAAGAGAAAGAAGAAATTTAGCTCAAGCCTCAAAAAGATGGCAGGCAAAAGAAAAGAGAAGGGAAGATAAGTTCGAGCTTGTTATGATGAAAAAGTGATATTGGAACTATGATTGCTTTTAAAAGTTGCCGTTTCAAATAACAGGAAATAACAGTAAAAGAATTACAGAAATTGGAAATTTTAACAAAATATTGTAATCAATGTATATAAAGTTTAAGACAGTTTAAGCCAATTAAAATTATTGTGTCCTAAATAAATTTATAAAAGGTAGACTATGTACCAATTTAAAATAAGGACCTAAATGATCCAATGGAGAATGACATATGCATATCTAATGACAAATGCAATGATGAAGTAGAAAAGACTTTTAACTAGTTAAATTCACAATACTAGAAGAAAATACATATAGATAGTTTTCTACCAAGATGGGTGGTTTTGAGTGACCAATAGATGTAGTTTGCCTTTACAAAAATTAAAAAGGCCTATAAAAGTCTAGAAATTAAGGAATAAAAATATTTTGATATTTATTATCATCATTCTCCAGAGATTGTCAGTTGCCTTAATATGATGCAGTTGAACCAAAGGCTTTTACCCCATATTGAATCAAGCCATCATCATTTAGAATGAAGGAATGAAGATATGAAAAATCTGTTTTCTATATCACCTACAGATCAAAGTCTGAAAAAAGAGTATCCTTTACACAAGATTAAAACACTGCTGATAAAAAAACCCCCCAAACAAACAAACAAACAAAAAAATACTGCTAAAAACCCCACCCAAATTCTTCCAAAATATTAAAAACCACCAACTCAAAAATTGCATCCCCAAACCTCTCAGTATAATTTTCTGTACCAGCTTCTGTTGATTTAGAAGTTCAAAGCCTAAAGGTTTGGCTTTCCAAATGTCCTGCCCAAAGCTTTTCTCAAGGTCTCTCCTTAAAAACCATTGTTAAAGCCATAATGGAGTTGAATTAAGCTTCCTATTTTAACAGAAAAGTATCTTGTTGTTCAACTGAAATTCTAATAAAAGTCAAAAACCAGAACTGCTGAATATTTTTAAATTTCTTTGTTAAAGGCAGATCCTTATAAGTAAACAAAATAATTCTTGGAATTTTAGATTCTGATGTGTTATGTGTATATGTATATTTATAGATAGAAAATCGTATTGCTATGTGATATACAAATCTGAAAGTTTTCAGTAGAAAAATATGCGAAAAATGGAGATATATCAAACTTCTCTTGAGACATGAATTTCAACACATTATTTCAATATTCATTGTCCATTTGTGTGTAGCTAAGATAGCTTTCAAACTGTACTTCCACTACGGAATTTACTTATAATGACAGCAAATGGTCCATCTTTGCTATTTACCTGTTTAAAGTGAATATCAATCTAATTCAGGTTGGCAAATGATGGGTATAGCAGAATGTTTCATATTTATATGAATGTATTTGTGCAGGTTTCTAGAGTAGAATCTGTTGGATACTACTATATGCTTCTATTCACTGTCTCTCCATACTAATTTTTGAGCTGAGAAACAGTACTAATTAGGCTGCATAGGTTTCTCTTTGTTTCTTTGTTCAGTTTAGCCCTTGTAAAGAAGTTAGAACCTCTTTTACTTGTTCTTAAAACTTAAGAGGCAACATTATGAATTGCATCAAAACATGTACAAAAGCCATGTTGCCTGAAAGTTATTGAAAGATTTTCTTAATACCAAACTGAACATATACTACATTACAATTTCAATTACGACTTTAATACACTGTTTTTTTGTATATAATCAAAGAATAATCTTATTTTACAGCTCTCACTAATACCAGCTGGTCAAGAACAAGAAAAAAGATCAAATGCACTATTTAGAAAGTGAAATTTTGAAATAATGAGTTAAATAATCTTTGAAAAACAACCATCATCTTAATAAAAAAAATGTTTCTCAACAGTTTATAGCTTAGCTCACTAGCTAGCTAAACTGTTAATGGTCTAATGAACAGAGAAAATAGCATAACATTTAAAATCTATACAGGATAAAGTTGTTCCAAACAAATAACTCATCGATCTTTTACTAATGCCAATAAATATATTACCATTTGAATAGGAAGCACAACTGATTGAATGGCTTTCAGTGCGAAGTGTTGCAGAAGAAGAATGTTCACATTAGCATATTTTTTTGGCCCATTCAGTGATTGTTTTTAGCTTGAGGACAAAAATACATAAAAACCTAAATGTGATGGTTTTAAGAGTTCATGTAATAATTCAATGGATTCTCTTCAGAACAAAGAAAAACAATTTACCTGTCCTGGGAATTATTTCCAACCCATTTTCAAGCACCTGTGATAAGTAATGAATATTGCACTAGTTCTTAAAAAAAAAAATCTTTAAAGTATCAAGGAAAAAACTGTCAGGAACATTTACAGCTTTCCTACACTAATAGGCAGCTGTTCTATAAATTTTCTAAATATATGTGCTGCTATGAGAGAGAGACAACCTTCTACTTGTTCTAGCAGGTAAATTGGACTATGTGACTGAAGGGAGAACACAGTTCACATTGCTCACTCATGTTTCAATAGTATGGATGTGTAATAACTCATCTCTCATACCTTCTACTAAAGTAAAAATGTAAAAAAACCTGGAGAAGAGTGATAAGACAGAGATTTAATGAAGGGATTGACTGAAATGATTTTTTCCAAAGGAAAAAACAGATAATTATTGGTGGGAATATGAGATACTCACAGAGCTGATCATACCCGAAAATTGATAGAAAGTGATTTCTCAACACTTATTCCTGTACTGGTAGTGTAAATATCACGAGAAACTAGCAGAATTTAATTTCAAAACATGTGCATGAAAATTATGTTTCATGCAATATGAAGCTGATTGCTTTGGAATGGAATGAACACTAAACACTGGCATAAATTCAGGAGAGGACAGAAAAAAATTCATAGTTATTGAACTAGTTTAGAAGATTCTTGAGGTGTAGATTGCCAAAGAGTAAGGGAATACAGTGTGGATACTATTTTCACTTGTTCTTCTCTGTAAATTTTCTCTGGACTTCCACTATTAACTACTATTTAAGGCAGGTTACTCATTAGCTCTTTGGTACATTTTATACTTACTTTCCCTAAGACTAAATATAATCAATATAGATTTACTTCTTAGTTTGGATAAAGTTCAGATAATTTCCATGATCAGTGAATAACAACATTTTCTTTTTAATAATTTTTAATTTTGTCTACATGTGGGCACAAACTTAATATGGAATTCATTCTACGAATGTATGATCACACTCATAAATGCAAATTGCCTTCAACTCTCTACCTGCATTTAATGCTATCAATGTTAAAAATTAGCAGAAAAAGGCCCAGATGCTATACTGCTTTTATGCTGTTTATGTCCTACTGAAGCATGCCATGTGTCTGTTGTCAGTCCTTTGACCAATTTCTCACAGTAGAAAATGTTTTCCTTTTGCATTTTTAAATTAAGGCCATTATTATTTGCTTTTATGTGTACATGTTCTAAAGGAATTTATGCTTAAATTACAGATACACTAAGAAATATTTTTAAATTTGATCATGCCAGGCATGGACCAAGAGTTAAGACTGTGGAATAAGAGACAGAAGGAAATGCATGAAATCATAAAACCTAGCGCTTGATCTCAAATAAGAGAGAATAAAATTTTGGAGATAAAATGAAAATTAAATAAAATGCAATCTTTCTTTATCAAAGATAGATCACAACAGGGCAACTCATATGTTATTAGATAATTACTTTTGTACAAAGAAAAAGTATTAAAAGTTGTAGGCCTTTTATGAATTCTTGTGGGTTGCCTCCATCTAGCAACTAAGCACCCACACAGAGTCACTCAGTCCCTCACTTTACCTCTTAGTGCAATACAACATTCCCACAGTGGGAAGGGGGAGAGAACAGAAAGCTCAAAAAGTGAAAAAACCCATTCCTGATTTGAGATAAGATAGTTTAATAAGTGAAGGAAATGGGAGGTGGGGGGAAGTCGTGCAAAAGCAATCACTCAACGCCTCCTGCATGAAAATCAATGCCCAGCCAGGCTGAGTAATGGCTAACTTGGAAGAAAGCCCCAACTCTCTCTCACTTGCTGTTGCTTAGCAAGTTCAGGTCAGCTCTGTTGGGTCAGCTGTTCTGTCTGTGTTGCCTCTCAGCTTCTCAGCTGCTCACCCTAGGGGGCAGGCAGAGAGAGCCACAGAAAGTCATGATCAGGTGCGAGCCCTGCACAACATTTGATGAAACATGGGTGCATTACCCACTCTCAGTCAAAAGTCCAAATCACAGCATCCTAAAAGTTTCTATGAAAAACTGTTAACTTCATACCAGCCAAACCCCAGCCCAGTACAGCCATGGTTCATGAGAAAATATAATTTAAACCAGAAATGTGTAGGAACTAAAACTGAAGACATACTTTTCTCTGAGGGAGGGCAAATAAATTCCACAGAAGGTCAGTGTCATCTTGAAAGGAGATGAGTGATAGGCAGGCTTTCAGGTGTAAGTATGGTGGCTCATGGCTGAGTAGGCTAGTAATGATCTGGAAACACTAATGAAGATGTGGGAAACACCTTTGAAACAGAGAATATTCCCTCAGAGAGGAGAAAGCAAAGAAAGGGAAAGCAAAGCAGAGCAAGGCAAAGGGATCCAAATTATATGGCTGATTCAGGGTAATAAAAATAGATGTAATGTCAACCCTGTCACATTAAGCAACTAAAATACCTCAGTCATTTTAATCAAGCAAACTGGATTTCTGTCCATAAATCAGTAACAGCAAGATAAACACAAGGGAGGATTAAATCCCTTTGTCTGATTTTCTGTCCTTAGGTTATCTGTGCTAAGAAGTAATCACCAGAACATGCATAAAAACTAATAATAGTCATAATTGTCTGTCTGTAACATATATGTACCTATAAAGCTCTGGGACGATCTTTCAGGAAGATGGTGATGAAACACAAAGTAAACCAACTTCTTTGAAGAAGGATTCTATGATTTGCAATGAAAACTACATAAAAAGCAACTAAAAAAAAAAATTTCAATAGCTGTGGAATAGAATTAGAATGCTTCTTCCAGAGCCCTTTTCTCAGCTATTACGAATAAATGTATTTTTGATAATGCTAAATAATATGTGTAAATTGCTGTGTAAATCAAAATAATTACATACAGTGCCTACTTCAACAATTTCCCCCTGAAAACAGCTTTTTTAATGAAAAGAAGGCTAAATAATTATTTCCCCACACATCTGCACTACTTTTTGCTCATGCAAATTGAAACAGTGATTATTCCTTCCTGTCTAGCCTCTCACTGTACTAACATCACTAAATCCTTTAATTCATGATGCAACCTGATTATCTATTTTTTCTTTGAAAACAGCAACCACAGTGTTCACATTACCTAATATACCAACAAAATTATTTGATATTTTTTGTTTTGGCTGCAAGTACATACTCTTTCAATGGCATATGCAATATTATAGCAAATTAGAGGACTTTCATGCTGTAAACCAGCAGCTCATTGAAGTCAGTTTTGCATAATTTTTACCTGTTTGTGCTCCTTACTTCTGAGAGATCACTTTGTTTATCTGCTAATGTAATAATATTATAACTGTTAAATGTGATGAAATAAATATGCTACATTTTAAGGAATTTGCAATCAAAAAGTCATTATAGTGTATTTTTGTTTAAAAAAACCCAAAACACCAGTGAGTATTAACATAGAAGAAAGAGTCAGTCTTCCTTTGGATTAAACCTCCTTTTCATTTTCATACAAAATATCCCAATTTATTGAAAATTAGTTCCATCAGAATTGTTGTTTCTATTTGTGACTGACAAAAGTTTATCTTTCGAGATTAAATAAACGTTTAAAGGTGGAATTTTTTCCTTAACCTGATTCAGTACCTTATGTGGTTCTTTAATGTCTGTCAAAGCTGCAGAGATATTAAGACTGAAATAAATCTTCTTCTGTTTTGCTACAGAGCACAGTAACACCATCATGGAAATTGTGTTTGACAAATTACGAGGTATTTTCTCTGAATTAAATATATTCCAATATATTTATTTATTGTTTGATTAGATGTAACCCTTGCAATCACATATACATTTCAGAGTTTTTTTAATTTTCCAATGGAAAAAATGTTTGTGAACCAGTGCCTGAATGCATTTTGTACAATATGATGCAAAATATAAAGAGAAATCTTCTATAACTGATGCTAGATCAAATCTTCTTTCTAGGCAAATAACTTCAAGTTTTAATGAAAAATGAGATGAACAATACCTGAGGATGAGCAAAGATGAGCAATCTTTCAGTATTGGTCCCTTCATTTCAAGGGGGTTCTTTTATGATAAAACTGTCCTCAAGAGAAAAGTCTATTTTTAGTTGTTCAAGCTGAAATTTTATGAGCAGCCATTGCAAAAGACCGGGCAACATCCAGGAAGAAAATATTTTCTCAGATAGTACTTAGTAATATATAAAATTATTCTTAAACATAGATATTCTACTGCTCTAATTTCATTTTTTACTCTACAAATAATTCTGCTTTAAATTTGTACAATTGATCTGCACGTGCTCTTGAGAGTCATGAAGAAAAAAATATACATTTTAGGAAACCAGTGATCAATATGGGGCTAACAATGAGAAAGGTAATCAATATTTTCTTTGGATTTTTCAATTTATTCTTACAGTGTGCTTATTGTAAATAAAAGATACAAATATAAATATTACTGAAAAAGACAATGTGCAGTTCAGGATAAGTGACTGAGCTGTTTGGTTACTGTGAATTAACTCAGTAGTTTGAATGTAATCAGATGACAATTTTCCTGAACAGGGAATCTGTAGCTAAAACATTTTATTTTATTGTCTTTTTTAAGAAAAATTAGAGGAAAATTGTTTCTACAAGAAAAAATATTGGATAAACAGAATAACATTACAGTAACAAGACTTCTGATTTACATTAAACTGTTCACAAAACCAGTATAAATTTTAGATTATTCTGTAATTTCTTGGAATGAATTGGTGAAAAAAAAATTGATACAGACAGTAGAGAGCAACAGACTCTCAATTTGATTCTGACAAGAAGGAAGATTTCCACTGTATCAAAGGTGAGCTATTTGTCTATAAATGTAGAATAAAGAGTTCTTCATTCTAAGGAAGGGAAACAAGACCTGGAGTAACTGTAGATTTGGACAGAACATTTATCAGTAGACTAAAAGTAACAAAGAAACTATATGAAACATTTTGGGAATAAAATAATATAGAAAACAGTAATTTAAAATGACATCTTTAAAAATAATCTTATTATTAATCATGAATTTGTTGATTAGAGAAGTTGAAGAGAAGACAGAGAAGTGCAGGAAAAGGATAATAGCTAATTCATGTGCTCTCAATTGACCTGAAACTTGACATAGAGACATATAAAACATGAGAATGATTTCATATTATTAGAGTTTACTATATAAGACTTTCTATATTGTGTAGAAGTTAGAAGGACAAGACTCAAAGAGTTACAATGAATGGAATGTAAGGAAGTAATGGGAAAATATTTTTAAAGTACAGTTTTATGAGTGGAAGACATAACGTTCTTAACAGGTACTAAAAGCTAAAAATGGCCCATACGAAGTTTACAGTGTTATTTAGCATCAGTATTCACTGTAAAATAAATGACCACAGAACAGCAAAAGCTTGTTATTGTCCAAGTAGAAAAATTAATGTTGCTGAAATGTTTACATGTGGTTAAAATAGAATGAGAAAAATAATCAATTTCTAAAAATTGTTAGGTACATTTCTTCAGTTTAGTAAGGCTAATAAAGATCATTCTTGTGTAGTGAGAGATCTGTCTAAAGCAAATTAAAGCCACTTGGCTTTTCAGTTTAAGGGTCCATAGAAGCCAGGTGGGATTATTGAAGATAAGTAAAGCATGAAAATACTGTCCAGCTTCAAATGAAGGTAAAATGTAGCCAAAGGAAGCTCAGAGCAGACATTTGAATTTCCTATACAAAAATTAATAAACACACATTCCTAAAGAGACAATTTTTAAAATACAAGTTAAATAATTATAGAAATTAGAAATTTCAAGAAAAAAGGATATTCAAATAAGCTTATTTACTTACTTTAGTAAGATCATTTGCTTATTTACAACATATACAATTTCATATAATATTCAAATATGGAATAAAAGGAATCTGAGACTATATAAAATTATGGAAGGGATAATGAAGACCTCATTAAAATATTCCCAAAAAAGAACATTTTACAAAGATCTATATTCTATATTCTATATTCTATAAATATTCCATATTTAGTGAGTACCTTTGGGAGTTCTTTTGGACCTCTTACTGTTTAATGTTCTTTTTAATAGCTTGATGCAGTGCGGAGTATCCATATTCAAAGCTGGTGATGATCTCTGGAAAATGAATTGGGGAAGAGGAAGGGAGAATGTGAGGGCTGCAAGTACTCCTATTACTGAAATAATTTGGTCAAGAAAGTAAAATTTCTAAACAAATATCAAAAAATCCTGCTAAGGATTGGTGCAGATTCTGAAGTTGTTGCTGATAGCAAAAATGCCTCATAGGGAAAAGACTGGATAAGCATCAGCATCACGTAAGGTCTTGTGCCTATACAGAAGTGTAGGCTGAATATAAATCACCAATTAACAATCTTCTTAAGAAAAAGAAAAAAAGTTAAGAAAAAAGACAAAAAAAAAAAAAGCTAACTAACTGATAGTTCTCTCAGACTTTCAAAATAATGTTCTATTCTACCCCAAAAAGATCTTAAATGGAGTACTTACCTATTCGGTACAAAATGTCAACAAAGATACAGGTCAACTAAAAAAATATGAAATAGTTCCACAAATGTGATTAGAAATCAAGAAGAAAGGTCTGCTAAACAGAGACACTTGTCTCTCAATATTGAATAAGGAAGGCTGAAGAAAAGAAATAATGTAGTCTTTAAATATGGTAACATTTGCCAGAAAAGAATGCGACAATTTTTTGGCTGTGCTTTTTTAAACCAGGATAAGAAACAATGACTTCAGGAAAGGAGATTTTGGACAGAATTGTGTAGTACATTGTTTAAAAAAGCTTTAGTACCTATATTTTACATTTTTAAAGAAGGTGTATATATTGTTCTCTCTGAAGAATATGGAACTGAGTGAGTTACTGCTGTGTTTTCTCTCCAACTGCCTATACTAATATAATGATATGCAATCACAAATGTAGAAGCAGAGGGAAAAGAAATGCCTACTTACAAAACAGCAAGTACATTGTCCCAGTAAAAATGTTATCAAATCAATTTCAGAAAGTGTAGACCCTTTTCAGTCCACAGGGGCTTACTTCAATTTAAGGCTGTCTGGGCTAGAAGTCTAGGGAGAGCATGAACTAATCTTCCTGTTAACTTGGATAAGGTATTAATGCACAAGGTATTAATAAAGGTATGACTCTTTACTCGCTTTCAGACTGCTAATCCATGAACCTTTATCCTTTGCCATATATTTACCAAAATAATGGTTTTCTTTTAAAAGAAAAGTTTCCATTATTTTCAATTCTGAATAAGAATTTTTAATAATGATATTCTATCTATTATAAAAAATATTAAAACAGTAAAATTCCTTTGAAATAAAACTTCAGTGAATTCACTTTATAGCATCTAATCAGAGTAGGACATTACCCCTGAATTAAATTCCAACTTTAAAATTGTGAAAATTTGCATTTTAACAAATATTTACAGTGTTTTCTTTTTTGTTTATTTTTTTCTGTATAGAATTGAATGTTAAGGGATGATAAGGGTTATCTATCTATCTATCTATCTATCTAAAGCCAGAAAACTATGAAAAGACATTTGTCTTTCAAGGAAAAAAGAAAAATATCCGCATGGTATGTTCAAAATTGAATTCAATTAAATGAAATGTCCTTTTTCCTGCACTGTAAAGCAGCAGCCCATGATTAGGTATTAATAATTTATTTTGCTTCTAAATGAATGCAGCATTCACTTTGTTGTAGTAGTTAAATAAAATTGCTTTAGACCTGAAAACTATGGGAGAAGACATTAATTAACTTACTTCATCATTCAAATGTTATTCAAGATACCCCTTTTTCACATAAATTTAATTTTCTTTTCAATAGTAAGTATGGAGACTTTCTCACTTGTAGGAAATATTTGCAGAACATATTTTATTCTTTTTTCTAATTTACACCCGAGCACCTGAGGCTTTTCCAGACCATCCTCCATTTCTAACTCCCTTTTAATTTCTTGGAAAAGCAAGACAAAGGAAAGCAAAAAGAATGAAGGTGTTCCAAGAGATAGAGCAAGAATGTAGTGTGGTTTTAAAATAACCTACCTGGAATAAAGTCAATATTATGGCTATATCTCTGAAATAGGATTCTGAGAAGAGATTCTCATGAAAATAGCTGATCAAAAAGGCTGTGCATGAAAACCATACCTACACCAAAAGCACTTACAGACTTCAGCAATGAAATTTTTCTTAACTGAATTATGCAGATCACTTTTCAAAATTAAATTCAATTGTGATGTACTTTAAAATTATATTTCCAAATTTATGGAGAGTTTGGTTTTGTTTTCTATATTTTCTATTCCCAAGGATTTCTTTCATTTCGCAAGCAAATTACTGTTTTCCTACACAGTAGAGATACACTTATTTCCATCTTAGAAATTAAAAAAAGCTGTGCTTCTTTGATGATGATTTAAATTTCGCCTGTCCTGAGACTCAGGTCTATTCAGCAGCAGAATGATAGAGGATAAATTTACCCTCTGACAAAATTTCACAAATAAAACAAATAAGACACAAAATTATTGTAGTTGTTAATTAATGATAATAATTGCTTTGAGTATTATGCTACTACAATTTGAGTATTATGTTGTCAAATACTATTTAATATCATAAAAATATGGGCATATACATGTCTCTGTATGTAGACATACCTACATATATGTGCCTACATAACCTTTATGTCTGTTTTAGTACTGTGTCTGTCTTTTCCTGAATACCTGATCTTTGTATCCCCTATACAAGGATTTGTATAGGGGATACAAGATCCCTATACAAATAGGGGATCTTTGTTTTTTTTTTTGCCTATTTTTCTTCATTATTGTTATTCCATGATTTGCTTTAGCTTATTTTAATTCTATCTTTTTCTCTTCAAGCAGCTCACTAAAATACTATAACAATTCCAGAATAATTGCATACCTTCTAAAGGAAAAATAATCCTTGTTTTTAAACAAAAAACTCTCATCAGTGCTATAAAATGCTTTTTTGTATGCATTGTTCCTTTAAATTGTCTAATCATGGAATCATACCTTCTGTCATCATATATTTTCTTAATGAAATTGCTTTTGTTTTCTTTTATGCTGTGTGTTTTATCATGTCTTACATGAAAAATATGACTTTGCCGCTAGAAAATCTCATACACTGAGTATGGATTCTGAAAACTTTTTTTTCACAGTTTTCTGCAATTCATCTAATGTTTTCTATTTTATCAGGAGATGTGGTATGTTACAGTGTGTCCCTGATCCAGGTTAGAATGTCAGAGGCAATATTGTGTTGTGGATGCCAAATCTAGAAGGAGGGAGCATGTCTCTTTTTTGTACTATTGCAGTAATCCAGACCAGTGTTGATGCCATACAGCTTGTCCTTAGAGTATGTAATGTATTTTCATGCAAGAACATAAGCAAAATTCATTTTACTCCTGCTTTTTTCCTAGGGAATATCAGTAAAGGGATAAGAATTAAGATAATTATTTTAATTGAAAGAAATAAGTTCTGTTGATCTGATCTGAAACAGTTTCATGTCAAATATATGATGATAGTAAATTTGGTCACAGAACAGGACTGAGCACTTAAAACTCAGGTAAATTTTCTTTAGCATGCAGCACCTCAATTAAGATCAGTGTGGCATGCTTAGCTTTAATTTAAAAGGTTTCAGAGTTTTTACACATTTCTAATTGTATCTATCTCATGGCTGGATGTTCCCTATCAAAATCTGAAGAAAGTGAAATTTCAGGAATGTCCTATGCAAGCCTTTTTGTCTGTTATACAGGTAAGTGGTGTTTCAGATTCCAAAAGGAGAAGGTTTCCTTTTGTGAGGGAATAAAAGATGTTTTAATTTTGATCAAAATCTCTTTTTTTCCTGTCAAAAAGTTAAATCCTGGGAAAGTTTGTTTAATTTTAGACCACTTGGCAAAGCCTAAGTGCTTTTACTTCTGGTATGTGTTTCAGAAAAACAAAATTTAATATTTGATAAAACATAAACCAGATCTCAATAAAAATTTTATTTATGCAGCCAGCATAGCTAGGAGGATTAAAACCATGTGGTTTTATTCCTCAGTTAACTGATGAAGGGTCTAAGTAAAGAAGAATATGATAGTAGTTAAACAGAGTGTTACTGCAACACAGGTGAAGAAGCAACTGTGAGTCACTTTAACTGCATCAATTTCCCCATTGCAGCCTCTCAAGAGAGAACTGTAGAGATGCTGAAGACCCCTGCATGAAAGCCAACATGAAGCAACCCAGGTCAATATCATATTCCCATTCTGAATTACTCTGGTCCTAAGCATTCATGACATGTAATTTTTTTCCCAATGCTACAAACAAAAGAAAAGGAAAATCCTTCATAAAAATCCAGTTTTGCATCATTGTCAGCACACTGTAAAATATAATTATTATCACTATGAGTCACATGATGCTATGAGTCAGTAATTTATATATGAGCTTTCTGGTCTTAATATATAATTTTTCATTAAGCTGTATTATGGTATATAATGTAATGTAATGTAATGTTATGGTATGGTATGTTATGTTATGTTATATGTTATGTTATATATAATGTAATAGGATTATACAGAATAGGATTATACCAGAAGTAGGATTTTCTTTGCTCTTCCAAAAATGACTTAAATTCAAGGTTAATGAGAGATTAGCAAATCAGAAATAATATACATGTAATTTTCAGTGTTTTCTGAGGTTTTATTCCAATAGTGTCATGGTAGCAATTATTGCACTGTGTATGTTTTCCTTTCTTTTTTATATAGTACTTTTCATAAATGAAAAAAAAATTGACACTCAAAAATCTAGAGGCTTGGAGATCCGATTTATTAAAGGAATAGGATTTAGTAATTTTTCTGGATCTTGCTGCTTTTATTTTAAAATGTCACCTGCAGTTTTTAAGTTACAGTTGCACAATTGAACTACATTGTAGGCTCCCTGGTCAAACAAATTGAAAGGAGGACACGTTACCATAGAAACAGCATCAGGACAAGCCTGTGATATTGTTGAAAGAAAGCAATGGTTGGCAAAATGAGCAGTGCTTGAATCACAAAACCAGATGAAATGCTGAAGAATCCCTTCACTTGAGAAAGGCCAAGTGTTTAAGGATCAGTCAGTGAGCTGCTCATCAGAGATTCACAATGTGGCAAATAAGTCCCTTCAGACTCTCTTACAAAGCTTCCAAGCACAGGCCAAAATTTATTTTTAAAGTACAAAATTTATTTATATAAAAGTCGATACTGAAAAGGAAAAAAATAACATTTTTCAAGGTATTGAGTCTGAATAGTAGAGCTAGTTAATTAACGAGGAAAACTCATGCAATCCCCTGAGTTGTGACTGAAAAATATTTAAAAATGGGGCATAAAAATAGAGAAAAGGAGCAGTGAGACTGCTGAAATGTAACAGAAGAATAAAACTGAATATAGGAAGCCATCAGAGAACAAAATGAAGCAAGAATGCTGGCCAAATATTTAATAGCATTCCTGCTTCAGAAGATTTTGAGTAGAAATGACGGAATTGCCTTCTCTATATGAGTATGACCTAAGAAGAGCAAATGAGTAGTCAGGTAAAATGAAGCCTAGCACAGGCTAGTTCCAAAGTACTACCCTAAGCCTATCTTTCAATAAAAAAAAAGTCCATGATGTCATAAACTCTAGAGATTACAAGGGTCTGTAAGTGCCAATGGCTGCAGTTTTGGCAGTATCATATGGCAGTCACTCTTTTGGCTTTGATGTATCCAGAGTCCACAGAGGTTACAGATGTTCCTTGGGTGAGATGTTGTGATTACTCTTGACTTGAGAAAGCCTTGTATGTGCTATTTTTGGAAGGGGTTACTATTACTTGCAAAGGAAGTAACAAATTGCAGTAATGAGGATAAAGACGTGCATTGACTATATGGCTGGACTGTTAACATCTCTTCATATTTTCACTAATTTTTGCTTTAAAATACATAGTCAAATTATTAACATCTTTTTTAATATCAGCATCATTTGTATTTAGTTGCTAGAAGATGTGGGAAAGAAAAGATCTAGCTCCTGTTTGGATCATGCCATTTATAATCCCCTGAAAGTTAAAAAGAAACTTATTTTGTCAATGAATAGTGAAGCTTCCAGGATACCTTTAAATATTTCTGATTATTTAAAAATATTTTTTATAAGCCCTATTTCAGAAATCAAAAGAAGTATTTTCCTACTGCGTCTGATAACCAATAAATGTGACAAGAAACATAGTCTGGCACACCTACCAAGAAAAAGGACAGCAGTGTCCTTTCATTGGGAAGCATTCTTAAAATTAGTCAAGCAGTTGTCTTCTATAAGAAATAAAACTGTAGATTATTATTTTTAAAAGTCAAGTTTTTTTTCTCAGTGATGAGGTTTCAGGAATACAGTTTAGTGCTGTACATTTAGGTTCTCATTTTATCCTGGCCAAAGCATCCGTCATGAATTTGAGATGTGGGACAACAATAGGTCTGATTTTTTTTCTCTTTTTAATGTCAGCAACTTTTTTTTACAATAGATTATATAGTATTTTGTTTGTTTGTTTTCAGAAATGTCTAGCTTTATTGACTTTTTGTCCCATATAAAAATTTTAGGGAAACTAAAAATCATAAGTGACATGGCACATATCCCCTAACACTTGTGTAAGACAGTGCTCTGAGAATTATGTGAGAAGAGAAACAGAGGCTGCTCCTTTCTGTCACTGAGCTAGGTGATAGCTTCATTGGCTCTAAATCAGTCATGAATGACCCAGATGACTGAGAGAGCAAAGAAAGCTTGCTGAAGGAAGCTGCTTCAGCCTCCACACCAGTCTGGAAAAGGAGGTTTTTGAGGAAACACATTTTCTGACTTGTGAATATGCTCAAAAAACCTCCCAACTTAAAGCTCCCATTTTCAAATAGAAGGTTCCTTACTTCTAGAACATAAAAAACAGGTGCATGCAAAAATTCTGCATTGTTTTATTATGCTGGTAATTTTTACCTAGTTATTTTTTTTTTCCTTATGTTAACAGTTTTCTACTAAATCTAAAAGGAAGGAGATTAGCTGAGTTGGTTATATCATGGTGCTAATAACACCAAGGGTTTTGAGTTCAATCCCCATACAGGCCATTCATTTAAGAGTTGTATTTTCTGATTCTTGTGGGTAGGTCCCTTCCAACTCAGAAGATTCTATAATGCCTCTAATGAAGCAGGGGAAGAGAAGCAAAGAAAGTATATGGAGAAAGATTCATTGGGATAAGTATGTTTTAATTTCAGTGCAATAAAGTCATAAGTATGCCCTTTTAGTTATGCTTTCATGTTAAAGAAGCAACCTTATGCAGTACCACCATAGACAGCTATGTGTGTATTGGAGCCTTTAGAGATCTCCTGGTGTTCCAGGAGATCTCTGAAGAGGCAGAAAACACATGGATAACAGGTGGCCTTCTCATTCCTGGGCATGAACGCAGTGAAAAGGGACAATACTGGAAAAAAACCCCAAAACAAAAACAAACCACAAACCAAAAAACCCCCAAACAAACCAAAAAAACCCCAAGAAATTAAAGAACCCCTCTATCTTGGAGTAGTGTCTCACTTACAAAATTTTCAGTGATTTTATTTCTTTTTGATGTATTGATGTCAGTAGATAGAAATGCTGCCTAATTATCTATAACAAGGAGAGAAAAAAATGAAAAACCATAAGGAAAATGCTAAAAGTAGAGAAGAACTGTAGTGAAAAAACTTCAGCCTCAGTGAGCTAAATACTTTCAAATTATGTGAGTGTAAAAACATCAGGAAAGAGAAACTTGACCCAAAATACAGATTTTACATTGTTCTAAACATTTCTAATTTCTTTAATTTAAATTAAATTAAATTTCTTCAATTTCTTTCTTCTTCTTCATTGTTCTAAACATTTCTAATTTCTTAAAAGCATTGTTCTAAACATTTCTAATTTCTTTCTTCTTGTGCTACTCTGGAAAGAGCAGAAATCAAAGGTGACAGACAAGAGACACCTAAGCTCACATTATATTCAGCAAAACTACATTAACTTTGTAATCAGCTATGGGAAACCTGTCAATGGGATGATTTAGATAACTGATTATAATTCTATGCTGACTGTGCTGTAACCTAAGCATGTCATGATAGTGGATGGAATTTGATTCAATATGATTCTGCTGAAGACTAGCAGCAAATTTCCTTTCTACATGTATATCACTAAATTAATTCTCTTTTCCTTCAGATAGGATATGGAACCAAAGAGTATTTCCTGTCCCCTAAATTTGACTGTGAACACTGATTTAAAGGGATGTCAGTAGGAGAGCGATTTTTTTCTGAGAACTGCTCCTTTCTTCAGGATGGAAACACAGGTTCACAATCTGAAACTCCACAGAACTGATTTGCTCCATAGTTTTGGAATAACCTCTGAGATATAAAATCACTAAATCACTAGTTTCACATTATATATATATATGTATGTGTGTGTGTGTGTGTGTGTGTGTGTGTGTGTGTGTGTGTGGTTATTTTTAAGCCTAAGAAAAACTGCTTCTTTTTAATTCTTTTCACTTTAAAGTTTGTTAAACTATGTTCTTTACAATAACTCTGAGGATATATCTATATCTTGAAATTTAGACTAGGAGGAGAGAGATTATCCCAAAGAGAATCTAATAGAGACATACACACATACATTTATTACTGTTCTTAAATGTCAACTATATTTTCATTTGCATAGTCAATAATTAATCCTTTTTTTTTTTTGTCAACAAAACAATTTGGAGGTACAGCCTCTCTTAGCCATCATTCTGGGTTCATAGATATCTGACAATCCAGACAAGGAAAAGAGCAAATCTTTGAGTCTTTGAGTTCAGGACCAAGTCATACCATATTCAAGGTGTAACCACTGCAACATTTCTTAACCCACTACAACTTTTTATAAGATTGAATTCATTAAACATATTTAGTGTCGAATATTCTATGATTAAACATTTCTTGATGTTAGATGTTATAATAGGTCAGATAATAACGGTGGGGATTTCATGTAAATGTAATATGCATTAACAGTATTCTAACAAAATAACATCAGTGATGGGTAGGTCTTTAGGCCTTATACTTTGAGTTAAACACCTGCTCCTTTGTAGTCCAATTCGTTTCAAGGGGATAACATACAGAACGTAACCCATTTGAGCTTAAATAAAATTGCCATCATGAAAGTTTACACAAGTCTGAGTTAATGTCTACAAAGGCTAATGAGAATGAACATCAAAAAGTTTCAATTACTGAAACTTTTGGGGCTTGTTATTATTTCACTATTTTCTGACTGAAAAGGAGAAATTGTGGTGGTAAAAATTAAATTCCTTACATTCATTGACACACTAAAAAAATAAGAATACATTTTTAGCTACAGAATCCATTTTATATATACACAATTATTTACCAGAATAATATTTTTTGCATGCTGACACGTTCTTTTATGTCAGTGTTTCAACTGCTAGGCTCAGTTGTTTCAAAGTCTTTAGGCTGAAAATTTTTAGGGTTTCATAGTAAAAAAATTTTGGGATCCAACAAATTCATTCCCATTTAAAGTACCAGGTATAGTGTTCACATAACAACAGTAGTAAAATGATAGCAGAAAAAAATTTTTGCAAACCTGTGCTATTTTCTTCTATATTCAGTCACTTGCACAAGCTGAAGCTATAGTTTTTATCTTTTGAGAAGGAAAACAAATATGAAAGAAAAAAAGCACAGAACATCTATACTGACAGAAAATTCTCTTCACTATAATTTCTAGTTCAAAAGGATTTCTTTAAATTATGACTTTGCTGAGGTCCCTAATTAGCTATATTTTAAAAGTTGCTGAAATAAAGAATGTATCATCCAATAAAATATCTTGAATCATTAAAGAAGAATGTAATGTAATAATTTATTTTTAATACCTAGTCCTAAATGAAAGCAGCTGTTTCCACTTCAGTTAAAATTAAATGTTTAGAATTAATTTGTTAAAAGTAGGTAGAACTTTAAGTGTCTTATCATCAAGAATTTGATTAGTATTTTTTTAGCACTGATAATAAAAACACACTTGTAATTCCTGTGGAGTCCTCATTTAATACTGAAATCTCTAATTTAAAAACCTTCATTTAGTGTGGCGGTACCAGTGGTCAGTTTCTCTGGGCCTGGATTGAAGGCACTTGAGACAGTAGTTCATGTTTGGACTCAAGTGTTTATTATCTCTTATCAGTAAAACAGTCTCACTGCTGTGAGTTGGGCAGCTTTTCATTAAAAGGCAAAAAATGGCTAACAATCTCTTACAAGGTCTTTTAAGGCTAAAGTATCCAATTAAGAACAGACACCTAGATTATTTTCCTTTTTAACCCAATAACTGATCCCAAAGAGCCCACAATGTGGACTTTTCTGCCCAATTACAAAATGCCACCCCAACCCATGAAGAAGAAGGAAGAAGCATGAAGAAGAAACCCAGGACAACACTCTGTGCCCCCCATCTTGCTTCCATCTAAAACATACTAAAAATCCCAAAACATAAATTTGTCACCAAGTGATACACCTACACTACTCTCTATAATCTATTTCACACTTTTGTGGATTCTGGTCTGTCTTGAAGTCTAGGAAACTTTCTCCATGAATGAGGGTCTAAGTCAGTGCTCCCCGGGGGGTCAGGACACCCCAGAGCAGACAGAAAAATATTCCTGGTGCCCTGGGATTCCACAATTTAGTATACAATTTGAGAGTGTTTCTAATATCTTCCATGTTGGATTATCTATTTGTAATTTTAACCATTATTTAATAACTCAGTTCATAATATTAGTTGTATTCCCTGACTGTCTTTAGCCTCTGCTCAAGCTGGCACTAAAGGTGTGTTGTCTATGCATCAAGTTCTTGTTAGTGTAATGGAAGGTTTATTTTAATCAAGTAATATTTTCATGTATTAGTATTAACTATATTAACTAATTATCATCTAAGCAGACATATTTAGTATTAACTAAAGATCTTGTTAGGACTAACTTCATCAGTCTGGAAACTTCATGTTATTTACTGTTATTAAAAAAATGAAAATAAAGCTTCAATTATAGGAAAATGAGGAAAAAAGGTTAATGCATGCTTTCACAGAACAGTACAAATGAGGCATTGAGATGAAAAAAGGATGTCTTTTTCCAGTACATTGTATGGTTACTCTCATAAGTGTGGCTTCCAAAAAAATTACAACCAGGTTTTAAGACTACAGGATAAGGCAGAAACAACAGTCATAAACATTCCTTTAATGGTAATACAACAGTACTTCTATAGATAGCATTGCAGCACAAAATATCTGAGTGACACATCTGTGCCCACCTCTGAGATAATCTGGCAACTTCATTCTGAAGAAAAAGGGAAATTGCAGAGATCAACAAGGCTAGATACAACCTTCCATACCAAAGCCTGAAGCAACTCCATCAATGTCATTAACTTACAGTCAATTTTGTGCCTATTCTACATTGACAAAATGAGAGATCTTTTCCCAAATATGTCTCAATACAGTCTTAGTACATTTTTACCTACATTCTTACTTACTTTTTTACTTTAACATTTCTGAATTCCTCAGGAGACTTTGAAACAGATGCTGCATAGCAATATTAAAATGGAATAAAATATAAACGCTTTTATAGATATGTGTATATATATCTCAGGTTGTGTGTGTATATATATATGATATCTTTCTGATGTCTTAATATTTTTAAATAGTTTTTAGCAATGCTAATATTAGTTAACAAGCTGTTAGCCTAAACCTATTCTATTCAATCTACAGAAATACTTTTAAACATCCTTAGTGTTTCAAATTGAATTATGTAAAAGATAGTATTTTTATACCTATCATGTTCTTATTAATTCAAAAATTATGAAGCTTTATACAACACTAAGGAATTTAATATTTTATCCAGTGTGTAGAAATGAGCCATAATACAGAGCTGGTAAGGAGTAAGCTTCTTTCAGTCATTTTGGGACAGTCCAATGTTTCAATATGCCACTACAAAGCCAGTTTGGGCTTTGAAATACTTTGATAATGTCAGTAATTCCCTTCACAGTGTGGCAGCAGGAAATGTTCTGTTAGTGGAACTAAAAAAGTGATGAGGTGTCTATGAAAAAGAAGGAAAGAATCCAAATCTTAAGACAAGATTTTTGAAAATGAAGACAGAGGGAGGGCAAGAATCAGGAGTGATCAATTAATCATTAACCAAAGATGTTTCCCTGACTAGACTCTCTTTGTATACATGCTCCCAGAACTAAGGTGGCCAGCTCCCTCATCACCTTAGGATGGATCTCATCCAGTTCCATAGTGCTGGGAGCATCTAAGTGGCTCAGGAGACCATCAGCTACCTCCTCATACATTGCAGGCATTTATTCTGCCCCTCAGGAGGTCACTGGCCTGAGGATAACCTGACTTACTGTGGAAGATTGAGACAAAGAAGGTATCAAGTACCTCACCTTTTTCCTCATCTTTGGTGACTATTTTTCCCACCATGTTCAATAAAGAATGGAAGTTTTCCTTGTCCCCATTTTGTTATTAATGCATTTATAATCATCCTGTTTATTATACTTTATAGAAGGGGCTATACTTTACAGAATAGGCCAGATTTAGTTTCAACTGAGTGTTCACCTTTCTAATTCTCTTTCTATGTGACCTAAAAATATCCTAAACATTTTCTGAATTGTGAGCCCACTTTTTGAAAAGAGGTAAACTCTCTTCTTTTTTTTTCTTTTTTTTTTTCCCTAGAGTCTGAATCACTCTGTTGCCTTTTTTTTGTTTTGTTGGTTTTTTTTATTTTTGTCTTTAAGAAACTAAAGCCCTTGCTACTGCATCTAAACCTGCAATTGTTGCTATGTTTCTTCCTGGCAGAAAGGAAATGGTTGTCAGATCTGTGCTGCATTTTGATCTAAGCAAACACTAGGTAGGGGTTTACTCAAAGACTTTATCTTCTGTGTCAATGCTTTGTGCATGGATAGCTCTCAATGTTTACTACATACATTCTGTGTTGACATTTATGCTTCAAGCAATCTCCAGCAATAATACTTTGTCTTTTGATTATCTCATGGGCTCTGTGAGTGTTGGATTATCTAAAATAAAACTGTAGGTTTTGGTTTTGCTTGAATACTTAGGTAGTTGCTTCTGTTTTATAGCTGTGTAAATGACTTTTCATTGGCCCAGATTTCTTAAATGTTGCAATAGCTTAAATTCAGTTCCACTAACATTTGCTTTTGAGAAAACATCATTTGCAGTCAACAAAAATCTATAATATCCAAAGGAATACCATTTAAAAGGGTGCATAAACACAGTCAAGTAAACTGCTATTTTTATTCCAGAAATTGTTTGCTTAACTTTTTGTGTGTTTTCAAAGCCTCATTTCTTTTCACAAACCCTGTATTTATCTTTCAACAAATCTACAAAAATATCAGTGATCCTCCATGACTTACCTACAGTGACTTCTGCAACTCCACCTTCTTTCACCCTTTCCACAATATTCCCAAAGCCCCATTTTTACACTTTGCATTATTCATTTTTTTATTTTCTTTGTTCTCCTTCATGGTCCACTGAAACTGTGGAGGAGTTAATACATTTTTAGTTCCTCATGTAGTGAAATTTAATCTTTAATGTTTTAAAGGATTTGATTTGCCCAATGGGCACTGGACAAATCAATGAAATTGTTTTAAATACATGAATTTACCAGGGAACTAAAAAGATTTTAATCTTCCTCTTACCACTGTTTTCTGTGTTTCACATTCAGTTTGATTTTTTTTCCTTCACAGATGATACCAGAATGGGATAATTTATCCAAGATTTTGGGGTTCTGCCTGCCTCTGTTGGGACAGGAACTCTAGCTGTCTGCCTGCTGCTCAGAAAGCCCAGAAGAACCAGCAGTACACAAGCACAGCTCCTGTGGAGTGGCTCTGGTCGAACGAGAATACACTCTGCACACGCTGACCATCTGCTCTGCTCTGTGAGCTGAGTTGCAGTGGACATCAAGGCTGGGCAGCAGGTGTTACAGCTTTCTCCAGGATAAGCACATGGGCCACAGTGCTTTGCAAAGCTCTTGGACTTATGCAGTGAGTCCATGCAAACCAGCAACACCTTTGGATACCTTTTAGCTGTCCAAGAAGCCAAATGGTGCCTACTGGCCATAGGTTGCTAATTTTGTCAAAGTGCCAGTCATACTTTCATCTGTTTAACCTTCTCATCTTCAGAGCATTGTAAAAAGCTATTTAAAAATAAAAGAGGGAGAAAAGAGAACTCTGAAAATAAAAATGAGTAGGATTTACACAAATCCTCATTTTTTGAGTTTTTTTTGTCTTTTTCCTTTTTTTCATCCTAAGTATAATAAATGGATATGATTTCTTAAAGATGTCTTCATATCTTGAGCCAATGTTTTAATTACTAGATTAAAAAAGCCTTTCCTCATCTTTCAGTGTCAAGAGAATGAGAGCACACATAGACATCTAACTGCAGGAGACAGTTCTGGACTAGGAGCTCTGAGAAGTCTGCCAGTCTTGAATCATATTTGAGCCATCTTGAACTACACTGGGCAAATGGTAGCTATATTTTTGTCTCCTTTTTTTCTAACATTCTTGTTTTATATGTGTATTTAAGACCACTATAAGAGTCAACATCAACAAATTCTGGATTACCTGCATATTTGATGAAGGGAACTCCAACCAGCTTTGGTTGGAAGCCTGAAACAACTCCACAGTGAAATCTCCTGGTTTCCCAGACAGGTCATAAAACTGAAGCAAAAGGTATTTCTTAGCTATTTTCAGTAGAAAAATATATTCTTTACAAGGAGAATATGGCCTTGGATTGCAAAGGAACATTTATTGTGTATTTAAGTATGCATGCATGTATGTATATTCTAACAGTTCCAGACGAACCAGTTTACATCTCTCCCTGATACTTCTTTGAAAAAGGAGTGTCATGAAACTTTCAGTGTCGTGATCATACTACTTATACATTATATGTGTGACATTGAACATAATGTATACACAGGATATAATGTATTACACAATTTTTCAACTTTTTTTGAGAAAGATGACTTCCATATCTCGGAAAATTGGAAAAATTACTGTGTCCTCTTAAAAATATATTTTCATCACAGTTTCATCTGCTACACTGATTTTCTGAGGAAGAACCACCCCTTAGCTAATATAACCATTGCATTGATGCAATAATAGAGTTTTGGATTGCTCTTCTGGAAAATTGGGATGCTCTATTTATTATATTTCATAAGATCAAACACTTTTTAATGACCCTGCTATGTTACTTGCAATTTGGATTTAATTGGGAAGATTGCTGTTCCCTTGTTTCACCATTTATTTAAGTCTTAATAGAAAACTACCTTGTGAACATTGAGATTTTGAAACTAACATGAAACTAAGGTAACTGCCTGAGGAATGATTCTAATTAAATAATTATTAGCATAATTTAAGTGAAAAAATACAGGGCAGAATGAATAGAATAATTTTATTTGCATCACTTCAGATCTCACTGGCTACATAATAGGGATGTAACTTGACTTAATTGATCAGAATTCATTATAACAGGTACATAGATAAGTCAGATTTTTTGACCTTTTAATTTTGTACCTCTCTATACATAATATCAAAGAACCTTGTCAGCTTAACCCAAAGGGGGATATAATATGTTACAGAATGCAAGTGCTAATAGCTCTCCAAGAAGTACATAATGCTTTACTTATCTGCTAAAACACTAAGGATTTAGTGGTAATATATTTTATAGAGATGCAAATAGAAAAAGCTGAATAACCCATCCAGTTTCATTCAGTTGGAATACTTAATTATTCAACAAAGAAAATACTAGGCAAATTTAATTTTAGAAGCGTAGGTAATTGCTATGATGTCCAAAGTCTTGAGAGCTTATTGATGGCGTCCCATTCCAAGAACAAAGCACAAAACTACTAATTACTTGAGTCCAGATTCACTATGAAGATAATACAGGCAATCTTTTATAAAAACAAATTTAAAATTGGCTATATTGTCTAAACAAAGATGTATAAAATTTTAGAATTAAGTTTTTCACAGTTTCACATATTGGGGCTTACACTGGAAGGATTATCATAGCAAGAAAGAAGAAAATCCATGGAATATCTAAAAATAAGTGGTATCTCACTCATAAATGGAAGACATAATATTTTGAGATCTCCCTATGTACATTTTTTCCCTGCAAAAAAACCTTAATACAAACAAATAGAGACACCTCAAGATATAGGCTTTAGATTCACCAAGCCAACAGTGCTGTCCTTAAAGTAGCAACAAATGTTCTATTCAGAGAAAACAGAATTGGGGAGCTTTCTAGAAATTCTCATCTTTCCCCACTGTTATGAGCTTAAATGCCCTAGAATAAGAAAAATTTTACTGTTTAACAACTGATTCATTAGCACAACATTCAGTCACCAAATCTCTACCATATCTCCCATTTTTGACCTTAGGTGTGATACTTAAACAGTGGTTGTTAACCCAAAATTATCAGATGATGGGCAGAAAGATGCACCACTCAGCTCACATCTAGCTGTCTAATCTTTAGATGAAAAAGAGGGTAAGTCAGCTGATTCCTGTAGTCAGTTTCTAAGGCCATTGCCATTTTTTAAAAAGTGTTAGTTTTGTAGCAAAACATCCAAATCATACCAATGAAATGAAAAGCCTGAGAGGAAACCACTGTGATTGGAGTAAAAGAAGGAAATCTTGACTTGTAAAACATGAGTTTTGTAATCATATAATCTTAATTTAAAAAAAAAAGATAATTATAGAGAAGGTGAAAAATTGAACAAATAGACATGAAAAACTGAAATAATCTTCACTATTAAAATAAATTATATAATAGAAAGAAAGCAGAATAGCTACATTCGTGAGATAAAAAACAGTGGTTACATGAAATGATGCTGTAGATGTTAACCTAGGAAAAAGACAGGAGTATTTAAATTGCTAGGTAGATAATTGAATTTGAAAGGTATGAATGCAAAACAGAAGAAAAGAAGGTACTTTGCTTGACAGTATTGTGACAGTGACAGACTGAATAATGAAACAAACAGTAGACTTTACCTAAAAAAAAATATTATCACAAATTCTCAAAGTCTAGTATATACTATATTAGTATATAAACAGCTGCAATCTCTTTAATGGAAAAAGAATACTTGGGAAATAAACACATTCATGGTTGATGTTCTTTTTGCACTAGTACACTACACAGGAAGGAAATTCCATTTCAGTAAAAGAAGATGGCAGTTGGATAATTGTGCAAATAGTTTTAAAGGAATTATTAGTTTTCTTTTCAATGTTTTTATTCTTTCTGTGATTATTATTAAGGATCTTGATAGGATAGAATTATTATTAAGGATCTTGCTGCCACAGAAGCAGAAGTTGTAACTGCTCCCTTTGCTGGCCTGACCACATTATAGCATGAAGGACTAGAACTTGTCACCTTAATGCTGTTCTGAAATATTAGATACCATTTTTACTTAATCTCATTTTCATGTTCCTATATGAGGCACTGAATCCCCTAAGGTGGATTTAAGGGAGAGGGAGAGGGAGAGGGAGAGGGAGAGGAGAGGAGAGGAGAGGAGAGGAGAGGATGAGGAGAGGGAGAGGAGAGGAGAGGAGAGGAGAGGAGAGGAGAGGAGAGGAGAGGAGAGGAGAGGAGAGGAGAGGAGAGGAGAGGAGAGGAGAGGAGAGGAGAGGAGCGGAGAGGAGAGGAGAGGAGAGGAGAGCGAGAGGAGAGGAGAGGAGAGGAGAGGAGAGGAGAGGAGAGGAGAGGAGTGTGTCATGAAACTTTCAAATCTTTGGCTCAGTCTATATGGTGTGCACGGCAAAGGGTCTGGGGGCTGTCTGTCTTGGGCTGTTTCAGAAACTCTGGGATGAGTTTCCCAAGCAAGCAGATTTGGGGCATGAGTGTGACAGTTCATGTGACACATTTGAAAGTCTGATAAATATGTGCACTATGTATGAAATGTTTTTTCTTTAGTGAGGCAAGCATGTTTGATGAAGAAGAGGTAAAATAAGGAAAATTGGAAGTTCTCTTGGAACACATGCATTTCAATACTGAAAATTGCCAAATGCTGCTAGTAAGTAATAACAAGCATGAGCGAGTAGACTTACTGTAATGATGTGAAATCCAGACAAGAAAAAGATGTTATTTTCTTTCAAGGCTTGAATTTCAAGGAAATGAGTAGCTGTAGCATAAAAGTTAATATTGTATCTACTGCCTATTTTTAATATTGTATCTAGTATCTGTAGTTAAGGTGTCCACTGATATTTTGATGAATGCTAATTTATATGATTTGTTAAATTAAACATAAATTGGGTTTTTTTTTGTTTTTTTCATAGCAAGAGACTTTAGTTAACATAAAATTGCAATTTACTTCCTTCAAGTTTTCTTGTTTATTTTTCTCATATGAATGACAAATTTATAAATAGAATTATTTTTACATTTTTGCATTTTTGCAATTTAAGCAAAATCATGCAGCTTTCTTCTATTATAAAGAAATATATATTATGTATGGTGCTTATATTAATGTTGGTGTATCAGTATAGTTAAAATAATATATATTTCCAAACCCTTTCAAGTTTTAAATAATTACATAATTACTTTTTGTGCCATTTATGCTTTTGACCAAAGATTGCATTATTTGCTTAAAAATTGAATTGAATATGTTTTGACTGCTTTTGCAATCATGCATTGAGAACTTTGTGTTCTAAAATAGCTATACAAACATGTACCCTATGATGAGTCTGACTGTACAAACATTACCTTATTTAAATATTCACAGAGGTAGAGCTGTGTAACAGCAAGACATTTTGATTCCATTTCTTTTGGAAAAGTATATGTGAATATTTTAAAATATAGGTCGAGGGTGTTCTGACATAATGCATTGAGTCTGCATGACAAGGTTTTGGTAGTGGTGGTGTTACATGGGTGATTTCTGTGTTAGCTTCTAGAAGCTTCTCCCATGTCCAACAGATCCAAAGGCAGCTGGCTCCAGCATGAACCTGCTGCCAGCCACCTCTGAGCCCATCAGCAACAGTGGGAGTATCTCTGGGACTTCAGGTTTAAGAGGGGGAAAAAGGTGTTGTGTGACAGCAATTGCAGTCAGAGGGACAAGTGGGAATAAGTGACAGCAACAGCCCTGCAGAGACACCAAGGGCAGGGCAGAAAAAGGGCAAGGAGGTGCTCCAGGCACCAAAGCAGAGATCTCTCTGCATCACTGTGGTGCCAACCGTGGTCAGGCAGCTGTGCCCCTGCACCCCCAAGGAATTCCACAGTGGAGCAGAGATCCACCTGCAGGCCCTGGAGCACCCCATGACAGAGCAGGTGGTTCAGGGAGCAGGTCTGATAGGGGCTGTTATCCCACGGAGCACCTGCCAGAGCAGGGAGATGTCTGATGGGGGCTGTTATCCCATGGGAGGTGAAGCAGGCTCTGACAGGACGTATGGCCCTATGGAGAGAGGAGTTCACTCTGGAGCAGGTTTGTTGGCAGGACTTGTGACTCTGTAGGGGAGCCACACTGGAGCAGCTCTTTGAGGATTGCCTAGGAACCCCATGCTGCAGCAGGGAAGAGTGTAAGGCATCCTCCCCCAAAAAGAAAGCAGAGATGGAGACAGTATGAGATGAACTGACCTCAGACCTCATTCCTTGTCCTCCTGTGCCACTGATGGGGAGCAGAGAAGAGTAAAGCTAAGCCTGGGAAAAATGGTGGCAGAAGGAAAGGTATTTTAAGATTATTTTTACTTCTCATTATGCTACTCTGATTTGATTGGTAATACATTCATTTTCTCCAAGTCTGTTTTGTCTGTGAAAGTAACTGCTGATTCTTCCTGTTCTTATTTCAAACCAGGAGCTTTTCACTATATTTTCTCTCCCCTGTCCAGTGGAGGAGGGGAGTAACAGAGAAGCTTTGGTGGGCACCTGGCATCAAGCCAGTCAAGCCACCACATATCTGTGCATGCATTAAAAACTTCAATTCATTTGAACTGAAGATTACTAAATATTCAATAAACCAAATCAAGTTTCTTTAAATCTCCACTTCTCATGTAGCTGATCGTAACTCAGTTTGAACTGAATCTTGCTGTGAGAATTTTTGCTCATTTTTATTCATTCAAAGTTCAAGATGAACTCATAACATGCAAATCTAAGGCAACAGAAACGGCTACATATTTAAAAGATATTTCACACTATTTCATACTAAATTATTTTATTTTGTTTTAACATGAAAAGTCAAACCTTAGCATTGACCATGTTCAGTAATTAATTTAGGGTAACTTTCAATTTTTGCAGTAACTCTCTTGAAAACATAGTATTATGAATACTATGGTAATGAAAAAAAAAAAAAAGAAATATAAGCACATAACCAGCTACAGAACTGAATTACACTAAAAAAAATTCGGATTTTATGACTTCAGAAAGCATGAAATATTGCCCCAGTTTTACCTAGGGTAGAGTTAATTTCTTCTCAGCAGCGGTTCAAATGCTGGGTTTCTTGATTTTTACTGTAAATGGTGTTGATTACACACTGATATATTGTGGTTTTTTTGCCAAGTCAAGTTTGTCATAAGTCAAGGACCTTTCATGCTCTGCCAGTGAGCAGGTAGGCAAAAAATAAAACTGAGAGGAAGAATAGCTGAGACAGATGACACAAACTGACCAAAGGGATGTTCCACACCACAGATCATCATGCCCAGTATGTGAGCAGGGGGAGTTACCCAGAAGGGAGACTGATCAAGGTTCAGGAATCATCATTCAGTGAATGGTGGGTAATTGTACTATGCATCACTGGGTTTTTTTCCCCTTTTTATTATCACTATTGTTAATATTTGCCACCATTATTGTATTTTACTTTCTTTTCAATTATTAAACTGTTCTTATCTCAACACACAAGTTTTGCTCTGCTTCTCTTTCGTATTCCATTGGGGATGGGGAAGGGAAGAGAGAGAGGATTTAGAGAGCATCTGTGTGGAATTTTCTCTCCAGCTGGGTTTAAAACCTTGACAAATACTCACTTAATCAGAAGGTTGTCAAAGTTTTCTATCTATGTTTTTATTTTGTGTGTCATGGTGCACACTGAAACACTATGATCTTGGAATGCTGGGAAAATTCTAGAATTCTGTAGTAGATGCTTCCCCTATGAATAGTTATATTTATAGTTTAAATCATGCACTATAATTAAGTAATATTGCAAAAAAAAAAAAAAAAAAGAGAATTCTGACTACTCCAGCTTGTATCCTTTTCTGCAGTGTAGCTAATCATTAGAAGTTCCAGTTCTATCAGTAATAATAACCTCCATAACTGGAACACACACCTGCTATATTCTGGAAAGCAATTGGAACGAGAGAAAACTGCCTGTCTGTTTCTTTGCCCTGATCTGTAATTCCTCTCAGCTGTTCCTCCTAAATCACCGAAAATACACAAAGGCAAACTGCTGTAAGCCTTCTCTGGAACATTTCTATTTAATGCAATGAAGTCTGTTCAGAGTTTGTTCAAGTTCAGTGTACCTGTGACTCTTCCTTTTAAAAAATCTTCCTTCCTTCCTTCCTTCCTTCCTTCCTTCCTTCCTTCCTTCCTTCCGCTCCTTCCTTCCTTCCTTCCTTCCTCCTCCTTCCTTCCTTCCTTCCTTCCTTCCGTCCTTCCTTCCTTCCTTCCTTCCTTCCTTCTCTACCTTCCTTCCTTCTTACCTTCCTTCCTTCTCTACCTTCCTTCCTTCTCTACCTTCCTTCCTTCTCTACCTTCCTTCCTTCTCTACCTTATGGATAAAACACAGAATTACTGCACAAGACCTATGTCAACCTCCTTATGTGCCATAACTTATATGTGTTTATACCCAAATTAAGTTTGAGAGAAATAAAGTCTGGATATTGTATGGTCAAGTTTTAAATGTGACACAAGATTTCACTTTTAAATTAGATTTTCAGAATTTGTCTCTGGACATGTCCTATGAGAAATTCTGGTATTTTCCAGTAGAAGACTACTTCTGTCTTCAAGGATGTGTTCTACTTCTAGCAGGCAGATGTGTAAATTTGGTCTTGTACTGTGGGCATTCAATAGGCCTTACCAAGACAGAATGTGGTACAGGTGCTTTTGTCATGTACCTGGCTTGGCTTTTTAAAGTTTTAAAGTTCAATACATAATTCATACAGTCACAAACTATTTTTACTTTGTCCTTTACTTAATCACTTCCAGGAAAATCAATATTTTCTCTCTGAATTTAATAGGAGACATTGGAAATAAGTAGAAAATCTGTAATAAACAGCAATGATATTTTGCTTACACCTTTATTCATACCACCTTCAAGCTTGCTGCACCATTTATGATCTCATGGACTTGAGTATACTCACTGAAAACAAAATTACAATTTCTCAGAATTAATCTGAGCCCACAGACAGTTCCCCACATCCTCCACCATAAAAAAAAAAAAAAAAAGAAAAAAGAAAAAAGTATATTTTTAACATCATACTGTTATTTTTGAGAGTAATGTATTTTTGTAATGTATAACAATAAGCATCATAGGTCATTAGTACAGGCTTTCACAGACCTTAGAGGTTATCTATGAAAAAACTTTTTAACACCAACATTCCAAGATGTGCAAAATATCTCTAGAGGGCTCTGTAACAGGGATTTCATATATAGGAACTTATTTTGCATACCCCTGGCTTTTTAAATGTGCATGGTATTTGTGTGTAGACATAGATCTCTCTAATTTAAAAAGTTCTGTATATTTGTCGAGCATGAATGGTAGATAGTTTGCACAATATTTACTTTAAATTCCTGCCTATTTCTACCCACCCATGCGTCTATTTATCTACCTATTTATGAAGTGCATATATTGCTTTGTATGTATGAGGAGGATTACCCAAGATACTCTTATTTCCAAATAATCAATAAATATTTTTGTGCAATGCATATTTATAAACACCTCTGTCTTACTTGCTGAAAATGAAAACAGGTGTTGGAGTTGGCACAGAGAGTACCATATCCTTTAATCCTCAAATCTAGAATGCTTTTGTAATTTTTTTTTTCCTGACAGTAAAGACAGTACTGTGATAATCTTAAAACCTGTGGGTACTTTTCATGTAAAGACTTTTTTAATTGCTCACTCAAACCCCAGCATGGTTTATTGCTATCCTATAGATGTTATTGTGTCTTAACCTATCATTTTCCACTGATACTCATTTAGTCCATACAGATTTTGTCTTTTAATAGTTATTCTCCCACTTATCTCCTCTCTCCATATCTGTCTTTCACTGCTGTGTTGATAGCCTAAGATTGGTAGTTTACCAGTTTAGTAATGAATTTGAGATTACAGGCTCTTCATGCTCAGTCATGTCCTAGAGCCAAGCTATGGTTATATTAAGTATATGGTAGTAGGTTTACAACAACACAATCTGAAATATTGATTATGTCTTTCAAGTTCTTGTATATTCTTCTGTAAGTGTTACAGTTGCCTCTCTTGCATGTTGTTTTGCAGACAGCTGTCAACATATTCTAGAGGTTGCATGTGTGATTTGTAGCCAGCCCGAGGGACAGAACACCTGTAACACCCCACTACAGCCTGTTCAAATAAAAGCTTTTCACTTGTTCCAGTCATCAAAGATATCTCATGAATAACTGTAGAATTTTTCAAAAACAATAAATAATTTTAAAGAGTTTCTTCTTTGGCTCTATTAATTAAAAATATTTAATGGCAAGTACTTTGTGCTGTTTTAACAGTCTTGTTTACATTTAAATTACTGTCTTCATATCATTACTGATATTTATTGTTTACATTTTAATTGTTGTCTTCATATCATTACTGATATCTATTTCCTTTGTAATATGTTACAAATCATAGATTAGTATCTTACTAGATAAACATGATTTCAACAGAAAGTGTTTTCCTTTTATCTGCATTCATGTAAACAAAAGATACCCACATTAAACCAGCAACTCTATTTTCCAGTACAGAGTTGTTTACTGTCTCAACAGATGCAAATGTGGGATGTGCTGGTATTACTGTCAATGGATCTATGCATGTATAAATTGAGTCTGAGGGAATATTAGTCTAAGGCTATCAAATGTTATGTTTGAACTCCTTAGCTCTGGGCAAGATCTTCATCTGAGCAAAGATATCTCTCTTCTCCCTCTCTCTGTGAAATAATCCATATGAATTCACACTTAATCATTTGTGCTGCTTAGGAATTCCTTCTTAGCTCCTCTGTGCTCCATCCATGGCTAACTTCATAGATAATAGCTTTATACAGATAATGCTTCTAACAAAATCTTGACTTGCAACAGCAGGACACATGAAAACTATCACTGTATATGAGTTCTCTGGTATCAGACAATTCCTTAAATTGAGAGCATATTGTTTTCTCATTATCTGTACTGCAATTCAATATTTACCCATCACTGTGATCAGCCTTTTTCTTCAGTGATAAAAAAGGAAAACTCTATCATAATGTGGCCCTGTAATGCAGAATTGCCATTGCTAGTAAAATGCTCCATACTTAATTTTCAAAGCTTCTAAGTTTCATCAGTTTTCCTCTGTCTGAACTTGACCTGCCTGATGATTTAAATTTTCTCTGTTTGATCAGGTGTCTGTGGCTCATTTTTTCTTCTTTCACAGAATCACAGAATGAGTAAGGTTGGAAGTAACCTCAGTGGGCCACTTGGTCCAACCTCCCTGTTCAGGAAGGGTCATCCTAGAGCACAAGGCACAGGATTGTGTCCAGACATAACCTCTCTGGGCAGACTATTGCAGTACTCAGTCACGCAATAAAGAAGTTCTTCCTCACATTTAGATGGGCCTTCCTTTGCATCAGTTCCTCTTTATGTTATATAACTGTAGTTTATATAGATAGCAGCAATAAGCAGTTATCCTCTGCAAAGTTGTTTACAACTCTAATTACTCAATTATGACTGATGTGTAGACAAAAGCATGCTGGGTATGATGGGATGAGTCTTCAAAAAATGAAAGACGGTGTGCAGCATAGAGCAGTACCTGCATGGGAAAACTAAAGAAAAGATGAGAATAAAACCAGGATAAGGCACAGAGACTAAGAATTACTCATGATTTATTTTTAATTATACTATGAGTATTATGGAGAGTTTTTCTCTATAGAAGCATTCTCACTGTGCTATTTTCCTTTCTTATATTTTCTGTAAAAAATTTATCTATGCTAGCAATGATTCTTGAAATAGATTTTTAAAATATTTGTTGTTCTAAAAAAATCGCTTTTGTATAAATAGATGCATATATATTCATACATATATGCACACATGCAATATATATACATATATATTATGAAGGGGCTTGACAGCTGGCCTGCAAGCAAAGCTGAGTTAATAGAAGAAATAACAATTGATGATTTTCAAATGTATCCATAGCAAGGAAAAAGACAAGGCATGGAAATCAATTGGAAAAGATACATGAAAATTTTTGTAAGCTAGACTACGTGCCTAAGTAGATGTGCATATGTGGCTTATTAAATTTCTGTAAAACTTTTGCCAGTTATATTGACATTAATTGCTTTGCACCAATGAATATAAGAAATTATTGTGATGCAGTTAATGACTTAAGATCACACCTTGTTAAGAGTATATAAACTGGAGAACACGCAGAATTAAAAACTTTTTTCTTCTTGGACCCTGATCATGTGTGCACGTCACATCCAGCCTAGTGGGGACAATATATGTGCATGTGCACGTAAGGCAAGCTTATTTTCTGTCTGCATAAGAGATTTTTAATATAACAACACAAATTCACTGAGGAAATGTACACAAAATATTTTTTTTTTAGTGAGGTGATTTTGATCAGTTTTTTTTGATGCACACATGACAGAACACATCACTTCAATTACATTTCTATGTTAGATCCAGGGAATATGCTTGAAAAGAAAGTTCTGTTTTTTAATGCTTCTGCAGTAAAATGTCAGTTTCACAGCAATTTGATATATATAGTACTTAAATTTTGTGCAGGATCCTCCATCTGTTTCATATTTTCATATGTTGATTGGCATTTGCATACATCTATTTGTCTGTCCCATGAGCATGCATAGGTTAGCAAATTTTCTCTAAGTCATGGGATATCGGTAGCTCTGTGATACATTTGTTTAGGATATTCTTCCTCAAATGCCTTATTTTTCATAGATCAAATAGACTTTCTAGCATGAAATATCATGTCTGGAGTAAATTGATCAGTACACAATGAGCAACCTTCATGACTTTCAGGTTCTTGTACATTGTGCCTTGTCTACTTAGCAAAGGTGGTTTGCCACATCCTTTCCTCCCTGCAGGGGACATTAATTTTTACATATTCCTTAAAATACTTGACTTGAAATATAATAGTATTGCCGTTTTCAAAGAGATACCACGTTGTCCATTGATTTGTTAGCACATTCAAATTCTTTGCACTACTGACATTTCCACTTCTTGACTCTATAGCTTACGGCTAAAGTCTCAGAAAAAGGCTTTTTACCAACAATACCTTAGAAGAGAACTGGATCTACAGGGTTCACATATCTCAGTATACCAACAGTTGTTCCCTTATTCACTAAAATTCCTGTTATTTAAAGATGTTTTCTGAATACTAAGATATGACTGTCAAGGAAAACTGTATTTTTACTTTTTTGCAGATGTTTTCCTACAAACAGAATGGCATTTGGGAAGTGTTGGGAGTGGGGCAGTGGTGTTTCCCATTTCTTTTTTCTTTATTTTTTTTCTTCCTGCATTTATAAAAGGACTATTCTTACCCCTTTATATTATTATTATAGAGATATTGGATCTTAGTGGAATATTGCAACCACACTGAGGGAAATGGGATAAAATTTGTTACCAGGTTATCTTAATCTCTTCTCTAATACTCATTTCTTTATTCATTTGACAGTTACTTTAAGTATAATGTAAGACTACACTTAAAAATTTAATTAACTAAAAGTATCTTCTGGCTTATATATAGCTACACTTAAATGGAAAATCCTGTTCAACAAAATATGTTATATGATTATGTACCCATGGTCTGTTTGTGCAGTAAATAAATTAATTTATTTATTTTATTTAGCTAAATAACAGATCATAATGCAATAGGTTACATTTTCATCATTGACATACAGAGCAAAAATTGGCCCTGAAGGAATTTACTTACAAGTTGCATTCAATTCGAAAGTTAAGACTGACTTTGCAAAAACTTGTTTGCAACAGTGGGGTAAGTGGTCAGAATTGTCTGGTGTTTCTTTAAAACAGCTGAAAAATTGGTGAGAGTGATTTAGAAAATCAGGAGCCCCGCCCTTTGCTTATCTGACACCTGGCTCAAGCAGGGCCTAACAAGTGAGTGATGTCAGGAGAGAAGAGGCTGTCTCTCCACTCGATGTTGTTCAAGAGAGGCCCAGAACAGCACTGCATGTCTGTACCAGCCAACAGCCCCTCTCCTTTCACCCTGAAATGAAGTCTTATTATAAATCTGCTTCATTAAGGAGATAAGGGTGTGTACAAAGACTCACTGATAAAGGTCAGAGAGCCTTTACTGCCACCTCAGGACATGAAGGAGGACCCAAGTGTTTATCCTAGCACTTTTGTCAACTATAAATTCTGACAGGACCTGCATTAAGCCCCATTAACGCATTAACTTACATAACCCATAGGATGCAAATGAAGGGGATTTATTTTATGCTAAATTCCAATAGCCTTAACAGTAAGCTATTAACACAAGAAAGAAGGACTGTTAGAGGCATGCATCTTGCAAACATCATGTGAGTAGGATCCCCTAATATTAACATGTAATTTATCTGAACATTGATTTTTATTTTTAAAAGAAAATGTTTGCAATCACTGTCATATGCTATAAAATTACCAGATAACGTCCTTGATAAATGGCATAGGAAAATAAATTCAAATATCATACCTCTTCAGCATGTATATTGTACACATACATATCGTGTGTATACATCTATTTTCTATGTAAGCTTTTATTTTTCTTTCATTTGTACAAAATACCTTGTCTGGAATCTGAATCTAAAGAGAAAAAAAAATAAGAAATGGTACTGAAACCTATACAAGGGAATAATTCATCAGCCATATTCTTATTCCAGGAATCTGTAACACAAAGCAGTAATTTCAGAAAGGGATGGTAAATTTGACATACAATCAAATTTTTTTTTCAGATACACTTATGCATATTATTATCTATATTTAAAGCATAGTGATGGCCCATAGGCACCTGTTCAGTAGATTTTTGGAACAGAAGCAGAAAAAATGCAATAAAAATGGAAATGAACATTGAAAACTGTGCTAATAGCATACTTTTAAAAGTCCTATAACACAGGCTGCTAAAATATAGAACAATTTTCCAATTACTGCTTTCTGAAAAATAAATTATTCCTGCAGCAGTCATGACTGAACTTTAAGCAAATATGTTGACATATCTGGAGTAGTGAACTCTGCTCCTCTTGATTTATTACACAGCATACACTTATAGTTAAATGAATGTACATGTTGCCTTAGCTCCATTTCTGACTTCTGCTTTGTTAACCAAATACCAGGTTGATTTTTTAAAATTCTTCAATGTTTTATAAAAGCTTCAATCTCTTTCATAATTGTTTCAGGTGCTTTCTTCATTCCTAATCTCAGTAATGGTAAATTTGATCCAGTTATTAGACATTATTCAACTATAAAGTTCTAGAACACAAAAGCCTCAAAATAACACCTCAAGATCCAAGAAGCTATTATTTGGGACAACTGAAATAGGTAGCTCTCAGTAGTGTATTTGTCTTCTGTCTGTTCTAGAACAAGTTTAACCTCATTTCACTCAGGGCATTATTACACATCATACAGTGTTTTGTTTACTTCAGGGTGAGTATTTTCAAAAAGGCTATTACTGTGGAATAGCTAAAACAGTATAATTAGTTATTCCAGGGTAACCTACTCATGTCCATAACCTCACTTAGCTGTTCTACAAATCTAAGTCACGTCTATCTGCTTATCATTCTAATGTGAATAAAGTTCTTCAGCCTTTGGGACATATTTGAGTACTCTTGTATAATACTTTATTCTTTGAACAAACCCATTGGATTCACTTTAAAGACTCTCAAAGACTTCAATGAGCTGTGAAATTAAGCTCTACCCTTGTACTCTTTTCAATCTGAATTTCATCATGGACATTTGTACAGCTGTTTTGTTGTATGAATGTTTGTGGAAGAGCTTTTAATTCACCTGAATCCCTGATATTCACAGATGGATGACCATATTCATAATCCTACCATATAAGCATGAAATTACTAGCAGACTTTGACAAGGCAAAGTTGAATGAAGGTTGTGCAGGATAGAGAGTTCTTATGATTAAATTCAGCCTCGAGGTTCCCTACAATCCAATTTTTCTACTGTTTTGTATGTTTGTTTTAGTTTGTTTTGCTTTTATCTAAGTGAGAATCTGTATGCACTACATCAGCAGAATGTCATGGTTTTGTCCTTACAAATACCCAATATTAATTGTGAAATATTCCTGAAATCCATACAACTCTGTTCGTGTGCAGTAGTCTACAATTTTCCCCTTTGGGTTGGGGAAAAAGGTCAAGATTTGAAAAGATTTAACCTAAAGACTAAAAAAGCAAGAAAGAACTAAGGAACAGATCTGGCTGTTTAGGAAATGCCTTATTTTAGGACAGCGTTATGATTTTCAGGGAACACAGTTCTGATTTTTTGGTGATTCGCCATAACATGATGTGTTTGAAGGCCGCAGACTGGCACTGCAGCACTGTGATGTTTGCCACACCAGCAGAGTGTCCTGCTGGGTCTTAGTCAGAAGCTATGTAGAGAAGACCAGGGATACCTACTTTCAAGAAATACTGGAGTCAAACCCAGTAACTCTAGCAATAGAAGCATTCATGAGAGGAAAAAGATGAGAATGCTAATGACAAACAAAAAGAAAGGGAATAAGCAAGATTGTGCAACAGCACAGCCACTCCTTCCTTCAGCACCCATTACTTACAACTATTCTTTGCAAAGCCTGCTTGCATTTTATAGTCTGGAAGGATGGTGAGGTACAGGATTACAGAACGATAATTGCACCATGTGAATAAATGGCAGCACATACGAGGTGACCCAGCATGATAAGATAATAAATCCTCTCAGTCTGTCTTAATACATATTAGAAATCCTTCAAGCAATTACAACTAATGAGAAAATAATTGCGGCTCACAACTGGTCCATAAGGAAGATGAACAGGGAGACAAAAAAAGGGAGCTCCTATAATAAATACATACTTTGATCAGCTCAGAAATGCAGTGCTAGTTGAATGACTTGTCTGTACTGGTTTGAAGTGAGGTAGAGTTATTTTTCTTTGCAGCAGCTGGTATGAGGCTATGTTTTGAATTTGTGCTGAATATAAAAGGATTATAGTTTAAAGATGGTTTTGGTATTGCTGAGAAGAACCTACAAAGAGTAAAGGCCTTTTCTCCTTTTTGTGTTGCCATACTGGCGGGGAGGCTGGCGTGGCATGTGTGATTGGGAGGAGACACAGCCAGGACAGCCCAACTGACCAAAGGGATATTCCAGACCATAGGACATCATGCTCAGTATATAAACTGGGGAGAAGAAGGAGGAAGTGGGGGATCTTTGTAGTGTTTGTTATCCCAAGTCACCATTGCATGTGATGGGTCCCTACCCATCTGCCTGCCAATGGAAAGGGGTGAGGTAATTCCTTGCTTTGCTTGTGTGTGCAGCTTTAGCTTTCCCTATTTAAATGTCTTTCTCTCAATCCACATGTTTACTAGCTTTTGCTCTTCCCATTCTCTTCCCAAACCTACTGGTAGGTGACACAGCTGTGTGGTACTTGATTACTGACTAAAATACAACACTGTCCAATAAAAATCTGTACTTCCTGATGATAAACAAAAGAAAATCTAAGATACAAGTACTTTCTCTTGAAAGTCATCCTAAAGGTGGTTTCAGTAGGCAGAAATATCAAGTCTTGACTCATCTTACTCATTATAATTTTTACCATATTTGCCTGAACAGAGAGTAGGTTAAAGTATAAAGATTGATGAAAAAGGTACATAAGTTTGTTTCAGAGAATTTTTGCCTCATTGGAGCCAAAGTCCCCCAGCCACACACTGCAAAGCTTTTCAGAACAAGGTCAGAAAGGATGATATTAATCCTGACAGAAGTGGATGATTCTTACAGTGATGTTTAGAAGAGCATTTTCTTATGGGAAATTGATGATCTTCTAGCACTTTCACAGTCTATTAAAAAGTTTGAGTATGAGCAGAATATATTTTCTTACACTATTTTGCATATTGTTGTACCTTTTATCTGTCATTTTCAGATTCAGTGCTCTGTAATGCAGTTTTTTCCATCATCTGATATGCCACAGGTATTCCTAAACTCATTAAAATGGTACTAAAACGTTAGGTAATGAGTGACCTTTTTTTTTTTTTTTTGAGAAAGTCAGAATATTTGAAAACATTAGAGTCAAAATGGTTTATTTGTATGTTAAGCTTTTTCATATAGTTTATTCACAAACCATGAATGAGAACATTTAGTCTTCTATGAAATAGAACATTGGAGATATTTTTCCTGGACTTTCAGTTTAATAATACTATAGAGATGTTGGTGATTAATATTTTTTCCCAGTGCAGTATTAAAACATATTTTTTTAACACTTCAAAAGTCAATCTGAAATTGTATTTGTTGCACACACACACACACGAGTCCTTTCAATCTGAGGCCCCAGATTGTCACCACATTAAATCACATTGAATTATTTATGGCCTTTTATTCCTAAATACAGATTTGAAGGGGTGATCTTTACAACTATTGTTGTATACATATCTATATTGATATGTATAACAAATATACCTGAAGATTATAAAATCTTTGAAGGCATTTTTTACAAACATTAAATTTAATTAGATGATCTCAGAACACTGAGAGATAATACATGCATGTCATTTGTACTGAAATATTGGCTAGCTTTTCATAGCAGCATGTGTTGCTACAGTAGGTATTAGCAAGACTACTAGCCTGACACCTGCACTAAGCAACAGACTCACTCTAATATAATTTAATAAGATGTCTTTTGTTATTAAACCAAGAATTGTATGTTGCCAGCTGAGGTGGAAAATAGGTCCCAGAGGTTTTTCTCCCTTATTCCATCTGTGGTTATTTTTAGGGGATTTTAATATTTAAAAGTCTATTACTAATTTCAGCATTGCCCATAGAAACCTGCTTTGTAGTTCTATTGCCAAATTATCCCTTGAAGGCAAGTGCTGTAAATAATTTCTCAGTTCTGTTCCTAGACACTTGCCAAGGTCATTATCTGGCTTTCCCACAGTCCCTGCATTCTGAATTTGATTGTGAGTGGTAACTAAGGAACAGTTATGAGATGCAATCACAAGCTGTGACAGTCTTATCAAAAGCTGAAGATGGTCCCGGAGCACTCTGATGAAACCAGTGCCTCAGCTGCTCTTGCTTCTTTAATACTTCATTTATCTTTCAAATTGGTCAACGAACAGAGCACCAAGAGCAAACATAAAACAGGCACTATGAAGCAGGCATGACAGCCGGAGAGAAAGGGGGCTCCAGGAAATGAGTTGTATGGAGCTGATTATAGAATTCCAACATTTAGTTTCTATCCAGCAGTATTTTTTTCTTGTGTTCTTATACTTTGTTTCATCTCTCATTATGTTGATAATCTGACATATCTTTTAAAAACTTAGATAATTATTTCCTGACAAGTTTCTCTAGAATTAGGCTGACAAGGCCCTCTACAGACAGACTGGAGCAGCCTCACATTCACAAGGCCTGGTCCACATGGAGGATTTCAGCTATCCTGAAATCTGTTGGATGGACAATATAACAGGTCATAAAAAAACCAATGAGATTCCTGGAATTTGTTGATGAGAACTTCCTTCTCTAAGAGATACAGGAGCCAACAAGCAGAGGTGTTATGCTGGACCTTGTTTATACCTAAAAGGAGGCCTGGTCGGGAATGGGAAGCTCAATGGCAGCGTTGGCAGCAGTGACCATGAAATGATGGAGCTCAAGATCCTTAGATTGCTAAGGAGAGAATATAGCAATCTTCTTACACTGGATTTCAGGAGAGCAGATGTTGGCCTCTTCATGTCGAGGTGCTTAGTGGAGTATCATGGGACCCAAGAAAGCTGGTTAATATCCAAGCATTGTTTCTTTCAAGCTCCAGATTGGTACATCCCAATGATGCAAGCAAAGGGGTAAAGAGACTTCTATGAATGAGCAAGGAGTTGCTGGCTAAACTGAAACATAAGAAGTTTACAGACTGTAAGAAAAGGGACAGGCAACTTGGGAGGAATACAGGAACATGTCAGAGTATGCAGGGATGCAACAAGGAAGGCTGAGGTCAGTTTAGAATCAGATGTGGTAAGGGATGTCAAGAATAAGTAGGGATTCTTCAAGTACATCAGTAAAAAAGGAAAGATTAGGGAAAATGTGGTCCCACTACTGGATGAAGAGGGTACCTTGTTGATAAATATAGCAAAAGCACATTTTCTGAATGCCTTATTAGATTCATTCTTTCATTCCTAAGGGCAGTCCTTAGGAATCTCAGCCCCTAGAGGCAAAAGAGAAAGTCTGGAGAAAGGAACGTTTTCCCTGGGTCAAAGCAGATCAGATTGGAGTTCATTTAGACAGATCCATGGGCTTCAATGGGAAACACTTAGGAGTGCTAAGCAAGACAGCAGATTTTATTGCTAAGCTTCTCTCTGTCATCTTTGAAAGGTTGTGAAGAATGGGAGAGGTGCCTGAGGACTGGAAGAAAGCTAATGTTATCCATTCTTAAAGAAGGTCAAGAAGTATAACCCAGGAAATAGCAAGCCATTCAGCTTCATCTCATCCCTGGAAAGGTGGTAGAATAACTCATCCTGGATGAGCCCTCTAAGCCCTTAGAGGAAAAGAAAATTATCAGGTAGTTCACATGAATTCACTGAGGAGAAGTCATGCTTCACTGCTCTGATAGACTTCAGTGATGGAATGGCTGGTAGGGAAGATGACTGGAGAGAAGTGGATGCTGTCTGCCTTGACTTGAGCAAGGCTTTTGATGCTGTTTCCCATAACATCCTGAGAGGTAAACTCAGGGTTTGTGTCAGATGTGTGAGCAGTGGTGTAGATTGAGAACTGAACAGCAGAGCTCAGAGGGTTGTGATCAGTGGCACAAAGTCTGGGTGGATGTCTGTAGATAACGAAGTTTTCCAGGGGTCAGTACTGGGTTTAGTCTTGTTGAATTAATTTATCAGTGACCTGGGTGAAGGGGAAGAAGTATACTTTCAGCAACAATGGTACAAGATGTGAGGAGTATCTTATACACCAGGAGGCTGTGGTGCCATTCAGCAATATCTGGACAAACTGAAGACTAGGACATAAAGAAGGAGCATAATGAAGTTAAGCAAAGACTAATATAAAGACCTAGGAAGTAATAACCCCATGAGACAGTACTGTTTAGGGCTTGACCTGCTGGAAAACAGCTTGGGGGAGGACAATGTGGGAATCCTGGTGGGCAACAAGTTAACCACCAATGTGCTCTTGCTGCAGAACAAGGCCAGTGGTATCCTGGACTGCCTTAGGAAGAGTGTAGCAAACAGGTCTGAGGGAGGTGGTGAGGTCTCTTCTGGAATCCTGCATTCATTTCTGGGCTCCCCAGTTCATGAAAGACAAAGTGGGTCCAGCACAGGGCTAGAAAGACCATTAGGAGGCTGAAGCACCCCACTTAGAAGGAAAGTTAGGCTTGTTTGCTCAGAGAAGAGATGACTGAGAGGGTATCCTATCATTATTGTAAAATATACAAATATTTAAAAAGCGGGTGTCAAGAGGATGTTTACAGTCGTGCCTAGAGACAGGACAAGCGGCACCAGGCACAAACTGAAACGCAGGAAGTTACATCTGAACATGGAATAAACTTTTAGGGTGACTGATCAACAAATCAGGCTCCCCAGAGACAGTGTGGAATCTCCTTCTCTGAAGATATTCCAAACACACGTGGATGTGATCCTGTTCAACCTGCTCCAGGTGAACTTGCTTTAGCAGAGGTATTGGACTAGATGAATTCCAGACATCCTTTTCAATCCCAACTGTTTTGTGAATCTGTGAGGCATGAGTTTCAGGATCAAAATGATTGTGGTGTAAAGCTTTCCTTGTTTTATATAACTTTATGGTGAAAAAGCACACCAAAACTGCAGTATCAAAGGCATCTTATCTGTGAAATTCACAGATTTACCTGCTGTAAATGTAGAACAAAACCAGGTAATGTGGTTGTGCTTTTGTACACCTAGCTATACTCTGAAAAGGAACCATGTGAACATGCACTTCAGATTCTTAAGTTCAGGCTCACACAAGAAAATACACATGCAGTTATTCAAGTTCACATATTAAGCATATGGCATAATCTTTAGCACATCCCAGCTTTCAGCAACACATCCTGACATCCTTCAACCCCTCTGACTTTCAGTAATACTGTTTTTTAACTCTGAGTACTTAGCCTCTACAGATTGACAAGGTGAAAATTAAAATGCTTGGCTAGCTCCTGACATTAAGGGTGACACATGGTCCCAGCAGAAAGAAAAGAATGTTTACCCCATTTCAAATGTTCACTTCACGAAGAGACAAAAGGGAAAAATAAAAGGAGATAAAAGTCAATGAAAAAAAAAAGAGAGGAAGGAAGGAAGGAAGGAAGGAAGGAAGGAAGGAAGGAAGGAAGGAAGGAAGGAAGGAAGGAAGGAAGGAAGGAAGGAAGGAAGGAAGGAAGGAAGGAAGGAAGGAAGGAAGGAAGGAAGGAAGGAAGGAAGGAAGGAAGGAAGGAAGGAAGGAAATAGAAAAAAACAGTAAATGTCAGGCTTCTGACTTAAAGCTTCAAAGCTGACAAGACATGCATGACTTTTTTTTATTTCTTTTAGTGAATAAATGATGTACACAGTATTTTAGTCACAAGCTACTTTACATTCAAAAGCTTCACCTCTAAAATTAAATTAGAGTCAAACCATATTCCTAGGAGCTGGAACTTGTTTGTGCATATTGTTAAATTTTTAAGGTAGGATCTCACATAGTTTTTTGTCTCAAGTACTAGTCAGTAGGCTTCTAAACAACTTCTGGTCACAACTATAGGTGTACCAAAGAAGAGGAAGCTTTCCACTTACTGAATAAGCATTTTTTATACAGATGTCTTTTTTTAAAAGACAACAGAGTGTAATTGCATTCTTAGAGAATACCCTTAACATTTTTTAAATTTGTTTTGATAGATAAAAAACCACAGTACGATTTGAAAAACAAATGCAATTTCATTATATATAATAAATAACTATTATATAGAGTAAAATTATATTCAATACTAATTAATGAGTTTTTTTGAGAATTTAATTTAAAAAAAAAATTCTAACTACCAAACCAATATTAGAATCACATCAGCATTAGATTTCATTTGCATACACCCATGACTCAGATTGGAGCTGCAAAGTAATTACTTCTGTTTCAAGAACCATTTTCATTTAACAGGTGTGGATTATTCATTTCATAATTTTAATCAGCCATTTAACCAAAAATAATTTATACAAGGAAAGAACAATATTTTGTACATCTGTGCTTCTTGCTGCATAACTTTGACCCTAATTAGAATTGTTTCAGTAAAATATATCCAAGCAGTTTCATAATACAATTGGATAATTAGTTATTTGTGAGATTAAAGTATCACATTTTCCACATGATATTTCTTACACATTATAAAGATATAAATTTTAAAGATATATAGCATATTTATCATTTGAATATCCATATAGAAAACGTATATTTGACGTAGTTTAGAGTTTGGGTTAATTTGTTTCTTTCTATTATTTTAATTTCCTTTCTTTCCTTCTCTCTTTTTTTTTAATTAAAAATACTTTTATTCGCTGAAAAGTACAATTTTAAACCACATGAATTAATAAATTAATTAAATATTTCTCTCTATAAACAAGCAAAGAATAAAAAAAGAACTGAAAAATGCAACAGTTTTTAATTGAGTTATATTTAATTTAAAAAGAGAATAAGAAATGGTCACACATACAGAAGGGAATCTTTCCTGTTTCAGTACAACACTGAACTCTGTCTTAACTACCATTCCCCTCTGAATCTTTGTTCCTTCTTTACTAATTCAGATGTTCTCCCATGACATATACACATCAAAAAAAAAAGCTACAAGCCAAAAAATTGGAAAGCAAACAATCAAAAAACAAATCACACACACCTTTGATAAGCAATTCTACAACTGCATATAAAGAAAGCTGTGTGTTTGATTTCATGTTGTACGCCATGTATGATGTATTTTAATTTGATTTGTCACTCAGGGTTTCATTGCCCTTGTACCCCTTCTAATTAGTAAGCACTGACAAAATCATATTACAAAAGGTAGCAAACAGAAATGGGAATTTTTTATTATCAGTTAGAAGTATCATGATTCAGACTAGGTCCAGCCTTTAAAAGCTTTCCAGAGTGGCAGCTAGAATTGTTAATTTAACACAAAAAAAACCAAACTCCTAATTTAGAGCAGCTACTGCCTACAATTAATACCAGCTCCAAGTCCATAAGTTTGATGTAAGTTCTGCCAACATTAACTCTTTTGCAGTCACTCAATTATCTTGCCTTCAGTGTACCAAAACCCCCCACCTCTCTTGGCTGACAGACAGGAGCAGCCTTTCTCCAAACAGGCTTAGCTGGCAGTTAAATAGTGTGAAACACCTAATTTTCATAGAATCATCAAATCCTTCAGTTTGGAAAAGACCTCTAAGATCATTGAGTCCAACTATTAACCCAGCACCTCCATGTTAACCTCTAAACTATGTCCCCTAGTACCACATAAACATGCCTCTCAAATGCTTACAGGGATGATGATTCCACCATTTCCCTTGACAGCGTAATCAATTCCAGACCTCCATTGGTTTCAGTGAAGAATTTATTCCTAATATCCAAGCTAAACCTCCTCTGGTACAACTTGACACCATTTCTTCTGTTGTATCACTTGTTACTTGGGAAAAAAGACTGAACCCCTCTGGTTACAACCTCCTTTCAGGCAGCTGTAGAGAGTGATAAGGTCCCCCCAAGCCTCCTTATCTCCATGCTAAAAAACTCCACCCATCTCCATTATGGGACTCTTATAGGACTCCTTATGCTCCAGACCCTTACCCAGCCCTGTTGTCCTTCTCTGGACATGGCCCAGCACCTCCATGTCTCTGTTTTGGAGTGAGGGACCTAAAACTGAACATAGTATTCAAAGTGTGACCTCAACACTGCTGGCTACAGGGGAATAATTGCTGCCCTCACCCTCCTAGCCACACAATTTCTGACCCAAGCTACTGGCCTTCTTGGCCACCCGGGCTCACAGCTGGCTCATGTGCATGTTCAGATGGTTTTTGACCAACACTTCCAGATCTTTTTCTCCTGGGCAGCTTTCCAGCCACAGATAAACACAAAACATGAATTTGACATGTTCTATCTCTTACTTTCAGTTGGAAATAACAAAGAGAAATGGTCGTAAAGAGACCTTTGTGGTCCAATACGTCTTCAAAACTTTAGGATTCAAACTTGAGCATGTGTATTGCATTAATTGCATAGAAACTCAATGTCTCATTTTTGTATTTTTCAGAAAATTCAAGAGACACTTTCTAGCAATTTTCAGGCATTAATTAACATTAGGCTCTCTCAGTGAGCTTAAAACAATGTCTCTAGCTAAGGAGAAGCTCAAATAATTTTTGATGTAAATAATATAAGATTGTTTCACATGATCATTTAATTTCTCCCAGGATATCAGTCCATAAGCTGAATATCATGAAACAAAGGCTTTTTTCCTCTACAGACTAGAGGAAACATTTATCATTCATTTCATCTTCATTCACTAAAGCATATCATAAGCCAAAGTAGATTTTTAGAAAACTACAAAAACAATCCTGTATGTGTGAGAGGACATTGTCACATTTCAACTGAATCATTCTACCTACTTCACAAAAAAATTTTACCTGTTTATATTTTTCTCAACAGTGACATGTGACATAATACATTCCATTCCTCACAGAAATTATTAAAATTATATACCCCCAACAAATGAGTTTTCATTTGCTCCTTCTTTGTATGGAAAAAAGAGGAAGGTTAGTTTCTCCTCAGTTTTAATTTTAGGGGATGTTGGGTGGGAGGAGGTGCTTTTGAATAATTATCCTTATCTCCCTAAATTCTATTAATATTTTTTGTCATAATAATTATTCCCAAAAAATTACGTTTCTTTCAGTGATTTTTTTTTTGTTGTTCATTGAAATTAAAAAAAAAAAAAATTGACAGATTGTGTCTGCTCCTTCATGACCAAGGCTCAGGGCTCTGACCATACTATTAGTTTGCAGTTTGAGTCTTTAACTTCATTCAACATTGTTCAGAAAACATTCAGGCATCTCAGTGGCTGTATCAACATAAAAAAATAGTGCTTCTTCAGTTTTACTAACTCCAATATACCACTTAAATACCTCTTTCCTAAGCTGTGCGGGTGCTTGTGCTGTCCCACAGTACTTATGCCTCAAACTCATTAATATTGAACAAGATTAATGGTCTGTTTTCACTGAGGATTTACTTCACAACGAGTTCCTTCTGACATGCTGCACTTTTAAACAACAGTTCCTCCTTGCTCCTAGATCTGTGCTTGGGGATCCCATGTCCCACTTTAATATCTGTTTCCAAACCTTGACTGAATGGTAACTTTGCTCAATGCTCTAAATTGAAAGCTGCTGAAAGAATAGCCTGCTTTTGCTACTCTTTAATAGCATAAAATTAGGGCCTTCAAAAACTCTCACCTAGCATTAGTATAACCAGAAAACTGCTTCAATGCATGGATCAAATTCTGCCTTGAAGCAAAAAATAACTATGATTTGGGAATTTGCAAAAGGACTATGGAAGGATATGACACTTAATATCATATGCCGGAGAAATTTATAGCTAATTTTGAGATCAACATGACTGGATATCACTCTAGGGACAAGAAAAAATCTTCAGTGGTTCTATGAAAAGGGGTAAAATCAGGAACATATGCACTTCCAATTCATGAGGAGCAGTCCAGCTTGCCCTGAACAGCTCAATTGATGCAAATGTCTCTATGAAGCGTGCTATTACCCTGATGTCAAAACCAGTAAATTCAAAACAAAACTGTATAAGCAGTCTTACCTATCATTCAGACACAAAAACTATTATAGAAAGCATGACCCACATCATAGAGAATTTTCTGCACACTTAAAAGGCACAAAGTATAAATATGATGGTTCCAAAAATTTACATTGAAGACAAATATTCTATCATGCTAACCCTGAGAAGTTTCACCAGAAAGATGTCTGATATGAATTGAATGAAATTAACAAGATCTCTCTCTGCAGAATAATGGCTACTCAGCCAGAGCTAGCTTCTTACATTTTTCATGAGTAATAGGACTGAGCTTTCATTTCCTAGAAATACGAATAGTCTGTGAAATTTCTGACCAAGGGAAGTCCACCTGCATTCTTTCTTAGACACTCCATATTCATTGATCATCCACTTTCTGGTACATGACACAGAAACAGTTCTCTTTTACAGCAAGACATTTTTCATAGTAAGACCTGAGTAAACCACTCCCTCTACTAGTCTGGGATAATGTTGTTACCTAAAAAAAGTACAGTACGCCATCAACCACCTTCTTCAATAGAAGAATAAAACACAATATTACAGTGACAATTTAGATAAGCATGAAGATTCAAGTAGGTCACCATGATTTCCCTAGGAATATTAGTGAACGAAGGTCATGATCTAACAGAAGTAATATTTGCTTTCTAAAGGGAAAAAATATTTATATGTAATTTTATCTAATTTCTGGGGAAGTTCATTGAATTCATTACAAATCAAATCAGAGTAGAATAAGATATCAAGAAATTCTTAGATCACCTCCCCCCCTTCCCCCACCTCCCTTCTTCCTCAACTCATCTTTACTCCCAAATTCTCAACCTTCCCCTCACTACTCAGGACTGCAGGGAGATGGGGAGTGGGACCTACAGTCAGCTCCTTTCCCTTCATGGGGAGGACTCCTCACAGTCTGCCCCTGTTCCAGCGTGGGCTTCCCAAGATTTCACATCCTCCCTCACATGAACACATCCTCCAGTGTGAGGCCCTCCATGGGCTGCAGGTGGATCTCTGCTCCACCATAGACCTCATGGGGCTGCAGGAGAATCTCTGCTCTCACACTTGGAGTACCTGCCTCTCCTTCACCAGCCTCTCTGTTTGCAGGACTGCCTTTTTCACACGTTCTCAGTCCTCCCTGTTCAGCTGCAGCTGCCCAGGCTTTTTGCCCCTCCTAAATCTGTTATCCCAGAGGCAGTACCACCACCACAGATTGGCTTGGCATTGGCCAGTGGTGGGTCCATTCTGGAGCCAGTTGCCTTTGAATCTCTCAGACATGGGGGAAGCTTCTGGCAGCTTCTCACAGAAGGCCCCCCTGTACCCAACCTGTTACCAAAACCTGGCCACAAAAACATAATTCATTACTCAAGTGTGGAATGCTGAAACCAAGATATACAGAAACCATTTCCTCCAATGAGATGGATAAGTGAAATCCTATCTACACACACAGGTAATTAATCCCTTCATTTCAATTTTTTTTTCTTTCATGGCTCACATGGAAATTGTCAAATTTGCACCTGTATTCGACATACTGGATGTTTAAGAAAAATATGAAATTCAAACTGAAAACAAAACCAAATCTATTTGCTGTTCTCAGTAGCATGCCCTCTCAATTTTTGTTCCACACAAATAACAAATATTTTCTTTTCAGAGGTAGTCTGAGTGATAGCTACATACTTTTCTAGAGTAAGCTCAAAACAGGCACCTAATATTTTTTTGCCACTACTAAATGGCTTCTGATTTATGCCTGTCTGCCTCTCCATACTCTTTCCCCAGGTTTTCAAGTGTCATGTTCTGGTAGAAATCATGTCACCTCCTCAGTGTCCAATTCCAGTTCTATTCATACTAATTACTGTAAGAGCTGGCTCCACTACTGCACTGGCATTTCATCCTTGTTGTACTCTTTATTGGTTAATCACATCTGTAAGACTGTCCTGTCATGGACCATTGCTCAATTCATTTTAGCTTTTTATGATTAATTTGTAAAACCATAGAATGTCTTGGGTTGGAAAGGGCCTTCTTTCCTTAAAATCTAAAATTGAGTATTTTCTCTTTGGTGGTTTTTTATTTCTACGTTTAGCTATAAGTTCATTACCATAGTTCATGCTTTTCCAGATTTATTACAAATATATGGAAGATGTCACATACTTTTAATGGACCTAATAAATCGACTTTGTTTGGGTTACTTCTTATGTTTTGAGCCTATTTTTTTATTTCAGCATTGTGAGATTTTTCATACAGCTCTACTCCTGGGCCATGCTAGCAGCATTTGTATCAGTCGTAGAGCTTAAGAGCTTTGATTTACATTAATCCATAACCAGCAGCTGCCATGCCTATGAGTCTCCTTTTTTGCTTGTACAAGTCTGCAGTGTGCCTGCACCCACTTCTGTCTAGTCAGATAATTGATCTGAGCATAAATGACTGCATGGAAAAAGAAATACGTAATAATACAACTCTGTTATTTTAAATAAGTATTTCTCTTCAATAAAGGAGACATTTCATAATTTAAAAAAGCATTGTGTGTCCTGATTAGAAAATGTGTCTTTTCCTTTGTATAAAAGAATTAAGTAGATTTGCTATAGACTCATATTTTATATAATCAAATATGATTTTGTAGTTTGCTTTCTTTGTAGATTTCAATAGTGGCATTTAATGATTAGTAAATACAACTAAAACACAAGTTCAACTCAGTCCTGAGTAGGTCCCCAAATTGGAAATGTGGTCCTTATCTTGCTCTTAATGTAAAAATATGTTTACGTTATTTCCAAAAAAACTTTTTTTTATGAATTCAGTTTTTTAAATTGATACAGATTTTTCTGTCTTTAGTTCTATGCACAGTAAACCATAAAGACTGAGAAAGGGATGGCTTTTGGAAAATGAGTTAGAAAACCTGTTTGAGTAGGTTGTATCTACAGATCCTGGGCATTACACTATAGGAACCACTGTTGCTTCCCTTCCTCCTCCAGAAATAGTTTGCCTGGCCCAGAAGTTCCCATAGTAGCCAGAAGGATGCAATTAAAAATCTTGTGATCTGGATGTGGCTCAAGAGCCAGTTTGGCCTTCTTTTATGTAACATGAAAGAGAGAGCAGTTGTGAAACTCTATTGGCTTCACAAAGCTTCCTGGTGAGACCTTTCCAAACTCCATAGGATGTCTTGATTACTGCTTGATCACACTGTTCACATTTCCAACTAAAACAACATCCAAGAGTCACACAGAGAAAACATTCAGAGGAAAGTAGTTATAACCTTGATCCCTAAACTGGTTGCTCTAAGACAGAATTTCCTTCATATACTTTATGAGATATGACAGACAGAAAATTCAGGTATGAAAGCTTTTCTTCCCATTGAAATTGTTGTGCACATGCTAATAATTTAAGTTGAAGGTGCATACTTCCTGCAATATTTTTGCTAGGCTTAGCAAAAATCTACAGAAATTAGCAAAGATATGGAATTTCAAGAAGGTAACAGGTATATTTTATTTATGGATAGATCAGGATAATGATAAGGTAAACAATAAAGAAAATAACAGGAGACATCTCCTCTTTGTTCTTTTTCAGTAACACAGAAGAGCAATGAAGAGAAAAAGCCAGTTCTCAAAACATAGGTATTTTTCTTATTTTTCTTAAAGATATGTAAATAAAACATGTGGAATGCATTTATCTGCCTTTCTCTCTCTACCTCTGTCTGTATCGCTATCTCTGGCTCTACCATATTGCCACATATTTCTATACAAAGACAGTAAAAAAAAATTAAAATATCACTATCCTTGTGATTATCACACAGAATGATAATTTCCTATTTAGATTTTTAAAAAGACAAAGAAAATACTTTTACTTTTTACCGTAAAAAATGATCAGTCAATTATTTGGTATTAAATAAAACTCACATTTTATGAACACTCAAATTTAAATCTTTCTAATTCTGTTTAATTGGTGATTTTTGAGTGAAAAACTGGCTGAAGGGCAGAGGCTGAAGTGCTGTAGTGAGCAGGTCTACAGCTGGCTGGAATCAGCCAGAAGTAGTGATCAAGGTTTGATTTTAGAGACAGTTTTGGTCAATATTTCTATCAGCAATCTGGATGTAGGATCTGAACACACCATTAGAAAGTTTGCATCAAACTGAGAGGTGCTCTGTAGATGGGATGACTGAGCAATGATTATTGGAGTAACATATAGCAAGTCTAAGTGCCAAATTCTGGATCTGGGATGGAATAATTCTGGATACAAGTAGAAGTGGGGGAAGAGCACCTGGAGAGTAACCCTGCAAAAGGGGATCTGGAAGTGCTGGTCAACAGAAAGCTCAGCAGGAGCCAGCAGGGAGCCTGGGCGGCCAAAAGGGCAAACCCCCACCTTGGGTGCATCAAACAGAGCATCAGCAGCCACTCAGAAGATGTGATTATCTCGCTGCATTCAGCATTCCTGCTGCCTCAGCTTGAGTGCTCTGTGCAGTTCTGGCCCCCACAATTTAGCAGCAGGTGAATGTCCTTAAATGCATCCAGAGGAGGGCAACAAAGATGGTGAAGAGGCTGGCATGTCCTAGGAGGACTGAGAACTCTCAGTTTGTGTAGACTGGAGGAAATGAGGCCAAGGTATGACCTCACTGCTCTCTACAGCTGCCTGGAAAAGGAAAATGGAGAGGGATGTGCTGCGCTATTAAGCCTGGGCTCCAGTGACAGGATGCATGGGAGTGGTTCAAAGCTGCATGAGGAGAGGTTTAGACTGGATTTTAGTAAGCATTTCTTCACAAAAAGGATGGTAAACACTGAAAAAAATCTTCCAAGAGAGCTGGTCGGTGGCCCAGCAGAGAAACAAAAAATTAGATTACTGACCAATGTAGGATAACATATACATAGACTAAAATACAGAAAATATGTACAAATATACAGAAAAATAACCCTTATATCCCTAGCAAATGGGCTTAAAATGTCTTCTATATCTGCAACCCTGACTTTAAACTTACATCAATAGGAGGTTTAGCTGTTTTGAAATCTGACTTTGAAGTCTATTAGCTTTTCTTCCTCAAGTGATATCATGTTTAAATAAAGAAGGAAGATATTTAGTTTAAAGGAAAGCTACACAAATTAAAGAATGGTTTTTCTCAGAGCAATTTATAGGTGTGGAAACCAAGTTTTTCTCCTGGTTGCACTTTGTCAACCAATTTTGATCTGATGCCATAAAGAGAAATTGTAAGTTTTTAAAAGTTATTGTGTTTTCTTGAATCTTCATTAGCTCTTCTTTGGGTAATAGACCTCAGGGAGACCAAGAAGGAGTTCGCATATCACTAATTAAAAATTTCAACCAGCAGAAAATGTAAATATATTTCAGATAAAAATCACTTTAAAATATCACTTGACAATATTTAAATCAAATCTCTAGGTTTTGATATCTTTTTTTCCCCTGGTATTTCCATTTATGATCTCCAGAACTGACTGAGATTCCTACCTGGATAGTCTGCAACAGTGGGTGAAACACTTTGTTGTAACATGAATAGGACTTCCATCAATCACAAGTCAATGAGTTACCTTATCTTCACAGAGACTTGCTGTGCAATTCCTCAGCAGCCAGTAAAAACATACCCAAGTGTGCAGCTTCTGCACTCAGACACACTCCCTTGATCACCAGCTAGACAAAAGCTATATCTATAGCACAAACCTTTATTTTATCTTCATAATGGAAGGTAATTATGAAGTCAGGGTGAGAAATGGCTGATAAAAAATTTATTTCAGACTATTCAGGCTTGTATACAATTCCAGATCATTGTAGTATTTCAAAAGAGTAGTTTATAGAAAATTTTCTCAAGTTATCTATATAATTTCAAAACCGTGTACAGCATTATTTTCTATTATATTTTCAGATACTAGTGACATTATAAAAAAATGAAGAACAGTAGCAATAATATCTACCTCTATGAAAATAGATTCACAGTATGCTGTCGTGAGTAACCCAAAGCATTATTGTATGCCATTTCTAGCTGTGCCCAAAAAATATTATTTTCTCTTTAAGACCCAACATGGCCATATCCAGAGTTATGAGGCAGTTGGGAGGTGGCAGTAGCTTCAAAAGTTTGGGGCACCCAAACCAATTTCCTCTTTTCCCTGGCAGTATTTGCTGAAGGCAGTCTTTGGTTGGTTGTTTTTTCCTGGCTTAAAATGGTAGTCAATTGGAAGAACTGAAATTCACATTCAAAAACTGTTCTGGAATGAACTTTGCAAAACCTATCAACTTTGGGTTTTAGTGGCTTGGGGATTTTTTGTTTCATTATTTACTCATTTTTATTGGTCACATGTATGTTGAGACAAGTAATATGGATCCACATTTCATGAAAAGTAGGCAAAAATGTAAAGACTGATTAAAAAAAAAAAAAAAAAACCAACAATCCTATAGAACCATAAATGTTGGAAAAGACTTCTAATAATATTGAGTCCAGCCATTAGCCTACCAGGGGAGGTTTAGATTGGATGCTAGGAAAGATTTTTCTACTGAAAGCATGATCAAACATTGGAAGAGTCTTCCCAGAGAAGTGGCAGAATCTCTGTCCCTGGGAGAGCTCCCAAAATGTGTAGATATGGCACTTAGGGATGTAGTTTAGTGGTGGCCTTGACAGTGTTAGCAGTGTTAGGCTACAGCTTGGGCTCAATCATCTGAGATGTCTTTTCCACCGTAAAAAAAAAAAACAAACAAAAACATACACAAGATATCTTCTGAGAAAATTAAATCTGTTTTGAGGACAAAATATCTGTAGAAAAAAATGAAAAAAGTACCTTTGGAGAAATCAAGTTCTTTAGCATGATTTCAGTTTTCTAAAGATGATACACTGCAACAAAGGCTGCTTTGAAAATAACATGGTACTGGCTATAAAAATCACTTTCTGCTGGCAGCTCATAAACTGGGCACAGGAGAGGCAGTGCATAGGTACTAGAGATTTGAGATGTGAACAGCATTTGGAAGATGAAAAGCATGAGCTGCTTTGTCAAATGGCAGCAGACTAAGTGTGTACACCAATAGAAAAGGAAACTCTCTGCAATGGCTGTATCAAAATTAATATTCACTGAAAGAGACGGGAGTTGTAGGTTAAAATGTTTTCTAATTCTGTATGCAAAGACTGTATCAAATTGTATTTGCACAGGCAGGAAGATCGAGAATGCTGTCATCCTTAATTCTGAAATCCCTAACTTTCGAACTTTGACATTCTTTTAACATAATTTTTCAATATAGTGTGTAATGTATAATGCATATATGCAGAAAAGGAAATTCTGGCAGTAAAATGTTCTCATTTTATCTGTTGCTAGCTATTTCTTTCCTTAGAAAACTAATCAAACCCAAAAGCTTTTCATAATTCGCATCAGAAGGGAATTGACTTTCTTCTATCAATCTTAATTCTTTCTTTTTGTTACTATTTAAATAGTTATCTGTGCCAGCTAATCTGACTTTGACTTGCATTTATATACTACATTCTTATATTTGATTGTCTGAAAGGAAAAGGAAATCAAGTACATAAAAAGATTCAATCAATCTCTGTCTATTCTGCCCTCACAGGTATGGTAAAAGGGGATGCTTTCAAAAGCTCTTTTTCTCTTACAAAGATGATTGGGACCAAACTGCTCTGAAATAATAAAAAGTCCCCTGACTACTAGGAGCAACAATCAGAATTGGCAGTCAATTTGTATTCCACCAGAACATTTTAGCATGCCATCTTATTTCAGCAAGCAGATGGTGTGGCGTTTAGTTCTCAGCTGTTGGGAACGTTGATGGACTCCTCATCTTTGGCACAGTTTATGTTGTACTTTTAAATAATAACACTTTTCAGTAATAGACAGAAATTGCACAATTCAACTATGCATCCAATGCTCAGCACAGGATGATGCATTATGTGAAGTTAGTGTTTTATTAACTTCAGCTAGTAACTTCAGTTTTCTGATAGTCGGTGAGATTTCATGTCAAAAAGCATTAGTAATTCCATGTATTGGATTTACCTGAACTTTGTCTGAGAATTAATGCCTGAGACAACTTGTTTTTTCTTTTTAATATATAAAATATGTAGATCATTCAGGCACTTTGACAAATTTGCCTTGTTTAAGGGAATCATGAAGATTATAAATATCAGTTGCTGAAAATGTGCTCTTCTGTATCTTTTATGTGATTTTAGAACTTAAAAGTAAGTTACAAAATAACTGTTTTGGTTTTGATAACACAACTGTTGAAACACTTGAGTCCCAATTTTCCCTTTCTCATCTAGGTATTTTGTTGAAATCTCAGACTCTTATATTTTATTTAAGAAAAACCAATCTATTATAGCATTCAAAATACAGGATTAACTCACTTCCACTTGGAAAGCTTTCTCAATGATAAAATACATTCTACTTTCCCCAAAATACATAATGTCTCAAAAAAACCAAATAATATAGCACAGGTTCCAATCACTTGTGTAGTCATAACTAAAGACTGTTTTAAAAATTATTTGCTGATTTTACATACAAGATTTTTGGCCAAGTCAAACCATTGTTTAAGCAGTGAAATTTAAAATATAAAATCACACTGAACAAAAGAAAAATAAAGTAATATTATGTTACTGCTTCATAAAGCCGTATAATCCAAGAGTTCAAAAAGAGATGGTGTAGGTCACCACAAATATTCAAATAGTTCTAAACAAAGGATCATTTCTGAAAGGAGTAAATATCAATTCATTGGAAGTGAAACTCTGAAAGTCCTTAATCAACCTGTACAATTTCTGTTATTCATATTTTCTCATCATATAGCAATTTATATAGGTAAAGTTTTAAGCTATGTTCACGAAACTGTGTTAAAATTCTGTTCTCATTACACAGAAAATTAAATTGTCTTTACAGAACAGAAAAGGCTGAATATTAATCCTTCAACATGCAACTTCTACACCTGTATTAAGATAAGCTCTGAAGCACTAAAATTAGTCATATTTCCTAAATTTGGAAATCTATTGTGCAGAAATGACTGTGTTGTTTGGAAAAAACCCCACAGCAAAACAAAATAACCCTGAACAGCTACATCACTTTTTGAGGAGATGATTCAACTATTATTAAACACAGTGAAATTACCCACAGATAATTTTTTTTCAGACACCACAATGACTTTTTTTTTTCTAGAAAGACAATTGGCAGGTTACAGCTAAATAGACTATAAAAGAGAAGGTTTGTGAGCAGAAGCAGAGGAGAAAGTTGATGAGAAAGGAAGAAAGAGGAGAAAAAAGTGTTTCAGTGCCAAGATGACACAAAACTTTACACCAGATTTAAAAATAAGAGAAAAAAATATTCTCTCTGACTGGATACACTGCTAGATAGGCCTCCAAGAATGTTTGGAAATCAAGACTTCTTGCTGAATTCACTATGCAGTGTAAATTCTAATGATTTCAGGAAAATTGCATGCAACAGAAACTGAATTACAGCTTTAGGATTAGTCAACAAACAATTTAGAAATACAAATCACTAAATAAAATTTAATATGATGATGGTATGGGTTATGGTTTTGGCATTTGAACTTTAAATAAATTGCCATGGTAAATTTCCAATTACCCCAAACAATTCCTTAGTAATATGACTAAAAAATATCCCAATCATTTGCACCTTGTCCTTTTGAGGATTTCATTGCAAATCTTCAGAGAATGCATTGGACACTGAGATAGCAAAATCATGTATTCAAGTTTTAAAAATGCCTAATAAAATGGTATTACTAGGTAAAATAAACAACACTGGAAGAAATTCACTGGAAGAAATGTCAGTCTTTCTTTGTTTTATTTATCTTAACAACATTAATGTATCAATCTCTATAGGAACCTAAAGGAAAGTAATAAATTTTAAAAACTTTTTTTCCCTCATGCTTTTCCAGTCCCAAATTGATATTGTTGTTTTTGGAGGGGTTTTGTGGGTTTTTTTTATTTTTTTGTTTGTGTGTTTTTTTGTTTTGAGTTTTGGTGGGGGCTTTTTGGGGGTTTTTTAGGGGTTTTTTGCTAAGGGTTCTTTAGTGGGATTCAGCAAGCAGCTCAATTTCAGTATGTTCTTACCTTAGAGATTATGAACACTATACAAGTCTGCCTGACTAAAGATGCTTCAAAGTGCTGTTAATGATTCATTTTTCACAGCATTATATATTTTTAAATACACAGTTAACTTTTTGTGACAATACAAAGAAATTAAGATGCTTTGGTTGGTAATGCAATATGCAGAAGTTCTTCATGGACACTTTATATGGCCATTCTGTCAGTATATACTCAATCTATACTCTTATAAATAACTGCATGTCTAAAAACATGACCTCATGAAGTCTTTTTTAATAATTTTTTAATTGTGTGCATTTTTTTATATTAATGTGCTTCTCTTCTGTGTGCGTTGAATGGACAAAGGGTCCAAAAACAAATTCATGTACAAATTTCACTGATATACTACAGTTTGCATTCCAGCTGGTGTAGTTGAAACATAGTGCTTTTTCTCACTCACTCTTTGTTTTCACTTTATTTTGCCTGAGTTAATATTCCAGTTTCCCACCAAGAACTTCTTTCCTAAGAATAATTTCTCATGTATCTTAATGCTACTTTCTTTTCACGATGAAGCATACAACATAAAGAACAATGGGACATTGCATGGTTGTATCAAAATCCTTATATTCTTCAAATTTTTAAAATCACTTTCTTATTGAGGTATTTGGGACCTACTAGTTCTTTGTATTAGAGTTGGAAGAGCAAGAAAACTTAGGATCCAAGTATGATTGAAGTAGTTCTATGTACATTTGTACTGATTTATAGCTGTGTATTTTATATCTTGGCAGAAAAAAAACAGATTAAAATTAATTACTGTACATTATATTTCCTAGTACTTATCACATATATCTGTTCTTGCATATTATTATACACTCTTCCTATAGTCACACTATAGAAAATGTGTCTCAAGATTTTTATATATTTCCTTTTTCACTGCAATTTTATCAAATATAAGTCTCTACACTAAAAAAAACCCCTAAGTCCTAGAGGACTTCAGAAGGAGAGAGCAGGGCTAAATCATGATCACTTCACATGGACTTCAGGAGAGAAGGAACCTCTTTGGAAGAATCCCAAGGAATACAACCATGGAGGGAATAGGATTTTAGAGACCTAGATGATATGCAAGGATCACCTCCTTCAATCTCAAAATTAGGCTGCCTAGAAAAGCATGACGTCAAGGCAAGGTGACAAGAGCCCCCAGTGTGTGCTCAGCGAGTTCCTGACCAAACTCACACATCAAAAGTAAGTATATTGGTAGTAGGCTCAGGTGACCAGGGGCAGGGGCAATAAATGAACACTTTCTGATGACAGTAATGGAGTTCAGAAAGCCAAAGCTCTCCTGGACCTGAAATTATCAAGGGATATTAAGGGCAACAAGAAAGGGGCATGAAGAGGTACATCATCTGCCAAAAAAATCGGGAAAACATAAGCCTCATGCTGAATGCTATCACACATTTTCAAATTTAGCCTAAAGCACTCAAGTCACTGTTCCAGGTAACAAATGTAACGTGACTCCATTGTAAATTGACAGGCTTGTTTCTTCTAATGTATAATAATTATTATTGCTTTTAGTGATTACTTTCTAATACGTTATCCAATGCCTTCTAGTATACTTTTTCTTTTGGCTGTCCCTTCACAGTGGATTCTCATGTAGAAAACTGTTCTTTTGTGAGACATGTTCTTAGCGTGTCTCACAAAAGTAGCTACAGTATTTGACCTCTGACTATTTTCCTTATTTTCATATGGGATATGAATATTAATTAATTTCTTTAAAGTGTATTCTCACTGGAAAGCATGAAATACATTATTTTGTATGTAATATGTTTACTGACAGTATTGTATTCTTATATTATACTCAGCGGGGATATTGCAAATGTCTCAGTGAGTTTAGTGACAGTATCCTGATATGATACAATACAGGAAATCAAAAGATATCTAAAGTTTTGCAGATGGAAATTATGTCCACCAAGGGATGATTAAAGAACTTTATGTTTTCTGAAAAATTCTTTCTTATAGACTTTTTTATAACTATTTTTTTGGCCTTCCATAAAAAAATAGTGCTTGAGCCTTCACAGACTAGGATGAGGTTACCTTACCTTTAATTTCTATTTTTTGTAAGGTTGTCACTCCACAGGTCAAATAATGTATCACCATTGTGCAGACAGAAACTCTCTTATTATTAATAAAAGGAGCTCGTTAGCTTACTTACCCAGGAACCTGCAGCAGTAACTATTGCCCATGTAACTATTCACTATGAACCCTAAGTCCCTTTTAAAGTCACAGCTTTGCAATAAAGTGCCAACAATTACTTTTTAAAAATACATTAGCAAGTCTACTGAATAACTCAGAAACAAACCTGATTTTTGAGTGATCCTACCTACAGTAAAGACAACCATATTTCATGAGAGACCTGTGAGATTGGTTGTTCTCTTCTGTCACTAGTGATGCAATTAAATACAGATACATTCAGTTCCTTATTAGATAACACAGCTTTAGTTATGCAGCTGCATTGCAGGCCTGGCCTGCATCTAGACTATTATCTCTATATTTTGTCTTTTAAACCTATATTCTTTTGATATATTTATATTTAGCACAAAGCAGAATGGTTTCATTTAGGACCACACTTTTCAAATTTAAAAGCACAACGCTGTCATTTCTACAGCTATGGGCATATGAGTGTACAAAGGTAATATATATGCAATGGCACTTGAAAGAAGAATCTCCAACTATATAGAAAAATTTCTATGTAGTAGTGAGTAGGATAAATGCTGCAATTTTGTCATTCAGAGCACATTATATTGACTATATACTGGAGAACAGAATTGAATTTTCTCAAATCCAAAACAGCTTGCAAATTTATCTTCAGAAAAATATACGTGCATATATCACAACAAACACATTCAAAAACAACCCCAGAAGCTATGTATAAGTAGGTTAGAATTATTCTTATGTATGCATATGCATATATATATATATATATATATATATACATATATATATACACACACTTAGAAAATCTCTTTTGATAATTTCCTCAATTTAATGTCCAATTTGCATTTAGTTCAAGGAAAAATTTGAATGAATAGCATCAGAAACAATCAGATAGTTTATATTCTCAGAAAATATTGCTTCTTCAGTTGGAAAGAGATTCCTTTCTCTCACAACATTCTGAGTGCTGCAGTCCTGCTACAAAAGTTTCCACTGCTCCCTAAAGTATCCAAAGGAAAGTCTCTAATTTTAAAAGATTCCTTGTTAAAAAGCAATAGCAATGAACAAAATATTCCCCAGTAAGTGAAAATCAATAATTTATTACATATTGCATAATACTGAATATTAATGTATGAAAAATATAGCTGCATATATATGTTCAATGCTGCATGTGATAACTTTGTTTAAAACAGGAGCTGTGTAAGGCCTTTTTAGCATTCCAGCTGTGATTAAGAAAGAATGGTAGACATACATAAACATGCATTATTGTGATAAATGTGGGCTAAGATTGCCCACATTTGCCACAATTTTCCAATCAGTAACAAAGCTCTCTTTGATCTTACTTGTAACTTGACCATGAAATCCATTAAAAAAATGAGCCATGTTATAATTCTGCCTAGAATACTTCAAAAATATTTTTCAGAATATTTTTAAGAAATACCTCAATATCACAGGACTAGATATTTTGTCAACTTCTGTCGGAGTTTTAAAGGACCATATACTGCAAAGGGTAAGGGTCCTCTGGAGGTTTCTGTTCCACAAGCCAGCCTTGTGCACAAAATAGAGTCAATACTGAATAAGGACCAGACTCCCCAGGCCTTTTATAGGTGGGCCTTGAATACCTCCATCGATGGGGACTTCACAAACCTCTCTGGCAAATGTTATACACACTTAATTACTTTCACCATTGTGCTGATTTCAGATGTGGTAGAGGTCAGGATTCCACCCAATCTGACCTTGGATGATCTAGGCACGGGGCACCCACAACTTCTCTGGGAAACCTGTGCCAGTGCCTTACCAACCTCACAGTGAAGAATTTGTGCTTAACATCTAATCTAAATCTCTCCACTTTTAGCTTAAATTTTTACCCCTTGTCCTGGTGCTATCTACCTGTGTGTAAAATCACTATCCCTCTCCTTTATAAATTCCCTTTCAGTACTGAAAGGTAGGAATAAGCTGTTTTGCAGGCCTCTCTTCTCCAGGCTGAACAACCTCAATTCTTAGCCTGTTTTCATAGGAGAGGAGCTTGAGCCCTCCTGATCAGCTCTGTGGCCTTCCTCTAGACTGGCTCTATTAGGTCCCATCTCTTTATTTTATTGGTGACCCCACAGCTGGACACCATATGCCAGGTTTGATCTCACAGGAGCAGAGCAGAGGGGCAGAATCATCTCCCTCACCCTTCTGCCCATGCTGCTTTGGATGTAGCCCAGGATATTAGTTTTCTGGGCTGCAGTGCACATTGGCAGCTCATGTCCAGCTTTTTATCCATCAAAACCCCCAAGTCCTTGGGGATTTTTAGCACCGAATTCTTCTCACAGTCTGTACTCATGTCTGGGACTGCCCTAACACAGGTTAGGGTTGTGGAACTTCATGAGGTTCTCATGTCAAAAGCAAGTCCCTACTACTCCAGCTCTCTGGAAAAGCTGAAATGATAATCCAAACAGCTTTGGAACAAGGGAATGACATTGGCTGATGAAAGCAGATGCAGGCATTAACGCAGTCCAGCTCTGTTTGTGGAAAATATTTTAATAGTAGGTTATGTGATAAAAGTTCATTAGGCATCTCCATTTTCAGTACTGTTTGGAACTGGGGCAGGGATATGAGTTGCCCTCTGCTCTTGCATCCACTTTCCCATGTGCTAAGTGCCTGTCTTGTAAGTAGCTGGAAAAGAACAAAGCCTTTCATGTGTACAAAGACAAAGTGCTAAACAAGTGAAAAACAGAAGAAATTATGAGTATGTAATTAAACCTTTCAGAACAAGAGAAGAAAACAGGTGGGGAAAATATAATTTATTTGTAGATCATCTGGAAGTTGCAAGTGAATGTCTTTGGGGGTTTTCTTGTTTTTTTTTTTTTTTTGTTTTGTTTGAGTTTTTTGGGGGTTTTTGTTTTTTTTGGGGGGAGGGGGCAGATGAAATTGGATTCGTTGTTTGGTTGAGATTCTTTAAGGTATAAATTTTTTATTCCTATATTTTCTATGATCAGTTATTTATATGGCACCCTTGAGTTTTTTCTTACATATTCACTGGAACTACTCAGATTACCCAATTCAAGCTTTTAAATATACCAAGAGGTAAGACAGAAGATTTTCCCAGCATTAAGATGGAGGGTATCTCATTTAACAGTGTGTAGAGGTTGAAAGTGATTGTATTTTTGGACTTTTTTTCCCAGTTTTATGAACCATAATTTAGATACTAAGGTGCTTTACAGTTTTCATACTCACATATTCTTCTGGCTTGACATGTCAAGTGCTGACAGTATGACATTTTGGATATTCATCTATCTTATTTTGGTGATCTGAAATGTGTGTGGAAATCATAAATCTCTGCTCTGCTCATTTACAAATTTTTCAGTCAGCGTTGCTCAGCCAAGTCTTATTTAATTATTACTCTGAATTTCATCACAAACCTTATATCAGAAGCACATATAGTGAAACAAAAATGCCATATTTCTTCGGTACATTTGGTATAATGCATACTGAATAGTAATTATGAGAATTAGGAGTATAATTCAGCTAGTAAATATAATTGGGTTGTATCATTTGACTAATACAGATATTTCAGTCTATCAAATATGTTTTGTGCTCAGTTCTATTAAAAAAAAAACAACAGATAGGCAGGAGATAGGATGGGGTGAGGGATGAAAATGATAAGCTTTTTATATGGTCTGAAGTCAAATTGGTGAAATATTATCATGTTTTATTGCCAAAAAATAAATTACATTACATGATAGTCAGGAAAAAAATACTAAATAAAAAGGTCAAAATAAAATGTTTTCAGTGCTGTCTAACTGAAGAATTTTAATTCATTAGAGCCAAAATTAACTTTAGAGTTTATCTATTCTTTTATGGCTTCTATCTTAAGATAAATAGTTTTGATATCATAGAAATGTAGGCTATGAAAAAAGAAATCACATTCAATTCTAATCATGCTCAGTTAGGGTTTCCTCAAAGTTATGCTGGGGAAAGAAAACCAGCTGAACAATGCCAAGATGGCAGGCTGTGCAAACCTCGGTTCTCATGATGACTGCAGCCATGTCATAATTCTCACAGATAGAGGAGACTATTGTCAGCATAACTCCCTGGTTTCTCAGCACTCAGTAGCTTGTATTTAGTTGTTTTTCCTCTATTTTTGACCAGAAGAGATTGTTTCTCTTTTTCCTTTCATGAGTCCTGATGAAGTAAAAAGAGGGTTGGAGACTGAACTATCTCAAGCATTGCAATAGTCGTCCATCCTGCATTAGCATTACTTCTCTCCTTGGTTTCTTTGCTAGCTCTAAGCAAGACTTGTGCTAGTCCTAAGACAACGCTGTTATGAGAGATCTTAGCCAAGATAATGCTGTAACTCTTGGTTTTAGAAAATAGTCTTTGATATGAAAGACTTGAATTTTACTTATTTCTCCTATTAAAGACTGCTACACCAGGCACTTTCATTATGGGGGGGTATTGGTAGTCATTGTTCATTAGTATCAAAGCTGTAAGGAATTTGGTTCTCTCAAAACAATAGCAAGATGGTTGCAAGTGCTCAGGTTGTTCCAGATATATCAGTCAGTACCCTTTTATGTTGAATTAGGCCAATGATCCACGAAATACTGTTTGTTGAAATGAAACTGTCTTTTCCAACAGTTCTCATATATAAACATTAATTCTTATAAATAGACATGTGTGTCTGTGTGCATGTCTGTGCCATTGCTTGCCCAGAAAATCAAATGTTTGATAAAATCATAAAATATCCTCAGCTGGAAGGGACACACAAAGATTATCAAAGCCCAGCTCCTGGCCTTGCACAGGAGAGCCACAACGTGTTCTTAAGAGCATTTTTCCAAACACTTCTTGACCTCTGTCAGGTTTGGTGCTGTGACTACTTCCCTAAGGAGCCTGTTCCAGTGCCCAACCACCCTCTGGAGTTTTTTTTCCCTAATATCCAATATAAACCTCTCTGACACAATTCAGGCCATTGCTTCAGGTCCTGTCACTGGGCACCAGAGAAAAGATCAGTGCCTGCCCTTCCTCTTCCCCTGAAAAGGAACTTGTAACTGCAATGAGGTCTCTCCTCGTGGCTGAACACACCAAGTGACCTCGTTTTGACATTTCATCTAAATGAGAATGCAAACACTAACATATTCTCTTAAGTAAACAGTACTTCTTTTAGTCTAAAAACCTGTACAAGTTGGTCTCAATCACTGCATTTGGTCTGCTAGAATGAATGTGACCTCTTCTGTTGTTACATTAATAAGGTTCTTTTCTCTAGACTAATCCTTTGGGATGTACCAGTGTAATCTCTTGTCTTCTGGCATTCTTTCCATGCCAGAGAGCAATTGTTATGTGATGACTTTTTTTAACCTCTTTTTTTCCCTGTGAGAATGAACTATTCAGTCCTGTTAGTTCATCAAGAAAAAAAACTGGAACATAGGGAATGGACCAGCTCCAAGGTCAATATCTGAATTCACATGGAACACAAGATGTTTCAGGGAAGGTATAATAACAATTTGTATAAAGAATGACAATAATTTATCATTTGAAAGAAAATTAAGAAAAGCAAAAAAAAAAAAAAAAAGGAAGAACAAATCCAAGAAAGGGAATAAAAGTGGCATTTCATTGTTGTTGTGCAAATGTGCTGCTTCAACAGTGACAAACTCTAGTGTGGGGACCTGAGACCAGTCCTGCAAGTCTCTCATGCCAAAGGAGCAAAGTGGAGTAGCAGGCCAAAATCAACACAAGCTTGGAAACCCTTCTGATGTTAATTTTAAGAAGCTTTGCCAAGGAATGTCTTGCATCACTGACAATATTGTCAAACGGTCTGACTTCAGTCAGAACTGATCTGTATAATAAATAATTGTTTCCTGACAGACCAATGATACCCACCTATATTAAAAAGATTTACAAATTTCACTTACAGATGCTTATGCATTATTTTATAATTAAAATTAATATTTAGCAAAATTTGTGGGAACAGCGGGCATATTCAATACCATTGTGTGTCTATCCATTTTCTGTACAGATCTCCCTTGTGACAGACTTGTAAACAATTCAAACTGCATTTATAAGATATTTCAAAGGCAATTGAGTCCCTATAATCTTTTTGAAAATTTGTGGAATCTTGGAGGAGTCTCAGATTTGTGCCTTCACTGAGGAAGAAACCAATGGAAATGCAATTCATGCATATTTTTTTCTGGCTGTGTCACAAGGACAACTTCTTTTCCTGGCCAGACAAATACACATCACTCTCGCCAAATTGTATCATCTGTTGTCTTTTCTTTGGTGGAGAGAATTTCTGGTGACAGCAGAGAGCAGAAGGGAGAATTAGTGTTACCCTTGCTATGAGGAAAGGGTGACAGGTAGCAAACCAGGAAAAAAATAAAAGTCATCTTCTTCTTGCTATGCTGCTAATGAAACAAATTTCTTCACTGAAATCTTATGAGCACAGGAACATTTTAGAAATATTTATAGGATTCATGTCTATTTTCATTAATCACATTTTCATGTTAGAACAACATAATTTCAGTTTCTGTGCTCTTTAGAAGTACTAACCTTTATTATTCAAAATTCCCTCTTACAATTCTCACACATATTATTATATCTCTATTAAGAGACATTTTGAAATTAAAATTAAACTATAGTCCTCTTTCCCCTTCCTGTAGGCTTGTGGTTCATACAGAGTGGTTGGAGTAATTGGAAGGAAACTGTCCTCTCTGTTGTGTCATTGCCTATCATGAATGAAATAGGAATTTTCAAACTGATAAAAATAAGAGTCCCTCCAAAAGAAAATCAAACAAAAAAATCTCCATCCCCCATTATTCATTGTGTGGAAATCTTTTACCTAGAAAACTCTGCTGCAGCACACTAAGCTTAAATTCAAAGAAAGAATTTAATAATTCATATCAGATCATTATGCCTACTTTCAGTCCTTTCTCCAATAAATAAAAACCCTCTCTGTGGTCTGCACCATTCATAGCTAGAGAAAGATTTTTCTAATCCTGGCATCCTGGCTGTTTTATGTAGAAAGACCTTTGTTTAGCTTCAAATCACAAATGACTGACAAAACTAATATATGTATTATTTTCAAACGTTATAATTTCAACACCATGAACATTTTATTACTTAAATTCAGTAAAAATGTGGCCCATCACTATTTAAGTTTTCTAGATCAAATATGGATTGCACACATTCATATACTGCTGCTGATTTATATCAGGTAACTGTCAAAATCACTCCCACTGTAGGTAATTAACCTTTTGTGAATTTCTTGTAAACTGCTTTCCTGAAATTGCAATGGTGACAAATGGCTGATGTTCTTTTCACTCTATTCCCTCAAGAAATTGAAATGAACTTTTGTTTTGCAGTGAAAATCTCATTTTGCTTCATAGATCCTTTTTACCCTGCACATGTTTGGTTCTCAAGAGAATGTTTTGATACAGAAATATAACATTTCATATGAAAAAAAGGCACCACTTTTTCAGACTTCAAAGAAGCCTGAGCGTAGTTGTGGAGGGAATTCTTTTCAGTATTATTGCTTCATAAAATATATTGATTTCAGAGCTCCAATCTGCTCCAAAGAGAATACTTTGTGGGATGTTGTTCAGCTCCTGTCCTCCCCAATGGCACTGGCAGAATGTGTTACATTTATTCACAGTACTCACTGAGGGAAAGAAAGAAAGAAAAGGGAAATACACAGCTATTAACATTTAGTACAACTGCAGTTCACTTACTAACAAAGGAAAAACAATGAACAGGGAGTGAAGAACCAGCAAACATAAAATGATTTATAAATAGAATCTAAACAGATGTAACATAATCAAAATCAAAGCTGAGACTGCTGGGGAAAAATCCCTCAAAATATTAAGATCATAGGTGCTGAAAAAAATGTATGTTGAGGGATCAAATTAGGATATAGTAAAGCAGGATTCATGCTAGCAAGACGAGAGTAAAATATAGTATCATCCTAACGTAGCCAGCTTCATAGTCTTTTTTGTTTCTTAGTTTCTTTGTTTGAGGAATATCCTCAGTGTCTAAAATAGAGAAGACTACATCAAAGTTTCTCCTTCATGTTTATGCTCAACAGACACCTGCCAGGTATTAATCTGACCTGTTTTATACATACATGTCAGGGTAAGATGAATGAAGCTTTCAAAGCACTTCATTTTTTCAGAAAAATATCCTAGCAGAAGCAGCTCTGATGTAAGTATGCATATTCAGTGAGATGAATTTCCCAGCCCAAGCAACATTCAGCTTTCCTGTTCTGCTGTTCCTCACTTCCATATTACTCTAACAAGCAACCAGACCCTGGTAAAAGTGATCTTAATACACAGGAATACAAAGATGCTTTAAAGAACTATTTCAGTGCAGTGTATCTTACCGCTTTACAACTCTGAGGACAGGGATTTGACATTACCACTACTGGCATTTTTCTTTTTCTCTCAAATACTTAAGACATTTTAAATTTTGAAATGACACCTTTGGTCAGTATTTCTAAGGTGATGAAACAGGGAAATTTTTTTGGCTATTTAGATAATGTCTTAATACTGCAGCAAACTTGAAGCTGAATAAACTTTCTCTGGCTGTTACGGCTTTCTTCTAATGTTAAGGGAGGGGATGAAGATTTTGTTCTTTTTTCCCACTTTCTCATCTCATTATAAGTATAGTTAAACAGAGACTGTTGGAGACAGATGAACTGAACAGATCTGTTGGCTCACTGCCTACAAAAATGCTAAACTTTTCTGTTTAAGCTTAATGGGACTGAATTTTAGGTAACAATTTTCAAGTGTTCAAAATATCTCGTTGTAAACTCAGTCAAATCTGCAAAATCTTCTTAACTTTCATACAGAAAATGAAATTATGTCTTCAGAGGATCTTCCTTTTTGATTCGGTCTGACCATAACAGCACTACTGCTGTTCTAAAAATCTTCCTTTAGAATTTTCACTATGAAGAGATGCATTTTTCCAAGCAGCATTTTGAATCTCTGTTTCATTATGTCTATCCAGAATTCAAAACTCAGTGATCTTTGTGGGCTGCATCTGATGGGAATTCTGGAAGGTGTTAGTAACAAAGAGTGACTGAATATCAAGTTTACAGTGTCTTCTCTGGAAAAGATTTTAGTCATGAGGAAAGACTTGCATAAGGACATGATGACAACCAGCTCATACTTTCAGTAAGAACAACTCATTCAACCAATGATAGTATCAAACTGCTGAAGGAACAGTGGTCAAATATGTATTTCATTAAAAGAAAACTTGATTAGTACTGGACCCAAAATTTAGTGAAAATAATGAACCTTTTAATTGCAAAGGCATTTGGTTCTGAAAATATATATTAAAATGTACTTGAAAATGAGGTTCAAGGTGACTATAAATAGCTTGTGCTTTCTGCCCAAAGTCCTCTTCGGATGCAACAATATTTCTTTTATGAAAATTTATTTAGTCATCACAAAAAACTGCAGCTAATGCTATTATCATATTGTATAACAAGCGTCAAATATACTTTCAAATAATTTAAATAGTGTAGGAGATCAAGAGATAAAAAGGAAAGTGCACATCTTTCTATGCAGAGCCTGTCTCAACATGGGAGCAGGAGAGTGAAGTTCATTCCAGCACTGATTGCTATGAGCATCATGGGTACACTTTGAAAGAAAAGGAAGAATAGTATTGAATATGAAGCTAATGAACAATCTGTCCTCCTTGCAATACATAAAAATGTCATCCTTTGAGGTAGCACTTCATTATTTTTTTATTATTTTTGTGCTCTGAAAACAACTGATTGTACAAAAGAAAAAAAAAGGGAAATCAAAAGAAAGATAGACTCCTGTATTTAGAAAGACAAAAGCAAAAAGAGTCATAGTGACAAGGACTGCAAAACATGCATTCTTGCTTCTGTAAAAATGATACAATTTCTTTTTTTCCTGTATCTTTTTCCTATAACTATACCACAAGGAAGGGATTTTCTGATCTTTCCTACGATCTGACAGTGATGAGACTATTGAGACTATAAACATCAGTCTGCTTGTAGTCCATAGGGAAGCTTAATAAGCTGTCTGACAGAAAAGCATTTAAACAAACCCAAGCTTTGTTCTAAACACATGCAATGTATGCAAGTACCATAAAAAGACTGCAAATACATTTGCTTCCTAAACAACTGTATTCTTTAATACAATAGAAAAATTTCCCTATTTCAATTTACAGTTTTGTTTGCTTTTTTGTTTAGCTGTGTTACTTTCTATTATGTTAGGAAATCTAATTTTAAAGAAGTTAACCATCTGTGGAAATATTTAATGAAGTACAGTGTTTCATCATGCCCACAGATTGCTTTGCTTCATATCATATGCATATATTTTGAAAATCCATTTTCTCCCTGAGAGCTTATGATCAAATATGAAACAAAGTATAAATTGCAATGACAGGCAGCTAGATGGTATAGCCCGCTAGGAAAACCTCCTACATGAAACTCATGGGCAATTATGTACTTATCTTAAGACTTTGCACATCTTTAATTTCAGTGTTTGAGTACATGAAATCTGTAGTTAAGAAGAAGGTTGATTATTCTCTGTTCAGTCTTATAAGAAAATAGAAAAGCTTGAGAGAACTCTCCAGGAAAAAAAAATGCATTGAGCATTCATTCCTACAACTTTATTTTTGTTTCAAGAATTGAGTTAAAAAACACTTTCAAAAATGCAAGAGTCACTTCTGTATCATCTTTTGTATTATTTCTTGTTCTGCTTGTTGTCCATTAAAGAAGTAGCAACACAGTGTTAAAATTACTGGATGAATATCATATTACCTGACAAGGTAATGCATCAGCCTTGAACTTTCAGAATGCAATTGCCCAACAGACCTACCAACAATGGCATGAAACTAAGACAGAAAAGTGACAGATAATTCAAAAAAACTTACCTGGGTGACCAAATAACTTAAATTGGCATATAGAATAAAGTACAACACTAATATCTATGTTCTGTTTTTAGGCTATATATATTGCATGGAGGATTTTATTGAAATGCATGTTAAATAACCATATTATTCACAAGTAATGCTGCTCAGTCAAACTCCTGATGTCAGCTCAAATGACTACCATAAAACTCTTGATCTCAATCACTTACTGGGTTAAGTGATGCAGCTTTTAGAAAGTCAGATATGAATATTTCAGGAACTTTTTAAGAAATATGTCAGTATTTTGTTTTTACCTCTCAGATTTTAAAAGCCATGTTTTTAAACTATGGTTTAGAGGTGGAACAGGAAAAATTTAGATTTTTAGCAGAGAAGTAATAAACTAATATAAACATAATGTTCCAATTCCTTATAACATGAGGGTCTAAAATTTAAATCTTTTTGAAGTTGTATTATTATTAGCAAAGACAATGTGATAGTCATCAGTAACTTGAAACTACTCTACTCAAAATTACATTTGCAAAGGAGCCTAAAAAAGGAAATAAAAGGAAAAAGTTTGCAAATGGGATTGCAAAGTCACTGTAATTGAAATCCAGCCTGGATATTTACATCAAAGATGGGTTTACTGCGAAGCTAACCTCTATCATTCAGATCTTCTGAAGAACAGACTTTCCCAGGTGTTTGATTGGATTTTACTCTATCCAGGCCCTGTGGGCAATGAAACACAGACTTTAAGCTGTCCTCAAATAATGGCTTAGAATACATTTACACTGAGCAATTGTATTGTGCTTAAAATTCTGTCACATCACTGATACTGCTTTGGTTGGCTTTATCCTGAAGGGAATTTTATGTACAAAATCAATGTTTTCATCTGAGTGAAGATATGACCAACCATCTTGAAAGTGCAAAGATATTTGTCTACAAAAGTCAATACTTTCAAGAAAAAAAAATCAAAACCAAAACAGCCCTAAACTTTAGTATATAAAGAGAATAAACTTCTCTTTCTGAAATGAATATGAAAAAAATACTGAAGGTAGTAAATTAGTAAATGCTAAAGAAATGGTGAAAGTGTATTAGAGTAGAGTGGTTTTTTGTATTGTTTCTTAAATAGTGAAACTATATAGTTCTTACACTGAAAACTAGGTGGTATAAGGGAAGCTGTATACTAATGCAATTGAGCTTTTTCCTTTGTGTAAATTTTTGTAGGACTGGAATCCAAGTGCAAAGAGAATGAAACACGTAGTTTAGCTCTAAGTAGTACTCCAAATAACAAAAAAAAGCCCTCACATGTCAAATATATTGAAGACTTAGGCTCAGGTATTCTTGGAATTAATTAATTGGTACTAATATTACAGTTACAGAGATCCATGTTGTCTCCCACTTCCTCAGAAATTTGGATTTGGAAAACAAATATATGAAGGCAACTAATATCATCATAATACTAGTGAGGAAGTTCATCCCTTTGCTGCAGAGTAGCTCCTGATACAAATTTGCTGTAAATTCACCCTGATGAATTTAGAAATAGAATTCATAAATGATTTTCAAGCAGTCACCCCAACTAAAAAAACCCAAACAGTAAATCATGAGAGAAAAATTCAAGAAAATATGTAGATTAATTATTATATGTAGAATTATTTTCAAGCAGTCACCCTAACTAAAAAAAAAATAAACAGTAAATCATGAGAGAAAAATCCAAGAAAATATGTAGAATTATTCCAGTTCAGACTAGATGAGAACTTTTGTAAAAGATAACTGAGCTGTGTAAGTGTTTCAGAGAGTACATCTGTATTGAAAATATCACTATTAAGAAGATTTTTTTAGTGTGTAACCTTCTCAGTGGGCTATAAATAACAATTCTGCTTGACTATATACAATATTATAGTTAATTTATATTTATCGGAAAATAATCTATCTCCACAATAACAGTGATCAGAACACAGCAACTCCTGCAGGTGAAACCCTGTCCTGCAAGCAGCTGGATAGCAACAACTGCTCTCTGCTTACACATCTCATAATTTTTAAACATATAACCATCCTTTTCAGAAACAGAAACACCATGGTTATATGTCTAACATAATTTGTAAACATATAACCATCCAGTTCAGAAACAGACTGCACTTATTGTGATGTAAATCCAAGAATATAGGTGGTGGACAAGACCTGGATTGTTGCTGAACTTGTAAGATATGATGAAAAATGTTTCTGTAGCATGTAGGGACTGTAGGGACTGTAATTTATATCATTTTATTTAGTTTCATTGCATTAATGCATGAATCCATGATGTTGTTGATGGGTCACTTAAAAATTTCTCCAGGTTTGTAGATATTCAAATATATGAACTCAATTAACAAAACTGTCTCAGATGCAAAGCAACCTGTTAGATGAGAGAACCAATTTTCCAAGTATTAATATTGGGATCTAATCCCAGTTCATTGAAGATTTATAAAGTGAGACTTAACCTCCAGGTTCAAAATACTTTAAAGCCTGAGTAAGCAAGATGTGTCCTTTACTAAAAGAGTAACAAAACTAACTCTGAGTTATGGTCTCAGAATATAAAGAGAACCATCAGAGAAAAATTATGTTTTTTTTTTTTTTTTAAATACTGATTGTCAAATGCTAAATGAATGACATGTTTTGGTAATATGATCTGAAATGAACAGAGAAATGAAAACCTCTCAAAAATAACAGATGGGCTAACTATTACTCCAAATTCTTTCCTTCAAAGAAAGCCATATCATGTTTTCCACGTATTTTCTCAGTCTGCCAATTTAGGAAAATGTCAGAAGTTTAAATTCCGTGATGCATTTTCATTATCTTTATGACCTTCCCTATTTATGGAATTGTAGGAGAAGTACAAGATAACTACTGGGTAACAGTAATATTTAAATTGTCAGAAGAATAGATTAGGCTCATAGTATTTTCTGTTCTCATTACAGACATTGTCATACAAATGTAGAATTCAAATTTTAATGCCTCATATATTTTAGCAATCTCAATTGTAAAATGTTCTTTTGTGACCTTCTCAGTGTTTGTTTTTTGATTTATTAGCACCTTTTATAGTTCTCTGCCCAGAGCTCTCATAGTATGTAACGAGAATGTCAAAATACTCAGCCTATATACATTTAGCATTTTTTGAAAGTTTATATGTTATAAAGAATTTATAGCAGAAGGCAACTTCTAAGTGGACAACATCAAACAACAAGTGAATAAAATAAAAAATATCTCAGAAATTGCCACTTATATGCACTTTTGTTTACAGAGACTAGAAAAGCAATAAGAAATTAACTCCAAGAAGTAAAACATCCTGATAAAACCTTTTGACTTTTTTTCCCGTTTTAAACTTTTTTAGTATTTTTCAAAAACTCATTTTAAAATAATGATAACAATTTAACTGGATTACCACATTACTCACTAATGCATATATAGCCTAGCTATTGAAATCTTCTAATGAATTCAAGACTAGAAACATATTTCTCTTTCCATGTCAAACTACATAGAATCTGCAAATGAAATTAAACAAGAATTTTTAGTGATTGCTGCCTCATCATTATGTCTTGAAAGTAAATAGCAAATGGATACTACAGCACCAAGAGTAATTTAGGTGGAAAAGAAAGTTGCACTTGATTCTTTGAGTATTTCAGGTCACAATTTTACTACATGTAGATTAAAAGAATTTTCCCAGCACAGCTTCATGCACGTAATATGGAAAAAAGATATCTTATTAATACAATTTTTTAACAAAATAATGCAGGGAAAATGATGTAAATTAGTCAAAGTTACTGATGAATCTATCTATGTTGGAAGAGAAAATGGATGAGCTTGAAACACAGCAGTCTCAAATTTTAAAATCTCAAAAGCTATTCATCTTGAATAGTATTTGTAAGTGAAAGTACTACTAAGTGAAAATGCTTATAAATTCTTTTCTGTGAGAGGATGACATCAACATAACAGCTCTTTTGATAGATAATTTTTTTCTGTGTTTGACCATATTCTGTCTGTATGTTAGACTTAATGGTCAAAATGGTTAGCTTTATATTGAATTTCTTATGATAGATGGTATCCAGCCAAATTGTTACCACTGTTTTCCTGCTTTTCTGATGCAAAACCAGACAAATAGGTCTAAATATGTGCTGCATAAAACTTTTATTTTTTAATATAAACCTATTATAACCTCATTGATAAGAAAAAAATAAGCAACATGGTTGGGTAGTAGTAACTAAAACCATCAAAAATTACAGGTATGTTAAACCAATCCTCAAAACAATTACTAGGAAGATAAGAAATTAAAAGAAAATTTTTGAAAATATTTTAAATGCTTTGTGACAGCAAAAAATAAAACAAATAAAACAAGTCTTTGTCCATAGACTTAATTTTATAGGATAACTTCAAAGAGGTAAAAAAAAAAAGAGTAATAGTGAATATTGACAGAACAGCAGCAATGCCCACACTTTTATTGTTGCCTAAATCATAGAATGATGGCTTGGGGGGACCCTTATGATCATCTTATTCCTACCCTCAGCCATGAGCAGGGATACCTTCTGCTTGACCAGGCTGCTTCATGTCCCATCCAGCCTGGTCTTGAACACTTCCAGGGATGTGGCATCCATAGCTCTTATGGTGTCTCACCAACCTCACAATAAAGAATTACTTCCTAATATCTAATTTAACCTGCCCTCTTTCAGTTTATAGCCATTCCCTTTTGTCCTGTCACTACATAACCCAGTAAGAAGTCCCTCCCCATCTTCCTAGCAGGCTCCCTTCAGGTACTGAAAGAGCACAAAAGGGTGTCTCTGAATTCTTCTCATTTCTAGGCTGAACAAACTCATCTGCCTCAGCCTGTCTTCATAGGAGAGGTTCTCTGGCCCTCTGATCCTCTTCATGACCTCCTCCTCATTCTAGCAGGTCAGTGTATTTCTCGTGTTGAGGACCCTACAGCTGCATGCAGCACTCTGGGTGGGTGTTACAACCTGGTTTAAATCCAGAAGAGCAAAGAAAACCAAGTCTCTGCATATAAAGTGTAAAGAACTTTGCAAGTTCCAAATATAACCAAAAAAAGGTGATTAAAAACAAATAAGGTTAGATGTTGGTGCCAAAAATTTTGATATATTTTATTTAATAGTAAAAGAGGCAAAGAGGAGAAAGAAAATACAGGAAGAAATAGAAAAAGTGTGCCTGGGGGGTGGGGGGAAAGGGAGGCAGTGACAGGGGTTAGGTGGAAACAAATCACTGTTCCAGGGGTCACAACAACATACCATTGCTCCCTCCATCTGGTCTTCTGCTGGTGAGTGTCCCCCATCGTGGCCACCATGCCACGCCAAAGAATAGAGAATCCAGTGGATTAACACATGTTTTGGGTCAGGTGGGAACACCCCTGTGCCTCCCTTGCAGGGGTCCTGTAGGACACTGTCCCTTGCAGCACTGTGGATCTGTTGCATCACAGCTGGTGTAGGGTTGGGGACCCCTTTGGGGGCCCTTTGATGGGCCATGACACCCCTGTGCTGTGCATAAGCTTTTCCTGGGGTGAAGGGCCCCTCAGCTGGGCTCCCCTGCACAGGAGAGGATGGGCAGTCACTGCCTCTCACCAGAGGAGTTCCAACACACAGCCAAAGCTCCTCTCCCCCCACCCTGTGGTGTCGGGGACTGTGCCAGCCTGGCAGCTGATAGCCCTGGGGCTGTGGTCACCACCCTGAAGCTGCTAAGCTTGTGCTTTGTCAATGTCCCCAGACCTGAGTTGTTACTTTATTTTACCTGAGCAGTGTGGGGTCTCAGTCAGGACATGGTGGTCTCCTGTGAGGATTTTGTAATACAGTTCTGCTACAACAGACAAAAGTCTTTCATGAAAATGTGTAAGTCATAAATCATAATATTTCAGTCTCTGGCAGTGAGGTCTCACCAGAGTGGAATAAAGAGGCAGAATAATTTCCCTTGATCAGCTGCCCATGCTGCTTTTCGTGCAGCCCAGGACACAGTTGGCTTTCTGGACTGTAAAGTGTGCATTGCTGAGTCATGTTGAGCTTCTTATCAACCAACACACCCAAGATCTCCTCAGGGCTGCTCTCATTTCATTGTCTGTCCAGCCTGTGTTTATGTATTTGTATCATGTGAAGCCCAGCTGTATAAACTGGCCCAATGACCTAAGCTGAATTTTGTTACCGAAGCTGAATTTTGTATTTAATCAGGATGTATGCAACAGAAGAGCTTGGCTGGAGTCACAGATATTTTTATCCCTCATATTCCTCTTTTCCTTAGTTCTGATGTTAACATTAGAGGAGCACTCAAACTAATCTTTTTTTCTTCCTCTAACTCCTGTTCCCATGTTATTTATGATTTGGATTATTTTTAAATTTTATCCACACCATTTCAAGTTAAAGGTGAGACTAGATAACTGTTTCGGTCAAAAAAGGAAGAGGGCTTAAGAGAGCTTTCTAGTTCATTTTGTGCTGTAGAGGTGTGTTTATTGGTGCCACAGCATGAAAGGTATTTTATATTAGGACCAAGGGAGAGACTTTAAAGAATTATGTCAAATTAACACTAGTGGGACAGAAGCTGGAAGAACAGAAAGATCTTAATCAAAATATCTTTGAAAAGATATTCAAAAAATAGATGAATTATGGAAACCTTGGACAATTCAGAAGTGACAGACTAAAGCATTTCAGCTTTATTCCTGTATTTAATATGCAAGCAGATGAATTTGGTTCAAATATGCAAAAAAATTCCCTATAAATGTGTTTGGAAATTTTTTTACTATCAAACTAAGTGATAGAGCATGATTAAAGATTTTCATAGCCAAACTTAAAATTAATAACATTTTGCTATAGTCTCTTACTAGAAAATACTATCTGCCAGCAACTAAACTAAAATATTCAGCCCAGATTTTTCAGTAAACCTCTGATTTTTTTCATTTTTAAAATACAGTATCTAACTCATAATTCTTACATGTATAAAAGAAATCAGTTTTGAAATTTTATCACTTCACAGTTATATGATCTATGTAAATTACAACTTACAAATTATACATTCTCTAAATTTTAGGGGCACCCTCTTTTGCTTGCTAGATTTTTAGCTAAAGTGCACCATTCTACAGAAACTCCTGGAGCCTGAACCTCTTTATTTTGTAAGTATTAGGTTTTTCAGTATGAAAAATAGTCCTTTTTCAGACAGCTTCATTAAATGCAATGGTACAATCACCCTACATTGCAAGATAAGTTCATCAGCTGTATCTGCTCCCAGAGAGTACCAGTATGCAGACAGACTCAATCCCTTATTTAAGAATGGCAGTTTGTATTCAGATCACATATTAATGAACTTCCAGCTTCAGCATCTCTCCAGTTTTAGTAGAGTGTCTATCTGGAATAATAAATACTGATCTGAAAAAAAGGACTCTGTACTTGAGTTTTAGTACATGGAAATTTCCCCATGTGTCTTATTTTCCCTTTCAGGAGCAGAATACATTGTTTCCTGAGTGCATTTGTCAGAAAACCTTAGACATTAATTAAACACTTTCACATCTACTTTATGCACAATTGTCTGTACAAGTATCTTGACTATCATATATTTTCATTGCACTATTTCTCTTTGGTGCAATGAGCCATACGCACTTAAAAGGTACAATCACTTTTTGCCCTTTAATTATTGCTTTAGTCAAGCCTTGATTGACAGCCAGAATTTTTACTCAATATAACATTAACCTAAATGAAACTCTTGCAATGTAGAAATGTGTTGCCTTTATCTCATCATAAACATTATGTGCATTCCTCCCAGCTAATTCTTAGCTGTTGCACAGACAGGAATGCCAGATCCCTCTTTTCAAAAGGAAATATACAGGAACATCCCTCTACATTGGGGCACTCATTAATGAAACAGCTAAATAATCACATGAACACAGTATTAAATTTCTTTTAAGATGGGACATAGCCTGGAAAATCTCTTTGAAAGTACCATGAAGGTCTCAAATGACAACATAGTCAAATCTGTCTCTGGAGTCTAGGTACTTATTCAACTTCTCTTCTAGCTAATGCCTGCATTGGGTATTTAAGAAACACCTGTAAGCTCATATAAGAGTGATGTTGCTGCACAGACATGGGGGATGTGCCAGAAGAGTGATAGATGAAGTGAGCATTAGAGATGCAATGCATGACCCATAGGACATCCAAGCTCTTTTGTAGGAGCAGAAGGAGGCCAGAAATAAGATTACATTTAGGAAAGTGGCTTCCACCTTACCAACAGCAGTGACAATTTCTCTGCTCACTATAACAGGGTCACCCACCCTACAGAGACACAAATTCATGTTTATGTGTCTGAATACAGAACTGAACCTCGCCCTGATATTTCTAACATTTATCTTGCAGATAGTCTGTTTCTTAGATTTAGCAATTACTTCTTTGATTAAGACATTTTTCAATGCTTTTGAATTCAGTACCAAATTAGCTTTTTATGGAATAAGCCTCTACTAAAATTATTTTAAGTTTTTCAAGTCTTTTTCAGACTCTGTAATAAATCTTTGAGGGGTGCCTGACTCATATTCCAGTCAGTCACTATAATAATTTCTTGTTGTTGAAGACTTGTATGAAAACCTGCTGAAATCAACTGATGCAGTGATATGCTTTCAACAGTTTTTCAATCAGTCTCTCCTGGCCTTTTAATAAACATTATAAATCATCTCATTTTATATTTAAAATTAAGAAATTATCTTTTGCTTTTAAAATGCACTCTGTAGACTCCATTTCTTTATTTAGAAACTGCTTCATGCCAGTTGGAAAATGCAAGATCAATGGATTAAATTTTTCAATAATTAAAACAGAATTAGGCAAGAAAATATTTTAAGTTCTTAAAATGATTTAGCATTTACTCTCAGATAAAACGTCAGCATTCTTTAAAAGGATTTGTATTGTTTATTTCTAATCCTTTAATATTGATTTTTACTTCACAAGTACATTCAAAATCCATTTTATTGTGTTTCTAAGCTATTACAATATGAATAAAGAATGCAGCATATAAGACAGTTTTATGGTTATTAATGATACAAAGGTAATATTCTGTATTTTTGTTTAAAGCAAATGCTTACATCTTTGGAAAGAAATTAAGTCAATTATTTTGGAATATCTGAACAGATTGATTCTTTTCAACTTGGAAGTAAAATAGCTCCCCTTTCCTTATGTCTATTTGATATCCTGTCCCTCGCCCAGGAAAGGTATCCCAAAGAGAATTTAGTTAAGGGAGACAGGACCAGTGCAGCACAGGCACAGCTCTGAACAAGGACTGGCTGGCTCCAGCTTACATCAACAGCCCCTTCTTTCCTCGATTCCCACACCAAGGAGCCTCTCCTACTCCTCGTGGGTCTGTCCCAGCCTTTTATTAACATCCTTCCTTTCTCCCTGGGGCTCCTGTGGCAGTGGGAAGGGCTGGTCCAGTGCCTTGTGCGGCTGCCAGGGCTCCCCCACCTCTGTGTGTGGGGATCAGGCTTTGGCCAGATTGCCTGACAGACACTTTTTCTGTCCTTGTTATAAAAAAATTTAACAGAGGATAATTTAATCAGGCCACCACCTTTTGGAATGATTTCTGTACTTTGCTACAAGACAAGCCTTGTTAAATAAAGGAACTTGAATTATTTAGTAAGACAAGAGAGCCATGGAAGAAATTCTTAATTGCACAGAAGAACCTTGATTTGTTACTTGCAGGCAAAAAAGTGGACTAATATGATTTATTTTACAACTAGTGCCAGCTAGGAAGTGTCTTTCCTAAATTCTGAGCAGAAATATTCTCATTCCTATTTTTCCTATGTCTGCTTAGATTTCTTGTTCTTCTAGTTGTCTTTCTGCTTTCTTCCGTTTCTTCTCTTTTCTCTTCTGCTTCTGTCTGCTTATCTGCTATTTTGAAAGGAGCTGATGGGTATTATTTCAAATGTGTGTGGATTTTTTTCCCAGTTCTCATGCCATTTTAAACCAATAGGCAAAAGGTCTTTATTGCTTTAATATTGTTTTCTAATGTTAAGTGACTTTTGATTACAAAAGTGGCTCAGTACATTTCTTCAATTCAGTGGAATTTTAATTTAGAGTTTAGCAGCACTGCAGGGAAATGACTTACTAAGTGACTAGGACCTGACCTGGGGTACATACAAGGCATGGCAAACTACTGACAGTGACAAACACGGTACAATAAACTGACTAAAATTACAGACAGCTCTATTAGGAATAGATTGCCAAGGCAGGAAGAGGGGACCTTTTAAGGGAGAAAGGCTCCAAATTCATGGAAAACTGGAGAGGAGCTTCAGGAAGCAGAGCCATGCAAGGCCAACATTGCTTGGCAACCTTGACAGTAATAAAATATAAGACTGAAATTTCCCAGTTATATCAGAAATACCAAAATTGGAGGCAAAAGTAGCAAAATTGGGACCGATAAGAAAAAAGCCTTTGGAGTAGGACATTCATCTGGTAGGAGACAGTTGCAAGGAGATAAAGGTTCTAAGATGGTGAAAGTAGGGTTGAAAACGGAAAAAAGCCAAAATGAGGTATGAGAATCCTGAGTCAAAGTTCTCACATGAGCAGGAAAAAAGAATTTTGACAAAATAAAAACAGGGTAACATCAGCACCTCACAACAAACCCTTGGAACATTCTCTCTAGTTTTCCAGCTCCACTGTCTAAATTGTCCTCTATGGTGACTTCATAATAGCAGCATTTAAAAATAATTAACATTGTAGAGACATTACCTCTAAACAGTATATGCTGAAGCTTAAATTTAATTTTAATAAAAGGGAAAAAAGTATGTCAGGCTTTGATAATAGTGGCATTTCTGCAGTCTATACTGTGACAAGCCTTCAACCTTGACAAAGATCCATTGAGATTAGCCTCTAGAAAAGCTGGTATCATAGGCAGCATCTTTAGCCTCAGGTTAATGGGATAAATAATTGAGGCAAGTACTCTGTGTAATGAGGTGAATTTTTACATTTTAATATTATAATCAGATCTTACCAATTGTCAAGTCTCTCTACAGGCTTCATCTGTCCTGGGACTTGCTATTTTTAGCACAAAATGTAGTCAGGAATGCAAATTAATGTAGCAAGATGACAGGATAGGGCAGAAGTAGAACACAGCATATATCTCATGTAGTTACAGAAAATGAATACCTGTAATCTGCATCTACCCTTTCTACACCTGTATCTGCCAGAGTGAATTGTAAAAACAGCATCTGTTCAAACCTACTGCCTAACAGCTCCTAATTAACTCACCTCTATAATTCAGCCTTTACTCTGTTTAATACCTACTACCATGAAGTTTAAACTAATGCTGAACAAAACAACAACAAGAATCAAATATTAAATATCAAATCATATTGCAGCTGTTGTCCTGATCACTGGCAAAAGAGTTTTGTCTGTTCATGATGGCATGCAACATGGCCATAATTTGCAATGTGTGAAAATAAGGAATTTGATTCTGTGGAAAACTTCTACAATATTTATAAAATTCAAACCCCAAAGTTTCAATATGCATGTTATTATTCATTTTGTTTGCTATACCAATATTTCAGAACAAACTCAGATAAATAAACTACTTTGTTCTAATTCATTGTAGCTACTGATCCCCCAGAGTAGTCTCAGGTGAACAGGTTGCTAAAGTTTTAACAGCACACAACAACAAATCATGATTTCTGCCTGTACTGCAGAAGAGACCTGTGGCACAGGGTTAACAAGAAAACACAATAAAAATACAAGTATTACCAGCAGAAGGAATTTATCGAGAATTGTAGACAGTCTCAAAGCTTTGAAATTACTGTGTGTTAATTATGCTTTTACTTTTCATAGGATAATAAAGCACTTGCAGATCTGACAGAAAGTAAAAGCTGTTCTGTGCTCTTTCTATCATTAGGGAATCAGAATGGGTCATGACCTAATTTGTATAGATATAAATTAAGGCATCTGATGCATTGTTCTGCAGTAGAAACATCATAGATCCAGAAAGAGAATGAATATAAGTATGTATGTTTTTATTTTTTGGTTAATGTATTCATCTACAAACAAGAACATCTGAATTTTAATCCCTGCTTTTTAAGATCCCTCCTTTTTAGTTGTTTATTTTTCACCTTGGGTTTTGGTTTGTTGTTTTTTGGGTTTTTTTCCCCTTGGTCTTGCTTTTGTTTTATTTGTTTTACACACTGAAAACTACATAAGATACTGTTATCAGTCTTAGAAAAAAGGGACTAGTTATGGTACACACTACAGCTAACCCAAAACATTACCTAGTAGACTTCATTTTTTCTTCAGTCTCTTTCTGTCTTGAAATTCTCACAGAAATTACTTATTGCTAGCATATATTGTTATGCTCAGCTAAGACAGACTCTTAACAATTTCTGCACTTGGTTAAGGGATTCAGTCCTCCTGGAGCAGACCAGAAGTGCAACTCAGGGGAAGCAAATAGATGCCGAGGTGGCCAGTGAGGCAAACAGCATCTCATCTTGTATCAGCTTGGCATGGCCAGCAGGACCAAGGCAGTGATCCCCTCATTCTTGGGGAGGTTGCACCCCAAGTCCTGTGTTCAGTTTTGAGCTCCTCACAAGAAGGACATTGAGGTTCTGGAGTGTGTCCAGAGAAGGACAACAAAACTGGTGAAAGGCTGGAGCCACAAAGTTGATCAGAGGGATGGAGCATCTCTCCTATGAGGAAAGCCTGACAGAATTGAGATTGTTCAGCCTGGAAAAAAGGAGGTTTCTATAAAATTTTTCTAGAATATTCTAGAAAAAATATTCTCGAAATAGATAGCATAGATTACTCAATGTAACTTACCACCAAACTGATGATGTGGTACACAGATTCTTTTCATTCAACTCCCAAGAGAGTAATCACAATGCAGAGTCCTGGCTTTGAGGAAAAGCCCCCACACATTTCCAGTGAATATGAAGAAGATTTCTGGTTGTGAAAATTTTGTGTATCTTTTATAGTTTGCAAAGTGAAGTGTTTGTCAGTCAGAAATTCAAGCTCATCTTCCTTCAATCTTGCCCTCAAGGCAAGATATTTATTGTCAGCTGGGAATGCCATTTCCATGGTACCAGAAATAACTCACTAGCAGACAGGTTTCCAGCTCAAGATATTTCACCAGTTAGCAAATTCATGGGAGGGGGATAATACCCTATGCTATTGCACCAGCAGATGGACAGAACAGATAGGCCCTCCTGTAGTGGTGAACACCCTGCAACAGTGAACAAATTGCAGCTTTCCAGTACCTGAAAGGGATTTAGAGGAAAGATAGAGCAAGATGACTATTTGCAAGAGCATGAAGTGACAGGGTAAGGTGGAATGGGTGGAAATTAAAGAGAGCAGCTTTAAAACAGATATTAAGAAAAAATTCTTTTCTGTGAGGGTGGTAAGGCCCTGGAACAGGTTTCCCAAGAAGCTGTGGATGCCCCATCTCTGGAGGCTGGATGAAGGTCTGATTCATGTATGTGTGATTATATTTCTTCCTGATAAATTTGCTCAGTAAATTGTATTCTGAAGCTGTCTGTTTAAAGGTTTCATATTTTATACTTACCTGAGACAAAAAAAAAAAAAAATTGAAAACCTATGGAACATAGTGAAGAAAGAAAGGCTTAAAAGTTTTACCATTTAAAATGACAGAATTAATTTATTTTGGAAGGAAATTAGAGATATATCACAAATAGGATAAATCCATTCACCTTAGAATATCACTGGAGTCTAATGCTAGCTACACTGAAGGAGGAAATAAATAATTTTACATGTGCATTTAGTTGAATTTGGAGACAAGACAGTGCAACTTTTTGTAATTAACTTCGTTAATCAATTACAGATACTTTACACTATCTGTAATTGATTAAGGAAGTGTCATTAAAATGTGTTGACACTGTTCATTGAAGACTATGTATAAGGCTCAAGTCTCTGATTTAAGGTATTCTGTTTAGTCTCTAAATTTAAATCTAGTAAGAAAGAGAACTGAGTTTTTTTCTACCTTGTTGATTCCTATTTGATTACTCAGATGCAAGCAGTACTTGAAAGTCCAATTCAATAATTAGATTTAGAATTCACAAGGATGTTACAACTTTAATAATATGGTACAATATTCAAGGTAATTGAATTGAGTTATCTATTATTCTTCTACAGACACTGTAAAAAAACATACAGACTCCCTGGAAGCAATTAATTCAGTATCTGTGAGGTAGAGGCAGCCTGTAGTCCAGCTGCCTACAAACAGGCACTGGTTCACAGAGATGCTTTTAGATACCTGGACAGAGTACCTCTAGATGCTGTGCAAGGAGGTGCCCAGAGGTTGTGGCAAAGCCAGAGACTCACTGACACCTCACACTCAGCAGTACCTGGGGTGGCTCTAAGTGCCTGCATAAGGGCACCTGGGACAACCTCATACTTTAGGACAGGAGAGCCCATTGGCAGTGACTAGAGGTTAATGAGTCAAACTTTATTTTTAAGTGGCTAAATTTTGGGGCAATTAGCTTTGTGATGAGAAATTTCGACATGCTAAATAAGCATTCAGGAGCAGTATGATGGAATAATTTGTATTATAGCCTTTTATTACCTAAAGAAAAACATCTGCCTGTATTTTCATTAGAAATTAACTTTGTCTTTGTGTCCCTGAATGAAAAGGGAGGTGAGAGGGAGTTCAAATTTAAGCCTTATTCTCCTTAAAAAGGGAAATTTAATGTACATAAATTATCTGCTGAATGGTTATCTCTATAAAGAATAGTAATAATTTTGCTATCACAGTCCTATCAAAAAGAAAATAATGATAGAAATAATATTTCTATCATTCTCTCATTTAGTCATCTAAAAATAAAAAAAATCCTAAATGTAGTAAAACATTCTGTGTTCTGTTCATAATCCATATTTTGGTTTCAATGTTTCTATTGGGGCCAGGTGAATTAACAATTTCAATTTTGTCTTTTTTTTATTTCCCACCTGAAAACACTGAGTTAAAAATCATCAGTTTTACTTAATTTCCTGCTGAATTCTTTTGGCATACTACAGATAAAAAAGCATTAGTCAATCCAAATGTAGTCTTAATAACACCCTCATGCATTGAGTTTAAGTCTCACAATGCTCAGAAGACTTGCAACTCAACCTCTTATCTCTTCTTCCCCTCTCTGCTTGGTCACAAGCTAAAACAAAAGCCATAATGCAAAAGGTTAAAAAAAGAAATCAAATAACAAGTGAAGTCATAAATGTGGCAAAACCAGACAAGACTACCTTTTGCTACATTTCTAAAATGCCTTTGAAGAAAATTGCTGAAGGCCTTCGGGAAATGACAGTAAAAATAAGGTAATGACAGTAAAAATAAGGTTGCGGTACCCCCTAAAGGAAGTTAAAAGCAGCCTTTTTTCCTCTTTTTTTAAAAATCACTTTTCCTTTTCATTAACAGGGAAAGTGAGTTTACTCATCTCCTCATGACATATAAAAGGAAAAAAAAATTGTAAGAGCTTTGTACTAATAGTCAAAGAGAAAAAAAACATTAACCAATAGTTTAGAATTTCCTGATGATTGTTTTAATGGGCGGATAATGTAGCTGAAGGTCTGGATATCTCTGCATTTTAAGAACATGCATAAAGATTCACTCAGTGGTGAACAGAATATTAATATTAAACAACAGCTGGAATTCCTTTTTATCACTATGCTTATAGAATGATTATATGCAAAATTTAAGAGCAAGATCACTGAAATAATTTTGGAAGATAAATAAATTGGATGGCAGGCTACTGAACTGTTTTTATCTTGCAAATTCACCTTGCGAGACAAGAAATTTAATGCCATTTTATTCTTTTTTTTTTATAAGTACTCAAGTGCTATAAAAGAACTTTCATGGCTGGAGCAGGAGGGAATCACAGAAGAAGCTGGAAATGCTGCAGTACACCCAGTCACATTAAATGTCTATTCATTCCCACATGGCATCATGCTTACTTTGTCCAGTTCTCATTGCTTCCAAATTACTCACCATTCAGTCTGAATTGGAAGTATATAAGGTAAAAAAAGGCAAGCCAGGAAGAAGAGACATTGAGTGAGAAGAATTTTAATAAAGTAAAGGCAAGTAATATCAATGCTTTAATTTTTAGTTGCTGTGGAAAAGAGTTTGTAGCAATTAATTCTCTCACACCTAGATATGTAAATAGTGTCTACTGGACATGTCTCTTTAAAACAATATTTTAATATCTGTGTATTGCACCACAGCCAGACTAGCAGGTACCAAAAGACAGAAGTGGATTTCACAAAAAGATAAATAATATTGTTTCAGAAAAATTTATATTCAGCTTCCTAAAAACTTTGTACAAACACTAAGTTCAAGTGTTCTGACTCATTGGTAATTTGGTCTATTTTAACTACAAGGGATGTAAGTAAAATCAAGTCCTTCATGTAGAGGACAAAGTTTGTTTTCTTTAGCAACAAAAAAATAAAAAAAAAAAAAAAAAGAAGTGAAGTAAATTAAATTGATGCTTGCATATAATTACATAATACATTGAAAAAAGTCACTGCTGTATGTAGATATCAGTGACTCAAAGCCCTGAGTATATCAAATGAAGTTCAGTTATAAATCAAACCACAAGACCAATCATAACAAGGTGCTAGCATGTGTATGTTGTTTGAAGTACTTAATTAGCTGTTGAAAGCGATTTTTGGCATTGAAAACTAAATGAGAAGCTGATTTATGAATAAATACTCCCCCAAATACATACTGTCTTAATGCATGGACAACAAGAAACAGATGTGTTTATTACACAGCAGAAAGCTATTTCACTGGATTATTATTACTATTACTACTAATTAAGATTTTATATTATTATCCCTCTTCTTATTTTTAAAATTATAATTTTTTTTAATTTTTCCCCAAGGTATAGCATATCAAAACATGAATTGAGTTTGTAAGTATTTCAGTTTGCTGGGTTTTTTGAGAGCTACACATATTAGTAACTTAAAGATTGTGTGTTATGGAGTTTATACATGTCCCTTCCTTATCTTAATTTGTCTGGTGTGAGTTCTAAGGTAAAAAAGGAGAAAAAAGATCTGTTAACAAATCTAACAGATATAAGGTATTCCATGAAAGAGTAAACAGTTACTCGGCCTGTTCAAAACTTTTTAGTTGTTCTTTCAGAAAACAAACAAAACCAAAATTACCTTAAAGCACTCTCTGAAGCAAAATAAATTAAAAAAAAAAAAAAAAAGCTTTTGTCCTTACTGGGTTCAGCAGGTGCTTATGAAAATAGAGCACTTTTCATGTCAAAGTACATTAAACTGAACTTCCGTAAAGGTCTTTTCCAGTGTTCTAAATTTCTGGTGAAATAAGGAGGAAGTGGGGTGGGGTAAATTTTATCCTCTTCACTTATGCATAAAAGTCTACAGAAGAGTAACAAAAAGTAGGCAAATTAGTAAAAGCAGAACATAAAAGAAATCTTTAATGAAATTCAGGCATGATAAAATAATAAACATGATTTCCATACCTCTGTCTCTCTAAAAGCACATGCTAACCAGCCAACTAAAAATACCAAATGAAAAATACAGAAACAACAAGTGCTGTTCAAGTGGTTACTACATGGGGATCTCCCATTTCTTGTTACTCATCCAATTTGTGTGCGCAAGGTGGTTCAGCCTGCTCTCAGTGAAAGTCAGGGGTGGAGATCCAGGTGGCAACAAAGACACAAGAGTGATTGATGTGTTAAAAACCACAAAGCACCTGAGAATGGTCACACTGGAATTAGGACTGCTTCTCCAAAAAGGAAAAGATCTGTTGCCTGAGCATAGTGCAGGACAAAAAGAGTTGCTTCAACTTACACCAAGAGAGGTTTAGATTGGACAGTGGGAAAAAAGTTTTTTACCCAAAGGATAGCCAAGCATTGGAATAGACTGCCCAGGGGAGTGTTTGAGTCATCCTACCTGGAGGCGTATTAAAAACATGTCAATGTGATGTTTGTGGACACGGTTTAGTGGTGGACTTGGCAGAGTTGGGTCAATAGTTGGACTTGATCTTAAAGGTCTTTTCCAACCTAAACAATTCAGTGATTCTATAAACTACTATTAATATCCAGCTCTTTGTCAAGGCTGTGCAATATTTTATGATCCAGAGTATTTTGGAATTATTTTGGAATGTCTATCTGAGGTCAAAAAGAATTTTTGGCTGTTGCAATTGTTCACCAAAAGTATCAATTCACTGTTAGAACCTAAAAAGGTAAATTCAGAATCTTACTGCTGACCTGATAATAGCAAAAAACGGCAGCTGATTGTGCCATTTGAAGTTATTTTAAAAAATATTCTGCAAAACAAAATTTTAAGATAGATATTGTCTTCTCTGTTGCTGTAATCTGAGACCAAATCATTCTGTATTAAATTAACTGAGTTCCATACTATGTTTTTCTGTCAGATTTCATGGATATTGATCCCATGTCTAGATAAGTGATAGATTGTCTTTCTTGTTAATCTGGCGAAATGCTGCAAGGTGATGACAGTCTCAGCCGTAGCATGTTCTCAGCAAGTTATGGGAATGGCTAATACAATATAATCTTTACATAGCCAAAGAGCACCAAAGCAGTTTGTTGATATCTCTTTCATCCTCTCACCTTCTTTGTATTTTTGCATCTTTTTTTTCTCTTTGTTTATCATATTTTAGCTATTCTGACATGAACAGTTAGTACAGTGAAGAGCTGCATGAACAGCACTTATTTTTGCTTTTCTTGGGAATCCAGGGGAAAAAGGGAAGACTGCTTATTTGTGCTTTTTTTTTTCTATTTTACATTGTCTACTTGTTCTTCTTCCTCTTGTATTCAGAATTGTCTTTTTGAAAACAGAGGGAGAAAAGACTACATTTTTTCTTCTTGCCTTAGGACTTTTCAATAATTTTGATTTCTGTGATCTTCAATGCAGTGTAGGGCTGTTGGCAAACTGCAAACCATTTTTTTTGTGACAGTTATTAGGCAGAATATCTCCTATATTACTATGTCCATACAATGAAATGTGTAACAAAAGGCAAGTCCAATATACCTTTTATTTTACTGAAAAAAATTATACTTAATTTTCTAATTTCTTCCACAAAGATCAGACTTCCAGATAAGGTATTTGATTAAAAATTTGACTGCACAAGACTGTTACTACATGGTCGTCTCCAGAGTTTGCTATAGCAATTTAAAATGTTTCAATTTGGAGGTTTTTGAAGCCAAAAATTTTCTCAGGAAACAAAATCCACAAAATCTGCAGCAATCATGATGAGCAAAATACACTGTAAATTTATTTGGTTAGGATTTTATGTCCACTAATTTCTATGTTAATAAAATTTAAACTTGCCTACTGGTGCCATCTATAACTTAAATACTTCTCTCAGTTTTATCAAAATAGTGAAAATAAATAGACTAAACAGACTTAGTTTTCAAATGTCCACAGGAAAGGCAAAGGCATCAGTCTATGGACAGTATGAGATATATCAATGGGATCAAAATGATGTCCCCACATCTCCTGTTACTTGATAAGTGAGTGGAACATCTTCCAGAAAAACACATCTTACCTTCTCTTTAGTCCTGTGTCATTTGCTGTCTACCTCTAATGTATGAAAAAAATGCAAATATACTCATATTACATGTAAGTTTTAAGAGAAAATTAAGATTACAACTATCACGGAATAGGATGCCTATTTTTATGCATTAGCAGTGGAAGTATAAATAGTGTGCTAGTGATGTAGCTTTAATATTTTTGTACTTAATTGCCTCTAAAGCAGCTGAGCAATGGCACAATGTTTAATGGTGGGAAGAAAATAAAATTTCTGAATTGCTAAAAGGAACTATGTTAAAGACTGAATCTCATATATGTGGACTATAAAATTTTAATTTTCTTTTCCACTTGACTAGGGAGGCAACTGCTTTGGTAACCACAGCTGAAGACCATGATAAATAACTCATTAGAAGAATGTCTGGCTTCACTAAAAAATACAATTGGTATAGATTAAATATAGTTTAAAGAACTACTTTTAAAAAGCAGTATCCACTTTGAAATTACAATTGGAATTTCTATCCACACAACTCAATATTGAATCAAAAACCAAATAAAAGTTCAACCTAAGTAAACAAGTTCAGCTAATTAATCTAATAACGCTGTAAAAGCCACATAGCAAAATAAAATGTTAATTTAAAATGGAACGTCAGTCCTTAAGGCACAGCAAAAAGAATGGAAACCTTGTTAAAACTGACTTTTAATCAAATTTGCCATTGGCTGGATGTGTGAACTTTATTGCCTTATCTGCTCTTGAGCATTGATGCATTAGGTACTGTAAATGCTCCTGTGTTACATGAAGATACAATTCAAATGCTTGAATTGTGCCCCATCTACCTTCTCTGATGGTAGTCTATGATAAAAATAACATGCCATTATATCAGTAATATCTTTGCCTCAGTGTGTTGCCATAAAATATTTCACTGATTATCTAATTCCATTACTGTTTACCTAATAGGTATTAAAATAGCTTTTTTTTTTCCATTTTTCATTGATTCAGAAACCAGAAGTTTTACACATTATTATTGATTTACTAAATTTTGTAGTGCAGTTTTTGACATTAGAAAATGGGAAAAAAGTAAAGTTATGGAGACAATTTTAGAGGTTTTGCTTTAAAAATCTGAGTTATTTTGGTACATTAATATTTAATTTTCTATATTTATTTTTAATGATATAACTTTCTTTTTTTTTTTTTTAAGGCAGCTCCATGCAACTTGTGAGAGGGGTACAGATTTGAAGACAACCATTTGTTCTTTCCATTCTCATTTTCCAGTATTTAAAAAATTATTTTGGCATTTCTTTAGCAATTGGGCATTATATAAGCATCTCCCAGTCTTCTTCTCTGAAGTCTTATTTTAAAACTGTTTTTGTCAGTGAGCCAATTGATCCAAGAGGAACATATCAACACCAGTGAAACATATGTTTTTCTTTGAAAAAAAAGCTCAAATTTTATACACACAGAGACAAAAGTCCAATTAAATATACAATTTTGACCTGTTTAAACACCAAACTCTGAAAATATCCTGCATGTTCTATTTGAAATAACAATTTTTGCTTAGATAACAATAGTATTGAAAGATGGTTGTTACTATAGCCCAAAAAAGATGTTAGCTATGAGGTACTTCATATGGTCATTGAGTTTATTTGAGATATTGACATTCTGATAAGCTCAACAGTGAATATGAGTTATGTCTTAGGGGGTATGCTAGTAACTTAATGTGAAATTATCTGCATGTCAATGAAGAGACATAGACTAAGTGTCACAAGTCTCTGATGGCAGAGACGCTAACCAAATGGGGACAAATAAAACTGTTGCACTGCGTGGTTCATGTCCACGCTGCTTAGGAAAAGCTGGGTTTACAGTAGGTTTATCTTTAAAAAATCTAAAATCAATTCAGGCCAAGATTTTAAAGTCAAGGGCTGAACTAAGTCCAGCATTATTAGATTGACACAAAGCCTGTGGCCTTAGTGAAATATCCTCTTAACTAGATTGCAAGAGGAGCAGAGAACCAACCTCCAGGTCCCAACAAAACCTCTGTCCCTGTCCTACATGAATGCAGACTGTCATTTGTTTAATGCTGCCCAGAACAATCTTAAAAGGGACCTGGTTTAGAAGAACTTTATCTTGAAAATGTGCATGATCTGAGTTAGGTTTCCTTCCTACTCATTTTCTGCCATGCAGCTATAGCAAGAGAGATGAGGCATTGTTTCTTATCCCGATTGTGCAGCTGTGGTTTGACTCACAGCCACCCACAAAATTACACGGTGGGATGGTGAATACTGGAGTTTGCCAGGAGGCTGAGCAGGACAGTGAGGTGCTCCACTCCCCATGTGCAGTTTAAGGGTATCTCAGCTGGATAAACTACTTGTAGAAAGCTATCATCTGAGTGCTGCACAAATTTTGCTTTATTTATCTCTATACTGACAATCAAATGAGTCTTTAGAAGCTATTTCTATAAATTATTCATATCCACAGAAATAACAAATAGCAGGGAATCAGAAGTTTTATTTGTTTATATAAAAAAGGTCTTATTCATATTTTGAAACATTGTGTGATTGCAGCACTATTTTATCATTTTTTTCGTTAACAGCAGGAAAGAACCTAGCAGAATAGTCAGGACACAGATTTTCTTTTTAAGTAATTTTCTTAATTATCTTAAAAGATTTAAATATTAAAAACTTTCAGAGATACTTTTGTTGCTGCTTTTTGAAATACTTCATATTTTTCACATTTATGAGTGGAAATTGTCCTAAACCAAGACACTGGGAAATTGTAACACCAAGGATGTATGTTCTGAAATACTAGAACAAATAACTTTAAGATATTTGTGGAACAGATTAAGAGGAAAAGGTGACAGAAGAATTAAGCTATATACTTCTGAAGTGAAACCTTTCTTTTAAGAATGAATTCTTTTGGCTGTATGTCTCAGATTGCCTGTGGTTTGTTCACCTGCCAACAAAGTTTGTTCCTGTAGCTATGTAGATGACTAGACTCAAAAATCTAATTTAAACTCAATAATAAAATGTTGTAAAATGCCAGAGAGATTTTACTGTCAAAATTTAAGCACCTGCCTTTATTACTAGGTTCATTTTCTGGACTCACCATCTTTTCCTTTTGTTTTTTTCTTCCTATTCACTTAATGAGGAACATTAACTTCTAACTTTAGGTTCTCAGAACTGCTTTTAAGTTAGGTGCTAAAAGCAGCCAGTAGGTGAACAACTCATGCACTGAATTCTGCAAACCTGCACTCAACCTTTACTTCCATACACAGTCACACAGTCAGACTCTTTTGCTCCTTCTACTATGGCATTACTGTCTGTGGTAGGAAGGATTCACAAGTATGGCTATTCTTAAAACACAGAAAAATTATTCAGTTATGCTGTCTGGGAAATACTCTGCACACTTACAGGATTCCTTATTCCATCTTTTGCACAGTCTTTGCTTTTTTAAACTGAGGAATACATCTGGTCCTGTATTACTTGATTAATAGATTATTTGTCTTGGATGCCATTACGTAAATTTGAAAAACATTGGACTGAAATATTTTGGGACAGCAGAAAGCCTTTGTCTACAAATATATTTGTCCCTATTTGACCAATGGTTGTGGCAGGTGACTGGAAATTTAGGAACGATTTACAAATATGTACTTTTTCAGGAGGTTTTTTGATTTACCTTTCCAAAATCTAAGACAGTAAAAGGTATTTCAGTGCTAACTGGATTTGGTGTTTTGTACACTTAGAGGATTTCTACACACTAGGAAAAAAAAGAAACTAAGTTGGTCATATGAAGGCCATATTTGTGCATTACCAGTTTTCATATTTTACACTAAATAATGAAGTAAATATATGTGGCATTTTAAGAATAGCAGTAAAGAACAGACACATTTTCAAATGAAATTGAGTTTTTAAACAAATACCACAATTAAGTCTAGTGAATGTAGTAAGAAGAGGTAATTGAAGGGTTCTAAATCTGAAATTGGAGGAATCCAAGCAGTTCTATTGTCAGCTTTAGCAGTGAAGAGCTTATTCATTTGCCAATAAGAACAGGCATCTTAGTCAATATTAAATCTTGGGAATTGACCCAACCTGTTAAATGAAAAAGTACCTTAAACATGAGAAGTGACTTGAATAAGGTCAATGACAGTTCTCATTATCTACTAGAAGAAGGATATCTAACACTGTGTAATTGAAACTAAGATTTCTTTTCCTGGTCATTACTTGATTTCATTATTGTGTCATTCATGTTTTATTGTAGTGTTGATAAAAATAACGATGCCCAAATATTTTATTTATGTTAAATGCAACATCAGGAAATTATCTTTCAATGTTATGTAAATCGATGAGAAGAAGTATTAGGGGGGAAAAAAAGGCATTAGGAAGTAAAGGTTTACTTGAAAGAGAAAACCAGCAGTATTACAGACCTAAAATTCTTGTTTCATAATCAAATCACTTTGGCTTTATATCTCAAGCCAAATTTAAAATGCCTGAAACACTGTAAGCTTTGAATAAATGATCAGAGATTTATAATAATAATATCTATTATTATTGTTATCATTAAAGTAGAAACAAAAAAAAGACCTTACAGCTTTTTTTTTTTTTTGTAATTGAACCTTTTTAGTAGTTTAAAAGTTTTTAAACCTTTATCTTTTAATTTCTGATAACATTGTTTGCATGTTAACTGCTGGAAATGCATTCCTTAGAATTGGTACTTACAGATTGCTTCCTAATAATTTATTGGAAATAAGTTCCCAAACCATAATCACAATGATCAACAAGGTTAAATATATAATAGAGTTTAGATTGGAATTAAAAGAAATTCTAAAAGATTTCACAAAATGAAATCTTTTTGACACTCTTTTGTATGCATAGGCCAAGTATATTTGGAATATACAGATTATTATCTTGTGTCTGCTGTTTGCCAAAGATAGAAGAATATATCTATACATATCAAATCCTCCTCTGCAGAACTTAAATGTGTAGAGCACTAGTTCAAACATTTAAGTTCTTCAAAGAGATTTTTATTAATTGTTTCTCTGATTTAAGTGGTGAAGAAGCTGAAAAACAAAAACAAAAAAATGGGAATATGCAAAAATGGAGAAGTAGTAACCAATAGTCAAATCTCTTAATCCTTTTAGTATATGAACCATAAGTGATTTCAGTATTAAAATCTTGGCATGCAGGAGAGTTATGTTAATTAAATAAGTTCCAAGTGGAGATTAGTTTAATGTATCTATATATTATAGGTTTTGTGATGTGGGGCTGGTCAGCTGTGTCAGATATTGATGTCATTTTGTTTCTTTTTAGAAGCTTATGTTAAATTTATCAGTCAGCTTTCCCAAGATAATCTTGCAGACTTTTTTCAGTCAAATATCCAATAGCAAGAAAACTTTAAATGTTCTCCATAAGGAAAAATCTAGCTAAAACTGGTTCATGGAGTCCATCATTTAACTGTAAAATATTAGTGTATCTAAAATGTGAGACTGAATGCTAGTTCTAGCACATGGTCTTTACGTAACCTTGAAGGAAGTGCACTTTGGCTGGCTGGTTTTTAAATGTAAACATGCCATATTATGTGCAAACTGTGAACAATAACTTTTGACTCCTTAATTACGCCAATGTCACACTTCTGGCCAAGGCAGATGAGGAAATGATTTGCACTGAAAATTCTCATGGACCTGTGAATTTATAAATTACATGTTGATTTCAAAGTAGAAATGGGAAGATGTGGGAAGAAGAATCCTTTCACTCATTCTTTTTTCCTTAAATCAGGTTGTAAGAAAAAGATTGTAGCATCTACCGGAAAATACAGCAAATACAATAAAAAATTTAGTGAACCACACCACCCATATGTAGAAAAAGATTTTTTCTGTGAAGTTGACAGAAGTTCTGAAGGAAAACATATAAACATGGACAGAGAAGAGAAATTATAATGATTTTTTTGTACATTATATATCTGGATCAAAAACTTCTTTTAAAAATTAATGTAAAATGCAGTCACAGACCCCCACTGGGGGCCTAAGGAAAACTGTCCCTGTAACACTGAGGCCACTTGAAATGGGAATGTCTGTGTGCATCTTATTGAATGTACTTGTCTCTTTGCCTTTGCCCTCAAACCAGCCTTGCACCTCAAAACCAATCAAGAGTTTTGAGCTAAATAATGAAACACATTCTCAAAGCCTTGGGAAATGCTCTTTGGCCTGCAGGAAAACTATTCTCGGGATTCTTCTTACAACTTAATAATATAGAAAATGGTCCTTACCAATGCAGCTGTACCCATTGAATGCTTTCTCGATGCATTGCCAGTCATGGCTGCTGACCCAAGGGGAAGCTGTGCATTGGTGTGTGGGTGTATGAAGTCTGTTGACTGCAGAACAAGAATGGTTTTGTCTGTATTGGCAAGAACTGTCCCTCTGTAAAGCAAAACAGGTAATGGCTGAGGGCTGAACACCTAAGTGATTCAGTAAGGTCTTTGTGTTGAATTCACTCTGTGGACTGTTCTTGTACCATTGACTCAGTGGCTGTTTGCAGCTAATTGTGTCACTAGAATCCATCTGCCATGTTATCTCCATCTGAAACTATTTTTAGCTCAGGATTGTGCTACATTCTTGATACACATCACAGCACCTCACAAATTAAACTGGATTTTATTAGATCCAGTGCTTCACACACGTTCTGAATGAATGCTTAGGTCAGTTAAAGAATTGTCATCAAAGGTATTGCAAAAAGCAGGTTTTATATGTATTTGTGAAAGTATGACCTTAACAGAGTTTAAAGACAAAGTTCACTCTATTACTTACTACATAGAGGAAGCATACATAAGAAAATTGGATTAGAATCAATTTAGAATGATTTACAAGAAGACAAAGAATGCAAAAGGGTAGAGGTATAAAGGATATTATTACAAAAAATAAGGGCACAAAAGGGTTTATCAGCACTTAATCATTGAGTAATTTAATATTTATGAGGTCATTCAGTAGGGTTTATGGATTTACAAAAGTTACTTAATTATAGATTCACAGTAATATAATTCATACCTTAATCAATGCACAGATGCAGACAAAGAGAAGTATATATCTGTATCTATGGCTGTAAAATTACCTGGTAAAATTCAACTCAGGTTCAGTAAAATACATCAAATCTCTTAACATTTCTCAAGAGACATGGGTTGCACCTTGAAGAATGGTGAGGTGGGGAATATCAACCTATGCCTCATCATCAGTGTTGGTATTTTCAATATCACAAACTTGAGAGTTCATGAGCTCCAAGAGGTGTCCCACTTAGGCGGGGATGCTGGTGTAGCCTGCTGCAGTCCAGGACAACTCAAAGGGCTTCCCTTAAGACCCCTGTTTATAGGGACACAAGATGATTGTTTCTAGTCATCAGTCAGTTTTCATCCTGGCCACAACACAAGCAGGTAACTACTAGAAGATTTTATCGATGGTGTATTGTTCCACTCAGGCTAAAATCAATTTATTTCAAGATGTCTTTTAGAAATAGCAGCATTTCACTTGGGCTATATAGTTCAAGTGAATGATTTACCTGGGCTAAGAAGGATAACTGCTCATTCTTTGTTCCTCACCTGGGTCAGGCACTTGATGTTCCTGTTATGGTCAGAATTATTCCACTTTTATCTTACAAGAGCACAGTCAAGGGACACTTCAGTGACAAACTGGTGCCATCAAGGAGTGCTTCATTGTTGGCTCCTCTGATTCAGTCAGGGCTCATCAGGAGCTCCTGAGATAACAGAGCAGGGTGGAAGAGGAATGGGGAGAGCAAGGATGCACCCTCACAAAACACAAGATGGTGGAATTCTCATCCCATCCCACATGACCTCTCTGTCTCTGTGTGTGTGGTGGTGGGTATGCATATGAGGTTCAAAACATGTTCATATAATTCAGATATATATATGTATATAGATATAGAGATATAGATGTATAGATCTGTGGAGATATAGATATATATATATATATTTGGAGAGATTATATATGCTTGAGCAATTATTGCTTCCAAACACATCATCAATAAAGTCGACCTTGTAGCATAATGGATTAAATTCCTTTGTAGTTTTTTTTTTCCCATTTCTTTTCCATTTTAGAAATGCATTTTGAATTTTCTTCAAAGTAGCTCAATATGGGCTGTGCGTTCATTAATAAAGATTTATTGTAAATGTGATACTGAAATTCTGCTTTTTTCATTTATTAATGGAAAATTATTTTTATATCAGAGAGACTACTCAAGGAGTAATAAATAATTCTCAGAGCACATAGTGTGCTAATATTTTACATGATTACTTTTCTAATTGTATATTAGCAATTCAAACATAGACATAAATGTTCTGTCAAATCTACCTAGGTAATGAGATTCTATTTTAAAAATTATAATCAGTTTAAATCCTATTTAGGCAGATCATTTCAACAACCTAAGCTGAGTTTGATTAATTAGTTGTCCCAAACACAGAGCAATGAAGGCATCATGAATTAGCCTTGAATTTTGATTTAAACCAGGTGATTTGCTCCACTGTGTCAGTTAACTCTTGTAAAGGTGTTAATGGGCTTGCCTAAAGCTGTTTGCAAGCAAGCTCATAAGGAAATAAAGATATCCAAGGTTTTTCTCCCTATGATGACAGGCAAATGCTGAGGATTATGCTTATCTTCATATATATGACAGAAGATATTTCTTAGTTTCTTAAACAGTTTGAAAATCCCAGAGCAAAATATAAACATTTGAATGGACCCTATTGTTTATTAAAACTGCTAAAATGTATGTAGACTATATCAATTCCAATCACAATTTAATTAAAATCTGACTTTTGTTTGTTCTGTTTTTAAACTATCTCTGTAATGGGAGCAGTTACAGAAAACATTAATGTGAAACCCTGTGGAAGTGCACAGATATCTATTCAGGTGATTGCAAAGTAATAAGCTCAACATTAAATATCATATCAAAGAACAAAATAACACGTTACTGTATAGATTATTTCTGCACAGAAGAAATACACTGGTTTGCAGTGTGTTTCTACAGGTTTATGACATTATTTAATGTGACAGATCTGTTCAAATAAGAACTTTTGCACTCAGCCCTGGTGAAGCCACACCTCAAATTTTGTGCTTGGTTTTGTCCCCTCACTTCAACAAAGACATTGAGGTACGGGAGCACATCCAGAGAAGGGCAAGAGAGCTAGTGAAGGGCCTAGAGACTGTCATATTAGGAGCAGCTGTGGGAGCTGGGGTTATTTATTCTAGAGAAAAGGAGGGTCAGGGGAGACCTTATGGCTCTCTAAAGCTACCATAAGGAGATTGTTGCCAGGTGGGGTTCAGCCTCTTCTCCCAGAGAGCCAGTGACAGAACAAGAGAACAGAGCGTTAAACTGTGCTAGAGGAGATTTAGGCTGGACACCAGAAAGAATTAATGAAAGAGGTTGTTTAGCATGGGAACAGGCTGCCCCCAGGCTGTCTCCATCCTTGGAGGTCTTCAAGAAATATCTAGGTACAGCATTTAGTGCTACAGTCTTGCTGTCAAGGCAGTGACCCATCAAAAGTTGCACTCACTAATCCTGGAAATCTTTGCCAACTGAATTATTCCATTATTCTTGGCAAGTCCCTGTACTTAGGTTTAAGGATGTAAGTCAGCCAGCCTATGAATGCTGATGTTTTATGGTACTCTGTAATGTCAAGAGCATTACATGATTCTGGTGCACTTTACCATGAAGTTATAATTTATACATACTTTTCAATGAAGAGAAAAGGTAGAATCAGACGTGGCCTTCAGTCTAGGAGGTAAAATCTAAATAAAATGCAGTGTTTGAACAGTAAAAAGAGAGATTTATTGTGAAATTAATTTTCATTGTTAAACATCCTAACTGGAGAAAAAAAATTACAGACAAAAATGGAGGATTTTCCCTGATTTCATTGTAGCCAAGAAGGTTGTGTTTTAGAAAGACAAGCTATTCCTTCCTCTTAGTTCTAAACTGTACAACTGATGAGTATAGAGGCAAGATGTCATACATTGAATTAAGATGTTGAACATCAAGATGTTGCTATCATGAACTCCTGAGTCCCATTAAAGATAATTAGGATTAGCAGGGCAGGTGATTGCAGAGTCTGGGTTTGCTCTAAGAGGTGTTCTTGTACTTAAGGAAACTGCAGAACATCTTCAAAGGAGCTGTATACAGGCTTGACATTTGCCAATATGCACACTAGCAGAATCTCTTATAATCATGTTCCCTGATGATTATTAACCTCACACAATTGCCTGGTAGTAGAAGCTGTGATATTAAAAACAGGGCAGTGGTTGATACATGCTGTCAAAGTATATGCTCAACATCCTAAAAAAAAAAAAAAAAAATCCAGTGACTTTATCTAGTTAAATATGAATCTCAGACACTGGGGTTTTTTTAGACAAAAGCAAACCAAGGATTTTTAATAAGACAGAGTACCTAGGTTGTTAAATTTCTCACCTAAAGCTTACTTCTCCAAGTAATCCTGTGGAAAGCACTGAGTGAAATGATAGGGATTGCCTGATTTGATTCAAAAGGTGCACTGTGCTGAGCTTCCTGGTAACTGCTAGAAAGCAAACATTTGCAAGGGCAATTGAATTAGTGTTTAAATGACAAACACTCAATAAAAAATACTAGAACCATTATTGCTACTAGAAGAAACACTGCTGAAGCAATTAAATTGTAATACAGTGCATATTGTAAACACAAAGCAAACAAATTTTAATATATTCGTGTTATTTTACCCTGGTTGGGATGATTTCTGACAAATACCTGCAAAGAAACAACATTGATCTGCTGAAATCTCTCTTGAAGTAAACAGAATCTTCAGAGTAGCTACTGTCCTGAAGGTGAATGCAGTGACCCACAAGCAGACCCCTGTTACTGCCTTATGACTTTCTGAGTCTCTGAACTCATATGTCCTTATCACCTTGCTCAAATTAATGCAGAATTCACAATACCTTTGCAAAGGGTAGATTTTTCAGCATCTTCTCTGCAGCATCAGCCCATCAGAGTGGGTGTTTGGTTTCTGAGTTGAACATTAATGAGGTAACACTGAGAGAAATGTGAAAGGTGACTGAAAAATAAGCTTATTTTTGACTGACTTAAAATTTGCTGTTCAAAGGTTTGCTTCTCCAGTGGAAATATTTTATCTATCTGCAAATTTGAAAAAGCAAAAAAAAAAAGATTGAAAATCACTGGTCTAGCAAAATAGTATTCTATTTGATAACTGATTCATAGTCTGCAAAACTGGGAAGGAGTATATGAGCAGACTTTGTGCAAAACATCTTTATATCATATGCACCAGAGTTCTTATACCCTGGATGCTCAACTACACTGGGCCATAGCCCAGTTAGTTGAGCATCCAGTGTAGATAGAAATGTTAGAGAGAAATGTTAGAGAGAAATGTTAGAGACAAATTTTATGACATTTTCAAACTGGAAGTCCACTTTCTTGGCATCTTAAATCTGTCCTTTTATACTGTGCTGATAGGCTCTAAACTAATAATAGGAATAATTATCAGTCTTACATGCTGAGATATCAATACTTCTACTATAAATAGAAATTAGTAATCTTTATTCACCTGGAGACTGTGACATAAACAAAGCATAAAAACAGTCAAAAATGTTGTTTTTTCTATGTTCTACATGGAAGTCTCATGAAAGCTTGAATATAGAAGCAAAAATATCAAACAAACAAGACACTATTTTTTTTAAGTCACCCCTGCTATCCCTTAAAATCAGGGAACCTTGGTTGCATTATAACATTTCTGGAAGACTGGCAAAGAAAAACAGTGCAAGGATTTATTTTACAATGCCCACAAAACAGGTAGTAATTATGAATTATGACCTGAATTATTTTGAATTCCTGAGTGGATATATAAGAATCGGTCACAATTTTCCACAGTTTTTAGTGGATAACTGATAAGTGCATCTTAACCTAGTATAATCAGGAAAACAATTCTGAGTTAAAGATTACTGTCATGATTTTGCTTGCTTTTCTTGCATTAACACAATCACCATTTTCAGAAAGTATTTTGCTACCCTGGTTCAGTTTTTCTCAGTTCCTTCTAAAAATTGTTTGGTCAGAAGAGTGTTAGTTCTACTACCAGGAAGAATACAAGACCAGGACAGTACAGATTTCTGGTTTGAACTGTGACAGAATTAGAACCTCATAAAGCAATTAATAGCATGAGTCAGGGCGAATCTTTTTATATAAGTACTCATATGTTCTTCAGAGCTGCTTTGTTATGCAAAATCAAAGTTATAGGGGTTTTTTTTAAATTTATTTATTCTTATATTAGCCTTCTTCAGGTACACTGTACACTTACTGACCTAGCAGCCATTTTTTGTGATTTCATTGTATTAGGTACCTTAGTCACCTCCTCTCTCCCCAGTAGTGTATGTAGGGTTACTCTTAGAGATCTTTTACCTACCTTTCTTCATATCAAATAAGGCAAAAAGGAAGCTTCAGTCAGTCTTTGGCCATGGCCCTTAAGAAAAAGTAATTGTGGTCATTTTAAGCCACTTGAACTGCTTTCCACCCTTGAGACACTCAGGACCAGTAGAAGATTGTGCATGCTAAGAGTACAGCACCATATTCACTGAAAGGTTACTTTCTGTTATCTTTAGTAAACAGTTGTCAGATCTGCCTAAAACAATCACAAATTATTGCAGCTTTACTGCACACTAGCTGAATCTGCCATATGGCAGTGCTGTGGAAATGATCCAGACATACTAAGGAGTTATTTCTTTTTTTAGCTTCCTCCTTACCCTAATAAAACATGTTTGTTTGTTTTTTTCACTGGTTTTGTTGTTATATAAATATTGTGGGAAAACCTAATGTGCTTTATAAATTATGTCAGCTCTGAAGAGAAGATTCCATTAATAACTGAAGCAGCATGAAAAATTAACTTTACACTCCCTTGGGATTTCTAACTCTAATCTCTTATGGGTCTGAGATATCTCCAGCACTAGATTGTGTCATAGTTGGTCTTAAACTTATCCCAGTAGATTTTCTTTAATTTTGTTTTATGAATTTAAATTCACTGTCATTCCTCTGCCTCAGTATCTAGTGCCTTAGTATCTTTTTTTAATATAAAAAAAACCCAAAAAGGTGAAAATTTTCTACCTTTACTACTTAGCTCTCTTGAACATGACATTATGCTCAATAAGCCCCTATGCATTTATTCTGTTCAGTCAGATAAGTTTTTCACACATTCCAGTGATGCCTCTAACTTCTTGGCCACACACAAGAATGTTTTTGGAAGTTATCTGGATGCTGCAATTTGGAATCAATGCAGGGCTCAGTCACAGACATCACACATCTTTCCCTAGTTTTTTTCTGCTGCTTTTATTCAAAGCGATTCAAAGCGATTGTCATCAAATGTTATTTCCAGATTCGTGACCAATTTTTGTTTAAATTTTATGTACTCTAATAGATATAGATTTTAAATAAAAGTTCTCCCTTATAGAATGGAATGCTTAATTTAGATAGTTCAGATATTTTATGCAGTGTCTCACCCAGATTCTTTTACAGATTCTACAACTGTGATTGTTTTTGTCAGTTGCCGCTGTCAACTGAAAATTCATACAAATAAGAAGCAATAACTGGATATCTAAATAAAATAAAATTAAACTGTATTAGTACATAACTATTTTGAGGATGGAAAGCATAAATTCATCATACCTTCATTTGATCTACTTTGCTAGAATTAATATTGTCCTTGTTTAGGTGAAACAAGAGAAATTCAGTTGATATCTTTCAGGAAGTAAATATACTTCAGATTACTGTTTTATACCATGTTTATTCAATAAATCTACTTCAAAAAATATAAAAATTGTTCATTTAAAACATTTCTAAGAATTAGGAATCAAATTCCATTGCCCATATTATTCATCAAAAGATGTTATCCACAAGGTAAATAGAAAAATAGCTGACAATCATATGTTCCATTTTTTCCATCTGGATTTTATTTTGCACCAGTGAAAACCCCCAAATTTTTGTAGGTTTTTTTTTTCCTTTTTTTTTTTTTTTTAATGTGTTTAGTGACAGCACCAGCTTGGTCCATTCAAATTTAGTTGATATTTCAATAACCTTTTAGGACATATCCACTTTTGCTTTTTCCTCTACTGTGGCCAGTTACATACAGCATTCAATGCAGAAAATAAGACTTGAAATGCTATAATTCGAAGAGAGTAATAGAAGAATATAATGAATTAAATTTCAAAGATAAATTTGGTGACATTTCTGAAATAAAATGTTGGTTGCTCAATATGATTAATTTTTTCATAGGGAGGGACCCAAAACTCACTGAAGTCAATAAAAAACTTCTTACAAACTCACTAGTCTTTACTTCAAGCCATGAAGCTGTTTCACCTGCAGAGCATTATTCAAAGGTTTCACCTGCAGAGCATTATGTAAAGGAAGCCATTATTCATAATAATTTTTCTTTTAAAAGAAGAAATAAAGACAGGCACCTTATCCAGACTCAAAAGCAATTCAAGATGAGAACTAAAAATAGAATCCAATCTTAGTGATAATAGAAATAGTAGAAGCATTAGGGACAATATTGAATAATGGTAGAGGACTGCACAATAAAGAAGGAATGGATAATTGTGTGTATTGCTCCTGAAGATATATTCAGATGAAAGAATAATCTATACTGCATTTTTATATGCACGTCTCAGATTTTGCCATGTTTTTTATTGGAATTCTGCTTTTTGTTGTGAAATAAGTGCCTAAAGTTTAATCTGGCTTTACAACAACAATTTTATTTTCTACATTTTATTCAAGGTAAAGCAATACGAAATAATCTCTGTATGTGGTTGAGTCCTGCATTTATTAAGACTGTGTAAATAACATTTTTCTTATCACATCATTCCTTAAAGCAATTTACAGAAAACTACACTGCAAATTTATTAGTTATTCTTTTTCCACAAAAAAATATCTTGTAGATGCGCATGAATATGCATCATCTGTACTGATTCTTCACAGCTTTAATTCTCAGATCTTTTATTTCCATTCAGTTGGATTTTCCTTGCTGTAGATATAAGATTGTGAAGACTTATAAACCCAAGTGTTTGAGAAATATCAAATTTCAGTACTTCAAAAAAGACTCATTAGGTTTTTTCTTAAATTTGGACATATTTTCAGTTGTAGATTTGCTTGTTTATATCAAAACTGTGTTTCTCTCTGGTGGGAGTTTTGTGGATATATGACAACTGGCCATAATTTTCTACAGCTTTAGGTGGCTAACTGATGAGAGCACCTTAACCCAGTATATTCTGGGGAATAATTATACAAAGATTTGCAGATGGTTTCTTAGGGTTCAGTTTTTCCCAGTACATGGTCCTCAGCACAATGAGTGAGTATCACTGTTAGCTCAACTGGCCAGCAAAGTGAAAAAACTTTTTTATCTGTTTAGCCATTTATTCATAAAGGAATAGGCAAGAATTCCTACCCTGAGGATAAATTGGCATTGTGGCCCTCACCACACCTTCAAAGCCAAAACAAACTGAACACACTATGTCATTGAAGGTCTGGTTTTATTACCAGCAACTGCAGGATAAAGGAAGTTAATTATGTTTTGTTACAAATAAGCAAAGTTATAAACAGCTGAGATTTTATCAGATTTTCTATATTTCTGTAGGTAATTTTGGGATTCTGCTTCCTTGAGTCCTTTTCCTGTTTCTTGATTAAATTAGTGCAAGTTTTCCTAAATGATAATAAAAATTACATTTTTGTTAACTCAAGGGGTTTGTTACCTTCATTTTGCACTGTCAATCCTCATTTCAAAACCTTCTTACTTCTGAGGAATTTTGAGAAATTTCCTAATGAAGTTTATATTCTCTTTTATAGATGATCCAGATAATTAACTTTGTTACAAGGTCAGCTACTCACCATTCCAACACTTATAATCCTGTCACAGTTTTTAAGGTGATCTGTGTTTGTGAGCATGGGTGCGCAGAAGATTTGGATTTATGATATGTGAGAGACACACATGCATATTATAAGAAAATATTTATTGTATTTTATACAAAATTATTATTTTTTCATGTTCTCATAAATTTCAATACAGATAGGTAGAGTTTACTGTAATGAAATTCCTTTTCCATGTGGCCTTCTCTTTTTTAGACAACACAGACATTTTGAGTTTTCACTTTCTCCACTCCATTGTAGCAAAACAGGAGAAAATTTAGCAGTACTTCAAGGTGGAATGTGAGGATCACTTTGAATGAAAAGAGGAACATTGTTTTTGCAGAGTGTAATTTGCAAATTGACGAAATGATTTCTTTGTCCTTGTAAACAGACTCGGGAAATTTCATGATTCCCCACCAGCAGAGCTCTACTTTTTGGGAGGTGAAAAGACAAGCAGGGCAGTATATAAGAATGAACCTTACACTGGACAGCATACTACATGCCCTAATCTTCCTTTCCAGCTAATCTTTATCTATCTCCATATTTGAACCAGAGAATTTCCCCAGTGCAATGGTTTCAAACCACTAGTTTAGAGAACTGTTGAGTGAGAGACTCCAAAAGAAAAGAATGAAATTTCTTGTGGATACTTCTTTTTCTGAGTAGAAGTTTTTTATAGTCTTCATTTTCTAATTATGGAGTAGGACTACATGCCTAATTTATAAAATCAGTAATTACTATAGTTTGTGAAAATTCAATAATTATTTATCACACTATTCATCTTCTACTGAAGTAAAAAAGAATTGGTAGTGTGGATGGGGAGCATTGTGGAAGCTACAGTATACAAGGGACCAGTGGTCATTACTCTATTTGGACTCACATTTAGGGCTTGAGGAGCTAGAATGCAAATAAGGTGGTCTGTAACTTAGATTTGGGAAAGGTAGGCAGTATGTGGCAATTGACCTGAGAGGGCACATGTCTGGGCTGTGCTGCAGAATGAGTGCAGCCAGTCCGCCACAGCACAGCCCCTCGGGCAGCTCCTACTCGCCCATGCAAATATGTCACCTGTGTGGCCTTCCCTTGGTCTGACAAATCCTTGTGACAGCCTTCTTTAGAATTGTTTCCTTATGAGGGAATCAGATAGTAGCTCAAAGGACCAAAAGGGAAAGCTTCTCCCCATGGTTAGGATCTGCTCTCATCTTCAGTGTGCACCAGGAGAAAATCCAAATGGGCCCTGTTCAAGAAGGTTTAATCACTAACTATATTCCTTCTCTTATTCTGTCTTTTTAAAGCACTTACCATATTAAGCCATTTTGGCCTGGTTTTTCTTACTGAGATGCATAAAAGAGCCCTGCACCAGCTCAGTCTCACCTCTCCCCCCATCCTCAGTACAGAACAAAGTGTCTTTGCAGACTACAGGAGGCAAACAGAAGACATAGCTGTCTACTTTATGCTTTTGAAAACTGGGAGCATAGAAAATGCATGTGCTTGTCATGGCTGCAAAGAGAGAAACTAAGTTGCATATCATGAATTTCTGCCTCTCAAAGTATGGCTCTCTAAAATGTTCACTAAACTTATCAATTCTCCAGATGCAGCTACATAACTAAGGCTACAGAAAATACTGAGTCTTGCTATTTTTCCAGTTCAGATGAAAATGGCCACATTTGCAATTTACATTTAAGGAAAATCAATCTTAATGACAGTAATTTTAGAAATTTAAATTTAAATACATCAGAAAGATTAAACCACCAAATATACTCAACCATTTCTGGCCAGGAAATTTCTGTTGTTAGAAGAAACAAATTTCATACTCACTAAAATGGAATTATGTTTTGCAGGGAAGTGTGGTCTTAGCTCTCACTAGAGAAATAGTGGTAAATACAATGAAATAAGTAGTGATGAGATTAGTTTTTTCCTTTTGTTTGTAAGCTATAGGATAAACCAGTTAGCTTTTAAAAGACAGTCCATAATGGGGACAGAAGCAGGATTCAAAGCAGCACTGACAAGACCCCAAAATACCAATGACACCTTAAAAATCACAGAGTCTGTTTTACACGATTTAATGCTATAACTCAAATAAATCTGAGGACATTGATCATCTTATCAAGGAGTTATTTCAACAAAACAATAGTGCTGACCTTTTTATCATTATGTTCTACTGACACAGAATGCTATGAAAGCAATTTCGTGCATGTTTGAATAGGTGCTGAGTTTGTGGAAAAATATTCAATGTAAAGGTTATAAGATTAAACAACATATAGGTAATATAACTGTTAAAGTAAATGTTGAGAATGGAATAAAATTAAGAATTTTATATGTTTTAAAAAAAAATCTAAATGTAGAAAATTTTCTGTTGTTCACAGCTTTGGTTTGCTATATGGACTTTTTCCTATGTAATTGGTTATTTCATTTTTATGTCATTTGCTTAATGGCAGTTGAGTAGAAAAGTGTAGCAGTTGTCTAAAAATAAGCATTGCTGACTGTTCTCATTGAAACAGCTTCTGTTCCTCTGTAATTACTTATGAAGGTAAATCAGAAATTGTGAATCTGCAAAGCTAGACTTTTTTCTTCTGAATTTTCAGGCACACTCCTCAAGATGCTCACCGCTTCCTCAAACAAACATAATTGATGCATTTTCTACACACATCTACACACACATATATATGTTATATGTTGATACAGAGGAAGGAAGAAGAGAGATGGTCAAGAGAAAATTCTAAACTTTCTCTTCTCTGCTGTCAGAATTCCTTTTCTGCACCTAAATGGAAAAATGTGCTCAGATTTTCAATTCTGGAAATAATTTTTTACATTTCTTCTAAATATATGTGTGTTTTACCATGTGTTAGAAAAGCAATCTGTTTAGTAAAATATAGAGAAGGTACAGAAAATTCTTTAATATAATATGAAAAGAAAAGAGGAATGGGAGGGTAGATCTATGTTGTTATAACTGCAGACAGGTCAGTGTCCTGTAGCAGTCGGGGCAGGATGTATGTGAAGCCTCTCTGGTGTTCAATACTATGTCTGCTCTATTTATGAATACATAGTTTAATAACACATCATGAGATAAGGAAAAAAATACAGACCAATACTTTATATTCATCAGCTACATGTTGATGTGCCTGTCAAAAAGACTGTTTATTGACCTTAGTGACAATGCTGATTAAAGTAAAAACTTTCATTGACAAGGGCAGGTTTAAACTTAGATTTATATGAGTTTGTTATCTATCCATTACTGATGTCCCTGATATGAGATTTTTTTTTCCAAAGGTATTAAAAAAAAATGTATGAAACTGGTGTATACAATAGTTACAGAGCAGTTACACACCTGCTTGTTAGATATCAGTCAAAACTGGTGGATTAACATAATGTATGCTCCACTGACATAGCAGGTTTTAATTAGTGATTAAGGAATTTGTGGCTCCACTAATATGCATTTTCTTTGTAGATATTTCCACTCTTCGCAATGGTGTCAGGCTATAATTATAAAAATATGTTTACTTTAAAACTTCTACCTCAGAATCTTGTTGGAAAGAATCTGTAAGAAGATAAGCAAAACAATAGAACATATATTTTAGTTGGTTGGTTGGTGGGGTGGGGGGGAATTTCCTGATAAAAGTGGATTGTGTATATAGGATGGGGAAGTATTATATGCAAAAATGCAATTCTTTGTAATGAGATTAGTTCCTTAATTTCATCCAGTGAGTGAATATCTTTAAAGCCAGCTGCAAGACTGATTTTGCAGGTTGTTTATGAGAATACAACCACAGAATCTATGACTCCTCTTTGCTCAAAGTCAGGAAAAGTATATTTAGATTTAGACATTATTTAATCTTCCCCAACACTGGACACTTCCCCAGCATTGAACAGATAATACTCAGGTGGGGTGCAGGGCCATCTTGTCTAGACTACTTTTCACAACAAAGGATGTAGCAGATGATCTTTGAGGTCCCTTCCAATTTAATCTTCCAGGAATTATATTCTTTAATGTCTTTCTTATTTGACATAAATAAGAACTTTTTGGTTGGAAGAAAAACCATAGCAGTCTATGCATTAATGTTGATTTAAAATTGTGCCTAATGTTGGTATTGCAAACCTGAATATCCTTGGATATGGTAATATTACCATTCAATTCTTCTCTTTTTTAAAATAAAATTTAATTGGTTTTGGTTCCCTCTGCAAGGTGTCTGATAACGTGTTATGACCTTTTCATTATGAAATTTTCAACGTTTTCACAAGACTGCAAGTGTCATTTCTGGCAACTACTTCAGATAAATTGATATTTGACCTTCTGTTCATTGTTCAGAATACGTTTAGAAGTAACAATGGAGCCACCTTTGAACATACTGATAATAAGGGTGATCAGCAATGAGGTGAACTTGACCAGAATTGATGAAGGTGAGTTCAATAAAAGCCAGAAAAAATGTCATGATACATGGCAGCAATGGAATGTATTCCATAAAAACACTTTTCATTAAATCAAGTTGTTCCAGACAAATTCTCTGATTGCCAGCCCTAAAGTCTTGGCACACAGTTCTGTGTTATTTTAATAGTTATCTTGAAAGCTAGATTTTATGTATTTGAGAGAACAAAATCCTTTCCACTGGAAATGAATTTTATGTACATTTCTTAATTTGAAGAGTTCCTGAAGGTTCCATGATGGGAACTCATGACCTATTCTAATGATGTGGTGTCCTTGAATATAGCGGCTTTCCTCCAGATGATAAAATTTGCCTAAAGTGAAGATCATTTAGGACTTAAAACAGCTACAATTAATCCCGTTGAGTTCTAGAGCTATCAGGGTAGAGAATGTTTTGCTCTTTTTCAAATAAAAAAGTGGAATAATATTTACATTAGGATAGTGCTTCATGTACCAGAATCTCCTGCCAGAAGTTAGGTTTAGAAAGAGACAGTCTCACATAAAAGTGAGATTAAGATTCAAACTTTTTCTGAAACCTGAGTATTATGCATTTAGGAATTGATATGATACTTACATTAGGCTTACAGAAATAAAAGAAAAACTGCATTATCAGTCCAGTTAGGACAAGTGTTGTAATTAAAAATTAATGTCACATACATTTTTTTACTAATGTTTTTAAGGCATTGATTGCATTTAAGTTCTAATACCTAGTTTAAATCCATTCAAAAATATTGTAAAAAAACCCTTTTTGAAATAAGGATGCACCTTCATAACTATTCAGGAAAATATGTAAAAAAATTTGAAATCTTAAGGTGGTAATATTTATTTTGGGTAATCATTAGATTTTTATAATGAAACACATTCTAAGAAAATAATTTCATAATAGAACTTTCCACAAAATACATAAATATGTCTAAGTGAAATAAAAAATCAATTGCAATTACAGATAGGAAAATAAATTAAATATATCACTGACTACATCTAAGAAAAAGGCCATGACTGTCATTACATGGTCAGTAATGAAAATGAAAGGTTTCTGTTTTAATGGAAAGGGAGCCTTGGAGTCTTTTATCATCACTTTTACATACCAAAAGAGAGTAATTAACTCAGAAGGGCCAGAATTACTCCAAGGGTGCAAAAAAAGGTTTGCACTACACAACTGTGTGCTACACTCTTCCAGCAGTCATGAGGCTGATTGCCTATTCATACAGATAGCTTGTGCTACATAACACAGTTTCTCAGGAAAAATCCTCTCTTCCATATCAAAATGACATTGTAACTTCTGGGGGTTTTAATACCCTTTTTACTACTTTATTTTCTGCTCTGTGTATTGATTTTTCTAACCTTTTGACAGGAGCTTTACTTGCCTTGTCTTTCTGCATAATTCTTTTAAATTACATTCAGACCACAAGACAAATTCTAATCTCCATTATACAAAAATACAGTAAATCCATTTAAGTTAACAGAAATGTATGAGATTCAAAGTCTGATCCTGATCAAAAATAGACCTATTGGCTTTTAGTCTAGCTTTTAAGCCGGGGAAAAGCACAACGGGCCAAGTTCATTTCCAGTGGAACTACAATAATGTCTCCTGACTTTGGATAGAACAAATCCAATATTTTCTTTAAACTTTTACTTAAACCCATTTTCCTTCCTCTGAAAAATGGATCTTAAATGTTTAAATATTTTGAAGGTATGATTGTAATTACTGTCATAAGTTTGCCAGTAACTTTTAAGGACCTTCCTTAACTGCAAGTCATGTGCTCATAATTTTGTATCCCAAGATTTTGTTCCCTGACATGCAGTTCAAGTGACCTACTGAATGTATCATCTTGCCCTTTTTGTAGCAATACCACAGCAAAAAAAGAGTAATCCCTTAAAATTTTATATAACATTTCACTATCTCATATAATTAATGATTTATGCAAATATAATTCTTAATCTTAAAGCCACTTAGAAGTTATTAACTTCTAGAATTCCACTTTCAGCATGACTGCACTTCTCCGGGCTTAATAATTCTGAAATGACTGAAAATGTAGGATTAAATTTCAGGGATCTTTAGTACAAAGAACAAATGAACAAATAGTTTCATTCATCATCAATGGAACATTTGAATCAACCTTAAAACCCCCACTATTTCAAGTCAAGGCTTATTTGGAATTGCAGTCATTATTATTTATATTTTTAATTTATTTTAATCTGGAGGTAAGCGTGCCAAGGAATTTTCCTGTGGAAAAGATTTCTTCCTCATCTTATAACTGGTATTCATCATAAGCTTTTGCAGCAGATATATTCTTCTCTACATGAACATAAATGGCCTTTTCCTTAGGTCTTGCAAGTACCATGGATTTAATTTAGGAGAATACTCTCTGGGAAAATAAAGAAAAATAAACAATCAAAACCTAACCAAACAAATGAAATCCATGAATCCTTGTATTATTTTAAAACTACACTCTCTATGATAGTTTAAGCCTCTCTGCTGAAACAACTATGTTTTAGTATCTAACAATTTTTAATACTGTATAAAAGATTTTTTTCCTCTTCAGATACACAGTTGCATTACAGAGGATGTTTTTGCTCAGGCCTATAGAGGCTGGATGAGGAACTCAAAAAGGGGATTTATCTCATTCTTGACTGATATTTTAACTATACATTTGTGGCTTATGAGACACAGCATTCCATCATTCCCTCAGATTAACTATAAGATTGAAAATCTCCACCATATCAAACCTTTAATTTTTTTTCTCAGTTATGCACTAAAACATTTTTATTTAGATTGCAGAATATAAATTTCAGCACAATTTCCAGTGAGTCATTAGCAGGTCAATATTAAACTTTTGGTACCAAAAAATTTGATGTTTTTTTCACATAGGTATCTCATCTAGGACCATAAACACCCTCTGGGAAGTGTAGTAGGGAGCAGACAATTTTGATTCTTCATTTGTTGCTTTTATTTTTTCAAAGTTTTTCAGAAAGTTTCTGAAAGCTTCTGGTTGAATGTCTTGGGAAATTGTATAAGCCAGTGATAAAAAACCCTCTATCTCTCTGGAGAACTTCACCAGAATATTTCATATGTGAACAGATAGGTGAAAGAAGTTGGTTTACATTCTGATGAACAGTTGATACTTGGCAATGTATTTTAGATTGACTGTGCAATTTCCATAGAGATGTTTCCTAGTAAACCTTTCAAGAAATTACGGTTATTCCAAATGATTTTGAGATCTCTGACAAAATTGAACCAATGGATAAAACAACCAACCTATGCAAACAGCATAAATATGGTTTCAATTTATTATGTTTCCATGATTAACCAATAACTTCAGTAAATTATCCAAGAATTATTTTGCTGATAGATTATTATGGACCTCAGACTTGGGCTTTTTCTTTCTTTTTATTTGTTTTTCTTTGAAATATAGAGAAACTTTTAGAAAATCCTTTTCACAGCTTTTCTTACCTGTGTACCACAGCTTTTCTTAGCTGTGTACCACAGAATAATAATTTGTTATGTTCAGTATTTGGACTCTGTATTTCCCAAAATCTAATTTAGTTTCCAAACCTAGAACTTCTCACTGAATTGGAACAGTGAAACAACTGCTCCAAGCTAAATTAGATTTGCTAACTCTTCTCAATAGAACAAGAATACAAATGATGTCTTAGAAATGTGTACAGAGTCCAGCAGATACCATAACATACATGAAAAAGAAAATGTTACCAAATTCATTAGCATTTGTTTACATTTAGAATGGTAAAATAATTTGAATGTTTAAATTGCTGCTTTTTTTTTTGTGGTTTTTTTAATATGAAAACTTTGAGGTTTGGGGAAAAAAACCACAATGAAAATTGCATTTTGTAACCTTTCTATTGATTTTTCCAGCTTCTAGCAGTACTGTTTCTTTTCAAATGTTCACCCTATTATTTCAACATCTGTGTGATAACTGATTTAACAGCCTGAGCACCAGATTCTAAAGTGCCCTGAATTCATAGATTATACAATTTAGGATTGTACTTTTGGGGGAAAACCCATTTAAACTGTCGTTCAGGGATGGACTCAGCTGCCAGAATAGGAGAAGGCAAAAAGAACTGGTATAAGTTGTTACTGGTTAACTTGGCTTGTTGTATGCCAAGTGTCTTGTCTACATAGTAGTTTGTTTCATTCTGTCTGAAATTTTGATCTACATTAATGAACTCAATTTGGACGCAGGTTTGCTGGAATGGAGAAAAGAGAAGCATTAAAACAAAATGATGTGGGTTGAAATTCCAGGCTGTAAGACTGTTCTGTATCTGGCATTATTTTTTCTGTTGACTCTGACTGACTACATGAATAAATCTGTGAGCATGCTTGTGTGTCTCAGCTACACAAGTATCATCTAGACAACTCTTTCTATTCCCATTATTGATAATCAAGTGCCATGCTCTGCAATAGCCCAAGGCAAGTTCACATAGTTGAGCTCAAAACATGACTATTCAGCAGATGTGCCTTGTGTTTTTTTGTGGCTCATGCTGATGTCTTAGATTTTAATGAATCACAGAGCTTGAAGAGAGTCCAGGCTCATCTGGAGAGCAGTCTAATGCACAAGAATCAGTAGGGACAAATAAAGGGAAAGGGGACACTTAGCAATGATCTGTCAGCACAGAATGGAAGAGAGGTTGAGCTGAGTTAGGCCAATATTAGGAAAGATAAAGTTAAGAGCAGATACAACCTTGCCTGAGGCTTGAATGGCATTTTTGGCAGAGATATAATCACTGAACAATATACTATAAAAGTCATGCAGCCGTTCTTGAAAATTGTTACATACAGGGGAAGAAAACTCTCAGCACTTTTCAAGACTATACATGTTTTATGAGTTAATCTAAGTTATCAGCATCAGATTGGGGTCTCTCAGATTTGAACAACTGTGTGAATTTAAAAATCTGCTTTTCTACTCTGTTTGCTTTGTCTATATGCAAGAGATATAATTTGATGGAAACAAAGTTTTATATTTATTTATTTATTTATTTATTTATTTATTTATATTTATTTATATTTTTATATATGATGAAAAACATATGTGAATTTTTTTGAAATAAGTTCATGGTAAAGAATAGTTCTGTGGAAATCATGTATTTTTTCTCTCAGTTATCAGTCCAGCTCCTGGGAGCTGTGATCTTTTCAGACTAGTGCAAGATTCCTGAGTTTTCTTAAAGCTCTTCCAGGTAACTAGAATGCCTGAAGGTCTTGGGCACCACAATTTCTTTAAGCTACCAAGCTATATATTAAACTGTGTAATAGGCAGGCCTGCAAGAACCCCATAAATTCTGTTTTTCAAAGTCTAGGGGAATTTTTTTTTTACGTTAAAATGTGTAAAATCTTTTTGATGAAAATATGTTTAGTTCATAAAAACATCCATGGCTAAGCAGACCACTAGTTAACAGGTGTTCCAGATATCCTTCTTGTCACTACAAGAAGAATCAGAAATGTTTCAATTATGAGTATGAGACAATCTTAATGTACCTTAGAGTCTAAAAAACCCTCAAGCAGACAAAAACTCTATAGGTTATTAATATAAGGATTCAATAGCCTTAAACATTGAGGATGGTAAAAGAGAATAGTCCAACTTACTGAAAGTGAAGTTGAAAGCAATACCTCTTATAAAAAACTCAAGGCAAATATTCAATCTATAAAAAATTATGCAAGATCAAACCTTATGGCTGATAAGTAAGAATAATTAGTCCCTACACTATATTTCCTGAAACGATGGCACTATTTTCCTGCAGCTTTACAGGCCATTTATAAAAAGCCTCTTTCCTATAAAACCTCCCAAATATATTCTTGCAGTTCTAATTGTTATTGATTTCCGTACAAGAAGATAACCGTATTTTAGCATATATTTTTAATTTACAATTCATATGGTGTGTCTTATGCTCCCAATAATCACTCTGGTATTTTTTATTATCCCCATGCTGACTGACTGAATCTCCTTCTTAGCTGTAAAGGTGGCAATGAAGATTTTCACTCTCTTAAACTCTAAAGCACTCATTAGGAGGATAAGATTTTTGAATTAAAAATGTTGCCACTAATTACTGAAATATATTTCAGAAAGAGGTCAGGCTAAAGACTAAAAAAAAAAAAAAAACCAGCAGGATTTATTTATTTATTTATTTATGTTAAATAATAAATATACAGCTCTAAGGAAAATCAGGGCATGGAACAAGCTTGTAGAAAGTTTATAGATTCTCAAGATAGACTAACATCTGTCCAAGTCATCTGTTTGATCTAATCTTATTTTGTCTCTTTCTCATACAACAATTATAAAATGTTTAAGACAGTTGATTAGTTCCTCCAATGTTTGCTAATACAACACAAGTTTATTTATTTATTTTATTATTTTAATAAAAAAATAAGGGGATCTGGAAAGGAGCAAAAGTATCTATACCTGATAACAAGCATTGAACCTAACTGCATAGGTTAGTTTGGGGACTGCCTCCCTGGCCAGTTCTCCTACCCCCACAGAAAATGAAACCAAAACACAAAACCAAACAAACAAATAAAAAAAAAAAAAAACAAACAAAAAACCAAACAATCAAAATGAACAAAACCCTCACAAAACAAACCAACCAAACAAAAAAATCCCAAAATCTAAAAGTAAACCCAAGCTACCAGCAAAACCTCCAACAACTCAAACAAAAGAGATAGAAAATGTTCTGCAATGCCCTGCTGGAAACACATGTACTATGGTCCCCACAGAAGAGTGTTTATTCCTGAGATTCTCTTCTTATTTTGTGTATTTTTTTAGTCACCCTACTGGCTGCTCTTACTCATTATGTTGATGGCATTGATTGAAAATTACTTTGAGAGGGTGCAGAGGTTGCATATTCTCACTGGATACTAAGCTCTGTGTATAAATTTTATATGAACAATTCTTACTGCTTATTTATTCTTATTGGTTGTATAAATTGTTAGCAATTGCTACTGGTATCTACCAAGCTCTATGTGAGTCCAGGGGTATGAGGGCATGAGCACTTTAGGTACAGGCATAAAACACTGCAACAGGGGACAAAGAGGTAAGGGTTTACAAAAGAGAAGTGAAAGGCATGCTGCAATATTACAAGTGGTGGGCTATGGAGCTGCACACGGAAGGAGAGGAACCCTTGCCTTACAAAGGGTAATATCACCTTCTTTACAGAGATGTCTTACAGATGTAGGCATTAATATTTCCAAAGTACTCTTTAGTCCTCAGCAATCTTGCCTTAAAGATTAGGAATTGTAGATAAAGAATACTGATGTTACTTGAGCTCCACTAAAATAAAATTTAAAGGTCTATCTTGACATAAAAATCTACCTGTAAGTGGGTTAAACAATTCCTTTAAAAGGTTCTCTGAAATGTGAAGACATGGAATCACAGAATATTCCCAGATGGAAGAGACCCATGAGGATCATCAAGCCCAGCTCTTAAATGAATGGCCCACATGGGGACTGAGCCCCAGCCTTGGTGTTATTACCATCATGATTTAACTATTGACCTAATCTCAGGGTTAAGAATTTTTTTTTTAAATTTATTTTTTTTTTTTTTACATCTAGGAATTTCTTCATTGTGTTTATTTCTTACTCTTACTTATTTCAACATGTACGATTCCTGACTCTTCATACTTTCTTTGCATCTTCACCTTTTTACCCTTGTGTTTCTGAGAAATACAGGTTAAATTCTGGGGGGGGGGGGGGGGGGGCAACTTTTGGAAGCCAATGAAGTGACAGCTTCAAATTTGGTTCCAGCTACAGAGACAGATGAGGTTGTTCACTGCCTCATACTGCTGAGTTTTCAGTACTTCCAAGGGTGAAGATTCCATATCCCATCTGGACAGCTCATTCCAGTATTTGGCTGGAATCATCATGAAGACTAATTTCCTTACTTTCAAATGGAATTTCCCTTACTGCAATATTTCTTTGCCTCCTTTGTCTTTTGATGTGCACTTCTAAAAAAAAAAGTTATCTGTGTTTTCTATGAGCATTCATTTTGTAGTAAAAGGAAACAAGCTCCCTTAGCTCATGCTTTTTCAGGCTGACTAAACCCAGTTCTCTCAGATTTCCTGATATGCCGTGTGCTCCCACCCCCCTAGCTGAAGCTGTAAATGCCCTGCTGCTTATAAGGATTCATTGTGAGACCCTGTAAAGTCCTGTCAAAATCCCTATGCACTTTTCCAGATCTTTATATGAAATGGTATCTTCAGGGCTGGTTGGTTCCTGGTTTTTCTAATTCTGTCTGACACACTGTAGAGCTGGCTTTTATCCAGAGATGGAACGGTGCCTTACAATTTCCCAGGAAGCCCATGGAAAAATTCACTGTAATGTTTGTATATACCTTGAAATCCTATATGCTATGGTTTACCTATCTCCCGGATCTTCTTTTTATGTCTTTTTTTTCTTTTTTTTATTTGTTTGTTTGAATCTAGCTAGGGGTTAACTAGATATACATTTCTTTTTTACATCTGTGTCTCAGGTAGCCTAGGTGACCAAAAATATGCATTCTGTATTTTTTCTAGATCATCCAATCTGTTTTCCTGTCCCTTAAAGACTCAGGGCTGAAGCAGAACTGGGGTGTTTAACCTTGGTTCATGGGAGGGAGGAAATGTGGCATCCCTTTAAAAATAGGGAACAGACATGCAGCAAGCTCTTTTGTTCCCTCCGGGCTCCCGAGGGGGCTGCTTTGGGCAGCTCTCCAAGTCACAGCCTGGGAAGCTGAGGTGGCACAAGGCAGAAGCTCTTCTGTTCTCCTCAGGCTTTGAAGAATTTTGCAATGTCTTCACTGTTGCTGCCACCTGCCATTTGTTGGGTGTGTGAGCAGGAACCCACTTCACCAGTACCAGCTGCTGCCCACACTGGAACTTGGACCCTCTCTCTCTAAGTTTCAGCTGCTGAGAGGGGGCCAGTGCTACCATAGCTGGGAAGTTTCTATCAGAGCCCTGGCAGCATTGATTCATTTTGGACAAAAATGCGTTCTTCCATGGTTTTGTTGTGTCCCTGTTCCGTATTGGTTGTTGTTTGGGGGAGGAGGGAGTTCTGGAACCTCAGAGGCTCAGTTGTTGTTGTGCTGTTTGCCTTTGTTCTCTCTGTTGGCCACACGGTCCAGAGTGTGGGACTTCTTTGCCATCTTGTCTTTGTCTTCTGGGCCCCACAGGCTGCTATGTTGGCCACCATCCTGCGAGTAGGGAGGGGGCTTCCATGCCACCTTCTTTTTGTTGTTCCTGGGGAACCATGCATCTCAGCACCATTGTATCTAGTAGTTTTTTTCTGTTTTCTTGGTTGTTGCTATTTTTTTTTTAGTAAACTGGTATTTTTTTCACTTATATCTTCTTGTATCTGTCTCTCCTTACTGATGAAAGAGGAGTGGTTAAAGCTAAAAAGGAGGTAAACAATTTTGGAGTCTCCACCCTTTGTAACTGTTTTAAACTAAGACAGTCTGCTATTTATCTGATGCTTTGCTACAACTCTACCATGATGAGAGTTTTGTGTATAAGCAGGTTTTTACCATATGAGAACAAAATGCACATGTTACAAGAACAGGCATAAAGACACAATGATGAATAAGAATTCTTTATCTCAGTCTTTCCTGGGTTGCTGACCATCTTTCTCTAAGCTTGATGTTATATTTTATCAAATCTCCCTGCTTAACTGGAGCTAAGTGCTTGACTAATGATATGGGATCTGTTTTAACACCTAAAATTTCAGATAAATCTTTGATTAGTGGAGCTGTAAATAGCAAATTGATCTAAACCAATGTCTTGCAGTGCCATATCCTTCAGCTTCTCCCCTGGTTATACCCAGCTTGCCTGATGATCTATTTCTGTTGGTTACCTTAAACTTTGTAGTGAACATATCTGAAATATCTTGCTTACTGTAAAAGACTCTCCTGTGTGAACAGTTAGTGCATTAAAACCTTTACTTTTTTCCTAATGTCCTTCCCTGATTCAAGGCCAAGGCCCAGTGACCTTGCAGGCTTGGTATTTGTCTGTTCTGACTTTTTTCATTTGCATTGCTGTGGAACATGGGGCTTCACAGCCCCAGGTGTTTTCTGGTCACACACTCCCAATGTGCCCTGGCTAACACCAGGGCTAAGCATCTCTTACAAATGGTGTGAAAGTTTGCCCCAGGCAAGTAAGCTTTTGATCCACAGGATATGACCTGTAGTGCTTCCCTTTCCATTTACATCAAAGTTATACAAATCCTTCTGATCAATCACAGAGCTTTCAGTGAATCCACAAGGAGAGTGAAATTGAGCTACTTGGGTTTTACCTTTTTTCTTTGGCCAACACTATTAATAGGCTATAGAACAACCTTATCCCATGAGGCTCCAATCCTACAGGGTTCTTCCTCTCACTCTCTCTATAATGCAGTAAATTTGCATGCTTGTCAAATTCTGTGAAAATCAAATTCAACAGCAGAAGAAAATTGGGAGTAAAGCACCAGTAGGAACCATAGTATAGCCTCTTATACTTGTAACAGTGTCATTTTAAGGCAGATGGAGAGACTTGAAAAAGCATGTTATGCTGCATTTTTTTCTACTGATTTTTTCCCAATTACATAAACATCACAGCTAATTCTGTTTAAAACTCTATATTTACCACCTGGATTTTTTTTCTTTGTTTGTTTTAGATTTTTTTTTTTTTTTTTGTAAAATCCATTGTAAACCTCATTATTATAACTGTTAAAATATTGCTGTAGAATTTTTGCACAAATCTCCCTACCAGTATGCTGATTTATGTGTTAAAACTACATTCTTCAAATGATGATGCTCCTTTGCTTTAAATGCAGTAGTTCTCTGACAGAAAGTATAAAAAATAGTACAAGAAAATGTGCCGCTCTTTTTTGGTGAAGCCTAGATGGGTATCTCCCCAAAGTTGTCTCTTTTCTAGACTGGGAAATTGATCTACTAAGGAAAATATCCTTTGCTTCAGTAGAGCTTCATGCTGTGATGGATGAACTTTGGCTACTAGACAAACTCCTACCCAGAAACTCACTCACTTACCCTCCTTCATGGGAAGGAAGGACAAAATTGGGGGAAAAAAAAGGAATGAAAAATTTGTGTGTCAATATAAATACAAGAAATTACTTGTCATATCTGCTGTGGATAAAACAGACATGAACTTGGGAAAATTAACTTTTTTTTTTTGCATATAATCACTTATGTGAGTACAAAGTTGGTAAAAAACATAAAAAGCTGGACATGTGTAGTGATCCAACAAGGTTTAAATTAGGAGTTCTCATCCAGCTGTTAGCTGTAGAAGAAACAGGCACCTCAAGAAGGTAACACAATACACTAGATTTGATGTAGCCTGAAAGGACAGAGAATATAAAAAAATGCAAATGTTCTTCATTGTCTTTAAATAAGTGTTTATTGAAGTATCTGGCAGTTACCTTTTTCTTAATAACACAGTGGCCAGAACACATAGAAACGAAATTAAATATATCAAAGATTTTTAGCAAGTTTCCATTACTCCCTGCCTTTAACCCTTGTTTTTCATAACCTTCGTGTGCACATCAGTCATAAGTCCTGTCCTTATCAAAGTGAGGTTCTTGATTAAGCAGAAAATTGAGACAGCTAAGGAGATGATCCAAGTTTGGCAATTTGAATTCTTCCTTGGGAGAAAAAATATACTGGAATAAATATTTCTACAAGGATAAAAGCTGGACTCCATTAACAAGAGTATCTTTCATACAATGAGAGACTGAGCAAGCTGGGAGTGTTCAGCTTAGAAGGAAGAGTACTAAAGGGAAATCTCATCCATGCATATAAATATGTAATGGAGTGTAGAAAAGAAATGGCACTGATGGTCTTTTCAGCGGTGCCCAGTGACAGAACAAGAAGCAATAGCCAGATTTGAAGTTCAGGAGACCCCCTCTGAACACAGGAAAAAAAAATTTACTTACCTCTTGCTATTAACATACTTTTAAATGTTGTTCTTATTGTCTGACACAACACTGACCAATTTCAACTCTAGATGGTCTTTGGCCTTTCATGTCTTCTCCCTCTATGTATCAACCACAGCTGTATTACCTTCCTGTGAATTTCAACTTCACTCCAGAGATCATGCAACTTAATTTTCTTCCAGAGCTCCATGAGGAGCTCTCTGTTAAGCCAAGCTAATTGTCTGCCCTGATTTTTTGACTTAAGACACTGTGGTGTGGAATTGTCTCCTCCTGTGGTTCTAAGAAGTATTTCCTAAAGACTGGCCAGCACTCATGAACTCCCAAGCCCTCAAAACCAAACTCCCAGGGGCAGTCCAATGAAACCTCTCTGAATAGATTAAAGTTTGGTCTCCTGAAATCCGGTAGCGAGTCTGCAGCAAGTCTGTTGTCCTTTTCCTCTTCATTGAAAAAAAAATTAAACTCACTCATTTGATCAAATCATGATCTCCATGGCCATGGCAACCGCCTACCATCACATTCCCATGGAATCTTTCTCTATTTACAAATATAATGTCCTAAAAAGCTTATTTCCTGGTTGGCTCACTGGGTACTTTGTACAGGAAATTACATTCTACAAACTTAAAGAATTTACAAGACTGGCTTTTTAAAGAAGTATGATATTTCTGGTTATGTCTGGAAAGTTGAAATCTTCTTGAAGAACAAGCATCACAGAGATTTCTCCTAATTGTCTGTAGAAAAATTCATCAGTGCTTACAATTTGTCTGGGCAGTCTGTAGTGGTCGCTCTCTAAAATTCTCCTTTTCTTCCCATTTCCCTAATGTACAACCAGAGGCACTCAAGCATATTATCACTAACTATAATGTCTGTACAATCAAACCCCTTCACTAAGTACAGTGCGAGACCTCCACCTCACCTGTCCTGTCTATCCTTCCTGAGCAGATGATGGACCCTCCATCCCAGCACTCTAGTCATGGGACTCATTCCACCAAGTCTTCTTAACACCAATGATATCAGCTCTGGAAGCTGTCCAATGCTCCCAGTTCCTTCTGCCCATAGATTTTAGTATAAAGCCCAGATTCTAGTTTAAGTGAGAAAGGACACCTTGAGATCATCCAGTTCATCTTCACTGCTTAGATAGGGTCATCTAGAGTGTCTGTGTCCAGTTGGGTTTTGAGCCCCTCCAGAGATGGAAACTCCTCAACCTGTCTGGGCAACTGATGGTCTGACCACACTTAAAGATAGATTGAACAATTGAACAGTGCTTAATGGGTTGGAATTTAAAAAGTCCAAATGCTGGATTCTGCATCTAGAATGGAGTTACATCAGGCACAAGTATAAATGAGGAGAGGAATGGCTGGACCATTAAAAAACCCTGACCATCTGAAACACACGCATACATTTAGAAATGTTTATACATGAAGTTGTAGGAAATACCCAGTGAGATATGACCTGTTGTTCTGGTTTTGTCCAGGACAGGGTTAACTTTTGCAGCAGCCAGGAGGGGCATGGCCAGAATGCTGGACTTATTTGATACCATCTCCTGATGTGCACAGAGAGGATGAAGGGGAGTTGAGTTTTTTCTGGTTTGCAAAAGTCTGTGGTTGGGTAGCCCTGAGTCTGGTGTGGTGAGCAATTGTGTGAATAACTCACTTGTCTTGTACGTTTTAGGCATTGTTTGTATTTTTCAGTTTCTGATTTCATTGTTGTTTCTAGTAAATTGTTTTTATCTCAATTGATATTTACCTCTTTGTGCTTCCCATTCTCCTCTCTATCCTGCTGCTAGGGAAGAGAACAAGGAGAAGTGAGCATGCAGTGTAGCACTGGAGTGTTTCAGTGGGAACACTAAGCTGGAGAATACCATGCCTAAACTACAACACCTGTCCTCCTGCAGATGCTCATACGAGAGCTGGTGTCTTCTCTCTGATGCTGAATGTGGGCCTAAACAAACTATTTTTAGTATAGGCTTGTTTTGAGGGAAAATGCTCCATTACCTCCAGTTCAAATAAGTTGCATAAAAATTTAGAAGAAATAGCAAGGTGTGTGCAATGATATTATTTATCGGCAAAACTGAATTTTTTTGGGGGCTTCAAACGTTCAAGTTTTGTAACCAAATCAGACAGCATATAATTTATTTCCTTCATTAATATGCAAAGGTATCATAAAACCCCAAGAGATTAATTATCTGTGTAGATGTTTTTGAATAGAAATTGTGGGACACCAAGTCAAATTTTCAGTATTAGAGTAATATACATATCAGCATACTTAGCTGGTGCAAGATCAAGAGAGAGTGAAGATAAGAATGGGAAAGCCTGGGCTTGAATTCATTTGTACCACTGTTAACTGTTGCTTAAAATCTGTGGAAGGTCTTACCAAAACCTTCTCATGGTCATAAATGCAAGAGAGAAAGAGCAAAGGTTTGAATGCTTTGAATTTTGGTGAAAAACAGGATTATGTAAGAAGACATGCGGTGTTTATAAATCTCATCAGAAGAAAAAATTTCTCAAACTGAACCCAAATCCCTGTATAGTCCCTGTATTCCTTTTGGACATGGAATTTCTAACACCTGACTGTAAGATGTCTTTTTCCATTGGGTAAAATTTCATTTGAAATGTCTATTGAAATAATAAAAAAGCAAGCCAGCGATACAAAATTTAATGCATATTTGCATTTCTTACTTATTTTCATCTTACCCAGAGGGCAGATAATGTAGGCAGACAATACAAACAGAGGTATTCAAAAAAGTCTGCATCGTAAAGATGCATGGGGTTTCTCAGATATCTCCCCTGGTAAATTCTCTTTCTTGGATCTAATTGAAATTCAACAAACATAAGTTATTATTTTATTTTGAAGAAAATAACTGCTGAAGGGAAAAAAATCAATAGAGATTTCTGGGCAACAAGAAAATGTGCAATTGTTATACTATTTGATTTTAAATTAAAGTTTTCATCTTTAAAGGATTTGTTGAACTGTAGAAAATACATATGGATTACAGGGAATTAATTTATGGAAAATGCAGTGTCTGAAACCTCTTCATTATTTTTACACACTTGCCAGCAGTTTCTATTAGCTGTATTCCTCCTGTGTTAGGGTAGGCAGCAATGGCCAGAAGGCTCTGCAGAACACTATCATAAATGAAAATGGTATATCTCAGAACTACAGGAAAATGCATCAAACCAGACATATTTTGTTTGGGAAATCTGTATTTGGTCATCTAAAATTATCTCTATGTAACTATTTCCAATTTTGTACTGACATTCTTCTATTTTACAGTATTAAAACTTTGATTTCAGGATCTATATATTCTCTTAAAAGGCAGTAAAAGATTATAAGGATGGCTACACACCAAACTATTGAATCCTCCAAAAGCCTATAAATTTTTGTGAAAGGATCTAAAATAAGGAATTTAACAGCTGAAGTTAGTACTTGTTACCAGGAAATATAGTGGGAAAATCCTCTCTGGTCACTGAAGTAGGAAAATTAGGTTAGAATAGAATACTCAGGCAAGCAAACAAGTGATCTTTAATTCAGAACAAATTATATTTTGTTAAGTGTGGAAGAAAGATACTTTAGGCACACTCTGAAATTCCGCTGTTGGTGTGCAACGAAGTAGTGATTTTTTTAAATGAGCTTTAGCCTCTACATTTTTTAAATGAGCTTTAGCCTCTACATTAGTCTTGTACAAAGAATTAAAAAAAGCAGTATGATGTGACTGTTAGTTCTAATTTATTAGTCACTTCAGCCTGATTGAAAAAAAAAAAGAGGTCTATCTGACTAAAATTGGAAATTAACTTAAAAAATGTTGTATTAATACTTTTTCTGCTCATATCAATAGAAAAATTATTGTTGATTTCTGGAGGACAAGAATTTTTGCTTTGTAATTTACATATCATTTGCAAAAAGCATAGGTAGACAACATTGCTGGGGTCTTTCTAGTTCCTGAAAATCTTAAAACTACAGAAAAAAATAGTTGTATGAGGAGAAGATATTAAAATATTTTGTTAAGATGTAAATATGGAATATATATTTTTAAATACATGTACATATCTGTGCTAAGGTAGTCTATAAGAGCAAATTTTTAGCTCATATCTCAAAGTTCCATTGAAATATAGAATATATATTCTAAAGGTTATATGCTAATAGCAGTTTTATTAGAAGGTCAGTAACTTTATATTTTCTTTATCAAACTGACTCTTATTTTTAAAATAGTCATGGAAAAACTCTTTGTCAGAGATTATAATAAAAGTATAATTTTAAAATGAGCAAAATCTTTCTGATGCAAATAGACTGATTTAATGAAATGAACTTCCATATCAATATTCCTTTTATACCCCAATAGGAAAGGGCTTTTTTTCTGCATTTTCAGGAGATGAAATTCAGGCCTATAGGTGTTATTAATTTAAACACACTATTACTTTTTCCAGATGGTTAAGTGAAATTCCCCTACAGAAGTTGGGGTCGTCCAAGCAACAATTGCAAAACATGTGATCCAGGTGGCAAATTACAATCTCAAATGTTAAATCATGAATCTCATGGCAAAAGTGCTCCCACAGTGAGCAACTTGTGATCAAGCCATGTACTGGTATAAATTAGAATCAATAATTCTGCACAGCAAATAAATCTCCAAATTATCAGTTCTTTTTTTCCATGAAAATAAGTAGATGAAGAATTGGAATTCTGAGGTGAAAATTTGTATTAGGATTTGAAAATAAGGATTATAATAAAAGTGTAATAAAATCTTATCTATAAATGTATAAACAGAATTTATTTATTTACATTGATACTGCTAAGATTCCTTATTCTTTGGTTTGGCTTTTTTTTCTTCTTTCTTCTCAATTTTTCATATACAGACTCTCTATTAAAGTTGCATAAGATGAGAGGTTTAGATTGACAGAAGTTTACAATGGCAATGAGGCCATATTTTGCACAGAAGAAAATCTGACTGAAGACTTCTACCATGAGAGATTTTGAAGAAAACTATCATCCTCTCCTTAAGCTTGAAGCCTTTTCTCCTTCACAGTTCTGACATGAAAATTCAACCTGCAGTCCCTAAATCAGGAGAATTAGGAAAAACGAAACAGAAAACCTGTAATATCTTTCTTACTTACAAGAGCAATATCACTAGCTGATAGATAAGATTGTCTTCAGTACCTTGAGTATTTCTGCCTCCTGAAAAAAAAAAAAAAGTTGCATAATTTTACTTATCAGGAAAAAATATAAAATTATGGACACTTCTTTAAAATTCCACACAATTATGCAAAAGCAGCTCACCAGGCTAACCACTGTAAATTTTTTCACACCAGATTTTGCACCTGCTCAGACATATTTTCATAAAAGAAATAAGGGAAGTAAATATCTGTGCAATTAAGCCCCTTTTTATACTATTGGTACAACATGACAACATGCACAGTTTGCTTTACATTAAGGCATTGTCATGAGAAAGCTGTTGTTATGTTACTTTCTTCCAACTGTTTCTTACTGGTTGCTGATACCAGTTGCCTCTGGGTATAATACGTAGTCCTCTGGTTGTCATGAAAAATTCTGTGCACATACAGTTCTGTACATTGCAACAGAATTGCAATGTACAGTTATTCTTGAATCGTTTTTTTCCAAGTGGACATGGATTGGTTGAATCTGCAGGGAGCCACTACAGTGCCATAATGTTCTCCCTATTAAATTTTATTGTTTGATAGAACCTCACACCAGTGGTTTATTAATTCCTAGCAACAGGAGTTCTGTCAGGAGCAAATGACGTTCTGTCTTTGCATATCTAGTAATAAATTATGGTACTTCGTATTGAAGATGGATAGGGTAATTAAAAAAAAAATAAGAAAGAGTAAAGCATATATCTCAGCAAAACACAAAACAATAGAAATGAAGAAAACAGGAGTGAAATGTTGGCAACAACAATAGCACACCACCAAGGGCAAATTGCGCTATGTTATTTTAAGTGACATAGAACATATATTTCTTCTTTGAAAGTGATATTTAGGAATGGCCCCCTCCAGTCTGATAGGAAAAAAGTTAGAGGGTGTCAGGTTTGCAATGTATGAATGGAAAGTATTTTGGGGATACCTACTCCATTTGGAAATTATGGAGAGGGAGTTAATGTTTTTCACCCTGTTTCTGATACTTTTAAGTTTCAGAGGTAGTGATGGATACAACTCTGTATGAAATGCCATGCTTTAGAATAAGAACTGAAGCACGGTAGTAGCCTTTCTTCAGCAGATTGCAGTCTCTTAGGTTAGACACTCAGTGCAGGTGTCTGAGAAAAGGGTGACAGCAGCAACCACATACTTTGGTTTTTTCCATCTCAAAAACCTTAACCATCACATTGTAGTAAGAGGAGTAATTCCAAACACCTGGACCAAACAGAAAGTTGTGAAACTTTATTACCAAATGATTGGCTTTGCAACTGAATTAAATTCATATTGTATACTCAACTTTGTCTGCTTTTTAAAAAAGTAGATCAACTATTTATAATTACATGAGATTGCTTTTTATTTCCAAATTAAAATCTATTCTTCATAAACACAAAGCACTGTTTCATTTAAGAGTTTAATTTTTAAACAAAGATTACATGATAAATTCAAGAGTATTTTCACAAGTGTTACATAAGGTTTTTGTTCCAGTTTGATATTTAAAGACATATAACTTTTTAAAATTACTTTGAAATGAGCTATAAATAATAAAATTATTTAAAATGTGACAAGAGAATTGCTTCTAAATTTACATTTGCAGTTACCTTGGGACCTTCAAATGGTATCTAGTCCATCTCTCTATCCAAAGAAAACACTGTGTTGGCAGGTGTTTGCCTGATGTATTAGAAACATGTTTTCTGATGGAGCTTGCATAAAAACCTGGCCAGCTTTTTCAATGTTTATCTCTTCACATTGTCAGAACATGTCAATATTAAAAAATATTTTCTACTTTAACATTATCCTACCATTTTTGATACCTATTGCTTTAATTATTAGAACTGTTGATGTCACTGAGAACATTTTTAATGTATTTAGAAAAACAACCCTTGCAGGTGGCGAAATGTACTAATAAGAACTACTCTGATTTTCCATTCAGGCATTTTATCATTCATGGAGCATATAATCGTATTTTCCAAAGTGAAGATGCATATTTTGAATATCAATAAAACAAAATATTGTGAATAAGCAATATGAGTATGAGTTTTCCTCATCTGCATGTGTTCAGTATCACTGATATTAGTGGCAAGAAGAGATCCATATTCAGCAGAAGTAAGGGGGAATAGCCACCTTGCTGTCTCTGGAGCTGGACGTGCTCATCACAAATAAAAATTTGGCCTATTGTCTTCTGTATAAGAAAATGTGTCTTTTCCACCATTCTTAATCTTTTAAATCTGTGCCTTCATGTTGAAAATAGAGCTCCTGTTTATCGAACAAATATGTTGGCAAAGTAAACATTTCATTCAGCTTTTGTTACAAAAAAAATTGAAAAACATCTAGAAATTTTTAAAAATATAGTAAATCTTTAAACCCTTGGATATTTTGAATGATAACTGAGTATTCAGGTCTCACTGTGTAACTATGCATAAAGATAGCAGAGCCTGGATATTTGATCTCCCAGGATATTTACTTTAAGGAATGCTGATTTATACCCTTAGGTTTCTCCATTAATTGCTCATGTATATAAATGGTGATGTTAGATGTAAACATCTGTACACTTATGAAATGTAGATATATGACAGTATTTCAACATCTAGAAAACTATGCCAATCACTGAAAGATGCACAAAATATTTCATATATCAACTCTGGGACATGACATTTACGCAAAAAAAGCAGTGTAATTTGGCATTAAAGTGCATGCCGACATCGAACCATTCCAATATAGGATCTGTGGGAAAACATTCCCTCAGAAACATGCCTTACAGGATCATCTGAGCCTGCAAAGTGGGAAGAATCCCCATAAATGTAACTCCTTTAAAAAGTGGTTTGTGCAGTAATTTACTCTTGAGGAAACATCTTACACAGCTACATGGTAAAAATAGTTTTGACAATGTTAGGTCTATGAGTCATCTATATGAATGTTTTCTCATACCCCTGAGACAATGAGGAGAAATGGAAGAAAATCAGTAGGAATGGTCATAATTGGAGAAATAAAATATATGAGGAATTGCTCATTAGAGTTTATTGAAAATGAAAATAGTGATAGTAACTGGTTTGATAACTTTGAATAAAAGTGACTTGACTTTACACTGTCTTAAATCTGTGCTTGTGTACTACAAAATGAGTCTCAAGCCAAGCAGTGACAGGAATTTCTCCTTGTATATTAGTCCTGCAACCTTGAACTTTAAAGTAGACTGGAAAAAGCAATTGGGAACACTGCATAAATAACACAATTTTACTAGAAACTGCATATGTGAAACAGATGCTTATTTAAAAGTTACTTGATTGTTCTCTTCAGAGAATAATTCCAAGATTAATTCTATTCATCTGCCTCAGTAATTCAGCGGTGTCTCATCTTCCCATTGTCTGGTCTGTATTACTTATGATTCCTCTGTATATAATAAAAAGAAACAATTTGTTGCTAGAAGCTTTGTAAAAGAAGGATATCTGCATCTCTTATTCAGCAAATAAAAAATGTTGAGAAAAATAATTGCAGGATCCTTAGAGGTAGTAGCTCTTTAATAGCAGTATTTTAACTTCACTAGAGACCAAGTGAATGTCAAAAATTTCCCTTTACTGTCAAATTCAGTTTTCTCATTACTTCTTAAGATCCTAGGAAAATGTCAAGTAAATCCAACACAATTAGAGGTATCCTTGACTGAAAGGCTATTTTCCCTGAAGAAGTTATTAAAAGAATATTTTAGAGGCAGTTTGCTCAGTATCTGTGAAGAATTGATAGTTTGTACTTCCCATGTTCTTAAACCAGAGGGAAAAAAAGGAAAGAAATAAGGAAAAGAATTGCTCTTGGCAATGAGAACCAAGAGGCTGACACTAGCAGAATACAACATGAGGTGGATGCAAGAGTGCAAGCATGCTGCTTTCATATCCAACCATATTTGCATAAATTATTGCAGCTAGCACACTAAACCATCAATGGCATAGACACATCCAATTCTACTGCTTAAATATACTTTTAAAATGGGGAAAAAATAAAGTATTTTTAAATTCAATCTGTTTTTTAAAAATATATTAATCCAAAATATGTGCTTATCTTTTATAATTATTGTGATGGCATGGCATATGTTAGATATATTCTTTCATGGTTTCCCTCAAGAATGTTGTGATTTAGATCGAGACGTAGGTTGTGATTGTGTCCTTGTCCATGGCAGGGGGGGTTGGAACTAGGTGACCTCTAGGGTCCCCTCCAAGCCACCCTGTTCTATGATTTTGTGATTCTATGTTATAATTTGACATAGCAGTATGAAACTGTCCTATCCTGAGATTTAGGTAACTCGATTTTTCCAATTAATGGGTTTCCTCTAAAGGGCAATGAGCAGGATATTCAATATGCAAAATAATATCAAATTATGGGTCATCATAATATTGTCAAGAAAAAAGTTATAATTTAAGATCTGTTATTTTCATGGAAAATAGAGAAAACCCAAATCAAAAGAAACTGAAAAAACATGAAACCCCAGATAAAATAACTGTGCCCCCTCCCCCACTCTGCAACCCCTGCCTAAAGCACTATTAAGGTATTTAGTAGGCCAAAAGTAGCTTGATAACACATCAAGTGGGTTTCATCAACTACTTGGGGGCAAAGAAATGTTAAGATATTTTAACTAGCGATAAAAATATTTAAAATTTATAATTGAATATTGCTTCAATTCCGTGTAAGCATACATATGTAAAAGTGTTTTATTGTAAATATTCCTGTTTACTCAGGTGTGCTATACACAAATTAAGTAAAAGGACTAAGAGCTTTGATCTATATTCAATTAAAAAGTAGAAGTAGAGGTAAATTCTAACAATCTTATATTAGTAATGTAATCTTATATTAGTAATGTAAGCCACATGTTAATAGTGAGAAGTCTTTTATGACTGTTTCAACTCAAAGTGCATTACACAAAGGTGACAAATAAGACATTATTAACTTCAATAAGACCCATAAGCTGGATTATTACCTTATAATACATAAATGCACTAGATAGATTTTTAAGTATATTATAAAATACTTTATATCTTTGGTACATTTTCTTTGTCTTGTCTGCTCTTATTTCAAATCCAAATTTATTCAGTAAAAAAAACCCAAAGAAATGGGCAAAAGGAATTGTGGAGATTTTTTTCAGTTAAATTGGTACACAACTATGTGTAATGTACACAACTATGGAATAAAATAACTGCTAGCACTCTGCTAGTGCTGCAGATTTATATTATATATGCCATATAAAAAGATGTCTAATCTTTGTTTTTCTCTTAACTTATATCTCAATCTTTTTTATCAATATTCCTTCTCTAAACTGTGTCTCAGAAGAAAAGAAGAATAAACTTTATTTTAGCTCATAGACCTTGCCTTTCCTAAAACATTTAATCTTTTTTGAGAACAATTCTTCAATCAAGTTATTTGACAGAAGTCAGGTAGCGCTGTTAGCTCCTCAACAGAGAAAAATTATGGTCAGCCTCACGAGCCATTAAAGTTTTCACTGGAATTTATGTTTACAGGTTTAAGCCCCTGAAATCAAATGAAGATATGGGTATGTAAGCAGATGTGCACTCACACATTTTGTTTCCCTGGTGGCCCAGACTGTTCGTCTTTAGCAGCAATGGAAACTTCAAAGGAGTCCACAGTCTCATGAGATCAAGGCCATCTCTACATATATGATGATCATTCTTTCAGGAGAGATCAAACCAGTTGCATTCTTAGTTCACATATTTAAGCCCTACAGAATACATTTTTGTGAGTGAATTTCACTTAGTCAGGAACATCTGAAGAATGTCTCCTTTTTTTTAAAATGGCTACACTTGTAATTACCTCTTCTCCTCTTCTTCTCTTCTCTTCTCTTCTCTTCTCTTCTCTTCTCTTCTCTTCTCTTCTCTTCTCTTCTCTTCTCTTCTCTTCTCTTCTCTTCTCTTCTCTTCTCTTCTCTTCTCTTCTCTTCTCTTCTCTTCTCTTCTCTTCTCTTCTCTTCTCTTCTCTTCTCTTCTCTTCCCTGGACATTAGGCTAGTAGAAATCAGATTAATTTTATAATTGAATAATTATTTGAAAAGTCTAATAAAATATTGTTGCCACTTGTGATATCCGAAACTGGTAAATATACCATGAACTGCCAGTACATGTAAAGTTTCCAAAATCCTTATGCATATTATAATATATTTTGTTTTAATTTTGTTCATGTGGAGCATTTTGCAAAGGAAAGGAGAGTAAAATTAGTTTTTATAGACAGATTGTGTGTTTATTCCCTTACTTCAGGTAAATTAAAATGTTGTGATTGTAATTTAATTTTAATGAATTATTGACATTCTAATAAAGTTGGGAGCTGGAAATGCTAATGGATTTTAAATGAAGCTGAACAAGGGCATTAGTTTATATTCAAATTAAGTTCAAGCCTTCCCTTCCCCTCCCCACCTTGGCATGAACTTGCACTCAACAGGAGTTAGTAGTTAGGCTCCTTAGTTCCTTTGTTCAGCTAAAATTTATATCTATTTAACATAGATCTGTTACGGATTCTCTATTTAATCTTATACCTTGAAATCTATTTTTCTATATATTTCCTGGTTTCCTATTTGATACTGAAAAATCTGAACCTGAAACTAATCTTTAATATCTGATCCCTATCCTTACAAGCAACCAGAGAACTAAACACAATATATGTTAATGGAGGCCAATTCTGCATTTTGAATCAAAGTTTTTGATCCAAAGCCCTTTAGAAGACTGATGTCAAACAGCCCATTGGAAAAGAATTCATTTGAAACCCAGACAATAACATCAAGGAAATTATAAATAAGGATAAAAAAAAATCCCAAAGTAAGGAAGGGTTTTCCTAAACATCCTTGGAAAATAGAGAATCCTGAAAATGTTGCCAGTCTTTTTGGTTTTAGCTGTTCTTGAAGTGGAGACAATTCTGCAGCAGCAATGACTTGCCTTCCTACCAGGTGCAATGGAGTATGTCGTGCCATCAAAACCAACACAATTTCCCTCCATATGTCTACAAAGTATCTGTTTCAATTGATTACATTTCTAATTTTATGTGTTTATTTTTGTACTTAGTAGCAATTAGATATTTTGCTCAGCATTTCATATTTGGGCTAAAACTTGGAAGTGGATAATGTAAATCCATTAGTGGTAACAGTGATCTGATAATAATTTAGAAGTTATAATGAAATTGGAATAAAATTATTACTGTAACAATTCCGTTACTTTTTATGTGGGTATAGAAGGTTCCCATTTAAAACTGTATGCGTATTCCTTTAATGATCACAGAATAGGACAAGTAATCCTTCATTCATAAAATATGCATTGGGCCTTGACCATTTCTCTAATGGCATCTCGTTATCTATTTGAGGGTATTATGAGCTTAGAATTCAAATTATTTAAAATTAAAATAGAAGACAAGACTATTAGAGGAACTGTGACCTAATTTAAGTGAAATTGAACCCAGGATTATTTGTGGAAGGGACTAAAAGTAGTGAAATAGACACTAGAAACCTTGCCATCTTTTTAGGTCAGTTCTAGAAAAAACCTCGGACATTCAATACTCTGAAGGGAATGACTCCAACTTGGAAAGAAATCCACTCAATTCAAGGTGGGAGTAGGGGAGAGGGCAGTGGCAGGATATGTTTGCTTGTTTAAATTTAAAATACAGTTATTTCACTAAATATCCATAAAATGTGTAGGTCACAGTCTGAGACCTTTTCACTGATTCCTGGTCAGATAACAAAAAGCTGACAAAATCATACTGATCTGTTTAAAAAACTTGTGTTAGCCTTGCTCAATTAGAACTCATTTTCTGCATCCCTGTCTATAATAATTTTACAGTTATTTAATCTGTGGTTTGAATACATACATTAAAAAAAACCCAACATATCCTTTTTGGTACTGGGTCATCCCTACTTAGTTATTAAGGAACTGGACTTCAGTTTATTTTTAATTAGACAACTACGTGAGATGTGTTTGACCTTTTTCTGTGTTCTGCTCAACAGGGGGAAAAATGGAGATTTTGATATGTAAACATATCATTAGGTGTAATTTCATGCTTGTGAAAAATCATATGTCTACATAAAAAAAAAAAGATAACAAATCTTCCAAAAATATCCAATGTAAAAAAAAGCCCTTGTGATTCTAACCTGTATTTTAATTTAACAAGATGCATATTGCTGACTATCCTGAAATAAACAAAAACAACTAAAAATCTACAATGTGTACAGTTAAAATACCTCAAGTCGTGATAAAACTCCCAAAGTTTCTATCTCATTTGGTAGCCATGGAAATAACATGTATTTTGGTAGATGGATCACACTATGTTCTGGTGTTGTGTTTTCTACTGAGGAATGGTGTTTCTTTTCTTTTTATGGTTTGTTAGTTGATTTTTTTTTTATTGCTGTTGCATATTAAGCCTAATGACAACTAGGGCATCTCCAAAGAGTGCTTCTTTTATACTTGTGAAGTGTGTCTTTTTACTCATGAAGAGTGCTGTTAACAAGGTCAGAAATAAAAATCTAACAGGGGCATTAGATCTTTTTTTATATAGTTCAGAAGAAATAAATGCTAAAAAGAATTTTTTTTTTTACCATGGCAATGAAGTACGTTCACAAGGATTGCTTCAGAGTACGACTGCCACCTTGAGCTTTTCATTAAAAGAATAACAGAATATTTAGACAAAGCAATGCTACTTCCTCAAATAATCCTCAAAGATATTTGCCAGTTTACCTGTTTAGCAGTTCTTTGTCTCCTGAGGTTCTTAACACAGTGCAGTAAGCATCAAACCAACACACGAGTGCTGTAACAAGGGCGCTATAAAGCAAAAGAATAAAAGGACCACCACCTCAAATTCCTGCAAAGGACAGAAATGGCATCTACATATTGGTAAAAAATATCAACACTAACACAACAATAACAGAGCACAATAACATTTGGCTGCATTTCATAGGTCCTCTAAAAGTTGACAGTTTTCTTTTGTGACAGCATTAGTCTTTGTCGGTGTTAGCTACTGTACACTGCTCCTAAATTTGTCAGATGTGTTTGCTGCTTCAAAACCTATGTTACAGTCTTCTGGAAAGTCTTCTCACCTGGCAGAGTAAAAAAAAATTAAATTAATATTAAAAAAATCCAAAAAACCAAAAAAAGACAAAACCTTCAACCAATAAATCATTGACTATATTATATACAAAAAACCATACTATTTTCTCACTGTGATGCAAAGTGCTCTTCATTTCAATCATCTTTATCTCTCTTCTCAATAAAAAGGTGCAGTGATGATGGTGGCAGTGAATAATGAAGCACAGTGTATCTGTTGAAATTATTGGGACACTGGCTTTCTTTTTGCAGGATAGGTGTTGGCATCTGCTTGTTGAGGAGATTATATGTTTATCAGTATATTATTATATACTTCAAAGAAGACACCTCATTTCCTGTTGACTGTATCCAATGAGGCTATTTTCTTTTGTCAGGGTGAAAATCAATGTGCTCATTCAATACCTAAAATCAATTTCTTCCATTTAGATTACACTGCTTTTATGTGCTTCACTGTGTGTAAACAGGTTTCTCACTCCTAAGTTTATCGTATAATTTATGTAAAATTAGGAATATAAATACCCAAGTTTTGGGAGTTTTCTCTGTTTTGTTTTTTTTAACCTCCTGCATGTTTTTAAAAAAGATAAAACTGATGGAAATAGATAATGTTTCCTTCTGAGGATCACCATTTAAAAATATTGTTTGGGTACAATTCAAGATTAAAGGTTTGTAATGCACAGAGGAGAAAAGGGTTAGTCCCCACCAAAATACTTCCAAATTGCCTATTTTACACTTTTTTTGTTTAAATTGTATTGGAAAAATACTATTTGGAAATTTTATCTTAGAAATCTTGACTACCTTCCCATTAAATATTTTTTTAAATTTAGGATTAGTATACTTCTATAGGTGTGAAAATATTTCATTCAGCTTAATTTACCAGTAAAGAAAAATTACTAAATATATGTAGAAAAAAAGTGAAATATATGTGTAATAATACCAGTAAGCATATTTAATAGATATCATATCTATGAGATTGACAGATCTTAGAGGCTTGTTTATTAGTTCTGTAAAAGAATCACTATTATGCCATAAAGTTATAAGAGATTCTGTTTGATTTTTCCTCTCCATTGTGTAACCAAAAGGAATAATAATAGAAATAATGATGAAGCAATGATAATACAAGCAGTATAAAGCTAGTTATAGTATTCATGGTGTTACAAGAATAATTTTAATTTCTTTTCAAAAGAGTGAAATTGTTTTATATTGGCTGTATATCTCCTGATTTATTTCAGATATTATACAGACAAGGGATAAAACCATATATCCACATGTAAATTAATGGCCTAAAATAGTGATTTATGCAAATGTAGGGGACTATATTTTGAAGATAGAAACTGGAATTAAATACAGAATAAAGAGGATCACATGGATTTTAATAAATGGGGATGTATGGATCCAGGAAATCCTGAACTCAAACTCAATACAATGTGATCATTCAAAGTGAAACTTTCTACATCCTTACATATGCAAACAGAGGTAAGAGAAGGGATCTTGGATTCAGTAATAAAGTAAAAGATAGTTTCTTTCACAGATTTTAGCAAATATTTGAGATTTATGGGTCTGCCTTGGAAAGTCCTTTAAGCCTTTGCCTCCTTGGCAGCTCCTCTTCCTCAGGACCTCCAGCCAGGGTAGCAGCTGCTGGCTTGGTGTCTGTGGCACCTGCTGGGGCAGGAGATGTGCTCTGCAGGTCACTGACTGCCTCTTCTGCTGCCTCTGTAGCTGCTCTGGACATCTGGGCACCTCCTTGGGACCAATATGGGGGTCCTCATAATTCATCATATCCAAGGGAGTGTCCCAGATGTGGCTGAGGTCCTCTCCCCCTTGGGCCAGCTCTTGGATGTTGTAGTCTTACCATTGGGACAGCTCTTAGTCATGTTCATCTTCCCCTTTGAAAAGCTTATTTTCACTGCCATTATCCCCTTGGGAGAGCTCTTGGTCTCTCTTGCCTTCCCTGTGGGACAATTCTTTGTCATGGTAACTTCCCCTTGAAAAAGCTCTTTCTCAGGGTTGTCTTATTTTAAACAGCTCTGATTTTATTAAAAAAAAAAAAAAAGCAATCCCAAATGGTGGACCAGAAACTGTTACCTATCAAAAACATTTGTACCCTTGAAAGACTCAATTCAATCCTATCCCTTAATCCATAATATAGGGTCTTACTAGAGTTGCAATTCTTCCAACTATTTCTGGTTTCTACAGCCCACACTTAACTGGATCAGGGATCAGGACAGAATGTTACAAGAATAATTTTAACATGTTTTTCTGTGTTTGGGGCTAGTTTTTGGAATTATTCTAAAATCATTTCACATAACTTCTATGACTGTATCATCTACAAAAGCACAGACCTTCACTTATTTTGAGAAAACTTGAATCTCATTTTCACTTTTGAGAAGGAACAGGCTTGAAACCAGTCAGAAGAATATTTTGTTCTAACCTCTCTTTCACAAGGGCTGTTGAAGTGTTAAACACCCTTGACAATAAACAAGAAAGAAAAATTTCTGTCTCTCTGCCATCAACCTACTCAAAATATTAGAAAAATTAAGGTAGCCACATTGAGTTTCAGATCAAACAATAGCTACAGAAATTTAAAAGATTTTAAGTAAGGATAATTATGACTGGCTTTTAAATTTTGAAGCCCTTATCAACGTAGTTCTTATCAAGTTATGTTCATTAATTCTCAATATGCCTCTTTGTTTTTTTTAGTTTTTCTTTTCCATCTTCACTTTCTTTTTCATCCTTAATAATTCATGGAATCTCTTGTAGTTTTGTCTTGCCTCTCAATGTGTTTTCTTCAGACTTCAAGGTGTGTTTTTGAATATTTTCCAAAGTTCTTCCAATTTGTTTTAGTGCATCATATTTTGCTCATAGGCTTTTTAATTCACTCATAGTTAATTTCCTGAAATTGGATATACTAGTATTCTTGTATTATATAGTCCTAATTATTATTATTATTATTATTATTATTATTCTGTATGAAAATAGCTGGTGGTAAACATTACCAGGATTCTTTTTAAACTGTTGCCCTTTTCTTTCTGTTGCAAAGAAAAGGCCTTTTATGTACTCTTAGTTATAAATTTCAACAGATGTCATTCAGTGATATTCAAGACTACAGCAGTTTCCTCTTTTGAGTAGAAAAGGATCTATATAGGTCCAAATTTTCTCCGTGCTATTTGTCAGTATCAGGTCTGACAACCTAAAAGCTTCTTTTATATTAATTTTCTTTTGGTGTAGTTCCTTATACAATATGTAATCAGCTTTTGCAATGATATTTCCTTTCATTTCCTTTAATTTCCATTTTGGTTTCAAAACTGAAGCAGAAGCTATTAAAACAACTGAAATGAGAAAATTATTTAAATTTGTTAGTGTCACAGATATGAAAAACAATGGTACAAATTGTTGTTAGAGAATGGACCATGTAATTTTTATTGTTCATACTTAGAGGAGACAAAACAAAATATTCTGCCAGTGCAATTGAAGTGTTTCTGTCTAAGCCCCTCTGCATAATTAATTTGTGAGAAAAGCACAGTCCTTTCTCCCAAAAAATGTTGGCTTGTAAAACACATGGTAATTTACCTAAGAAAGATAAAAAAAAAAATGGAATTTTCATATCTTGGCTGGTTTTAATGCTGTTTGGAACAGCTTTCAAATTCTCTGTTGATGATGAAATTACTCACAAGACACTATTTAACACCACCTTCCTTCATCAGCCAAATTTACTTATAATTAAGAGTAGAGTCCTGAAGCGTGGAAGTTTCTAGCTATCCATTTTTAGAGGCACTTGGAAGAGATAGATGGAGCTTGGATAAAAATAGGCAAACAAAATAGGTGGTATACAGTGTCTTAATTTCCTCCACCCAGCTGGCATTTCACTTTTGACCTAGAGTGCTATGCTTTTTCTCCCTGCAGAGTTGTTCAGCTACAATATACAGATTCCCCAGTGATGAAAAAGCGATTAACAGTAGGTTTCACATACCCTTTCCAGCAGTGACTTCCCACTGCTTGCTTCCATCTTACAAGTTTTCTAAAGGGATGACAAGTGCTCCTCTAGGGCATTTCAAGACCAACATGTTCTAGATGTGTGCAGGCTACAGCTGTGGCCCCTGCAGCTGCAAGGGTCAGGTCTAGATTGGCCAGGGCAAGTGCTGCTGAGACTGAGCAGTCCGTCAAATATCCTGCTTTTTGGTCCTTTGATGCAGTGGTAATCTTTATCAGAGAGATTCCTATATAATCCTGAACATTAGCTATGGCAGCTAATCCCTTGTATGCCCTAAGAAAAATTATAATGAGAGAAAGTGAGGAAAGAAGGAGGGAAGGGAAGGAAGGAAGAAGAGGCAAACAGTGGAAAGGAAAATATAGGGGAAGACAAAGAGAAAAAAGCTTACTTTTTTAACAATGCAGTTAGCTCTATTGATCCACTGAGGATTATAACTTGATGCAACAGACAAAATGAGCAAGAATGGAAAGGAAGTGTGGGAGGACAGTAGCATGAGACTGTCTTCTCCATTGGCCAGGAAACATTGGAACAAACTGGTTTTTTTATGGCTTCTCTCCATTTCAAAAGGTGAAGAAGTGGATTACATGAAGAGGTAGACTTCTAGAGACACAGTTTTCCAGAGATTCTCACACATTCACAGAGAATTAGAAATCTCCAATTTTGAAATTATTTTTGTGACTTGACAAAGGTATATTTACAGCACAAATGCTTTTCTCATCATGCTTATGCATTGCAGAGACTAGGATTTCCAGTTCAAATATGCAGAACAATCTACATCTCATGAAAGAACAAACATGCTTTATTTCAGATTGTATAAAAATACCTAAAGATTATGAGTGTACTTATTTTTGGCTGGCTTTTAATGTTTCTTCACCATCTGAAAATTCTCTACATGCATAGTTCAAAATCTTTTTAAAAGAAATAGTAATTTTAGAATAACCATTCTATCCTTCGAGGAAGCTAAGAATGACATTAGAAAATTTTTTCCTTTTAGTCCTATTTTCCTCTCCACTCACTATAAAAAATATATTTCTTAAACATAGACCCCACCTGTCTAAGCCTGGGCTTGGTCATGGGTTTTTTGGTTGAATTTTCTGTTTGTTTGTTTGTTTGTTTTGTTTTGGGTTTTTTGCTCTTTGAAAAAATAACTCTGGGTTCTGGTCTTCACAATGTCATTGTATTGCAAACTGGTGATTTTCCAGAATGTCTTCATTGCTAGGCAAACACATTCAATCATCTATACAGCATGGAAGCACAATGAGCCTCATAGTCACAGATTTCTGACTGACACTGAGAAGAGCCGATTAGATGGAAATAAAGGGATTGCACAAGTCACCACCATCATCATCATCGTAAGACATCACCATTTCTATTTGTTTGATCTCTGATGACCTTTCAGAGATATGAAATGAAGATCACTTCTATTTATGTCCCCTGTCCAACATTTCCAGAAAACACTTGCATTTCTAATTTCATTTTGATGACTCATGATTTTTTTCTCTGTATACAAAATGTGCATAAGCTTGATGGGAAATAGTTATTATTTGGTTTCTTTCCAGACATGCTCTTCATCTGATATGCTGCCTTTTAAATCAATTGGAAACCAAAAAATGATTATTTAAATTAGGGAATATATGTTTAGGCATCAGAACTACTCAAATAAATAAATTGAAAATGTAAATGATCGGGTGCCTATTTACACCTGTTTATATTTGCCATTATTTACATAAGCTTGAAAATCTCTCATAAGCTTGAAAAAAAAACATTTTCATTTTCAACTACTTTTTCAATTGAATTACATTTTATTGAATCACATTTTTACATATTTTTATTGGAAATATACATAAAATATAAAAATATAATTACTTTTCATTCTGCATGGATAAAATGATTGCTCTAAAGATGCAGAAGAAACTTAAATAGTTCAAGTTTGCTTTCTAAAGATGGCCTCTTTTTTCTCCTTCCCATGACTTCAGAATGGATAACACGTGTTGACAATATACTCCATAATTTTCCCATAAAGACAGAAACAAAGCATCAGACCCACACTGTTTTAGGAAACAGGATAACTAGGTAAAATGGCTACCTATGGGCATGTTTATAGTGTTCTAGTTGGGTAGGATATTACAATAACTGTCCATTATACTCTTAACAGCAATAATCTCCTAGAGTGCTATCACCAAATGGCTCTCAGCTCCCGTAATAGCGCTGGGCAGGGTCCTACGGCTCAGCTCAATTAAAACCACTCTGACAGGGCAAGACCATTTTGGCAGACAGCACTATTGCTCTTTCATATAAAAGAGCCCTGGGAACACAATAAGCAATCTCTGCACCATAATGAATGAGCTGGAGCTAATGTTCAGTGATGCAGTACAGATTTACTAAGCTAATGCAAGTTGATGGTGCTGTGACATACCATACACAGCTTTCTAGAAATGGTTACACATTTTAATACTACTGCTGTCTAGGTGTCCGTTTTGCTGCTTCAGTACTGTAGTGCTTGTGAAATAATACATGCAGAGACAAAATGTTGGCTGTGGCTACATGTAAAACAGAGTTTGAAATAATAAAACATCCAGCAGAAGGAGGCAACAGTATTTACCTTGTTTCTGGTTAGTATATGAACAGATCCTTTTCTTATTGCTTCCCTATATCTGAAAAGAAAAAAAAGAAAATATGCTTATTTCCATATCTGTACTTATATCATCTGTTCTCAACCCTTATATAATTTCCCATTTTACATATGTTTATTATTTATAAAATGTGTATAAATAAACCATTTATTTGTTTGATGTTTGTGATTCATGTGTGTCTTCCTCAAAAACTGAACTGGATTTTCATAACAATATTTTTTTTATTCCAATGCCAAAATAGTCAATCCACAATCACAGTCAATTGTCTTTTTACATAGGAGTGGATTGAGCTAACACTAATTCCACAAAGGTAGAATATTATTTATATGATCCCAGTTCTTTTTATCTTCCCTAAGTTAAAATATAGGTCTGAATAAAAGTGTTGTATTCAAAAGTCTGTTGTTTTGGCTGTGACCCTTTAAGAACAAAGCTGTCAAACAGAACTCTAAGAGAAAAAAAGAGAGTCTTGTGAGACAACTCTGATTTATTTCTTGAAAAATTCACATTTATTGTATGTAGAGACAGTTCTAGATGTTTGACTACCATGTTTTTTCATCAGCACACTCACACTTATTCCTTTTGACTGCAAGTGAAATCCTGGAAATATGTGACAACATACACACGTGAAAAGTTGGTTTCTTTTTGCTATTTCAAATTTATTTTGAGTAATTTCTATAATTTATCTCAGTAAATTTGATAAAGGTGGCCATATACTTTATATGATCACATAGGGGTACTAGTGAATAAATAAATAATCTCAAAACCACATCAGAATCAGAGCAATCAGGATCAATTGCACTTCAGATAATTATTTGCTACATACAAATCAGTTATCTACTAATTCTGACAACTAAATATGTCACCCAGTGTTTTTTAATGAGATTTGAGTAATAACCTAAGTGACTTTTCCAGTTCCTATTACTGTTTCTGAGAGACTTAGTCCTATCACAAAGAATAACCCTAATTACTTATTCATTGCACATCAGAAAGGCTAAGTTGTTATCCAGAGCCCAATAAATCAATACAAATAAACCCATGAGACTGAGCAGACTATAGAAAATGCTATGAATGAAGTGTTATCTCTTGTGGACATAGGCATCTTTAATATGATACCAGGAGAATACAGCAGAAGAGCCAAAATGGTCAGAAAGAGGCAAGGTTTACTCACAACTTTGCTCTGCCTCATTGTCCATTTGGTGGAAATACAAACCCAGCTGCTGGCTGGACCTAAAAATGTATTTGTACTGACATCTCTTATAGCTTCACTGTGACTTTTGGAGTGAGGTAACAAAGACAGGACCGTCAACAGCAACACAAGGAATGGCCAGTGCCATGAAGTAGCCTTTTTTCCAGGCATGGAGAAGGCATTATACAATCTGCCTGCCTGACGTTTTGGCTGAAAATAGGCCAGATGCATCCCAGTGTTTTCACATGTAGTTCCATGAAGAAGGCCTCAAAATCAACATAACTTCCATTCCCAGGTGGAATCCAAGTATCATTTTCCTCTTTTGCAAACACTAAAATCCAAATTGTCATTTGGCATGAGAGAAATTAGTTTCCAAAGTGACACTATTAAGCAGTGGAAAGAGCACGATGTGTTTCTCAGTACATGTCTGCATGTGCCACTACATAATGACAATTCAGAATGTGCTTTATTCTCCGTAAACTAGGTTTGTATGTACATTTTTGACATTTACTGAGCACTAACCTAAAATATATTGAAATTTTCTAAATCAAAATACTTTTATTTTTCTTTGTAGTTATACATTTCCACTTGTTTTCCTTATATCAGTATGGGACTGAGGGCTACTTTTAAGACAGAAGGAAAGGTAGTTTGCAGAAGTCATGTCTAGCTTTTTTACAGTGGCATTAAAAGGCATTCCAAGGTTCCCTCATTGAAACTGATTTGACTATGTGCCTAAATCAATGTACACTTTAATATGATAAATTACTGTAATACTGGGCATGCAAGTAAGAAATCAACAATACAGAGTTTTCCTGTTTCAGTGTTTTAAATTGGTTTTAAAAACTGTGATGCTAGAGGACATAAGAAAAAGAAAAAAAAATCTACAAAACTATTCTAAAATAGAATTTATAAAGCAACAGCAAGAGTAGGGGAGTTTTAGTCTCTCCTGGAGGAAAATGGTTGTAATGTTAAGTGCAGGAGACTATCTTTAGTGCTTAAACTTTACTCTTTACTTTAAAAGCAACTGTAAAACCTCCTGAATATCCATTGACCTAGCACCCATCCTTTCCTGCTTCTGAGTTGTCTTCTTGAGGTTACTCATCTGTTAAATATTTTTGAACATAATGAGTAATATAAAATGCCATTGAATAATTTAGAAATGTTGAAATTGTTTCCTAAATCTAAACCAAAAATATTTTTTTCATATCTAAGAAAGAGGAAAAGCCTTTCATTTCAATGAAGTAAGTTACAAGATTGTCATGAACTCATAGAATTATAGAATGGTTTGTGTTGTCCAATCTAACCCTTCTCCCTTTCAGTTTAAAACTGTTGACTCTTGTCCTGTCACTACAGTCCTTTCCAAATGGTACCTCTTTGTCTTATAAGCCCCCTTTATATACTGAGAGGCTGCAGTAAATCTTCCCTGAATCCTTCTCTTTTCCTGTCTAAATGGCCCCAACTCCCTTAGCCTGTGTTCAGTGGAGGGGGGCCATGCCTTTTCTTGAGCTGTGAATCCCAGACCTGGGCACAGCACTCCAGACAGGGTCTCTCTAGTGCAGGGTCTCTTCAGAGCACACTAAAAGGAGGAATCACCTGCCTTACCCTGCTGGCCAAGCTTCTTTTGATGCAACACAGAATTTGGTTGGCTCTGGGATGCAACCATATCATGCTGTCTCATGTCCAATTTTTCAACTATCATTATCCCCCCTCCCCCTCAGTTCTGCTGTTTATTCATTCAGTTCCAGTCTGTATTGACATTGGAGACTGATTGCCCTGAACCAGGCACAGGACATCATACTTGTCCTCATTGAAATTCATGAGGTTCACAAGGGCCCACCTCTCAAGCCTATCAAGATCAATTATCACTTGGAAAAAGAAGAAATAGGATGAGTTTTGAAATACATACTAAATCTTTCTGGACACTTTTAAATATTTGGAATCTATAAATTTGATAAAGTCATCTTTTTTAAGGTACATTTCAAATATAACTTGTATAAAGCAAGGCTTACACAAACTGTTTCCTGACAGATTTTGTAGCCCAAAGGCAAGACCGAATGTGTAACCTTGTGATCAGATATGATATTTTCATAAGATATAAAGAAAATTAGAAAACCTTTAGCATCATCTTTAGCAGGAGAACAATGGTAAATTAAGGAGATAAGGTAAATTAAATCTTCCTCATATAATATGAAGATAGCTAAGCATTTATATTGTGTCCCTTTGCATATAATTGTGTCACATTTGCTTGGGTTTTTTTGGTCTGTGTATTTTTGTTTGTTTGTATTAGTATTATTATTTAAACCTCTGCACTGTTTATTTTTTTTTGTTCTGACCAAATGTTTCTGATTGCATTTTAATTCATAGCACCCATCAGGTTGGATTTAAGATGAACAGACAAAACCACAGCACTGCTTAGCTTGCTGCCAAACTGGTAAACCCTTAGAACCCTTAAAAAATGTATCATTTTCCAGCATGTTTTCCACCATGTGGAGTCTTGGAGGGACTCACTGTTTCATGAACAGGACACAGAAAAACAGCTGATAGCAAAAGGTCAAGGGAAGAAGTGATTTCCTTCCATGATCATTGTAATGCTGGTAAATTTATGACAAATTATTTTATATGGATTTTAGTTGGGACCTTTTACTTAAATGTGTTATGTTGACTTGAATTTGTCTTGCTAAATATCAGGAAAAGCAACGTGCAGTGAGTATTCTGGAGAAGCTGTTGATTCAATTTACTGGAAATGCACTGACCTGGCCTTGGTTTTGTAACCTGCAGATGAAGTCTATAATCTGTTGAATGGAAAATTATTCCACTCAGCTTCTACAACAAGGGAAATAGTACCACTATTAGAAACAATAATGCTTTACTTTTTCTTGCACTTGTCTGAAACAAAAGTTAAAGTCTTGCAGAAATACCTGTCATAAACATAAAGCAGATGTGGAGCTCAGTTAAGACCTAAGAATTACAAGAACCAGTTATTAGATTTAGCTCCTAATCCATTTCATAGTGGCAGAATAACAAAACTGTAATATTCTCAACATTTAAGTCAAAGTTGGGATCTACATTTATATATCTGTATTTCAGTGTAAGCAGTACATGTGAAGCCCATATCTAAACACCCATTGTAAAAAATGCAAATCAATCAATATAGTAAGTAAAATTTGGCCTACTTTTCCTAAATAGACTCAGACTCCTGTTCATTCAGCTAAATCAACCTCTATATTTCATTGAGATCAAGAGGACTATAAAATTCCTTTTTCTTGGAACTTATAAACAAACCAGAAAATATCCTTTTTGTTATCAAAACTCAAAGCTCTGACTGCATGAATAGGTCTTGGTGGCCTTGACCTCCAAGGTCAAGGAGGTCCCAACTTGACCTCCTTGATAGAATAGAATTCTCCTGGGTAGAATAATATCTTATGCTTCAGCAAGGAAATAGAAGGCTACGCTGAGGTGTCTAGTTCTGGGTTTAATCAAAACCTTAGTCTTAAATTGTCGACCAGAAATAAACATCTTCAGACATGTATGTTGTCCTAAAATTACATTGCCCAAACTACACTGGATAAATAAATTTCTGTAAATGACAATATCACCCTATTCACCAGCTGTGAAGTCTGGATCTAGATTTAGTCACCTAAACACACATTTGCAATGTCATTTTAGGCCCTGTGGGGCCTATACCTGATACCTAGGCAGGGCTCCAGGACCCCTAGTTTTTATTCTGTCTTTGATCTGCCAGAACTGTGATTACTAGGATACCCTAAGCTTTTTCAAATGGCTCAAGGAGATTTTTTTTTCCAAACAATAAACTGATCCTGGCATAATTGTCTATGTAAATCTACAGGTTTCTGAAAAACTAATTTTAAATCAAGTGAACCTGGTTTATATTCACAGAGCATGAATATCCCTTAGAAAAGATTAGAAAAATACTTAGAGAAGGTTTTAAAGAAAAGATCAGTATTGCATATTAGTATCAATCAAAAAAATGATCATTCTGTGTTTCAATAGAAGGATTTTTTTTAACTTCATGTTCTTGTCCAAACACACTGCATTGTGGGTTTGCAGTCCCAGATGCTCAATAGAGATTTTCCTCAACTTCTGTCTATTTTGTGGCATCAGAACTCATGTGTTTGTCAGCAGAATGTTCCAGAGCAGAAGGGAAACACAGGCTTTTCTTGCCTCTCAAGCAGCTCCCATAAACCACACTGCAGCTACCTATTATTCAGCAACTCTTGCCATCTATCACCAAGGACAGCTGTCTGCTCTGCTTCTATGGGGCTGGGAAACTGCTGTAGATTTTTGTTATTATCTTTGCCTGAAAAATATAACAATCAAGAACAAAATTATCCTTGGGTGACTATAAAATGGAAATTAAAATTATTATTACCTACTAACACATCTTTAAATTTTATGAAAGGAAGATTTTATTTATAAAGATAGTCTGAAATTAATTGTCTAACAACTGAAATATCTTCCAAATATCAGCTAAATATAATTTCATTCTGATAATTTTTGTTATTTTGGATTACTAAAGTGTGTTTATGACTTGCCTCAAAAATCCCAGTTAGACATTTTATTAGAAATTAGCTTCATAATATCTTTCAACTGCTCTGAAATTTACTTTTTTTGACATTTAAGCAATTTTTAAAAAGTTCCTCTTTGAAAATTTCATATTATTTTCTATGTTGAAAGGTTAAATACTGTGGATTTTGTTCCAGATCTTTCTTTTTTCATTCAAATCCAAAAGGAATAAGCTGTTTGCTTTTCTAACACTCTTTAAAGAGAGAGCAAGGACTAGCCTTCACCATGTATTTCAGGCAGCAAGACTCTTGGCCCAGCGCTGCTCCAGTAGTTCAGCATGCTTCTGGCTGTGTCCCCTAGGATAGCAGAACTGTGGATGAACCAGAAAACCTTCACCATGCATTAGGAAAATAAAAGCACTTGTATGTCTTTATCAACATCAAATAAGGGTGCATTTGCCATCACAGCCAAGATTTTAATGCCCTGAAGAGAGTGTTGTTCCTAAAAATAAATGTAACTTTATATCAACACAATTCAAGTTTCTCAACTTGAATGTTTAGCCCAGGGCTTGAAGAGGATAAAAGTCTCATGTGACCACATTGCTCTGTGTTTTGGAAATAAAATTTAAGTATGGTTTTAGGTATGTGCATTGTTGACCTTTCTCAAAATTCTGACTGTTAATTTCCTACTTCAATGTGTAAAGCAGAAAATACTTCAAGTTGTAGAATTTTTAAATCTCTCCTCTGATCTGTATTTAAAAAACAATTAAATTTCATGCCAGCTATATAAAATAATACATAATTCTTTAGAATTTTCATTAACTGAAAATCTCATAAAATGCCCTAACAAAGTTGCTGCTAGAGAGATGATGCACATGAGACCTATGGTTGATCCAAATGAGGTGCCAGACTGATGAGGAACCCCTTCTCAAAGGGAACAGTTGCTGGATTATGCAGTCAGAAGATCCTTTTATCCTCCTGGGAGTTTTATGAAGTAAAATTATAATAATTTATAATAATATTTAGTTCAGATAATATTCTTCACCTCTATTACAAAGAGTCATCTGAAGAATAAACATAGTCTCAAAATTTGGACAGTTTTTTTACTTTTGTCTATCACATAGATTATAAAAAAAGTTTTAAATAAAGGACTTTAACACTATATTTTAACACTTTAACTGCTGTATTTTAGAGTACAAAAACTGGGCAACAGGAATCCTACCCAAAGTGAGGGTCTGCTGCACTCTAAGCTATCTGTTCTCAAAATTTGAATTCTGCTTCACTCATCATATATAAGTGAAATTATATGTTCAAGTTCTGGATGTATCCCTATTCTCTGTTTGCTCTGAGACACCCTAAAGCCTTTTGGCACTAGTACATCTAAGTTTGTGACAGACTGACTAATAATTTGACTGTAAATTTTCACTGGCTCAGAAAACTGTCTCGTAGATCTTCTAAATATATGACTAATGATTAATTATGAGTAATTAGACACTTGCATGCACAACAGTCTCCTTAAAATCTTTGTTGTTGTTGTTGTTGTTGTTGTTGTTTTCAATTTAAACCAAAATGGTACAACCCATTATGCAGGAAACAAAGAAAATCTTTAGAAACAAGCATAAATTCATTGAAAAAGTAATCCTAATATGGCAGAATTTGTCAATCTGTAAAATCTCCTCCTACAAAATATCAAAGAACAACCTCAAACCTGTCCCAAATAAAAAAAAAATAAAATTACAAGTCTACTTGTAAGATTTTATTTTCCTCACCTAGTCTCATATTCAAGATTTTTTCATTAAACTTGAAAAATAGTAGTGATACCTGTTCAAAGTTGTAGCTAAGGTTTTTCTTTTATTAAGACTCCCAAATAAGGCATCCAAGTGTTGGAGAACAGTTACTGAGCTGGCATTAGGGGTAACAGTTACACTAATATAAAGTTTACTGGGTTAAGGATCTCATCTAAATCCTAAAAATTCTACATAGTCTAGGATGCTTTACAAAACCGAGGCCAGTATGACATGGATTTGATAAGTGCTACAAATATAAATGTTGTTCTTCTTTTATTGTATTAGCAAAGTTACATGAAAAAATGTGAAATTAATTGCATTTTTTAAATTGTGTACCAGTTCAGATGTATTTTTGCTGAAACAACCTGAATCCAGAATAGCTGAATCTATGATTTCTTCAAATCTCAAACTTTGTATCATTGAGCTTGCTCAGCACTTTGATGCAAGTCCTCTAGGGAAAACTCATGAGCTGCAGAGGATGCTATTAATGGCTTTGTGAGCTGTGATCTTCCCACTAAGAAAAACGTTGACAAGCTGCTAATTATTCTATGGAGATATGAAAAGGGTTCTCTTTCAAAGAATATGGCAGACTCTTGACCTTGGTTTGGACAGGTTATTAATCTTTTTGTTTTTATCAAATTCTGAGTGGTTGGTTGTGATGTTTTCTTGTTAAATTTTTACAGGGTTTCAGCGTAGAAACATTCTCCTAAATCATTACAGTACACACCTGCTATATAACTACATCAGAGAGGGACTATATGAATGGAACTGGATGTGCTCCTGTTATTCCCATTCAAAGATACTAGGCTCTTTCAAAACACAAATGAAAATGGAGTTGCCCCACTTTACTTTAAACACAGAAATAAATAAATTTTAAAGAAATAGGCAAGGATTCAAAACTCAGAAAATTTTTCCCCTTTAGCAACTCTTCTCAGAAAGTTTTTCCCCTTTAGCAACTTTGTATCTCAGATTTCACACAATATGTTTAATATTTGACATTGTTTGTATTTAAACTTGCTCCATAATCTTTGGGGTTTGTTTCTATTTTCAGAACATTTTTCTTTTACTCCTTATTTGCTATTCAGATTTTGTGCTGTATAATTGCTGATGTCTGCTTTATCCTTATGTCCAATTTCATCTGCTACTCTTTGTCCATATATTATATGATTATGCTGTGCTATGAAGTACTAACTCATGACTCATTGTTCAAGATGGGTTTGAAAGGAGCCCTGAGCAACCTGATGTCGTGGGTGGCCCCCCTGCCCTCAGCTGTGTGTGTTCAGCTAGATGATTCTTAAGTTCTTGTGCTGCTCAACCCTTAGGAAGAAGGGACCACCCAAGATTGATACAAGCCAAATAAGTCAGAGTCCACCAAAACTTTCAGTTTTATTTGAAAATTATATACTTGGCATGGAAATTGGTAATAATTAGTCTCCTGTCTCCTGGTATAAACACACAAACACACAACAGTAAACTTTGAGAACAGGATTTGGCGGGGGAGGGGTGGGAGGGGTGGAAAGAGAAGAGAGATTAGAGAGAGGGAGTGAATAAAGAGTAGAAAAAGAAGAAAGGAATTTCACCAGTCCTGGCTCCAACATCGATCCAACTGATGTGTTGTGATGTGGTGTCCATCACACAGGTGTGTTGGGGGCACGCACCTGGATTTTGTGGGGTTATCTATTTATAGACAAAATTTCTTCACCCTGGAGATAAGTATCTCACTTTCTATGCAAATTAGTTATCCTGCACATCCCATTCTTCTAGACCTTTTCGGAAAAGCCTCTCTTCTAGGCTTCTCCAAGTCTTTTTCAACCCAAAGATCCCTCCAATTTTCAAAGATTCTATGATTCCATGACATTATGCTATTATGGAAAAATTATTTTCTCCCTTGTGTAGACAAAGCACTTTTTGTAAAGATGCAAGACCTTTTCCCTCATAGTAATTTTAGAAGTATCAGGGTATCCTTCTCTTAGGTATGATATTATTATTTGATATTGAAGTCTTTCTATAAATCCACCAAAGTACTTACATATTATTCACCATGGAATGAATATCAGAGTAATAAATTCCAGTGGAAAAAAAACTGTTTGGGATGGAACTTAATGGCTATAGATAACAATTATAAAGAAGATATACTGATACACACCCACATACACACACATATTTTATATATATAATTATTTTTTAAATAAAATATGTGTGCATAAAGACAGAAATAAATATGAAAAATACTTGTCTCAGAGTCAAATGTTCCATGCTCTTCCTACTGCAGTGCAATGAAAATAAATCTTGATTAAGGGTTGTAGCTCACAGCCACAGGGCCACTCTGCAGACAAAGTGAAAAATGAGTACAAATCTACATGCCCAATCTAATGGTGAATTTATGAACTGCAGCATAACCACACCTATTCATAGGTCTAGAAAATCCTTGTGTTACTACTCAAAAAGAAACAGTTTGTTCACACAGAGTATTAAAAAGAGATGATATTTCAATACGTGTTGAAAAAGAAGCAACAATGAAACACATAAGCCTTTGGAGAATTTGCAACTCACTTCATGATGTGTGTAAGTCAATGTTTTACTTTAACAAGTGAAACAATCCTAAGAAATAAAAGCACCTGAGACACCACTTGTAACTTTGATGTCATTTATTTTAGATAGTTTGTCAAATCCTCAGCAAAATAATTTCTTTGTAGAAATGCAAAAAGTACATTGGCCCCAGGTACAAGAGAGAGAGACAAAAAATAAAAATAAAATAATTCAAGCATATATAAATTAAGAGCTGTGTTTATGTTTCTGGGGGTATAAAGCTCTGTCAGTGACACACCTTATAATATTATTTCTGTTTGTCATTCAGGGTAAAATAAATCTGTTTCTTTTTTCCTTACATCATTCATATTTTTTGACAGGTAGCATTGCAAACAAGTCTGTCAGTAACAGGGTGGTATATGTGTCTTGTGACTTCACTGAAACCCTAAATAATATGGTGTTTGCAAGTAAAAAAGATAATTGCATTTGGATATGCATTAGTATTTGGATATGACATTAAATATAGGTCAGGGATTTGGACAGCTAGGAACAGCATGAAAAGAATAATTTGTTTTACACTCATAAGCAAGCTTTCTAAGTACTGTGGCTGGAGTAAATTAAAATCTTGTTGCTTAATTAAAGTAACAAAACACTGTATTTTGGGGGCTGTTTGTTTGTTTGCTGTCACCAGATCTCAAGATAAAAAAAAAAACAGCCCTGAAATTTCTGAAGTATCTTGGTAGAAAGGGTGTCGTGAGCATAGGAATCAGGACTGTGGGCATTGCTGCACACTGCACAAGCACACTTACAAACTTTACTATGTGTACACTGAGAAATAACAGAGACAGAATGCAGGTCACATAGATGTTGACCTGATTTGATATGGTTTTAATATATATTTATGTACATATATAAGGACTAGAACAAATATTTCTGTAATTATGTCCTTATGTTATTCCTTTAAGTAGATTCGCGGACTTGCAGTAATTTAGGAAATAACTGATGCCATCAAAATATCAAGAAATAGCTAGTATAAATAATTTTCATAGCATGCTGTTATGAAATTATGTTTATATGTAATCTTACATATGACCATGTCTACTATGCTAGTAGATTTAAGCCTGTAGTTTCAAATTAAGTATTTATGCAACAATGGCAATGCTCTTTGTGGTTTGGGTTTTGGTGGATTTTTTTTTGGTTTATTTTCCGTTCAGTACCTTTTCAGTTTATAGCAAACTGTCAGCATCTGCAGTAAAGGAAATGAATGTCATCTGGAGAAACTGAAAAATTGTAGGAATGAGAGTATTCCTGTAGGGGAAACATGCATTCTGCAAAAAATACTGATACAAGAGACTCTAACTAAAATAATTTAGAGAGAGACCTGCTATGCAGAAAAAAATGCTACTATCTAGTTTAATTATCTAGGAATTTTGTCTTCTAGCATGTTCCTTGCATTGTTTTTGTTCAGTAGTCCAGCTTTAAAGAAAGAAATATGTAATTTTGTAAATACACCTTTTGAAAAACCTTCTCCTCTTCCTCAGACAATATTCAGACTGGTTGAATTTATTGTGTTCATATTATACTGCATTTCTTTAAAAATATAGTATCTAGAGAAATCTTTTCAAAATTTTTTGTGCTACTTGCATAAAATATGGGCTCCTAAACAACACTGTAATAAAGTTCATACTTTGTTGCTCTTTGTCATGTATGCGCCATCTTATTTTTCAAATATCTATAACACTCCATAACACTCTGTAACACTATTTTCTCAAGACCCTTTTCATTTCTGTTGTTTCTTGACAATGTTTCCATGTTTTCTGAGAAAGCCTGAATACTAATGTAAGTAGCAAACAAGTTTTATAAGGGAAAGAGAAAGTTTGTGGCTACCAACGAAGTCCCATACACATTATTCCTAGGCAGGATTTAAAACTCCAGAAATCATACAGTTTGATCACTCAACAATATTCATAGATGCAGTTACAGCTTTAAACATTATTTCTTTTAAATATGGTGTGGAAGGTATCTGAGAAATAAGATTCCATAAGATTAAGAAACTCTGGTTTATTAAACAAAATACTCTAAGTGGTGTTATTGAAAATAATACTTGCAATGGCAGCTGCATTAACAATCTTAGGATTTTTTGTGTTCCTAAAGATTTTTTGTATCTGTCATTAAGCTATTTTGAATCAATAACTAGAAACAGAAATATTCTGTGATCTCAGAGTCATCCTTGCTATGATGTAAATTGCCAGTGATTCATTATACAGCTGGAGTTCTCCTTCAAGGAGGAACTATTCATATCCAGAACTCTAAGTACTAGGAAAGTATTAGAGATATTTTAAAATTATAAAATGCAAATTATATTGATTTGTAAAAAAAAAAAAAAAAACAATCAAAAAACCAAAACACCCCAATACTCAAATCCCAACCCCTACAAACCATCATTAGTCAAAGACCAGAAATTAATTGGTTAAGTAATTTGGGAAGTTCTGAAATTTCACATCTCAGTGCTTGTTGATCCCTTTTTTGTGGTTATGTGCTAAAACAGGCAGCCTTAGATTTTTTAGATTCAGTGCATGCCTTCCACTTTGATTGCCACTTTGAAACAAATGCAAACTCTCTGTAACTTGATAACTAGCTTTCAGAATCTTGAGTCAGAATAGCCAATCATTAATGAATGTTGGAGGTTTTCAGAATTTTCAAACATTTACTTCATCTGATAAATGTAGATTAATTGAAAAATTTAATTTGTAAGGAAGAAGTAAAAAAATACGCAGCCATATGACCCTTCAGATGTAATTATAGATCTCAGGTTTTCTCACAGGTCTCTCCACTAAAGTGTCATTTAAAATCATTCAACCGGGGACCAATTGTGAAAATCCAATCAGGATGTATGGACTAAATTCACCAATACTCACTCTCTACTTCACAAAATCATGTGAGAATGTAACAAACCTGTCTTGAGAACTGCAACATATTTAAATACCGTCCTAATTAGCTATACACTCTCCTGTATAACTTTAAAGTATCATTCTTATTTATATCACAAGGAATGTAATCTTGCTGGAGACCATGTTCCTTATTATGATCAAAATTTCTTATATTTGCATGTCTAAGTTTCCAGTATTGTAATTATCTGCTCTAGGCCAAAATAAATATTTATTTCAAATTAGTGTTTAAAAGAAATTCTATAAAAACTCACTTATGAGATCCTTACAAAGTTAAGTATAGTTGTGTTCTTCTTAAGTAATATTTAGTGAGAATCGCCTTTATTTGACCAGTGTTCCTGAATATCACTGGGATTGCAACAGTACATACCACGTCACTTCTACAGCTCCTTCTTCCTCACACTTTTCTTCAGTGCCAGCATTTAGTTCCTCTCAATGGATTTAGATCTTTGTGAACTCCTCCAGTGTGAGTGCTTTCTTTGGGGAAGAATACGTTATCGCCAGCTGGGGGTTTATATACAAATCACAAACGGGACGGGACTGCTGTGGAACGTGCCTTGAGCTGTTTTATTTTTCAGCATCAGTCTCATTACATGGTTATGACAATGGGAAGATGCCAGCAGCTCACATTCCAAGCAGCAGACCAAGAATTTAATGTTACAACTTACTTTATAAGCTTTTTGACCAATCACACAAAGCAAAAGCATACTGACAGTGGTTCCATCCAACCACTATAAGCACACGTACCTTTGGTTAAAACAATGCTTGCTTATTTCAAATAAAATACCTGCATGTATGCCTTAAAACACAATGCACAGAGCTCCATTATTAAGCTTCAAACTTCCTAATATCTTGCTAGATAAACTTTTCTACAGCTTAGGGAGTTGTCCTAGTCAAGCGTTAATACACAAACCATTGTTCTATTTGCCCTTGTTTTTCTACTTTTTAAATAATTTTTCTGCTGACCTATCTCATGGCCACTGCTTAGCTCTAATCACAGTTCTGTTGTCTCTGAGGCCTGCCTTTTGCAGCTTTCCCAAAACTATCTGATTTTATGGATTCCCACATACTTCAGGGACAAACTAGTCCAGTGTGTGTTCCTCTATGGGCCGTATTTACTGCCAGAAAACCCACTCCTGCATGTGGTGCTTTCTATAGGTTGCAGCTTTTGCCAGGACACTGCTCCAATGTGGGCTTTCTATGAGCTGCAGCTTTTTTTCAGGGCATGGCTACTCACTCTGCTGTGGTGTCTTGCAGGGGCTACAGGGTGAAAATTCCATGTGTCATGATCCTCCATGGGTGGCAGGGAGATTGATTCGCTGTGTTCTTCTCCATGGGCTGTAGGGATGAGCCTACACCTCTGTTCAGGTAAGTGGGAAAAGAAACTTTCTCCTTCTTCTCTGATCTCAGTGTCTGCAGGAATGTTTCCCTGACATTTTCTCACTCATCTCTCCCAGCTGCTGCATACTGGTTTTCACAATTTCAGAAATATGCTATCACCAGTCCCACTGATGGTTTCAGCTTTGGGCAGCAGTGAGGATTGGTTGGAACTTGTTTTGTCCGACATGGAGGCAGTCCTTGATCTCCTCTCACAGAGACCACCCCTACATAGGCCCCTTGTTAATAAACCAAATACAATATTTTTAAGGGTTATGAAAATAAATTAAAGGTCCTAACCAGTAGCATTAGGATTTTTGCTAAGTAGAGGCTTAAAAATAGGTTTCTTTAAATTTTTACAATTTACTCTTTCTTTCCATAAGACTATATGTCTTTGGAAAGAAAGAGTAATTAGTTACTAGCAAATAAGCTGTTCTGTGACACACCATAACAGCCACTTAAAGTTTGGTTGCTAATATCATAATTTCAGATTAATTGCATATTGCAGGAACACAGTATATCCTAACTCCTTTGTGGTCTTTCACAAATGGTAGTCTTTGCATTAACTAGCTATTTTGTCATATAGCTAATTATGACCCTAAAACATAAAACAGGATGAATTTTTGTTGGTAGAAAAATAAAAGAAAATTCATATGTACTTAGTAAAGTGTTTTGTAACTCACAATAGATTTTAATGCATTATAATTTTCCAGTCATGCATCATTTTGCCTCTAAAACAAGATTGAAAATAAATTAATTTGGCAGCTTAATACAGATTATATTCAAGAAAGAGAAAATAGTGCTATCATGCATGTAAAAATCTGTGTTTGAATAAATACCCCAAGACAGAGAAACATGGTACTGACAGTTAAATGTATACAGAAAGCGAAGTTAGTCATCATAAATAATAACCAAAATAATTAATATAAAATTATTGTTTTGATAACAAGAGATATTTCTAAGTATTATTTCAGTTGGTGCGACAAAGCTTGCTTCAAGATTACGATTGTTGAAACAATATATTTTAAAATATAGCTTGTAATTAATGGCATCAGGGTTCATAAATTAAAAGGTTGGAGAAAAGAACAAAAAAAGAAGAAAATTTTGAAAACAGAATAGATCAGTCTGTTCTATTTGCTGCATAGTCTGCTTATTACGTGTCAAGCTTATTACTTTGCAATTACCTGAATAGATACCTGTGCCCTTCCATAGGGTTTTCCATTAATTTTTTCTCTTAGTGCTTCCATTATAGAGAGAGGGAGATGAGGGTCCCAGTTTTCCCCTGAGGCACATTTGCAGACGGTGAGGGTCTCTCCCAGCAAGGGTTTGTGCTGAAATGTCACAGTCCAGTGGTTGCTCCCACGAGCAGCAGCCCACCAATAGTAAGGAGAAACAGCAGGGAACGTTCAGCAGTAGTAGCAAATCCTCTGGCCAGGAGAAAGTCCAGCACCAAAACCCACAACCCTGTGCCCTCCAAGATGGGCAAAGACTGAACCACTCTTAGCTAAGAAACTGCCAAAAACCACAGCACTCCCCCTGCTCCCCCAGAACCATTCCAACAGTTCACCAAGGCATTGGCTACATCGTCTGACTCTTAATCAAGGCCTCTCTGCCATTTCCATGACAGCAAATGGGAATAAAATTCCCTTAAGAAACCTAACCCCACCACCAAGTACTCTACATGGAGTGTCTCCTCTCTACAGACCCTGAGATGGTGATTCTTCTGACACGAACAAGCAGGGACCTTTTAAAAAGAAATAGAGAGGAGCCAGGAAAATATACAAAGATAGAGGAGCCAGAAACCTGGAACTCATACCCTTGTTTTCAAGAGCATGTAGCTGCTTCATTAAAATGTATTTCTTTTCGAAAAAAAAGGGAAATTTGTAATAATTTATGCATGTTCAGTGACTATTTTTCGTCTGTTTTTGTAAAAATCTATCTAGGAACCATTTCTTTCCTATGAGAAAAAATGCAATTTATTCTTCTCTGAGGCCAAAAATTCAAATCAGGAAGAAAAACTGAGCATTATTAACAACAACAACAAAAAAAGTGGGGGTGGGGAGGGGAATAAAAAAAAAAATACATTGATGCATATGCCCTCATAATACAATACATATACATACCCTCTCATACATGCATTTAAATTTCTAAGATAACTTATTTTCTTCAATATAGAGTCAGGGCTGAGAACAAATTACTTTTTTTTATCCTTTTTCCAGTTTATTTTAATATACCTTAATAATACTGGAGAGGAACACCTGGTGCAACATAGGCCGAGATTAAAGAAATTAATCTATAAGTGAGTGAATACTATAGGTACAATTGATCTTACCATCTTTATTCTGCAGAAAAATAGATTGTTTCAAATCTTAATGCTTGTTACTGGAGAGTTAACAAGTACAGTTCATTCCAGGTTTGGAGAATTATTCATTTCCTCCATGGAAATTTCTGATTCATAGGCAATTAGTATAAATTTAGAAAAAACTATTTATTTAGAATAAATAGTTTTATGCTCATAACTATGTATATGAAAAAGAAAGCATGCCCTATATATTAAGTGAATAATTTATTGTTAGCATAATTGATATCTAAAAGCCTAATCCAAGAATCATAATTAGTCTAGTTGTAATTATTTCAGATATTGAAATAATTATGAATTATGAATTTTTAGCAGCAAACCAACAGAATGGAAGTGGATAAACATACATTTTTGCCTTTTATCTCTCTTCCTGATGCTCTGTAAGTCTATGCAGGGTATAATTTCTCAAGCCCTCTACCATTTTAAAATGCTTGCATTTGTACAACATTGCTAGAATTGTAAAACCATGATGGTTCACACAAAGTTAAACAAAATTAAAGCAAAGTAGTCATAAAAATAGAAAAATCACTGTTACAACTAACCCTCAGTCTTGAGATCTTGTAAACTCATTACGAATATAATCTCCTGCTACTGGAAAAACACCACCACATGACAGTGCTATTGAATAGCAGTGGGTGTAACAAAAGAGGTCGCTGTTAATGACTTGTACCCTGAGCTCTAAACCTGAAGAAACCTAGATAATTATTGTACTTCCACATCCTCTCATGATCCTTGACCAAAACCTAACTAACATTTTCAAAGCTTGTTCTTGACATGTGCTTAAGACCCATGCTTCTGTTTCAGCTTTTGGAGTCCTTAGACACCAACATAAGCTCAGACACTAAGTCTGAGCTGCAGTGGGGCAGCAGCTGGAGCAGACCAGCAGCCCACTGCTAGTGTCTGAGATGGTGAGCAGCTAGAGCAGTTCCCAATAATGCCTGATGCAAAAGGGAGCCTTTAATACAGCAACATTACCACTTTAATGTAGTAAATTGCACGTGCTGCAAAATTTATTTCTCCATGGTTTCAAAATACCAGGACTGTCTGGCTCAGGTCACAGCTTACTGAGGAACATGTAGCTCTGTGTTGCATCTAACCTGTGCATCTTCCTGCCTACAGCTTTATGTCACAATATTTCCCTTCTGTCCACACAGATACTGTGTTCCCAGTGATGTTCACCAGGCTGAATAAGAGTTATGGAGAAAAAGAAGTTCACTGAGCTGAAAATTTATGTTGCTTTTTTTCTAATTTCTTTTTGGTTTATTAGTTTTCAGTTCCCTTTATTACTTGGTCAAGAATAACATATGGTTTCATGAGTGCTAATCCTACTGCAGGACCAGAAGGTGAAATATACTTTCACTAGACATAGATGATATACATTGAATTTGGACTTCAATTCTTTGATACCAAGGGCAGTGTGATACTTAACAACAAGTGTAAGTTGATTACAGTAAAATAAACAGGATCAATTTCCTTGTACCCATGTACATTGCATTTAATGATATGTGTGGCTTCTGGAAAATAAGAGTTGAAAGCCTTTTACTTGGCAATGTGCTCAGTTGGTACCGCTGACTTGACAGTGAGCTGTTAATTTTGTCAACAAAGCAGATACTTCAGTGTTAAATGTTGCCTTAATCCAAATGGTCTCGATGTCTGCACCTCCATAATGAAATTACTTAATACAACTGATGCTTGCCAAGAGCTCAGTCTGAATAACATAAATCTTGTCAAAGAGCTGAAGGAGGCCATCATGAAATTCAGGCAATTTTTTCCCTTCTTCAATCATAGAAGATAATATTGCTTGTTGTAGAGAAACATAGTGCCTAACTGGTGTTCCATTTATGCTTTTAAATGCAACCAGACTTGTTCTTCTAAACAGTAAGAACAGAATCTTTAAACAAATCTTCTGATGACATTTTGCTGCCATTATCTGTCTTTTACTTTAAAGACCAAAGTGAGATATATTACAAAAATGCTAAAGTATAACATCGCATTTCCATTCACAAACAAATTAAGCACTTCTCACCAATCCCAAAGTGATTGATTATTTTTTTCCCCGTCTCCTTCAGTTTTTCTTCAATAAAATTGTGAAAATGACAAAAATTGCTAGAGCAGTTTCCTTCAAACTGTAGTATCTTCTCTCTCAGCTTACATTCTGAACTGAATTCAGCCCAGAAGAATTTGGTGAGGGTGCCTACCAGATCAAACCCTCTACATCAAGTACGATATGTGTCTAGCTGTATGTCAAAATTTTCACAAAAACATCCAACTCTACTTGTCTCAGTGCAGCTATATTATCAAATCTAGAAACCTTGATTCTCCACAGAGAGCAATAGATGCGTCAAGGATTTGTTTCATGTAGCCAAATTCAAGTATTTAAGGTGAAATGAATCATGTTTGAAGAACACTTGGTTTGTTTACTGACTGTTGGGAGAAAAGGGTTAAATGCAGAAGAAGAGGAAAGAATAGCTTTACTTAAAGTGACCTTGCAGCTGGGAATGCTAAAACTGTCAGTGTGGGAAAACTACACTAATGTTGTTCATCCTCTACCGGTTTTGAAAAGTAAAAATATCCTGTGGAGAGGTAGTGCTCTCTCACGTAGATGTGTGAATCCTTTCGTCATTGTGAGGCCCAACCTTTGCTGCAGTCCACATGAACTGAGCAAAACAGAACCTGTGTCCCTGTGAGCCTCTGCTGGCATTGTTAGCAAGGTGATGAAATAAATCTACTCTCTGCATTTTGGCTGTGCTTTGATGGGTGCCCTTGGCTACCCATATGTGTCAATTCACACACCAACTGCTAAAGGGTATCAAGAGTGATGGGGTGATATAGATGCCAGCACGGACACAGCTGAATTCCAGTGCTAGATGTCCAGATCACGCCACCTGCTCCTGGAGGAATCTCTTCACCCCGGAGACCCTGGCCATAATATATTTAGACATTGGTTGGGCTAAGGTCCATCCTGCCATTGAGTTGTAAAGAGGACAAAGGCATAAACCAACTGACTCCTAAAGTGAGCTTAAAACTGTGATTTAGATAGAAACTGTCTTTGGAAGTTACAAAAAATTTAAAAAGTTATGCACCCTTTTTTTTTCTCTCTCTGATAATGTTCAAAGATTTGCATTCTCACTGAAGTTTTTGAACTTTTTTGGGTTTTGTTTGATAAAATTGATTTTCTATAGTTTCCCATGGGTTCAACTAGAGCAAGATATTGTTCAGCACCTACCTGATTTTTAGAGACAAAAAAAGTCTTGGCTAAATTTTACCTGTCATAAATCGACAAATTCAAATGCACACTGACATGAATTATACTATTTGGTAAATATAAGAGCCTTCGAGTGTTTGAGCTTTTGAGAAACAGATTTCTACTGTGGTAAATTCATTGAGAGTTATTAACAATGTCTAAAATATACTCAGTTCCAGGAAATCTATGCTGCATTTTTTATTCAAATATGAGATATTTTTTACTGTAAAGCATTAATCCGATGTTCTAAATGCGCATTCTAAGGAGAAAGTACACGTATATTGGTAGAAAAGTGGCAGTCTAATCATAATCACTAAAGCTATAAATACACTGGAATTAGAGTATTTCAATGTTATAAGGAACCATTCAAAATTTGTATTAGAAAATTTCACATTTGTTCTCTGAAACTAACTCCTGTAAAATAGCAGAGCATAAGATTCTGAACCCTCTTTTTCCTGGCCTATAATGTTTCCAAATATAGAGACATAGAAATTAGCAAGGAAGATCCAAATTCTGTTCTGTTCTTTGGAAAATATTGACTAGCGTAATACTGCTCTATCTCACAGTTCCTTATTAGTTCAGTTCTTTCACTAATTCTGATGTACCTGACCTGCAACAACACATTTCTCAGTTCCTGTAGTACGGATCAATCTGTTTGTACACTCTGAATTCACTGTTCAAGCACTTAAAGCACTTCAAGCTTTCTTAGATGCCCATCCTGCCCTTCTGCTCCTCAGCCTCCTCAGCTTATAGGCTTGAGAATTGCTGACTCTGAACCCAGCAGATTACTGACACAGCATCAGATGAAAGGCTGGAAATGCAGTCCTTACAGTTTTCTTTTTAACATACTTTGGGAGTGTTTGGTTCCATGTTATGGAATGGCTTTGCCAAGTCTTTAATTTTCCTGTTTGCAAAGAGAAATCTGATCTAAAAATGTATGTAAAGAGTATATTTTGGCTCAGCTGGCCATCTAAAGGTTAAATGGCTGGTCAGAGCTCAAAATGTAGCCTCCCTATATAGTTACTCAAGAGAAAGAGGCAACTCCCAAAAGGCAATCCATCTCATCTTGGTTGTGTGTCTGAGATAAGGGCATGAATTTTCTCTGGCAGAATCTATTTCTCTATTGACTAAATGGGGAGGGAGAAGAGGCTGAGACAAATAGTTTGACTAGATGCCCATTTTTCAGGCAGCTAGAGTTAGGTGAGATGCATTTCATCCAGGAATGCCTCTCTCTGTCATGTCAATCAACCAGTGTTCTCTATAAGTAAGGTATGCAAAAATTAAAAAAAATCCCTTTAGTAATGAAGAAATGCAAAATATGCCAGTTTCACACCACATTAACACCCACACAGGCATTTACAGCCATTAAGAAAGAAATTCCCATCCTCCAGGCCCTTAAAACATGTCTCTGGTACAACTCCTTTGCCCATAACTACAAACACCTCTTCATATATAACACAGAAGGAGTTTCATATCAACTCCTTTTGTCTCTTCAGCTCATGACTGACCTGCACTATTAACAAAAAAAACCAAAACCCATTAATCTCTTGAATAAAATATTAGCAGTCTAAGTACAGATTTTTAATTACAACATGGAAAGAAGGAGTAGAAAAAGAACAGAAAATAAGAGCTGGATGGGAAACGTCAAATAAATGCTTATCAGTGAGAAACAAATAATTTTTAAATATTATGCAAGTTCTCTTACAGCTTTAATATAATAGCAAATATAGCTTGAGCGATTTTTTTTTTGTGAAATGTGTTGTCAAAAAATATTTATAGGTAAAAAGAGTGTGAGTAGTGTCAAAAAAATGCAATATCTGAATTTGGGTTTATATGACATATGAGGGGATGCTGAGATACTACTGACATTTTAAGACTTGGGGATTTATTCTAGTGAGAGCTGAAGCGATCAATTCCAGCTGCCACAGCAAATAAAAACCGATCATATATCCAAAGCATTCCCATTCTTATTTATTCACCTAGTGTGATTTGAAAGGATGCTTCACTAAATTCAAAAGATCTTTGTCAGTGAGGATAACTTACTCAAATTTTGTACAAGTTACTCTTAATTCTCTATCCTGACACGACATAGAGAAGTTGTGGACCTACAAGTATTTTGCAGATGATGGAATGGACCCTGGGAGATCTCTAGGCTACTCCTCTGCCAACAAAAGGGCCACCTCTGGGGTCAGGTGAGGCTGTTCAGGTCTTGGTCCACTTGAGGAATAAAATCCTCTGAAGGATGGATGCCTCTCCAAACAACTCAATCCACTGCTGACTGTCCTCAGCAGAAGAGAACTTCTGTTGAGGTCTTCTTTTTTACATCATAATATCCCATTAAATAAGGATAAGAATTTGAGAAAAGTTTAAACTGAAGGAATTTTAAGTAGTTAATTTGGTCCTTAACAATTTCAGTTAAACTTACTAGAGATAAATCTGGGAAAAGAACAGAACCAGTACCAGGATTTAGGTTATTTGGGTTCAAGTTACAGAGGAAAACAAAAATCTGAAATAAAGGAAATGAAAAACAAACTGTCTTCTATAGATACTGTTTGTTGCTCTGACACAACTATAATTGCGCCCTTTTGGTTTGAAACAGCAACACAAATGGCATGTTAATATTTCTAGCTTCTTTTGGAAGTTGGTATCAGATAAGTTTCCAGTTGGTATCCAGTCCTGTTGCCTTAACGAGTATCCCAGAATAATTATTATTGGGGAATAAAAAAGAAAATGTTGCTACCGTGAGTTTCAATGTAAACATTGACTTCAATTTTAAAAACTAATGAAGTGTTGAAACTTTTTGGAATATTACTTAGAGAGGTTTATCCTTAAAATATCTTCATTTATTAATGAAGGTTTTCTATTTTTTCATAGAAATTCAAGCAGCTATTTTACCTACAGAAATATGGATTATTTTCTCAAATATTTATTTATATGCAGATTAGATACCATCTTTTGTGTTTATCTTTAAACACTGAGTTGAGATATTAATTTTTCTCAATTAGCATAATTTTCCTTACAAGATTAGTCAGAAAAAAATATATTATCAGTGGTTTTTCTTCATTGTCATACAGTGTGTATGCCATTGTACTTATATTAAAAGCATATTTTAATTATCAGCCTCTTTCTTCAGAGGCAAGAAAAATGTAGAAAACTATATCTTTCTCTTTTTTTTCTCTGCAAGCCAAGGAATATTTTCTTGATTGGACTTCTCTTTATATGATTTCATATAGACACCATGAGTCATTCTGAGTAGGCTTCTATCCTGCAGCACTTAATTAAGAGGCATCTTGAGACCCCAGAAATCAAGGAAAACTCTTGCAATCTGGTTCTTTAATATTATTTGTACCACATGGAATAGCATTTATTTCTTCAAGAAATTTAATAAATATTTTCACTCTATATTATAAATAACACATTTCTGACTTTGGTTGCTTTTTTCTTCATACTCCCTACTGAAGGCAGCTTAATAAAGTCCTATAATTCATATTTTGAGAGATTTTATATTCCCAGTCTTCTTACAGATTACCTAATTGTTGTCATCAATATTTTCTCTCTGTTTCTGTGAACATTGTATAAAAATCCAATATGATTTCACAGCAAGTGAAAATTGAAACAGAATAACCTGGAAAATGTCTTTAACATTTCTATATGTTTTTACTGAATTGATTCTAGAATAATATTTATGAGAAACAGATAAATATGATATTATATAATCTAATTCTCTGTAAAAAAAAAAAAAAAACTCCTTTTAACGAGCTTGTCAATCTCCTGACAAGCTCCTGATTAAGTTTGTTTAAATTTTTGTCATCATCAAGGGATGAATAAGAAAAATTCATAAATATCGTGCCATTTTAGCAGTACAAATCTGTCAACAAGTATAAATATATTATAATTTTAAAGTATATTAAAGTAATAAAAATTTTAGTAATGATAATTGAATTAAGCTCACAATAATGACAAATGTCAAATTCTAGAAATGATGTCCTTATTTGTTTTGTTCTCAAGGGAGAATGTGAAGATATTTTCTTCTTCAGCATATTTTAACAATTATTACTCCACTGACTTATTTTTCTATTACATAATGTCTATCCTACCAGAACTAACTGCTTATGATATGAGGAATAGATGAAGGCAAATAACCTCAGGATGACCTTCACACAGAATTTCCTTGAAGTTGAAGACAAATCATTCTAAAACATATAAATTATTTTCCATATGAGAGAGACTATCGAAAATAAGTGATCATTCTTATCTTGATTACTTTCTAGTGACTTACTTTCTATAACATTGTGACTTTTCTATAAAAATATCTCTGCAAAAACAGTCATTAATTTTTCAAAAAACTCATTAAAATCATCAGTGTTCCCTCAAAATTTTCTAGGATTTCTTTTTGAAATTAAAAGGGGTAAAGTGATATATTCTTCCACTAATACTGCAACAATCCTTGCATAACTTCATACTGGTAATATTTAAAATTGATCTAATTGCTTTATTAGTTGAGATCTTTTAAACTATATTTTCTCATACGTAAAAAAAAAAAGAATTTAAAAAACTAGATTAATTGCAAAAGATAGCAATCTAATAAAATTCTCAATTAACATTACCAATATGCATCACTGGATTTATTAAAATTGCACCATGACAGTAGAAATTTAGTGAGACAAGACATAGATAATGGTATTTTAAAAACCTTCAACTTTCTTATTAAGGCTAAATGAAAAAAGAGAAATAATACATATTTACTTTTATATTAAGCCTGCTAAAACTTGTACATGTTTCTATATTAGAGGCAATATAGAGGCAATATAGCATTCTTTTCAATATCACCACTGTTAACAAAACATTAAACAGATGTATAGGCTTTGGCAGGGTGAAAGTTTAAAACGTGGCTTCCTTGAGATAGTGAGTCCCAGTTTTTCCTTCTGAAATGCTGTAAAAAAAGGCTTAAAGGTTTGTAAATATTAGGAGTACACATTCTTTTTCTTTCTTTTTTTTTCTTTTTTTTTTCTTTTTAATTTTTTTTATAAACTGGATCAGGTTTAGCAACAAAATGAAGAAAGAAGTTAACAACCTTGGGAAATTTGATGAGCAGAAGGCAAAGAGAAAGCTGATTAAGTAAAGACCATAACAGGTGCAATACTCTCACAGGCACAATAACATAACTCTTGGATCTTATACTACTTGTGCAGTAGCCATCTGACTATGAGTAAATTTCCTTTTCCTGTAATAACTCCTTCCAATCTGCAGAAAGCAATTATTAATGATTCTGGAGATAAGTGTTTCTGTTGGGAGAAGTTCTGTGCATGTTAAGGAGAAATCTGATGGGAAGTGCTGTTGAAGGAGTTATTTAACTTGAAAGAAAAGCAGCCTTGGGTTCCCTTTACAGCCAAAGGAAGGATGTACTTATTTTTCATTATTTGCCTTAAAGAGCCCAGGATACCTTCTCTCCTGATAAAAGTTTTTCATGCAGCATTTAACACTGTGTAGAATATGTGCAACAGAAAGAAGAGAAAAAGGAGATTTTCATAACATTGTTGAAGGAAAACAAGTCTGAAGGACACAATGAACACAGCTGCTTCCTAATCTGCAGCAGATTATGATTTTTAAACTTTTTTGTCTATTCAAATAACTTGGTCTAGCGTATGTTTGACTGAATGGGAGCCAATGTGCATACTATAAAGGGACAATGTTGTAAGAAAATCTCCCTTAATTTGGTGTTGTATTAATTGATGCCTGGGTGATTGACTTTATCTTCCCTCTTTGATCAGCTCGTAATGCCCATGAGTACTGCTCAACTTTGTCCATGGCTGTCATTCTGAGAGGATTTTGGCCTTTAGAAGCTATTGAAAGTGCAAACAGAACCATGTCATTGCTCAATGGTCTGTTTTAGAAAGAGACTCTACAGAACATGAGATAATTTGGGCAGAAAGAAGATGGGTGGCTCTCAAAAGGTTTCCTTCTCTTCGTCCCAGCTACTTTCTATTAAATGTAAATTTAGAAAATGCTTTTACTATCATTTAATAGGTACAGTCTACCTATAAAGAGTCAATTAGCTCTCACAATCTCTATTAGATCAATGTTACACCTAGGTGTTAGGATGACTCTTAAAAGACCTCCAGCAAATAACGGGTGAAAATCACTACAAATCAATGTCTAAGTATGCTCGGAAAGTCCTATTTGTGAACTATTTCCCTACGATTCTTTAAAATGGTAAAGCATATGATTTCCTTCCAAATCTTGTACTCCTAATGTTTAAATAAAATAATAAAACATATATAATAATTATTTAAAATTAATCAAAAATTAATTGCCTTAAACAAAGGCATGTATACACAAAAAGATCTAAGTACATAGAGCATAAGTTACTCTTTAGCTTTCATAAGAAAGCAAGAAAATATTTGACATTATAACTGAACTTCATCCTCTAGTCTCAAAATCCAAGATAATAGTAAAAACATTTCCATTTTATACACCTCTAATTTAAGGACAGATGCATCCTGGCAGGCATTACCACACCATATTGAAAAAAATATAGGAAAAAGTTCTTCTAGGACAGTTTGCAAAACAGTCACCAGAAGAGTGGTAGCAGTGATGTGTCCTTGGCTTCCCCCGGGCAACACACAGTTTCTGATCTGGTTAGTCCCCGGCACTTCTGTGTTAGTCCCTGACACTTTTCTCCTGCAGCTGCCCTCAGTAGCCCAGTTCTTCAAGTTTTTGGCACAGAGACCAGTAGAAAGTTGTAGCAATAATTTGCTGTGCCCTGACACCCACAACAGCAATATCTGCCTAAACGTGGCCCAAGAGACATGGATTTCTGAGTTTCTATATTTGATAAATATGGGCTGCCTATATGAAATAGGATGTTTGGGCAACTGGAGGCAATATAATTCTGCAGTGATATTAAAACCAAAACCAGACATCATTATCTATGCCTCAGAAACTAATTCACATCCTTTGTGTGCTTGCACAGGATAACAGTATGTCCTACTCCTGAATAGTTGCAAAGCTCCGAGTCTCATCATGGCAGAAGTTCCACAAGGAGAAAAATGTGTAATTTTTAAAATTTATGTTAGCCAAATGAAGAATAAAGGGATTGGTCTCATCTCAATAACCCCTATCTATTGCCTTCAATACTGCCAAGGCTTTCTTTTTTACAGGGTCTCTTTATTCTCATTTTAATTATTTTAAAAGCATGGTGGATATGTGGGGAATTTGTATGTATTTCAGTAGTGAAGCTGCTTTTGTGCACCACAGACTTAAACATTTATGGATCAGTATTAAGGCCCAACCTAGCAATTAGGTTTTATAATTTGAAAGCAAAAACCATAGGTTTCTTCTCTTATGGTAGCAATTAGGGAGGCATCTGTCAGTTTTTTCACAAATACTCTTCTAGCATAAGTTTAAAGATGGGAAGTCTAAATCTGCCTTAAAAAAATAACCTGTCAAATTTGAAACCATTAATTCCTTCCTCCTAATTTTCCATGGACTTTTTTTTTTTTTATTAAAAGCATTTTAATAAGTGGAGTTTTTTAAATTGAATTTCCTTTACCAGAAAGTTTTTTTATCATTACACTAAAAATTGTCCTGGTAGAAATGTTTGGTTTTTTTTTTTTTTTGTGAATGTCACTATTGGAAAATGTTTTAATTTACCTACATAAAGAACAGATAAAAAATAATCTTAATTATCATAAAAAATGTTGTCTTTTGGTACTAAGACATCTGTATTTTTTTCCCAAATTATTTAAAGATCTTAGTAAAAAAAAAAGTCCTTGAAACATCATGGGGGTTTTCCTGCAAGTTGGGGAATAAAGCCTTTACGTGATAAAATCATGTTGCTAGATAAGCCAATTTTTGTGTTTCATTTATTGTCAACAGATTTGATTTCATACTAAACCTTATATTTAAATTACTTATTTTAAAAAGTAGTATGCTAAAGGAATATATCTTCAGCATCAAGCAAAAAATGTCATTGTTAAGAAAACTTACTGAATCTATATTAATTGCTACTTCCTTTGAAACATTAGTTTTGACCTACAGGAGGAGGTGTATTTCTTATTCAACAGAAATATTGAGTTCTAGCACAAGAAAAGCCTTTAGGGTACTGTTGAAAAATAAAGCATTATGCAAAAATATTTCTACCCGACTTTACATTTAGTCTTTTGGAGGTTTCTTGTTTTGCTTTTTTTTTTAAATTTTTCCTCTCAAAAATATGGTAGATTTCAACATACTGAAAATCAAATAGCAGCAACAGCAGCAGAAGCTTAGGAATAAAATATTACCATAAGCCACTGCTGAGAATACAATCTCATCTACAGGGAAGTGATAATTGGTGGAACAGGGTACATCAGATGTGTACAGGTGAATTCACGTGTGTGTGAGTTATAATAGAAACCTTTGGACAGAAATCACTGTGCAGCTATAAGAAATCCCATCCTGATGAGTATTCCCTGGTTATGTATGGCTGGACAGTGTGAAGCTGGTGTTGTTGTTGTCCCACCCAAACTCCAGCTTGTCAAATAGTGATGTAACCTCTACAAGACTGAGAGGTTGTCAAACACAACCCTTTTCATCCTGCTGTAGAACACGAAGCATTTAACAACCTTTCTAGTGCTTTCTCACAGTACAATGAACATGGGATTGTGCTTATGAGATGCTTGTTAGATGCTTAAAAGAAGTAAGATGGTTATAGCATAACACAGCAAACTATAACAGCTAAATCTGATCAAAATAGCAATTGGACCAAACTGATTTAATTATTGGTCTTGTGGCTGGATTTATAGATATGCTAATTAAAACTCTATCTTCCTGCTCACAACCTGCATTTCCTCCTTGAACCAGAGGTCACTCTACATGTTTTGAAGAGCAGCCAGATTGGAACAGCTGGGCAATCACACTTATTAAAAAGAAGGCAAATATTTTATCAGCTCACAAGATAAATACTTCAATAAGCCTTTCCAAAAGCCATCTAGAAAAGAATGAAAAGCTTTGAGTTAAAACCTGATCAGACTTAATATAGCAAGCGAAAAATAGATATTAATCACAGAACTGGAAACAAATCAGAAAAGATTTTGCTCAAGTGAAGCTACTGGCATTTGATCTGAGGATCTGAGCTAGAGCACAGCCCATAAGATCATCTGCAATTTTTTTGTTGTAGGTACTTCAAGAGATTTGAAAAGCATAAAAGCAGGATCATGGATATGTTCCAAAAAAAGCAAAATTGAATTAATTAGGTGGGATGGAAGACTACCCCTTGACATAGAAAACTTGTATTCTAAAATGCAATTTCAAAATACTTTCCATTGTAGTTTATATTCCTCTTTTTTATTCTATTAAAAATAGGTGAAAATTAGATTGGACAGCTGGGATTCCTTCTGAAATGCATTACTGTAGCAGTCATAAAGACTGATGGAACTGGATGCTGTTAGACAGCAGGATAGGTGAAAGAGGGATAGAGTATCATACCAAAACAGAGTACATTCCCAAGACTTCTTTTCAAATCCTTCTGAAGTATCCCCAGTATAACTTTTACTATGTATACCTCGTTTTCTTGGAAAGAGCCTTGTATTTAAGATAAAACAAAAAGTAGACCAGAATTATTCTTTAGGGTTATGTGACTATTTTCTTTTATTTTTTTTGACATTCAAGAACTGATTTATACATTTGTAAGTTATTGGGTTTTTTTGTGGTTTGATTTTTTTCAGAAAAGAGGGGGGAAATAAATCTCATTTTACTGTGTTAAAATAAGCTACTTCTATATAAACTAGTTCTATTTATTTGAGACTAATGTAAATATGATGAACCAAAATACACCAAAAATTTTAGTTGTCTTCTGAGTCATTAATGGCTTAGGGTCCTTAAATATAAAGTAAATGAAGAGTTAAAATGAAATAGCCCTTTGGTGATCATACAAAGAACACTAAATATAACTATTGAAATGAAGAATCCATTCTTAACCCTAAAAAATAGCAAATATATCACCAGAGAAAACAAACAAAAAAAAAATGCTCCCAAATTATTTTGTAGTCAATCTAAATCCTGACCATCATTGTCTGCATTCTTACATTTTAAATATCTCTAACAACTAATATGGAGCTTTATTTATTTACTTACTGTACCAAGTCAGCTCTGTCAAAGAAATTAAAATCTGATCATAGTTTTTTAACTAGTATGAAATAAATCACATGAATAAACCAAATCATAGGCAAAAGGTACAACATACCTGTTCTGAATAGTCTGAGGGGCAATTTTTAATTTTTTTTCCCCCTAAATCAAGACTATCTAATAGCATATCTGCTAGAGTGTAATTTAAAAAGTAGTTTTCATAAAAGTATAGTCCTAAGTAAAATTTTTCAGCTTCTGAATAGTTTCACAATGAATGCAGAAAACAAAAAATGGTCAATATTTATTACAAGTATTCATATCTTTTAGTTCTAGAAATTTTCTAATAATTTTTACTTTTATATATATTCTGGTTTTGTACAGGAGATATATTTTGCAACTTCACATGCAGCATTGCTTACAAATACTAAGTAATATGAAAAATAGATATTTTTCGTCAATCAGGAAAAGAATCAATAAAATAAATCTTTATTATGGCTTTTATGATTAATCCATCCATGTAGAATTCTGACATGCAATCTAGCTTTCAAAATTTATACACTATTCAAGAGTGTGAGAATTTTTTTTCCTTTTTTGTTTTTTTCTTAATGTGGTGATCACTTTAGGTTAACACAGCAAAGCTCATACATAAATAATATAATGGAAGAATTAATACAGTTTTCATGGATACACAAACAAGCTGTAATAATACCAACACAAATGATCATGGCTGTGTGCTGTCAAACTACCAGCTATGTCCCTATACATTCTAGTCTACAATAAATATATGATAGCTCATTCTTCTTCCACCACTAATGAGTTTAATATCACAGGATATTTACCAACTGTCTTCCTCACTGGCAGCTATTGCCAAGTATCTAACTTGCCTCTCTGTAGGGATGTAGATTTTTACTTGAGCAAAAGGAACAGATGATGTGTTCTGCATTGTCATGGCTTGTCAGAAGTTACTATATTTGTCTTGCCCCTTTGCAGAAAGTAGTTCACATATTTTTATCCATTATTAAAAGGCACCTGACATACCCAGAGGTGTCTGAAAGGACAATCAAACTCACTCAGAGGACATTGATGGCTGAAATGGCAGAACACCAAACATTTAACTTAAATGAGAGAACATATTAGGCTGGAATAATCTCACCAATATACTTTCTTCTTTTCTTGGGAAAGAGAATTCGTTGAGAAACAGACCCCAGCACAGAGAATTCACTCTGCTGAGCCAATGAATTGGAAATTTCCATAGGATGAAGAAAAAAATTTAAGTGTGAGCCAGGTGTATAGCTAAGCAAACAAAATTGAATTCTCAAAAGTCATACAACCTCTCAGAGGAATGTTTGTATCTGACATTATAACATTACCAACTCTTATGAAGATTGACCTGAATCACAGAGATGAAAGCTGCTCTTTTGCAGTCCTGCTGCTCCTGATGTGCCTAAACACACATTTTTGTGACTGTTAAACATGTAAAACTATCTTCTGCATTGCTCTTGAGTGTCTCTGAATAAGACACTGAGGATAAACACAGCTAATGGTGCAGTTCAGCACATCTGTAATTTCAGAACTATGCCAAGTTTAAAAACAAACCATACAACAGCTTCTGTTCTTGAGTTAAAATAGCTGAGCAAAAGTAAAAAATATTTTCATCTATATTAAACCTGCTCTTATAAATTTACATCTGGTTATAGCATCTGAAAAGCTTAATTTGAAAGCCCTTCAGTGAATTCCCTTGTGTAATTACATTTCTGACCTGCTCTGTAGAGTTCTCACCTTACAGCACAAAACTGGAATTATGCTGTCACTTACTGGTTTTACACCAGAGGAGTCAATTTTTCATTTTGTAATGTAATCTGACAGTCTGACAGAAACATTGGAAAAGGCATGAAGTGTATTCATCTCTTGAGAGAATCAGAACTGGTGGAAAAACAGATACTTTGAATATTGCCTAAATGTTACTCCCAAGTAACATACTGCAGGCTTGTGTTATTCATAGTCACTGGAATTTCTTTTAATGACCTCTCATGATGCCACATCAGCCCCAGGAAAGTGTCTATAGATCACCTTATGCTATATGTACAGCTGCACCATGAATAAGGCATCATTTTCAGCTGTGATCAAAGAGTTTTCCCTCCTTTTCCAAAAGGAAAATTAATTCATTTATGCACTCCTAAGACAGTCCTCCAGCCAAAAAATGGAGGCTTGTATTCAGACTTAATCTCATTTACACCACTTCTACCATAAGGGCAGATCACCAACTAGAAAGAGTTTTATTTACACTCAAGTACATTCAAGTAAATTAACTCTTTGGAAAAGGGACTATGAAAAGTACATGCTCCCTAGCAATGTTGGACTGAAAAAGAAAAAAAATAAAAAAGAAAAAAGTAAAAAAAAGAAAAATAAAAATAAAAATAAAAAGAAAAAGAAAAAGAAAAAGAAAAAGAAAAAGAAAAAGAAAAAGAAAAAGAAAAAGAAAAGAGAAAAAGAAAAAGAAAAAGATAAAAAGATTTCAAAGCAAATTTCAGTTGTTCTGATGGAGACTAAACAAGGATCAGAGTCCTTAACCATAGAAAGAAATGAGGGAACATTGATTCCAAAGTGTTTAATTACTATTCTTTTGAATTTTCCTGTATCTTGTATCTTTGGGAAGTTTTCCTTAAGAGCAATGTTTTTCAGTGCTACCAAGTTTCTACTAGGTTAGATCAAAGAATATAAATGCACAAACTTTGTATGTATTAAAGCTAAGGGCAGGTATCACAGAGGTAGATTCACTGCCTTAAATCTGGTAAAGTGATACTTGGATTTTTGATACCATTTCAGTCCATACTGAACCTCATTCTAGTTTTCAAGCTGAACCATCTTTGATTATTTTAGAAGGATCTTGGCCCAACTGTAGCAAGCAAGCACACAAAATTCAGTTATATGTTTCTCTCTCAGGTGTTCTGATGTGTAATGCAACTGCATATATAGTGTGTGTAGTCAGAAAGATATAAGTATTTTTAAAAGGAATAAGCAGCACAGAAAAAAATAAACAAGAAAAGTTCATGTTAATATCAAATTTGTATTTTACCCTGGAGATAATTCCTCAACTGGAATGTCAGATAAAAATAATTTAAACATTTTAATTACCTGACTATCATACACAGAAAGAATAAATAAAAAGGAAAAAGATTAAAAATGAGGGTAGAGAACACAGAGTGCAAGCCTAAGATAATAGTTTGAATGAAAGAAACACTATTAAACTGAAGAAAAGTCAGGGGAATTTTCACATATAGTTTGAGAATGGACAAAACCGATTTTTTCCAATAGAAGAGAAATCAGAAACCGAACACTTTAAAAATGTTATTTATAAAAACAAAAAGAAATCCGTAATCCTTTTCTTTATATGAATATTTATATTTACCTTCGTTCCAGCAGAACCTTTTCTATCTTAAATTTTGGAAAAAAGTAAATTTTGTTGAATGACTTTCACAGGTATTTTTTTGACAAAATATTTTATGAAACAAAAATATTTTGGAAACTTTGGGGGTTAAAGATTTTTCTGAAGTTATTCTAAATTCACTTATTAAAAGGATTTGATTTTTTTTTCCAAAGTATGAGAAAACCCCATATTTTTTTTGGGGAAAGAAAAGAACAATGACTTAGCACATTGTCTTAATTAGGAATACAGAAATTTCTGGCTAAATTTTGTACTGACTTTCTTACTCAGAAGCATTGAATACATTACCATCAGTCATTCATGAAGGAAAAGGCTGTTAAATTGGTAACCTGTAATAGTCATTCTTCAACTTTTATGGGAAAAGAGACTACAAGTCGATTGCCATGGACTACCTAGAGTGGGGACATGCTGTCCTATCTTCCCAGTCTGAATGTATTTGCTGTAACAAGCACTGGCTTTGTTCTAAACTGGCTATGACTTTTGATGGAATTTAGACCCATAAAGTGATCATTTTTTATTCAGGAAAGTGCAGAGTTACAAAAATCTTCTGTTTGAAGGAGGATTTATATATAAAAGGTTCTTTTATTGGATATATATAGATTGAGAGCATATAAAAAGAAGGTGTTCTGGCAGTTGGGTAAAAGCAAGTAGATTAAAAAAATCAAATTTAGTATAAAATCCTATAAGTTCTCAATTGCAGAGCACAGTAGCAGCATATAAATTGTGCAAGCAGAATGTGAAGTTTAGGTAATATTTAAGTCAGTGTTTTTCATCTATAGAAGGTTTCATAGCTTTTCTGAAATACCATTGTTACCTTTTGTTATATTGTCATCTCTTCAACAGTAAAAAATATTTTAGTAATCTCATTTCATATATACTGGGAGAGCTATATTTGATGGCATTTGATGAAAAAAAAATTAAATCACCCTGTTTTCTTGAATCTCAAAATTCCTTATGGGCTGGCCTATTTAGCATTGTTTGGTAGGCTGCAAAAGTCACCAAATAGAAAAAATAAGACCAAAATGTTTCATAAAGGAAAAAGAATACAGCATTTAGAAAGGAAGTTTAAAACAGATGGCCATTTGGGCTCAGAGTAAATAACATTCATAGTATTAAGATGCTTGATGCTCCCAGAATTTTTAAAAATTAGAATAATTATGATCTAATGTAAAAGTACTTTTTTGTTTGTGAAAGGAATAATCTCCAGATAACATTGATACAGAAAATTAAGAGGTGAGTCACAGAAAATTGAACCTAGGTTGGAGGAGGACAAACTTTCATGTAGAGTAAGATCAGACCAAAGAAAACACAATATTCTAAATGCCAGAGTAAATATTTAAGCATCTATAGGATATTATAAAAAGAAGTATTTAAACTAAAAGAAAAAGGTACATTAACATATTTCTAAAAAACAAGGAATATTAAACTACCACAAAATAATTGTAGACTAATATGGGAATAAACACAGAAATCTTGACCAGGAAGCTAAAATTTTAAATTTGAAGGAGCGTCTACTAAGTGTTGGGTAGTTACAAATTTTAGTTAGCTTGAAGTACATATGCAGAATCACATATGATCATAAGCCAAAAATGAGTGTTTCTTCTATTCCCCTGCAAAGATTGTTAATGTATGTATTAACAAAATCCACATTTTTTAGAGGTTTTATAATTAAGCATTTTAATTTTTATTCTATATTGCCTAGAGGGAATTTACTGAGAAGACATAGAAAATAATTCCCCCTTGTCTTTTTCCCTTTTTAAGAAGCCAATGTGGTAAAAAAGTTGGATTGATAAAGTGTGATTTACTTCAAGGTGATATGTCTTTGTCAGGAACATATTAAACCTCTCTAACATTGGCAGGATGCTAAAGCACTGTTGAGTCATGTCTATTAATTCATAAATTTGTTATAATGGAAGTAAAACTGTCTGAATAAATGAAAATAATTTAATGGGAAATCAAAATAGCATCAAGATGTCTTGAGAAAACACATTTTACACACACAAACAAGCCATATAATTAAATAGTGAAAACTTTTAAAGCACATTAATTTAGCCTGCCTAAGGTTAAAAATGTGTATGGATTAGTTATTGTATCATTAGGAAAGATATGTTCTATTCCACAGTTTTTAAACCTGATTTTAGTTTGTGTAAAAGACCAAGAAATAAAAAACAGAGGATAAAATTTACATTAGACAGAGTTTATGTGAATTATTACTCTCTCTGTATATACACATAAATGAGAGAGAAAATTTGAGAAAAATATACATGTTTTACAAGATATTGATTGTTCTATATAAGGCATTTCAAGGAGAGAGCAGTTATCTCCTCATGATAATGTCTTTGCTCTTTCTTTGCAGTTTTCCAGGTCTACAGGCAATCATCACTGACATTTCTGAGATTAACAGCATATGTTTTTCATAATAAAAAGTCAGTTTGACTCTCAAAAGGAAATATTTGTAGACTCTGGGAGTTGCAAAAAAAATATTTCCAAGACCAAATCCAGAAAACTAGAAACAACAAGACTATACAATGTCATCCTTTTCTATAAAGATGCAGGAGATATTCATGCTGGATCTGAGCCCAGGTGTTAGGGGCAAAAAAAGGTGATGAAATAATCAACTACTTGTGACTTCTCAAGCCCCATTGCTGAGATTTTTTTTATTTCCTCATCATTTGTCATGATGCTTTGTTTAACTGCCCTGGAATCATTCTTGACTGAATACTTAATATTATGTCACTAATGTCACTATGTCTTGGATTGAATAACAAACTCTAAATTGACTTAAATAATTGCTAGCTTTAAAATATCTTTTTTTTTTTTCCAATGACACTATGTAAAATTCAAATATTTCAAAAGAGTGATATAGTTATACAAAAAGAAAATCAAACCACCACTGAGCTAGATTTCATGGTATGGTGTTTAAGTAATGGAAAAACAGGTGATATTAACAAGATTTGACTTCTGGTTGAGCCTGATTCATAATTTAGGAAATATAGCAGCCAAGAAACTGGCTAATATTTTTTTCTAATTTTAAGGTTTTCAATATTTTTCCTGATTACGCCGATGTATTCTTAACAAAGTAATCAGTTATTGACTCCTAGCACAACACGTGAATGAAAATTAAAGTTCTCAGTAGAGCAGTTTCCAATTTGCTTTTAAAGACCACACCATTATGTCTGTTACTGAGAGCAAAGATTTGTTTTGCTAAGGAATTGTCCATCCCTGCCTTGCGGGAAAAGAAAAAAGAAAGAAAAAGACAAAGCTAGATGTTCCCTTTGGAAGGTGTGCCATTGGCTACTAGCTTCACTTGATGTTTTCTTGAAGGATTTTTTTTTTGTTTATTTATTTATCTTTAGTCTACTTCAGGTTTATTTACAGACTTCTATCATTTTCTGCTCTGTATACTTTTTAACTTAATGTAGGGACATTTTCTCTTTTACAATACTTGCACATAGTTTTCAGGGTTCCAAGAAAGCAGTGGTAGCAAAAACCAGCTGAGTGGTTTTCTTGGTTAAGATACAAATATATGGTCTGCCAGGGTGTGATAAATCTAAGGTAGATTTGCAAGGGTAGGTAGTGGTGAGCTGGCTTTGTCGAGGATAAAATTAATTTTCCTCAAAGAAGAAAATGTGTCTATGTTTTTGGATAGTGTAGAAAACAGTGTTGATAACAAAGGGATGCTTTAGGTATTACTGACCAGTGTTTACATGGAGCCAAGGCCAGTTCTGCTTCTCTCCCCAGTCCACCAGCACAGGCTGGGGATGCACAATGAACAAAATGATGCACAATTGGGTGGGACACAGCTGAGACAGGTGGACCCAACTGTTCACAGGGATATCCCACACCATATGGCCTCATCTCACCACAGAAAGCAGGGAGAAGAAGGAGGAAGGAGGTGACACTTGGAGTGATGGTGTCTGTCTTCCTAAAGTCACCATTCTGTGTGATTTTTTTTATTTTAACCGGTCCCAGTGGAGGAGGGTGGGTGAGCAGCTCTGTGAGGCTCAGTTTTTGACTACAGTCAAACCACAACAGTGGTTATCAATATCCAGTGATTTGAGTCTTTAATTTTTTGCACCTGGACTTGACTTCTAACCTTTTAGTCACCTTTTAACTTTGGTAAAAGGCAAACAGTAATTGTACTTACTATCTTCTTAAGAAAAAGAGATAGGAAGGTATCCAAGAAAGAAGTGTAGGCATTGCCATGTTCACATCTACAATTTCTTCCATCAATATTCTAATTTGGCACAGAATTGTAAAATATCTCATCCCTTACTTACTTACTGAAGGAAATAAATCCTCTCAGTGAAGAGCAAAAACAAGCTTGTTAAACTGAAAGAGGAAAGCCTGTTTCTAAAATTCTGCTTTCATGATTCACTTAAATAACTTAGATTTCCCTTGTTTCTGACCTTCTTCAAAGAATAAGACTTCATAATAGTGTAATGGAGCAGGTGTGCACATCTAGTTCATTAAATATGAAAGATAGTTTGAGACTATTTTCCTTGTTAATCATCTTCTGAGAAGTTGTAAGTGAGGATGTGAATATCAGTCTAAATTTGTTAGAGTACGAATTTGAACTGTAATGGTTTAGGGCCTCATAAATAGAATTCAAGAGAAATTATTTCCTGATGCTCCAGCATCCTATGTGAGCTTTTCAACTGCTGCTGAAGTAAAATTTATTTCAGGACGTACTAGAACAGACTGGGATCTTTCACGCTGTCACTTAAGAAATCCGAGATGGCAGGCTGTAATTAATAGATGAAGGCAATGAAGAAATTACTTCTGAACATCTCCCTGCTGGACTGATTCACCTTTACTAAGTGTTAATATCATCAAGGGTGAAAAGTTCTGGTACAAGATAGAGCACACAAAAATGTTTCCCAAGCCATGAGAAACAAATGATTGACGTAGTTGAGTCATTATGACTGCAAGAATGGCAGGATAGACTGACAGGGGGCAGGGGAAGGAGGGAAGACCTCAGTGGTATAAACAAAGGACTGCTCCAGCCTAATTCTCTGCAAAGAGCTGGCCTTCAGTGGAAGCCTAATGCAATAAAATCTGGATTTTCAAGATCATAAAGACCATGCTATGGTTTTAGTAACCATAGTAACAATATCCAAAAGCACATAAAACCTGAACAATTTCATTATAGCATTTGTTTGCAAATTAACTGAACTCACATTAACCTGATAGCAGTCTGATTGTACATAATAGTATTCTGGTTGAGATGCAAGTTTTGTGATAGCTGAACTTTGAATAGCCAGCTTCCTAGTGGGAGATACCGAAAAAGATTAAAAGAGTTATTTTTATGTGCAAATATACTTTGGGCTATGAAGCAGAGAAAAGAGAACAGACAAAAAAAGTCCAGTTCACTTATTCAATGCCTTTATTGGCCACTGGATTATATGGCTTTCACCTTTGAAAACACCTTCTAAAATCATTCTAGCACTGCAATAGTTGTGGATTTCTGATAACAGATGGTTTTCCTGAGACCTGTGCCCCAAATATTCATTTTGCATTTACAGAGTGAACCACATTCATCAGACTGACAGCCTCACAGAAACTCTGTGTTTGTGTTTGGTTTGATTTTTATTTTGTTTGTTTGTTTATGTTTGGGTTCTTTGCTTGGGGTTTGTTTTTGTGTTTGGTTTTTAGTTTCAAGAGGTTTTTGTGTTTTATTTGTTGAGGTGTTTATTGGTTGGGTTTTTTTAGTGTTTCTATCAATTTTTTATTCATTATTAATTTCTTAGTACACTGATGAAACAAGCATGCTTGGATAATTTAAAAAAAAACAGTAGAAAGCTCTAGCTGAATTTGCAGCATTTTCCATAAATATACTTAGACACATGAGAAGGTAATCTGATCTTGGAGTTTAACGCATGCGAAGACTAGACAAATGTAAGTAAGATATACATCTCAAAGGAAGGAAGCAGCTAGATAAGTAGGCATAGTGTTCTTCTAATCCTATAAGGGACAATTTGCATCCTTATCTGAGATCCTGCTGACTGTCAATGACTTGAGCACACAGCTCCTTCTGTCAGTAAAACAAGTTTGCCATTTTTCAGTATCCTGCTTCAAGAATATTTTTTTTTCTTGAATGAATGAATGAGTGATATTTAATCTTTTAGTTTGCTCTGTATTTATATATATATATATATATATATATATATGTTTTTATATATATACAAACCAGCATTTAATAGAAACTTCAGTGATAGAGCACAAAAATAGTGAAAAGTATTTTCAAAGGAAATGAAAAAAAGAAATTTTTCTACCAATTGTAAGTTTGGAATTAATCCTTAATATAGTGTCAATACTGTGAGATTTTTTTCAGGTCCTCCTAAGAATACTTCTCTAGCATGGAAAAAGAACAATTTACAAATACAGGCTACTTAATATCTATTACAAAAAAATCAGTAAACCTCACTTCTTGATAGTTAGCCAGGGAAGGAAGTACAACTATCCCCATTCTGTGCATGTTTTTATTATTATCCACAAAATTAAAAAAAAAAGGGTGGAGGAGAAAAAAACCAAAACACTCTACTAAGAATACATCTCATAAACTTCTCTCCCATAACTATCACATTTATGTAAACCATAACCAGCAATAGATTTTAACCTATTTGGCCAATGCAGGATCACTTACATGACATTTTTGAATTGTGGGTTTGCAGAAAAAAATGGGAGTTTCAGTCTATTTCCAGGAAGGCTGGGTTCTTAAGGCCACAAAAACATTGGTAAAAAGGGACCTCTGAAGGTCACTGGGTTGAGCCATTTCCCTGAAGTGGGACAGTGTCACCGACATGTTTTATGAAAAATCCTTTCCTTAGGATTTTTCCCCTCCTGAGAAACTGAGAGGCCTCAGGAACAAACTGTAAACAATTCTTATCTGCTGCTGTGGAATGCAACAGGGGGAATCTGTGATTGGCCTCGTCAGGCTGTTTCCAATTAAGAGCCAATCACAGTTCACCTGTCCGGCCGGTCTCGGTCTGAGACAAGACTTTGTTGATTCATTCCTTTTCTATTCTTAGCTTAGCCTGCTAGTGAAATCCTTTCCTCTATTCTTTTAGTATAGTTTTAATATATTATCTATCATATAATAATAAATCAAGCTTCTGATACATGGAGTCAGCTTTCTCGTCTCTTCCCTCATCCTGGAACCCCTGTGAACAAGACCACAGGGCAGTTTGACCAGATATCTTGCAGTGTGCTAGAGAGGTAAAGTGCAGTCAGAAAAAAGAATGAGTGATTTCATTAGTGTGTATGAATGTGTACATTTTAGGCACACATAGCGTATACAAATTGTCAGCATACTGCTGCTAGGAATTATGGGTTTCTCATCCAAAACTTGCTGTCTTGTTCTACAGTCTTCTTTCAAAATTTCAAAAATTTCTTATTTTAAATTTTAATAAAAAAGCAAAACCAAACTATTTATGATGATCATCTCCTGTAACTGAAATATAAGTGAATTATTTCCACTTATGATTGCTACTGGCAAACAAATATTTGGAAGCAGTTTTTAAAAATAACTTTAACATTTACCAATACTGAAAATCTATCAGCATTCCAAAGCTCCTAAATTAGGAGAATGAATTAAAAAATAATTTCAATGAAAAATTGTTACATTAAATGTCATAATCACAAACATGTAAAAAGAACTAATGACATGTATCATTATCTTTGTGAACTGCACTCAAGTTTAGCTCAAAGTTTCAGCTTTTATTCATGACCTATTGTTTTAAGTTGTATATCAGGAGAGCTCAAGATTCTCTATTCTTGTCCATTTTCTCTCTTTCATCATGTGCATTTGTTTGCATAATATAGAAGAGCAGCAGGGCAGAGTAATTACGGCAATCAGTCTCTGAACACATTAATCTGCTCTAAACTGCAGGGAGTAAATGATGCAGAAAGAAATCCAGCAGAGAAATATTTCTTTTGTTTGTGGCAAATCTCATACCAGGTTTAAATCATGCAAGGGCAACTTGTAATTTATTTCATGGTTGCCTAGGCATCAGCAATTAAAATACCTGGTAAAAAATGTTTGATTTGAAGAGGCTTATAAAGTCTCTAGTTTATGTAAGCTAATGAACATGCTACTGTAAACAATAACAAATACTCTTCTTTGTTTACTCACATGGAGAATAATTCTTGTTAATAACTACACTATTCCAATAGAGGCTAGCTAAAAGTTTCCTGCAGCAAATAAGATTTTTTTTTCTTCTCTCCATTCACTCCTTTAATTCTTGTTCCTATTTTGAGTCTTGCTATAATTTCTTCTAGGTATTCCCCATAAAAAATTTCATGTCATCCAGAGCAAATCTATGTAAAAAAACAAAACAAAACCCACCCACATAGAGATGAAATAATGAACCAGTGTCAGATCAAACTGATGGAATTTCACTGAGTTTTCTGTGAAAAATAATGTGTGGGGAGGTGGGGGTTTTTTTAGGGGTTGTTTTTTTGTTCGGTTGGTTGGTTGTTTTTTTCTCATAATTTTATTTATTTGAATTGAATTTCATTGAGCCTGCCAAAATGAGACTGCAGAAGAAGGGGAAATGTTTTATATCAGAGTTAACAATAAAAATTTCGGTGAAATTTTTCATTTCATACCAAACAAAATGTCTTTGCAATCTCCCTAGCTCTCTAATTCGATAACAGAGGAACTGAAAAATGTTGTGCAATGTTTGTCTATGTATTAAAATGTCTTTTCTGTCTTTAGATTTTCAGTACAATGTTTGTCCTATTACTATAAGTGATTTTGTTCTCTTAATTTTTCTATAAAAAAGACAACATTTTGTCTTTAGCTATTCAAGTCATAACCTAACAGAGCATTGGGTACAGGATTGTGTTGAGTCAGTGCTGATATTCTCAGCATGGATTGAGAAAGGACATATTTTGTGTCTACCTTGGGAGAAGGCAACACTCCTGTCTTCCATCATTGTGGCAAAAAAACATTTTTCTAAAGAAGAAGTAAACCACTGAGTGAAAAAATTAGTGGAGTAAAAGAAAATTTATATTAATAAAATAAATGTTCATTTATATTAACATTTATTGACCTTTGAATATGTCTTGTGTTTTCCAGCTATTTCTGAAATCTGAAACTACTCACACTGAGCTAGTCATATATACAACTCATGTAGAGACGTATATGACTTCTATTAAGTGATTTATAATTAGTAGCTTAAAGAAGGTTGAGTGCTGTGTGTTCCCTCCAAATAAATCTGAATTTTCATGCTTACTTTACTTTAATTCATGTTTCAGTAGGGATTTTTTTCTGAGTGTTAAGGACTTATGTAAAGTATTGCCATGTTTATCATTGTTTCGGAGCAATCAAATGATTTCACCTTCCCTCCCAAAGTAAATTGAAACCAACAGAGTGTAGGCAACAGACTGTTTGGCAGATGAGAAGTTTAACATGAGCCTGCAACACACACTTGCAGAATAAAAAAGCCAGCCATGTCCTAAGCTGCATAAAAAGGACTGTGATTAGCAGGTAGAGGGAGTCAATTCTGCCCCTCCGTTCCACTTTGGTGATACCCACCTGGAGCACTGCCTTCAGCTTTGGAGGCTCTCACACAAGAAGGACATGAGTGAGTCCTTCTGAGGTGATCAAAGGAGCACCTTTGTTCTGCAGACAGGCAGAGTGGGTTTTGTTCAACCTGGAGAAGGCTCCAGCGGGGCTTTATAGCAGCCTAGAACCTGAGGAGGGGCAACAAGATAGCTGGAGAGGAGCTTTTCACAAGAATGTGTTGTGACAGGACAAGCCTTAAAAGCTTTGCAATGAAAGAAGACAGGTTTAGATGTTTGTCCTAGTTTTGCCCAGGAGAAAGTAATTTTTTTTGCAGTAGATGAAGGGGTATGGCTGGGGCATCTCTAAGAGGTTACTTGAAACCATGTTTTGTCTTTGCTGGGGTGGGGAGAAAAGGACTCTGGCTTCCAAGAAGAGTTTGTTTTCCAGTAGGGCAATCATAGCAGATGGAGCAGTGGAGTGCAGTGCTGCTGGCTGGTGTCACCCCACATTGTGTCAGGCTCAGTGAGCGTTTTGTATGTAGAATCAGTCTCACTTTGTGCACTCTTGTTAATATTGTTGCTGTTCATTTTCTAATCTCACTGTTGTGTCCAGTAAATTGCTCATGTTTCCATTTGTAATTTTCACCTTTGTGTCTCCAATTCCCAACTCCATCCCTGGAGGAGGAAGGAACATGTGGGGGAACATGTGATCAGTGTCTGGTTTGGGAGAGTGTCAGTGAGGGCTCTGAATTGGGGAGCACCATTCCTAAACCATGACAGCTGTAATTGGCAATGTGTTGTGGCACTGAGGGTTGAGATAACAGCAGATCTGCCCCGGGTGAGTTGAAACAAATTTGATCTAAGCATTTGTTATTAGATACAAAGCCACAAGTTACCATGTTTCTGTTTCTGTTCATGTGGGTGTGGTATCCAACACCCTATATGTTTCCATATATGTGCTATGTGCCCTTCATGTGCTCTTTGTCAGGGCTCTCTTTTCAGGGAGAGGGATCAGGATTGCTTTGTGGATATACTGGGGGATGTAATTTTATGGCACAATAACATGAAGGGCAAGGGAATGTGTGTTCAGTGTTGCTCTCCTGCCCTGGCCTTGAGTTCTACCTCTGGGAATTCAGTAATAATTGTACGCAGCCTATGCAGGGAAGGATGATTTTCCTCAACCTTCCACCTCCTCTTCCTCCTTCAGGCCTGTTTCAACAGCATTTGAGACTTTTGAATTCCCTGTGGTTGTTACAGAAAGTATGTTCTTGTCTCTAAGTTTGCCAGGTCTCCTCAGTGCAGTCCACATCATGTTTGGAATCAAGAAAGAGATTTCTAGGGAGACTGTTCAGAGATCTCCACTAAGGATGAATAGTTATGAGTGGCATGGAATATGAAAACATGGGCCAATTTTTGGCAGACTTCTTACCCACAATGGTTGGGAAGTTCACCCCTGAACAATTGCAGGACTCTGTTAAAGTGATAAAATATATGAATAAAAATGCTGTGGCAGTTCCAGAGCAGTGTAAAGTTGAGCAGCGTGCTGGGACCTGGCTACTATTTATGAGACCCTGCTCCTTACTAGACAGGACACTCAGGGGGAGAGAAAGAAAAAAAGAAGAACCTTTGAAGAGCAGCTGAGGGTGTGGGGGTAGTTCAGCCTGGCAAAAAGGAGGCTCAGGGATGACCTTCTCACTCTATCTGCCTGAAAGGTAGTTGTAGCCAGGTGGGTCTTGGCCTCTTATCCCAGGCAACCAGCAACCAAATAAGACATAGTCTCAAGTTGTGCAATGGAAAGGTTCAGGTTAGATATTAGGAAGAAATTATTCACAGAAAGGGTGATTAAAAATTGGAATGGACTGCTCAGGAAGGCAGTGGAGTCACTGTCCCTGAAGGTGTTTATGAAGGCTGCACTTAGTGGTCCAGTTGGCATGGTGGTGTTCAAAGGTTGGACTCCACGATCTCAGAGATCTGGAAATCTTAAACAGAAGTGGAATCTGGATCAAACTGTATCATAATGTTTAAATGTTAGCCTGTACCAGTGATGGTCTTAAGATCAGGAATGTTACATCATTTTATCCTGAAAGGATAGGCTGTTAACTGAACAAGAATAATTGAATCTCAAGCACAAACATTTCAAGAGTACATTAAACCATCTGTTTGCCATCTCTGAGGAGGTATTAAATAAGAGTCTATGTTTCCCACACAGAGCAGCTGCTGGCAACAACCAAACATACCACAGGAGTTTACATTTTTTTGGAGGGCTTGAGAAACAGCATCACAAGCTTAAAACACACTTGCTAAAATATTGAGATTAACATGGTGTGAAAACTGACATTTTAGAATTTACCTTAGAGGAACTTAAATATTCTCAGTAGTTATATGGGGACATAGAATGTTTATAAAAATCTATAGTTATTTTTCTTATAGACTTAAAAAAATCATAATAAAAATTAAGACTATGGACTCATGTGTTACTTGTATAACATATAGTTGTACTCCTGCAATTTTTGCAGATCTCTACTAACTATTAAAGATCAGTATTCAGATTTTTGATTGTGCAGAAGTTTAAAATTGGGATATATGATAGGACAAGTAACAATCTGATGCCTATGTCTCATTTCATGAAATATTTTCACTCTAACCTGCATATATCTTGTAGCAATGGCTTGATATTCTCATCACTTTTGGATTCTTATTTTCACCTGGGAGGACAGATTGGATGGATTTATCTCTTTGTTTTTCCTGCCCTGGTTTCATTTGGGAGAGAGTTAATTTTCTTACTGCTAGCTGGTGATGTTGGTTTAGGATGAGAATAATGTTGATAACACACTGATGTTATAGTTGTTGCTGAGTGAGTGATGCTTACCTTAACTCAAGGACTTTGAAATGTCTCATGTTTTGCTAGTGCAAAGCTGCACAAGAAGCCAGGGCAGCTAACCCAAGCTGGCCAAAAGGATATTCCATATCCTAGAATACCTTGCTCAGTATATTAACTGAGGGTAGTGTTTGGAAGGGGCTGATTGCTGCTCAGGGACAGGCTGGGCATCAATCTGCTGGTGAGCAATTGATTTGAGCATAACTTGTCTGTCTTGGCATTTATTTCTCTCCCTTTTTGTTGTCTCCCATTATATTGTAATTATTGTTTATTATTGTTTATTATTATTACTGGTATTGCTATGGTTATTGTTTTTTATTGCTATGGTTATTATTATAGTTTTACTTTATTTCAGTTATTAAACTGCTCTTTTCTCAACCCATGAATTTTACCCTTTTTTGATTCTCCTCCCAATCCTGTGGCAGGGTGGTAAGTGAACAAGTAGCTGTGTGGAATTTCATTGCTGGTTGGGGTTAAACCACAATAACCCCCTGAATAAAAAGCAAGATGAACTTGTGTAAAGCTGCAAAAAGCAATTACTACTCAAAAGGAAATGTCAGAATCAATTAACAATTGAAGAAAGTGAACAGAGCTCTGAGTTATAAAAAGAAAAGTATCTCGTTGAAGTGGCCTTTGCAATCTTTGAGAAAAAAAGAAAAAATGAAAGCTGAGTTCTAATGACTTTAAATGTGCTGGCAACACAGTGACCTTTCTGCTGGACTTTACAGGTGTAAGTTTTAAGGTATTGCACTTAGAGCTTTTCACTGTATTGGAGATTCCTATTCCCATTTTGAAAAATGGGAATGTAATCTCTCACAGGCAAATTAAATATAGCTTGCAATAAAATGGCCACTGGAAACTGGACTAGCTAGGGAAAAATTACAATTTCCATCCTATTTCCCAAAAGGCAGACAGGAAAAAGTATTTCAGCTGCAAATCAAAGAACAAAGGTTTCTACCACCTTGTGCTTTCAGTCATAGGAAACTCCCCGCAACATAATATTCTTCAAATTCAGATACACAAGAGATTTTATTCTGTTGTTCTTTGTTGGCTTTTCCCCATAAGTAAAAATGCACTAAATCACAATGTTTTCTGATTTTCTAACACCTTTTAGAAGCAAAAATTATAATGTTTACAATAACTATGTTACAACATCATAATTGCAAAATGCAAAATAGAAGAACCAAATAAACAAAGCAGGGGCATTTTCTGTTTAGAATTATGATTTCCTTGCTTAGCTGGGAGAACACATGGAGTATTTTAATCCATAATTGTGCTTAGTGAAACTAGGTTCTTGTGGCTGAAAGCAGTTATTTATCTATGCCTAATGGAACAAAAATCAAGTTTAGAGAGAAATGGCCTAACAAAATATCTCACAGGGATGGGAAAAAATGCTAAGCCCTTCATACTAGGTTTCTTCAGTGCATTTCATTATTCCCACCATATAAATATTTTGGGAGCAAAGGTAGAAGACTAGGCAGTACTATGTCTTTGTTTCTTTCTTTAATCAGCAAAAATGATTGCAGGAAAAAAAAGTCACCCTAAGACAGCTTCAGATATAATCTCTGACATTAAAAGCTGCTAATAATAACAGGGGTTCTAAATATGAATTCCTGTTTATATTTTTTGATCTTTTCTTGGATACAAAATCAAATGCCACAGCAGCTTACTAATTAACACTAGCTATTTGCATCTACTGATCTGTACTGCAGTGTTCATGTTTGTGTTTGCTGCAGAGTTTGGTAGGAACCTACATTTTAAAGAGATTTATCTCTGCATTTATGACCCCATTTCTGGACTGAAGAGTGCTTGAAAAGAGTATTCAAATCAGTGGTTGTGTCAGATTAATTGACATTTGTGGTAACTGCCTCTGCTACACTTTCAACTTTAGTTCCAAAAATTCACTGGTAATTCACCTGTTTTCTGTGAGGAAAATACTGCAGTGCTGTAAAACACCTTGATCTAATAGGTTTTCATTTCCATATGCATCTGTCTTTACAAATCAGGCTCATATTTCAGCTTTGCTGGGTGCAAATGGCTGAGAGAGGATTTAAAAACAGGTGGAGTTAACAGATTTAAGGAATATAGGCTTTGTCCTCAAATTTCTTTCAGATCTGGATAAATGAGAGAGTTATTCTGGTAGTCTGGGCATCAGGCTGCAGTGATCAGCAGAGCAGAGATGGTTTGTCCTCCTGTTGTACAGGAGGAAAAGCCAAGCTGGCTGCTGCCAAGGAATGACATTTATGTGTGTGGACTGAAGGAAAAACAGCAACAGCAAATTTTGTTTTCCAGGGCTCCTCTTCTGGTAATCTCTTTTGTTATTTATACTGCTGAGAAACTTGAAATGGCTCTACAAGTCTTGAGCTCTCCCTGCTAAACCAGAACCTGAAAATGTTGTGGAGATGGTAAAGACAGAATGTTGCTTTATTTCTGCTACAGGATTCATCACGTTCTTCTCAATGTCACAGGTCGTTTTTATGGCATACATTTATGTTACATTCACATGGTGCATAGTTGCTAAATTAGCAACATTTTGCTTCTTTATGACAATAACCAGTCTCATATACATTCACATAACAGTTGAAAATAAAGCAAAAGCCAGTGTTCTAGCCTTCAGTCCAACTCACTGAATTGCTTAAACTTTAAGATAAAATTTATTAGATTTAGTGAACAAATCCCATTTTTGGCAAGTAATCACAAAGGCTCAGTGCCAGTTCGTTATTTCTATCATTCAATCATAAAACCTGATATATGCTATTAATATGCTATTCACAGATTCTGAATGCCAGAAATAATCCTGGTGTTAAATCAGACTTCTTGCATTATTCATGATGTTCTCTGTAATATTATTTTTGCAACTCAGAGAGAAACAAGCAGTATTGCTACTTTGGGAAATAAGTCACATGAAACTGTATTTGTCTTTCATGACCATCTGAAGAAATGGAAAGCATTGATTTAATTAAAGTCAGGTATCTATGTTGCTGCAACACTGAGGCTAAATTTCATGTCAAGAAATCAATTAAAATGGCCAAAAATGTAAGCCAGAGCCTTCTATTTAAAATCTTATCTTAAGGCTTCTGATCCTTAAAGCAAGGATAACAAATCTACGCCACAAAGCAAATATATTTTGAAGAATATGTTTTTTAAATGGCAGATTTTATGCAATTAAAATGTCATCTGGCTCAGTGGTAGTCGCTTGGGTAGTGTGATTAAAAATCTGCGGTTGACAACAAAGAAGGGAGCAACAGGGCTGGCATGAAATCTAATCTTTGACTCTTCAGTCCAAATGATCTTGTAACACCAGTGATTTCTACCTAAAACTATCTAATTCTACCTAAATTTTTTATACTCCTCTGCCAGCAGAATCATACTGTGTCTGTTATGTCCTGTAACTTGAGTTTTCCTTCACAAAAGATCATATTTCTAAAACATAAGTGGGAAAAATCATTAGCTTTCTCAGTGGGACTGCTAATATAGTGTTGAATACCTGTCTTGTTACTATTAGGAATATTTTTAAGGAAAGCGTTTTTTTCCCATTACATTTTTTTTTTATTACCTCACTTCCAGAGCCTTCAAAATTAATTTTTATATATATGACTCTGTGTACATGCCTTAGAAGGCTGTGTTTTGGAATCTAATTATTTTTAACTCAAAACATCAAGGAGGTTTCATATTGGAAAGCCTTATTATTTGTTTGTCTTTTCCTCCAGAAAGTCTGCATTCATTAAGCATGGAAAAAAAATTAATAACTGAAAGGCATTGGTGCAGAAAAGTGAAAAAAGGGTTTCTTGAAAAAATGTTCTCATGCTCTGAAAAAGTTTCCTGTTTCATTTTTTTTCTTCCCTCCCTCCTGTTTTTAAATCATTGCAAGGATAAGGTTATTTGTGGTGTTATCAAATGCCTCCTGCAATACTGACTGTGATGTATTTCCTAACCTTTACTCTGCCTTTGACTGGGTGATCCCAACCACTCTGTCAAGGGAATGGCTCTTCTGCAGAAAAAATTAAATTCTGTCATACTCAGTTTTCTGGTTCCACATTGTGACAAACTCATCAAAACACTTATGCATTTTTAATAGAAGATATGAAAAAGTGAAATTCACAGAATCAAAGGAAATGAAAAATATAAAAAGAACACTGATATGTTGTTTTTTCCCATTATAGCTGTTGACTTGTTCTAGCATATTCTTGACATAACCTCTGCAGTCATAGGTTCTAATGTATTCTCTATTTTCTTTTGTGACAGTCATTGTGCAGTGTCATCAGATAAAAGCATTTCTGGGTATTTGAAAAGCTGAGCAATAGGCCAATGTAGAAAAAAAAAAAAAAAGATAAAGATGGTCAGATGCTTATTGTGTAAGTTTTGTGTGAATGCAGTAAGATCATTTGACAGTGCCTCATCTAGCTGCAAATGAACCTCAACAGATGTGCAAAGTAATCATCAGCATTGGAATAAGAAAAAAGGAAAAGGTAAAATAGAATTATATCATAACTGTATTGCATAAACACTCTTGAACTGCATTTTTCACTGTAACTTAGCTTTTATTATTTATAACTTCTCCAAAACCAGGAAAAGTCTAAACCAGAATATCACAAAACTTAGATTTGCATGAAAAACATTAAAAGAAAAACAAAATGAGGAGCTGATAACTTAATTTAGAAGATTCTCTACCTGTCTTTCAAAGGTAAGGCATCTCACAAAAGCTCTTTTAGTAACAGGACATTTAACGATAAAGTATCCCTGAATACCAATCTCCTTTCAGACAGAATAAAGTCAAGAGTTATCTGAAAACCAATGAAAAGTCGTTTATTTTTTTGTGATTTGTCTTGTGCAAGATGTATGTTCCCTTTTACACAGAAGTTTAGCAACAATTAATTTCAAAGGAGCAGATGTGAGTTACTACTGCTGCCAGTTGCTGTTCATGCTGAAAATCACTTTGTTCAATGCCCGATGTGAGTGTGGCTGTGTTTGCTAGTGCAAACAACAAGTGTCTGCTGAAGCTGACCCAACCACATTTTTACCCTTTGGAGACTTCAGTGTGTGTTTGGAGTCAGACAAATGTGCTGACAGAGTGCTCCAGGTATCTCATACTTGCTAGTGCTTTCCAAAATAATACTTCTACTTCTTCTACACACATCCAGCAGACAAGTGATAGTGGCCATGTCACTGCTACACTGACTTCCACAGACACATTCACAAAAACTTATCAGGAAGAGGCATATTTCAGGACCATCTACATTTTCTGCAAGAGAATAAAGCTGAATACAGGAGCCTTAACACTGACACAAGGAATGCCTTCATTTACTCTCAGACAAGATTGAGCAGAAACACAAGCAACTAGAAGGCTGTCATGGAGAAGTAATGCTGTGTGTGTGGAGTACAGGGAAGGTAGTGGGATGCTACTGAAATAATTGTCAATTGAGGTCCAAGTTTCCAGGTATGTGTTTGGACAACTAAGTAAAACTCCTGTTGAGTGAAAAAATTGTTCCTCCATGTGTTGGCCTATATTTGGTTCATATTGCATTAAAAACTTCAATAAAAGTGAGAAAAACTGACTCATTTAGATGAGAATTTGGAATGCCCTTCCTGCCACTGTCAGCCCTCCTTTTACTCCCCTGACCTTGGGACGACTGAGGCCTAAACTTGGATTTGTCCATGAGGATCTGTCAGCCTTTGGGCTCTGGCAGGAGATATTTTAAAGCTGCTGCCAACACAGCCGTGGTTTTCTACAAAGATCCTATGTAATATTTCGTAATGAAGAAAGATTTAAAAATGTTTGTTATGCACTTGATGCAGTAAAAAAAACCCAAACAAACCTACATGCAGCTTTTTAAAATTCAAGTGGCCCCAGTGAAGCTGAAGACAGCCTGGAATATCTCCTGTCTGATGGCTGCATACCGCTAAAAAAAGAAAACAATAAATTCATGAATAGAAATGTGAAGGCAGCTCAAGATTTTGCAAAACTCAGAAGATACAAAATAAATCTTCATTTTGAAAGGCTGGAAGATGAGTTCTCTGAAATGAAGATATTTTTCTTCTTTTCCCAAATATTACCTTTTACAAGAGGATGCTGCAGGAGGTAAATTTCAACATTAAAAGGTGTCGTGATGCCCTGGAGGAGTGTGTGAAATCTTAGGGCTGCAGGAAATTCTGCAAATGGCAAGCAAGTCAGGAGGATGCACAGCGGCAACAGGCACCTAAGTTAGGGCATGCAGCTCACCCACTGCCATCACTGAGCACTTTTTTCAACCCAACATTGAATTCCCAGCCACTTGCACCAACAGGTAAACAACAGGAAACATCTTAAAATAAAACAAGTATGTCAAGTCAGGATGGCAACAACATGACATGGATGAAGGTAAGGTATCAGCTCTGTTAAAGAAAGCTTAATACAGGGGTCTTTGGGAACATGGGATTATTCCTTTCAGCCCCTCTGGAGCCAGTTGCTCATTGCTCAAGCCAAGGGGTTCTCTCACCCTCCAGTCCCAGACAAACCTGGATGCACACACCCACTAAATACAGACAAGGCTGCATGCACAAACCAACACAGCAACTCCTTAGAAAGGGCTGGAGACCAACATCCATGCAAAATGGCTGGGGCAGGGACTGATGGATCCACACTGGGCTGGAACAAGGCCCTGTGGCCTGTCCAGGGTGGGAGGGAGCCCCTGTGGGAGCTTAGCAGGGATAGTCAGGACTAGTGGTGCCCTCAGGACCATGACAAGTATAACTGAAAAAACATATTCCTCTCAAGTCTTACATATAAGTTTGAAGGATATTTGTCTCTTTATCAGAAGGTAGATAAAATCAAGTATAATTACTTCTCCCTGCTGAATAGAATAACCAAAAATGATCAAAAAAAGACATACAGAACATTAAGCCATCTCTTAAAATGTACATGCCTAAAGTACATTTTAATTGTACATCTCTTAAAATGTACATGCTTAGATCACACCTTAGTGATCTTTTATGCTTAATAGACATTGTTCAACTAATATCCATGTGAAGAGAACATCTATATTCCAGGGCACACTGTAAGAAAATGAGAATTCTTGAGTCTGCTACAAAGACTGACTCAAATAGCACTCATTTGACATTAAATTTGACATTAGATCACATTAATAAAGACATTTTCAGTATTAATGAAACTCATCCAACACTACAGACTTCTACCTGCTCATTACAGTAATTTATTCATAAAGTATTCAGTTTTTCATGGGAGAGTCTGATGGAGACCTATACTCAGGACAGACATTTCTAGGAGCATTTCTAAACTGATTTCTGGCTTATCTCTGGCTTTTTCCCTTGGCGTCTCTGTTAAGCTTCTTCAAGCGGTCAAAATATGAAAACATAACCCTACTCAATTTTCCAAAATGAATCAATTATTAATAGGAATAAAATTTTTTAACTTTTCACATTGGTGTCTTTTCAGATCAGCATTTCTTGGTCTGTCATACATTTTTTGAGACAGGCTGAAGGGAAATGATGTAGAATAAACAAAAAACCTGAAATTAAACAAGCAATAAAGACACTGTTTATTAGTAATTTGAAAATATTTTTTTAAATTTTTCACACTTTCTGTCTGAAAATACCTGAAAGAAGATAATTTGAGCAGCTATTTTCAAATAAATTTAAATTCCAGTGTAAAGTTTATGTAGGGTAACCATGACCAGCGCAACAATAGGTATGACTATGAAAGCAAAACAGAAAAGTGACAAGGCAATACCTTAGATCATCTAACAGGAATATTTCCAGGTAATTTCCCTCTGTGTCTCCCATTCCCACTTCCCATGCCTAACTGGTCACATGGCCACTATCTCTCAGCAGCTCACCTGAAAATTCTCATCACTGCTCAGCCATGTGCATCTACCAGGGATGACAGCAGGTCTCCTTACTCAGATTTTCCAGGAGACTGGGTTTAGCACCCTGCTGACCAGGAATCATGCAAGTGTTACTCTTTTTCTTTTGCAAACAATTGCTAGGGATACATGGAGAGCTGAGCTACAGACCTATGTGTTAATTGGCTGCACTCTCAAAGTGCTTAAACATTAAGAATGACAAGGCTAAGTGTCACTATACATTAAAATAATTTTTGGTCTCTGAGCAAAGTGTGAATCATCTTCTAATGTAAGCATCACAGTAGTTTGAAATAGCATTAAACCATCTCTCACTCTTTTTATCTCTTATATTATCTCTTTTACTTCTTTTTTAGTCTTGATAACTTCTGTAGCAGACTTCTGTTCTTCTTTTTAACCATATATTGTAATTGCCATTATGGAATGCTATTTAGACAATTTTTCCATTATTTTGCTTCCTGGACATCAAGTAACAATTTAATCTATTCAGTTCTTTCTTTACAATGAAAGAATTCAAAGAAAAGAAATGTGTCAGATTCTTGATGAGCTCAAATTCTCATGAAATACTTTAAATTTACACCTAAAACCTAAGAATAAAATTTTGAGCTTTTTGAAACACATAGCAAATCTCTTTTGAATCTGTCAATATTAATAATGAATTATTAGGATCCGTACAAAAATCATATTACTGAAATTGATCTTATTTTATAATAGGGTGCAGGAATTTTAAATATTCCACAGAGGTAACCTTAGGAGGAAAAAAATCTTCCTGAAAAAATATTCAGAAGAACTAACTTGGCATTCCTAGGTGCAGAACTAATAGCCTTACTCTTACAGAAACTTCTACAATTATAGAATTAATCAGCAATATATTAGTCTTGATTAAAGTAAGTCCCTCCTAAACTCAGTGAAGTCTTTCAGACTATTCTAACTTAATTCATCCTGACATTAGGCTACTTTAGGTTGGGTTTTTTCCTTCTAGGACTATATCAGACTAGTAGACATTAAATCACTCTTTGCTGTTATGCCTTTCATTCCTGCCAGCATCCAGGCTTCTTTCCCTCCTTTATTTTTCTTCCTGTTAATTTATGTGGAATTCCTATTAAAAATAAAGATTTAAAATTGCCAATTAGTCTGATCCTTGACATTTAAATATATATCTAAAGTTATTTTGCTTTGTCTGCAGCTGATATTTGTGTACTTGCTACAAAATTAACTTTGCTTGTCTGATGTCTAACCTGAAGAGGCCTGCTATTGATGTTTTAGCAGAGTGTGTAAATTAAGTGGAATGGACAATTGCCTACCAGTTAACTTTTGCTGGTGGTGATTTTATCTCTGACATATCCAAATAAGTTAAATTTGGAAAAAAACCCTTCTTTCCATTCTATTTAAATATCCAAAAATTGCTTTCCCAGATGAGCATAAGCAGGTGGTAAAATTGCATTGTTATTATTGTTATTATTATTACTATTAATAAAACTTCTCTAAACACAAGAATCTAGTCTTGTCATTGCCTGACTGTCTGCTGAAAAGCACTTTGAGACTATGCAGAGGAAGGTAAAAACTTGATGGATTACAGTATTAGGTTAGTAATCAAGACAGATGAGTGGTGTGAAAAGAGAGGCCTTTGATAAACAGGCAGAAAAAATAATGAGACAAAACACTGCATGTCCTGTCTGCAAAAACATGAAAAATGGGATAGAGGAGGAAACCGATGCTTAAATCCCAAAGCATAGTTTAAAAATCCTAGCAGCATTGCTAGAAAAATAGAGGATTAAATTAAATAAAGAAACTTGGGGTTTTTTTAACCCAAATTTTGCAACATTATTGAATGCCACAACTTTAGAAGAGGAGCATCAGCAATCAACCTAAGAGAAATGCAAAGTGAACTACAGAAAGTATATCTTTTGTGAATCCTTTGGGATCCTTTCAACTATGGGATAACTTAGAGAATCTCTTCAGGAGGTTTGTCTTCTGGTTTTTGTTTTTGTGAATACTACTGCTGTTATGCATTTGGGAGTTAATACCTGCATTAGGTTTGCCTGGCTAAGATTTGGTAGCAGGGGTTGCTTTTGTGAGAAGCTGACAGAAGCTTCCTCCATGTCTGGTAGAGCCAGTGCTTGGCAGCTCCAAAGACTCCAAGGACTGCTCCCTGTGGAAGGGTGGCTGATGTTTGAGGGGGGCTGCTGCCCGTGGGAAGGCTCCCATTGCAGCAGTTCTCAGGGAGCTGCTGCTCATGAGATGGACTAACATTGGAGCAGTCCATGGAGAATGGTCTCCTGTGGGAGGGACCTCTTGGTGCAGCAGGGGAACAATTCCTCCAACTGGGCAGCAGGAGAAATAATGTGTGATGAACTGACCATTCCCTACCTCCCTGTACCTACGAGGAAGGAAGTCTTGAGCAGGGGGGAGGGGAAGGGGGAAAGTGTTTTAAGAGCTTATTTTCCTTCTCATCATCCTTTTCTGATTTTGTCAGCAATAAATTAATTTTAATAGCTCTAATTCTAGCCTGTTTTGCCTGTGACAGTATCTGGTGGGTGATCTCCCCCTGTCCTTATCTCAACTTGTGAACCCTTTGTTATATTTTCTCTCCCCTGTCCAGCTGTGGAGAGGAGTAGATAGAATGGCTTTGGTGGGTGCCTGGCATCCAGCCAGCATCAGGCCACTACAATAACTTTATTCAGCATTGTGGGGCTGCCATGTCATCATTTATTCCAAATGGTAGGCACCTGTTTTTTTATGGACTTGTACAACAGACATTTTGCATTCTAAAAATAGTCCATTGTTAAACAGTGCACAATTCATTGAGGGTCTTCAGTCTATATTTCTCCAAATAGCTATAAAGCTTATTCATAATTTTCAGTCTTTTATGGATGTGAATTATTTTAATATATTTATATATAAAATACTCAAAATAGAAAAGGTGTATCCTTGACAATCATATTTGAAATATGTTTTTGGATGCCTACCACTGCTGCCAATTTTAAGAAAATGTGTACATTGATTAGTTCCCATGATAATAGCATCTATAAATTGATTTAAACAGCAATGAGTGACAGACTGCCTTTTTCTTAAATTGGTTCCAATGGTTATGTGAATAGATCCTGTTGCTAGAAAGACAAGGCAGATGTTATTTTTTAACTAAAACAAGTAAAGCCTCACTTTACTGTTCAGCACATGTTAAATTCCCAAGTTTTCAGCAGAGCTAAAATTAGGCTTATCAAATCTGTATTATTTTTTAATTTATTAATCTATGACTTTCTAAACTCCTATGTCTTTGAAAAAGAATAATTAAATTATCCTTTTTTAATTCAGAGTATCATATATTTTTATAAGGTTTTATAGTTTATATTATAAAAAAGAGAGAATTGTTAAATTTTCTTACTTTTTAAACAAAAAATGTATAAATATAAATAATTTTGGAATAATAAATGGGCTATTTAATTTTTTTACAATATTTAGTCATTATTGTTAAACAATTAGATTTTCCCCTAAACAGTTGTAGTTCCAGCAATATTTAAGCATTTCTAAAAGACAAGAGATCTATTTCCATCTCTCTATATATTATACTTCTGGTAAATATTGCATTGCTATAAAAATACAGGACATACATCCCTAATATTTTAAATCACATAATATAGAGTACCACCTTTTTTGTGATGCAACTCTAATTTCATCATCAAAAGTTTGCTTCTTAAATTTATTTTCACTGTGTTGTAAGCTGTAGTCTTTGCAGTATAGGGTATAAAAGAGAAAAAAAACTTTGTAGATTCTGGGGCAAGCCAGTTTCTCCTTACTGGCTGTAGGTCCCTCTGTTCCATATAGACTTTCTCTTACAGTGAATTAGCATCAGAACAACACTGATGACTTGCTTGACTTTTTGTTACATGAGGCAGTTCAGTCACTACTTCAGGCTGTGTAAAATACCAGTGTTGCTCTCCTAGTCATATTAAATAACATAACACATAAATCCTATGAAATATTGAAATGAATATAGGTTTTTAAAGTTCTCGTGGAAGTTAGATTATTTTGAAATCCCTTAAAGCCAAGGACACATCCACTAGATAAAGCTGCATCATAAAGATGTTATTTCTAATGGCTGCTACATAAATTTCTGTTGAACACAGTATTTGTCTTTAAAAAACTTCTTGAAATACCCTGTAGAAATCTGTAAATCCAAACTAATGAAAAGTGGAGAACAGAAACTACAACTAGTGTTTAAAAATTCATGTCTTAAGTAATAGTTTTCTGCTAGAACATTAGCTCAAACCTATTGCACCTGTTTTTTGGGGAGTAGTGAAGGATTCAATGATATAAAAGAAAAGGAAGATTCTTCTAAAAGTTGAGGATGAAAGAAAAGACATGGATAAAGGACAGGGACAATAGGTGCCTTCTCACAAGACCTCAGCCACCCCTGCTGTTCCTGTGACACTATACAGGCATTATCTCAAATCTTGGCTTTAAACAGGAACAAAAAAAAAATCACTGGTTTTCTCAAATGCAGATAATCAACACAACAGTGAATTCTTCAGGCAGGCAACCAGGACTGGTCTCTGATGCTCTGATTTGGAAAAAAAAATGCTGAGATCTGTTTTTTTCTTGAGAATATACATTGTATTCACATTGAAATCCATTTTTCAGCCTATCTTAATCATTACAATAATTTTTAAAACTGCAAGTGTGTCTGTATTCTTCCCCATATATTCTTTTAAGGTGGACCTGGGAGGGTCCAGAAAATGCTGATTAGCAAAACAGCTTGTAACAGAATTTTTTTTCTGACAGAGCCATTTACAGTCTAACACATTTAACTACATATACATATCTGTCACATATTGAATACAGTATTTTATGCCACCTAGACAGATAGGATAAAAATGCATGGAGACAGGAATTCTATCTTTCTAGGATGTAGGGCCAGTGTTTTAATCTACTGAGCTGAATAGCACCAATATCATTTCAGCAGACTTATCAGCATGTGCTGGCTGTTTTTTTTCCCCTTACCATCTGCAGCATATGCAATCACATTGCAAGGAAACCAAAAATCTCCCACTGAGGTAATTTTTTGTTGTTCCTACTGCTTGTTTAGAAGTACATAACCTACCACTAGGTAGTAAAATAAAAAGTATCCACTTCTGTTGTAAGTTGCCTTTTATTTTGGGCAACTGTCACCAAATCAAAGAGCTGGTTTAAACACTAATTATTAACCAGATCAATGAAGATTCCCACAGTGTAAATATGATAATTGCTGAACAGAAACAGACGCATGCTGACTGCATGCAGTGATGCTTTCTTCCTGGAAAGAGATTGTAAATGGTTTAAATTTTTAATTTATTTTTTTTACTTTGTTTCTTTCCTGATGAATATTGGGGTATTTTTGTAGAAAGTAATGTCATAATTCAGCATAAATAGCAAGCTCTACACCCATAACAAATTTATAAATAAATAAAACTAATGGCTTGAGCATAAAGGTTAGTCTGACTCTGGGATGTGGCACTTGCCTTCATTGGTGAAGGAATTTGCAAGAGCAGTCTAGAGTTTTTTTCATGCTTACTATGGCAATAGTAGAAGGAACCCAAAAGGAACTGTGAAGATTCTTACCCAGTAGTTATAACCCCAAAGCCAATCCTCCATTTAGCTGCTTAGCATTTATGCATTCCTCATGTGTACATTCAGACTGTCTTTAGTCATGAGCATTTGCAGGTGCTGAAAGACAGCTGTAATGGTTACTTTTGTTTACAGAAGACCTGTCAGACAGACAGCTAACACCCTCTCAGTGTGTCTTCTCAGCCTCTGGACATTCCCAGTAGTGAAGGATGCTGTTTGACCCTTAGACAAACCAGTGTGTTTTACCTCCTAGTTAGAATTTTAATTCCTTTAATATGCTGTTCTCTGAGAGACAGAACTTATTCTCTTCTCATTTGCTAGCACAGCCTCTGCAGTGGTAGCACTAGCCTGAGGTGGAAGAGTGCCTGAAACAGAGCTATTCAGGCTGTTACTCTGCATGTTTCTCATAGGAGTAATTGAAATAAAGAGGCCTCTTACACATTCTTGCAAACACAATCTTTATAATTATTTTTCTATATCATTTAGCAGTTCCACTTGAATTTCAAAACAAGGAAGGACATAAATATAAAATGGTTCTAATAGTAATAAAATCGCCTGCAGCTGCCAGGAACAGTTTGTACCAAGGAAACTCTGGGCATATGTTGATGTGACAGTCATTGGCAGGGCTTGGTTGCATATGCTGCACTGTCAAAACACCTTTTTAACTATCTCAGAGGGATTATGCTATTTTCCTCTTCATTTGGAGATAAAATAGAGCAAACAAAATAGTTTCTGGAGACTTTCTTTTTGAGCAACCACAATGAATTATGCTATTTTTCCCTCCTAAGTTTTAGTATCCTATTCCCTTGTCCAAGACAACTTACTTAACTTCTTTCAGGGTAATATACATAATGTCATAATTGTATAGTAATTTTTTCATACCTGTAGATTGATAGCCTGCATATCTAAAATAATGATGACTGGTGTTCTAGAAATTTTAATACTGTTTATTCCTTAGAGGTGAACAGAAGAACATATAATGCTTTCTTTAATATGAGAAAGAATCAGACATATCATATGCATACATGCACTTGAGTTTTTGTACTTGTGTATGTATATGCACAAGCATGAACTCATTGGATATCTTTAGCTATCACCTTTCCTGATAGTAGCAAAACATGAATAAACTTGATTTCACCAGGAACATTTTCCTATTCATCCTTGAAGCAAAACAAAAGACGCGAATCAAAACATAAAATGCAGACCCAGTCTTAAAAATACTTTCTTTTTCCAAAACTCTAGGAAAAGGGATGAGTTTAGCAACCCATCCAAATGAAAAAGGAATGGGTCCAAATCCATTAGAGTCAGAGAGATTCTTTCCATTAACTAAAATAGGTTTGAGATGAGACTCATGGCACATGTTTTTTAGTTATTTGCACTAAAAATGTGAAAGGAATGACAACAACATATTAAAATTACATCCTGGAAGCATGCTTTTGTGCTATACTAAAAATAGATGCTAGATCATCTTTAAAAAGAGAGCTCATCAAGGTTGTTGAATAACCAGAATAATAGCTGTCCAGATGCCATAATGAGATTTATGTAAAATATTGCGTGGGCAGAAATTATAATTGCTTTGTTGTTGTTGTTGTTGTTGTTGTTGTTGCTGTCAAAGAAGAGAAAATTTCATTTTTCAATTTCTAATCTTGGGAAGTTCTGTTAAGAGGCAGAGATTACAGTTTAACTCCAGCTTATCACTATCTATATGGTAAATGCATATATTAAAAATGCATACATGGTAGTAAAATTTCCAAGTCTTAGCCTAAAATCAGATGATACAAAATATTTCTGTGATATTTACTATGTAATTTGAGGTTTAGGAGCACAAAATGCTTTTCAGTTTTGAACTGAGGGAGGGGAGAGGAGGGGAGAAAGAATATAATACAAGGCAAGCCATTTCTTGTGAAAAAGCTTAGATAAGCAGCAGAGAAATTTGAATGCAAAGCAATAGATTTTCATGAGGATGGATTAAAAGGTCTAAGTCACTACTTACGAAGAAATTGAACTTGCTCCTCAAAAGTTCTAAAACCATTTACTTTTTTAATGCGTACTTTCTTTTTTTTCATTGCTGATGTTAAAATGTTGTCTAGTGTAACATCACCTCTGCAGCACAGGAAGCCCACAAGGAACAAGCATTTCTGATAGAAATCCATAGATGAATCAGAATAAAAGGTGGGAAGGTTAAAACTTTTTGAGGCAGAGAATACAGAGAGTGAAACAAAGAAAATTAGGAGATGACAGAAAGAGAGGAAAAAAAGGACAGGAGGACAGGAAAGCAGAAGGAAGAGGGAGGGAGGGAAAGGAAAACTGTCCTGAAGGCCTTCTCTGAATGAAGTTATGTAGAGTACAGTTAAAATAAAAGTATTCATCAGTGTCTTTTCCTTAGTGATAGAAAGTTTCCTGACTCAATTTCAACATTTGCAGTGAGCAGACCATTGGGTCACATGGGGATGGGGAATAGGGTGAAGGGAGATAAAGATAGTATTACAGATCATTAAAGGGTTCTGTTACCATTGAATTTATGAATTTAGAGGAACTTTAATATTCAGAAGTGCTAAAGCCACAATGCCATTATAATCACCATCAGAAAATTTGTTGTTGAAACCTTCATTAGCATAAAGATATATAACTACAATGTTATGTATGTTGCAAACACAGTTTTAAAAAATCAAAACTTAAAAAAAACCAGTAACATTTAATGTCAGCATTTCTGTTGATATTTTGATAATTGTATTGTAGTAATCCTCCACAGTCCAAATTATGCTGAAGTCCACTCAGGGAAGTTGAGTATTAGATTCCTCACTTCCATTTCTCCACTGTGTGTTTTATTCTATTCATAATATTACTGTATCTGGGTGCACAAAAGCTTTATCTGAAGTCCAAATAATATATATATAGAATATAGAGGAAGCAAATATTCTTCTAAGAAATCTAATAAAATTAGCAATGTCATGTAATTGATGAAAGTACTTGCAAATTAGATGAAGTTCTTGAGAAGGACTATTCAAAATTCAAGTGTTAGGCCTCTATTTTCTCTGGACATCACCTCAAAATAATTTTTGCCAACCCTTACTATGCAGTGTACATTTGTTACTGACAAATCTGTATGCTCAGGGCAAATGCAGAAAAGATGGTTGGGGTTTTTTTGTGAGAAAATTTTTGATTTACAGAGCAAAAGGCTATATGCAGTAGTTTAATAAAGTATGTCTAGTTCACTTTTGTCTTAATTTAATGAAGAAGTAGATTCCAGGACACAGTTAAGTTTGCAGTTCTCATAAATGTGCTTCAAAAATTAACCAGTGGGGGACCCCTAAATTGAATCCAATAAAAAGCTTTTGAAGTTACATTTTAAGAGTGCTCAGCAACAAATTCTTTTTAATTGTTTATATTGACCTTGTTTTTCCAATTAAAAAAAAAATCTTTTAATGTTTAATGTTTCCCTGAATAGAAAAGATTTAATTAGGTTTCATTTGCACAATCAGGAATCATGAACAGATTATAATTTGCATTGCAGAACTGTGGAGTATCATTAAGGTTACATTTGCTATGGTCATTACAAGAAATTGTATTGAATAAATATCTGCAGCCTAAGGTCAAACATTGTAATGAACATATAAATCCTTATCTGAAAACATAATTGTGGTTTTCTTCCCCTGGATGATACACTCCACTGTAGAAAGGCTGCAAAGATGGAAGTAGGTCCATGCATATGACTGATATTTTAATCTGTTACAATACAGAAATTTTGAGGAAATTTTCATGGCTTATTATACTAAATTGCTAAAAGTCTTCTCAATCAGTCGCTTTTGGTGGATTCCAGGTTAAAGGAAAATAAGATAATTTATTGTTAATAAATTTAACATGAGATCCATTTCTCCTTTTTTAGCTGCCACTACTCTTGTATAACTATGCTTACCACTGTCAGACAAAAATCTCTTGAGCAGCATGAGAACATTTTTGTTTAACACTATACATAGAAAAGGCTCTCTTTCTATTTATTCTACATACACTTAAAATAGTCATCCTAATTATTTTTTAATTAGAAGCAGAGTTAAGCATTTTTTTTTTACTGTAATTTGTTTTTCATCAGCTTTTAACTTCTTTAAGACAGAGGGAAGGGGAAAAATATGTAGTACTGTCAAATATTTTTTCAAACACAAATGTGCCAACAAAGATAACTGGTTAGTGACTGCCTGAAAAAGTGCTCACCTTTTTCCATCTTCAGAACTGAATAGCAGAAGAGGTTTCCATGGTAGACAGAATGAAATATCAGTGTAGGAATCATGAAAGAGTACTAAAAAAAGGTGTTGATGGAGGAAGGCAGCTACAACAAGGTATCTTACTTCTTCACATCCTTGTGTTTACTTTGTAGTAAAAAGAATTAAAAATTAAAATCCTAATTTCCCGTGGATAAAGTTTCTCTCTGGCGATCCATAGTGTAAATAGAAATAATAGGGAGCCCTATTCATACCTTCTGGATCTGTAACCCAAACAGTCACTTTTTTCACTACTGGCAGCTTACACTCTCTTCTCTTCTTAGCAAGTAGAGAAGAGAAAGAGATTGTCATGAGATCTTGAGGAGTTGGACTCCAGAATCTTTTGCCCTTCACCTGTCAGTCTTTAGAATTGGAAGTTACAGGAAAGCAAAATTGCTTGAGTAATGAGGCCTGGTTTTCCATCACTAGTGCAAGCATGTGAGCTGCACTTGGAAAATACCTGAATATATAAATTCAACTAGCTCTAAGTTTTGATCAGCAAAACACTGTTTTTCAATATGTGAGTATGCATTCAGCAGAAACTGAAAAATAAATGACAAATCTTGGTTGCACTTGCACCATGCTGATTTAATGTAAAGTGTGATAGCTTCAGATATGTTATTTTCAATAATATGAATTCAATTCCATAGAAAAAATATTGTATTTATTCATAGCAGAATAGCAGATGCAGCTGTATTGAGTTAGCTTGAATGGATATGTGTTGTCTGGAAATATGCACTGGATGAGCAAGTACTTATGACTGAAAAATCTGGAGCTGAGAAATATATTGATGTAAATGAAAATGTATTGATTCAGCAAAAAATTACTGGCCTCTATAAATATATGTTTGGAAAGAAAACCTATTTTTATACAGAAAAATAATTCTGTTTTTTGGATACTGTGATTGATTTAAGAAGCAATTGACAATATAATTAATTCAGGAAAATGGCTTTTTTTTCAGTGTCTATTGCATGTATTTTCCTGAAATTGTACTTTGTTAAAAAATCAAACAAACATAAATCCAATACAAGTGTTTCCCTCTCAAAGGTTTTGTAACAAACCCATGTAGTTGAACCCTATCAGTCTTTACTAAATTGTGAAGATTTATTTAAGATTAATTTTTAGTGGTCTTTATTTACATTTCTGAGATATCAATTTCAATAATGAATGAGCTGTCCATTATTAACAGCTCTGATTTCTTATTATTGCCCATCATTCACATCTATGTCTTTGCTTGAATCGGCTCGATAAGCCATTTTAAATACTTATTCTTCCAAACTTGTGTTCAGAAAAAACTTCAATTCTACCTTTTCCTGTGGAATGGAGTAGCTTTCTTGTGGATTGTCCTTTTCCATATTTCACTAGAAACGGAATAAATTTCCTCTTCCTTGGAAATTAGCAGAATTCATATCGAAGCATTGCTGTCTTCCATTACAAATTTATTTATAAATATTTTTATAGGACACAGACTTCTATTTGCCTGTTTCCTAGTGGGAGCTTTATCTGTTACGATCGAATTAACTACTTGGAAAATATGATAATCATAACAAATAGTATCCCACTCCTTCCTAAGCCAATGATATTTGGGATTCCGTGAGTTTTTTATGAGTTTTAATCATTCCAGAAGATATTTTATGCTAAATATATTTTTTCATAAAATATTTATATTTTTATTTCTTAAAATATGTGATAACTTTTAAATTTATTTTTCAAATTCTGTCACATTTAGTATCTGTTTCATGCCCCATTGCAAAATTAATCTTTATATTCTCCAGTTTCCTAGACTTATAGCTTTTAAGTCCAAAAAATATACTGCCTCCTATCTTACCTCCTGATTCCTGTGCACTCAGTTGTTTATAACTTATTTCATCCCCATATTTACTTTCTTTCCTTTCTGCTGTTTCTTTGTCTTTCTGCACAAACACTTCACAAACACTGTTAAAGCCAGAGAGGCAACCCCCTACCCTTCTTGCATTGAATTGACTCAGTTCTTGGACTAGAGTCCTGACAAAAATAAATTGGAGCACTCAGTTACACTGTATTTCAGTTCTCTGTGCTTAGACATTCCAGCCAATAAGTTAAACTTTTAAATCTAATAGAGTGTATTATCAGTAAAGTGAGCTTTGTAATGGATTTTATATAATTAACTTACAGAAAAGGTGGGATTTTATACACTTACCTAAGGAACAACAGAAGCAGTTTACAAGCATCCAAAACAGTGCACATCAGGCTGCAAAGCTGAATAGTAGATCCAGAAAGTAACATCAGCAGGATTTACTTAGATCATGTCCTAGTGAAACTAGGACGATCAAAGGTTATTCCTGTTTCTGGCAAATGAGAGGCCTCAATTTACTGACCATTAACTGGTGTTCAAGGTCAAAAATGAAAACTGAGCTTGAAAAATGAACATAAAAATTAAAATTAAAATTTAAGTATTTCAGAAGATATTTCTATAATTAAAATGTGTTCTATTAAGGAATTTTAAATGTTAAACTAGAAACTACACTGTGTTCCTATTGCAGATTTGATTGGGCTGCTCTCAAGCACAAATCTCAAGAATGGACTAGAGTGGAAATCACAGAGTTGAAAACGGTGGAAATAGAGTGGACAGAACTATCATTCCATGCACTGGTTTCTAGATGTCAGATTACAGGGAAGGAGGAGAAGGGAAGCAGTATTTTGATGGCATGATAACTTGGCTGAGGTATTTCTTTGCGCATAAAAAAAACCAAAAGGAGAAAAAAGAGAATAAAAAATAATAGCACATGAATTTGAAATAAAATTCACTTGAAAAATACCATCTGCACATCTATCTGTTAAAAGTACAAATGACATGCTGAGCTTGTTTTGATAGCTCAATGAAAAAACAGTGTTTATGAACACATAGAGGAAAACAAATGACTGAAGACCAGGGACCACTTACACTTATGCACATAACTAAATATAATTGAAATAAAGATGAAAGTTACATTAAAATAATTATAGCAACAATGAAAAAATGTTATAAAATACATAATTACATGCACATCGGTACACATATCAAACAGCTGGTCAAAACATCATCTAATATAGATTGTTTGTTCAGTTAGCTGTAAATATTTAAACAAGAAAAAGTATGATATTGGCAAGAGAGCGAGAGGTGAAGATGGGAAATTATTTTCCCTCACCATCAAACAGAGCTATAGTATAAATAGTTTCAAACACTTCTGAAACCTTTGAAATAGCTGTGTTCTTCTAAAGATAGCCAGAAAATGCCTTGGTGATGTTACTCAGTTTGGATGACAGAACCAAGTTCTGATTGTGATAAAAGACTTCAAAGTATGTCTATAGAAGCTCCTTTTGTTCCCTTTCTCCCAAAGATTACTTATATGAAGTAGAGAAGTTCTGATGGGAACGACTGAAATTTCATTACTTCCTCCTCAAAAAAGAAATATGTCTCACTACAAGCAAGATGGCCAAATTCAGGTATTACTTCTGACTGCCACAGGTATTCAGTTCTGGGTTTGACCTCAATTTATCTACCACAGGGCTATTGGTTCTGAAACTGAGATCATTTCACCAATTAAAATTATGTTCAGTCTAGTATGCTCCCACAAAAAGATGCATTTGGAGGAAGCCACCATCTTCAACCAGTATGTATGTGACAAAATAGTTTCCAAAAAATCTGATGAAAACAATAAAAATACTGTAACAATATCCTCTGGCTAATTAATTCAAAATCAATTTTATGAGTGTGCCTTTAATTATTATCCTTTCTACCAGGTCACATATTTTTCCCTTTTTAGAATTTCATTTCTGTGTCTTCTTGAAAACACAATAGCAAGGAGTTTTTTACTGTGTTTTTCAGAGGGCTTACCATGTGTAGGGTGCAGTGTTTGGAAAACTGAACAAGTTTTACTAAAAAAAAAAAAAAAAAGAAAGAAATTTTGAAGAAAGAAAACTCAGCTCAAACTCTACTCTTTGAATTTTATGTGCTGCATATGGATTTAAATCTCTGATCTTAAGTTTTCCATCTGTAAAGTTTTGTCTTGATCCCCAAAGACAACTGAGAAAAAAATTAACAAAATTTAGCAAATTGCAAAGACCTATAGATTTTGTTTGATTTCAAAAGGTAGATACATATTTCATGTGAGGAAAAAATGTAGACCATATATGTAAATAGAATGTATTGTTTTTTTATTTGTGTCTTAAAAGCATTATCTTCTAAAAATTCATTCTGCATTATTCAAGACAGGGTACTTTATATCACTCATAAGTTTTTAAGTCTGCTTTTTGGGGTAGGTTGGGGGTTTTTGGTGTTACATAGAATAAAATATAAATAAGGACATATGTTTTACTGGAATAATGGGATTTTTAGGTTCACAAAGAAAATCGCCTGTTATATTTTTGGAGAACATGCAAGACAGTTATTTTTTAAAAGGAGAAATTAGGGTCTATATGGGTATATACAGCTAATAATGGTAATAATTAATGGATACAAATAAAATAATAGCAACAGAAGCACAAAGGGAACAGTGATACAACAGCAGCTGAGAATGAAAGTAATAAGTCAGAGCACTCCAGTTTCCTGGGCTCTGGAGAGCAACATGAAAGTTTGCCACAGTCCCATAATTAACCCTCATGTCATACCTGATGAAGATTCAAAATTGCACTCCTGGGAGAAATAAGCCAATGACAGTGATGTTGAACATCCTCCCAGGGCCCTAAATGGTATTCAAAAGACCAGGTGACAGAGCCTGTTCTGAGGGTCTGTTAGCATGGAAATTTTTGTCATTACATAGGTATTCTTTGCCCTTATTTCTTTTGAGATTGTGTTTTATTAAGAAGTCTTGCCCATTCTGAGTCAGAGATAATGTGTGGCACATTTTCTTCACTGTAATAAACAAGTGATCCAGCAACTAGCGAGCAATATGTGGAATGCAAATAAGAAAGTATTTCCTTTGGGGGAAGTTTTCATTTGTTTTGTGTGAATTTTGCAACTCTAAAGGGTAACTGTAAATGAATCAGCAAATCTAAAGAGATTGAAATTTACTGTTCTAAATCTATATTTCAGGAAATGAGTGACTTGTGGTAAGAGAAAGTGTAAAAAAACACAGAAATGGTGTGGTCTTTTTTTTAGGAAAAAAAACAGACTTCTGATAAAAAGACCATGACTCCCAGTGTTTGTCTGTATTCCTAAGTGACACTGCTTGATTGCATCAGTTCTTGCTCTTTCCACAGTGCATACTGCTGGTGAAGCACATTCCTACACACAAAGGGCTTATACTAAGCTGAACTGCAATATCTTCATGCAGTTAAAACTACATCCCCATAAGAAATGCAGTACTGTAGAAAACTTGTCTTAAAGTAATATCATTTATCAGGTTGCCAAAGCAGTTTCTATATAAAACATTCATGACAGCCAAAACTAAAATAAAAAAAATAAATAAAATGCAAATGTCTGTAAAAAATAACACAGGGGAAGAAAATTGGGCAGGCAATGCAGTGATTAAAAAAAAAAAAATAAATAAAAGAAACAAAAGACCACATTGAAAATAATCACAATCTGTGGTTTGCCCAAAAGCAGGATCTGATTTACATTATCTAAATAGCCAAGCTTCATTCCATTGTATTTTGGATTAAGTAGGTAATGACCTGTATTTTTACGTCTTCATTTTTTTTTTCTTTCCACATTCCTTCCTCCCCAGGTGCACTGCTCCCAGTTACAAAACTGGAAACTGAATGATAGATGAGAGATAGATAGAGACAATAGAGATAGATCCACGTAGATGCATGTATATATACATATAGGTATAAACTAATATTTTCTGTAATCTAATCTGCTGCTCAGTCTGTTCAATGAGCAGGCTGAAATGTTCATGATGCAGTTGCCCTGGAAGCTTGTTCCTGCTGCATTCTCTGCCTGGAAGACACCTGTTCAGCAATTATATGGCCAGCAGTACATTAGCAACATTGCCTGCTGGATTGCAGGTGTTTGAATCTATAGGGAGAAGGTCATTACATTACCATTTCTCTCCATCTGGCCCTAAGAAAGCTAAGTGTATATGGGCCACTGAGATTGCTCACTTCAGAGGATATCTCTCTGTCCATTTATCATCAAACAGCACATGCAGCACTGCCTGAATTTCTAAGATGTTAGCCATTATTAATTTCTAGTTGAGAGGCTTATTGGAGGTACTGTTCCAAGTGGATTTACTCCTTAGCCTGCATGCACACTAACAAAATTCCTCAAAATTCCTGTGTGTGGACTCCCTTTGTTTGCCTGATTTTACTGTAATTTGGAAAAAAATTGTTCTCTGCAGCAAGATGGTTTGGATCCGGATTTTTACACTGCCTGCTGATGTCAGCAGAAAGGTTGGTAGCAAATATTTCAGTGTAGAGACACTGACACTGACCTACCAAATGTGAAAGAGTAGTGGTTTTTTGTTTCTTTGTTGAATTCATTTGTGATCACATATCAATCAAAAAGGTAAAACCAGGGGAGGGGCATTTCACTTTCATCAAACCACATCAGTGTAACATTATTTCCATAAATTCATTGTAAGATAAACATTAAGAAAGAAGGAAAACTTTTTCAGCTTTTCACAGCTTTCTAACTAGAAATATGCTGGCAATTTGCCACTGGCTGGTCCAGCAATGACTCTAAAAGATTTTATCATGCTTACAAGTACCTCTTACTGTTTCTATGCAAATCCAGATATGCAGCTAAGTAGAGAGGTAGAACTATGCCTTGTGTGTATCGAATGGATAAAATTTACCATGAGAAGTTGAATGGCTCAAATTTAAGAATAAGTTATGTGATTTAATGAAATATCTTGGCTTAAAATAAGATTAATATATTGACCCTTTAGATGGAAAGAAATTGGAGCAACTTGTAAAGACTTAGAGGGGTTTTATATTTAGAATTGATGTGTTTATGGATATTGCTGTATGGTGTATTTTGCTACAGCAGACAGAAACAAACCACATGATCCAGAGCATGCTCTGCAGTCCTATCTTCTTAGCAAGTCAATAAAGAAAGGAGAATCTTTTCACTGGGATGCTTCTCTAAAAGGGAAATGTTTGGCCTGCAAGTCACAGTTTCCTGTTCTCACTGGCTTCAAACAATCACAGAATGGTTGATGTTAAAAAGGACCTCTGGATATCACCCTGTCAAACCCTAATGCTCTAACAGCCAATGAAGAGCAGACTACCTGGGCCCATTTTCAGACAGCTTTTGAAAACTTCTGAAGATGGAGACTGCAGCCATAAGCAATCTCCAGCATCACAGTAAAAAAGTGTTTATTTATGTTCAAGCAAAACCTCAATATTTCTTTTTCAGTTTATTGCCTCTAAAGAGTACTGCCAAGAGTGATAGTGATAAAAAATAAGTAACAGAAATGAAACAGGGTAACCTTTATGCACACTACTTATCCTTCATAAAACTACTAGCAAAATATTTGTCCATCTTCTTTTCTAGATCTCTATGAACTTGATTCTACAAGTCTATGCATAAAATTAGAACTTATTTCTTTGGATATCATTATTAAAATAAAAATTTAACTATGGAAAATAAGACCCTAGGTCCTCTGAAGAGGGGAAATGATGATGTAAGTGCTGATCTCTTCGCCTTGGGATTCAATGACAGGACTTAGGAAAGCGTAGACTGGACATTAGGAATCATTTTATTACTGAAAGGGTGGTCAAAACCTGGATCAGGCTTCCTAGAGAGGAGGACAATGCCCCAAACCTGTCAGTATTTGAAAGGCATGTGGACAATGCCCCTCATGCTTTAACTTTTAATCAGCCATGGATTGGTCAGGCAGTTCCACTGGATGATTATTTTAGGCCCCCCAACTGAAATGCTCTGTTCTATTGTATTCTTTTCTATTATGTTCAATTAAAAAGCCTTAGCTTTGATAGGGGTTTTTTTTGGCATTTAAAATTCTTCTTTTTTCTTCTTTATTTACTTTATATTTTGTTTTTGTGGTGTTTTTTGTTGTTGTCAGTTGAGTTTTGTTGGGTTTGTTTTGGTTTTATCCTGGTTTGGTTGTGGATGGTTTTTTTTGTTTGTTTGTGGGGTTGTTTTCTTTTTCATTTTGTCATTTAGTGTTGTTTTAGTGTGTCTTAGGATGACTGTATGGTGCTTTTATCCTCAATCCTCTGGTTCTGTTTATGCTGAATAATAAGTTTTGCAGCTTTAAGACTTGTTCCAGAGAGTGAAGAGGGGAGAGAAGAAGCGTGCACTTTGTTTTCAGACACTGCACTCCTCCCTCCACATTCCTGCTCCTGGACTGTGCTGTCTGCAGATGGACAGACAGCAGGACAGAGCTCTCCTTTGCTTTTAGTTAGTTTAGCTAACTGAGGCAAAGTTCCCTGGACTGTGGGATTTTTTTTCCCATTTTCTTCAGACCTGTTTAACCCTGCTGTGGCCTGAACACCCAGCAGAGCACCATCAGCTCACACCTGTGGCCACTGGGCTGGAGCTGGGCTGCGACATTTCCAGCGCTGGAGGGACTGATCAGGGACTGAGTGAGCTGGGCTGCAACCCGGGGAGGGGACTTTCTGAGTTTGTCATCTCTTTTGGAGCAGCAAGGGGTTTTATTGTTTAATATTGTTTAGGTTTTATTGTTTAATAAACAGTTCTTTTCCACTTTTCTCCAAGGAGGTATTTTCCCCTGGACCAGTTGGGGAGAGGGGCCGATTGAATCTGCTTTCCTAGAGGAGCCCTTTGGGGGTTGTCTCCCAAATTTGCCCTGAACCAGGACATAGTGATAGAATAGTATTAAGCTGCTCTGCAGAACGATTCCAGTTTTTCAAAATAAGTTGTGCTAAATAAAATGGAAGATCATTGTCACTAGACGTAACAATGGATTATTGTCTCCTTTATTGTCTCTAGGGTAGGTAATTACCTCATTTAGTTTCTAAAGTAAGCTCCATAAATTCAGATATCTTTTGTTTCCAACAGTTTTCTGATATGTTTTTGGGACATACTTAAGATCGCACGTTATTCTCATCATGGCTAGTTTAGGTGAAAGGTGCAACTTGTGACATTGGTTTTGTTTTCTAGTATTTAAAAAAAAATTATTTTACTAAATTAATGGTTAACAGTTTGCAAAAAACTGTAGAAGACAATTGCTTGATTCCAGGAAGAACCACTTTACAAGAAACTAGTAGTTTTGAAAAATGGATGAGAAACACAGAAGTGAGGAAAACAGAAGTTCAGCACTCTATCTGCCCAGGTGTTTATCTTCTCACAAAAAAAAAGATCTCCAGGGTGATCCTAAAGAACAAATCCTAAAAATGTATTGGAACTAAATAATGAATAGAAAGGTTGTCCTTTTATTATGCTGTAGACAAGTCTTTTCTTGATGTACTTTTCCCCTGTCTGTGTATTAGCTTTGTGCTGACCTGCTTGTACTGCTGGAAACTCTGGCTATATCTTGGCAATATGCAGGTAGGCAAGAAACAGGGTATGTCTCAGGCAAAGAAAAAAGAAATACAATGAAGAAGTAAGAGAATGGTAAATGGAAATAGAAGAGATCTGATAGTATGGGAATTATTGTAAGATCAGATTGGTATTTGTGTAGCATGATTTACTGCAGTCAGTTCAAAAGCCACAATGGGAAGTAGTGGAACAGTGACAAATAAAATATGAATAAAATTTCCTTTACACAGCAAAGCAAACTGATGTCAAAAGACATAGGCTTAGATTTTATAGTTTAGCACTATAAAAGACATTAGTGAAATGAACACAACTGTCACTTTTTCCTCATTTTGTGGTTGAATTTAAAAGACATTTATAAGAGAATCTTTAGCTAAACCATTTGCCTGACTGATAAGATTCAATTATTCAAAGCTTGGATTAGGTTTTGATAGCACTTAGCTGTCAGCATTTTGACACATGAACTGATTAAATTTACAGTGCCTAGTTCTTTCAATATTTTCAATTTCATAGTATTCAATGGATTAAAAACTGCATATTACATAACAGGAAAGAAAATCATTTATTAATAAAATTTTACATTATTTAAAGTTATTACTTAAACATTTTTTAATTTTGGTATCTTTTTTGAATTTTTTTAAATAATTATCTAAATGTTTAAGTATCAAAAGAATTTACAGTTTAAAGTTTCGTTTCTCAAAAAATTCAGACAAAGAACATTTGTGTTTTAAACTGGCAGCTGCATTAAGCTGTTAACTTGAAAGTGCTAAAGTCTTTTTAAAATAGGATGTGTATGGGATTATAATTTAATGTAGCAAAGACTTCTCCTTTTTTGCAAACTCTTATGTAATCCACTATAGCTTTCCTATCTGTAACTGTAGTGATTGCAGAAAATCTCAGTAAGTATGGACTATGTGGGAATTTTGAAATTGCTAGAAAGAAACTTTTCAAAAGAAGAACAGAAGACTACTTTTCTCTCAAAGACAATTTTCTTAGAAAAATTTTGAAGTATCAATAAAGAGTATATAAAGTAGAATCAATTGACATATCTTGCTTAGGTTTTGAACGTTTCATACAGGTTGCACCTGACAGAGACAAAGGGTGAGAAGGAAAGCATTCTCATAGATTAAAAACATTGAGAAAACAGTAATAAAGAATCCATTTTGATAATGTAAAGGCAAGCATATTTTTCATGTTTCAAGAAACTACTGCTTTGGAGATTTTTGTTTAGTTAACTCTTCCAGAGTTAGGTCATGAATCAATTTTGACCAAATAAATCCCTTCATCCAGAACTTTCAGGTCTAGGGAGGGGAAAATATTCTATTTCAGAATTTGACAAAACAGTATTTTTATGGTGTTCTGGTTTGAAAGCAAAACCAGTGAGAGACTCCAAGTCAGAAATACAATTTATTAGGAAAAGGAAAAAAAAAAAAAAAAAGCAATAATACAAAAGAAAACCCACTGGCAGAGTCAGAATACAACCTGACACCCTGCTAGATAGGGTGGTGGTAGTAATCCAGATGAAATAGTCTTGTTGAAGTGGTGATCCCGTAGAGAAGATCTGGTAGCTCTTGTCCTCTGGAAACCAGTGGGTAAGAGCAGCTTGCTCTGTCCAAACCCTCCTGGGTGGAGCATCTCACAATGGGTTGTTATCATTCCATGAGTCCTGTGATTGCCCATTAAACAGAAATGGCTCCCAGTGGGAATTATCTTTGAGTCATGCAGCAAGGCATTGATGGGCCCATCAACAGGAGAAAAGGAAAAATAATGCCACTCCTGGTTTCAGCAGCTCTTGAGGATGGGAATAGAATACATCTTTTTGTTGTAACCTAGGACATATGGGTATATTACATATTTTATGGGTGACTAGTTCAGGCAAAATGCCACAAGAATGAAAAAATAATCTGTGCATTATGCCTCAATTTTCCTTTTTTAACTTTTGAGTTGAATTGTAGTGTATGAAGTCTGTGTAGATGGAATCTCTGTATGAAGAGACTTCAATTTTAGTATATTTCTATGAAGTTGCAGATTCTACTTGGTCAGATAGAAGAAGTAATTCAGGCATGAGAAACCTCAGACCTGAATTTACACTTCAGCTCCTACTGCAGCCTCATTTGCTTGCCTGAGCAACCAGGGCAGACAGATAGAAGGGCAGGAGGGTGGCAGAGTCAGAGTGGGGAGAGACATTCACTTAGATTTTGCTTTCAAAACACTGATTAGATTTAAGTAAAAAATAGAGAATATCTCACAAAAAACTTCAAGACTTTTTTTTTTTTTCATGCAGATTAGGAATAGAAACTTAAGTATACCAATTTATCCAAAGAAACGTTAATGATTTGAGCTGAAGCAAAATGTGTGGCTTTCTCAATTTTTTTCCTAAATATGTAGAGGCTGAAAAGAATTATATATAGGTTGCTATAAGAAAAAACTTTCAGGAACTTTCAAAATAATAGCTGAAGCCTGGGGCAGTTGTCTTATCCAACTATTTGGTAAAAGAGAAAATGAAGTCTAGAAAAAAAGCTAAAAAAAGAGTAAAATTGTGTGCACAATAGCTTGATTTAGTCCACTAAATTAAATAATTAAAATTTTAAAAAAGAAAAATGAAGGGGAAATAGGGTGTGGTTGTTTGAAAAAAAAATATATTTGTCAGCTCACTTGAGATCATGGGAGAGATTGAAAAGCAAATTACTCTGTTTTCTATTGCAGTTGTCTGATTTGAAAAATAAAGGAAAAATCTCTTCTCCTGTATTCATGTTGCAAAGATAAAAAATTTGATGTCCATTTTGGATGATTAAGATTGTTTTTAAATGGATTTCTTACTTTTTATTGCACAGTGCAGTGTCTGGATGGCATGATATGATTTTTGATTACATCCTTTGAAATACTTGTGAAAATATTTGATCATGAGGATATGTATTTTTAAATATAATTGCTTTTAAATATTTTCAAATCTTGTTTATTTTCCCAATTTCTGTCTGTTCTACAAGCTTCATTAAATTACCTTCATTCATGTTGAATTTTTTTTGTGTATGCACGGGTTTTAAATGTGGAGTTATATAAACCAGCTAATACTGAGAACTAAAGTTATTGTGTGTTATGCATAGCTTTGACTCCAAAACTTTGCAAGCATGCATGTCTTTTATTAAAGCATTATAATATGTGAGTGTACAATTCTACTACAGCACAGCAGACACTTTGTTAATGTGTTGCATTTTTTGAAGTACAAATCTTTTCTGTTAATGTTTAATAACATGTAATTTATCAATGACATTTGAGACATGATTAAACAAAAGACTAAACCTTAGCCTTTTTTACATCAAAAATTCACAAAACTCAATTATACTTTGTTTCTGAAGAATATTGTACAGAAGTTTGATGCCTATACTAATCTATTCTTCTTTCTGTCTTTTTTTACCCTTCAGCTGTAAATTATATAATTGTAGACATGTCTGCCTAATCCGGTTGTCTTTTGTGATGGAGTGACTGCATCAGTCATCAGCCACACCTCTGATCTGCTTGGATATCTCTAAGGGTTTTGATATGGTCCCCCACAATGCTTTTTGTGCTAAATTTAGGAGATAGGAGTTTGATGGATGAACTGTTAGATGGATAAGGAAATGGCTGGATGGCCATAACCTAAGGATTATAGTCAGAAGAATTATAGTTCTGTGTCCAAGTGAAAATCAGTAATGAGTGCTCACCAAAGGTAAGGTCTGTACTAGGACCAAGACTATTGATTATTTTCATCAATGTCATAGACAGTAGAACTGAGCTCACCCTCAGCAGGTTTTCATATTGCACCTTGCTGAGAATTGTTAGAGGGAATGGATGACATTCAGAGGGAGCTTGAAAAGCTTAAGGGGTGGGGCCAAGTACAAGGGTATGAGCCTGAGTTGGATCCAACTCCCAGTACTGAGACAGACTAAGGAATGGATGAATTTAGAGTGGCCCAGCAGAGAACAACTTGGGGATATTTGTGGGTGAAAAATTAGACAGGAGTTGTCAGTCTGTTTGCAGTTCAGAAAGCAAATTGCATCCTGGGCTTCATCAAAAGAAGGATGGTCAGCAAGTCCAGGGAGGAGATTCTCCTGCTCTACTCTGCTGTCATGACATCCCACCTGGACTATTGCACCCAGGGCATGAAAGACATGGATCTTTTCATACAGGTCCAGAGGAAAAGCATACAACTGAAACACTTATCCTATGAAGGAAGGCTGACAGAGTTGGAGTTGCTCAGTCTCGAAGAAGAGAAAATCCTCAGAAGACCCTCTTTCAGCCTTTCGATACTCAAAGGGGCTTCTAAAAGAGGATAGGACCAGTTTACTAGAGCCTATAATACCAGGGCAAGGGGCAGTTGTTTTGAACTGAAATTGGTAGGTTTAGACTGGAAAAATAGACATTTACATGATGAGGGTGGTGAGACAAGGGAGTAGGTTGAAGGTGTGGATGCCATCCTTGCATGGCATCAAGGTCAGGATGGACGGGGCTTTGAGCAACGTGATCTTGTGAAAGACATCCTGGCCCATGGTGGGGTCTTGGACTAGCCAGTATTTGAAGGTTCCTTCCTACTCAATTCTATGATTCTTTATCCTACTAGTTATTTCAGAGTGACTGGTTGAATACCAGACAAGGAAAGCTTGATATTTAACTGAACATTTCCTTTTTCTCTGCAGTTGTTATTCTTCCTGTTATGAGACTCCACACTGGAGTATTGTCAGTAACTTTAGTTCACTTTTCTTTCTATTTTTTTTCTGTAAAAAATACTTCTTTCATTTATTAATGAATAAAAAATTATTTTTTTCATTTCAGCAAGGAAAAAATACCTCAATAACATTTATAAATGTTTTGCTAGTCTAGGTGCTAAATCCCAAACCTTAACTCCTTTAATTTTTTTTTCTATTTCTTCATTCAATCTGTGGTAGAATTATGAACTGATATTTGTCAGGACCCTGTAGCATAGATAGGTACACGCTTTCTCCTTTCTGAGGATGCACTATTACTTCATAATTTCTCTTGTAATTACTCAGAAAATCTCCCTGATTACTTATAAATACCACTGAATTAATTGAATACTTGAAATTGTTTGTCTCCTTAGTGAGTTAAGACATTTAACCAAAGACCATAAATAAAGCTCAAAAGCATTAAGTACCTCAACCTCCAAACATCTCTGACCTGCACATAACTTTTATATGAACTATAATAATAAACAAGTACATTTATTTGAAGTCAGACTCAAGGGAATTTACATAAAATTTTCAAGACTGTCATTCAGTTCAGATGTAATTTGGCATATGGATTAGCTTATTTTTTGGAGGTCTCTTCCAGCCCAAAGTATTCTAAGATTCTATGATTCTATTCAGGAAGAAGTTAATGACAGTACAATGGCAAATTTAGACTTTAAACTTTATGGACAAGAAATTTGCCTTACCTGGGTGTTATAAGCTTTCATATACTCAGAAAAGATGAAATTCCATCTAAATTATATGTGTTTCAGAGCTGCTTATGCACTGGAGCATGTAGACTTTTCCACCTCAGTCATCTGTAAAAATTTCTCAGAGCAAGGCTGCTAAAATGAAACAGGTGGATCTTTCCCCTGTGCAAATAAATCTCAGACTCCAGGAAATTAAAAAAGAAAAAACCAAAAAAACCCAAAAAACCAGAAAACCTACCCACAATAACTGTTAGAGGTATGAAAACTGTCTTTTACAAATAGATTACAGCCATATTTGGAAACTGAGTTTCCATTTAGAAAGGTAAGGTAAAATCTCTGCTGGGAATTTGTGTTGGAGAATGCACTTTGAGAAAAGAAGAGGGAAAGATGAGTCTGCACAAAAGCAGTCTAAAAAATGTATGGTGCACAAGTCATCAATAGTTTATTTTTAGTATCATTCAGGATGAAAAAAATCATACTAGTATATGTACTAGTACATCTTTCTGATGCAGGAAACAGCTCTCACAGACCAGAGCTGGATATCCCTAAACCAAAGAAAAGTATGGATTTTCTTTTTTTCCTTTTTTTATTATCTTTTTTAAAGTTAATTATGAAGAAATCATATTGAAAAAATTAGATGGTTTATTAAAAAGAATAAATAAATGGCTGGAAAAAAATCTCATTTTAAATAATATTTCTCACAAACTATTCCTAAAATGTCCCTGTGTTATTGTATATACAAGGGAAAGGGAAGTTGTCTCTTCCACTCTGTCTGGACGTGTCATTGATGGATTTCTATTAACACATTTTTTCCATTTATCTTCCATGACCCCTGAGCCCTTTTTTCTCCTACATACTGCAAAAGTAATCAAGTGAATGATGCACAGAGACTTTTTTTCTAAAGAACAACTCCTCTCAACCTTTGTGGTAAGACCGACATAGGAATTGCTCAGAGATGTAACTTCTGACATTCTTTTAATATTTGGCTTCAAAACAAAAAGAGCTTTAAGAAAGATTTTCTAATTATGTGTTTTTAGGTACACTCCAGGATGACAAATATTGCTTTGAGGTCATAAAAATATTGCATTTTCCTTTAGAAAACAAAGGTAAAATAAACATATATTGGATCAGAAAGCTGAAATAAAAGTAGTATAGATCCTTGAAAATTTTCCTTAGCTTATTTCTAAGGATTCTATCATTGGTCTTGGTAATTGGTATCTCCACACTGATCTGAGATGATATATAAAACTGAATTGAGCAGAAAAAGAAACTGTAACTTTGCTGAAAGTAGCTAGAGGTATTACTAAAGTGAAGCATTTTCTAAAAAGTTAGAGCAAAGAGACAATACTTACCTTGTAAGATTCCTAAGTTGTCTGTTCCTACCTTCAGCAACAGCATCCACTTAAAAGTAACTCGAGTGTCTGTAGAAAAAAAGAGAAAAGGAATACTGATATATTATTCTTCATATGTGTAGACATATATTTACATACAGCCTGGCCATTTTTAGGGTACAGTTACTGCAGTAAGCCTGGGTGAGAACTGCATCACAGGATATAGTTCTTTATATGTGGTAGATAATTGATGATACTAGATATGATAGAAAAAGTCTCTGGTAAAGCCTGGCACTGATCAGAACTTGGAGCAGGTCATGCTGCCCATAATGGAAACAGAAAATTGACTGGAAACTATTAAAGAGCACATATTTCATGTGGGAATTCTAATGTCCATAGAATATTCAAATAAATACAGTTGCAAAATTTCCTTTTAAAAATAAAACATATAGGAAATAAATTAAAAATTACTTTTAAAAATTTTCACAATTGATTTATAAACTCTGTGAATTTCGCTGTGTAAATACCTGAGATTTTATCTTTCTTTGTGAAACTGTCTTGAGGTGTGATCTTGAACTACTCAATAATTTATCTTTGCACAAATCACATAGATAGGATTATCTGACATACTGAAAGTTCACACTCTAGTTTTCTTCATGTCCATATTTTTATTCTAGACCATTTTTTCCACACTGATGAAGCTGAACACATAGAAATATGCAGAAATCTGTAACTGTAGAATGCTATTACTCTCACACAGTGAGTATTATGTTACAATTCAGCCATTTTAATTATGTTGTGAAATAAATATAATTCTACTGTGTTATTAAACAAATTAGAAAAATCTGCCCACTCACTAAATAAATCAGGCAGTATAATTGAACATAAATAGCTCCTGGTACCAACCTAATCTGTTGAGATAGCAGAAATGTTTTAATTTCTCTCACTAAGTAGAGGGCTCTGGCAAGTCAGAAAAGGCTTCAGAGATTTTTTTTATTTTCTTTGGAAACTGATACCATGTCTTTCAATTAACTGAACAGGGAAAAGATCATAGACATTGGCATTCAATTAAAAAAATCCGATCAATTCTTCGAAAATCCTGATAAGGTACAAGTGGTATTCAATAAAATTTAACCCCTAATTAATTTATATATGTATTGAATTTAAAAGGGCTATTTAATTTAAACAAATGTATCAGAAAAAGTTCATGTTTCATAAACATTAAACATAAAGTTGTCTTGAAGAATCTCTTAAGTGAATTTTTTGTTGAAGTATGTAACAACTAAATCAGAATTTTGCTGTATTTCTAGACAAAAATAAGGTTTGCAAGAGATACAGAGATCACACAAAAGCTATTATTCTTCTGGGAAGAGATTCAAAGGAAAATTAAACTGAAAACTTTTCGTGGTTCTGAGAATCAAGTGTAAAGACTTAAAATCTGAACTGCCTAACATTGTGATAGCTTCTGACACTTACAGAAATATTTAGAAAAAAGATTTTTCCCAACTCTGATCACACATATTTTTATTGGAAGTTTGGTGTGGCTTCTCTTATCTCTGTTGCAAAATGATACTGGTCAGTCATAGGGAGGGAGCTCTGGACAAACCTCTGGCACACATGGAAAAAATAGTGACTTTTAAAAGCTTGCATTCAATCTTACTCAGTTATTTTTGGTTCTTCCTTCATCTGTGTCCTTATACAATTATGATGATATCTGACTGTAAACACAGCTTCCCTAAGCAATGCACAGAGAAAGACTCCTAGATGCATGATATTTAATTTTTCATTAGCTTCTACTTCTCTGAATTTAAAATAGTGCCTAAAATACTGGTGCAATTTGATACAGTGAACTTTTCCTATGGCTGAGATTTCTCCAAACACTGAAATAACATTTCTTTTCAGAATGTCAATATTTCATTAATTTTCCAGGTTTACCATTCTAATCTGGCATGTTTGTGTCATTAAGAATTTTTACTGTTAAATTTCACATTTTTACCAAAATAGAAGGGTTCTAGACAGGGTCTCAGAAAATATAATGGAACATGTTATAATAAAACAACAAGGTAGTCTAAGACAGGAGGATTTGGATGTTTTTGTTCTGGCATGGGGCAGAGTGTCTCATCCTCTCCTAGTAAATTCATATTAGGACCCTTATGGGAATCCTGTGTGCCATTTCATCTGCTCTCCTGTAGCATGAATGGCAAGGCCATAGTCTTGTTGTGTGCTTACTGGCTCTGCTTAGTGTAAAACGATTTACAGAGAAGAAAAGAAAGGGAAAAGGAAATGGAAAAGGAGAAGGAAAAGTCTATTTTAAATATGTTACAGTCCTCATGTAAGTGTATATATAGATATACCATTTTGGGGAAGATTGAAGTGGATTGTATCTAAAGTTCCACTTGCCTTTGTTAGTGTTAGTCCAGTGTGCATAACTATTAATCTGTACAAGATGCTGAACTGCAGAGGCCAGAAGCTGCTGGCCTAACCATTATTTTTGTTTCTCCCTAAAGTCCATTGTGCTGGTAGACAGAAAATTAGGGTCAGAGATTCACATAGAATAGTTTTGTTAAATAGTTTAATATTGTGTGCTATAATTATGGTTTTCCCATCTGCAGATAAGGCAGTGACAGACAAAAGCTGGTGCAACTTGAATAATTTTGAAAGCTTTGCATAAAGATATTTATTTGTTGCAGACAAAATGTTTGTAAGATACACACAGTGATGGATGCAGAGAAGATAAATTTCACTTAAGAAATCAAGAGGGGAAAACTGAGAGGAGCTGGTTTTCACATTATGCATCAAATGTCATTTTCTCAATAAAAACTACTATTTTGTCTATTTGCTTGTCTTGATATTCACTTAGTAACAAATGCATTTCTTTTTCATAATATTGAATTTGTACAGAAACACCCAGGCATTTTAAATACATAAAAAAGATTTGTGCTCTTTTGCAGTGTATTACAAGTTCTCTCTAGATGCTGTTACCTATTTTCAACACCTTAGTATAGCTGCAGTCCTGCCATAATACTGCTATAGGCCAAGAGAAGTCTTTGCTCTGTTAAACCTGTCACTCCTGGCATCTGTACTCTTTCTTCTGTCATATTTCTCCTCCTCAACTATCTGCTTGATGCAAAAGGAAAAAATGCTCCATCATTCAGTATGAGAAAGACATGGACATAATGAAGTGAATCCAATGAAGAGACACAGAGTAAAGGACTGGACTATCTGACATATGAGGAGAGGCTGAGAGAGCTGGGAGATTTCAACTCAGAGAAGGGAAAGCTCAGGGGGGGAATATTCATGTGCATAAACCTTGATGGGGAAAGTAAAGATTTCACCTACCTGCTAGAAGAGCTACCTGCCCTGGCTGCCCCTGCTCTGAGCAGGAGGCTGGACAAAGCATTCTCCAGATGGGCCTTCCAGCCCCAAACATTTTGGTGATTGTTTACATAAATTATTAATAAAAAGTTTATTGACATTACATTTGATCACAAGAAAAGGCCTACCAATTTTAAAACCAGTACAGAGGAAAATTTATGCTAATATTTGCAAAATAGGTAATTTTTTTCTAAAGTGTTAAAGTAATTGTGTTAAAATTTTATAGATGTAGAGGTTTTTCTTAAAAATAAATTGACCTTAATTTTGAAGTACATCCCTTCAGGACTGGATCAGCTAAGTGCATAGTCCCAAATTGTAGGAAATTTATGTATTTATTATAAGGAAATGGAGGCTGAGTATTTCTCCCTCTTTGGAAAAATACCAGTAAGGATTCTGAGAAATAGAAAGAGTATAAAATCTCTGCTCCTATATTATTTCTTTCACCATGTACCTTGAAGAATATCTTTTTCACAAACATGGAGTAGAGGTGTTCCCTTGTCTCTTTCTAGGACACTTCCCCATACATCTACTCTTAATTAAATTATTTTTCCATGTGAAATTGCTATCTTGTGTTTTCAAACAAACAGACAAAATCTGTCCTTGTTTCTCTTAAACCCTTTGATTCTACCCTTTCAAGTACTTTCCTTCAAGGATTATTGTCTTAATTCATTGAAAATACCTCTCCTCCATGAACAATGATTCCTTCTTTTCCAGCTTCCATTTATCTGTGAACAATACCTGTTTCTCAAACTTTTCAATGTGTCAAACGACTGTGCAAGCCCAGCCACCACCCTCAGCCAAAATCTCTAGAGAGTCTGAAATGGCATGACACCAAGTAGCTAAGAAGCAGAGGTAATGTTCTTTTTCATGTTTGTGTATAAATCAGCAAGGCTAAATAGCTGGCAGTTGCCACACAGAGCAATAGGCAGTAAGGTAACTGCTAATCTTAGTAATTTCTGAATCTTTGCATCCAGCTAGAAAAGTCCTTCAACACAGGAATGTCTTTGAGAAGAAGAAGAGCATAGAATAGTTGTCAAAAGTGGTTTCTTCCTGACATGAGGTTTTATTAGCATTTTGTAAGTGATTAATGATATCTAAAATTTTGTCACTTTGAACAACAAATGGAATTTCTGGTACAGCATGTCTGTGGCCCTAATTTGATGGGTCAACGTGGAACATTTCTGCTTCTCTTCCAGAACTGTTTTCTCTTTGCCTTTCAATCTGAAATTACATTGTGAAAAAATTCTTATACTCTGAAGAGAGGAGACCAATTTTAGTTTAAAATCACCTTGATGAGGCTTCTATGTTGCTATCAGTTTTGATTTAATCTCTAAAATAAATGTCTTTAGAAAAATTTTTTACAAAGAAAAGTAATAAAAGCTATTAATAAAAGCTATCTCACCCAGGCTAATATCATGCTGAGTAATTCAATTACGTTTCTATGCAATTATACCAGTGTTCTCTTTTAGAAACCTTTTCCTAGGTCCACAAAAATATTCACATTTCAAAAAATTACTTGACTTTCTGAAGTTCTCCAGAAAAGTTATGTAGTTACTATCTTTGTCTTGGAACTTAGGTTCATCTTTGTCCACACTTACAATTTAGCATTTATTAAAGAGAAGAAAATCAACTTTTAACATTTGTAATGATTGATGATGTTAATACATGAGAAAAGCCAAGCACAATAGAAGCTGAGGTAATTGCTTTAAAAGAAAAAAGCACTTAAAATAAGGGAATAAATGGGATATGTTTTCTTTAATACAGTGGTTTACATACAACATGCAATTAACAGATTAAAAGTGATAAAAGTCAGAGCCAAGGCCAGTGAGAGCCTCAGCTACTGAGTGAACTTAAGATAGAGGTCCCATATTGTGACCCACAGAATAGGCAAAATTTACTAAAAAACCACAGAAACAACAACAAAAACAACAAAAACCAAAAGAAAAAATATATTTTCAGTAACCATGAGTAAATATGGTCTTGCTCATAATGTATTTCCTATTGGTATTTGCTTCTTTTGAGTTGTGAAAATAAGTAAACTATTGACACACCATGTTTAATAAAATTTGCTCACAGGAAATAAAATTTTGTTGCGCAGCCAAGCAAACATGCCCTAGCAAATCTTACTAACAACCAAAATGATTCTCAATTTTGTTTAAGTAGAGCAGGTCTGAGGAGAAGCAAAACAATTGCTTAAGTAAGCAGGGGATGCTGCTTACAGGGAAAGAACACCAACATATTTCATGTATTACTGCAAGCCAAGTATTTTTCAGGAAAGACTTGTGTCTTACTCTTAGTCATAATACCTTCTCTGCATGAAAAGCAGGTTAATTTATCTTCTGTATCGTAGTCTTCTATAAATTTTAAGGGTCATAAAATGATAGCTTTAATCTGGATTTTGTGTGATAAATGTAGCATTACTATCTGAGAAGTAGCCTGACCTCAAAAAGTTATATACTTTACTGGGGTTTTTTTAAACATTCCAGTCATGGTTCCCCAAATTTCAACATATTAGGACAATTATAATTCCTATAGAATAAATATAAGACCTAATGAGATATTTTATTTTAAGGAGTTATAATGTGAATATTTTAATAATAATTTCATGCTCAACATAAACATCAAGCCATTTAAAATCACATTTAATGTTCCAATACATGTAATTTATCATCATCATCATACATCATATATGCATGTATTAATTTTTGTTCATATTAATTTTCATATTTATATCCTTGAAAAAAAATGATCTTTCAATTGTTTGAAGCATTTTAAATAAATCTAAGACTTATGTCCCCTTTCCTATTTTCTTATACTTTTTGCTTGCATTGTATAGTGTGCTCTTGAAAAGGGTTTGCAGTGTGTTAAGTGAAGGGGTAAGCTCTATATCAGCTTAAGCAGCTTAAGTCAAATGTGATTTTTCTGTGGGAAATATCTGTGAGATATGAATATCCAAGCTTTCCAGATGAAAATGCTCTTGCAAAGAATACTCTGAATCACATCTCTGCACAGCATTCTGCACACAATTCAGCAAACCCACCAAAATCTGAAGTTTCATTTTCCATGGTAGTGGAATCTCTTCCCTACAGTGTCAATTTTCCAGTTATTTAAGCACTGGTCTCTCTGTGGCATCAGATGCAACTGACCAATGAGAAATAGTTGATGTTCATTTTAAGGTTATATATTTCCATTTTTCCTGCAACCAAGATGTGATTCCAACTGTTTTTAAACTGGAAATCTGTATGCCAAATGGGCAAAGAAAATCACAGGTTTCAGAGAGACTAAAAAGATTGAAAATCAATATACCTCCTAAATTTGGAAGAAGAAAATAAATATCCCACACATAACTCAGATACCATTTTTTTCCATTTGCATTCACTATTTCTTCTTACTTTATGGCAGTGTCCTACACAAGGGTATATAACACCTCCAGCCATCATGAAATTGTCAACAACAAACTGTGTCAAACCAATCTAATATCCTCCCATGACACAGGAACAGCCTTGTGGCAAGAGACAAAAAAGATGTCATGTTTGGACTCCGGTGCATTTTTTGATGCTGTCTCATATGACATTCTCTTAATGAAGTTCAGAAAACATCATCTGGTGGAAAGCAGTTGTAACATGCAAAAATGTTTCCAAAAAGATAATAGCACCACTGTTTCACTGGCACGAAGAATCGATGACTAAACAGAGAACCTGTATCAGCAGCCAGAAAGTATCATCAGGGTTGACCTGATAATGTAGGTTACAGCTTATTTAATAAATTTTCAGGTGTACAAAACTGGAGAAAATTGCCAGGGTTTTGGAGGAATATGGATTTAGAGGACTCCTAATGAACTGGGAAAACAATTGGAAAAACAAGGTGCTGTTTATAAGTGTAGGAAAGAATTGCACCTCAATTTAAAAAATATATGTCAAGTGAGTAATATAAGTGCATATTAGACCTACAAATCAAAATTTGAAAAATATATGCAAAGTATCAGATTTTTTTTTTAATTGGGAAAAGGAAGAAGAGAGAAAGCTAAATAGCCTACCCATCTTATCCATTTCAGCTGAGTAATCAGCCTCATTAGGCAGGTGATTAGATGAGATTCCATAAGGATAACCTAAAAACCCATTAAAAATTACACTGATATTCTGTCCATGCACCTCTACATGCTGTACAATGTAATATTTTGACAGGACCATAAATAGGTGTTATGGTTATATATTACTATAAAATAATAGAGAAAGCCTTCACCTATCTATTTTGAAATTATCTAATATCTGTTTTTAAAAGATTATGGCTTGCAAAATAGAAAAGATCAATTGTGTTAGTTATATTTCTTTCACCAGGCTTCAATATAAATCCGCACACTGGGGCAAAGCCAGGTCTAATAAGCAAGTTGGGTCACAAGACCAGTCACCAAATCTATGGTTCTAAGTCAATCATGGCTACTGATGTTTTGTAAATTTTTTTTTTTTATTTATTTCAGGCTATCTTAATTCATCATGGATAAGCCTTCAAAGTCTTTAGTACCATTTTCTGGGCAGTGCTGTGTTCTCCTGCTCCCACAGTCTGTTCACCTTCTGCCTCTGCACATGCAGTAGCTGCAACCTCTATGATGAGATACAACCACAGTTTATCACAAGGGCCACAGGTATGATATAACAGCAATAACTTCATAAAATCCATATAAACAGTCTTTGGCATCTGACCTTGTGAAAAGAAAATGGTCTTAGCCCCCACTCACAAAAATAGATTCAACCTGCTTAAAGAAAGGCTTCAGGGACCTTTGGAAAGACACATATGAACACAGAGTGCAGTGCTGTTAAACAAAATATGATAAAACAAATTTGATTTCAGCCAAATATGGATAAAGTTCTATGCAGCATTAATTCCCCAGGCTGTAGGTTTTCCATGTACATGTTAGGAGGAAAGGAGATTGAATAAAGAAACTAAGGAAAAGAAAATTTCATGCAGGGAAAAATAAAGTTTTCTTTAAATTTGTATTTTTCTTTAAATTGTATTTTTAAATTGTATTTTTTAATCTGTCTATGCAAATACATTCTGGGTAAAGGACTATATTGCAATATTTCAAGCTCTTAAGGCATCACTGTCAAAAGTTAGTTAAACTAAACAATATGAAAGAAAAACTCCTCATAAGAATGGCTAGAGACTTAGCTTAAAAACTTGATTTATATGTGTGTAAATAATTAATTATTTAATCTATGGAAAATTCAAAATAAAAATAGCTTCTTTCTCTGGTAGATAATATAATTTAAGTAACTGATTCCCTCTGCATGCATAATAGCAGACCAGTTTTGGAACATCAATTAAATGGATTTATGAATAGAAAAAAGGATGCTGTTATGCTTCTTTCTTCATCTAAAAAAAAAAAAACACAACAAAAAAAGAAAACAATATTTTTCAGAAGTAGAAGAAAGACAAAAATAAAACAGTAGGAAATTAAAACCTAATGGGCTTGTCATTGCTAACACCCAGTGTCAGCCTTGCTAAATCTGCAAACAGTAGACCTGAGACATAAATATTCTCATTCCTGATAAAGCAAAACACAAAATACCATTATCAATGGATGTACTTGTGCATTTTTTTAACTATGCTATGATCTATATGTTTTCTAGAGTCCTCACCCAAGACAGCATTTCTTCAATTGGATTACTGAGGTATATAAAAAAAAATTACTGAGGTATAAGCTCAAAACTTTAAACCCTTGTCATTACTCAAAAAGTGCAGAAATGAGACTGATTTGTCAAAATGCTTCAAGACAACTTTGCCAAAACTAATATAGTCTTTTAAATGCTCCGTTAATGCACTCATGGACTTGTGCATGAAATATTAATCCTCTGATTAAAAATCCACACCCTATGATAGTCAACTTGGTATAGAAACATGCTGTCACAGAAAAAAATTATTCAAGGAAGACAAAACAAGTGGGTGAAATAGGGTTAGTCAAATAAACTAAGACTATTTAAATAATAGTTTTCTGACTTGTTTACAGTCTCCTAAGGAAACATTTCCCTCTTATTCTACTAAAGCTTTATGTGAAGTATAACATAAAGACATATAATTGTGAGTATTGCAAATTCTAGGGTTATGTATTTTATTTATGTATTTATTTGACTTTCTAAAAGAGAAAGACCAAATGTTTGGTCCTTTCTTGTACTATGGGCTTGCAGCTCAGAAAGCTGATTTTATCCTGCATCAAAAGAGGCATAGGCAGCAAGCCAAGAGGTTGTATCTCTCCACTCCTGAGAGACCCCAGCAGGAGTACTGTGTTCACCTCTGAGGCTCCCAAAGTGGGAAGGACAGGGACCTGCTGGAGTGAGTGCAGAGGAGGGCCATGAAGAAGATCAGAGGGCTGGAACACCTCCTCTGTAAAGTCAGGCTGAGAGAGACAGGGTTATTCAGACAGGCTAGGAAAGCTAGGAAGAATTTACAGCACCTTCCAGTACCTGAAGGGGCCTACAAGAAAGCTGGAGATGGACTTTTATGAGGACTTTTCTCTAACATTTGATCTCTCTAGGAATTGGATGATTGCTTATTTGTTCTGTTTGCTCTGAAATTACTGCAGTGCTGCAACACTTGGCATTGGTTCCCACCTTCATGTTAGGAAATCACAAGGATCCCTTCATCCTTGAGATTAAGAAACAGTAATCTACTGCTTTCAGGAACTCAAACCCATAATTTCTTTTGTTTTATTGTCTTCACTATAGCGGAATAGATACATTCAGTAGTAACATATGTATGTTAGCTGATGAATAAAACATGTCTTGTGGACTAGTTGGATTAATGAAAAACTTTGGAAAAGTGTCACTTGCTATTTCTTCCACATCAAGGACCAGCCTAAATTTGAATAATTTAATAATTTATCTAAAAGTGTTAGTTAATCTAATAAAATTGAAGTTGCGAGAAATTCCACACAAAAATGAGAAAAACAGAAAATAAAAATTTACACAGGAATCATTCACCACTTTTGAATTTATTTTGTGTCAGCAGGATTGAAGTATTTTGTATTTTTTAAACAGGGTCTTCACACATATTGAAGTGGGAAGAAGGGAAGTATCAGCTTTTCTAATTTCTCTTTGATTCACCTTAGATACCAGCTGCAATTGAAAATATGATTATGTGAAACAGTTATTTGTCTCTCTGGACTCAAAAATCCTTTCCTGTAACCAGCACATACCATGAATTGCCTGAATTCAAATAAAACAGTAGAAGAATGGGTCAACACAGCAGTCACTTCTGAACCTTAAGTGCTCTAGATTTGAATCATTCTTTCATGAAAGCTTATTTCCCCTCTCTGTTTCTTGGGGTATTACATCACTAATTTGCATATCTTTGCTTGTCCTCACTGTTCTCATATCTCCATGTAGCCCATCAGTTCTTGGCAGCTACATTATGATGTTCATGATCCCAGAGTATCATCAGCACTAAACCCAGAATTCAATCAAGAAGCAAATTTACAGTCTGGATCAGGCTAAGCAGATTAGGTGCCCGCTCCATAAAAACAATGTGAAGGGTTGCCACAGACAAACAACACCAAATGCAATTCCTGCCAGTGAATGTTCATTCAAATTCTGTGATTCTCAAACAGTAAAAGCTGACTAAACAGCATGTCTCTATTTATATTTTGTAATGGGAATTTTAGGAATGCTTCCAATGTGTGTTATATGGGCTAAAGTACATTTTGGCTTTGTCTTCATAATCTAGGGTCAAACTGCAATGTAATTAGGATGCAGTATTAGTTTGAAAACGAATTCAGGGGAGACAACTGAAGAATGCAAAATCTTTTATGAGAAGCTTTGATACATGAATTTGGCATAATTTCAACCAAAGTATCCAGTACATGCTGGGTTTGTGGTAAAGGCATGATAGTGTGATGGACAAAGACTGGAAGTTGTAGACATTAGTAAAGGATACAGTGCTGTAAGCAAAATTAGGGGTGGAGTTTGCATGCCAGGAAAACAACAGTTTTTTGAGGCAAATTGTTCCATGGACGTCCTAGAATCATTTACCATCTGTGAAGCTATGGCAGCTCTCACTCACTGCAGGGGTGGGGCCAAAGCTTTTGAATCCACGTACAAGAATGAGGTGGTGTTGCACAGCAAGACATGGCTTGAGTGTTATAACACTGATTTCTTGTGTGTTTTACAAAAGGTAGCATTTGTGGTGATTGAAATCTCTGAAACAGGGTTGTCATTCACTGTCTGGCTGGTGATGGCAGCAGTCTCCATTACACATTGACATGAAAGAATGTTGACTAAGTGACGAGACTTGCTGAACTGCTGCTCTGGTGAGTTCTTTTAACCAGCTGGGCCATTTCAACTTTTACTGCTCCAACTTATGCATGATCTGTTTATGCTGACTGCCTTAAACTACTTTTAACCACATCCCAAATACTTCATACCCTAATCAATATATCCTAAATACTGCCACAGACTGTCCTGTGTGTCCATTCCTGACTATTTACATTTATTTATTCTGTGCTCAGTTTACTCAGTTTGAAGAAGTAACAACTTTCAGAAGTCCCTGGGACAGACAGATTTTCCCCCCAGCATTCAAAGGACATCTATTAATGAGTCTATTCAGAGCAGGGACTTGCCTAGAAGGAATCTTCAAGACTGATGGAAAGTCCCACCTTGAAGACTCTTATAACAGTCAAACACTTTTCTCTAGTGGTTAGTACTTGAGTAAAGCACATATCTCAAGTCACTTTATTGTCTCAAAGGTGTTTTTTTAGACTACCTAAGGAAATGATGACTGAACATATTAGATATGCAAGCAAGGACACCCCTTATCCCTTGCTACCCTATGATTGCAATCATGTAGAACACTTGAATTCTGTGCTGGTATTACAAATATGACTTAAAATGTGTAGACACTTTGTTAAAAAGGGCATGAGAAATGAGAGATCAAGTTGTCAGGGAAGTCTCTCTTGCCTTTGCCCATACCTGCTCCATGCAATATTTCCCTTGCATATTGCTCCCTACTACTTCCTTCTCCACCAGCCAGTCATTGTCCTCCACGTTATCTCACTTTAGCTGACCAGTGCTCTAACTCAGCTGAGCTCTCATGGCTGTCTCATCTAAAACCCCTTGTCATTTACACACCATGAAATATTGCCTAAAAGACTAGGAGAACATGACTAAGAATAATCTGGTATTGCTCTGCTGTGAGCCACACTGGCACTGTTTGCAAAGTCACCAGAATATAAAATCTATTTTGTGAGCTGTGCAAACATTCCTTCAGCTGCCTACCAAGATTTTAAGTAGATTATTGCAGAGTCATAATTTTCTATAACCTATAGGAGAGCTAGTCAAGACTTGTCTAAAAATATGGTAATTTTCCTAAAGATAACTTATTGTCAAATTAAATGTCAATTAATTAAATCAATAGACTCACTACAGCTAGTCTGAACAATCTCCAAATTTTGGTCCCATCTCTTAAGTGTGTAGTTTACTCTAGAATACATTTAATAGTACAGCTTGAATTTATGCCAATCTCTCAAGCTGGCTTTTAAACTGCTTCAACTTTAAGTTATCTGACTTAAACTATCTGATCTTTGGGAATAGAATGCAGTTCCCTGTTCAATACAAATGTTATAGATATTTGTTGATATAATTTGACTTAAGCCATCACGTGTCTCATGAACATCTACTTTTGATCTTAATTAGACTCCCTTTTAACTTACTAGAGAGAAATGTTTCCCTAAAGAATTCAGACTTAGGCATCTGCCAAGACATAAAATGAACTAATTTTAAGGTATCATTTCAGTTCCTTGGCCAAAAAATGAAGTTACTAATTAGCTCTGAGGTAAACACATACAATACAGATATGTAACGGTGACTCAAGTGTTCCACCTTTGCTGATGAGAAGATTTGTAGACTGAAAACATCTTACCTTTAAACCCCAATTAATGCAGATTAAGGTGGGTATTCCTGTTCTCGTGTCTGAAAAGCTGCAAACACTTGAAAGTTGCTATTCATCATCATTTAGAAGAAGAAAAAAACAAAACAAGCCCTAGAAAAACTAATTTTTCAAACTGAAATTACTTTTTAAGCAATTTTCATACCTAAAGGGCCTACTTTTATTAACTTTATGATATAATATGCTCACAGAAACATTATTCTCTGTAAAAAATTTCTGTAATGAAGAAGACATTTCATTCTGTGATGTTTACAATAAAAATAATAATAAAAAAGAAACCACAAAACCCAACAGATATTGTGAGGATATATGAATCATTCTGTTTTAAGTAATCAGGATACTATTTCCTAAATGTGATAACTTATTTTGTAGGTGACAAATAAAAGGTTACATATTATGAGAATTATTCTTAGACCAAATTTCATTTTGCAGCCCTGGACAATTTTACCCAGAGGGTTATTCAAAGGAAAAAGAAAGGAAATAATTGCATAATGTAAAAAGAATATTATTTTCTTTCGCCTCACCCTACTGAATAAATCAGGTTAATATAAAAATCTGTCATCTACTCTTCTGACAAAAAAAAAATGTTGTTTGAAAAAATTTTATTCTTCAAGATGAAAGTTGGGAAAAGCAGATTTAGAAAGGTGGAAAATAGAACCAATTCATCATGAGACTTGGTATTTAATTAATAAGAAATGGGAAAAACTATTATATGTAAAAGCCTTGTGGACAACCTTAGGTACGGTACTCAAAAACTGTTTAGATTTTTGGTTCTTGAAAGGCTTTTTTACCAGTGTTATGAGACTAAATAGAATCAAATGGTTCAGATTTTTATGTTTATCCTTATGCCTGCTTAAGTGCAGTTTCAGGGAGAATTATCTGGAAACTGATGTTCTAATAAGAACAGTAATTTCTTCATTTTCCCCTCTGACCAATTTCTAAGAGTCTGGTTAGGAATGGATAAAATACTTGAAAGGAACACCATAGCCAGAAGAGCAGAGCTGAGTGCAAGAAGGTTGGAGAATGCCATGATAAAAATATGTGGGTGTCTGGGAGACTCTGCTGTTCTCTAGTGTCCATCTGGGGCCTTGGATGCTTCAGCCTCCTACTTGGAATTATTTAGTCACCAACACAAAGACTCTCAACAGCCACAATGTTGAGCGCTAGGTCAGAAAAACAGCCAAGAGAAAATTCCAAAGAGGATTGTGCCTGAGAATCTTTCTATTCTGTATATACACTCTCTGCACTTACTTCTCCAGGGGTAGCACAAGGTACCTCTTTGTTAAAGTAGAAAGAGACCTGGAATGACTTTATCCAAATCTTTTGTGTTGTTGTATTTGTTTTTTCTTTCCTTGAAAGTTAAGCCAACTGAAGCTGGAGATGCTGGAACTGCCTTTTGAATGGCAGTTTGCTGGCAGAAAACTTTCAGAGAAGGGGGAAGGCAAAGTTCATTCTTCTCCTTGTACTGAGGAATGATAACACATTTCTGCTGCCTGCTGGAGGAGTACCCTAGTGACCAGATTTCAAACTATAAAAAGAAGATTCAGCCCTTGACAATATAGGGGGGAAAAAAAAAAAAGAAAAAAAAAAAGAAAATGTAGGGAAAAAACAAACAAACAATCCTACAAACAAACAAACAAATAAAAGAAAGAAAAAACCCAACAAACTAAAAATTAACACCTACAAAATCCCTATAATCCTTTCAGGCAGCCACTCCTGGAGTTATTTTATTCTCTGGGTTTCTGCTGGACGGAACATCCAAACCTGTTAAGAACAAGTTATAAAAGGAAGTGGAGTTTGAAAATATTTGGCTAAATAACTGGAAGTGCTGGTGTTGCACCATTTGAGTGGTTTTGATTTATTACTCTAAAGGTTCTAACTCACCCTCTGTCTTACAACTTCAGTTGTGAATCTTGATTCCATTTCAGAAAACATTTAGGAACCACCATTCTTTACTGGATCTGGCTCAAAGGCCAGAAAACTTTACTACACTAATTTCTTTCACTCTTTCGTTTCTTTTTTTTCAAATGAGAACATTCGGTAAAAGAATAGAAGGATAAAAGGCTTGGCACTTGGCAACACCAAACAAAATAGAGAAAGAAACAACAGTGGCTTAAAATACATGAGATCAATGGATAATAAATAAACTTTGTTTTTTTTATTAGGGATATTTTCTTTGTGGTAACCTGCATGGAAATAATGCCCTAACTCACTGAAATCTTTATGAAATGAAGTGTTGTCATGACTCATTCATACTTAAAAGACAATTCTTCAGCAATTTTTTATACTCACTACACAATATATACAGTAATAATATAACAATAAAGTTTAACATTTTTCTCTCCTTCTCAGAATTCCAACAAAATCATGTAATTAGAAAAAAAAAAAAGAAAATCAAAATATTACTCATAATTTTGGCCTCTCTGTCAGGTGTTGTAGTAGAATACAGCTAACATTACTATGTCCACAGATTACGGCCATTAGGAAAATGGTTTGTTCAATACTTCTAGACAGTATCTTTTTTGGAAAGGCCATGTTTTAACTACAGATTCAGAAATGTATAATTCCCTGTGTTACTTTAAATTATGCTAAAGGGTATTTCAAAATAGTAGGAAAGAATAAAAGAAGTCCCAGATCTGTGCTTGATAAGAGGATGTTGGTTCGTTTTTCTTCTAAAATGTAAAATGATAAACTGCAGCTCCTTTGTAGTATTGCCTTGTGTATTTCAATTTTTTTTTGCCATTGTACAAATAAACCAAGAAATACTTAGCAAATAAAAAAAAATCAAGATCAGAGATTATAGTTTTAACTTTATAGCAATGAATTTGAATAAATTTTTGTCAATATTTTGAATCTCAGTTTTGCATTTTTAAAAAAAAAGGCATGTAAAATTTTGCTCAAAGACTGTTTTTAGGATTTCATCAGATTTCTGCTCCATTGCCATATAGAAATACTTCATTAAAGTTTACTGGGCTGTAATATTAAATGACATATTTACTATTCAATTTTATTGGAGAATCAAGAAAAAAATTTTTCCCTCACAGAATAAAAGGTCATATTTACTGAGACTGTAGTACAAAATAAGGAGAACTGAAGATTACCATGAATAACTTCTTTTTTCAAAATCAGTGGTAAGACTAAATTAGGAGAAAGTAGAAATTTGGCTGACCACCTTCAAAAAACAAAATTCTTCTGAGTTGCTTTTAAAAATTTAACCCAAATTTAACTACACAATGGTCTCTTTTGTTTCTGCCTCCTCAGCCTATCTTTCTGTCCTGGTTTGATAAGGAAGTGAGTTTTTTGGGAGTTTGGTGGTTAGACCAATAGGTGCTCAGATTTGAATATTGGCACCTGGTGTGGCCACTGAGGATATGGATATGCCTCTGAGAACACAGGAGGGTTAAAGCAGAGAACTCCCAGGGGGAAGCTCTCTTGGGTTCCATCCATGAAAAAGGTCAGAGCTCCCCTGCCCGGCTGTGAGCTGGGTGTGGGAGGGGAAGCCATGCAGCCTGCAGAGGTAGGCTGGGCCTTGGGCAGAGAAGGGAGGTGAAGGCTCCTGCAGGTTGGAAGGGTGGAGGAACCAGGAGAGACATCGGGCAGCCCCCCCATCCAAGAGAGAGAGGGAACCTCTGCCTGTGCTTGTGCCGCCTTGAAATTTGATATCGTGTGTGGGCAGCACAGCCGGGCCGAGAAGGAGAAGGGGGGTGCAGTGAGAAGGTGCCCAGCAGCCTTGGGTGAGTTCTGGGCAGGCAGAGCCCAAGATGTTAACCTTTTTCTTGGATGATGGAAGCCTTACAAATACTGATCCTCCTGGATCTGAATGAGAAGAGAGATAGAGATAAAATAGGAGGAATGGGGAAAGTGTGATGGGGAAAGTGTGATGAAAGTTTGTGCAAGTGAAAGATGACAGAAGTTGAGAAGAATCTTAGGTGGGAGGAGATGATGGAGTGGCTTTGGCTGGATTTTTCTTGTATAGCCATGGACGGAACCTTTTTTTCCTGTAACACAGAGACTGCATTTGGGGGGAAGCAATGGCTTGGAGCCAAGAGAGTGCAGTGATGTGATGTGAAGGAGTGCGTGAACAGAGATGATGGGTGAGGAGGGTGGTGGTGGTGCCCTCAATCTTCAGTGAAGAAGATCTCTGTTCTTGAGTCCCCTCGGCCCCAGGGGGTGAATTTGGGGGCGACTGGTGTCCCAAAAGTGAGAGACTGTTGCTTTTTTGGAACTGGACAACACATCCTTGAAAGGGGAACCCTAGAAGCAGCTCTGGTCCACGCGCAGTGGTGAGAGCATTGGGCATGGAAGATGTCACGATGGCAAAATGATCTCCGGACGGTGCCGCGTGTGACATGGAAACACAAGAGGTTTCAACTGTGTTCCCAGGGGGAAGCCTATGGCACAAGAGGGACTCCTCTCTCCTTGATGAACTGAGAGTTGATTATCTGAGGTGTGGTAACCGGATTGAGAATCTAAGCTTCTGTTTCGTGTGGTGGTGGAAATTGGTGAGAGGAGGAGGAATGTTTTTGGAAAGTTTTCATTCTGAGTTCTGTGTGTTCCATTTTCATTTTGTAAGTTAATAAAGTTCTTTCCTGTATTCCTAAGCTGCTTTGCGTTATTTCTGGTCACATCTCACAGCAGACACTAGGGAGAACATATTTTCATGACGGCACTGGCATTGTGCCAGAGTCAAACCATGACACTTACCTTTCCTTTTAGCTTTCCTTTAGTGTTTCATTCAGAGTTTTTTGCTACATTTCTGACAGAAAGCGACAGTATTATGAAAAGGAAAGAGATTATATTCCTTGGAAACATTTAATTTATTATAATAATTTCAAACATACATTTCTTTACCTATTGCATTAAAAAAGTGAATTAATAGGAGTAGGGGTATTAGAAAACTGATTTGAAAGAGAAAGAGCAGAGAACAGCAAAAGAGTAATTTGATACAAAATACCACCAAGACAAAGTCAGAAAAATTGAAGCTTGGCTTCTTTTTTTCTACTAGTTTTACTGTGAATTGCCTCTAAATACATAATGGAAAATATTGACACTAAGCATTTCCAGTATCCAATAGATCTTTGAGATGTTTTTGAATTGAAGACAATATTTCAGCTTATTCTGAGAACAGACAAATTTCACTATTTTGAGAAGTTCAGATTCACAAAATATGACTTCATATCTTGTTTAGCTTGGACAAGAATTAGATCAATGAAAAGGTCTTGAGAGAAATCTAAACCAAGCAGTCTTAACATTCCCAGGCATATAGTCTGTTAACATAGCTTAACACTTTTTAGATAAAATAAGACTGAACCCTATGGCAGGTGGGAAGCTTTTGTAATCAACAGCAAAGCAGGTGCTCCTTCCTTCCTTCCTTCTTTCCTTCCTTCCTTCCTGGAACCTTCCCATGAAAAGAAGTGGCAAAACTGTTATCCATCAAGGCTGTCTAAAAGGCTTTCACAAGAAGATGGCTTTAATATGCCCTGTCACAGGGTCACTATTTATCTATTTTGCAAATGGAAGAGAAATAATTAATAAATAAAAAATCCAACTGAGTGCAACATGAGAGGGTAGAAGGGATGTAAGTTTGTAGCGTAACTGTGGCAGAACCCTAGATAGATTTTGTACTCTTACAATTAGAGAAAATATATTACCTACTTGTTAGTTAGGATAGTTTGGGCAGGATAGAGTCTATTTAATATTAGCATAAAACCTAGAGGTAAAATAAAGCACTTAGGAAAACAACCCATATGAATAAATGCCTAAATCATTGATTGAGATGGAAATGGCAACTGTCTTTAGAACCTCTAATAATATTTTTTCTCTCCTAGTCTGAGCATTTACCTCAGTAGAGATGAAAACACAAAAGTCCAATTTAGTACCTTAATTGAGCAGTCCAATTCCTGTCTTGTGACTGTTAATTTTAGTAAATAAAGACTTTTAATGATATAGCTATTACAAAAAACATAACTCATTTAATTCTCCATAGAAGTAGAGGAAGTTCTTCTCCATGAAAATATATGTTCTTACAGGTATAAAACATAGTGGAATGTAAGGAATTACAAACATTACAAAAGCTAAGAAAATTGGAAGGTAGCCTTCCATTAAGAAGGCAATATGAAGAGTAAGGCAAAATAAGAAGCATCAAAAATCAAAAATCATTTCACCCAACTCCTTCATAGCATTGTGTTTCTGCAAACTGAAATATTAGGTAGCATTGTTCACCTTTAAATTCTCTTCTTTGGAAACTAAAATAGGCTGTCATCATGCCATATACTTCCAGCAGAGGTAGTGGTCAACTGCAGCTGTAGTCCTCAGCTTCTTTAGTTTTATGTTAAAAATATCAAGGCTAAACCAGGCTGGTTTTTTTTGTTTTCACCTTATTTTCTTTTATGCCCATTGCTAAAGGTTGTTGTATGGTGTATATACTTTTTTGCAAAGGTGGCAGAAATCAGGAATTTTATTAAAGAAAAACAAAAAGCACTTGAAATTTATTCCCTTATAATTTAGCATAAATTTAAATAAAAACATTTACTGACCAAAAGGTGAAACAGAATGGATTTTTTTTCTAAATATAAGCTCTCTTTTTTTTTTTCTAAATATAAGCTCTCTTTTAAGTTGTGAAAAGCTACATACAATGAAAAAACCCTACCCTAGACAACAGTGTTAATTAAAATTTTAATTGTATCTGTATGAATTACCAAGGGCAGAAGAAAAATCATACACAGAACACTGCTTGATGTTTAAGGTTTATTTTTTTAATTCTTTTATTTTTGTTTTAATGACATCTCCCTTCTCCCTTCTGTTCCTTTTCAACTGCTTCTGGAAGCTCATTCAGCTAAACTTGAGAGTGCAAGAGCATCCCCTGCAGGAACATTACAGCCCACACTGATTTCCCCTTTTCAATGGTGTTTTTTCTTCTGTTCATTTGTATTCATCTTGCATGGTGCACAGTAATTGTGTCTAGAGAATTAGAGAGGGATGGCTATTGCAGTGGTAATAGAATTACTATCAGTGTTCTAAGCTGGTAAAAGGATTGTGAGTTTCAGTCAGAGGATTTAAAAACACATGCTGACATGTATATTGGGATCTCATTTCTGCAGCACCACTTATATATTTTTATTTAGGGTTATAAGTGGGATCATTTAAAGTCAGCAAATGTTGCTTAAAAAGATGATACTAGAATTCTCTGAAAAAGCACCTTTAAATTTGTACATTATAACAACATATAAATGTGAGGACATTCTAAAATGATCAAATTGTCTGCTTAAGTGTCCTTGAATTCAGTGAGAACTGATTCACTGGCTACAACAGTAGTTACTCATTGTTATTTTATACTACTCTTATTTTTCTTCCAATATGTTCTTCCTGATTTGATCTTCCCTGCTTTATTTAAATAAAAGGAAAAAGAAAATTTTTCATCCTTAAATGTCAACACATTATAGATATGGCCAAAACCTCTGATCTGTGTGTTGCTTTAGAGAGTGAGTGTATAAAAATTAATATATGGCAGGCAGCAATTTTCAAATCCTGCTACAAGTTTTGTGGGTTTTACAATATTTTGAAAGCTTAATGACCACATATATAGTATTATAAGTTTTAGTAATCTATTTATATTATAAAAACAACAATAAAAGCCAGAAAAACTATTTATTTTGACCTCTTGAGGTGTTGATATTCTACCTATAGGAACTAAACTGTAAGTCTTTAAATATGGCTTCAGAATTAGATGGCAGAAGGAAATTTGAACTATTTCTTTTTTTTTTTCTTTTGCGGAAAGATCCATCCTTTCAGTTTACCTGAAACTGCAGATCCTCTGAAATTTTTGTTCATACAAACAACATGAATAAAATTTTTTTTGTAGGAAATTACTTCATGTCAGTTTAAGAAGGAGAAATTAATTGTTTAACTGGTTATTTTTCTCTCTTTTCCCTGAATACTTTAGGAAGCCTAGGTCCCATAGAGAGAAGAATTACACAGCAATGCCTGATAATGATCTGGGACTTGATATGGAATCCAGTGAAATCTAAAAGGTTTTTACAGTGAGAAGTAGAATACGGACTGCAGTACGCCCTGCAGCTCTTGTTCTTTGTTCTGTTAATCTGACTTTTTCTCAATCCTCATTTGAAAAGCTGCAAGACACCCATTGATATAATTTCTTCTAGAATCAGTGTTCTTTCCCTCAGAGCTGGTAGGGTACCAGAAGGGTACCAGAGAGCTGGAAGTAGTCAGGGGCAAGTCTTTCCCTTGTCCTTTTTGGATTCACTTCCTGTACAGAGATTGGAAACCCTCGTGACAGAATGGCTGTTTGATCATCCAGATTCCCATAATACACAACAAAGTGTGTACGATTCTCCTAAAGAAAAAAGTTTCTGGGGTTTTTTATTTAAGAGAAACTAACTATTAATTTTCAGACTAATAGATCTGTCCTTAACAAATTTCTCCCATCACTGAGATAGAGTAAAATGTGAGCGGGTCTTTAGGACATTGAAAAGTTGAGAAGAGTTCCTAAATCTATTTTCAATTTTTCCTTAAATGCCTTTTCAGACATTGCCCAAATATTTACAGATGAAATTTTCTTCAAAATTTGTCTTTGCATTTCCTCACTAATCAGCTGAGATTTTGCACAGAATGATGTTATAAACAGTAGTTTGGAGTTAAGATGGACATCTTAGTCATAAGTTCTGATCTCCAGACAGTAGTCTATCCTATTATTGGGCCAAAGAATTTTTTTTTTCCACTCAGGATTTTGTGATATTGTCACAATTTAACTTATTTCTACCATTCATTCTGCTACAGATTATTTTGGATCTTCAGCCTCATTGGCAAAACACATCTAATTTCCAGATGAAATTTATTCTCTGACAATTTGTATCCATTTGCTAATGAGTTTGTGCTGAGATTTGGACTACAGTGTTCAATTTTCTCTATTGCCTTTTTTCCCTGATTATCTAAGAGAGAAGAAAATAAAGCTGTTCTGTAATTAATGTCTTGATCTTTGGTCATTGTAGCATCTCTTCATTATTTATTTCCATGATGTATTTGGGGCTTTTTTTTTTTTTTTTTTTTTTAATAAATAGTCAAAACTGCACACAAAACCACACTGGAACTATTTATCTCCTTAAGATTTTTCATTTCTCCCTTACTGTATATCCTTCCTCCATGTGTCCCAGTATTGTCAGGCATCTTCTGTGTCATTTGTTTCTATTTGATAGCCTCTTCCACTGGAAAAACTGCCACAAAACAATATTATTTGATCTATGTGCTATAAGGATTTTAAATTGTTCAACAATAGTACACTTACTTGCTGAATCTATTTAAATATTAATTTACTTATAGCTGTCTCATAGGCATTTACATTTAAAATTTAAGGTGGAATTTCCTACCTTGCAATGCACTTTTCAGGCTTTCATATTCTACTCAATACAAATCTTTTCTTTTTATGTTTTTTCAGTTTTCTATTGATATAAATTCTAAAATTTGATTATTCTTTGTGCTAAATTAGTAGCAGAGGACTTCAGCTGTTTAAATGCAGGTGACTAGGGCTGTCTGAATGCCTTAGCATATCTGAAAGACACAGTCTATGTAAGAACTTTCCTGGCCTGACAGCTGGAGGTCAATAGGCTTCCTTTAGCATGTACACAGCAGAAACAATGCTGAGATTTAGGAAATAGCATCTCACTTCAAATTTTATTTCTAAATGATCAAATTGTTTTAATGATTTAGTGCTGATCTAGTGCATGTTTCCAATAAGATCTTTGTCCTACATGCCTCTCTGGTAAGTGTGTCTTAAACAATTTATCAATTTGGAAATACCACTAGTTTTCCATGTTTAAATAAGTAATGCTTCCAAGACCACCATAGGTTTTCAGCTTTGTCTTGTAGACTCAGGAGTCTTCAGATAAACCAGTCATTTTAAATTCTCAAAATATATATAAATCAGAGAGTCAGAAGGTCAATTAAGACCTATACGCAACTAATAAACTTGAGGTCTATTCATATCAATAAAAAAGTAGTGACTGCCTGCATAATTCTCCCAACTTTATTCACATTTTGATTGCAATATTAAAGCATTTTCCTAGAATTTTGGTGTGCAGCATCACTTCAAATGTTGCTAGACTGAGATATCCACATAGATCTAGGATAAATGAAAAAAAAAGCAGAGACAAGACCTAATCTCCAGAAAGCAGCACCTGAAAGCCCTGTGGGATAATCTAGGACATCCCACACTTATGTGGATGAAATCATTCCATAGGTCTGCACACTAGCACTACGGATGTTGAGATACCTAACTCACTTGTTTTAAATTTAACTGTCAATAATCCAGGAAAAATTCCTTTAAAGCTGTTTTAAGTGTTGTTTACAGAAGTAATTATTAGTTCTTTTAATTACTATTTTAACTATCTGTTAAATTCTTAGAAAGATATTAAGGCAAGCTTTCAAGCCTTTAAGTTGTGACCTTGATCTTAACTTGTCAGGTTGGATTTGGATTCCCAAATGCAATAAATTTTCTGGAAGGGCCTTTCACAGCTCTGCTTCTTTCTCCTCAAGACTAGAAAAAAAATGTCCATACAAAAGAGAACAAAAAGACCATGCAATTCATTGTCTTGGCTCTGACAGTGACTGACAGCAGATGACTAGTAAAGATAAGACAGAAAACATCAGTTTCTTCCTCAGTCTGCCCTCAGAACACTTCAGTGTTTGCAAACCATAGACTTTTTGAGTACAAAGTGAGATCTTTTTATTCTGCAGACACTGCTGCATTTTTCTCTTCTCTAGATATGATTTTGTTCTTACCTGGAAAAATTTAACATCTACAAACCAACTATTTTTATGACTCTTAGCAGTAGCTGCTGCAATGCTTTTCTGAAGCAGACATATTCACCAGGGAGATGGTGTCTAGATATGAGTGAAATTGGACAAGTTGGTGAAGTGGCAGTTTGTAGGCTTTTTTTAACCAGTTTAGCAAGAGGGCCAGGTGGTGGTACCATTTTGGACAGCCTCAGAGAAAGAACTGTATGGCTGACATTTAGAAAGGTAGATTCTGGCTTGAGAGACAGGGAGTCCCAGCCATATGACAGATACAAGTTGCTGTTTCTGCAGCTCTTGCGGATTACAGAGCCCTGTAGCACATTAGAAATCCTGAGGTGTAATGCACCTATTTCTAGTAGGGAATTGATGAGATTAGATACCTGTCACCCATCCAGACAATATTGTCAGTTTCAGGCCTCAAACAAGCATCTCTGCTCTGCTCAAGAAGAGACTGTTCCATGCTGAAAAACATGTCAAGCCTTTTTTTTTATTCTGGCAGGGATTTTCTTTGCCTTTTTTTTTCTTGCTTAGAAAAGGTAGATGTTAAGAATCTTTAAAATGGTTTCATGGAACAAGGATTAGTGCAGGAAGGAGGAGGGGTGCTGAAATAAAGTTAGATACCTATTTTTAAATTACTTTTTTTTTTATAGATATCACCACCACACAAAAGTAAGCATCAGCAGTAAAGAATATAACCTTTTAGGCTTCCTCTTCAATTTTGCAAAATTGGTAAAGAAAAGCAAATAACCCAAAGACAACCCCAATGCTCATGAAACTCCTGCAAATAAACACAGAACTCGCTCCCCAGCCTATTAGGGGGGGTCCAAGAAATTCTTTAATCTAATTTTTGTCAATGATGTGTTTTAATATCAATTAAGTCCATAGTTTCCTAGCTGAGTTTCAAAAATATGTCTAATTTCATCATTTTCCAAAAAAAAACAAACAAAAAATCTGTTGCCTTGACCCTTCAGGGGGAATTACATCACTTTTAAAAGTCTTTGTGTCAGTATAATTCAGGATAACACTCTTAAATTCTGAGTGAGAGGATTAGCCTGGTGCAGCAACAACTGTTTTCTGTCAATCAGCTGTTAAAGTTACTGGCTAAATGCAATGTGTAACTGGCTTATAGGCTAAAATGCTGATTCCTCTGTAATTCTGATGGCAGCACCACTAACTAGGAAGTCACTTGGCTCCAGTGGTTTTTTGTTTGATATTAAATACTGGAAAGACAATGTCTCCTGTAATAAGAATATCTAGTAGCAGATTGAAAAAGTTTTGAATTTAATTACAAGACAGTCTAAAGAATTTATTTCTGTCATTTTATAAACAGAAAATCTAGCATATTTGAAAATAAATTATCTACTCTTTCTTTTTTGTCTCTCAGTCAAATCATACTAGCTACTGACTAGGCATCTGAGTGCACAAGGAAAATACTAATTTTAAATGTTGCCTACTTGAAATCATTTTTCAAATTCCAGGACTCTAATACCTTGGGAAATTAGAAAATTCAGATAGGTTATCTGGTTCAAGTAGAGCATTAGCTTTAATAGATATAGAATCCATAAAATTATACCCAAATAAGAATGCAAATAAATCAATGCATATATACACATACATGTATGTGAAATAAGGCTCTAGAACATAAATGCCTTCCACTTCCTCAACATGCTATAAGCAGTTCTCACTGTGTGTAGCCTATGAAGTCTCATGCACAGAGAGCTAGCTTACAGGACCATGTCAGATACTTGATAGCTTTTGCACTCTTGGTGCTTCTCTCCTACCCTTACACTTTTTTTTTTTTTTTCCTGAGACCAAAAGTGCTTCAGGTTGCAGCAATAAAGTAAATCAAGTGTCTAAGTTTCCTTCTGGTCTCCCTCTGTTCTGCTGCTGTGTCAGAGATACTGACAGCAAGCTGACATATTTATATACCACACTGAAATGCAGAAAATTGCTCACTAAAATCCTTGGGAAAAGGAGACTATTGCATTACCATACAGCTGCACCACACGTGATCTCTCTTGTAAAATAATTTGTACAGTTGTACAAATAGACATCAGAGAGTTACTTTGCATGCAGTGTCCTGATCTGGTTTTTTTCATATTTCCTATGTGCTCCATATGGTGAACTAAAACTAACATAATTCCTATCTTTGACCTGATTCATTATGCAAGATCTTAATTCATATCACATGGATCTTAAAAGTATAGACATAAAGTAGGTTCTGAACATATTGGAGGTAAAGCTGTCATTTTTATTAGGGGGTGGTTGATTGAATAAGTCACTGGGTATATAAAAAGGCATTAAAACTAGAGCATCAGTGGCATAGATGTTTTTTGTAATCTTACTTTCATTAGTAAATTTAAAAGTTTGTTTCACAAAGACTCATATTTAAACAATAATTTTAGAAAGTAACCACAAAATAACATAAAATGTATTAATTTTAGTTAATTTATCTCTTTGGTAATTTAGATTTTTAAGTTCTTGCCAGTATTAGAACAGAGTGATGGACACTACACCTATTCATAACAAAGTCTAGTATGAGCAAAAAAATTATTTGGAGGAAGTACTGATAGTGCAAAGTAACTTGCTATAAAATAGATGAAAAAGGCAAAATATTTTAAAATAATATAGGCTTTATTTACATATGTTAGATACACAATGACAGTATCATCTAGGGTACATTGAGAGATGATTGCTTAATCAATTACTATTTTTTTTTTTGTGTCGAGTTCTTCATGTTTCCAGGGTAATTTATATTTATAATTGTCACTGATTTATACATTATTTACCTAAGTAACCAGTAACTACTGGTATTTAATTTGAAATACTACTAGTTTGAGTACAGTAAATTGCTACAGGCAAATGTATCTTACCTGCCTCTAATATTTGCATGTCATACCAAGTTTTGGGGCAGAGTAACAAGCATTTTACACAATGAGGAAAAAATTGTTGCCTCTTCATGGACTATTGGATAAATTGATAAATTTCTTTTCTTGAAATATTTCTACTCTACAATAATCATACAATAATAATATTATCAGTTAAACAGCCATTGCTTGATTAGTCTGTTCCAAACATCTTAAAAATTAGAGAAAGTACAATATAAGATGTCTAGAAAAAGTTGCCCTCACTGGAATGCTCTTATCAAAGTCCTATGTTTACTTTAATTGCTTCTTTTTACCTATTTAATTTTTTTTTGAGATGTTGAAGCACTATGTAGACAGCTGTTTGAACTTAGTGAAAACTGTCTTTTTTCCAAGTGTGTGTCAGGATGTTTTCATGCTGCTGATATGTAGATGTCCTGTTTACTTGTCAAACAGTAACCACTGTATGGAAATCAAAAAGAGCTATATAAAAGCAATTCACTTTCTAAAAAGATCATATCACAGTATATCTCAACAACTACAATGAAATTAGGAATCTGTAGATTATTAAGGAATCATTCAAATCAGGTGCAGTAAGCATGCAGGATGTATTTGGAAACTGGTTTTCTAAAGTATGAGAATGGCAAGTAGAAGACTCTGGTTTCTGAGGCTCAAAAAAAGTGTAATAGTTTACAAACTAATTGCCTATGAATCCAACAAGCAGCTGTCTCTAAAAGCAGATATTTTTCTGTGCAGAGGCTTAGGTTTTTTAATTCTGTATTACTGAACACATCTTCATCTTACATATAAGTAATACTTTTCCTGCTAGAATTTAAAATATTAACCTTTGGATAATGAAACAGAAACCTTAAAAATATTGACTATTTTAAATATTTTTTAAAAATAAAATGTAGATAAGTCGTATTAAAGAGAAACATACCTAGAAATTGCATACTTTGAAATGGTAATTATTTCCCAATAACCCTTGACTATTATATTACTTAAATATAACAGTAGATAAAATTATCATAGACCCTGCTTCCCAAAATAAGGTAGGCATATGCAATTAAATAGCAGTAACAATGATATACTTCAGTGTACTGAATATGAAACTTTGCACAAAAACAGGTGGAATCACTTAAACATGTTAAAAAAACAACTCTGAAACTACTGAAACCAAATGGGAGTAAGGAAAAATAAATTTTTCTGTACAGTTTTTTGCAAAGAAAAGAGGGTTTTGGTTCATCTTAACTGCAATTTACAACACAGGCATACCCTAAATTGGTCATCTAGATCAGGTTTATAACAAATGAAAAGAAATAGCCACTTTTAGGCTTTGATTTATCTTACCTTCATATTCAGGCCTAAAATGGGTCATATAAATTGAACACTAGATACTCTTTTTTGCTTGTATTGACCACTCAGTTAGAAAATATTCTCAGGTAAATATTTATTTTATACACATCTGAAATCATCTTTAAGGCAGATTATTTTCATCTAAATATTCCCTCTGCCCCGCTCCCTCACCCCCCCAAAAACAAATTGGTGAAAAAAACCTGTTACTTTTGTGCCCATTTTTGTAGTGATGGAAAGCAGTTTACTTGACAGGCTATGGGTAGAGAATTTTTTGCAACAAGCTTACATCCACTTTACATACATTCACACAATAATGAATAAGGGACTCAAATTACATTCTCGTAGTTAAAATATTTTTTTCCAATGTGGTATTAACTACAACCTTTTAAATAAACATATAGTTCCTAGGAAGAAAAATCAAATGCAGTTCAATGAAAGATTTAATTTCATTATGCTTCTATATAATTTAGAATTTTCTGGAACACATTTAGTGCTTTTATTAAGGTAGCAGAAAAATACTGACAACTCCTCCTCTCTCAGCACACCCAGTTGTCCAGACTGTACAAGCCACACAGTGTCTAGTTATTTCTTATTAGTCTGATATAGAACTGGGATTCAAGTACCTGTACGTGACATGAAATCCATGTAAACTGCTAAAAATTAAAGGACAAGTCAGAGCAGTTCTACTTTGTATAATTAACATTTGGAGCCATAGCTTCAATCTGACTCATATTTCCCAAGCAAGTGTCTTAATCACTGGTGTATAGAGGCAATCACTCATTTGTTCTGGCCCAGTGAATATTTATTTATTTAAAGTGGAACAGCTCCAACAAGAAAGGCAGAGACTGATGTAGTGTGTTTTAGTAGCAGGGCAATTACATAACAGAATTTATGTTAGTCAATAAATCCCTGCAACAGGGAATCACAAGATAAAACTATCACAAAAAGTCTAAGTCATACATTTAGACAGTTGGCAGTTCTGAGAAATGGCACTGTAGCTGAAACATAATTCTCTTTAAAAACATACTCCACCAGAAATGAAAAAAATAGTTCTGTTCACACTAGTATTTTAGACACAGAAATACTGTACTGCCTTTTTCCATGATCTCTAATCCACCAGGAGAAGACACAGGATGGGACTTGGACAGTGGTAACAATGTGGTGCCCAATCCTGAAGGAAAAAAGACAACTGAACAAAAGAACTTAATCTTCTTATATTCAATATTTTTTGTCTATTACATCCCTAGCTCTTGAAAACATAGGACTATATTTTTCTCTTTATATAGTTATAAACTTGTGCCAGATCAATGAATATTTGTTGATTCTTTAAATACTAAGGTATCATAAATAATGTTTTTGGCTAATCTACATTAGAAAAAATAATGGACTGTTATGAAACTTCACAATATTTGTAAGAATCATAGCCCTGTCCATTTAAATTGTTGTCATTTATGTTAAGAACCTAAAATTGTTATTAATAGAAAAATTGTAGAGAAAAAACTAATTTTGATTTATAAGCATGGATATCTGAAAAATACAGGCTTTTTATTGCTTATTCAAGTTGCCTTTTTTGAAAGCAAAATATTTTTTGTATGAGGAAGAGAATAAAGTAATCCACTATATATCCTTTGTTTAACATGCAAGTTCAATTTTTTTTAATGTACAATTTTGACAGTAAGAGCAGAATTCTCTTTAAAAAAGAAGCACAACCAACACAACATAGTAGACTTTTTCACACTTAAGTATTTTATAATTCTATAAAATTTTAAAGCAAAAATGGGGGAAAAAATTCCTAATTTCAGGTAAATCCATGGAAACATGAATTGTCATGAAATCTGTGAACAACATATATTTTTATTCCTTATGTCTATGTTTATTGCTTATTTCACATGACTTTCAAAACCTTGAACTTCCATTTTTTGGGTTTGGGTATTTTTGGGGGGTAAATTTAATATATACTGATGTATATTGAGAAAGGTGTCAGAAATAAAACGTAGTTAGGCTCTGGAAATCAATCCACATTGTATGTTTTTCATAAATGTCTCAATAAAGCACAAAGAAATACTCAAAAAAAACTCAACCTACCATGGAGAGAGCTATACAAAAAGGTGAGAGAAAAATTTATTACTTTCATGGTAAGCATGCTGGTTCTTGTAAGTTACTGCAGCATCTGATGATGTCAGAATGAGAGAATAAAGAAAATTATATTCGGTACATGTTTTAATGAAGCTTATGTGTATTACTGACATGTTAAAGAAAAGGTACTTGATAAAGATGGGTTTGTTTCCTTTTTTTTCCTATTAGCAAGCTTTTCAGGTGACATAGAAGTGCGTGGGTAAGGGGGGGTTCAAGACCACAAAAAGAGAGAGCAATTTGTTACATAAGATTGTAAGTTATGATGGTTATGAAGGAAGCTTTCAGAGATAAGTCAGGCAGGGACCACATCTGTAAACTGGAGGCAGTTAACTGAACAATATAACATCGAAGAAATGGTAGAATGGGCAGCACCAGGCAGTATTAATGCTAGAATAGTTCTACAATTTTGTCTTCTAATTCCTCACTAAGAGTGAAGTAGCATGTGTATTTATGGGTATATTAGCATGTTCAGTGACCTCATCAGTGGTTTGTTTCTCCTTCTCAATGTCAAAGATTCAATTTTCTTGCTATGTACGCTGACCATGGCCCAACATCTTAACTTTCCATTGAACTTTGGCAATTGAGGTCACTGACCTAGTCTGAGCACTCAGATGCTCTTTGCATTGCTATAAGCAAGTTTTTAAGGAGCTTGATCATTTTGGATCAAGTTTTTAAGGAGCTTGATCCTCAAAAGGAGGATGGGAGCTGTTGAAGACTGGAGTATTGGAGTAATTTAACTGACGTGATTGTTAGAAAAGTTGCTGCCATTCAGACAACAGCATTTGAGGAGCTCCTAACACTCACAGGTTGTTAATCCAGCACACAGGTTCACCTACTAGAGCCTCTCTACACTGCTCCAGGTAATACTTCAGTAGCCAGCTGGATGCCAGTATTGCTCTGAAAGATTTGCATTTTCCTGTCATGTTAGCTTATCACACAGTGAGCTTTTCTTTCAGTCAGCTGTCTAAAGGGAATCTTGCTAGTAGGGGGAAGTTGTGACATTCATGTGATTATGATGAGGGAAAAAATATCACCAAATATAGACAAATTTAAAGCATTAAATTGTCAGGCTTTAGGATTGGTTTTAATCTCATTACAGGCAGCTAAATCTGGTTACACACTTTGTAACTGCAGGCTACTTTATGAGAGCTGTAATTTAAAAGCAGCTTATGGAGACAAAGGAGATGAATAGGCAGTGTCAGCAGGTGAATCAGACCTCTAGAGTTCTCTCTACTCTGCTGCAGGTTGAAGGAAGGTAGTCTTAGGACAGTTAGGACAGTCCTAACCAATGCAAGTTATGTAGATGTGTGATGGATGTCTGGTACTTAGCTAGCGCTGTGGGTTAAACTACAAAACAGTGACACATTGTATTTGTGGGGGGGAAGAAAGTAGCCCTATCTTTCCACATCTTTCTGTGCTTCTGTGAAAATATGAAAGAAGAAAGGGAAAGAAAAAACTTAGTAGCAACATACATAACTTTTAATCTTCTGGATTTGAATATCCAGTACTTTTGTCTTTAAAAGGTATTCTAGTATTCCTCCAGTCTGTTTCACATCATCTGACTTTTCATGAATGTCATCTGCCTGGTTCTGGAGCATGTATGAAATATCCCTATTAATTGGCATTTGACAAATGCACGTTACCTTTACACTCTACTTCCTCTTCACATAGTATATGAATGTATATGGCAAACACCACATCTTATACTTAATTCCTGAAGGCTTTTCTTATGAAGGAAGAGCTGAAATAAGGAAAATGTTGATTATTTTAGCTTTCTCCATGTGATGTTCCAGCTGGTCCCCTTCCCCCTTCAGCACCTGGCTCTCATTTTCCCTAGTGTTTCTTTTGCTGCTGCTGTAGCTGTAGAAGCCCACCTTGTTGACCTTCACATCCCCCAGCAGGTTTAAGTCCAGATGGGCTTTGGCTTCCCTAGCCCCATCCCTCCACAATCAGACAACGTCTTTATACTCCTCTAGGGCTGCATGTCCCTGCTTGCATAGCCTGCATGCTTCCTTTTTATGTCTCAGTTTAATCAGGAGCTCCTTGCTCACCCATGCAGTCCTTCTGCTACTTTTCTTTGACTTGTTACACGTTAGGTTGGACCGTTCTTGAGCATGGAAGAAATTATCCTTGAAAATCAGCCATCTCTGCAGGATACCTCTGCACTCTCAGCTATTGAATATTGTGACTAGCATCTTCCATAGGCTTAGGCAAACTAGCTCAGCACAACTATCATATATCAGCTATTTTGGGTTATAAGTCTAAAAAAACACAAGCAATCATCAACATTGCTCTGATAAGTCTATCATCATCCAGCTTCCACCATCATAAATTACACATCTCTTTTTCTAGGAGAAATGACTATGAAGTTGCTTTTATTTTTGTTTGTCTGTGTATTCTTTGGTTCCTTGGTTTCTATTACTAATTGTATTTTTTCTTAAAGTGTGTTCTGTCCTCCAGCTTCCAGAAATACCATAATGAGAAATATTTACTTTGTGGACTCTTATGTCCCAAACTGAGAGGATAGAGCATCCTCCATTTAGAAAGTATAAAAGGAAACTTTCAAATTATGTTTTGTGCCTCTTGATGTGACCTTGAGATCATGATATTTATGAGCAGCTGCCACTATGTTAATACTTTGGAACATATATTTTTGACAAGGTGACTTGGAAAAATGTTCTATATGTTTTATCCATCCCTGCACTGTACAAGGTTAAAGATTTTACCCATTTCTTCAGTATTACACACAGTTTTATCTTAATTTAAAGCATTCATACTTAGCCTCAAAACAGTGTATTTCAAGCACACTTGTCCTTGATTTTGTCCCTTTTAATTTTTTTCCCCCTTTTATCAAGGCAAAGAAAAAGCTGAAAAATTAATGTGAATAGTATCTCATCTCAATTTACTTTCATTTGCATTGCATTTCATGTATCAGCCTAGAAGGCATTTAAAATCAAGAAATTATAGACTAACTGACAAGTCAAGAGAAGGACATTAGCCCAGAACATGTTGACTACTTATTCCTAAAAATCAGAATGAAATTTATAAGGAGTCAGTGAAAGCTGTCTGAAGAAAGTCTCTGGTCATATACTACCTCCCATTTTATTACCTCTTGCTTTTTTCCCCTCCTCAAACAATATTCTTCCAATACCTTTTTAGCTTTCATTCCTAGTTTAAACTAACTCTTTCTCCCTTTTTCAAAAGCATCTATTTCTTTTCTGTTTCATCTGTCTCCTTTTTTATTAATGTGTTGCCATATAAGCTAGGCAAGTGAATTATTTTTCCCAGCATTCAAAATGTACTTTCCAATTAGATCGTGGGCTACCGGGCATCTAAATTTAATATTAGATAAATTAGTTAAGCCTTTTGAATTACAGGAATAAAATAGTACCAAAATATATTTAATATGAATGTTCAAGAAAACCCTGAAGAAATATTTTAATCAGCTAGCTCTGGTCATGCATGGCCAATTAAAATACTTCAAATTAACCATCTTGAGTCCTTCAAAATGAGATGAAAACTTGGTCTTCTGAATTTTTACACAGGAAATAATAAGCTAAGGATCAGTGGCCTGTAGAAAGAGACAGAAACCTGAGAACATCTACCACTGATTTTGGATAATGAATCTACTGTCACCAGTAGTGAGATTTAAACAATTTGATGCTAGAAATTTGAACCAGTAAGGATGAAAAAACCCTTTAATTTTACTGTCTTGGGAAAAACCAGCAGTTCAAACCATTTTTTGTATCTAAGCCTAAGATTAATCTTTTTTTTTTTTTTTTTAAGAGAGTTTATTCATTTACAGAGAGAAGGGGAAGAAAGAGAGACCTAATGCAGATTTAGATTTATCCTGGGTTGTCTCTACCTGGTTGGATTTAGCCTTTACAGTTCACAGTGTTTAATATCAAAGTTCAGACTATATTTTTTCATTTCCTTTTCCAGGCAATTTAGAGGATAAGGAAAAGATAAAAAGCCTTTTAATGTTTAACAGACTCTAGGCATACAGTCATTGATGAGACACAGGCATTGCTAAAGAGCTTTTCAGCCCACCAGGATCTGAGTTGTTCCCTTAAGGCATTTATCTCTTGCCAATGCTACAAACTGAACTTTGACAAACAGATTTCTAATTTAGCCTTGTGCCTAATTCAGGTGGGATTAAGCGAGGCCATTATGTTTCTTTTCATCCCCTTTGTTTTGTTCTTTGTTTGTAAGGTCTTTCATTTACACAGACATAAGCAGTGAACTACGTTAGCTATGTATATGAACAGGAAAAGGAAGGTGGCACTCATGAGCATTTGCCTCAGATGTGCACCACAAAAAAAAAAAAAAAGAAAAAAAAAAGTAAGACTTTCTTTTAAACCAGCTGATGCCATTAATCTGCCTAAGAGCAGGTCTAGGTCTGTTAAATCAACAGATGTACTCGGGCACATCTCAGTGCTCGTGAATCTCAGTCTCATTTACTGCTGCTGATGTTGCACCAAACACTGAATGTGGAGTTAACATGGTTTGGTACTTCCACCTCAGTCTTTGTAGCTAATGTTTGTGAATATTCACAGAACCCTCAGTCTGAAGGTGTACCTATTACTGATGGCATTTCTTTGTATTGGACTACTTCATTAAGATTATCTCCTGTATTTACTTTCTGTTTTTCATCCCCATATTATTTCAATGCAGAAACTGTTCACCAATAGTGTGAAAGAGTTAAGTGACTAAGTACACACTCTAAAATAATTAACATTGGAAAGAGACTGATTGCTCTGAATGCACGTAAGAATAGATTAAATGGTATATAAAATTATTCTCATGCAAATTACATTATAGTTTAAATAAGTTTTCTATGAGAAAGCCTCCTGATTGATTTACACTTCATGTTTAGGACAAGGCTGAACAAGGCTACAATGATGATTATTTAATCTACCTCTTTTGTAGATAGAATAAGACCCCTGCTTTTGCTTGGGCAAAGTGTTAAGTGTAAAAAGCTGAAAATTTTTAATTTTACCTTACTATTAAACAAAAAAAATCCCTTTTTTGTGCAATACTTACGTCACTAGAGGTGTTTTCTGCAACCTTCTGAATATTATCTTAAAGAAATGTCAATGATTAATTACGTGAAAGTTTGGCAAAATCATTAAAAGCAGAGCTTGTAGCAAGAACTGATTGAAGACATGCTCAGTAAAATTACGATATTGTCAATCAGGTCTGCGGAACTACAGAAACTTCCTTATTTATCAGAAAAGTTTCTCTCTGCAACTACAGTATTTTGGTAAAGACATACATCACACTGAATAAACTTTAAACCAGAAAAGAAGTGAAAAAAATTTAGTGGTTTTAACCAATATTCGTAATCTATAGAAAACAGAACAAGGAAAATGTGATACTCTTTTATTTGCAAAATTGCTCTTTTTATTTTGCAAAATTATAGAAGAGTCAACTTTATTGAAACTTAATAGTTTAAATATGAAAGAAAAATTAGCTGACATATGACAGGTCCCCAATATACTGAGTGAGAGAGTAGCACATTTATGATTATAAGAACATACAATAATTGGATTTTAACTAAAGTTACCAAAAATAATAAAGGAAACATTTGTAACCATAAAAAAATAAACGTTTAAAATCAGAGGGCTAATTCTGAAATAGTAGTGGGGTTGAAGTTATCTCTGAAACAAACTAGAGAGCTGAAGAAAAGCTGAATTTTCAGGCTGAGAAAGTTGTGGCTGTTCAAACTGAAGAAACCTGCATGGAAACCTCATAGCATCTTCCAGTATCTGAGGGGAGCCTACAGATAATCCAGAGAGGGACTCAGTCAGGAACTGTAGTGATTTGTTAAACAATAATGGTCCAAACTAATAGTGAAGCAATTCAGGTCAGATATTAGGAAGAAAGTCTTTACTGGGAGGTGGTGGAACAATGGAGCAGGTTGCTCAGGGAGGTTGTGGGTTCCCCGACACAGGCAGTGTTCAAGGGTAGGTTGGATAAGCCTTGAGTTACCTGGTCCAGTGGTAGGCTGTCCCTGCCCATGGCAGTGGGGGTTGGGACTAGATTAATTTTAAGGTCCCTTCAAAACCCCTTAACATTCTATGATTCTATGATTTGTGAGGGATTATTAGGACTTTTTTCAATTCATTTTTTCTTTTTTTCCCTTTTTTAGAATTCACTATCTCTTTCCATGGACATGGCAGAGAGAACACAAATACATATTGCTGAGACTGAACAGTTGAAGTCTGTCAATTTATCATCAAAGTCAGCAGAGTTAATGCAGGTCCCCTTGTGGTAGAAGGGAAATTCTTTTACAAAAATTAAAGGTGTGCAAGATTGAAACACTAGGAAATGGAACATGGCTGTTAAAATGTGTCATAGGAAAGGCCAGGAGTGGGAACTACACTTGGTAAATCAGAACATTTACAGTATACCCCAGTGGAGAGGTTTTGTCAGATGAAACAGACAGTGAACTTTCAGAGTTTTGTCTGAGTTAAAAGCCATATTAAAAAACTCTGCAAAGATAATTATTTCTTTAAGTTTTCAAACCTTTGTATGTTGTTCAGTTAAAAGAATGATATTCTCTACTTTATTGCAACCAAAAATTCACCCAGGAAGAAAAAAATTGTTTTCTGCATTTTACAATGAAAGGCACTGAATTAATAAAATTCTTATCCTGTTGTGCCTTATATGTTGCTCTCCCACAGAATCATGGAGTGGGTTTGCTGGAAGGCAGCTCCAGAGATCACCAGTTCAACCAGCCTGCTCAGACCAGTGTAGACTTTGATGTTGCCCAGAAAATGCTGGTAGAACTTCCCAGCAGTGACAGGATCGTACCTCTTCTCGGCACAGTGCAGCTGGGAGTGGGGGCAGAGGCTGAAAAACTTGTGGAGAGAGGGTCTGACCTCTCCTCAGCAAATGGAAGCAGCAGCAGTGAAGGTGTTGCAGAATTCTCCAAAGTCCAGGAAGAACAAAAAAGCTTTTGCCTTGTGCCGCCTCACAGCAGTTGCCAAGCAGCAGAACAAAAAGCAAATACCCAAGAGGTAAAGGGGTTGGGAAATCTGCTCAGAGGCAGGTTTGGTTTGTGAAATGAAGCTTCTCAGGTTGGGACTCAGAGAGCTCACCAAGGCAACTCCCCAGAAGCCTGGAGAGAACACCTGTTCACTGTTTTAAAAAGAACCCGGTACTCTATCCTTTCCTGGAACTGGTGTGGAACACACAGGTCCTGCTGCTCAGGTTGCAGAGAGTTAAAGAGACAGTGAAAGAGACTGCAGGGATTGATGTAGAAAGAAAATGCAATACATAAGTTTTTGGGTCACCTAAGACAGAAGGGGCCTTAAAAATCATCTGCAGCCAACCCCACAGCCATGGGCAGGACCACCTTGCACTAGACCAGGTTGTTCAAAGACCCATCCAACATGAGGTCCTTTCCATATGTAGGGAGAGGATGGGAAAAGATGGCAAAGAGGGAGATTAAACAGCAACTACAGGAAGAAGTCTACTCAAAAGTGCATGTAAAACCAGAACTGATGACTCTGTAGTAGTTGCAACTACTGGAAATGCTTGAAAAATCCTCCATATAAACTACTTAGTGAGTCTGATTAAGAGAAAAATAAAGGATGCACAAAATGCCTGATGAAAGAGAAATACAAGGATTTTGCATGGCCAAGTAAAGCTGAGTATGAAATGCTCCTAACCAGAACTCTTGACACAGAGAAGAAACTGAAAGGAGGAACTAAGCATGCAAATCTTCTTTGTGGAAATGGGCTGGAGTTTTTAAGGAATCTTTAAAACAGAAAAGGATGGGGACACTTGTGAGAAGGACTGGGTTAATCATGTACAATGCAGAAATGCAAGTTTCAAGGCTGTATGAAATGCTTCAGCCATTTAATATAATAATATACCCCATTTAATAAAATAAAAACCCATATATAAACTAGTCTTAGGGTATTATGCTTATCTCCTTTTCATGACCTAAAGCCACACTGATGTTCATCCTGCTAGAAATGTCAGAGTCTTAAAAACATACACCAAACACAGAGTAAATCAGCCCAGTCAAGAGTAAACAAACAAATGAGATAGCTTATTTAGAAATATGTGAGATATATACATGTAAATGAAAGTAAAAATTAAAATGCAACAGACTTGCAAAAAGGTCATTAATTTGGAAGGAAAATGGTAATCAATGTACTACATGAAATAAAGTTTAGGAAAAATAAGGGCACCAAAGATGTAGCAGAAGAGTAATCTAATAAAATTATATTCTATTCATTGTAAGATTTTTACTTACTTACCAATAAATGGAAATCCAAGAGGTCTTTGTGAGGAAATGTTTAAGTAGTAAACATACTGCTACTATTGATAAGTAGTAAATCTCCGCTATTATTGTTTCACTGTTTAGAAGGCTGAAAAGTATTCCCAGCAAAAGTATTAAACTTTCGGGTTGTTTTATTTACAGCTGCTCCCCATTTATATAGGGCTTAGGACCAATACTCTTAAAGAAGGCAATTTTCCTGTTTTACTGTTCCTTCCAATGATCTGATGAGCAGAACCATATCATTCTCAGCCTGAGGAGGCAATTACAACTCAGATCCTAGGTCGTGCTTCTCTGCTGTCTTCTTGCTTCAACAGCAGGGTATTAACTCTGGCCTACAGTAGAATTCAACCCCACTGCTGCTCATAACCAGCTCTGCAATTGAATCTCTGCCTCCATTTGTTTACTAAGAAAACACAATCAGAAATGATTGCAACACTGACAGCTATGAAAATGGCTGGGCAGCTGTGGGTTTTGTGTAAATGGACCAATCTACTTACATGTGGTCACATCTGGAATGCTATGCTATGTAACTGAAACCAAGGGAGTGGGTTCTTTGGAGGTTTTTTCAAAACATTATGTTGGAGGTGAGATACATATCTATTTCTCAAGTTATTCAAATTCATAAGAATACAGAAAGTTAATTTTTAAAGAGCATTGTCTTCTCTGGATATTATTTGAAACACTCCTGATATTTATTTTATAATATTACACTCACCTGTTCAGTCTCCTGATGTATTTTCCCCACATAGTCATGGCAGAACAATATATTTTTTTTCTCATTCTTCATAATGCAGCTTTTTTACTTTAAGACTTTCAGTGGTTAATGCCCAGTTAATAAATTTCTGGAGATTTCTACCCTTTTGTAAATGACATCACCAGGCTTTTTATTGTCTTCTTGGAAAACAAATCATACCTTCAGCCAGTGCTCATCACTACTGGAACAGGATGTGCTCTATGTCTGCAGGTTGGAGGGGGCTGTAATTCATATTCAGTTTGACAAATGTCAGAAAACATTTTTTATTAGCACATAGAGCATGTACGGTTAAAAAGGAATACAAACTGTTATTCAGCAAGTCAGAAGCAGTCAGTTTTTTGGCTTGAGAAGGGAGTAAAAATTCAACATTTAATCTAGGACAATGGCACATTTATTCAAATAAACAAAAAAAAACCACAAACAAACCTAAAAACCCCCCCTAAAATTATTATAATTTTATAATTCTATTTGAAAAAAATCAATTAACATAGTGTGCTTACCTTACTTTGTTATAACAGGGATTATATTGCAAATTACCAAAGGACCAGTGCTTCAAAAAGTTACATAAGTCATAAAAGCATTGAAGTGAAGAAAATACAAAATCTGAAAGAGGATGAAGATTTTTGTTAAAGAATTCCTTCATTTTCTGTTTACCAGATGTAACTTCATTCCTGGATTTATCACAGTGAGACCCAGCATCAGACAACCAATCCCAAAGCTATACAGTGCAGCAAAGCATGATAATTAAAGATAAATCATATCTCACAACAAAAGTCTCAGTCTTCCCAAGTGCTTATATATCTAGTGCTTTTGTGATTTTTTTTTCCCCACTGGCTCAGACAACTGAATGCAACAAAATATTATTATAGTTTTTAAGAAAGTATTTAATTTCTTTTTCCTAAATAAAGAAGATAATACATGTTCTGGTCAATCCAGCAGCTGTAAGGTGAAGTTCCCGAAAGACAATGAAGGCCATACTGAAATTTAGTCCCTCATGCTGGTGTACAGAAAGACAAAATCTTGAGTAGTGTCATGTCAGGACATCCCAAAGTGCAGAGATTTAAGTGACCTAGAAGGTGCACACATTCCTGGAAAGTTTTGCATTCCACTCTGTGGTCTCTGCAGCTGTGTCTATACAGCAAGGACTGGTTGTATTAACATCTGCTACGGTGATGAAGGAGCAAATGCAATCTATTAGCCTTGGTGCAGCTAAAGATTTAGCTATGAAAGCATGAACTTCTTTCCTGAAAAGGTAAAGATGGATCAATCACATTTTAAAATGTTAGTCTCTCCATATTCCATATAAAGTATAAAAAAATTGTTCTTCACATATTTCAAATTGTGAAACTCAGATTAAAAAATATGATACAAAAGTAGATTTAAGCAATCTGATCTTATTTTCTATAATATTTTTATCATCATTTTTATTTTAGAGTCTAAATGAAAACTTGTTTACAAGAATTATAGAGTAAATAGTCAATCAGTCTACATATATATATACTTCATGATCAAAATTCATAAATGTTTGGGAAGGGAAGGGAATGGAAGGGAAGGGAAGGGAAGGGAATATATTAATACTTTAATAAAGAAATGAAAAGCAGTTATAAGAATTTTCAAATTTCCTGAGAATTCTCAAAAATCAGCTGTTTTATTACCCTTGGGATTTCATTAAGCAGCTAACATTTAATTTATGAAAAATGCTTTTTTATGATAATTATTTTATTCTCTCATTTTTGCTGATTTATCTATTCTGATTATAACTTATAATTTATATATTATAAATTACTTGATACAAGTATGAGTTCTGGTGAGCGCAGATCCTCACTCCTTGAGACCCCTATGGAATTATACCTTTTTATGTAAGGACAGTCGGTGTATCTAATAAGAAACTTTAGAAAATTTAATTTTTTTTTTTTTTTAAATGAGGGTTTTAAAAAGTCTTAGTAAGTATATATTACTTGCTATGAAATTGTTGTTTTCATTTCACTGATATACTAAACTACTTTAAAATATTTTCCCCTCTAAAACATAATATTCAAGCAGAAAAGAGTTAATATTTTGATTAATGAAAGAAATAAAGCATTTTGTTTCAGTACATGTAGTCTCTGCTGACAATTTAATATGCACACACAAAATCTCCCACTCAGAAAATATCAAAATTTAACAAATAGTGAATCTACTGTTACACTGAAACAAATTTTCATTAGAAAAGATAAGAGTAACCAGCAGCTGAGCTCCTAAATAAAATGATTTACCTTGAATATCCTTCCAAAGCAGTCCTACAGGAACTGAGAATTTAATAAAACTTTATTAGATTAAACTTTATTCTTTGTAAACAGATACTGAATTACATGGGACTCTGATTGTATTCATCTGTTATAAAGACGTGTCAAAGCAACCAGCTGTCTCCAGGAAATGTAAGACCAGAAGTAGAGCTGCTTTATATGAAAATGCCAGACTACAGTATTGCAGGGAAGAAAAAACTTTTGTGAGGAATTAAGATGTCATTTTTGACTTTTATAAAATTGCTTACAATGTGTTCATTATGCAAATTCTATTATTCTTGGTTTGGACATACACTTTCCAGAGGGATTTTCTACTGTAAACATGTGCCTACTTTAAATGAGACTTATTATGACACCATTAAAAATAAGGGAAGCATATATATGACCAGTACAATGCATTAATACTTTCCTGGAGATGACAGTGGAAAATCTGCCAAAAAACCTACACAATTTAGGAATTACTGCTTAGTAGGTTGACTTTAAAAAAAAAAATTGCTTTTTTTCCAGATGTTAAAATCAATGTGCCCCAACATTTCCTGATATGTTCATTGAAAAAACAGTTGTTGTTTTTTTAATTGATAACATGGCTAAAAGTTAATAGAAATGAAGGATAATCAGGTTTCAATTTGCTGGTCCATCTAAAGCATATAACTGGAAAACTGTGCTGTGAGTAAGGAGTGAGGAAAGAGAATACATCTCAAAAACTAGCTGAGATGCAGCACATCATGTCCATCCATTCTTCCTTGTCCCTATGGACATGATTGTTGTAGTCACTATTCATTATAATCAGAGATGATTAAACTATGAAAATTATGTTTACATTGTGACACAATAATTTTTAAACTGAGTCATTCACTTCACAGTTAGAATATTTGTACATGATTAGCAGTTAGCAGCTTATTAACAATTTTTTTTTATTTGATGGCTAACCAAAAGGTTTTGTTTCCCAATTGCCAGGTTTAATAATATCAGCAAAGTGTGAAAGATCAGCCGGAGTTTTTGCTTTAAAATGGGCTCTTATGTTGCATTGTAAATTCTGGGCTGATGTGATGCAGTTGATTCATCAAGTTAGAAAGATGTGTTTTGAAGTGCTACAAACTTTTACAAATCCATGGTACTTGCAAGGAGACATGAACTGTCTGGAGAATATGGAAAGCTCTGACAAGATTACAGACTAGCAGACTAAAAGGGTATTTCACAGAGGTATCCCAAAAACTATTAATGAAGATAATGTAGACATATTTTCAGGTATGTTTTTAGACATACAAGTGGTTCAAATAATACTTTCCACCAAATGTGTGACTGGATTGTTTTTCAACATAATTTGTCTCTCTCCTCAAGGACAGAAAGTCCAAGACACCAAGCTGAGCTTGATGGTTAGCTTAACAGGAGGTAGAACTGAGTTCCTAATCTGTAATTGCTCAGGGACTCAGACATGGGGTGAGAAAGGGGGTGGTCTAACAGAAACATAGAGGCTTTTGAGAAACATAATGAAATATGGGGAGAACCCAAAGAGTCAAGTGATTCCTTTAGTAACTGAATAGTGAAAATAGGTGGTAAAAACCAACCACCAAGCGCCTGCTGCAGGGTGATCTTAAAAATCTGTCGTTTAATTAAATTTTATACATGTATGTATTTATTTGCAGGTTTATTTAAACACATATATTTTACCCATTTATTTGAGCAATAAAGTTTATAAAAAGCTATAAATAGATCTCTTTATGCTTACATTACAACTGACAAATATTTTATGTTCCATCTTATTGCATTGTACTGTAGAAGGTTTTTTTGTGGTTACTAACGTTCACCATGAAATACAGAAAGCGATCAAATTTTAACTATTTTCTCTGGATTCCCTTCTCCCAGATGCCATATTTTTTTGATCACATAATTTGTCCTGTTATGTTGCACTATTTCGTGCATGTATCTTTGGTCAAAGCTCTTGAGGTCCTCACTTCTCTGTGTGCTCATTTATCAAGGCCCAGCCTCTGCTGTCAGACCCCATACCTAAAATTCTCATCCTGGCTCTTGACAACTTGTCAGTTTCAGAACCGTCTTTTTCTTTCCTTTTTGTGAAAACTGCTGTCTAACACAACTTTTGTCCACTTCAAATGAGGCTGCAGTGATTTCCTCCACCTTGTCACTTTGACAGTGTCACTCTTCTTGACACTCTGCTGGCTTACATTTCTCTGTGGAGTTTAGAACACCACTTCTCTTCAAACATATAATGGATTATCCCCAAGCTACCTAACTTCTCTTTCACCTTCAGCATCTGGAATTATCCTCTGAAATGGTACTTTCTGTCACCTTGTACTCATTTACCTTTGGCACTTTGTTCTGCCCCTCTCACTGGGAATGTCAGAACACCATCCCACAGATTTTTTTCCCCACTAGTTATTTTTTCTCTGTGAAAATTCTTTCCCTTCCCTTTTCTGTAAAACTTACATAACCCCTAACACTGTTTCAGAGCTTCTGTGCTTAAATAATTTCCAGTTATATGTTTTTCTGCAAATCACTTATAAGAGGGACCCATTTTCCATAGCTTTGTTTTTTATATAATAGTCTGTAAATTGAGACCTTGATCCCTAGGTGCTGTGGTGATGCAAAACTTAATATTATAATATGAAAATCTGGCGAAAAGCATAATTTTACTTTTCCAGTTCTTGTAGCAATGTGGTCCTCAGAAGCCTCATGTTAAAATTATGAGTTTAAGAGGACAGCATCAAGTCCTATGCCACAAAAGGTAGAACTCCATTCCCTACTCCTCATTGAAAATAGTGTACTATCAAGCATGCAAGGTATCATCAGAACATGAGAAAAAAAACCTGGGGAAATGGTGTTATTTAAGAATTATTTTTACTTATAAAGCGAACAGCAATTACATGGATAAGACGTTACCTAGCTAAAGTACAAGCATATATACTTTCTCTATAAGCAATAGCTATAAATAACAGATATTAAGGTTAAGGAGAAGTTAAAAAGATAATTGTTTAAGGCATTAGACTGCTTCACTGGTGAAGGGAAGTTTCTTTTGACAGTAACATAGCAGTTATAAAAGTGCAGCAGGGGAAAAAAGGGATTTCTGCTTTGCAGTTTACTGAGGACCCTTTTGGATTTGAGAACAGCCTGGAGTCATCCCACAGACTTCTGCATAAAAAATGGACAGACTACTAATGAGCATATACATTAAAAAAGACAAAATTAGATTGCTTCTAAGGATTTTCTGTCAATCTTTATGCTATTCCATCATCTATTCTGTAATTACCCATATAGCCCAAAGAAATAATCAGGAGAGGTTTTATGTTAGCGCCTTTGCTTTGCAAGAAGCAAAGAGAAAATGAAAGAATACACAGCTTTTTTATAATTGCCCCAACTTTTGAATTTTATAACTTTCAGTAATGAAAATGAAAGCAGAGTACATCCACAGCATGGTGACGATCCACTCAGCATTCGATATAAACTCCTAGTTTTCAGCTTGGAAGATCAGAACTAAATTAATTGGGTAAAAAAATTTATATATACTATATATTCTTGGGGGGAAACCAAATGTATGAGCTCTGAGGCTCATATTTAAGAGACTTACTACAGCACACATCCTCTAAATCCAGTACAATCATCTGGAAGCTGCTGTGCTCATTGATTAAGATCTGCAAAAGTTGTGGGCTTAGCTTATATGGAACTGTCTTAGGTCGCAAATGTGAAATGTGGCCTAGGGTGTGTATTCTATTACCCTCTGTTAGAACCAAGTGGGGCAGCTAACTTCTGTTAACTGGGCCACCTGTTAAAACCAGGTGGAGCAGTTTTCTTTATCTCTTTCACAACCCATCCATTCTTCTGACAGATACCTCCTGTTAATGAGCCATTGAGTGTCACTGCATGACTGATAAAAGTTCATCATCCCATGCTCTGCCTAGGGGGAGGAGCCAAGCATTCCTTCCTGGTTATAATCTGAGACTCGGAACACCAGAGTCAGCTTTTTTCCCCACAGGATTCCCAGAGGAAGACCAGGCCCATCTACACCACCACCAGACGTTCAGAGGAAAACTGCACACTTCTACAGGATCACTGCTTCAACAGATCCACACCTGTCACTCCAGGAGGATTGCAGCCACCATTCAATCAGACTGCTACCATCACCCTGACCAACAGGGTGAGAGGTTGTATTCTGACTCTGTCAGTGTTGTTTTGTATTACTGCTTTTTTATTCTTATTTTAGTTTTTCCTAATAAAAAACCGTTATTCCTGCTCCCGTATCTTTGCCTGAGATCCCCTGAATTTCCTATTATAATAATTCAGAGGGAGGGGGTTTACATTTTCCATTTTGAAAGAGGCTCCTGACTTCCCTAGTAGACACCTGTCTTTTTAAAGACAGGAACATACAAAACAAATGTTCTGGTTGTCTACAAAAGGAACCTCAGTAGCACATGTCCCTTAGAGCATACATGCACCTATCTAGAAGATTTCTGAGATGGAAGTTTCAACACACTACTTTACTTGCCCTGCATCATGAAGGGGTTTTTGCTATAATATGTATACACATATATTTTTTTCTTGTTGTTCCATTAGTTTTAAATCATAAGTAAATACACCTTTATTCAAAAAAAATATAAAGTGAATTGGTGCCCTAAAGGTAGGGTGAGGAAATAGGTAAATTTTTGTCAATATTACAGGCCATTTCTATAATGTCATGACAAATCCATCAGCTTTGACCCTTTGACCTCAGTAATGGCGTACCACATACAATATACAGTGTCCTACAGTGTTATAAGATGACACAAAAATTGCTGGAATAAGTAATTCAGAAAAGCAGAGAACTTTTCTTTTATCTTCTATGTGTTACTGTGTTTCTTTTATAAAAAACCCCGAACACAAAAGTAATTTCCTAATGCTAATTTACCATAATTAAGCATATAATGGGTTTATAATAGATGTAAAGAAAAAATGGTGTTTCAGCATACAAGAGGAAAGTTTAACAGAGTCTAAAAATGTTTGGGTTTGTTTTTTTTTTTTAATTGAAAACTTGTATTTTAAACAATCATAAAAGTCTGTCCTGGTTTTTACTATGTTAATATTCTTCCTGGCAGCTAGTAGAGTACCATTTGTTTGGGGTTTCGTTGTTTTTGGTTTTTTAATTTAGTACAAGAATTATGTTGATAACACAGTGATGGCTTAGGTGTTCCTGAGCAGGTCTTTTCCTAAGTCAAGGTTTTTTCAGTTTTTTATCATCTGCCAGTAAGCAGGTGCATAAGAATCTGGGAGAAAGCATGGCCAGGAAAGCTGACCCAAACTGGCCAAAGGGAAATCCAATGTCATAGAACATCATGCCTAGTATATAAACTAGTGGAACTTGGCCAGGAGCTGCTGATTGGTGATTGGAGACAGTGTGGGCATCCGCCAGTGAGTGGGGAGAAATCATATTGTACATCATTTGTCTGCTTGGGATTTATCTCTCTCTCTTTTTTTGTTAGCTCCCTTTCTATATGATCACTCTTATTCCTATCATTACTATCATTATTATTATTATTATTATTATTATTATTATTATATTATTATATATTATATATTATTTATTTTATATATTATTTATTATATATTAATAATAATAATAATATTTATTTTGTTTCAATTATGAAGCTGCTCTTTTCTCAACTTGCAGTTTGTATCTTTTTAAAATTATCTTGTGCATTCCACCAGAGCAGCTGCCTGGTACTTTATCAGCTAGAAACTCCATTTGGTGTGTACATTTACAGGTACAGCCCAGTTTTTACAGGTATTTAGGGTGATATTCTATTTGGCACTGAAAGTTAAGCTTCAAGGTTTGGAAGCTATAATTGACTTTTTCTTATGTTAAATGATATGAAATTAGTAAAAATTTCAGGGAAGGTGAAGAAACATATATGTGTTAATGAATAAAACATTTTGATCCTCTGTCCTTCACTTGTAGTAAACACTGATGTGACATGAAGGCATTCCAGTAATATAAAATCACAAATGAATTTTTTTGTGCTTCAAATGCATTCTTTATTAGTAGACCTTGTTCTGTGTGTTTTTTTATGAAATCAAGAGATTTTCCAGAGAAATTATTCTATAAATAATGGCAGAATTTTGATAAATCCTTGTTGATCTTCCAGATCAGACAGAATCAGAGGAGCTTCCTCTTATAAGCAGATGTCACTTTTGCTTCTTTCTCACTATATATGAAATTGGTTTCCATAGACTGGAAAATTTTCAGCACAAGGAAATTTATTGAGTAAATATTGGTTTGTAAGATTTCAGTTTATTCTAAATCATCATAAAAAGAAATATTACTACATTAAACATTTCATAAACTGAAAGTAATTTTGCAAGTCAGGCTTCCATTTGAAGAAAGCAACAGTCAGATAAATAAATCTGGTGTATTAGTTTTTTGGCCAGCACTTATATTTGAGTTGGCTTCCCAGTCTAAAATATATCATTCACACAGGTCACCAAGGGGATAATTCAGATTGCTATGTTTCTTTTTTCCAAGCAGGATTTTTTTTCACATACAGCCTAATCTTACAGAATTCATTCTGACTTTCACCATTGTCTTCAACGAAATCTTTCTTATCATTTTTTAAAGTGATATTTAAAAACTTTAATGCTTAGTCAGACATGAAGAAGCCTGCTAAAAATAATTGTTTACTTTGATTTTAATGAGGGTTTTTTCCTTTTTTTCTTTTCAATTTGGAGCAACTTTATTAAGTTTTGGGATGCAATTTGTATTCACACACCTGATCACTGTTGCTTCACAGAAAAATATCATCTCCTCTGATTTAGATTTGCTCATTGCTACTCTATTATGTCCTCCAGAGAACACAGAATCCTCAAATGGCAAAGATACTGATTGGTTCATGTAATCCTCATTTACTTAACTTCTGTCATCCATCTGTCTGTCTGTTTATCTACCTATCAATCATAAAAGTATTCATACTTTGACCAGGGAAGCAAACAGAAATTGCTAATATTGTGCTTCTGAAAGTTTTGGTAAACTGCTCTGCTGAGCTATGACTGTTCTAATTAATCAGACTCTAAAAATCATTAGGGCACAGCAAAGTCTATTAGTATTGAAAATCTATGTAAATGAAAATGTTACAAGGCAATAAATAAAGACTATTAAAGACCTACAGCTTCTGTCATGCTGGATTCAAATTTGGGTTAATCCTTACAAAATGTTCACAATTTCATACCTAATGGCAAGCCAGTTTGCAGAAATAATATTTTAGAGTTTCTTCTTTCATTGTAATTCTATTAAAAGCAATGAAAGAAAAGAAAATGTGGGATTGTCCTGGGGCGGTTGCTTATTTTAGCTCGCATTCAGTCACTCCGTAAAGTGTGGCACCTGAAAGAGAGCCAGCACTGTTTGAAATGCATAGTATTCTCAAATTTCTAACAACCTAGAATACACAATTTGGTAGAAAGGAAAGGAAGAGAAAACTGCAGGAAAACAACATGTCAATATCAAACCATCAAAAAACCATTTTCCTGTGTTGTTCAATTTCCGCAGAAACTTTAGGAAAACCTAAAATAAAGCTGCAGCAATAAAAGCTAGAATCAATAAATGGAAGAATGGAAGGGCTGGGAAGAGTGGGAAGAAGCAAAAGAAAGGGAGATTATATTTTTGTGTATCTGTTTCACTTGGGGTATGACTGAAAATCCTAAAACCAAATTAATGCATTCCTTTTATGATATTTCCTGTTCAATTTTTGTTTTCTGTAGTGCAGAACTCAGTTTAGATACCCAAATCTCCACTGACTTTATACTGTAAATTGAAATTGCCCTGTTAACCTAAATTTACCTTTTGTAGAGAAGTAAAAGATAAGATTAGTAATGAAATATTTAAACATAATGAGTGAAACTTTAAGCAGCACAGATTTCTATCTTGCTTTATCAACCAAAGGGAAAAATCAACAATGAAAATCAGATAGATGGCTCAAAACAGATTGTTCCAATTTGTTCAAGAAGATGTTCTTAGGAAAAAAGAATGCAATGACTTTGTGTCTATGATGAAGAAGCATGTCAAAAACATGGCAGATTATACTGGAGGACGTTAAGTGTGATTGAGATGAAATAGCATACCTAAAAAATCAATAGACAGGGATGAAAATCTGCAAATCCTCAAAAAAATTATATTTAGAATACTTTGTTCATAGTCTTTCTATCTCATCTGTTTATTCACATTTGCAAATTAAATGGTCAAGCTGAAAAAAAAAAAAAAAAAAAAAAGGAAGAGACCAAAGGAACTAAAAATAAGTATGAAAGGGAAGAATCTGCTCAGGTATGAAAACATACCACAGACACAAACAGTTTGGAGCTGTGGAGAAATGTGATGATGCCAGCTTCCAAAATCTATTTATGTCTTATGGTCCATACAGTTACAGACAGAGGATCCTCAGTTTTCACTACAGAAATCATACACTGCATTCTCAGCTTCTAGAACATTAAAAATCTTCCTTTCAATAATATCAGATATTACTTTTATGAAAAGTTATGTAAACTTGTTATCAATCTGCAAAGGTGAAACTGATTCAGAGGAGCAGAGCCAGTGCTCCAAACTGAAATAATTGAATTTAAAATATTAATTATTTTGTTGCAAAGGGCTTAACAATCAGCCACCCCTAACCTAACACTGTATTATTTTTTAATACCATAGCACAGAATGAGCTTCTACAAACAAACAACCCAAACAAAACATTTTTGGTGGGGAAAGACACTTTGTCTCAAATATTATGCAGGTGGTAAACAAGAAACCACATGGAATGTCAGCCAGCAGAACCTTAGTGCTAGTGAAATGATGGCCTGCTGTAAAAACAAGTACTAATAGCTCCAGTGAGCTCTAGCATCACTCCACTTAAAACAAAAACTTACCAAGTACAGATACATCTAGGGGAAACTCAATGTGTGTACTAACAACAGACTGTCACTGAGACTTATCTAGGCCCACACAATGAAATTGTAAAGAAAGTCTGATAGTCTGACTTCTTCTAATGTCCAAATCATCGTTCTATATAATCAGTGTTTCAAATTAAAACCGTATCATTTCTCCTGCTAATTAGTAATTCAGTTGTTTCTAGTAGGAAATGGAGAATAGAAAAATTAATAGTTACTGCATTAGAACAGTTTGTTGCTGGACCATAGTTAAAATCAGAACACAAATGGACTTTAATGAATTTAGAAAGAAAAAATAAGTATTTGGAAGACAAAATAAATGAATTCTTATTTTTTAAAGAGAGCTGATGTATTTAAAAAATATTCCTGTTTTGCAAGTCTGAAGAAGTATCATTTGTATTTTAAACATGTGCATTTTATCAAAGAGCTGATAACAGCTAGAACACTACTGACTGCATAGACATCTTGTCAAGAACAGTTATGTTCACTGCATAATGCAAAATGGAGATCAGTAGAAATAGGATAGCTATGTTTAAAGGAAGAAAGATTTAATAGATTTTGACTATTTTTGTGTGTGTATGCATTCCTCAGTAGAGAATAGAAAGCTTTAATTATGAAAAAATCAATCTTGTCAATTACAGAATAAGCTCTACTACGTATGTAATATACATAATATATGAAACATGGCCAAATATCACATTATTATGTAAAGATAAAATTTAATTTTAAATACTTTGGAATTGAAAGATAAATTTTCTATTTTCTGTAAAAAGATGTTTATGTTTTTGTTCACTGAAACTCATTTTTCAAAATCTACTTTGTGCATTAATGACTCACAAAAATGCATATTTTTTCAGCTGTAGTCTATTTCTGTAACTTCTTTCACTTTCATAAAAAATTATGAGACTAAGACTCACTGTATGTTATTGCACTGTATATATTCACTATATATGATTGATGGCATTTTAAAAATATTTGCTTTACTGCTCATAGATCTGTCTTTATGAAGAGCCCTTGCTGCTACTTACTGGCAAATTTTGCTTCAGAGAAAATAAAAAAGGAAAAGTACATTAGCTAACACATCTTATGCAGGAAGGACAGTGATATTAATATAAGACCTAAACATTAACAGCTTCTTTATTAAAGTTACATACAATTTATGTAAAATCCAATTTGAATAATACACTACTGCAGATAAACCAGATCAACCTATAATCCTCTACATTCAATAAGGGCAGTTCAAATACAGAATAACCCTGTGTGGCATTATGGAGTCTGTTTTATATGTAGTAAAACTGAAAAAGTGTTTTCAGCATTTACCAAGCAGATTACCATTTATAAACCAGCAAAACCATAAAAGAAATATTGATCTGAAGACAAGACATCAACAGCTGTGTTAATATTCCTCAGATTTCTACTTCTCTTGGATAATAACTTCATGGACTAATGCTATAATCAACAAGTTGACCTTGAAAATTTCCAGTGCCATGGGTGAAAAGGAGGAAGAGGTGGAGAAAAGAAAAAGAAAAAAAAAAACCCACACAACCTATTAAATATTGTCTATTCAGGGGAATTTTCAGCTCCAAAGTAAAAATTATTTTGATGTAGAATTTTTGGGAGGTGCCAGAACAAAGCAATTGAAAAGGGCTAAGGCACCCTGATCTGGTCAGATGTTGTAGTGTCTGCAGTGACAGACATTCAGCACAAGCCAAAATGAAACACTGCATAATGTTCTGAGCTCAGGAAATGGACAGTTAAAAATCAATCTCTGTCTCACATTCCCAGCTCTGAACCTGAAAATGACAGCTATTATCCAGATTTACATTTTATTCCAGCTAGAATAAAGCAAATAAATCACTGGGCTTTTGGCTGCTTGGATAATTACAATGTGAGTGGCTGGTATGAGTTTCACTGGGGGAAGATGCTTTCAGAGGGTTAGAGCACGAAGTGGAAAGAATGACAGTAAAAAATGGACTTGATTTCCATGTTGAGATGAGAGCTCATGGCATGCAAATCACTAAACACAGTAACCTCTGCTGAGACCCATCAGCCCTCCTCATCAAATATCCAGGATAGGTAAATCTGTATGGTAAAACATCTTTATTGTGCTCATAGCTCAAGTGAACAGCCTTTTGGTTTAAGGAGACAGAGCAGTTTTAATGGCATATTAAAAAATATTTTCATGCGACTTTGCCAGAAGTGATTTTTTCATAGACACTCTCTTTAGTATAACTTACCAGTGTGCTTCTGTGAGAACAGACAGACACTTTGAAATCTAAATTCTTAGTTATGATTAGTTTAATATACACTTCTAATCACATCTGCAAATCAGATGGCTGAGTAGCAAGAAATTCAGCTATACACAGCTCTCAAGAGTATTCAAAAGAATATGTGATCCAAAAGTTCCTAAGCCTGTATTGTATGCTCATTTCATCCTGTAACAAATGCTTTCATTCCTCAAGCATTAATTATGGTTCTGTTTTATAACAAATATAACATATGTTTCACAGCTCCTCTCCATAATTGTCCTGACTTCCAGTCTGAATTGAATTTGCCATATTTTTTTTCTGGATGATATCACAGTAGAAACCTGAAAAAACTTATTTAAAAAAAGAATTAGCTTCATTATTCTGTATGATTATCTAATTAATATTTTAAAATTCCAAGAAATATTCCTAAATAAAAATGGAAAAATTTATATGTAAATATTAAAGAACTATTTTTCAACAGCTCTACTCTTATCCTTTGATGAACTGCCTAAAACTTGATGCAAAAATAGTTATGTTTTTTATTAGGTTATGTTTTATTATGTTTTAGTTAGGTTTTATTAGCAAGGTTCAGAAAACTCTTTCCAAACCAGCTGATATTTTCTCTAATTGAACTTGTCTTGGGCAGCCACAGCAGTGGGATGTTGTCCCTATTGTGACAATAGGGACATCTTACTCAGATGTGATGATTCATTATTATTATACAGTGTTGATTGCATCTTTCATAAAATTGCCTTTTCTCTCAATGCATTTTGTTGTTGTTGTTGCTGCTTTTTACTGTATTATATAAGATCAATTTCTGTTCTTTTTATACCTCTGGGAGAGAGTCTGCAGTTAAAGGTGTTTATTCTTACCTTATTTCTTTCTGCTTTACAAAGACTGCAAGAAACACCAAGTATCCTCCAAAAAATGTAGCAGGCCTACATTCAATTGCAAAAATTGCACCAAATTTCTATTTAGTGTTGAACACAATATGGCATCCACATCAGTTTGTTGTAGGATAAAGACAATAAATATTTGCAGAGAGCATCAGATACAAATCTTCACTAAGATAAAGTACAAGCATAGAAATTTTCCCAGTCTACTTGAAAAAATCATCAGTAAATTTAAAATAAATAAATAAATAAACCCAACCAGATATATTTGTCCTGTGTTAGGACAGTATAATATCTTTATAAAACAGGGGGGAAATATCAAATATTTTTTGGTTCTGCAACTCTCATGAGACTATATCTCATGAGAATATCATCACTAAATCTCTGTAGTAGTTAGAGTTGGATGAGATCATACAAGCTGTAATAAAAGATAATAAAACATAGCTAAGCTGTAGGAAATTAAGAAAGAGACACGACAAGAACATGAAATAATGCCACTATGGAACTACTTTATACCAAGGAATGATAAAACAGAGAAGAGGAAGAGCACTTAGCTAGGATGAAATGCAAAAAAGGCTGAAATATAAAAGAAGATAGGAGGAAGGTGAAACAGGCTGGATAGGAGAGGATTGATTATGCTGAAACAGGAAATAATGATAGACTTTAAATATCACACTGAAGAGCAACTGGGAGCCAGAGCAGTGTAGCTAAATGAAGAGGTTGTCCTTGTTCCTTCTGAGAACTTTACTTGCTTGAGTACAAATATGATGTATTCATTGCTCAGACACTTAAAGGATTATAAATATTGGAGAAAAATAGAGAAAGCAGCTCCACTCTTTGTCTCTGAAATTTTTGCAGCAGAAATAGAATAGACAAACAACATAAAAAAAATTTGTATACATTGAATGAAAAGTTTTCTTTTCTTTTGTTAGATCTTTCTTCTGAAGGACAAACATAATAATAATAGTAGTAGTAAGCTTTTATTTTCTTTATTTAATGGAATTATAAAATGGACCTACAGAAATAAGTTAAGCTGGGTGTGAGTCTAAGTGTCAGGTGGTCCAAATCTCTTCTCACAATCTGGTCATTTTACATGAAATCATGAAATCATAGTGCCCAGAAAGACTTCCAAAAGTGATGCAGTATATGCAGAATTAAACCAATATCAAAAGGGTCTCAGAAGCTCATAAATGACAAATCATTTGCAAAAACATGATGGTTTCACACATTAGTAAAAGTAGAAATAGCAGTGTTAACAGAAAATCAAACATATTCCGTGTTTTGTGTTAAGTGATTGAATTCCCTATTTAATTTTCTTATTTTACAAGGTTTTTCTTTTCCTTACAACAATCTCTTTTATTAACCTAGAATAAAGAATTTTGGCTTATACATTAACCTTATTGGTATGGATATTCTGTGGTCAAAAATGTAATACATTCCTTATTGGGAATATACATAATAGTAAATGTGATGAAATTACACGATATGAAGTGATGTACATGAAGTACATACATTACATAAAATTGCACAATAGGGAAAAAAGATCCACCTGAGAAGCAATATTGCTCAAAATTCAGAATCTAGTAAATGCAATAAGGCAAATTTTCCAGGAAAATAAAACAAAAAGTAGCAATTGTATATATTTTTGTTCTTCAAATATATTTTAAATTTTTCTACAGCCTGTAAAAACTATTTTTACAAACTATACTAGTCATTTTGAAGAAATAAATACATATGTATTCCATTGTTGCAAATGATACTGTACTTTGAACTAAGCAGTGTACCTTTCTATTTAGCAGCTAAGACTCTACTGTGTTCAGGAACTGAACATTTAGGAACATGTGGAAGATTTTTATGTAAGTATTGCCTTCTAGATTATGCTGATATTTACAGTTTCAGAAGGTTTGGGTTAGAAGAATGGTGTGTCCTGTTAACTTAGTTGATGTAGCAGGCATAATAAGCTCCCACTGGTAATGAGATCTAACTCTGCAGGGTATTCAGGATGAAATGAGATATTTCTCTCATCTCACAAGTATTCTGGGTAAGACCGGATGTGAGTAACATAAATTCCTATTAACAATTCACCTTGTTAATCCCCTAAAACTTCTCACATCCATATTTACTTTACCAATATCTTTTTTGTTAACACATTACAGTGCTGTCAAGGTCTTAGTAGAGTTGAAAGCAACAGCTTGACCTGCCTTCAATACTTGTTGAAATTAATAACAATTGGCAAATCTTGTCAAGAATGTTAGGTCCTAAGGAAAAAAAAAGACAAGCTTGAGAAAAATAACAACCTTATTAGTGATGCAATCAATATATACAAATGTAGAGACTAAAATATTTTATCCTATCTTCTCCATCAGCAATCTCTAATGAAAACAAAATTGTATATTTTATTTTTGTTTGCACTTAAACTGCGTGGTACTTGTTTTAAAACTATTTATTAGCAAAACATACTTTCAAATTAATGTGGTTTTAGCAAATTATTTGGCTCATTCCTATGTCAATTATTTTTTGCTGGGGGGAAATGGGAATGTATTTCAATCAAGCAGAAACTGTTAATTTTTTCTTTCTTTCTTTTTTTTTCTTTATTCCATCAACATTTTTCTAGAAAGAAATAAGGTTTGTGACAATCTGTCTCTTGCTGATAAAATGACAGGACAAGCCCAGAGACATGAGAAGCCCCAGAATTTCAAAACCTGAACGAAGTCAGTTATTATCTCTGATAATACCTGATATATTATATTATATATATATATATAATAACTGATAATAACTTAGCTTATTACATAGCTAAGATAGTAGCTAATAGCTCATAGCTATTATCTTAGCTATGAGCTAAGATCTCATAGCCAAACAGAACAAAGGATGATGCTATATCATGATCTTTTGACCTTGAATGTGCAAATAATTAAGATTATATGGAATTTGGAAAAATTCTTCCGAACATTTCATTGGCCCTCTCTATGTATGCAGAAAACACACAATGGCAAGATTACTTTTACTTCTTTCTTTATTCTGCAATCACTATCAATTTTAGACACATTTGTACTCTGTTTCCGGGTAAAAAACTCATAACCAGAAGTGCAGTTTAAGTAAATTTGTAAGGCTTACAAAATCATTATTCTTCATTTATGTATTAAATTAAAAATAAACAAACAAGAAACCAAAGATGGTTTCTATTCAAGATTTCCAAAATTATTTTTTTCTTAAAATACATGTTCCTTTTAAAAATTCAGATGAATTTTCTTACCCTTTTCAGCATGATGCCTGTGCAAACATCAGAAAAATCTCATTATTGCTACTTGTCAGATTGCTTTTTTTCCCCCTCAGGAGCGCGTAACACCAGAATTTCCTGTTGCATCCAGAAAAAGATATTCTCAACAGTACTACTCTGTCTCACAGTGAATAGGCAAGAAAAAATTAATAGAATTATAGTCAATTATTTTGAATATCAATTTCCTTGAGTATGGTGGAGTTCAGTGAGTAATTTGCAGTGAATCATTCATGGGATTAATTTCCCTCCTTTCTTACTTATGGAAAATCCATCAGCTATTCCTAATTTATTTGACTTTATTTCTATCTAGAACAGAATCTTTCTGAATCATGTGAAAGATTTGTCACCGAAGAAAAAAAATTTTCTGTCTTTAGAGGAGTACTTTAGAAATATATTCACCCGGCTTTCAAATCTGTATGGATTGATCCCCTTCATCCAACATTTAATCTCATATATTTTAAATTTACCAGTAATCTTATGTACATGAATAGTTTTAGGTAAAATATAGCAGAGTTACTCAGATGCAACAAGTTGAATGTGTGCACAAAAACATAGAGTATTAATGCTCATTGTCTGGGCCTTGCAGCACTCTTTCTCTCCTAATACAGCATTATTTCTCTCCCAATCCTCTTCAATCCACATTCCATCTGGAAAACCATCTTCATTTACTGAAAATACCTTGCTCTGCATCATCAGGCAAATGCCTTTTTAATAAAGAGAATCCAGGTGCACAAGTAAAATACTATGATTGAATACTTTTAATGTCTCAGCTTCATTAGGCAATGACAGGTTGTCATGCTCTTTCTTATTTATTCTGGTTGAGTTGCCATCCTATTCCTGGCTATTAATGATGGCAGATCATTTATTACTCTATGAGAAAACAAATATGTTTCCATAATTGTCTTATACACTTTCCCAACCCCACTGTTTGTTATTGAATAATATAATTATATTGTATAATAATAATAATAACAATAACAACAATAATAATAATAGTAATAATAATAATAATAATAATAATAATAATAATAAATAGTAGTAACAACATATACCTCATGCTTTTAACTGAAACTCAAACACACGCAAATGCCGAATAATGAAGTATTTCAGCAATACTTTCTTTTGAATACTTCCTTCAGAAATACTTCCTTATTTCAATATTTGATACAATCTCTATTGATAGTACTAAACTAAACCTTCACCTTTTTGTTCACATTAAGGTGCTTGGCTTTTCTACCCAAATTAAAATATGAATGTGAGAATAAGAATTCTTATTCAGATGAATATCGGTGAAAGCCAAAATAACTTTGGTCCTTTTTAGGGAATTGAAACTGTCCCCACACTGTTTGCAATGTAACTCTTTCATCTCCATAGGTATTTCTTCAATAATTAGTGGCAAATTTAGCATATGAAGAAGAAAATTTCAATTTGGATGGAAATTATTTTTTTCTTTATATTAAGGTTAATGTTAGCTTAGGATAATCTAAACCATCTACTTCACAACAGAAGAACTACTAACCCATAAATCAAAACTGTTGGTGAAGTTCTGACAGATAAATTGGATTGCCTTGGAAGGTAAGGACCTGCCATTCTAGCTTTCAGTGTTCTAGAGTAATGAACACAATAACTGGCCTCTCAGTCTACAGTGTCCTCAAAAAAAGCTCTACACAGAGAGCTGGGCCAAACACATAATTCCTAAAGTCAGTATTTGTAACTTTCTCTGAGTTTTCTCACTCAGAACTGTTAATTGTTTTTGTATGACATAGAATATGACCTACCACGCAATAAAGAAGGATATCTTATTACACATAAATAATTTGATTTAGCAAGAATTTGTGTGCTATTTCTTTTCAGTTATGGGATTTAATTTCTAGCATTCAGAATGAGGCAATTACTTGTTTTGTGTCTAAATGTGATATGTACATAGAAACTTCAGTGGGAGGCTACAAAGATAAAGCTGATAAGCTGTGCTTTGTTTATTTCGTGCAATCAAATTACTCTCACATGTGATGGTGACAGCAATCTTCACCTACAGAAGAAAAGGAAAATCATCATGTGATGAACTTTGCTGTGGATAACCAGGCACTGCTTGGAAATCATTACCTATACCTCCTTCACCTACCCTGATAACATTTATGACTACTTGTATTAAGACCACAACTTCTAATGCATGAACAGTAAACCAGCCCAGCCCTTAACACTTAATCCATCTGATTAAGTGTTAAGGGCTGGGCTGGTTAAGTGTTAAGTGTTGATATTCAACTTCGCATCACCATGACAGGTGATGCGAAGTTGAATATCACTACAATCAATTATTAGGATGAGGTTTTAAACAAAGGAATGTATTAATTCTTCTGCTAGGAAATATCCTTCAAGTCCCTAAACTCTTCAGGGTTTGTTTAAAACATCCTACATCACTGAATTTCACCAAAAAAAAAATTAATTCACTCCACCTGTACACAGATATCCCAAAGTCACCTTCAGAGAAATTCTGCAATGATCAAAGAAGAATGTCTGCGTGCCCTGAACATATGTATATGCCTACAGCTTCTATATTTTTCATTAAATTAATAGACATCAGTGTAATGAATTTGAAATTATGTGTTTTAAGAGCCTGGTATGAAATATTCTTCAGCAGCTAATTTAGCATTTCAAATTTATTTTATTTTCAGAAAACAAGAATAATTTCTGCAGTTTCTCTTTATCTGGAAAATCATCTTTCTCCTGATTCTGCACAATGAAAATTATAAGTCTTCATTAAATATTAGAGTATTCCATTTCAGAAAAATAGGGTTTTTTTATTAGTTTTCTTTAAACCTGTAAAGATAAAAAGTAAAAAGTAGCAGTTATTTAAAGGCACTTCCAGATAACATAGTAAAACATCATTTTCCTAAGAAAGCCATATAAAATTAAAGAGTTTAAGTGTTCAATGTAAACTGTTTAGGCAAAGAAATTCTTCTCTTGTCTGTTCTTCATGAATAAGTCACCGCTAGGTAAAGGAGAAGAGCACATATTTTTTATGTGCTGTCATGTTCCTCCACTTCATGTGTGAGTCATTTCAGGTTTCCTGCTCTTCAATGGCATTTGGACAACTTCTGTATTACTTGTGAGCCATCATGAAATGGTTCTTAAGCCAGCAGACATTTTTGCAATGACAAACATTGCTTGGAAAAAGATGCTTGGAGTTTTCTAATTTCATAGGTTACTTCATATTAATGAAGTGATAAAATGAACATTTTGCAGCTTCGGGGCTTCTCTGATCAGAGTCCCGCATGGCCTTTTTCATTACCTTGTCTTTGGTGACAGGTGCTACCAGGCAATTAAAAGGCTCTGAAAGCTCATCTGTGTTTACATTTGCTCATTAAACATACATACACACAGAAAAAAACCTAAACAACAACAAAACAACTAAATCTAGCTAATCACAAAAAAACCAAAGCAAAACAACCAACAAAAAAAAAAAGCAACAAAAAGAAACCACTGAAATCAGAGCAATCATGGTATAATGGTACAAGAGATACAAAGATTAATGGGGGAGAAAACACACTGTGAACCTACTGGAGCTGGAGAATTTCACTACTGACAAGGGCTTTTTCCTGTGGCTCTTTGGTACTTATACATAGTACCAGATGAGTAATGTTCCATACCTTCCATGTATTCCATTGCCTACAGGAAGTGGTTTTTTTGTAGAAGAATAATTAAGTTATTGCTAAGCAGATTTTGGACATCATTCCATTTATTCTCTCTTTGAATCTCTTTAAGTTTCATGTAATATTTTCTTATTTTTAAATAGTATTACCTAAACATACATGTGATTTTAAGATATTGTTCTTGAACCAGTATAGTTAGAAGCACCTAAAATCATTAATAAGTATTAAAATTCTCTTGGTAAATTCAGAATACAAGATAACCTTCAGAGTGTAGGAGCTGGATGCATATAATTAATATCTTAGAGCTGGATGCATATAATTAATATCTTAGAAACAAAGTATTTAATTTGATTCATTAATTATAACTGTGAAAAATCGTAGCTAGTCCTGGAAGTCTAATTTCAGGGACATTTTGGTCACCAGTATAGAAATCCTATTGTTGGATATAGATAATATTCTCCAGAGAAGACAATTTATCTTCTCTAATTGAAATGAGCTTCTAGAGGGAAATCATAAAAGAGTAGGTGAAAGAAGGGCTAAACTATGTTTCAAACACAAGCATGTTTGATGTTTGAAAAGTAAGTAAAAGTTAATTTGTTCTAAAATAGTACTGATAAGCAAAAATTAAGCAGAAGGGACAACAGGTGAAAAAAAAGAATGTGCTATGAACATAAGAAGCAAAATAATTCTTGTTTTCCAGATTTTATACTGTGCAAATTAAATAATCATGTTTTTTCTGTGTTGTTAAACAAATGAGTAACATACATTTGCCTTTCTCAAATTTCCGATTTCCAAGAATCATGATCCTAATTCAAACACAGAAACAACAATTAATTGACTGATATTTCATTTCTAAATCTAGGCCTGTCAGAGGATGGAGGAATTTTAATAGTATGAGTTAAAAATACATTCATGCCCCATCTTGCTTGGTTTAAGGCACTTTCTGGGAAATGCTGAACATCCTACTGAAATCAACTGGGTTTTAGATGTAAAAATATTTAAAGAAAGGAATATGGCATTTTGAATAACTGAAATTTAAACTTGGGAAAAAAAATCATCTTTACTGTCCCTAACTCTTCCTTTTTTTCTTGAAATATGTATTAAGTGTCTAAAATTATTTATAAATATCTGATTTTTCCCTGAAAATAATTTCTTTTATTATGTAGAAATAATTTTTATTCTTTTTGTCATGTTGGTTGTCTCAGCAAGCATCTACAATATTTAAAATTCTACTAAGCCTCCCTAGATCAATGTAAGGAATATCCAAGACCCTACTTACCTTTGATTATCTGAACATCAGAATTCTAAGGCTAGGCAGTCTGAAGAGTTTCCTAGGTGTCTCAATCCTACCTCAAAAGATATAGATTTTTCCTAGCCTGAGGTGTGAAGCATTTCACAAGCTCTGATTTAGAGGCAAGAGGGAAAACCTTAAAGAGGCCCAGTCTTTGTGTAGCTTAAAATGTGTTCCTCATCTTCTACTAATGCAAGGAATTAGAACCCAAAAGTTACACTTTCCAAGAGGAAGGTCCTAAATGCAGGGCATTAAGGAACCACTTTTGTCCATACTTCTTATGATCATTGTAACTATATAAACAAGAAAACCAACAACAAAAACAAAGATTTCAAAATTGCTTTTTTTCCCATGCTATTTATCTGCTAGATAATGCTAAAAGTCTCATCAAGCACAAAAAAAGTGAAGGACCAAACAGAAGAGTTGCAGTCTAGGTGAGAGGAGATACTGAAGAAAACAGAGGTACCAAAGGCCAAACAACTGTGTTTGGGAACAATGACAATTGTAGTATCACAGAATCTTAGGAGGTTGGATTGGACCTTAAGGATTCTCTAGTCCCAGCCTGCCCTGTCATCGAGACACCTCCCATTAGACCAGTACAGTGGTATATTCCCAATATATTCCATGTTCCAAGCATGCCCATGTACTTGCTGTTGTATTCTCTCTCACAACGTGCGTCTGGAGAGAATACAACAGCAAGTACATTACAAGTTTAAGATTCAGGGTTAAGACAAAAATGGTCAGTGAATCTCGGCTTGGTGGAAAATCCCCCTCATGGCCATCATTTTGAGCACATTGATAATTAAGTTTTGTTCTATATATTTGAGTAAGATCTGGAGGAGAGCTTTTGGGAATATGTGTTGGTTTTTTTTTTTTTTCCCCTTCTGACACCCAGTCTACTGGAATATAAAGTTTGTGTTTAAAGCCAAATTTGGCACCATTTTTCCCAGAAAAAAAAAAAAAAACAACCAAAAAAAGTGGGTTCCTTGGAATTTTGTGGCAGATATTTTCCCTCTTTTTTGTACTTAATCCTCTTTCTTGTTATTTTATCTCTGCTTCTGACCTCCTTTCTTTTTCCTCTGCGATAGGCAACATTTCAACATTCCTTTAATTTCCATCTACATTTTACAAAATGGCCATGTTGGAAGTAGAAAGCAGCAGAGATATAGCTCCAACATGGTTTGATCTTATGAGCTCTGTGTTAATCAATGCTAGTCAAGTAACATCAGTGTCTCAAAAGTGTTGTTTCATAAATGTCCCAAAATTCTCTGTTTACAAAGATGGAAAGTGAACATTGCTGATTTTCTTTTTCCAGCCAGAGCAGATGCTTCTTGCAGTAGACAAGAAAAGATCTGCACTGCTATAGTGAATGCAAGAATTTCCTTTCCTTAGTGAAAAGCAGAGTCCCTCAGAATTCCCAGATGCCAGCGCAACGAAAACCTGCTTAGTGTACAGAATACCAACTGCTTTCAGAATAAAGTTTCAGTCTGAAGATAGATTAATAGGTATATGGCCAGATTTATTTGTATGTCTTAAGTAGTCACCTGTAGATAATCTTTCTTATAATTCCAATGAAACTGATGTGATTTAAGCATCAAAAATGGATAACGTCTACAGTGATGGAATTCAATCTCTTTTATTTCTGCCTTAACTCTTTCAAAGTGGTACAGTTCATGGCACAACTGCTTCCTGTCAAGTTGTTGCCCTGCTAGGAAGGTAACAACAACTTTATGCCCTGAACAACTAATATTGAAAGAATGCATAGGCTTTTTAACCAAGATGAAACGAGAATTGAAAATGAAACATGATATTCAGTGTTATGGTTTTTAATGACTGTGACTGTATTTCCATGGACTCCTGCATTAGTCTTTCAAACCACAGCATTTTGTGCCTAGTGTGAGCTCCACTTGACTTACTTTAAAGTTGTAAAGTTGCTGTCCAACTGAGAGCACACACTGAGTAGCTAAATGAGGATGGAAGCCAGTAAAAACATTTAAGAAATTCCAGTGGCGTACAGTATTTATGTATTATGGTTTAAGCCCAGCTGGGAACCAAGCACCATCCAGGCTCTCACTTATCACCCCTTGTGGGATGGGTGAACAAATTAGAAGAGTAAAAGTGAGAAAACTCATGATCTGAGAAAAAGGCATTGTAATGGATTAAGTAACAGCCACGTACACAGAGGGCAAAACAAGGAATTCACTCACCACTTTCCATGTGCAGGCAGAGCTTCAATCCCACCATAATCTAAAGTTTCCTCATGAGGGGATGGGTAGGGGCAGAACTGATCTCATCTCTGTGACAGAACCTGAGGGAATGGTCTGAAGTTGTGTCAGGGGAGGTTTAGATCAGATATTAGAAAATGGCTCTTCACCCGGAGGGTGGCTGGGCAGTGGAAGAGGCTCCCCAGGAAAGTCAGCACCAAGCCAGACAGAGTTCAAGAAGAGTTTGGACAATGATCTCAGGCACATGGCGTTACTTTTGGAGATGGTTTTGTGGAAGGCTGGGAGTGGGACTGGAGGATCCTTCTGGCTGCCTTCAAGCAGAGCATATTCTGTTATTCTGTGATTTTGTGATCTTCAGGGAAGCCCAGCTCTACCACCTGTAACAGGGACTTGGGAATCCATCACTCCAAACATGCTCCCTCCTTCTTCCCCCAATCCGAGCACAATGCCAAATGGTGTGGTATTATCACTTTGGTCACTTGGGGCTGTCTCTCTCAGCTTTATTCCCTCCCAATGCTTTGTGCATTCCCAGCCTGCTCATTAGAGGGGTGGGTAAGGAGCTCTGTATAAGCACTCCTCAGAAATAAATAAAACACTCCTGTGCTATCAATGCTGTTTCTAGCACAGCTTCAAAACATGGATCCATACTAGCTTCTGTGAAGAAAGTTAACTATACCCCAGAGAAAAACAGAAAAATATGGTATCTTACCTCCTCACTAAGTTGTAACTTCTCACCTTATATCTTAGCAAGATTATGCAAGGGCTAGTACTAGTCTGATGGACAGAAGTCATAAAAACTACTCTCTTTCTTTTTAAATCATTTTGTCAGGATCCCTACTGTGCTACTCATCATTATATTCTGCATGTCCAGATAGCACTATCTAAATTATTGTTTGACACTCACAGAATCCAAAGACTATTTTTTCTATTTGGATATTTCTCTCTATGTCCTGGAAACTGAATCAGAAAATTTTGCAATAAGAATATCTTTATGCTTTCCCTCTACTGCCTGATTATTGGAAAGACAGGAAATAAAGGTGTTTTTTGCTTATCTCTTACACACAATTAGAAGAACGCCAACAGTCACAACATATCTTTAAAGAAATAAATGTTTAACCTTCTGCTATCTAAAATTCTAAAATTTATCTTTTACTGAAAATAGATCTGCCTTGTAGCATCAATTTTTTTTTTTCCTATTTCTGTCATGGATTAATGAAACAGTTGTAGTTCAGTCTCCTTTTCCCAAAAAGGGAATAGAGTCCCAAAAGCCACAGAAAAAACCCCAAACAATTATGATATCCAGTTAATGGTCAGAAACAAGCCCCTGCTTCTCTCTTGATCTGCAAGTAAACAAAATGGCCAGAGTTAGTTTTTGTGTATTGTTTTGGTTTGAGGTATTTTTAATTATTATTCTATGACAGAAATTATCAGCTTTAAAATAATTAATATGAACAACATGACTGTGAAAGTTTCACACAACACAATTGTTGTTTCAAGATTCCTTTCCACAGACCAAGGGAACTTATGTATGCAGTCATGTCTTCATATCTGCAAATGTAAAGACTAAAATATAGTAGGTAAAGTAACTGAACTGCAAAACTGTGCAGGAAAATTGAAGGTTAAATCTTAGGAAGATTTCAAAATTGTTGCACAAAAACAGATAAAAGTAAATAATTTTTTTGTTTTCTTCAGGTTCTGATGTTAAATTTTACTCTGTAGAAAGCTAGATAGTGATGGTAAGAAACCAGGTTTAAAAACCAAAAAATATATTCCTTGGTCAATGTAATTGTCAGAGAAAATTACGCTGTCAAACAGTGCTGTAGCAAGCTTTCAAGTTCTTTAACAGCTGAAAATGCAATTCCTTTTTTATTTCTGGTTGTAGTAGGGAAACAGTTTGCTTAAATGAGATTCATGTCACTTGACACTGACCTTTCACTGGACAATGTAGGGCATACATCTGCCAACCTGTTCTCAAATCCCTGTATCACAGCTGAAACATACAGGTATGACCCCATAAATATTTCATAAGTCTACAAGGGAAAAAATGTTGCATTCAAATTAAAATGCATTCAGATAACACCAGGAAATATCATGATTTGGAAGAAATACTGCCACTTACAATATGACAAAATCCATGCAAATTATTTAGTGATTCCCCAGAAATGTACTTTCACCAAAGTTTTGGGGTGTTTTCAAGCTGCATGAAAGAAGTTTATTTCCTGACCCTTTCTCAGAATTTCTGTTTATGGTAGCAAGAGACTTTCTAGACTCATGGAATGACAATACACACCTAGATTAGTTTCATCTGATTTCTCCAAGTGTTTCTGTGGAGCATACAGAGTGTTCACTTTTATCCCATCATGTTGTGGGGGTGGGTAGATGAAAGGATGGACCAAAAGGTCCTTCAAAATCTCTTGCTTCTCTCTCTCCTGCCAGTGGTCATATGAGTACTACTCCTCTGTCACTTCTCCCTATTTACTCTTGAAAGTTTTCCTTCCCTTGGCTCTATTTTGTCATTTTTGAGTTGGAAGAAGCTTAGTAAGCAAAAGGATATCCCCTTTTGATGCAAAGAACTTTTAAAGTACATCTTCAAAATAGATCTTTGCTATTGCATGCTAGCTTTATCAGCACTGGGCCAGGTGGCAAAACTCACTCCCAAGCTATCTCTCAGGCACAGAAGCAAAAGGTAAATACAGCTATATGTTTTCTCAGTGAAGTGGTGAATATGTTTCAGCTCTAACTGTATGCTGACTTAGTGTGCAACTGCATAAACATGCTACCCCTTAGTAATCTTATTTAAGCTTTTATTTACTTGCTTCACTAAGAGTGCTTTTTTTCTTGATTATAAAATTTTCAGATGAAAAAAAATCACTATGTTGAACCATGGCTAGTACTTCTCAATGTCTTCCAGAAATCTTCTGCTCAAGAGATCAAAAAGTATTTTTTGTAACTATGTAGCATTGATGTCTTACTTGATTGGAGTTTCAGTTTTTTGGGGATTTTTTTTGTTTTGTTTTGTTTTGTTTTTGTTTTTTTTTTGTTAATGGAGTTTTTTTTGTGGTTATTTTAAGCACATGAATCCTGAGGTTATGAGACAAACAAAGAGATTTAGAGGTGTACAAATTTTAATGGTTTTATTGATTACCAATTGTAGAATTCCAGGCCTGAAGGTCACTCACTTATTTCTGATTTTCGTTAGTTAATATCCTTCTTCATCTTCTCATCAGGAAATTTTATTAGCATTCAATCTTCAAGTCCCTGTCATTTTTGAAAATATAATACAAATTATGAAAAGAGAATGATCATCAAGTAACCTATGCTTTTCTGGACCTTTCTCCTTTCAATTTTATTTCCCATTCCTTTTGCTTTGACCAATTCCGACATCATTTTACAGATTCTCTACTAATTCCTATTTTATACACCATAAGAACCTGACATATTTTCTTCATTGAAGCTAAAATGGGATTGGAGAACTGAGCTTAGTGGTTTTTGAAACCCTAACCCTAGGCTGAACACTACGCTAGGTGAGGGATTAAAAGGTGCAAGGGAGTGAGGCTGGTGCCAAGGAGAAAGCTGTGGAAGAAGCCATGCTGAAGAAGTTCTGTGTTCCCCTTGGGATGCCTTTTTCAGCAGAAGTATGCCTGGAGCTCTGGGCTTTGTGGTTTTTCAAAGCCTAACCTCAGATGGAACCCAAACCTTAGGTAAAACCCTAGGTAAAACCCTGACCCTAGGTGGGGGAGTCAAACGTACATGGGTTTGAGGCTGGTGCCAAGCAGAAAGGTGGGGAGGGAGCCATGTTGTGGTAGTTCTGCATTGCTCTTGGCATGCTTTTTGTAGCTGCAGTGTTCCTCAGGCTCTGGGATTTGTGGTTTTAAAAACCTAACCCTAGGCTGAACCCTAACCCTTGGCCAAGCAGTAATAGCTGCCTTATGTTAAATCTGGGTCAAGTGAGAAAGCTGTTGAGGAGGCCATGTTGGGGCAGTTTTGTGTTGCCCTTGGGATGCCTTCAGCTTCCCTTCCCTGCCCTTCCCTCCCTTCAGCTGCAATGTGCCCGGAGCTGTGGGCTTTGTGCTTTTCAGAACCCTAACCCTAGGCATAACCCTTACCCTAACGTCAACCCTAGGCAGAGCAGCAAATGAAGCTTAGGATTAAGGCAGGCTGCAAGGAGAAAGCTGTTGAGGAGGCCATGTCATGGAAGATTTGTGCTGCCCTTGGGATGCCTTTTACAGCTTCAGTTTGCCTGGAGCTCTGGGCTTTGTGGTTTTCAGAACCCTGACCCTAGGCATAACCCTAACCCTAACCCTAGGCAGAGCAGCAAAAGAAGCCTAGGGTTAAGGCAGGCTGCAAGGAGAAAGCTGTTGAGGAGGCCATGTCATGGAAGATTTGTGTTGCCTTTGGGATGCCTTTTACAGCTTCAGTGTGCCTGAAGCTCTGGACTTTGTGGTTTTGAAAACCCTATGCTTAGGCCTAACCCTAACCCCTTGCAGAACCTTTACCCTAGGTGGGGGAATAAAATTTGGATGGGGATGACGCTGATGCCAAGCAGAAATTTTTGGTAGCTTTTTATGTTGTTTCATTTACTGAAGTGTTCAGCAGGTTTTTCTAGATACAATTTGATATTCTGATACCTTTTATCCTTTGCTTAACCTTTCCAGAAATCTCTCTTTTCACTGTCTTATACTTTTATTTCAGTTGTCCCTTCTGACGGCTTTGATTATATATCTTAGTTGTTGTATTGAAAACAAGGCTATTTTTGCCCCTAAATATGTATTTTTTTGGGCTTATCCTGTCAGTCCAAATTTAGCATTCCAGAAAGGTAATCTATTGCAATTATTTACAGTATACTTTTAGGAGTTATATTTGGAGTTCGTAGCTTTAGTGTTTAGAACATGGAACCATAATAATAACAACTTAAAAATCCAGTTTGTTTTTAAATATATGATTGTTAAATGTGTTTAAGGAAGTTATATATGCAGACTTCATAAGGGTTGTACTAGAAAGCTTTGATATTAAGTCCTTGAAGACAAACTAGAAATTGAGAATACAAGTAGGAGAGGTTTAAAGGCTGATTTTGACAGTAGAGTTTAATTAAGATTTCACAGTCCCTGAGTCCCTGTGAACATTTTGAACATTTTGATCCTCTTTTATTTCATTCCTTCTTCCAACAGTAGGACTGCACACATTCTCTGCAATCATGGTTATGCATGAAGTGGTAATTGTGGCAGCTACTGGCTAAGGAGTTTAAATAGTTCATATTGGTAACCCTTAGAAATGCACCATACATAGGACCATGGTTTCTCTAATGGCTTGTAATACAAAGTGATAGGAGTATGAAAGGGTGTAGGGAGAAGTTTAAAATTTTTGGGTGGTTTTAGATTTTTTTAAAATAAAGCTATTGATCATCCAGAAACTGAAGCATCCTGAAGGTTACCTGTCATAGAATTAATTTTTACCTAACTAATATCACTAAAAAAATAGTGCTTTCTAAATAGTTAAACCCTAAAGTTAAAAGATCATCAATAACTGAACTTACAATATGTCACTTCTTGCTATAGCAGGATTGACTCTTATACTGTACTCTTCATTACCAGCTGTTCAGAGCATTCAATAACCAGCTGTTCAGAGCATTCAAATGCCCTTCATATCTTATCTCACTGGGATGTTCTCTTCATATCTTTATTTCCCTTTAAATCACATTATACATGATTTTCTATATAGTGATTAGATCAACTTGGGGAAAAAATTGTATGAGACTCAGCAAACTGAGATCTCTTAAAATTAAACTTCAAGTACATAAATCTGAATGTTGTAGCCTCTTCTTCCTCCTCTCCTTTTTCATATGCAAAAACACCGGCCTGTCCACAAGTGCAGTTGAAATCTTAGTGATGAACACCATGCTAGTGTGCTGCCAGAGAAAAGTGCCAGAATTTATCTTATTTTCTAACTCAAGCTTCCAGCTTAAACAGCCTTTCTTAAAGAGACTGCTGAAGCCTAGCACCAAACCAAACCAAAGCAAACCAAACCAAATAATAATAGCACCACAAACGAAAGGAAGACTGTTTTTTTTCCTTGCCTGGTTTCAGTTGGGATTGGGTCAATTTTCTTTCTAGCAGGTAGTACAGTGCTTTGTTTCAGAGTTAGGATGAGAAAAATGTTGACAAGACACTGACTTTTAGGTGTTACTGAGCAGTGCTGACACTAAAGCATACTTTTCAGTTTCCAATCCTGCCTGGGCAGTGAGTGGATGTCCAGTGAAAAAGGAGTTGGGAGAGGACACAGCTGGACAGCTGGCTCCATTTGATCAAAAGGATATCCCATGCCACATGACATGCTCAGCATATAAACAAAGAGGAAAGGTAGCCCCTGGGGAACAGTGCTTAGGAACAGGCTGGACATTGGTCAGTTGATAATGAAATACTGTTTTTCATTTATGTTATTTGTCTTCCTTGGGTTTTCATTTATTAGCATTATCATTATCATTATTGTACTGTTCTTATATCAGCTCATGAGTTTTCTTACTTTTAGGCTTCACAATCTTTCCTCCATTCCACTGTCTGTGTGGCTTAATTGCTGGCTGGGGCTGAACCATTACTTATTTTCCTTTAATCTTCTTTCCCTTTCTAATTCTTGGGTAAATTTAGTTTATTTTCACCTGCAGAAACCTTTGTTTCAAACAAATAGTTTTGTTTTATGCTTCATATCTAATTTATTTCTCTATAAATTTTTGCTTCTCACTCTTGGTCAGAAATTTGTAGATTAGAGATTAAAAGTGAAAAAAATAAAGCTTTTGGGTGATAAGCAGATATATGATATGTGCTGTTACAATCCAAATCATGAAACAGACATTGCAAGTAGGGGTCTTAAAGAAGGGTGTGTTAGATTTTGAAGAATGTGTATATTTTTTCAGAAAAAAAAAAAAAGAAGCTGGGAAGATTTAAAATGGATAAAACTCAACTGATAGTCTATGTCATAAGGAAAATAATTAGGCAGGTGGGATTAGTTAGAAAATATGTATTAATTAATATTATTTCAAAGTGTTTACCTTTCAATTTCATCTTTTTCAAGATGTAAGAGTTAAAAAAATCTTAATGACAGTATTTTTCTAGGGATAATTTGATTGTGAATTCCTTTGTTGAATAAAATGTAGTGCACCCCTAACAGGTAAAATTGTGTTGCAGTGCACATATATATTCCATGGGTAAAAGAAATTTTAAAAAGAGTGTTCTTATGTTGAAATAACACAGGACTCAAATGTTGACAATAGTCTGATATTTAATTTGACTCTTTTGTTACTGTTGTACAAAGTTTGTTTATAGAATCTAGCTTTGTGTCATCTGCAAACTTGCTGAGGGTGCACTTAGGGCTGTCATCTAGAGGGTCACCAGTGATGACACTAAACAACACTGGACCTTGTATCCTTGGAGTACAGCACTAGTTCCTGGCCTCCAGATGAACTTTTGTTTCTCATGACACTAACACTTTGAGTTCAACAGCTCTTAAGTTTCTCTTACTCATACTTGATCTACTTCTCTATAAAACTGTTTTGACAGATGGTATTGGAAACCTTGCTAAACTCAAGATAAACAATATCCACTGCATTTCTTTCAGCCATTCTCCTTTTCTATGTCTCAGATGCTGCACAGATGTCACTGTCTCCCTCCTGGAGTTCATTTCCTTGACAGAACAATTTCTACCAGCATGCACTTCCCGCGGGAATAGGAGTCTCCCTACCTTGCGCCTGATCCAGCAAGGGGCCCCCAGGCAACCCTACAGCCCTGGATGTGTATTTTCTCTTAGGAGATCTGGGTGGAGGCCTCTGATGGGCCAGGGACTGTTTCTTCAGAGTTGGTCCTGGGTCTGTGAACTGTGGCAAGTCACTGCTGCTCTCCAGGCTGTGGTCACCACCCTCGGCTCAGCTCCTGGCCCTTTTCTGTGCTGACTTTGTGCGCTGGCTGACTGACAACTGCACCCCCAGCATGACAGAAGGAGACTGTTGTCAGTGGACTCAGGCACTGCAATAGCAGAGCCCTTGGTTAGATGGTTAGATAGCCTTCCCAGAGCTCCTTGGCATTAAATCACACCCCAGCTGCAGAGGAAATGCTGTTCCAGTGCTTGGCTCACGTGGCTAGAATACCCCTTCCCACTCTAGTACTGAAGGCAAGATAAACCTGAATACAACAAGCTTTCATTTTCATGGAAGTCCTACCCCCTAATAAGAAGTTGCAGCATATTCAGAAGTTAGCTAAAATTCTCAGAAGCCGAATTTTAGGTGGAGCTGAAAAAAAAATGTTTACCTTGAGTAAAAGGAAATTGAGTAGACTGAATTACTTATAGAACTCTACACAAGAGTTCTTTTGCACTGTATAAGATTCTGAATGTTATGATTCAATGACATTTTCTTTCTCTTGGGGTAGCATAGGAAGGATATTTTTCAAAACAAAATTTAAAAATTGGGAAATATTTAAAATTCTGTCATCTTGGTGGCACTTGCAATGGAAATTACAAGTTGTTTTTACTTCATCTGAAATTTTCTTAAATAATGTGTTTTTCTTTCTCATTCCATCTTCCCCTGAAAACATGTGCTTCTCTTGTAAAATATCTAAGAACTCTTTTTTCCTGAAACTCTGTTATTTCTTCTTAATATAATAATTTCATTTTAAGCACAACATCTACATATTGACATTAAACAGTCAGCAAAAAGAAGCATTTCAAGTAAGTAGAATATTTTTTCTATTCTTGAGTAGTTATTTTTCTTTTATTTATTCTTGTTTCTCATTACACTAGCATTTGTCTAAACAGAAATAGCATTTTTAGGAAAGAAAGAAAAACAAATAAACCCTCTTTCATTTGGGGAGAATAAAATGAAATTATTTTTCATAAAGTTAAAAGATGTATTGAGAGCTCTCTCTCTGCCTTTTCAATAAGGTTATTTGTAGCAGTATTTGCAGAACTCAAAAATGCCATTTGCCTCAGGAGTACATGAGGTACTTGCTGTAGCTTCTAAACTATTTCTTTCACTTTCTGCTACTGGCAGCTGATTCCATTCACAAAGAGAATTTTTGCCTCTTAACATACCACATTTATTCATTATTAAGAACATTATTCATTTGTTTCATTCAAAGCAAACTCTGAATTGCAGAATCATGGAATGGTTTGGGTTGGAAGGGACTTTAAATATGCTCCAGTTCCAATCACTATACTGTGGGCAGGGATGCTTTAGCTAAACCAGGTTGCTCAAAGTGAAGATGGTCTTATTCTTTTTTTTTTTTTTTAGAGAAACACAGGACTGTGAATTTTGTATAAATTAGGCAATGCCATGTTTTGTGCAGGTGTGAATAATGTAAAATAAAAGCCTTCAAGATTTTTTCTCAAGGGAGAAATATATCAATCTCTATTTAAGTAGGGTATCAACTGAAAATATTTAATGTGGTAAGCTGTTAGAAACTTAGCCTTTAAATGAGGAAAAATTTCAGTGAAAAAAGGTAATATTTGTAATAGGATTCCTGTATTGGTTACATTGAAATGGAAATGGTGACACAAATAAAATCAGACATTTAGCAATTATGAAAATATAAAATGCTTCAGTAGCTCATTGGTAGCTTCAGACTGCTGGAAAGGGCAACACTGTAGGTCAGCAGTCTCTGCAATACTTTATTGTGAGGAATATGATGTATCTTATTGTTGTAGTTTTCTTCTTATATACTTGGCTTATACTTGGGGTCACTTTTATGTTTCCTAACATGCTTTTGCAGCTATCTAGTACTTCATTGTTTTTTAGCTCCAGGTTATATGAGAATTTTATGTCTTTTACTTTTGGTTTTGGTTTTTTTGGTTTTTTGGGTTATTTGGGGTTTTTGGGGTTTTTTAGTTTGGTGTTTTTTTTTTTTTTTTTTTGGGGTGTTGTTGTTGTTGTTGTTGCACTGAGAACTGCTTTTGACCGCTTCTGGGTCTTCTTCTTTAAGAAACACAAAAAGCCAAAAGACCCACAACAAAACCCCTGAAATCATTAGTAGATGTTTTATAGCCATGGGCACAAATCAGTGCCTTCTTTCTTAAGTTCTCATGTCCTTACTCCTCTTCCCTTGACACTGTGTCTCTATTCTTCAGAGCCTCCACTGCTGTACCTGGCCTCTATTTCTCTGTCCTCATAAAGCCCTTTATAGGAAAAAATACATAGAGAAAACTCAGAGAGCGGTGGCAGTTCACACACTGTCAACAGCTGATTAACTTCTTGCCATCACAATGATGGTTTTAGAAGGCTGTAGTTGCAGTACATGCCTAAAATAATATAGGAATTGAGACCTTCCTGATTGGGGAGATGGATCTGAAGGGAAAGCAAAAAAGGAGGAAAAAGCATTTTTAAGGTACTAAAAAGCAGCTGGAAATGATTCTTGAAAGTATTTATTTTCTATGATTTGCAGGAATATGTATTTGAAGTCAAAACCAAGTCTTGTGTGTGTCCACCCTTAGACACTTCAAGTTTGATCAGAAAAACAGTACCTTCATACAAGTGTCCATAAGGTATCCTTTCTTGTGGGAACCCAGCACATCACTCCTGATGTCCAGAGCTACTGAGAGAACCCTTGGGGGGCTCGGGGGTCTTGGAATGTTGCCAAAAGCACTTGGTGGCTTGATTTTGATCCATCTAGGGATGTGCCACCGATGTATGAGGAGATGGAACCTGTGGGAATTACCCGGGTGTGAATGATGAAGGGAAAATGTAGTTATAGGGTAAATTACAGATTTTGGGGTTTTTGTACAGGGGGGTTATGGAGACAAGATGGAGGAAACAAGGCAGGTCACAAGACTCTTCTTTCTTCTTCTTGTCATCCATCTTCTGCTGTGGTGTTGGCACTTGGGGATTGGTCTGGGACGAGAGTGTATCCGGTGACGAGGGTGATAGGTATTGGGGATAAAAGGTAAATATGATATACGTAGTTTTTGTTATAAAAGATGTGCCCACCTTGGGGGTGGCCAGAGTGCCTTTGGCTGCCATGCTGGTCAGATCCCAGTCGGGCAGAGAGGGGACTTTACAAATAAGATATAATAAACAATTCTGAAGACCGAAAAACACTGGAGTCCAGACCCATCTTTTGAGACACAGCCTGCCAGAACCATCCTAAGCGTGTGTGGGGACAGAGACAAACAGCCGGACCCCACACTTTCTATTATGGGGATTTTGATATTCACTTTAAAGAATTTTTTTCATTAACTATGAATTTATTTGTGTAAAGATTACTTGAGTGTGTAGTTTTGAAAAACAATGAATGGTGAAGTAAGCAAGCTACAATTTCCAAGCTAGGAACCATATGAATGGGAAAATTTAAGAGCAAGTATGAAATGGGTGTCAGAAAGCAGAAAGGATATATGACCTTTTGCTGAAACTGAACATCATTTCACTTAGAAATCTATAATTGAATTATGGAGAAAAAAAACTTTCAGTGATGGAAAGATTAAAGATTTAGTCTAATGGACAACATTTTTCTCATTTTCACAGTAGGATCATAATTGTATTCTATATTACTTACCTTCTATAAGTCTAGATTCAGGCTTTGAGTTATGAATTTTAAATGAATAACTGTGGCAGGGTCATTGGGGTCTTCTAAAAAATGTCCTAATCACCTTGCGAAGTATTGCACTCTGCTCAGGGGAAAATATAATTTCTAGTTTACCCAGAAAAGAAGGAAATGTTTCAGGATGTTTCATGTGCTTTCTTTTTAGCTCCATAAGCACAAGGACTTATTAAGACATAGAAAATTACATGTCTTAAAGCATGTAATCTTACAAGATTCCTGACAAAATACTGCTTGTTTTCATCCCCTGACTTAGAATATCCAAACTGAGAATAACTCAATGTAGTTTTGCTGCTACAAAGACTCATTAGCTACTAGAGTGTCACAGTTCCTGCTTTTCTTTCTGACTGACATATCTACCTTCCACTAATTTTGTCTTCTTTTACAAGATTTCTCTATTGTTTCTTTACTTCTTTCTTTTTTGTTTTCTTTCTGTCTGACTCCTTTTTACATTATTTCTTCTATACATTAATTTCTGTCTTCTGGACCAGACTAAAAAGGATACTATACTGATTTACAGTAGACTGGAAAGACAATGGAAAATAGGTGAATGGGAAGTGGAACAGAATGGTCTGTGTGTTTTTGTGGGTTTTTTGGTTTTGAGATTTTTTTTGATTGGTTGTTTGGTTTTGTTTTTTTTTTTGTTCTGTTTTGGTTTTGCACACGTGTGTATCTTCTTTTTTTGCTTGTTCATGTATGCAGAAATCTGGTTATGCTAGCTAACCTTATTTGCTTTCAGGAAAAGTAAGTACAAAAAGTTTTTGTGATCTTAGTATTGATTTTGCTTCTTTAGTTGTTTGACAGTAATGAAGGAGTCACACATGACTGCTTACCTTTTTATTTCTGTACTGGGAAAACTAAGGGAATTTCTCTCGATATTACATAGTAACAACAAAGTCAGGAATAAAGAAGCTGTGATTCTTCTCTGAACTGCTTACAGTGCATTTTTGGTAAAGCAATTTTTTACTCAAATTTCTAATGCAATGATACAGATATTCTGTCCTTAAACAATAAATTGTTGAGGCTACCAGAATTATTTTTTTTCAGTGAAGTGATGAAAAATTGTGAGTAGCCAAAGCTTGAGGGATGTATTGGATTGATGCCTTGGAGGGGATACTTCAAACAGAGGCTAGACAGAGTTAAGAGAATAAAGTGGGTATTCATTAAAGGCCTTCAGCTGATTCACCTTGGGCAGTGCAAAAGCCTCACAGAGGCTACATCCAAGATGGACATGGGTCACAGGTTTTTCAGACAGATGTAAGTTTGGTCTATCTGCATATCAGAGGTTAATTGTTCAATTGTAGCTTCAGGTAATGAAGTCATAGTCCCCTGGTTTGCTTTCATCCCCCCAGCTCACTTTTTTTTATACTTTTCAGGCCTGAGGCAGAGGGTGTCCTTGGTCCTCAGGCCTGGAAGGATTGTTTTGTCTGACCACACTGTGAAGAGAGCTTACAAATACTCTGTATGGAGTTCAGAGTTATACACTAATGCAGTACAGGATTTGAAAAACGTAAAAGCTAAAAACTTAAGGCATCAATATCTTTTAATTCAGATATAGGAGGGTGCCAAGCAGCTGTTTTAATATGTCAGGTCATGCACCTGAGATTAGGTGATTAGAGATTTAATCATTAGAGATTAAATTAGAGATTTCAAAGGCTTAATCTTACAGTGACTAGCCTTCCCCATAAAGGATTTTGGGCATTTAAAATGCAGAGATTGTGTGGAATAAAATAGAATAATATACAAGCAAAGTGAGAAAGATAGGGATGAACTTCCAGCAAATTCCAAGATATTTTCTTAAAAGAACATCAGCAACTGGTGTCCTGAATTTCATTTTGAGAGACCTAATATGTTTTGCTGCTCCCTCAACTGACAGTTCAAAGAAAAGAAGTGGCTTTTTCTGACAAGGAGGGTTTAAGTTTTGTGAGTATGCTGACTACTTTTGCCTATTCCTCCTGAATTTGAAACTGAATCTTGGTATTCTCTCAGTTACATGAATAAATCTGTAAACAAAATGAACACGTACCCAAAATATGACACCACTTCTAATTACTCAGTCGCTATTCAGAATGAGTAGCATATCTTTATCTTAAAGCCAGAAAGCTGAATGTTACTTTCATAATTATTTCAGTAAAATCCTCATTTGAATGTCTTCAAATATTGTTTATTAATTAAAACTCATTAGTCTATCTAAAATGAAACCAAATATTTTAATGAGAAATGTCATTTTATGTTTCAGTCAAAGTTTATATTTGCAAAATCAGCACTTGTAAGAAAATTCTTTTAACTGAATTTATGTCTCTCTGTTGCAGTACTTTTAATTTTATATAATCTCAGAGAAGTAGTTTAGTTTTCTTGATGTGATGCTTGCTTATTGTCAGATATTGAGGTCAAGAAGAGCCAATAATTTCAACTGGTGTTATCAAAAATTTTGCTGTGATGAAAAAAAATGCAGAGGTCCTTCTTCTAAAGACCTAACCCCAATTTCACAATGTATTGCTTCTTTTTTTGTCTTTGTAGTAACAGTAAGGAAATTAGTCCAGTCATGTGATTCTGAAATTGTAACACTGTCAAGAAATATTATTTTTTTATATTTTCTTAAAATGGGGTTTAAGAAAGTGAATGCTTGTTTGTATACCAATCAAAACAGGAAGCATATGACTTAAAATGACAGTGTTACTATGTGAAAAACTGCCACCAGTTATAAAATATGGGAAGTTTTATAAACAATGAGCAAAAAAAAATGGAAATTCCTGTGCAGTGAAAGAAAAAAACAGGTAATGTTCTCATCACTGCTTTCTGCTGCATGAGAGGTGTCCATCTTTAAATAACATGCAAAAAATAGTTATCAGCATTCTCTGAATCAGGGTTGAGGAAGTCTAGTTTCAATCTCACAAGATAGATAAGATACAGAACTTAATACAGAAAGAAAAATCTTGTAAATCAAAATTACTTTTTATTGACATAAGTTTTCTTTATATACTTGCTTCCATTCCTCAGTTGTTTGGGTTTTTAAACTCTTACCTAAATTAAACTGTTATTTTTTTTAATACAGCTGATTCTGAATAAATAGAGTCTGATTTCCATGCTCTCATGACAGGTGATATAATTATTTTGCTCTTAGCTTTTTTTGGCAATGACATGCTACCTGGAGAAAGTTTGAGACATCCCAGCAGTGTTAAAATATTTTTTTCTTAATGTGCAGGAGTTTATCATTAGGCCTCTATTCTCATGCTCAGAATAATGCATCTACAACTCAGAAATTAGAGAAGTTCTCTGGTAGAACAATCCAAGGTTACATTTTACTTTATGAATAGCATTTGATTAGTGCTTGCACTGAGGTATTGTACTTTGGCAATAAATAGAAAGTGAAATCTGAGGACTTTTTTTGATTACATTTATGTTTCAAAAGAACTAATTTCCTTTCTTCCTATTCATCACCTTTTAGAGAGACTGAAAGCTGGTTGTTTGAATGAGATACACCATGATTAAAAACACAGTTCATCATGTTATATTTAGGCTATAAGCCTGTGTGCTAATCCATACTATTACAGAGAATGTGGACTTATTTCTAGAATTATCCCTGGCAATGGTTATACTGCTGTATGCTTTGAAGATTTAAGATATATATTTCCCAAAGTTTAATGTAGAATATCCAGGTAGTTTTAACTATAGAGGCTGAAAGAGACACAAATCCCATTTCGATAACTGCTGGGAAAAAAGGACTCATTAAAATATTCACATTTTACAGAAAGGCTTCCCAGGCAGAAAAGGGAGGTGTTTGAGGGAAGAAAGATGAAAGTCTAATACCTCTTTTAAAGAAGAAAATAGAAATGACACCATTTCTGGACACATGTATGGACTAATATTCTAACTTCAAGATAAGCAATGATCACATTACCTATGGAGTACTTGCATGACAAGATATTGTGTGTAATTCCAGTTCCTCACCTCAGTCTCTGGGAAGGTGATGGATCACCTCATTCTGGAGACCATTTCTATCCACACGGATGACAAGAAGATGATCAGGAGCAGTCAGCATGGATTCACTAAAGGTAAATCATGTCTGATCTACATGATTAGCTTTTATGATGAAGTAAGTTCCTGGATGAATGAGGGAATAGCAGTGGATATCGTCTACCTTCAGCAAGGCTTTTGACACTGTCTATCACAACATCCTCACAGGAAAACTCAGGAAGTTTGGACTGCATGAGTGGGTGATGAGAACCATGGGGCAAGAACCAGCTGAAGAGCTGATCCCAGAGAGTCATAATCAATTATATGTTGGATAACTTCACAGAGAACTGTCTCCTGTGGGAGAGATCTCTTGGTGGAGCAGCTGAAGGACTCCTCTCCCTGAGCAGTGGGAGAAGCTTCAGGTGAGGAACTGACCATAGCCCTCATTCCCAGTCTCCGTGTGCCACTGGGGAAGGAGGCAGTACTTTTAAGGTCCTATTTTACTTCTCATTATCCTGTTCTGATCTTGTTAGTAATAAATTCATTTCATGTCTCTAGTTTGAGCTTCTTTTGCCCATGACATTATTTGATGAGTGATCCCTCCCAGTCTTTTTCTCAACTTGTGAACCCTTCATTATATTTTCTCTCCCACATCCAACTGCAGAGGGAGTGAGAGAGCTGCTCTGGTGCATGCCAGTCTTTTTGGTTCCTCCCTCATGCTCTATCCTGAGTACCAAAAATTACTGCAGGGTTGACCTTGGCTGCATTTCAGATGCTCACCATGCTTCTCTATCACTTCCCTTTCCAGTCGGACAGGGGAGCAAAAAATAAGATGGAAAAAAACCAGCAGATTGAGACAAGAGAGTTTACTAAAGCAAGAAAACAAATAAAAAGGAAAGTTTGTGTGCATAAGCAACAGGAAAACAAAACAAAAAAAATCTCTACTTTCCACCTGTGAGTGGTGTTCAGACACTTCCCAGGAAGCAGGGCTTCAGCACAAGTAGTGGTTGTTCTGGAAGGCAAACGTTGTAAAATGACAATGACAAATGCCCTCCATTCCTCCTCCCTCCCTCTGCTTTTATATCTGAGCTGATATGTATTCATATGGTATGAAATACACTTTTGCTTAATTTGTGTCCCCTTCCAGGATCTTGGAGAGACAGTGCTGGTGCTGCCAGGGCTGCTCAGCAGTACCCAAAACACTGGTGTGTTATCAGCACCTCTACAGCTACTAATTTAAGGTCAAGTACACTGTGAGGGCTGCAAATAAGAAATGAACTCCAGCTCAGACAGACTGCATACTTTTTTAATAAATCAGAGTCTTGTGCTGCAATGATAAAACATCACAGTGAATAATATATTTTTACTAGCCTAGTTTATGCCAGGACATAGATAGTTTTCTGAAACAATTACATCTGTGATAAAAATATTTTCTTATTCTGCTGTGCTTCAAATATCGTCATCACATGTTTGACAGGATTCCATCTGTGAAACTTGCTAGTAGGACATTGATGTAATTTAGAAAATGGCATGTAGCTGTTAAAGAAGAGAGAGGACCAACTTGCAGTTTATGGAGAACACTGATCTGGAAAATGATGATTGGAGTCAAAGGGAATCTTTATCAAGGACTTGTCTGCTCTTTGAAAATAACTTTTCTTGCATTTTAAGAAGCTCAAGCAGTATTGGTTGAAGGTTATAATCCATAAGTTAAGTGATTGCCGCCTACTCTTTTGCATCTGTTTCTTTGCTCTGACAATTTTCTGTAGCTTCTTAAACAGCTTCTCAATCATTATGCTTTTTCAAGTCAAGATGGTTTGTAGGCTGCTGTTTACAGACTGGAAACAGCATTAGTTGCAAGGTCTTTTTAAAGGTCATATTCAAGGCCTTTTTTTAAAGATAGATGTTAGCTTGTTATGATGGTTGCACAAGAACCAGAATTATGATACTTAAGATGGGGTTGGGAAAAAAAATTAAACTTACAGCTCATTTTTCACTAGATTTTGAGAATCCTATCACACAAATGTTATTTTTCATCTAACATCAAGTTTGGTCTTACAAAGACGTCAAATCCTATTTGTTTTTAAGTTTTCTAGGCTTCTGCTGCATCATCTGTCTTTCTATCTAAGTCTAAAATATCTTAGGTAGAATTTTTCAAAATGATGATTTTTTGAATCTTAGAAATTTATGCTTGTTATATAAAAAAACTACTGCTAAATCATTTTGCAGCAGAAATTTGTTGTAATGTTAAGGAGCCACATAGAGAGGAGACTGTTTCTGTGCTGTTTGTGAGAAGTAATACGTCAAAATATTTGTAGGTGTTTGGCAAAAGCAGACCTCCTGGCCTTTTACTTGCTATTAAGTGAGCAAGAGATTACCAAGTTTTCCACTGAAAAAAAAAAACCAGCTAGCGCAATTCAGAAAATTTTTGGAAGAGGTTAAACTCTGATTACACAAGTTGCTACTGCTGTGCAACTAGTGTTGGATGATCAAAGTCTGTCCTGTAAGGAGTTCAGAAACATTTGTCTATTCTTTGGGTTCTGAAATGCAGGGTATACTGCATTGCAATACTCAAGCAGGTGGTATTTTCTGCTTTCGTCAGATTTCTACATAGGCTCACATTCAACTATTTATGCAAAAAGTCTTCTATGTGCATGTATGCAATTAGCCAGTGGTAAGTTTGGCAAATTTTGGCTGTGTGACATCATAGAAACTCTTCAGCTCCAATTCTCGTAGTCATCCAAATTAAGTTACTAAAGTTTTCTGATTCTTTTAAAATGTGCAAAACTTGGTTATTTTCCATTCTTATCCCACTGGCGTTTGGGGACTGATTGCAGATTCTACAATAACTTGAGCACATCCTTCTGAAGGGGACTCATGAGGAAAGGATTATTCCCTGATTATTCTGCTTTGAAGTCTTTTGCTTCTGTGGTATATTTCCTGACAATAAGACTGAGATAATCTCTGATATTTTCTTAGGTATGGGGAACTGGGTGCACGCTTGGGAATCCTGCCTTTCCTGATTGTTTCTCAGCAAAGGAGATGTTTCTGAATATGATTCAATAGAGAATTAAATTCCACCAAAGCAGAAGAAATATTTTAATTAAACATTACCAGCTGTGTTATCTACACTGTATTTTAGGAATTTTTAACATCAAGCGGACAAAGGCTTGATGAGTGAATTAACAAACAGAATATGTATTGTGCTGGATCTCTATTTTTGTGCAGTGCTTAGGCTTTAATGTGCTGTCTTAACACATATTTTTAGACAATGTTTTGTTTTCTTTCATCTTCTACTGTCTATTCCAGAGTAGCCAGATGTGGGATAATGAACCCAAATACAGTTATATATACTAACTGGACATTGTTTCTCTCTTCATTAGAATTCTTCACTAGCTGGGTATATCCTGTAGATTTGCAACATTGACAGACTTCCACTTTTTATGAAGAATAGGTGTCGATGCCCTCTGATTGTAGGTAAAAAATGATAATTCAACTTAGTAATCTCCTAGTGAGGCACTGGTATTTCATATTCTGTAGTTACAGAAAGTAAAGAGCAGTACATCTCTTCAGTATTCCTGAGGATTTTAGGCTCTCTGTTTCCCATATGGCTCAGAAATAGTTTACATGTCCTTGCGTAATGGTGATATTATACAGCCCTTCACTTCAAAGCAGATTTATGTTCTTTCACTTCTGACCATATATAAACTGCATTGCTGTTCTGTCTTATTCCTCCAGCCCCTTATTTCCTGTAGTATTTATTCTGCACTCTAGGTTCTCTACTGCCTTTTCTTTAAAACCACATAATTTTATCAGGCCTTAATCACTGCTTAAAGAAAGCTGAACTTAGGTAAGAAGCTGAAATAGGACTGGAAAATTTCTTTTTGTCTGGAATTAATGAAATTTGAAGAGATGTCTAGTCAGTTTAGCCCCCTGGAAGGAGCAGTCCTCACCCAGTGTTAATAAGCAATAGCATTTTATTTCTAACCTTAAAAAAACATGAGGAGAAGTCCATTAAAGTGCTATTTTTTCCCTGATAATCACATACATGCATCACTAAAATAATGTGAAATATTCAAAAATCAAAGCATGAACTTGATAAAATGACAAGATCAGATTCTTCTGATCTATTGTCACAGTTCAGTGACACAGAAAATGCTATAATACCATAAGAATATATATTCCAAGGTTTTTGTGTCTTTGATGTTAAATAATTACTAGTGCAAAACATACCTGGAAATACATTAAATTCTGGGGTTACTTTTTAAAAAGCTACTTAGAGCAAAGTTTAATTGAAAGTTTGAAAAAATTAAGAACTCTTTAAAAGATTGATCAACTTCTTTTAAGCCTATGAATTAGTCATATTAGTCACAATTTCTGAGACTGACAAGCAAATATCTTTGCAACTCATTTAACCACTGACAGCAGTATTAATAATCATAACATAGAAGCAGAATTGCTTTTTATGGAAAGGCTCTGTGGCACTGATGTTATGAGATGATCTTCAGAAAGCCAGTCACTCAAAATAGTGTGATTCTGTGTTTCTTTCTGTGCAAACATCTTAGAGGTGATTTCCATGTAAGTTTCCATCCAAGTTTGAGATGTGCTGTTTGCTTTTAAACCCAATCCTAGAACTGCTGGATTTAATTCTGAAAAGTCTATCAGCAAAATATAAGGGTTTTAAACTTCACACTGTGTGAATAAATGAATATTTTTACAACCTTTTTCAGTTTAAAATAAAACATGAATCACCAAACTTACTATAAGTAAGTATATAATGAACAAAAAATGTGAGGGGAAACTGCCTTCAGCTTTTTTGGGTTAGATTAGAATTGTATTTTTGGCAGCAAATCTGATTCTGTCTGATGACTGAGTTTGGTTCAATCAAATAAAACCTTAAAGTGTGCAAAATTCATTATTTTCAGATGAAACTGAACCAGGAGATGTACTCAAAGAATTAACATAGTCCTCATGGGTTTTCAGTCCACAAAACCACATTTCAGCCAGTTGAAGTAGAATGCCTGAAACACAGATAGTGTGGGCATCAGGTCACAGAACCACAGAACGACTAGGTTGGGAGAGACCTTCAAGATCATTGAGTCCAATCCATGCCCTAACATTTCAACTAAACCATGGCACCAAATGCCACATCCAATCTTTTTTAAACACATCCAGGGATGGTGATTCCATCACCTTCCTGGGCAGACCATTCCAGTACTTCATCATTCTTTCCATAAAACTCCTTTCCGATTATATCCAACCTGTGTTTCCCTTGGTGCAGCCTAAGGCTGTGTTCTCTGGTTCTGTCAGTGCTGCCTGGAGAAAGAGACCAACCCCCACCTGACTACAAACATCTTTCAGGTAGCTGTAGAGAGTGATAAGGTCGCCTCTGGGTCTCCTTTTCTCAGGGCTAAACAACCCCAGCTCCCTCAGTAGCTCCTCATAGGGCTTGTGTTCCCAGCCCCTCACCAATGTCATTGTCATCTGCTGTTTTGCTCTACGAAACTTCTTTGATTGTCCTTCAATGTTTACTAGTCTAGAAACAGCTCATGATCTATGTCATGATTTTACTTTCAGACAGATAGACTTTTTTATCTATCTGTCTTTTTACAGGATTTCCCAAAGTCATGCAAAATAATGAATAGAAGGAATGGATAGTTTAGGAAGTTGCATATCAAGAACTGGGTGATTTGGTGATGAAATATGGACACTTCTACTTGAAGCTTAGGAGAAGCTTTCAACTTGCTGGCATAAAATTTAATGAAATTTATGAAAGGATTTGATGGCCCCCAACGAACATGTTGTATTCATCTGTACAATAAAGACATTGCAGAGACTGGTACCAACTCATGGGTTGAAGTGCAGAACAAGCCAAAGCATGAATAAGAATCGAAAGTGAGATTGTCTTTATCATGAAAGACAAACACCAGTCTAAAATATACTGAAAAACAAAGCCCTTGTTTTTATTAAACTTCTCTTTTTTCCTGTCTTTGAGTGAGAATGGGCAGTGTTGAAATCTCAGGAAGCTGCAACCCAGCTAATGTGCATTTTTTTTTCTTTCTTTGTCTAAGACAGAAGAATTCATTGAGACTTAATAATTTTAGTAAAGTAAGACACTGCGTGAAAGGAAATGTGACATAAAGGGTCAAGTGTTGACAAGAGGAATGAATGATAAATGGCTATAGGAAGAAAAAAAAATTTTAAAAGCGTCATTTTTTATGTGGTTAGATTTTTTCTGATATGTCAAACCTGTTTGACATCAACAGCTTCTCATATAACTGCAAGATAGGTGAAAATTCAATGAAAAAAACCATCAGTAACACTATTTAAACCCATATAAATATTAAAAGAAATAACTTTGGGAGCTAGGTGGTTTCAGTATTTAAATGTATGTATGCATGTAACTGTGTACCATCTTACACTGCTGGCTGTGCTGGGTTCCAAATAGTTGCATTGCACCATATACCCAGCAGCCTCTTCAAATTGTGTTTACAGTTACTTGACCATTTGCTTGACATTTAGCAAGGAGCTTGCTTTGCTTGTCTGCATTTGATAGAGATTTTATGGCTTCAGAGAAAATTGCCATCAAGAGAAATTCATATAGCCTTTTATTCATGGACAATCACTTTTCATTGAAGGAGTATTGCTCTTAATATTACGTGAAAGTATGCACAGCTTTTTAAAGTCCAAACTTATTTACCCACTGTAGCTTTAAATGTTAAGCGCTCCGTGTTTAAGTCTTGTTTCCTACAGGGAGTTTGAAAGGTCTTTTGCAAAAGAGAAATCTGCTGGGCTGCCACTTCCACATTTCCAAAACTGAACTCATATTTCAGCTTCTGTGGCACTACTGCTGTAAACGAGGCTAGTGAAATCCAGTTATAAGCTGAAAGAGATAAAGACATTTTTGTTTTCCTTCAAACATCCTTTTCTGTGAATTAGCAAGCAGATGTGAGAATCAAAGTCTACCTCCCATAACACTAGGAAGTGTTTCTAAGCTCTTATGTCTGGCAAGATTGTATATAGTACAGAGTATATAGGGGTATATAGGAATGGCTATTTATATAGGACCATAGAGTATATAGAGTATATAGGCAAGAATAAGTAAAATAACTTGCTACTACTCCAAATAATAAAATATTAAGAAAGTTTTATTTTTGCATTTTCTACATAGCAAGACAAAAGAAGAATATTGCTGAATATATTGTGAGAAGAAAATTTGGATGAGGAGATTTGCAGAGCCTTTATGACCCTTCTGGACCTTATATGAATAGCTCTTTTAGAAATTATTACTTATTTAGCTCTTTTTTATTAAGTACAACTTGTCTCAAGAGAGGTGACTCTGTTTACAATTCTAACTGCTGTTGAAAGACACTGGGGAAAATTTTAAAAAGAAAAAAATTATTAATTGTAAAACAAATAAATAGATGAACTACAGAAAGTTTCCAAAATTCTATATTGTGTAGAAAATAAAATAGGTTTTCCCATAATTTTTGCTAGTAAAGGTTTATGTATATTTGACTGAATAGTAGAAATCAGAAAATGCTATTCAATTTTATTTCTTTTAGCCATCAAATGAATGATGCATGACCCAGCTTTATGTAGTCAAACAGAATTCTGTATTAGCAGTTATGTTAATAAATCCAACTCGTAATATATACATTCTTGTAAATTTATTACTTTATGTTTAGGAAATATAGAGTTTTCTGCACTGGTAAGTTGGGCAAATGGATTCTTCTATATTTTGTCTGGTTTTCTCCCTTTTAATAATAACACATAAGCATAAAAAATAGTCAAGAAATACATTAGACTCCCAGAGCTTGGGAATGACTTTTTAAAATATTTCCTTCATGGAGGTGCTATGGTAATGTGAGAAACCCAACAGGGTGGGGCTCCTTTCCCAGTGGATCACAGTGCAAGCGCGAGCTGGGGTCATGGAGGTTGAGATTCAAATCCTGCTTCTGCTTGAGGCACTCTTCACCTTCCCATGGAGTGTTTTAACATTCAGACCATCCTGCTGTCTGAGCTGTTAGAGATAACTGCAAAGATTCAAAACAGGACCCTCTTGTCACTAAGGCTGCACCTAAGTTTATTACATTGACTGGCACAATTAATATACTGTGACAGTTTTTTTCAGAGATGCATGGAAGTTCCTAATGTGTCTTTGCACAAGAAACCATTAACATACTTTATTTTAAGATGCCTTAAATAAAAAATGCATCATTTTTTTAAGATGCCTTAACTTTCTGGGGTAAGAGTCTTTCATTGACAGAAGCAGAAGGATGTCTTTTTCTGTTCTTCCCTGTGGCTAACAAAAGAAATCACAGTGCTGTGCTTGTATCTGTTTGCTATTCTGCCCACTGATTTTTTTTAATTCTTTCAGGTGGACTTTTCTTGTTGAATGCCACAGTCCAAAAAGACTTTTAGTAAAACTTCCTTCTAAACAACATGGGCTCAGGGTGTTTCAGTTAGGAAGGATTAAAATCTGATTTAATACACTTTAATTTAGACATTTTACTAAAAACTCTGTCTGTCTGAAAGGATCACTTTTTCCTGTTCTATGACTTGAGAAGGAAAGGATTGAACAAACCGACCTTATTTATCAGATATTTCATGCCTCAACCCTCTGACACCCTGGGGCCTTTTAGGATATGTTTAGATGATTCAGGACAGGGCTGAGCACAGAGAAATATACTAACACATGTAGAAGTAGCAGTGTAACTCTGTTGATGTTTCTATTTCTAACCAAAGTATTTCAATACATCACTCTCAAGAAAAATTTTAAACATAATGTTATTCCTGTTTATGTTGAGGTATCAAAGAAGATTTTATCCAAAATATCATAAGCGAATTTAAAGTATTGACCCTCCTATCTTTGAGGAGATCAGCTTCCAGGTAATATGAATTCAGAAAATAGTCCCATAGTCCAGGTTTTCTTTAAAAATACTTGAATACTCACCCTGACCAAAAATGTCCTCTGTTGAGGATGGTGTAAGACCCACTGCTTAACATACATAGAGTCATAAACTAGCTCCCGTATATCTCTGGTACAAATATCCCATATTCCACTGTGTGTTCTTCTGTCCCTGCTCTGTTTGTAAAATATCTTGAAATTACATGTTTAGTTTCTATTCCAGATCTTTCCAGTAAGCTCATTATTGTGGGTTGGCTGGTTGCAGTGCTGATGCAGAGCTTGTTGGCTCTGGTACAGAACAAGGGGAGGGTTGTTAACTGAAACCATTCTCCTGACTGTGACGTGTTGTTTCCAGGCAGAAACACTGGTTGAGAGATTATGGTGAATTGTTTTATTATAATGGTACCTTTCACAAGGAATTAATTATATGGAAATAGAGCAATGATGATAAGTGACAGTCATGGCTGCTGCAAGGCTGCTCCATTACATCTTGTTTACAGCAATGAATGTGAATTATGTTTGTGCCAGTTTTTTCTGTCAGACATGAAACTCTGGCTATGGCAACAGCAAGTCTACTTTTATTTTTTTTTAAATTCCACAATCTGAATGCCCTGAAGTTTCAAAGTTTTCATGTGTGAAGAGAGCAGAAATGAAAGGTTTTCTTATTGATAGCTACAGGAAATCTCTGCTGAGTCAGGGTACACTGAGACAGCAGATAAGACACAGATGTTTACAGAATGTGACTTATCCTAAGGAAGACAAATGGATGTCTTTTGAACTGGACATCTGGCTCAGATTTAAGAGACCTGGGTTCAGTTCTGCCATGGATTTTCTTGAGCAAATTGTTTAATCTCTGTGCTTTGCTACGGCATCTGTTAAACAAGGTAGAACAATCCTTTTGCCTGACACAGCTAATAGCTGTTTAGGACTGAGATTGATCCTTGTTCTGTGTTCCTATAGCAATAAGCACAATAATACCCTGCTCCCTGTGGGGTCCCTCAGGTTCTGCTGCAATGCAAATGAGAGCTAATTTTAAAGCAATGCAGAAAATAGTGATAATTAGGTAATATTTTTTCTTTTACAATTTATTTTATACAAATAATTAGCAGAGTATACTGCACTTTAGAAGAGGGAAGCCTGTGTCTGTTAGTAATTTATTTGAGGAGATAAAGGGAAATAGACTAGTTTAAAAGATGGAGATAGAGTATGCAGTCTTTTATGCCGAAGCTGTTGAAGAATTGAAATTTAGAACCTTTTTAATGGTGCAGTAATAATACCTGAAATTTGGAGCTGGCTAAAGCCTTAAGCTTGGATTTCTGCCCAATGGCATACAGAGACAGCTATGACACAGAAAGAAAGGCAGGGAAGCTGTGTAGAAAAAGGTTGTGTATTGCACACTGTTATCACTGCTGGATAGATCATGGGCCTGCTGGCAGACTCAATTGAGAAACTGTTAAAAACAAACTAAAACCACAGCACTCAAGAGCAGGGAAACTGTTTGCCTTATAGGGTAAGCTTTGATGCAGTATTTATCAAAAGAGGTAAGATGCTTGGAAGAACCCAATGGCATAATTTTCTGCTTTTCTGGCCTTTTTCTTTGGACTATTTCTAAGAATCATTTATAAAGTGCCACAAAAAATCATTTGGATTCAGTTTCAGAGGACTTTCTTGAAATGAGAAAGTCAACACAGAAAGGAAAATTTTCTTAAAAGCATATTCACCTAAAATTTGTATAAATTAAATTTCAGATAGTCAAATTGTCGTTTACCAAGTAATGAAAAAAGTGAGGGGGAAAAAAGGAAAGTCTAAAACCTGCAGGACCACTTTTATATGTAATAAAAATCAATGTTGAACCATTAAAAGTTGGGAAAGCATTAATGGCTTTATGAGAGCTTATGATGGAATCTGAAGTGAAAAAAGAGCCTCTGCCTTTGCACTTTTTCTGTGCTCTTAGAACAGATTCAGGCAATGCAGACTAGTGTGATGTGGTATCCACCAGTAAAACTAAAGGAGCAAACTGGTTTGTAACAGTCATGATAATGCAGGATATTTTTAATGCAGGTTTTGTCTCCATAACACTCCATCTTTCAGCTTGAGAACTGAAACCATGAATACTTCTTTGAAAAAATATTAATATAGTACAAATCAAGGGTGGATCCACTTTGCTTCAGTCTACTTTGTCTTGCGTAATATTAGCTTCTAGCTTTTGTTTGGTAAGAAAGAAGAATCAAGATTTTAAAAATTCATTAATTTGTTTTTTTTCCTGGCCTTTATATGTCCATTTAATTTCCCATGTATTGAGCAGAAGCAATACAGGAAGGGTATTTGTTTAATGTAAAACAGAAGGTGCATTTTTTCAGATATTTCCATACAAAAAGAAAGATTTCTTCAATTATTGAAAAAGGAACAGGAGTGTAGGGCAGAAGGTTTGTGGTTGATTTGTTTCAAAATTTGAATACGTTTTTTTACTACTTTTAATTTCAAATATCTCAGCAAGATCAGAACTCCATCTGTCAATTTGGAATCACAAAGAAAAAGGGAGCAAAGTTAGAAAGGAATCTTTAAAGCCAAAACAGTACAAGGCATTACTGACTTTCTTTGTAACAGCTACAAAAGTTAAGATTTAAAGTTTGTTCAAGAAGTTTATGCTGACAAAAACCATTTTCACATATGGTAGTTAAAGGAAGAGGAGGGCATGGATAGTTCCAGTATAGTAAATCACTTAGGCCAGTACATCTAAAAAGCTGTTTGTCTACACCAAATATTTGGAAATGTAAACAGCTACAAAAGCAGATATGTATACTCAGTACATATATAACATTATGCCTCAGAGGAACTTTTATTCTAAATCTGGATTTAGCTAACATAGGCAACATGAGTATATAGTTGGAGAGGTATAATGACAAGTTTGGTTTAAATGCTGGAACTCTGCCCAAATATCCCTTATTACTCTGCTAGCTAGACAGTATGCAATATTTCATGAAAATATTTTTCAGAGCACAGGCTGACCCTGAAGGGTCGTATTATTACTAATGCACAGTAAATCTCTCTCTTTACCTCTTTTGTAATCCTAGTGAGAAATACTGTCATATCTCTAAAACCTTTTTGGTCTAAGTCTCAGTTTCTCTGCATGCCTGTTTAGAGTGAGAAAGACTGAGCAGGTTTTCAGGCAACAGACATACCAAGTGCAGGTAGGTAATTCTGGCTGCCCACAGGGCTAAATGCAACCCTGGGAAACATGTCTCAGCTGGGAATTTGGGCTCTTGGTTCAAGATTCAGACAGTAATCAAGAGCATCTACTTCTAACACTGCCTAAGTCTCCAGTTTCTTGAGGCAGAAATTGACTGAGTGCTTAAACACAGATTTAGCTGCCCTGTTGAGAAGATAATGTTCTTCTTCCAACTGAGTTCTCTTGTTAAATGACTTTAGACAGATAGCTGCCCAATTCTGTTTAAATCCCTAAAGAAGTCTACAAAGCAGGTCATTGTGCTGGTCCTCACAGACAGCTGCATCAGGCAGTGGGTGGTAGAAAGCAGCAGAACAAAGTGGCTTTTACAAATATTTTGGTGCCAGTTTTCCTCAGCAGACCCATCTTGTTCTGAAATAATATGACTCTCATACGCGGGGAGATGGGCTTGAGCATTAGGATTGTGGGATATCAGAGACATGTAAACTCATCCCTTGGCTTGAAGTTATGCTATCACACACTGAAAAAAGATTTCCAGTAAGGAGGGCTAGCCAAAGGGATGTGAATGTAAAACACAACAAGGCATGAGGTCTGGAGCTGAGTTCTTCTCTCTTCCAGGAGAAAAGCAAGTTATCCTCATTCACTTGCCTTGTTTCCTTCTGATTCTTAAATTCCCAGCTGCTACTTTCCTCAGATTAAATCAGAGAGATGAGTTTTCCCAATATTTTTCCTGCACATATTACAGCCCTGTACTAAGGGCACTCTGGACATGTAAGATCAAATTGTCTCCTGAGGGAGAAAAGCCCATTATTAAATTCTCCCTTAATATTTTTTCAGTATAGAAGTGGATTAAATATAGGAACAGATCTCATTTGGAGGCCATGACAATTCTTAATGGCTGAGCTAGCCATATTTCCAACAAGTCCAGAGAAACCTTTTAAACTTTGGTGTTTAAAAGAAAAGAAAAAATAGAGTGTTGCAATGACAAGCAAAAAGAAGGGTCCTTAATAAAGTGCTTATTATATCTTTTGAGAAAGTGTACCTTACTGATCTGTTGTCAGAGCACAGCAATATGGCATTTATTTCAACTCTCCCAAGTGTCAGGGACAGAGCATCAGCTGTGAACATCAAAATCAGTGAAGTGTATGAGTTTAAAATTCATCTAAGACTTTGGTTCTTTATTAGAAGTGCTCTTAGAGCTCTCTTATTTGCAGTAATCTTTTAGAAGACCTGGCAACTTAGGGTTAACATTCTGTCAGAAAACTATCATTTTCCCTATTCCACCATTCTCCTTTGCAGAAGCAGCCTGACTTGCTGTACAAATGTCATTAGTTCCACAGGGAGCCTCAGACCTTTGAATGTCACAGAGCAGTCTATTATTTAGTACTGCTATAAGATAATCTTTTCAACTGCTGTTTTCTAGTGAGAAATCCTGAAGATGAACCTATAAAGAAAAGATGTAAGTTTTCAGTCACTCAGGAATTCTGACTTTTACCTTTATCTGTAGGGACTTTGATTTTTAGACACAGATATCAAGCTTAAAAAACACATGCTACCACTGACAAGTTCCATAAAGATTTGTTTCTTTTTTCTTTTCTTCCAAATTTTACAATTCTAAAACCACCTTGTGCCTTCATCTGTCCATATTTTCTGGGACGAGTGTTACCGAGAACAGTTATAAATACGTTCTTAACACAAAGCTGTAAGCAATGAAAAATGTAGGCTGGAACAGAAGGATTTCAAAATATAGTCATATTTCCTTTTCTCCTTAAATAATGGAATCTATGTGCGAGAATTTCAAGGTTAATTTTGTCTGCAACAAATGTTCTTTTTTTACAATGTGTTGTAGTAACTTGTTAAGTTGAAGTTGCCTTTTGCAGACAATAAACTCTGGACATATCTATACATGTGCAGTTTTTCTCCAAAGGGCCCATCAAAGCAAAAAATAGTGAGTAAAATTAGTAAGTCATGGTTTGTAAGGCTCTCTCAGGTGTAACTGGTTTGGGTGCAAAAGAAGTGAGAAGTGTGGAACATGACAACTCAGACTTGTTTTCCCTGATGTTGGGCTGAATATTTTCTTTCCAAGCAGAGTCCAGGATAAACCAAGATGTTCCTGTTTCCATGAGAGTTTAGAGCAGGTCAAGGTGCAGCACGTTGCCTCAGCTCTCCAGCTGCCACAGCTCCATGCTGCTGCTGCCCCTCACTCTGCCAGTGCCCAGTGCTCTCAGTGGAGACAAGGAGGCAACAGGGAAACCCAGAGCAAAAGGAGACCGTGTGCTGTGTCCTCACCACTTCCCACTGCAGTATGGATATTTACTGGAGCTAGCCATCTAAAAATACCAGAAATGGAATCTCTGTTGAGAACAGGAAATATTTTTCTTCAGTAATAGTTTTCTTCTAAATTTTGAATATGAGTTTTAAAAAATTTTCAAGAAAAGAAAGCCCAGGAGAATGTTACATGTTGTAGGGATCAGTGTTTACAATAGGATGCAGTCTCTATCAATATGACTTGCCCATTTTTAAGAATTTTAATTTTGTCACACAGGAAGTTACAATTCTTATTTAAGAGACTGTATCCTACACAGCAAGATCTACAGAAAATTATGATATCAAATAGCCAGACCAAATTATCCTCTGGCCTACTGATTTTGTTATACTTTATCTCTGTACATCTTGTTATTGTAAGTGGAAAAGCATCTAAATTCAAAATCTTTATTGCATTTGGGAAAAATAAAATTCAATGCTTAATGCAATACATAAATCAAAAATCTTGCTGGCAATATATCCTCTTTTACATCTAAATAATAAGTCTTGCTACTGCTTTAAAATAGATGAAAAAGATTGAACTAATATTTCAATAATCTAATAATGAAAGTTAAAAATCAAAGTACAGTGATTTATATTTATTATTTTTCTTAAGGAACTTAAGAAAAATATGGAAATTATTCTAGTCAAATACATAAACTATTGATTTTTTTTTGTTTGTTTGATTATGATAAAATATTTTTTCCAGAATAATTACTGTAGTTTATTTCCAGGAAAAAGAAATATTTGCATGTTTTACTTTGAGATCTCAATGATGCTCTTCTGGATTTGGAAGCAGCTTTTTCAGTGTTATGTTGAGTATGTCAAATAAACAAATACTAAATCACCACACTATAATTTGACAAAACTGGAAAGCCCACTTTGGGTAAATTTATTTTCATACAAAGACAGACTTCTTCACTTGAGATATCAGGACGTATAATATTATATGGATCTCTGCCTCTTTACTTCATAAATCACTGAGTTTCTACTTTGTTATACCGTGGCAATCAAAAAACAATACAATCTGAAATGTAAAATTGCATTTAATCTAATTTAGTGAAACATTTTACCTGCTTAGCCAAAATGCATTTATTTGAGTCAGCAGTCTCCACAAGGGACATACTTATAATAATATGTGAAGTTTCAATAAGCCCCTTTATACCTAGGGCCTGTATTCACTGAGCAGTGCAAACTAGGAATGAATTAAGTCACCAAACCAGATTCTGTAGCAGGTCTACAGTGTCCTGGAAAGGTATATATTGTTTTATGGTGAAAAAACAAAACTAAAGAAAAAACAACAACCAAAAAACCCAAAACCAGGACAAGACAATTTTTTTCCTTATAGCTACCAAAACAAAGTTGCCTTAACCACTCTTCTGGGCATTTTTTATCACACATCTTAGATACATTTCAAATATCCAATTGAAGATTAAGCTTCATTAGAGGCAATATATCGTGTTTAACTGAATGAAAAATAAAAAAAACTTAAGAGCCAATGTGTGATAGTTTACAGCTTTGTCATCTTAATATGAATTATTGTGGTGCTTCCTGCAGGCTTGAAACACTACTTACACATTATTCGACATGAAACTACAATCAATTTGAATGGCAGTGAAAACCTCGTGTAAAATTGCTGCTACTCATAAAGTGACAGTTTGATTTTAAAGTCATGTTATGTGTCTTTAAAGAGCTCAATAACTATCAGTTTCATATGATCTTGACTGTGTTTTGTTTTGTTTTTTCTAGGAGTGAGCCATTGTCAGCTTTATTTTCACTTTTTAGACTCAATAAACAAACAGTTTTTACTGAGTGATAGAATTACAGGGAAGACAACCTCAAACATGTAAACTAATTTCTGTCTTTTTTAGATTTACTAATGAGTATGTTTTGCCATTTTTTGCCCTCCTAATTGTGGAGTTGCTAAAGATCCTATTTGCTTCTACATTGGTTGGTTTGTAGATTGCATTTTTTGTTATCCTTCATTATTCCATTGTAACCTCTTATTTGTACTCCTTTCTTGTAATTTAGCACTTTTAAAGGCTGCAAGCTGATTTTCTCAGTCACCAGGAGATAACATGTCCAGTTGCTATTCTCATTTTTAAAAAAATATGTTCCTAAATTATTCTGCCACAGATTACTTTTCACAGATGTCTGTACAACTAATTACGTCATATAAAAAGAGGTTTAGTTCACCAGAGAGATTGGTTCTGTTTGAGTTTTACAATTAAGCTCATCCAACCATCTATGTGTTTTTAGAATTTTAAGGTACACAAAAATTTCTACATCATAAAGAATAAATATATTTTACAAATAAGATGAAACTTGAAAAATAATTAGCATTTCCTAAATCCTTATGGATGCATAAAGCACATTTCTGTGTCACTTCATCCTTCATTTTGCTAAATTTTCTATTTGGAGCAAGCTAAGGAGGTTTATCTTCTAAAGTATTCTCTTTGATTTTTTTTTGACTTGTAATAGATTTGTTGTCATTTACTATTTTACATGGAGCCAAGAGGAGGTAGATGATGTGCTTCAAATACTGAAACAGAAAATTATTCTCCAAAGAAGAAATAGCAAAATCATTTGAAAAATTCAACACTTTTGTGCCTAATACTCTTAAGAGAGGGACTCCATGTTTCAGTCCTGTCTTGCGTTCTTTGACAGCGGAAATTTCCCAAAAAATCGTTGTCTTCCACTTTGAAAGTTTTCTTTCCAAAGAGAAATACTTTGTAATGATCATTCGACAACGGTTTTTAAAATAACTTTATTTTCCAATCTCAACTTCCACTGGTGCAAATTATGCCCATTTCCCCTTCTCCTATCACTTGCTATATGGGAAAAGTGAATAACACTTCCTAGAACTCTGGTGTGAGCAAAACCAATTGTCATCTGATCTTCTTGCAGATTCCCTCTTTCTTTCTTTGGCTGTATGATCCATCTTTTGTGGTGGTAACTCAGGAAAAGCCTGACATGGTGGGCGTGTTGGAACAGTCACAAAATGGTATCGAAGGAAAACTTACACACTTTAAACAGAAATGCCAATGAAGGCATCAATAAAGAATGACAAAAAAAAAATTATGAGGTTCCAGCACATGGAATATTGATTGAAGACTGGTGTGTTTCAAGGCAGCTATGGCAGAAATGAAAAGGTCAAGGGAAAGGCAATTAAAATGATTTAAAAAAAACTCACTTTCAAACGGATGCCAGCCTACAAGACTGTGATGCTAGTAATATTCTCAGGCTTGCCTGGGGCTAGAGATCACAGAAATTAATCTGTAAAAGAACAGATGAATGACTGGCAACTAGCTAGCATTAATTTTCACAACATCACAAGCAATCTTCAGTCAGGAGCTGATCTGGTTTCATTCCTCTTATATAATACCCTGGAGCCTGGAGTTTCTTGTCCCCAGAGCAACCATAGACATCTGTACATATACATGTAGAAAAATATGTGTTTCAGATGTCTGCAGTTGGAAATTTTCAGTTCTAACAAATAGGGTTGTTATTTGTATGAGCAAAGAGCAATAAGAAATCATGGAGATTAAACTATACAAGTAAGAATTTATTCTGCCCAAACAAGTAGTGTTACATGTGGGAAATATTCATAAATCAGTATTGATTACACTTTTGCTTCTGACTAATTAGATCTACACACTTTCAGTTAAAATGTCATGAGTGTAACAGATAAAAGCGCCCTGCAGGAGTTAATGAATTTACTTTATTATGTTGCCTCTCCAATGAAAATTTCTTTCTTTGGAGAAGCAAACTCTTCTGCCTCAGGTGATAAAGCAACATTACCATACTCCATTTTGTAGCATTATGCAGACCATTATTCAAATCGAATTATTGAATGGCTGAAAACCATCAACAATAAACATTAAAATACTACTGAGGCTCCCAGGTGTGAAAAGAAGAATAATAGGAAAAAAAAAAAAGCAGAAAACTTTTATTCATGGTGAGCTGTGACTGACTCAGCATGCCTTTGAGAGTTTCTTTGATTGGGGAGGGAACTTGATTTATCTATCTGATTGAAACATTTCTCTTTCCATTTGTTGTGAGGTAAATTTTAAGTGTGTTTTAGTGTTTTCACTCTCCAAGCTGTGATTTGTTTACTTACTTCATTGATTCTGACCACTTTACACTTTTTTTTTTAATTACTACTTGCACTTGAGGATTTGTTTTCATATCAAAAACCATGTATTTATTAGTGAATTTGAGGCATAAATTTTAGAATCCCAAAAGTGTACTTTTTTTTTTTTAATAGGTATAATGAACTTGTTGCTATAATGAAAAGAAAAAAAGAAAGGAAAAAAAATAGGGTTAGAAGAAAGAGATTAAACTACCATGATATAGGATTGGGAAAGAAAGATAAGAGAAAAATGAGGGAATATGCAGAAGGTTCATTAAATTATAGGGAATGAAAAGGTACTGTTCAGGCGGTAGCTAATAGAAGTAACTCTAATAGACAAAGCTGAGTTTATAAAACATGGTGTAATTTGAAACTCTTTTGTAGTAAATATAATGAAAGACACATAAATTGAGATAAGGGCAGAGGGAGATCACTCAGCAGTTACTGTCATAGGTGAAACAGGCTTAGCTTGGGAAAAATTTAATTTATTACTAATTAAATCCCAGTAGGATAATAAGAAGTACAACAAATGCTAAAAACACCTTCCCCCCACCCTTCCCTCCTTCCCAGGCTTAATGTTATTCTCACTTCTCTATCTTTTCTGCCCAGCTGGCACAGGAAAATGGGGAACGGGTGTTATGCTTACACATTTCCTCTGATGCTTCTTCCACGGGGGAGAACTCCTCACACTCTTCCCCGATGGACCCTTCTCATGGAGGAGTCTTCCATGGACTTCTCCAGTGTGAGTCTTTCCCACAGCTTGCAGCTCCTCACAAACTGCTTCAGCATGGGCCCCTTCCATGGGTGCTGCCCTTCAGGAATGAGCTGCCCCAGCCTGGTGTTGTGACCCACCTCTGAGGTGTGGCATCTGCATTCATTGTTAAAGGACATCTGCAGGTGGATTACAGCAAAATGATACCATATAACCAACATAACAGTAAGTATCATTAGAAAAAGTGCCATTCAGCACTATTTAATGGATTCTAAAAATAATGACACAAGAGTTTTTAGAGGAAGAAGGACAGGTTACTGTTTTTGTGATCTAAATGTGATAACTGATCTAGATTATCTTCTTTTAATATCAAAGCAAGAGTAAACAAAAATTATTAGTTTCAATCATGAAAAGAACAGTCATTTTAGGACATACCGGAAAAGACTTGGATCATCTTCATAGTTAACCAGCAAGTGTGATCTGTTTGTGTGTTGTCATGGCAAAGATATCTGACATAATGTATGGACTTAGTGATGCAAAATCATGAAGTCAGAGCTGCCTGTGACCTTTGAGTGTCAGGGAACACTAGGTCAAAGCTAGCAACAATAAATAGGAATATATCACACAATTTTAACGAAAATTGACTTCAATAAATGAAGCATTTTATCAAATGGTGTCATAAAGCCCACTGCCTCCTCCTCTTCCATTTTTGAGGCTATTAAATTGTGAAATTGTGTATCTCTGAATACCTCATTTATTTCAGCAGCAGTTCTTAAGGCACATAAAGAAATTACTAGGTGAATTTTATTCCTTGTGACAGGATCAGTCACACAGACATATGTTCAATAACTGCTCATATGGCAAATTTACTGAAAATACTTTTTTTGTAGTTGTGAAGTAATATCTCAATTTAACATGAAGTGCCTAATGTGGTAATTTAAAACTATTTGATCCAAATGCTGCAGTTTTTACAAAATCAGAAGTCTAAAGAAAGCCAGCAACAGTCCATGAAACTACATTTTCCCAGTCTCTTGTGGAAAGAATCCTTCAGACAAGTAATTCAGAAGAATGATACTGTTTCATAATTCTAAATTATGTAAACTACCACAAGTGGTTAACAACTAGTGGTTAGCAACTGGGAGACAGATTGCAACTTTTTTTTGTACTTGTTTATTTATATTTCAACATTACATACCGATGTTTAAAGCATAAAATATTATTAAATATAATGCTGCTTTCTTCATCTGCACCTTTGATAACATCTGTTTTAAATATGTAATGCCACTACTCATAATTTCTGTGGACCAAGTCCGTATTTGTAGAGGGGCAATGTATAAGTTCTTTCTTAGTTCTAGCTCAGTTTAAAGGATTTGATATGTCAAAAGTCATATTGTCACCTTTAATAGCACATTCTTGATCACTGATTTTTTATCTGAAACACTGAATAAACCAATTTACCTATACACAGAAATATTTAGTCATAAATTATTATTTGTTCTCCTAATTAATTTTCTTTTTCAGTAGAGTACCCAAAGAGAAGCTCTGTGCTTCATAACTTTATGGATATAGACAAAAAAAAAAATTTAATTGGCAAGTTTTAATTGACGGTTGTTTTTAGGTTCTTTTCAAAGGTTGTTGCTGGAAGTTTTTATTTGGAAAAAAAAGCTGTGATTTTCATCCTTTCTTATGTATTTTAATTTGTAACACTTACATTATAGAAGAAACCTTCAATATTTCATATTACACACTCTTGAGAAGTGATAGGTTGAATTTTTTAAGGGAGTTAACATTATCAACAACCTGAAGTTGTTTTTATTTTGCTTTGAAATGGTTAGTCCAGTTAAGCAATTTTTAATGATATTGTTTAAATTCATTAGAAGAAAATTCCTAATTGCTTAAGAAGGTAAAATGTTTTTTCCTATCTTCTTTCTTTCATTGCTGACCACTGGATCATCTTTTGAAATTTTAAAAATTATAGTTTCTCATCAACTAATATTTTCAGAACAATTGCATTTCATATTTTAGTAGTTATGGTCTCTCAGAAATCCTGCCACAATGAGAATTAAATGCACCATCAAAAAGAATAACACTTTTTTTCTCAATAAAACCATACATTTAAAAATCCTGGGTTTTTTTTTTCTGAACATAAATTTTAATATATGAAGATAGCAGTTAACAGTATTGACTAATTTTTTTTGTTTTGTTTTCTTGAGAATCCATTTACCATTACAGTACAGTATTGATCTTTGCCCAAAGCAAAATCAAGCAAATTGATTTCACAAGCCACAAAATCTATCATGATGTTAATTTATTACTAATTGAAGAAGTGGTTAAATAAGTGAACTTCACAGTAAACTCAGGAGCTCAGTAAGCTTCAAGCCCAGAAGTCTGGTAAAAGAAATTGCACCAGCAAATCAAGTTTTAATACAGAGACAGCATTATCCATATATGAGCTGGGTCAGTGTAAAGAACACAGTATTGTCTCAGTGTCAGGAATGCTCTCCCTCAAAGTGAGTGCAAATATGTGGAGCGTGACATTCCTAAACTTTGACCAGAAACCATTAGAAACTTAGGTGACAGTGAAGATAAAATCCTACCAGCTTGTAGCATGTACAGAAACAACCTTTCTTTCCCCTCTCCTCAAAGATGAGCTGTCTAATTTGTCTTTGTCACCAGGTCATGGTAATGAACACTAAAAAACATTTCATAGAGAATGAGGGGCTTACAGATTTTTTTCCTTCAGTCTAATCCTCCAGTATATTCCATTAGAAAATTTCTTCTGAAGATTCCCACACTTTCTGTTCTGCCTCATGCCAATATTTTATTTTATCTATGGCTTAAAATTATTGACAAGGTAGGAGAAGCTGAGTAGGTTCACACAGCTGCTTTAACATAAAAATAGATAAACTAATATATAAAGCCTGTGGTACAGGAGGAATAACTTTTGTGTCTTTCCTGGACTCCTTATCTGCATGCTAATTCTATCACTTGGGCAAAAAGTGAGAAAGTTTGTTTGTAAAGATCCTGTACCCTTCATTGTTGCCCTGAGCAGCAGTGAAGTTGACAGATTGCTGGTTCCTATTTGTAGTCAGCAAAACTCCTTTTATATCTCATTCTCTGCCAGAAGAGAAAAGGAAGCTACTCAGTCAAGAAGATATAGTACAGCATTCAGGAAAGCAGAAAAAGAAGTGAGAGACAAAGGGTGCTGATTGCCAGGGTTCATTATTCCCAAGGAATTGAGTACAGGCAGAAGTAAGTTAGAGCTCAGAATAGTTAGGGCATGTGAAGGAGAATCACAAAAAAGCACTACTTATATTGATAAAAACCCTCTTCAATCCGTGTCAATTTCTCTTGCTGCAAAAGTGAATCTATTTTTGTCTTCTAAATACCGTGTGATTTTTAAAATCAAACTCTCATTTTAATTTTTAAATCTCTTTCTCTTTTTTCATGATTTTTTAAAAATAAATTTTATCACTTTTATGCTATCCTGACTTTTTACATTTCTTTCCCTTTTTGCCCTGTAACTTTTAAAATATCTTTTTTAGCTTCAGAAGCATTAGCCACTGTCAAAATTACTGTCTTTCACTAGTCTTTGCAACAGAAAAAAAATAGACCTCTTCAGTCCTTGTTTAATACAACTTAGCTTCTATTCAGGATGAAAATCAGCAAAGAATCAGTTCTCCGCATCCTAAGGAATATTAGACATATGTAGACAGTTTACTCTCAAATTTAGAATGCAACATAAAAATTATTTGCAGAACTAAAAAGACCAGAAGAGACACCAGCAAAGGGAGGTTAATGGAATACTTCTATATGCTGACAACCACTTGTGTTAGGCAAAATTTTTTTACCAAAAGGGTTGTCAAGCATTGGAACAGGCTTCCCAGGAAGGTGGTCAAGTCACTATCCCTAGACATATTTAAAAGACATGTGAATGGGGCACTTAGGAACATGGTTTAGTGGTGGACTTGCCTGTGCTGGATTTACAGTTGGATGCATTGATTTAAAGGTCTTTTTCAGCTTAAATGATTCTATGATTCTTCTCCCTGTCTCCTTGTGTGCTCTGCTTGCTCCACTGAGACCTTGCCAATTAAAATACCTTCATTGACCTTGCCAATTAAAGGCATAAGACTTCACTAACTGGCTAAGCCCCTATATGATAGCAGTTTTTGCCTCTTCAGCTCTTGCTTTACTTAATTACCTGTCTCCTTGAGAGAGGTTTTCAAAGCCAGATAACACAAGTCTGTTTATTTGCTATTTTCTTCTTCTTTTCTGTTCTCCCCATTAACAGGCCTCAAACTTTATTTGATGCATCTTGAATGTTAGAAAAGTTCTTGAGTATAAGACATGTGTTATCACTGAATTTCATGAAATGCATGGAATTTCAACGGAAAAGAGGCCAAGTCTGAAAAACTGTAGGTTAATACTGTTATCAATATAATTTGTGCTATAAACTGAACATAGATAGAAGTTATTTTTCTTTTCTTTGTATGCTAGTATATAGATGTTTATAATATAAAATAATATGAAATCAATATTTTAAACAATTGAGCTATTTACCTTAAAATCGAGAAAAATTCACAAGATACATGCAAAAAAAAATCAAACTTATAAAAGGATTTTAAAGGAGGGAATGCCTGTCCAATGAAACTGTAGAAGAAAGAACAAACACTAAGCTGCTTACATTGAATTAAGTAACATTTAGTTAGATATGAGAGAACCTTTTAGTAATTTCAAGCTTAGGGAAGCAGTAGAACTACCTGGGGAAGTTGTAAAATCTTACATGGGTCATTATAAATTCCATCCTGAGCATCTGCTAAAAATCACAAAAATATTGTTCATTCCTAGAGGCATACCTTGCACTGATGACCTTCTGAAGCCCTTTCTAGTTCTGTGTTATCCATGTCTATTTGGGGAGGAGAGCAGGGGAGGGGAAGAGAGGGGAGGTGAGGTAAGGCAAGGCGAGGCAACCTACAGGAGTGGCTTTTTTCAGAACCTTTCCTCATGTCCAACAGAATCAAATTCCAGGTGGATCCAAGACAGACCCACTTCAAGGCCAAGCACATCAGTAGTGGTGGCAGCACCTCAGGGGTGGCCTATTTAAGAAAGGAGAAAAGTGTTCCACAACAGCCTCCTGAAGAGAAGAGTGAGACACAATCCTGCAGACACCAAAGTCAAGGAACAGAGAGGGTGAGGAGGTGCTGCAGGCATCAGAGTGGATATTGCTGCAAGCATCAGAGTGGATATTCCCCTGCAGCCCATGATGCAGACAGCCCATTCTGAGGCAGCTGTGCCCATGGAGGCTCACAGTGCACCTGCAGCCTGTGTAAGACCCCTGCTGGATCTGATGGATGCCTAAAGGAAAGTGTGAGCCCATGGTTCAGGACTGGTAGGACTTGTGACCCCATGGGGGACCCAAACTGGAGCACTTCATTCCTGAGGGGCAGTGCTCTGCAGCCCACAGGAAGGTTCCATGTTGGAGGAATTTACAGAGGAACACCTATGAAAATTATTTTGCCTCTTTTTTTATCTTCAGTTGTGATTAAGGCTTTTCTTTTCAATTTCTTTACTTTTTGATTGATATTATCTAACAATTTAACTTTTTGCAAAGCATTAAAGTCATTCTCTTCAGCATTTCTTAGCTGTTGTTTGATTCGGTTATTTCTTTTATAATGCTGTTCTACATGACTGATCCAGAATTTAAATGGAAGCTAAACACTAAAGATGACTATTAAACATCTGTTAGCTAAACTGCTACCCTGTAACAGTTAATCTGGTTTTTGTTTGGTTTGGTTTTTTTGTTGGTTTTGGTTTTTTTTTTTTTTTTTTTTTGTTGTTGTTGTTGTTGTTGTAATAATTAACTTCTATTTAGATCTCTTTGCTGATTTTAATAGTTATAATTTCAATGTGAAATATATAGTTCACTTCAGAACAATTGGCATCATATTGCACTTTTGGTATTAATTTTCACAATCACTTCTTTTGATTGTTCATCCTAGGTATGAGTGTCACAATTTTAAATGAGCTTAAACTGTTAGTACTTCCACTTACTCTACACTTACATAAAACAAAGATATGAAGAGGAAGGATGTTATCTGAGGATTTAGAAGGAGCTGGAATAAGTAGCTCTATATAAAGGAACAAATTGAAAAAAGCTTTTCCTCAAACATCTGTCAGGCTGAAAGACATTAAGTCATGACAAAATGCAAGGAAGTTTTCTGCAAAAATGTTATAGAAGCATGTTTTCCTAGGAAAATTGTACACAATTTACTATTCTTCAGCATTTTTCAGCTATTACAGGATAAATAAAATCTACTTGACATACTATGGGGTAGAGTAATTTCGGGATGGGTAAGAAAATTGCAAACTTGTAGGTTTTTCCAGACTGATATACCCCCCACAACTGGCTAAAAACTGCTTCTCATCTTTATTCGTGTTCAAAAAATGCTCAGAGTGATGAATTAGTCATCACATAAGACAATCAAAATCCCAATTTTTGCTTCCATGGCATCAACACAAATGTCAGGGCTGCTTAGTTAGCCATGAGGAATAAACATTTATGAATGAAATCTATTGGCTAGAAACAAGGCAGTATAGCCATTCCCTGTGAATGAACTGAATTGCATCCAAGGAATATATAGCTCTTTTGGCATGAGTTTCTGTTTCCAGCCAAAACAACCCTGCAAAGCTCATAGTAACATTCTTAACTAATTGCTTAATTTTCTAATTATCAATATTAGCTAATTGCTTTGGCCTGCAGCCAATACTAGCTGGTTTTACCATTCTTCATAGTCTTGTGAATTGAGTTGTCCTCTTTTGAAACTGCCTACTGTACCAAAGTCCCTTAAGAAAAGCAATGCAATGACTTCCTTTATCCTGCTCAGCTTCACTTCAGGAGCCAATTCATTTTGTCTGTGTGCTTATAGCAGCGTAAGAGTGTATATCTATAAAATTTTGTCAAACCTGTGCACATGGAAGGAAATATTTTGTTACTTTCAATTAAAGCCCCTGACACAAATTACTTGTCTCTACTTTTGCATTGCTTATATGCCTCTTCTAGCCCAGCCAAACAGTAAATATCTGAGCAAACTTATCAATTCTTCTCACAGCTCCAGTGTGCTGCATTGCTGGAGGAATTCCAAATACATTTGAGTTTCAAAACAAAATCTTCTTCCAACTTTGCAAGGAAGATAATTTTTATATCTTGGTGTAATTGCTCAGACAATTGATTAGTTGAATACATCTCTTCTTGTTTTATTGTTAGCTAAAGTATCCAATTATCCTAAACTATCCAAGGCCTTCTACTAATTTTCTGTAGTAGATTTAGTATATTGTAATATTAAAGTTATTGCTAATAATTTTAGAAAGCTAATTTTTAACTTAGAAATTATTTTCTACTATTTTTAGATTTTGGGGGACAGTTCAAGTGTGATTTTTTTTTTTTGCTCTACATTGGTTAAATATTTTGGTTTCCTATATGGATACACTTTGCTATGCAACTCCATCATGAACAAATTGTAAGAAATTTTACCATTAAAAGCTTTATGATAGATCTGCTAAGCCATTTTGTATTTTCCCCACATATCAGTCTTTTGTATTAATTTATTTTACACATGTTGTCTGCAAATATTTTTACTTACTTCTTTAAAGCTGATATTCTTTATTTTCCTAATGTTCTTTCACGCTCCATGCAGTCATTACTTTTAATATTTCTAGATAAATATCAGCAGAGTATAAGTAAAATAAATCAGAGAGTTGCTTACTGTCATGAAGTAATGGTGGTCCTGATGACATACTACTTGGAAATACTAGTCTATACAATTCTTCAATGACAAAAATTTATAGAGTTTTCTGAATTACTATTTAATAAATGATTTGATAACTGTTGGAGGCTTTTTGTTCTCATTACTTGATATATTTATACCAAATATATGTATGATGTTTTATATATATGTGTGTGTGTGTGTGTGTGCCTATGTAAATTTGAATAAATACATAAAGTGACAACAAATATAGAAAGTTTTTCCCATTTTATTGGTTTCATTTCAGTACCTGAACTAGACCTCTGGTGAACTTCTTCATTGTGTCTTCAGTGAAGGTTTGAAATGTTCAGTTAGTTGGAATTTTTCCTTTCCAGGCCTTCCTCTGAGCATTTAAAGTAGGATTAATTTCACACAGTGTTAGATGTTTAATATACAGATGTTTACTTCCAAGTGAATCATTGTGATTTCACTTACAGTCAACGACACAATTAAGTTGTCTTAGTTAATGTTTCCTCTTATCTGCTGTAAGCATCCTCAATAAGGTGAGACAAAATGCTCTCTACCAGTCTTCATCTCTCTAAACTGTCTAGAGACAGATCCCTGGTTCAATAATTAGACAAATCCTTCCTCTAAGTTCTCCTCTTGGTCTTTCTAAGCTGGTGAATTTTTGTCAGCAAATATAACAAACACCCTAACACATGCTTTGTGAATCATCTTTAAAGATGACCCAAATTCTATCACTGATTCAAGTTCTTGAACTTTAATCAGTGTTTAATCTTGTTAGCTCTTTAAATATTTTGTACAAATGTAAATGATTGTGAATTTTTAGCAAACTCTCAGAAAAGAGACCTGTATTTAAACAGGTAGCTAATAAAACACTGCTCCATACAGGAATCTGGAAATCTAGGGAAAAATAAACTAAGTGTTAAATCCTGTTTAATGAACTAATTTATTTTCCATGCATAAATTCCAACTAATTGATGTAACCATATTTTATTTAAAGTGAAAAACAAGAAAATTTGACCAAATAGCTGCAACAGCCCGTACGAACCACATCTCTCACTACTCTCTGCACTCGTGAAGTAACTGCTGGCAAATTGCTGCTTCCTCACCTTGCAGTATTAGCCCCTCAGACAGGGACTGTGCAGTCTTTCAGGGCCACAAATCCTGATCTGGACTGACAGCACTGCTGAGGCAGGAGCTGCTTCCCCTCGTGCCTCTCTTCTTGTCTCTGCACCAGACCTCTCATGACCTGATCCTTGTCCCAGGCTGTGCTCTCCTTCTCGACCTGCTCAGCACTTGCTGCAGTCCCACCAGCAGCTCTAGTCAATTCTTGCAATAATACTAAACAGATTTCTTGTGCTTTTTCTCAGATTACAATAAATTTATTACTTATGGCTAGCAGTTTATAGAAAAAAGGAAAATATTAGCAGACTTGACTGTCTTGCAGCTCAAAGGATACTAAACTGCAATCTTTATTCAGAGCTCAAGACACCCTCTAAAAAAGTCTCTGATCTTTTTTCTTTCTGCTCCAGACTCTCACTTCCTTGTCCCTTGGAAGCTCTTGCTTTCTATAAGAAGGCATATAAATACTGCCCAGACGTTCCCACAACAAGGAAATTACAATTTTTTAAAATAATTTCTGATATACATTCTTTTTTTAATAAAAGTGCTCCAAATGTAATGAAAGAACAAATGGAAAGCAATATCCTATCCCCACCTATTGATTTTTTTCTATTTAGTTGCCTTTGTCCCCAGTGGATATCACCAGAGCAGAATTTCTTTCTTACATAAGAAAGGGTACACAAGGAGCATTGGGCAACCTGCTTTGTCTTCTGGGCCTTAATCCTAGGACTTGAATTTTATCATGACTTAAGTTAAAGAAAAATTTCCAGAAGAATCTCTAGATAGATGGCAGTAATTTAAACCAAAATTATAGATCAGCAAATTTTCTTTCCTTTTGTTTTTGTTTTTTCTTTTTTTTTTTTTTTTTCCTTTGGCACTGCTGCTTTTGTACAATGTCAGGAAATAGCCTTTCCATTCAGCACAGAATAATATTTTTACTGATCCTTGAAAAATAGCTGTTATTTGGCTGAGACTGGGTGCATTGCTAAAAATACCAATGTGCAAACAGCTATTAACCTTTTAAAATTGTGCTCCACACCTAATGGCATTTCTGTTTGAAGCTTTAGAAGCTCAAGTTAGAATCTAAAGTACTAAATCAAACCAAACATGAAAAACAGAGCCATTATGGACCAAACTTTAAAAACCAACAAATAAAAAATCACTAAATTCAGTAGTTCAGAGAATATAGCAGGTGGTTGTGTTGCTGTGGGGTTTTATTTTGTTTTTTTTAACATGGTTTAACCACTGGAGAAGATGGAAAAATAATAGGAACTGAGGGTTATACTAAATCTATATTTAGAATTTATTAGGTAATGTTTTAAAAAGTAGCAGAGGCAGATGGTATATGGCCCCAGTGATCATCCTACTCTTCAATGACATCTACGTGACAGAATTGGGAAACTTTATAGAATCCATCCTTGTTAAACTTTCAGGTGGGTTGAAGTTTTTTGCCCAGATGAGGGCTGCCTGAAGAAAAATAAAACTTTGTCTGCATGTATAGTGAAAATTATTTTGAGCTATATTTTCTTTCCTAATGTACCACTCCACAAACGCACAGTAACAAACACGGAAATAGAAACATTAGGTAATAATTAGGAGTTAATTATTAGTATTATAAATATATAAATATATAAATTATAAATGCTAATAATTAGTATTTATGTTCTATGTTTTTCATGTGCTACCAGGCTGTGGAAGGTAATACTTTCCTTTAGGACCTCTAAGTCCAGTGAGTAAAACCTTACACTCAACACTTTTGAAATCAATATAACTATTTTGACTGCCCTGTATTTTTTTTCAAGTTAATGTTATTTTTCTTCAACAACATAACAGTTCCTGCATCAAGCCAGTCCAACTGTAGGAAATCCAGTCACATTTGTGTTGTAAAATAGCCAGATCAGATATGATTGGTATATTGAATTATCTGAGGATTGCTGTAGTTGAAAAGAGAATGGTTTATCCAGTCTTAGATTAATTTCCTCACATCTTGGGGATCCTGTGCTAAGGACAGAGTCACTGCCATTTTTTGGTAGGAAAAAATATTCAGTGTTCAAGGACAGTTTGCTTTTACCAGACAGGAGCTGGCAGAATGACTCACAAATTACAGTCATGATGATGTTTGCTTTCAGCAGACTTGACACTGCAGAAGATGTGACAGTGATTCTTTGAGAAAGATATGTCATGAAAGTGAATTTTCCCAAAGTAAAGGTACTTATAAACATTTATATTTATGCTTGTGTATGTATTATTTTAAGATATATTATTCCTTCTTGGAAGACAGAGATTAATAAGGCTTAAATAGAAAGGGAATAGTTGCTCCCTCCTCCCTCCCCAACCCCAGACACTTTGCTTAGCCCTTGAAAGCATCTTGGGTCAAGTCCCAGAGGTCATTCCGAACCTTGATAATAAAAAAAAAAAAAAAATTGTTCAGGTACTGTTTATTACAGCTAATTACAGCCAAGCAGTCATTTTTCAGAACAGTCTTCCTATTGATTCTGCTTTTCTAAAACATTTTCTAATAGCTTTTCAAAATGACCGTACATCACAGCTACTTTACCCAGAAACCCACTGGGAAAAACCTAGCCTCTGAAGAATTAAAATAAGTTTTTTTTTTACTGACTTTTAGTCTAAAAACATGGATTTAGAAATACAAGTGGGACACAATGCACTTTAACCCTTCCTGTAGTGGTTTCACATTTTTCCTGTTTGTGAGGCGCTGGGTGAACCATGTTAAAGTTGTCTGTCCCACTGCACAAAATGCTGGGGATTTACATTATGCTCTTCCAAAACAGAATTAAATTTAATGTTAATTTCAGTTGTTTATTTCATATTAAATTCTATATCTTAGAAGTGTTCGAGAGCATATATCATGCACTCCCTTTTTCCTCCCCTTAGAAAGAAAAAGCTATGCATGAAGCCAGAAACCATCCAAAGTATACCCTGAAGGGTTTACTGTGGGTCCTCGTTTCTGAGGTGAAAAACCTTGCTCATAACTTGCTGGAAAAACACGTTAGGTGAAAAGCATGTGACAAATATAGATACTACTGCTGAAAAACTCAGAGTGATCCTGCAATGTACTTAATAACAATTAGCATATGTTAATAAATGTAATTGCATAAAACCAGGAAAAATAATGATCAGTTCTGACATTGAAAGTATTTGGTTAAAGTCAGCCTTTTTTACTGATTGAGACAGAAGGCGATTTTTGAATGGAGTACGTTTCAAGGCTTTGTAAATATAGCAGTCCCCTGTTTTACTCTTATTCTTCACTCTGCCTCTTCCTTTAATTTATATTTGAATAGTCCACAGCTCTCTCTTATTGCAAAGGACTACAGTAATAATTTAGTATCGAAACATATTTTTGCTAACTTTTTGGCTACTGATTTCAATATCAGTTAATCTTTCATTTAGCACTTTTTCCCCCATAATAACTTATTGAATATGTTCCCTGTGAAACAGGTGAACATGGTTAAAAGCTACAGCAAACAGAAAAAAATATTTTATTGAATGTTTTAATGGATTGACACAGGGAAAAGTTGCATTACATAAATTCAGATGGTTTTCCTGTCTCTCAGACTTCAAACATATTTCATATACAGTGTTCAAAATTCTGCCCATGCATCTCTAACAACCAAACAGGGCCTATCAAAGTCATTCTAAATGATACATGCAGGCAAAAATAAAGTAAAAAGTGCTTGTATCAGACAACAGGAGGATGCAAATCCTGTCTTATTTTACTTTGTTCAACATTCATATTGTGATCAAACATTTATTAAAAAAATGCTGCTAGTGAAACATGTTTCAGAAAAATTGTCCAGGGTCACTTTTTCTTTCCTCAGAATCTGCTTTTTTATAGGGGTAGTTTATAATCTGTCAGCTTTTATTTTCAAACTTTACCTCACACGTATGAGGTATCAAATATTTGGTATATTTAAATCTGTTTGTGCCATTGCTCTACTATTTATGCACATAATTGTCCATTCAAATTAGGATGACATGAATGTACCTCAGTTTTCCTGAAGTGTTTAATTTAAGTGCAGTGTTGTGATAAAGTGAGTACTACCTCTCAGGTTCTCTAGCTGGTCACAGTGAACCCGAGATACACCAAAAAGTCTCTTTTCCCAGCCCGGCACTCAAAGAAGGAGTCAGAGCTCTTTGTTTCTCAGTCTCAAGGTTGTTTATTGTATCTTATCTATAAAATTCTTTCTCCTGTTCTTCCGAGGTCTGCTCAGCAAGACATTCCGAGGCACTCTGCCCACCCCCAGGGTGGTGTTATCTTTTTATACTACAAAAAACCGTGTACAATATTTAAAATTACTTTCCAATACCTATCACCTATGTTAGACAGTGAGCTTCCACTCTGAACCAATCTAAAAGTGCCCCCACAGCAGAAGATGGAGGCCAAGAAGAAGAAGGAGAAAGGCTGGACACACCCATATTCCTCCATCTTGCCCCCTGAACCCCCATTCTAAAAACCCCCAAAATCTATTTTTTCACCCCATGATAAATTCGCTATCATTCTGCTTAATCTGTTGTGGCTTGAAGATCTTCATTTAAGATTGGTAACTTGTTCCACAGGTCATAATAAAAACCTCAAATATCTTGGGCTCTGTGCCAGGGTCTCTGAGCCCCCTGGCAGGGGTCTTGGCCATCCAAGACAGCCAGAGGGATGTCCTGAATTCTGACAACTACCTACTACATTTTCACTTGTTTTTTCCATATCTTCTCTACTGGAAAGAAGCATGTCTAACATCAGTTGGTCCCAATTGCTGATTCTGGACATTGTGAGAAGCTGGGCACATGAGAAGGGCAAACATTCCCAGCAGTGAATTAAAGCTCTTCCTTGCCAGAGGACTACTCTTGGTATCAAAGTTACTTGGAGAAAAAACACCACAGAAGACAGATCAGATTGAGAGAGTTGTTAATGATTACACTGGCCTGGACAGAGTTCTCTTAACTCTCAAAATATTTAATTCCCTCAAAGCACTGTCAATTTAATATAGCATTGGCTACTCTAGCATTGCTGAGAGGGTAAAAACTAGCTAAGTATTCTAAGAATATAATCCTGTAGCAGTAAGTCCACCCAATGGAAATTTCATTAGAAAAAAAAAATAAAATGCAAGCCATTCATATTTGTGGAAGGTGAATATGAAATCATCAGAGAGCAAGCCATGTGCATCACAAGGTGTCTTAGTTATAGTCCAAAAAAAAAGGCAGGTGGATACTCAGACATGCAAAACCAACTTTTATGTAAAAGTAGCTCAACCATATATTTTGTTATACTAACCACTTCAGTCAAAGAACCAACAGACCAATGGTAATTGCAGTGTCTGCAACAAAAGAAGAGTATTTCTTTTTCTAACGGAACTCCAAAGATTCCACACTGAATGCCAGCAAACTCTGCCATGATTACTGGAGCCTAACACAGGATTTGGTCAGACTACCTAGACTGCTTTCCAAACAGCTCTCTAACAGCAACCTCAAGACATGACTCATTACATGTTCTTGGAAATACCCTAGAAGAATTTTCTTTGGCATAGACAGACATTGAAGCACCTGCACTTTTAAAATTCATTGGTACGGTGCCAGTAAGTTTGAAAAATTAAGTAAAATAAAATAAGAAGAGAGTGTTCTTAAACTAGACATTTTTCTGATTTTGCAGTCAAACAAAAAATTAAGCAGTAGAAATTTTAAATGAATTAATTGGGTTTTTTTTTTATTTGGCATAAAATCTCACAATTTTCATATTTTATTGCATTTGTTTATTTTTGAGCATTTTCTGTTAATTTGGTTTTTTGCTTGCTTTTTTTTTCCTATTTGCTCTTTCCCTATATTTAACAAAAATATTTCTTGACCTCAATGACTTGTTTTATCAAACCTGCTAAATCAACACCACTTTTCTAATGAAACATTGGCCAGATACGTTCCAGCAAAATGGGTTTAACAACATGACATTTAAAGGCTGCTCACACAAAAAACTGCTATTATATGGTAAAAAAACATTATGCTCTTGTTCACTCACCCTTTTTCTGCTTTCGGTCATGTCATGGTTGCTATCACTCCATTGCTCTCTGGTTCTGGTCTGAGTGGCTCACACTCTGCGACTTAATATCAGTCAATACTGTTTGGAGATTGGGAGCTGTTTACAATACAGGATTAAATCAAATGTCTGTCATCAGTCTGAAAATCCATGCTCAAGACAGAATGATTCACCTGCACAGGTATATGAGACTATGAAAAAATTTTTATGCCAAGGCTATGACAAACTACTTCAGTGGACCATAGTTCAATTTCTAACCTGAAAAAGAAGTTAGGCTCCAAAATGCAATTGACTTCAGAATAATGAATGTGTGGGAAAGTAATTGGTGCACAAGTCAAATATGGAAGAATTGTTTCTTTTGGTGAATGTTCAGTTCAATCTTCATTGCTTATTCCACCCCTGGTCTCCTGAGATGAGACTTCTTTCAGAGGTGCCAAATAAATTGAAAACGACTTGCAGTTTTTTTAGAAGGCAAGTACCCCTGACTTGTGATGGATTTAAACAAGAGCAGAGACACTGAAAATAAATACCAAGGTGTTCTATTTACAGCAATTTCCTGAAAAAAGGTACACACACTTGTTAAACATGTATATTTGTCAATCTGATCCTTGGACTGCACAAAAAAATTTTTGTGTATTTCTGGAATTTGTGAAACAGATTATAATGCATAATGTCCATATCTCAGCAAAATATTATGCTGAGGTTTTTTTGCAGCAGAACTTATTGTGTGCTCATTAGTATCAGCTGTAATAAAATTAGCCCCACTGAAGGAAACCCTACTGAAAGAATGTAATACAAAAGAAAATTGACAAGCAGCTACCTCTTGTGACTGAGCAACTCAGTGAGCAGATTTCTAGGCATACTTTTTTGAAAACATGTATGTGGCCTTTATCCTGTGGTTGGTTCTGCATGGACAGGTTCCACTTCTGCAGGAATTTTGTTGCCTTCTAGGTTTTTAGAGATAAAGGGCTCAGACAAGGCCTGTGAGTCTGCTATCAGACCTGTAATTCTAAGATTGGGGCTTTTATTGCTCTTTTTTCACCCCCTATATTTACAGGTACATAAAACTGCTTTAAACACTTGTTTATCAGAAACCTTATCTGCTGTGTTTTAAAAGTACAGGACAGATATTTGTACAAGAGGGAACTTGCAAAATTGGTTAGAACACCTTGGAAAACTCTGAAGTTGGTAAGATGCAGTGACACATGTCTGTACAACTAGTCATGTCTGAGATAGGTAGATAGGTAGGCAGATAGATAGACAGATGTAGACACATAGTTTCTAGGACATTTTGCCTTTTATTTTTTTCCCTTAGTTTTTCTTGAAAGTAACATTTCATGTTATAATAAATGAATATAGATATTCAGAGAATCTTTCAAGAAGTAACAATACATTCCAGGGTAATGACAGCGCAGAGAAAACTCATTTTGACTTTCACTGCTCAGCAAGTTGCTCTCCAACAGATTTCCATTTAAAGATGTCATTAAAAAGCTGATTGTTTTAAATATATGATAGATAATATTCTCTATCTAAATAATAATTTTACAGATTTTTTCCTCCCAAATAATTTTCATAAGGAAAATAACACATCTATCTCCTCACAGGGGAAAGAAATATGGGTATGAATTTACAAATGACAAGAAAAAAATTCTTAGTTATTATTGTAATGATTTAGTTTCAGTTTTATCAAAAATTTAATAGAAATACATTTAGTAGTGGAATTATAGATCAGAGAATCATTGCTTTAGATCAACAGTACCAGGCAGAGCTCAGGAACTCCAAAACTTTCACCTTTCTTTTTTTTTTTTCCATGCTATGAAAAAATTCAGGACTGCAAAGACTTATCTCTTACCTCTTTCCATTTTTATTTTCGGAATTTTACTTAATTGCAGGGTACACCTAGAGAATGGTTGCAATACATTAAAGAGGAATGAAAGTGAAAATATTGCAAGAAAAATAATGAAAACTTTTTAAAATTACTTTTATGATTGCACAAATACTAACATTAATAGCATAAAGCTGAGTCAGGGAAAGTTTAGGCTGGATATTAAGAACAGGTTTTTCTCCCAGAGGGTGGTTGAGCACTGGAGGTCCTCAGGGAAGTAGTCACCGGACCAAGCCTGTCAGACACATGGTGTGACTCTTGGGATATCCTGTGCAGGGCCAGGAGTTGGACTTGATGATCCTGATGGGTCTCTTCCAACTCAGCATATTCTATGATTTTATAGTAAGTTAGAATGGCTCTTGTGCATTTAAAGCTTTTGCCCTCAGCCAGTGAGTCCAAAAATTAATTTTAGCATCCAAAAACTGGTGCAAAGCAGGGAAGCTAGGATTAGAACCTATTCCATGTGTACCTCTTCAATGCCAAAAAAAAAAATAAAAGGGGAAGCAAATGCATTGCTATGGCATCTTTCCATTATCAGACAATCCCCCCCTTTACTGAACTAATCCTACCGTGCCTGTTAAAATGGCTTTATGGCTTTAATCTACTGGAAAGTGAAGACCAGTGGGAGTCTGGAGATTTGGAACAGTAAAACCTTTCCAAATGGAAAAGCTTCTATGATATATCAGGCTCTCTCAAGCAACACACACAACATTTTCAAGAGAGAAAAAAAAAAAAAAACAAACAACCCTCCGCCCCCCCAAAAAACCCAAACCAAAACAACAAAAGTGAGAGTAAAGAAAAGCAAAAGGGTAAGGAAGACATTTAGTATTATGATTTTTATTTAAATTTTTATTTCGCATTTTCATTTGGGTTATGTGATTTAAAACTCCAGTAAACGAGGCCGCTAGAGAGAAAGGATTTTCTCAGAGACACTAGAATGGTTTGATCATCATTCAAATACTGAACTAAGAGTGTTTACTTGCCCACAAAGAGAATATTTTGGCATTCACCCAGTTTAAAAAAAAAAAAAATTAGGAATAGAGTCCTTTAAACATAGCACTGAGTGTGGCAAGGATAGCTAATTTAGATGGAATGCAACTTTGAACAGTTTAAAATAGATTGAAATTTTAATTTTGAATTTTCAGCTTGAAATTTATGTTAATTTCTTCCATGGGATGAGCCTACTTTCCTCTTAAAAGCACAATACTGAAATGTACACACTTCTATGCAAAGTTATTACAAATTAAATCTAACAGGAGTCAGTCCTGTGTGAATGATGCAAGTTGCAGCAAACATGCATGCATTTGTTTGTGTCTGTGTTGTGGTTTTACCCCAGTCTTCAACCAAGCCCCATGCAGCTTCTTGCCCACTCTCCCACCAGTGGGACTGGGGAGAGAATCAGAAGGGTAAAAGATAGAAGAATTGTGGGTTGAGATAAAGACAGATTAATAGGGAAAGCAAAAGCCACTCCTGCAAACTAAGCAAAGCAAGGAATGAATTCACTGCTTCCCATGGGCAGGCTGGTGTTCAGCCATCTCCAGAAGAGCCAGGCCTCATCACACATAATGTGACACCATCACTCCAAATGTCACCCTCCATCATCTTGCTTCCCCCAGGTTTATAGACTGTGCAATATTTTATATGGAATGGAATATTCCTTTGGTCATTTTTGCTCAGCTGCCCTATCTGTGCCTCCTCCCAACTTTGCATGCATCTCCCATCTCCTCACCAGGAGATGGGGGATTGCTTTTTTGCAATACAAAAAGCCAAAAGGCCTCAGCTCTGTGCAAGCACTGCTCAGCAACAACAAAAGTACCTCTGTTATCAACCCTGTGTTCAGCAAAAGCCCAAACCACCATCTTATAACAGCCACTGTGAAGAAAAGTACCTTTAACCCAGCAAAACCTAGCACAGTCTGTAAAATCATACATTTCTATCTTGCACTGGGATTCTGTTGTAAATCAATGCATACTAAAGACTTTTATTTTGATTAATTTCTTTGTCAAACCTTGAATTCAGCTCATCTAATAGACCAAAGTTCACTATATTGTTCTGTACACAAAGAAAGAAATCTACCATGCGGAAAGAAATCCACCTGTTTATTAAGTAGCAGGGTTATTCAAACTTCTTGCACTTAAAACATGTATAGAACAGTTTTAAACGATTTAAGTATCACCATGATTTGTATGACCTAAAGTGCATTTCAGGGAAAGTACCCTGGTACCAAAAAAATGGAAAGAAAGTAAGCCGCTCCCATATTATTCATTGTGAAGGAGTCGTAATATGGGTGAGTTGTTGCTCATCATCCCTACTGCATCAATAAATCTTCATTTTATGAAGTGTTGTCAGAGTCTATCACTGTTTGGATGACATCCCAGTGAACACAGTGACTAAAAATATGCATACATGTTAGACTTCCTCTTTGCATGCTGTACTGACCTTTTAAATGGAATCAAATGCTGGTAGAGTGCAATTTTCAAACCCAAACCCTCACTTTCTCCTGGTAAGGAATGTTATTTTACCTTGCTATGGTAAAATATGCATTTATGGGTAATCAGCTAGTAATGCATTTCTAGCTTCATATCTTTACATTCGTGCTTACACCACTAATACAGTGACAGCTCAAATATGATTAAGATGGAAGGATAGTTTAGACATATGTGTGATGGCTCTTGTGGCTGAACCCTAGCCAGGAATTAAGTGACATGCGTCTGCTCACTCCCACCCCCTCCTCCCTGGTGGTAGGGGAATCACAAAAAGATGACACCCATGGGCTTGGGTAAGAATGGCTGGATAATTTAACTAAATTAAAATAAACTAGAAATAATAAATACTAATATTAATAACAGTAATCGCAGTGAATGAGAGGGAGGGAGGGAAATAGAAATCAAGGCAGACAAGTGATGCACAATGTAATTCCTCACCACCCACTGACCAATGCCCACCCCACCCTGCAGCAGCTATTGGTCCTTTCTGGCCCAATCTCCCCAGTTTATACACAGTATGAAGTATCCCTTTGGCCAGTTCAAGTCAGCTGTCATGGCAATGCTCCCTCTCAGCTTCTTGTGCAGATCTGCACTGGCAGAGCATGAGACATTGATAAGCCCTTGACTTAGGATGGGCATTGCTCAGCAAAAACTAAAACATTGGTGTGTTATCATCATTATTCTCATACTAAATCTAAAACACAGCCATTTATCAGCTACTAAGAAGAAAATTTACTATATTTCAGCCAAAACTAGGGTAATAACTTAGCACTAAAAGCTCACTAAACACTCAAATAACAAATGTGTAGTCACTCTAAAATCACTGAAACTGGACTAGGTAGTTTAACAGCTTCAGTACACTGACACAATGCTTCAGACATGGTGGTGTAGGAACGTGCTTTATACATCGCTTATGATCACAATCACTCCTATTGATCTGATGAACATGAGCTGAAAGCCTTGGGAAGAAGGAGCTAAATGTTTCCAAATGAAATATTACCCCATTAAAAAGATATGGATCAAAAGTGTTACATTTAAAGGGCCTTTGCATATTTCTTTCTGAAGAAAGTGTATACAGAAACAGTACAAAAATCAGAGAAATTAGTAATGTGACCTAGTTATTAAAGAGGTGCTATCAAAAGTCACAGAATATAAAAATATGCTGCTTATTTTACCAATATACTGAAATAACCTATATAAATGACCATATCTATTCTTATTTCTCTCCTCTAGTGATAACAAATACAGATTGATGCATTCTATTTCTTGTGATAAAAGCAGCAATATTGGCTGTAATGGTCAATTGTTAAAGGTACCATTCATCAGGTCTGAATGCTAAGGGCAGCTGCCTTTGTACCTGACAGCAATACTGCAGTGCTGGGAGAGAAAACAAGGCTGTGGTCAGCAGGAGGAGCTGCAGCATCCTCAGTTGCAGCAGAGGGGAGATGGTACCCATGGAAATAAAATACCCTTGCAGGCTGTCTAGAAAGAACACAGGCTGCTACACTGGAGACAGGTGAGAGGGAGAAAATAAGCTGTAGTGGTTGCAAAAAGCCTGAGCTGTAAAGGATATGGCAGGCATTTTGTTTTAACATTCATTCTTTTTCAGGAGAGAGACAAAAAGGGGTAAAATGAAAATATATTTAACATATCTCTCTAACAGAAAATTTGGACTTGGCAATAGTTGCTTCTCTCACATTTGAGTATTACTGGAGGGAAAGAAAATTACAGCAGAAAAAGGAGAAAAAACTGTGTATTACTGGCATCACCCATTCCTTTATTGTGGACATGTATCAATGAAGAAATGCAATCCTTTCGGAGGAGCGGTGGAATTGCACTGTGATTATAGAGCAGGCAAAATGTAGTTAATAACTGTGCCAGATGGAGCTTCATCTGCTGGGGATTCACTTTAGAAATCGAGAAATTATGGGTAAATATGGGCTCTGTCTTTTTAAATTTAGGATCTTGGGAAATACTGACATCCAGTTTTGATGTTTAGCCAGGAGAAACAGTTATCTTGAGGAATAAGGTGATAGGAATGTTAATTTGAGCAGAGACATCAAAAGCTATTTGCATGCTAATCAAGTCAGCATTAGCAAAGCCTCCAAATTCAGTGTATATCAGCTGAAGTTCTCACATAAACAGGTTTCTGCCTCATGAATGCTTGAGTACAAAGCCATACAAAACTAAATTATTTTAAACGTAATCTTGCACTTTGGCACTAAAGAACAAGTGGGAGCTAAGTTATTGAGTAAAAGATGGATCCTATCCTTAGATATGATAGTGTTTCTGGGAGTAGGAATACTTTTGAAAAAACCTTAGTGCAAAGTAAGCCATATATTAATTACTGAAATCAGCTTTTCTTGACAATACAGTTTAGCATTAGATATTATTGCATTGACAGAATGCAATGAAGGGAAAAAAATCCACAAAATCGTTAAATGCCAGTAGGGTTAGATTGTTTTATAGTATCAGACTCAGTCCCAAGAGTTATAAATCTACCACTGGCTTTTACTCAAAGAGCCCAGGAGCAGGGGAGGTCAGTTTGAATATTAGGAAAAATTTCTTCACTGAGAGGGTTGTCAAGCATTGGAACAGGTTACCCAGGGCAGGTATTTAAACGACATGTGGATGTGATACTTGGGACATGGTTAGTACTGGACTCGGCAGGACCAGATTAATGGTTGGACTCAATGATTTTTAAGGTCTTTCTCGTCCTAAATGATCCTAAGTTTTCTAGTCTAAATGGTCCTAACTGGCTTAGTGTAATAGAACTGGAGAGTACTGCAAATATTGTCATAAGAGTACGCCTACAGCACCATGATTTTCATAATCTTCTCTCAAAAAAATGCTATAAAGAAGAAAATATTACTTTTTTAATCCAGTTTATTCTGGATTAGTTTTGTGGTCTGAGATGCACTGATGCAGTCAGGTAGCACCTGGCTGGGTGATGCTCAAAGGCAGCCTATAGCCAGGACAAATGACCACTAAAAGACTGCAGCAAATACTGCTTTTTCATCTAACCACCTATCTGTGTCTCAGCAGAGAGAGCATTCAAAGAGGGCTCTCATTTTGCATCATATGCAACATGCTAGTAGTAGTCTATTGGCTAAGCTTCACTTTACTTCAGAAATTTCAGAAAAGTTCATGCAAAAGCAGTAATTTTGCCATAAAATCACAGGGGTTATCACAGAGGGCAATGATGCACAGTGTGGATGCACTAACATGGAACACAAACCCCTTTCTGCCTCTCAATCTCAATCTCAATCTGCCTCTCTCCATGTGGTAAATAAGGGATGAAGACATGATTTACCACTTGCAAACATCAATATTTAAAAAAAGTTATTCTTCCATGCAGAATAATCCAACTAATTTTTCCTCATTTGCTTTAGCAAATCACAATTTTCATTTTATAGAAATCTGCAAAAAGGGAGATCACATGGTGGTGCCTAAACTTTGATATACTCAGCAATTTAGCTAAGAACTGAAATTCCCTTAGGTGTAGTTTGAGATGTAAATATGAGGAGATGATCTTTTTTCATGGGCATAATGAACTAGCTGTCTTTGCTGAAAATGAAAGCTGAAAGGACAGATTCACATAGAGGAAATAAAGTAAAAAAGGAGAACAACTGGTGAACAGACAAAAAGCAATAAAAATGAGAAAAGAAAAGCAGAGGTGCTCTTTTTAGTGCAAGAGCAAGCAAATTGTTCATCCATGATTTGTTTTTTTCTGATGTGCATATTGAACATGGTATCATTGAAAAAAGGTGGAATTAAATTTATATGGTGTGACAGATGTAGTCAGTGGACTGCAATTCCTTTCCTATAGAACCCTATCTATAAGTGATGTTTGTAGGGGGATACAGTATGGGTAAATGAAGGTGGCATAGAAGGTAATCTTATCCCCCAATGAGTTGCCGCTGGACCAATTACTAAAGATTAGAAGCAGGCCTGATCTTAACAGGCCACACCTGTAGCCAATAAGAACAAATGGTTATAGAAGAGTGGATTGGTGGGATGAGGAGTCAGGTGATTGCTGCAAGGACCAGGAACAGTCAGTGCTTAGAGGAGCTGCCTGTGAGAAACATTGAGGCGGTATGAAGCTCTGGCGTTATGAAATCCTTGCACTATAATGACATTAAAACTTATGCTACTTAAGACAACAGATATCCTGAAGTGACTTTGTATATTCTGATTTGAAATGTCATGCAATTAGAATTTTATAATCATTGTTTTACTCCATATTTTTTCAATAACTCCTTTCTCTTTTGACATGAATATATGTACCCACATCAATGTTTATATCTATAGCTGTACATAAATGAAATACCTGGAAGGACAGTTTTTTAGTAATAAGCTGATGTTGAGCCCTGATCACGGCGGGAGCAATGGCGCCAGTCACCTGCATGCTCTGATCCCCTTTCGCTTTTGGCACGCGTGCCAGGAGTGGCCACATCATGACTCAGCCACTGGCTGGCAGGATCGCGGTTTGGCCACTGGCTGGGATCCTGGACCACCAGGAGCAGCCAATAAAGGTGGACCCAAGTCTAAGGATCAAAGCAAAGGAAGAAGGAAGGGTTCTTTGCTTGTTTCTCTGAGCTGCCTTTATTCTTTCCCATGCCAGGAGCGCCGCTGAGGCTGCAGCGCTGCATGGGAGCAGGGCAGGCGATGCAGCACTGCGTGGGAGCGGGCGGGGCAGGGGACAGCAGCAAAAGAGTGGGAAACAAAGAAAACCTGTGGCCTTTGTGTAATGGGTTTAGAGGAGCAGACTGTCTAATGAATCAAGGGCTAGATAGGAGGAGTCTGGGGGGACAAATGTAAACAAAACACCAAGAGAAAATGGAACAGGAAAGGTACATAGCAATGAGAGAAGTGAAATACCATCACATACAGCAAAGCTCCTGGATAAATGCGTGTAGCAAATTATGACAAACAGCCTGCAGGGGAAAGATTTTTGAGGATAGACAGGGAAGAATCTGGAATTATCTTAACTGTCACAGGGAAAGGCAGGAAGACTAGTGGTAAACCACTTTAAGGAGAGACTAAACATATAATCTTCAAATCCCCACTGCCACAATGAGCAATAACTAAAATCACACCAGTATTGTCAATTTTTTATGCATGATATAAATACATTTATTATCCTACGAATGATCTTGGGAATTATACATTCCAAGAGTTTTGAATTATACTGCCAGTAGTATAAACTTCTGCGTGGTTTTACTGGCTGGAAAATCTGACGAAGATTTTAACACTCTTCCTTACTAAGTCAAGTAACTAATTTTTTCATAAATACAGAAAAACCCAAAACAAATACCCAAACACCAAAAAAAAACCCAAAAACCCAAGATAAATGCAACTTTGTGCAAGTTGGTTCATGAGTTAGGCATTAAGTTTTTCAAGCACATTAAGGTTTCAATACTTTGCCCAATCAATATGCAGAATTTAATAAGAATTTTTTGCATAGGTCAAGAGATTTTTGATTAGTTATTAATGTATATTGGTAGGAGTATAAAAGGAATCTAGAATGCATCAAAACAGGCTGACTCTGTCTCACTATTATAAAGTTTAGTCCCTTAAAAAATTTATGAATGTAATTTGACTAAAGCATATTCAAGTACAAATGTTCCCATATGTAAAGAAGAGATAATTATGACCATAAGTCAGTATTCAGAAAAAAAAATCTTTTTGAGACCAATACAGTTAATAGTACGTAAAAAGTAGGTTCTTATTGACTATTATAAATTATTTATGTTCCTATATCTTTCTTCATTTCTTTGTAAGAGTTTCCGTATTTTTTTTAAATATCCCAAGCTGGTTGAAAAGGGAGCCAAGAGAACTGATGATGCATATATCTGCAGGGAAGCATAGTAAGGATCTATTCTGGGGTACTGAGAGAAGTAGATATAGGTACGTTAGGGAAAAATGTATCAAGTAGTTACAAATCTGAATGCTGCTAGTTTGCAGATGTAGGATGCTTTTAGTAAAAAACCCTATAAACCAATTTTCCCTTAAAGAAAAAGGAAATCTAGATAGCACTGAGATTTTGGCCAGAGTGGGACATAAACAGAGGTCAAAGGCACATTACCAAGTCTAGGCCACATGCCAAATGTAACTTCATCTACAAAAAGTTGAAAGCGTTTCTTCTTAAGCATTTCTTAATTCTCAGAGCTCCATCCAAAATGGTTTGTCAATATCTCCCACTATCTGCCACAGTGTACCTTGGGTCATGGGTATGAGTCACTGAGTTCACAGGGTTTTGTATCTTCCCAGCCTCTTTCCAATGTTGCCAAAAGGCACATCTGTGTCACCGACATGTTCTATGAAAAATCCTTTCCTTAGGATTTTTCCCTCCTGAGAAGCTGAGAGGCCTCAGGAACAAACTGTAAACAATTCTTATCTGCTGCTGTGGAATGCAACAGGGGGAATCTGTGATTGGCCTCATCAGGCTGTTTCCAATTAATGGCCAATCACAGTTCACCTGGCCCAGACTGTCTCGGTCAGTCCGAGCCTTTCTAATTCATTCCTTTTCTATTCTTAGCTAGCCTTCTGATGAAATCCTTTCTTCTATTCCTTTAGTATAGTTTTAATATATTATCTATCATAAAACAATAAATCAAGCTTTCTGATACATGGAGTCAACTTTCTCGTCTCTTCCCTCATCCTGGGACCCTTGTGGACAATAACACACATCTGCATATAAAAAAGAAAACATCTTCAATTCATTTTCTTCTTTCATTGTCCACTTACAATATAATTTTTTTCTTTATTTTATGCCTCTTGAAATAATGCAGAATGTAAACAAGAAACTTGAAAGACTTGAAAACTAAGAAAGATGAAATGTGTGTGAGGCACTTTTGGGTGTACAGATGGATTAGAGCATAGTGACATAGATGGCAGCTGATGTAAGGCTGTGGTTTGAGGTTTTGTATCCCCACCCCAGATATTTCCCAATGGACTGCATAAATACACCACTTATATACACTAGCTGTCTTAACACAGTTAGACAAATGGTACTAAAAACAACTTTCTGAGTTTTTTGAAAGTATGCACAGGGATAAGACTGCTCTATTCTGTATTTTATGAGTTGTGAATTCAACAAAGTGCATGAAGATATTACATTTCAAGAAGCATGTGTATCACATCTGCCCACTCCCTCACAGCAGAGAAAGAAAATGTAAAGACAAGGCTTATATTCAAAGATACAGAAAGTAAAAAATGCTTACTCACACATTAAAATTTTCTTCCTGTAATAAGATACAAAAAAAAGGTCTATGAAAGTGTTATACATATTTTATGTGAATTAGACTAAACCAAAAGATATATTGGATTACTCAAGAGGTTCACAGGTGTGAGATAATTTTATCCTTTATTTACTACAATTTCCAATTTCTGATCCTAATTTTCAAACTCTCTGTTTTTATGGGCTGGCTTTTTTGTATGCATGCCACGAACACTTCTAAGAGCTAATTTATATTTTCAGCATATGGAAATCCTTAAAAAAGAGAAGACATTTTAGCTAGTACTTCTGAACATGTAGTACTGCTGATTCTTTCTTCAGATTAGGCATTCACATAAACAAGTGTTGTATCTTTTTCCCAAAGTAATATGTACTGTGTTCTTAAAATATAAGGCTTAGGAAATATATATTTACTGATCTCATAGCAGTAGCATTCAGTTCAAAGATTAAAATGAATGGAGTATGTGACAGAGAGAGCAGTAGAAAAAAATAAATGAGAAACTACATTTAATGAATGATCACTTTTATAAAACATCCAATTTTCTCCTTGTTTCTGCCTTCTTCCTAGACTTTGGAAATCGGTATTCATAAATAATCTTTGAATCGTTGTTTAAAAATGGAGAGTTAATCACACACTATTTGGGCACTAATAGGTCTCCAACCTTGTTAGTTAGTATGTGTTAACCTTACATGTTCAATGGTGCAAGGCTGGAGCCTAACTATATTGCAGAAAGTCTGTATTTCCCAAAAATAAAGGTATACCAAAGAAGGCACAAAAGTAAAAATCTGCGAAATGGAAAGTTAGTTTCCTAGGGTCTGTAAACCTTTTTAGAACATGCAAAGAAATTCTGAGTGAAGTCTTATAAGCATCAGTATAATAACAGAAAATAAATCATGTAATCTGTACAAATATAAGTGGAAAATTGTGGTGCACTATGTTTATTTTTTATTTCACTGTGCTATTATGTGGTGGTTTATTTAGAATAAAATAAATTAATACGCTTCAAGCTAAGCCTAAATAGTCCACTCCATTCTGCAAAGCCAGACTGATTGTTGGTGAACCCTTTAGGTGTGTAAGTCATCACAGCCAGGCTTCAGGAGTCAGGGCAGAGGTTTCTATTCTTTTTAGTATGACAGTTTTTGTATGAAAAAGAAGAGACCCCTGGCTGGTAATTTTATCTGTTGGACTTTCACATGTCGGTGTTAGCTGTGCCTTCTGAATATGAATTGCCACAGGCAAGAAAACATCTTTTGAGTCTGCACTGAGGGCAGCAGCTGCCCCAGCACAAGCTGCCCTGCTGGAGAGCCAGACGCTGGCAGTAGGACACAGCCCATCCCGCTCAGCCTTCCACCACTACAGAAGTCCTTCTGAGCCCTACAAGCATTAAAGTAGGTCTCATACTGATAACAAAGGTTAAGGCAATAATCTCTTTCCTTTTGCAGATAAGGACTTGAAAACTGCCTTTGCAGTGTCTCCTGTGCCACACAGAGACATTTCTGCAGCCTGCGATTTCTCTTGGTTTAAGCAGTATTTATCAAATGGAAACATATGTATACAGTGGGTAAGTAAATATTTGCCACACTTTGAAGAGGAGCTTGCTTCCCTTTTGTTATGTTGTTGTTGTTTTTCCTTAGCAGAAGTATTCTTAAAATATACATAGAACAGAAACATGATAAAGGAGCTTAATCATTTCAGCTCCCCTTGAACCATAAAACAAATGAATTCTTAATCATGTTGCTTTATGCTTGCTTGTAGTCCCTACAGAGAGAAGGATGGAACAGCCTGAATTTAGACCATGCTGTATTGTTCCCAACTACTGTTTATATACACACTAAGATTGTAAGACATCTTTGGGAATAACTTAAAAATAATTAGGATAATCTTGTAGATTTCCAAAGCAGAGTGAACTAGACCCCGACTAACTTGAGCATAGTTAACTTATACTTTGCAAATCTGTGTCTGTAAAAAATTGTCTGTAAAAAAAATTTTGGGTTTTTTTTTTTGTGTGCGCTTTTGTTTTTTTATTTGTTCAGTTTATATTTTTGTTTTGTTGATTTTGTTCTGTTTGTTTGTTTTTTAACATGTGTATGACTGTTCAAGAACTTTTCTCACAATTTGTGGTAACACTTGTGAGACTATGCTTTTATTCTTCTCTGACTTTCTCTCCAACATACTGTTCTTTTTATTTCCACTCTTTAACTGTGGGTTATTTTTAGAACCTCATCACAAGCACCAAGTGCCAAGTGAAATTTAAGGAGTACACCAATTAAATATCAAGCATAAATAATTTCACCTATATTAACCTTAAATACGAGGGATCAGATCCTCAGATCCCATTTTTTCAACAAAATAAACACCACTGAAATGAACTGCAGTGTTTCAAATGAATACCATCTGCATAACTTAACAAGTGCAATCACTGTTCCATTATTCACCTCAAATAATGGCCCATTTTTAGTTGTTAAATCTTGCAAATTTATCAGTATCTATTGCTTTTTTGACACTTCATCTCCAAGCCATCTTTCTCAAAATGTTATTCTTCTTTGCAAGCTTTGGGAAATCCTACCCTGTGCTGTTAGGTATAAAATCAACAGTAATTTGAAGGTACAAGCAAAGAGCCAGCCTAATTTATTTAAGATAATGTAGTTTTTTTCCCCAACAAGAGCATTTTAGTACATTCTTATGTGTGAAAATCAAACGAGCCCTAACTAACCTTCTGCTTAAGATGAACAGCAGGAAATTACTATTCTCTTTGTGGAATTTATTTATGCATTGTGTTAAAGTGAAAAATGGAAAGGAGCATCTAACTTTCTCTGGTACATTTTAAAACCAGGTAAGAGTCACATATATTTAGTACCATTTTTGAGCTCATCAGTCAGTTTTGATTTAGTCTAAGATATAATTGGGTTAGCACTTACTTAAGACTGCAGGTGGGGGTATGTAACTGCATACAGAGAAGTTTCACAAAATTCTACAGCTCTCTCCACTTATATCAAACTATATAGCTAGTGATAAGTCTGTTCTTACATTACTCTGATTCAGAATCATGATAAAAACAGACTGAAACTGAATAAAACCTATAAAGACAATAGAATTCTCTTCTATAAATCTAACCACACTCAGATAAAAAAAGAAAAAAATAAACAGGAGAAAACATTTTAACATTTTGAATTTTAATTGGCATTCAGAAAATTGATTTTAACTGCATCAATGAAATAACTCTTTTCCCATTATATTCTCAGACTCCATGGAGAAGAGACATTACTGCCATACTGAAAAAGATTCTTAAAGGGAAAAAAGTTTATGTGAAAACCAATGAAGTACCTTGACATTTTCATTACTTTGTACACACAGGCATGCAAAATTTACAAACCATTTTTAATTTGCTCGTCAAGATGTTTTTAGTAACAGCAGAATGAGTCAGACAGGAAAGAAACTTCAGAAACCTATTTTTTAAAGAAAATTCTAACAAAGGAGGACATATTGTTCTAGGTATATGTTACCATGTTTCTGAAACATACATTGGAATAAGAAACACAAACTATTTCAGAATCTCACCACATACATTTGAGATGTATCTTTCTATTTTGGCTTCCATTTCTATTTCAAGGTTTTTTTAACTGTTTCTATTTCTTGATTTTCTGTCTGTAGCTTACAGTGAGTTGAGTTGTTAGTCAGAGGAGTCTTCAAGCCAGTATTCTCTAACTGACAGAAAAATTAAGACAAATGTTATTTAGGTTCTGAAACAGCCATTTACTCCTTCCTGATTGTGCTAGCCTTTTTAATGTCAACTCTTCCAATTTTGCCACAGAGCTCCTTCTACTTCTCCATTGTTTTTTTGGGAATTAAATGTCACAGATTTTTCAATTTAAAAAAAAATCAAAAACCACTCAAAGTTAGCTATGTTTTGGCCTTGTGTGGGTGGATGTTGTTTGTTTGGTTTTTATTAACTATGAGGGTGGTCAAACACTAGAAAGGTCACCCAGGACACTATGGAATCTTTATCCTTGGAATTAATAAACACCTTAGTGGACATAGCCTTGAGCAAACTTCTCAAGCAGACCCTGTTCTCAGCAGGGGGTGGGTCAAGACAAATTGCAGAGGTGCCTTCCAGCCTAGGCCGTCCCCAGATTCTGTGCTTCTGTATATGAACAAGGTATAATGGAATGTTAGACAATTCAAGAATGTCTTAAAAGATGAGCTTCTGCAAGTGTAGCTTTCTGTCAGCAAACAAGCAGCAGAAACATAGAATATATTTTAACTTAAAGGCACGAGACCCTGTCCATAGACTGAGAAAATTAAAATTAAATTTTTTGAGGTAAGTTAACTTTTATGCCTCTCAATTATTACTTGAAAGGTTACTTACCAAAGAATATTTTCAATAAAGCAGCAGAAGAGCACTCTAGGTAGGTGTAAGACTAGATGATATCTGACTCTGAGTATAACCTCATCTATGACAACATACAGTGTCTTCCATTGGAATGAAACATTGAGGATGACTAGCTGTTTCCCCCCCTTCCACAGAGACCTCCATTCACTATTGACAATTTGTTTTTATTAAGCAGGGCGGCATACTATTTACTGAGCTGGTCTGTGGCTCTGAGTTGTTGCCAGATTCTCATTTCCTTAACTTATCTCAGGGCACCAGCACTTCTGTCTCACCCTGCTCCCGATGTTGCTAACCCATCCCATTCCCATCCCTTGGATTGCATCACCTTACAATGATTTTTTACTTTAGTTTATGAAAAGTTGCATAGAGAACTAAGGTTTCAGTCACAAGAAACATAACTAAATTACTTTCTCACTCAAATAATAGAAGACAAAAAGGTAAATGTGCCTGTCTTAATGTATGTAGTTTTCCCCTTGTGTAAGCAGACATTTGATGTTAATTTGGCTTCTCCTGAAAGATTTTAAAGCTAATGCTATTTTCCTCCTTCTTATTATACTGTCTGGTTTTAAGATAAACCTGCAGCCTGGAAGCCACAAAGGAGCAGCAATATCCACAGTTCTGTGCAAACCAGAAATTCTTAAGTCTATTGGATTTATATATCAATAGTCCCATACATTCTCATATAGTGGATAAGTCTTACATGTTTAGAGGAACAAATAAATGAGTGCCACAAAGGAATTCAGTGCTGGAGTCTGCCCCTAGTCTATTTCACGGTAGTTTCATGTAGATGTTACCACTCCAACATTTAAGACTCTCTCAGACTGACATTACTCTCAAAATGGTACTTTTGGCCCCAGAATATTTCTTGCTGAAAATGCCTAAAATTGAGCCCAACAGTCCTGCCTGCAAGCTTCCTGCACTCTCCAGTTTTTTTCATTCTGACCTTCAATAGGAGTGCATATGTCCTTTACAATGTCTGTCAATGTCTCCCCCACCCCAACTTTTGGCAAACTCTGCCTATGTTTCATAATATTCCTTGATAAGAAAAGCTGCATAAACAGAGAATAGGAATAAAGTGGCCATTTCAAAAAGCTTCTCAGCATCATGGATGATATAAGAGTAATCTGATGATTCTGTCTTCACAAGGCATATCACTGATGTAATGTGAGATGCATGAGCTTCTTAGGGCAAAAAGTTACTATCATTACTGTCATCATTATCATTACTACTTACTGTGTTTAACTTTTAACTTTGGTTTTAGCATATGCGTGGAAAATCTTATTCCCTAACCATTGTATTTAATTAGTCTTTAAAGCATGAAATTGCATAAACTTTCTTAACAATACAAAATTTTATTAACTTTCTTAAGATACATGTAATTTACTTTGTAAACAGCATAGGCAGAATTAAGTATATATGCTTAAAGGACGCCAGCTCATTGCAAGGATGAGAAGGATATCTCCTATCCTAAAGATAAGGACTCTTGTTTCTTGTTTCTTCTTCTTTCTATCTTAAAGCCAGCCATGAAGACTAAAGGGTGCTCATAGGCTACTGAGACATATCAGTGTCCCAGTCTCTCCAACATATCTGTGAAACCCTCCATGGACATCTTATTCAGCAACACGGACAGAGGGATTGAATGAAAGTTTAGTAAATTTGCCAGCAACATCAAGCTGTCTGGTGGCATCAACATGCTGGAGGGAAGGCAGGTCATCCAGAGGGCTTTACCCAGAAAAAGCCCCATTTTGTATGGTTATTTTAAAACCCAGGTTCAATCAAGACAGAATCGAACAATTAACCACAGGAAACAAACCAACAAACCAAAAGACAGAAAACCTTGCAGGTTCTCATAAAACTGTTTCAAAGCATTAACACCTTGCTGAAATTTCCATGCATAAGCAGAATGTTTGTTTCTCATATCTCTATATTTAATTACACTGTGATAATGGTGCAAACAACTGGAGATAATAGCAGTACTTGCTGCAAGACAAATACACCATTTTTCATTAAAAACTAAGTGCCCATTCTGCACAGGAAAATGTTTTTTGTTTAACACAGAGATTTAATTGAAACACCTCTAGCAATTTTTAACATTGATCATAAATGGGTCTAAAGTTGTCTTATGGAACCACTCATCAAAATGAGAAAGGTGCACCATGCACCTGGAAATCTCTTAAGTTTTTGGATATATTTCCCTTTTCCTATTTCTTCTTTACTTTTTATCAGAACTGATCATGATATTTTTTGGGATCTGCAAGCAGCACTCAGAGTAGGAATGGAATCCAAATACCCTCACATTCCTATTTCTGCACCAAATATACATCTTTACTTAACATTAAATCTTCCACAATAGCAGTAGTATTATATCTATTTTAAATTCAGTGCTTGCCTGATTATCTTTTTCTTCAGCTGAATTTTTTCTTTCATTTTGCATCTTTAATTTTCTATCCAGTTGTTTTCATGTCTACAATTCTTTTTCTTTAACATTTTTTATTTATCAATATCATGGCATTTTGCATTTTACTTCTTTTTATAATTTGGATTGCGTGCTTTGGAACCTCTGAAGTTATCTCTATGGCAATGGCAACCTACTGTCGTTGTATTTAAAATACACTGACTGTTGCCTGCTATTTGTCTGAAGACTTTTGCTATTTTGGAGTAGGTGGTAAGATCAACTTGATAGTACCAATAAAATTTGTTTATTTTTCTTTTAATTGCAATATATGTTTTTCCTCTCAAAACAGAATTGCTTAATATAATTAAAATAAAGAGCAAATTCAAATCCAACTGAAAGCTCTTTTCTATTTTAGAGTTATTGGCTCTTTCTTTGAAGGGAGTGGCAGAAGAAGTAAAGAAGCAGGACATGTAGAAGAGGGAGTGAGAGGAATAACTGACTAAGATATAAAAACAACAAACCCACGTTATTAAAAACAAATCACCCATTTATCAACCTACTTGGTCAATTTCTCCAGTGCTTTCTATTTAAAAAGAAAAAACAGAAAACCAACAATCAAACAGAAAACCAGAGCAGACTGATTCTATCAGATCTGGGTACAAAAATAACAAAAGCTACTGGGTCAAAAATTTTGTTTAAAGTGTTTAAACCAGAGGTCTTATGTTTTTGACAAGATCAGAAGACATTTGCAGTGTTAACCTCAGAAAATGAGAAGGCTGTGGACAGGCAGCTCCTCCCAGAGAAGGACTGAAAAGGCTGTGGGGACAAGAAATTTTTTTAGGGCATGTAGCAATTTGTGGTTCAGGAAATGGATTTCTCTGACCAGTGTGACCGAACTGACAACTGTTCAAAACACTCTGCTCAGGTAGCCTTTCTTTGTGCAACTTATCTTTTGTGGCAATTGAAAGGGAGAAAAACTGCTACTTTAGTGAAGCTCTTCATTCACCATAAGGAGACAAGGGCTGCTTGATGCCCCTGTTAAGTACATTATTGAAATCTGAAATTTATAGATAACACAGAGGAAAAGCAAGTACATTGCTTTATTACCCTGACAGGGGTTTTTCCCTTGACTGCAAAGAATGCAACTATCTTGCCAAATGTGCCTGAAGGAGTTTGAAGAAAGATACATGCTAAGGCTCTTTTTTACCAACTATGACAAGTATTTGTAAAAGAGTAGTTTATTTTGTGTTTAAAAGACAATGGCTCACATATCTCTGGAAAATCATTAATGACATACAATTGCTATAAGGAGTTACTACAATTGAAGAATAAAATTTAGTTACAGATTGCTTCCCTTGTTGTAAGACTTTAATGATAATGCAAAATGTTAGACTTCCACAATTAAATCCTACTAAACTAGGACTTTTCTATTTTAAGAAATAAAATAAAAACATCCTACATTTAAAGAAAAAAAAAAAACAAACAGTAAAACTGCCATATTATTTTGTATTTAATTCTGGTGGTTACTTACTATAATCATAAAAAAAATCCTATACATTTTAAATGTAGTCAAACTTTTTCTGACAGTAAGTCCTAGTGCATTACATGTTTAAATATTAAAATACATATCCTCCATTGTCTATTTTTTTTTTCTGCACAAGTACTTCTGGAAAAGCATCAGGTTACCCCTTATCTTTCTCCTGGTTAATGTTACCAGTATGTTTTGCTGGTTTTGCCTGATATTAATAGAAAAGTAAGAGTTTAAACTGAAAAGAAACTAAAGCCCCAAGAAAAGAAGACTCATCCTTATAGTCAAAAATCTGTTTACCTGTAAGATTGGATAAGACATCTTTGCAAGTTTCAGATCTTGAATGTGATTGAGACCAGAAACCCTTCTGAGTAGACAAAATAACTTGTTATTTCTCATATGCACTCTTTTATGAAGCACTAATTTATATGAGATAAAAATAGACAATTTCAACCTGAATTATTGAAGAAAAGCTAGTTAATGGGAAAGAGCTCATGAAGACTAATTAGGGAAATTAGGGTAAGCAACAGAATTCTGAATTCTTTATACAGCAGATCATACCCTGCATTCATTGAGCAATTCAGCCCCACACAGCTGTTTGTTCACTTCCTCTCCCAGTGGGGGAGAGAATAAAAAAGGTAAAAAACTAGAAAACTCTTGGATTGAGATAAAGACAGTTTGATAAGTGAAGAAAAAGCCATGCACATAAGCAAAGCAAAACCAATGAATTAATTCACCACTTCTCATTGTCAGGCAGGTGTTCAGCCATCTCCAGTAAATTTGGGCTCCACAACATGTAACAGGAGGTTGGGAGGACAAACAGCACCACTCTGAACATCTCCCACTTCCTCCTTCTTCCCCCAGCTCTATCTGCTGATCAGGTTGCTGTATGGTGTGGGAGATCCCTCTGGTTAGTTGGGATCTGCTGTCCCAGCTGTGTCCCCTCCCAGCTCCCTGTGTGAAACCCCAGCCCTGTTACTCGGCGGTGTGAGGAGAAATGCAGAAAAGTCCTTGCAGCTGTGCAAGTGCTCTCAGCAGTAATTCTATTCCTGTTCACCATGGGGCTCACCCTGAGCTCGTTTGCCTGCATGTCCTTGCTGTGTTGGGGTGCCCAGTGCTGCAGGCAGTATCTAGGCTTGCTGAATGAGGAATGCGGCATTCCATTAAATGCTGCGTTCCATTTAATGCATCCTGAGATACTGTTAGTCACCTTCCCTGACAAAGCTCACTGATGGCTCATGTTCAGTCTCACATATGCTAGGGACCCCATGCACTTTTCAGCAAATCTGTGTCCCAGCTTGTCCATCATTTACATGTCTCATGTATAATTATAATTTATGAGTCTATAAATTGGTTATTGTGAGATAAAAGGCTGCTAAAGAATAACTTTTTCTGATTGCTTTCCAAGGTGATATTGCATCTTGCTAGCTTTTGTCTGCTTTCTGAGGTAGCTGTTTTGAACTTGGAACGTGTCCTTGTGAGAACTAATCTTTTAATAGAGAGCTATAATTCATCATTTGATCAGTTTTATTCAAAAGAAGTCTGTATAACAGACTTTCTTTTTTTTAATTAAAAAAATCAAATAAATGGCTAAGTGAATTCCAATAAACATAGAAAATAATGAATTAGACATAAGTGTGTTTTGATCTAAGGCAAAATCTTTACAACATTGTCTCTCCCAGAAAATTTCTTCCTCCTAATTTACTGGTTCCTTTAAGTAACTTTGAGGATTGAGAGTTGTGAGTAGGGATGTTTTAATACACTTTTATTATATTTACAGAGAGGGTTTATAAGTTATTTAGCAGTGGCATTACATGACCAGATGCATTTGGAATTGGATCAGGTTTAGGCAGTTTTCTCTTGTACCATGCTTCAGCTATTAATGATCTGCTTTTCTTGTTTTGCTACTTTCTAAGATTTGAGTTTTTTTTCTTATGCTAAGAAATGAAATAAGTTTTACTCTCAACTAATTCCTGGGATAGTTTTCTACATCTGTAGTACAGCACAGTTGTGGTTTTGGCAGGTTTTATTTTGTATCACTGAACATAAATTTCCCTGTGCTCTCCTCTAACTGCCTCTGTTGTGTCTTCCCAGAATATACAATTCAAATGTTAGTGGTTTTTCTTTTATTTTTGAAGACCTTGCAATGATAGCATTTGTCCCTTTGTTGATTGTCATATCACTGCCAACAACTGCAACAACCCAGGCTCTAAGTCATTGAAATACAGAGAAATATATTTGCAATGTACTGGAAGCACAGCAGTAGAGCACAAAGCCTTTGGAAAGTGCAGACCTTGCAAAGGAATGCATGTTAATTGACTGCATTTCTTTGAATCACAAACTGCATCACCAATACTTGCAAACTCATAGTAACTAGAAACTGCTGAACTATGGAATAGGAACTACATATTTTAAGCCTACCCCCAAAGCTATTGCTTTTCAACAAATGAAATTGATGCTTTTTTTTTTTTAACATGATTTGTCTAACATATGTTAAAGTTACAAAATATTATGCCACTCTGCAGAGCACAGCAGGGTGCCTGAGGCTACCTCACAGAAACAAGCCCTTCTCACTCCAAAAATTTACAAATGCCAAAAGTTCACCCACAGGGCTGTCATCTGATTTGCCATCTCCTTTACAGCATGTTAAAACTGAGTTATTATGTGGGATACTTCTTCCCCACAGTTACTTACCCAGTATTTTCAACAGAGCAAACTCAACAGTGAGAGGCACTGCATTCTGCTGCAGATGCTGCTATTTTAGAGATAATCAGCACATTTCAACCTAATTTAGCATTCACCACCAATCACTGCTATAATGTTATCTTTACATGATGCTTGTAGCACTCCTATAACTTGTTAAGGTGCTATTTACAATCCAGGCACTCTTGTCAGATGACACCAGCATTTCCTAGCTGATAGACAAAGACCCATCACATCTGTAGTCTTAACATCCTTCCTTTTCCTCATTCCTTTAATCTTAAAAGACGTTTCCTCATCACAGAATAATTTGTCTGATTGCAGTACTTAGAGGATGAGTCCTATTCATCAGCTTCATTCCTCTTTAACAGAATTGTTAAGCCTCCAGTTGCATTTCTAACTGGTATCCAGATTTAAGATGTTCAAACTGAAGTGCAGAGCCTATAAAGAAAAATGATCTGATATCTGTACAAGTGGTACTTGTTAAAAACCTTGTGCCAGTTTTCATGTTATTGTTGATACTGATGCTCTGATTAATTTGCTTCATTTGACAGTTCATCAGCATTTGCTGAGCTCTTACCCTGCTATTTTACATCAAGTCCTTTAAAACCCCATTGTAAAGATATTGAAAAAAAAAAAAAAGTAACACCCAAATATCAGCCATCGATCATATATATGGAATTTCAGTAAGGATTTGTCTGGGCCCCCTGGAAATTCTGAGTATATTAGCTTATTTGTTAACAACTCTATTCACAAAAAGGAAAAGGAAGAACTACTCCTGATTAAGTACTTAACTTCCTTTTCTACACTGAAGAGTCACTGGCATAATAAAATTTATGGTTCTCTTCCTCTTAAGAATCAGAAATTAAGAGTCCTTGCTGCAGAAGTACTACCAACGAGAGAAAGGAATTTACTACTCTCTTAGGTCTTTAATCCTAACAGTTGCTCAAATTATCTGAACCAGACACAAGTATTACTGCAGAGAGTAAGGGAGCTCTAGTGAATAATTGTGCACAGTGATGCTGTCAATGAAATAAGCTTTGCAATTTTCCACAGAAGCCTACATTCCCTAAGTGCTAGTGGTCTCCTAGAGAACTATACCAATCCATCCCATCTAAAACTCTGCATGGGCAGCATTGAATTTTCCCTCTAAAGTCCCTTTACAATTTTGTCCCTGCTACTGAGATTCTACAACAGCTCCAAAACCACACAGTATAAAATTCAGACAGAAGAAATGTTGCTGGCTTCAGTTACTTGGCATGTGTTCAGTGTTCATGCAGGATGCTTGCAGAGAGGCACCAAGGAGAGGAGTTTGAAAGGCAGAGAAAAGAGTGTGAAATGTGCTGGGGCAAACACTGAGATGCCAGGAAGAAGCAAGTGGTGTCATGGTGCTGCTGTGTACAAAAGACCAGTGGTGTTGGTAGGAAAGGGGGGCACCCTGTGTCATTGTGGATGTTCAGGGTACGGAATAGAAGGCAAGAAAGGGAGACATCAAGATGATTCAGAGAGCAAGAAGTGAAACAGAGGAGCAGATAAAAAGAGGATGACAGGAACTGTTGGGATGTGAGCAGGGGCCTGTCAGTCTATGTGCCAGTAGTTTCTGCAGTGGACAACACAGCATCTCCTGAATCATCATTAATCTCCTTTCTTAAATGTTTTTCCTACATAAAGGCTTCCTGAGGAGTGGGAAGGCTTCCTGACCAGGGCTGAGCACCTGCCTGGTCATGGGGCTGTGTCTGTGGGGCAGGGGGCAGCACCAGATGGATCCTCAGTGTGCAGAGTATAGGTGCATGTATGGGAGTGTACTTTCCTGTGTGTATGTAGAAGTGGGCTGCTCCAGCAGATGGAGTGGGACTGCAGCTAGAGAAGTTAGCTGCACTGGCAGTGGGGGTCAGCCTCTTCTCCCAGCCAAGCAGGACAAAAGAACATAGCCTCAACCTGTGCCAGAGTAGTTTCAAGTTGGACATCAGGAAGAATTTCTTCACTGAAAGGGTGGTCAGGCATTGGAATGAGCTGCCCAAGGAAGTGGTGAAGTCACCATCCTGGAAGCTATTCAAGAAAAGACTGGACATGCCCCTTAGTGCTATGGTTAATCTTAATGATGGTGTTTGGTCAAAGGTAGGAATTGATGATCTTAAAGGTCTTTCCAACCTCAATGATGTTATGATTCTAGAGCTCTAAATGCGGCCTGAATGTCAGTCCTGTAAAACAGAAGTGTACAGGTAGCTGAATATAAAAAATAATATAATTGTGGTAGAATGAGAGTTGTGTCACTATGAAAGTTATGGTGAAATAACTCCCATTCAATCACCAGTGCTTTATTTTTGGATGCTAAATGGTACTGTCAAGAATTAATTCCCAATGTCATTGTCTCAGAGGAGCTCTGTACTAATTACAAAACCAGCAGTTTAAATGGTATGGGAAGGAGAGCCACACAAATATTCTAATTTACTGGTTTAGATCAGTTAAAGAATCCCTAACAAAGGAACAGCAAAAGCAGGTTTAGTACAAAAATGAAAGTATAACCAGATTTGTTAGCAATGTTCATTCTACTACTTTACTAGATGGTTAAAGCATGCAGAGGAAAAAAAAAAACCTAAAATCATAAATAAATCAATCTAAAACTGAAATCAAAACCAAAATTATTACATGGAGGTTGGGATGAATGGTGACCAAGAGAAGCGTAAGGATAGGAAAAGGGTAAGGATATAAAGAAATAAGGGAGACTGTCCTATTGAGGCATAAGGTTCACTGTGCCTTTGACCAACAAATTAGGCCTAAACCTTTTAACAATACTTAATCAACAACCTAACAAAATTAACAAAAATTCTGCAAGCATTTACTATATCACAACAGTAACTCACTGATAAGTTTAATTTACAACTTTAATACATGTAAGAATCTAAGAGAGAGGCATTCATAGTAGGTTTGTTATAGCTTATACACACTCCCTCGCACACAGACCTAAATAAATATGGAAAAATTGTACCTGTGAAAAATTTCCCCTAAATTCAGTGAGGTACTCCTTTTGGATGCCTTTGCATCTTCTCAATGGGTGAAGTGTTGAACCTCTAGGGTGGGGGTATCAGCCCAGGCTCTCTGTCACTGTTCAGCAGTGATCCTCCAAGTATAGCAAACCTGAGAGCTTGCTGGCTCTGAGAGATGTCCCATTCAGAGGGAGATCACTGGGTGCACCCTGCAGCCATCCAGGAAAACTCAAAGGATCTCACTTAGGATCATATCTATAGACTTGTTAAATAGGTCATTAAAGTTGGCTTTACCCATAATAATTTTTCATTCTAGATGCAATTTAGGTTTGTAATTTTCTTTTAAAGTTCAATAGCAAATTATTCCACTTGGGTTGTTATTCAGGGAAGAAAAATAAGTTTCCAAAGCTGTTCATTAAAAAACAGGAGCTCATTAGATAGCCTAATTTCCTGGGAGCAGACTGTGTTTCTGATAAACTCAAGAGAAGCTTAGTCTGGGTGTTGTTGATGAAGGCTGAAGCCTAATGAGCATTTCTGAGATCCCAGAGGATCCCAATGAGGAAAGGAGGGAATCCACCACCAAAGGGAGGAACACCTTCTAATGATTATAAAAAATTTTGTATTTTTGACCAGTCAAAATCACACTATGTAGCATAACACCCACAGAGCCATGCAGTTTTTGCTATGAAATGAAAGATGGAGAAGATGGTACTTTCAGTCATTACTTTCACACACAGATGGGCCTGAAAACTAATGTTTTATAGCATTTCCAGTTATTGCATTCATGAAAAGGCGTAAAGGATTTGACAATCACCCAAACATCTGGAAGCACTTGAAACGTGATATTCAGCTGCCCTGTGCTCAGCTCACCATAGAATTGCTTTCTATCACCTGCACTTGAATATTTTCATTACAATTGAATGCTTACTTCATTTTCAGATTGTACTTGGAACTGCTGTTCAGTTTTACATTCTTATCAACACAGGATGCTCATGAGCACACTTCTGGTGAGTCAATTCTATACATTTGTTCTTTTGTTGCAGTGTATTTGTGACATTACTAAATGGAAGAAACATTTCATGGTGAAAAAGTTAAAAGGTTCTGGGACTGTATTCAAGATAGATACTAGATCAGCTGCTAAAACACGGAATTGTGTAAACTTTAAACAGAAATTAAAAATCTGTTGAAGCAGATATATTGTTAGCAACTCTCATGAAAGAACTACATCAAAATGAATCAATTTATTTAAAGATTAGGAAAAAGATAAAATAATTTTAACATCTCCTTGTATCTTCGAAGGTAATAGTTGAGAGTAAAAAGACCTGGTAAAAATGATCCTTAGGTAAAGTAAAGTAGGTTTTGGGTTACTGCTATTTGAAGGAATGAAGGAAGTAAGGTTCATATATATATATATATATACATATATATAATATATACATATATTTAAAAAATGTACATCATATATATATATACATATATAAACTGAGTTTAGAAAGGAAATGTTCTATTACACTGGTGTGATCTTCAGTGGAGGGAATCTAGGACAGGACTTTTGGAAAGACTTTCAGTCTTGGGCTTCTGTCTTGAGAAGTAAATGTGCAAAAGTGTGCCTGAATTTTCTCCAAGCAATCTATCACATTTAAAGAAAAAGCCCCCTCAGGTTCTCAAAGATAGGAAGAATGACAGAATGCTTTCAAAATGATTTTGTAGGTCCACTGATAGAAATCCCTAAAGGAATAATTTCTACATGTAACAGTAGGTTCCCTGCCTCTGTACTCTGAAGTAAGGTGATTTCTTTTGCAGTGGACTGTTGAGCTAGTCAGAACTGTAGACATGGTGGAAAAGCCTTTTTTCTCTCTAGATAGTCCCAGTGAAGATTGAATCTGACAGCTGTTCTGAGAATATTCAAATATGTGAAGAGTTCAACAGTGAGAAAAGAAATGCATTTCTCACAAACTCAGCCACCTGGCATATGAGAACAAATGAAACAGATGATTAAACCAACACTAAAACAACCCCGAGAAAAAACCCAGATGAAAAAGAAAATTGAGATTTTATAATTCTAACTGCTCCTCCAACCTTCCTTGCTACTAACAGAAACTTCCTTTGAGGAGCTTAAGGCTGAAGTATATGCAAGACAGAATATCTGATGTGGTACAAGTGCCGTCAGCTACATGGATTAAATCATTATGTAAACATTATGTCAGTTTTGGAATCAGGCACATATTTAAGTAGCTACTAAATTAGAGAAATCCAGGACTAGAGCAAAAGCTTGATTTTACAAATTTCAGAGAGAGGATACCTGGGAGGGTGAAAATCTGGGGATGCAATTAGCCTATGCAAATCCTGAACACCGGCTGTGTCATAAATGCAATGGGCTGTAACCAAACTACAGGCAAGGTCAACCCTTTTGCAAATTAAAGTTACTGGAGAGAAGAAAGCAATAGATAAGTTTTACCATTCAAGTCAGCTGAAATTGTGCAAGCAAGGCAATTTTTCATGACTGTGGAGACCCATCTCTGGTGTATTCATGCAAAGATGGGATTTGGAAGAAAGGTTAATTTTTGCTTCTTTCTTTTGAGTGGTTTAAGAGGGTTATTTTTTGTGTCCATAGCAATTCTTGTAAAATGTAGATTAATATTTAGAATTACTGAAATGATCACTATAAGAATAAAAAATTAGAAGTTTTTAATTCATGATGATTTTAGGAGTGCAGTCTTTAATTAAATTTATAGCTTTAAAAGATTAATTCCCATTAGAAAAAGTGCTTTAAAGTAAGAACCTGATGTTGATCCCAAGAGATGAGCTGAGAACAAAACAAGGCCAAATCATTGATTCAATAAAATCAAAGTATTAGCAGAGAATTGATTTTAAAATTGCTCTACTGAAAGTAGTAGCAATAGAATTCTAGAAATTGTTCGGAGTGATGTAACTGAAAAACTTACAGAAGTAGTATAGCCTTGTAAACATAATCAAATCAGAAGAGTCTGAAGAATTATACTGTCTTAATTTTTCAGATGCTAAGAAATATTTAGAAGTGGCTGACCTCTTAAGACCTCAAGATTCAGCTCTGTGCCAGAACATTTTTCCAGGGAAAGAGCTCATCTCTTACTCTGTAATTGTTAGCAAAACCTTTCATTAATAGCTGTACTAGAAGTGGATGTAATTAAGCTATCACATGTTTAACCCTTATACTAAGTTAAATTTTTTGTGGTTACCTTGATGCCTTTGCCTGGTCTTAAAAAATTGAGAGCCAGACACTGTTAGGATTAGCTTTTTTTACCTCAGTATTTTAATAAGGATCCTTTTGGGGCAACTCTTCTCCAAGGTGGGATGCACCACAATGCACACACATGCGATAGATTGCCTATACAATTTATAGACCTTACTAATTAGCACATCTAACAAGGATGCCCCAATGGGAGCCCTGGATGAATGGCATGATATTATCCCTTCTGAGGAATTGCCCCCTGCATGGGCCAAATCTCTAGTTTACAGGATATGTTCTAGAGAGGACCTTGGTTTCTCAAGATAGTGTAGGGCTTTCTGACCTCCTACTGTAAGACCTTTTGGATGCTTGGTCTCCTGGCCTGACAAAATACTAGGACTGTGTTAAGTTATTAGACTTAAGGAATTAAAAGTATGCATGCTAAAAATACTGAGGATACATAACATTTATATAAAAGGTTTATAAAAGAAAAGACATCATCTTGGCATCAACCTAAGACATTCTGATCTTGTTCTGTGGTCAGTTCTCACTATCATTTTTTCTGCTATTTTTTGCCTACAACCTGATCCCTGCATGATCACAATTCTCCCTAATGTCTTAAAATGAGATAAAGGATTAGATGTTCTATTCATGGGACGCTAGCACAAAGTCAGCAGCAAGTAACCTTAATTTTTCCACAGAAGTTTTTTTTCTGTTTATCTGAGTGGCATTATCCATCCCAGACCACAAACCTCTGTTCAGAGGCAGTGCTTATGTGATGATTTCCTCCAAGTTCTAAGCATTCTTGAGTCTATGACTGAAGATATAGGATTTATTTTTTTCCCTGCATTAGACCAAATAGTAGTTGTTTGCAACCAAATTACCAAGTGAGCTGTGTCCTTCCTTGAGAGTGATTTGACCTGCTGCGCTCATTTGAAAACTTCTTTCTACAGAAATACACTGTGCTCCTATGCATTTATCATGATGCCAGCAAGCAGTAGGAAACCGCTAAGATCTTTCACATCTGGATATAAATTCAAAGTCAAAAAGCCTTGGATGAGAAATTCTTCATTTAATTGAACCCTGTTTCATATTTACTTGTCTTTTTGTGAACTCCTGAGCCTAAAAAAAATGCTGTAAGCCTGTGTGCACTTAGTACTTTTACTACTTGAGAACTATAGGCATGTTCCTCACATACTTCCCTTAGCTTTCTCTCAGTTACAAAAGTGGCTGCCAGTTAAAAGTGGCTGCTGTCAGCGCCTGATAAAAGCTTTTTGAAGAACAAAAAATATACATAAGTTTTAAAACATTAAATTTCGGACAAACACGCATTTTTTTTTCAGAGGAGAGGGAAGCCTTTGACTGAAGTCAAATTTGTTTATTTAATCAAGCACTGATATGTCAGCACATTTGATGGAATATAACTACAGCAGGTCCCTCTCTTGAGTCTGTGTATTTTAGCAGTCCATGCACATCTCCTTGTTCCTGACAGACTTGTAGTGTCTGCCTAGATCAAGTAGGCTCATTGTTCCTTGTTCCTCTCTTAATTGTGGCAGAAAGCTCCTTCTTGAAACCTCTATATTCTTGGTGGGTTTTGTTGTTGTTTTGTTTACTTTGTTGTTTTGTTTTTCTCTATGAGAGAAAAGTCCTGGAAACATGTTTTATCAACTCACAATAAAACCAAATAAATGGGTTTCTTCTTTTGATGTGGTAAGAAAGGAGTAACCCAAGTGCAGTATATTGGAATGACATCTTTGTTTTTGGATAGCAACTTTGTTCTTGGATTGCACAGTGTGTTTCTTTGTAACAGAAACAGCTAGCTAGATAATGTGAGTTTTACACAATACTGCTCACCATTCCATCCTGGCTTGAGAAAAATTCCTGCTGCTTTTCTTGTAGTGGTCAAAAGGAGCCCTATGTATATGTAACATTATAAAATAATCCAGTATGAAATGAAACCCCCTTATCTGTAACAAAATAAAAAAAATGTAAACTCAAAAATATGAGATATCAGAAACCAGCTTGTCTGTGCAGTGGGCACTCATATCTCTTTGTTTCATATCTGTCTTACTTGCATGACTACATTTACATGGGATTTGCTCTATGTGGTGCCTGGAAATGTTAGTACTCACTAATTGGCAGCTGTTCAAATTCCATTTTCTTCCTGGTCATTCCATGTATTTTCTCAATATTACTGATTGCCACGGAAGGAAAAAAAAAAAACCATTAGCCCTTGGCCCTTTGCTTAAGACCTTTTTCTTGCAGTGCCCAGAACTAGTTCCTTTAGTTGTTTCATAGAAATTATTTTTACTCTATAAAATGATAAAACAATATGTAATGGGTTCTGTGTTCAAATCTTTAATTGATTTAATTACCTTTATATGAACACTCACTTTTTTGCCTTAGTAAAACTAGGTATTCAAGCTGAGATATGGTACATGTCTGTGATAGGTTCCATTTAACACATTCCAGAGTACTTTGATTGGTCTTCAGCTGCTGTTTCAGAGTCAGAGCAAGCCTCACATGGGTCCTATGTCCTGCCTGTTGGACCACTGTGTATTTCTTGTACACCTTATGGCACCAGATGCCATAGACACGAATATTTAAGCAAATTATGTCACTCACATTATCAATCTACTCACTTCAGTGTCAAAAATATTCAGTGTGCCACATCTTGACACTGGCAAAAATACCCTCCTTTCAGAAAAAGACCTATAATTTTATACCTAACCTATATATTACACTAGATAATCTCTATCAATCACTTAAATTCAGTGCTGGACTCACCTAGACATGTTATGTCATCACATGATACTGTTGATGGGAAATTCCTTATTCCTTTTAACCCCATACATGATTTCCTCAATTCCTTCCAATCTACATGGATGCAAAATTGGTATCTCCTCTTTTAAAACTTGTAACCTCATAATCTTTACACAATCTGCTTTGCATTCCTTTTGTTACACTAGTTTTTTACCTCATTTGGTGGCTCTTTGCCCCTTCTGTACTAGTGTTCTGTAACTGACTAATCTCTGGTGTCATTCCCATTTTCTAAGCTCTCTTCCATTCGAATCCATTATTTCCCTCCTGGTATCTACCTGACCTTACCTCCAAATGTCTTTTTTATTTTTTCACTACTTTATATTCTTAGTCTAATATTTATATTCCTCTTTAGTCTCTTCATCTTTCCTTAGATTTTCAAAAGTTTTTTTCTTTTTAAACCTCTTTTTGGTTATTGCCAGTTATGCTGTCATCTTTTCTTTCTCTTTCATCATCATCATCATCTCTAACACTATTCTCTTTCAATTCACCATTGCTTTTTTCTTCCCTTATTTCCAGTGGTTTTAGTCTTTCTGTATTTCTTCCCAGTATCTATGTTCTTTACTCAAGAAACTTATTTTCAGCTTGCCTTCATTCAGCTCTATGTTCTTTGTCCAACTGTTCTCAGCATATAAGAGACATATTTTTTATTTTCATGCTGAGTACTCTGCCCACTTTTTTATTTGTTTATTTGCTTTCCAACCTGCATCTTGTCATCTTGTTATTCAAGTCAATAGCCTCTTCTTCCTGATATGCTGATGAAAGGGTGATGGCTGCTCTTAAAACATGGTAGGAACATTCTCTTTTTTTCATTTGTCTGCCAATGGATTCCAGATCTTTAAAACCAGATTAAAAAATGTTATGCTTAGACAAACAGTGAAACCCACAAGTGTAAATAAATGTTATCAAATGTATGAATGAGTTTTGGTAAGCATTCATTAAACTAAGGAAATGTTGATTTTTAAAGCTTTGTAGATTTGCTAGATTTGTGCAGATTTCCATAGATTTTCAGTATATTACCTTCCATGCCAGAAGTCAAGCTCTTTTTCTAAAGATAAGGAATATGAGAACAGTAGTTTTCTGCAAAATATGATTTCTCTGTAGCATAATTGGAGAACTAAAAGGACTCCAGATTTATGTAAAAGAAATTTTATCAAAAAACCTCAAACAATTATGTAACAACCTGAAAGTTTTCTACACCCAAGGCATTGCACAATACAGTAAGTCTGATTCAGGATGCAGGTAGCTAACACCATTCAGAATACAGAAGAATCTTTCAGACTCTCATTTAACACTGGTCCAAAACCTTTTCTGTTATAACCTATTTTCTATGCTACAGGCACAATGGAAACTTTAAACGTGGTCACACTTGAGATAGTAGAATATCAAGGAGAATCAATTGGAAGGGTTGTAGTGACTAGACTGATCAAAATTTTATTTGTATGCTCTTATCCAAAGTTCACTGTCTTTTTTAAGAGTCTATTGACTTCTGTGCCCTTTGAAAGAGGTTTAAGTGTCTCTTTCTTAGAGATTACTGCAGGATATCTTGCTCCCCCATGGTAAACTGTTTGATTTTTCATTGAACAGACTATTGCAGCTAGAAATAAAAATCTCAAACACCTAAAATATAGCAGCATTATTTTAAAGCAAAAGCATTATTCAGAATAATTCATTAATATAAAAGCTAAATTTTAATTTGTGCATGGACACTTGGAAAGGAATCAGTCAATGTTAATATCTTTCAATTTCAGGTAAAGAAATGGTTTCTGAATTTCAGATTTTCACCTGGGAGCTTTTTAATGATTTTGTGATTACACACGAGAGGTCATTCCAAGATGAACTGATTGCATTTCTATTCATCTATTATGTTCAAGACTGTATAGACATGGTTCATTTATTTTGCATACAAATGAATTTGCTGCAGAAAGCTATATAAAAATTTTAGATAAACATTCAGCATAAATGGATTTGTATGTTTTCAAGCAGAAGATAAATACATTTGAGCTAATGTGATCAGTTGCCACAGCTCTCATTGGCCTGTGCACCTTAAGATACAGCTGGGTTCAGGGGCCCTGGCTGCTTCCACTTCTCTTCATCTATAGCCCTTACCTCAACAAAGGGAGTATGTACAACCAAAGAGCTACTGCACCCCTGGCTGGATAGGAGGTATTCTCTTTTGTGGTTCTGTGTGATAGATTAAAACCTCATTCATCATGAAGAAAGGGTTTAAGCACACATGCAAAAGGTCACAGTCTATAAATATATAAATAAATTATTTAATAACCATATAAAACATTTCTGTAATTAAAATTTAAATGACCTCTTTCCACTGACTTTTTCTTTGCACACTTGCTAGGCAAGTCAGTGAAGAGCTAATCTTAATGACAGGGTAACGTGCACTAAAATAAACAATTTTTCAGGGTGATCAGATACCTGAAAGATAATACTACAACATTATATAATAGCAAGGCTCTTTGTTCTCATTTAATGAATAAAATTTATTATACCAGAATATAGGATAGAATGATAACATTTTAAAGTACAATGGTTCCAAAAAATTATTTAAAAATACCACCACCTAAATTCTTCAGCCTTGATGGATATCATCCTTCAGCCCAGAAGTAGAAGATTGTTGAAAGTAAATAGACACACCCCAATGCTTTCTTTATATTGTGCAAGAAATAGACAAAATCTGTATTTACAAAACTGTGATCTTCTTCTGGCATGAATAGATAGAGTACTGGACATTACACTGTCTGGAAGATTTTTCTGAGATGGTGTTGCCATCCTCATGATGTTGAAAAACAAATTTTATAGCCTTTTGTGTGAGGCACATGATTAGAAGGCAATTTGTGAATTAGAGAGGCTAAAGTTGAGGAAGCACAAAGTTCAGCAGTATCAGATGGTTTACAATACCAACCTAATCAGTCTTTAATGTGAACTTCCTTCATGTGGACACCTAATTAAGTTTTCAGCATTAACCTTGCATGGGTTTTCTTTTTTAATACAGATAAAGAGCTGCTGAGTGAGGTTGGTATGTAACCTTGACAATAACTTTTAACTGTTTTTCCAAAGACTTAATATATTCCAGCTATCTCAACCTTTGGTATTTAAATTAAAATTTGAAAAGCAGCATGTTAATAAATAAGTAGCACAGAAATTTAAAAATGCTGCTTAAAGACTGCTCATCTACCTAAGCAAAAGTGCAAAATAAACCTAGGAGACTGAAAATTTATTTATGTATTCAGAAATGTCTCCAGTGTAAAGCAGAAATGAAAATATTTTGCTAGCTCATTTTTAGGCTCATTTTTCACATCTAGCATCAGCTTTCATCTATGCCCATATGGAAGAATACAAGCACTGAGTCTGCTTGTGTTAGACCATATAAGCACTTCTGATACCTGTGTTGTGAAGCCTGTGAAGGCCCCTAAGTACACACACAGACACACTTTGTAACCATAACATTACAGGCTTGGGATTTGGTCCATCTGGCAGTAACTTAGCAATTTGCATGTATTTCCATGCAGCTCAAAAATGTTCACTGAGCAGTAATTCATTTTCTCTTCTACAACATACTCAAAGTCTAAGTTTGTAAGTATCAATTACTAAAGGCCTTGTTCCCATATTCAAAAAAAGGAATTTTATACAGGTAAAGGTTTACAGGATGAAGAGGAAAAGTTAAAGGCACACCCCTAGATGTAATATAGAAATATACAAATTAAATGAGCTTCTGTGAAAAGTTTTAATCAACTAGAAGATCATTTGACATGCAGGAGTTTTATCTTCCTACTAGATATCAAAAGATCTTCTGTCAGAAACAGCTCTTTTGTTATTTTATTGTGGGTTTGTTCTGTGACCATGGTCCATTATTTTGGTTTTACTGACAAAACTTTCTCATCAATACAGTTTGAATAACGTAGCTATTTGCAGAAATATCCTAAAGCATTCACTAATTTATTTCACAATGCATAAATACAAGAAATGACAGCCAGATGTTAAATTCTACCCACATCACATTTAATCTCTGATTGCAACAATGAAAAACTAAGTGCTGTAAATGGAAATACAGTACTTTTCCCTTCCTTTCCTTCCATAAGTCAAATCATATAGTGAGGGTAAAAATTCAGCCTCATAGTTGTGCATTAGTTTCTAACACAAGTGTTAAGGCAAGAAAGCCTAAACCCTTCAGGTTGGATTGTATTGTGTGTGGAATAGATACATTGTGGAAAAGGGCTGAGTAGCTGCATAAAATTACCTGTTGGCAACAGAGTTATGCAGTGTTGAGATAAGTGAAATGAAGTTCAGCCCAATTGCATCAGACCAAGATATGTATGTTTTCACATCTCAATTCTATTGCACCAAGGTATGGGTGTTCTCACATCACCCATGTGAAGCACAATCTACCATGAGACTACTTGAACAATAAAATGTTCTCCACAGTGCCTGAGAGGGATGATTCATACATGGACTTACTATAGGGCATTAATAAAGACACTTTAGTGTTTGACTAGTACCTGAGGATGACAATTAGGCAGTTGAGAAAGGTATTCTGAAAACAAGGCACAATTTGGTAAGCTGCATGAGAAGAGACTGTGTGTAGACTTTTAAAAGAAGTGTTGTTTACAGGATCAAAATAATAATATAAAATGTAGGCTGGGACGAAAAAAAATTATTAATGAGCACATATTTTATAGAAACACAGCAAGACATAACAAAATAGTTTGACACACAACCAGATGATAAATATACTTGCTCACTTGGAACTAGCCATTCAGGTGGTCTCCAGCAGCAGGGGAGAAATTTGGTACTTGCTCTTCATCCTCTCTGTGTAACAACCATCTCATTTACTTGTCTACTCTCCTTAGTATCCACATGGCCAATGCATGACAAGCAAGACAATAAAATAATGTTAATATCAGGTTACCCCATCCTGGTTCTGAATCAAAGTTTTCATGTCAACTTCAAGTTAATAAAATTAATAAATACTACAAAGACATTAATACAAATAATAAATTCAAATAATCAGCTTTTCATATCAACTTCAAACTAATATGAATAATATGAGAAATTAAAGTACCAAAATTTAGTCTGATATTTTAGAGCAGAGAAAGATGACATTTATTTACAAATTCTTTAGGGGAGTTAATTCAGCTATCACTCTCATTCTCACATGGATTTTGTTCATTCACATCCATATTTTTGCACCTACAGAGTCAAGATCATCAAGGTATGCAAGTCCACGTTGCCTGTCCAGGAACACTAATGTGCATTAAAGAGGGTTGTCTTGGATTCTTCTTGACTGACAACAATAAAGTTTTTATTTTTTGACAGAATTTTTAAAACTCTGAAAAAGTTGACAGGTGTTGCTAAGCAGTCCTTTGCTTCGGTATGTTACTTACTCCAGCCTCCACAAACCTTAGGCAGAGCTTTTGTTCTGAGGGTTTGTTTTTAGCTTTTTATTTTTCAATGTAAATTTGGAATCTGCACATATATCTGGCTATAGCTTTTTTTCCTGACAGAGTAATGTTATGTACTATAACCTTGCTTTCATCTTTCAGCTGTTTAGAGTGCATGACTTCCTGCTGGTGAGATGTTCCTTGTGTGCTCTATTCAAAAAACAAACCTTTTGATCTTGATGAAAAAGCCCTATATTTTGCTTGGTTTTATTGCTTGTGGTGGTATTGCTTAGAACAGCACTGTGTTAGAGTGGCTTGTGCCTGTGAAAGTCCATATAGATCTAAGGAAAAGACTTGGCAATGTTGCAGTTCGTTCTGGCAGTGTATTTAAATTGTACATCAAGGGGAATTTTATTATTTGGTTTTTTCAGCTGATTCAATTAGATTCTTATAGCAGTGATTATGACTAAAAATAACATCTGGATTTTATTGCTAATTGCAGCTTAATAAATGGAAAATTTTCTAAGAAATATTGATTGTGATCCATATCTTCCCCAGCTAGATCCCTGAGGAAAATGGCATTTACAACAGCAACCATTTGTAGACAGTTGAAAATGTCTGTTTCTTGAAATGCCCTAAATGATAAAATTACCTAACTGGGCTTTGTATTACAGTTGTCCTGAAATCTATTTCTACTGTGAGCTACAGAGAAGCTGGCAGTTAATAGGAGAAGAAAAACTCTGAAATGAGCAGTCAGCAGCACATTCCTCTGCTAACTTTCTGTTGCAAAAATTGACCTTTTGCTGCTCTTTCACCAAATCTCTTTATTTAACAAACTTTGAGTGCAAAAGCACAACCTATTTACAAATTCACGCTAGCAAATTAGGGCAAGATTCATACAAGAGCACTGGTAATTTTGTGGAAAGGCCTTGGAATAAGTTCTGGTCAGTACTGGAGACAAATAGAAACAAAATCTAAACCATAATGAATTAAATAGTGACAATATAATTATTGGTAGTCAACATGATTCATTGGGATATAAATCTTGCAAAGAAAATCTGATTTCACTGTCAGCCTTCATAAGAATGTACATTTGGTTAACTGAGTTGAAATGATCATGAAAGGAATCACACAAGTAGATCATCAGTTCCCTGACAGACAGGGGAGTTATTACTCTGTTTGTTCTCCATCATGTTCCACAGGGTTTTGTACTGGACACAGTTCAACATTTTCATCAATTACTTGATGATAAATATAATATAAATAATAATCACTACTATAATATAATAATAAATATAAATAACTACTGAAAAAAAAATGCACTGGAATGAAAACACAGAAACCTTACCAGTGGAATGATGCAAAAATTGCAGCTGCCTGAATTTAATGTCTTAGAGCAAAGTAGTAAAAAAAATGTAGTTTGTACTAGTAATTGTATAAATAGCAGATGCAGAATAGTAAATACAGCTGTGAGATATCAGATTTGTGTGATTTGTATCACTGTTTCACAAGATAATGCTAAAAAAAGTTTTAAAAGGGAGAAAGGTGATACGTTTAACAAAAAAAACCCCAAACATTAATGACTGTGAAACAAAGTATTCAGTTTAGCTGTCTTTAGAAGTCATAGAATGATAGAATAATTTTGATTGAAAAATACCTCTAGGATCTTCACGCCTGTTAACCCAGCACTGCCAAGTCCTCCAATAAACTGTGTCACAAAGTACCACATCCTTTGAAGACTTCTAGGAATGATGACTCAACCACTTCCCCTAGAAGCCTGTTCCAATACTTGATGACCCTTTTGGACCCCACCTCCCTCAGCTGCTGTTCATAAGATTCATACTCTAGACCCTTTACCAACTTTGTTGCCCTTTCTTGGAAAATGCAAAAATAATGGTACTGAACAACTAGGCCAGGAAAATTTCCAAGCTTTTGAGTCCACATTAATGTTTAGTTTGCTCTATAGAGGGCAGTTTTAAGGCAAATCTCTTGATTCTGCTCCATCACTGTGCTTTGGATTACACCACAGGGCCATCTCAGGCTGCATGTGGATGGATGTAGGGATGTAGATTTGTGCTGGGAGTGCAGTAAGTGTGCCAGGTGTTAATGAGCACACATCCAGCCTAGAGGTGCTCAGTGTACAAGTCCTCCAAACACTTGTACAGCAGATGACCCTCAGAAGGTGTTTCCCTACAAATCTAATCCTATGTTCTGCAATAATGCAAATACAGCCAGAGTTAAAAATTACTTAAGGACTTCTTTCTGTTTTATCAGACCCTGTTTTCCTCCCATAAAACTAAACCACACACTTTAAAACCTTCCCCAAAAGTGGTCTATTCCCCTAAGTTTCCAGGTTTTTATTTTCATACCAAAGAAAAAGAAGAAAAAGAAAAAAAATATTGCATTTAGTTTCTGGACTAAAAGGCAGAGTGGGATATGTTAAATTTTCTACCTGTAGAAATGAACAACTTTTTTGAAGATATGCTTTACAGCTGCACTTTAAACTTTTATAAAGTCTTTGACTCAATATCGGACAAACTAGTAAATTGGCAAATGTATGATTTTCTGGATAAAAGGGTAATTTTCTTGTTAAAAAAAATAGTGTTATCAGTGGAATTGTTTTTGTGGAGATAAACCCTATCTAAGGCTAAGAGCTCAAGGTTAGACATTTTGCTCCATATTATTACCCTTCAATATGACTTTTTAATCAACTTTTTAAAAATCTTTACACATATATTTACTAAAACCTGTCTGAAAATATATATTTAACTAAAAACTAAAGCCTGTTTTTCCTTTTTAATCTCTTTACATTACAAGTAGGATACTATAATAATGTATTTTTCAAAAACTATTGAATAGGTTTGTTTCAATGTTCCTTTTGATAGGATTTCTCATAGCACTTGAATATAAATTAACAGGGTGAAAAACAGGTGAAAGAATACTCACCTTTTCTAACACTATTTAATGCTCTGCACAGAAAGTGGTGCTGCTGTATGAAGAATATGTAATAGTTAAAAAATCAAAGAGAAATAAGATCCATATCAAGAAATTACTGTCCTCTCTCACAGACAGAATGCATGTCTGAAACATTATAATACTTCTCTAGAGTACTAATAGAATAGTAATATGTGCACTCTTACTATATCAAACACTTAGACATATTAAAGAAGCTCTGACAGGAAAACAAGAATAAATTAACCTTTTTGTTTGATTTACTTCAAAATTTTAAGTTACTTACAGTTGATTTGTGAATTGTTATTATTTCTCATGGTAATCCTTGGTATATGCATAGTTTTAAGCATCAACAGGGAGATATTAATTAGTCATCAGCTTAAAGTTTCATTAAGCAGGAAACCAGTTGCAATTGTGAAAATAGTAGTATTATTGTAATATTATTACTATTATTATTTTATTTTAAAATCTGCTGTATTTTAGTTTTAATAGTTCAAAATATTACTAACACATGGCTAATTTTATATTGTGTTTTTTTCTGGTACTTGCATAAATGGTTATGAAACATCTGACACAACTCTGTTTCTATTATTATGATCTAACTTATGGACACGGAACATTGGATCAAGAATTATGTATGTATGTGTATATGTATGTATATATAATGTGTATGTTTATATATATATATATATATATATATATATTATATGCACTGAGTTTTTCAGAGAAACAGTTTGAGTGGCATCAAAATAATTCTCATACAAAAATATGTTCTAATAATCATCCATGGTATTTTAGAGTCTTGTATTCCATAAATTAACATAGTAAGATATCAAATTCCCACCTGAAAAATTGTTGTTATTAGTCTGATCTTTGCACAGCAAGAAGGATAGAAATTTTTCTTATTTATTTCTGCCTGGCCAAACAATGAAGTACATGATGTTATTCTCAGCTGTCTAAAAATGGTATTTCTTCACATACATACGTATTTTGGTCTGTGTCATTTCTACACAAGAAGTTTTGGCATTTTTTTAGCCATCTTTTTTTTTTCTTTCAAATCTACCAAAAAATTACAAATTATCTGGACAACAGAATATGAAGCACAGAAAAAAACTGTGCCCTATATATTCTAGTTCTTTTCAGATCCATATTGTCAGTTCTCTAAAGCCATCAAAATGAATTTTTTACCTCTGAAATGGTAAAGATGGAGTCCTTTCAAAATCAATGGGGAAAGAAGGGTTAATAAGATTTTGATTTTATTTTATTATTTTATTTTTTATTTTTGTGCAACTTCAACCAGAGCCATCAGATACTCAGATACTAAAGGTTCAAATGGAAAACACAACAACAGTGAAATTCCAGGGAACATTGCATCCCAAGGAGGGGGAAGTTTTCTTGTTTTATTTTGCATTGGACTGGGCACTGGTTACCAGAGCAGTAGGTAGAAGATGTATGGCAGGCACCAGCTTCCAAGCCAGAGATCATAATCATCAGGTAACTCATAGAAGTAAACCTTGTAAACTTCATAAGTAAACCTATGAAACTTAGAAGTAGAAATGGAAAATCATTATTGCTTTTGAACTGTGCACAGAGGTGCAGAAAATAACACTCAACCTGAGCAGAAAAGATTAGGATTCACTTCTGTAATGCCTATAAATTAACCTCTAGATGTGCTCCTCCACCCTGCTCCTTTGCATGGCAAAACAGCTGCTTAACTGAGAGTTGTGCATTTCTCATTGTGTGGTGTAGAACAGGTATAAAAGAAGCTGTTCCTGAAGAATATTCCCTAAACTTCAGCTTATGGGATCTTGTCCTGAAGATGTACTCACATATTTAGCTTACCTGTCCACATTATAAGACTTTCCTGTGTTATCAATCTCCCAAACTCTGAAAAAAGGATGTATCCTGAACTCCTTTCATTCCACTCTTCCTGATTTTCCCCTTCAAGGTTGCTTTCATGAATGGATGCCAGGCTATCAGAGAAAAGGCCAAAGTGAATCCTGCAGTTAAAATCCTTTTTCTGTTAGTTATTCTTCTGATAGTAGCACAGCACCCTGTCTTTTCTTGGATATATCATCTTGTGTTACAATAAGAGGGACTGGTTAAAAGAAATGAATTCATAAAAGAAAAAAATAATCAAACCTGTGAAAAAAAGATACAGAGCTGCACAGAATTTCTGCAATGTGGATAGATTGAGATTAATGTTAATAATCTTTCATTTATAGATGATTTTTTTATATTATATTTCCAGAGAAAAATGATGAAATATCCTACTTTGCCAAGATGCAAGGTTTTTAACAGAGAATATCTCCCAGGCATGTTTAGGTATGTTGGTTGAATGAGCAGATAATAAAATGGAAGAAATATCTCACAAGAAAAATATAAACAGAGATGACCAAAGTTGACTGCTGAGTCTTTTCATGAATAAATTACAGTCAAAGTGAATTTTTTACTGAAGGAAGAAATCTCTAATCAGTTTTCAGTATACTAGCTTGTGCCTCATTTTATTTGCTGAATTCTGCTTGTCTTCCTTTTGAATTTTAACTCTGAATCCTTCCACTAAGAAGTAAATAATAAAATAAGGGTAGTGAATACTGGAGATAACTTGCGTTCAGTATTTATTCTTACCATATTGTTGTTGCAATATGACTGGTTTTTCCAAGTATCTTTTAAGGAATAAGAAAGTAGTTATCCTAGGAAAATATTGATGGCAGACATCTCCCTCTCTTTTTAAGATATTGCTAACATGTTGCAATACAGGATTGCTCACAAGACTCTGTCCTGAGGCAGAAAGTGTCTCATTCAAAGTTCTTCAGACCTTTGATGACTACTGTAGACCTTACCTGTACTTTACTAAAGAAAACCCCAAAGACTAGCAGTAGCTCAGGATAGCTTTGTCCAACGTTCATGTATTGCAAGCTGATGCTTTTTCTCCAATCCATTCTCAAAATGCTGAAGGAAGAAATTCTTGAATGAAATAGCAGGAAACTTGATCATGACTTATTCACTTGCTTCCTCTGGACAAGTGAATATTTTCTCTGTTGTTAAGGGAGAAATAGAACTCAATAGTCAACATAAAAATAGAAAACAGTTCCAGTTGCAGGGGGAAATTCCCTGTTACTCAAAGATGTAAGGAAACCCATGAGTTTTGGCTCTTTCTGCCATGAGCCTAAGGATCAGTCTGAGTAGATTTTTGTAATCTCTCTTAAAGGATACTTGGAAGAGATGGAGTATTGAATAAAGATGTAATTGTTACTGCAGGATAAATAAACAGTCATAGTGATAGATTACAGCAGTTTACATGACAAGGAAAGACCTAAATTGCAATTTAAACAAATTCTTTAAACTCACTCCTTAAAGAAAAAAAGAAAAAAAAGAGAGAAAACATATTACTCTAAATTGAAAGTAAAACTTGTTAATTAGAGGGAAAAGGAAATTGGGTAAAAATGGAAGAGACTAACATAAACTGAGCCAGACTTCTGCATGAATAGAGGAAAATAATATATTTAATTGTTAGTTAAACTTAATAGAAGACTACTTTTCAGAAACACACTGTGTATCTTGTAAAGATTGCTGTCCCAATGGCTTACAGGATTAAGACTTCTCAAGTCTCTCCATTCTTATACTTGTGAGTGGTGTGAATTTTAACAGAATGAAGATGTGTCCTCAGAAAACACTGAGTTGTGAGTGGCTAATGTCCTCTGATCTAGGGTAGCCACAGTCACATCTCTTAGTGTAGTTCATTTTAGTAATCACAGATATCTTGACCACAGATACTACTTATTATAGATAAATTTTAAAAAAATCTGAAGATAAAGAGGACATTTGATTGCCTAAAATGGGCATCTGCACCATACAGACTACAGAATTTCACTAGAAAGCTTAAGAGTCAGAATCATTTTTTCTGGTCTAACTAATGTGGACTAAATGATTTTCTCTGGAGATGTGAAGGACTGGACAAGCGAGTAAACCTTCTGATAAAGTCTTCTGCAGTTCACTATTTCCCATTTGCAGATTGATTTTTAAATTTGAATAGAGTCACTGATGACAGATGGAAATAATACTATTTATTATTTTTCTTGGTGTTTTGTTTGCTTGCTTGTTGGTTTGTTTTTAGCCTCTGGCTCCCAAACAGTCTGTGAGATGATGTTGAGGACTCTCAGGGCCAGTCTGACAGCTGAAGGACAGACCTCTTTAATAAATGGTGAAGAAATATTATAGATCAATTCTAACCACTATTATTTCTGTCAGACCTTATTTTGAGTTGTGCCTCATCTTTCTTTTGAGCCCTTATGTGTCACAGGGTTTTGCATAATTACACATATTTCTCATACCACATTTTTATGTTGTAGTAGGACCTTGATATTTCAGCTGGCACATAACCCAGATATGTAGGTGCTGTATGGTAGGTATAGTGCTATATTAACATTAACACCTGCATCAAAGTTCCCTGAAGGACCTGTTTTGACATTCAAAAATTTCTACCAGAAATATGGCTTGCATGAACTTTTTTAAACTGTAGTTTATAATCAAGTCACTTCAGCAGTGCTTTCTAAACTAACAATGGATTGCAATGAAAGTTCATATAAGGTCACCTGTTATAGGAAGTCAGTCCTAAACACCACAGTCTTTGAAAAATGTTACAGGTGCACGATCAGGTGTAACAAATTCCAGCTCTGTCTTTTTTTATATACCTGTCTAAACCAATTACTTAGTGTAAAAGGTCATCAGTAAAGAAGCTTTTACTTATGATTTTTGTCATGTTTGATTTAGGTTAATATATAAACATGAGAGCTGAGAGGGAAAACCATACTTCTCCTCTCTGACTTTCAGGTGTAATCTGATTTATAAAACTTAATGTGAATTTGTTTTTGTCTTGCATCTGCAATTTAACTTGAACAAGAATCATATAAATACAGAAAAGGTCTTTATTCTGGACACCATGTATCTGGAATGATACAGAGATGCTTCTGAGGTGCAGGAACTCTTCTGTTGTACATTGACAAAGGCTGGATGCCAGGCGCCCACCAAACTATTTTATTACTTCCCTTTCTCAGCAGGACACAGTGGGGGAGAAAATAAAATGGAAAAAACATCATGGTTCAGGATAAAGACAGTGAAATAAAGCAAAAGCAAGGGTTGTGTTCATAGACACAAAGAAAAACAAATATTTTATTCTCTATTTCCCATCATCAAGTTATGTCTGGCTACTTCCCTTGAGTTTGCTTCTGAAGACGTACATCAGAACTTCTGGAGACCCTGAGCATCTCATTTTGCTGTGTAACTGTCCGGGGTGCAGGGATAAGAGATGCAGTCTTGGTGGTTTTTCCTATACCACACACACCACCGTGGAGAGTGGGGAGCAGTTTTCAGCAGGGAATTCTGATGTGTCAGCAGTGGAACATTTTTCTTGCCCCGTCATGGAAAGGAGTGGTTTTGCCTCTTTTAAGAGCCACAGAGGGCTCCTTTTACTTTTGCTGGGCTCCCTCCTCGAGAGTGGGAGTCAGCCTGCAAGTCCCCACCACAGCCACCCCCTGAGATCGCTGCTGATGGGGACAGCCCCTGCCAGGTGACATGCAACAAGCAGCTCAGCGGCAAAACCCCTTCCAGAGAAAATAGCTTTCAAGGTTTCTTTACCCCTGTTTTCTCTAGTTTCCAGACTGGGGGAAGGTGTTCAACCATGGAAACTCATTTCCAACATTGTTTCCTTATTCATTTTTTTTCCTCAGTTGTTCTCTGAAGCCGCAGGGTGTAGTGAGGGTCCCTGCTGCTGCTGCCTCAGGTGCTCTTATATTTTTCAGATTCTGTGCTGCTTTAGTGTGTGGGTCTGGGCTTCATATTAGGGGATAGTAAGCTCTCTCCACAGAGCAGGTAGGCAAAACAATTCCTTCTCTAGCTGGGGACCCAAGGACAGCAGACTCAGATCTCAGGTGCAGGAGCATAAACAACGGTGAACAGAACAAAGCAAACAAGAAGGATGGGACTTCATGGGCTAAAGCTGTAATTGGACAATTGGCTCCAATGTGCTAATGGACCAGAACCTATAAAAGTGTGAGACCCCGTGACCAGTTGTCCATTTTGTGGCCATTTTGGGTTCACCTGGGGTGCAGCCCTGGCTGGACTCTTGTACTGCCCAAGGTGGATCAACTAAGGCCACTTAATAAATACCTACTTTATTCTTTAGCTCTGTCTAGTCTCTGTTCTACGTCAGCCTTCACAAGTGGACACCCTTTTTATGGGTAATCCGTCCTCTCTGTGGTTCAATCTTTTATTAATACTGTTGTCTTTAGGAAGATTTCTTCAGTAAATTGTGACTCCAATTTATAAGCTCTCCTAGTAGGTTTCCTCTACTATCAAAAGGGGGCAATATGAGTGGATTTCATTTTCCCATTGAGTTTTAAAAAGAGCACAAGAACATAATAGCATTACCAAATATTTTATTTAAATTTTAAATAATTATTTTTAATGTGTAATTTACTTGCTTTATACTTGCCCAGAACTTGATACAACTTTCAGGGGAAAAAAACCCAAAACAACATGCATATGACAAAAAAAACTGTGCCTTGCTTACATAAAATGCAGAAATAAAATAAACAGCACCATTAGAATTTGCAGAGAAGATTCAAAAATTGCATTTCAAAAGTGCATTTCAAAATTCCCCTTACATACACTGGCTAAAACTCTTTTTTTTACCTCATTTCCAATGAGACAGAGATAAAAGGAGGTGTCAGACCTCTCTATAAACCTCATCTACCTGCCGTGGTCAACTGTATGATTTGGGCCTGTGGTGCAGTACCATAACTTCCTTTCAAGTTTCTGGGGGAAAAGACAAACAAGTATTGCTGTGCAGTGTTTAATAAGTATGCCTGCCTTCTCAGTTCCAGTTCTTGTTTGTACTCCTACCCTTTTCTGCCCTGTCAGACAATTGGCCTGACACAAGACTATTGGGGAGGGCACAAAGCAGAGAGCAGAAGATGAACACTACCTCAGGCACATCAAGGCTGTCCTTGAATGGGATACAAGGCTGTCCTTGAACAGGATCCAGAGAAATTTGGTCTATGCCCACAAAATTCATAAATATAAGCTCAAGAGATTCAAACATCATGGTGTACAGAAAAGCTAATTTATCTGGGGGTTTTTCTCCCCTTGGATGTCTGTAGATGTAGATAAATTTTGTGTGAAGCAGACTAGTTTTACAGATGACTGTATTCCAAGCAAAACTCTCTGAAGCATTTCTCTAATAGCTTTACTTTGTAAAACATGGAATTTTTACCAGAATATGCAGTTCTGCCGTATAAAGATTTTACTGCTGTGGGTTTGGTATAAACTATACAACTCACAGCTTCACTATTCATGATGAATTTACTGACTTCTTTATGCACACAGCCTGGGAAATATTTAGGGTTGAAGGATTCCTTAAAAACAAATGCTATGAACTTTACTTGATCATATAAATTACAAAGGTAGCCAGTAAAGCAAAAGTCACTGCAGATTTACCTTTTGCAGGGGTCAGGCCTGTGTAGAACTGATTCATGACAAATAGCTTGCAGTAAAGGGTTCAGTTTCAAAGAAGAAACAACAAAAAAAATCAAAGGGAGATTGCTCAGCAGAGATGAAAAAGAAGACCATCTTTGTGATGTATCCCATCTCTCTGGCAATAGTACATAAATCTCTTTATATATGTGCTTTTTAGACAAGTAGGGTAAATATTTTTCTCCTACTGGAAGTCATATTGGTTTATAAATATTTTTATATATGTAATGTGCGGGTGTAGGAGGCATGGAGTGTTGAGATATAGCATATTATTTACAAGGAATCCATGTCCTCCAGGGCAGCAACTAGAGGCTGGTAAGGTAATTCAGGGCATTGGGAATAGCATGAACTAAAATTGAGGCAACTGGAGTGGAAACATGTATCTCTGTTGACAAGAATTTGAGGTGAGACTGCTATTTCACATCTACATTCTTTTGTGCTTCCACCTAAAAGCACAGTTAGAATTCTTACTCTAGATTTTGGGGTCTACCAAAACTACAGGTGAAAACTTTGATGGTGGTGTCAGTATTTTTTGATTTATGCAAAGTTTCCTTAACTGTTAAAATTATCCAAGATTATCAGGAAATTTATCAGCATCAGAGCTTAGACCCAGGGGTTGCATTACATCATGAAATTAGTAGAATCTTTATAGTGGGAATTCTTGGTGCTCATACATTCAAAATTATGATTAAACACACTATTACCACAACACTCTCAACAGCTACATTTTATCTGGTACATTAGACAGAATATCCTTTTAATTTTTTTAATGTTCATGAAAGATATCCAGACACAAACACCTAAGACACATGGAAGTGCTTCTTGTACTTACATATGGCAGTAACAAGAATAATGCAGCATTTGAAATGTTGACTCATTGGTGCCTGGCATGAAATGGATCAAGAGCTTGGGCTGTGTTTTATGCTGGAAATTTAATCAAAACTTGTGCAATGTATTGTAGTGTTACTCTAAAGGCTAATTGTGATCTTACTAAGGTTGGAATCACAATAAGAAACACAGAAATGCTCCCTAAGGCTGCAGACTCTCATGAAAATTTAGTCCATAATATTTCAAGGAAGTCTAATTTCAGCTTTTACTTTTATTAAGCTTCCAAGCCATTCCTGTAGGAATATATCTCAAAGGAGTTATTCCAAGCCCTTTTGCTTTTTTCTCACTCTGGGTATGGCCCTTATACTATTTTATTTTATAGTGTTCAGATATAACTTTATAATTCATGGTATTTTCTACCATTATGTCACTGTGGAATTTCAATGCTTCATAGCCATTTACCTAAATTTTCACAATGTATATGGAGATAGAATTAATGAATAAAAAGACTCAAAAACATTAGCACCAAAGCTGTTCAGTAAGCTTAAATGTCTGTGTCTGTGTTCTGATTTTTGATTTATTCTTTTGGCACTTTGCCTTCCCAAAGTATTCCCTACTAAATGGCAGTTGTTGCTGCTAATTTGATTCTCAGTTCTCAGTGGTATTCAGAACATGGAAAATATACAGTTAGTGTGCATCTGACAAAATATTCATTTACATGACTTGCCTGTCATCACAGAGACAGAACTGAAAGCACCAGACTGGTGTTTATCTGCATTACCTGGGCAAAGATAATTTTTCCTTGTGCCATTCTTAGCTCATTCACTGCACAAAATCCAACTTCTGCAGCACTTGAAACAAGGATCCTAGTTTATTTCACAGTTCAGTTTTGGTATCCTGACAAGTACTTTGTGCATTTATGGAGGCACAATCTGTGTAAAAATAACAAGTGACAAGGGAATTAAAGGCTTAATATGAGTGCTTATTCAAAACATATTAAATTAGTTTGTCACCCCTTGTTACCAGTGTGAATGGGTTAAACTACAGTCTATGTTTTCCTATTCACTGATCAGATGCCATCAAATGTCATGAAACAGACAGTTACAGCCTATATTGATAAAGTTTGGCCAAATTACAGTAAGGTGCAAGGTATTATGCTAAATTAAAGACCACAATCACCACTTACAATACTAGTGATTTTCCAAGAACACAAAATAAAATAAGTTTTCGCCACATTTTTTCCCCCTCAAAAAAATCTGATTATATACATCTATTGTTCTCAAGTTTACATTTAGGCAGTTGTTTCATCTCTCTGCCTGTGGAAAACACTATTCACTTTTCAGTTGGATATTGTCCTCTATGGTTTCTGATTTTGCCCAGCATTCTTTTTTCTTATATTGATTCTTTGACATTTCTCATGGACTATGTTGTGAAGGGATCTGAGTTGCAAGGTTCTGGTGGTAGTGTGTATATCATGGAAGGAACACTTTTGGGATCTGTGAATAAATGTCATTTTATGACTCAGAAACTTAGGTTTTGTTTTTCTAAAGAAAGGTGTTGTACTTCTCTTTTAAAGTACTCACAAATATTCAAAACAATATAATGGCAAATTGTTTTTGAAATATACTTAAGTTTCTAAAAATTGCTTGTGATATTATTCAAAAGAAAATGTTAAAGAAAAGAATAATCTTTTTAAGGTGCATTCTCTCAAATTAAACAAGGTAGAAGATTAAATAGTTGTATCTGGAGATATGTGTGCATGCATGCATGTATGTATTTAATTGAAATACTCTTCCATTGATAGACACTCATATTTAAGTACATTAAGGAATACATCTGGCTTCAAAGCCATTCAGACTTGTTAGTATAGCTCTCATACACTTTTAAGCCAAATACTTATAATGATACTTCTGGGACATCTGCATATGATTAGTCCATGATGAACAATGAATGATTTCATTGTTCTAATTCCTGCCCAGTTCTTTTTGTTTGTTTGTTTTCATTTATTCTTCTTTGTTTCTTTTTTCCTCTTCCTTTAATTGAAAATATATAAGTAAATTATGTTGGCTTATTTAACAAAAAAATTAAAATACTTCTTCTTTACTTGCAGGTGACTTGAAATAAATTAATTGAAGTAAGGTTTATAATACCAGCATAAGCTAAATGAAAATATCATCATTGTAGTTAGCATTTCCTAATATAGAGGACATGAATCTCATCTAGTTTCATTGGGAAAGAGTAAGAGAAAAGACATTTTTAGGTCTTTTTGTCATAGAATTTCCTTAATAGTCAAAATTCCTGAGGGTGAAACATATAAATTTAAAATACTCAGAGTATTATTTGGTGTAAAAACAAACCCACATGCTTGTTCACCACTGAACACTGGCTCTGCATCACCACTACACTTGTCTCCCATTTTTAAACTGTTTCCTTTCAACTTCACAGAAATACATTCCATTTGAGGTCTGTCTCACAAGTCCTTCCTATTGTTAACTGTAGGAAATCATCATTTGACTTGCGCATTTTACTGGAATTTACATGGTATATAGCACTAAATTTCTCATCAAAAAACAAACCTCTCTCTTTGTTGCAATTTAAAAGTACAGAGGCCTCTCTTTTTTCAAGATTTCTGTGTTTCCATTGAGGTGTTCTCACTTTCAGGTCCACGGATATCTTCTTTGATTCCTACTCTCTGAATTGCTTAGAAAGCATAGAGAGTAACACTGGGGTCAGTTCTTCTTTATCCAAATGAATGGTGAGATGTTTTTGCAGACTGTGCACAATGCTTGGGGAGAACTTTACATTTTGATCTGTTATTTTCTAAGAAAAAGAGCTGTAGTCATGAAAAAAACCAACAACAACAACAATAAAAAACCAACATCAGCAAGAAAAAACTTATGTCTTCCACTGCAATTCTGACCTGCAGAAGACCAACAAAACTCTGTCCATTGCTCTACTAACTCACGTTGAAAGAAGATTTTCTGTGGCAGAAAGACAAGATTTATTCTTTGAAAAGAAAGAAGAAACAAAAGCTGTAGTTTGATTAGACACTGACAGTGTACACTTCATTGCTCTGCTCTCTGGTATTAACAACTAATGTCCAAACACATTGGCAATTTGTGGTTACCCTGGTCATAGGAAACAGAGTTATTATTTGTAGGAAACAGAGTTATTACTCAGGTCAATATATCAACTTTGAAAAATGAAACAGGAAGGAAAGCCAATGGCCCAGCATTTATCCAGTGTATGGGATTTCATTATGCATCATTATGCATAGATATTTAATATGCTTTGATGGAAATGCAAGGGATTCCTGTTAAAAGACAGGGGGTTTTTATGCTATTAGTTTATGGTTCCAAGTTTGAATCACATTGACCTTTTCCATTTGCATATTTTTTGTCATTTTACCTAAATTCTGTGATTTTTAATCTCTCCTGGGGTGGTTAGAAATAAATAAATTCTTAGTGGTTTTATATTTTTAAATTTTTTTATAACAGTGTTTTTTTCACTGCATTCTAAAAGAGGATATATTCTATAATAGTCACTGTATGCTGTCAAACAAATAAATAAGTTTTTAAGAGTGGGGTATGGTTTCCTGAGGTATAACAATAAAAAACTGTGAGTAGAAGTGACTGAAGATGATAGGACAACTCTTTAATTCATCAATCATTGCTAAGCATTATCTCACCATTTCTCCTTTAAGAGGTATTATGTTTTTCTTGACAAAAGTAGCAGAAAAATGCTAGATCCTTCTCTTTGTGTTATTAGCACTGTCTGTTTCCACATCTCTCCTTCCTGTCCCTTCCCATCCCATCCCAACAGAGATACATGCCTTTAATGAGTCTTGTTCAGATTCTGCAACTGCTGCAGGAGGAAGTCCAAGATACCTCAGAAAGTAACTTGGAAGGAAAATCAATTTTATGTAAAAGAGATGCTTTTGGTTTATTTGAGTGCCTATAAAGTTAGTGGGGGGGAAAGGAAAAAAGAAGAAGTAGGCACATTCCAATAGAGCATCCAGAACAGTGCATATTCCAATGGTTTGCTAACCCAGACATTTCTAGCTATTGATATTCCTACACTACCTGATGGAGCATGAAGAATAGAAAGGAATGCTGTCTGTGAGAAAGTTTGCTGAAGAACCCTGAGTAACAGCTCTTGATCAGCACAAAAACTTTATCAAGTCTCCCTAGAAAAATGGTTATTTGGACAACCAGCTTCTTGACCTGCTTTAAAAAGTGTTGCATTATATTGCCAGATTTCATCAACAACCTGCACGTATTTTCAGTTCTGCTGGAAAGACCTCAGGTTTAGATGATCAGAACTTGCAAAACTTGCCTGAACACCAATTATATTGCTTCTACTAGAAAAGAATTAATATAATAGAATTACATTGCTTCTACTATGCATTGCAAAACCTTCCTATAAATTGAGCTGGATGGAGCTTTTCCCTTAAGTTAGGGATAATGAGAGGCTCAGAAATATTTTCTGTTTGTCTTTTACTTTAAATAGAGAAGGAGGAGAGCTGAATAGAGAAGCTGCACTCAGAAATGGTAAGTGGAATATGTACTTCCTTTTGTCTAATAGCCTCTCATGTTCCTAAGATGATTTATAATGCAATAAGTATTTAAAAATCAAGAAGCAAGTTCAGAGTTTTAAGAAATAGCATGCATTAAGGGATTTTTCTGAGCCCAGTGGGCTAAATATAATATCAATGCATTCAAGTTTCATCAGCAAGGAGCCATATCCATTTGAATGAAAGACACACAATTAGATGAACTGTTAAATTCTGATATTAATTAGTTGGAAAGATGTGCTCAGAATTTCTTTAGATAAAGATGATAAAAGAAGAAACTATAAAGCATTGAAAGAAACTAGAAACTTGGTATGATTTTGAGCAACAATTTTAGTTAAACAAAAGGCTGCTGTTCTTCCTAAGAGATGATAAAATGGGAGAAAAATTTGAGAGCAGTGAGACAACTGATTAAAAAAAAAAAAAAAGACTAAGCCACAAGATCAGTAGTGTAGCTGTTACTCTTTAAAAATATCCAAAAATTATATTGACTTCAATATCATTTTATTAGTTTTAAGGCCTATAAAAACTTACTTGATGAGGCTTTTGAAAGGACTTATGGTTATTCATGTACTTAGATGTACAGAAGAAATACTAACAAGATATTCTCAAGAGGTCAAGACAACAAAAGAGACTTTACTGGCAAATCAAAGAACTTTGGCAAAAGGTTTAGAGCAGCATCCAATCATCATAAAAAACTTCTCAACACTTTAGCATAATCCGTTTAGCAAACTCTAAGCCTTTTTGATTTTAGCTACTCAATAATTCCAAAACAAGAGAATTAGAAGAGGAAGAATGAGAAAAAAGAAAATATATAGAAAAGGATATATATCAGCTCCTGGGTTCCAGTGATGTTCAACTGGCAGAAATCCCAAGAGGAGGTAGGGTCAAGATGTGTGCTTGCTGCATGTTGGCCCTTAAATACCCCTTGGCATTCCTGGGACCTTTCCTCACTTGGGACTTCTAGTAATTTGGCCACTCAGGAACTGGGTTAGGAGTTTGAGGCAGGTGTGAAGCATTGCCTTCTGTGTGCCAGTAATTGGCAACCACTGCCAGGCTGGGATACAGGCTCTAGGGGGCTGGAGGATGTGGGAGAGTTTACTGCCTTGCCAGGGCAAGGCCCAACCCCCCCTTCCCCCAACCACATGCACGCCAAAATCCTTTCCAGTTTAAGTCGTGCTTAAGTGTGGCTGATGATATCCTCATGATATGATACCTTCATACATCAGAGTAGTGTTTTGTTATAGCATTTTATAATTTAAAGACCATAACCCAGTTTCAACTAAACATCACTGTCTTGTAGAGTAAGAAAATTCAGATTTTTCCATCTCTGAAAGCATACACTGAAAAATTAAACACTTTTTATTATCTGAAGAAAAGACAACATTGACTGTTTCATCCATGAAGGTTGATGGCATATCTTTCATTACGTAAAAATAAAATTTTCATACTTCATCAATCATTCACATTTCAGAAGGAAACGTACTATAGCAGCCAACGTTCACAGGTGAGGTTACACCACCCAGCATGTCTGCTACCAGAGTTTAAAGTCTGTGTAGCAGACAGTTTTCATAAATATCCTGATTCACCAAGACAAAGGAATCTTGTTCACAACTTAATAGCTATCTGCTACTTCCTAGGTATCTTTCTTCAGTGGGGTGGGACACTCAGATTCAATAATCTGAGCTGTCCTTAGTTTGCAAGCAATCGCCTTGGGATGGAAATAAAACAAGGTACAACCTTTGAATCTTTAAATTTTGACTGTTTGCAACACTCTGCTATTGGTTGCTTGTTATTTTCCTTTTGATAACAGCATTAACATATTTCTCTGATCTATGTGACCATATGCCTGCATTTCAATATACCTGAATTACACATGATATTTTGTTGTAGTTTCTGATTACGTAGTTCATGTTTTCTCCACAAATGAGGATCCAATCACTTCTCAGATGTATGGAATTAATAATAATAATAATAATAATAATAATAATAATAATAATAATAATAAATAATAATAATAATAATAATAATAATAATAATAATAATAATAATAATAATTTTGTTCATTATTTTGAACAGCTTAGCAAGTTTTGTTCCTCTGCAGAGCAACTTCAGTGAACCTAAATAGGTAACTGCTTTAGTTCTTACCCTGCTTTATCTTTTTTTTCTGTTTGTATTAATTTTTCAGATTAAAACCAAATCAAAAAAATAAATTAAAGAAAACAATGGGGTGTTTTGAAATTACTTTTTAAAAAAATTTTCCCTCACTCATAACTGTAAGAATCCTTTCTTTTTAATCAACAGTCTGTGCAAGATCTAAAAAATTTGTCCTTCTGTTGTCTTAAGAGAAGACACATGAGATACTATCTATTTATATGGAAGGTATGTATTTATAGAGAAAGTTTGTGAGAAGATCTAGTATCAAGATCAGATAAAGATATGTAGATTCATCATCACTAGTTCATGTGTGGCTTTATTCAAGTCAGAGGTCCATAGTGAACTTTGACAGCAAATGGCATCAGCATTTCTGCTTGCTTAGGTTTAGTCAGAACAGCCTTTTGTCATTCTATGATATGTGCTAGAATGTTTCCATCCATACACTGTAAGAGGACACATTTTCAGTGCTCCAAGGATAATAGAAAATTTGCTAAGGCAAATTTTTCTGTCATGTATCGTGTGTCATCCATGGAGTGTTGTAAAAAAGTGAAAAAAATACTTTAATGAAGTACATTTATATTAATAATGTAATATAATGTTTTGAGTCTGGAAACATTTTCTGCTTCTTTTTCTCCATTTGCAATGATTTTAGCAGCTCCAATCTCAAGAATGAATGAAGGATCCATCAGCAGGGAATGAGCAAGTGTTTGCCTCTGTGCTATGCACCTGGCTGATGACTCAGATGCAGTTAAAAATAGAGATCATTTCAGCTAAAAGTGTTGCAAATGGAAAATTGATCACTGGATTCTAAAATTCAATAAAGCATAGTCACCGTAGTTATTTAGTCTCTATGGCTATAAAATCCCACAAAAATGTCTTACTGAATGCCCCTTGATATTCTAGTATGTGACGGGCTTTCTGCCTCCAAATAGTAGCTAAAATTTTGCTAGAATTTTACTGTTGGGAAAGCTGATGATATTTTCCCTTGCTTTTATTATTTTTTTTCTGAATTTGAGAGACTTGGCAAGTTTGGAATGAATTTCTGAATTGTACACCTGAAGAGGAAGGTATGTTAGGTTACTGAAACATTTGTAAATTATCTTGAAGTTGCTCTAGATGGTGTGAGAAAGCCATTTAAATACAACTTTTAAAGAAGAGATTGATTAAGAGAAGAGCATTTCTACCTTAAATATTCTTCATATCTACAGCAAAAAGGTAAATTTTTAGTATAGAACTTCTAACTTTAAACGAGATTGCGTCCTAATCTGGTTCAGATTTTACTCATGAAACAATCTGGGAAATTCTATCCTTTAATAGCTGAACCACTGAAAATATGTCTTAACAAACACTAAGATATTTAATCATCTTTGATTCCCCCTCTTCAAGCCCTTCTGCCCCTCCTGTTTTCAAAGCTTTTTCTTGGTTCATAGGGATCTATTTGCAAGAGTGTGTTTCACTTAAATGAATTGGATATTGTTTTATCTAAAGTTTAAAGAGACTGTGCAGCAGAGCATTAGGTGGAAAAAATAAAGTGAAGTTCAAAGTATGGTGTGTTAAATATGAAGTATGTCATTCTTTTCAACCAGAAAGGTCAAATCATAAGAAAGAAAACAGCTGAATTATCTTGCAGTTTTCTTACAAAAAGCACTTACTTAAACCTTTCTAATGTTATGACAGAATAAGTTCTTTTATTTTGGTGAAATCCAGGTGTTTAGGTAAAATCAAATGCAGGCAACACTTTATTCATAGAACCACAAAATGAAAATTATTTATGTAATTCATATATATTGCAATCTAACATATAACAAGTATATAAAATTCTTAATATATTCATATTAATGTTCCAGTACTAGCATCACAATTTGGATAAGTATTGATTTCTACTACTTTTTCTTTTTAGGAAAGAATTTGGAAAAGCACAATAATTAAGCAGGTAGACTTGATACTAATTTCAGTGTAACTTCGATCATCACTGAATAATAGAATCTTCAGATTTAGTATTTAGTCCCAGAATATAAAACAGTGGAATTACCACAACCTGTTGATTTAATCTGGGAGAGAAGTTACTCCTAGAGAGTGTGCATTCCTTTTGAGTTAACTGACTGCAGGTATGTGAATACTTCTAATACTTTAAAATGTCTTCAATAAAGTGAATATTTTTATATTCACAGTCAAAGTGCACCACATATATTTATTCTGTATTAGATTGGTATGTCCTTTTGGCCTTTACCTTTCATGAATCTGGGCATACTTATCTTATTCCAAATTTTAAGCTGGTCATATTTCTTTAACTTATTATGACCTTACCTCTGTAGCAGAACACAGGTAACAAACTCCTGCAACAACTATTTTCAGGAGAAATTTGCCAGAGGATTGTCTGCTCCTGCTTTGGAAGTTAGGAAATTGTGGTGAATTAAGAGAAATCTATTAGTTTCACCAACAGCTGCTAGTTTTAAAGAAAAACATTTGTTTTAAAAATTTTTGGCTATCAAAATGCCATAAAAATTTCTGTTGGGAACATGGAAGAAAAATACATTAGTAGACTAGTAAGAACTGATATGTTTTGGATCGTATGAAAGAGAGTTTTTGATATTAGATGAGTAATTTAAAACATAGCAGCTATTTTGAAAAGAATTGTAAAGATTTCTGCCTACTATATGCATATATTGTGTATTAAATTTGTTTTCTGCATTTGAGTTTGCTACATAAAGAAAAATTATTGTGCTTGGTTTGAAACACACTATCACTAAATAGTGAAAGCATTTAAAAATATGATTATTATGTCTCATAATTGTCTACTAGGTTGGTCAAATGACATTGTTATCCTGGAATCATCGAATCATTAAGGTTAAGATCACCAAGTCCAACCACCACCTAGCACCATCATCATTAAACCCTATCCTCAAGTGCCATATCAACACATTTTTTAATGCATCCAGGGATGGTAACTCCATCACTGACCTGGGTAGATTGCTGAAATTATTTAAAACTCTTATTGTGAATTTTTTCCCTAATATCGCATCTGAACCTCACTTGATGCAACTTGAAGCCATTATTTTACCCTGTATAGAGGATGGCTGAAAAAAAATGTGAATATTATTTATCATTTAGTTTTTAAATGTTGGTCCTTTTGTTTATGTAACTGTATTGAATCATCTTAGTGATCAGAGGAGGGGCCAAATGCTCCAATTATATTATCTGACAACCAAACCTATTTCAAAGGGTTTGTGCTATATTGCACTGAAAATATTTCTGTCTTTCTCATGTTATTTATAAATTTTGCTCTACAACAAGAAAAATTTACACAATCCTTTTAATCTCAAATATTTTGGACTTCAGTTTAAAAGAACATTTATGAAAAACTAACACAAAAACTGTAGTTTCAGGCAATATTTCATATTTTCTATTTACCCTTTAGCCAAAGGCAGCCCAGGAAGATGTGGAGTTTTTCCTTCTAAAACAAATATACTTGATTTCTGAGTGTACTTTTTTTTTCTTCTAGCTGAATTTGTAAATCTCTTGTGGTCAACACAATGGAAGCAAATATTAAGACTGGTTTTCCTGTCTTTGCATGGAAAATGGCACATACAGCTTAAATAGAAAGATTAACTGCTGTGTATTTTTCACTGGATTTATTTTCTTTTTTCAATCTATTCCTATCCTGTTAGTAGGAAGAGCAAAATATTTGTCAAAAATATTTAAAAGTTATGAAAAAAATCAGAACACTGCCAATAAGAAGCTCTATTTCCTTGCATTTTCAAATAGGGCATTCATAAATGTTGTCTTTTTATATTGATCTCCTTTTCTTTAATATCTCTATTTATAGTTGCTGTGAAGACAACTATTTCCTTTTTGCTTCTTTCCTCATTGTGTATATTTGTTTTTGACTAGCAAGATTTCAATTGTTGCTGTTCCCTGACTTTCGTTCTCACCTTCTATTTTAGGATGAAAGAAAAAATGATTAAAGAAAAATTTTCTTGTGTGAAATGTACACAGAAAATGCACAACCTTATTATGGGTTGTTCATCATATTCACAGGTTTGGAGAGTCTACAAGCAACAGAAATAAAAGAAATTAATTTTTGACAAATGAAAATATAAAGAAGATTTATAAAAGCTCTAGTCTACTTTTATATTTTGTTGTTACCCAGAATTTTAATTCTTCTTGCTTGTGAAACACTTTAAAACAGAGTAGACCTTAGTTTTCAAAATAGACTTTAAAATAGTTTTTGCAAATAACTGCTTCAGATCTTGCATTCTTCACTGTAATTCTATAGAAATATTCTATCTACTTTTTTTTTTTTTTCTTCTTAAGTGAAGCAAAGCATTCTTCTGCTGTATTCACTTTCCGGGCTCCATTTTTGGCTGTAGCTTTGAGGAGATGTTGAATCATCTAAGTGTCTGGCTGGGGAGTAAACTATTCTACCAGTATTCAGGAATGATTAATCCACAATTTTTTTCACTGCAGAGAATGCCCAGCCCAAAGTAGCACAGCATATTCTGGAGCTGAACAAAACATTCTCTTGCTTTAGAGAATCTGAGGGTTTAAGAGTGTGGAAGGATGCCATTCAGTGTGAGCTGACCTAAGTGTCAGAGACCAGCCCTAAGTACATTTAATTTATTAATGCAGACATATCATATGACTCTCACCTTCTAGCTAAGGGAGCTTTCTCATTATGTTACTGTCAGACTCTCTACTGTATTCAGAAATATTACATTCTTGAATATAAAGCAGCCTGAATTAATACAAGGATTCTCTTGGAAGTATGAGGCATTTGGACAATGCACTTAGTAACATGCTTTAACATTCAGTCAGCCTTGAATTGGTCAGACAGCTGGACTAGAAGTTTGTTGTAGGTCTCTTCTACCAGGAAATTATTCTACTCTATTCTATTCTATTCTATTCTATTCTATTCTATTCTATTCTATTCTATTCTATTCCATTCCGTTCCGTTCCGTTCCGTTATTTTCACACTTACCTGCTTGGTGCTTCTTGTCAATTGCTCACTGCTATGTAATGATTCGCCAAACTACCTCCTGTGAGTCTGGTATTTTAAAAGAAACGACACCTGTGATGTTTAACATGTCAAATTCAGTGTTGGATTTAGACACCCAATTTCTTATGACTGAATTTCCAGACTCTCAGGATCCTTTTAATTTTCAGTCAGAGTCCTTTGAAATTAATGAGTCAAAGCTTTTATGTAAGACTTGGTCTATAGCAAGAGACCATGTTGATTTCATCGAAGAGTATTTATGACCCATATGAATAGATATGTTTTTATTTGATATTTTACTCTGTATAGTCTCCATTATTCTAAGTAAAATGAAATATGAGCTACAGTGGAAATATGGAAATTATTGGAAATATTTCCTTGTAGGGATCTACATGTTAGGTGTAAGACATCATGATAACATATACATAAATGTAGATATTCCCTGAATGTACCAGTGAATTTGAACAGTTTAAAGCCTTGCAGAAATCCAGTATTATGTTCCATTTTCTTGTCTGAGTTCTTCACTATTTCCATTTTTCTTAATTTTATTTTTTATTAATTTTCTCTCTGTCTGAGCATTTGTGCAGAATAGCACTCACTTTAGTTCTCGTGACTTATATAGGCTTTTATAAGTCTCTTAAATGTCAGATGTTCATGCTCTTGAAAAGGATAAAATGCAGCAAAATGGAGTATGAATGTCACAGCAGCATTTCAGTAATACTTTGAAGAGTATTTAATATAAAATCAGATTATTATTAGTATACATGAAGAGAAGAAAACATACCCAGAGGCTTTAACATAAAACAAAATTTATATTTGTACAGTAACTCTAGTTTATTAGTTTTCATCCTTTATATTTAAACAATCAAAGTATGGTATTCTCTGTGGATATAAAGTCAAGGATTTTGTCCTATGGATAAGGTTGTTGTATAGAACCTATTTTGCAGATAACAGAGATAAAATGTCTTTACTACTAGAAAATATTCACACCTCATGTTCCTGTTAATTTCCAGGGGGAGAATTATAAAAGAAATAGGGTTGGATTAGGGCAAAAAGCAAATTCCTTGAATTGACCTGCTTTCAAGGAATGGGTGGTTATACAGTTGGAGTTCTAGATATTCTAGTCCCTCTAGATCAGAATTTTAACAGTGTGATATTGCTGGTTTCTTTAATTTTTTAGCATCATTTAAGGAGCAAATAAATGTCAGACAATATTTGGCCAGAAAATTATGCCTGAAAGTTGTTTTTTTCATTCTAGAAACAACAATTTCTGATCACCTAGAAGGTGACAGGCGGTAATTGACTTCATTGTTTTCAGAAAGACCACTTAAGTAGAATATGCAGGGATTCAGGATCCATGGAACTGGAAAAAGTTGTTACATCTGAATTTTTCAGTTGACTTCACCACCGTTACTTTCCTAAATATTAACTCAAATATGGATGCATAGGACAGCTGTGTGTGTTACAAGCATAGTCTTTACATTGTCATAGACCTTCAGTTTTAAGGTCTGGTCTGTCGCATCCACCACACTGGTCTATGAGTCTCAGAGAACCAAGCCAAAACTAAACAATTGACTTTTCACACTGATTTATATGAATTTTTTTTCCAGGTAGTTTCCCAAAGTAAGAAAGGAATCTTTAAGGTTATACTATAAATCTAAATAGGTGACCATCGATTTGGATTGACTTATCCATCCTTTTTTTTTTCCTTTACATATTTAAAACTTTGTTACTATAGTTTTGATGATGGATAGCCATAGACTGAGGAATTTTTTAGTTGTCTACAATTTTTCAGAAGAAATGAGAAGACAAAAAGCGAACATTATTAACAAAAGTGGAAAACAGTTTTATAGATGAAAATTTTTCTACCTTGTAATGTTTATCTCTGCCAAATATTAGAAAAGAGATACAGGTAATAGTATTTCTTAGTCCAATGTTTTTTAGAATGAAATAAGTGAAAAAATTGTAACTATAGAAGTCAATTAACTCTTAGTGTAACATTACTATACTGCCTGACCTTATCTCAGCTAGTTGCATGATACACATTGGTCAAAGAGGACAGTTCTCAGAAACCACTTGGGAGCAGCACAGGGCCATTATAAATTGACTTATACTGAAATTGATTGAAAATTCATGCTACTGGAATTTAAGCATGTAACTGAGGGATTAATTAATAAAAATATATCCTTAATTAATAAAAATATATTCTTCCTTAGCAGGAAGGACCCCACAAGGATCATTGAAGTCCAACTGGGATTTCCCCAGTATTGTAGAACATTTTAAAAAATGCTATTCTGTTTTCTAAATTCTGACCTCTGCAGCAACATACAGCACTGTGCTGTATTTTATCTTTATATTTTTTAAGGGGTGAAGTGCATAGGCTGTGGTGTAACTATGAATATATCCATTTATGATGCCAAGTCAAACCTTTTATCAATACTAAGGTCTTTGTTTTGCAATGGTTGTCTGTCAAAGTAGGTGAGAAGGTCTGAGTTAAACCTTTTATTGCACATAACTATCCATAAGTAGCCATTTTGTATGTCTTTGAATTTCCCACTGCTAGTAACAATAATGTGCGTTGACAGTTGCAAATTTTCATCTTATCTTTAAAATATGAAAGAGTTATTGATTTTTCTCAAGACATATTGTACTTTTAAAGCTTGCTTTCTAATTGATCAGCAGTTCATGACATCAAAGTAAAAGCTTAATGTCAAACTTCTGAACAGTAATCTGACGTGAACTACTAAGACTACTGCATAAGCACTGCAGTTTGTCTACCCCAGTTCTCATATGCTGGGATTTTTCAAATCTATTAATATTGTATGAGATAGGCTTTAACCACAATAGGCATCTTTTCAGAATTCTTGAATAAATCAAAGTAGAGTTTATTTACCTATCTTGCTAATATAATTTTTCCAATACTGACTGTTTAAATATAGGTACAGTAGAGATTTTTTCTTTGATAAAATAAATAAAATCTAGAATAATTTCTCTCACCTTATATGTCATTATTTTTAATAGTATACTCACTTTTGAATTTGAGAAGTCAAAGTTCAAAAAAATTCTTCAAATAGATATCAACACAGAGCATTTGATTAGTTCTTGATAAACTGTATAACTATAATTAAGTTTCTTGTTACTTTTGTTTTCTGAAATACAGGAAAAAAACCAAACCCAGTGTAGAAAATAAACCCTGACAATTTCACCAAAGCCATTCTGTATGTTGTATGTTGGCTTTCATCTTGGAACTTAAACAAGTATTCACAGTTGTCTTGTACATCATCATATTAAAAAGAAAATAGTCAAATTGCCTTTTAAGTATATTGTATCTATCCACAGCTGCAAAGAAAGAAAAAGTTTTGTACATTTTAATGAATAGATATGATTAAAAGGATTTGTAACTAAATTGCAAAAGATTCCATTTCACTTAGCAGTTTCAGCCACTGAACCACTGCCCATCAAAGCAGTAAGTTTTTGATCCTTAATATATTATATTCTCAGTGTACAGAATTCCTTTTCTTTCCTTTCTCTGCCTATGCTCCCCTATAATTAACAGGGAATTTTAGAGAAAAAAAATTAAAAAGAAATACAAAAACATTAGAAGAAAAAAGGAGTAGTATAATGATTATTCCTATAAATAAATTTGAGGAAAAAATTATGTAGTCAATAATAAACATGAAAGAAAAATAAAACCATCAAATTGAAGTAAATGTTAAAAAGTCCTTCTTGATTAGATTCTGGGAGGCAATGCTGCACTAGTCAGTCTGAAAAAATTTGGACACATTCTGTGAATGTGCTCTTATGATTTCATGTAGTGGTGAAGGGGGTCCTACATGTGTGTCAGCATAGCAGAAAGATTAAATAGCACTGAGCTATAGGTAAAATAAAAATAAAGTCAAGACTGAATTAAATGGAAGTGGTATAGCTGAAAGCTGTGATACTAGCTTTGAACTTCAAAAATAGGTTGAGGTCATGCAAACCTGAGTTTAACTCTTTACAAAAGGATTTGAGTATTTTTGTATACACCTGTTTTCCTTTCTCTTTTATATTTCCATCCTCCAGTGCCTACAGTGAGGATTTCTTTTAGCTACATGTGTCTGTGTGAGACTTTCACTCTTGTAAAAGAATAAATTTTAAATTAAGCATGTTTGTTTATTAACAAACAAACAATAAACCCCAATACAAGATAGCATAAAAAATGAGAAATTTCAGAACTGATAATTGTCTGATGATTGTTTCAGCAGAGTTTTGCTCAGTACAACCACTGTAGTTTACTGGAGTAGTTGAGATTACAATAAAGTGATTTCTTGCAGCAGGGTTTTGCTGTTTTCTTTTTTTTTTTTTTTCCCAGATTTAATTTAGAACAAGCTAATGTAGATTTTATTGGACTACCAATTACATTTTCTTTCCAAATGAAATTGTGAAGGAAATTATTTGATTTACTAGCTTAAAAGATGAGATGTCATGTACAATTTGTATATTCCAAGACAACAGCTTTATGGGTACACATAATTGAAGTTATAAATGTTCAAATATTGACGTTTAGGGATTATACAATGGAAGGACATCAATGACATACTTTTCTTTCAGAAAACTCCATGAAAAATAGCTGAAGAAATATTCAATCATAAGCACTCAAATTAGAAAATAAAGCAAAATAGTCGCCATTAGGAAGAGGGTGAAATAAATTAAAATATTTTTCTTGATCTTTTGCTTTTTGTTCTGATGGAGTGAATTGCCAAAGAAGCAAGGCATGACTTCTAATGAGAATTTTAAGTACCAGCAGCTGCGAATGTTTTTGATGCCAAAGAGTCCACTAAGCATGCACCTTTGTATTTCAATAGCATTGGCTTTGCTTCACACATTCCTTTTATTTCTGTTTGCCTCACTTCCAGAATCCTTTTCACTTCCAGAATCCTTTTCATTCCTCAGAAGTCCTTCCAAACATCATTGGCTAGCCCTGCAGAGGCTCATCCACTGACTTTGGCTTGTGGGATTTTTTGCACTTTCTCTGGACTGGGATTTTATGTGTTTAAATGACAGAATTTAAACATTGCCTTCTCTAAAAATTGTCTTATAAAAGGCATGAAATGCTGGGCAAAAGTCTACCATTGAAAGTAGAGATTGAGTAAAATAAAAGCATTGCTTCAGCAGTCAGTCACAGTTCCTGAAAAACTGATGGTTGTATAGTAATGTGCTGATATATCACCCATGAAAGGAAAGGTTTCGTAGCTGAAAGGTTCAACTGTGCTTTCATCCACAATTAATAAAATGCATTTTTTTCTTCAACACCATTTTTGTCCAAGAAGTAAGGAATTCACCCTCCCATAGGCAGTGCTAGTCCCTTTGTACAGGCCTATGAATTGAGTTTGACTTCATGAAGGTTGACAATGCTGGAAGCTGTCATGAAGTCATAGCTGTCACCTGGAGAAATTCCTCTGCAGTCATTTTTCTGCCAAACTTTGCCTGTAATAGTACCCCAAATTAGCCAGAGATAAGGGCACTAAATTTGCTAATTACACATTTTCTGATTAACGCTAGTTAGGCCCAGCTGTGTTGAGACAGTGGTATGGTATAACTAGGTGACATGGGCAGTCAGCCATCTGCTCATCATCAGTCATCTCATCTGGTGAGCACAGAAAAGTATAAGTGAATGATTTGGCTAAAGAGAGAAGCAGATTTTATGTTATCTATGTTTATTTGCCTAACTATATATATGTCCAATAGGCTGTCCTGGTTTCAGCTGGGTAGCAATGTTTGGCTCCTCCCTCTGGCAGAGCATCTCACAATGGGATGCTATACTTCTTATCAGCCATGCAGTGACATTCAATAGCCTGTTATCAACAGATGTCCCCTCCCAAGGGAGAAGTCATTGGGATCACTCAGAGAGAGACATAAGGAAAACTGCCCACTTGACAAAAGACAGCTGCCATACAGATGGTAATGGAATACATCTTGCCTTGCAATCTGGAACAGTAGCACTGACCACAGAATATGAACTTACAAGGTTTGGTGTGTACATGGTGAAGCAATATTGTGTTTAAAAAAGGCAAAATCAGAACAGCGATGTCCAAAAGAAAGTGCCCAAAAGAAACTCAAGGTGAGCCTTCCTAATTAATGTGCAACATGTATTCCCAAACTCAAGGACTGAGAAGTGAAGGTGATGAGGGAATAGGATATAAGAAAACAGCCCTGTAAAAACGCCTTAGGTATGCATTGCTCATGAACTGACTTAGCCCACATTTTGTGTGGAAAGCTCTTCAATAAAAAAAAAGTATGCTTAAACATATTAGGACCTCTTATGGTTTTTCTGATTTTTACTTTTTCTGTAGGCCAGGCCCAGAGGTGAAGCAGTGAAGTCCAGTTGAAGGCAGTGGCTAGTGGTATATCCAAGGGATGAGTACTGAGTCCACAGCTGTTTAACATCTCCAGTAATGATCTGGATGTTGGATTAGATTGCACTCTCAGCAACTGTGCAAAGGACCCAAACCCAGGAAGACTGCCTGATACACCAGAGGGTTGTGCCACCATCTAGAGGGACATTGACAAGCTGGAGTAAAGGGAATAATTGGGACATTATGGGGTTCAAGAAGAGCATAGCCCTGACCATGCAATTGGTTCTGGATGGCCCTGGATGGCTTAAAAAGGGAGGCTGGACCTCCAAATGTCCTTTCCAACTGCAAACTTTCTGCCCTGTCATTACTTCTACCTCTATTTAAATTCTTTTTTGTTTATCTTCATTACCTATTTTTGGTATTTAATGGCTGATTGAGATGTCTTGGATCTGTGGTCTTTAAAGAAAAATATATTAATCTTAGGCTTTCGCCCAGTCCCAGCTCCTTTTTTTTTTCCTTCCAGAAGATGAAAAAGAGAGAACATTAAGTGCTATACCCTTGCTGCTCACAAGAAATGGTACACTTCTTCTACAAGAATCTCTATCAGGTGTATCATCTCACTGACAAAAGATGAAAAAAGAGCTAAATAGTTGTGATAAAGATAAATTATAAAAAAAATAAAATTAACACCAATAAATAAAGGAACAAAAGAGCAACTCCCCCCTCACAAAATCCAAAATACCAAACAAAAAATATTTCGTATGGAATTGCCAAGAGAATGTGAATAGATTGAATTTCTGGGACTAAGAAATTAACTATGTTTCTAACACATGTGGACTCTTTCAAGAGACTAATTGACAGGAAGAAACACTCATTTTTTTCCCAGTTATTATTTTCCACTCCTAAAGAGACAATAAACTGAATAAGAAGATATAAGATTGAGAGAAATTACTGCACTGCCATGAAGCTCAATATTGAGTTGCTTAAGTATACAGTACAAGAAAAAGAAATGGGGTTTTTCCTCACCTTTTTTTTCTTTTTTAAAGTAATGGCAAAATGGGAGGACTTTATCCTTCTAGTGTTTCATGTGTCTATTCACTACTGTTAGGATGATATTCAAGATGGTCCTAGAAGTAAGTCTCGCTTGGGAAAGCAGAATTTAACTCCATGTTGGCGCTAGGAAACCTTAAAATAAGATAAATTATGTGAATTTAAAGCACAAATGTTAAAATTTCACCTATCTTGCTAAAACTAGCAACAAACATAATAAATATTGTAGCGAGTGCATCTGCAAAAAAAAAAAAAAAAAAACAAAACACCAAACTAAATTGTTTGTTTGCCATAGAATTCATAAAAACCCCATAATGATTCTAGGCATCAATCAAAACCTTGCTGATGAGCTTTAAAACACAAAGAACACTGACTTCTGCTTCCACATTACAAAGGATCCATTTTTTAAAATCTCAAAGCATTTTAGGAAGGCTTTTAGCAGTCAGTTACCAAAATGACAATATGCTAGAATACTAAGCCCTTAGAATCTTTTTCTTAGATGGGAAGGTTGTATAATAATTTTTAAAAGGTGAGAAGAGTAAATGTAGTTATAAACCTATAGAAAAGTACGTGCATTTTTCATGAGTTTTAGTTTTTACTGTATTTTCAGCACCAATCTGAAGAAAGCTGGGGTATAAGGATGGGAAATTCATATTCACATTAGGAAGCACCATGAGAGATTTTTGATTCTCCTGAGAACACACATTGTGGACCTACTTTTATGCAAAGAAAAGAGAAAAGGAAAAGTCATTCTACTTCACAGAATAATGCATGGTTTTCCCATGAGCCCCTTATCAGAGAGTCCTATATCCATGCGAGATTCAATTTATTCTGCATTTCAGGTTTGAAGTTATTTTTTTCATACTTTTACACAGACATTGAAATTATTTGTTCTCACATTGTTATGTGTACTTGTATTTCTCAGCCCTAGGGCAACTCAGCTACCTTGCCTAGACCATTCTTAGGTTTACTGCCATGTGCCTTTTAAAGAAAAGCTGCCAGGGCTATTCCTTTAGTCCAGAATTTTTCCAACTGCAAAGATATGGTGCCTTTTTTTCTCTTTTGCCTTTCTTGCCTTATTTATTCCCTCTGTGGGAAGGCGATGAAGTTGGGTGGGTTGAGGAAAAGGGCTTCACAGGAATGGAACACTTTTATTTGTGGTTATCTGTTTGATTTTGGAAGACCATTATGAAACACAGTAGTTTGAGGAATTGCTGTATGAGATGGTGTCACTAGTTAAACAACCAGGGTTGTAGTAAGAGTCAACAGCCTGAAGAGAGACAATGGTGTTGGAAAAAGGGTCTTTGGAGTTAGCAACTGTTGAGAACAGCCAGAAAGGTGACTTGGTTAGAAGGGGGAAACTACTGAGCAGAAGTTGTCTGCTCAAATGCTCACAGAGAAAACACTTGCCAGACTGGGAGCTACCTGTCTAGGCCTATGAACCAGAAGCATTCTTGAGAAGTACAGCTGGCATCTTTGAAATAAAGATGGGTACTTGGAGACCACAGACCTCCTGAGACATCATAAATTATTGCAAACACAACTATAATAGAAAGAAGAAGAATAAAAGCCAAAAAAAAAGTCTGGAAAGAGGTGGAAACATCCTAAAAGAATGAGAATTGGAAGCTGTCATGAGCTGTTCTAATTGCTAGAGCAGTAAGCAAAAGTTGGTCTGAAAAGAGAAATCAGCTTAATCTATATGTTGCTTCATGTAAATTTAACAGCCAACAACCTGTTGGCTGCTTGAAGTGTTGGTGTCCTAGGCACTCTCATATGTCTATGATAGAAAAAAATTTATTTTTTGCCCAAAATGGATCCTCTCTCTTGGAAAAATTCCCTTGTTCTTTCACAGACAGCTGAACTCTCTTCACAAACTTTCTATGATATCTTGGACCCTTGCAGGGGAATTCGTGGTTGACTCCAAAGTCTTTGGTGTGGGTCATCTCTGAAGTGAGACTGTGTTACTTTACTGGTAAAGAACTAATCCCATACTCATAATTCTGGGATTAGTTCAATTTGTTCTCCCATTTCTGGGATGGTTGTGTCTATTCCCTGCCCTCTGGGAATGAGTTATCCTGCTCCTTGAGATGGTTTTGTGCTTTCTGAAATGTGCCATATTTTCTTGACACTGATATTGTATATCTCTCATAAGTATACTCACAGTTGTATTATCTATAAGCTTGCTTCACTATAGACAAGTCTGTAGTAACTCATTACAGTACTTGGACATTGCTTTTACATTGATTGTTGGTATAAAATTGATTGCTTATAGTAATTTATAATAGCTTGATGAATATATATTCACTTTATTAACCATGGTTAAACTTGCAAGTGGTAATTTCTGCGAAAATATATTTGCTGTTAGTGACTTGTATGGCATTTTTGGTAATCTGAAATAAAGAGAGAAATTTAGGGGACAAACCCCCTGTAGTCCTGTGTATTATAGAATACAGTGAATGCACAGTCACAATCTTGGAACACCCACAGGCTGGGTAACCCTTTAGGTTATGACATTGATATGATACAAAGAACAGAGGACTTAGCTTTCTAAAAATCAGTACTTTGACCTGTATCAGTTTTGCTCCCTATTGTCTTCATGTTTTTATTGTTTTGAAGACTACAATAATTTTTTTCTCTCCATTAAAATCTGAGATGATATATTCTTAGACCTGATGGCTAAAGCTTATGAGGTACTCAACCCTCAGCTCTGCCAATCCCTTGTGCTAGTACAAAAATTATGCACAAGAGTGGATTTTATAACAGTTTTGAGTGAAGCTCTTTTGCAAAGCTTTTTATTCCCTATATTTATTTACCATATAGGAAGGTCAGGATGAAAGAAAAGGAAGCAAAAATTTTCTTTAAACACACCTTTTGGTAAAACCTACCCAGCCTCCATGTATCTTAAAATAACCCATGTAACTCATGTTATATAAGTAAAAATACAAAATAAAATAACACAAATAGCATGTAAACCTAAATCACCAGAATTATGGGACAGCAGTGCCCTGTAAGTTCTTGACAATAACCTAAATGTGTTCCACAGACATTTGACATAGCCTAGTGCACTCTGTCATCAAGGAAACTTACACCAAGTGGGACTAAAGTAGTGAGAGCTATTTTGTTAGAGTTCAGAAAATATTTTGCTATCATGTGCTGCAAAAAACAGCTGTAAAGTTCAGAAGGTCTGTATTTCCCCTGTTCCTGATTAAAGGAATATCTCAACAAAGCACACATACACACAAATAACAGGCATTAGATGTCAATTTTAAACAAAACTACACAGGTTCCAAGCTGAAAGCTTGTGAGGCATACATATATTCAGAATAATATGGAATGAAAATTTGGCATACCACAATTCTGCTAAGTAAACAACAAATCTCACCTAAATTTGTAACAGACAGTTATCAGATAAGTTTAAGATGTTTACTGGCTTTGGTAATTAAAGTAAAACCTTTCATTGACCACAGAAGTTAAGATTCGTTCTCATCATATTGAGCATCAACAGAGATGCAATGAAAACCCAAATAGCAGTTCTTAATAATGGATCTGGCAAACAAAGAAAGGAAAGTAGTTTCAGAATTACAAGTAGCCACTTGTTTGTTTACTCTTTTAAGTTCTCAAACAACTGAACTGCAAATGTTTATGCTTTTTTCATTACACACTTGAAGGAAAATTCACGATCAATTTATTAAAATTAACAGTTGCCTACACAAGCATTTCATTTCAAAGTATTATTCTTCAGACTTAACAATAAATTTTCCCTTATTAATTGCCTTGCAACTAATTTTTCAAAGCCTTTGAGCAAGGTGTTTTGTTATTGTGGTAATTCTGGCATTAATTTTCAGTATAATGCAACAGTTGTCATGTTTATAATATTTATTTCGCACGTTAATGCACTGTTTTAATCCACAGCCAATTTAAAAGGAAAACTAAAGTCAGTATTATAAATGCTGTCCTTAAGTAATATTTAATTCTGGACAAGTAGAGATGATACCACATCCATAGATTTCATGAATGTGAGGTTGAATTATAATTGCATCTCTGAATGAAAGGAATATCTGTTATTCCTCTGTACTTCCATAATATAATGCAGAACTTGCAAAACTACGGCTGTAATAAAGTTAAGTGTGAGTTTTTATCCTAAAAATTTAGAAAAACTAACAAGATGAAGTAAATACAGACATAGCTAATCTTTTTACTACCAAATGAAATCATATGCATAATTATAAAATATAATAATGTGTACTGCAATGCTGAAGGAGCCCTGGTACTCTGGTCATACTAATGTTAAAATCACGCTCTTTGCAGCTCTGAAACCTTTCAGCTGTGCTGCTGTAGTAGTGCTTTACTGAGCCTCTCTGGTCTTATTTTTTCCTTCTGTTGCCATACTGTTATACTGCTGATCTCCTGGGCTTTCAGCTGCACCTGCGTTGGTATGGTGGGTTATGGTGGGAAGTGGCCATGGCTGGTGTAGCAGTGACTCCTCTTTACATGCCTATTCTTTCCTATTGTTTGACAGATTTTAGGTATTTAAAGGGGTTTTTTAATTCCAGTTTTCTCCAATATAGAAAAAAAAACAAAAAGCATATGGTAAAATAGACAATGGTCTCTTAAATACTTGACTGTCATTATCCAAAAATACTTGTGCACAGAAGCTTTAACAGATGATCAGTATTCAATGATTACACATGATTGGTATATATCTGTGCTAACAACAGCACAAACAGGAACAAATTACAGCAAGGCAAAATCATAGGCAAGCCAAAGAAATCATCATCACAGCTGCCACGTTCCTCGTCACTTCTTTCACTGAAGAGAAACTCCTTTAAAGGATGCTTATCTAGGACCCTGCCAGTGCTCTTCTAAGCCAGCCACTGGTGAGCCTTCATCTTTCCTTGCTCTTGCTTTTTGCCCAATTTTCCTCCTTTTCCCATCTCTCTGCCCCTTTTTTATTCTTCCCTGAAAGAAACTTTCCCTATTAGAGTTGCTGTATGCTGTCAGTTGTTGCACCCACTAATAATTAACTTGACCATGTGGCTGTGGCTATTAAAATCTTAGACTGTTCTTATGACATTCTGATTTTTAAATCAATGGGCTGCTCAAGGAGAGAAAATAGCTTTACCAGACTTCCCTCCAAATGACTTTTATTTTAATTTTTCATTATCATCCTGGCTTTGTTAAAACCCCTTGGTGACAATTTCTTTGAACATTAATAAATTAGTGTTGAATTAAAGATGACAGAATATTTTTCCCAGAGGACACACCAGAATTATATTTTTCCCTTTGATAGTACTTTAAAGAATCTAACCTAATGAAATATTAGTTTCACCTAGAAATTGTTGATAAAGCAAATATTACTATTTGTATATTTTGAGTAAAATCTTTTATGTTTCACTCTTTTTTATGGTTATTAATAGGTCTAATAAAAACCCACGGCTATTTTCCTAGATTAAAAAAGGTGAAAAAGAAAAAAGTACTGCTCAGTTTTGGTTGCAAACACAATAACTCAAAGATGATATGAGGATAACCTTCATGTGACCATGTATAGGAATGTTTGGAGAAAGGTTTTAACCCTGTTTCAGAGCTGGAATGTTTGATCAGGTGCTATTTCCTACTGCTCATTTCCCTCTGTCTACTGCAGGGCTATGGTATAATGTAGGAAGTCCAGTGCTTCCAACAGCACTATTGTGTTCCCTCACTGATGAAAATAAGCCAGAATAAAATCAGTGCTACCATGTTAAATTTTAAAATTTATGTACTTTGGCCTAATAAATAACTAATAGGCACATGCAAATAGGTAGTAAGGCAGAATAAATATATAACAGGAACATGAAAGATGAGAAAGTGATGAAGAGTAAAAAGCATGAATTCACCACAGAGGAGTCGTGCTTGACAACCTTTTCTGCTTTCAGTGAAAAAAATTACTGGCTTGGTAGATGAGGGGAGAACAGAGGATACTGCCTACCTGGAAACAAGTAAGGCTTTTGACACACTTCCCATAGAGGAGTTGATGATGTAAAGATGCCAAAGTGGGTTCAAAATTGGCTACATGGCTGGGCCCAGAGGTTTATGATCAATTGGTACATCTAGTTGGAGGCTAATGACTAGCAGTGTAGGAGGCAATACTGGGTCCAACCCTGTTTAACATCAGCATTAAAGATCTGGATGATGGGACAGAAGGCACACCAAACTGTGAGGAGTGGCTGGCAAGCCAGGGGCCCAGACTTTGACAGATTGGAGAAAAGGGCTGACAGGGAACCAGACTCTGGCACTGGTACTGGACTTGCACATTCAGCAAATGCTTAATGTAATGCATTGATGCAAGTGCTTGTTATGCATTCCAGTAAGAAAAGCAATCAGGCTCTGTCAGATATTGATTAAAATGCCATTTACTGGAAATTACAGGAGAAGGAAAAAGGGAATGACACAGATAATCTTACATTCCTTCAAATGGTGAGAACCCCAAGTTTTATAGGATTGAACAGTATCCCAGTGGTCAGAGCATGGCATTCTGGACAGATCCTTTCTGTGCTGTTTGCCAGCACTGTTATCTTTAGAGGTTTTATCGTATTTCCTCATTAGCAAAAACAGCTCTATTCATCATTTCTATTGTCAAGCAGAGGAGCATTCCATGTAAACATGCTGCTAACCCTCAAGATAAGAAGATACATGAGGTGTCACAAAGGCCAGGGGTCAAGAGGGAGCTGCACATGGATTTCACATTACAATTAATCAGTGAAGTTCTCCTGGCAGACCACAGCGTGGACAACACAGCACAGACCTGCACATATTCAGGTCAGTGTTCTGGGGATCACTGGCACCTTGATGCACAGAAGTGTTTGGGTTAGGACCACTGTGCCCCAGCTTAGCTGGTACATTCTCCCATACTATTGTTAGCACAGTTGACAAAAAAAAGACAAACACTGCCAAAGTCAAGTAATCACTTCACACCACAAATTACAGAATAGGAATATGACTATTTTCAGCAGAATCTATCAAAAAAAAAAGGATAAAAGGAAGATCAGGGTCAAAGCTGTGGTTACTCTGAGCAATAGATGCTGCATTTGCCACAGTTCTGTTACTGTAAAATAAAATTTATTTCCAGATGACCTGTCTTGACTTCATCCCTGACAAAACAAGCCACAAAGGTTTGTGAACTATTGTCCTTCTGGACTAGGCACATAAAGTAGGTTCATGCTCATTATCTCAGACATAATCCTAAAATTTTGTGCATCCTGAAATGATATCTAATTAAAGACTATTCATGAGCTGGAAAAAGGGGAACATTGCATAACCAAATGCTATCAAATGTGCAGGCAGACTTCTTACTTCCTACATTTTAATGTAACCAGGGAGTATGTATTATTAAGAATTTAAATATAGAAGTGTTCAACGGTGGCACAGCATTGATCTGCACATGGTATGAACTGCTACAGAGAGCACCTGTTGTGTAAGTGGCACAATTAAACAAAAGAATGAGTGTAAACTATCCTTCCACATCAAGAAAAGAGTGCTAGGGTTAATAAGATGGAAAAATCGTATGAAATCTATCCAAATTAAAGGCATTCTATAATTAGAATATTTTCTGCTGCATTATTCATTACAATAGAATTAATAAGGAAGAAATGCAGATTTATCTGGATGAAAAAATCATTTTCATTCATTTCTGTATCCATATAAATTATATGACTAATGAATTAGCTAATAATGTGTTACTTATCATAGAAGTCATGATATTACTCCAGTACCAGGGTTCTGAGGGCATCACCAGTCCTGACTATCCCTGTCCAGCTGGGTTTTGGGGCTGTCTGTACCCTGCTGACAGCCTAGGATCTAGTTTCATCTTCCTGGGATTCCCCTCATCCTGTTCACAGGCCATTGTCTGAACAAGAAACTCCTCATGACTGGTACTACCCCAAATTCAGCTGCTTTGACTCGTGTCCTTTCTTTCTGCCGCACACGAAGGATTTTAGTGTTCCTACTGCTGCGTGTAAAAGAGAATTCTTTAGCACATCTATTTAGCTAAACGAGATCTCTGACTACTTTTGCATCTATTTTGTTTTTCTGAATTCCACTCTCATCAGCCATATTATAGCATTACTGTGCAGCTGGCACTAACACTGTAATGATGTTCTGCAGTGAATTAATACTTTTGTTTCCGTCTCAGCATGGCAAATTCAGCATTTCTTTCCCCCATATTTGTTACAGACAGTCATACACACATGGTCTGCACAAGAAGGGAAGGGAAAGGGCATGTGGAGCAGTGGTGGTAAAATTCTGAGTTTAAATTGTGTTTATAGTTTCATGGGGATCCCTGAAGCTCTACTAAGGGAGTAGAAAGAGAACTTCTGCATTCCTCCCCTGAGAGTTCATGAAGTTCCGAAAAACAGCATGAACCAACAAACTGCTTAGTCTGTATTGCCTGCCTAACAGCTCAGAGTCCAGTCTAGATTGCTTACAGAAACTGTCGTGGTAATTTGCGGGTAGGGATTCTCTAATTTGGATCATGCAATTTGGTACCACTGCATAAGTAAACTATGAAGAAGCAGGTCTGACCTTGATTAAGATCTGATGAGACTATCTGATCTGGAAACATTTGGGAATGTCGGAGATTGCTCCTCCTACATCTGCTGGGCCACCTGTGTTAGCCTTTTTTTCCTCCTTGTCTGATTGAAGAGCTGGTGTCTCCAGCAGGAAGGTCGAGTGTGCATTAGTAGTGGAGAGCTTGCTCTGTGTGCAGTATATACACATGTATACATGGCTGGCCACACAGAGAGCACAGGTGCACATACAGGGCACTCATAAACTCAGGCAGTACCAGCCTCTCTGGCTGAGCAGGAGAAGGGACCAGTATGGAGTGTCAGTAATGCACTCCCACCCTGCTCAGCTGGAATAGATGTATGAAAAAATAGTCCATATATATGTTTGTGCATGTTTGTTTATATGCACATTATAGAGCCCTCCAGCAGCTAGGCTTGGGTTTCTGGTATGCCCAGTAGCTGCACCTGCAACCCAGTCTCTCCAGTGGACGACATGTGGGGGGCACACAAACTCGACTCTCTTTGCTGATAAGGACCATCCTACCCTGCCACATCTGCAAACACACAAAACCACCTGTACCCACAGCCAACAGTGGCTTGGACTCTTCTGATCCCCAACAGCAACCTCCGACCTTGTGATCTTACCTTTAGAGAATTCTTGAAGGCCACCTTACCTACTCACCAACTCACTTGGCTTGCTCTTCACCAGTGCCCTCACTCATTCACTCCAGGTATTGCATCACAGGGACATGTGGCTTTGACCCCTGGAACCACCCTGGTGCCTGTCACTAGGTTTCACTAGCTCAGGTCTGTCCAGTTGCTGCCACCTTGGACATACAGATCATCTGGACCAATGCTTTGACTCCACTTTCTGCCACTCAGATCCCTCATAAACACATACACACATAGGCTTAAGAGCCTATTACTGGAAAAATAACTGAAAGAGGAACCTAATGAGAAGACAGGACAGACTGCAGTGATCTGGTGCAGGATGTCTCTAGATTGTACTGAAAAGACCCTGCATACATGTGACTGGACTTTTTTATTTCCTTGTCTCTTAATTTGCCCGCCATAGTTCCTTCTGCAAACCATGTAGATCCCTCCATTATGTCACCATTGGCTCCTCCCACAGACATCCCATAAAAACTCATGTAAAACCAACATTCTGTTCTCCTGCAACCTATATTTTGCCTAACACCTAAGGACAATAACCATCTCTTAGTCAAAAAAGGTGTTGCAGAGGGTTACTCTCATTATTTTGGAGGGTTTTACATCTGAGCAAGTTTTCCAGTGGGTCTTGGAAAAGTCCTGTGAGGAGTCTGGACCCAATGTTCCTTCTCAGGAGTTTGTAGTTAGGGTTACTTTGCCTTTCCTCCTGCCTGTGTGCTCCCCTGCACTTGTGGAGGTGGGGCTTTGATAGCCTGGTGGTCCTCCTTTGATAAGCTTGAGAGCAGCCAGGAGAGGTTAGTAGTTAATTTATCCCACTGACACTCTTTCTTTTCTACTCAATCTGTATGTACAGGAGTGCATTGTTACTTCTCTTCACAATATCCTTCACTAGAACTCTAACATTTGAATATGAAATATTGTTTATTAAACCTGATTTAATGACATATACTGTTTATGCTATAGGCTTATTTTAGAAGTACAAGTCCCTGTGTTGTCTTTGTGGAGCACATCTGTAAAGAAATGGCTCATCCACCATCATTTCAAATCACTTTGTGTCACCTAAGATTCAGAGAGGCATTCTACATGAGTACAATATGGAACAGTTTTAATTGAGGAATTAATCAGCTATGGATCATTAATTAAATCTTTATTTCTTTAGACTATTTGAGAGTTTTAAGAACTACACTTGAGAAAAATATGTTCTGGAGAATAAATCCTATCTTCATCTTATTTTATCTTTTGAGTTTTATATATTGCAGAATAAACCTAAAAGACTACAGACACATTTTTCCCAACACAGTGCTTTGCTTTTGGGGAGGCTTCATTCTGAGTGCAGAATTACTGAATCATTGTAGAATAATGCATTTTTCTATGCTGCCAATAGAGAAAGACTGATAACTTGCCTAGGTTTTTTGAATTGCTCCCTGGAGGTACCTAATTTTCCTTACTGAGTGTAAAGCATCATTACTGCCTGCTATGAGAAATACAACTTAACCAAGTAGGACAGACTCTACTGCCTAGGAATTGCAATACACCAGTTAGGCACCCATAATACAGCATCTGACTCCAATTCAAAAATAAATAGTACCTACCCTGAGCTTTCTGAGCCAGGAAAAAAAAATCCATTTTATTACTTACTATTTTACAGTTGAAGTTTTACGATCTCCAAATTCCAGAAATGTTCCAATGTTTTCTGATGATGAAATTGCTTCTTCAGAAGTTGCATAAATTTCAAGTGTAGTCTTCAATGTATTAAAGAAGAAGTTCAATCCCTTCATTGAAGATTTCCGTTGATTTGGGTAGGGGTTTGGGGAGACAAATATTAAAAGGAGGGACAGAAAGAGGAAAGGAGATCATCAGTCCTGGGTCCAATGCTGATCTGGCCGACAGGATGTCCAGGGTCCTGGGGGTCACCACCCAGGCTTTGTAGGGATGCCTTTTTATGGATAAGATTTCCCTGTCCCAGGGTTTATGTTCTCACTTGCTATGCAAGAGTTAGCATGAATTCCTCTAGGCATTTCTGGAAACTGATAGAAGGGCTTTGGGGATCTTTGGTGCTCATTTCCTCCATTACTGCTTGCCTGCTACTTGACTCTTTCCTGATCTTGCAAAATACTTTGTTGTGCTTTGAAAGTGCTGCTTCACGTCCATAAGGCCCCCTTCTCCAGCCATATCCTTTTCTTTCCTGCCTATTTCCATAGAGTGTTCTTATGCAGTCCTTGCTTGATTCCACAGCCATTGGTGTTTGATACACACACATTAGCCCCTTATCTTCTGGGCTTCAACAATTATGCAGGTGGAAGTGAATGTTATTTTATGTCACAAATCTGCAGATTTTTAAACTGCATATATATTGTTGCTATTGCGATCATAAGTGCTGAGTAAGTGATATACTCTTCTGAAAACTTGACAAAAACCTCCCACAAGTGTCTTAGTATCCCTTGGGAAAAATATAAAGTTAAACCTGAACATATGTAATATATTAAAAACCACATATATATATATATATATATATATATGTATATATGTATATATATATATAAAATATCCCTCCATAATCTTCTACTCCAAAGAAGAAGAAAGCCAATACCAAAGCTTATACCAAAGCCATAATAGATTTTTTGAAGTCTACTCCAGAGAAACTTTCATTTAATCACCCACATTAGCTAGAGTAATTACAATATTCAGTACCTGACACTCCTAGACCTCCAAATAGAATTACCTTGAAGTGTTATTTGTACTGGCATCTTAGTATTCAGAAGATGCTGTGCAATTTCTGCCAAACTCTTGAGATTCGACAGCTGTAATGTCTTTTATCTGTCTTCCACTTTCTTTCAATAAAGAAAGTGAGGGGTATTTTCTTTGAGATGTATAAACGTATCAGAAGGGATAACATCTAAGCAACAGGGCACTAACACTAATGAAAATCAGAGGCTGTGTGATCAAAATTTGTCAGACATCAATCTGTCACATACATTACTTGTTGCAGAAAAATATCTCAGGTTAATAATTGTTTCTGATTGTAAGAGTAGGATATTACTTTGAACATTGAAGAACATTGAAATGTTAAGTTATTGACTATAATTCTGAGGTAACAGATGCTTTCAATATCAATGTTTACAGGAGACATATAGATATCTATGTTTGAAGTGCAGCCACAAAAATATTCATTTAATCTTTGATCTTTTTCACTAGTGAAACTCTAACTCTTCAGTTGTTTCTAGGCTGAAACATTACACTATTTAAACTGATGAGTCTTTGTGTTGTGCCTTTTTCCAGACAGAGTGTTGTAATGAACATTTTCAGGGTTTGCTATGTCTTAGAGGAATACCTGGAGAGTTGGTTCACTCACTACACTAAAATGGCTAATGGGAGACTGCAGGTAGGACAGCAGTCAGTCTTATCTCATCAAAATCTCCGCTGTTTTAGCTGAGATAAATCCCACTGTTCACTTTGCAATTCCCACTATTAACATTCTCTTTCCCCTAGGCCTTCACTCCATTTTGTAGCTCAGTCCACATTTTATAAGGGAATTAAGCATTTTTCCACAACTTTCTTGGATACTTTTAAGGTTTAGTCATAATATACCTTTTAATTATTGATCATAGGATGACAAATTAATTATGTGATATTGAAGGAGCAATTTTATTTTTTTTCAGATGTTCAGAAGAGACTTAGATGACATAATTTCCTTTGTGGTTAACTTACAAACTATTCTGCACTACCATTATATATTACATTAGGATTGCAAGAGGGAGTGACAGGCTAGGAAGGAAATCTGATCCTCTCTGAAGAAGAAATGCAGATTTTCAAACTAGAGATTAGGCTTGGATTTAGTCCATCCTTCTTGGGTAATGGAATGAGTCAGAAGCATTGATGAGAATGACACTGGGAATTTGCCAGTACCAGTCTGATATACATTTACATAAATTTGTATGTGCTTTAAATGAGAGCTATATGATCAATTGCTTTAAATTTTTCAATGATTTCCGGCTTTTCTTTTCATTGTCCAACTTACCTGGGGATGATGTGTCAGGGGTGAGTAGAAAACAAAAATAAATTACGGCAATGGCATATGAGTTTAGACACTGAAGTGTTATTTGCTTACTTGGTATCTGATATCACTCTTTTTAATTATTAAAGGGCCACCTCTTCAGGAATTATATTTGTATTGCTCAACATTTCTGAAAACAAACATCCAACTACAGTGAAAAAAAAGGACTTCTAAATATAAATCTGGACAGCTGACATTAAAATAAATATTAATATACATTCAATAAGTTTTTAAAGTAAATATTTTTTGACAGATCCAAATATTATGAGAAGTGAAATATATATCCTAGAGGAAAACATATGACAACCAGATTTTTTTTTCTCAGTTTCTATTTCTGTAAGGTCTTTACTTTGGACTACACAAAAACTGAATACCTGAAGTAGATTTCAGATACTTCTGACATTATGAGGTTTAAGACTCCAGTTTAAACTTCATGCACATTTGAATTAGTAATAGATTTCATTTGAATGTTTACACTGCTTTCCAGTATTGTACAATATCCATGTGCAAATTTTAGGTATAAATTTTAATCATCTTACCGTTACAACCTTTCTCTTTTAAGGTTCATAATTGTGACCTTACAGTACCTCAAGGGAGACTACAGAAAAGGTGGAAAATTTTTTTTTTACTAGAGCATGTAGTAATAGGATAAAGAGGAATGGCTTCAAACTGAAAAATACCTCTAGAAATAGGTATAGGAAAAAATTCTTTACAGTGAGGGTAATGAGACATGGGATGTGTGTGGCACATTCCTGCAAGTGTTTGAGGCCAGGTTGGATGAGGCTTGAAGCAACCTGACCTAGTGGAAGGCATACCTGAGCACAGCACAGGAGTTGGAACTAAAATGTTTGTTAAGGGCCATTCCAACCCAAAGTTTTCTGTGATTATATTGCTTCCTCAAGTGAGTTCACTGGCTAAAAATTAAGATTTTGTAGGGATATTGTACCATATTTCTAAAAGTAGCCAACACTTTTGAGCATCAGTGTTCTTTAAAAAAGTTAAAAATGTGCGAGAAAAAAATAGATTTATTTGAATAGGAAAGGAAAATATTCATAATTTTGGTCTCACTCCCTAATGCAGTACAATCAAAAATATTGTTTGATAGGTGTTGCACTCTTTGAATTGCCTACTTTAGGTTGCCTCCCATGCAAATAATTTCTGACAATAATGTATTCTCATTGGTGAAAGTTTTCATTATTTCTGAGGTAGTTTCAATAAATGTCATAAATCTCATTTTAATGAAAAGTGACTTTCTAGAACACATTGAATACACTGAATGATCAGTAGAAAGAATTTTTCACTTTCCAGCTCCATAGATATGGAACATCATTGTGATTTCCTCAATGATTAATTGTGTATAATTATCACCATGTTATATGACAAGAAAAAAACTTTTTACACTGGAGGAATTTAACGACCTCCAGTTTATATTAACCACCAAGTACTTTTCTGTTTTAAAACTTTGTTTTATTAAGTAGGAAAAACAACAACAACAAAAAAAAAGCAGAAAGTAAAGAAAACAAAAAGAAAAATATTTTTAACTAAACACTAAAAAAAAATCTATCCCATTATCAGAATTAAAGAAAGAGATTTTTAAAATATGACATTGGTTACTTCAAATTTTCACTGTGACAAGTAGAGACCTTTCAGTATTTGAAGGGAGTCTATAAGATAAGAACAGATGTTTTAGTGCAGGTAATGGTTTTAAAATAGAGGAGGCTTGGTTTAGACTAAGTATAAGGAAGAATTTTCTTGTAGAGGATGGGTAAAAACTGGCAGAGGTTGCCCAGAGACAAGGATGCCCCCATCCCCAGAAACATTGGAGACCAAGCTGAATGTGGCTCTGTGCAATCTGATTGAAATAAAATATGTCCCTTCTCTTTGCAGGAAAGTTAGACTAGCTGAACGTTGAATATGTCTTCCAACCCAAACTTTCTATGAGTGTGTGAATCTGTGAACTTTCAGAAGAGATGTTATCTAAAAAGTTTCTGAGAATCTGACTGTTACATATAAACTTTTGGGGGGAGCAAACCAACAAAACACAAAATCCCAAACAAATACTAACAAAAAAAAAAAAAAAAAAAGGAAAGCCAAAACTGAATTGCAAATTTAGAATTTTGAAATAATTACTCTGCTTTCTGATATCTGCAGCTGAAGAGAAGAATAAAGTATGTCTCATGTGTCACATGTTCTACCAATATTTATTGGTCTGTGTAAGTATGAGAAAACAGAACATAAGTAAACAATGAACAACAATAAAACAAAATTAAGATAATTGCTACTTCAGAATATGAAATGTGTTTTTGGAAGCCACTTGACTTTCAAATAATCTGGGTTCTATACTGTAATAATGACAATGTGTTCAGAATTGCAAAGAACAAATTTGCAGGTCATATCAAACTACATCAAATTGTTTGTTATGAGCTAAATGAATGACAATAAAAGTTTTAGAATGTTTAATGCTAGAGCAGCTTTTCATCTAGTTTCTTTCTTACTTTTCCATCTGGCAGAATAACAGTATAGCTCATTAGCTTCTTCATCACCTTTGACTAGTGACATGAGAGTGAGTTATTCAATAAAAATCAAAAAACTAGGACCAATGGACATTAGAATAAAATGTTGATTTATTTGACAAACTCACAAAATTATTCTGCAGTGAGCTTTTCATTGGGAAAAGTGAAAAGAAAAAGGAAAAATAAATTGTTACTTTGCAACATTTAAAAGTCCCATAATTTGTTACTTTCTTCAACAAGTATCACTGGAGTAGCTGGTTTTAGGAGGGACCACACTACTAGTAATTTATTTAAATTAATGGAAAGTGGGCTGGGCAAACCGCACCTCACCTAAAGATATGCTAATTAGATTATCACAGTCCATTCTGAAATAGTCCAGTCCCTGTACAAGCACTATGCATAGGATACCATAACTTGTCTGACGGCGTATTAAGCTTTGCCTAAACAGAAGTACTGAAAATTTCTATCTGTTATAACATAAACAGAATGCTAATCACTGTTCCACTATTCTACAATAATACTTACTGCAACTTATAAAAGAACTTCAGAGTAGAAGGACAATATTTGTCTGCTTTTTATTTAGCAAGTTAAATAAAATCTTAGGCACCAAATTCGAACTTGCACTTTCAGCTTATTTTTTTGCCATTGCTCTTCCACAACCTTTGGAAAACAAAAGCATCTTTTCCCTCATGATAAAATTTTGATGGCCACAGTAAAATAAAGAAAGAGGCAGTTAGTGTGTGCAAAGCAAGAACAGTGGAAGGTTTCTTGAACATCAACTGTTGCATCATTTATCCAGTAATTTTCTACCTGACATCTTCCAGCATGTCTTATATCAGAAGAACAAAAGCACAGGATTGTTTTCAGTTCCCAAAAGAAAAAGCATGGCAGCAAATGCTATAATAGAATTGCTTTATTAACAAGATATAGAAAAGAAAGAAATAGAGTATATCTTCCATAAAATATAATAAATAATGAGTATATCTTCCATCCCTTTAGATGTTTTCATGTAGCACCAGATGGACCTCAGGTAGACAGCCACTACATGATGTGCAGAGCCCATCCATGGGAACTGTCATTTTCCCTATGCAGTGGCTTCTCTGGTGTAACAAACAAAACCACAGAAAAGAATGCTATCTCTTAAAGTCCACTAAAGCAATCTTAGCTGCACATATACAAACCATATTTTATAACAGTGAGTATTTCAGCACAATCTCTTATGGTCTGTTATATACAGGGTTATACTGTAGTGACTCATGATAACACATGGGTATCTCAAGCCCTCATTACAAAATGTAGTGTGGCTATTGCGGCTTGCTGCACATCTCTACCTCCTTAAGTCTTCTGCAAGGGTCCTAATACTAGTAGACATAGAATTTTCCCCAAGCCTGAAGTGCATGTTTTTATTTGAAAGCAAGTTTGGGCTGATGATTCATACAAAGTCTGTAGAACTTCTCTGAAAGGCTCAGAGTTGTAAACTATAGGGATGCCATGGCTTCTTTAGAAATATACCTATTATTATTCATGTTTATACCACTGACCTTACTCCAGGAACTGAAAAACGTCTCAGGTTATTTGGGAAGATACTTCCATTATAAGAAAGAAAGTCAGGTTTCCAATGGTACGCCATAATTCTCAATTCTACTTCTTCTTTATGCTGTGAATACAAGTACCACAAGGCAAAGGATGCAAAATAATTTTGGTGTTAGGGTTCAGAACAAAAGCTATCTGCTCATAACCTGTAGAGAAATTATCTATGGAAGTTTATTTTGTTTTCTTCTTTGTCTGGAAAACTGCAATGCTTCTTAGCTTATCTTGATGAATAATGTTATATGGAGGTTAAAACTTGAAATTCATGAAATAAGATGTTGTCATTGCTCACTGATGATTGCCATGTGAAACAAAAACCAAAACAGCCTATTTATGTTTACTGTCTTCATAAAAAACTGCAAAGTCATAGAAGAGATTTTCTAGGTTCTCACTGACTGTGACATTTCCCATTAACTGAGCATACAGATACTGCTGGACTTTTGCTGACAGATATAAGCCTAAAAAACGTTATGACTTGACAGAAGAGCTAATAGATCATCTGCTCCTGCTCTGTCTACACATTAAATCCTTGCCTACTACAGGTCCTTTTCCAGATTTTTTTTTCTTCAAGCACCTGTGTAGTACCACCCATTTCTCTCCTCAAGTAAAACACTGCAAAAAGCTTTAAAAATGTTAACAGATGACAGAGGATATCAGACAGCTAGAGAGAGCTAGTGATAAAAGAAAATGAACCAGCCAGGAAACAGGGACTGCACACATCATTTGTAATACAGGGTCAGCTAGCTTCCAGAGTTATATAGACCATTTTCAGGGAGATAACTTTGCAACTCAAGGAGTTGCTCATGATATATGCTGAGACATCTTCAAGGATATTAAGCTTCAAAATAATGTGATCAACCACTCTCAAGCTGTAGAATATGCTTTTATGAGAAATGAGGAGATTGCATCCCAGACAAGTAGTTCAAAGGATTTTTTAAGTAGCTGGTATAGAGCAGACATTGAAACTGACAAAATATTATGGGAATTATTAGAAGATGGATTTGGAATACATATTTTAAATAATACATCTGTTTTTTATACTGCTTGTGAATGATAAATGGTCTCTAGAAAGTGATAACAGTGGCTTAAGCAATATAACTTTAATAACCATAGTGAGAATATGAGAATTTTACCCTGAGTTTTTTCTTATGAAATATTATCCATAAAGTCCTGTGTAAATGTAGGGAATCACATAGTGGAACTAAGTCATAAACAGTTTACTTATGGAATAGACTAGAATATTTCAGTTAGAAAGGAACTGTAATAATCATCCAGTCCAATGGCCTGACCAATTCAGGGCTGACCAACAGTTTAAACATGCTGTTAAGGACATTGTCCAAATACTTCTTAAACATTGACAGGTTTGGAACATTGACCATCTCTCTAAGAAGTCTGTTTCAGGGTTTATCCACTCTGCAGGTAGAAAAATGGTTCCTGGTACCCAGTGTAAATCTCTTCTGACAAAGTTCTGAACCATTCCCATTAACTGAATCCAGGACCAGGTGGCTCAAGTTCTACTGGTATTATAAAGACTGAGTGAAAAAAACCAAAACAAACCCGCATTGACAGTCTCTACATTTTCTCCATGCTTATTTGTTATATGACCATCTTCAACTAGTATTGGTCCAATGTTTTCCCTAGACCCCCTCTTGATATTAACAAACTTATAAAAACTGTTCTTGTTATCCCACCCAACACTGGCCATGGCTCTGTACTTCCTGTAAAGCCTGACCTGACTTCCAGAGATGATGGCAAAAAGACTGACATTATATCAGAAGTTTTTAATAAGTATGTGAATAAATAAAAGCAAAAGCAGTGAGTAGTATGTAACCAACACTACACTACAATAAACTACACTGCCATAAAGGGAAAAATCAATGTTGTTTCAGAAATTTACTCTGGAGAGGTAAAACAAATGAGTATATTCATTTAAAGGTTCATCTGGTAAAAGAGATGTGATTTTTCTTCTGAGAAAATATTTAAAAATGCATCAATGAATTACTTCTGTGTGGGAGTAATTATAACTATCTCTGAATGGATATACTGACACAGTATTAAAATGCACATGTAACAGTTAAAATCATCCTTTCCAATGATGATAAGTATATGCAAAAGCCCATAGTCATAGGGAGATAATAGATAAGAAGATAATTATGATTCATATGAACATGAAATTTCACTGTAATTGCGTATTGCATGATGCTGAAAGATAATTAGTCCAGAGAGAAATTTTAATATGGATTAAATGTGCTGAAAGTACATTTACCTCAAATGTAGAGAATGAAAACTGGATGCTCTTTGCCCAAATCCCATTAATCTTCTGAAGATCAGTGGAGATGTACTTCTATCTTTCAAAAGCTCCTCTAAGAAACTCAGTCTAAATGTGTTGGGGTTTTAAGCAAAGGCAAAAGAGAAACATAGTTATAATCTGACACCTAGAACAGAGAATAAATGATTAACATACACAAGTATAAAGAACTAGTAGAAGATAAATTGAAGGGAGAAAATATTTAATCTGAAAAACAAATGCTATTTCCAGATAGTGCTTGCTGACATGTATGAAATAAGGAAGACTTTTAATCCTTCACTCTATTAAAAATACAATTCCAGGAGGAAAAAAATCCTGCTGTAGCAATAAATTTTCTTAAATACTGTAATAGGTTTTTCCCACCTCTAACTTTTCTGACAATTTTGTGATAGGGATACCATTTTAGTTGTAATCATGTGGCAGTTACTCTGATAGAAAACAGAATCAAATGATTCATTGCTTCCCATTGCAGACAGGTTGGAACTAGAAAATCTTTAAGTCCTATCCAACTCAAAGCAACTCAAACTCTGTAATTCTGTGATTTTATGATTTCTGTGATTTCTGACTGTATAAATGGACTAGTATCTTATTGCATTGTATCAGGACACTCTGCCTAAGCAGCCCAAACTGTATCTTGTTTACAAGTTATCAATGATGGCTTGAGCAAGGAGTGTCTGCTGACCAGTGATTGTATTTATAGAATTATATTTGATTTTTCATCCTTAATCCTCTGGGACAAACATAAAGCACTAACTAAGTCTGGGGCTAAGATTAGATCCAGCCACACCTAGACTCCTCTCTGAGAAGCAGTTTAGAAAACAATGGAGGTTTTTCTGAACCTTGTGACTCATCAGGAGGGCTTCTCTAATAAATTTGTCTGAAGCTCCCATTCTGTCCATGAGAGCACCTGCAGTTACAATATTATTAACTGAAGGGCATCCCTATTACAACGTTGTTTTATACAATGGTTAAAGAATATATTTTATTACTGTTATTCTTATGGTCAGAGTTTCTGCTATTTTTGAAGTTAAAATTTATTATTTTCATCATATGTTCTGATTATTTGCATGGTTAAAGCCAATGTATAAATTTTTTTTCCCCACTTCTAAGCACTGCTGCATTTTTATGCACAAAAGTTTGATAAACATCCATCAACTGCAGCAAGAGAGAATACATAAAGGACAGACTATTTTATCTGCTACAGAAATCAAGCTGGAAGTCTTGGAGTAGGGAAATTCAGATTTTTAGCTCAATTCATAGCTTCATTCTTCTCCTTTTTGAAGAACTATGAGTCTCAAGGAATGCAGGAGAGCTGTCTTAGTACTCTTCTTGATCCACAGTGTGTGTCAGTATGGGTATTCTTTCCTTTTCTGTAGGAATAGATCAATGGACTGAAAAATGTGATTGCTGTAAGAATGTCTGCCACCATTGCTAGTGGTAAATTTAGTAATTTGGAGAGTTGCACTTGTTGCAACTTAGTAATTTATTAACACGAATTTGAAGTCTTTGACTATGCTTACATCTTGAATAAAAAAGCTTTTAGTTTATCAGAGGAAGAGTTATTTGGATAGAGATTTTCCATATCCTTCTTGATTGTGTTAAAAAAATTCCTTAGAATTTTTTTTAATTGGTGTGGTATTGCATTGAATTCTTTTATTATATATCAAAAATATGTTCATAATACTCAATTTGTAGAAACATTAAAATGAAAGTTTTGTTTATTTTTTAATTTATATTTTCCTTTGTAAAAATTCTCATTTACTTACTGCATTAGATGCAGGTCTCTGTAGTGAGACAAAGTAATTACAAATAAACTTAGCCCAATAACAAAGTCATATCTTCATCTGCTCTCTATCATTATCAAAGGTTATAGGGCATTACTGGTGGGTCAAGTAATTTTTTGCCTAGCTGTGTGCTGCAAAGAGCAACATAGAAACTCAAGCAATTTTAAGCCAAGCTGAAAGATGTATAGCAAAGTTTGGGAAGGGAATATATCGTAGGTTCCAGGAATCAAAGAGCCAGTTTTACAAGGTTGACAATCAGAAGACTATGTGTCTCAGAAATTTAAGCAATTCCTCACGGAGTGCATTGATTCAGAGAATCAAAGGGCAAAATGGAACACCAGTTTTCATTAAATCTGATCATCTCTATCCTATAGGCTGCTAGGCGTGCCGTAGGTCTTCCTAGAAATAAGGCAGTGCTTAAAATTGTGTAAAGTCTAAACACTTGAAAAAGATAACAGTTGCTAATATTTTTTTAGCTTTGAATAAATAAGAATCCACCAACTGGAAGTAATTTCTTTTTCTTTGAAAATTTTCCATATAAACTAAACATTGTGAACACTTATGTCCTTGCCAAATCAGCAGAAAAAACAAAGGATTAAATATGAGATTGAAAAACTGATTATGCAATTAACTGTGTGTTAATGGCATTCCTACACAAAAAGTCAGTTTTGTTTGGGTTTTGGTTTTTCCTGACGAAATCTCTCCATGCTTTAGAAAGAAGAATTTTATAAGACAGGAGAGAAAGCTTTGGTGCTACTGTCAACTCAGATGAAAGAGAATAAGGGATTTCACCTTCAAAGCCAAGAGAGAAATGAATAGGGAGTGATAGCAAGGATAAATGAGAAGCCAATGCAGTCATACAAACACCCATCCTCAGAGGCCTGACAGAAGCTATTAGGATTCACCCCACAGTTCTCATTTTCACATTAGCAGGGTGAGTGAGCAACAAAGACTATCGATGCAGCCTCTGGGCATGGGCTTCACCAGCAGCACATTGTGTGTTACAGATTACCATTGTGATGGCCCTGGTGTGAATTCCAGTATAATATATCACAAAAAATAACTCAGGGGGTGTTAGTGTGTATGTGCATCTTGTCCCTTTATTATTCCCATATATTCCCAGTCTGCTGTCAAAGATATCACACAACAATAAATAATTGTCGAATTAGATAATTTGATATTGCCTCTCCTCAATTTTATATAACAATCCTACATCAATACTACAAGAGAATGCATGCAGATATGCATTTTGGAGCCCAGCTTTCAGCATTCAGACATGCTAAATCAGCAGAGAACTTCACCCTTTGCTCTTAACAAATATTCTAGCTGGTTATCTCGACCTTCTTATGGGATGAGGGTCTTAAGCAGCAACTGTCTTACTTGGCAAGATAGGAATCCAGACAGATGAGGCAGAACTCCAAAGGCTCAAGTTATTAAGATCTCAACCCCAATGCCAAGTCAAGTTTTGGAGTTTTTTTTTTGAGAAATGAATGCAATTCATACACTAGTGAAAAATTTGCTTGAAGTGCTTTTGCCCTGAGCCTTAAATTGCACCAGAGAAGGTTCAGATTAGATTTTAGGAAAAAATAAAATCACTAAAGGAGTAGAAATGATGCCTTAAGTTTTGGCTTTTGTGTTTTTCAGATTCTGTGCTGCTTTGGCGTGTAGCTCTGAGCTTCATACAGTGTGTTGTCAAGTTCTCTTCACAGGCTGGGTAGAGAAAATAATCCTTTTCCTATCCAAGGACAGCTGTTGAAAGCTCCAGGCCCAGAGAGTGTGGGCAACAGGGAACTGAAGAGGGAAAAACAGGGAGGATGGAACTTCATAGCCTGGAGCTGTGATTGGATGGTTGGCTCCAGTCTGCCAGTAGATCAAAGCTCACAGAACTGAGAGACCTCATGACCCATCATGCACTTTGTGACCATTTTGGGTTCATTTTGGGTGCAGCCCTGGCTGGGCTCTTGTACTGCCCAAGGTATATCCACTGAGGCCTTTTAATGAGCACCTGCTCTATTATTTAGTTCTGTCTAGCCTCTGTTCTAGATCAGCCTTCTGCATGCAAGCCATCAGGCATGTTTGGCATTGGAATAAGTTGTCCAGGGAGGTTGTGGAGTCACCTCTTGAAGTGTTAAAGAGGTGTATGGATGTGGCACTTGGGGATATGGTCATTCCTGACAGCACTTCTAGACTACGGTATCAGACAACAAACAGATCTTAATTTCTGCCCTCAGGAAAATGCAATAGGAATAGTTTGCTTTCACCGAGCTTTTAGCTTCACTGTTGCCCTCAATTCTTTGCTGTTGTCAGCAGCCCTATTTAATTAGATGTCTAAATGCAATTCCACCCCATTTTTCAAACAGTGTCAGATATTTCCCTTGTGGGAAGAATGAGAAACAAAAGGCAAACCACATGAGTTAAGAACAATTTAACAGTTAAAACTAAATACAATACAAATAAATATATGACAAATATAATATGCTCATCATTACTGCAAATTATTATTATTGGGTTTTTTGGTTTTTTTTGGTTTTGTTTTTTTTTTTTTTTTTTTAAGGAGAGAGGAATAAAACCCAATAGAAAGAAGTGAGAGAAAATAAAATTGCTTACTGCCTGCTGACTGAAGTCCTGCCTGGATATGAACAATGAATGGTCCCTTCTGGCCAGCTTTCCCCCGTTCATATACAGGGCATGATGTTCTTCCTTAGCTTATAAAAGACCCCAGATTGCTCCAAAAAAACCTAATTTTGAACATTAGATCTGTAAGTGCACCCACAGGCTCTGTCTGTACCTCCCCTAAGGGGTCTATCTACACATGCTCAGGACAGCTCTCTGACAACTTAGTCGAGTGTCATGGGATCAGAAAGCTTGTAAAGAGCTGGGGCAGAAAGAGCTGAGAGATAGACAGGGTTTTGATGTGTTCTACCCATAACATCCTTGTTGTGAAGCTACAGAGATGTGTACTGATTAGTGAAAAATAGATCATCATACTGAATGGTAGAGGTCCACAGGAAAAAGTCCAGATGGACATGTGTTATGAAATGTTCCTCAAGTGACACTGAAGGGATGATACCAGTTAAAGGCAACATTAGTGTCAGGGTGATGGATCAAAATGCACCCCTGGCAAGCTGAAGTAAAATAACAGGAGACACTCAGATGCACAATTGGACCTACACAATTTTCATGAGGGCCAGAAAAAGGAAATTCAATGTTTTGCACCTGAGGTATCAAGAACTGTTCTTCAGTATAAGCTAGGAACTGCATGGATAAAAATTAGCCCTGTAGATAAGGACTAGGGGTTCCTTTGGGACAGCGAGTTATCACTGAGCCAAGCATGATAAGAGATAACTGCACATCAGTATTGGGCTGCAAGGATGAAGCCAGAATATTGTTTAAAATTATTATCCCCCTTCTCAGCATTCAGCACCCACATCTTTCATTGCTCATATCATCAAGATCAAATTGTTTTAATTATTCTTCTCCACTTAATAGGGAAGATAGTATTCCTGAGAGGTAAAGAATTTTTTACCACCTAGTTCTCTTCAAATAAGAGACCTAAGTGTTTGCAGGAGCGCTATAAATATTCTGAGAACTTCAGTCAAACACTGTAAAAGGAAACTAATTTTTTAAATTTAATTTTGTAGCTATACAGCTCAGTAGCAGCAGTTAATTAGTTTGATTGACCAGGAAGTCTAATGTTTGTCTGAGCATTAATGAGCAATACAACAGAATCCTGTAAGCACTTTCTGTACTGGCAAAACATGCCTGATTGCTTGCATACAGAAAAGCAGCTGTTTTGAGAAATTTATCAGCAACAAAGTGTAAATTTAATTTAGATGCGAATGAAATAGGATTTTACAGTTAAAACTTCTACAGGTAACTCCTTCAATTATGAGGCAGATCCTGAATCTTATTTCAGGACAATGAGCATTTTTTAATTTTTACTTTTAATGAATAATTTTAATTTACAGTAATTTACAGTAAAATTCCAAAAATTCAGCAGAGTTGGCAAAATTGAGTACTTGAAAAGATTAATCATTAAATACAATTTCTTTTTATTTCTGGTTGTTGTGGTTGTTGTTAATTTTAACTTCTTTCTACAGCAATATGTAAATGCAAGCAAAAAAAAAAAAGTGTTAACAGATATAGTTAGAAGTTACATGATATTTCCTTCAATCTATTTATTCAGCATCATGCACTTAAAATAGCCAAGTTTTGACAGGCAGTCCCAGAACTGGTTCACACCCTAGTAGGCAGCAAATGCATGATGAATGAGCTCTAAAACCACTAAATAAACAGCTGCCAAAGTCAAAATAAACAGGAGAAACAACCTAAATCCAAGAAAGAACTAGCAAAACTATGTATCCCTTATTACCATCCTACTTCTAAAATCAATCTGATAGGTGAGAAATGTTTAAAAGTTATTGAAGTGGTAGCTTTAAAGGAAAATTTAGAACTAAGAAAAACTTTATGACTACAAGCTGCAGAAATAATCTTAATGAGATGATCACTCAGGAAGGAACAGGGCAAGGAATCAAACAATAAGTTATGTGGTTTTATGAGCCTTTAACTATGGAAAATTAACTTACATTTCTTAACACTGTAAAGGCAACTGTATAAAGTAGAAAACACACTTAATCAAAAATCTACAGCACTGCACAGTTAATAAACACACTGTCATTATCTATCAATTTTTTTTTAAATTTCATTAATTATTCAAATACATTCATTTGTTTCATGTCTTGTCACCATTCAGAAATGCATATGGCATTTCCTAGTTTCCAGAGAAATCAGTAGAAAATGCATTCTTTCACTCTGTGATTTTCCAATTACAATAATAGCTTTTAATAACATAACTGAAAATTCGAAGATGAAAAATATTTCATGTAGAGGATAAGTATCTAATAGACATGAGAGATAATGTTGTAAATGTTTGCAGACTTAAAGTCTCAAACCGAAAATGCTCAATCTAATGTTTTGGTAGGAAAGATTAATTTCTTCTGTTTAAGAAGGAATTAATTAAGGAAGAGCCCAAAAAGGAACAAAGAAAAATGCACAATACACATTCTTAGTCATAACTACAATATTGAATTCAATTTATCTTAAAAAGTTATCAGTAGACTACTAAGTGCCGCCATATCCACGTTTCTGTTATAAAGTGTTTGTGATGCTGTTCATTTACTCTTGATGGTATCTTGATTCCACAGAATACATGCAGTGTCATGAATGAGGCCCTGTTAAAATGTCAATGGCAAAAAGTAGCTTCAAGCACTTTGCATGACCCAATAGATGAGGGTGTCCTACTCAGAACACGTCAAGCCTGCCAGCATGTAGATGGGTTTGGAAGACAGTATGATGGAATACCTAACTTCTCCATCTTTCCCCCATGACTCAATTCTTCACAAGCTGTTCAGCCCATATTTAACCTCATGCATTCAAAAACTACAAAATAACAAAAAGGGACACAACTTAAGAGTAGAGACAAGAATTTATTATTAGTATAATTGAAATATCAGGAATCTAGTCAAGAATGATTATTTGTCCAGATTTACTTATTAGAATAAAAGGCCCAAATTAGATTTTATCATCATCATCATAATTATAGTAATATAATAGTAATGCACTTAAGATTGTTGAAGACTCATTGTTAGCATCTACTCCTTTTTCAGCTGTTATGGTCACTTTTCTGATGTCATTTTCAACTATAAAGCTAACAGTAACAGTTTTCCCTGGTGAGCATAGCAATAGTTGGACCAGAGAGTGAGTTTTCTGGGTTATTTACTGCTTTCCTATTCCTCTTCATCTTTCCTCTTTTTCTGGGGCAGTTTACCAGAGTTGGTTTGTATGTACTTTTCAAAGTGCTTTTAGGCCTTTTTCTTTCTTTTTTTTTTTCATTGATTTTGAAAAACTTTATGGATTTGGGGGCTTTTTTTTTTTTTTTACTCCTATAAAAATGTGGTCCTTATAGCAACCACTAGGTTGTCAGGAAAATAAAGTATCCTAAAAAACCCAACCCAAAAAACCACAAACAAAATATAACCCAAACCAACCAAACAAGCAAAAAACCAACCAAACAAAAAGAAAAAGGAAGAAAAAAACATTAGAAAGAAAAGCTTCAAGAAGATAAGGGAAGTTTAGTCAAAGAAAGCCTGAGAAATTTCAGTCCTGATACACTGAAGACTCACTCATGTCCTGGAACACTGATTGCTGGGCTACAGAGGTAAAAACTTCAATGGGACATGTTGCTTTAACCACTCTCCTGTCCTCTTCTCCAGCCTGCATGACCCCTTTGCCCTCAACATTTTTCTTTCTATCAAACTATTCTTTCTATTCTTTCCATCCCCACTTCCCAGGAAGAATTAAGCCATTTAGCTGACAATATTTTTGCTACAAACATATTTCTTGGAACATGTCTATTCTGCTTTCAAGTGAACTGGTCAGGATGGGCAGAAGGTATTACTACTGTCATATTAAGCAATTTTCCCACAACAAATTCCTCTGACTGTCTCAAATTTCCCAAGACCATTTTTTTCTTACTTTTGTTTCTATAGAAGGGTGCAGGGTTTTTTTTGCTTTGTTTCTCTTTCAATGATTTGGCACTTTGCCCCCTCATATCCTGCCCTTTAACCGCTATCAGCAGCACAGACAGACTGCTGACACCCTGCTTTTGACCAGCACTGGCTGCATAAACAGACAACACCTGGCCTCCTTACCAGTATAGGCAGTGTAGGCAGGTTTCTGTCCATATTATTCATGCAAGATAGGATCCTCTCAAATCACACCATCCTTGCTGGAGCCAAAGAGTGCCATAACGCTTACCCACACTCTACAGGTTTTTGCACAACTGGCTGTTGGTGAGATGCCCTGGACACTGAGTGTGTGGCTGTCCACAGCAGCATAGCTCTTGTATCATGTCACATTTGCTCTTGGTGATTGGGTGAGTTGCTGTATAGGCTTCTTGTTGCTCATCTTTCCTACTGCCTCAGTAAAACTTTGTTTTATAACACGTGTCAGACTCTATTACTCTTTAGATTGTAAAATTGCATCTGAATTATTAATGATTCTTTGATTACACTGCTAGGATTTCAGTCACGCTAACAGTAATATCTATAAGGTGTGTTTTCTTTTTGACCATAAGAACATGTTGAACACAACTGAATATATCTCCTTTATGGTCTGAATGGGTCTTATACTGAAATTCTTACTTAAGGGATGATAATGACATCACCATGTGAGTTGTCATATACTAATCACAGAATCACAGAATGGGTCAGGGAAGGGACCACAGTGGATCATCTGGTCCAACCATCTTGCTCAATCAGGGTCATCCCAGACCTCATCCAGCTGGTTCTTCAATATCTTCAGTGAGGAAGACTCCACAACCTCTCTGAGAATCTGTCCCAGAACAGTACACAGATAGTAAAGAAGTTCTTCATATTCAGGTGGAGCTTCTTGTGATCCAGGCTCATTGCCCCATCCTATTGTGGAGCACCACTAAGTACAGCCTGACTTAATCTTCTTGGAAACCTCCCTTCAGGTACTGACAGACACCAGGTCCCCTCTCAATCATCTCTTCTCCACACTAGACAGGCCCAGTTCACTCATCCTTTCCTCACAAGAGAGATGCTCCAGTCCCTCAATCAACTTTGTTGCTCTCTGCTGGATCTGCTCCAGGATCTCCATGTCTCTCTTGTACTAAGAAGACCAGAAATACACACAGTACTCCAGATGTGGCCTTACTAGGGCCAAGTAGAAGGGTAGGATCACCTCCTTGCCAGCAGTGCTATTTCTAATGTCCCCCAGGATCCCATTGGCCTTCTTGGTCACAAGGACACTGCTGGCTCATGAATGCTTGTTGTCCACCAGGACTCTCAGGTCCTTCTATGCAGAATTACTTTCCAAGAGGTTGCCACCAGGCTGTACTGATCCATGAGGTTAACCCTGCCCAGGTGCAGGACTCTGCATCTGCCTTTGATTAATTTTAGGCAGTTCTTTTATGCTCATCTTCCAACCTGTCAAGATCCTTCTGAAGGTCTACACAGCACTGGGGTAACAGCCACTCCTCACAGCTTTGTGGTGTCACTGAACCTGTTGAGGAGGCATCTTCTCCTTCATCCAGGTCATTGATCAACAGGTTAAACAACGCTGGGCCCAGTTTTGAACCTTGGGGAACACCATTAGTGACAGGCCTCTAACTAGAGGCTGTGTCAATGATTATTGACTCTCTGGGATATTCCTCAATCCACCTTACTCTCCATTCCTCTAACCCCCACTTACTGAGTTATTCAAGGATGCTGTGAGAGGCAGTGTCAAAAGTAATATAATAATAATACTTCTATGCTAAAATTTAAGGATGCATTTGAATTGTACATTCTGCTTTGGTACATGTCTCAGAAGGTTGGACAGAATTAGAAAGATTTAGAGTAGATCCTTCTCTGGCCTGTTTTTTCTTCATTGCCTGTGTCACATCAGGCTTTTGAAAAATTGGTTCAGAGACCCCAGATTTTACCCAGCTATAAAAAGGGAACTTTTTGCCCAAAGCAGTTTTGAGTATAAAATATGAAAGATAGAGACTGGACTTTGAAATAATCAAGTTCTGTTACCTTAAACTCCTCTGTTTGTGGGTATATAGATCAAGCTATCCTAAGATAGTGCTTGTTTGCCAGCCAAATTATTACTAGTTTTTCAAGTTTATTTTCCTATCCAATAGAAAAATTTAGCAAAAAACGGATACTGAATGGCGGTTTTTAGTGCGAAGAAAACATGAAGCAGTGGAATTACTTGCCTAATAGGATTTGAAAGTCTTATCAAAACAAAAAATTTCTATCATATCTTATTAATCTTGCACTATGTTAAGATAGCTGGTATTCTTTAATATGATTTGATAGTCAGTAATGGGACAAGACTTTTACCATAAGAAACATCAGTGCAACAAATGCTAATATATCATGATGTAAAATTCCTAATAATAAATTCAACAGCCTTTTACCTAACTGAAGACATTTTTGGTACAACTAAACCTTTACTTTTCCAAGATCATATTTATATATTTCTCAAAGGCAAAAAGAAAAATTATTTGCAGGAGAAAGCTGTTTTCCCCCTTCTGATTACCTTTGAAACTGATTTGATGACATCAGTGTTCTTCTTTGTAAGGATTTTATTTTTAGAGGAAAGGTATGAGCAAAAATATTGATCGAACTGACCACTGTGCAAAGGATTTTTTATTCTTGGCAATGCAAGTACTATTTAGACATATGTACAAATAGGAACATCTTAAAGATAATTCCTCCAGCACAAATTATATTTATTAGTGGTATTCTTCAGCCTCAAGTGCCGACCAAATTTTTCACTAAACAATTCTATAAGATTTGGTTTTGTTTGGCTGTTAAATTCTAGAAGAACAAACATTAGAAAAAAGAAAACAAAAAAACAAGCATCTAACCACAAAAAAAATAATTCTTGACAGCACAATTTTTGCTCTAATTGTATAATTTCTTACCACTGTTTTCTTGTTATTATTACCCAGCTGCTAAAATTTAAGAGTTATAATGGAATAGAATTCTCTAATGCATTCCAATTATTACCCTTAGATTATTAAAAAAGAGAGAGTGTTGCACAGCAATCTTGATTAATCTTTTCCTTACCTTTGAGCATTTGCTTTTGCAGCCTTATGAGAATTTCTCTAAATAAGGCTACTTTTATGGGCATATAACATATAATTAATGATAAATTTTCTCTCAGTGTAAGAACCTTTTATAGGGTGTATATATCTCAATAATACTGCAGAAAGAAGTGAGTACTTTACATTTAATTTTCATTTCTTTTGATTCCAGAAATAATATTTTTATCATTTAGTACTTGTAATAGCAATTTGTATAGGTTTTTCTTAGAGAACTGTGAGCCCATTTTTACTGGTTAATCAGCACCTTATTAATAGGATTTGAGGCTGCATTTTTACTTTCAGAGCCTGTCATTAATTTTCTTAAATTAATACTAATGACTGTGATCACTTATTTGGTTCACAAGTACCATGAGCTGATCAGAGAATTCACAATGGCATTACTAATTTGACTATCACCTAAATTAAGTCAGTATCAAGCACCATCCACTTCCAAGCAGGCAGACAAGGATAGAAAAAAGACATTTTAAATTCACCTACATAGGGAAAAAGGAAAATTGTATATAACAGGAAAAAAGTTGATAGAAATAGTACAATGAAACAGGTTAAACAACTGAAAGAGAACGACCTGCATCTTGATATTGTTTGATTATTTGCATTATTTTTACTCTTTATTTTTACCCGTATGATTATGTAAAACAGCATTTTCCTGAAGCAAACATACGTGGAAAATATACCTAGAAATCTAAATGAACTAAGTAATTTTCAAACAGTATCAGGAATCCTACTGATGCCTGACACCCCATATTTAGTATCTGAAGCCTCAGGTTTAGGAATGAGATTGCTCTGAACCATCCAGTATTGAATCTAGCTCAGGCTTATGCAGAGTAAGCAACGTACATGGAATCAGCACCACAGCTATAGGACTCATGATTATTTGAGCCATTGAAGAGCACTCAGAAGAAAATTTATTGAGCTGCTGCTGCTGAGGAGCAATTGGTTGGGCTATTCTCTCTGAAATAATGTTTAGAGTAGGAAACAGAGGAGAAATGAGACTACTTCTGGAACTGAAGGCAGTATGAGGAAAGGCAAACTAAAGCGCAAAAAGAGCAAAGAAGATCAGAGAAAGAGAAGAAAAGTTGTATCCACTTTAAAAATTTTGAATAAACAGTGTGCTTGCAAGTTGCTTTTGGAGAACAGTACCTAAAGTAACAGCTAGACATCTAGTGTTTCAGACACAAAGTGCTGCTGCAATCCTAACCCATAAATCGTTTTCAAAATCCCACTAGGCACCCATCTTCATCTTTAGCTGCCTACAAATCTTTAACACAGCAGTTTCAGCCTCTTTTAATTGCTCCACTGAGTTTCCTATCTCACAACCATAGAGACTGAACAAATGTATGTAGGTTTTGAAGCAGTCTGATACCTTGGTAATGAGGTAAGAAGGAGCACAGCAATATCACAAATGGACAGACTAAAGATAGCTTTATTAACAGCTGAAATTAAGGTTCCTGCTTTAGACCACTAGTATCTTTAATCTCTCTGTGCTGTCAGAAATACCAATAGCCTTTTTGATCATCCAGAGTATTCTTAAGTGTAGTTATTGCCTAATTAATTCTGATGAAGAAAAGCTGAATTTGAAACAGAAGGTTTTGTGTAAAGGATATAGCCCAAAGGAATTAGTTCTTCGGGATTATCTGATAAAAGATTTATCTTATTTAGCTTCTAAATGTTTCCTGAAGGGTTTAATTGCACTCTACTCCTATATAAAACATACTAAAACATATTTTCCCGCCAAAAATACAGTTTTGATATTAATTATTTTGAAGAAAAAAAGCAAAATGGCTTTCAAAATCTCTGACCAATTTTATTAATACTGAAAAATGCTGTAGAAGAGGAGCACAAAACCAGCAGGTCACAAAAAGCTTGTAAAGTATGATTTAGCTCAAATAAAATTTGAAGCATCTTAAAAGCCAGCCACAGCAATAGAAAATGTCATAGGTGAAATGTGAAATCTGAGATAAATGAAACCATCTAATCTTCCTAGACATGAGTTCCCACACTTGATCCCCACCAGAATCTTGAACTTGTAGCAAATAGGAGTGTTGGGAGGAAAGAGTTAAAAACAAAAGGATAGCAAGGAGGATGGTGTATTCACTTCAAGTAACCTTGCAGCTGGGAATGCCAAGGTCTGGAAAACAACAGTGTGGGAAACTCATCTATTATGCCTTCTGCTGTTTATCCTGTTTTGAGAAGTAGAATTTCTCTGTAGAGATAATGTGTTTTGGGAGACTTGGAGGCACTCTCATGGAAAAGCTTGAGCTCCCTGTTTTGGGAGAGAGAAGATCAAAGCTCAGAAGTCACAAAAAGCACTGAGATCTCAGCATGGTAGCAAACTCCATGTGCACAGGCCTGTGATAAATTGGTGCAAACATCAAGCCTGCTGCCTGCTAGCATTGAGTAAGCCAGGTGTTGTTTTGGGATCCTCTGCCTAGCAAGGTAATTAGCTAAGCTAATTTACTCTTTGCGTTTCAGCTGTGGATTTGTGGTTGTTCCAGCTGCCTGCTGTGTCAACTCACACACCAAGGCATCCTTGGTTGTGGGCAGAGTGTGTCTCTTTAGCTGAACCTGAAAACCAAATCTGGTGCAGATTCATCCCTCAGTCTTACCCAAAGAAAACCTGAAAAGAGTGAGGGTTTCCAGGGAAGTGTTTTCATAGACCCTGAAATCTCCTGAAGAGTGGCATAGTACTGATCTGGTGGGAAGTCTGCTGCCCCCCCCCAAGAGTAAAACAAGTTTCTTTACTGCAGTAGATGAAGATGGGAAGAGATGAGGACTCAAGCCTAAGTGACACTGGATCCAATCACCTCTATCCTACATTCTGAGAATCTTTTCAAGACACCCATCTACAGAATAACTTTGTTGTGTGTGTGGTGTTACACTTTAGTTAAATGGCATGCTTTGTCTCACCCCTTGAAAATGTACGGTTTATTCCAAGCCTGTGGTCCTCCCCTGAAGTATCATGGATCTGTAATCCCATTTGCCCAAGTCTCATTCCACGCTTATTTGAATCTCCCTGTTCAACTGTGTGAGGGAGACAAGAAGCTCGCTTGACCCTTTGCACTCTTGGCCCTTTTCCCCCTAGGGTCTCCCTCCCTCCCCCTTCCCCCATTCTCCCTCAGAAACCACTGAGGGAGAAAAAACTGCTCCTGGGGTGGGACCCCCAATAAACCCTCATCTAACTAGCACACTCAGAAGCTGTGTGGAGTCTTCTTGCCTGCCTGCTGCTACCAGCAAACATACAGCTTTGGGGGCTCCTTGGGGACTCCCCCGGGATCTCCAAAACCAACTGCATCAGGTGTGAGTCTAAGGGGATGACTGGTACCTTGTGTCCTTCAGAATGACCTAGGATCTCCAGTATTACCTTGCAAGAGCTGCTTAAATTTCTGATCTTTTGTTGATGTCACTGTCACTATTTCCATTCTTTCATTGAGTCTCTCCCTTCTATATGCTTTTCCTTCACTTTGATTTTCAAATCCAACCTCTACCAAAAGACTCTAAGCATAAAGTCCTGCCCTCAAAGCCATGACGAATATCTGGAAACCCTGGGAATCCATTCTTTGACATATTCTGAAAGATAATTTAATAAACTACAATGAAATGGAAAATTGGTATAATTATAAATGATCAAAAATTTTGTAAACATCATTACAGATGAAGCACAATTCACCTTAATAAAAAGCACTACAACTGTGAACTCAGAACACTACAATTAGTCAAAATCTACTACTTCAAAATAGTAAGCAAAATATGAGTTCTGCCTACATGTAGATATCTATAAATATATAAAATAGTATATCAAAACATATTGATAAAAAAAGTCTGGGTGAGGGTTGCGACTAGAGATAGAGTTTTGAAAAGCACAAAGCCCAGAGCACCAAGCACACTGAAACTGAAAAGGGCATGCCAAGGGGAACAGAGAACTGCTGCAACATGGCTTTCTCCGCAGTTTCTCCTTGGAACCAGCCTTAAACCAAGGCTGTTTTACTGATCAATATAGGCTTAGGCTTAGGCCTAAGGTTACGGTGTTGAAAACCAGAAAGCACAGAGATCCAAGCACAGCAGTGTCACAGAAGGTATGCCAGTGGAGATACAGAACTGCCAACACATGGCTTCCACCACAGATTTCCATTGAGGAAGAATTAGGAGAAGGCTGTTTTACTGCTCTGCCTAGGGTTAGGGTTCCGCCTAGGGTTAGGGTTTTGAAAACCACAAAGCCCAGAGCTCCAGACACACTGCAGCTGCAAAAAGGCATGCCAAGGGGAACACAGAAATGCCACAACATGCCTCTGTCGCCACCTTCTACTTGGCACCAGCCTCACCCCCATGCATATTTTGATCCCTCACCTAGGGTTAGGGTCCAGCCCAGGGGAGGGATGCTGCCTAGGGTTTTGCTTTCAAAAGCAAAAAGCCCAGAGCTCCAAGCACACTTAGCTACAGAGCATCTGCCAAGAGGAACACAGAACTGCCACAATATGGGTTCCTCCACAGCTTTCTCTATTGAACGAGACTTAGTCAAGGGCAGCTGTTACGGCTCTGCCTGGGCTTAGGGTTCAGCTAAGGTCAGGGTTCAGCCTAGGGTTAGGGTTTTGAATAACACAAAGCCCAGAGCTCCAAGCACATTTCAGCTACAAAAAATCTGCCAAGGGGAACACAGAACTGCCACAACATGGCTCCCACACAACATTCTGCTTGGCACCATCCTCACCTCCATGCACATTTTTACCCCTCAGCTAGGGTTAGGGTTCAGCCTAGGGTAAGGGTTCCGCCTAGCGTTAGGGTTTTGAAAACCACAAAGCCTAGAGCTTCAAGTACACTGCAGCTGCAAAAGGCATCCCAAGGAGAACACAGAACTGCCGCAACATGGCTTCCTCCACAGCTTTTTAACTTGAACTAGACTTAGCCAAGGGCAGCTATTACTGCTTATTCTAGGCTTAGGGTTCAGCCTAGGGTTAGGGTTTGGCCTAGGGTTAGGATTTTGAAAACCACAAAGCCCAGAGCTCCAGGCACACTGCAGCTGCAAGTTGCATGACAAGAGGAACACAAAACTGCCACAACATGGTATCCACCACAATTTTCCCTTTGGAACCAGCCTTAGCCCAAGGCTGATAATGTTCTTTCTCCAGTTAGGATTCTGCCCAAAGTTAGGTTTTCAGAAATCACAAAGTCTTGAGCTCCAGGCATACTGCAGCTGCAAAAGGCATGCCAAGGGGAACACAGAAATGCTACAACATGTCGTGCTCCCCACCTTTCTGCTCGGCACCAGCCTTATTCTCATGCATTTTTTAACTCATTATCTGTGGAGGGATAGAGTGAACGAAAATAAAGATAGTGCAGAAGGTAGTCTCACACCTGAGATGTTGCAGCCGTACTAATCATCATAGATTAGGAACAGGCCTGACTTTAGTAGGCCATAGATGTTTCCAATAAGAAGACGAGTTCTACCAAAGTGTGGGTTACCTGTTTGAGGTGAGTCCTTGTGTTTTTTGGCTCTACTGTGAATAAGGAGGAGTCAGTGCTGCGAGGAGCTGCCCATGAGAAATCACCAAGAAGGTATGGAGCTTTTGCAATAAGATGCCAACATTTGGGGACTGTGATGTGATTCTGACATGATCCCGCAGAGTGTGGGCAAAAGGACTTAAATATTAAACTGATGTGATCCTGCGCTCATTTGGGTAGAGAACTGAAGAGAGAGCAGTAAGGACAGGATCCCATGGTGGTTTGGGAAAAAGGATCTAACTATTAAGCATTTTGATCCCAAGGTGGTTCAGGAAGATTATTGCAGACCTAAGAGAATTAAGATGGTGGAGTCAGGCAGACCAAGAGCCTGAGAGCCTTAAAATCCAGATGAGTTATAGACAAGCAGACCTGAGCACCTAGAAGTCTGGACAACATAAGAGATACCACAACCAAGAAGAAGAGTGCTGGATATGAGGAGTGGATGCTACAAACTTTACTTATTTGGTGCATTGGAGCAAGCCCCATGCCCCCTGCCAAGGTATGGCTGCAGTCCAGGGGAGACCCAGGACGGTGCCAGGTTCCCCCTGAATGGCAGTGTGTGCAGGAGGACACAAGCTGTGTGACAGAAGTGGCAAATGGCATGGCCACAGGAGCAGCCAGTGCCTCAGCAATAGCATGGCCCCTGAGGAGCTGCTGGGGACACAATGAGAAATTGCATATCAAGAGAAGAACAGATTGTTTCATCTACGTGGAAAACAAAGCAGGGCAAGAGAGGCTTGCAACCAACTAATACAACAGAAAACTATAAAAGGAAGAAGAGAATTGTTAAAACAGCAGTGGAGCTGGGGAGTAATAGCTCTATCGTTCAGTATGGTATACTCGTTTGCTGGTGAAACATGTATATTACTTGTGAATTGCAACTGTTAATCTTTGACTAGGCATAAGTGTAAAAGTTTCTATTGCATAAGCATAAGTACACCCGACCGATACTGGATCAATGTTGTTCAAAGTTCTATAGCTATTGCTAAAATTATGTAAATGTTGATTTTTTACTCTCCTAATATATAGCCTTTAGCTTATTCTTGAGAGTTGCCTTATAAAGTTGTACAGCTATTGATATTGTCAATATTCTAAAAGTGTAAGTATAAGGGTTTCTGATGATACGTAATGTAAGTCTGAGTAATAAATCAAGGTCAGTGCACAGACACATTCTGAATTCAAATAGAAATTACACAAAAGATGTCTGTACTGGGTTTACTATCTTTTGCCAAGAGCCCTGCAAAAGATAGTAAACACAACATTAGTTTATGAAAAGACTTAGGTTAATGCTCTAGACTGTGAAAAGCAAAACTAAATCAGAACTTAGAACTTACATCAGAAATGTATGTTCTTGTTGTGACATATTGCCTGAACATTTGTATATTGTTAGTCCTAAGTGAGATATGTGAATACGTTATAATATCAATTTACTCAAACATATTTTTCCAGAGATGTTACAACTTTGTAATTAAAAGAAAAAGGGGAATTGTGGAAGGATGGAATGTAAGAAAATAAAGATAGTTCAGAAGGTAGTCTCACACTGGAGGTGTTGAAGCTGCACTAATCACTGAAGATTAGGAACAGGCCTGCCCTTAATAGCCACAGCTGTGTGCAGTAAGAAGATGAGTGCTACAAAAGAGTGGGTTAGCTAGTTAAGGAGAGAGCTGGAGTTTGTTGGCTGTACTGTAAATAAAGAGGAGTCAGTGCTGCAAGGAGCTGCTCATGAGAAACCACCAAGAAGGTATGGAACTTTTCCAGTAAGATGACAACACTTATCTAGGGTTAGGGTTTCCAAAACCACAAAGCCCAGAGCTCCAGGTACACTACAGCTACAAAAAGTCTGCCAAAAAGAGGAACACAGAACTGCCACAACATGGCTTCCTCCACAGGTTTTTCACTTAAACCAGACTTAGCTGTGGGAGGCTTTTGCTCCTCGGCCTAGGGTTAGGGTCTAGCCTAGGATTAGGGCTCAGCCTAGCCTTAGGGTCTTGAAAACCACCAAGCCCAGAGCTCTAGGCATACTGCAGCTGCAAAAGGCATCCCAAGGGGATCACAGAACTGCCACAACATGGCTTCCTCTGTACCTATATGACCTAAGGTTTTCATTTTCTCCCTTTGAAGTCCACCATTTGGCTTTTTTTGTTTGCTTGTTTTTCTGTTCCTGATTATTCTGGCAAATGGATCGTACATTGCACTCGGTCTTTTTTTCAAGCCCAATGCCATGCTTAGATGAGTCTCTGCATAGATATACATTTTAAGTGTGACACTTACAGGTTCCTCCTCTAAGATATTCTTCAAGCAATTATTTTCCTCCTCAGGGAGGAAAATAGTTTTTTTTTATTTAAGTTTTTTAAAAATATATATCTGGATTACTTTATTACAGATATCTCTGTCATGAACACAAATAATTTTAAATGACGATTTTTGTGGGCATAGGTAATTGGACTAAAACACAGTGCTTCTTAGGTTCCCCCATATCAATGTTTCAGGTGAAACCCATGATGGTAAGATTGTAACTTGTAATCATTAATAAGAATTCAGGCACTGCTGTCAATTTAAAATCACGGACTCAATAATTCCTGGAGATATCAATTTTGTCCTCCCTATGTAACTGTCCCCTCTGTCCCACAGAATATGGAGTGTTGTTCTGAAATAATTGTGTTCTAGATTGTCTCTCTATAGTCAAAAAAATAAAAAAAAATCTGTGATGTGCTTGTTTGTTGTACTTTTACATAGGTAAAAGTACATTTTTCAGTTTCTGTATTTCTTTGACTAGAATGCATCTGGGAATGATGTTGAGAAATTAATAAGAGAAATTTTCTCTTTTTAGTCTCTGGAATTCTGCTACTCTTTGTCTAATGTGCCCCACTAATCTGTACTACACAGAATATTTTCTGATCTCAGAAATATCACAAGTCATGGCCCCTTCGCTTCATTGCACAAAAATATGTTTAAGAGATGCTGGGACAGAAATGATTTTTGAACTTATGAATCCCTTCTGCTTTTGAAATTGCTTTCCATTTGTCATTCTTACTCTTCCTTTCCCCTTAAATAATTTCTCTTTGCTATCTAGAGCCTTCCATGATTTTAAATTGCTGCAACATATCCTTCTACCAGTCATCATTTACAGATTTGACAAAGTTTGGGACACATCTCTTGATGACCTCAAATTATTCAGCTGTTTTTCCTAGTTTGTTAGTAACATTGACTCTCAAAGGATTGTATGTGCTCTCAAAGGAAACTCCTTTAGGAGCTGTCTTCATGATTTTCTAATGGTAGCTTCCAAAAAGGAATTTGTACTCATAAGGCAAATGTTCTAGTTTTGTAAGGTATGAGTCACAAATGTGAAACCTTGAAGAAATTATTTACAAATTTAGTTTTTTTAGAAAAAAAAAATGCATAGGATAAATCAATTAATTATCTACCAAAGTTTCTTCCTAGATAAGTAAGTTAGTAACACAGCTTTTACTGTTTCCTTTATTTTTCCTGAAAATGTTTGAATGTTAAGTGGTATCTTAGGTAGCTCCAGTTTCTTTCACAGACAAATGTCAAGGTTTTAGAGATATTTCGCTCCTAAAATGACAAAATTATTTTCTTTTATAGTCAGATATTTTTTCCATATCAGAATTCCTAAATAGACGATATCCCTAGTGTGTCTATGATTCTAGTATAGAAACACAAGAATATTGCTGTTCACTTTATGCCAAGTTCCCCATTTTACCATAATATCACTGTTTTTATTTATTGCACACTTAGATAATCTTCAAGTTCTTTCTGTTTCTCCTTAGTTTTCATAGTAGTATGTCTAACCTGAACAGAAGTTGATGTTACCACAGACTTCAGATGCATTTGAAAATTTAACTTCTAAATAATTTTTCAAGTAACATTGTTTTCGTCTTCAGTGGTTTTTTAGCATTTGATTCCCCAAACTCAAAATTTTAATTTCAAAGATATAACTTTTTTAAGTGCATTTACTCTCACAGTGTTATGATTTAACCCTAGCCAGTGACTTAACTTCGTACAGACTTTCTACTCACTCTGTAGTGGTGAGATGCAGACAGGGGAAGAAGAGCCGAAGTGGGAAAATTTATGTGTTGAGATAATGAGAATTTAATAGTGACTTTAAAGCAGAAGTCATACCAACAAGTAAAGAAAAGCCAGGAATTCACTTGAGACTTTCGACTGGCAGGCAGGTGTTCAGCCATCCCCAGGAAATAGGGGTCCTGTCATGCAGAATGTTGATTTGGGAAGCATTGCTCCAAGCATCCCCCTCTTCCTCTTTGTACTTTTATGTGCTGTGTATGATGTCATAAGGTGTTGGATATCTCTGGAGTCAGCTGGGACCAGCTGTCCCAGCTGTGTCCCCTCCCAGCTCCTAGTGCACCCCCAGCCTGCTCGCTGGTGGGGTGGGGTGAGAGGCACAGAAAACATTCCTGTGTTATCAACACTGCAGCACAAATTTGAAACAGCTGCACTAGCTACTGTGAAGAAAATTGACTATTCCAGAGGAAACCACCTCACTCAAGTAGGCAATGGCTGTCAGTTTTGGTATTACAAAAAAGCTTCATTTTATCTGCTCCTTTATTGAGCTTAACCTTTTCAAAAGGATAATTATTCTCCCTTTTTTAAACTGTGTAATTTTGCATAATATCTATTCTGTTGTAGATGAAAAATTATCCAATTCTCATTTCTTTCCCATCAATTAAGTCATTTGTTTTCTGTATTGTCTTTCCATCTCCTTTTTCTTCCCTTTCTCACATTCTGAATTCAACACTTTATATTTGTAGAACAGTTGATGTTTGGAGAACAGTCAACTTATACCTGCATTCTTCAACACTTCAGTTTTACTACTACTTTCCCCCACCCCGTAGTAGATTTCTTTGGCTGCAGATCTGAAAGAATGTGATACATTTTAGCAAATTAAATATACATGCATTGACTTTCATAATTTCTTTGGATGCTTCTGGCAAGGACCCAACGTCATGCTGTGTAATTATTGTGTCAGACTGTAATTGATCAGGGCAGAATTTTATACTAATGTTGCATATTTTATGTTACATATGTTATAAATTATACTACATATTGAACCAAATAGTCTCACCACTTTTCTTCTGTCCATACTGGTTTTCAATCATAATGATTGTAAATTCCCATCAACCCCAACAAGGTTTTAATTTTTTAATCTCCTTGAGCTAAAACAGGTTAGACAATAGTTATGCTACTGCTTTTAGATGACTGCTAGAATAAGTTAAGACCAGTTCAGGCTGTGGAAACCTCAGACATGTGATAAGACCTTCAGCAGTGAGTTTAACAGAAACTCTGTGCCCTTTATTAGTAATGGCAAAAGCTTATTTATTGGTCCAAATTCTCCTAATACAGGCACTCGTCCAGAACTAGAAATACCTTAGTGTTGGCAAAAAATTTTATATACCTACTTCTCAATCTGAGTGTCCAAAAACTCAGCCTTATAAACACAAAATTAGTAATGAATATGAATGAGAAGTTCTAGAAATAAATCAATTAACTAAATACTTTTATTACCTTTACGTACTTATATTAACTAAATACCTTTGCTTTTTGCAAATATTAAAATTGGCCATTCTGTTGTAGGTTTGGTATTAAGAAATAATAATTCATTAGAATCTAGAAATGGGTATAGTGTCAAGATAAATTACTTTTATTTTAGCCCTACTGTGGGTGTTTCTCAGAAAGGCCAATATTGGTGAAATGTCTGCAGTCCTACTGAACAGGGTAGTGTGTGGATTCAGGAGAGAATGCATGTGGAAAAACAGAAGAGGTGACTCCCTAGGGGCAACATGGCTGGGAAGACTAATTTTTATTCAAGTTCTATGGTATTCAGTGATGTTTTACAATATACATTACATAAAAATTACTACTTCAGCTAGTGAACCAACTAGCTAAAAGAAATTGCCAATATATATTTTGAAATCTGTTAAGCATGACTTAGCTATTTGGTCACTACAACAAAGATTTAGTTTTGCACATCACCCTCTTCTATCGAAATTAATTGTTTTGCTTTTTAATAGCAAAATCTATTGACAAAGAGCAATTCATAAGCCAACAGCAGCTTCAGTCTTCACTATTATATTTCAAATGAGAATTCTAAAAACCTAAAATTAGATCCCTAAAACTATCTCATATTTAGGTGATCTGATTTATAAAAAAATCTTCATCAACCCTCAGATATCAGTAGAGTTCAAAGAACAAAGAAAACTATGTTAACTAAGAACAGGATTCTGCCTTTTCATACATAACTTGGTTTAATTGCACTCCCTGCAGCAAATACAAATTTTCATTTTTCCATGCTGTACACTGGAAATATTTTGTGATCTTATATCGAGCAGTGCCAGTGGCTGCTATTCTAATGGTGTTCTTCATCCCTTCATCCCACCTGGAAGTGTGGGATTGTTTTGGTTTGGTTTCTAATATGGCTGCCACGATCTTTTTGCTTGCTCGTGTGTAAGTACCAAATACCATCTTTCCTTTCATTTGCATGGATCTACCAGATGTAATAAATCAGCTCAGACATTTTAGAACATAATGAAGCACCCTAGATTAATTATGAGGAAACTTTCTTGTCATCTATTGCCAAGTTTTGGTCGATAGGATTGATGCTAAGAAGAGTAACATTGCTGCGGGGAGTTTTCAAGGCTAAAATACCCTCTTTCACGTTCATTAGGGTTCCGAGTTGTTTTTCCCTTTTCCTTCATGATAATTATATCTAAATACCACAGAAACCCTTTTTGGAGTGTATTTGCTCTCCCTGATTGGATTCAAATGAAAAGCTGCCTTTCTCAGTGGGCTGATTTCTTTTTCCCGTCTAATCAGAAGTATGGCCTGAATCCTAATTACGAGTTAGGGACTTAATGAATGAACTTTGAGAATATTAATTTAATGCTTGAAACGCCAGCAAATAGAGTGAGTGTTTTATTTAGGGCTTGCTTCATGAAATCTCCTTTTAGCAGTGTTAGAATTTAAGGTTTAAAATGAGAACATGTTGAAAAACAGCATTTATTCCTCAATGAGAGGAAATTAGTAAAGACTTATAAAATGAGGAGGTGAATTAAAGGAGGGGAAACAAGAAAGGTAGCTGTAATTAAATTGAGATTTTAAAATTAATGATCTTCCATTTTTAGTCATTTTTACTTACAACAGTAAAATCAAAGGCACAAGAATATGTATTACTGTTGATTTTTCAGGCAAAATTCATTACTCAAGTGCATCTGAGTTCATGTTTGTAGAACAGTCAACTTATACCTGCAGTCTTAGTTTCTGGTTTCCTCCTGGAAAATTTAATTTCCTCTTGGGGCACTGATTTACCTGAAAAAGATAGTGCTTTTGAACCCCTGAAGGAAATTCCATGTGTTCCTCTAGCCTAAGTGTAAGATTTGAGTGAATTTTTTGAGAGCCTCCCTCTAAGGCTCTCAAAACCTTTAATTGGGCTAAGGGCTTTAAATGACCATATTGATAGCTGAGATACTAAGGAGCAGAGGTTCTCTCAGCACCTAGGTGAAAAGCCTTGATCTTCAGAGAGTTTCTTTCCCAACAGGAATTTTCCTATGCTGACATTCAACACCAAGCACAGGCCTTTTATTCAAAAGGTAATTTACTGCCCTTCTCACGATAGCATTTTTGTTTCATTTCTTTAATAGGATTCCAAAGAAAAGCCTTAGTTTACCTAAGTAAACAAAGCTTGAAATATTTTGATGCAGTTCCCTTATGATTCTGCCCATTCTTTTAAACATTGTCTAGGAGCTTCTTTAGCCTTTTGGTTTTTTAATTGAATTTTAAAGAGCAGGGTAAGAAAAAAAATTCTTTTAAGGTGGTAGATTAAAAATCCCAAATAAGAGAAGAAGTGTGGTGCATGAGGACTTGGCTACCACCACCTTTAGAGTCTGAGCAGACACCATTGGGATTACCTGCTAGAGACTAGACAGAAGTTTTATAAATGCTCTTCATTAAGCATCCTCAGCAATTAAACCTGTTTTTTCTCTTGGAAAACTTCATGGTCATCATACAAACACCTCTGTTTTCTCTTTTCTTTTCAAGTGTTGATATTTTAGGTTTTCTGTTTTGCTTTTGTTTGGTTGTTTGTTCTTTTTCTTTTCTTTTTTTTCTTAAATCATCATAATGTTGCATATACTAGAGAGATGAGATGGTTGTTTTGTACCTAATCAAGGCACAAGCACCAAGAAAAGTCTATGTGGAATGATTTCAAAATGTTGAACTATAATGAATGTTTACCCTTGGAAAAGTTAGGAAGGGAAATATGCTTATTACTACAGAACTCAAATACATTTGTTGGTCAGTGAGTGTTAGCATAGACTGAGACTGCAGTTCTTTTCTACAGACAAACCTCAGTCCCCTGTTTTCCATTTAATTAACGATGATCCATCTTTGCTTTTGAAGAATAGGCAGGATTTTTCTTTAAAGGCTTTTAAATTTCATTTTATGGATAATAGGAAGAAAATAATAAAAACCATAAACTTGTCAACAATTATTAAAATACATGAAAACATAAGCATTCCTCTAGCTATGCCCTCGAGGTCCCATTGTGGAGTTTTACCCTTGAGTGGATTAATTAAAACCATTGAGTTTGATTTCTGTAGGAGTTTTTTCATACATTTCTGTCTTCTCCAATAAAATTGTCCCATCCTTGTGAACATGTTTAAACCCATCATGCTGTTTTCGGTGACAAATATGCCTTTGACCATCTAACCAAATCAAGCAACTATTTCAAAATATACTGAATGCTGCCCTTCAACTTGAGTCCGTATATTTACAGGGCTTACTTCAGGTGGGTGCTTAAAATACAACTATGACTCAATTTGTTTTACCTGTATCCATCTGCGTGTAATCTGTCCCACTGTCTTGAGCCATCATGTATCTCCTTCTTTCAGGCAACAACAATTTTTTTTCTGCTGTTTTAAAGCTTTTTTTTTTTCCTCATTAAGCTTCTCTGAGAAGAGCTCTTTGTTTCTGTATCCTCACTAAAAATAATATACACCCTCTAAAGTCAATGGACCCTCCAAAATTGTTTCATGTTACACAAAATTGAAAATAATTTTTTATTACAATTGATTTCAATTGGAGCACAATTCATGGTTATGCAATTTAGGGAAATTAAAATAAAGGATGAGTTAACAAAAAGCTAATATGGCCTTTTTGAAAAGTGTTATAACTTGAGGTATCTACAGGTTCTTCTATAAAACAGCTGTTGAGAAAACTAACCATAAAGCTATCAGTGTTTACAAGATTTTTATTATACAAACCTAATGGTTCCCATGGTTTTAATGCACTGCAAAATACTCCTTCCTCTTCCTTATGAACACAAAGCACATCTCCCTAAAGGGACTTCTCTTCCTACAAGCTATCAATGCAATCAAAACTAGTGATGCGTTTTATTACTTTACTGCCTCTTGAAGAAACATGTTTTTATTGTAATATTTCATAAAGATTTCCTGCAGGCAATGTAAAAAATAACTATCTAATAAAATTTAGTAGTGTGTTCTTGCAAACCCGATTAAAAATGTATAGCAGGCTAGCAAATATATATATAAATACTTTAAACTTAGCACTAAAAATTCATGTCTTAGACTCTACTAGTGAGCTTCTATCATCCTTATTTTACCATGTGTCTCTCACATTCTCATTAGAAAAATGTGTGCATTATTTCTTGATGATAGTCATAAAAAGAGCTTCAAAGTCTAAAATAAGCTTGGAAAATCTTCTGTAATGCATATATAAAGTACATGGATGTATATCTGTGCATAAACACTGTATTAATTTAACAATGCATTCATATATAATTAACAACATTAGAAAATTTGGTGATGAAAATCACTATGAAAAGAGATAAAACTTTGTAAAACATAGAAGGCAATTTTTAATAAGAAAAAACAACAGGAATATTTACACAGGTTTATTTTAGCCTACTAAGATTTATCTCCCTTTGTGGTATCTAATCACAATAGAAATAAAAGATTACTCTGGAAGACAATTAAGAACAGGAAACTGGTGCATCTGATTTTATGTATACACTGAAAAATAGCAACACCATTTGGTCCTACAAGTACAAGTAGATTTGTGCAGCAAAACAATTGCGGAGGACCTGGTATTCACAGTATGAGAATTTATATAGTTTTTTATTTTACAGCATCTCTAGCCTAGCCTTGAGTTTTATTGTCTCTTAATAGTTGGAGGGTATTAAACACAATTCTGCAGTTCATCTTTCAATTTAGTTCAATCAGAAACACATCCAGCCTGCATGTTCTCAAGGTGCTTCACAAAGTCCTACAAGGGGAGAAAATTAGAACATTCATTTCAAAAGCAGCCTCTTAATTATTATGAAAACATTAATGTAGATGCAGTCTGAATGTCTTAAAAGTGGAATTTTGGATATAATAACGTAACATGTAAGACAGTCTATCGGGTTTTTATGGCAAGGGTTTGGTAGTGGTGGGACTACAGGGGCAGGTTCTGTGAGAAGTTGCCAGCAGCTTCCCTCTTGTCTGACAGAGCCAATGCCAGACAGCTCCAGGACAGATCTGCTGCTGGCTGAGGCAGAGCCCAGCTGTGATGGTGGCAGCTCCTCTGGGATAACAGATTTGAGAAGAGGACAGGAAAAAATCCCCTTTCTGTGGAACAGCTGTGGAAGGGGTAATGTGAATATGTGAAACAGCCCTGTAGACACTGAGATCAGTGAAGGAAGAGGAGGGAGGTGCTCCAGACACCAGAGGAAAGATCCCCTAAAGCCCTTGAAAGACCCCATGACAGAGCAGGTGGATGACCAAAAAAGGTTATGACCTCTTGGGAAGCCTGTGCTTGGAACAGGCTCCTGGCATGAGCTGTGGCCCCATGGAGAGAGGATCCCACACTGGAGCAGGCTTGCTGGAAGCATCTATGATTCTGTGGGGAACCCAGTCTGTTCTGAAAGGACTGCACCCCATGGAAGGACCCATGCTGGAACAGTTCATTAAAAACTGCTGTCCTGTTGTGGGCAGGACTCATGTTGGACTCAGGTTTGTGGAGGGCTATCTCCTGTGCAAGTGACCCCACACTGCAGAGGGGAAGAGTGTGAGTAGGGATTCATTCCAAACTTGATTGATAATAAATTAAATTATTTCCCACCCAAGCTGAGTATGTTTTGACTTTGACAGTAACTGGTGAGTCATCTCTTCCTACTCTTTATCAACCCACAGGCCTTTTGTTATATGTTCCCTGCCCAGATGAGGAGATGAGTGATGAAGTGGCCTCAGTAAGCCCTGCTGTCCAGCCAGCATCAACCCACCCTAGAAGAATAACTAACCTATACACAATGTAGGTATTTTAGTTTTGTGAGTGTTTTAGCGTTTGCATTTTTTCATTTTGTGTTTTAAAAAATTTAATTTTGTGGTAACTTGAAGGAACTTTTTTCAAGGGAAGAGCATTTATCCAGCATAAGAGCCTGGAATCTGTTGTTAAACACAAGCTGGTTCCAATTGGCTCTGGACACTAAGTTTCCCAGCTGTCCTCCTAAGGATAATTGGGCAATTAGCCTTTGTCTCTCACACTTATTACCAGCTCATTCTACCTGGCTGATTCTCAAAGAAACCCAGACAACTACAAGCAGACAAAATAGGAAAATACAGCCTTTCATGAACACCAGATACTTACATACGATTTACTAAGCTACCCTCTCCCAAACTATTTGTAATGAAGGCACAGACCAGAGGTCTTGACCAGAGTTAACTGGGCAGTCAACAAAGACCAGCTAATTAGATGTGACTTACTGCCATATGAAAATACTAGTAGCTCCTGATCCTGCTCCAAGTCTGGGCAGGAGAAGGGTCTGGTAGCAATGCTTGTGAGCATGTGTTTAGCAGCAGTGATTCAAGAGTACTGGAATACGAATCTGACCACAGAAAATAAAATGGGGGGGGGGGGGAAAGCAGTACATTAAAAAAGCAGTACATTATATTTCTTCATGGATATGTATGATGTATATGTACATCATTCCCAGTGAAGCTAAGAAAAGGTGCTATTATGGCTGAAGAGAGGAGAAAAAAAAAAAGAAAAAGGAAGACCCTTTTTTCTCCTTGACTCTTTGCATTCACCCACTAAAGACACAGTTTGGGAATCTTTATAAACTGGTGAGAACAAAAAAAATCTATCAGAAGAGCACGTCCTTTGTAAAGATTTCTCTCTTTTGTCCTTTTAATTCTTCAGTCCCCGATAATGTTGACTATATTTGACTTAGTAGCACTTGCTTTTAAAATGCAGTGCCTATAGCTCAACTGCATAGATAGCCTTTGGAATATCACAATAAAATTTAGTTATTATTACAGAGATGTGCATGGGGACATTGCTCACAGCAAGTGCAAAGAAATATTGATTAATAAGTTGGCTAACCTTTGTTTGTTCTTTAGAAAAATTGAGTTCCTTCATGCTTTTCTTCCCATGTTAACTATATGGAGCTTTTATTGTATGTCTGCCTGCATTCCACAAGTGCCATGAAGAGTAAGTCAATTCAGCTTAAATTTTTCTAATCTTCCAGAACCAAGAGGCTTTTTATTTGTGCTTTTTTTTATGGTTGTACTTTAGATCTTCAAAATGTTCCACTACATAACAGTGGTTCAATAGCATCATAAACCCCTGCAGGGTAAGGTTTGTTGCATGCTTCAACAAGTAGGACAGAGGAGAGGAACTCTCATGTAGAGTACCACAGAATTCATCAAGTGGCTACAGACAGAGTTCAGCAACCCTTGTGCTCCTTGAGGAATGCACTGCAGAAGCTGATGAGCTTTTCTATAAATTTTATAGACTGCTGAGGCAAGAGTGGAAAGAAGGGGTCAGCTTTTCTAATGTTCTTCATGCTGTTTTGCCACTGAGATTGCATTCAATTACTTGGTTTGCTCATTGTAAGCCAGTGGGCTGAAACATGGGTGAGGTCACAGTTTGTAATAGTATATGGATCAATGCTTGCCATTTAGAAACTAGGCAAATTGGGTTAAAAGACACTACAAAGTATGTGTCTGGGGAAAACAGATATTTGCTCTTTTTTCCTCTAATGTCAATAGAGTGGGTGGGTTTTTTGGTTGGTTCTTAGGGGTTTTTTTTGGAAGCAACCTAATAGAAATGGAGTTGAGTAACATATACATAATACTTCTAATTAGCATAGATACAATTAATGTACCTATGTACTGGATAATGGAGCTGTATAACTGAAATAACAGACCTTCTTTCAGCTGACACAGTAGACTGCTTTGGATTTTGTTTTACTAGTCAAGTTTAGCCTTTACTTATTCAGAAGGATGTTCAGATCTGAGTTGTCTTTTATACCCAACTAGAATTGCCACATTTGTCAGTCCAGTGGGATCAGTATAGGTGGAGCTCATAGGTGTCTAGAAACAGAATGAGGTTTCATGCCTGAAGGAATATTTTTTGAGTGTGGATCATCTGTATCCAAGAGCTTGGATGTTGTCACTGAGCCTTCAACTGTTGGAGTTGAGTCCTACAGGCTGTTCTTGCAGTTTTACAATTATTGGTATAAATTTCAAAGCAGTGGACTATCTCGTGCATGAGACACACAGATAAAAACAAAACTAGGCAAACACTGTACATGTTTCTTTGCCTAAGTTTTAGTGTAGTTTGTGGCTACTCTAATAAGAACTGAAATTGTATTTTCTAGACTAATTGGATTGCTTGTCAATCCCATGGCTCACCTTCTCAACTTTTAAGACTTTGTGGCTCAACTCACATCTTTAACTTCCTTTATGATTGTTCCTACATTAATGTATATTTTCTTCTCTTCCCCTCCCACTGAACTGTATTGTTGTCTCTTTCCTTTTTCAGCCCCAAAATTTTCCATGTTGTCTTCCATGACAAATATGATTCTCTCCTGCTCTGAATATCTTCTTTCTGTATAGCTTCCATTATTTTAAACCCATTTAATGGAAACAAATAAGAGAAAAAGTATTCTTTAGGGCTACCCTAAAGAGAACAAACACTAATTTTGCAACACTAGTGTCTAGATCCCAATTAGAAATTCTGATTTTCTATTCATGTCACAATATTAAAGCAAAGCAAAACAACAAAAAAAAACCAAACCCTTGTATACATTAATTTTATTATTAGAATGGAATGGTATAGAATAAAGTAGAATAGAATAGCCTCAGTTTTAAAGGACCCAAGATTATCCAATCCAATTTCTGAAAGTAAATGCATATCTTTTACGTTATATATTCAATCTCACTTGACCGTTACAAACCATATTTGCTATACTATTCTTGATGCCTTAGCTTTCCTGTTTTCCATGTTGAAAAGGGTTTCAGAATTTTCATAGTATCTGTGATTCTGTATTTTTCCCTTTTTAATCCCTTTTCCTATTTGGGGTATTTTCTTAAAGATCACGCACAACATTAAAGGAAATGGCATACTGTGCAGTTTTACCAGAGCAATATGATATTTTCTATTTCTCTATTCCTTTTTCAACAACTTCTTGTAATCTATTTGCCATTTTGATTGCTATGCAACACTGACGTTCTCAGAGATCTGACAACAGCATAATAACTGAGAACACATAGATCTATTTAGAATACATTTATTCAAGTGGACTTCTTAACAAGTTTTGTCTGCTTGTTTTGCCAGTCAGTATCATGTAATAATCTTCAGTCCACTTTAGACTTGACTATCCTAAATAATACTGCATCCTTTGTAAGAAATGTGTTAATTTTAATCACTCCTTCCAAGTAATTTGTCAGCATATTGAACTGAGCAGGCTCTTGTGCAGATTCCTCAAAGCCCCATAGGTAGTAGCTGGCACAATGTTGCGTTCTTTGTGTTTCCCTTAGGAGAAGGGAGCTACATCTGAAGATCAAAATCTGTGATCGAAAGCCTTGCTTATTATTATTCACATAAACTTCTCATCTACTGCTGCAAATTTTTTTCAGAGATGCTGCTAGCAACATGGACCTCCAGGGAAATGAGATAATTAGAACTGAACATAAGCAAATTTCAATCTGTATGTTGAGAATATAATGCATACCATATGATTATTGTAAACCTCTGAGAAGATTCTCTGCTACAATAAGAAAATATGAAATATTGTCTTGAGTTGTGGAAAACTGGCTGTTAATCTCTCCAAGTCTACCTTGAAATTTCTGCCAGTTTAATTATTCTAATCACTTATTTCTACGTCAGGCTTTTGAAAGTAAGATGAAAATCAGCCATTTCGTTGCTTGCTGTAACTGATTATATAATATTTCATGTCTAAATGGTGCTCCCAAAATATGGAGACGGAGATGGACCACTTATTCATAGTTATTTATGCAAGTAAAATCTTGCTTCTGAATCTTCTCAGAGAGCTTCTCCAACAGGTGATTTTTTTTTTTTAACTTTTGTTTTGCTTTAATCAGTGAAAATCCACCACTGTCTCAGTATAAAGTAGCATTATACTCAAAATTAACTGGTCTGTTTCCAGAACATTCAGTAAATGCAAAGATCTGTAGTTTGGATATTTTCTAAGGTGAGGTGGGTAGGTATCAGTTCCCATTATATTTTGCCAAAAAACTTAACACCCCTAGGGTATATCTGGACTCTTGTGTTCAATTCTGGTCTTCTCAGCATAAGAAAAATTGCTACAGGAGGGGGTCCAGCAAAGGGTCCCAAGGGTGATTAGGGGACCAAAGCATCTCTCTTGCTAGGAGACACTGCAGGAGCTGGGCCTATTTAGTCTAGGGAAGAGAAGACTGAGAGGGGATCTCATCAATACATCTAAATAGGTCAAAGGTGATTTAGGTATAGGTTAAAGTATTGCAACCCCATTAGTCGTAATGAGATGGCACAAGGGATATTCATAGCAGAAATTTATTCAGCACATCAATCAATGATCCATTAAGGAAAAATACTTTTTAAATGCTGATAGCTTTGTGCAGACTTCCCATTAGAAACACAGTGATGTGTGGCACTATTTTCCTCCTTCAAAGTTGAACTTTTATCATTTTTCACATTTAGAGCAGTATGTTATATCCTTGCAAACATGATTTCCTTTACCTTACAGCTGTGCAGCACCAGCCTTCTCCAGTGAGCACGGTATTGGTATCATGCCAAACTCCAATATTCTGTGAAAGTTCTAGATGGGAGCAAAAGTGTGCAAACCTTGAATTTCCCTTTTTCAGAACATTAGAGAAAGATGAATGGAAGTTATATGAAAACCTGAGACAGAAATCTCTAAAAATAATGCATCAATGTTTGCTTTGTACTGCTTCCTTTACTCTGACTAGTTTTTATCACCCTTTTGTTAGTTCAGAACCAAATGTGATGTTTCCTTCAAGGTACTTTGATTGCAGGAGAAATCAAGCGTGAAAAAACAGTTACAATCTGATAAAACTATTATTAAACTGGGAGGGTCACATAAATCTTAACCCATTATCTCTTGGCACTTGAACTATCTCATCCTGATATGACATCTTGGCAGCAATGCGTGTTATTAAGATCATCAAGACTGATACTAAAACAATCCTTGATTTCAGATGTTGACATTTTGGAGTATTATTAAGAACATAACAGAAAAATTACCTGAAATGGTAATTTCCATTTCCAGTCCTGGTAAACTATGGATGAATATTTCAAATGGGAAGGAAAAAAAGTAATATAAAAATGAAGTGGGAAGAAAAATTACATGCTGAACAAGAGAAGGCATTTATGAGCCAAGAAACATATCTAGCATAATAGAAAATGCAAAGATAATAGTCTTTCTAATCTGAAGAACCAGCAGAGCTGAAAGGATTAAAACCCCACAAATTACTCAGTATCTGAGCAAAAAGTCCTAAAAATCCATTTTTGAAACATTACAGAAAAATAATTACTAAATGCCATATTTTCTCAGGATTTTATCTCAGAAAATGTTAGTTATAATGAACCATTTACTGTGTTGATTATTTACTGTGGTATTAATGTCAAGATTAATTTATAGAATATATTCGCAGTTCAGGTGGAAAATATGGTAATAATTTGTTCTTTGGACAACAAGAACCAACTTCAGAGCTCTTCCTCCTAATTAAAATATCTGGAATTTCATAGGCCACATCATTAATCCACATTTAAAATTTCTGTCATTTTTGTTTGGAATTCTGTGTTCTATGGCAGTAATAGCCTGGCCTGAACATGTTGTTAAAGTGGCTAAGTGTGTGTCTTATAGGCCATATTGCATAGACTTTGATCTAAACTGAATACTGCTCTTATCAAGTTTACATCCCTCAGGCTATGATTATTTATTCTCAGTTTCTACATTTCAGGTAAAATATCATAAATGTTGTTCAATTGTTCAGGAAAAGGATTTGAGAGCAGCACAAAAATTATTGTCCATATTCATTAAAACAACAAACTGTTGATGACTTTTCCTCGTCATATTATTTCTCTTTCTTTGGACTTTGGAATGTGGAAGAGAAATTATTTATGTTAGGTATGTTTTTCCTAAATTTGACTGGCTCAATTATTTAAAATAAGGCATTTTCACATGTTTTCCAGAGGTTTAGCTATTTACAGCTATACTGCTTATTTTACATATGAAAGATGATAATGCATATAAGGAATGGATATTCATCTTTAGATATTAATTAATTAGGATTATCGAGGTGAACAGATCTCTTGAAGCCTCAATTGCATTTGTTGTTTATATTTGAAGATGTCCAAGGTTATGAAGATTGCTTAGATAGGTCATTTTGCAGCATTCATCTTTCCTGCAATTCCACTGCTGTAACATTTTTTCTGAGGGACAGCCACATGAGTAAACTGTCTAGATGAATGCAGTGGAATACAGTATCAGGTTTTATCTCCATTATTTCTTTTCTTGGGGTAAACACTTTTGTTTATCATAAAAGTAGCTGTTCTATTCATACCTCTTACTCATCTTTGACAGATGCATCTGTGAATCCAGAATTAACTCTTTCACTGATTTACTACTAAGATTGTGAAAAACATTTTGTGAAAAACAGAAAATAGAATCAACACTTTTCTTAGTATTTCTTAGTATTCTTGGTATTTTTCTGTGTGCCCTGTTGAGTACCCATGTAAAATTCTGTTTTTCGCAAGAAAAAAAAGAACAAGAGGCTGCCTTCCCTAACTGCCTCACATCCAAGAGCCAGAAACATTGTTCTTAAATATTTAAAGTCACAACAAGAATGCCAAAGGGAATAATGAGGGGAAAAAAAAAGAAAAAAAAAAAAGAATTCAATGTGGAGACTTGCTTGGGAGTAGCATGGAAGGGAAGCAAGGCTGATGAGTTCCAAAAAGGGAGAAGGAAGAAAAAGTGTGTAGGTAAATAGAAGTGAGGAGACTGAAAACTAGCCAGAGGTAGGAAGGAGATTAAGAGGAGAAAAAATTCAAATACGAAATGATGATGAACAGATTTGGGGAATAATACTGCAGGAAGCAGTAGGTAGGCTATAATTTCTTGTCATAATCAAGACTGGGTACTACTACGCCAGACATCTGTTAGTAACAGAAAAAATGCTGTTCCCCAGCCCATGGGCAAGAACACTGGCTGCTTTGCCCAATGTGATGATTTGCTTTTCCTTATGATCTCTGTTTAATATTTATAAATTCCTTCAGAAATTTCAAAAGGCATGCAAAATATCATGTCATTGACAATCTGCATGTTGGGACTGGAACTTAAAAAATTATGAGAGTCAACATTTTAAGGTAAAGGTTTTATTAAGTTATTCTACTTTTTTTCACTGTAGGTAAAAACAGCATACAGCTATGAATATAAATTAGTATCACATTAAAAACCACCACATACAAGTTGACATTTTGCAATACAAAACACTATGTGTAGATTAGGGAATTTAAACTAAATAACTTTCTTATACTTTGTTTCTACATAATAAAAATATATCCATAATGAGGACCTAACCCTCCTTTAACAAATGTGCCTCATTAGGTGTCACTACTAATGAGTTATAAATCAGTAAAATCAATAAAAACCAGAGAATAATTGAAATTTTAATATCCATTTTCAGACAAATAGAAAAATACTTTTTCAAACACATAAATAATTACATGGATATGACTACTAATTTTGAATTTACACAGCTGATAAATTATTTCAGAAGTTATAAATTGTAAGTGCCTTGATAATAACATTTTATCCATATCAGAGTTATATTCTGAGGCTAGTTGAAAACCAGTTGAATGGCTGGGCTCAGAGGGTGGCACAGAGCCCAGTAGGAGGCAGCAGCTCCTGCAAGGGCAGGGGTCAAGCATAGGGCAGAGTGAACCTGCAGCTAGTTTGACACTAACACCAAACTTTGAGGGATGACTGATGCACCAGAGGATCATGCAGCCATCCCAAGGGACCTTGACAGGCTGGAGAAAGGGGCCAAAATAAACCACATAAAGGGAAAAATGCAGGGTCCTGTACCTGGGGAAGAACAACCCCAGGCAATAGAACATGCTGGGGGCTGTCCAGGTGGAAAGGAGCTGGGCAAAATAAGGCCCTGGGGATCCTGGTGGATGCTGAGTTGAACTTGCACCAGCAGTGTGCCCTTGTTACAAAGGAGGCTAATGGACCTTGGGCTGCAGTAGACAAAGTACTGCCAGCAGGTCAGGGGAGGGGATCCTTTCATCTCCTCAGCACGGTGCAGCCACACCTGCAATGCTGTGTCCAGTGTTGGATACCCCAGTACAAGAGGAATGTGAATATACAGAAGAAATTCCAGCAAAAGGCCACAAAAATGATTAAGGGACTGAGCATCTCTCCTATGACAAAAGGCTGAGAGAGCTGGAGAAGCCTGGAGAAAAGAAGGCTCAGAGGAAATCTCATCAATACCTGAAGGAGGGTGCAAGGATGACAGCGACAGGCTATTTTCAGTGGTGTGTGGTGGCAGGACCAGGGACAATAGGCACATGCTGAAGCAAAGGAGCTTCCCTCTGAACACCAGGAAATGCTTATTTACTGTGAAGGTGACTGAGCATGGGCACAGGCTACCCAGAGAAGTGTAAAATCTGCCACCTTGGAGATGGTGGACACAATCCAGGCAAACTGACTATAGGTTATTTGAAGGTTAGATAACATGACTTCCAGGGCTGCCTTCCAAACTCAGCCACCATGAGATTCTGTGAATTCCGCTTCTTTTGATGAGGAAGTAGGAGTTATGAAATAATATTAAACAAACTTAGAAGGAAGCAATAGGTCTATGCTGCAAAATTTCTGATAATCCAATGTGAAAACCAGTACTTTGGTTGAGGATAAAAAGGAAGGATGAAAACATCATCTGATAATTTTTATTATTGCATTGTCCTTTTTAGGATTTAAAATGAAGGAACAACATTTCAATCAAAATATGATACTTTGGCTTTCAGTTATACTTTCCAAATGTCTTTTTTTTTTTTTTTTTTTTTTTTTTGGGGGGGGGGGGCAGGGCAGGGGGTGGAGAATGATAGTACCACATTTAAAATAAGCCAGCACATGTAAATCTCATTGGAAATCATAATGGTAGAGGACTTCACTGCAAGGGTTCTCACTCTAAGCCATATGTCCCAGTTTTCTGATTGAAGCAGACTCAGACTGTACAGAAAATATTAAAACAACTTTGTTGCTTATTGTTATTTCCTTTCTGACAAAATTCACAACCCTCTTTTAAAGTGTTTTCACTTTAAAACATGTATCTTATTATTATTTTATATGTATAGCATCTTAGTGCATTCAAATTTCTTCAAGACTTTTACCAAATCTGCAAGGCTATAATTCCCAGTATATATTTGCATTTTACAAGAGGACACTAATAAATGCAAAATATACACATTTAATTCTCAAATTGTCTTTTAATGCTTTCTGTTTGGTGCATTAAAATGGCAAATGTGGATAGAGTAAGGAAACATGGCCTCCATTTACTGAAATTGTAAGTAGCAAGAGGAAATTATTGTGGTTGAAAGAGGAGCATAGGATTTGAGAACTCTTTCAAAAGCCTCGTGCAGTTTTTCCCCCCAAAAGTTTTCTTTGTAAAACCAATTTAACATACAGACAGTCTGTTTTGTCTCTTATAATGAATCAAAATAACCTGCTTTGTGTATCTGCAACTCCTCAACGTTCCAGGACCATATCTGGCATACATTATTTGTAATTTAGTAATTCTGTGAAACAGAGAATGGACAAAAAAATGAAAAACCTCTTGATTCTTGAAAGATGCCTGTGGTGGAACATGGATAAGTGCAACAAACTGCTACTTGTATCACAGAATCACAGAATTTTTGGGGTTGAAAGAGACTTTTGTAGATCCTAATGTCCAAGCCCTTCGCCCTCTCACCCTCAGAAGTCAATACGAAGTGGCTCAACTATAATTATTAAGTAACCTTGTTACTGTAAGCATTTATTTTCAGTCAACTGTCACATGACACATAAAGATCAATGGATCTGATGGATCACCATGCAAAATTTAAGAATTGGATGACCAAGAGGAATAGGCTTACTTTCATTATATAGGAATATATATATATCAATAAAATCACTAAAAGATGCCATAGCATATTTACTCTCTGCCTGCTTCCAAATTATTTTCTTACCTTGCATAATGCAATTAGGGGAAAAAACCCCAAACATTCTCTACAGAAACTAGGAGAAAAAATATGTCAATTTCATTGGCATTTCAGAAAAGCCTCTTAGAAAGAACAGGAATATAGCACCTGTAGCTGCACATATAATTAGAATTGCTGAGCAGAATGACTTCATGCTAATTTAAAAAATAAATAGTTGTTTCTCTCTATGATACTGTTCCAGCTGCTTTAAACAATTTTGTGATAATGGATTATTAATTCCATCGATCTTGCATGTCAGTTGACATGAGGGAAATATTTGCATTTCTGAATAATTTGTGTACAAAAGTGGTTACACAAAACTCACTTCTTGAATACTGGAAATACCACTAGCCTACTGCACAAAATAAAATAGAGAACTATAGACAGGCAGATCTTTAATAGCATGTAGATTGCAGTTTACCTTAGGAAATATTATAAATCAACAACCTCTTCTCACATTGAAGGAAGATTTTTTTACTGTGTTAACTTTAAGTATTTCTTTCACCCAGGGGACTGTTCCATTAACCTATTGTTTTGATTTTTGAGGAAACTAAACCACAAAAGAAAATGAGATCCTATTTCATGTTCTCACAGGGCACTGATTACTTTTTCCATAATCCACCATCTGTATCCAAAGTCCTATCTAATAGAAAAAAAAATTATATTCAAAGATGTTGTGTCTTTCCATGTAGCCTGTATTTCACACTTGAAAGAGACTTATTTATTATTAACAAAACTTTTTGGAGTGTCAGGGAGAAGAAAGAAAACCTAGATAAAAGGCAGGATATATTAACATGTGTGGCAAGTTTTACCAAAAAATATAAGCCACTGATAGCTAAGGTTTGAGAGATTTTAATGAGAAGCATTAGGTGACTTTAATACAAATGTCACAATCATTTAGTTGCTAGAAGGACAGCTGAAGCAATACTAAATTGTCAGAACTCATTTGAGTCTGAAAACTAATTTCAAGTAGAACTTTTTTGAATTTCTTTCATGCTTTCCATGAACAGGTAATATTATATAGTCAAAGCTTATGAATATAGGACCTAGTTGTTCCCTCATTTACTTCAGTTTTCAGCCCTGTGATTTGCCCAACTTTGTGCAAAATCCTTCTGGTTTAACACAGGAGTAGTAGAAAAGAGAAACAAATTCCAAACTGAAATCATGTGTATGAAATTTAAGCATTTACTTATATAATTTGTGAAAACTTTTTAAAATAGTACGTTAACTCACATTATAGGGTTATTTCCACAGAATTGTCCTGATAAGGTGAATGAGAATTTTTTTTGCCACTTTTTCTTTTTACTGTCTGCATTTTTTCTTACAGGAGAAGAGTAGAAGTTTGAATAAATGACATAACATGACTTTTTCTCATTCTAAAAGATCATGTACTTTTTGTGTTCCCCAACTGTTTCATGTACCAGTGTCATCTGCCTGCTCATCACTGTTCAGCTCTGTGGCCTCCCCCACTGCTTCTGCAGTAAGCAGAGCCTGACTTCTTGCTTCACTGTCATTCCTTACACACAAATGTTTCTTTTGCTGGGGTGTGAGTGGATAAGAAGATATGTTTTAGCTTATCAGATCTATTCCACATTGTCGAACCTAAAATGTAATCCAGAAGAGGAAAAAAAAATGGTCAGTGCTTGAAAATCCTGTAGGCAGAAAGGAATCACAGTGTCAGCTATGCACCAAAAAACCCCTCCAAGACCTCAGAAATCCGATAATACCATCATGACTAAATCTGATGGTTCTTTAATTTCTTCTGAAATGTCATGTATAAGAAAGGCATTTATCATCATTTCATGAGGAAGGAGTCCACAGAAAATACTGGCCCAGCCCTCCATGAACTTCCAAAACTCAATAGCTCCATAAACAGGTTTAGTGATAGGAGGCTAATATTTAGGGTAAGAGAGCCTGCTGAATGGCACTCAGACTGAGGCTCCACAGTGATTTGACACTAAAGAAAGCAACAGGTAGATAAGCCAAAAATGTCAAGGATAGCAATCAAATCTGTGATGCAGCTCCCACTCAACAATAAATAATGGTATGATACTACTTTTAAAGAAAGAACAGCCATTTTTCCTAGTTCACAAGACCTTCACAAGGTATCTGAGAGAGAGAATAATGTTAATGATGAGTTCAAAGCAGAGTCAGTACGTGAAGTGTATGTGAACATTCACACAGCTAATTTTCTCTCAGAAGGGTAAGTAGCAGAAAGCATAAGCACGGTGCTTAAAATCTATTCAGGTTGCATATGTCCCACAAAGAACTTAGATGAGGTCCATGATGATGAGGAAGCTTAGGGTTTTATTTCTTACAGGTAAGCAGAACCCTGCAGTACTGATATTATGCTGTGAACTGCTGCAAGGTGCACCAATACTGACATGATACCTGCTATCTCCCCTATGGTAAGAAGCAATATAGGTTTGCCTTGACATGTGTCGTGATCTACCATCTAATAAAAAACTTCACATGTTGTAGAAAAAATTCTCACCAAGAGGAAAATAACCTTGTAATACTATTTGTCTGCTTTCTGCTGAGGGTATTTATAGGGGAAAGCACTGTACAGACAAACTCTTCAGAACTCACTGTGAAGATGTAAGACAAGCAAAGAACTAAGTTTTATTCTCAGGCTGAGACACATGGAGATCTCAGGTGGGAAAATAAATCATTTCTAAAATTGTTTCACATCTGAGAAAACTAAGATTCTAAAAGCATGAAGCTCAAAATTTCAGCCTAAGCTTTGCAGGACTAAGCAAAAGAATCTACAGGCACTGATAGCAGTTTGTCTTCAATATGGTTTGACAATTATTGTCACAAGTTTAAGTTTGTGTTAGGAGGTATTTGACAGAGGACATTTTATGTCCTTGATCGGATTCACCTCACAGCAGATGCACTGGAGTTAGAAACAGGGGTTAGAGAGATGACTAAACACAGAAATATGCACATGCACATGCATTATATAGTGATTTCATCACTATACTCAGACTGAAATGTGATTAACACAACAAAATGATCAAGTATGCCTTAGGCTGCCAGGCTGAAGGCTTATCTTCCTTGACAAGGTTCTCATGCAGTGGGAGCACCACCACTGAATTTTCCTGAAGCTGTAGGTGTGTCTTCTCATCTTGAACATTTATAGATTGAAACAAACAAATTATTATTCAATATTAGTGCATCACCAAATGTCAGGCCCACAGTTAGCAAGTGTTCTGGCAGGCATATTGTCAGGCATATTGTCTCATCTCAACATGGAAGTGTTAGGCAATCACAACATGCCTAGCCTTGAGCAATCTCATACCATAAATAGCTCACATCATCAGCTTTCCTTTAAGGACATCAATGTATATAAAATTTCAACTTTCATCCATCTTCATAAATCTGATTACTTTTTTTCTTTTCAGAGAAACCCAAGATTCAACTGTTTTTGAGGGAGCTGATCTCAAAACATGGTGCTACATTGTACATATAAATAGCCACATCCTAACATGTTCAAAAATTTCATTTTGCTGCATCTGCATTTTACCATTGCTTTACCTCTGTCTCTTCAAGGCATTTATCTCCAGATTACTGCAGATTCACTGAGATGAGAAAAGGCACTTAAAGAGTGGCAAGAACAAGTACAGGTGGGTTCTGATTAGTTATGATGCAGTTCTTATAAATGGTGTCTGTCTGACTGATGTGTTTGCCAGAAATCATCTCCATATTTTGTTTCAGGAAAACTGGTTAGAGGTAATAGACCACATCCTTGGAATCTTCACTCTACAAAAAAAGAGATTGCTGGAGCAGTGAAATAAAAATGATGACAGACGTCCTAAGGCAAAGATATCTTCTGAGCTCCAAACCTGGCTTACCAACGCACATGCACATGCCTAGCCATGAGGATCCTCTTCCTCCCCTGAGAAAATACATTGTAAATTATTCAGCAGGAATCCAATGGAATTGGATGACTATTCAGCCAGTGCCTTCTGGCCCTGCGTTTGCACTGGCTCATCCATGTCATTCAGTCACAAGTGGTCATGAGACGAAACTATTCCTGGAAGAGACGTCTAAACACAGTTGTGTATTGTTCTTACTTTTTAACTCTAAATCCCCATTCAGCTCTTCAAAAATGTGATACATATGTTAATACAATCTAGAGTAAAAGTTTCCAGTTGAGATGTATAAGAATTTTGTCTTGCCCTGCTCTAAAAACAGTTCCACTTCATCAAACTGTCACAGTAAAAACTAACACATTTTACCAGAATTGAAAAATAAATTCTTACATAAACACTAAAAACGTTACTTCCACCTCTGTATCTGTCTCAGTTCTTTCACTTCTAATACTTGGAACTCATGCCAAGACTGTCCAAGCAGTCTTCCCCAGCACTGAGGAGTGATCAGTTCAGTACTGACATCAATATTTTAAAAGTGGAGAGAAAAGGAAAGTTGCCTTTAGATAATCACAAAACACAGTATCAGCAGCAGCTGCCCGAAACAGAAATGGCTAATTACTTACTAACTGTTATGCTTTAGTGTGTAAAATAGTCCCTACACAAAACCACACTCAGTGGCAGAGGCAGGTCCAAATGCTTCTATAAATCAGCTAAATTCCATGAATTGCTAGAATGTAAATGGGGAAGATGACATGAATTACAGTCTAACAAGGGTATTGAATCCTTAAATGAACTGTACACTCCCATTTTTAATGCAGAAAGCTGAAACCAGGCATAATAAAAATAATTAAAATGAGGTTTTGAATACATTAATCTAGATGAAAAGTGCTTTAAAGAGCAAGTGAAGCAGAAAAACAGACAGAATGAGTATGGCATTTACTTGTAGATATCCTTTGCTGCTGCTATTATCTGTTACCATTAGTAAAATGTGAAAAAGTAAAAGAAAGAAAACAAAAAGCTTTAAAATATTTTTATTGCATTGAAACTCAAGAAAAAAACATGGAACTACTGCCTTCTAACCAGTGATAACTGCATTCTGTCATAAGCCGAGTGATTCCTTAGAGAAACAGGTGAGGGAAGAAATAAAAGGACCAATGACAACAGGGGTACTGGCAAGCCATTAGACTTTCTGGAATATAACTATAAGGTGGATACCCACAAGAGACTACAAGGAAAATATAAAGTATCAGTACAACCTTCAGATCACAGAAGGAATAGGGAGGGCTTTCTTAGCTCAGAAGCTCTAGTGTGAACAGAGATCCTTCTGGAACTCTACTGTCTGCAGCACTGAAGCCACTTACAGCCAGACAGGAAACAGAACTGATGATGCCATTCAAGACCAGAAAGACCATCTAATGAGCTAAGCATCAATGCTGAACACTGCCAGGGTGGCTGGATTTCAGGCTTAGACTTAGATGTCTGTCATCAAAAAATTGTCTTTTTAGTCATTCAGACATCCTTTAGATTCGGCCTTACTACTTTTCTGTAGTCTGAGTCTATATTTTAATTTCAAAGTAGTTAAGTTCTTTTCTGTCTTAGTGAAGAAACTGTTTTAAAGCAGTATTGTCAAAAAAAGAACACACTGTGTAGTGCTCAGAAGAAGCCTATGTGTACATATCCATATACATTTGTGTATCTTAAATTTGCCCTCCCCAGAAGACACTGTCAGTGGCAAGATTCCTCTTCTAAATTCATACATTTCATCTTTCTATTTGTATCTATGAATAGCTTAACCCTCAGCTGCTCTTATTTTCTGTTCTTAGATAGCTGGTAGCTAAATTATGAGAAAATCAGGATGTTAATACATGTATTTCTTAGGAGCACTCAAGCCAGACATGTGATTTCTAATTTAAGGCCATCATGCTCCTAAAATAGAAACCTCCTCAAGCTCTGCCAGATCTGAATAAGTAAATTGTTCAATTCACTTATTTCTAGGCTGACCTGAGTGAGGGAGATATTTTAAGAATATCTAGGAGGAAACAAAAGCTAAGACTATTCTAAAATCCCCTATGATACTACAGCACTGTATTTCAGATTTCTATAATTTCAAAATAGAGCTTTCTAGAATATGCACTAAACTTACAACAATTTATTCTGTTTATAAACAAATATCTATCTAAACATAATATTATGACCAGCAGAAAAGTTGGCCTCACTATGAGGCAAGCTTTGAAATGAGAACAGGAGTCAGGACAGTCAGGATGTCTGCTCTCACACTGAAGACATGGCAGAAAAAGCTGGGGACTGAAGAGAAATTAAGTCAGGGAAGCAGAAGGGGTTGGGAGCTAAAAGCACCAGTCTAAAGCATTCAACAGATGGAAAGAAGTCGGGGAGCTGCTGCTCCTAGAAGTATCTAGAGTGCAGCTGGTGCTCTCTGAATATTATAGGACCAACATAGAAGAGAAAATAAATTTTATATTTTTTTAATATATGTTACTGAAACACTTTTGTGTACTATTTTAGAGGTAGCAGTGGTAAAACAGTACAGCAACAAAGCAAAAGAGGCAATTTTTAAATAAAGATGTAATCTCTCCTGCTCAACCAACTGGGAAAAAAGCAGATAAAAGATCTGACACACAGAGGGTTTCATAAAAGGTCTGCAAGTCAAAAGATATTCTCTTTTCCCCTCCAAATCAGCTGTCTTAGTAAGAGATGTTACCTTTCACTACGAACTTTATCTTTTTAGTGCTGTTGCTGGAACACCCTTGAATATGTATGAGAATTTTCTTGTAAAAACATCAGTTCTACACAATACATCTTAAACAGAAATATATCAATATGTCTCTTATAAGGAATATGCCCAAGTTGTTTGTTTGTTTGTTTGTTTGTTTTAATAGACATGAGTGAGTTATTGGTCTTCAAAATATCTTTTGTTTTTTTTGCCTGAGGTCTAATATTATTTGAGGTCTATATCTTCATTGCTGATTTACTTAGGAATTTTTTTTTTTTCAATCAAGGAATATCTTATCTTTTTAGAGGACTTATCAAAGTACAGCTCTTTAGCTCAATGTTTTAACACCAGCTGTGCATGTTATCCTTTGCTATCCCAACTATAACAGGCTCTGAAGCAATGCTGGGCAGAGGGAAGGAGGATTTCATATTGATTGTAAACAACTCAGTCAACTTAATAGCCAAGTTTCCCAGCTCATACTTACACCTGCATTTGACAAAGTTTTAAAGGAAAGAAACATCTAGTTTCCCTCAAGGATTAACATAGTTAATGCTTTCCTGCTTTTCTCAATCGTAAGTTTAATTGTATTGTAGGAAATGAACATTTTAATCATGCTGTAGTTTTCAGGCTGTATGCCTCCCCAGCTAAGCTAGACATTTGTTTGCACACTGAAACATTTAGTTGAAAGATATGCTGAAGTCTTCTGAATTGTTACTGCAAATTTACTGTTTTCAAAAGGAGCTGAAACCTAGAAATGCCAGTGGATACCTTTTGGTACTTCTACTCTGGCAATTACTACCACAAGAAAAGACAGATACATTTGTTTCTGCCTTCAGCTGCTGCTTGGAAATCTGTTTCTGTTTTTACTCACGTATTTATAGATCTTTAGCTAAGTCGTTACTCTGAGTTTCCATAGTGATAACTGAAATATGTATTAACACCAAACCTCAAGGCATATTTATGGTTGGCAATGCTTCATAAATTACTTTTTTCAAGAGCAGCTTCTCAAAACATATTTGCTCAGTTCAGTTCCTCACTTGATTTGTGATAGATACTTTTGATATAGCTGTATTTATCTAGGAGAGTGATATTTTTCCCTCTGCAAGATTCAGCATGTTGATATTATTTCTCTTTTTTATCTATGCTATCTAAAGGTCTGAGGAGATGAAGCTTCTGAATTCAGAATGCTATCTTTAAAATAAAATCACACTTTTAAATTTGCCTTACTTTTAATTAAACCTTCCTTAAATGAAGCACCATTAATGGGCAGTATAAAGCATCACAGATAACTTATCAGTGTTCATAATAATGAGTTTTTGAACAAAGAACCTTTTTCTCTGGTTGCCATCAGATTAGGAAAGAATCACCCATTCATACCATCTTGCTAATCAGAAAAGCTGAGCTGCAGCTCATCAAGAGTACTCAGAACATCCCTTCCTGATAAAAAAATTCTAAGCCAGGATTTTCCCGTTCTGCTTATTTTTCCCAATATATTTATCTAAACATTCTATTAGTCTGCTCTGGGATACCTTAATGTCTTGAAAAGAAAGAGAAAGCATCAAATCAAAAATATTTTTTATTAGATTACTCAAAAATAAAAAAAGTGCTTGGGTTTTTGGTTTGTTGTTTTTGGGTTTTTTTTTCAGTAGATGTTTGAAAATCTAATACACTGACAGTCAAAGAAAATGTTTCCAGGAAACGTCTGAATGAATGAATGACTAAACAAATTTCCTCTTCATTTCTGGTAATTGTTTCTGTGAAGACAGCTGAATTAGAGGTTATTGGTTGAAAATCTTTCACTGTTTATTTCAAACATCTTCAGGGCTGGCCTCTGTTCTGTGCTAAGGAGAACTGTCATGCATACAAATACAAGGTGACAAATAATGACCAAAACAGGCCTAGAAAGGCACTTGAGGTTGAATTATTGAAAGTGCCTATGTGGTCCCTGTTTTACCCTGCTTGCAAGTAGGAATGTGCTTTAAATTCTTATTTGCCTCCTGCAGCTGCTGGTCATTTAAGGAAGGAAGTTCTCACATTCAACAAGCTGCATTTTCCTTCAGCTGCTTTGGAAGTCTGATGCAGTATAAAGTAGTCTCTCATTAACTGCAGGTCTCCGTTGTGTGCCATAATCCTGTCCTCCCTTCTTATCCTCTGCAGTCATCGCCCATATGCTCACATGGCAACAACTACAAGCACAAAACATCCTTCTCCAACTGGTATTGTGTCAGACTCATATCTCCAGGTTCCAACTGCTGGGCATCCTTTTTCATTATCCTTACCTTAAATAGCATTTTGTATTAGCTTAGCTTCTCATGGATCTTAGCTGTTCAAACAGTTGGGGTTTAAATTGTGTTTTTCTCTCCATAAGAGTGGAGACTCCTGCACAAGGAGAGTGCCCTCTGCAGTCATCCTTTGCATCTTGTGCTGTTCTGGTCTCCAGTCGTCTCAGCTAAGACTGAAGAAGAAAACCCTCTCTTGTTCTGTTCTATCATGCTAGCTCTCAAGGCCCCAAAGCTCAGAGGCTTTAGCTGCAGAGCTGATTTGAGCTCAGGCTGTTTCCTTTGATCCTTGGCTATGTGATGCTGCTGATATGCCTCTGCCCAGACAGCATCATGCTGATCCTGACCCTGACCCCGTAAGAATCAGATGAAGCCAAGTCTAACACTCTTCAATGTGCTCTCACAATTGAGACATAGCCAGAAGAAACTGAGCTAGACATTGCTAGTAGCTTATTGTGTCTGCGTGAGACAATGACTCTTATGTCTCTCTCCTAGATCAGCTGCAGACAGGAATATGGGATGCTGCAGCTCTCTAGAGATTACAGGAGCTGCCCCTTGCCCTGCTGAGCTGGTCATGCTCTGTGCCTGGTGTGAATACTGAGAGTCACAGATCTGCCTTAAGGATGGAAAAAAAACCACAGGGCACCCTCAGAGTCACCTTTGGAATTTATGCAGAAGAAAAAGTTAAATTTGTGTTGTCTAGCAAATATTAGCACTACCTCAGTGCTTTTCTCCCATAATTGTTTGGGGTTTCATGAAGCAGGGTATAGATGAGGTTACTGAGTGAAACATGTTTCATAAGTTTTCCTTTAATCATGACTTGATTCAGTCCAACCCACTCTCTGTGTCACTGCAGAGATTAATTTTTAGTACTGAAAACATGGACTTGAATGTACTCACACACAAGCAATTGCTAAGAGGCAATGTGATTCTGTACATTAGCAATTCTCTGGAAACTGCCTGTTTGTAAACTTCTGCTTTCAATGAAAAAATGAGGTAGCTTGTTATTTTCTCATTAAGGGGTAAGCTACTTCAACTTATTTTCTGATTGCATGTTTATAGCTACCAGCCTGCAGTAACTTGTCATCTAGTAATTTCCTACTGTGTCATCAGTCTTCATAAATATTTTGATCCTCAAAACACCTGCTCCACTACTATCTAATAAAATGCAGACCTCCTTCTTGAAAGAAAAGATGGACTATTTCCCTTTTTTACTTTTTCAAAAAATAAAACTCTGCAGAGATTTCTCTTTTGCTGTGCTCACTCAGAAGCAGAGAACATAAGATGTACTGGCATCCTGAAAATAGGAGTTCTCTTTATGGTTTGATGGAGACAGGATGATATAATAGTTTACTATAAAGTGCTGTGCACAAAATCAAGGGTGTACTGGATGTGTCTGGGATGGAGTTAATTTTCTTCATACAGTGCTGCCTTTTGGATTTGCTGCTAAAACAATGTTAATAACACACCAGTGTTAGCTTTTGCCAAGTAATCCTTTGCACAGTGCCCAGACTTTCTCTGGTACTCATTCTGCCATGCCAGAAAGTAGGCTGGAGGAGGTCACAAGAAAGAGAGGGGCACAGCCTGGCCAGATCACCCAAACTGATCAAAGGAATATTCCACACTATATAGCATGATGTACAGAAAAAAAAAAAAAAAAAAGAAAAAAAAAATGTGGTCTGGTCTTTTCTTTGAAGCCATTTCTTGAGAACTGCTTGTACAAGGTGGTGAATGACAGTTTTGTATCACTTGGTTTTGGTTTTTGTCTACTTGTTGGCTGGTAGGTTGGTTTTTGGTTGTTTGTTTTTTTGTTTGTTTTTTTTTTTTCTTTTCTCTTTCCTTCACTCATTAGGGTTTGACTGAAACCACAAATTTCCCTGCTGCTGCTTTTCTGAATTTCTACCCCAACCCATTAGGAGGGGTGATAACAAGTGTTTGAGTGGGTGCCTCATCGCTGTCTGGGGTCAGCCAACCACAAAGGGACAATTGTTATTGTCCTTTAAACTAACAGAAGCACTGCTACTTATTTCCTATAAATGGTGCTAGGAAGGCAAAGCCAAAATACAGAAAGCTCATCACCACCTCCCACTCCAGCTAAGAGTGGAAAGATCACACAGGTAAGTTAGAATAGTCATTCTTTCTCCCTATATTAATTTTGTCTCATTTAAATTCTTTTTTTCCAAAAGTTTCATGTCTCCAGACACAGGAACAAGCCTGAGTATTGACTGGAAATTTGAATATTCACCAGATCCTTGCACCAAAAATTTTGCTCTCACGTTTTAAATGGAGCAATTTGCCACTAGACATCTATTTCATTTTTAGTCCTTTTTTCTCACAGTCTTCCTAGTCAGCAGATTGATTACTTTCAGGCTAACTAGCCCAAGTCAGAGTATGAAAATATAAGATCTCCAGCATTTCTAAGGCATGTTTCTGTAAATTACATAAAATATGAGATTTCTCCTGAAAATAAGTTTTTTTCAAGCAAAAGAAGTTTGAAATGCTTTAAATGCTTTCTTCTGTATATGCTTTGCTAAACTGAAAAAGAGACCATTGATGCAAATTAAATGGAGAAAATATTGATACAGTGTATGGAATGGAATGGAATGGAATGGAATGGAATGGAATGGAATGGAATGGAATGGAATGGAATGGGCAATGTCAGTTGGAAGGGACATATAATAATCATCGAATCAAACAGCCTGACTACTTCAGGACCAACCAAAAGTTAAAGTCTGTTACTGAGGGGAATGAGCCCAAATGCCTCCTAAACACTGACAGGTTTGGGGCATCAAACTCTTCTCTAGGAACTTGTTCCAGGATTTTGCCACACTCTGGGTAAAGAAATTATTCTCAATGTTCTTTCTAAACCTCCCTTGGTGCAATTTTGTGCTATTCCCATGTCTTTTGTCATGGATCCCAGGGAGAAATGATGAGCACCTCCCTCCCCAGGGAGCTGTACAGAGCAATGAGGTCATCCTCAGCCTCCTATCTAAACTAAACAAAGTGACACCAGCTGCTGCTCATAAGACATTCTTTACAGCACTTTTAACAGCTTTGTTGGCTTCCTCTGGGTGTACTCAAGAACCTGCAAGTCTTTCTTTAATTGGGAGGCCCAGAACTGCATGCAATACCCCAGGTAAGGCAGCTTCAATACTCAGTACAACAGGATAATCACCTCTTTTTAGCAGCTGGTGGTGTTGTGTTTGGTGCACTCCAGGATGGGGCTTGTCTTCATGGATACCAGAGCACCCTGCTGACTCCTACTGAGTCCTTCTGTGACCAGCAACCACAGCTTCCCTTCTGCAGGGCTGCTGCCCAGTCATTCCTCTCCTCATTTATACTTAGTCTGCATTTACTCTGTCCTAGCTGCAGAATGGTGCTCTTTTCTTGTTAAATTTAATCCCACTAATCATTGCTCTAGTCTATCTAGATCCCTCTGCAAAACCTCTTGTCCCTCAGGGTGAAAAAAACAGCACCTCTCAGTGTGGTATCATGAGCAAATTTGCTAATGTTTCATTCACCTGCAGCACCCAGAGCACTGATAGATGCATTGAACAGAGCTGGCTCTGGAGCTGAGCCCTGAGGAACACCAGTGATGACCAGACACCTGCCAGATGGGGCCCCATCCACTGCAACCCATAGGGCTTGACCATCCTCCAGTCTTCATCCAGTGCACTGGATCTCACAGCTGGACAACTTACCCAGAAGGGTAAAATCCAGAAAACTCTATCCACCTCTGCAATTTTATCCACCATGTCAGAGAAAGCAAATTAATTAAGCAGGGCTTTCCTTTTGTGACCCAAGGATGAGTGTGCCTAAGGATTGCACTATCCTTTAAATATTTTTCAATAATGCACAGTAGGGTCTTCTCCATAATTTTTTCAGGAGCTGGGGCTAGACTAAACACACACACACACTGCATTCTTTGTAGTGTGTGTGTTTTTGTGTGTCTGTGTGTGTGACAAGGTGGGGGGTTACTCTTGGACATTTATGAATTTTCACAACTTATGTATATGCAAGTATAATTTATTAAAGTTACAGTTTATTTATTTAAATCCAAAGGAATCAGAAATTTCCAAATACAGGTCAGAACAAAATGCTGCAGAGATGTTAACAGTCATTCCTTTGTGCCTGCCTCATCCCTAGGTAAAATTTTATATTACTATCTTTTCATATTATTCAGGGAATCAAGAATAACCATTATCTATTATTAAAATAACATTCACTGAGCCATAACCAGAGAAGTAATCTATATTTTTTTTTGGCAAAAAAAAGTTGAAAATATATGTCCAAATGATGACAGAAGTCTCAGCAGCAATTTCTTCTCATGATATTTCAATACAGTAACCTGGGATGATGGAGAGTTTTATAATTAATGTCAGTTATGCTGGACATACTCTGATAAGAAATGATGGGCTTGCCATTTACAAGCATCAAATTTTATGAGCTGGAAATGAAATGCAGTCAAAACAGGCCAACAGACCAAAAAGTGATATAAGCTGTAATTTTGTGATAGTTTATCTTCTGCTGGCAAAGCACAAGCTGTTCCCAGCAGAGCTGAATAATGCTGTGGGATTTGTTAGGAAAAGGCAAAAACATTGCAGCAATTATCACTGGGTTTAGAGTGACACATTCCTTGTTTGGAAAAAAAAAAAAGTTTTATCTTCATCTTTCTGCTGTAGCTGGAGAAAATATTCACCAAATCTCCCCAACAGAAAATTTCATGGAATTTTTGCAGAAAAATAATATAAAAGAATCAACAGAGGATGTTGTAGCAATCTCTTGACAGTGAACAGAAGAAAAGTCAACACAAAGGTGTTTAGATATTTTCAGCATTAAGTTTTAAAGGGTTTTTGCATTTACTCTAAAGTAACACTCTTCTGTTTCCACATTGTTCACAGCAATTAGTGAAAAGACTTTCTTCTGTCCAGAAAGGGGAAAAAAACAGGGCAATATGATATCTCACATCCAAAGTGTTTCATGAAAATAAAACATAAAGGAAAAATTTAGGAATGTTATTAGGAATTATGACATCACCAAGAAAAATGAGGGTGATGCATATAAACTTGTACCATGATGTTTGCAACCTAAACGTTATGAAATGCAGTATTTTCATTTCAGCTGAACTGCAGCATTAAAAATGTCTTTCTCCAAGGTCAATACATTTTGAATCTGTCATCAGAGTTTTTATGAAGATGAATGTTTTCACCTTACGAGAAAATTCACAGAGATAGAAATAACATTGCAAAAAAAGGTGAGCAAAAAGGGCCAGATCTTCTCACTAAGTGCTTTTTTCAGCACTATTGCTCTGCTGCCTTTGAGTGCTGTTTGTAATTTGAAATTCAGAGGCTTCTAGAAAGGTGTTAAAGCCATCCTGGTTGCTTTGAAATTAGTTATTTAGTTCCTGGTCCTTGCAGAAATGTAGCATGATCTCTGAACACGGGTTTTGCCATACTCCTTCATTTTTCCTCCACTTTTAAAGAAACTCAGTATTGATGAAAACACTACTAAATGAAATAGTTAATTTGGCATGCCAAAAGTAGGTTTAAAAATAAGTTTTCTAAATATACCTATACTTGCAGTTTGGGATTCTTCATCTTATACCTAACAATCTGATATAATGAAAATCATCAAATCTATTTTTTAAAACCAAAGCATCACACATCTTAAATTCTCTTACTTATACAGACCATGTATTTTAGGCACATTACATATCTTGGGAAAATAACCTACTTTTCTTCTATGTAAAGCATAGCACTACAAACCCAAATCTTTAAAGGAGATTATAGTAAGTCATAAAAGTAAATACATAGAGTAAACCAAAATGAAATATAATGAAATATATTTTGCCATGCAAAAAGAGATAATTTTCCTAAGATCATAGGATCATTTAGATATTCTGCAGCCAACAGAGCTGGGAATTATCAAGGCTTTTTTGAAATTTGAAGCAATTGGCACTGAAAGAGAGGATATCAGGAAACACCTAGAAAATTATATGTCATATCCTATTAATCGACTGAGCCGTATCCTAGCATAATGTGGTGGGTTGATCTTGGCTGAATGTCAGGTACCCACCCAAGCTGCTCTGTCACTCTCCTCCCCAGCAGGACAAGGGAGAAAAAATATAATGAAAACCTTATGGGTTGAGATAAGGGCATGGAGTAATTATTTACCAGTTACAGTCATGGGCAAAATAGATTCCACTTGGGGACATTTAATTTATTAGCAATTAAATCAGAAAAAGGAAATGAAATTGTAAAGACCCCTTCCTCCCAAACCCACCCTTCTTCCTGGGTGCAACACCTGATTTTCTCTACCTCCTCCTCTCCAGAATCTCAGGGCTATGGGGAATGGAGGCTGCATTCAGTTCATCACATTTGCCTCTGCCACTCCTTCCTCCCCAGGGAAGGATTCCTCGCTCTCTTTCCCTGCTTCAGCCTGGATTCCCTCCGTGAACTTTTCTGATGTGAGTCCTTCACGTGGGCTGCAGTTCTCCATGAACTGCTCCAGAGCAGGTTCTTCAAGAGTAGGCTGCTCCAGTGTGGGTCCCCACAACCTCACAGGCACTGCCAAGATCCTGCCCCAGCACAGACTTCCCTGGGGTCACAGTCTCCCTTGGGAATCCACCCACTAGGGTGTGGGGTGTCCTCTGCTCCAGTGTTGATCTCCACGAGCTCCAGAGGCACAGCTCCTCCACCATGGTCTGTCTGTGCCTCAGGCTTCAGGGCAATCTCAGTCCCAGCATCTGGAGCACCTCCTCCCCTCCTTCTTCACAGTCTCTGCAGGGCTGTGTGGTTCACACATTCTCCATCCTCTTGCTGGATGCAGCTTCTGTTGATCAGTTTCTTTTTCCCCTTCTGAAATCTGTTATCCCAGAGGCACTGGCACCATTGCTGCTAGACTCAGCCCTGGCCAGTGGCAGATCCATCTTGGAGCCATTGGCTCTGTCAGACAAAGGTGAAGCTGCTGGAAGATCCTCACTGTTGCCTCCCCCCCTTAACAAAACCTTGCCCCACAAACCCAATACACATAACAATAAAGAATGGGAAAATTATATCCTATAAACAATTTGCATTATAAACATGGATTTCCATTAAGTTCAAGAACTATTTGCACAAAAGCTAAATATTATGATTTTTTCATTGTTTGAAATTTTTTCAGCAATGGAATCAAGTAGAATTTACTGAATTTGTACTATAATTCTGGAACTAGTTGCAAAAGGCATCTGTGGAGTCAGCTGACCTTGCTGAAAAAAGGTTAAGGCAAATTCATGGGCAACAGGCTCTTAGGTGCACAATAAAATCTACACAAGCACATAGTGTCTAGCATCCTTAACAAGGCTTGGAAACTACTACGAGAATGAAGTAACTCTGCTCTTTAAATGTTGTAGAGCCATTTTCAGAAACAAAATTGATCTGACCCAGTAAAACACTTTTTTTTTTTTTTTGGTTTTATGGTCAACAGTCCCTGTACATACTGCATGCAAATTTTGTTGTATATTAGATCAACTTAGGCAAGTAATGGTTCTGGAGTAATATGCTCCTAAAAGCACAACCAGCTTTTAAGATAGTGAAACAAGCACTTCAAATATAATTCTGCTAGACACAAAATGAATGTAGCCAAATGGGCCTTTAGAAATTTAAAAAAAGAAACTAAACAAAACAAAACAAAAAAAAAACCCACTCAAAACCACTAAATAAATTACAAATAGAATCTGATATTATTGATTGATGTGAAAATTTATTCAATATAATAAGAAGCAAAGTGAATATTCCTCAAAAATCTGACAATATAACATAACTGTGCTGCCTGGATAGTAGGATTTTCCAGGCACAGTGTTCTGCATGTAAGAAAACTCCTTCTTTGCCTGAGTCTTTCAAATCCATTTTTATTCTAATCTAAGATATATTCCACTGTCCCATCTTTTGACGTTTGGACTACTTGCCTTCCTTAACAACCTAAACTACAATTTCACTGTCTATAAAATACAATTTTATTTTGATAAGGCAAGCATACTTCTACCATACTGCAAATAAACATGACTTTTATCTCTTAGAATTTTATTTGCCTACTTTACTTACTGGACTTAAGTTTAAGGTTGTGATATTTTTGTTGTGGTAATATTTTTTTACCATTACTGGTCTTTCAAAGCTTGTCTTCCATTTGGGTCATTTTTCTCATGGTCATGCATTTCTTTGTAAATCTGCAGCACAACTGGACTACACAAGGAGACTTGTGACAAAACATGTCATCAATGCACAATAATATTTGTAGGCAAAGGAGTGCTCATTACACAAGAGTTAAACACAGAAAGTTCTCTTAAGAGTATGTGGCAACCATCACTCCGAGGTTATCCTTTATTAGTGATATATATTCTTTTCTTGACTTCCTGGAGAGAAAAATTGTGTCTTGTCTACATAAACATATTCTAAGTGTCACGCTAAATCAGTGCATTTAGATTTGTTTCAATAACCTATGTGGTTATTACTGGGCTGTGGCATTCACTCAATCTATCTTTTCTTACATTTAGATGCTTAGGGTATAGATATTTCATCACCTACAACTGGATTTATTAGATCAGATAGGGTATACATCAAGGAAATGATTTAGCCCATTTTTAGAGTCAGAGGAGACAAACAGGAATTTCAAAGATTTGCTCATTCTATTATTACTTCCTAAGGGAAGCAGGTAAAATGAATCCCATTCTTAATTTTAGACTTTTGCATCTGAATTAATCACACTAAATTCCCTAAACCTGAATGTAACATCTCAGTGCAACTGAGTCTTGCCCTGGGTTTATATTCAGGCAGAGATTTTATTGGGGTTTTTTTTTAGTTTTAATTGAATTCTAAAGATAGGTCCAAGGAGGATGATCTAGAGTCTCTTACAACTAGCTCTACAACTAATATTTCATCTATATATACCAACAGAGAGGAACTTGCTTTCAGCCACTACTAGAAACTTAAACAGCATTATTTTTTTTTACATAAAAGTGGAACACAGCTGAGTAACTGATTTTTTTATTTTTTTTTTACTTTCATGAGTACTGCAACATAATTCTGTCTTATCATGTATTCTGAAACACTGCCAGAGTGGAGAAATGGATAATTCAGGATCATGTTGAAAGTATACTTCTGAGCATATTAACTGGCTTAAAATATTGAAGAGTACAGTATAAGAAAAAACTCAAATTCAGGAAAGAAGGACCTTAACTCTCCTGGGATTTGTTTCCTTGTGAAATATGCAATAAAAGGTACTTGCAAACCCTGCAGCAGTGCTAGGATCATGAGCATTTGTTGAGATCATTAATACAAACTAGAGAAGACTAATCCAGAAAAAGGTAGTTTCATGTAGCCCAGTAAATATTGTATTGCTTTGCTAATAAAAGGCTGAAGGCTTTTTTTTGGCTCTCTGAGGCCTCGGGACTGGGTCTTGTCAGGCTTGCTTAGTCCAGCAAGCCTATCTTAAGCTTGCCTGGAGGCTGCTTGTTTTAGCTCTAACATCAGTTTTGTATTGACAAGGTGGCTGTCATCCAATTATTTTTAGACTTGCTTTGCTTTGTGCAATTGGAACATGCAAAGCCTATTATTGCAATCATTTTGGTACATTTCTGAAAGTACTAGACAGTGTTACCATGCAGTTGCTCTATAGACAATGAACTGCTGATGACTCTGGAATACAGATGTGGCAAAAGAGTACAAGGGTGCAATGCAAGCAAAGGCCCAGAAAGTTTGAACACAGTGCAAGAATTGTAATCAAATCACCAGTGAAAAGTTACTGAATATTAAATAAAGCATCCTTGGGAGCTTCATAGGTACCTAAAACCAGTTTTATGTGTGACAAAGGAAACAAAGTACTTTTGTTTTATATGTAATGGCCATCATTTGCAATACATTTGGGTACAACATGGAATGAAAGACCAGTAAAAGAAAAAAAGTCAAGGGGTAAAATGTGCTAGAGCATATGTTAAAAACAGCCATGAGTGAATGCCAGTGTGAAGAGGAAGTAACTATGACCATCATACTCCTCTTAGCAAGAAGAAGGAAGAAATCCATCACTTTTAAAATCATACTTCTTTACCTGAGGGACCTGGGAAACTCTGATGTTTTTAACCTTCTCATCCAGACCAAAGCCATCAACTTAAGATTCAGAGAGAGGGCAAAAATATGAACAAACATTTTGAAATATATTGTATTTTGTTATTAGATTTTTTTGGTATTCCATAGATAACTCACACTATGATTTCAATGTCATTGTTGCTGAACTAATAATAGCTGTTTGCTGTACATTTATTATATTCTAAAATATTTCAATTAAACTAATATTGAATTCTATGTTTCCCATCCAGTGGGAATTCTTGTGTGATCTATGTGTTTCTTTATCCCACATAGTCACACGAGATGTCATTGCAGACCCATCGCATTATTCCATTCAAACGTGGTAGCAGATGGTGGGTCTCTGCTCTGGGTGAATCTTCTGTTGAATTTGAGAGGGGTTCATTACCTGAGAATTATATAAGAAAACAATTATGCAATTTGGCATTGCATAGACAAGGACATTGTCACCACAGCAGAACCTTAGTAGAGAAATTCGCTTTCCTGACACTGAGCTCAGTATTATTTTGTCTAGGTATGCTGCTGACCTTTTAAGTCATAGTTTGGCTTTTTCCAGGGCCTCCTGTGTAAAGTACAATCAGGATTGGATCGTTGTTGTAGCCAAGCATACCTACATGAATGATTTCCTGATATTATTTCCTAAGCTAGGTTTTTTTAACCATCAATTGACACCATGGGAAAAGTATTTTGGAAGAAGTATGTCTTCTCTTTTAGAGAAGACATAGGACTCAGTAACTAGCCTCTTAAATATGTTTTGCCAATGCTTCTTAACAGTTGAGGTATTTTATAATGATATATATAAGCAGGGAATTAAATAATAGTAAAGTTGTGGCATTTTCACAGTTGGCTGTATCACCATTGTCATTACCAGGCTGCAATGTCCTACACGGGGGTAAAATCTTAGATGCAAGTAATTTGTTAGCCATTGTTTTGAATAATAATGAGTCTTTTGCTTTGGCAATTTTTATTTTTTGCCATGCCAAACACTTATCCCTATTTATTTCCTTTTTGCAAGTTACTTCTTCCTACTAAGTGAGTTTTTATGCTGGTCTTCTTTTCATCATTTATTTAATGAAAGTGTTTTGCAATAAGCTAATTTAGGGGTAAATATTTGGTTTGGAAACAATATCATTGCTTTCTTGCTTTGAATAATATTCAAAGAGAATAGAGAATATTTTGGGAGAAAGGTTACACATTTACAGCTTCAAATTAAAGAAACAAAATAATTTTTTGCAATGGACATTGACTGAGAAAGGAAAACTATACAAAAATAGGATTTGAACTTTTTCATGAAATTGAACTGAAGCATTTAATAAATGATATTACCAGAAAAACATGACATTCTATGAGAGGCATTATTGAAGAAAATAAAAGTATTAAAAGTGCTCTTTATTATATTTTAATTTTCCTTTCACTTTTCTTTTCTTTTCTTTTCTTTTCTTTTCTTTTCTTTTCTTTTCTTTTCTTTTCTTTTCTTTTCTTTTCTTTTCTTTTCTTTTCTTTTCTTTTCTTTTCTTTTCTTTTCTTTTCTTTTCTTTATTTTTTTTATTTTTTTTCTTTTTTCACACAAAAAGTAACACTGAAGAGCTGTGCCTGCCATGGTGTTTGGCAACAGAAGTTGCTGCTTGAAGTTCCATATTGGGGTGGCGTCCTGGAGCTCTGGAGAGCTGAAACTGGTGCTGATCCCAAAAATATATCAATAAAGCTCTGTTATGTAGTGCATCCTAAAAGCTAAAGCTATGAACTTTTGAATGAAAGGAATAACCTTTCTTTACCTTGAAAAGAAATACATTATTGTGATTAAAACTTTTTGAGAATGTGTAATAAAGAGCCATTTCTTCTCCCAAGGCAGCCTATCACTGAGACACATCTCCCTTCTACAGTGCCAGAAGGACAGGCACATTTGTATAGTTAAGGAAGTTTCTGGAGGTTTAGAAACCCAAAACCAAACCTAAATTGACAGCTAGGATGGAATTACCTTTTTGCAGGGGTAGGAGTGCAGCAACTGAAGTCGGGACGAGGAATCTCAAAATGCCACTTCAGAGTCAGACCCTCACACAAAAGGGCAAATCAACTGCTAGAAACAATCCAATAAGCTTCTGTTTTCAGGCAAGACCTCACTTGGGACCAAAGGTCTGCACTTTTTCTTTAGTCTGACCTGGTCTGTGATTTTCCTTTATTACTTTTCCCTCAAAGTCTAACATGACTCACAAGTACATTTCACAGGCTGAGTTCATGGCAGCTCATTAACCCTGGATCAATCACTGCTCCCCATCCCATTCTGGCCTTTGCCAATCCCCATGATATCCACAGTTAAATATTGGGTGATTTTTTTCAAGCATTACACTGGGTTTAGAGAATAAAAAAAATTAAAAATCAGTTTTTAGTTGGATTCAATGCTGGTGGTATTTAGGGGACGGTGCATTGCCTTGGAAAATAATCAGTCACAGTTACATTGTAGACAATAGATAACAGCAATAGAAATTTCTGAAATGAGATCTTCTATATTGATAGAGATGTTTTTAGAAGATCAGATGAATCAAGCATTACCAGCACTTGCAAAATATGCCTGGTTACTCCATATGTGAATATCCACCATCAGAGGAATGCCATCTGCAAGGACTTCTCTGCAAAGATTTCTCCTCACAACTACAGAGAATATAAAAAATTAGTTCAGATTCAGTGTTTCAAATTTAGATGTTTTATTTTGGGCAAATGAAGCTCATTTGAACTCGTTTCCAGAAGGTGAGTCAGACATATAAGTCCTCCTCACTGAAAAGTAAAGAAAATAATCCAAGGTGCAAATCAGGTATGATCTGGGACACAGAATTTCACATAGGGAGCTGCTGTGGTGGAGGTACATGGAAAAGGTCTGGCTTCCCTGCCTCAAATATCTCTTTTCTGGTGAATCACAGGAACAAAAGTTTGGGATCATGAGACTTACTGCCAAGTTTATTTTGAGATGTTGCTTTACTTGACATGCTTGCAGCCATGTGTGGGCAATAATACTATTGTAGACATTTTCACCTGCCAGTCAGTGGGCCACATTTCACTTGCTTCTATAAATTCTTCAATTATACCCTCACTTCTTTCTGTTGTTCTGTTACTTTAATATGTGATACTCATTTCTACTATTTATTTCTAAAAAATTTTTATTTAGTTCTAAATAACTACCATCTAAAATTTCATGGTAGTCAGCAGCAAGAATAATCAATACTTAACTGATTTTGATTATTGATTAATGCTGATCATATTATTGGTCATACCAGTAGTGACAGTGATTACTGAGTGAAAAAATACTACAAATATAGCCTGCAGAGTACTAGAGTAATTCTTACTGCAGAAACATTTAAAATTACCTTTCCTTTTAGTGTTTCAAACACATTCTCACATACTTCTAGTTCAAAGAATCCACTTATCTATAGCTTAATTCAAAATATTCTAGTATATTAAGGGCTTCACCCACTGTCCACCTTGACCATCTAGATCTACCTAGAGTGAATGAGTCATGAAAATTTGAAAAATAAAAGTAATGAAAATAAAATTACAAATCTTCCAAATGATAAACAGAGGAGACCATAAAGGAAAATAATGTGTTGGTCCTGCTCTCACACAAAAAAAAATCGGCTTGCAAAACACAAAATGCAGCAATCTACCCCCAGGTAACATCTATTTCAGCAAGAACAGCTTGAACACCCAGACAGAGTTATTCAGTGAAGCACAGTCCACAGAGATAGTCGTGAGTCCCTGACTTTGGTACTGTTGGCATGGTGACTGTCTTTCCAGAAACATAGTTATCTTTATTTCTTCCTGCTTTCATTTGATGATCTTTTCTTGAAGATTCTTTTCCTGAATAAAGTTTTTTTTTTCTTTTTTTAAAGATATGTGTCTTAGTTCAGTTGATGTACTCTTCATTTCCCTTGATAAGAGCTTCTTTTCCTCAGAGAGGGGACAGAAGAACTGCACGTGCTCTGGGTTTAGTATCCCCTTCTTACTTTGATCTGCAGGGCAGTTCAGGACCCTCACAAACCCAAGAATAATTACCCTGCTTGTTTACACATTGGAGTCAATTCTTTATTTTTACTGGAGTCAAAATGAGGCTTCATGCCATACCTACTCCTAACTGGGTCCCACAAGGAAAGCTTTTCCTGTAAGGATTGCATTTATATTGCCCACCTCTTTTTCCCTGCAGCCTCACACATTATCTCAATGGAGTCTCCAGTCCACAGAGGAAGTATGTAGACGTCATTGAAAAGAAGCTGTGATAAGGGGAGAAGGGAGGAGCCTATACAAGAGCAGTATTTACAGACAGGAGAGTTCAACATTCATCCATAATGGGGTAATATAATCCTGTTTTTAAAAGATCAGGTACAACTGTTTACAAAAATATAAGATAACCGGTTTCAGGAAGCCAGTTGGTATATCACTGTAGAAGATCTCCTGTAGATAGAATAAAGATTTTAAAGTAATCTTCAGATGGTACCTACCTACCTTTCCTTCTGTAAAGAAAGAAGCCAGACTGACAGCTGTGGGATTTAGAGAAATCCCTATTACTGAATGCTACTTCATAATTTTTAGGTATTTCAGCTGCTTTATGTTCAGCAATATATATCTTATAACTCTAGTCTCACTAAAGACAAAACTTAATTATCTCCATCTATCTAGTCAAAGTTATTTATGAAACCCTGAAAATAGTGTATCTTTTCTGATTACACCTGTCCAATAAAATTCACCTAAAAGCTCTTCAGCAACACAGTGACTTTAAAATGGGTCTGTGTTTGACCTGCATTTAGACTTGTGTCACAAGGTATATGCTCAAAGGTATTAGGTAGCAGTGATTTGCATATCCCAGGCAGAGTTGACTGAAAGGGTCATGTCCACAGCCCTGTAAGGAAAGTGGGACTAGATCAGTTGGGAAGGAAAGATGCTGTGCACATCATGTAACACTTTTTTCTTACATTTTGAAATTCAGCATCTTCAGAAAACTTTTTTCACTGAGTCTGTCTTCTTCATCTAATACAATGGTATGAAAAAGAAAAAGAAAACAAGACTAAAATTTTGCTCCAGTTACCCCAAGTAATCCTATTCCAAAACTAATTAATCTCATTCTTCCAAAGCTGTAACTAAAGCTCACATTTTTTCGCAAGGGTTTTGTGCTTTGTCCGCTATCAATTGTTAAAGGTAAGCCAAAAGGGATAAAACAAAAAAGACCAAATAGGATTCCTACTTATGAGAATCTGAAGCTGCTGACTGCAGCTCCAGATATTAGCACCATTTGTTTCCAGGAGTCTGGGTTCAGTGAGGCAAATTTCAGTGAGCCTTTGCCCAGGCATGAGGGCAGAGATGCTTCCTCCTGCCACTGTCAGTGAGGCTGAGGTGTTTCCATTCTTCTGTATCCTTTCTAATACTTCTGACTGAAGTGGCATGGCAAGGCTAATTAAGTCAGACTGCATTAATCTCATGTTTCCTAATTGCCATTTTAACAATCCATGTCTGGCAATTGAGTCTCCCACCAAGATGCAAGAAATACAGGCACTTAAATAAAGGACATTTCTTCCAGACACATAATGATACTCTCACATGGATCTCTGGCACTGTATTAAATATTAGGATATAAAGGTGGTAAGGTTTATGTCAAAGCACCATGAAGAGATTCCAGTTCACCATTACCATGTTCAAATCAAATTCCAAATAGGCTTAGTTATCTTGCAGAGAGTTCATTGTTTAAATACAAAAGCCCCAAATATTTTAATACCATTAAAAACACACACACACACACACACACACACAAAATAACCTTACCTGTCATTATAGTTTTGTATTATTCCATTTGTTTCTCGAGATGCAGAAGAATTCAGATTCTGGAATCGAATAGTATAGAATGTCATTATGCTTCAAAAAAGCTGGTATCCTTAATATTAAGATCCAAATTCAATAAATTTTCCTGCATTCAAAAAACCAAAAAATCTTTAATTCCCTGCATTCATTATCAATTGTGATTCCACCAAAATTCAAAATCATCAATAAATCAAAAATACCAATGTCATATCTTTATCGGAGGTCCTGATATGGATCACTCCTTTGAATTCCAAAATGGCATAGGTTAACATTCTTGGTTTTTAAATAATTTTAAACTTTGTTTGAATAAGTTTCTTTAATGTATTCAGCAGTATGGCAAATGCAGCTACTGTTCCACTTTTACAGAGAGAATGTAAAATTAAGTCATCTGCTCACCACGTGCAGGAAAAGTAAAGCTGTGAGAGAATTCAAAATAGAGGGATTTACAGATGGAAGGAGACATTTTGTTCTTCCTCAAAATGGTTTTATTTTCATGTTTTTACTTCTGCTTTTATTTTCTTGAAAAAAATAAATGAGGATAATCCTTAACTGAAATTCATTTTGAAAGCCTATATATCAAATAGCATGCCCAGAATGCACAGAAGGGAATAGATAGTCCCTGCAATGTAGGGATAAAAACTGTTCTCCATCTTATTTTGTGTCTTTAAAAGGTCTGTGTGGAGCCCTTCAAGCTGCAATCTTAGGTGAACAGAATTTTCTGTACTTCCTTTTCTATTATAGTTCCTAAGAGTGACGTTTGTCAGGATTGTAGTGCTACTATTAAGGAATATGAATTTTATAGATTCTCCTGTTTCAAAATGACCATGTGGACTGAAGAAGTGTCTCTGAGTTAACTGAAAACAAATTAACACCAAGAGATCCTTGATAAATAAAAGTGCATTTCACAATTTCAGTAAATTCCACAATACGATGTTTTCTTTTGTATATGTGGAAATATTGAAAATGCACAGAACCAAAAAGAATTCAAAAGTTAACATCTGCCTGGTAGTCTGAACAATTTAAGGAAAAGGTAGAAAAAATTGGATACTAGACCATTCACCAAAAAAGTGATATGGAGTTCATCTGAATCTAGCAAATGTGTTCTCTTAGTTTTCCAGAAAATAATATCCTGAAACAGAAAAAGGAAATAGACTGCAGGTGCATACTGTGCTTTATACATCATTGTTTTAAAAGGAAGGAAAAGCTAAAACCACAAGCACATGGAACACAGAAGTGACTTCAGTTACTGTTTCTGAGTTTTCACAGGATCCCGATGTTTAAAAAATGGCTCACTTTCTCCTTTGAACCCTAGTTGAGGAGTCTGCTAAGGATCTTGGTTCTTAATTGTTCACTCAGTCCTGTTTGTAACAATAACCTGCAGCATCTGGAAAACAGTCAAATTATCAAGACCTGCCACTAAATTGTCCCATTTTTATGTTGTTTCAGGGAACAAAGCCCCAAAATTTGCATTTTACATGCGTGACAGGGAAAGTAACAAGCAGTTTCATGGTGTTTTAGTAAACAATAATAAAACCCAGTTCCTCAAAAAAAATTGGGAGCCACTCCTTCCTCACTGGTGGGCACATCCTTTTAAAGCAGACCAAGAGCCCAGGGTAGCAAAGCAGGCAGAAAACACAAACCACAGAAGAGATGAGGTCACTAAACATCTTCCAGGTGACACCATTCTGCTTTAAAAGGGACGATTCTTCTGCAGGAGCTCCCCAGACCACACCGACTTCTCTGCTCTTTCCCTCTCCCTGCTTCTCCCCAGCACAAAGAGCAGCACAAGCTTTGTGCTCTGCAGTAATGAATGAACCTGAAGGATGCTCTGTCAAGCCATGCAAAATTAATTAGGTCAAGGGCTCGGCTGGCTGCAGGGTGACTGTTACACTGACGTTTTTAAGCAGCCTGTCTCTTGCACAGCAGCCCTCCCAGTTGTGCCATCCCAAAGATCAGCGTTATGGGATGTGTTCATCAAATCACTAAACATAATCATATTTCCTTTTATAACTGTCATGGCTTCTTTCCTACATGCTCACTCCCCTCTCTTTTTCTTCTGCATTGTATTTATTATTATTATTTTGCCTTCAAGAAATGAAAGGTTTCGAAATACCAAAACGGTTTTTTTTTTTCCCTTGGTGCAACAGCTCCCTCTAATGTTTTCTCCCTTTTTTCCTTCATTTGCTGATGGAGAGGAAAAAAAACTGTAAGTTATACTTAAAATTTGATGAACTGTGTTTCTTTGGCCATTCTTCTGTGTCGTGAATACACAAGCACCAAGGCTCAAACTGGCAAGAATTCTTCCTGGACACTTTTCATCTATCTGACAAATAGGCTTTACCCAGAGTACCAAAGAATTACCATATGTTTAAAAAGACTATAAATATAAGCTAAGCTGGTTTCTTGTGACCAGACTCCTTGGATGCTTTTCACAGTTTCAAAGATCTATGGTTTGATGGCAGAGACTGACTTACAGGTATTTTATTTATTTATTGTCTTGTTCCATCTCTGAGTAGGTAAGAAGATGTGAGCAGATGAGCTATTCTGACATCTCTTTTAGAAGCCTGTGAGTAAAAAGTACTGAACAAAAATACCCCAACCAAATCAACCCAAACCCCATGAAAAAAACATATCAATTCCTGAGGTCTTTGAGTAATGGTGACTGCACTGCAGAACAAAAAAAACCAAGACAGGCCATGTAGAAATGGGATATGGATAAAGGAAAAAATTTAAAAGAGGAAGAGAGACGAAACAGTGGGTGTGAGAAGGGAATGAATGATCAATTGGATCAATGAACCTTAAAACCAAGTAGATCATTGCCATTTCCCAGGTCAGCCTCCTGCACAGTGTACTCCCTAGATGTGAAGGAGATGGATTTCTTCTCCTCAGACACAGAACTTCCAAATACTGAGGCTATAGTTGTCTTCAAACAAACACTGGTCTTTGAAAACCTGTATTTGTGCAAGCTCAGTGTAATGACATTTAATCTCCTGTTTCAGGTTAAGAAGGCTTTTTGCCCCCTGAAATGTCACAAAATCCAGCTAATGTTTGGCCATTCAATGTGAAGGCTGTTTCAAAGACCACTGAACATGAGCAAATATTTATAGCAGGCTATAGCAAATATTTATAGCAGGTCAAAGTTTAAAACAACCACAGCATTTAGCAATTAATTAGCATTCTTTTTAAAATAAACCACATTACAGATCTCTAAAGCTTGTTGGAGCTAAAGGACCTCATTTTACATTAATTTGTTTCACTTAGAAAAAAGAATAAAGATTTAATCTTTTTTGCATTTACTTTTCAAATGTGTTACAAGAAAAAAAAAGTCTTAGAAGAAATGTCTCAAATTTAAGGCAATCTTTGAAAAAATATGTGAAAGCCATATGATCTTCACTGGAAGTCAGGGTTTATGAATTATGGCCAAAATTTATTACTGGATATTTTTGTAGCTGCTCTAAGGAACCTCAGTTTGGGAAAATTTTAATGACTAGGTAGACAGAAGCCTAAAGACTAGACCATTTTTATTAAAAAAACTTGGTTTCATTGTGGAAAATATAACTCAAATTAGATCAAGAGCTCTAAAAGTTCCTCAACTGCCAGTCAAACCAACTTTTTTTTTGCAAACTACCACCATCACATGTGCTGACATTTTCATTATGTCAATGTTGTCAGATCTTGTGATGTCAGTATGACATTTTAACATTAAACTGAACAAAAAATGCATGTGAGTGTTCAGACAGGTACACGAGAGTCTCTGGAGCTAAATTTCTGACCATCATGTATCTGCAAATGCAAAGTCTCAAAAAACTAGCATTTAAATATATATCTATACACAGACACAACTATAGGGTAAGTAAAATACTAAAATAAAAAGTAAAAAGAACAACAACATAATGCAGAGGAAATTATGTGCTTAGAGGACATGAAGTTCCAGAGAAATATTCTTGATGGTGGCACAACTAGGTCTTCAGCATTTGGTAGCACCCTGCTGGAGCAGTCTTTGGTGAGCAACTTGATGGTCTTTCTGTGCTTTGAAAGAGCAGAAAAAGGGAAAGCAGCTGCAATCAAAGGCACAGCAGCTCTAATGAAGGGAGGGGAAATTCACATTTCTGTGAGGAGGTATCTGACTGCAATGAGGGACATATAGCTGAAGTTTTCCAGGCTCCCTCAGAGCAACAGCACTGCCAGTTCTGCTGGCCCACGAGCAGTGTGGTGCAGAAACATCACTGTGCACTCTTGACAGGGCAGGAGGGCAGATGCCTGCACCCAGGACAAGCCTTAACCACAGATTGGATTGTCTCTTGCACCTCTCCAAGCTCCAAGTGAGGAATGAACTGCAAAGTGAGAGCTTAAATTTAGAGCTCAGTTCAAATCAATAAAAATTTTATAGATATTTGTAACCATATGAGTGAGGTGGTTACAAATCAATGGGGAAAAAAGATAAATATTGTTAGTTATATTATAGCAGTGAACAGAAAAAAAAATCATCTATACACTCTGAGCTACACAGGGTTTCCTGGGTGATATCTCTGTGCCAGCCAGGTTCAGCTTTCACCTGGGGACAAGAACACTTCTCAGTTCATGTTTACATCTTCGGGTTCCTCACCTGCTTTGCTGCACACTGTACATCAGCTCACACATTTCAACTGCACAGGAAGCCAGCCCTCTCAGAGCCTCACACTGCACCTGTCAGGCTGTGTGGTGAGAGGCTGCTCCCTGCACAGCAGGAGCAGGCTGGGACACCCTGGGGCAGGCAGGGCTCCAGTGCCTCCTGTGTGCCCCCAGAGGGGCTGATGTGCCTATTTATTTATGATGTACCCATCTATATATGATGCATATGATTTATTTATATATGATGCATATAGTTCTATATATATCCATATATATATATGATATATATCATGTATATACTGGTATACACACATGTGTGTGTTTGTGTATATGAATCCTGTGTGTGTGCATGCATTTTCCTCTTGGGAACACATGCTTGGTCATGCTGCAGGCTGAACCTGGGGACACAGGGCTGTCACACCTTCTCTGCTGTGCCACTGCCTTCAGCAGCTCCATGGCAGTACTTCACAATTTGCATCCTCTAAGCTTTACCAGAGCAATCACATTCCTGTTTAGTGGGGGGAACTTCTATTTTATGTCGTGAGCCTTTGAAGATCCACCAGCTCTCCTTCCTGAGCAGATTTTGTGTTCTTTTCACAGAGTTGCCTCAACCTTTCCAGTACACTTTAATATTGAGCTCATCTGAAAGAATGAAATAAAAAATTACTAGCTGTACATTTCCTTTGTAGAGAGATACATCTTCTTTTCTTGTCTCACATATTGTGACAGAAAAAAACTTTTCCATCAGGATGTGAAAATGAGACACAAGCAGAAAAAGATCCAACATTCCAAGATGTCAGAGCAAATTAACAATAGATGAGACTATTCATTTCTTCATTCAGTGCTTAGTCTACTAGATAGTAATAATCTTGCTGTAAAGCAGTTACCTTTGTTGGGGTTCAACAAAAAACAGATTTTCCTTTTTCTTAAAAATTACACTGATTTCTTGAAGTAAACTTTGGCATGGTCTTTATATCAATCTGAATTTTCTGCAATGTGAAAAATGTTTGCTGAATTTACAACCAGCTGCAGCCACCACAAATGCTAATGCTGACACCTGATGGAAGTGACTCTCAGACCACCAAAGACAATCCAACTGATTGCAACTCCAAATTTAGAACAGTGTTCTGGCTATACATATCACTGAACAAAGTATTGCAAGAAGGATTAGCTGGGCAGGTTGTGGAGAATTCCAAGACTCAAGAGAGCCTGGCAATTTTGGAGTGCAAATGATTAAGAGAAACTTAAGCATAAATTGATTAACATCTTCCCCCTCAAATGGACTCTCAGGAAAACAGTAAGCATAAAGTAGCTTTCACTAAAATCTGATTTCTTTATCATTTTGACCTCTCTAAACTGAGTTTTAGTAACATGGGTTCAGTTCTGGCAATAGTTCAGGTTTCTGTGCCACCATCAGTAAGTACTGGTGAGGGCATTTACAGGGACTGACATCAGCAAGCAAGGCAACACAGCAAGTTGATCTGGAGAGCAGAAGTTTCCATACCACCTGCACTGCTGGGGCTTTACTTCAGATCACTTCTAGTGTGCTTCTGTAGGCTGAATATCTGAAGATTCCTGAACCCCACATTTTGAGATGGTCTCAGTTGAAACCCTAAGCCCTTTCCTTTCTGGAAAATCATGATGGCAAGCAGGAGTGATAAGGAAATTTATTTCATAAGAATTCTGCTGACTCAAGCTACTGTGCTAATGCAAACCAGATTAAATGACCTGATTAGAGATTTGAACAGGAAAGATTAAAAAAAAAAAAGAAAAAAAAAGGAAGATCTTATTCTGTCTCCTTCTCCCATTGAAGTGAACTATAGGCTGACTGTCTTAATTTATGAACTTTAACCAGATGTCTAAAATTTGTGCTGTAAGTATCCTTCCTGAGCTCTCTGAAGGAACCTCTTTTCAATCAGGATGAAAACACTTTCTTTTTACTCCTGTCTCCTTTTTTTCATCTTATTGATTTACTTGTTACCATCATAGCCTGCAACTTCTGGATAATACTTGTCACACATATAAATGAGCCTAAAACATAAGCAAGGTTTTATCTCTCTTTACACTGTAGATACATTAACACTCTTAAATCTCACTATGGACACCTGCATTAGCTGTCGGCTGGAAGCTTTTTCATTCTCAGAAAAGCACATTATGTTGGGTTTTCTTCAAATCTGATATCAGCAAAATCCCTCTAAACTTGCTTTTCTCTGAATGCAGTATTCTCCAAATCCCACTTCAGACAATATCCAGGAAGAGCTTACAGACTGAAGCTTTAGACAGCTGGCTCCTGCTGTTGCTAATGCTACTGCTGAAATAAAGGTGCTATTGTTGTCTGATAGGGCTTTCTGCAGTGCAGTTCCTGTACTTTGAGTAAAGTTTGAGTTTGAGTTTGAGTTTGAGTTTTATTGTGCATGTTCATGTGGAGGTCAAAGGAGCACAAAGCTCTCACTTCTGGCTCTCCAATACATCCTTTCTTCAGGGAGCTGAGAGGGATGGAAGGCAGCAAGGGAATGTCTGTATTGTGCAATTCCAAGTTCCTGCATTGCATTGTATACATTATAAGAAAAGCAACAATTGCTGGTGCATTTAAATAAGAAGCTTTCAGCTGAGAAGCCACCTTGAGTATTTTCTGAAGGTGGGACTCTGGGTACCACCCATGAGAAATGGCCTACTACAAGGAATGGAGCATGATAAAGCAGGAGGCACTGGAAAGCAGTGTAAAGGGTATTGAGGCACTCCTGCATGTTTCATGCAGGTGCAGGTTTCTCTCTCCATCTCACAGTAGGTGAGCATGCTCTGCAACTACTGGACTCCCAATAAACAAGCATGAGTGGTAGCTAGAAAAATGATCTGTAAAAGGCAGACATCAGGATATGAACAATTACCTAAAAACACTCCAGTGGAAACAACAGAAAATACCAGTATTAACATTAAACTTTGTATAACCATGTAGTGGGCTGACCCTGGCAGGATGTCAGATGCCCACCCAAGCCACTCTATCACTCCCCTCCTCAGCTGGAAAGGGAAGAAAAAATACAAAAATGTCTTGTGGGTTGAGAAAAGGACAGAGAGAAGTCACTCACCAGTTATTGTCATGGGTAAAACAGACTTGGGCAAATTAGTTTAAATTGTTGCCCATCAAGTCAAGAGTAGGGGAATGAAAAATGAATTCAAATCTTAAAGCACCTTCCCCTAACTCCTCCATTCTCCCTGGGCTCAAGTTTTCTCCTGATTTTCTCTACATCCCTGTCCACAGCACCATGAGAGGATAGAGAATGGTGTCTGTGGTCAGCTTATCATAAGTTCTGCCTGCTTGTCCTTCCTTCTCAGGGGAAGAACTTCTCACACTCTTCCCAACCACAGTGGGGTCCTTCCCATGGGAGTCAGTTTGTGAAGAAATCTCTAAAGTGAATCCCTCCCATGGGCCACAGTTCCTTCAGGAGCTGCTCTAACACAGGCCCCCTCGTGGGGTGCAGTCCTTCAGGAACACCCTGCTCCAGCAGCCCCATGGGGTCACAGGTCCTGCCAGGATCCTGCTCCAGCACAGACTCATCATTTCACATGGCCACAGGTCCTGCCAGGATCCTGCTCCAGCATGGGCCACAGCTCCTTTGGGCACCCAGCTGCTCCAGCATGAGGGATCTCCAGGGGTTGACAGCCTGGCTCACCACAGTCTGCTTCATCACAGTTGTCACTGTCACTGCTGGGCTCTGCCTTGGCCAGCAGTGGGTCCCCCTGGGAGCCAGCTGGCTTGGACTCTCTTGGACATGGGCAAAGCTCCGGGCAGCCTCTCACAGAAGCCACTCCACTGTCCTCCCTGCTACCAAAACCATTACTAGCCAATCATTTTTGGGGTGTATTATTGGTTGTTTCTGGATGCCTATTAATGTAAGAATATATAGATATATACATACAGGAAAAGCACAATGTCCGAATGATTTCAAATTTTAAATGTCTGAAGAAGAAAAATAACTGTAAGTGTCTTAACCTAGGAATTAAGAGAAAGGAAAGGAAGCAGACTAGTACAAAGGATAAATGTTTTGCTGCACACAGATAAATTAATCAGCAGCTGTAGCAAGACAAATATCAGACAGATGTCTCTAGGAGCTTCCTGAACTCTCACTTGCAGTTAAGTTTGGCAGACCCAATAAAAATGAGGTATAGCCAATGTGCAGCTCTTTATCCAGAGAGAGTAAGAAAAAACAGTAAGAAAAGACATAGTTGATTAATATAATTGTCTCATACCTCATTAGACAGCTAACCCTTGCTGTGCATTAAAGACTTTTTCCCAAGTCTTTTCTGGTACCACACTGGAGAATTACTTTCTAAATATAATGCAGTGTATAAACAAAGTTAGCTTCAGTTTTTATTGCTTGCCCCAAGGTCTGTCTTCAGTGTTTCCCAACACAATAACAGGGAGCCATGGGGCTTTACCTCTGCCTCTCTTTACACCACTTCCTCCTCTAAACATACAAGTTAGGAATACATCTCGAATAAAGGAAAAGCTGAATTTAAAATAAAATGTGATTTTTAGCTTCTGGATAAAAGAGGAAACATTCAGTCTCAAAAAATCTTGGACTATGGACTTTGTCTGCCTTTGCAATAAATTATACATAAACATTATACAGACCTGGCAAATGCATATTTTGGCTCATGATGTGGAACAAGGCCATAGGTTAACATGAAAGAAGGGACTGCAACTGGGATAACTCAAAGCATTGCTGGCTAGTCCCAGCAAAATCATTTCTATCAGCTCAACCTTTCCAAAAAAACTGCAGAAGTTAGGTTTTGCTGAGAAAATTAATTTCACTGACGTCAATGATTTTTTGCAATATGACAGTTAGTTTGCAAGAGAGGAAGCTGAGTAATCAGTGGATCTTGTCTAAAATAAGAAGCTACACATTTGAAATATATCTTGAACCAATGTTTTTAGATTTGGAATACTTAAGGATTTTCATAATCTTCACTAGTTTATAGCTTTTCCTTCAAATTTAGCTGAATACTGAACATCAAAAAATCAGTTTCATTTGTACAGATGCGAAAGTCTTCTGAAAAGAAGTATGTTGAATTTGCATAAAAGGTTTTTTCTTTCTCCATACTTTTCTTGGAAGTATTTTTTTTCAATGTAAGAAAATACCCATTAAAAAAGTGAGAAAAATCTCCATGTCTGAGTCCTCCAATATTCTAGCAAAGGTTCCTTTTATCAGTGCAGTAGAAGCTGATACATCAATGGACTTCAGCTTTGATAATCAGATAAATACATCTTTTGTTGTTTTAAATTCAAGGAGATTTTAGTGAAAGTCTGACTTCTCCCCAGAAAAAAATAAACATATTGGACATATATGTTTCTGTACTGGTGAACTTCCTAAAAAGTGGTCAGGTCGATTTCTAATTTTTTAATTAAAAATAATATTTTTAATTTTTTATCATTTATATGCAGCTGTCTGAAACAGCCAATGCTAATTCCCTGTGGCTCAGGGCTCTGGACCAAACTGCAGCCTTTCAGTCTTGTGCAGGAGGCTGCTGCAACTTCTTTTCATTTGGTTGCTGTAGGCAGTCTAACCTACCACAAAACAACATGCAGAATATTACTCAGAAAATTTTTTTAAGCTCTTCAGGGAATTAATATTTCCTTCAGACTGGTAAATTGCATTTATTATTAACAATGAGAGTAACTTGGGGCTGTTTTAGAGAAATCAGGCTACTTTGTGTGGTTTTCCACTAAGTATCAGCTTCTTAACAGGTTTATTGAAAGGAAGAAAAATAATCTAAATCCATATAATCAAAGAACGTGTTATTATTTCAGGTTAAATTCACAACAGTAAATAATAAAGGCATGTTTTTATTAGAGACTGTGGGCACAAAGAGAATTAAGAGAAATGCCTTTTAAACAGCAGAAAGACTCTCTTACTGTAAAGAGTGGTCACACACAGGTTGAGCTGGGAGATTGTGGAGTCTCCAGTTTTGTGACTGAACTCAAACCCCATCTGGACACAGCCCTGAGCCACCTCCCCAGCAGACCCTGCTCTGAGCAGGGAGAGGCAGTGGAGACTTCCAGAAGTGCCTGCCAGCCCCAGCCATCCCTTCAAAGTTAGCAACAGTCAAGTCATGATCCAGTAGAAACAATTAAAAATGAAACCAGCTTTTCTTTAATGTGCAGAATAATTGACCAAAAAATAATAGAAATAGTGATTGCATGCTTCAAAAGAGAGAATTATCCCTCTTATTAAAAAGGTATTTATTTAAAATTAAATGTAATCATATAATTTAAAAATAAACAACAAATATACAGGTAACAGCAGAAAATTAGTAGATAAAATAATTGAATATTATTTAAAAAAATGTATGCTGGTATTCTTTTGCAGTTTTTCAGGATTATCTATAAATCCTTTTTAAACACTTGCAACCAAAACAAAAGAAAAAAGAAATGAAAATTTTTTTTTAAAAAGAAAAGAAAGAAAACAAGAAGAAAATGAGATTTTTAAGCCTCCCATGTAAAATTTAATTGGTCCAAAGACATTCAAGACTAAGTATCACTGCACCAGGCCTGCTGTCAACTTTGGTTCTTTCTTTGAACCACAGCTTTGAAACCTAGATATTCTAGTGGCCTAAATATTCATTTATTCCTTGAGTTGTGTAGGGGAAGGACAAGAGGTAAGAGTAGGTTTGGTGGCTGCTGGAAAATTATATCTGACTCAATATAGCAAGAAATTTGGTGGAAAAACTAAATCATTTGGGGGGTTGAAAGCTTTAGCACTGCAGATGAGGGCAAAGTCTTCTGCTCCAGAAAAAATCAAAGCTATGACTTATAAATTAAAGTACTTGAACTGACATATTATTTCCAGCTACCAAATGGTTTTGTCTTTTGGAGTGGCTGGTAGACTTCTCTTTCCATGATGTTATTACAGTTTTATTAATCAGGCAGGTCAGCAGAATAGTCCTGAGGTATAATTGTTCTCATGCCCCTCAGATGGTACCCAGAAATCAGTTTTCAAACATTCACTTTACCCTTGCTATCTTGATAGTGCAGAAATTAGGAAGTCATTGTTGCAGCTTTTTGCATTATATATTAATTAAAACACTCCTATTTAATATTTTCATTTGAAATTAAAGGTTTTTCTCTGTATATATTTAGTTATATAAAGCATAGAATTATACTCTCTTTTAGAGTAATCTAACAGGGCAAATGAATGAACTGGACCACTTCCACATCCTAAGTTTTGCTATATGTCCCAGTTAAAGTGAGATCCAAAGGCAAGATTCAGGTCATTAAGGTTCTTATTCTCTTGCTTCTCAGGAGGTGTTTCCTTCCTTTTCTCTCCTGGACCTGTGAAAGAATTTATGCATTTTGAATTTCTTGGCACCTTACTTGGATAGAGGGTTTCTTTTATGACCTACCTGCTATTGATTTCCAAGTGCTATAGTAATTGTTCATATTGTCTTTTCATTATCCTAATCAATTTCACCAACAACAAAAAATAAAGGCCTATTTTGAATTTGTTATTTTCTTCTTTCTGAGGCCCTAAAGTTCTTAATGAAATATGCATTGCTTCTATGTCTTATACTCTTATATATGGCCTAGGTAGACACTTCAGAGCCTAAAAACTCAAATTTTAAAATGTATATGTATGGTAAACAAATGAAATCTTATAATTTTTCTTAATTAATTAATAATAATTTTAAATTCATTTCTTAATTTAATAAAATTAGTATTTTTGTCCTATGTGAGATGTTTCACAAGTAAAATTGTGTTTTTCATGAAAAAAGCAGTATAACACTTTAGAAAGTGAGATATTTAAGTAAAATGTACCCAAAAATTGCCCTGATAATACTATTGTAGCCTCTATTCATGAAGAGGGTATGAAAATGACATTCATAAACATTTTGTCTTGAACACCACTGAAACCACAAAAACTAGCCACCTAAATTCTTGTTTCTCATTACTGCTTATTGCAATTTTCTCTCCTAGAGAGGAAACCTAACCATCAAAGCCAGAGAGAGAAGTGTTTGACAGGTCTCCACAGCCCCTCTTTTGTTGGTTTGGAAACAGAAGGTAGCTGTTGTAAAATAAAGTTCAATGGAGCCCCTTATGGCTTCCAGCTCTGATCAGTAGGATCAGAGCTTGTGGGGTGAGCAGGGGCTCCCTGGGCTCCCCATCAGTGCCAGCTGTGCCGTGTGAGAGCTGAACCCAGGGGAGTGCACACCTGTGTGCAGCTGGCAGGCTTGGGTTTAAATCAGATGCATCATGTGCCTCCTGCAGAGAACAAGATTTCCTGAAAATAATCTGATCAGACAGAGCAAGGAGCTCTTGTATGAATCAAATCTCCTGATACCATCACACACTCAAGAAGGGTCGAAGAGAGCGAGCTGCGGCTTTCAGCGTGTGGAGCTGAGTCATTTGATCACAGGATATGGTCAAGAAAAGGAGCAGCTTTGCCCAGCTTAATACTAGCCTTGAGATAGCATCAGGCACTATTTGGTGTTTGCAACAGTAAAGTGGCAGAAAATGAGAAAAAAAAAAAGAAATTGAAAGATTCTGAGGGCTATTTTAGTTTGAAGCAGATGTTCTTGTTAAAAGAAATTTCTTAGTATTTAATGACCTCTAGTGGACAAGGTTACACGTGCAGGTCTTCTGAATGAAAATATCTCTTTTGCACCTATTTGCAGGAAAGACTGCAATGCAACGTTACCAAATTACCACCCTCTTTACTTGACAATTCCAAAATGCATATGCCACCTTCTAATTGTGAACCTGCTTAAACTGAAATGTGAGCACAAATTATTCCATATAAAAAGTGGGCAAGCTAACAAGAAAAATTCCCAAGGCAGAATTATTAGCATATGTAATGACAAAACAAGTTCAAACACATAAAAAGAATAAAAAAATTCTGCTGGTTCCTGGTTTTTCAAAACTGTAATGTTGCAAAACACCATGTTCAAGTTTTCTAAATGGATTTTTCTTTCCCAGCATAAACTATGCTATTTTCTAAGGAAGTCCACCTTTAAAAAAATAGCCATCAAGTACACTGTCATAGTACCATGTGCATTTTTATCTCATTTTAGCACTAGCTGGACTGTGAACATTCATGTCCACATAACAGGGGTATAAATTATGCAGTCTCCCACAAATTTGTTGATTAGAAATCACAGATCTTTCCTTACATACTCTGTCTGTGACAACTTCTCCTCCTCCCTACTCTCTTTGACTCCTTTTCCTTCCTGCTCTCCTATTCCTCAAGTCTCTATTTCTTTCCAGAGGCAGAAAATATTTTTTCCTCACCTGTGCTTCAGTGAGGATATATCCTGAGTATATATATATATATATATATTATATTTAATATATATATATATATACTGAAGATATACCGTTGGGTTGACTATCAGAAAATCATCTTCTCTTACTTAATTATTTTACCATAATAATTATTTTATTGTTTGATCATTCAGGGTGAAAAGAATTATTAAGTTCCCATGGCTTATATAAGAAGGTCACTTTTCTGACTGGGAGTTTAATTTGTTTCTTTATTATAACAGCCTGTAGTAGTTGGCAAAGAGGGATGATAATTATTGGCTTTAAATTTAACTAGGAGTTGTAACTCTGAAAAAAGAGAATACCATTCACTTTTGGCAGTAAAATCAGCAGCAGCAGTAAAATAATCAGTATACCTAATTCCCTCAAATTATCACTGTATTCCCTTAAGAAAGAAAAATGGGATGGCACAGAAGAGCAGATCAGAAATGGACATTCTTTACAGAAGAGATATCATCATTGTGGAGGCAATTGTCAGTGTACAGCAAGCAATAAATGGTAAAGACTTCATAGTTGGTGAAGTCTGACCCTGACAGGCTTACTCATCATGCAATTAATTAATTCAGCACACTCCTGAGCACTTCCATCTCATTCAGCCATGGTTATCTCCCTCTCAGATGTCTCAAGTCTTCTGGCTTTTTCTGCTAAAAATAATAATAATAATTTAAAAACAATAATCTCTGCTTCACTGCTTCACTGCAGCATTTTCTATCAAACTATGAAGGAGCATTCAGAACATAAACTTCCTTGACAGGCAAGAATCCAAGCTGCTTCAAGAAGAATTAGAAAGATCCAGACTTCCAGTGAGCCATGCAGGGATGTCTCATTGTCTTTAATTCCTTCATTCAGACATCAGCACATTGCACAAAAAGAGTACAAACTTAAAAGGTGAGCCTTGCAATGCACTGAGTCACAGAAGTGCTCTTGCTGGCTCTGGAAGTTGGAAAGAAGAGTTGTTACAGCCTCCATCTGCCCTCTGGGTACATAAGCAGGTGCTTTATGTGAAACAAATGCTTGTGTCTCTCCCATGCACTCAGTGCTTTGTACTGCCCTCACATTGGCTTCTGCTAAGCTGTTTCAAAGTTGGGAGGATTCTCACTTTGGATGTAACACTAATGCAAGCAGTTCCTTTGCCAACACAGAAATCTCCTGGGACACTGAATCCTGCAGCAGTCTCTACCTTTTTATCTTCCACCAACAATAACTCACTCTGTCCTGCCATTGAGTGAGATATCTTCATATGCACTCAATCTATCCAAACATTCTTTAGAGAATATTTAATGTTAAAAAGTCCCTAAAACTAGCATCACACAGTACAATTAATTTACCCTAGTGACAGTCTCAGGTAGAGAAGAAGCTCAGCAGCATAGCATTCAAATTTATTTCATTAGCAGTAGTGTGAACATATTATAGCCTAACTAATATTCTGCTCCTTCGTTTATTATCTCCATAGTTACAGAAATAAACTTGCTGCATAGAACTGATCTCTTCCTCATCTTTTATATCTCATATTCCTACAAACCTGAAGCAAGAATTTTAGTAGTCATTTATATATATATATATATATATATATATATATATATATATATTGCATTCATCACTGCCTATGACTTACCTGCCTTTCTGTGTAAGGAGCTCATTCTACCATCTGGTGTAGGTAGTTCATTCAATGGTCACTTTTCAAACCATATTTGCTTATTTCATCATTATTCTGTATTTCTGTACACCATATTCTGTGGTATTTCTCCTCCTTTGCCACAATGAATACTAGCTTTGCCCCTCCTGAGTCAGGCTGCCTAGTTAACCTGCTTGTCCTGTATTGTGGGAATAGAAAGATACATGATTCACTACCAAAATCTGCTCAGTTCAATGTGGTAAAATCCTGCTTGAGAAAATATGTGCCCTGGTGTTACAAATGGATGTGAAGGTTAGAAAAGACCTTTTGCCCAGGCCTCTGGCAGCAGGCAGTAGCTTTATTGAGGCCACCATCACCCCAAAACTCACTCTCATTCACAAACTCTTTAATGAAGTCTGATGCAATCTATTACAGAAGGAATTATTTATTTTATAGACAGAAAACTAGCAGACATAAGTCTTAAAACAAACTAATACTAGACAGGAACAAAGATAAAAAGAAAAGAGAAACTACTAGTAGATATACACAGCACGAGGTTAAAGGTACCTGTTAATGTTACAGATAGTGTAAAAATGATATAACTTAGGATTCAATGTTTCTTACTATCCAATTGTTGGTGCAGAAAACATGGATAGTCTTTCCCTCAATCCCCAGAGAAGCAACCACAGAAGCTGTGTCCAGGCTCTGGGGAGAGGTCTCCCACACTTTCAGTGTGTGTGTGTAGAAGGTTTCTGCCTCTGTGATAACTCATGGGTGTTTTATAGTTTGCAAAACAGTGTCTGTCAGTCAAGAATATTTCCTTTATCTCTTCCCACATCTGCTCTCCAGACTAAGGTGTTGATTCTTAGCTGAGGCCTGAACCCTTTGGTGCCAGAGATGACTCCTTGCTGGGCTTTTTAGCCCTAGGTTATCTCTTCATGCACCAACCATCTGTGGTAGGGAGGAGAGAGGGACAGAGTCCTGCCACACCTGGCCAGCCTCAGAGAAAATCCCTGGATGGATCCCAGATAACTTTATTCCCTATGTGACAGGAGACAAGGAGCACCCTGGAAGTGCATTTTTCTGAAAGAGATATTAAAGGAGTCTGGGTGAGTTGCTCAGACACACAAGTCTACATGCAAGACATCTGCATCTGACTAAGTCAGTTCTACCCCATGAGATTGCATTTTGAAAAAAAAGAGCTTTTCTAAAGCAAGCCAAGAGAGCCAAGCCAAGGGCAGTTTAAAAAAGCAAACAACAAAGCAAAACACAAACAAGCAAACAAAACCCAAAACCAAAGTGAAACAAACAAAAAAGCCTAAACAAAACACCCAAACAAACCAATGGAATCTGACAGATTCATTATTCCAGTTTCTGAAACTGATGTAAGAGCTAAACACTGGCAAATGTTTAATGAGAGGAACTGTATGACAGTAAATTAGCACTTTTCAATACACTGCTTTGCATTAGGCAGGTTTTCTGAAGGATAGCTAGGTGACAGTTGGAAACAAAAGACAAATTTTGAAAAATGTACTGTTGTAATACACTCCTCTCAGGTAACAGGATATCTATCAGTGCTGCAATAGAACCAAAATAATTAAGCAACATGATAATGTCACTGTATGGTAAATAAGGTATCTTACTGCATCACTGGTGATGTTTGGCCACTCTGCTCTATCTTCCCAGGGCCAGCAGTAGCACAGCACTGAGCTGACTGAAGGATTTGCGTCTGCCACCCAGGCAAACCAGACCAGCAGAGCAGCAAAAGGCAAGACTGAGAAGCACTTAAAATAATCCAGAGTAAGCAGTTTCCTCTAACTGAGAGAAAAAAAGGAAGTATCAGAGGCTATACAAAGAGTAAAAAAGGAAGTATCAGAGGCTATACATAGAGGAGCAAGTGTGGGTCTAACCAGCAAGTGGGCCTAGAAATACAAAAGAGAACAAATAAAAAGCTTTTTTTGCCATCTATTTATGAGATAGCCAATGAGTTACAAGTAATAATGGAACTAAAACCCAAGCCTTCATAAATAAAAGCAGATTATACCTTGTGTTCATGGATAAGCAAAGCTAAAGTTAGAACTATTAGAAAACGGGTAGGATTGTAAGAAATCAGAACTGATATTTATGAATCACAGCAAGAATTGATTCAGAAAGATATTGCTCATCATGAGTGTAAGCAGTAACAGGGTGAACAAAGTCTATGTCTAACTTGGACAACACAAAAAGGAGAGGTCATATTGGTTAGATAAAACAGCACAGATAAAGGACTATGCAGCAGCCTAACATCTCCTACATGCCTAGCAAACTCAGCCCTCCCAGAAGTAACTAAAATTTGCAAATAAACCTTGTCAACATGAAATGGAGAAATCTTCATGGTGGTCAGAGAGAGAATTCTGCTAATTCTGGGCAGTATAAAGAAAGAATCTGAAAGAGAAATCAACTATCCAATTCTGTATGCATGAGGATAGTCCACGACACCAGCAATTTTCCTGAAGAAAAAATTGATGCATTTTTATTCAGCATAGATTTGCCTTTTGCTTTCACCAAGGATACAGCTCTTGGAGGTGCAATGTAATAATGAATCCTGCAGACCAAACACCAATAGATATTTCCAGTGTGTAAACAACAGCCTGAAAAAGGGATGAACCTGAACTCAGGTCTCCTGGATGACCTGTAACACAGTACTTTTGGATTTAAGAGACCTTGGCATGGTCATCTTCATCAGTTCACATTGCTCAGGACAGAGAAGTGAAAACAGGCCACAGCTCTGTGCAAATGTGTTTTAAACAAACAAACAATTACTAATTATATTTTATTTCTGGCAGGGGTACATTTGTCCCAGAGAAAAGTGGGGTTTTAACCTGTAGCCAGTAACTGGAGCCTGTTTTTGTGGTCTCACACTGAACAAGCTACACTGTACAAGTCTCTTCTAGGAGCGTGCAACTCCTTGCTAAGGTTTCTGCAACCTCCCTGAGGGAACTCACAATACTGCTCAAGATAATTAATATTATCTTCTCCCTTCAAGTCACAGCTCTTGGAAAAACATTTTGCAGTGTCTTTTTTTTTTTTTTTTGGAGTCTAGCCAAAAAAATAGCAAAAGAGATATAGGGGAAGAAAGGGGACGAGTCTGTGCCACTCTAACAGGCTTGGCATAGGTTCAGAATGGCCATTGCCTCAGATGAGAGCTTTTCTCTAAAAAAAGTAGGGTTTTCCACCCCCACTCACCAGATCAAATAGAAAATGATGGATTGGTCAAAGCATGTGAACTCTCCTTTCTTCACAACTGACCACAATTCGTGATGGCACAAAGTGGACAGACAGCACAGACAGATGTTCAAGCTCTAAATCTCTTAAGGCACAGAGCTCACTGATACCCATGATCTTTTATTTCAGTCTTAATAGAACCTGGCCATGCATCAACTGGGTGCAACATGAGCTCCACATACTTGTTACTCATCTTAACTAGTTTCTGTTTCCTGCTGATAGCTCATTCCTTTAAATTTGCATAAACGAGAGTGCTTGCTGTCTGAGTGATGACATTATAAGAAGCTTCTTCTTCTTATCTCCATAAGATGCTTGCCTTGAAAAGCTGGTATGGGCTGGGAGGAGTCCTGTCAATTATACAGGAATCACAAGTTTCTTGACTATCAGGGAAAAATTCCCTGACACAGGAAAATTTAAGAGATTCAAACTCTTTGGTCTTTTTATCTTTTGTACAGAACATCTGAAGGTTTCCTTTAAAGCTCTCTTGTGCCCTATGTTCTGTAGATGAACAATCCTGATGTTTTCAGATACAAAAAGCTATGTCTTTTCAGCATAAGAATGACTAAATTATTTTGCCACTTACCGTCTTTTATGTGACTGTCCTGGGAGAAACATTCCATGTCCCTGATACTTTGTTCAGCAGAAGGCTTTGTGTGTCAGTAATATTAAGCCTTCATACTAGATAATAATCTATGGTGGCAAAAATAGATATAATAAACTCAAGTGGCAAAACCTTTGAAATGGCAATAATGTTGAGGGCAGGATGGGACATATAACAACTGCTTTAGATTAATCCATTTGCTCTCGCCATTGCAACTGCCAAAAGACTATGGATGGCACTCAGACACTTTATATTATGGCCAGGGGCCCCCAGAGCACTCAGCATAAACAAATCTCTTTAAATTAACATCTCTGTTTGCTTCCAGCTTCTGAGATGACCTACCCTATGGATTATGCTGCCAGCCCAATAAAGTTGCTCTTCCCAGAATGCATTTACCTTTCCCTTACATCAGCCCCATTGACAACAGCACCGTGGTTTCTAAGCTGGAGAATTGCTTCAAGAATGGAAAGAGGTTTCACAGTTCATGCCTGAAACACCCAGAGCATTTCTCTCTTGGGTGATCCAGACACAGAGAAACCCTGGTGAGTCTCAGCTCTCCCAGCAGCAGGGGCAGTTTACAGAGCTCTGCAGCTGTGTGCTGTGTCAGGATGCTCTATTCTGTTCTCATCTGCCAAAAAATAAAACACTCTCTAGAAGGAAATGGCAAAATTGGTATTGCCAAGTCACTGGACACAGCGAGTCTGAAAATGATGCATAATTCTGAATCTTTGAAGCTCATATTTATTAAAAAGAGAGAGACAAACAAAATTTATGCCTCATGATAAATGATATGTAGCTCAGTGGAGATAAATAACCAGCCAACTATTCTATGAAACACTGTGACATTTTTGGGCTTTTTTATTAAGCACATAATCAAGATGAAAAAGGCGTCCCTGGCTGAAGTTCTCTCCTTCCCAGCTTTGGAACGTCCTTCCAAAGGTAAATGAAGCATTCCAGATACAGCTCCCTCAGGTGTTGTATCAAAATTTGCAGAAAGTTTTTTAATGGGTTTAGAATAAAATAGCTATCAGAATTGGAAATACATTTTCCTTCCTTTCAATGCATTTTTTTCAGAAACTGCATTTAGATAGAACATTCCAATCCGACTCCAACAGCCTGTTACCAGCAGTCCAAAAGGTCTTTTTAGAAATCAGACTAGTATAATCATCTGAAATTACTTTCTAGAAGAAACTGAAAGAACAAGGGTACTCCAAGAGAGATGTCAGAAAACACAAATGCTAAAAATATTATTTAGATAATCATGTTAACTTTTTTCTTCCTTACTAAACGTAAGTTCTGCAAATATTTACAGTTTTTTTATAATGTATTAGGATTTTTGATTGTTTTCCTGGTTACTTGGTTGGTTGGCCGGGGTCTGTTGTTTTGTTTTGTTTTGTGGGGTTTTTTTGGTTAATAGGTTGCTGTGTTTGGTTTTGGTTTTGTTTTTTGTTTTTTTTTTTCCTGGGTAGGCTGTAATAATCCCGAGTATGAATTCTTTTGTATTTGTGATATTTTGGGAACTTTATTTAGTACCTGTGTTTCTACTTAACTTGCTTTCCTTGATGCATTTTTTCTTCCCTTCACACAATAGTATGCATTGTTCTAGTATCAAACCATGTCTGGCCCCTGAAGAATTTTTGCAACACTCAGACTTTCCTCCTTTAACACTTGTCTAACCCCTGCTGTTCATGTCAGACTCACTATTCTGCACAAGTGATGTCTTTGGGGGTTTTTGTCTTTTCCATAGTGCTAATAAATTATATTCATGCCTAGTCTAAACATAATTTCTTGGAGTCAGATTTTAAAAAGCTACACATCACTTTTTTGTGAATATTTAGTTTTACAGAACTTATTTCCCCTTCTCAAGGTATTTTGGGACTAAGAACATATATTCTAACTGATTTTCAGATAGTGAAGGCTCAAAGGTCCTAAAAAAGCCACTAGAAGCTGTGGGGATTCAGCATCTCTGTCAGTCCCTGAAAAAAGGTTTCTTGGCAATGTCTCAAACCAACACTTATAAGATGTGGTACTTTTTCACAAATAAAGGCTGCTTAAAAGCTGTTTTAAGCCACTGGTCCATCACTTTCACGTCGTAATTTTCTAGTCCTTTTCCATTTAATACTTTCCTCTTCAGCCACACCATTTATCTTCATTCCTCATTCCAGCCCCAGGTCTGGCCTCTGGACACCACAGGAGAGGCATCTCTGCCAAGACTGAGAGAACTCATTACTAAGTCTTTAATCTTGATTTCCTCTTCTCCTCCCTTCTCCTGGCTGTCGTGGCTGACACTTACTTTTCCTGCAAAACAAACTGCTCCACCAGGTTAGTAAAAAAACATTCTGAGGTGACACTAGTCTTTGAGCCCTTCTTGGGGCTCTTACCATGGAGATGGCAGGGAGAGTTTTTCTCTGATACTAGGAAAAATAAAGTATGCTTGCAATAGAACTAGTTTTCTGATATCCTGTTATACCACACTTTACTGTTTTAACCTCTGCAACTCAAAAAACACTCCTTAACTAATTGCTAAAAAAAGGGCACTTACAAGGCTTACTGTGTGTTTTTCAATTCATATTTTTAATTAAATAATTTCTTTAGGATTCTTAAGAGCTTTATCTCTGCTTCAGCTTGACCCGTATTCATTTTTATAAACCTCTGTGTAGATCCCAAGTGTTTAGTATTATACAGACAAATAACCTCTTGGACACATTTCTATGCTGCTTGATTTTCTCTTAACGTGGGAAAATATTTTAATATTAAAAAAAGATAGCAGTACTCCCTAATTCAGTCTTACACTGCCTATTTCTTTGACGTTCGTTGCTTCTTTCTCTGAGTCTTCCTACAGAAAATGGGAAAAACCTCGGAGTGTGCAGCAGGGATGTAACCCAGAAGAAGCCCGTGAAGCCCAACTATGCACAGCACTCCAGCTCTATTTTAAGAGGCGGAAAAGGGCTCGGGATTGGCTATTTCTGTAACAGACAGAGAGGAGGAATGCAGGGAAGTGAAAGAAGTGAAAGCCCCCTCTCGCAGGAGGTTTCCCCGGCTGCGTGCCCAGAGCCGGAGCCGGTCCCAGCAGAGGGCGCTGCTGCTCCGCCCTGCCCAGCGCCGCCGGCATTCCCCGGACAGCGCCGGCTCTCCCGGCACGGCCCCATGGAGCAGCGCCGGCCACCAAAACGACCAGAAATCTCACCTATTAGATATAACATTGTGTTTTCTGTAATCAACCAGATTACAGAAAATAGAGGTGCCGAGGTGCCTTTGTGGTCCGCATTTCTATAGATGCGATCCCAGCAATTCAGTGTGGGCGCTAAAATAAAGTATTTGTGAATGTATGGTGGGTTTAAAGCTCAAAATAAATTAGAGTTTTCTAGACAAGCATGAATTTCACCAAAAGTTTATTAATTTACTGCAAACAGTTGGCATTAATGTAACAGCAAAAATTAGGGGTGGGGCGGTTGCAGGTGCTTTTAACAAGATCTCTAATTGCAGGTCAGTATTCCTCAGAAGATATTGAGAAGCTGAGATACAAAGATGAAAAACACCTATCAATTACTCATCAAGCTGCTGTTAGGGTAGAAATGGAATAAATCCTTCTAAATCCAACACCAAGAAGGCTGATAAAATACTTTAGCTCATAACTCAGAGACTTTAAAGCTCAATAAGCTTGGGCCAAACAATATTGCCAGTCAGATGGGATTTTTCAGCTCTATATTCTCTCATTTCTTAAGAGGAGCAAAAAATTATTCACAGGACTATTTCAGACCAAAATTCCATCTATCCCAGAATCATTTTTCTACAGATTAACAGAAGTAGATGCCACAACATTAAAGACATCAAACCTCAGAACATAGAGTCTCACACTTTGCCACTTTCAAAACTGCTTTTCAGCAGCCAGCTGTTCAAGGAATTCTGAGTGTGCAAGTCAACTGTGCTATTAAACAGTCATGGATGATCTATTCTCAGCAAAATTTTCTAACCATTTTTAATCTGTTTCTGGACTCCACAACATCCTGTGGCACTAAGTTCAATCAGCTAATTATCTGTCAAAAGAAAAACTACTTCCTTTGTTTGTGTTAAATTTGCTGCCAAATATGTTAATGCTGTACTCCAGTTACCAGAACAGCAAATACCTTCCCTATAATCAATAGGGAGAAAGATGTCTCAACTATTTCGCTTGCTTGCACAACTTCTGACTCACAAGTAGTTTTATCACATTTGCTGACTCTGGATATCAAACAGCAGATTCAAATCTCTTTTCATTTTACTCATCCCACTCTTAACATCATGTTGACCTAAATCACTGGATTTTAAGAAAACCCCTGGAGTAAAATAATGAAGAGATTATTAGCCTATTTAAGTGTTGGGAGAAGTTGCTTTTTCTTTTTTTTTTTTTTTTTTTTTATTTTTGTCTTGTCATAAAATATCCAGCATTAACTATTGAGAGAAAGAGCACAACAGAGTAGATGGCTTTTTGGTTTGTTTCTCCAAGACCTTTCCTTTTTCATATTCCGATATTTTATTTTTCTTTCTTGAAACTCCATATATTAAGATCTTGACTTCTCATGGACAAAATATTTAATTGGCAGCAAGAAGAATTCTACAGCCTCAATTAGTCACTCTCTGCAGCCTCTTTGATATACCATTGATTCTGGTATCAAAACAAAAAGCAGTAACTATGTCCAAAAAGAAGCAACATTGAAAGATTGGTGTCTTTCAGACACTCTTCATTAATATTTTAGTATTTCACTACCATTACACAATTTTTACATTATGCCATGAAATTCAGAGAACTTTCCCAGTCTCAACCCTTTAAGGTGTTATTCCTTTCAGTGCCTGTCACCACCACCACACCACCCACCACACAAAACTCCTCCCTTACTTTTCCTACTTCTGCATTTGCAAACCACTATTGTGCTTTGTTACCAAAATAAAGACATCATCTATACTTAAGAATTGACTCGAAGTCTTGGCTGAGCAAGCAATAAAACCATACACTCACATCAGCAGGTACTTCTCTGTAACAATTATGCAGTACAAGTGAATCAAGGAAGGACCTTGAAGATTATTTTGATAATTAATTCCCTGGAGAAACTCATTTTCATCTGGGGACAGTAGCAATGGTTCTCCAAAAGGAAGAAAAAAGTCAATTTTTTCCTTTACAAATTCCTGTTGATCCAGGATGAAGTTACAATTAGACTACAAAAGAAATAAACATGATTTTAAGGAACAGCTATATATGTGTTACATTGATTTCAAGACCATAAGGCCATAAAGACACATCAAAATTCCCACGTTCTCCAAAAATATTAAATAAAACATATTGATTTGTTTAGCCTGTAACAAGGTTTTCTGGGGCAAAAGCATTGCCATATTTACTATGACAAGACTAGAGTTCCTGATTGTGCAGGATAGATTCTGGGGAAAACTATGCAAATGTAAAGTCCTTGTTGTGAAACTCCAGGCAATTCAGTTGGTGGTAGTCCTCCTTACAAAACAAAAGGTAATGTTCAGAGTTGTGTAACTTGGGTGGGGCTATAATGAAATATTCATCCAGGTGATACACTTGGTATTCAGTGGCTCAAATTATTCCAAGGAAGTGCGTCCATGCCAGCTGAAAGAGCAAAATAAGTTCAGTCTTGGCACTCTGCAAAAGGGGTGTGCTGGCTGGTAAGTACCCAGGAGCAAGGGATGGAAAGCTGTGATGGGATCAGAGGGCTCAGCTGTGCTCTCCAGTACCTTTACAGAGTTACTCAGTGCTCTCCAGCTCAGCAGATCTCAGCTACACCAGAGCAGGGTCCTTGCTGGTGTACTGAAGAGCCAGTGCAATGCCATTTCCCCATTCCTGTGTGACAAGTTCCTCAAAAATGAGAAACCACAGCAAAAAAAAAGAAACCACTGTAGCAAAAACAGTCAGCAGATGAAAATTCCCCTGAAAAAATACATTATGGTGATTTTAATCTGATACCAGGCCTTTTACTGGGTCCTCTTCTTCCTCTTCCTGCAAGTCTGACAGCTGCTTGGCCTTTTGACTTGCTCAAATCTCACACCCCAAAGCAGATTCTCTTTTAGCACGTGCTGTCAACACGGCTTTGGAGCAGAGACTTGCTGCTTCACTTACTTCAGAACCATAAGTGCAGGGGGCTAACACAAATAGTCTGAATCCTCACTGACCACACTGGGGAAGAATTTAATAATCATCTGTGCATGGGAGCACTGTTTGAAACTCTACGCTTTGTTACAAATATTTCATTTATTTTTTTATAAAAAAAGAAAAAGAGAAATCCAGAAGGATGGATTTGGAGTGATTGAAATTATTATTCACAGATTTGGGATGACAGAAGTAATGGTTAATTATGAGAATCTGAAACATTTCACTTGTAGTTTCTGCATTTTGGTTTCGTTAATTCATTTATTTTTTTTTTAATGTTTGAAAGGAATTCAGGACAGAATAAAATCTGGGCTAACTGAGAATACCTTTTTTTATTTTGGTTTGCTCTTTCAACAAATAGTGTTCCATTATCTTTGTCTTGGTTTTTTGACTTGTAGGAGGTGTAGGGTAGGATTTTAAACAATGTTTTTTTACCTCCATGTCAGCACTCTATCCCAGTATTTGCATTAACTTTTTGACAATAATGGATGAATGATATTAGTCAATTGTTGCATGAGAAAATTTACTTTTAAGCATACAAACCTGTGATTTTTTCACTCAGTTTCACTCAGCTGAAAATAGAAAGTTTATGAGCACATCTCACAATATTTCTATGGTTTTTAATTAAATGTTTTGCTTTGGGGCAATCTTCACTAGAGTACTTTCTTAAAATATTTTCTGAGAATAGAAATGTATTTTAAAAAGCTTATAAAGTTTTGCCTATATTGCTAATGGGGGGGAGAGGGAGGGTTGTTTTCTTAATATTTTTCCAATTGTGTTTTTAAAAATAATTTTTTGCATCTGGTGCTTTTGGAGAATGTCACTTCTATTCACTGCAAAAACATTCAAAATAATCCTTTTTGCAAAAAAGTGTTATCAGAGGTAGAGGAGCACTGTATCATATTACAAATGCTCTCTTCTATTAAGCTATTTACTGCTGAGAACAAGAAACACTCACAAATGGTCAGGAAAGATACAGAAACACATTTGATATGCCCAGAACTACAAAGCTAAGGCTGCTGCATGGCTTCCAGCCATGTGGAAAACCAATCCAACCTCCCTGCTTTGGGTGAGCTTTTGAGAGCATTTCATTCCAGCTACTGCTAAGTCGTTCCTTTCATACAGATTCACGGAATCATGGAAAATGCTAACTTGGAAGGGACCCATCAGGACCACTGAATCCAGAAAGAAGCTGTGAGAGACAGTTTCCAAAGCTTTGCTGAAGTCCAAAGTGATTACATCTACTGTCTTCCCTTGGTCAGCCAGGTGGGTGACCCTGTCCTGGAAGGAAGTCAGGTTTGACAAGCAGGACTTTCCTCTCATGAATCCATGCTGGCTGTGACTGATGGCTGCATTGCTCTCAAAGTTTTCTTCAATATTTCTCAGAACAGTCTTTTCCATGCTTTTACCAGGCACTAAAGTGACACTGACAGACCTGTAGCCCAGGGTCATCCTTCTTGCCTTTCTTGAAAGTCAGAACAACCACTTTGCAGCAGCTGAGACCTCTCCAGGCTCCCAAGACAGTTCAAAAACGTTCAGGAGAGGTTTTGTGTGACATCAGCCAGCTCTTTGAGGATTCTTGCATGAATCCCATCAGGCCCTATAGATTTGTAGGGATCCAGCTGGAGCAACAGATCCTGCACAAGTTCAGGGTCAAGGGGGTGTTGGTCATTCTTGCAGACATACACAGTTGTGAAATATGGAATTTGCTCCTTTGGTAACAAAGGAGCTTGATGGATTGATGTAGGCTCTGGTACTGATTACAAGAAAATACTGTATACTGAATCTGCTCCGGCCTCTGGCAGCATCATGGCATGACAGAATTGCTACAAATAATTATCAAAGCACCTCTAATAGCAGGCAGCAAAGGTCATCTAAGACTTTCATTTCTAAGTAGCTTCTTATGCTGTGGTTTTGTGTAAAAAATATGCAGAGTATAGAATTCATTGTAAATTTGGATAAGAATACAGTGAAGGGATGAAATAGTGTTCCTATCTTTTAGATAGTAATCTCAGACATTTTAAGCATTAATAGGATTAAATGTAGTTGAAGAAGGGTTACGTAAGAATACAGACAGAACCAAGATGAAATTGATAATAACATTTAACATTATCAGTTTCCTTACAATTCAGAATTTACAGCTGTAATTTTATATATACTTTACACATCTAGATTGAGAACTGTGATTTTTTTTTTCTATAGAACTGCATTTGGACTGCTGGAACAGGTTTTCTGTTCAATGAATACATGAACTGATACCTAAAAGATGTGAAAGATTTAACTGTTTTCCTTGTCATATTTTATAATGAGAATTTTAGGTATTATTTTTGATACAGAACTTGGCTTTGCCTCTGGCTTTCTGAAAAAAACCCGAGTGGATATTTAGGGATTTGTTTTGTCTTCTAAAGTTCTAAACTCCCTAAAAATGAGAATCATCTGAAACCATCCTGCCAGTTATGATCTCAAAGATGTCTCAGTTTGACAGCATAATCTTTTGTAGGGCTTTCTATTTTTGCAGAGGCTTTCTTTCATCAGCCGTCTCATCAGCATGACTGACTAAAGACCCAGCTGAGGAACTACCAGGGCTGCTGCAAGACCAGATAGGTTTCCGTTAGCAGGGATGGATCAGGATACAGATCTTGAATGCTTTTGGTTATCGATGGTTTCTGTGGAATGAGGTTTGTATTTCACGAATGTTTGTTTAAGGACTGCCAGAGAAGAGTCTAGAGCAGTCAGGATGTTTCTTTGAGGAGATGGAATCTAAGTAGATACATCAAAAGATAGACATATATGTTCAGAGGAGTGTGGTTAAGTTATAAGGTCCAGCACTTAAAAGCTAGAGAACAGCAAAGTAATGTGTCCTGTGCAAGCCTTGGATTACACTGCAGTTTCTATTTCCCTGGCCACATACTCTTTTCTTTTCCCACCAGTAAATATCCTCTTCAGTCTGCAGACTGAACTATACTAGATCTTGTGCTCCTACTCCTTCCTCTCCTTTATCTTTCAAGCAGCTGAGCCAGGATGCACTTAACCTGCTAAAATCAAGTGCAGCCAACATGTGATAGCTGATGCCACTGGTGATCTGTTCTCTTTCCACATCTTGTTTGTTATTCATTGTCCAAAATGTGTCCCACACCCTGCATAATGCATGTGACTCAAGGTTTTCTCTAGATACAAAATTATTATTTTCCTCCTGGGCTTTCCTGAAGCTTGCTGTAGTCACCAAGTGATGCACAAACAACAATTAAGTTATTTTCACAACATACCAGTAAGACAGCATGCTATTATTATACCTAATATACACGTGGAGATCTAAGGTATGAGGAACTGTGGTTCCACGTGTAAGCTGTGAGCATCTTTAACTACACAAGCTGGGATCATTCTTGGAACAGAGATGACCTATTAACTAAATGAGGTAGGGTTACTGTTGAAAAATAGCATGTGATCGTGTAATTAAAAACAAAGTCATACCACAAGTGCCTGATAGAGTCAAAAGAGCCTTATTCAAGCAGTGGTAATTCTGATATTTCCTAATCTTTCAAGCTAAATTTATGGTCCTTAATTGCATATTTTAATCTGGTTAATATTTGAAAATGGTATGATTAATACACCACAAAATAAGGAAAAAGGAAATTTCATTAGATCTCATTATCCTGACTTTCATGTGAGTCATCAGAAGGGTCTGAGTTCTTTGACCTCACAGTAGAGGCCCTACAACATGTGGCTGCCCCAGGCTGTGCTTCTGCAGAGGTCTAGACCCATCTGCTCCTAGTTAAAATAAATCTGAGAGGAAAACAACTGCAGTTTCTTTTCTGGATCAATGAGCACTCACAGCAGATAGGTAATATGGAACCACAGTCTGAAGCAGTAGCATTATCTGAGAGGGGCATGATGAGTGTTTTGGCTGTTTGATTGGTTTTTGGTGGGGGGGTTTGAGGTTTTTCTGGTGGGTGAGTTTCTAGAGACACTGTTTCATCAACAGGTTTCATGAGGATTTTACAGCATTAGAGGCTCAGATAAGTTCAGTTTGAAGAGACTTCATTGATTTACTCAGTCTCCCAAATATGACCCTTGATGTTGAACTTGCACCTCTGCTGATCAGATACATTATGAGTTGCTTACAACATGTCTCCTATGACTTGCTTATGCTTATAGTAAAGTTTCATGAAAACAGTTCTGCTAATCCCTTTAAGGGGGAAAAAAAAAAGAGAAAAAGAGAAAAATCCTTATCTTTCATATTGTCAGATCCACCAGGCAATCACTGTGTACTCCAGAACCTGGCCTAAAAAATATAACAATGGCAAGATCCTACTGCATTTTATGCTAATTTATTCCTCAATGAAGGCATTTTACTCTTTGTCACTTCCCTTGTTATCTTTAACAACTTAACAATAATTTAATTGTGGGTTTGGTTTATCATTTGGATAACATGGCTTGAGTGCAGTCTTCCCATGTGCAAGAATTTCTTTGTATTTTCAATTTGTCAAGAGACAATAAAAGCAATAATTTCTATCTAAATTAGAAGCTTCATTTTATCTTTTAGTTTGAAACCTACAATCCACTAATATCTCTTGACAGTCATGCACAAGAGAGTTTAATGCTATCTAGATCAATCATACATATACATATATATGTATATATATATGTATCTTAGCCTTGTGACTTTGTGACTAAGTGTATTCACCTAGCCTGTGATTTGTGCCATGTTAGTAATGTATCCTGTGTATCTGTTTGTTACACAATGCAAGGCTGGGCTTGAAAAGAGAATTGGAAAGTCTCAAAACATGTGTGGGTTTAGAAAAAATAGGAATATTTATTACTATTATTTATGCATTTTTTTTCTATGTAGAAAAAGATGTTTTCCTTAGTGTTACTTTACCTCTTATGGCTGAGAAAAAACAGAAAAATCTGCCAGCAGCTGGAGCTGTAGGTTTATGCAGTAGCTCACACATTAAAAACCCTGAAAATACCAGTGCGTTTTATTATAAAATAACTTTCTTGGAATTATGCCCTTACATGTTTTAAACAAAGAAATTGAGTAATACAGAAGTAACACTAAATCATAAAAGGATTACTTGAAAAATGACACCTCAGAGGGGTTTTCTCCTTGAATTTGCTTTGTTTGCAGTCAGTGACTGTGGTTCTCCATAGCAATATCTGTCCTGTGGGTATAGAGCCCTCAAGGGTTTATAAGTCTGCTCTCCCCCAGTGCTGATGCTTACGTATTCACACTCAGGAGATAAAAAGGAAACACATCTATGGCACACCAGAGGCAATATTTCACTGTGTCAGACTTCTTTTCCCAAAAAAAGTCCCAAAGACTTTTTTCCAAGTCTTGGGAACCACCTCTTACACAAGTACTGCGTGGGTTGATACCTTTAAAAAGCTCAGGGCTCTCCAGCCCTGCTGAAGTCAGTGGGAAGTGAAGTGCACTTTTCTTCTAAGAGTGATCAAAGCCTGGCCCAAGGGACACCTGTCCTGATGCTCAGAGTCATTGCAGACATGGAGACAGGAGCCATCTCTATGAAATGTGGAAGTGCAGACAGAGCACACTTTCACACACGGAGTAGGAGTGTTTTCCTTCATGCTCAATCTGCCAGTTCTTAGCTCCTCAAGGCTCTCCTCAGCCTCTAACTCAGCAAAACACTTGAGACAAGTACCTAAAGTTAGGAGTGTGAATACTCATATAACACTGAAATGGGTAGTATTACTGTATTATTAAGATTCATTCTCTCCTCTGTCTTTTCATAGCCAAATTCTCCTCCACTTGCCTGAGACCCACAAAATAATCTTGGAAAGCCCTCAGGAGCTTCCCTGGGTTGAGAATTCTCGGGAATATTCATCTGCATTTCTATCCTCATCCATCCTGTAAACATTTTTACAAATAAAACATTGTTCAGTTTATTTTCAAGGGGAAAATGAGGGTCAGTAAAGTGCCAAGATAAGGTTTTACACTTTTTTCTTTAGGTTTTCCCTATTTTTTTATATCAATTAATTTTCTAGAACTGCTATATTCTATTTTTACCAGAATATCCTACTGATTTTTCAGTATAAACTGCCTAATTTCAGCTACATATTTCTCAATGTCATTAGCCTATATAATACTATTTTGATTTTGTGTCAGTGTAAATCAATAGCCAATTGAATATTTGAGCCATTATGGCATCTTCATTGTTACCCTAAGCAATTATTTACCATATTCTCAGATTTATTTCTTTTTTAAAGCAAATATTTTCTTTGTCTCTAGGATGTTCCTGCAGCTTGTTGATTAAACTAGAAGTTACAAAGTTTGACTTCAAGCCCTTGGGGTGCTCTGGTCCCACACTGAGCAGAGGAGAGCTTTCCAAAATAAGCTTGCTAACGTCAGAACCTCTTGTTGCTAAGAGAAGAAGCAAATGTAGCCTGGTAAAAGCACGTTGTTTCAACAAATCCATTTGAACTGGCAGCCAACCTGTCCAAAGACAATGGAAGTAGCTTTAAGCAATACATACCAAATTGTCACATCAGCCTGTTTTATTGGAGCAGGAAAATATTGGAAGGCTATTGAGGAAAATAGCAGGTGGGGGGGGGGAAATATTCTGTACTTAACAGAGATTGGAGAATGTGTATGTGTTCTATCAGTCAGAAAACTAACAGAGGTGAGAATCACCTACCCCAGGCTAAAAATGTACAGTACATGCAAGTTCTCAAAAGAATTTCCAATTAAGCTTCTTTTTATTGCCACAGTAACCAAAGGCTCCACTACCGCATGGTACATTACTTTTGAGAATTAAATATGAATTTAGATCAGAGGTATGTATTCCCATTCCAGCTAGGAGGAATGCTACACAATACTGACCCTCCTCTAGGAGCAGCACGTAAATTCATCCATACTTCACAATATATACAATTTACATTCACCTGGCGGACCACCTGGATGAATCTCTGCACTGTAGTCCTTTATTTTTCTTCAACTGCTAATCTGTTAAAATGAAACACCTTACAGTCTTGTCTTCTTAAAGATACATACATGCCTGAGAAGGTGAAATTAGAGTAAAATACAAGAGAATTGTTAGCCTTCACAGATTGCAAAATGACATGTTGTACAGGCTACAAGAATAATAATTAAAAACGTGCGACTTTATTTCACAAACTTCACAAATAAATGGTAGCTAAAGTATGTTTAACTAACAACAGTGGAACACAACTTATTGATCCCCACTGTGTCATCAGAAAAAGCAGAACTGAGGCTCCACAGAATGAAAATATTCATGAGAAATTTACCTTAGTAGGAAAATCACATTTGTATGTTTGATTCATTTATCATGTATTTTATAGAAACAAGTTACATATCAGTGGGGCTGGCTTGATTTTTCTGTGCAAAATTATTGTATCTTGAAAATACTGAAATTTCAAAAGCACAAGGAGAGCAGTTCTGCTGGTTTGTGTGCCTTACCTTTGCTGCTTTTTTTTTTTAGTTTCTTGCATTTTAATTCCCTTTAAGTCACTGTAGGATGAAATGTCATCTTTTGATGACAAATTTGCATAGCCTTTATGGATACACATCCATTTATACCAAAATCATTCTGGTTTAAATCTCTAAAGTAAGAAGAAAATATCTGTGCTCAAAAGAGATAAAGAATATTCCAGTTTTAGAAAATAAGTCTTGATTCAAAAATCTCTTATTTTCATGCTCTTTTTATTGTCTTAGGAGAGTTGGGAATCCTCTCTTATGGAACACATACAACTGAGACTGACCAGGAACATTCTCTCAGTTCAGGGCATCTCTGCCTTGCTTATAGATGTGATCATGCTACTTGTTATGAGGAAAAATCACGTGAAAAACACCCCCAAAGTATTGCTCTTATCATTCAGCCAGCACTGGAAGGCATAATCAGTATTTCATGACCCCAAACTAATTTCCCTGGGAGTCCATAGAAAGACTTGGGATTTCTCAGTGGTCTTTGCATCAGGTGCAACAGCTGTTCAAGTAGAGCTTCCTGCTCTCTGGACCTCATTCATGTTCCCCCTTACTATGTGGTTCTCCTGATTTTAAGATGGAGCACCAAATTCTGCCTTGATTTTCTCAGTTATTAAAATAACTAATTAGCATTAAATCTGCAAGACCCTGTAGCAGAAAACTCTGTGTTAGCATAGTGTTCTGTTATCTAGTATGATGAATTGGAAAATAATTGTCCCTTAAATACCAGTTTAACTCAGCCATGATCTTTTGAGATCACTTGCAACACATATCTGAATGAGACTCTTACTATAGATAACAGATTTAATAGAAAAAAAAATGCAGTGTTTTATTTCAAGTTGTTACATACAAGACCTTGAAGGTGAACTGTACAGTTATGCAATCACACAGCAAAGATTTAATGTCCCTCTAATTGGGAATATGACCAGTTCTGTTCACTTACCTGAAGGAGGGAAGGCTGTTGAATGGAATGAGCATTAATCTGGGCCTTGGGAGACTGCAGCTCAGCTCCCTACTTTTCCAGGGATCTCCTCTGTGACTATGTATGAATCATATACACCCAGATCCTGCTGTTAAAATCTTGTTTAATCTCAGTCAGATGCCTAAATCAAAGAACTAAAAATAGCCCTATGAAAATAAACAAGGATGTTTGATATCTCAGAATATTCCCTATCCCACTTAAAAAGACCATCTATATCTATAGCATTGCTTACAAATGTCTCCTTAGTATTGCCACCTGCTTGATCTGCTTTAATACGAAACTCATTTCTTTCAAAACCTTATTCTACTACTTACTTATTCTTAAATCCTCATTTCTGTGTATCAGAACTAAGAACTTCCATGCTTTATTTATTCACTTTGAAAATGGCATGACCTTAACTAAACTGTTGCAAGAATGAAAGCACTTCCATCTGAGAAATTTATATTAATCAAGTTTAAGTGCTGAAATCAATATCCTTCATATTTGAAGAGCTTATGTGAATAACTAATCACAACTAAGAACTAAAATTGAGGAAATTTCAAACAGTCTACACGAAGTAACTATCTGAAACATTCAAGCACAGCCAAGTAGTAGAGGTTTTTGAATAAATCAAATTCTGTCAATGGCAACAAATACATTTTTTCAAAATACAATAGAATATATTACTCCATAGAATTTTGATGATAAAAAAGGACTAATTAACTTATTTGATTCAGCTTTATTTGATTTTCTTTACAAACTCATGTGACAGCGGTTGAATGTGAAAATCCTAAATGCAAAAAATACACTCCAAAACAAATATACTCTGTCTATTCATCAATGCACAGCAACAATATTCTTTTCAAAATTAGTCTCTGGAAAAAGTGTTAGAGATGTTGAAAAACATGAAGTTTAACAGCAGACATAACCTCATGTTTTCACATTTTTTGAACCTTATAATTCACAGTTCATATCTTCAGTAAAAACTTCCTTTTTTAGATTCAGAATACAATTTTTAAATTTCAGTTTTATATTTATGAAAAAATGTAAATAGATAACAAAATTGGAATTTAGGACTTTCAAACAATCAAAATTAAATATTGTATTGGTCAATTACAATTTTATGATTGATTACTGGATCACAAAAATTCTTGGAAATCTGATTTATTGTCTTGGTGGAAATATTTATTTCAGACTTCAAGTATGGGAGAGATTTTCTTCATACTTTCCCTTCCTAATAACAGTTGAAATTGATGTTTTGTTTTTTCACTAGGAAATTCCAGGTTTGATTTATTTGGCAGCTGTTATTCAAATGGCAGTTTAAATTCAGCAGCCTATTACACAAATTTTGGAAAAGCATGTCTACCTTTGTCAATGTTCCATTTCCCACAACAGATCTTAAAATTTAACACATGCGAGTTAACAAGAGAATTCTTTCTCTATTTCTCATCAGCATTTTATAACAGAGTAGGATTGTTGCTTTTAAGACATAGAATTGAACATTTACTCTGGACTAAATTTGTTCAGCTGTGGCTACATCAGGCAAAACAAGAATCAGGACCTTTCATCATTGTCCATTACAAGACATGAAGTTTGCACTATAACTTCATTCCCCACCATCTGTATAAATTCCAACTCTGTTCCTTACTTGTGTTCACCTGCTTTTTAATTAGCACCTTGCAAAGCTGCACACCTGCAGCAGCTCTGTTCCCACCTCACTGCACATTGCCCATTATGTTTCCACAGCACACCCTACGCAGAAATAATTTTGTCACTACATCATTACACCTCCGTCCCTTTTAGGGAATCCCAGCAAAAGTCACCTGCTTATAATGATGTTATTCTTGGGGAATGAGAGCTATTAATTTTCTTTTTAAAAACATTAAACTTTTTCACATAAAAATCTTGCATATCCAACATCAGTTTTGCAACTGTTAAGATCAGTGTAAGGGGTTGAAAACAAAAATCCTAAACAGAAACAGAGAGTTTTTTCTTTGGATCTCATTAGCACATATGCCAAACCACAGCCAAAGGTTTTGAAATGTTCCCACTGCTGAAACATATAATTTTGCATTAGGTGTATTTCTTGTAAAGTCACACCATCCCTGTTCTGTTGGGCTGGTTGCTGCTGATGAGGGGTTCTTTTACTTTTCTATGTTGCATCACATTTTGTGTAAATCACATGCACATACAAACACATGTCACACTCACCCATGAGCCCAGCTGCTCATGAATAACTTAACTGAGAAGCAGTTAAAAAACCTCAAAAACCTTATGAATTTCAGGGGAGTCTGATGCTTGGTCACATTTTGAACTGCAGTAAGGAATGCTGTTTTCTTATGCATTTCCTCACAGTGGAAGAACTGTGCTCCTCTGAGCCTCTGCCATATGACAAACATCCTGTCACAGAGTGTGTTTTCCTCAGACTCCCATACAGGTGTGCACAGGTACATTTGAGAGTGTATATCTGCAGGAAATGCAGAGAATGATAACCTGCCCTAATACTATTTAAATCACTGTGATTATAAATGATACATTACATGCAAAATGGAACTTTTAAAAAATATCACAGTGATTTTATTTTCCCTCTCACTTATTCGGTATGTCTTATTTAAGTAAAAATACTGAATATTCTGGGATTTTCCCAATCCCCTATGGTCTGTAGTTCTGTTTCTAAGTGGTCACTTAAGTCTCTTTGAAGGAAGTAGGATAGGATGCTTAGTGCTACCCAAGAAAAACTATCATGTATCACTATCATTTTGTGATCATGTTACAGAGTTGTAAATAATTTCACCAAAGCTAGCAAGGACTTCTTAGGCAGTCATATTAAAATCAGAGTATTGCAGTCTTCACAAAATATAAAATTACAAAACACAGTAATGGAAAACTATGGTGGGGAAGAAACTGTGATCAAAATTACTAAAATGAATATACTTACAAAAAAAAAAAAGGAGCAAGGTTTATGTGGAATGACTTTTTTTTTTACCTGAGCCATATCCTTCGCTTAGCCGGGTATGTTTGTGGTACAGTGGTACATCACTGATATATCAACTAAATTCTATGCTATTTATTGATATTTTTAAGAAAAGACTGTGCAACTGATCCTTGTAGAATAAAACAGTCATAATTCATTTACTCTAATGGGAAAACAGAGTTAAGACTAAGAAAATATACAAGCAATTTAAAAGCAAAGGCATCAAGGAAATTGCAGAATATTTGAGATCAGAGCTTTCAGCACTGAAGAATCCTTTAATAATTAAAAAGCCTGTTGAGGGGTGTAAGTATGCAATAAAAGTTAACTGCCATATATTTATATGCAAAATCCACAGACATTTGCAAAGTAGAGATGATGTTCCATGTTTGCAACTCAACAATAATCAAATACTAGTTTCACAGCATGCTTCTTCTAATAACATTTCTGTGGATTTGCATTAAAGGATTTCTGTCAATGAAGTACACTTAGTTAAAGCTCAAGTTGGTCATGCCACATAAATATGTCTAATAATTCCATTTAAAGTATTATTTTTAATATTAAAAGAAAATAAATGTAGAGTGAAAAATTTCATGAATTTGGAATTTCCCAGTTGAAAACAATACCTTTAGAATGGGAAAACTCCATTCCATTTCTTGTCCTAATTCTTGTTCTAACTTGCACAGAATATTTTGTTCCAATGATTGCACTACTTGGCACATACATTCCTGCCCAAGAAACCTGGCCAAGTGTTGAGATTAAATCTTTATTTAAATTATAAGATAAAAATAGTGCCATGTGCTTATTTTTTCTCCATACCCTATGGTATTAGGACCTAGATATCAATCTCTGTAACAATGAATCAGCGAGAGAAGCCAGAACTCTAAAATCCTGTTGAGAAAACACACATCATGTGGTCACAGAGTCACAGAATGGCTGGGTTTGAAAGGGACGTATTGTGGTCATCTGGTCTAATCCCTCTGCCCATGCAGGGCCATCTAGAGCTGGCCCATATTTAGGACCAAGTCCAAACAAATTATAAATATCTAGAAGAATGGAGACTCCACAGCCTGTCAGTCTGTGCCAATGCTCAGTGACCATCACAGTGACAAGTGTTTCCTGATGTTCAGAGGGAACCTCCTTGTTTCATGTTTAGTCAATTGGCTCTTTCTCTGTCACTGGGCACCTCTGAAAAACAGCTTGTTTCTTTCTTCTTTATAACTTGCCTTCACATACTTATACATATGAACAAGAGCTCCCAAAGTGCCAGTTCAACTCCATGTATCATAAAGTTTAGATCAAACCTGCTTCGTCACTCTATCGACATTTAAAGGCTGGAGTAAGGTGCAGACAGCTATAGCAATACCTAAAGCATGGGCATCTGTCCATAGGAAGGTGAGTCCTGATGCAGTTAAACAGGTGGGACTTTTTAAACTTTTTTTTTAACGCACTCCAAATCATCCTGACAGGCCCTCTAGGTGCCTTCTTGGTTTGTCAGTAGAAAAGCTTAGTACCAGTTTAAACATGGACCTCTCCCTGTGTGTTTCCAGACACCAGAGAGGAGGAACAAAGTAGCTTATACATGTGTAATCACCCATTCTGTCAAGACTTCAAACACAGCTAGGCACAATACGCACAACAAGTTGAATGTCTCTGATGAGGCACTTCAGCAGTTATGCACACTGACAAGGAAACACTAACAATGAAACTGCCTGAAGCTACCTGGTAGGATATATTAAGCCCATCCCATTTGGTGAACCCAAACCAAAGTCATCTCTTGGTCTTTGCCCCAAAACTAGCATGGGATCATGCTTTGTAAAAAGTAGGAGGATGTAATTTTGGCATGCACGTAACCATTCACCTTTTCAATACCCAAACAGTTAGAATACTTAGATGAGATTCTTGTCTTTAATCAGTGATGTCTTCTTCTAGGGAAGTGTCCAGCAACCCAAATATAGTATTGACAAAGAGAGAGCACACTTTGCCTCTGTCTTATAGCTGGATAACTATATAGCCAAGAGATATTTTCTTCACAAATATTTCTTTTATATCATTCTATTATTATTCATAATAAAAGAAATGTTTTAATTATACTACTCACATATAATTAAATAAATCTAATTGTCAATCTACCTCTATTCTTTGTTTTTTCTTCAACAAATGCATTCCGAAAGGTTTATATGCAGTCTGAGAAAAATTGCTTCTCATATGTCAAATAAATTAATCCTATAGAAGACATAGATTATGAAAAGTATCACACACACATAAATACTGAAATGAATGGGCTTATTTTGCAGTGTCAATGCAAGTAAGGCCTGTAATTTTTGCATACAGCCTCAGGAATGACAGCATCAGTTATCATCAATCAGAGGAAAGAATACAATAAATTACAATCTATATAAAGAAAAATAATCTGCACTGTTTTGACCACTAGCAAAATAAAACACAATGACGTATGTCATTTATATTTATATGACTTACAGGCTTAGATACACAGAGAATTTAGCCTTTTAACTGGACTTGATGGATTAAAAATCATGTCCCAGTAATTGGTCAAGACCTGTACTCCGAAAATTAACACATGGTATCTATATATAATATATTAGCAAGACAACTGGGATACTAGTTAATAAACTATTTCTCAAAAGAGCTATTCTGCTAATGAAATACATGCCACATGTATTCCAATACATTCTCAGAATATGTTTTTTCTCAAATGCTTTATTTCCCTCTATCACCCCAGATGAGGGGGGGCAAGGGTGAGGATTATACTTTTCTGACTCAGAGCTGACAATGAAAACTTCTGAGGAATAATTGTGTTCAATTATTACGTCTTTTGGTCACGCAATTTGGTTTCTGCATTGTAAATGGAAGATTTAATAGTCCCTATTTGATTGAATTCTTACACCTTCAGGCATAAAAAAGATGCCTTGAACAGCAGTCCAAATAATTTTACAATTTATGGCAACCAGAATAGACTACAAGATACTCACACACACAAAGATAAGAATTTTTCTGTCAAAAACACAGCAAACCATTCTCCAGCACAGTAACACTTGAATCTATTGAATGAACTCATAATTTAAAAATGTCATTCAAGTTTTTTTGGTATCTCTGAAAAACTTGTGGAAGAAAATATGTCTAGCAGCTGTGGTGTTTTTGATATAAGAGACTATGCTTTACAGAACCTATGAATTACAAAAATTTTTACAGGCACTTTTCCTTGTTCCTTCAGCCTCAATATGGCTTCAGAGGGTCTGAAAATGTACTGGTATATCCAAGCTCTCCCTAAAAATAAATGCAGTTTGGGCAGTTCTAGTTTTTAGGCTGGTGTTTTACAGCTTCTCTGTGAAGTGTTTTCTGGATGCTCTTCATATTTTAGTTCTGCAGAGTCATAAACACAGAAGGGACAATGATAATGTAAAAATTCATGGGTTATGGACGTATTCCTACAAACTTTCTGCCAGTCAGTAGCAGAGCTGACTGCTGTGACTAGCAAAAAATGGGTATGGTTCTCCCAGGTTTCAGCCATACAAAATGGTTTACTTACATGCTCTTCAGTATGAAAGCAGTTTTAAACCAGTTACTTTGGCCAAAGGAACATGGAGTCACACAATGAGAAAAAAAAATCCATAGAAGTCTGTATGTAGCATTCCAAATGTGTAAAAAACTCATCTCCTAATCTCCTCAAAGACTGATGATGGGCAAATATTTAATTAAAATATAAGAGTTTCTAAGATTTTACTGCTTGGGAGGATCATTCTTTTCTGTCATTATTTTCTTACTGTTCTAACAGTGAAAAACTATTTTGACAAGAAGAAAGGGGCAAATAAAATAAAAAATAGATTTTATTTTAGAGTATTTCCTCATCTATGAAACTAATTGCTTAGTCAGGCAGAACATATTTCATCTCTCCTCATTTAAATTAGTGATATTAACATCTATTGGGTCAGCTAAATATATAATCACATAGTGTACAGATCTTCCCAATGTTTAGGACTTTTTTATTTAAGGAAAACTAATTATAGCTTCACAGGTCTTTTAACACTGTAGAGTCATGTTCTCTACACACTATTGTGCTGGGGAAGTGTAAGATGCATTGTGTCTCCTGAAGAGCAAAGTATTTCCATATTTTAAGTTTCCATCTATGAAGTTTCATGGATGAGCAAACAAGAATAATCACTGCTGTACACATTTATGTCAGACAGCCTTATGGATACATATTTCTGCTGCTGAAATCTTTATTTTTTCAATGTGCCAGATTATTAGATCATGCACAAGACAAAGTACTTGAATTAATATCTGCTAAGCCAAAATAATTGTGGCCCTTGTTCCCCCTTAGAGGTCTGTTTGTGGGATTTTATTGTTCCTGAAATATACCTCTAGTCAGAAAAAGGCTATATCAATTATTTCAAGGTATCTCCTAAGAAAATGAATTTACATATTACCACAAGAAGAGCTGAACAGATATAGAAAGGGTAGCTTTTGGGAGTAGGCTAGTTGAAAAGTATTTTGAAATGAGAAGGCCACCATTCTGTTTCTATGAAAAACAAAGAAACACAGAAGGTTCTACTCGAGCAGCACAGAGGCTGAAATGAGCTTTTTGACTACAAAGCAGCCAAATAAACAAACTGAAAACCCAAACAATCATTTGCATGTCCCTGTCAAGAAATGCCTCCCAGCTGCATATATTCCTATGGGAGCTTCTTAGAATACGTGGAATGCAAGAATTAATCAGTGTTTTATTTAGGTGCTTGCTTTGGACTTTATTGTTTATAAATAACCCAATTTATTTGTTTGTTTATTCCTTAGTGTACTGTGCCTTAGAGCAAAGCCTGATAAAAATGTCTTAGAAATTAAGTATATGTGTTTTGATGAATGCTAAACATATTTTATAGCAGTTATTAAATCTGTTCAGATTTAGCAGATAACTGTTTCAGACAAAAAAAAAAAATGGGATGGTTTAATAATCCTATTCTAAATGATGCAATTCCATTAAATTATGTGGAAAATTAACATAAGGAAGAGACTCTGCAGAGCCGAATTTCTCATCCATTAAAATCCAAGTGTAGAAATTTTTTGGTGCTTAAAAGAAACAATAGGATTACTATGCAGAGGTCATTTTTCATTAAAATGCTATGTATGTTAATACCTACTGCACATAGATTGGAGGTGTTCTGTTGTTTAAAGAAGAAAAAATCCTACTGATTGAGGATTTTAAAAAAACATCTGTCATGCATAAGAGGCACAGACTGTGAGTCCATAATAATATGCACTGCCACGAAAATGTTGTAACAGCTGTAAGGAGTTGTGCTGCCAGTTTGCCAAATGAAAAACAAAACCTATTTCAAAGCACAGAAAACTGAAAAATAGAGCAGGTTCTGGCATGCACTATGCATCACATTTTTTACGTGGATTGGTCAAATGGATACTTGCTCTTACTTCACACAAATGTCACTGAATTATGATTTCTGAAGCAGTGAAATAAAGGAATAGTACTCAAGTGCATGCAGACTCACAAGTAAGAATGTGCAATATTAATTTCCTCCAAAATTATTGAAGTGTGAATATACCCATCTACAGAAGCAAGAAAGGTGCTGATTATTATGCCTTTTCCTCTGAAAAATTTCTTTGGAAATAGATGGAAATTTATAATTCTGCTTTGCTTCTGTAAATGTCATTTAATATGATAATCACAGATTATTGCCCATTTGTTCTGGCATTGTTGTTACCATTAGAGGTCAGAATATCTCAATTCAGTCAGCAGTATTGTAGAAAATTTATCAGATTTTGCTGTACTTCAAAATAAAGACTAACAGTATGAAATACTTATCCTAAATACTTTCAGAGAAAGATAAAGGAAGAATGCAGGAAATTCAAATAAATGCACCAAATAAACAATATCACACTATCACTGTAACTGAAATATCCCACTGGGATATAATTGTCCTCTAATGAATGCAACAGTCTGCATAATTTTAGCTTAAATTTCAAGTAAGATCTACATTCATCCTTAAATATTAGGCTGAGGCCCTAGGTTTTTTTTATGCAATGTCTAAAATAATGCAATGCTACTTGTGTGACATCAGCCAATACCTATCCATGGAGGCTCCAACTGCTGATGAATGACAGCAAGTCCAACAGCTGCTTTTTCTCACCTGTTATGTACTGTCCCAATCTTAAATTTCAACTTTTATTTTTATTAAAGAAGTTTACTTTTAAGCTACAGTATTTTTTTTATTTCTTTAATTTATTTTTATATTAAAAATATTTATTTTATATATAAAAATAAATATAAAAATAAAAAGAATATAAATATAAAAATAAAAAGCAGATATTTTATTCAATAGCCAAAAACTTTAATATGCCATTTTTCCCACCTAGTTTGTGCATGTCAAGGTCACTACAACTAGTAACTTGTGGAGATGTCACACATCTCTGGCACTATTTATTTAGGAGAGCAGGGGGAAGAATTGAGGAAGGAGTGAGGGGGAAGACCTCTCCATTAAACTTTGCAATAAAACAGAATTAGGATTTACCTTGTTTAGAAATACAGCTCTGTTATTATTTAATTAGAGACAGTATTAGCAGGTAGAAAATTGAAGTTACAGCAGCAGGTAGAAAATTGAAGTTACCTTCATCACTGCCTTTTCTACTTTGGGGATTTGTTTTCACTTCTTGTTCTCTGACAATGAATTTTTTTTTTTTATTTTTTTTTTTTTACCAACATGGAGTGCTGTTACATCCAGTTTATTCTGTGCTGAAAGCAATTTGGAGAAGCAATATAAATCAAACATCATCTCGTAATAGGTGACATAATAATGAAACAGTCCTCTTTTACCCAAGGACTTCTTGCCACACAGACATAATTTCTATCCTTTAAATAAATGTCTTTCTGTGATTGCCAAATCAGCAGGCTAAAATCTTAGAATCCAGAAAGACAGTTATCCCTATACCATAAATCAGTCACCTTTCACCAAAACAGAATTAAAAAAAAGAGATCAATTATCAGCTTGGCAAAAGGGTATGTACAAAAACTATTTAACAGCTTGGGATGATTCTTGTTACATACACAGGTTTAAAGAATGGTCTTGTGGCAGTCTTGTTGCAGAGCTCAGGAGTAGCAGCATACTATTGTTCAATTACTAAGTTCTGTAAGAGGAATTCCTGTGCTACACAGTTAAGTCCCCAAGTACAACTTCTTTGAAATAGTCTTTTGAACTTCATAGCCAAAGTGTCCCTGTCTGTGGTCATGCATGACTGAATAAAGGCAGCACCATTCTTAAAGATGTAGAAACAGTTGGAAAGAATGATCACCAAAAGTAGCAGAACAGTATTTTTAGAAGACTAAAAAGCTAGTTGGATAGCAATGAAGAGCAAATACAGAAGTAGCCAAAAAACCAAAAACTGAACAAAGAAACAAACAAAAAAACACCTCCCCCAAAAAACCAAAAACCCAAACAAAAACAAAACCAAAACAAAACAAAAACAAACCACAAAAAAACCCCTGTATTAAACCTGCATTTAAATGTCCCGATATATACACATACATATATATAAAAGCATATAAATGTAAGCATGAATGTAGAATGAAAGGAACTCTGGAAGTCCCAAATCAATGAAGTTCTGAAGTGGGTGTGGTTCCTCTGGGTTCATCCAGCCCAGGTTAGTACAGCTTCATGGGTGGAGAGTTCAGAATCTCTCTAGGCAGCAGGTCTGGTCTTATGTTCTTAACCTCTCTGAATCTACAGACATGTATTTATTATTCATCTGTTATTGAAGTATAAGACCTTTATGGAAAAGAAAAACCATCAATGTTGTCAAGGGTATTTGCTTTATAATGCATTGTTTATTTATATAGAGAGTAATGAACTCCCTGTGATACAAACTGAAGAAACGAATAGACACTATATAGGAAAATCTTTCTTTCTGTAGTTAAGAGTGGAAGGATTTGACCACAGGAGATGGTACTGATATTTTCCCAGGTACTGACAAGAATGAAAGCTTTGTAACCAGCTCTTTTTATCTAGCACTGTATAATATCACGCTCATTGCAAAACTGGTCTCCAGTATCACAAGGGCACCTTGAAATCCATGTTCCTCTGAACTAAAGAAGTCTCTGCAATACTAGCTGCAATCTGTAACAATAGTCCAGATACACACACACATACATACTCTGGGACAGTCTAACACTCTGGATTCTCACTCATTGCTTAAATTGAGGCTATTTTTATTCAAATTGTCCATCTGTCTATTTGTGTGCACAGTAAAAGAAAACAGAAATAAAGGAAAATAATTAAAACAAAACCCAGAAAAGTTATGTAAAATAAAACTGGTGGGGGTGTTGAATATGAACTTGATCCAGAAATCTTGGGGTTTGCATGGTCTCTTTGAAGGGGCAGAGTGGAAATTTATCTACACATTATCAGTGTGTAGGTGTCTGAAGACCATGATGAAAGGGAATTTATTTTTAAAACAACACGCTGTCAAAACTGGCATATGTAATTTGATCAGGGACTATTTAATTACAAAGCCTTATGACATACACCGGTACAAAAATATCTATTAGAGCGATATTATCCCTTCTTAATTCATCAGGATGGCAAGAGTTTTTGCCTAAAGCTTTCTGAATAGCTTCCAATACAAAGTTAATCATGTTTATGACCTATTTCAGAATTAGCTGGATTTGTATTATATTGTAACACAAATGTTTTGAAAATATTTTGGAAAGCATTTCAAAAGACAAACTTAATCCAATTCTGTCTGGCAGTGCATCCACATGCTGAACCTTGAAAAACCACATTACTGCATGAGTCAAGTTTCTCTCATCCTTTCACCTAATTTTGTTCTCTTATTTTTATGCCAGTTATAAACCTAGAAATACTTAGAGTCAGTGCAATGTTTAATGGAAAACCAATTTTCTATTCTAGTATATTCAGTGATTTAAGTGTATTCTTTTATACACACACAGAGTAAAGAAAATTCTTCACATAAACACATTTTAATTTTGATGTTAGTGAAAGATATAGGTAAAGACTTGGATGACTTAAACACACTCTGAGTACCCCATCACTTATATTTTTTCTTTTCGGGATTAGAAAAGGGCATTTAGAAGTGTCAAGACCAAATGGTTCTTTTTGCTTTTTCTCTTAGGCAGCTGCAAAATTACATGAGAAGAAAAAAAATTGAGAGTGTTATATTGAGAAATGTGCATGTTCGTGCATGAAGTTCAAACAAAATATGCTGGCAACACAGAACAAAGTTCACCGGCTAATTCCTAATACATTCTTTGGGTAATTTTTCAGAGGGCAGTGATCACAGAGTTAGCATAATAAAGGCTCTTTCAATAAGTAAACTTCTAAAGGAGCTAAAAATTCCCTTCTCTTGAAACATAGATGTAATGCCAAGCCCTTGCCAGCACACTGCCCTTCTGGGTGTCTGCTATGGCCTGTATGCCGGCTACTCTGCTGCACAAGTTCTCCTGACCTGCTTTTTTTCTGTTTGCTTGGGTCTCCCGTGCAATTTCTTTCCTCTCCATGCCACACCTTGGGAAAGAGAGGGTCATCTACTCTGTCAGGCTGCATTCTGATTCCTGTTAGAGTTCCTTTGAATAACAGGGATTCTCCTCATATCCCACTTCTGAAGGGCAAGTCACTGTAGAAAATATCGAGCTGCTGGAGTGCTCTGATTATATTTCCAGGTCTATAGGTGTGGTCTGGGAAGTTAATGTATCAGGCACCGGCAGGATCAAGATATGCAATTTAGGTTAACCCCCTTAAAGACCACAAAGAAACCAACACTAATGCAGAACCCCAAAAGGAGAAGGAAGCTTGGAGATGTCCTCAAATGGTAAGCCACCACCATAAAAATTAGAGAATGTGACTGATGCCATCAAGATCGAGTCCCACTGGAAATGCTGATATAACAAAGAAAAGTTAGAGTTACACTGGGAGAAGTGGATCAGAGTATGCAAATTTATGCTAATAGAGTTTATTCTGGTACTAAACTGGAAGGAATAATGAATGGAAATATGTATGTACTTAAACAGTCACCCTCATATCTTAACAGGATGACCATGAACGGATCTATTTTGTACCTTTGATGTGGTCTACCTGCCTATACAACACAGATATTTTCTAGATGACAATCTACACATCCTGAATTCAAACTTCCCTCTATTTTCGAGTATACTTTGTATAAATTTTTATATATTCTTAATATGCACTTTCTTAGGTCTTCCTGCTTTAATCCATGCAATAATTGTTGGAACTAAAAAAGAGTATCTGGTGGTATAGATCCACTATACACCCGCAAAGAAAACTTAAAGCCAAAACACATACACAAGAGATGGAGAACAGCTCTACAAAATGCTTCTCAGTAATTCTCCATAGAATAGCCACAAAAAGCATTAAGTGTAGAGATGGGCGAACACAGCTGTGGATTCTTCTGTGATCCTGTATCAAGGGCTGTTCTGTGCATAATCCTTTTAGAAATGCTCTTTGGCCTGAGCCAGCATGTGCCAAGTTTCTGCATCAATCGTGACATTCTGCCTTGCCCAGATAGAAGCTAGTCAACAGCTAACACGATTACATGGCCAGGAGAGTTTTTAACAGGAAAATGGTTTAGAAACTTGCAATTGGATTTGAACTGATAATTCCTTGATTGAAAGGTAGCTTTTCACGAACTGATGCTGAGTGACTATTTCTAGCAATGAAAACAGGGGATAAAAGCAAAAAAATACTTGGTTTTCTCTTTTTTTTTTTTTTTCTCCCTTAAAGCTTCAGTTTGTTAAATTACTTGTCACTTGGTTTAGAAGTCACACATTTCTCTGAATACAAAGAAAGATCCATTTGGATAGAGTGGACATATGCTGATTGTCAAGATATTTACTGTAAATAGGCTGTGAGATTTGCAATCCATATTGCAGCTCTATTAGAACAATCAAACATATCCTTGAATGTGTAATTGTGGTTTGGTGAAGATTATCCTATTTGAAGATGAAAATTGCTTATTAACTGCATGTGAAAATGTTAAATATTATATCCTAGTAGTTCTATTCTATTTCATTTTAGCAGAATTAATTTTATGTCAATAACCAAAATCCATTACTTTGGACCACAGGCGAATGCAAATCACACTAATTGGTTAATTGTTCCATTTCATTCAAATGAACATCAACTTACTAAATACCAGCTTGTTGACTGATTTCCTTGTCATGGGTCATTTCCCTGTCATTTTTTCTGAGTTTACTATGGAAAGACAGGAAACAGACCATGAAATCTAAAAGTTTTGCCTTCTGAACACAAGGGTTTACCCCAACACTGAGTTTTAACTGTCACTGATCAAGCAGATGATAAACTCGGTTGGAGCATTTAGAAGGCACTGTAAATCCAGAAGAAGATGCAGTAGGATGAACTAAGTAAAAACACACAGAGCCTACATTTGCCTATTTCCTTTAGCCTATCACAATCAGCCCTTTAAATGGAAAATATTGGAACTTTTCCTGGGTCATCTTACTACAATTTATCAGTTAGCGAGTACTTGATAAGTTCAATTAATCAATATTTAAATATTTTAAGTCTCTCTGCAGCTGTAAGCACTTGCATTTCACCCACATTTCTAACCGTGAGAACCTCTTAGGGAGTTAGATGGCTGCCTGTGCTCTGAGGAGCTTTAGTACTCAGGCTGATGCTTGCCTGACTCTCAGTATATCTAGGCTATGGTGGAACATTTTGGCTTCTCTGCAACAGGATACATGGGGGAAACCCCTCATATTGTGCTCCGTTCCTATCTAAGGTTGCATTTGTTTGTTGGTCCTTCATCACTGGAGAAATCTAAAGCTGTTTTTCTATGGTGACTTTCTATCCATTGGACATCTCAACATTCCTTGCTCTGCTACTGATATTAATACTTCTTTCTTCAATGAGTTTGAGACACGTATCTTTTTCCCTACATTTTTTTTCAGGGTTTTTAATACTACTAACTAGGTTCTTCTCTTTTTAACTTAAATTTATTGTTGGATTTTTTTGCATTAAAAACTAATGCACTCATAATCCAATTTTTGAATAATTTATTAAGACAAACCCCAAGAGTACCTTAAAAAACCCCAAAACCATACCTCTTATGAACATACCACATCTACAAATGCTGATCACTCTCCTTACAACCTTATTAGTGTATCTGAGCCATCTGCAGTCCAAAAGCAAAGTCTGACCAAAGATTCAACCAAACACATGTCAACTCTAAGTGTTTTGTCTGATTTGCATAGACCTCAGACTACGTTCAAACACGACTGATAAAATGGGTTACTTCTTCATAAGGAGGGGAAGGCAGCAGCAATGTGCAGGACTTTTCCTCCCAGAATATCACTGGAGATTGCCTCAAGATATAATGGGAGAAATGCGGGCTCAAACTGAACAGGGTAGGTGGGTAGTGCTTAAGAGAAATTCATCAGATTTAAACCTCATCAAAAGTTTCAAAGGGCTGGTTCACATCCAAGAACTCGGTTTTGAACTGTGCCAAAACAAAACAGGGATCTAAAAATAAGACTCTGCATTGTGTCTACCATCATCTCCCTTGTCCTATTTTTTTCCCGAGTAAAATTGCAATGATACAATCCATTAGGAAACAAGGAAAATGAAGGAGTTTTTTTAGACCATTTCCCAATAAACAAAGAAGGTAATCCTAATGAGAAAGGGTAAGGAGACAATTCATTTACAGTCTACATAAGCCAAAGGAAGAAAGAAAATAAGTCAAGTTCATCTACCCTGCTGGCTTTCATAATTTGTAAATTAAAAAAACCGAGAAACAACAAAACAAAAAAAAATAACTCCTCTAACTAAATTCAGTTGGTTACTGAGGATGCTTGTTTCCTAGTTCATCTTAATCATTTTTATTTTCTTAATTAATTTTGAGAATATTAACATGAGCTTTAATGTTGAGGTTCCTACTTCTTTGTAATCAGATTAAGTAATTTCAATGTCTTTCATGTGTTTTCTAGTTCTCCTTTCAACTGCTTTCATAACTGCTTGCTTCTATTTATATTTCTCCTACCGCAAAGCCAATGTCACTAAGATACTTCTGTTCTTCCTCATAATAAATCTGCTATTTTTGGAAAGAGGCTCAGCACCATTTGTGCTGATTAATTGCTTTCATTTCTTTCATCTTGTCTTCTAATTTCAATCTCTCATTTTGCATTAACCCCTTCCATTCTCTGGACGGACATCTAGTGGAGCCAGACTATGACGATGCTGACAGCTCCTTAACAATTGCCAGAGATGCTGGAATATTTCTGTGTCACAGGCTGCAAAAAACCACCCCCACCTTCTTGATATGGCCACATTCACAACTAAGCTGTGATGAGTCCCATGTTTTTCTTTCACACTACTTGTTCCAGCCTAACTGAGCAATGGCAGCAAGGAGACATTTTTCTCTTGCTCTCTAACTGAGCAATGGCAGCAAGGAGACATTTCTCTTACATCAAGATGTAATAACAGTGTTCCTATTGTTAAGCAGGCAATCCTTGCTTTTGTTGGCACCAATAAGAGTTTTAATGTAAACATCAGCCTCAAAATACAATATACTCATAGTCAACAGAATACAAAAATGTCTAATAATAACAACATACCTAAATTTTGAATTCTGTCACATGATTCTGAGATTGTCAGTATTTTAAGTCATAAACTTAACATAATAACCTAAGTTAGAGCAATCCTATAAAAGACATAGACATCAGAATACAAGGCGGATTTCCTACTCATAAAGCTTATTTAAAGTGAATAGTGAAAACAGCCAGAGCCTTGTCACAAAGAAACAGATGTAAAAATAAAGGTCAGGAAACTGGCTCTTTCTGCCTCTGCCTTGGCCAGGAGAACCAGTCCAGCAAAGATATGGAAGCAGCTCACTTTTTTCTCCTTCCAAGAACAAAGGGACAGAAAAGGTGACATTGACATGTCACATGTAACCAAATACAGTTCCTCCTGTTCTTTGGTTAATATCTATCATAATTCATTTTATTTTACTCCAGGCCTGGTGTACAAAACACTCTGGGAGCTCCTAGTCCAAAATTCTTTTCAGCATGGTATATGCTGTCTCTACTCTACTTGTAAACAACAAACCTCAATAAAGGATTTATCATGATTTATATATAACTATTAGTTGTTTCATAGTGTAAGTCTGCCTATTACATCTTTCTACAGGACAGATAATTTCAGGGGTAGTCAGAGGTGACAATAAGCTTTGGAATACTGGTCTTCTCTCTCCTGGTTGCAGAAAATTAATGGAATGAAAATGTCACTTGATATTTGGTCACTACTATTGTTTTTTAACCACCAGAGCAAAATTATAACACAATGAAATGCAAGGCCAGAAATAAATTTAAAAAGCAGTTCTAAAATGTCAAACTTATACATCTACCACCATTTAATTAGACCCATGCTTATACACATAACAAGTCAGATCACCAATTTACTGAGGTCACAGGATCTCCACTGAGCCAAGTGTCTGATTTTGAAGATTTTGGTTCTGGCTTCCAGAACACTGTCAAAATATAAAGTTTTTCAAAACATTACTTAGTTTATTAAAAAAGTCACCAATGGTCTGACAATAATTAGCCACAAGATCCACAATGTCATTAGTACAAGAGAGGCTGGTCATAATGATATTAATTTTTCTATTGTTCACATAAAGCCAAGGGTGATGACTGCCAGATATAGCCTATCCACTTTGCCTAAGTCTTAGGGCCAGAGAAAGTTTATAATATGATTGCAGACCTGAGCACATTGCTGTATTATGTCAGATGGGTTTTTTTCTGCCCTTTTCCAGATTCAAAATTTATATTTAAAATGCCTCTAATACCACGGTTGTGAAACATAAAATGACTGTGGAATCAATGAAGCAATGTCAGTCCAAGTTTACAGTCTGGAACAATGGCTTGAAATAGCACAAATTGCCTTGTATTTCCTGGGGGGATATTATTGATGAAGTCTGGTGACAATTCCCTTAACATAGATTATTCCATTACTGATTCTACCATGTCACTACGAGGTACTGACCCACACTGGGTGTACCAACAGCTTTTGGCAAATGTTTGCTGCATGAGTTTAAAGATATTCACTGCATTTCATGGTGCCTACCATACAATTTAAATGCAATTTGTGTGAGAAGGCGCTGTGTACCTGCTGTATTTAAAGTGCCAGTGATAGCCATGTGTTTATACTGCACCAGAAGAGGTTACTGCTGGGTCCAGAGAGACAGCACATGAATCTTCCTCACCTCCCCAGAAAGCTTTCCAGCTTTCTAATATGCAATGAATACTGCAGCCTAAAGACAATGTGCCACAGTCATCTTTCTGTTTTCTGACAAAGTTATGACCATGCTTTCCTCAAGAAAAGTTGAATAGATTACTCTGTGGTTGGGAGAAAAAAAGAAAAAACAGAAATAGTATTATTTCCTAAAAACATGCTGCCACCTTCTTGAAATGAATTTTGTTTCATTTGTTTAACATAAGGAAAAGAGAGGGGAAAGGACAGAGCACGCAATGTAGAATAAACTGTACCCTACCCTATGAAAGTTGTATTTGGCAGACAGACAACTCACTAAACATTTCTTAGTAGTGATATAGCAAGTCAACTTCTGTCTCTTTATTGGTTTTCCTGTTCAGTTGTTTTGCTATCATGGTACATTCAATAATTTTCTTTCTTCCCACACAGTTAATTTACCAGTACTTTTTTTTTTTCCTACTCTCCACAGGGTTTTGATGTAGCTAGTTTTGTAACACAAGTAAAATTGCATTTATCTAGAGAATTTTTGATCATTTGTTATGTCACATGCTTTGCAACCCTCATATTTGTGTTTGGTACATTGAATGAAGTAGTATACAAGCTAAATATACTCACCAAAATAAAGTACTGGTTCATGATGGGAGCAGATTTCTGGGATTACAGTTCCAGTCCCATGGTAGCAGCATTCCCAGAAGGCAGAGAGATGTTCAGATGAAAGAAGAGGCAATAAGTCTTGGATAGGATAGCTTTTTACAGCTTCCAGAGAACAGTTCTTTTTTTTTTTTTTGCTAGGCTGTGTTCCTGATTTACCTGTATTGTCACAACAGCTCCAAGGACACATCATGACAGGTTTTCCCCAAGTTGTGCAAACAAGAAATGTTCAGGAAAAATCAATGTTGCATTCTGCAAATGTTGAGGCCTCCAGATATCAGAAAAGTTCTTCTATTCCCCCTCTCCATGAGACACCATCTTTTCACTAGGTTCTTTCATTTTATTTTCCTCATCTGCACCCTTACTTTCTACTTGTTCTTACATTTTAAAGGAAATTTTCATGAATTTCTGCTATATTTCTTCAATCAATTATACTTTATTTTTCTTTTCTTTTTTCTTTCCTTTTTAACTGAGGGGGTATGATGAGGGACTTTTCCCCCTAAATGTACAGATAGACTGCTTCTCTTTTCCATGATGCTAGGAGGGCAGATCAAGGAAAAGTAAGTTGAATCAAATTGGATTAAAAATATGTGTTTTGCATTCATGAATACAATCAAGATGCACATTTCAAGAGCAACTAGTAAAAACTCTGTAACTACAGCAATAAAGCTGAAATAACAATACAAACCAGGCACTAAGGCAAAATTACTCTGCCAGACAGAGTGCTCTGGTGAAACTTGAATGAGAAAGCAGCTTGTAAAACAAAGTTTTCTCTTCAGCATAAAAAACGCAACAGTTAGATTGTGGAGAGATATTTATCAACGATAACTCATACTTTTCACAGGCAATTTTACACTGCTGAATCTAAAGTCAAGGCAAAAAATAGTCCAGGCTAGAAGAACTCAATGGACAAAAATCAAGTTGCCAGAAAAGGCCAAAGAATTAATTGAAGGTCTACTCTGCCATCTTGATTCAGTCTCCCACCATATCATCTGCATTAGCATTGATGTTGTTTCATGTTTATTATTCTTTGGCTACATACAATGAATAACTGCAGTACATAGTGTACATTGTGTTTATTTAATAGAGACAAAGGCAGTAATTTTTCAAAGCCTCCAGCTGCAGTTAAAATAAAACTTAAGGCACTGTGATGACAGTCGTCTCCATTACAAGAGCAGACCCACGGGACCAGGTCCTGGGTCATGCAAATAAAGGTAATACTTTAACATAAGACACAAGCCTCCGCTTGGTACCTCTTAATTTTAAGTACTTGGAAACTTTGTATTTTCTTAATGTGCCATTGTCTGCATGTATTTCCTAAAATGTTACCTGAAGCAACACAAAATAAAACAGAAACTGTTGTATCATGCTCATGGTCTGTATAGGTCAACAGTAGAAGGTTGCCTTTTGCAGTCTTTACCCACTATTTTCCTCCTCCAGTTTTTCCACACCAGGTTTTCCCCATGATTTATCTATTTTTTCCCTTTCAATTCTTCTTGACTCCATAATGAGGATTTCCCTCTTCCAGCATCTCACTCCCAATTTGTTCATTTTGTCTCAATACTTCCCTAATAACCTGATTTGTCCCTGATGATCCTGGCTGACAATTTTGGGTTCCTCCCTCCCCTGGCCCAGGTCTGCTGAGCTCAATATCACAATCTCCTCCTTTGCTTCCAGCTGACAGTCCAGAACTTTCCACCTCTGTATCTGAGGCCAGAAGTTTAAACAGGTTTTGATAAGACTTAAGACTGTCCTCTGTTTCAGAGAAGAGGCCTAATACAGAAGCTCTCTCCCTTTATTAACTTCACAGAATTTTCCAACTAAATGGCTTTTTATCTTGCAAGCCTAATTCTAGCTGGTAAATGCATCATCTAGGTGCCTGGGCAGTGAGAGCAATGATGTGAGTTCCCTTTTTTATCCTGTGATAGAACCTTAAGTTTTTACTGATGAAATCTTGGTAATCTACTCACTGGTTGTATATGGCAGTCCTTCAAAACGTAAAATGGCTGGATTTTGAAATGGACAGCAAAAGATGAGGGAAATTTAGCAAAGTGTACTGCCTTTATTTTTACAAGCAAATGTTCAAAAAGGAACATTGTGAATACTGCTACTGTATTTAAACAATTAGCCATACTTATAGGTGGAGTGCCTGTAAGAAATAAATTTTACAGCATTTTAAGGATAATCCCTTCTTATTACTTTCACAGCCTTTCATTACTAGTGAATGTAATGCTTTTAAAACTTTGGTTATTTATCATAAAAGTAAATGTCCCTAATATTTTCTTCTGCATGACAGAAGTTAATGGTAAAATTATCCTAAATATGTATCGTAATGTGATATTTCCCCATATCTTATACAATAAGAGTGCACTAATATATCACTTATTCCATAAAGAACTCCACTTTACAAAACTATTATTTTTCCATTTATTCAGAGCAAAGCAACAATTAGAGCCTTGTATTAATTATAACCCTGGCTATGTGCTGGTGGCTTCCATTGTATAATGCTAACTCTTGAGTGATGGTGTCCCAATAATTCATGACTGATATTTACTTGATAGGGAGATGTAAGCAAAATTTTCTTTTTACACTGAAAATATTTAAGATAAAGAAGGCTCTAGAGTTCAGATTTTCCAAGAATTTTCATGAAATTCAGTGTCTCTTTGATATTAAAGGTGTGTGAGGTTTTTTATTTAGAACATTATCTGATCAACAAAGAAATAATGCCTTATGGAATTATTTATATTTAAATAAGTTAAAATTTATTTCTGATAATTTTCACATTTGATCACCATGGTTTATATAAGACTGATAATAGATCACTCACAAGAAGAAATTTTATTTGAATAATTCATTCATAATTTGAATCTGAAAGTAGGCAGTCAAGTGGAAATTACCTAATTTTAAATTGTGAGCATCAATGTTAACTCTCATAATTACAAAATTTTCAAATACTATGATGCAACTGAGCTATGTGGTTTCATACTACACACTCAGTGTATTTTCCATCTGGTTATGTGGTTTCTGGGGGTTATACACTATATCCCATGATTTAATATAAAAGCTGGTAAGATCAAAGGAGGCATAAAACTCACTCATGTATTCCACCACTACATTTTCCATGTATTTGAGCTAGTTTGTAGGTCCACTTTTAGTCATATCAACCTCCTAAGGAGGTAAAATACTTTTCAAAGTCCAAAGTGTTACTGCCATTAATCAAAAACAAACAAAAAACCAAACCAAACCAAACAAAACAACAATCAAAAACCCCAAAAAACCCACCACAACCAACCTGGAAATATTAGAATGGTGTAAGAACAAAAAAGGTATAGAGTTTATCTTCCTCTACTGAAGAAGGCTGGACCATTCTTAATGGAAGGTTTTCTATACTCTCTTTCAAAGCCTCTAATAATATAAACCTTATTTATACAGTAGGTGGCTTGTTCATGTTATTAATTATCAATGTGTTTTAAATATTATCTTTTCCCATTTAACTTAACCCTCTCTTGTTGCAAATTTAGTCAATATTGTCCTTTTCCTATGCTGGACATGGAAGTCAGATGAAAACCACAATGCAACAACCTGTATATACTGGAGGATTTACCCTTAAATAATCTTATTTTCACAAATTAACTCAGTGTTTTCAAATTGTCCTCTGAGATCACACTGTCTAATTCATTTGGCATTTCTAGCTCTATTCTGAACTTATTCTAACTTGCCTACATCATTCATAGAGAGTAAATCCTAAAAGTAGACATGATATTTTAGCTGAGGCCTCACCAGATCTGGAAAAAGCAGAAAAACTACTATCTGTATTATGTATAACACAGCTGCTAATACCTTCTAGAATGAAATTTGCTTTTTCTTTAGCCACATCAAACTATTGATTTGCATATATTATGCTGCATATGCATCTCTTCAAAATGCTTCTCTGCAATTCTTCTACCTAAAAAGGGATTCCTTATTTTGTCTTTTTGATTTATTTGTCTTTGGAGTAATTTTTTTTTTGATCCTCTAGTGTCTTACTATGCATTTTTCTTTATTGGATTACATCTAACTGACTTCAGATAACTTCTCTAATTTATCATATTCATTAACTCCTCATTTTTTTGTATTTGAGATATTTTGCTGTAGCAAACTTAATGAATTCCTTAATTAAAAGTTATAGCTTTCTACCTTGATAGTCATCCTTCTTTCATTCTATCTTCCCATGAGACCCTACCTAATAACACTAAATTTGCTGTCTTCTTTGCTGAAGTATACTTCCATCTTTATCCTCTTCTTCCATACATGCAGCCTCTTCCTAAAATCACAAATACCTCATAATCATTTACATCACCATGTCTCCTGTCTTTGGATTTTCAAGTGGTATTGTCTGGCTAGTTTGAATCACACCTAAAACTGCTGGTACCAACCATTTATTCATATAAAAATATTGTGTCCATCTGACTAGTTATTATTCCTTGTGTGAAAAGCAAAATTGCTCTTTCAAAGATACAAGCTTAATTAAAACCATCTCCCACAAGCCTGCTCTTTTGATGCATTACACAGCTACACAAAAATAGCTTCGTCCACACCTACTCCTTCTGTTTGGCAGTTTATAGTATATCCTTACCATTAAAGTAACCTTGTTTTTTCTCCCTTTCATCTTCACCCAAGTATCCAACCACACTGCCTCCTCCTGAACTTCAGAGCAGGTATGTGTACATACTTGCTCCACAGAGCAACAGTTCCCTGTGTTTTTCCTTCAGCACGGGCAGGGTTTCACCCTATATTTAAACGAGACGAGAGCATTGTAACTATTTCACATAAACCTGCCTGGGTGCTTTTCAGGGAAAACAAAGAAGGACCTGTTGTAGTGACCTGTCTGAGTACCAGCCCAAGAACAATGCAGGCTAGAAGTGCATGCAAGGAGAAGCTGGCTGGGTATGGATTAAAATGGAAGAACATAAAAAGGCAGTATTTTATTAACACAACAAAAGGCCGCACAGCATAGCCAAGCGAGTAAACAAGAAAAATTGTTACAGCCCTATAATTATCATGTAAATTGAAATTAATAATAGTAGAAATACTCATCTCAGGCTCTTCTAATCAACAAATAGTAGATTACAGGGTAATTAGTAGAGAATTTATATATGATTATTAGGCTCTAGATTACATAGTGACTAATTACAGTAGCAATGTGAAGGCCTTCCATGCCAAGGACCATACAATCTTCCGGCAAAAGGTACATAAATTAAAGGTGGAACATGTCCTACAATTGTATACATGATCAGACATGAGTATTAAATATATATATATGTATCTGTTTCTCTAAAATAAGGCAAATGTAACGCATCTAAATAATTTAAATATTAATTAAATATTTTTAAAAACACACAGTAACTTATCGACACAAGTTTTAGCATAAAGTGCTAGTCATGATTTATTGAATAACTGTGATAAAAATATCTGCTTTAATTTCTGTTAATTTGAAAAAAAGACAATTCAGTGAAAACTGTAAAGCCTAAGCAGTATAATGAGCATGGTGCTTTTGCAACTGTCCCTTCCACTTAATTCCAATGAACATTGCATAGGACCATCTCTGTCCTTTCAAAAGAGGTCACATCCTTAAAAATTTAAGCCCAATGTGAATTTTTTCTGAAAATACAAAAATAAAATGCATGAGATTTTCTAATTTAATCAAATCTAAAACTGGCCTCCAATGTCCACATAGGAACAATATTAATATGATTTTCTAGTGTTATGCAGTATACAGCAACTGTCTTGGGTGAAACTGACAGATACTGAGCATTAATAAAACTCAGACCTTAATTTAGGAGCCCAAAGTGTACTTTCAGTCTTAACTATAGCCGCCTTGAAATCAATCCTCATAAGAAATTACCTTAAAGTACTTTTTTAGTATGATTATTTTAAAACAAGGATAACTAATTTCCTGGAAAAAACAGAAGAGTAGATAATGTCTAGGCATTAGAGGAAAATATTTGTCCAGCAACTGTCACAGCCACTCCATTTATCAATGTCTGCTTCCTACTGCAATCCAAAGCAGGAACAATGATCTTAAAAATCAATTAAGACTCTGTAACAAGTGTGAAAACAGAACAAAAGAGGGAATAGGACACAGTGTTCATTCAGCATAATTTAATCAGAAGAACATAAAAGTTAAATGTTAGTAAAAAAAAAAATCAGGTCTGGGGGAAAGAACACCTAATTAGAAATAATATTAAAAAAGTCTAGAACACTCTAGCAGATGCCTAAACCAGCTTCACTTTTAAGTTCTAGGTATAAATGCTAAACAAGATCAAAAGAATTGTTCTCAAGCAAACAGTTTGACAGAGGATTCATTCTTTTATTAATAAGGACCTGGGAATCTGCTAGACAATGTTAAACTGTTCAGTGCTGCTAAGCCCTACAGAATATGTGTAAGAAATTAATTGTACCTGAATTCTGCTTTTCAATTAGCATTTCTCAAAAACTGTGAAGAGCACTGACAGAACCAGGAAATATATAATTTGATCTGTAAATCTTCCATTACTCCAGGCAAGAATTATTTTTGAAACTCTACAACTTCTTGATTTCTTTTGGGAGTTAACTTGGGAGGAGACCTGGCATGTACATTTCTACCTCTGTGCAGAGCACAATACTGGCTTTGTTGTTCCTCTGACATCATCCAGCCTCTTTAATTTGGTACAAAAATGTCATAGTCAGAGGAATCCCACAGAAAAGAAGAAATAATTATTGAGTAGTCCGTTTTCTAGCACTAGTGATGCAGGGATCAAAAACCAGGCTTGTTCTCAACATAAAAAGAAGATTAGGATGCCTGAAGCTCTTTCTCTAAATTTTTCATATCTTCTGTGCAGGGCTTTTCTTCAGGGTCTTTTGCCAGACAAAGCTTAGTAATGAGGTGACTCCAGTCTTGTGAAGAACACAGTGAGGCCAGAGGGGGAAATGGATACCTTGAGCTGCAACATGCACTTAAAGCAGCTGACTTTATAATAACTTACATAGCTTATAGCATACTATGTCAGCATATTCCTACTCTTCAGCTGAATTTTTAATTAATATAGTTTTAATTAAATAATGATTAAATTCACCTGTTGAAACACAGAAGCAGCATTGCTGCACTATCCATCATTGCACCACACTTTAAAAAGATCTGTCAGTTGGGTATTTGCATGCCTTCATTGTTTCCAAATTCTTGGTTAAGGATAAGTATAGATTCTCTTTCATACTTCACAGTGCAAAAAAAAATTAAAACTTTTTCTATATTTTTTATACTTTCTAGGAAGACTCAGCTGTACTGTATGCTCATTTATCATCAATCATAGCAATAATTAATCAACCCACTAATCATGCAAAGAGAATTTTGCCAAACACATTTTGAAAAAAAATAAGGTTTCAGTTGATAATATACTCATATGTGAAATGGATGAGGACAGAAGAGGACGGGGGCATAGAACTTCTGTTAAATATTTATATTCTTGCAAAATAACTGAAATATTGAATTATCATTATGCCAACACCTTTTAAATACACATATGCATTACAAAAACTGGTACAAATGTGACTACAGAAGGTGAAATAAATCTAAATCAGTAGTAGGAAAAACAGTTGTGAGTGGGAATGAATGAAATATGCCAGAAATTGTAAGGGTTTACAGAACTGAAAAATAGCTGGAATGCAGGGTAAGTAAGTTTTTAGGCTACTAAAAACAAATAGTGACAGGTCTGCAACAAAATATTTATATTACAGAATAATTAAATAGATGAAAGTTAAGGAGAAATATAGAGAAATATAAATGCTAAATATGTCCTGAGGAAGAACATAACCTAACACAGTTAAGTTCAGATACCACAGGCTTTAGGCTTCAAACCAACAATCATAGATAGATTTCATATGTTATGTTATGTTATATTATGTTATTATAAATAGTGACATGCAATTGCAGAAGAAAATAGGATGCTAAATAAAGAAAAAACAGATATTAAATAATGGAAGAAGATTGAAAAATTTCAAAAAACCCACAGGAAGTATAATAGCACCTTGATAATGACTGTTGAGAAATTCATATGGATATCTGTCCAATATTTGTAACAATGTGTTTCAAAGGAAGTTAGTAAAGAACTATAATTAATAAAAAGGAGTCAAGATTAGCAAGATCTTGAGTTAAATTTAAAATACTGCTGTAATTGGACTCCAACAAAATAAATGGATGTGAAAATGTGAGGTTTCTTTTTCAATGGCATGAAGACAGGCTCTTTGCAGATACTTTCAACAATAAGGCTAAAATAATAAGAAAAAAAAATAAAACACCATGTCTATGTTGCAAATGTGAATGTGGATAATGTACCAGAGTAATGCAAAAGAAAATACAATACAGGTGAAATCACTTGGAATGAAATAATGGAGTTTATTGTCAAAGACTACAGTTTACAATTCAACTGTGAATGCAGTCCTAAGAATGCTAGAAATCACTAAAACCAGGTTTCACTACCTTTGTGTCTTTTCTGACTATTCTTATTAATTTTGATGAATTGGTACAACAACCAATTTTGTAACCACTGTCAATAAGCAAACATAAGGTGTTCTGTTTTTAAGAACACTGGATTTTAAAATCAGCTTTGGATTACATCTAGACTTAGAACACAAGTGTTCTGACTCCACTGTATCCCGTAGCGAGGCAACAGCAAGACATATTTTGACAAAAATTGTCTGTTAGGTCATTATCTTATGTGGGTTTCTTCAGCTGCAGCATTGTCACATGTGGTTAACCTACCTCCTCTTTTCCTGATCACCTCTTCCATTTTTCTAGGAGAGTTATTATTGTAAAAGTGTGGTGTCCCAAACCACGGAACTGGTGAGGCTGGAAAAAGCTTTCCCTTTCTATGGCATCACTTCTCAGTCTGATGGCTTTGCCAGGACTCTTCACTCTGTGGTTGCACAGCTGAGGAGAAAAGTGGAAGGGGCTGAAGGGAAAAAAAACAATTAGCTGATGACTGCTTAACTTGGCTTGAATCTCATTTTACCCCAAAGGCTGAGATGGCAAGGGACCTGCATTTCCATCTTGACTTTGTATACTAATAATTCGCCAATCAAATGTAAATTCTTAGCCTTGTCCACACCACATTTGTCCTTACCTTCTCTGACATGTACTCCCTCATAGATGACTACTAGTTCCTTGCTCAGTGCACTGAGGTCTGCAACTCTGCTTTCAGTAAAATGTTAGTGTAGTTAGCAGTGATAACTCTTTCTTCTTTTTATGCCACAGAAATAATCATGTTCTTCAGGGAGAAACAGAGAATTTTACAGAGGAAAACAAGAAAACAGGTAATTCACTTGCACTCACAAAGTTGGGTTTTTTTCAGAAAAATGTTTTCTATATGAAATAAATGTGCCTGTTTTAAAAACCCTGCGAAAAAATTCAATTTTTATGAGATTTCTAAAAGATAAACAAAAATACATCATGGCATTTTAGATCATAATTATATACTTTTTATAAGTGGAAAGCATAACTCAAAGAGACACTCAAGTAACTAATATGTCTTCAGAAGGAAAATTTTATACCCTAATAAGTGTTTGGTTTAAATTTGAAACATTTTGTTTCAAACTGCAACATGACAATATAAATTGTGATTCTAATCTAGTTTTAAAGTTGCCTGGGTTGGGTAAATGAACTACTTAGAAAATGTCTTATTTTCATTAGCTCACACAGAGATAAAACCAGGAAAACTGAATTAGAATAAAATTATTGCTAAACTATTTTATGTTGGTGTTTACATATTACAAAAGTAAAAATCTAAGAATAAAATCATGAGTTAATAATTTGAGTTATTTTTTGGAGGAATGTATACGATTCTCATAAAAGCTATGATATGAACACTTCTTTACTGTAATGATATACAGCTTTGCTAAATAAAGACAAACAGAAATTAGTAGAAATCTTTCTGTGGTATATAGTAAGAGGTTTTGAAAGACTCCAGAGGTCATAGTTTTCCCCATCTTGAAATAATTCTATACTAAGGATTTATGAGGCTTTACCACAGAGTAGATATTCTCATGGTCTTGACGGATTGTCACAGCTTCAGCAGAAACACTGAGAAGTCTCAGAATTAAGGCAGACCTCCATCTCATGCAAAGAATTTTTTTGGGATATTTTTATCACTGCTGTTTTATTCTGAGATGTTCTGATGCATAGTAACTTCTAGCGACAAATTACATTTTATATGTAATAAGAGGGAACCCTGTTCTTTTAGCCTTTATTGATGTGTGAACTAATAGAAAATATTTGGGAGGCCTTAACACAGAGATCTACATGTGCCAGTGACGCATCATTTGCCAGCGTTTTATTTCTGCATTGCACTGTACAGTTCATTTGGCAAGACATTTATTCCTATTTTCAGCAAATCTATAAACCCACAAAAATATGAATTTCTAATATCATATTTGCTTTGCATCAATAGTTTTACAATTTTTTATTGCTTTGTAAAATCAAGATTTAGAAAATAATAAATTTGGGATGTGCAAAGGGAATTTTTTAGTTTGAAGCAATCCTGTGTCATGAAAACACCTTTTCCCTTTCCTTAATCGTTACTTACTGTCAGAAACCATCAGTGTGGCACTTTATTTGTCTGAGATATTCCTTGCTCAATGCTTTTTTCATGCTTTTTGGATTAGCAAAAAACAATTTCACACCCAGTGAAATTAGTGCTACATGTAATTAGAATCTGCAGTTTGAAGCTTCATTCTGCTGAATTGGCCTGATTTGGTACAACAGGTTCCTAGAGAGCCATATCTCTTTTTTTAATGGTTCAGTGAGATCAAAGGTAACCTTTTTTTCGTCTTTCACTCTACTCTCATCACAACTGGAAAAAACATTAGAGGAGTTTTATTGTGGTCTGGTTGACCTGATTGAGGAGCAGGGTTTACCCTGATTCACGGTTGGCAGCTTCATTGCAGTCTGGTGATAATGCTGGATCACCGGCTTGAGCAAGAGGAGTGTTGCCGGGGGTCTGCTGCGGCTACCGGTGAAGTGGAAGGAGGGGGTACTACTGCAGTTGCCCGAAAGGTAATTTATTAAGGAGGATAACCAACCAGAAGCCGAACACAGGAGCCCTAGGAGCTAACACCTTGGGGGGGGCAGCCAACAGAAGACCAATATTACAGGGAACAGAACATTATACAACCTTGGTAACAGATTGAAGAACCTATGAACAACAGCGTGACTATATACAGAAAACCAACTACCAATCATTAACATGTAACCTTACATAGAGACTATGACTTAACTTATATTAATGTTACCCATAATTCTAGGCTTCTACCATAACATATCTAGATGTGTTCTTTCTTAGCATTCTGCTTCTTAAGGCCTTAAGTTGATGCCTTCTGCATGGTCAGCCAGAGCTAATTCACTGCTGACTTCTGCCTGAACCACTCCCACAGAGTTTCAGTTTAGTAAAGCACTTACTGTTAAGTATGTGCTTAACCTTTTGTTAGTTAACAAAGCGCTTTAACTTTTAACTGACTCCAAATCATACAGGAGCTTAAAAAGAAAATGCAAATAATTGATTTCAGAAAACAAGACCAAACTGTGAAACACATTTTAAATGGACTTATCCAAGAAAAGCTGTGATCTGACTCCATTACAATTCATTAAAGATTTTTCCTTCTTAAAGTCCCTGGGTGTGGCTGGGGAAATTTAATTTTCAACCTTTCAACCTGATCTAAAGTTAAAACCTTTCTCTTAAAAAGCTTTGAACAAGTATCAAAGTTTTCATGCTACATTCAGCAAATAACTACTGATTTTAAGAAATAAAGATCCTCTCTGAAATGAGATTAAGATATGCACTATTTGTAATATTGCCAAATAAATGCTATCTGTGCTCTCCATCTAATGAAAACCAATTCTCATCGAATCTTGAAAATAATATCATTGAATATTTTCACATTTCTTCTCAAATGTGCAAGTCATCTTTGGGTTTTTTTTCACAATCAAACACTAAAACCAAAACAATTTTAATAGAACAGCCCACTACACTAGTAAATATCTTGAATGAAAGATAATGAATGAAAAAGGTACCAGCAGTAATGTAACTTTCACTCCATCCCAAATAACAGAGTAGAAGAGTACTGAGTAAACCTGCAGAAACATTTGATGTCTCCATGGTCCAACTTAGCCTTGTTACTCCACTATCTCTAACACTGCCACAATATGATTCTCACATTTTCAGCTTTTAAATTCCCAACTTCTGAAAACCTCATACACGCCCCTTCATTAAATTCCTCACTCTTCCTACGTAAGTAGGAAGTCCCTGGAGGCACAGGTTGGGGCAGTCAAATACTACTAGTGATAGAAAAATGAGGTGATCAGCTGTGCAGACTAAAGAGCATAAGCTCATTCAGAAACACCTCGCCAGTGTTACAGTCATCTGTACCCTAAAACTCGTACCTTGGAATTTTTAGGGAAGCACTTTAATCTCTTCATTATTTCTTTGTGAAATCCCTATATCACCTTACCCACAATTCTTTCTGAATTACAGTAATTTTATTCCTTTCAATATTCCCCAAGTTGCAGCTGTTCAAATGCAGATATTAAAAACAGCTGATGAAGCTATGAAGCTAGCTATATCATTGCTAAAGAACTTTGCATTTTTCCCATTAGATTTAGAAACAGATTTATATAGTCATGCCCTACCACACCTGCATTTATTACCCATATCTCCTAAGGGATTGGAAAAGGACAGAGCTACCCAGGAAAGTCATGGCACAAGCCATGGTATGATCAAATACAGTTTCTGTCTTCAGTGGTTTCTATAGACTGGTTTCTCAGTCCCCAGTGAAAGGTAAATCTGCTGTTCCCCCAACTAGAAGTTCAGAAGGAAGCTGAAAAAGGAAACTCTACAAACTCTCTCCTTCAAAAGGCTTTCCCCAAGGCTCAGAAACCCTCAGCAGACTTACTCCTTAGCCATGACACCTGGAAGTGCTGCCCCAACCCCCACTATCCTTCCTACCCCACATGGCACTCACTTTTCCAACAGAAAACTTTCTTTCTCCTTGGCCTATATGTCTGCTATTACTTATTATTTACATATTTCATTTTTCACATATTTTTTTTTCCTATAATGAATTTTGGAACCATTTGTAATTGAGAATATGAGAAAGGTGAAGACATCTGGCAGAGTTTTCTATTAATTTTTGAGTAGTAACCTTTGCAACTGTACAGGTGTCATTGAGAGATTTGAACTCGTTGAAAGCAATGAGACTGCTTGGCTGCCTGATGAAAACATTTCTAAAAACAGAAACCGACCAGAAACCCACAATATATAAACATGACTCTTATACTCATGAAAGCAGCACTGCTGATAAAATAGTTAAGGGAGTAAAGTATCTGAATAATAACAGTCATAAAAAAGGAGTAACAAAATAAAGGAGTAACAAAACAAAACAAAGGAGTAACAAAACAAAACCCTACCCCCTCTTACAGGACCTACCAAGTAGTCAAATGCAGCCCAAGTCAAAAACTGAGTTATTTTTCTTTTTAATAAAATATATATAGCCAGAGATATTTTAGTAAATAAATTGTATACATCTGACTCTCTTTCATAGAGAGAGAAAGAAAAACTAGAACTGGAGGGAAATACCAAAAAAGATCCTTTTCCTGTAATCTGAAACTGCCCAAAATTATATATTCTTCGACAAAATTAATACATGTTTTTGATATATTAGCCACTAATCTCAGACATCAGTAAGTGCATGATTCCTGTTAATTTCTACTAGGCTGGAATCAGTATCTAAGCAACCATTTTCCCAATACTACAAGTGTGTCACTGTTAACTTATCACAGCAAACAAACAAATGAACAAACCAATCCCAAGTGTATGTAGATTATATCTGATGCAAAGCCTCTGTCATCACAGAAACATTCCTGTGACTATGAGAAGTAGATGAATGGATGACGAAAAATAATCATTGCAAAAACAGAAAAACACATTGAGAAATTTTGCAAGACACTGGGTATAAACTTCAATAAAGTGAATTTATTAATGATGAGACATGATTTCTAGATATACTAAAAACAAAGCTGGAAAAGAATGCTTGCAATTATTTTAAGATTACGTAAAGCATCTTTTCTTCCTAAATCAGTATTTCCTCTGATTCAAGACACTTGGAGGGTACTATACTGACACTGTATCAATTGATGCAATAACCTGTCCCCTGAAATACTATTGGTTTGAATTTGAATTCTTGGATTTTACATTTAATTAAATAGTTCTAATTTCATCTGTATAAAACTTGTAAAATTACTTAAGTCTGAAACCTGAAAAGAAGAATGTCTGTGTGCCAAATCATGGCTTTAGAAAAGTTTTCATCCTTAATAAAACAATGAATGAGTCATCTATTCCAGCTATCTAAAGAAATTATCCATTTCCTCCCAACACACACATAGTTGACTCAAAGGCCAGAGATCAGCTGCTAAGTATAGTAGGAAAGTTATGTAATTAGTTGTTTTGCAAGATCAATGAACAATTGGATTCCTCATATGCTCCTGAACTCAGCTACATTCATATTCTGTATTGCCCAGTATTTATAATTTTTAGTATTTATGTTGACTACTGTGCAGATTTTATACTACATTAAAGTAATACACAACGAAAAAAAATTAAATGTACCATAAAGGAGGAAAAAAAGTGAGACCATTAAATGAATTCACATGTTATTTGATGATAAATTGCCCTCCTTCTTCAGGAGTTATTGTGACCAGCTATGTAGTATATATGCCTGGGCATATTCTGGAGTTTGCACAGATCTATAATGATCCTATATTAAATCAATATTTGACTCTTCCTAAATGCCACAATGCTTTTATTTTTTTTGGCAGAAGTTCATACTTAAATCAGCATGATGCCTAAGAAATTTCATTTTATTCTATTTTCATTTTATATTTGAAATATGATTCCCTCTCAGCTTCAGTGCTTGAGCAGTTTCATGTTTTGGTTTATGCTCCCATTCATAGAGTACATAAGTGTATGCATGACTTTAACCATGCATGTAACTCAACAGCAGTTATTGAATCACGGCACCTTATGACTAATTCTATTGGCTTTAAGAGAATCTAGGCACTTGCATAAAACTAACAGAAATTAAGTAGGTGCTTAAGTACTTTGCTTAATGAGTCTGCAATGACTCTCATGTACTGAACAGTTCATGAACTGAACTGTAAGCAGATGAATGAATCACAGGTAATATCACTTTGTAATTGTTCAGGAAAACATACTTGCTTAGCAGAAAAAGAGTTTGAATACAATCCATAATTTTTTTTTTCATACGTAAGTGTACAAAAATTAATTCTAAGAAATCTAAAATCTATTTCTTCAGCTATGGTAGTAATCAGATTGTAAGAGTATCAGTAGAAATACTTGAAAGGCTTTTCTATCTGCTTTAGCCCATATTTCTGTGAGGATATTAATTGACAATAAAAGTATAAATTAGGCAAGCTTGAAGTGTTAAAGTGGTAAGCATGACCATACAGAATGAATTTATCCTTTATAGTATTTTAATTACATGAAGGGCAGATTAAGAATATATTACTTCACAGCAGAAGATATCAGTTACAAATAATAAACATATAATTCATACTGTTGTATTTAAAAGATAATGATCTTCTTTTTTGTTATTCAATTCTGATTTTAAAGATGCAGCTATCATGCATTCAAGCATTTTCCCTTCAATGAAAAAAATAACAAGAATTGCTTACATTTTACCCATGAATATAAATATTTATAGAACATTTTTGTATACAATTTGTAAAAGTTTGGGGGCTCTGATTTCATCTTTTGTTTTAGAGAGAAACTGCAAAGGTCTGAAAAGATTTGTCTAAGCTGGAAGAAAATAAATTTTGGAAGTAAATAGATTTTGCTTAGCTGATTTTAAGTGCTACAGACGTAAAAGAGAATGACAGTCTCATCTGGAATCCATGTGATTTAAATCTAACTGCTTTTTTTCTGACAGAGCTACTCAAAGAAAGGAATCCAGAATACCACCTACCATCTGACAATCTAAATGAGGTGCCCATCTCTTTCCTCTGATTTTAAGGCCAGTTTCAACACCACTGAGAAGTGATTTTGTCATGCAGAGCATAAAATCGTTTAGGTTACAAAAGATTTATGAACGAAGGTATCTTTAAAAACTATTAATGGGAACCTCAGCTGCAGCCATGTATATCTATGAAGTATTCAGAGCTGATTTTTTTTCCAAGGGTCAGTGTGCGAAACAGTAAAGGCAGAAGCAAAAGAAAGTGTTGTATAAAGCTGAACCAGCTTGATAGAAATGCAGTCTGGCTCAGAATTACCCACAGTTGTAAATGTCCTAAAACCTTGAGCATGGCAAGGATTTGGGGAAGTGATTTGGCTAGAAACCCCAATAACTTTATTTAATAAATGATTACCTGAATGAATTCCTGAACTGGCTCACCAGGAAGCTACCAGAGTGTCAAAAGCAAAAGCAAGGGTGTGGGTGCTGATGCGAGAGAGGGAGGAGAACAACAGAGTTGTGGCAGCCTGGATTTGGATCAGGTTGAAATGAACCACACCTGAAACCCACATAAATTGTGACATGGGGAAAATTTGATGCTAAATCAATGCAGATACGATGCACTCTGAGGCCTGACAACATTCTCACCTTGATGCCCATGACAGGAAGATTTTAGCTGTTTCTTTTTTCTCACCAAATCCTTAGTCTTGTACATGAAGACATCAATATGAAACCAAATAAAATTTAAAAAAAATGTTGAATTAAAAGTTTTATTCTGTTCATGCATTGGATAAACCTGCCTTAAAAAAGCCATATGCAATTTCACTTTAAAAGGCTTTTAATTATGTAAATACAGGGGAAAAATATTTTGTCACAGAAATTTTACATTTATCTAAATGAGAACTCCTTGTTGAGCTAGCTGAATTCCCTGAAGCTGGTAGCAACAGATAGAGTTTATTATTCTGTCTGACTACCCTGAAAACAATAAAATTCACGTTACAAGTCTTGCTAGGGAAAAAAAAAAAAGCTCAAAAGCTCAAACCAATTTACTTGCTTGTAGAATTTATTTTACTAATTTTACTAATTTTTGCAGAAATGTGGTAAAATTTGTAAAAATACACTACAGCTACATACTATAAATTGTATAAATAAATGTGAATGGAATTATATTTGATTTATACAGCTTTTGCAGAATTCCACACAGCAATGTAGCAAACACATCCTTTCACTGACACAGTAAATATGGAGTATTTGTGAAATAGCAATGCACAGTATGGGAGAATACCTCCAACAATTGCATTCAGTAGCTTAAAGAAGGGAGGCTAGAATGAGAGCTCTTCTCACACAATTAAGATCAACAATACTGTATATCCCATTTTCTGGGTGACTGCTTTTAGCAGCATACTATCCTGAATATTCAAAAAGAGATATGCCAATGTCAATGGACATAACTAAAAAAGAATGAACAAAAAGATGTCCTAGTGCATTGGTACTTTATTCTATCTTTGAACTGAAGCAAATATCACCACTTGACTTCAAAGAGCATGTCCAGCATGCTGGCTCTTCAGGATCTTCTATCAGCTAAGACAATGTTCTTATAACATTTTATTTTTGTATAAAAATTGGCCACATCTTACTTTTGTGAGGGTAGCAGTTTTGCATGTATGTGAGATATACCTTCAGAATGTTTAACAGAACAAGTTCCTCAGCAAACTTAGGCAAAGCAACATCTTGTTTCCAGATCTCAATCTAGTTTTGGCAGAAGCTAGACACAAACTTGCTCAGACTGGGCAGAAAGTCTAGACAACCTAGTAACAGCATTTCCATGTTTGAACTGGCTACATCAATGCATTTTTGAAGCAAGGAATAAACTCAAGATTATCAGAAACACGGTTCTGGATGTAGGCAACGATGTTAAATTCTTTGTGCTTAAATTCTCATTTGGATACTGCCACTACACTCATCATAATTTAAATGCTTTAAAAAAATGTTAAACATAATCATATTCAAATAAAAGTGTGATAGTTGCTTTATGAAGGTGTAGATACATTCACATGCTGCGTGATTGCTCATTATACAGATAGGCTTATTTCCATACTATGAAGGAACTGCTTCAGATGGGTGGAATAATTTCCCCCTTCCTTTGTCACAGGCCGGGATTTTTTTGCACGAAAGGGTGCTGGTTTACATCATAGGACTTGCCTGATCATGAACTTCTTTAGCAAAACAAAACAAATGAAAAACACATACCAGTACTAATTATCCTTATTAGTTATTCTTCCTCCTCAGAGCAGTCCCACGTTTTTAGGCATCGTATGTAATGTGACTAAAGGAGATGATACGGAGCTATTTATTAGTAATAACCACCACTGAAGGACTTCTCCATTTCCTCCCTACAGGTTTGAACAGGTTCTCCTGCAAACTTGTTGTAGTAGTTTTACTGTGATGGTGATGGTAAATATATGCCTTAACAAGATTTGTAAGGAAAATTATATATTTGCAGGGAAGAAAGAAGCAGGCTTTCAGGAAGACAAACGCAAACCTCCTCAGACTACAGGAAAGACACTTTTGTCTGCAGCCATGGAGACATTTAAATGACTGATTCCTTTCCCAGAGAGTTAGATGCTTAAATCATACTCCATTTGCACAGAATGTGTACCACAATGTCCCCCAAAAATGACAGAAAAATGATCTGCTATATCAACTCATTGATAGGAAGAAGGTTTTGGTATCCTTTACATTGGTTTAATATTGTTAACCAAAGGTTTCCTGGGGAAAAATAAAAAAGCCTACAAACAAAAAGGAAGGAATGGGAGGAAAGTTAGTAATTTAGGACCCAAATAAACATTTAACTACCAGTGTGGCTTTATGTGCTGAAGTTTGGCAAATGCACATTTATGAAAGGCCACAGGGATCAACCAAATTGACACCTAAAACCCTTCTAGTCTCTGAAAATTCTGAGCTTTTAAAGGAATATAAGTACAGAGAAAACTTTTTGCAACTGAAATAGAAGAATAAGACCTCACGAAAATAATGAACTGAGAAAACCATTTATACTACTGTTCTCAGGTTTTTGGGGGGCTTTCTGTACATAAAATCTCTTTTAAAAAGGTCTTAACTCTCTTTGGAAAGATTCATCTCTAACATCTGGTACTTTTAAGAGACAACTATCTCTTGTGTAAGCACCTGTAAGGTAAAGGACTAGAAACAGAAAGGGGGTAAATTGTTTTAAGGTAAAGGAACCTGCCTGTAGGCACCTAATGCCTGTGTGGGGAAAGTGAAAAACTGAGAACTATGAATTATCAAGAGCAAGGGAAAAGCCAAGATTATTCAAAAAGTAGCTGTGACAAAAAGGTAACATTTCAAGTTAAAATAAAGGCAAAGAGGAAAGAAAATAGGAATATAGGGCTGCAGGCATGCCTATGAATTGTGCCCAAATTGGGCAAGAAACCATGTTTCATATCCATTATTGCAATCTAGTGGCCAGCTCTACTTCCAATTGCAGTTTATGAATTCAGAAGCTTTAATTCTCAACCTCATTGTATGTAGAAAGAATGAAATTTTCTTTCCCTGAAGTATTGTGGATAATAATCAGCATCTGCAAGATAAATTCCGAGATGGTTATAGAGAGGTGGCAAAACACACTAATAATATGTTGACATTCTAAATATAAACATTGCAATTATGTTGTTACAACTACAACTAGGAAATGCCTTGCATGCAAAGGAAGGAAGCAAACTTAAATCTTAAGAACAGACACTACATTAAATGGAAGTAACCCTGTGTTTAGCAGCCTTGCTGAATCACAGCTCTTTTGAATGGGTGCTGACATACAGGCCACCAACTGTTGAAGCATGGCAGTAGAAGGCTCTTTAAAATAAAGTTTTATGGTCCTGAATGAAAGTCATTTAAACATTAGGTCAAATTTGCAGCATAAATGGAAATATCAGTTGAAAATAATCAATACCTTAAGCAAAATACTTTATGCCCTTTTTAACACCTGAGAAGTGAATGATTCCTTAGTTTTAATCAAAAAGAAAAGGTTTCAGGAAGAATTTTCTTGGCTAGACTGAAGTTAAGGTACTCTCTTGAAAATAATTAGCACAATCAGCTTATATCTTTTTACTCAATTTGCAATTATTTGGCTAGAAAAACAAAATTAGATTTTTAGACACACTAAGATTTTTTAAGATGTTTTGATGTGTATTTTTCAAATTGCTACCTTAAAAAAAATTTCAGTTATTGTTAAAAGAGCTTTGTTGGCTTGCTTACCTTTTGACCAAACAAATTAAATCTACAGCTTGCCAGAACATTCACAATTTGCAGTTTAAGGAATCTTCAAAATGTATCATTCAAGGCTTAAACCATGGTAAATCTGGTATAGAATGTACAGAACATAGTCACAGACTGGGTAAGGTGGGAAAGGACCACAGTGGGTCACCTGGTTCAACTTCCCTGCTCAAGCAGAGTAATCCCAGAGCACATGGCACAGCATTGCATCCAGATGGTTTCTGAACATCTCCAGGGAGGGGAGATTCCACAACCTCTCTGGTTGACCTGTTCTAGTGCTCAGTCAACCTCGCAGTAAAGAAGCAGGAAGGAAAGTAAAGAAGTAAAGTAGTAAAGCAAAATAGAAGGCCAAAACTTGCATTCCAAAGAGTTAACATATGAAATCTGAAATTTTGGAGCAAAAGTGATGTCATCCTCCTTGACTGGTGACTTTTCAAAGGCTGACAGGAAGCAGACATGACCTAATGATTTTTTGAGTTAGTCATAGCCCTTCATGTAAACAAACTACAAGATAAAAATACATTTTACATCCTATGATATTATGACTAAAAACTGGACTCTAAGGATACCTTAAAATTCAGGATAAATGTACATATCTTTGTAATTCTTATTAATAATTTATATATTTGTACTCATTTTTCTAAATGTACACAATTATTTCTCAATATTATTGAACCTACTGCACACAGAAACTAATAAGCCTTAAATTCTCATTATATCCCTTTTAATAAAAAGGAGATGCCAAATGCCACCCCTGTGACTTCATTTACACATCAGTTTTGCAGATACCCTGATCACAGGAGCATAGGGTAGTAACTGGGAATAGGGTAAAACTGGGCCAGAACAAGGCATGGAAAACATTAGGATTTCCTTCCCAGTTTTGATGTGTACGCTTTACAGTGACTTGATCCACACACCAATTTGCCTTGTCTTTCAGCATAATCATCAACAGCTTCTTGGCTGCTCGGGAAGGAGCTATGTTGGGTACTCCCCTGCTGCTGCTGCATGAGGTGGGTGTCCGCTCGCCTCGGCCGAGCGCAGCCCAGCACTACCCCCAGCCATCCCCAGCCACACGAACACTCTGCAGGCTGCAGCAGGGGACGCAGACGGGCTGTGACCGGTGCGGAATTCACACCTGCTTGGAAACGGGGAGAAAAATAAGGCGTGACAAATCCTTTGGGACGTGCGGGGGGAGCTACTCGAACGCGCTCCCACACGTAGGGAAACACCAGCTCCTCCCAGGCTGTTACGGTGCAGCCGAGGGGGCCCCACCGCTCATTTTTAACTTTCTGCGGGGAGCGCACGGGACCGGCCCAAGTGTCCCTGCAACACTGAAGGAGCGCGGGGCAGGCGCGGCAGCCGCCGGCAATCCCCTCCACCCCGTTCCCCGCCGCCGAGCCGCGCAGCCCCTCGGGCGGGACGCAGGGTGGGGAAGGACAAGCAGAGAGCACCGGGGCTGTCACACGGATCCGGGCCGTGCCCGCGGCGAGGAGCGAGGGCCGCGCTCGGGCTGTGCGGCGGGGCCGTGCTTCCCCCGGCCCCTCCCCGCCCCGCCAGCCCTCAGCGGGACGGTGCCGCAGCGGCAGCGGCAAACCCCGCCCTCCGCCCCGCGTGTGCCGCGGCTGGGCGCACCCTCGCCATTGTCTGCTCGGCGGTCCTTGCCTGCTGCGGGCACCGGCGGGCGGCGCGGCGCTTGTGGCCGCGATGCTGAAGGGCTGCGCGCCCCCTCACACGCGGCAGCAGGCTCCAGCCCTGGGGAGCAGCCACCCCGCCTGCTGAAGACTGAAACTTTGCGTAGTCGCCGCTCCCTCTCCTCCCTCTTCCTCTCGCCCTTCTCCATGCTCTGAGCGGCTGTGGGGCGCCCGCTCGGCCCCATGGACGCCTTCAGCTCTGCCAAGGCCAAGATGGGGGCGAAGAGCGGCGGCGAGGCGGTGGCGGCGGGAGTGGCCGCGCCTCAGCCCGCCGTGCCGGCCCCCAGCCCCGCCAGTCCCGGTTCGCCCGCCGCGCTAGAGCCCGCTGCCTACAAGCTGGAGGACCTGGAGACCCTGGCCACCGTGGGTGAGTGCGGGAAGGAGGGGAACAAAGGAGCTGCCGAGGTGCCTGTCTGCGACCGTGCCCGGCGAGAGGAGGTGCCCGAACAGCTGGCTGCTCCCTTCCCCAGCGCCGTCTTTTTTGTGTTTTTTTTTCTCTCCGCCTCCCCCTCCGCGCTCCTCTCCCCCACCCCGCTCCGCTCCCTTTTCTCCCGCCGCGCCACCGCTGGCCGGTGTGAGGGCAGCTGGGCTGCCTGCGGTGGCTGTAGGTGCCTGTGGGCGGCTGACGGGGACGCGCCGCAGCCTCCGCGCAGTTGGGGAGCCGGGCTGCTGGAGGCTGTGGGCATTGTACGGCCCCGCTGCTGCCGTGTCACCGGCTCCGGCTGCGGGATCTGCAGTAGAGCGAGCCTGCACCCGGACCTGGGTTTGGCTTGTATCTGGGATGAGTACTGCTACTGTGCTGAAGCTGAAAGACCTTTTAGTATAAAACCTGGTTTATCTGGTTTAACTTCATTTACCTGCATCATGATAAAAAATTCATCATTTAAATTAGCTGTCGGGCCAGGGAAGAGATCAAACAGGTTTACCGAATGCAGCTGAGTGTATGTCAAACCCCCGACACGCTGTTGCCCTGAATATTGATGCAAAGATGCTTTGCGTGTGTAGAATTTTGGTAGAAGGTAAGGTGTCATTTCACAAGTACCAACCACGCTTACTAAAACTGCCTGTAATCGGTGACATTGCAGAGTAAATGTATGTGCCTAATAAATAGGCATTTCAGACATTCGTGATGTTCATGGTGTCCATGTGTGCTGTATCTCTGCGTTGTATTTGAACATACATACTGACAGATGCATATGGTTTTGCACCTGTTTTGAAAGCTTGTATGTTAAACTACATGGAAGTTTTATTCACTTTCTTATTATAGGGCTGTGAAATTATTTTGGATAGATTTGTTCCAGTAAGTAATGTGATGTAAATCCTAATTTCCCCTAAGCTCTCTTCAGCCAAAAAGGTGTGATATAAACCCTTTCTTAGTGAAGTTAATGACTTTAAACATGGAATTGGAAAGTCCCAGGAGTGTTGTTGTCAGTGAAGAATGCGTTATCTTCTCTTGAATTGCGTTGTGTTTTGAGATAATGTTCCAGTTTGAAATGTGGGCAGACATTTTACTGATAAATTATTTGAGATTATTAAGAGACTTCTTGAAAGGTTTGTAATGTTTTTTTTCCCTCCAGAAATGGTTGCTTTTCTTCATTACATCATGACCATGTGGATACAGTAGTCATCACTGAGGATTAATACTTCAAGTGAAACACAGATTGCAGAAAAATAGTACTTTTTAAAGAAGGCAGGATAGTCATGGACATATTCTTGCGGCCAATGAAGAAATATGGAAATAATCCAGCCTTAAGCAGTATATCTTGATTAGCGTGTTCTTGAAGATGCTCTTTAGAGGCTAAGGAAAGGGAAAATTGTGATTCCACAGGATTTAAAGAGTGACTTAAAAAAAGTGAGACACTGCCTGTTATGAATAAACAGCGAAAGGAATAAAAGGTAAAAGGAGCAGATATCTGCCTGTCAAGACACTGCCGGAATATATAGTCTCCATTCTCTGTCTTCCCCAGCTTGATTTTTTCTTGTTTTTTTCTCAAATAGCTCCATCTCAAAAGATGACCATTCTTTACATCTCTTTTGAACTGTGTCATTGGTCATTTAACAGGGAAAATAAAGATGAAAAAAGATGAAACTGGAAAGGTATAAAACTGTGCACAGATAAATATATAAGGCCTTACCTTGTTGAAAAAACTGAGCTGGCTTATTTTAAGTTGGTTAAAAAATGAATTTATGACATGTCTGTGTGTCTTGCTCCTGACTAGGAAGCAATGTTGCAGCCTCAAAGTGATACTGAAACTGAACACGTGAATACCTGCTCTGAGTGGCCAAGTTTATAAAAGATGCAGTGCCCCACTAATGCTTCTGTCGTGTCGGAGATCTGAGTCAGATCTAAGTCTGCCTGAGGTTGGGCAGCTCTGTGTGCACCTGCTAACGTGAAGCATTGGAGACCTGATTTAAATGGGCTGCAAGTTAAATTAGTTCAAAATACTGCAGGGTAGTACAGTAGATTTGTATTTTAGCTTGAGAAACTTTTTTGCTTGGCTTAGACCTTTTTTAATTCAGTTAGTTAAGTACACTGTAGGTTTATATCACATGTGCTGGAAGACTATAGCTACAGTTCTTTTTAGCAGTGGTTTAAGTCAGTATTACCTTATCATCCATTTTTATCTCCCTGCACAAATAGATGGCATTAATGTCATCAGTTTCACTACAGCAATTTAGAGTAGTCTGCAGTTTCACTGCTCTGGTAAGGATAACCATTTTCTTTCTGCTGATGTTCTTGAAAGCTGTATGCTCTGAAATAATTGGAGATGTTTGGGGATGGGAGGGGAAATATCCAAAAATTACATAACAGGAAGTTCTGGTATTTCCTTAGTACTAGTATCTTTGCTTATAGATATACCCAGGCTTAGAAATAGTTATGGCCTTGGAAACTATCAACTTGAGAAAGCTGAAAGTCAAAATAGGGAGGTGAGTTCCAAGCTGTTGCAGCTATTTGTGATTAATATTTAAGGTAAGAGAATTGTGTTGGTATCTGTGAGATTGTGGTCATCCATGACTTTATGCAACTTCTCTTTGAGGATGGAATAAAACCCACTTAAAAAAAAAAAAAAAGTTGAATGCAATACCTGCTTTAAATATAGCAACTACTGTTTTAAGTATCCTTCATAGTCTCGGAGGATTAAAATCTCTCTGTTAACCTGACCGCCATAATGCAGGCTGGATTTTCTCTGACATGTGTATTTTGTGATTTCTGTTAGGATGCTGTGCTTGGTTTAGCAAAGAACTTCATGTAAAGGTGGGAAGAGCAAAAGGAAAGTACAGTTTAGTGTAATGATTCAGAGGACATTTATCTCCCCCAAACCTCCCAGGACTCAACTTTGTTGGGGGTTTGTGGGCTCTTTGTTAAAAGGCAATTGGAGCAGAGTCTGGAATACAAGTTTGCTTTGGAGGGAAGTGCTTTAATATTTAGTTGATAAAGTGAAGTTACGGCTTTGGGGAGGCCACTGGATTGGGGCACATACTGGTTTCTGGCACTAAGAGAAGTTAAACAGGAAAAATATTTCTTTGAAGGTACTTCCTGAGGGGTTGAACATGTGACTTTGAACCTTTGAAGTGTATGGGTTTTTTAACTAGTCTCCTTGTATGAAAGTTGAACATTCTTGCTCTGGAGCTGTTGAAGGTGCCTGGTTGTCCTCGTCTTGTTTTGAATTAATTTTCCTTTCGAAGGAGGTTGACATACAAATGTTTGCTCATCACACTCAGAAGCTGCTGTTCAGGCCAGGCTGAAATACTCTGTGAATCTCAGTGAATTTATGTACTTAACTGTGCCAAGATTGAGTTAGTTCTGTGCTGTACAGAAACAAAAAATGTATATGCCATGACCACCATGTGTTCGTGGCCTGTGCTTATCTGAACCTATTTCAAACTTCTTGTAAGTCAGTGAAAAGGAGAGACTGAACACTAATGGCATGGTTTCTGAATCATCTTTTGTTGTGATGGGCATTTAATATGGGCAGACTTCCTGTTCCAGAAGCCTGAGTGCCTGCAGTTGGACACCTGACACGTATGTTGAGATAGAGATACTAAATTTTTAATTATACCATAATGGAAAAATAATTCAGGTAAACTAGAATAAGTAATACAGGAAAACCAGAAGGTACTTCTTCATTTTTGAGTACATAAAGGTGGGAAAAGTGTTACATTCCCAGTTGAAATACATAGTGATGGAAAAAGAAGAAGGAAGAGAACACCAGGAGGAGAAAGATAACAATTTTTTTCTTAACCTCTCTCCATTGAGATCTGTTTCTTGTCCATTTTTCAGAGTGCAGTGAATTCCATAGCAGACTATGTAAATGTAAATTTGGACTTGTGAATCTGTACAATTGATTGAAATATTTTAATTAGAGTATTTTCATGCAAAAAGATTCTTTTAAACTACTTTTTCCTTGAAGTGCTTTACACTAAACAAATGCAGAATAAAAAATTTGGCATGCCAGTATTTTCATTTTTATGCACATGGGAAAATTAAAAAAAGTTCATGGGAAAAATGAGGTGCTACATATTTTCAAATACTTACTTTCTCTATGTTCACACACAAAATATGCTAGCCAAATATATTTCAAGTGGCATCGTATCAGCATGACAGTAGGTATACAGCTGTAGTCTAATGCCAGGGAATTGGCTAAGTAAGAAATTGTGCCCCAGAGTAGCTAAGTTCTTTACATTAAAAGAATGCTGGTGTCTTTTTTCCTCTTCTTGAAGGCTTAAATTAGTTCACTTTTTTACCAAGTGTTATTTTTGGTTTCACTACCAAGGTTGTCACCTATTTTAAATTTTCTTAGGGATGTATGAGCATTTTTTCCCTGTTTTGTAACATTTTCTTGATACTGAGATGATAAATAATAATCCATGATTTTACTTGGCAATGTTCTTGAATACCACAAGTTTTGAAAGAAAACATGGTCTGAATGTTGTGACTGTAATGGTGACCTGAATTAACCATTACATTTGTACATCTTTGAGGCTTTAGTCATAAAGCTAAATGACCTGGATTTTGTTTTCACTCTCTGTATTTCTTACTTCATTTTTCCCTCCCACAAAATGACACTTGTCCCAAAATAAATCATGATTATTATAGCTGCTGTTGTAGAAAGAAATGACCAGGTGTGTGACTCAGCTTTCTTCCCTTGCTTTTCCTGTTATCCACTGCTGAGGTGAATTTCAATACCATAATGTTTATTGTAGATTAGGCAGCAACAGGTTCTTTCCCATGTTTCTCATTCTCTTAAGGATGCAAAAAAAATGGATTGAAACAAGTATTCTCTTTTATCTTTCAGAGAGGTCAGAAAAGTGAGAGTGTATGGAAAAAGTCTGAACATGTGAAAATTGAAACTTTGCTTTTCTGCTTTTCTGTCTTCAGTGTTTAAAATCAGTCTTGAGGTAAACTGTTAGTATTTGCCTGTCACCTGTTTCTTTTGTCTGAATCTAGTTAAGATATTTAATTGATTGCAGAAAGAAATTCTGTATTTTTTTTCTGATGTTGTGAATTTGACAGTGTGTTCTAGAATAGGCTTCGACACTCAGATATGCTTCTTAAAGATAAGTAATTTGTAAAGTCCTATAAATAGCCCAGAGGTGCCCACAAGTGTGTTTTGTAATGCAAATAATCAAATAATCTGGAACCCAACTAGTATTATTATTTCAAAAATAAGGAGCATGCAAAACTTACCCACAAAATCAAAAGCACCTAACCCCATACCTTTCCCCTGCCAAGTTTACACTTATAAAACCCCTGATGTACCAGGTGAAAATACTTTTTTAGAATTCCTCTTTTAAGTGTTGTCTTAGCCCAAACCAAAGATAAGAAACCTGCAGAGAAATGGAGATTTTAACTGTTTTTTTTCTTTTTCCTTTTTCAGTGGAAGAAACAGGAACTTGAAAGTGCTAGGGGTTGAAAGCATGTAGGCTCTTAGGTCTTGATTCAGTTTTTTTCTATGTTTAGCTTCTTGAGCATGCATGTCTGGACTGCTTGTAGAGGACAGAGAGAGCAGCCTTTTGGAGATGACTGCATTGATATTTTGGCTTTCATGTAATGAAAACTTAGAAACAAATCCCTTCCCAAAGTGTGTTTCATCCTGGTTTGATCCACTTTTAAGGGGGGTAGTCAGTGTAACTAGAAAAAAAACAAAAAACAAGTGTGGTGAAATTTATATACCATTTTGTTTATTATGAGAGACATAGGGGTGTCTCATAAATGAAGAGTGATTTTTTTTAAAGTAAAGTTAGGAACCTGTGTTTACCTTTCAAGGTCTTGTCTGGGCATAAGCTATTTTTAACCAAATTGTTTAGCTCAGCATAATTCCCCTCCTGTTGACACTTAACAATGTAAAACATTTTCAGTATTAGCTAGTACTACTCAGGAGTAATTTAGCTTGTTATATTTACTTGGGAAAGCATCCTTTCATCTCTGCAATATTTTAGAAGGTTTTTTAGTAGCTTCGAACTGATATGTAAAATTTTGCTGAGTACCGTGTGTAAGTGTGCACCTGGGATACTAGGGGTAGAACAGTTCTCAAAATTAGACGATTTCTGCTTTCCCATAGAAAGACTCTTTCAAATGACTCAACAAATGTTGATTTCTTTTTTTAAAAAATAAAGAAGGGAGAGATATAATACAATATTCTTTGCTAATAATATTCAGTTTGTGAACTGCACTGTTTGCACTTCACATTAGAGCACTGGTTCAGTTTCTTTTATAGAAATATGGATTTTTTTAATCCTTATTTTTAATACTGGAGTGTATCAAAGATGGTGATCTGTAGAATTTTTTTTTTGTCATGAAAACTTTCCACTTGGCTGCCCTGTTTCTTCTGGCCAGTTTCTTCACTCACATCTCAGCTTGGAGCAGTTGCTAACTGGTGTGTTAATTGATTGACCGTAACTTTTGTGTAAATGTGTTGTCCTTTTTCTTCAGGGAATCAATTGCTCTGCTTCAATACATTTCAAATTAGACAAATCATGTGTGTGTGTTATTTATTTATTGATAGCTGAGGCACATTAAATATAAATAAAAGAAGCATCCTTTTCATTCCACTGAACTGTATGGACTACCTATTTCTGTATGCTACTGATGGTGATGGAATGTGAGACTTGTCTTTTGGGTTGACCTGGTCAGTGGAGCCATTCCCAAAGTATCTGATTTTCCAGTCTTGTGATTCTTTATTTGTTAGGGAGAGTATTTCATAGCCCCTATGCCAGCCAGCTATCTTGTCTGTATATCAAGAAACGAATTTTTATGTGAAATCTTTGCTCTTGTTTCTTTCTTGGATATTTGGTTTGAGTATCACTTACAGCTTTCTATATTGGATATATACATATATACATTATATATGCAAATATGTATATATATTTTAAGTTTACATGAACTCATAAATTCTAAATTTTACTATTCTGCAGCTTGATAGAGAAAGAAGGAGAAAATGTAATTCTTCTGTTCATTTTGTGTCAGCATATTTGGGCTTCTTAATGGCTATCACATCAGATCTTTGTTACTAGAAACTATTCATACAGTACCTACAGTATGTAGGAGTGGGTTTTTTATTTCATTTTTAAGCTGGTATATTTTTTACTTCATTAAAGGATTGGTTCTGAGTTAATTTTGCATAAAAGTTCATGTACCTGTTATTTGTTAATTTGATTATAATATGCAATTTGTATATTCAGATGTATTTATTTATATTTTGTATTTATTGGAGTGCTGGAGAAAATGAACTCAAAGCAGAAGAGCTGGATCTTATAAACAATTATCAGCAGTTGTGACCTCCTTTTTGTATGTAGTCTTGATGTTGTCTCTGGCATATTTTTAAAAGCATTAAATCTAACAATACAGTAAATTATTTTGCCTGGAAAATGCAATTATAGAACCTCTGACATTATCCTATACAAGAGGAAATCAGGTGAAGGTGCCAGGTGTGAGATTTTTTTGTTTTGTTTTGTTTTCTGTTTGGTTGATTTCTTCTTTATTTCTTCATTACATGATTCTTTCCAGGGAGGTAAGGGCTGATTACCAAAATCCTGTAAAATGTCAGTTTGAGTTGTCCATTATGCTGTGTTTTTTATGAGTTTTGGAATTGTTCTTTGCTAAAATATAGATTCTTATAGAGCGTTCTTGATATTTGTAGAAGTGTTGTTATGTTTGTTTAAGGGAATATGGTGACTCAGAGCAATTTGAAATATTAATAGAAATGACTCTACCATTATTGTTGAAGGTGCAGGGTGCTCTCTGGATGGAAACAAAATGTCTAGTTAGTACTGCTTTTTATGCCTCTCAGATTACTCCAGTCAGTAAATTAAATGCTCTGAAATGCTTTGGGTAGATGTTAAGGGAGCTATCCCTCTGCAGACTCTTCCAAAAACAGGCTAAACTGGATATAAGATTTTTACTTTGCTGATCTGCTAATGAGGATGCACTGTAACAGCTGTATGTATGGCAAATAGAAGAATGGAAGGGCTGGTGGCTGTGTTCATATTCAACTTCTGGATGCTATAATAGCAGACTCCTTGTGCCACCTGCCCCAAAACTGATGACAGACTTCCACCCTCAGAGCTCTTTCCTCCCAGCTTAGAGTGGCTTCCTACAGCTCTTGGGTGCAGGAGATGATAGCCTGTAAGTTGTAATTTGCATGTCCTGCCAAAAGTATCTTCAAAGTATGCATTGTAAAATTTTTGTTTGTTTTCAGGAAAATTAGTGGGCAACTTGTCTGTCCCTGGAGAACAAACAGTGAGGACAGTGGTGGTCAGTCTGATTCTAAACTGGGATTCTTGTCCCCTTTCATGAAAATTTTTCAGGTTGCATGTCACTATGTTGAGTTTGTGTTCTGAGGCCATTAAATTCTCCCTGACTTCTGTGACTTTCAAAGGCCTTTAAAAACTTTGGCAGTATGTCTTTATTTAAGCCAGCCACTTGTCACGCTCAGAAGTGGTGAATTTAGAATTTATGGTGAAGCAGCAACATTTTTCTTCCTCTGTTTTTTGTAACCAACACAGTTCAATTCCCATATTTGTAGAAACTGTTCATTCTTTCATATATTTGGAAATGGTGGAATTTGGGTTATAATAAATTTTAAAAACATTTCTAAAATTTTCCCAGTATTGCGCCTTAATTCAGATTATTTTGTTTGAAAGCTTTTCTACATCTCTTCTAGTATTTTTACAGTGAGTAGCTGTGGTTCCTTGGATTTGTTTATGGAAAGTTTTTCTTGATTAAATTTGGGTTTGTTTTGTTTTGGTTTTTTTTTCTGCTACAAATGCCAGCTGGGAAGAAGCTGTGAGAAAGAGTGTGTCCTACAAGGCAGAGCCATTAGAAGGAAAAACAAAAGTAACTGGGAAGAGAATTGGAAGTAATCTGAAAAAACCCCCTAACAGTTGGTGCAAAATATTTTCAAAAACATGAAGATGTATTTCTTATTGTGGTGGGGGGGAAGAGTCTTTTAATTTCAGTTTTACTCATTCCTTCAGGTTTTTTACATTCATCAGTTGAAAAGTAGATACAAAATGGGGCACATCCAATCCTGATTCTTTAAAGGCTATGACATCTATCCATTTTAAGTATTTTAGCAAAATAAATTATATTCTTTTTTCTAATTAGTGAATCTAGAGTTTCTAGATTTATCTTAACTCTTTATATCTGCAACACTTGACTTGAAAGATTTAGGTAAAAGATTTATTTTGTTGTCAGTGGTGATAATTTTTTTTGCTACCTTGGTTCATAGGCAGACCTTTGAGAAGCCATACTGTGTCACTTTGCTTTAGAGAGCCTTCCACAGCATAGTTTGTAAGTTTTATAAATAGTGGAAACTATTGAATAATTTGCTATAAAGTACAGTCATCTCTAAGGAGTTTTGCATGTTGTACACAGACCTCATTTTAAAGACTGAAAGTAAACTTGACTTAAAAGGGCACTGTAGTGAAAGCAGGTGTTTAGGGGCTCTTTAAGCATTGATTATACTTAACTAGTGTACTGGCATGTTCTACAAAGGATAATGTTTAGTTTTTTTGTCAAGAAGTATGAGATTTTATTAGTCATTGTCAGAGCTTTCTTCTGGTACCTTGTGAGGAAGTGTATTTTATATAGTGCAGTGCAAATTTCTTCTTCCCTTAGTGTTGTATGAGGACCCCATAAATATGACACAGTAATTTCATCAGTCTCTGTTTTGTCTCCTGTGACTTGTTCCTAGGAAATCTGCAAGCATCTGAAACAAGCTTTCGTAAGAGTAAATACTTAATATGCCTGATAATGTTTCTTGTTTGCTATCTCTTCTGTCTTCAGGGAAGAAATATGCCTTTTAGCTTTGCTATTGAAAACTTAACATGCTTCACCTTTTGTAAAAAGTGTTAAGGGATAATAATATAATAACCAGATTACTAGTAGCTTTCAGTTACAATTGATTTAAATATGAGCTGATGAGCAGGTTTTGTGTTTATTTCTGATAGATTGGTTTTTGTGTTTATTTCTGATCTTATATCTGTCCCTGCCTTCTAAGTTTAGCAGCTTTGAGCTTGTGTTCTGTTTCCTTAAATGTAGATACTGAATTATAAATGATATTGAACTGTTTGTTCTTTAAATTGAAAACAGATATATTTCTGTTGAGCTGTGTGCTGTGTCAGCTATAGTTGTGAGTGACCCTCAGCAATGATGTTTCAATTTTGGAGAAACACAGTCTACAAAGGGCACATCGAGTACTCTTGGCATGTGAACTATAGCTCTTTAATTCAATTAGCTGTAATTGAATCTATCCTATCTAAGGGGTGTTGGATTTGCTATTAACTTACTTCCTTTACTACTGACTGTGGTCTTGTTTTTAAGTATCAGATGAGGTGCAGGTTATTCTGAGGTTGTATGGGGTGAGAGAATTGTAGAAAGTAGAAGTAAGAAGCAACTATGGCAGTAAACAACAGAATAAATTAACCTGAGTTTTGGTAAATGGGTGCATATGTCTGTTACATGAGAAATTCAGTGTATGATGAAGACATACATAGGATGAAGAGTAAAATAATAGAGTGAAATAACAGCAAATCTGAAAGGAAATGTTGATTCTTAGGGAAAAAGTGGACTTGATTTTATTTTCAAGATTCGAGCAGTCATAACATCAGAGAATGCTTTGAAATGATTGAAAGGGAACTTAAAGACCATCTAGTTCCAACCTATCTGCTCTGGGCAGGTTTCTTCACTAGGTTGCTGAAAGCCCCATCCAAGCTGTCCTCAAACACTTCTAGGGATGAGGTGTCCAGAACTTCTCTGGGCAGCCTGAGTAATCTAACCTAACATCTGGCCTAAATCTACCCTCTTTCAGTTTGAAGCCATTCCCCCTTGTCCTGTCACTATCTGCCCATGTAAAAATTAGCACTTTATTTTGTTTTTTTAAATTCTCTTTTAACTGCCAAAAAGCCTCAATAAGGTCTCCCTTGATCCTTGCTTTCTCCAGGCTGAGCAACCCAGCTCCCTCAGCCTGTCTTCACAGGAGAGGTGGTCCAGCCCTCTCATGACCTTTGTGTCCTTCCTTTGGACCTTCTCTAACAGGTCTGTGTCTCTCTTGTGCTGAGAACCCCCGACCTGGGTACTCAAGTGTGCTCTTACCAGCACAGACTAGAGGAGCAGAATCCTCTCCCTTGACCTACTCACCCACACTGCTTGTGATGCGGCCCAGGATGTGGTTGATGTTCTGGGTTGCAAGCATGCATTTCTTGTTAATAATTTCAAATCTGATAAATTCTTTATTAATCACATATATTTACTCTTTAAATATATTTGCTCAGGGCAGGTAGTAATTTCAAATGAACTTTATTCTATAATCTTGTATGTCAATCTTCCTTTTGCACGGAAAAAAATGTATTGTGTAGGGAGTTCACTGTCCTCACCTGTTTCTGACATATTACATCTTTCCACCTGTCTCTTCAGATGTATGAAATTTGCAAACTTTTTTTAAAAATTTTGCAAACAAATTTTTAAAAAATAAATATTGCACCTCAGATGATGTTATGCTTAAAGAAAAACAAAAGGAGAGATTGTACAGAAACATTGTCCAGCACAGATATTCCATCAGGTTATCAGCCAAAATATCTTTCCTTACTGTTGCAAAATTAATGATACTGTTACAATATATGCCATAGCCTCTGAAACTTGCCCTCATATTGACTTGATTTCCTTTTTCTTGTAGAGTTACTTTCTTAAGAGTAGTTTGGAAAATCAGGGTTGTTTTGTGAAAGGAATTTACTTGTAGCTTGTTTTGGTGTACTTTTTCATAAATTCTCGAATGTTCTTGTCTTGATCCATTTAAATAATGTCAGTTATGTACAGTGTTCTATTTAAAGTCTTATTTGTTGATTTGGATGGGTTCCTTGGGCATGATGTTGAGAGGTATAATATCAGAGAGAGATTGGATCCCAGTTTTGGATACAGGAAGGAATGGAAAGTGTGCGCATAAAACTCAGGAGAAGGTGAAACTGTGGGAGATTGCCAGAGTGGCTTTTCTTTCCTGTTAAGGAACTGCATAGTAAAAATACATCCATTCTATGTTTCACTCACATAGTTGTCTGATGTGAAGTTAGAATTTAAGTTTAGCCTTACTTTTCTACATTCTAAAGAAAGAACAGTGACTGGTCCATACAACCCTGAATAGCATGAAAAATTTAGACTATGGTCCTTTGCTGATAGGGTATTTGAATGTTAAATTGGCATTGGCACGTCTTCAGTAAGACTAGGTATTAATACAAGTGATATTTTCAGTCTTTCATTCCATTAGTAATGTAATTCTTGGGCACTATCAAGATATTTTTCCAATACATTAAATTGATATTTGAGAATGCAATTTGGAGACTGGGATTTTGAAACTTAATATTTGTGTTAGGGCTTTTGTTCCAGTTCCATATCAAATACAACTTTATTTGGATATTCTAGACTTACTTCCTCTTTCTTGGATAATAGCTCTTTATGTGGAGAATATGGTGATATTCTAGTGCCAAACAATGGTGATTCATCACCTTATCTTGTACAGAGTTACACTAATTTTTGTAAGGTATACTATGTGAGAATTTGGAAAGGTACTGGAACACATGAAGTAAATTCTAGATACCTCAGGCATTGTTCTTCTGTACTCTCTCAGGAATATCACTTGATACTGCCTTCTGAATATAAACAAAGCCTTCTCTTTGAGGAATATTTTGTTCCACTCATGAGTTCTCAGTGTATTGACCTTTAACCAAATAAAAATATATTTGCAGTTCTTCTTCCAGATTGACATAGTGTTTTAGGAGAAAATTCTTGTGGGCTTGCAGTTAGTTTTTTTGGGGTATTTTTTGTAAAATTTCATTTACAGAAGATAGAATGCAGGGTTGTAGTTGCACTGCAGTTGCTCGTAAATTGTAGATGCAAAGGAATTATTTGAGTCTTTTGGAAAGGCTTTCATTTCACTGTGGTTACAATGCTGAGTCATTTGTGCATATTATAATAAAATCTCTAGTACTCACTACAATCCATTCAAAACAAAGATCTAACGAAACAGATTTTTTAGAAATGGTCATAGAGAAAAATTTCTGATATAACTGTCAGTATAATAGCTCAAGTGTGAGAGTAATATTTTAAATACCTTCTATACTTTCTAAGACTATTGTGCTATATAAACTTGAATAACATATGTAAAATTACAGACTATAAAAATAAATTCAAGCTTGCAAATTAGATGTAGTTTGAACCATGATTATTTGTATACACGATATCCTTTCCTGTGTGCAATGTTAAACTGTATCAATATTTTGAAAAAAAAAATGCCAGATGAATGAACTGACATTGTGAATGCTACATTTGTGACACTGGGTCGGTAAGTGAGGTAACAGTACTGAAGATTATAAAAAAGTATAGGTATCATTTTGTAGGCACACAGTTTGTGGTAATTGGGAGTGGGGCTGCAGGTGAGCCTCATCCCCAGTGGGGCTGCAGCTGTGAAAAGCAGGTAGACAGCATTGAAAGCAATGAGCCATGGGAACATTGAAAGCAATGAGACATGGAGGGCCCAGGTGCACTGATCAGTCACAGAAAGGAACAGAGTGCACACAGGTGCAATGCATGAACACAAGGGGTATAAGAGATTTGCTAAAGGACAAGAAGGGCATATACTTGAAGCCTTCTTAAGTGGTATGGTGTTACTCTGTATGGGTTGGAGCCTTCTGCATTTCCATGATAATACTCTGTGTATTGTGGCTGTCTCAGCTGTGACATATGCTGTGGTGTATGCTGCAACCTCATTTGGCATAGATTTCATGACACTGAGCCTGAAGAATTCAGTGAGTTGCCAACAATTATTTTTCAAGCCTCATAAATTTATATATTTCCTTACACAGATTAGTGTATTCTGTTTCAGTAGTTTCTGTGCTAAGTGTCATGCACTTATCAGGCCATATAACTTTGAGGTAGTCTTTTCTGTCTGAATGTAGACCTATGCACTGTGAATACCTATCAAACCTAGGTGTGTAGAGTCAACAGAGGGAAATAGGTACTCTGTGTCATAAATTGGATGTGTAAAACCACTCTATTGAATACAGATGTGCCTTTTTTCTCCTCTGTTAAATTGCAGGGAATTCCACTTGGCTGGTCCAAAGTTAAGGTGTATAATAAGTGAAGACATTCCAGGTCTGGGTGTCTGTGAAGCCTGTTGATTCTTTCCCTAAAAGATGGGAGAAATTGTGTCTCTCACCTTGTGTTTGGGGTGCAATAACAGCTTGCATACTCTTAGCCTGCAACTTTGCTACTTTAATTTTTGTGTATTGTACAAAGAGTTTTTATAAGTTTCTACCATAAATTGGAACAGCCCAGGAATAATATTTCTTTCAAAGCATGCACTTACTGGGTCTTTTAATGTGCAACCATGAAGAATATGGTATGACCTATGTGGTGCTTTGTGGTAATCTATCTTTGAAAGTGGAAGTTTTTACTCCAGTTTTCATAAATACCAGTCCTAAGGTTTTAAGATATAATGTGAAGACTGAACTTTTTGATGAATTGAGGTCTTTAACTACTACAATATGGTCAGGCTTTGTCTTCTGTGGGAATGTCCAGAGGTTTTGTTTGTTTTGTTTTTCCATATCCTGAGTTAGCTCTAGGTCAGTTAAATTTTAAAAATGAAAGTGAAAAGTTTGATTGGAAAAAAATATTGGAAAATAGCTGTTGACCACTGCTGAACTTTGATTTCATTTTGCTTTCTTAATATTAGTGTATAAGGTTTTCAACCTGGCCTTTCCAGCTTTCTCAATTGTGCTGGTATGTGTGTGCTAAGTGTGTTTCTGGACTAGGGCCTTCTGTGTGGTAATACAGAAAATAGCAGGGGTTAGGTGATCCTGGAACACTTTTCTATTAGTTTCCTATTTACTCATTTCCTGAAACACATGAGAGAAATAAAATGTCCTGAGTGCAGGACTTTAAATTAAGTCTTAAATGTAAGCCTTACAAGTCTTCAGGCAGATCTTCAACATAATTTCAGTTTTATACTTTGTAATCATTGTAGTACATACTAAGTAATAAATAGAAAATTTGTTTGAAAAGTGTTTAAAAATAGTTTTTATGCACTGTGTGGAATACCTGTTCTTGTTTTGTGTCTGATTTAGCACTGCTTTCAAAGAAGATGGAAGTGAAATGTAATTGAAAGGAATGTACTATAAGAGGAACTAGTCCCTCAAAGGCTTCTGTCCAGCACTGGTGAAGGAGGAAATTGGTCAAGTACAAACAATGTGGCTTTTATTACCTTGGGTCAGCAATAATAAACCTTTGTACTTCACAAGACTTTATTGTTTGCTTTTTAAAAGGACACTATCAAGGGTATTAAGCTCATTCTTTCTTTGCATTAACATGGAACTGACCTGCAGCAAGTAACTGTTTAGGAAAAGCCGAGTTTCATGACAAACCAAAAGATGATGATTGTGTAAAATCATGCAGGTAGGTAGATACAAATATTTCTGGTTTGAAAAGAAAGGTTGCTAATCAGATACCAAATACCCCTATTTAGACTTACCAAGTTCAGAGGGGCTACTACTAAAGTTTCTATCTGTGCTGTTGCATGGATTTGATTTTTTTATTAGACTCTATATGGCATGAACTTCTTTGGAACTAAGTGCTTCTAAATCCTTATGGATTATTACATTAGTTAATATTGGTTAACATTACATTGTTTCATTTTCTTCTTAGTCATCAAAATTTCTTTTTTTTTTTTCTGGGATGAAAACGTGAGTTTTGAGCCGTGTTTTGTAGTTGTTTGGCTGGCCAGTTTTTATTACAAGGTTTTCTTTGTTTTTGGATTTATTTATAAGCTTACAGTGATGATGTGTATAATTGTTTGATGGTGATATATGCACCCTCATAAGTTCAGCTGTGGCAACTGAAAGGCTAAAAGATGTTGGAACAGTATTTCAAGTACCTGAACAGTCATGTATCTCCTATGGAGAGGTTCTGTTTTAAACTTAAAAGACCTTAATGGCTGTTTCTTATAGTTGAAGTTACCTGAAAAGGATTTAAGTCTGCTAAAATTTGTTATTGCTGTGACATGGAAATTTGTTTAGCTTTGATTGTTTTATTTTATTTTGGTGACTTGGGGTTTTTTGTTGTTGCTTGTTTGGGGTTTTCTTCGTGCTGAATTTGAGTAAAGCAACCAGCCAAACCAGTTCTGTAAATACTTCCTGTCACCAGGGAAATTGAAGATGAAGATAGAACTGATGGTAAATTATGGGTAAAAAATTGATTATGAGAATAAAACTTAGAAATAGAGCTTTTTCTTCCCCCCCCCCCCAATATGAGATGTCCCTGCTTAGGTTGGTTGTTTTTTTTTTCCTACTTAACCTTTTGTAAGGGGGAAAAATTAATGAGAAACATTTTTCATTAACTGGACAGAATACATGGAAAATGGTGTGTTAATGATTTGCTTGAATTGATTCTTTATGTACTACCAGAGGTAAACTGCAAGTTATTCATCCTTGCAGAAAATTAGAAGCCTTTTGGCTTGGACTGGTTCTGGGACATCCAGTTCAAAATACTGAGTGTACTACTAATCCCGGCTCAAGAAGTAAGAGCTGTATATTCCCAACTCACATCTATTCACAGACAAAAAAATCACAGTATCTGAAGAAAGATCAGGATTCATTACTTTGAATTGTATTGGAAAATGTTTCTGTCATAACATTTTTTATTACTTGTTTTAAACAATCAAGACAAGTCTTGTAGACTAAAATTTGAGGTTTTGTGACACTGGGCGTAGTACTTCACTCATCTTGTTGGTTTTCCTTCTTTTTGGAATCTGGGTTATTTTGTATCTCATTTTGTTTGTGGTACCTCCAAGTGTAACACACTTGAATGAAATATAGTAACTTTTGTGCTAAATGTCTGTTTGAGTTAGTTTTCATTTTAAGGAAACTGTTTCATAGTGAAGATTTAAGGATACTTAACACCAGTACAAAAGAGTCACTTTGAGCACATTCATTTAGGAAGAGTCCTGAATACTCAAAACTTGATGGGAATTTTAAACATCAGTTAATGTACAGGAGGCTAGGTGTGGGATTTGCATGCTTTTGTTGTTTGAGAAATCATTTGGAAAGAAACCAATAGGTTATAAATTCTTCCCTTTAATATTTGCATACTGTGAGGTAGTTCATATGCTTACTTTAACCTCTCCCTACCTGAAAGAATCAATTCTGTGAGTAGGATTTGAATGTTACAGCTTTTTAAATTCCAGAAAAGGTCTGTCTGTCTTGTATAATTTCTAATTTACAGATTCTTCTCCAGCTATTAAAATGTGACACTTTTGGATAATGCTTTAATTACCTGAAATTCTCATTGGATGGAAGAGAGAATTTAATGCTTTCCAGTGTTTACCTTGGCAAGTGTTACTAGCTAGACAGGTACGTGATTCTTAGCTTAAATATATTTGTCTTTTAAAACATGGTAAGCCAAGTTTTTAAAACATTATGTTAATACAGATTGATAAGCTTCATTTCTAGCAAGTGTTTGGTATCACTTAAAATAAGCCATTTGAATAGGCCTCCTTAATTTAGTTGAGTAAGTAGTATAAAACTTAGTTTCTAGGTGAAAAAGGAGTTCATCATTAAAGGTTTCTATTTCAGCAGTTTTTATTAAAAAACCCAATTTGGAAGTTGTGATCTATCTGTACTTCAAGTGTAATATTTAAATAGGTAAAAGTAGGAGAAATAATGATTTTGCAACATCCTGGTTTCACTACGGAAAAAAAGTTTTATCATCCACTCATCTGTTCATCTTCTTTTTATCAATGTTGTTTTTTTTGGTCAATTTAACAAATTGCAGGTTGTGGAAGACTTTATAGAAAGAGCTGCAAAAATACCATTGAAGAACCAAGTAGGGAAATACTAATTTGGAGATTTGTTCTGAAGATTGTGGATATTAAAAGTTTTGAGAAGGGAGATGCATTTAGAATCAGTATTCTGATAGCTGTTTAGAAACTGAGAGGATTTATGGCTATCATAACCAGCAATCTGGTTACTTTCTGGTTTCATTTATTTATTGGTCCCTAGTATTTCAAAATAAATTTAAAAAGAATGAAGAGACAAGAAAATTTCAAGAATTCTGCATGTTTTGCTTAAGGGCCTCTGATATTTACAATATTTTTGTGGAGAGACAATTTGTGAGCAAAAAAAAATCAAAACCCTGAAATTACAGAGGAACTTTCATCATTGATGTTCAGGTGATTGGCACTTTCTAGAAATCAGTACTGTGTCTCTGAACTATGTGGAAAAACAGGAAACTTTATTGATGGGTGTTAATTAGCCTGGTGATTCCTATGTCCTTAGTTCTTAAGGATTGTAGTTCAGTAAGATTTAAATGAGTGGGTCAACAAGAAGAGTTGTTGACACAACTTCTTGGTATTCTCTGGCATACTGAATCTTGTGTGAAATTGAAAAGAGACTAAACTGAATTCCAGGTGGTTAAATGTAGTTTAAGCAGTGTGTTGTTACAGGCTCCTTGTATGCCAAGTAAGAAGGAACCTAAAAATTGCCAGGTCTTTGGGATCTTTGGAAATTTTTTGCAGCATCCCCACTGAGTCAGAAGATAGGCTGTACTTTGAACATGCATTGCTATTTTCTTTTTAAGTTCAACTGAGCTGGGATAAAGAATTCATGATACTGAGCTTTCAATTAGTTTGACGAGGGGTGTGGCTATCATCCAAAACAGAAGAGAAAACCAGTGGTATGCCAGTGACAATAAAATTTGTGGAACAAGTAATCCAATGATCCTGCCTGGAAGGTGATGGGCATAGTTCTTGCTGTGTACTCTCTCATGTTATTGCTAAATAGAAAGTAATTTTCTCTCTTCAAGGGGTGCTTGGTGGAAATGGAATCACAGCACAACGGATGAGTAAGAAGCATAGAAGCGAGCTCATCTGGCAGGGCTGCCCATGGTGATCACTACGCATGCATCTCTGTTTTCTATGCTGTTAAGGTCTTAATCAGACTGTCTCTGATTTCAGTGTGTATCATTGAAGAATACGAAAAAAGCTTTACAAAAATTGTAATCAGACATTTCTTTTGTTGATTCAGCAGTATGAGATGCACAGTTCTAGACAAAAAAAAGGCATCCTATAAAACCTCCTCTAACTTGTTACTTCTCTGGTATGTTTTTCAGTGGTAAATCTGAACCCTCTAGAGTAATGAAGATCTATAAAAGCAGTGATCTAAGATTTACAGTGAACAGTCCACAACTGGCTTGCAGAACAGTGAAGACACTGAAATTGGAATTTTCAGTGGCATTGGTTTACGGGTTGACACATTAATGAAAACCTAAACTTCGCTACTGTGATGTCCAAAATCATCATCATCCTCATTCTGAGTTGCCCTATTCATGTGCCAACCACATATTTTATTGTAGAAGCCCACAGTTGCTTGTGCGTTGTGGTTTCCCTAAATCGTTCTCCCAAGTGTTAATCTTCTGATTACCAGTCTGTTTGTGCAGGCTGTTTTCCTTTGCTGTGCCACTTTTCCTCTTCTCTGTCAAGAATAACTGACTGTCCCTGTTTCCTACTCTAGACTGTTGAAGTTCAATCCCAAAATAAGACAGTGATTAAATGGCAGTCAAAATTTGACATTCAGTAGTTAGTTTGCAGTCTGATACATATCACTTAGTTAATCTCTGATATTTAACAGAATAAAGTCTGTTGTGCTTGTGGCTATTAGTAAAGACTAATATGTCATAGTAGGGAAATGTTTCTTCTAACTGTAAATAAAAGTGAATGCATCTGATGATTTTTGTAGGCATCTGTTGAAGTCAGGGCCAGCCCTTCTGGGACTCAGAAAGCAGCCCCCAGGGTCACAGAGCTCACATGACCTAGTTTATTCTTCATTAAAACAGATGGTATCTATCTGAGCAAGGCAAACTTAGTTTTAAGAAAGAGCTGGGGATTAAAAGGATGGGAAGCTGAAACAGCTGGGTCTGATTAATGGGAGCAAATAAAGAGGCAATCTAAGCACTAAATTAGTCATCTATATCAATAGCAAAATAGTCACTTCAGGACTAGTCACTAAATTGTTTTAGCTGATCAAAAGTTGCAGGGTTGTTTTGCCTAGCATCAAAAGTATCTGAAATTGCATCAGAAACGTTCCCACATTCTTTATTCTTTTCTGCTAGGCTTCAAAGAGAACAAAATGGAAACTGGCTATGGTGTTTTTTGAATGGCATTAGGGAATCCAGCTTGTTTTGTAGGACTGAAAATACCCTACTTGTGTTTGATACATAGGCAAAGTTGGTCTTTTGCAGATTTTGGCCTCATCTCTTTGTGTTTAAGATGACAAAGTTATCTAATGGAGAAGATTGCAGGCATTCCTTCAAGCTCTGCAACAACATAAAATTTGCAGTGGGATCCAAGGATTTTATTGTTTCTGTTGTAAACAGATTATACTGGATTAGTGGTTGGCATTTTGCATATTTTATGCAAAATTTGCCCATTTAGTCCTGAGAATCCTGAATTGTGTTGCAAACAGCACAGGTGCTCTTGCTGTTGTTACTGGGGGCCAGAGACCTTCACTTACCATATTCCTTAGCAGGGAGAAGGGGCCTGTGCAAATAAACTACAACTCTGCCTTCAGACTTGGTAAGAATAGCTGTTTTCTTGAGGTATGATCTTATCATGTAGGTGCTTTATTTTGCTCTGAAACTCTGGTGACATGTACTAAATTCAACAGACAGATAGGGATATATATGTAGGGAGTGTATGAAGCCATTGCTCCTCCTTCCACAGGATAGTACTTGGTAGATCCCAGGGCTAATCCAGAATGGTATGATGTCCCTTGAGTTCTCTTGGTTTGAACCAAATATGAAATAAACATGAGTAGAATAAAGTGCAAACCTGTGAACACTATTTACCTTAATTCTTACAGACAAGTATAGAATATTTCCATTTTAAGGTAATCATAAGGAATGTTTACTTATCTGTCACAAAAGGTCAGCTTCATTTGGTTCACACAGCTGAACTCTGAAGTGATCAGGGGAAAAAGTTGAACAGTTCTTTCATAGGGATTAACAGATTGTTCCATGAGTTAGGTGTCTCCTCACCTGGAGTGGTGCTTTGATGGAAGACTAATAACACTGCCTTTTTTTCTGCCAAAAATATTTCCTCAAATTCATGGAGCTGGGCCTTCATCTTGCTCAGTGCCACTTACTGCTTCAGGTTTTTAGGATTTTTTTTATTAATCTGAGGGGCAGAATTTCCATCTAGTCACAACACAGCAATCTATTCTTAATTAAACAGATTTATATGGCTATGCTAAACAACCACAATAACATGTTGTTGCAGCCTCCTACCTTGACTGATATCCTGTTTCTCCCTCTTCCCTATCAATTGCAAGGAAGAACACTTAAAGAATGTAAGCAGAAATGGCTAAAAGTATGAACAGGTTTGAAGTGAGATTCTTAACTGCAGTAATTTATGCAAATTTTATCTGTTTCTTTGAAGACTGGCTAAGCATAAAACAATATAAGAAAAAGGCATAGCAATTAGTGCCATGGAAGAGTGGTGGGTGTGTGTGGGTACTGCCAGCTAATGCAGGCTTAATGGATTTTCTGAGAAGACTTGATGGGGAGAAAATGCATATTTTGAGAGGAGATGTCTGAAAACAAGTGTTAGATGGCTTCTTGGTGTGTATGGTCTCGATTTTCATAGATGCTTGCAAGTGTGCTAAAGATGTTTGAAAATAGACTGCCTGGGATCAGTTCAGCAATAAAACTGGTTAGGGAGGTTCTCTGTTCTTGCCTGTCTGTGTGGTCGTCTGGTTTTCCCAGAGGCTTTGTAGATTAGGGCCTTGCCACTATTCTGGAATAGCCTGCCAGGCTTTGCTGTTCCTGGCAGAGATGTTTTTACAGAGTGTTTCCAAAGTTAGAGCTATTGCTAAATAAGTCCCTGACAGGTTCTTCTTTGAAATTAGGTGGAACTTTTGATTTCTATTATTATTATTGTTGCTATTTCTGACCAGTGGTTTGAAAAGATAAGCTAACAGCATAAGGAAAAGTAAAGCATTCTAGTATAAAAATTTCTTTAACAAGTAGAACAAGTCCTGAGGCATATAATCCCTAGAGATTTAGGAACAATTAGATGTGTTCACTTTTGACTTTCTTGTTGGATATGTCTGTGGAAGCACTTCGTTTTTACAAGTATAAAATACATGTAAAACTACATTTGCTTGTGGGGTTAGTATTGTTAATTTCCCTGAGCTCACATTTGGAAGTCTCAAAAATGAAAGATGGTTTCTAGTTTTAATGTGCCATATGACTGTCACGATTCTTCACAGTGTTTTTACTCAGAATTTAAATTTCAGCTCCTAATTCAGAAATAAGAGGTTTTTTTTGTTTTGGTTTTTTTTTTTTGTTTGTTTGGGGTTTTTTTGGGGTTTTTTTTTTTTTTTTTTTTTTTTTTTTGTCAGTGCATGCAGTGTAAATGTAAGTAATCACTATTTAAAGTAGCTTGAACAGATGTCTCTGTTTGGAATCTTTTGGCCCTTTTTTTGGTGTTTGTTTGTTTGTTTGTTGGGTTTATGTTGTTTGTTAGGGTTTTTTTACTTCAGAAGCCTATCCCTGAGCAAATAAAGTTGTTTGGAGATATAGTCGTGTAATGTGACTACATTGTTAAAGGATTTCATTGAATGATAAATTTCCAGGGTAACCTGATGGTTTACTTTGCTATAACAGGCTAACCATCTCAGGCTTTTTCTGAGACCTGTATGTAGTTTTCATGGTTAAAGAACTGTAACTCAGGACAGGTGGGAATGTAAAACTTCTTTTATAGAATCTTTTTGCTTGGACAATGGTAATCCTTGATGTGTTTGTGTAGTGAGAACTTTTATCTTGAAAACTGGCTTTGAAATCTGTATTGGTAGTGGAGCTGCAAATTCCATTAAACTGGATTGCTGGATTTAGTAGTTTTTAGTGTTTTTTAGTAAATGTGATGTCTTAAACAAAATTTTAAGTGTTTGGAAAGAAAAACTGTTAAATAACATAAAAATCTTTAGCTGAGAATCCCCATACAGAAAACAAGTACTTCAAACATAAATTGAAGCTAGCAGAGGCAAAAATTCCGTTGTTTTTTCCCGTCTCCCTAATAATGCAACTTTAGAAGCTCATTTGTTGGTTTCTTGCTCCTATCTATCTCTCAAAAATGTCTTTCCTTTCACATACGTGCTCCTTTCCCTGTATCTGTTGCACATCTTAGGAAATTGTCTTTACTATAAATTGGTCATAACTGATCAACACAATCTGAAATCAAGAACAAACCAGTTAATAATACTGTAACAGGTCTGTGTTCTACCTTTCCTAGGGTATGTGCAAATAAGAGGTTGATAGTGAGCAAAGTAAAAGCTTTTGACTTTTCTGGAGAGAGGGACCTTTCACAAGTTAGGTGCTTGGTTTGAATGCCAGGTGTCCTTTACAGTGGTACATATTTCTGTCTGAGAATGGGATTAAAAATATCAGGTGCACTGTTGTAATGGAACCTACATGTCATTGTTTAATGAGCACAAAAACAATAAGTAATCACCCAATGAGCTGAAACTTGTGTTGGTTTTCAAATGTGTAAAACTCTGCTGCACAACAAATAGCAGTCTGGCTTAGTGCCAGTTTTAACTTGGATTTCAAACTAAAAGAGATACTCAGTTCAGTTATATATGATTGTCTTGAGTGCAATGCACTTAAAAGGAACTTTAATGACTATTGAATAGAGAAATGCCTAATGCTTTATTTAAAAGTCACTACATTTTTATTTTCCTTCTTTATTTTTTAGAGTGAGTTCAAAAAGGAGTACATTAACTGTAAAAAAAAAAAAAAATGGGGTGCCAGACAGCTCTTGTTTCAAAGTGATCAAACACTGAGCACTCTAAGCGGATTTTAAAAAATGTATTAATTTTTAGAAGGATCAGCGAATATTATGTCTTTTTTTCTATCACTTTCTTATCCTACTGAATGACTTCACATCTTTGTGTACATTTAAGTTTATAATCTTATAATCTCCTCACCTGAATAATTGGGGTTCCTGTAGGTTTTAATTTAGCAAATTATTTTTACTCTTTTTCCCTTTTTATGCTAAGTTGATGTTTCTTCTCCAACTTTTCAGGCACAGGTACCTTTGGACGTGTTCATCTGGTGAAGGAAAAAATGGCCAAGCGTTACTTTGCACTGAAAGTAATGAGCATTCCTGATGTCATTCGACTGAAGCAAGAGCAACACGTGCACAATGAAAAGTCTGTCTTGAAAGAAGTCAACCACCCTTTTTTGATCAGATTGTAAGTTGTTTTAGTTTTTAAATTCATTTCACTCACACAGAAAGTGCAGTTAAATTACTCCAGAGTCTCATTGCAAGTTTTTATGTACATAACCAACACTGAGCATTTAATTTCTCATATGTAATTTAGATTAAAATAGACTTTGGAATGAAGTACATATTTTAGAAGAATCAAGAATTTAAAATAAAGAGGCATTATTTAAACATTCAAACAATAATTTATTATAAAGTGCTTTCTCTCTTATCTTCATACTGCAGAAGAGACATTTTCTGAAGTGACAGAAAAATGCTTATGAAGAATTGTTAGCATTGGCTCATCAAAATGACTTCTAGAATGATTCTTAATGTTAGAATTGTGATGAAAGATATTCCTAGACTTAAGTTTTTAAGAACTTAAGGGAACTTTTACAAACTTTATTTTTAAAGAGTTTAAATAACCACAGCACTTCTTGGACTTTTTATTCCTGTATTTGAGGTTGTTAAGTGATGGAACCTATTTAGAATCATTATTTAAACACAGTTCATAAATAATATTTCTTTTTTTCATGGAATTGAGGTAACTCTAATGATCCCAACGGTCCCATTGTTAAAGAGAGAAGGTAGCATACTTTCCTGTTCACAGCATCACAGTGCTTCTTGTGTATCTGAGTCTGTATCTATTAATGGCATAACTAAACCTCTGGTAATTGCAAGTTAATTTCCATTTATGTTTTCTCATGCATGTATACATGGCTGGCTATTAACTAAGATTTGTTTCCATTTACCTGCCTTAATCAGTTTTACATGGAATTAGACAAAATTTGCATTAGTTAATCTAACTGCAGGGAGTGCAGCTTCCTGCCAGGGTTAGGCAAGTATTAGAGGGAAAAGAACAGTGTGGTAGTCATTCAAAAGATGGAATGATCCCTGCAGGAGGAGGCTTTTTCCCTGGTGTGGTGTTGGCTTTTTCCAGCATCATTATGCTATTAGTTTCCAGCTAGCGTTCAGAAATCCTGTGTGTGGCATAGTATCAGTAAGACAAGTTCTAGAATATGTAGAGATTGAGATTCATGGAAGAAAGCAAGATGGAGAAGCTAAGTACATCTGGTTAAACTGATTGATTGAAGTATGGATGGAATGGGCGGAACAGGATTTTGTGTATGTATCTATGTACTTCTGGAAATTCTTGAAAAGAAAACCCTAGCAAAGACAAAAGCAAACTCCCAGACAAACCCCATCTCAGTAGGTCTGTGTGTCAGGAACAGTGGGAGTAGAGAAATTTGGGTGAGGTGTCAGAGACAGGGAGGATTCATGTTCATACAGAAGTGATCAAAAATCCAAACCAGGGGAGTTTTCCTGGATTTCATTCACACCTTATTTACAAAATGTCAGATTTTTCAGGTTGCCAAAGGACACAATTCAAATAGTTCTCTTTGTATGCAAAGCAAACATTTTTCATGTCTTCTAGAGCTCTGCTTTTTCTGTTGAAATGTCCAATGGTATGTTGTATCAGCCATGCTCATGTAATTGTCCATGTGATGCCTTTTTCCCTTGTCAGAGGAGACTCCAAGCAACATTGCGGAAGTGAGGTAGTTAAAATTTAGGTCACAAAGATATTTATGTGCTTTAGGTTAAACAAGTCTTTGTGGATGATTATCACTAGATTGTATGACAAATAACACTTTCTGCAGTTTTTTGTGTGACTAAAAGGTTTTTTCAGCCACCTTCTGCCCAATATATGTTTGGGTTTTTTATCTGTTAATTGTTTTACTGTAAGTGTTTAACAAAAACGGGGAAAAATTATATAGTTCAGCTTTAATGCCTTTAAAGTGTGTTATCTACATGGTCTGGTTTTTATGTTTTCAGTTAGCTTCACCATCTTTAACACAGATAGCATTCTCCTTTGGTGTCAGTACAGCAAAGTATTTCAGGATTTTATGATGGAAAATTATAAAGTAATGCTGCACATAATTGTTTTCTGGTGTTTGGAAATTCCATACGTCTTCCTATATGTGAAGAATGGGATTTTTTTTTTCCTTTTCCTGTTACTTTTTAGAAATATCTGTTCTAAATATAGGGAGGTACAGTTTTGCTGTAGCCAGTGGAGTTATTCATCTATGTACTTTTTTTAAACTATTTTTTTCTAAGCACATCTTAGGTGCTTTTGCAGCAACTAATCACTGGAGGTTCCTAGGTGATCTTTACTGACAATTGAGTAATGTGTAATACTCACTGTGGTGCAGCTCTTCATAGTGAGATGTAATGTTGACATGTTTTTGAAGAGAGGAAGAATTAATATAAATCAACTATATCTTGTAGCTGAAACAGATTGTTTGTCTGTAGGAGTTCACAATGCCATCTCAAGTTTATGTAGCAAGCTGAATTGTAGAGTTAATGGCACCACACATCTTATTCTCATCACAGCTTCTGTGATTTTTTTTTCTCTTCTTTTTGTATTACATTACCATTTAAATCAGTCTGAATTGCAAATACAGAAATTCTTCATTTTGCTCTTTTTCATGTATACTAATTAATGTATCCATTTTTCTGTGGATAGGCAAACCTTTAAGACACATTTTTTAAAGAAATTTATTCTGGTAACATTGCTGTGCTTAATGGTGTAGAAGTTCCAGTTTTTTCCCCTCTGTATTGTCAGATTTTGCTCTTCCTCTGCTATATGTATGTGGTTTGCTTTGTTTCACCCATTTCTGTTCTTCTTTCATTGTTGTTTGAAGGTATAGCCTTGCCTAATTATGTAAAATACATTTTCAGAGTGTTTTTGTGTAGTCTGTAAAGATACTGTGATTGTCAGTAGCCAGTTAATGATGTTGATTGATGACTGTGATAGGGAAGAAGTTCCATAAAAGCAGAAGACAAGCCTGGGCTCTGCTTTCTCCATCACTGAGGGAATCAAAGAGCTGTAGCTGATGTCTGTTAGTCTGTCTTGTTTCCTTGGTTTCTTCAGTGCTACTGTCAAAAATAAAATCTTCTGGAGTAAAAGTCATTCATGTGTTGTGGAGCTCAGTTTCTGCTTATCTTTCCTGAGGCTCTATGCCCTGATTAAGCATGAGGTATTTGTGATACTGCAGAAGCACTGACTAGAAGCTGAGGTAGTTTCTGTTGTTGTATCACTGTATCAATGAGGTTGGTAAGGATATAGTGTTCTCTATCTTTTATTATGGAATTAGGGATAGTTCTTTGTTTTTAATGGCAGTGTTCTTCAAGATGTTGAAGAACACCTATTTCTTTTCTTCTTAACTGTTGAGCTACATTTAGGGGTGTGGTGGCTTCTTTAATGTAGATAAAATGAAATACAAGATAATTTAGGGGAATGTGGAAGAGAAGATTCCTATGTTTTGTAATGAGGCATTTTAAAGCCACATCTAACTATTTTCTTTCCTCTTTACCTGTTGTTTATGTTTCTCTGGCTACCACAGAAATAGCTCTTAAATTCAAGGTGGTAGTCTGAGGAATGGAAGGTACCTATCCTTGGATTAATTCTGAGGTACAGAAATGAATCTTGTTCTGCTGTCATTTTTTGCTTTTGTGAAAGATTTCATAGAAGATCAAGTGTTGTCATCTGTTGCTTTAGTTGGGATAGCGTGTCTCCAGGGAGGAAGGCATGGGACAGGAGGACAACTCTTTGATGTCTGGTTTTATGAAAGTCTTTACAAAAGCAGATCCTGCTCACCCCCATCACTTTGGTAATGCTTGATAATATAAAATGCAAGGTGTGTAAAAAAAATATCTGGTCTTTATATCGGGTCATTTTTTTTGTCCTTAAAAGAGACCTGTTTTGCATGATGAAACAGAATATATCAATTAGGTATTTTTCTTGTCCTGTGCTGTACTTACCCTCAACTATCTGGTTTTGTATTATAGGTTAAGGTAGTTACTCGAATGTCTTACATAATCCTGCTGGATTCTTGGGGGTTTTAATGTTTGAAGACAAGGAATCAGAAATTAGTTATGCATGTGGTTGAAGTGGCAGGGGCCTTTTTACAGACATTTACTTGTAAAGCAAATCGATGACATAATTTCTTTATTTAGTAAAACAATACTTTTGTTACAGATTTTGGACCAACCACGATGAACGTTTTTTATATATGCTAATGGAATATGTGCCAGGAGGGGAACTTTTTAGTTACCTGCGCAACATGGGGCGTTTCAACAACAGCACAGGACTGTTTTACTCAACGGAAATCATTTGTGCAATAGAATACCTGCACTCCAAAGAAATAGTTTACAGAGACTTAAAACCTGAAAATATATTACTAGACAAAGAAGGACATATCAAGCTTACTGACTTTGGATTTGCAAAAAAACTGGTGGACAGGTAAGTCAGGTTTTGTTCTGGTAATTACATATTGCATGCTAAACTGTTGGAAAAAATGTTTGATTTCAGGTGCTCAGCATTTGATTTAACACTCCATGTGGTTCACACATATCAAATCCTTTAATGGGAAGGAAATTATAATCTTTAAATGGCTGTATGGAAAGCAGTATTACCCCTTAGGTATAACCAGGAGCAATATCACACGTAAGCAATGACAGAAAAATATTTTGATATGACTGGTTTTGTATACTTAAGTTTTCAGCAGTCATTTGTAGAAAGCGAGTTCGGGAAAATAATATGAACAAATACTAAGATACATAGATTAATCCTCCATGCGTAATTAATATGTTTTATAACTCATGTTTCCTTCTAGTGTCCTTTTAGAGATTTCTGAACAGTGATTTTAAAACTGGATACAGAGTTTTCACTAGGCTGTGGCGAAAATGAAACTGCGAAAATCTAGGCAGAAACCATAACGCCAGCTTCAGCAGAACTGATTTATTTAAATCTAGCTTCTATATTACTGCCAGCTTTAGTTACATATGTAAGTTTTGATAATGCAGAGGCTGGCCCCGCCAGTGATTTCTCTGTTTGGACTCCTCTTCCAAGACCATAATACATGTTTTCAAGAGTAAGCAAGAGCATTGGGATTCAAGAAAAGGGAGGTAAAAACCACCCTGTTTTATCAGAAGAGTGATGTGACAAGGCTTGATGTTATGCCTTTGAGTCATCTCTTGGAGGAGACTGTATTTGATTGTTCTGATTGAGGCAGCACAGTGCTGAGTTAGGTGTTACATAGGTCCTCATCCTCTTTAGTCATCCACCTGTTTGATGCTGCTTTAGCAACAAATGGGTCTGTATGAGGAGAGTTCTACAAAGTCAGTTTGAAAGGGGAGTGTGTGGGTGAGGGTCCATAGCGACGCAGAGTCCCCAGGCAGGTGCAAAGGAGAGCTGCTTTATTGCAAAAACCAGGCCTTTTTGAGCAGTTAGCCCATTATCAGCTACGTACTTTTAAATCATAACAAACATAATTCAATCACCATACACCATGATGTGAACATGCCATGGTTACATAACTTGTTTTTCTACCCCTAATTCAGCTGAGTCTCTTTCCCACAATCCTTTTCTAGTTAACCAACGTAACAGGCCTGAACCATGATTTTACAAGGCCTTCCTTTTGTAAGGTTTTACTTATTGGTAACATGAGTGGATCTGAGGAAGCTGCTTAATGCATCCCTTATGAAGTAAAAGTCAGATGAGACCAATGAAATTACAAAGTAGAATCAAAAGTTCTATTCACCTTTAAGGTCTGAAAATCTATTTTAAAACAATAAATTTTAAAATAATAAAATTTATTATGAGTATATGAACTCAGTTTTCACTGGGCAAGCAAAAAGGCCTGTAACTGCTGGGCTTTCATTTTATTACTTTGTTTTTAAAGCAAAAAAACTTTTTGCAAGAAGAGCTAACATACTTCCATGTAAGAAAGTAGTACAATCTCTTTGTAAGACATTTTCAGACAAGTACTTATGACTTGCTCTTTGTATGTAAATACTGCCACGTAGTGGTAGTTCTTGTTTTGTGTTTCTGTGGGTTTAAAGCACAAGAGAAGTAACCCTTCATTAAATAAGGTGATAGTTCATATCAGAGTATATTTTTCAACGTGGTAGATGAATCTCTAAGAGTAAATTTGTTCAAATATATTTTAGGGTATCGAACTTACTTATCACTACTGGTTTTAATAGGGTTTGTATTTTCCATATTGCTTGGGGGGCGGTGGAGTTGATCAGTTTGTGTTGAATCATACAAGATTATAGTAGTTTTATATTTATAGTTGATTTTCCTTCAAATGTACAACAGGTAACATAAATGCAGAACATAAAATTGAAATAACCAAAACAATTATCAATTAGAGCACAGCTGGCAAAGATTGCATAGGTTGCCCCTATGCAAATCTGGTTTTGTCTTTTGTGTTACTGGGGTTGGTTTTTTTTGAAACTACATACTGTTCTCCCCACTAGCTGAAGTCATCTTCACAATGTTGGTTTTTGTCACTGTAAAAATATACAGTTATCAGCCCTTTATTCACTAGTGCACTCCAGTAGGTATTTTTGTTTATGGCATAGCCTATTTGATCAAAATTATAGGAAATATTGTCATTTTTATGCATGGCAAATGGCTGTACACATGCATCTTAAGTGTATGGGTGTCAGTGAGTGTATAGATGTGAGTATATGCACAGCACACAAGAAAAAAGAAGACATGAAGTATTTATGCTCTTCAAACCTTGTGAGGTAACCTGCTCTCAGGATTAGCAGAGACATCCCTAGAAAGAAGACATAATACATAAATGAAAACATGGTCTGCAGAAGACTTTGGATATAATTCCATATTCCAGATACATAATACTTCACTGAATGATTCTGTAGCTGCCTCGTTGAGGATTTTCTGTAGACATTTTCCTTTCTTCCCACTACCATGTGTGAGGGGATGCAATATTTACCATGTCCCTCTCCAGTTAAGCTGCTCTTCAGAAAGAGTGTCTGGCTCAAAGCTTATGTTCCCATGTGGAAAGCAGCCTGCACCTGTACCTTCTTGTTAGTACAATTTCTGAAGGGCTAGATTCTTAAAGTTTTCTTTTTAGAGACAGAAGAAAGAGAGAAGGTTTTCTTTGCTCCTTCTGTTCCTTGTTGGTATATCCTTCTGTTTATCCTTGTTCCTCCCTTTTCACTCATAGTGTTCGTTTAAAAATTCTAAATTTTTCTCCAAAACAGTGTGTCTTTGCCTCAGCTGCTGTTTATTTCTTCTCTTTTCCACCTTGATGTTGCTTAACTGAAGACTTAATAACCTTTTCAGTTTCTTGTAAGTACATTCATATAAAATAGATGTGCCACTACTTCTAAAAAAGGGCAATGTCAAGAAGAAAGTTGGGGAGGGGGTTTTTATAAATTACTGTTACCTGAAGGCTGTAAAAAGGACTTCCTTTGAACTTTACAACTGTTGCATTGGCAGACCTTTCTCTTTCTGAAATGCATATACCACTTTTTGTGTATAGTATTTTTATAGAAATTTTTTTTCTGTTCTGATTTCCTTTTTTTTGTGTGGTTTTTGGTTGGTTGATTTTTTTTTGGGTGTTTGGGGTTTTTGGGATTTTTTGGGGAGTTGGCATTTAATTCCCATGTTCTTTCAGAGAAGCACAAAGCTAATCTGCATGGAATTTTGTGGGGTTTTTTTATGGACAGATTTCACTCAGAAAGCTATAAATGTTATAGGTGAAATTAAGACTTGAGTGATCTTTTATTTTTTTTTCTGGAATGTTATTCACTGTTAATTTTAGTTTATTCAGTTTGCATTCCTAAGAAAAAAAATTTACCTGTGAGTCTTTCTAGAAACTTGAAGTGATTAATCTTAAACATATTGGGGCTAGTTCTGCATTGTTGCAGAACATAGGCTGGATGTGCCTCATGACTGTTCTGCACAGTGGAATGAAGAGAGACTGTGTAAGACACAGTAAGTCTAGTTTGTAAAGTGTACCTTTTGTCACTGTAGAAGCAGGCAAGAATGTCTTGCAGAACAAATTTTTGTTGGCTACATGCAAAACAATCTTTGTTAAATATAATTATGGAGAAACTGCCAGAATACCTAAATAAATCTGGCTCATATGCAGAAAGCTTGTCAAGTACACAGAGATAGATGCTGAATGGTGTAGAATGTGGAAACACATTAACCATCGAGACTGAACTTCTTCACACAGTACTCTTCAATAGTTTCACAAAATTATTTTGTAGCTTACCTTGTTAACCAGAGTAGATTCTGTATTTCATGTTTGAAAATTGCATATTCAAGCTTATCAATTAGCACTTTCTTGTATTTCATTTTTTATCTTGAAAATTCAGAAGAGTGAATATTTTGTAGCAGTTTGAAGAGAACGGTCTATTCTTACCTTTTTTCATTGTAATTTATCTTCAAATAAGTTATCTGGAATTTCAGATAAATATGGAGTAGCCATAAAATAGTAATGATAAAAAAATAATTTAAAATATTATCTTTTTGTAGCACCTTCTTGATGTGTTTTCCAAAATACTAAGTAGTCTGTTTCATGGCCCACAAAAGAGGAAACACAAGTTGTGATCCTACAGCACAAATGCATATCTTAAAAAACATGAGTTCCAAGTTTTTGTGTAGTTAGTAAACATACATTTCTTGATTGAAATTAAGGAATTAGTTAATGTGGTGGTAATAAGTTTTATTTCCTAGTGCAGCTAGGAAACTTCAAATTGCATGGGCAAGTTACATTCAGTTTTCCTCTTGCTTGAATAAAAACACAGTAAAACTGTCAGCTGCTTCATTCGTACAGCTGCCTAAATCAGTGTGATTAAGTCACATGATAAATACAGCTTTTTAAATTTGGGAGAGGGAAAAGTACTTTGTTTTAAAAGATGACAGAGCTTTGCTGTTAGTCTTATTTCCATAGTCCTGATCTAGGTAGCTGCTAGATGGCAGTAGTGTAAAGCAGCACTGTATGTAAAAATTCAGTATGTTTGACTTGGAAAATGAGAGTTTATATTTTTTAGATAAATTCATGATAAAAATAAAAATGTATTCTTTACACTTACAAATGTAGTTTCAGGAACCTTGAAGCACACTGGATGCAAAACGTGCCTAATGCTTCTGACAGTTTAGCTGGAGTAATTTGGCTTTTGCCATAGTAAACTGAAGCTTTAAGAAATTCAAGTAGTAATTCTTCGTCTAAAGCTTTAACTAACTGTACAGCTTCCCTTCCTTTATCTTATTTTTATGAATCAAATGTTCAAGGCTCAAAAAAAAACCAACCAAAAAAAAAAAAAAAAAAAAACCAAAAAAACCAACCAAAAGCTCCCTTTAAACTGTTGCAAGGAGTCATAGAATATGCTGGGTTGGAAGGGACTTATCAGAATCCTCAAATCCAACTCCTGGCCTGGCCCGGCCCAGCCTAGGACATCCCCAGGAGTCACACCATGTGCCTGAGAGCATTTTCCAATCACTTTTTGGACTTTCTTAGGCTTGGTGCTGTGATCACTTCCCTGGAGAGCCTGTTCCAGTGCTCAGCCACCCTCTGGGTGAAGAACCTTTTCCTGGTATCCAACTTAAACCTCCCCTGACTTGCCTTCATTATGTTTTTTGAGTCCTCTCACTGGTCACAAGAGTGAAGAGATCAGTGCCTGCTGCTCTGCTTCTATTTGTGGATGTTGAAGACCACAATGAGGTCTCCCTTCCTTCTTTTCTAGTCTGAACAGACCAAGTGCCCTCAGCCCCTCCTCCTCCAGACCCTTCACCATCTTCACTGCCCTCCTTAGGACACTCTCTAGTAGCTTAATGTCGTTTTTACATTGTCAAAACTGCGCACAAGGCTCAAGGTGAGGCTGCATCAGCACAGAGTAGGGCGGAACAATCATCTTCCCTGCATTCTCAGAAAAAAAGAGGCTGAATTAGTATTACTTCTGAAGGTGATTGCTCTTCTTCTTAATGCGTTTGTTCAGGAGTGGGTTACCAGTTTGATTGGAGAAAATTCTTCCTCTCACAAACACTCAGGGTTTTTTGGTGCAAGTTAGATATCATGTGCAGTGACCATTTGTGATTATATTCTTTGTCATATTTTTACTAGAGCTCCTTTTAAAATGTGATACAGTTTTCTTTCTTATTCTTTGCTGGGTTTTCAATTTCTCTTGAATTGGTGAGCACATTTTCAAAATTTCATCTGACTTGCTGCTGGGGAAGGGTAGTTTATTCAAAATGAGAGTACATTTTTTTCGTAAGTGTATATTTAAACCTAAGCCAAGGGTGTGAAGCCAGGCAAATTCTACATGGGCATTTTTACAAAGAAAAGTTCACATTTCTCAAAGAAATTATTTCAGAATATTCTTTTCAAATGTAATTTGGTCTTTTTAAACATAACTGCTTAGCCTAGGTTTGTTTCTTGTCTTTATAGAACTTGAGCTTCAATTGGTTAGCAGTATAACAGTTTTATTCTGACCTTACCATAGAAAGCTATGACTAAAAATTACTTTAAAATAGATCACAAAAAGTATTGCCTGCTTAACTACACTGTTTAAATATTTTAAATAACTAAAAATGCAAAATGTTTCCCTTTTAATGAATATTGTGGAAGTGATGACATGTTAGATTTCAATACTATTTGAAAAACTTTAGATTGTAAAACAAATCTTTATGTATGTGGTATTATTTACTGATTTAAACTACTACTGCTTTAAAAATTCCCTCCTTCTCTTTTTTTTTTTTTTCATAAATGAAGCTTTGTTTTGATGGAAAAGGCCATTAAGCTTGTCTTCTGCTGGGCTTGTCAGAAGTAGTCCATGAAAAACACTGTTAATAATTCAAAACAATGTATAGTCGAAAGGGTAGAGTATCCCAGCACCTGCTGGGAAACTCAGTGCATGTGTATTTTCTGTGAGAGGAAGTTTCTTAACTTGCATATATCTCTGTTCCAAGAGAATTGGAGAACATCATCAAAGCAGTCTGTTTAGATCTTGTAGAGGGCTTTCTTATTTCTGTTTCTTTGTACAGTAAATACATAGGTATATGTTGGGTAGCTCTTATGTGTGTGTTTGGTTTTTGCTATTACTGTTATTTCAGTTCCACTTTGATCTGCTTTTGTTGTTTGTTTTGTGGTTTTTTTTCCTTCTTTTACAACCAGAACGTGGACTCTCTGTGGCACTCCTGAGTACCTTGCACCAGAAGTTATACAAAGTAAAGGCCATGGAAGAGCCGTGGATTGGTGGGCCCTAGGAATTCTTATATTTGAGATGTTGTCAGGGTAAGTGTTAATTACTGTATCACAGCAATATTATGTAATACAGAATTAGTTCTGTTTGCAATATTTGGATTATGAATTGGGGCTAAATTTCTTATTGATTTACTGGTTTAATTTCTGCCTTTGAAGAAAGGAATTGGGACGCTTTACAAAACAACATATATCACTTCTGGGAATGTTTTAGGGTTTTGAGTTTGTTGATTTTGGTTTTTTTGGTTTGGGTTTGTGTTTTCTGTGTGGTTTGGGTTTTTTTGGTTTTTTTTTTTGGTTTTTTTTTTTTTTACTTAAGACTTTAACAGCTTCTCTTTTCCTTGTGTGTTTTGGGAATTCAGGTTTTGCTGAAGTTGAGATTTTTATTCACAAGGCCCTTTACTTTTAAAGGGTAAAGAACAGGACTACTTCTGTAATTAATTTCCACCATAGGGAAATCCTAGTTACAGTGGGAGCTTTAGTCTATAAAAATGCACAGTGGCAAATAGGAAGACTTTTGTTAATACAATTTGTATTACAACTGAGCACTGGTTTTCTTTAAACCAGAGGGTAAAGAACAGTGAAAAGCTTTATAGGTCTTTTTGAAATCAGTTTGCTTAAATGCTGCTTTTGCTGTTTTGGATTTTTTCTGATAAAGCAATATTTTCAGAATTTACAAATTCAAACTGAAGAAATGGTTTCTGGCATTAATATAATTAACTGTTCATTACTTGTTAGTATTAGTTAGATAAAAGTAGTTGTCTCAATTTGCTCTGATTTAAAAAAAAATTCATAAAATAAATGACTGATTTAGGTAGAATGTGAAGTTGTGCTTGTGTGCTACACAAGGCATCTGTGTGTTTTTCCTTTTACTTTTTTTGTCTTGGCTCTGTTGTTTGAGGGTACTTGAAAAAAGGTTTGGATTTTTGAAAGCAATTGGCTTTTCTGTGGTGGGTGCTATCGGACAAATGCAGATGAAAGCAAGGCTTTCATAGCTTCTGAAGAAATGTAGTGTATTTCATCAGTTTGATTTCATAGTTCTACCTTTTTCATAGTTTCATACCTTATGCCTGGTACCTGGCTCAATGCACTCTACACCTTCTTGGTTCCTGGGTGCATCAGGTGTCCTCTGTGGCCTTTCCTTATAAATCTGCAGCCTCGTAGAATGATCATAACAGTGTCCTTGCTTGGATTTAGTCATCCTTTTCTCTGTGCATTTCTGTCATTTCAAAGTGACTTTGCTGACTCTTCCGGTGTTTGGACAAGCTTGTAAGTTTGCCTGAGCAAGTAGCTCCCCTGATGAATGGGTGGTCACTTCAGAGCTCTGATCCATTGCGGGTACTGCTGTGAAGTTCACTAAAAAGCAGCACAACTTTACCTAGCGCAGCATTGTTACCCACTGCTTGCTTTCTTAGTGTCCTGAAGGCTTGCATATACATTGACTTTGAATCTCAAGGCAATTTGTAGACAGAAAAGCAATAAAAATAGTTGCTGGCTGACCCAAGCAGGCTTGGCTGACTGATCTAATATGAAGTTGTTATTTATGTAGGCTGATTTGTACAGAGACCAGACTTCACCTTTTTTCCATTTTTTCCAGTAAGGTGAGCAGCCCAAGTTGGTCCAAAGAGTCCTTCTTAGAGAGAAAAAAGAGATTCCCAGCAAGCTTGTTGCCACTAATCTTAGTCTTAGACAGCAGGAAGACTAGATAAAAGTGTCTGAGCTGTAATATGAGCACTGGTGCTGCAGTCACCCAGCTGTGATTTACCTTTTTGCCATGGGTTTCAGTGGGACCACTCTCTGTTAGTTCTGTGTGGTCTCAGTGTGAGTGGATATTGGATCTTATTAATTTGGATGCCTTACAGAGATGTTGGGAGGATTCTCTCCACTAGACCACTAATAGAAATGTGGCTTACAAAATTCACATACTGACTACAAGTGTCAATCAAGCAAGATATTTGGAGTCATTGAGACCTCAAGACTGCAGGGTGCTGAAGTATGAGTTCTGTATATTCTGTTGAAACATGACATGGTATATATTGTTCATTAAAAAGGGAGCAGGTGCTGTTGTTTCTATGTAGGATCTTCTGCATCATGACACTGTCTGGCTCAAAGGATGAGACCTGGATTTCAGAGTGGGCGGATGGGAGGATGTTGGCTTAATATGAACACTTTGGCTTTTAGGGGCTTTTAACCAATAGAGATAGCTTACACTGTCCTGAAAGTCAAGTGAGGTTTTATATAGGCTGATTGACAGAGCAGCTGTCTGCTGTGTGTGATTTGCTAAGGTTTTTTTTACTGCAGTACTTGTATAGACATGCTCTTCATAATGATTGAATGCTGCTTTAGATAGGGACTGTATCCAACATTAAAAAATTAAACACAGCAGCATTCAGTCATTTTCCAAAGCTGGAATAGGGACTCCATACAAGCTTGTTTGTTTGGGATATTTGTGTTTTGAGGCTTGTTTTTTAGGGGAGTTTTTGTTTGATTTGGGCTTTTTTAAGATGAGAGTATACTACTTAGGATTTTTATTTTTTAGGGGATTAAAGGAGGGCAGGGGTTATGGCTTGTAGGTGTTTCCTTTAGATGGGAAGGTTGTCACAATGAATGTATGCTTTTAGCATTTTATCAACGTTTTGCTGTTCTTGGCAATAGTGTTTTGAAGAACTTTTCCTCACCAGCTCAAGATCTGGCTAGATATTTACTATCAAGGCTTTTATTACCGCAGCAGTCCTAGTTAACTTTATCATTCAAAATTCAAAGAAGATGTAAGAAATCTGAAAATATTTTGAAGGTGAACAAAACCTGACTTCAAGTTATTGTCTGCAAGTAAATAAATGTAAGACATTTGATAGTTATTTCCTGAAGTTACTCTCTGAAGCCCAAAAGCAATTGAAAAGAATTGTTAGGTGTGTGTGTGCAAGAAAATAGCCTCTCTAAAAACAAACAAACCCACACCTTCCTGTTCCACAGTGTCTTATTTCCCTAACTTAATCTCCAGAGACTCATTGAATTCTTCTTCTGCACGAACTAGGTTTAAGGCAAGGTCCTGTTCAGGTTTAACATAGCAAGATATAGAAAGGGGAAGGAACAGGGAGAAGCAAGGGTGAGAAGAAAATTTAACAGATGGATAATACCAATCATTGAGTTAATCTAAACAAGCTAAACAAACTGTCAATGCAAAAACATCTATTTATTTTGAGTAAATGAGTTCTGTTACAATTTTATGCAAAGAAAAATACACTTGTTATTTAACATTTGGATAATTTGGATACATTAATAATCTGTAACATACTGTTATCAGATATGCAGCTAATATGAATTTTGTGTATTAATATGGGATTCATGTTTTTTATTTTTGCTTTGTTTGTCATATGTTATGTGCGGGTCTGGCATTTTAGGTAGGTTAATAGTTCCTGTCTGCAGTTTCATATTCTCAGACCTGTGTGTTTTCCCTTGAGGTTTTACAACTTCTGTTCTTCAGACTGTCTTGGAAACTTATGTCCATGCCATTGTTATGCTTCAGTTAGCAAATGGAATGGTTTGCAGCTGTTCTCCCATTTACAGAGATGATATTTTTTGTAGCTTCTTCTCAGTTGGTGAAAAGGCAGCTGTTTGTATTTGTGTTGTGGTGTGAAGAAGGTCTGAAACTCAAGGGGATTTTTGTTGATTTATTAGGTAGCTTCCAGCACAATACTTGTGTTGTTTTGTCTAAAATCTGTGCAGTGTTGAAGATTGACATTTACAAAAAGCGTTCAAATCAAGTTACTTGGTTTGTCCTTGAGAAAACTCTGCAATCTTTTAAAGCTGTTGTCATTTTGCATAGAGTTCAAATGCACTTTATTGCTATCAAATTACTATACAGCCAACAGTGATTTTAAATTTTTCACAAGAACTCTAGACATAGTAATTTTGGATTGTCAGTGTGGGAAAGCAAATTAAAATAATGCAATGTAAATATGAAAAAAATTTATATGTACTTCTATTCTTCTTGATTTCACATCTCAGTAATGTACAGTAATCTGTTTACTGCAGCTGGTAGCTTTGTAATACATAGTTTAAAATATCATTTTAATTGCTTTATACATTTATGGATTCTAATAGGTAATAAGTAGAAAATTTGTCAACTTGCTGTGGAGAATGTGAATGACATTTATGTCGCTTGACTAAAAGAAAAAACCCAGTATATGATAGTCTTTGTGTGGGAAAAACTTGTGCATATTAAATAACAATCATGTTTACCTTGTCCTTTAGTGTGAAAGCAGGAATTTTTAATAGCACGAGTATTATTCCTGAGATGCTTCCACTTTCCAGTTGGCTGGAAAATAGTTTTTCATAAAGAAAGTACTCTAACTTTCTGAACACCAACAAAAAATGTCCTTTAGTCTTTCCCTAACCAAATGGTTTAGTCATGCTTTTCAGTGCTTTGAATTATTATGGGTTTTTTACCATAAACCTTTAACTATTCTGATAGAATTTGATTATTACTGTGGCCAAAATTTACAGTATTTCAAAGGGAATGCTAATCCACTTGACCATCAGCTCAATAATAAAGAAATCAATACTTCTGAAAACATAATAGAAATAATCTACTTGTTGAAGAAAAAGCTAGTTTGACTACTATAAAATTTAAAAAATAGCCTGAAGTGAAGAAATTTTGTTTTCATCCTTGTTTTTGTGCTATCAGTGATTTGCAAAGCCACAAGCACTGTATTTTTGTATGTATGCACACAGTTAAGTCCTCTGAGAAAGTAATTACATTGGGGAGATATGAAAATACGTTAATTAAACTGTAATAGTGGTTGGATGTTTTCAATAAGGTCAACACTCAAAATCTGCAGTTTTTTTTAATTCTGTGGGGATTTTGAGGTGGAAGCATAGTAAGAGGGTTGTTTTGGTCATGTTACGGAGGGCAGAACAGGACTGAGATTACAGAATGAGTTACTCCATTCCCTTAGAAGGTTTCCTGTGGTAACTTTTAAGAGCATGAGTGACACTCAGAAAGCTGTCAGCTCTTGGGCTCTGCTGCCTGTACTGTCTGTACTGATGCCCCTCTTGCAGCCATCAGGGATGTAGTGTGCTAGTAAAGGATGCACAGCAGAAAACTTTCAGTTCTTACTGTAGCTGTACAACAAGAAGTAGTCTCTCTGTTAGCTCATAACTTCATGAAGAACTTCATAGAAGACATAAATGTAGAATTTTAATTACACATTAATTTACTATTCATCATGGGGAAGATTATGAAATGAAAACTTTATCTGTCCCACACAGAAAGGCAGCTGCACTTGGAGAGTTGTGAGCAGTCTGACTGTTTCAAAAACCTTATCTAGCAAAACATATACTTGAATTCAAGATGTACAACAAATAACTGAATTGGATAATGTATTCATGTGAAGGTCCTTTAACACTTTAGAAAGAAACTGGTAAATAAGGGTGTGCCGGCAGTTACAGGACAAGATCAAAAATGGTAATGCTCTTTTGGAGAGTATATCCCTGGGTTTTAGAGATAAAAGCAAAGCATTTTTTACTTTTAACATTGAAATTTTTTTCATAAATTATATTTTTACTGCAATTGTGTAGCAATTTTATATTTTTCTATTCTGTTCTTACATTTAAATTTTAATTCTGCATTCACTGTGTTGCATACAAAAATGTTTTCTGTTTTACAATGGCAGTCTTAATTATTCTTCAAGATAGTACTTGATTGGTAGTGTCCTACCAAAAAGAACAACATAATCAATTATTTCTGAGGGGAATTGCTATAACATAATATTGCTTATAAAATTTTTAGAACTTATTTTTCTAACATCTGAAAATTTTCTGTATTAAAATAGGTTTCCTCCATTTTTTGATGACAATCCATTTGGTATATATCAGAAGATTCTTGCTGGCAAAATAGATTTCCCGAGGCATTTGGATTTATATGTAAAGTAAGTCCATGACTCCCAACACTGTCTTTTCTATTCTAAAGACCTCCTGAGCACTGTTTCTAAAACATATTTTTAGAAGACCTGATTTCAGGATCTGATTTTCTGAAACATAATGTTGGAAAATATTTTATATTACATTTACACTTTCAGTCCAAATAAACCTATATCTTTGGTAGACTTCAAGGTGGCGATACAGTTGTAAGATAATATCTGACTGTATTTTCTATGTATTATGGGTTATTAAATGCTTTTCCACCTTGTGGAAACCCCATTGGCATGTCCTGTAAGAAGGTCAAGAGGAGAAATATGAGGAGATAATCTGAGCAATATTAGGAGAGCAGGAAGAGAGCACTAAACTGTTTCTGTCTATAGATACATACCACTTAAATTACTCTCAGCATAATTACTTGAGCGAACTCTGATACTTCAGAAGTTCTAGTGTAAAGTCAACTTAAATTTGTGACTGGGGGCCCAATTCGATATGGAGTATTACATACACATGTAAAGTGGGTTTAATTCTCAGTATTTAGCAATTGTTAAAAGTGTATTACATATGAAATAATTTTTTTCCTATTCAAAAATTCCATAACTGAAATAATTTTTACTTGCTTACTGTTACTACTGGGTAAACAGATACAAGCAAAACTAATCATTTCAGAAAGTTTTTTTGTTGTTTTTTTTTTTTTTTAAATTTTTTTAAACCTCCACTGAATCACTGGATGCACTGAATGAAGTATGTCTCCTTCCCCTTAGGCTGACTAGTGTCTCATATATTTGTGTCTTTGTAGCAGTTTCCTCTTACTAGCTCCACACAGTTTAGTGTAGTCTCATTATCTGGTCTTCCTAATCCAATTGGTCTTGGACAGAAAACTGATTATCTCTTGTAGTATTCTGTGCACTGGACTATAATATTGTGATCAGAAGGGGGAACACCTCAAATTAGATTATCATCACTGACAACTCATCCAATATAGTGCGAGCAGTTACAGAGACTAATAAGGTCACCCCTCAGCCTCCTTTTATCCAGGCTAAACAATCCCAGCTCCCTGAGCCACTCCTTGTAGGACTTACCCTCCAGATCCTTCACCTGCTCCATTGCCCTTCTCTGGACTCACTCCAGCATCTCAATGTCTTTCTTGAAGTGAGTGGCCCAGAACTGGACACAGGAACATGAGGTGTGGTCAGCACTTACAAGTAGAGGGGGCCAATCACTGTTCTGCCCTGCTGGCCACACCACTTCTGTGGCTTCACTTGCTTTCTGCAGTGAGTTGTGAACACAATGTCTTGGATGTCAGCCCCTCTTCCTTCTTTTAAACCACAACATGCAGAACTGGATAGTCCTTGAACATCTCTGCACCATTAGCTTTTAAAACAAGTTCCAAGATTATTTTGTCCAATGAAGGCAGTCTACTTCTTACCTTCTAACCCATCTGTTTTCTTTCTCTTCTTCCAATAAGTCAGTGTTTCAGCCAGAAAGAAGGCTGTCTTGGGTCCTATCAGATCCAGACTGTGTCTGAGGTATTAGCACTATACAGTGTTTTAACTCTCTGTTCTGAGGCAGAAAAACTGTTTCTCTTTCTGAACTCTGAGAATGCTTCTCTCCCTAGGGATATGTACTGCCTGAGCTTACAGGCATTTACATTTTTTTACTCACCTATCCCCTATCACCCTCCTGTACTCTTTACTTTCTGAATTTGTACCACTTCTGCTTTCCCTCCTGATGCATGAATGTCACTCTTCCTTACTGCTTTTTTAAACTTTTCTTTGCAAAGCCAGTTTTGGAAACCTACGAAAGAAATGTCACTGTTAAAGCATTTTACTGATTATTGCTCTGCAGAGACCTTCATGTAGAATTTGATTCTCAAAAACATACACCAGCATATCTATTGAATTAATTTAAACATAATTTTAAAATATTTTTTAGAACCAATATAACGAAGAACTACTAAACTATCTATTATTTGTTTCAATTCAACGGATATTTCACTGGTCCAATGCAGCAAGTATCATATTTAGTAACAACACTATATCAGCAAGTAAGCTCATCCTTTAACTGTTTTACGATGAATTTTTGAAGCAAGCCAAGAATCACCCATGAAATGTTTTCTGGTTTTATAGGAATAGAGAAGTGTCTTTGGCCATAAACTCTGTGAATCTCTCCTTGGGTTTCTGGATTCCTTTTCAGTCCTATTTCTGTTTTAAATGTGCTTATAGTCCTCCTTGTAGCCTCTTCCATAATGAATCATCTTTTTTTGTAGAAAGGGATATTTCTGCAAAGGTGACTGTGAAAGGAGTTGGTCACATGATTTAATCTAATTTAAATATTTATTGTCTGAAATAATCATGAGAGTTTTCAAAACTGCTTTCTACTTGGATTTTTTATTCATATATCTGGTAATTTAATTTTTTTCCAGTTGAATTTTAGAATTGTATTCCTGCCAAATGCAACAGCTTTTTAAACAGTCTAGCATATTCAGTTCATATATTATTTCTGCACACACTTATGTGATTTCAAGAATAGGTGACACAATGCTATTTTTGGGAAGCATAGTAGACATTACAGGTAGGGAGGGAGAGAGGCAGGTGTCATTGTTATGTTTGTGTTCTTTTCTGTAAATAGTTGACTTTTTTTAACCTTTGATATTGTTAAAAATTTGAACTAGCCATACTCTTTAATCTCCATCATTTCATGCTTTATGTCATCTCTCAGGAATACTTGAGATTATAGAAATAGGGACGGTTGAACTTTTTTTCTTTCTTGTCATTGGTACTTCATGCAATTAGTCCAGAATGCCAATTTTCTAAAATCAAATAGCAAAATAATCTTTGAGATAAAATGTAACTACTTATAGAAATATGAAGCAATATTTTTCTTTCATCTCATAAGTAATCAAGCTAATTCCATAAATTATGATACTTTTGTTTTAGTTGTTTGGGGCTTAATATTTGAAATACTTTGCTATTAATATGACAGAGTTTTCTGTCTCTAAACTTCTTTTAATCTTTTAAAATGTTGATTTATTTTTATGTGGAACTGTTCAATGAGCCAGTGAGGCTTTTAGTTTTCAGTTAAATTTTAGTTGTTACTAGTTTTAAGAAGATGACTAGCTCTTTCATGGTTTCCCTGCATATTTAGCATGAAGATGAGGGTGCATCTTTATCTGCTTTTTTAATGTATATTAGTGTTGAGTTCTGACAAACAGATTGGAGACCCCGTTTGAGATTTGGAATGCCAAGCAAAATGCAAAAATACAAAGAACAAAATGGTGCTACTTGACAAGGGGCAGGGGAGGAGAGTTTTTTTTCATTTATTTCTTGGAAGAGTTTAAAAGAAATCTGCAAGAATTCTGTTAGATTCTTTTTTATTGCTTACTCTTAAATGTCCTAAAATATGAGGAAATGAATGGTCAAAGGGAAGCATGTCTATATTCTGTAATACTTGACAGTCAAATATAAATTACTTCTGTTTAACAGAGAACATGTTTTCTCTACTTCAGAGACCTTATTAAGAAGCTGCTTGTGGTTGACAGAACAAGACGACTAGGAAATATGAAGGTCAGTGTAAAATCTTTAGTGTAACACAGCACAAGGTTGAAAGAATTCTGTAGGAAAGACCCAGACCAGCTCTTCATAGAGCTTTTGGTTTTATAAGCATGAAACACATACATTTCCCCATACATTACTTAGGTTATGCAATCCTAAATGCGAAGTTTAATCTGTGTATTTCTGAAAATCATTCCCCTATTTGGATTAATACTACTCTTCATGGTGGTTTTCCTCTCTCCTCACCACCATCCTGTTCATTAATGTGGAAACTTAGATTGGACCAGAAACATGGTATTAAGTCCTGCAGTGCAGTATGCCAGCTCATTTGGTTCTTTTTCTGTGGCAGTGTTAATCCCAGAAGGACCACTAATCAAACTTGAAGTTTAGAAATTATTTTAAAAGTATAAGGATTGTTGTAATACTGTGATGCCTGGTCATGGTCTTGGTGGGAGTGATTAAGCACAGTCAAATACTCTTCCACCAGGAAGAATTATTTACCTGATCCGAACAGATTTATGAAGACAATAGATACTGAAATTAGCTTGTATAATCTTTCTCTTTGGAGGCATCTAAAATTTTTATTTCTCTGAGGAAGGGATGTTAGAGGTTTGCTTTTTTGGCCCAAAGCACATTGAATGGTAAACATAGGTGAAGATGGTAAAAAGTGCACAATTATTATCCAGGGTTTTCTTAACATATTAATGTAAATAAAAATGCTTTAACCAGCTGTCCAGTGTATTCTTTTGGAGCCTTTTTATGGCACAAAGTTAGACTGGTAAGAAAAAGCAGGAAATAACGTTTTTTCTTATCCTTCAGAATCCTTTGTAGTCTTTTTCATGAGGATTTCTTAAGCTGAAAATTTTTAAATTCATTTACCAGTGAAAACTTTTATATCTTTGGACAGTTTTAAGGAAAACAAGAACAAAGGCAAATTTTGACTTGTTCAAACATGGGCTTTGGTATATGTGTTTGTCTGGGTTTTTTGTTGTTTCTGGGGATGTTTTTAGTCCATAGTTGCTTAGGTTTGTTTTAGAGTTTTCCCTAAAATTGACTAAAATTCTTAAATCAAAACCAGTTCTAATTAAAAGCAGATTTTGGGATGGGAGCACTAGGTCAGACTTGTGTCTGATCCTTTTCCATGGTCATAATTGTTTTAAAAGTATGTAAATCCCACAAAACATTTTCTGGTGAAACATTCAGTCAAATCTGCTTTTGGGGGAGCTACGTGATACTGCTTTCCTTGATGCTTCATTGGCTATGAGCATGGATAGTTTCACTCCACATAAATCTGAAAAAAACCAAATGTGTGATAATGCTTGGTTTTGTGGAGCTGTACATATTATAGTCTTGAGTGCTGTGCTTTGATCAGGCCTGAGGCAGAGAACCAGCTGTTTTTCCCCAGTGGTTAATGCCTAGAGAACAAGTCTGTGCTTGAAACAAGCTTAATCATGAAAAAGAGAGACATTTCTGTTTCTTATGTACATAAATAAAACAGGCACCCCAGAGAGAATAATCATTACAAGGCAAATACACCTTTAGCTGTATATCTAAAATGAAAACAAATGTTTTAATATAATTACTTTTGTAACAGTACTGAGAACCTCTTGCTGTCAGCATTAAATGTCTGTAATATTTTAAAAAACTATGTGCTTCCCAGACATTATTTTTATTTAAAGCACCATCAACCCAGTTATTTTTTTATAGTGTAAGAATTAGAAAGTATATCTGAATAAAAGGCATTCTCTAAAATGTTGGTGAAAGCAAAAGTAAATAGGACTGTAATGAATGGTTTTGTGGGTACCTTAAAGCCTGTGTTTGATCTTCATTGTGTCAGAAGAATGCTAAAAAAAGCCCAAAGAAACCCCAGATCAAAATTATTTGGGTTTTATTGCTGGAACTCAGGATCTATTGGGGAATTAACACTATGAATTTATTCTTTAGAATCTTTTAATGATTATCACCTGAAAGAAAGCGAAAAAAGGATAGACCTGATATCCCAGTCCTTATAATGAAATACATGGTTTGGCATACTTGTAGGTTAAAAAATAGTTATTTTGATTTCTTTCCCTAAAGAATGGAGCAGATGATGTGAAGAGACATCGATGGTTCAGGTCTATAGACTGGGATGCTGTACCTCAAAGGAGACTAAAGGTACATTCTGCAAATACTGTATAGGACATCACAAGGAGAAATCATTGTTCATTTAAGCTGATCTGTTGAAGGTTTGTTGGCTGTTGCATCTGTGTGTTTGTGTGTGTATAACTACATGTCTATATGCACACTTAGTAATTAAATGCATATTTGCCTTTTTGCAATGTGGAGTTAATTGTATGAATGTCTGTTTGCATTTTTGTCTATATACGAACTGTCTAAAAAATCCTTGCTTTAGATTGCTGAAGATGATGATTTGTTAATACAGAATTTAGTTTTCAGGTTTAGGGTTTTGTAAGTGATTACTTGTTGTAAGTGGTTTTTTTTTATTTGGGGACATGGAGGGGATTGCTAATTTGTTGGTTTGTTTTGGGGGTTTTTTCCCTTGTCCTTATGTATATGGAAGTATTTTACTCTGGGCTTTAAATTTTTGTGCCGAGTTCAATTCAGGTAAATGTTTTAATAAAATGTAAAGCACATGGGAGTAGGAGGACTAGGGAAGGTGAAAGAGAAGGATTTAGGAATGTAATTCCAACAGACTTTTTTATAGCGCTGAATTCTAGTACTGTATGATGGCAGATGTTTGCAAAAGCTATCAACACTACAAAATGTTTTTTAAAGTCCTTTGGAAGTAAAACTGCCTTCTTTCTTTCCTTCCTCAGAGTTCTAACTTGTACAATTCCTTACAGCAGTGGTTTTCTGTAGCAGAGGTCGAGTTATCACATGCAGTCAATCAAGTACCAATTAAACATTTGATTTTCTTTTCTTTGCATTAGTTTCTTGCACTTAAATTACAGGTAGATACCTTGAGCTCTCGCAGGCAAAAAAAAAAAAAAAACAATATTAAAAGTTCTTGATGTATTCTTGCAAACAATATCTAATACAAAGCTGTAGATAACTTTTTTCTCTTTAAGAAAAATATGTTTACAGTGTTTTAAATGTGTAAGTTTTATTTTTAATCATTTACTGCAACCAGTTGATATTTTAATGTATATTCATTGTAATGAAGTCACTATTTTCTAGGTATTATATTTACTGAAACTTGCAAGGAACACAAACTAGATGATGACCTGTTTAATAATATATAAACTCTGAAGTTCATGATGAGCAAAGCAATAAAAAAACAAATATAATTAAAAATTATTGTTAGATGTACAATCAAATATCTCGGGTCCAAACATCCTTTGTGTGGCATTTTTATTTTAAAAATTAATCAAAAAAGAGTCACTGTAGCATTCAGATTATTATGAATGCAAAACTTGTTTCTTAATCTTTATGATGGTAGAAGATGAGGTGGTACTTAATTAAACTTTAGAGCAGGGATGTGAAGAATTTTACTTGGTTATTTATAGAGGCAGCTATATTCTTCAGAATTTTTTTTCATTATTTCATACTGATGAAGAGATTGGAAATATGAAATAATGCACTCAATGCTCCATTTTCCTGGTAAAAAGTGTGAATTTGTCTATTGTATAAATAATGCATTGATTCATGATCTGAATAAGGTCTTAAATATCAATATCATATAAACAATAGCAATGGCTGAAAGGGAGAAAATTGTTTCATTAATCATCCTTTCTCTCTTGTTTTTTATTTTGTGTGTTCCACTTCACAAAACTTTTTTTCTGCCAAAATGCTTATAGGGAGGAGAGGTACCAGGTGCTGCCCACAGTGGGGCAGACACTTCTCAGGGGCAGAGCAGATTCTGCACTTTTTCCTCAGCATCTGGGCAGTATTACTGCGACTTACAGACACAAAATTAGGGCTCTTGCTTTTGGCTGGAGGTTTAGAAGTACTATCATACAGGGACCTGTCTTTCCCATTGAAAACTTACTGATGATGACATCATTTTGAAAAGCCCAAAAGATTAGCTAAGATCTCATGAGCTAGTGGAAGCCAGACTTCTCTTTTTGAGGACATGCAGAATAGCATTTTGCTCTACTTTATAGTTCTGTCTGTGTTATAACTTTGAGCCAGTTTAGTGATCATCCATAAGGTTTTCTCATTCTAAAGTGTTCTGTTGGATTCAGCATGATCGTTAAGCTCTCAGTTGCTGAGAAGAGGACAGAGAGATTAATGTCCCTTAAGAGACAAAAAGGGGTTTCCCCTTCATTAATACCTGCAATTAATTAAATGTTCCTGAAGGGATCTCAATCTCATAGTCTGTGGCCAGAAGCACAGAGCATTCTCAATGTTAGATTTCAGACAAAACTACAGGTACTGGGAAGCTGATGAGCAATACTAGAAACTGAAAGGGTCCTCTGTGAAAGCAAACAAAAACTGATACTTCTCTTGACACCTTCAAGTTTCATCAAAACAGTTGTTTGAATGAAGATGCTTTTATAACCATCCTTGTGAAATGAGTTATGGTGAAGCAATTTCTTTACCTGCTTGAATTTATTGTTAGGTTAGTAAAAAACACAGTTGGTAGACAGAAGTTAGTAATTTCAATCTATTTGAGAGCAGTGAAGAGGAGGCTTTTTTTCCCTTCAATATGGTAGCAGTTTCCCATGCTGCTATGAAGATTCTTAGCTGACAAGAAGCTAGTGCTCAATAAAACAGGTATCTATATAAAGAGTTTAATTATCTAAGTGTGTTTAACCACATTATTTAAGTGTAAAATTGACAAAAAGTTGGAATGTGTATGTGTTGCTGCAAGCTTCTCTCTCTCATGCCATCCCTTATTAGGGAAAAGGTGAACTGTAAATCTGTACTCCATTTGTTTAATAGATCTTTTACAGAATAGTATGATAGAGAGGCGCTAATTGAGGAAACTACTAACATTTTTGTTGTGCTTCTTCTGACTAGCCTCCCATAGTGCCCAAAGTATCCAATGATGGGGATACTTCCAATTTTGAAGCTTATCCTGAAGATGACTGGAACAAGACACCTCCGGTACCTCCTAAAGATCTAGAAATATTCAAGAACTTCTGAGTGTAACATCTACACTCAACAAGGTATGTCTAAATGTCAAGAGTGCCCTTGAAAGCATTGCAGATCTGTGAGTGAGAACCATATGCAGAAATTACATTTTCTGACTTATAATGGATTGAAGTGACAAAAATCACCTCACAGAATTTGGTTTCCTACATTCATGAAGGTTTATTTGCATACAAATATTTAAGTCCTTCTGTCCTTAATTTTTTTTTAAATAATATGTAAAGAGAAATACCTAGATTGATTTGACAGATACAGAAATGTGATAGTTCTTAACTGAAGGGTTTTAGAATGCAGACTCTAGAGGAATAAGATTGTCAGCTTAATTCTGTACCCTGGATAGTCTCTCTAAATGTGGTAGGTTAATACTTTTACTGAGTTCAAATAGTCCACCTTTCTTTTTTTTTTGTCTTAGAAACTGGAAGGAAATTGAAGTGCTAAGAGCAAGTCTGAAGAATGATGGAGTTCAAATATAAAGGAAGATTTTCTTTGTGGCTAAGAATGATACTGCATTCAGATGTGTGTATTAGTAAATGTCTAAAAAGATGGAGGCAGGCAGGAATAATTTTTTGCTGTAAACATTTGACTTTAGTTTATTAAACTGTAATAATGATAGTCTGCTCTGAAGTAGACTAACTAAAATGATATTTTTAGGATTATTTTTTTTAACTTATGGTTGAATTAAGTTTCCTGCTATTCCCAGATCCTTTTTGCATAGTTAACTCATAGACTTAATTTTATAAGTTTATACTAAAGTTGTGTAATTAAAAGCACAAATTAGTATATATGTATATAATGGATACAGTACAACTAAAGCACAGGAATTGTGCAAAGATGTAAATTTTTGTACTTTGCAGAGTCTATGATTTTTATTTTTCAAATAATGTTTTTCAAGAAGTTCTTTAGGAATAAAGTCTTAAAAAAGGATAAATGAGTTTTTCATCATCTTATATACATTTTATAATTCTTTGTAAAAAACAGAAATAATTACGTTTTAAAAAGATTTGTACCTAAAATTTCCAATGCCTCACACTTACAACCATAGTACTTGAAAGCAGAAAGACCAGGGCATGTTTTATTGTTGTTCAAGATGTATCTTAATGGCTAATTTATGAAGTTCTGTTACAATTATGTCTTTTTGAAAACCAAGTTTTGTGTGATTATATACTGTCTGAAATGAGATTCCTCACATTAAAACTCACTGCAAACATGCAAGTCAGTCTATCCTGATAAAAGGGCTTTAACTGGCTCTGACAGGAGTTTTTCCCTCACAAGCTTGTCTTCTTCAAATGCAAAGCATGAGCCATAACAGATCTTTTTCATTAGTGAAATTGTTGTTGAATGCTGAATTCTGAATGCTTCAGAATATCAGAGGGAAGACTGAATATATAGTGCAGCCTTATTTTTCTGCTCCTCCTTTTTTGAAAATGTCCTAGTCCCTGCTGCCAGCAATTTCATATGTACAGAGTTCAAACCTTAGATGCACAGTCTTTTTTTTTCATCCTGTGTTAACATCTTTCTAGCAGCTTGAGCACACTTTTTTGGAAGTATTTGCAATATTGCTTAATTTTAAGTAGCACTAAATATCAGTACGTGCATAAATATATATCTTTATATATGAATGCACAGAAAATTGAATACTAGGCAGAATCTCTTTTGGTAGGGGCTTTTTTCATGTTACATATTGTGATACTTGTCTTAATATAAAGGAGGTGAGTTTGAAGTGCTTCAATTACAAAAGAACACAATGACATTTTTTAGGATGTTGTTGGTTTAGATAACTTCTAGTGAAATTACCATATTTAGACCCTTTTTTTTCCCCTCAGAACATATCAGCTCGCTGGAGTTCTGCTACTATAACTTATAGCTCTACATAATACTGTTTAATTAGATCATACAGACAGTTTTTCCCAAAAAATTACTCTCCACATTTTTGATCTGAAAGTGATAAGAAATGTAGGCCAAGGACTTGTTTTTCTAAACTAAATCCTGTAATTGCTACTGAAATTACCATATTTATGATTTTGTGGCAGATCTCTTACTGTAGTCTCCTTGTGGAAAAGCGATCTCAATTTTTTTTGTTTAAATAGTACAGAAGTGCTATCGAGAACCTGTAACTTCTTGGATATTAGATTATTTCTTCATAAAGCAAGTCTTACTAAAAGAGATTGTGCATTTTTGACAAGAGTTATACAATGGGTAATAAAATCAGGATATTTCAAAATGATAATTATGGAATATCACAAGGCTGTCTTGATGTTATGCAAGTTGATGGCCCCAGCTGCCACTCACTGAATATTGTGTAGGAACGTATAATGAAAGACAGAACAATCCATAGGAAATAACAGTTTTAACCTAGTGTAAGTTCCTTATTCTCTTGGAAAAATGAACCTGGCCAACTATATTTGTATCTGTGGAATTAATTATTCTAAATCAATTGGAAAAACTGAAACACATAAAACACAGCTTACTTTGTGTAAGGGGGAGCAAGCAGTTGGTGAGTTTTCTTAATGTGTAAGTGTTTGGTATTTTATGGACTCTGAATACTACATACATCAATTTCTTATTTGAAAATTTACATACTGCAAGAAAGTGTGCTAAACATAGGATTTTTCTTCAAATTTCCAAGCTGCTCTGTGTTTGAATCTTCAGATCTGAGGTAATGAAGTCGAAATTAAGTAATTTGCCGCAGTGGCAGTGAGAAGTTTTGAATGCTTGAACAACAGGAGATAGTGAATCTTCTTTTTATGACTCTTATCCATTGCTGGCAGTGGATGCACTGACACTCATTATGATGGAGACTAAGGAAGTGAATACAATGTTATTAATAATGATAATCCATTGACTTTACATTGTTTCCGAGCCATGTGTACATACAGCTAACTACTGACCTTGTCAGCATGCTTTCTAGTACAAAACTGCTTTCAATTTTTTTAAATTAAAATACTGAAGTAAAAAATAAAGCCAAAACATTTTGAAGCATTATTTTAAGAGATCAGTTATTTTCTCTACAGTCCTGGACTTAATGAGGTGTTATTACCTGGCTGTTTTATTTATTTGCACAAATGAGTCTGCTTTAAGTCTTTACTGGGACTTCATGGCCCGCTAATGTAGTTCTGTCTGAGTGCTCATACAGGTAAACACTTTACTAGGAATTCTAGATTTATGGATTTTTTAAAGAAGACTAAAGATTTTTTCAGTTCCTATTCAAGTAGGGTATTCTCTGAAGTTCATTTTATTTTGATTCTTTCTGTTAATGTGTTCTTTTGCATTTAGACTGTTGCATAAACGACTGTTGTCTTGCAAGAGAGCCCATAGGCCTTTGATAGTCTACATCAGTGAACAAGAATGTTAAACATTAAAAAAAACAACCTTTATTTTTGAGTTATATATATATATATTTTTAATTGCCCAATCTGAGGTCTTAAGTGATAAACATGAATTGTAAACTCAATTGCCTTGTAACCAAATGATATAAATGCTTCATGATTTCAATGAAGAACATGCTGTAGATTTTCCTGTAAATGAGCTTGATCAATGAATATGTGTGCTACTGAGCTTTAACTAATGTGATCTTCCACTGTAGAAAGTCATTGTTATGGATCAAATATAGGTACTAAACTATGTTTAAATGGATAAACAGGGATTTTACAGTTTTGAAAGCAATGAAGTTATGGCTGTTCCTCAGCCCATCTGCTTGCCATTCAGAAGAGTTGTGATGCAGTGCTTCCTATGCTATAGAATTATTTTTCAGCTTTCAATGACTGTAGCATGATTCCTTTTTGTACTGTACTGTGTACAGACTTCCCATGTTTTGCACTTTTCTATGGCAAACTTTGACTGCTTTATAAATACTCTGTTGTGTAGTAAGTAGTGATAGTGTTAGCAGGCATCTGTGTGCTGCATAATCAGTTTGGACTGCTCGACTTGCGAGGTTCACTTGGGCTAATGTTGTGTGTTGCTGGTTGCTTGTTGTAGCTCACGTGTAAGTACTGTTCAAGTTACAAAGTCAGCCCTCATTGCACAATGAAAAATCACTGTGATCTGTACATAAACCCTAGTAAAACTTTATTGCTGTTTTAATTTAATGTAATATCTGTCAAATCTGGATTCATTTAATAAACCTTTATATCTTTTCAAATGTTTAAACCTAGTTTGCTTCCATTTATGCTGGAAGGAGATTGGGGTTCTTCATCCAAGAAAATGGTGAAGGGGAGACGAGAGGAGCAGAAAAACAACTGTTCCTTCTTTTCACCTTTTAAGCCTTTCCAGAACAAGGTGCAAGTATTGGAACAGATTTCAGATGGTGTTGAAGAAGCACCAAAAAGTACATTTTCAAAACCATTTCAGGTAGTGCACCAGTAATTAAAAGTGCTAATTTGAACTTCTCATTAAACTTTGATTATATGTACCTAATTGCTTTGGCATTTTCACAACTCAATGACCTGAACACCGTCCAGAACACTCAGTTCAATCAGTTTCTTTAAGCATTGAAAAATATTCTTACAATGTCTACCTGACTTAGCCTTTATTTCATCTTCTATCAAAACTTGAAAATATCATTTTTAACAAAATTTGTTTAGCTGTTCAAATTCCTTATCTTGGGCCAAATATATTTTATTTCTTACCACTTAGGTATCATAATATGGTGATAATTACATAGTCATAGAACCTACTGGATGCAGTTTGGGCTAGTTAAGGGTTCACTTTTTAAAGGTGGATTTTTTTTTCTGGCTGGCTTCATTCTAAATTCTGTGCATTGATGTTTTTCTCTTGTAAACTACTATGTCATGTGCTTCAAGAGACTGCCAGTGGAAAGTGAAGCAACGCTGCAATGAGCCCTGGCAAGCTTTTAGTCATGTCTTTGTCATGAATCAAAACAACTCTTCAGTTAAAACACAGGAAATTTCTGAATGACAACAAGATACCAAACAAAATTCTATCTTGTTCATACCCCAGCCATGTGGCTGAGTTTTTGTTCATTTGTCCTGAGTGCTGCATCTTTGTGGAGTGCACATTTAACTTTTATCTTTTCTGTAGAAGCCATTTAAAATAGACTTTTTCACTCATTCAGGGCAGGTAGTTTTGGTTCACTACCCCCAAATCTCTCACTTCATGCTTCATTAGGCCTTTTTAGGGCAAAACACTCTTAAAATGGCATTTGACAGTGGCCCACTGTTCTGTGACCCACTGCTGACCACTAAAGGTATGATACTATAAGGAATGGTAGAAAGCTGCTGGCATAGTTACATCTGGATCCTGCCCAGTACTTTGTGAATTCTTATATAATTCATAAATCAAGCCCTTCCTCATGCAAACTCTTGCCAGCTGCTTCAATCTCAGCTGCAGAATTCAGATGGCCTTTCACAGGGAAAGTAACAGGCTCTTCTGCTGCTCTCAGTAGAAGACAACTCTATTCTGTCTTCCATGCCCCCTTTACATCTACCCTTCAAAAATTCACATCACATATGAATGTATGTCAAGCTTTGTATTTATCCTTGAAACCAGAAATACTGGAAAATTTTAGCAAGCTGAATTGTACAATTTTCTGTGTATCCAAATACTTTTCCAGTTTTGTGCAATCATATTTCAAACTATTATTCTGTGGAAAATGCAAGTCAGTGGGGCTATTATACCAACTTTGACCTAAGGTAGGTGTGTCTGATTCACTGCACTTGTTTCAATGCCAATGAGTTGCTGGGGCTGTTGAGAGTCTAACATCTCTTACTGCATCTGTAGTTCAGGCCACTTAATTCTCTGAACACTGAGGCACATCCCAAAACTGATATGCAACCTTAAACACCAAAAAAGGAGGACTGTCTTACTTCTAATATGCAAAACTCAAAAGTGCCATGCAGGTGTGTCTCTACTGTACTGGTTTTTACATAGCCAGAGTTATGTAAACAGATAGATACCTTGAAAAGTGTCGTTGGTGTCAGATTAACAACTAACCAAATTCAGATTATTTTTTAGTTTTTGTTTGTTGGGGGTTTTTTTGTTTGTTTTAATTTGTCTTTCCAGTATATTGTCCCTATCCTGGACAATGCAATAAAGCAGGCAAATTAATGGGAGAAAAATATTTTTCTCCCATTAATTTGGGGGAAAAAAAAAAGCACGCTTGATTTGGACTTTTGTTCAAGAAAAAACTTGATATGCCTGACCAGTACATACTTGCAAATGCAATCTATCACTAAGTGTTGTAGTTCTATCACGAAGTGTTGTAGAAAAAATGGTGCCTGCTTAGGTTTATGCTTGCTTTTAAGCTAAAATTCCTGTTTTTCTCAATGTTGTATCAAAAATACAGTTTTGGGAGACAGTTTATTTCAATTTAAGGCAGTAATCAGTCTAGTTTAGAGAATCCTTGATACTAAAATCCCTTGGTTGGAGGACAGTCTTTACAATCATCATGCTCCTGATTTTCTGCCCAAGTGTAAGCTGTGCAGAGGAGGTGGCCATGCTTTCATTGCTAATACTGTTGCAATTCACATAAGAAAACAGCAGCTTGCTTGAGCCTGCAGAGCCTAAACTTAATTCTTTTCACCTTGAAGGACCAAGTCTCTTCTTTGAGCAGCTTTGAAAAAACTGCACTTTACAATGGCAGCACTTCAGAAGTTAAGCATTAGAGAGCTCAGTTTTTGATTTGGAATACAAAAGTAAAATATTCTGTGCTATTATGTGCTTCTGAAGTTTGGTGAACAAATGCCAAAAATATGGAGTGTTTCATATTGTATATATAATACCTAGTAGCTTCTTCAGCCTGCTTTTATTTTATCAGTTACAGAGAAATTGCAGTTGAATTTAGGGCCCTCTTCTAAGTCAAGATGCTTGTGAAGCACCGTTGAAGTGAAGCAGTGCTGCTATGTTGTGTTGGAGTAAATAAAACATTCACAAGTGGCATGTCTTCCATTTGTATTGATAACCAATTTCCTTTGATGCATGTTCTTAGTTTTGGTCAAGCTTTTACCTATTCTAGTTCTCAGTTTTTGGTCAAGCTTTTACCTATTCTACTAGCAGGTTTTGCAAAAAAATAAGCAGGTAAGTAAACAGAAGCAAGTAATTTTTTTTCCCTGTTAATAAAGCTGAGCTTTCAGTTGATAATGTAAATGCATTTTCAAGGAACAGCAATGTCATGTAAATGTGTTATCCAAAACCAGTACCCTCTTCAGATTAATAAATTCCTTCTTTGAATGTGTTCAGATTTAGAGGTTTTCTTATTTTTCTTTTATTTTTCTCTAAATTTTCTGTGAATTCTTATGGGCTGTGCCTTAAAGCAGCATTGCAGCCCTGTGCCAAGGCACTTTCTCCTTCTGCCATCATCCATGTAGCAGATGTAAGTGAGCCTGCTAACCCAGCTGATCTTTCAGAAATGTTTCCCTGCTGGCACCTGAACTTTGAATCAAAGCACTGCTTCCACCTGCTTTATCTGAAAAGGAGTTTTCAAAAGCTGAGTGTGACTGAAATCTTTCTATTCTCTGCAGGTACTTGCCACCAGGGAGTGAGACTATTGCAATGTTCTGTAAAATTAAACAAAATTCTAACAGTGCATTTTGAACCTGTCTTCAAATATTTACATAAAGCTCCCGTGACACATGTAGTCCCCAGCAGAATCTTGATGATGCAACAAGGAAAGTGTGGTGGTGAATCACTTAAGCAAATGTTGTTAGAGACTGAATCTATTGTTTAATATCACCATCTGGCTATTGAGGAAAGGAAAATTTATAATAATTATAATAATTAAGAATTATTTTTAAATAGATTTTCTAGGCAGTCTGTCAGAACATGAGTGACCATTCCTCTTGAGTCAGGTTTTTTTGCTGACCCTTGGTTTTGCCAGTAATTTCTGGGGGTCTTTTTTTTTTTTCTTTTTTTTTTTTTTTTTGTCTTTTCTTTTAATATGGCTCCTGACTATTTAGATGCAAAATATGGTAGATTTGAAATTATTGAATTAATTTGTTTAAAATTTTAATTAATACACTGAATTGGCAACCAAACAAGAAAAGATTATACATTCAGTTTAGGAATAGGATATTTAACCATATCAAAGCTTAGGATGCAAACTATTTTAAGGTTGGAAATAGAATAGTATTGTCTGAATAAAAAGGTATCCTGAAAGTGGGCGGATTTCAATTCTTCAGCTGGGGATTAACACTGGAAGCTACCGGATGAGGAATAAAAAGAGGAAGTTTTCTTCAATTCCTCTCTTCCAACCTGTCAATAATTATGTAGTAGAAAAAGTGTAGCTATGGCACTACAGGAATGTATTCAGGAGTGAAGCTGGCATATGTGCAGGACATTTCTCAAAACTGCACTCTGGCTTGTGGTGATCCTAAGCAGCTTGGCCTCTGTTCTGCATCAGGTTTTACTGGGGTGCGTTGGGAGTCGCCTCCTGAGAAGAGGTTATTGTCACTTTAAATGCCTCTTGTATCACTTTGAAGTATGTTTGATAGAAGTGTAAAATCTTACTTATTACCCCCAAAACCAAAGTTCACCTCAATAAAAAAGGAATTAATAGTATTAGCCCTATCTTTTTTTTTTTTTTGTTACACTATCTTAATGAAATATTAAATGGTTTGAATTTTGACATGTGATGTCACATTTCGTAAGCAAAGGAGGCCTTGCAGCTGTAAAAGATGGGGCTTTTTACCGATTTTGATCTATTTATGTGACACATGGAAGGTGCCAATACAAGACAGTTCTCAGCTTCTGAGTTTGCAGAGTAAAAATATTTTGATTCATGGAATGAAAAAGCCTTCACTAAGATAACTTTTCAGTCTAGGAAACAAACTTGTGGTGACAGACAAGATTTGGTGAATATTTTTTATATTTCCAAATATAAAATAAGAATATTGAATGATCAAACAGTGAAGAGATTATTTTTTGTCAATGTAATTAAAAATTAAAACTAAATCAACTTTCTTATCATGCCAGTGCCAAAACCATGAGCAGTACTGAAAGTTGCTTAATTTGTTGTGGTCTGTATGCTGCATTTTCTGTTTTCAAACTGTCAAAAAGAATAGTAATTAATAGAATAAAAAATGCAAATGAAGGGTCATTTACTTTGTATTGTCTTGAAACTTCTAGTGTATTCTGTACATTGAGTGGAGATGTCATCCTTCTTGAAATAATTAATTCCATAAGTTTTCTCTCTAAATCTCTTTAGTTGATCTGAGATTGGCATAGCTTCAAGCAACTAAAAGAAAATCTGCAAGAGGAATACAGAAACATTCAATGACATTTAGAACATATGTTGTTCAAAAGTGTGAGGGTTTTGTTGGGTTTTGGTTTCTTTTCTCTGCATGGGGCCATATGCATATGATATATTGGAAGCTAAAACAAAAGCCACCTTGAGACACAGCTATGAGTTATAATATAGTTTCATATATTGCCAATAAAGTTCTTGCATTTACTTTTCTTAGCTGGTTCCTTTTAAAGGCATCAATAGCTGTATTTTCCTGTAATGTTTTGCAAGTGCTTGCTTCATGTTCAAGCTTGTTTCCCTGTTGCCCCGAGGGTGACATTCAGTGGAGTTCACTTCTGTTTATTCTATTGAAAAAATCCCTGATCCTGCTTTTTTTCTCAAGGTGTTGTGAATGATAGCAGCAATACATTACAGATTCAAACAATGAATTAACATGAAAGACAATGAATGAGAAGGAGACAACAAAAGAGAGAGAACACATCCTGTCATGGTAGAGTATTTAAAAGGGTTTAAATTAAAATGCTTTCAAACAAGGCCTTACAGATGCAAAGTTTAAGGAATAATAAATAAAATAATAAGTAAGATTTCTCCTATTAATGTCAATAGTTCCATTTACCCAAGTTATCTCAGTTTGCCTGTTTTGAATAGTGGGAAGTTAGTAGGGATGGCTTTATGTAAGTGTCTGGGAAAGCAGGGTGTCTGGGTAATGTGAAAACCTTACCTGCTACAAAATGCTCTAATAGAAATGTAACACTGCAGAGCAAATATTTACCTGTGGTAAGAAGTGGGAAAAAAATATATCTGCATTGCATTTATTGCCTGGTATCACCACAGCACATTTAGGCAGTGTGCCTTTCTTTGCTCAGGGGTTAAATGTTTTCAAGTTGGAAAAAGGACTATGTGAAATAAAAATCTTCAGTGCTTATTTCCTTTGATACTGTATCCCTTTCTAAGAGAATAAAACCAAAACCAACTAAAAAAACTCCACCACCCATGCAGTAGTTGATTTAAGGCAGATGCAGTTTCTAGGGGTGGAGAGAGTACTTGAAACTGAAGAACAGCAATGTCTTGGGAATGGGAGAGGAAGTGTTATATCCTTGGGTTTGAAAGTTTTCTGTCAGAATCTCATGCAAGTACCTTATGTTACACCAGAGGAGCTCAGGACTTCAAGGATCAAATTAGGTGAATTAATTTGAAGCAGGGGAAGGAAATACTTAGGGAAAGTTTTGACTTTCACTTGACTATCTCGCAGAAGCACAGGGTGGTTGAGGTTGGAAAGGCTTTCCAGAGGTCAGCTGGCCCAGCACCCCTGCTCAGGCAGAGCCATCTGGAGCCAAAGCAACAAAACAATATTTTGTACTCTTCTTAAGTGACACTCTTAGAACCATTCTCAAAAGCTGAGAAAATAAAATATACACTGCTCCTTTTTTTTTCTGTATTTCACTGAAAAATTAAGTATTTATTTATAGATTAATATTTTTTTCCATTTTAAAGTTTTCTAAGCAGCCACTAATAATGTTATTATTTATTACTAATAAAATTCATTGTTCTCACAAATTAAACTTCAATGGGGTCAGAATTACAAAGTATGAACTTTGTTCAGTTCCTTGTGTTCTCAAATGCTACAGAAGAAGGACTGTTTAACCTCTCTGGACTTAATAGAGGACTGAAGTTGTGAAAGGGACCATGTGTTGGTGCCAGCTGCTGCACGCTGGTTGCTCATGACAAGCAAGTCCTGATTGAAGGTGGTGCTGGAATTGCTGTCTATAGACAGCTTTGAATTTTCATTTGGAAGAAAAATTATTTTGTTGGTCAGCAAGTTCATGGTAAAAAATTGTTAATTCAGTGACCTCCATGTGTAGAGCCAGAGTTTCCAGTAGTCAATAAATCTTTTTACCTCAGAGGTGTTCTAAATGGCCGTGCCAGTCAACCTCTATTCTCTCAAGTCTGAAAGCTAGTGTGGCCTTCCTGTGGATTGCAGAGGCATGTTGAAGTTAACACAGGACTCGGTTCTCTGCAAACTGAGGGACAGAAGCTGGTGTGCTCACAAGTTGCTGGGTGTGCACTGAACCCAAAGAGTGCTGGTTGTTGTGCAAAACACACCTCTACAGACAGAGAAATTTCACAAGAAACTCACTTGCAGCCAGTTCTTTCTGTCATGGTGTGACAAGCTGACAAATAATCACATCTTGTGGCATTGTGCTTGTATTTTCACCAGACACAGTCTGTCTGATTAATAAATGCTGATCCTACATGGCTGGCTGGAGTGTGGGAAGGGAATGTGTCTCCACAAAACAGAGCCCAAGCATGATCCCGTTTGGCTTGCCAGCCAACATTTATCCCAGGCAGATGGGAATGAAGCACAGCAGGACCTCTTGGGAAAGAGGTTTCCTGGGTCAGGGAGGGTGTTCAGGACGAAGGCTGGAGCAGCCTCACATCTGTTCCTGGGGCTGGGTGACAGAGTTGGGCCATAGGTCTGAAGACACAGACTTGCCTGCTCCCACCTGGTTTTATTCAAACACCCCAAATGTATAACTTTCATGTTGCTCAGGCAGGGGCCCTCATGTCAACAAAAGAATTCCCTTTAATATTTTGGCTTTTGCTAATGCACAGGGTACATCTTCTTTTCTCCTCCCCTGACAACTGTGCCATGGGAATTGGCCTGGAATACATGTAATTGAAAACAGAGAAACTGATGCCATTTCCAAGTCATGCCTTTCTTGTGATATACTCCTCATTTACTTAAGCATCAGTTTATGTACATACATGAGTAACACCATATATTTTTAATCCTCCTCTTTTGAAATACCATGTAATAGTTTAATAAATCATTTCAAACTTAAGAAATATTTTTCCACTGTTAATTAACAAAGCCTGAGTTGTTCTTTGTCCTTTTGGTGACAGAAGTATACAGGGAGAATTGTTCTCCCTCTAAATAAAAAAAAAAATTAAAAAGGAATAAAATAACCACAGAAGTACTTTTAAAGTATACTCTGGAGTCATATTTATTTTTAAACAATAGTAAATCATTTAATTGTTTCAACTGGGCTTAGTTCCAAACAGTTCTAAATTTGGAGTTAAAAGAATTGATCTTAAAAAGATGTGCAGGAAAACAAAACTCTCTTCCTCTCTCATTTCCTCTTTGAATTGATGGGATTTTGGGCTCTTTAGTTATTTGGCAGGCATTGCTCCCCCATGAACCCCTCTAGTCAAGGATCACAGAATGTTCTCTTCTCACAAACAAAGCATGAATTTGTAATCCAGTATGTAAATTTTTTTTGTCTTTAAAATGAGCCTATTTAAATGAACTATTAAAAACATTTCAGTAGGTTTGTACTACTGGACACAGAACCAATTGCACTTCCAGCTTGCAGTGTGTTGAATATGTTATACATTGCCCTCTAATGCTGCTGATCACAGTGCTGGAAGTGTAATACACAGCAGCAAAATCACAGCAAGGTAACAGGAGCATCAACTGACACACACCAAGAGCTCTGGTTCCTCCCAATGGTCCTGATTCGAAAAGGAGGGATGTAACTGGATCAGGAGATGGAAACTCTGCCCCAAGAATTGAAGTAAATGGCCAGGGAGCTTCAAAATGTCCTTAGACAAAAGGAGATTCCACAGTTCTGGAGGGGCTGTGTCTGCTCACTTGGGGTATCACAGACTTAGGACATTAAATGTGGACTTGGAGTATACGGGTTTCAAGAGTTTTTGTCATGTTCTTGTGAGTCTGAAAAACTTCACAGAACTGAAATAAATAGTTTATGATATTTATGTCTGCAAATACAGCCTCACTGGGTCAGTGAGGGTAATAACACAAAACATAGTGAATTTAACTGGGAAGCATTTCATGGGACTATTTTATAAAACAAGGGTAATTTTGTTTTTCTTTGGGGGTTTTATTTCTTTTTTTCTTTTTTCTTTCTTTTTTTTTTTTCAGGTGCTTTCTGAGAAGTTCTAGCATAGAGTGACACTTGTAGGTTTATCCTGATGAAAACTATGCAACTGTTTAACTGAGTAACCATTAAAGACTCCCTATTCAGGTCGGCCAAGATCATAAAAGTAGCTCTGTTGTGATTTAAGAAGGCTGTGATGTTGCTATGCTCTGCTATCCTTTTTGGTTGCCTTTACTCTCTGAAAAATAGTTTTGTCATCACAATAATGTCTAGAGTTTTGGCTAATACTTGAACATGGTCATGAGATTGGAAAGATTCTTTCTCCTATAATAGTTTAGGAGTTTCCAAACACTTAAAGAACATCAGTTTCTTTGTATGTCTACAAGTCTGTCTCCCTTAAACCAGTCATAGGGGGTTAACTTCATAATATTTCTGTTTTAATTGAATGCAACTGTCATTATTAAATTGAATGTATAAGTCAGGTATTTTGAGAGAAAAAAGTATGGTATGTGGGCTAGCACCAGAGAATGTGAAGGGGAAAAAAACAAAACAAAGTTGAATGCAAATTCAACTTTTTTTTTTTTCAACTTTTTTTCAAACAGCCAGACAACTTCTCTGCCTCTCCACAGATTTTCTGTAACAGCAGCACAAACACAGGAGTCAAAATGAGGAGTGGTCTTTTTCTACTGTGTTTTAGTAAGATGAGAGTCTGTAAGCACAGTCCAAGGGCAAGAAAGGAAAAGGAGCTTGTGGGGTAGAGTCTGTGATCTGGGGTTTGCACTCAGAAGTGACAGCCAGAGAGTGAAAACAGAGCTCTGACAGCTTGTGGGGGGAAAAGTGAGATCTGAAAGAGCAACAGGACAGGAAAGGGAAGCTGTCACACAGCCAAAATTAATTTAAAAAGGACTGAGGCTGAAAAAACTTGAATGGAGAGAATTCATTTGCCTTGCATTCACCTTCACTCAGATGAAAAAGCAGCCTCCTTAAAAAGTAAAAATATTTAAGGGTTTTAAGCAAGTTGCTCCCTAGTAATAAGCTTGTTCTTACAGCCTGGGTCAGTCAGCAGAAAAATCTCCCTCTTCTGAGAGGACTGTAGAGTGAAAACAGAGCTGGCTCACCTCAAGCAGCTTTGCAGAGCTGCAGTCCTGTACACTGCACAAGCAGGGCTCCTGCTCCTGGGGGCTGCTGCCACTGTTTCAGCAAAGCTCATTGCCCTGCTAGGAAGCCCTGGCTTTTGCTTTGAAGGCTGCAAATATAAATACACAGTTTCTTGTCCTCTCCTAGCAGTCCTTCCTTTGTTTTTTTTTTTTGGGGGGGGGTGTTGGGCGGGGGGTTGGTTGGATTTTTTTGTTTGGTTTTTGTTTATTTGTTTGTTTTTAGTGAATACTATTCTATTATATAGTGAGTTACTTAAATAAACTTATCTATTATGGTAGTTTTGTGTGAAATAGCATAGATTTTAAACTAGAATAGTGGGGAGTAACTTACTCTCATTTCTTAAGCTTAGGTAGGCAGACAGACCTGCTCAAAGGATGCCTCAGTCTGATTGAGTGAAAGCCTCAAATCCTCTCTTACAGATTGACAAGGCAACTACGAAAACATGGTCTCCCAATTAAGTTATTTTTTGTAAAGTGGTGGTTATTTAACCAGAATATAAAAAGAAAACAGAAGTTCAAAGACAACTGTTTGCTTTCTCATCTCTCACCATGCTTTTTTGTGAAGCTGGGTGATGCTATAGGGGCAAGGATCAAGTATGGATGTGGTTTTGCAGCCTGGTAAGGAGTCTAGCATTCCATCCCTGAACTAGAGATTATTGCTGTGCAAGGTAAACCAGTCTGTCTGGGAAGCACACCCTCTTCTTTGTCAACATCCTACCTACTTTTCTAGTAGTCATAATTCGTGGCTGAACACTTAGGAATTTGCTTTCTTTCTATTCCTGAGCCTGTAGGATAGAAGACCTTGGAGATACTGTGGGGTCCTTGTCTTGGCTTATTAAATTTGTTTTGTTCCTTTCTTTCCTGAGGAAATTGAAAGGATAAGGAATAAATAATGAAAACCAGATTATTTTTGTAATTATATAGCAATCAAGTAAACAAAATGCAAACAGCTCAAATAATTACAGCTGTGTTGCCAAGGCTTGGCATTCTGTCTTAGTGAGTTTGACTGTCTCCATCCAGCTGAGTTTGCAATGAGACAGTGCTCATGGGAAGGGGGCTTGCTTGCCTCTCTGCTCCTCCACACTCAAGAGTTTCCAAGAGGGAAGGAAAAGCAAGATACCAGCACAAATCCCATTTCCTTGCTCTCCATGTATTTTTAATTCTCTCCCAAAGCAGGAGCAAACAGCTGTGAGGCGAGTGTGGATCCTTTGCTCTCGGATTTATCTGGAGGATTTGCTGTGCCCTTCCATGGCTGTGAGCACAGTGATGATTAGCACTTACATGCAACACAATTCTGCCACAGCTGCAGGTCCTGGAGTGCTGCAAGTGAGGCTGGTCAAAGCCCCTTCTATCACAAGGCATTCTCCAACTCAGGGGTTTACACTTGTATTGTGTTACGAAGACCAAACTCCTTTCTTCCCCAAGGAAACCCAGCAAAGCTCCCTCACCCACCACAAAGTCCAAATCAGAATCACATTTCTGGACAATGAGCTGGACTCCTGGCCCCAGGCCCAGCTCCTAGGTCTGGCTGGGGAAGCATAAAACAGCCTTGAACTCTGCCCTGAACACACTGTGGAGCAAGACAGAGAGGAAAATGCTTTCTGCCCATCCAAAAAGCTCCAAAAGCTCAGCAGTAAGGGGAGATGGATGTGCCAGAGCTGGATGGAGCTCTTGAAGGTGCCTAAGTTAAAGGAAACATAACTCTACTCCCACTCCTCAAATATCTGCTACATTGGTTTTGTCTGATTTTCCTCTAGCATAAGAAATTTAGGGGGTGGAAACTGAGATAATTTTCTGATAGAGCAAAAGCATATGTTAACCTTGAGTGCTATCATGTTTGCCTTCAGCAGCCAAGAAACCTCCATTTCTGCTTCACATTATCACTGGGCAATACTTTGATCAGCAGCAAAAGTCTAGGGAAGTCCTCTGTGGAGAGCAGAGGTTTGCTGGTGTGAATCAGAAGGGTGGCTGCTCTTGCTCAGCTGTGAAGTCCCTTGAAAAGCAGGCCCTCTCTTTCACTTGCTTGGTGGATAAGCTGTGCATGGTCAGTGCTGCTCATGGAAGGAAGGAAATTCTGATAAATCAATAGTCAGGATGTGGACTTGCAGAGGATGCAGATGGCAAACCAGCATCTTCTCAGAGTTATTTTCAGTGACAATGTTGGCAGGGGTTTTTTTGGTGCATACAATGATTCCAGCTGCCATTGCATGGAAGTTTTGCCTTGTGAAAGAGAACATATGACTAAACAAAAAAGCTTGGGTTTTTTCAGTTTGAAATTGTCTGTGCAATCCTGTACATGTTGGGATTAAAACTGAGAGTTAGTTACTTTAAGGAAATAGCACCAAGAAAAGTCTTCATTTAGGATCTCTGTGACAGTCATACCATGTGGCTTTCTCTTAGACTTGAAGGGTGGACTCTCCCAGGACCAAGACAATCTGTACTCTGACATTCTCTGTGTGTGAGAGAATGGCAGAAAGGCTTAAAACTTGCATCAGTATTTTTTTTTCCTATATCTGTTCCTCAATCTTACCTCTAAGTGACCTGAGATGGTATTAATTTTTCTGAAGCCCATGGCCTGGGACATGGATACTCCCCTAAGTATCTCTAATCAGAAACGTTTGTAACTGATATCTGTTTGTGTACTTTTGGTCCTTGAGAATGTAGAGCAGAGAGACATCTACCAAATTATTTTGATTAAATCCTGGATACTGTGTTCTAAATGGAAAATCAGACATTTTGCAGAAAGGTCTTTGATATCTAACAAATCAACAATGATGTAAGTAGGATTTTCTACCTAATGTTGTTATGAGAGTTGTAACTCTTTGAAGGTTCTTTAAATACATCTCAACAGGAGTGTTGACAGCTGTAGATTCAGGAATAAAGAATGCAGTTACAATTCAGGAGATCCAACTGAATTTGGAAGTTTTCCTTCCAATTTACTGTAATCATATCACTGGAAGTGGTGCTGTTAAATATGTTCAGGGTCAATGAGAGAGAATTTAATTACATCATGCTGACAGTTCTTTTGCTTTCCATGCATAAAGTATTAAGTGTTAAAATCCTTGGACTGATTAGTAGGAAAACGAAGAATAATGTCTTAATGCTACAAAGAGAAGGAAATCTGCCCATTGTTAGCAAAAAAAATGAATCCTGATAAACTAGACAGCTATAATCCTTTTATGGGAAGGACTAGGATAACAGAATATGACATTTGGTTTTGTTAATGAAAAAAGGCTGATGAGATAGAACAAAACTCAGAGGTTTGATCACTTCAGGGTGATATCATGTAGGCACTCACTGCCTCCACACATACTCAATGAACACTTTCCATGCACAGCTCACTGTGGAGGGGGATGACTAGAAACAGCTGCCTTGCCTCAGATATCCCAGATAGCAGCTTGTCAAAACATTCTGCTGGTGAGTGGGGAACTTGTTGTGACTAAGTAATTTTTAGTGGATGTTTCATCAATTTGTGTAATTTTCAAAGCTCTGCTTCCATCAGGATTTTCTGTGAATCATGGGCAAGAGTCATAAAACACAGCTAATCTTACTGATATTTGCCATTATGGATTATTGTTACTCTGCCCCTAACACATAATTTTACAGTCTGTGTATGTGTGTTTATCAGTTTTGTACTGTGGTCAATGCAGATGAGTTTACTGTGTGACCAGGCCTCTTAGATGTCAGTCATGCAAACAATTAATAAAAGTGTCATTTACACAGAAATTTCAGTGTCTTGGATATTAAAAATGGCAGTTACAACAGAAAACTGATGTGCAAAATTAAATGACTTCCCAGGGGTCACTTAAATGGTCAAATTCAAATTCTTGCCATCCAAGACTCCAGACCTCCAAAGCCTGTTCTTTCTCTAACTGATCCTTTGGTAACACAAATGATGCAGGAGCACAGCAGAAAAAAAAGGCACCGTGTAGCTGGTGCTCATGTCCACCTAAGATATAATGAAAAGTAAGAAATATGATGGAGTTGAGCTAACAAAGGCTTCAGGACAGCTGAGATAATTCTCCTAAAACAGCCTTCTAAGAAGGTGCTCTGCAGTGGTAACAGAATTTCAGACTTTTTTAAAGTGAAGACAAATCCATTGCATTTACAGGCTGTCTGAAAATGTAACTCAAAAGATTGGGGTGAACACACACTGGCTTTTTTTCTCACTTACAGAAAAACAAACACAAACTTGCAGTGCTTCTTGACTTTCTTTAACTATGCATTTGAATATGAAGTATAATTGAAAAAAAAATTGAGTTTAATGGAGATATTATTGTGGTTTTTTTCAACTATGAATTTACACAGCTTCACAATCCTGAATGTATTTTAGTATCCACCTGACATTTTTTTCAATATTGTGATTAATAAGTATTCCATCAGCTCCCCACAGCTTTGTACTTACAGCATTTTATCCAAGCCACATGATGAAAATGTTTATCATTTGGATGAAATAATGAAAATGACCTTATTTGATTTCCTCGGGTATTGCTGCCAAAGTCTGTAACAATAATGAAGATAAATACAAACTCAGAATGTTTTAGCCAAGACTTTTTAATGAAAAAGCATCAAAGACATTATATTCAACTGTGTAATTGCTTTGTAAGGACTCTGAGACAGAGCAGCTGTTTGGAAACAGAAATAGTTCAATTTGCCTCATTAGGGTGTATGTTTATACAGTGAAATATTCTTGATTTGTACATTAAAATTGTGCAAGAGTGTAAAGACATCCCCGAGGGACCATATATGAGGGTGTAAAACTGCAATATCATATAGAATAGAGCCATAGAGATATTTTTTCAGAAATAAAAATCTTTAGTTCTAAAACCAGAATATCCTTCAAAAATACCAAACTGCAACAATAGCTGTAGCCATTTCCATGTTTACCCCCTAAAAAGCACTATTCAGTCATGCAAATCTATGTGCCCATTAATATATCCACACAAACCTCTGCTCTTCTCTGGTATTTGTGTGTCAGACACTTAAACCTGTTTTAGCTGCTCCATTTGAGACTGTCTGCAGAGGAAGAGAACAGGAGCTGTGGGAAGCAGCCCACCAGTGACCTATTGGGTTTCACTGAAGCTGCTATGTGGGATTAAGCAGAGAGATTGCAAATAAAAAGATAGGAAAAATCTATGCATCTTTGTGTCCTGAGGCAATGTCTGACAGTAATTCAAGCCTTCTTAGTCCCATATATGCAGTGTTGTATCAGCTGAGAAGAAAGATTTTGCTGCTGAGTTGGATCTCCAGGATTGCCTGTCTGCTGAGAGGACATGAGAACTGCTGGTGTTCCCAGCTGACTTAATAACAGCAGCCCTGGTGCCTTCTGCTATTGCCTTGGTTTCACAATAAATATGTAGTTGGTGGGTGGGTGTTTCCAGTCAGTGGTGTCTACAAAGCTGTGTTTAGCAATAGCCATGGAACTGTAAAAATAACCATGCCAGACTTTCCCTACAGCTCTCTTTCCCTTGCACTGAAAAGCAAAATATATTGCTTGAACTTCCCACACCCTGGGCATAATTCTAAGGACTTTCTTTTTTAATCTCACACATCCTACTTTCCTTTCACCCCCTTTCTGCCCAGAAAATACTGGATGCATAGGAAAAGTTTTAGGCAAAGACAGGGGTGATGTCAAGTCTGAAAATAAATATCACAATCCTGTAACATCTTCTTTGGCCTTTATCAGGGCAAAGATGGCCTCATAGCCCTTGTTTGGTTTTCCCATCTTTGTCACCACCAACTCAGACACAGTTTCCAGTAGCTCATAACATATGTTAAAAAGATTTTTCTTCTGATCATCACATGAAGCCTCAGATTTTGGAGTCTGGACCTGTTGTGCTGTTTTCAGATCCAAGGGTGCTATGTGTGGAGAGAAAAGTGCTCTGCACATCTCTGCCAGGCAGGCGTGTTCCCCACAGCACATTTTCTAGTGTTAAGTCTAATTTTAAATGTGGTTTCCTCCACCTCCTTGAACTAGTCTTTCTTACTGAGTTGATCTCATTGTCTGGCAGCTTTTCCATATGTTCAAGTGTTTGCCTTCTCAGTTCCATCCTATTGCTCCCAATAAAGTCCCTCATACCATGTTTAATAACTTCTCCTCTTACTACCTCCAACCAAATGCAGACGATTATGTTTCCCTGTAGTCAGAACTTAATCAGTTTTCACATGCTGAACACATTAGGAGCTTCCAGAGTTTTGTGTGTAGAATGGCTGGCCACATATCACCAGGATTTTCTGAAAGAGGCCAGTCCCTCACATGTGCCAGTGACCTGGGAGCATGATTCCTGGGATCTGCTGAAGGTTGCTCTGGTAGGAGAGTGGCCAGGGCATGTCTGTCCAGGTAGGAAGGGAAACAGGGGGAAAGAAAGAGAACAAGAAAGAGAGACTTCATCCCCTTCCAGCACCTAGAGGAAAGCTGGGTGTGGGTGGCAGGAAAGGAATTTTATTACACACTTCCTCCATCTGTCCCTGCTTCCTGGTGCCTGATCTTTATTTACCATTGCCCATATATTTTAGTCTTCTAACACCTCTAAGACGTGTGTGTTCAGCTTAGCTGGGGCAAGGGGCCCTGGGCAAGTGCAGTGTGACCCAGAGGACAGTCCTGTGGGACCAAGAGGTGTTTCCTCCCAGCTGTACTGGAGAAACAGGCAATAGGGAAGGAAACAGTGAGAGGGAAGAGGATGTTTGGATATGGTCACTGCTAATCCACAAAGTAAAAATAATAAGGACCCCTCATGTTAAATTTAGATGGATCTAGACAATGCTTTACTATATTATTTGTCTGGAGAGATCAGGATAGCAGATCCTATTCATCCCATTGCACACAGATTCCCCCAGCCAACTTGCACCCCCTTTCCATGACAGAACTTACATCAGCTTCGTGTGCTCTTGAGCTGCACAAACTTTCCTTCAGCTGCCACCTTATCTCAGACATGTAACCTCCACTGCCTGCACAGGGCAGGCACATTTGGTCCATCCCAGCCCCAGCAGTCGCAGTAATCAGTATGTTTTTGCTAATGCTGTCCAAGGGACTGATTTTACAGATGTATGCTGAGTGTCTAGATTAAATAAGACTGTGCCCAGTGGGTCCTGGCTTTCCTAGTATTTCTGTGGAGAGAAGATTCATCCAGTTTGTGCAGGATCCACTCAGTTTCTTCTCTTCTTGTCGAATGTGAACAAACAGTATCTTCTCTCCCAGTAAATGTACCATTAAGGAAAGTCAAATTTATGCTATTTACACTTGGTATAAAATTCTTTCATATCAATGAAAATGAGGTATGTAGTCCAGTTTATTTGCTTTTATGGAAGAAAGGTGGTCCACAAGGAGAGCCTTCTTTATGACTTTCAGTGTAAATGCTGAATAACAAAACCATTAGATAAAAGACATGGTAATTTTTTCATTTTGTGTAATAAGTTGTTATTTCAAGCAGCTGATTAGATCAAAAAAAAGGGGGAGGGGGGTGGAATCCCAGAGATAGCTGGGACAGGTGCTTCCAATGAGCTCCTTAGTGTTGGGATTGATTTCTGGGTAGCTAAATTAGCTCGCTGCAGGGCTATTTGGATCTCCTGCTTGAGTGTCTGTGCTTTTAGGAGTAATCTTTGCTGGGGATATGGATTGGGCTGTGCCATCTGGGACAAAAATAAATCATTGGCTAGACTCCTGCCTTCCAGGTGAATGTCCTATCAGGTGGGAATATATCCACCTATTCCAAGTGGGAATCTATCAGTGTGCTATAAATTCCCACCTTCCCCCAGCTTCATGGGAACTTTGAGTCTGAATCCCTCTAAGTGGACAGAGATTTTCACTGCTCCAGTACCAAGGGAAATTCTGTACAGGAGTGTGCCCAAGAGAAGCCCTCTTTCTTTATACCATCCCTGGACCATTCTTAATGAAAAACTGGGCCTGGGCTCACATTTAGCCGAGACTTTTGGTTTTTAATGGGTTTTTTTTGTTTTGTTTGGTTTGTTTGGTTTTTTTTTTATAATTAAAAAGAGGCACTTAAACACCAGGAAGCTGGACTGAAGATACCTCCCTACTTAATATTTTCATGTAAATACTTTCCTGTTCACTGGGTTGGATTTTTAAAATAATTTTATTTCAATCTAACTATTTTTTCCCTTGCACAATGGAGGGAAGCATTAGTATTTTGCTCCCTGTTCCTCTAGAAAGCAAAGCACCAAAATCTGCCTGACCTGCCCACAGATATTGGGCATTTCCACCTCTGCTAGTTCAGCATAGAGAAAGCAGTGAGTTGGGGTTTTCTTAATATGAACAAAATTTAAATTAACTTCAGGCAACAAGGTGTCCATGAACTTGTGAGCCCTTGTGGCCAAGGAGGCCAATAGAATCCTGGAGTGCATCAGGAAGAGCATTTGGTCAAGGGAGATGATCTTGCCCCTCTACTCAGCCTTGGCAAAGCCACATCTGGAGTGCTGTGTGCAGTTCTGGATCTCCCAGGGCATGAGAGACATGGAGCTCCTGGAGCTGGTCCAGCAGAGGGAAACACAAATGATTTAGAGACTGGAGTGTGTTGTACAAGGAAAGGCTGAGGGAGCTGGGCTGGTTCAGCCTTGAGAAGAGACAACTGGGAAGGAATCTCATCAATGTCTGTCAGTATCTGGAGGGAGGGTGTCCAGGATGGAGCCAGGCTCTGCTCAGTGGTGCCAAGCAATGGGACAAGAGGCAATGGGCAGAAACTGAGGCATAGGAAATTCCACTTGAACATGAGGCAGAACTTCCTTACTGTGTGGGTGACCATGCACTGGAGCAGGTTGGCTAGAGAGTTTATGGAGTCTCCCTCACTGGAGATGATTAAAAACCATCTGGACACAGTCCTGGGCCCTGTGCTCTGGGATGAACCTGCTTGAGCAAGGAAGTTGGACCAGATGACCTACTGTGGTCCCTTCCAACCTGACCAATTCTGTGATCTGTGTGTAATGTAAATAATCTCTACCCCTATTTTTCCTTCCCTAAAATACATGTGTCAGAATATGAAAAGAGTTGAGGAAAGCTATACCTTTTCTAAAAATATATCAATATTAAAAATATACAGATGTTTGTTTTATAGCTCACTAATTTGACTGGCCAGTTGCCTAGTGGTTTACATCATAATGTCTCCTGGGCAAGGATCATGCCCTCTTTTTGGTGTTTAGCACACTGGAAGTTTGTAGTTTATTTTTAGGTAGTAATTCTAGTAAAGGGATAAATTAAGAAACATAACCAAGAAATAGATGAAAAAGGCTACCAAGACGTCCATGTTAAAAACACTTCCATTCATGACATCTTCCCAGAGCTCATTGTTTTTCTAGCATAACACTGAGCAAAATGAAAATAATTTGTAACTGCTTGCATTGTCTTGAAGCCCAGAATGTGACTTAGAAAAACAATTTGGGATTACAATGAAAATGTCTCATTACTGAAGAAGCTGAAGTAACACCAGATTTAATCCATCATCTATTTGTCTGCCAGTAAAATTGTGCCTTGCATGAATTTACTGCTCTGCCTTTCCAATTCTGCAAGTTAATACATACGGAAAATTTCTTTTAAAAGACCATAGAAATATTGTGCTGGCATTAATCGGAGAGATTTTTGTCCTATTAAAAAAAAACCCATCACCATTTCAGGGGTGCTACACTCAAAAGCCTTACAATAGTACTGACATACTCTGAGGGTATAGGAAATGTCTGGAAGTTGTTCAATGCAGCCTGGACTTCTTTTTTTTTTTTTCATTTGAAATGAAAGCTGAGCTGTTCAATCATGAATGAGAACAATAGTGGCTTTCAAAGGAATGTAGTTGGGAAGGTTGGCTTTTATTGGCAGTTTGTGCAAGGTCTGTGCTTCCAGAGTGCTGTCAGATACAAGTCTGGAGTGACTGAGGAGCTGGACCTACTCTTTTGTGCTGCAAATCTCAGATTTGGTCTTGCGGTGCACAGACCATGATGGTGGCACCAGCCCAGCAGTAATCAAAGACAGACAGGAAAGAGAAGAGTCTACTCTGGAAAGGGCACTGTAAAAATTGAATTATGAAACAAAATGTGCAGATTCCACTTGACTGGGTGGGAAAGTCCACTGTTTCTCTGTTGTTGCAATAAGGTTTTAATTAAAGGTAGGTTCTGGTTATAAGTATTACAAAAACTGCATCTAGATCATACTTAGGTAAGTGACTAAAAGTAGGACTTTCCCAAGATTTCAGAGGGAAAGTTTTGTAGAGGATTTTATCTTGGCAGATTTGAAGCTTCTGTGAAACCAAGACACAAAAAGAAATATTCAGCAAATTCATTGACTGCTGCTGACCAAAAATTGGGTTAATTCTGTTCAATCATTTAATGTCTCTCCTAAAAGAAAGTCAGAAATATGCATGAAGGAGCAAACAGTTCCCAGAATAGGGAATCCAAAAGCATTAGGCAGGTCAAAGCACATTCAGATGCGCTGCAGTAATATCCTGAAGAAGGAAGCCTGGCAGGCAGAATTGTTATAATTTTATTATTATTTATAATGCCATTGCCCCCGAGGAGACCCCATTGTGCTACAGTTCCTCAGGCCCATCTCAGAGCTTCTGACCTGCTCTCCACCATCCTCTTTTCCAAAATCATGTTCTGCAAGAAGGACATTGCAAAAAATATGAAACACAAATTAGACAGATTGTTACCAGACTCTTCCATGTTATTTGTTTTTTAAATAGAATGACCAAAATAATGAATGCATAGTGAAAAGGTATAAAAGTCAATACTGCAATACTGGAAACTCAAACCTATTCAAAAGCAATTGTTTTTAAATAGAAGGAATGTTTAGGTAATCTGAGTACATTGAAAGGTATCAAGAATTTCCTTCCTCATCTTGACATTTTTTTATGTGACTTAAACTCCAAAGTCAGTAATCTATTCTTTCCTAGAAACCGTGTTCTCCCAAAGCATCCTTTGATGTTATAGAGTTTTTCACCCAGTCAGTACAGAATGGTATTTATGAGGACATATTCCAGATATACTGCCACATTTCCACCACATGTGTGTGTATTGAGCTATCTTTCTCTCCTAACATGACAGCTTTATCTCAGAACAAGTTTCTGAAACTCCCTCTTACCTCGTAAATTCCTTAGATGCAGTTGTATGATGTTGAGTTTAATGTAAAAAACCAGACATACATTACAGGATTTAAAAATTCCTTTTATCCTGTATGGTTGAATACACTAAATAACTTGAAGAAATCAAAACCAACCTGTCCTTTACCACAATATTTCTGGAATCTCAGCACATGCAGGAGTGTACATGTCAGAGACGAAACCAATCTGTGGTTATGCTATATTTGGTAAATGGAATAGTCTATGAAATCAATTTCTTGGTTCTTAAGTTAGAAAAATCAATAACAGTAAATTCTTCTATTAATAATGTTTATTTTCCTTACAGTAGAACTACAAATCCTGGCTAAACCCTTTTCTGCTAAGTTTCATATAAAAATAGCCTCTCCCTAGAAAGTCCACAGCCTACACTCATGCACAGATAAGAAAGCCACATAAAGGGAGCACATAAATATGGAAATACCAGTGGAGAAAATAAACAGAATAGACAGAGGAGGCCAATTCTACATAAACATTAGCTTCAAGTCCTTGCTTGTCATTATCTGTAATTGATGGACTCAATTACAGGGTAAAAGAAAGTTATTAATTTTAACGTCGTTATAGTTTGATTCCTGATGTTTGTCTGATGTTGGTTGAAAGGGAGCCTGTAATGCATAAAGGCTACAAAATCCTGATCAGGATTTTGGGAATGAGTGTAAAGGGTGAGGATTTGTTTAATTCCCTTCTCTAGATTCTGTGCATCTGTGGTCCAGTTGCTGAGTGGGATTATTGCACTCATTCCCTCCTTAAGCTGTGTGAGAGAAGCCCAGGTGTCCTCAGCTTCAAGCAGAGAGGGCAGAGAGAGGGGAGGGCTCCTTACCCAGGTACTTGTACAGTGCTCTGTCCCTGATGGGATGAGGCTGTGACCTCTTAGCATTCAGTACAGCCTTGAGCCCCTGATTCTGGAGATCTCTTGGAGATGTTGACTTACCTTCCTACGGAAGTCAGACTCTTGGGAAATGATATATGTCTGTATCTTTTTCCAGAGTAGAACTAAGGTACCTTCCTATATCTGAGAACTGATGACGGTACTTTTAATATACCAGATATTAAATCAAAACTGCCTTTTTATTAAACAGACATTCTGACTCTTTATTGAGCACAGAAGCTGTAGACATCTCAATAGTTTTGCTTGTTTTTACAGAAATCAAAGAGAAAATCTCTTTTCATTTGAAAAAATATAAATAAATTCAAACAACCTGAGTTATAGCCTCTGCCACTAAAGTTAGGAATGTTATGTAATGCATTAAAAATGAAAACCTTTATCCAACAGAGATGAATATTTTATATGAACATTAAAATAGGTGTGGTTTTACTACATTCCACTGCTTTAATAATACAATAGACCCCAAAACATACTGGAGTAGGGTAAGTCAGCATGATGCCTGCTTTATACTGCTGAAATAACTCCCAAGAATAGTAATGAATGTGATCTCAGTGGATGCACTATAAATCATATTCTAATGAATTTTCCCATTTGAATGACCAGTTGGCAGATGAATGTGGCTACATCAAGGGGAAAGCTGGGGGAATGAAAGTGCAAGAGTCTGTTGTTAGGATATTGTTGCTAGCAATAAGTTCTTGCCTGTTTTATATGAAGCCATCCAGAAAATGGTATTTTAGTAGAAAGTACTGCCTCAGCTTCTGATGTCCCTTCACTGAAACTTGGGAAATTGGAAAGAGAGGAAACAAGGCCTCCAAAAGAATAACAAAAGGAATGAGAACATTTACAGTCTTCAAAATCCAGCAATTTTCATAAAATTACCTCTGATGATCAGTGCATTTGTTGATTTTCTGGGAGTATTCCCTAAGTAGTTTCTATAAGGGCGTCCACCCAGGATCTCTGAACTGTTATTATGCAGTAATTTTCTCTTATTTGTGGGAAAGGACTCTCGATTTTCTAATTGTCTTAGGTGTCATATAAAAATTATTCTTCATGAGTTGTTAAAAATATTGTCACATAAGTTGTTGATCAGCATTCCATGACCAAGTCCTCTGCTCTTGCAAATATGCTGAACTTCACTGAAGGCACTGAAATGCTCCCAGTTAAACTTATTCAAACTAAGTTTGGTAGGGCTGAGGGTAGATGTTTATCTGAACATAGAAACACTAGTGCTTTTCTCTGAAAAGCTGCATTGTAGTTTCCAATATCCTTACTATGTGTGTGGTTAGGGACCAACAGCACCTCTACTGATATTGGATTAAATAAAATTGTTCTGATGTTTTTAGAGGAAACTGAAGGTTTGTATTTCAGGTTAAGAAAGTGTGGCTAGACGGTTTATGATGGTTTTGCCATTTGGTACTGCCTTTGTTTAAAATTGTTTTTACTGAGAGTGATGCTCAATGAACATAATACCTTGTTTTACAGGATATCTCTTAGTATGTTTATGTGCTGACTTTCTTCAGCAGAAGGAAGTTTTTGAATTCAGATTATTATTACAGGAGACAGAAGTGGTTGTCTGATTCTGAAAATTTTAAACTGAGGGTTTTCTTTTTTCTCCCGTTGTTTATAAAAGGATCAATATCTCAGAAAGTATGTGGGAGAAAAGATAAATTATATGGATATTGGAGTTTTTGTGTAATGTATTGCTGTGATTAGGGAAGTAGACCATAATAAAATGAGAACACAGCTTACAATTTTTTTCTACCAGATCAAGACCACCATAGCAGTGTGAGAAAAGAGGTATGGTTTAGTGGCAGCACTTTGTAGAGAAAATAAATAGAAAGCTAAATTAAAGCATACAAGTTTCTTACTAATTCTTCACAGGCATAATCTCAGAGCCCTGTAAGTCAAAGGAGAAGATAAGAGACAGAGCCATTGGCTGGCATTCATCCCAGGAACCGAGCTGCCTATAATTGGATTTCATTAGTCTTCCTTTCCTAAAAATTGAGGATATAAAAACAAAAAGCTTCTTCTTTTTCCTATAACCTTTTATTGTACATTTTAACAATCTAAAAGTTATCTGTTTTCACCTGTTTTGGGTAGAGCTGTGTGAATTATATACACATCAGCTAAAATCTTTAAGACACATTAAAAATTTTAAGGAAGCATTAGATTAAAAAAGATATTTGGACACAAAAGTTTTATCAAGAATATCATTCTTAGTGAGAGGAAAAGTTAGAAAACTTTAAACAGCTGTATATTTCTAAAGTTTGGTTTCCAAACAACTTTTTTTGTTGCTTGTGTTAGTGTTTGAACAAATAAATATTTTATTGCCAAATATTGGTATTAACTTCTTTTAATATGGCATCATCTTCTCCTGACTGTTATGTGGACTGTCTTTTGTCTCTTCTCCTGTATCCTGCCAATGCCTGACTACTGTACATTTTTTCTTGACAAATGCAGTCAGTGCAGTGAATGTAGAGGATGTACTATCTCTTGAAAAGGTGTTTGAAAACACCCTGGAACTTCTGGAAAAACTGGAAGCAGCTGGCTTTGTCTTAAACTGGACACTATAATTTTTCCTGGAAGACCTGGGCTCACTGATGTATTATCTGTCTGGAAAAGATATCACCACTGGTCTTTCTTTTTACAGTTTTGGATATTTTGGTATTAAGTGGTTCACTAAATATGGAGAAATGGCAACACCCATTTAGGCAGTTGCTGTAGGTTTTGCCAAGTGGGTCATGCCTTAAAGCTATGGGAACCCTATTTGTATACACAGGTCAGATAAGAAAATCATGTGCTCACATCAAAATTGCTTTTGAAAATATGGAGAATTCTCACAGATCATTTGTCTTAGTGAGCCTGGCCTGTTTCAACAGCTCTTTGTGTGAGTCTGCACTTCCAGAGAACTGTCTGGGAAATAAGATAAGGATATTAAGACATAAACTGACTGCCCTATTGCAGCACTAGTGCTGTGGCCAAAGTCCTATTAGATGCACCACATATTTCTAGCAATTTCCCTCCACACATTCTAAATCACTATGATAGTGATTCTCTATCACTAGGTTTGTGTTTTTTTAGAATTTTATAGTTTTCCCACTCTTTTTTCTTTTCTTTTTTCCTACAAAATCTTACTTCTTCTAATAAATTGTGATAAGGAGACTTTCATTTTTTATTAAAAGACAAATTATAGAAATGGCACAAGTTTTTAAAGCCTATATTCACATGGCTGATCTAGAGATGAAAAGGTGATCTAAAATGAAGATATTAAAGTGATAATGTTGCCTTTTTACTTGGCCTATATTTGAGGTTAAGATTCTTGGTTTCTTCTGTGACAAACAAAGACAACACTAACATCTAAAACACAGCAAGGAGCTGAATGACTTGGACAGCTTTGCATTTAAAGAGGAACGTCTGGTAAGACTTCCATATGGATTTGACATCTACATGAAAAAAGGATAAACCAAAAAAAAAACCAGAAAAAGTTCCCCACTCCAATATCTGGGATCTGTACTTACATTTACAACTCAGGCCCATTAGTAAGACAAGGTGATGGTGTGAACTGAATTCAAGAAAGAAATAAAAGATATTTGTTTTTAGGACTGTAAATGTGTTTCAGGTTTTACTGGGATGGGGGCAAAGAAGGTAAGAATAGAGAAATAGAAGTGATTTTTTTTTTCTCTGCAATAAACTGCAGAGGCAACCTTTTTATTTCTTTATTAAAGAAATAAGGAAAAAAATATTAAAAAGTCTCAGAGCAGAACTTTTTTGCAGGCACAAGCTGCCCCTTTACTACCTTTCCGAGTAGAAACTGCAGAGGCATAAACAGGAGAAATATAGAAATTCAGAAATTCTTCCAAATCTTGAAAAATAAAGAAAAAGACAAAAAAAGAAAAGAAAACATGAGAAGTCAGGAGTCACACTGTGTTTTCCTTGACTCTGTCAGTCTCAAGACCACACCCAAACTTGCTGAATTGTTCAATAAATACCCTTAGAAGTGCAGATTGTCATAGAACCCCACCTGTGCCCAGCAGGGTCACCTTCACTGTATTCACTATGAATATGAGGCAATTAGAATAAATTTTAATAAGCAGCATGAATTTACAGTCTCTTTCTTTCTGTTTTAATGTGTTGGCTTACTGATTTATTTTCCAATCCAGTTTCAGGTTTGGATTCAGTGTCTGGACTGAGGAAGCAGCAGCAGTTGTTCATTATTTTTTCTTTCTCATTCCTCCCTTTTATTTGTGATCAGCCCTTATCCTTTCCTCTTCCTGATGAAGCCCCAAGTGCAGGGTTAATTGTTTCAAAGCAACAAAGAGATTACTTGACCCAATTAAAAGACACACAGACACACAGAGACACACAGAGACACACAGACACACAGACACAGACACAGACACAGACACACACACGTCTTGCTTTATTCATTAACTTGTTGGGGTTTTTTTACTTTCTATTTCAGGAGCTTTAAGTTGATTTTGCCTCAGACTCTACAAGTGAGTTATAATTAATTGCTTTATTTTTTTTTAATTCAGTTTCTTTCTGGAACAAAGTGAAGTACATTTGCTTCTTTCAAACCACAATTTTCTCAAAAGTCTGCTCTGCGATGATGTTTGGGAACAGGAGGACCCAGTAGAGGTCTGCCCTGCTGACAGAGGTATGACAGCTCAGTATTTTGTAAGATGATCTTCTGCATAAAATCTCAAGCTGTTCCAGCTGGCTTTTTTTGTCTGTGTCCATATGGGGAGGGGAAGGAGCAGCTCTGAGAACAGGCTGTTTGCAAGCCTGGTGTGGGCTACTGCTGAGCACTTGGCCATACCTGCTGAGTTCCCTTTTTGTCTGCCAGTGGCTGTTGCAGATCACTCCCGTGTCCCTGCATGTCACGTGGATAACAGAGTGAGGTTTTGGAGCACTGGAGAAGGTCCTGAGAAACACTGAGCAGTTTAGATAGGAGCATAAGGTAATGGCAAAGTGGGAGCAGCTGGAGGAAGCAGACTGATCTCAGTATCACCCAGGGCTCTCTCCAGCACTGCCCATTATTCTTTCCTGATGCATCTGGCTGTGTGACTGCATGCTAAATTTATTGGAGGCTGGCTTCTGCAAGAGGGACAAAGCACATTTTTATGGTAGTCTGTCAGTTCAGTGGTGATCTAGATAAACCTGGGTTAAATTTAACCAAACCCATGTAAGCAGACCCTAGAACTTCAGTTCCCTACAGATAGGGTATGTGTCAGGAGAAGCCAGAGTCACACATTGCACAAGCTCAGGACTTAGGTTAGATTGTGCCTAGGAAGCATTTAGGTGAGATTTAACCTAGAAAAAAGCTTAGAAAGTTGTGTCACTTCTTCAGAACTGGCTTGTTTTCAAACATCTTCTGTGTTGGTGTAGGACCATCTGACATATTTGGCACATTACACCTTAGCAGACTGTGCAAAAAAATAATTTACTGAACAGGAACGACGAGATTACCTTTGAAAGAAGTAAATGCTAAATAGATATATTTTTGATGGTAAATATTTAATAAATATTTTGTGATGTTTTTGAGAAGAAAAACTCATTCTTCATTGTTCTCTTTTGCATCCTCCCACAGAACTGACAGAAAGAAAATGTTATAACTCTGTGGAGGTGTTCCACAGCAGCAGTTGTAGAATATCAATGTACAAGGCTCATAAAATCATTTTCAACTTTCAGACTTTAATATCTCAGGAGAGATTTTGTTTTCACTTTTGGTTTTTAAGAAACCATACACTGCTAAGAGCTGAAGGAGAGAATGAGAAATGACCCCCAAAGGCCAGAAACTTTTTTTGAGAAGAAATTAACATATTTTTTCCGTTTTCTCAATACTAACACTCAAAATATAATATGTAAATGAAATGTATTGTTGCTTTGGTTGCATAATAATGAAGACATTGTAACAGAGTTAAAACATAGGTATTTTTTAAACAGTCAAGCCCTGTAGTAAAACAGATGTGTTTTTTTCTTCCAGCATGTGTGTACCCCCAACTGCGTGCATTTGTTATGGCAGGGGAAGATGTTGATTTATTGTAATTTTTAATGCATATAAAAATTATATATAACTACTCCTATAAAAATTATATATACTACTACTATAAGTCCCTTCTTCCCAAATTGGATTTTACTGAACTTAAATTAAACAATGATGAATCATAATTTCTCCATATGGTAAATTCTGAATTTCCAGTTTCATTCTAAGGATGCTGAATTTGAATTTTCATCCACACAACCCTCCCTGGCCAACACTGGTAACTTTGCAAAAGCATTTTCCATAAAATGTTGTCTTTGACGGCTGACTATGAAGTGAGACCTTTGGCAGAGGAGCATGGCAGTGCACAAGAATTGTTTGCCATTGAAGTTTCTGGTCTGTGGCAGCAGCTACTGTGAGCTTGGCCAGCGCAGGGCTCTCAGAACTGGGGAAGCTGATGATGTGTGACAGTGTTCCATGCTATTACTTCAGCAATTATGAAGGTGATGTGCCCTGCAAAAAAACTGGCTACATGGGATTCTCCTTGCACTCCAACTTGTGGAGAGTGACAGAGCAACAGTTAATAGAGAATCCCTCCAGAGGTATTTCAAATAAGCATGGTGGACTGATGGTCATTTGATCCCATATTTATGCCCACCTGGAATAGCCATTGCCTCAATCAGCAGGAAGTTCACTGAGCTCCTATCATGATTCAGTGGTGTCTGACACTTTCTGCTCGTTCATTTTAAGTCTCAGTACCATAAGATGGAAAGCAGGGAAAAAAACAGGCTTTGGGCTTTTATTTATGGAAAACTTAATTTTCTTATTTTTTTCATTTTTGCACCATAAAATTTCTCCTGTGGAGTAGATATGAGCCATCAAAAATTTATTGTATATGTTCGTTTAAGTTATATTTATCTTTACCCACACCCTACTTTTAAACAATTAAGTTTGTATTTTTAAGATATTGGACAAGAAATAGTAGCAAATGGCAGGTTGTGGAAGTTACAAAGCCTGGCCTTTGCCCTCAGAAATGGGGTAAATTTGTCAAGACCCAAAGATCAGTACTTCTAATTTCATATTTTTAAACGTAGTAGAGTGGAAGCTAGATTTGCATAGATGCCTTCAGTGTTTTAGTGCCTGTGTCACTGGAGACTTAAATCTGGACATTTCAAATACAAAATTCAGACACACCCAGACGCTTCAGACCAAGATATTTTTTCGGAGCAAGCTTACTAAAAGTGATTGAATTTCCATTCAAGGATGCCAGAAACATTTTCCACATTTCCTAAATAGTGTAAGAGACCATCTTGAGTTATATGGTTCAGCATGCACTAGAAACCTAGTTTACCAGTAAGTTTCTGAATCTGAGCTTTTCCTGACTGCAGATTTTGATTTTTTATTTGGAAGATGCAAAGTTGTAATGCAATAAGCAGTTAAAATTTCATTCAAGGTATGTCCAAAATCTGCTTTCTTGTGTTCCTTAAAAAAGTTTGGATACCCTCCCTGGGTCTGTTTCTGTAAATAACTCAGGGTAGTGACACCATGGCCTGTGGCAATAATACTTTTTTGAAATTGTTACATGCTTTACTGACTTTCCTCCTAATGTGTTCATTTAGTACAAAGGTTAGTGAGTATATGAATTAATTTCAAACATGTTTAAGCCTCCAGAAAAGGCTTATATTTCAGAATAACTGGAGAGTTTCTGTGTTGAAGCAGAGAATTGATGAGCATTGCAGAGTTTTCATGGATTAGGAATTTGAAAGTGCATTTCCTTGTGAAGATGTATTTGTGTCAATTGATAGCCAGTATGGACATATGCTAGGGCTGACTCTAGGAGAATATTGACCTGCAAAGATAATTGATTGCATATATACACAAAACAAATCTCAGGGAGGAAGAGGGTTCATTGCAAGTGATGCAACTGAGCAGATACAGACAGACTTCTCATGTTCTGAAAAATAAAAATCAAGAAATGTTCACCCATTTCTGCCAGTGGGAGGTGGGAAAGGAGAATGGGGGATGTCAGGAGAGATATGGCAGCATATGGCATCCTCTGTATGGGGCTGTGCAGGTGACCAACCCCTCCAAACAGCAGCAAACACAGCAGCTGCCAGGCAGGACATGGCCATGGACATCCTAGCCTTCCAGAGACAAAGTCAAGGCACTCACACCTCAAAGCAAAAAGCTCCAACAGACATGAATCCATTGTGAAAGATGCAGCTCTCACACACTTCCCAGGGGCTAATTTTTGTCACCTTGCCAGAGGCTGATAAAGTTCCAGGGTGCCACAAACATGTTGCCACTTTATTGGTTTCTAAAGGTAAAGCTTCTCAGCACTGTCGATCCCAGCTGAATAATCCCAGTTAATCATGCTTTCCAATCCCTTAAGAGGGGATTGGAAGGATGTGGACCTTGATGGGTTAAGGTCTTACTTTAGAGGTCACAAAGACAAGCTTTTTTATGTTAAAAAGTCAGATCAGCTGGTTTATTTATAGTTGGAAAGTATGTGACTTGTTGACCTTTATTGTTAGATTTTTAAATTTCCTCTTCTTCTGTATATAGGGATATAGCAGGGTCAAAAAAAACTTTAGGAGAGATATGTGGAAAAGGAAGGTAGCAGTTCATAACAGAAGGACCCTTCTTTTTAAAAAGAAAAACTTGGAGGACAAACATTTGTTTGGCACAAAATGAATAGGACAATAGGACAGGAGTCCGTAAATAGAAGACTAAATTATTAAAAATGAAAGTAAAGAAGTGGAAGAGAGAAAGCTCTGCTTGTCTCAGTATGAAGGACCCAAAAGGTTTAGAGTATGAATGCAAATCTGGGATGTCTGCAGACCACAATGACATGGAAACTGGAAGGGGAAATTCCTGAGGGTTAGCATACAACTTTCTGGGATTATTCTGTTTGTGTTCTGGGATTTATATGCCACTGTCATTAACAGCTGTCTCCTGATAACAACAGCTTTCAGAAATACATGGGACAGTCAATGCCCAGCAGATCAGAGCTCAGTAAAAAGGCAATAAATGATTTGCCATTTGGCATGCACTGAGAGTGGCATTCTATCATTCTCTCTGCAGATGAGTTTGCCCCCACAGACACATCTCATTTCCCAGTTTATTGTTTCACAATTATTCATTATATGTTAAATGCCATGGAAACGATTCTACTGTGAAATTAAATTTTCGGTTATTTCCATGCTGCAACTCTGAAATTGAGGTAATGGCTATTGGAACTAGCAAGATGGCCAAAGATGATTTTACCTGCTAAATATTCAGTAAGAGAGCTTTTTGAAAGATATCACAGCATATACAAACCAGCTTTAGGTACAACCAATTACAAGGCCACCAGTATTTTAGAAAAATTATGAATTTTCTGAATATATTAAATGCCTACTTATAAAGCACTGTAACAGTCAGTTCAGGACATATCACATTATTTTCAAAGCATTAATTGGTCTTCATCAGGCAGCAGGAAGCAATAAAGAATGTCTTTTAAAGCCTTGGAAGAATTTTCACATTGTTATATGAAAATAATATTGTTGACAAAAGGATCCATTTTGAACACAAATGTTCCCACAGCTCAGTCAACTCAATTCTTTTCACTGTTTTACTGCCCAGTATTATAATGATCATTCAGTTTTGTTGTTTATTATCTTCTTGGGGAAGAATTTTTAAACAAAAAAAATTTAAACTAAAAAAGACTTGTCAGTCATCATAAAACAACCAACCAACCAAGGCAGAGGAGATCCTGTAACGTGATTTTCAAGATCTGTTCTTACAGATCTGTAATTTGTTCTTATAAGGATCTCTGACACATGAAGAATCCAGCATTGGAGGACGAGAGGAGAGGAAAGTGGCTCTTTGCAGAGCAACTCTAGACCAAAGCACAGCTGAAATCCTCATGGTTGGTGTGTGATACTCTTCTGCTTCTCAGCACCACAGTACACAGGTGACTCTGGGGCTGCCTCAAACCAGAATTCTAAAAATCCTTAAAATTCATAATATTAAAGGATTTAAGGCTCTCCCAAGATTTATGCACCTCTAGAACCAGATAAGACAAAGCCAAAAGTTTGAGGATTTACACTTGAACTTGGAAGCACCAGCAATTTTTTTTCTATGCAACTATCCTCTGCATTGCAATAAGCTCAGATGAAGAAATATCAGAAGCCTATTTGCAGGGAAGATGTTTAGAGCTAAACCCTTTTGAAACTGAACTTAATATTCTCATCTTTTTACAAGGGTGTTTAAATTAAGGAATTGGATTCAAGCTAATCTCTGATTTGAATGTATCTTAATATACATACTTATATATAAAAATATAATATTCATTTATTTATTTATGGCATGCTTCCTTCCAGAAGATAAACAACATCAGGCACTTACATGCAGTTGCAAATAAACAAAACTAATAAATATGTAATTTGCACTTACATAATATATTTGAAATAAATCATCCCAACAAGAATATTTTAAAACATGACAGCTGTCACGTTTTGGTCTGAAGACAGGGGCCACTAGGGGCCACCATACACCTCAGAAAAATTGGATTTCTTTCCCAGGGGAAAACCTTAACACACATTCCACTTCTATGTAACTGACTTTACATTTCTCATGAAATTTATTTTTAAAATTTGCAAAATTTGCAAAGAAATGGTTTTTAAAAAGGCATTTAGGTAGTTAAGTTTTCCTTCCTATCTCATTCACTTCCATTGACAGCATTGTATACATCTGCATGACAAAGGACAGAAGGCTGGGAAGCACTGAGTGATGAACTAACTCCATGTTAGTTAGCTGCTTTCTCTGTGAACTACTTCTGGATAAGATGAACTGTGTTCAGCAGTAGTTTTTAAAGTCATGAAAATAGCAAAGTAGTCTGTTTTGTGTTTTTAAATAGGTGTATTTTGAGAGAAAGCCATATGAATTCAGCAAGAAATCATTTATGCTGAAGGTGTAATTGGAGTTACAAGGCATTGCAAATACTTTCATTAAAGTTGGGTCTTCACTTGAGGTTGTTATCAAGTAAATCCTTATTTTCAAGTAAAATGTCTGGTTCCATCACTCCGTTCACTACTCATTCCATCAGTCTGCTAACTATTTATAGTTACAATTTCCACAGGAATCACAGCAAAAATAACATTTAAAAAGTTATCTTGTTTCTTTGGCAGAGGCTGCATATACTTAACTTCCATCTCCACCCCTTCTCTTTACCCACACAATAATCCCAGTTGAATAGTAATTGACAACACAGAGCATCCTGTAAGATTGAGTCATCTCTTTGTGTTAGAAACAGCAGATCCCTGAAATCCTGAGTGGAAAGGATGTGTTTTAACCAGCAGAACACTTAGCATTATTATATGTACACAGATAAGCACAGTTGCATACTTGGGCAGATGTTCAGCGCTTATGTATATTGACACTATGATTCCATTGGAGCCAGAAAAACTGTCTTCTGTATCAGTTAAGATTTCTGATTGCCTTCACATTTCTTTATGAGTTTCATGTGAGAAATTATAGCGAATTTCTAATATAAGATACTAGAATTCAGACACTAGATAAAATCTTTTTTCTTTTTCCTTTTCCTATTGGGATATTCTGCACAGATTTTCCATTCTCAGAATTCTTACACTTAGGGCAAGATCTTAGTCACAGTGGAAGTTTTAAAAATACTAATTTATGTCCATTAATATCTCTCAAGTAAGTTCATGTGGCATTTCCTAAAGTCATAATAAGACCACCATTAAAATGAGGATGAAGCTTGAATTTTTTAATATTTTCCTTTTTTTCTCTCTTCTATTAAAAATAGTACTTTAACTGAAAGCTACCTGTCTTCTGGTTATTTCTTGATGTCTATGTTCAATCAATTGCTTTGCAGAACAGAGCAGCCTTCAGTGCCTTTGACTTACTGGAGAATCCTGGAGACAAAGAGGAATTTATTTAGGGGCCTAGATGGGCTGTTATGCCATGATTCTGATTTGCACAGCATATCAGTTTTCAACTGCTACTCCTTTGACAGTGTGACATGGTCAAAGAGGGTTGTGAATTTTCCTTAATATTTATTGTGTTTCTCCTGATGTAAGAAAAATTTAATGCATCAGACTAACAACAATTCTGTGCTTGTACTGAAGCTTTTAGTCACTAAAGCTTTGTTAAGTCACTGCTGATCTCTACAATGTAGCATCCTCCCATTGGGGACCTGTGCTCTCACAGGTAAAATTCAAGGATCAAATATAATGAAAACAGACTGCCTCTAAGAAGAGTGGGTGATTCATGAGGGAAAGAGATCAAATATTGCTTCTGCATGTTCCTTATTGTCTCAAAAGTCAGAATCTCAGTGTTAAATCACAGCTTAAGAGTAAGAAGTATTAAACTGCTGCCAAGTGCATTACTCCAGGACAATTTCAGACTGGTGAATTCTGGCATAAGGTACTATTCAAGACATAAATCATAGGGGAGGGTTAGCAAAAGCATTTATGATTTATTCTAAACACTGTTTTTCAATGGGATAGTACATCTATCAGAAACGATGTCCTAGATTTTCAAAGGATCCTCTGGACATTAACATCAAGTTCTTGAAAGTGCTCAGCAGGATTTGGAGATTGCACTCCCCTAAGAACCAAATGTTGCTTGCATATTGGAAAGGGTATATATGTGAGGGAATAGTTGTGGGAAAAGCAAATAACAGAAATTTTACTCACTAACTTTTCCAATGCCACCTTCTATCTCTTGTTTATTCTCAACATCCTGCAGCCTTTGTTTTTGAGATGTTTCCTCCAGACATCATTTTTCAGTGAATTTTTATTTTTTCTTCACATGAATGTATAACCTCTGCTATTTAGCAGAACTTTTTATTCTTTTTCTACCACCTGTTTACCAGAAACTGCTCAGCTCATTTACTTCCCTTACATTCCTTTTTCCCAGACTGACCCTTTGGCTCACTTGTCTGTGTACCCCATTATGTGTTTCTACTAGGTTTTCTCTTTCTGATCCCAACAACTTGCACAGGTTTCATGTGAGGATCAGTGAATGATTTTGCCTCTTTCCCCCATTAAATAACCCCTCTGTTCAGTGTTTCACTGCCCACCAACTTCCCCCATCCTCTCTCTGCTGTCTCCTGAAGGGTGAGATGACCCTCTGACCCACATGCAGCAAGTTGGAACTCCCTTTTACACAATCACAGCAAAACATTCCTCTTTCGTGTTTCCCAGAGGAAGTGAATGAGTTATAATAATGAAGGGAAGGGAGAAGCTGCCAGTTGTTTCCACCTCTGGATGTTTTGGTTGGAAGGAGGGGGGTTACTGTATTATTAGGAAAGGATGCTGTGCTATTCTGAGATGTCAAAATAGGAGGAGGGTAAACAATATAATTTTTTATTTCCGTATTTACAGATATGGGAGACAATCTGTCTCATTAGTCCTCTGGACTCAGAAGGTGGTTATCAAAATCCACATTTTTTCAGGGATTTAAGTTTGTACTTTGGACTGGAAAAAACTCACATTGACCTTTCTGAAGTTCAGTCACCTGCTTCACTTGTAGCCACATCTCAAGCATGTCTGCAGGGTGTCTGTATTTTTCCATTGATGAACCCAGGGGCTCAAAAATCAGCTGCTAAGGTTGTTTCTAGGCCCATGTGAGTGGACACTGAGTGGTCACAGCAGGAGAAAGCTGTGAAGCAAAGCTGTGTGTGATACAGGCAGGGTCTAACAAAATATCCTACTGTTAGATGCTGTTTTATCTCTGCTGTGTTCACATATTCTTTTAGCATCACTTCTCAATTTTACATAGGGATGAGGCCCTGCAAAGTAACAGTTTTCTTCACATTTCATAGAGCAGATGAATCTGAGATGCAGATCAGCCCCTTCCTCCCCTCTGGTGAGGTAAAAAGTTCAACATTTTTCTCCTTTTTTCCATTCATCTCTGCACAGATCAAAATCTGATTTATCAGTTCCGTACCACTGCAGCCAGCCTTCGGGCCAGGTTTATTCAACTGCTGTCAGAGCAGCATGTGTTACCTTCACCTCCCACACACTGATCCCAGCCCCTGCTGCTGTGGGCAGCTGGGACCCATCAGGTACCACTGCCAGGTCTGAAGAGCTGTAACAGGACCTCTCCCAGGGGGAACAGGCTGTGGTGTTACTTGATTCAGGAGGCCAATACTGCTCTGGCTCATTCTGCATTAAAAAAAATAACAAATTGTGGTACTCTTTCAAATCTCTCTTAGAAAGAAGCTATCAGATAGACAAAGAAAAAAGATTAAGTATCCTAATGCAAAAAGCATGAAGGTAAGACAGTGAGAGAAAGTAACAAAATAAATCCCTTTCCTTTCCCCTTTCCTTTCCCCTTTCCTTTCCCCTTTCCTTTCCCCTTCCCTTTCCTCCCCTTTCCTTTCCCCTTTCCTTTCCCCTTTCCTTTCCCCTTTCCTTTCCCCTTTCCTTTCCCCTTTCCTTTCCCCTTTCCTTTCCCCTTTCCTTTCCCCTTTCCTTTCCCCTTTCCTTTCCCCTTTCCTTTCCCCTTTCCTTTCCCCTTTCCTTTCCCCTTTCCTTTCCTTCCCTTCCCTTCCCTTCCCTTCCCTTCCCTTCCCTTCCCTTCCCTTCCCTTCCCTTCCCACCTTCCAAACCTTCCCAACCTTCCCAAACCTTCCCAACCTTCCCAACCTTCCCAAACCTTCCCTTCCCAAACCTTCCCTTCCCAAACCTTCCCTTCCCAAACCTTCCCAAACCTTCCCAAACCTTCCCTTCCCTTCCCTTCCCCTTCCCTTCCCCTTCCCTTCCCTTCCCTTCCCTTCCCCATATCTGCTCATCTGCAGTTTTTTTCTTGATTTTAGACTCTTTTTGAGAAAAAGTCACCTGCAAAGTGTGTGTTCAGCAGAGGTTATGGTCGTTGTGGCTATGATGGCTGCTTACAGCGTCTGCTTTATGCCGATATGTTAGCTCATGTCAGAAAGAACCACTAAAATTTATACTCAGATAGCACTGAATAAATAAAAACACAAAGGGCAGAAAGAAAAAAGGGCACACTGAATTTGCTCGCCCCATCTTAGCTCTTGGCACCTGAAATTGAAGACAAAATTTGCAGCTTTGAAGAGTGCTGAATTAATAAAATTCTGCTGTTGAACACCATGCTCATAACAAGCTGTTAAGATGGTATGATCTTGTTATCACCTAGGGAGTGAACTGTAATTCCTATGCATTTAGGCTGGCAGACAGGATTAATTATGTCAAGCTATGTACATTCATCAGTGCTGAAGGATTACACATATTTATATCTGACTGTTTATACCAGGTTAGTTTTAATACTACACCACAGCATGAAACTCTCCTCCTCAATTAAGTAAGTTTGGTTATTGACTAAACTGGTTAGAGATTAAATAAAAAGTTGTTCCCAGTGTTATTTTGATCTGGAGATAATTTTCACTAATGAATTTCACATGCTATATGTTGTACCTAATTGGTGTTTATTTCCCCTGGGTTATGGTACATTTTCTATAAGTGTATTGAACAGCACCAGCTATGAGCATTATGTAGGGGGTGGGCAGTTGTATGCTTTAAGCACTGCATCTATGAATGCAAGTACTCAAATAGGACCATGGTCCCTCTCAAACAGGGGGCAGCAAGAAAATGCAGGTAGTGCCTGGGGAAAGAACTAGACTGTGAGACACTTCAGTCAGCCCACGTATAAAAAATATCATACATGTGTGTAACTGGCAAGGAGTGCAGTAATCTTAGACTTATTGCCCTGGTTCTGACAACTCCATGGTTATGAACTTACCATGTGGTATGCTATTCATAAAACTATTCTGCCATTGTCAAACTTCTTTGCACAGACAATGAACAAATTTATTGGATATGCCCACTGGGCATGAAAATCCAGTCTCTAGGGATTACTTTTTGTTTGCCAGAACCTGATCTGTTTCCAGGACATTTGAGGACTTTTCACAACTGGAAAATATCTAATTGTGGCTATGGGATAAACAGGGGGAGGAAAAATTCCCCAAGTCTATAACTGTTAAACTTTCCACTACTAAGATTGAATGCTGGGAAAAAATGTGCTAGGGGTGGCAAAAAGCTTTTCAGATAATATTGCATATCCAGAATTACCTGTTCTTTTTTTTCACATGTAGCAGATTTGTGGCACATACAGGACAAGATCCCTTGGTATGCATGGCAATGCTTACTGCAACAGGAGGAACACTTCAATCGATATCAAGAGCCTTAGTTCACATTTATTGCTTTTTTCAGTTGCTGATTTAACTTTGCTGACTTTCAAAAGTTCTGGGACAGTAGAAATCACTGCTCAAAAAGAGCACTGGGAATATAAGGTGATATAAAAAACAAAGGAATGCTGTATCAGCTCCTGTTTCCAGGCTATACTTTGGATGCATGAGCTACTGCTCTTCATTGGATGCATAAATGTCTTTATGGGTGAACTCCTCCATATCAATGCAACTTACTTACTAATTTACTGATTGGCTTCTGTAATTATTCTCATAACAACAACAATGCAAAGTCTTCAAACCTCCAATTTTACTTTACAAAAAGAATAACCATTCCAGTTTTACATAGGAATGGGCAAACAGAAAGAAGTCTGAATGCCAAATCAGTTTTCATAACTAAGCAAAATATTGTTTTCATTGCAGTTATGCAACCCCATTGATTTGATGAGATGAAATGAAGATTCTAATCAACATGTAATGTGATTGTGCCTGTATCTCAGGATTCAAATTATCACCAGGACTTTTTTGATCCCAGCTAATTAAATTTTAGGCACTAAAGGCTGAGACAGTAATGCAAGCAAAAAAACATGATCCAAAGCCACCTAGCGCAGAAGTCACCTGAAATCATTAAGCATCTTTCTTCTTAGCCTAAAAATTCACTTATAGCTGTATTTCTGCTGTTGTAGCTACTCAGGACTGCCCCTGTCTGAGCACACAAACTTTCCTACTTTTCCTCCATTCCATCCTGGGATCAGTGCCTGTGCAGCACCTGGTAATTCAGAGAAGAAAGGGAACCTTGGGACCCGATCCCTGACTCCAGTACAATTTAATTTGCTTTTCTTCTGCTTCCAACTCATGTCTGTATTCTTTCCCTGTTCCCAGAACCATTCACACTTTTTTTTTTTTAATTGAATAAACATTAGAATAAAACAAATATTTTTTTTTCTATTTTCTGATGTCCAGACTTAAATCCCAGAAGTCAGGTCTTCTTTCTTGGAAGAACAAAATGTGCATTTTTGACTAATTTAGATAAAAAGGGCATTGAATTCTGCTTGCCACTTCCTAAAGTACTTTCACCAAGGGCTTTTGAGCAAGAGGAGCAGAAGCAGAAAAACACAGAGTAAAGGGGTGAGAGGAATGTGTGAGTGCAGAACACAATGAATTAAAACTGCATAGAAACCCTAAGCGGCTTTAATCTCATCTTTCTTCAGTGGTCAAAAAAGTGAATTGTATTTTATTATCTCGATGTCTCGAATCTCTCTGCAATCAGTGGTAAGAAATATGTCCACATGAAAATGAGTATAATATAACCCTGCAGACTGGGGTATGGATAAGTGAGGGACAGGGCTCTGTGGAACCACAGTAAAATCATACACAAAGTAAAGAAGATAAATCAAGAGTAAAGAAGATAAATCAAATTCTTGTTAGTGGTTATCAATGTCAGAATTGGGAAAGCAGTGTAGAGAGAGATGAGAAATATTACTGTTTTCAACATTTAAACACAGGAGCAGCAGAAGTAAAAGAAAATTTATAAATATGCTGTACACTGTCTAGAGGGAAGGTGCAAATGATGGTCAGAGCTTTCTAATCATGCCTACAGCCCAAAGAAAGCAGTAACTGTAAGCCAGAAGGACAAGATTCACAAGTAAATATCACAGCAAACTTGTTCATGCTTGAAGTGTTTATGAGTTATCCCAATTGTAAATGTCCTACAGTATAAGATGGAGCTTTGTTCAAGTCCACTGAAGTTGTGCTGCTGTCTGCAGACTACAGAGGAGAATAGAAAATAAAATTACAAGTGTTTTGGGATATCAGTAGCAGTGGGCAGGTTCCCAGGAGCTTATTCCAGTTGCTATTTGTAATTATATATTTTTCAGTTATGAAGGAAGTTATAGGATATATGTAACCCTTAACACTCCCACAGGCAGAGGGTGTATGAATTGAGGATATAAGAGCTACTATCAGTCCAAGAGGTAAAGGCTGTAAAATGCTGTTCCTACTTGAAGCCTTGCTTAAACTTGCCTTCTTTTAGTATCTCAAGTGAGATATTGGCCTTTTACATGAATGAACAATACTCTCTATTTTGGCACATCCATAAATGTTCAGTTGACAGACAACTCAATCTTGCTAGAATTACTCAAACTAGTGGTACTACTCTGTCAGCTCCTTATGACAGTCTGAGTTAAAGGTATTGTCTGTACCAGTATAAAATCAGTCTAGAGTGCCAGAAAAGCCAGTAGAGTTCTAGGTCCACCAAGACTGTTACTGATATTACAGAAACAGTCAAATTTCATTCATTGAAGTACTTTTCCACTTAATACCAACATACATCAGTTTTTTATTATACATGGTGGGATTTGCCTTGGTGTAGGTGAAGTTAGGCTGCTTATTTTTAGAAGAAAGTAATATTTGCTCAGTTCCAATGTATTATTCCGGTGATTTCCTTTCTAAAACACCAAAAGAGTCAAAATAAATACAAGAAAATCAGTGGGATATTCTACTAGGCTAATAAAATGCAATTCACTTGGAAGGAGTTGGCAGCCTGTTACTTGCCATGTCTTACAGGAGGAAGAGTAGGCAGGCTGAAGCAGAGAAAACTCAGAGATCTTTCCATTGCTCAGTGGCTAGAGCCAGTAGAGTTCTCAGAGTGTCCTCACAGAGATGAAGGCATGAATACTTTTTTGAATCAGGCATGGAAACATGTAAGATTTTGAAGCAGTTGCAGCTCACATATATAGGTTTTATGTATACAAATGGTCTGGAATTAAACTTTTAATACAGAGGTGTTGAGCCCACTCTGGGTGATCAGCGCAATTATTAATGTTGTTCTGGCTAAAAAGGTTCCTGTTTTGTATTTGGAGGTTGTTAAACCGAAACACACTCAAGACTCTCTAGTATTGGAAAATGAAAGACAGTTAACTTTGTGTATTTTTAAAATGCTTTTTCAATAAGAGATACTGTGGAGTCTGCTGGATGGAGTGACAGGAAAGATGTTGGAAAGTTAAACCGGATGAAACTTAGCAGTGAATGGAGACTGCAAAATAGATTGATTATGCCCTGAAATGCTGTGATTATGGGAAAATGCCATTTGTAAGGGTGTCACAGCTTTGTAATCCTTGTATAAGTGTATGGGAGAAACAGTGGCATGATCAGGTTTTCTGAAATGACACAGGTCACATAGACAAAAGCTATTTAATTTTTCCTTTGAAAACCACTCTCCAGTGGGAATAAATGGAGCACTCTCAGTTTCTACTGTTATTATATATCCAGATTAGCTTAATATTCTAGTAAACAATCACAAGTCAAATTAAAAAATCATATAAAGGAGTAAAATGTACTGTTTACTGACTTTAGTTTGGCACTATGTTGCTATTTTATCAGTCTTGGCTACCATTGCAGATCAGGATCACAACAGTGGTCAACAAAAGCCGTGTTTAATTTTCTGTTCTATGACACCATTAATACTTAATTTCACTGGATATCCAATGTTTACCAACAAATTCAAGTGGCAACCATGTGTTAAATATTAATGAGTGTCATAAAATTTACTCATCTTGATTATCATAACTTCCACTCAGCTATGATGGAAAAAAGTTTTTTTTCTTGTTGGGACAGGGCCTTCAAAATGTGTTGTGCATTTGTGGGAATACACTAGAGCCTGAAATGGAAAATATTCATCCACTTGAGCAATTATTGTACAGTATGATCGTAGTACTGGGATAGAAAAGTACTGATTAAGTAATTGCACTGTTTTGTAACTGCTGTGTTTCTTTTCCAGGGCAATACACAGTCAGAAAAGACAGTCTTTTTCAGAAAATAACCAAGGAGAGTAACCAGGTCACAAAATATGTCCTGGAAATAAAAAAAAAATAAAGTAAATACTATATTGGATCTACAGGACTTCAAGGCACATGCAAGTTCTTTTTGAAGAGGTGTGGCATTAAAAAAGTTTGTTACAATTAATGGCAATAGCTCTTTTGTCAGAAAATGCCACTATCTTTGAAATTACCACCTTTAATTTTGTTGAATAGGGGAAACACTGATGATAGTAAAAAAGTCTACAAAATCAACTGAAGATGAGGGACATTTCCTTAGAAACTGGAACAAAGCAGCTGAAACTTTGTAGAACTTGCTGATTAAAGATTGCACGAATAAAGTGGAGATCTGTTTGCAGTAGTTTCTCTCAGAAAACATCTGGTCTTTCTTGTTAAATGTGATTAGTGGTATTTGAATCCAATTCAAGTACTTCATCAAATTATCACTGTTTAAGCTGGTGGCAACAATAATGACTATACAAGTTACGAGTGTTTTTCTTCCTAGTATTTATCTTCAATACTTAGTGTTTGTCATCCTCACAATTAAAGAAATCATCAGTCCATTGGGATATTTTAATTAACTGTGGCATAGCTATATTCTCCAGTTATGCCACATGTGCTGTCTGGGGACTCAGAATTCATCCTTCTGAACCATTAAAAGCATTTATTATTGAAGCTTTTCAGGCCGCTCAGCCACAGAGTGGCACAGGAGTGTCTTGCAATCTGCTGAGGAGTAGCCACTTCCTCAAGGAAAAGTCTGTGACATAATGCTGAGTTTCATAATGTTCCAGGCTACAGGACCAGGGTAAAAGCTTTAATGTGGGGGGGAATGAGCTCATCTACGGACCGCACACATTTTTCTTGCTTGCCTTCAAAGAAATGAGAGATGACTTTGCCATCCACAGTTCCTTCAAAGCAGACTAGGAGGCAATTCCCACTCACCTCTCCTTTCTAGATGCTATTTTATGTATATTATTGCTTTTCCTCAAAGCAGCAATGCAGTCCTAAGCCTATCATAAATCTAGCAAATCATTCCAATTCACTGCGGCTCATCATGTTTGTATATATGAATTTGTTTTTTTCTTTTTGGCAGCTTGACCCAATGAAATAGGAGTCTGAAGAGTTTAATCAAGTCATCTGTGGCTTGAAATTGACTGCTAATATCAGTTATGAGGTTACCAGATGATACATTGGAAATGGGATAGGCACACCAGCCTTAAAATGAGGTGGAAGAGGTTTCTCCAGGGTTCTCCCAAGCTATTCTGGCATCACAGCTCCCAGCTATCTCAGAAGCATCAGAAACCATATGGGGAAGGCCTCACACATCTCAGGCTAAGCTTGCACACTTGGGTTTTATTAAATCAGTGAAAGCTACACAGAAACCAAAGCGTTGCCCTTGATGAAGTGGATTTGCCATGTGCCCAAAGGATGTTGACAAGTGATTGGCAGTCAGACTTTTATCTTTTCCATACACAGCTTTTAATAACAGCTGCACTGTTTCTTTTCTGAGACAATCTTGTTAACAAGAGCCCTGCAGAAAAGAAATACAGTCTCTCAGTCAGAATCTGACATTCTTTTTGCAGATTTCTAAAAAATTGGTATATCTGCTTAATTCCAAGGGCAGGCATCTTTCACAGGTGTATAAGTGCATTGGTGCTCAGGCTGTATGAGCTTCCTGGTTTTTACTAAACTCGTCTTTGTCTGGAGGCTCAGAATTGACCAGGCTTCTCAAGAAGGCTACAGGTAAACAATCATGTGTGTTCTGAAGAGATATTAAATTTTTTTGTGTCTAATACTACCTTATATTTTTAAGATTGGTAACTGGTATGTATTTGTCTTTGGATTTGACCAGACCCTGTCTGCCCACGTACCAAATCAAAGTCAGAACTGGAACATTCAAATGATGTTCATCAGCTTCAGAATGAAAATCACTAGTGCTGATTTTTCTCTTAACATTCCGATAGCTGAACTTGTAATAAATCTTGTTAAAAACCAGCTTACCTGCAGCTGAGGCCCAATCAGTACACACTGAATGCTTGGGGGCTTTTTTCCTGTGAGGCTGACCATATATATCAAATAAAATCAGTCCTAGACACGGAATACATAGAAACTGGATCTAAAAAGCTGCTTAAGAAACATATATAAACTGTGTAATATATATATATATATATATATATATATATATATATATATATATAATATATACACATGTGTATGTGTGTGTGTAATTTATAAAATAAGTATATACAAACTGTGTAAGAAAACAAGGAAGAACGTGTAAATGGGGACAAAGGAAAAATAGGATGCTTTGATACATATTTTTTTCAAATAAAAGTAAAGGAAAAAGGTGGACTCTTAAGCACACTGCACAAAAACGAACTTCCAACAGCTGTCAAAAAACATTGAATTTACCTGTGTTTACTAATTGTTTTTTATGAAATTAATACAATGAATTTGTTTTTTATTTATTCTTCATTGCCAGTTAATGCTTTTCTAGCAGCTCTCTGGCCAACAACAAGTTGGCCTCTTAATCCTTGCCCAAGTAGCCACTCAGATATTCTGCTTTGCACAGTAAAAGGGGCATCACAGATGTCACATGGCATTGCTCAGGACCTTATCTTAATTAGCATTGCTGAGAAGTATTGCCAAAGGCCTGTATTCTGCTTCTTTTTTTTCCCCTGCTATTTTATACTTCCTTTTAAATCACTGCTAAGTGATAAAGAAATTACCTCATCCATTTCATAAGGAATATTGAAATATTATTTATTTTTTACACAAGTCAAGTAAAACTATATTTAGTGTTCTGCAAAATTAAATTTCTTACAACACGTTTGAATTATTATATTGTTGCATCAAATGCATATTTACTCCAGCTAATAGTGAAATTGACCTTCAAAAATTCTAAGATAAAGTCATAAATTGCAACATGGTCAAAGATAATTTTGACTTAAAACAGTCATTTTTACTTGTGTTCTATTTTTATTCTTTCACCTTCACAGTGTAACAAGAAATGTCACAAAAGGGACATTTACTTTCAAGAAATATACTTCCATTAATGGCAAGACATTTTGGATTGGATCCTATGGCAAAACTTTTTATCTTATGAAATGTTCAGTACATAAAGAGCAAAAACACATGGCAGCTTCTGAGGAAGGAATTCAGGGTTTTATGGTTCCTATTGGTTCAGAGATAAAAAGCATGGTGTGTGTTCATTAAATATGATGCCTGCATTAGTGAAAATAAAAGTAATACCATCCTTTGCAATCAATGAATATACCAGAATTATGTTTAAGGATGAAGATATTAAGTATTTCACAGAAAAATCTGATAGTAAAACATAGTTTTGTTTAAATTGTTTTTGGAGGATAAAACAAGAAAAGAAAAAAATGTTACTGTTTATACACATTCATGATTTTTCAGATTTTATTTCTTTACTTATTCATAGGCAACTGATATTCAGTTTAATAATTTTTAGATTTGAGTTTTTATAATTCATTTCTTCAGGCTTTAAAACAAGTTATTAGTTAATCTAGGCATTTATATTCTTAGACATCATCTTTAAGGATTTTTCCTGAAACTCATCACCCTAAAATCTGCATAGCCAGCTGAGACACAGCTTGGTACGTGTATATTGTGACATAGATTGTGTCAAAGCAATCCCACCACTGTTTGGCAATTTACAAGCCCTGTGTTTCAGTGTTGACCTGGTTGCTGTGGATTGACTCATGTCTCAGTTCCTCAAAACCTTATATGGCCATATAAAACTGCCTGTGAACTATAAAACAGTAAGTCTTGCCATATTTGTTGAAGACATGGATTAATAAAAAAAAAGTCCTCCTTTCTTCATTCTTCCCTCATTTTCCCTCACAATTCCCTCATCTTCTACTCATGGTGATAAACTATGAAAGAAAGAACAAAATTATCTTTGTTGAAAGTACACTGGATCACATCATATAATCATAAAATAGTTTGGGTTGGAAGGGACTTTATGAGCCATTGAATTCCAACTCCCCTGCCATGGGCAGGGTTACCTTCCTCCAGACCAGGTTGCTCTGAGCCCCATCCAACCTGGCCTTGAACTTTTCCAGGGATGGAGTAACTACAGCTTTTCTGGACAACCTGTTCCAGTGATAATCCAGAAGATGCTGTAAGCCAACTGTAATTAGGAGAGGAAAAAAAATTCAATTCTAGGCCAGGACTGACAAAATTTATTTAATCCTGGCAGCTGAACTGTCTAAGAGGAGGATCTCAAATTTAAAGTAGGACACTGGGAACTGACATGCAAGTCACATAGTGTGTTATGAAAGCCTGCAGAAGAAATAGTCACAGCAGGTTGGATCAGTAACAGTTTAGTTGTAGACAGTTGACACAAGTAAGGAAAAAATAAATTACCATTTAATAAATTATTCAGGTTTCATTTTTCTCCCTTTCCAGGTTTCTTTAAAGGCTGGATATCAATATGCAGGTAAAATCTTAAAAACAAATTTTTGCCCTAATTTTTATATAGATTATGATCAAAGAGGGGTCTTGAGATCTTCATATACCCTTACATTGGGTATATGCTCCTAACTAAATCCTGATCTTCTAAGTCTGTGCCTGAATTGTTCAGGGTCCCAGCATGCAGAACAGCCTTTCCTGTTCTGCACCCTGGAACACTGGCACTCATGACAAGTAAATGGCCAGAATAGGATGAGAAAGAGAGAAAAGTACTTGTGGCTTTATTCACAGAAGTGAATAGAAATCTAATTGGGGTTTATGCAGTCATCTGAAGTGAATGAAAGATCATGGGGCCTGAATACCTCCCCTGTCTGTGGGCAACATATTTTGGCTCCAGATAATCTGTGCCTTATGTCCGTGCTGCCTAACCACAGTCTACCTAGACTGATCATATCAGGCCTAATGTCTTTTTCATGTGCCTTCATTGCCTCCAGATACCAGAAGCAGAACAGCACTGAAACAAATCTGCTGAGCTTAGTGGAGCCTCTGTCAGTCTCTGTAGAAGCAGACTGCACTGTGGTGTGGTCATGGTACAAAAAGAGCAGAACTTAGTTCTGGTGGACCAAGCTCAGATCCAGAGCAGTGGTATTAATTAGACTGAGACTGTGCCCCTTCACCTCATTTTTGGAAGAGGGGTTAACAGGAGGCAGAGACCCAACCTGTGCTGGTGCAGTGAGGAGCTGTGCTCCCAGCTCCTCTGTCTGGAGTCTGACCACGTGCTGGCACCCACGTGTCAGGAGGTGATCACGGTGTGCACTGCCTCTGTGGTCTCCTGGTTCATTGATACAGAACCCAATTCTGCAGGAAGACTCTGTGTTCCTGAGAGCTCTGCCCCAGGTGCCCATGGATGCAGAAGACAGGGCTGTGCATGAAAACCCTCTGGCAGCTTTGCTCTGCACAGTCTGCAATTTGCCACATGTGTCTGGACTACTGAGATAAGGAAATTGAATTTAAAATTGCAGATATAGTCTGTCCTATAGGTGAGGGGAGATACTGAATTTCTTTTTTTTTTCCATGAGGAACAGATATGTTCTGAATAATTCCTTCCAAAGCAGTAAGAAGAAATTCCATCTGTCTATCACACACATATAAGCATTTCTAAATCATTCTTTTTAGCAGAAATAAAAGCACTCTATAAGTTCAGATCTATTTTTTCCACATAGAAGGAGGTGGTAGTGCTCCAGTTCAGAACCATCCTACCTTTTCCTTGTGATTTCTGCATATTAGAATAATTTATCAAACTCAGTGGAGAAAGAAGTTTGAGTCTGTTTTTCTTCATTTGGCTTTTGAGTGTCTTTGAGATGGGGATCAAAACAAACTGTATCCTGCCCCTGTGGAAAATACATTTATACTCAAGATATGCAAAACAGGATATGACAAGATTCTGGAGAAAAAGCACAGCAATGCTGATACATGAGGTTCTGGTATAAATCATTCCCCAGCTCTGGGATTCACATTGGAAACTGCTCAGATAGATGATTTGATGCTTCAGAACTCCAAAGGAATAAATAGAAATGAGAACAAAAAGACACTGATTTAAAGTGAAAATGAAGTAATGTGTTTACACTGAAGGAGTCTAGTCATTATCAGAATGTAATTACAATGTATAATCTACTTTGGGTTTATATCTATCACATGACAGAATTAGGATATAGTTATTTCATCAGTGTTTTCCAGCTTGGTCATGTGCTAAAACTACTTAGTTCATCAGCTACAATGCTGGCTTACTTTTTACTTTATTTAGCTGCTGTTTGCTTACTTCTACTTTTTCTTTGCCTTTATTTTGAGGCTGATTTATGAATGGTCTTTCTCTTAAAGTCACTTAAAAGAACAGCATTTTCAGCATAATCAAATCTAAATAAGAGTCCTTGGTGTATAAAAATAAAAGTGTTATTTAAATGGGGCATAAACTACTTCTGACACAAGCATCTATGTGATCTTGATCTATTGTTTAGTACAAATTTCATGTTGGTGCTCCAGAGTTCCTGTTATATTTTGCATACAGCTCTGTGATATAGGCAAGAGCCCTATAAAAGCAATAATAAAGCTAGCTCTTCACCTTCTCTTAAATAAATCTTTTTACATTAGACAGAACTTGGAGGATATACTTGTTCCTCAGTAAAAATGACTAATATTGTCAGTGGGATTTCCCACTGAGGAATTGATGTTTATAATCAGCAGAAGATACATCTCTCATGTGTACACTATCACATCATTGCAGATGCTCTCACTTCCAACTGTGCCTTTTCAACACAGTAGGCATCTTCTCAAAGTTTAGTCTAATGCAGAAAATCCAATCTTCCTGTCTTGCAGCAGAGAAGGACTTGCACCAAAGAAAAACAGCTTTAAGTCCTAAGAGCTATTCAGTTTCATGCCTAATGTTTTAACTGCTTGGTCCTGGAATCGTACCTGAAAATGATTAAAGTATTTAGATTCCATGAATTAAAGTTGAGATGTGCTTAGAGCAAACTGAAGAGTTTCATTCCTGCTTAGGGCTGGTTGGGAAAGGCTGTTTAATTCTGAATAATCCTGAACTTTTCCTTTTGCAGGGAGCTCTTCTGATGTGGTGCAGGCTGGAAAAACCTACTGAGAGTGGACATTTTAATCTGTTATGCTTGAATTGTTAAATAAGGCTGATATACTTACCACATGCAACTGTTGCAGTAGAAAAGGGATGTGCTAAATAAGTCTACAAGAAACTTTGTTATCATCATTTCCTGGTTTTACTTCATCCATTCTCAATTTTCCACCTCCCAGAAAAAAAATCCCCCTAGACAAAATATAGGTAAAGAGTCACCCTTCAAATTCTATCACACTGCAGCAACTAATTTTCTGGATTCTGTCAAGTTTAAAGTTGAATATGGGGGCTAAAATGATTAAAGCCATTTGTACATTGATCAGAAGAAAAATGCTAACTTAAGTACCTTAAGTCCTTCTTTTAGCCCCCAGTATTCTTAGCAAAACCAATCCTTTAGGACAAGAACTTAGGCAAGAGTCAAACTTCTTTCATTCTGGCAGAGTTTGGAATAGTGATGATTAAACCTAAAATGAATGTTACAATAATTAAACATAAAAAATAAGAAGCAATCAAAATCTATTAATCAGATAACTTAAAAATTCTTGCCTAGACATATAGTCATACTTTACAAACTTCTAAAATCTACAGTGCCTAATCATTTCAAGTACTGCAAGACAAACTTGAGAATCTTGAGTAACTTTTAACAAAGAAACTATGTCAGTATCGAGAATTGCCAAAGGCAGCTGTTCCAGATGTTTGGATTGTGGGACAGAAGAGATGCTTTTATGAATGCTTCAGTGTTTCCTCCTGTCTTTGTATGGATCTGTGTTTGGGTGGTAACAAAAACCTTTCTCACATCTTTCTATTTTATTTTCTTTCACAAGATGTTAGACCCATTTTCTCTATGATCTTTGATCTTTTTGATACAAGCACCTTAAAACATGCTGAGAGAGCAGCAAGCAGCAACAGAGTTAATTTACCCATTGAAATTACTTCATCTCTGACACAGATTCTTCCATATGCTCCTCTTTTAGTATAAACAATTCCATCCAAGTCTCTGTAGAGCAGCAGTGGCAATGAGGATACTAAATTCAATGTGTTGAGATAGAGAGACTCTTCGATATAAAGAATGACCTTGCAGACAAAGACAGATCCCACACAGTAGATTGTGGAACTGTGTAAATTCCTTGTCCCTTTGGCATGAGCACATGGTACCAACTGTCACTCCTCTGTAAGCACCTTGATCCTGAGGAAGAGAGGACTTTCAAAACTGTCTCCCACCAGCTTCATCAGTTTACATTTCGGAAAACTGAGCTGATGTGAGGGTCAATGACTTTCCCAGATTACACTTCTGAAGTATATATTCCCATCCTTCTCCACAGAACACGCTCAGATCCAGTATATATTTTCTTAGGTTTGCCTTTATCAGTAGCTTACAAATTAATAAACTCAAAGAAAATCCTTTACTTTTTCAGTTTAATTTACAGTCTGTTTTTCAAACTTGCTTTTGCGGTTACCTTTTTTCTTTGACTTGTGCTCCCCTGGTATCATACCGAGGCGAATAAATCCTTTCAATATCTGCAGAGTAAAAGGAGAAACTAAGTTATACTTATTGAATATAAGAAGGTAAACAGTAGACAGAGAGAGGTAGATATATATGCAAGAAATATATATGTAAGAGAAGGAAGTGGCAGAAGGAAGTGGCGGAAGGAAGTGGCGGAAGGAAGTGGCGGAAGGAAATGGCGGAAGTGGCAGAAGGAAGGAAATGGCGGAAGTGGCGGAAGTGGCGGAAGTGGCGGAAGTGGCGGAAGGAAGGGTTGGTTAATTACGGATGTTGTAAAAATGCTGACCACAGCCACCTTTCAGGAAGCTGTAGAGAGTGATAAGGCCACATCTGGGCCTCCTTTTCTCCAGGCTAAACACCCCCACATCCCTCAGTCGATCCTCACAGGGTTTGTGTTCCAAGCTCCTCTCCAGCATTGTTGCCTCCTCTGGATGCGCTCAAGCATCTCAACGTCCTTCCCAAACTGAGGGCCCAGAACTGGACACAGCACTCAAGCTGTGACCTCACCAATGCCAAGTACATGGGAAGAATGACCTCCCTGCTCCTGCTGGCCACACTGTTCCTGATACAGGCCAGGATGCCCTTGGCCTTCTTGGCCACCAGGGCACACTGCTGGCTCATGTTCAGCCGGCTGTCGACCAGTGTCCCCAAGTCCCTTCTGCCTGGGCATTGTCCAGCCACACCATCCCCAGTCTGTAACATTGCAGGATGTTATTGTGGCCAAAATGCAGGACTTGGCACTTGGACGTATTAAACTTCATCTTACTGGGCTCTGCCCACCCATCCAACCATTCCAGGTCTCTCTGCAGAGCCCTCCTACCATCCACAGGTCGATACAAGCTCCCAGCTTAGTGTAGTCTGCAAATTTACTGATGAAAGACTAAATACCCTCTGTTCAATAAAGATATTGAACAGAACTCTGTGCTCCCAGCACAGAGCCCTGGGGACACCACTGGTGACTGGCTGCCACCATTCACCACCACTCTCTGCGCTGGCCATCCAGCCAATTCCTAACCCAGCACAGAGTGCTCTGTCCAAGCCATGGGCTGCCAGCTTTTCCAGGTGTGCTGTGGGAGACAGTGTCAAAGGCCTTGCTGAGGTTCAGGTACACAACATCCACAGCCTTTCCTGCATCCACAGGGCAGGTCACCTGGTCATGAAAGGAGGTCTGGCTGGTCAGGCAGGACCTGCCCCTCCTAAAGCCAAGCTGGCTGGGTCTGATACCATGGCCATCCTGTAAGTGCTGTGTGATGGCACTCAGCATAAACTGCTCCATTGCCTTACCCGGTACTGAGGTCAGGCTAACTGGCCTATATATCCAAGGTCATCCTTCCTAGCTTTTTTGTGAATGGGTGTCACACTGGCCAGATTCCAGTCCCCTGGAACCTCACCAGTGAGCCAGGACTGCTGGTAAATGATGGAGAGAGGCTTTGCAAGCTCATCTGCCAGCTCCCTCATCACCCTGGGATGGATCCCATCTGGTCCCATGGATTTATGAATATCCAGCAGCTCAGCAGTTCACTGGCTGCCTCCTTCTGGATAACAGGGGGACCAGACACCATCTACCCACCCAGGAGCACAGTTGTCCTGGGGACAAGCTGTCTTCCCACTAAAGACTGAGGCAAAGAGGGTGTTAAGCATTTCCACTTTCTCCTCATCTGCAGTCACTTCATACTACAGTTACTGTGGGTTCCCTCCCACATCCAATAGAGAACAAAGGCTGGTCTCACCCTTCCTTTTACCACTAATATATCTGTAAAAACATTTTTTATTATTCTTTACAAAAGTTGCCAAATTAAGTCCGAGCTTTGGCCTCCCTAATTTTCTCCTACATGCCCTAGAAGCCCCCTTTAATATGTCCTGAGAGACCTGACCCTCCTTCCAAAGATGATACATCCTCTTTTTATTCCTAAGGTCCTTCAAAAACATTCCAGGCTGGATGTTTGCCTCGTTTACTCATCCTTCAGCACACAGGGACAGTCTGTTCCTGTGCTCTCAAGATCTCTGTTTGGAAGCACACCCAGCTTTCCTGGGCACCTTGTTTTTAAAGGCTGATTCCCGAGGAACTCTCTGAATAAGTCTCCTAAATAGGCCAAATTCTGCCCTCTGGAAGTCCAGTGTAAAAGCCTAATTGATATTCCTCCCCATTTCACTAAATATTGAGAACTCTATAATTTCATGATCACTGTGCCCCAAGCAGCCTCCAACAACCACATCTCCCACCAGCCCATCTCTATTTGCAGACAACAGGTCTAACATTGTCCCTCCCCTGGTGGGCTCACCCAGCAGCTGTGACAAAAAGTCACAAACACCCTAAGAACTTCCTGGGCTGGCTCTTTCTTCTGTTTTAAGTTCCCAGCAGATGTCTGGCAGGTTGAAGTCACCTACAAGAACAAGGGCTGGTGATGCTGAACCATTCTCCAGCTGCTTACAGAGTAAGTTGTCCACCTCTTCTTCCTCGTTGGGTGGATGATAACAGACTCCCAGCAGAATGTCAGCCTTGTTGGCCTTCCCCTTAATTCTCACCCACAGGCATTCAACTCCATTGCCATTAGTTCCAGTATCCATGGCATCAAAACCATCCCTAATATAAAGGGCCACCCCTCCACCTCTTCTCCCTTTCCTGTCTCTCCTGAAGAGCTTGTAGCCATCCAGTGCAGCACTCCAGCCACCTGAGTCATCCCACCACATTTCTGTGATGGCAATCACAGCTTTGCTGTTGCACCATGGCCTCCAGCTCTTCTTGTCTGTTGCCCATGCTGTGTGCATTGGTGTTCATGCACCTCAGCTGGGCTGCTGATTTCACTTCTACCTCAGGCTTACCACCCTTGGGTCTGCTTCCAGACAGGCCAGCTGCTTCCTCTTCCCCCTTCAAACCTAGTTTAAAGACCTCTCAATGAGTTCCACCAGTTCATGAGCTAAAATCCTTCTGCCCTTAACAGAGGGAGGGAGCCCATCCAGTTCCAGCAGGCCAGGTGCTGAAAAAGTTGCCCCATGATCAAAGAACCCAAAATTCTGCTGATGACACCGACCCTTGAGCCACTTGTTAACAATGTGGGCTCTCCTATTCCTTTCACCCTTTTTCTCAGCCACCAAAGGGACTGAGCAGAACACTACCTGTGTGCCTGCCTGATCAACCACTTGACCCAGTGCCCTAAAGTCCCTTTTAACTGCCCTGATGCTCCTCTTTTCAATCTCATCACTGCCAGCCTGGAGTATCAGCAGTGGGCAGTAATCAGAGGGCTGAATCAGCCCAGGGAGTCTCGATAATATCCCATACCTGAGCCCCAGGGAGGCAGCAGACTCCCTGTGGGATGTGTCAACAAATACTTTGTTTATATTCATCTGGAAGACTTGCTCTTGACATAAGTAGCAAGTACAGCTTCTGGCAAAGTTTGTCTTCAGTGTTATTAATAGAAATCTCACACCAGTTTTCAGTATTCTGACATTGGTCACATTCAGTGAATCAGTAACAGATTAAAATCATACTGCAAAACTCTTACAGACATTGGAAAGTGCTTTCTCCTTCTTAACATATATTTTTTTGTTCATATCAGGTAGGAAAATATGAGGAGTGTTATTTTAGTCCCTGTTTTTAACCTTCCTTTCTTTGAGGAAGATTAAAAGAAAATAATTGTCTCTTATAAGCATTCCAAAATAAATTGCAGAATGAAGCAGTGTCCCACTAGTTTTACATTTAAAATTACTTATGCTTAGTTTAGGATTATTAATCTGAAATTGTAATCATAACTGGTGATCAAATAGAAAAACATCTGTTGTTTTGAAACCTTAATTCCCCTTCTGTTTAGTGTATTCTCTACACCTTTCTATTTTTGACTCCTAATTCTGGGTTCATTCTCCTCACGGAAAGTTATCCTGGAACTCTTTTACCCTCCTGTCCCTCTGTTCTAATTTTTTCCCCCCAACAGTCCCAGTCTCCCCAGTTCATCTTACCTCTTCCCATGTACCCCCACAAAGGCTCATGGACTTCTCATGGAGGCTGAGTAGTAATTCTGTGAAGACTCAACACAGAAATTTCCAGGGTGGATGAAAATGGATGAAAGTTTCAATGTAGAAAGCACAGTGGAACAGACCCAACAGGGTGGTCTCTCCATTACCACAGCATTTTCTAAATCTTAAAAGAACTTGATCCTTATATTGAGAAAAAATGTAATAACCAGATCATTTGAAATTGGCAACTAGAAAATGGATAATTGTAAAAAGCCCTTATGCAACTCACAGCTGGAAGTCTCAGAATCACTTTGTTTTTCAGGTATCCATATGTTTCCTTAATGGTTTCAATCTGAGATGGAAAATGTCAGTAAAAGCCACCAAGGCTTTACTCAGTGGAAAATACAGCTTCCTGTGAATCCATCCAGATTAGTTCAGTTTTTTGTGGCCATGTGGAAGTTCTGCAGATATTGAACCTGGTATGACCAAGGGGTTTGTATTAAATTGGTTACATTTACAGATTCCATCCTTCTGCTCCTTGCTCTTTTGATTGAGAGCGGAGAAAATGAAGAGGGTAAAAATGGATAGGAGAGATATACCTTTTCATTTGGCAGCTATTTTAAGCAAAACCAAAAACTGAGCCTGTGGAATAGAATCATGGTAGTCTCCTCAAAAAAGACATGAGAGATGAATAATAGTACATCTTTCTGAAATGAGACATGCACTTTTGATATGTGAATGTCTCCCACTGCCAGCCCTTTGTGACATAGATATTGTGCAGTTCTTTGCAGAAAAAAATATAATTTCGATACTGAATAATATAACTTCAATTATCAGGAAAAGTACATAATTTGAAAATTAATGTATCTATTTGTGTTGAACACATCTATGAACAGAATCTTTCAGATGTGTGTGAAGAGACTAACAGCCTTGTGCTACATACTGCAGCAATAAACAGCATACTGTTTATCATTTTCATATTCATACACAATTTTTAAGCTTACTGAATTTTCTGATTTCCATGTTGTCATCAGGTGCATTTGCAGTGTGCAGCACGGTGAGTCAAACTTGATTTTTTTAGATTTGACCAGTGTCATTGCTGCAAATTTTAAGTGTTTCTTTTTCTTAATTAATATTTTATTTATTTATTCATTTTTTAATCCTACCTCATGAATTCTGTTTCTGCCTGGTTTAAGATATAAAACACTGCACACATGACTGCTGTCAATAGTTTGATTTTATGACAGAGGGAATTGAAATTAACAGCTTATTCATTTTCATTTGCATGCCATATGTAGATATTTCTACTCACCTCTCCACACATATCTGATGGTAACTAGAATGCAAAGGATACCTTAAAATGTATTAAATGTATTTAGCTCTTATTGTTGATGAAATGTGGGCAAAGAGTTTCCTTCATTTTCATATTCATTATTAACTATTTGTAATTATTCACCAAATATAAGTCAAAGATAATCTTTCTCAACTTCCACAATTTTATTGGATGTATTAGTTAGTTAAAAGAAAGCTGGCACAAAAGGGTGATAAACAATAATAATTCTCTTTTTTTTAAACATACTTCTTTACATATTGCTCTAAATATCTGAAATTTTTCTTCTTTTAATATGAAATATTGAAATAGATATCCTTTAATATTCAGTTTTTGAGTGAGGTAATGTACTTCTGTTGATTTAGCAATTAGCTGGTTTTCTAGCCTTAGAATCATGGAATAGATCAGACTGGTAGGGAACATTGAAGGTCTTGTAATCCAAGCCCTCTACAATGAGCAGGGACATCTTCAACTAGATCATTTTGCTCAGAGCATCAACTCAGGCTGACCTTGAATGCTTCCAGGAATGGGACCTCCAACTCTCTAGGCAACAACCCGTGCCAGTGTTTCACCACCCTCATTGTAAAGAATCTCCCCTTAGTCTACCCAGTTTGTTCTACCACACCTATTATGTCAGAAAACAATGCTACTCTAAGTTTTCTAATAGAAGATGAATTGTTGTTGCTAATATTGTGATTGCTAATAAAAGAAAAATTATTTCTGTGTTCATCTGTAAATAATCCAAGTAATTCCAGCTACTGAACTTACATTGTTTAAAAATGGAAACAGGAAAAACCAACCATAGCAAAGAGCAGTATTGGGTCTGTGCCTAGACAATCACTAATTCTGCCAAGAAAAGATGAAGTATTTTGTTTTCAGTACATTAGAGGCTAGGCCAAGAATTATATAAGGTAACTCCATTTTTATGGTGAATGCATTTAAAAGAGTGTGGATTTCAAAAGAAATCAGTGAGAGTTTACTAGACATGTAATAGGAGAATAAGGCAGGATATTCTAGATACAATCATCTCAAAACTTCTTGATAGGTCTCAGCTGCAGCATTACAGCACAGTAGGTCTGTATGCATTTTGCACCAGAAATATTGGACCTGAGAGGGTTCCAATATTACCCCTGAGAGGGTAGCAAAATAGTTTACCTGGGAGGCAGTCTTATTTTGTTTTTCATCTATGAAGGAGCATTTTTGTTTGAATGCCTTTTTTACATGAATCTTTAAAATGCAGAGCAGTTAATCTTCACACAGCAGTTTTCACACTTCTCCTTAAACTCAAATATATTTTAAAATATTTGTTGCCCTAAAGCACATATATACATTACCCAAATTTTTGGGACAACTTTTCTCTAAATAGGTTTTTGCTTGAGAATGTTATTTCAACAAAGCTAAAGTTTATCAACAAAGCAACAACAAACTCAGTCTGGGACACCATGTTTTAAAGCTCAATGACATGCTTTGTAGTTGTCAGTATTTCTCCTTAAGACACTTTCAGAAACACCCTTAAAGTTTGTTTTAAAGGATGTTCAGAATTCTATTTTGACTGAATTATTGAAAACACTATGTTGAATTTACAAAGAGTGTATTCTAACCATTTTCCTCAAAATGTGTTTTGTGTATTTCAAATACACCTTTTTAAAAAAAAATATTTTGTCTGCAGAGAAATATAGATAAATCATATAAAAGGTGGCTTCTTTCCAAAATACATACATACATACATGAACTTTGGAAAGAAAGAATCTAAAATATTGGAACATACAGACATTAATTTTTCTCCAGATGTTCAAATAGTGAACATCTGGTTTAGGGAGATAAAAAATAAAAGGTTTGTAGCAAATTTCACTCATCTGATCTTATAAACCTTCAGCATCCTTCATATAATATGTATGCATAATCCACATAATTCCAAAACATTAGAACTGAATTTCTGCAAATATGGATGTGTTTCCATGATAGTGAAATGAGGTTTAAAAAAAAAATAAATGGGGTAGTACACACATGTCATAAAAACACAGCTGAAACATTGCTCTAATTTCTGCAGTTGTAGCCACATCTTTGAGATCAGCCTTGTTATGGTTACATGAACCTTTATGAGCACACCAAGGCTGACAACCACTGATGTGTTGCACATGTGTAACTTTTTAAGATTTTAAAGTTTTGCTAATAGAATTCTCTGAATAATGATTATTCTGCTCTATAAAAAAGCGATATAAACTAAGATTTTTTGAGCATTTTGTTGGTGGCTCAGACTTAAACACACAAATAGAGAATTATGTCACATAAGGTGTCTTTCCAGTAGCTGGTGTGAGCACTGTTGGCACTCCAGATTTCATGAACTTCAACTCCAGTGGTCAACCTGTGATTTGGGTGAGATTAGCACTAAACTGTGCACCACCATAAAGACTGAAAGCATCATGAGATGACTCCATTTTGTCTGTGCCAGATGCAATTCACCTCTGTGAAACCCATCGGGCAGTTAGGTTGTACTCATGAGAGGCTTGTGGACAGAAGAACTTCATTAAAACCACAGCTTGTATTACTTTATAATTATTCACCATTATTTTCCATAATAATTAATGAAGTCAATAAGTTCAGTTTTACAATAGAGAGCTGTTGCTGTTGGTTGTTCTTGTTTGTCGTTCTTGTTACCATTGTGATGGTTTGCTTTTTTAAAAAATGTGAAATTTCAGAGCAAATAACTAAATGTCAAATTCTTTGAACTTTTTAATGGCATTCCAAAATGAAATTGCACCAAGTTGCCATTTCATTATTAAACTGATGTGCATCCTTTTACCAGCAGAGACATCAAATAAATCAATTGTTCTTATTACCTATTTGTGGAAAAGTACATGACTTTCCCAGCATGTCTTTTTGTTCTAAATTTCCTTCTACCTCAAGTCTTGTCTTAATGATTAGATTTCATCAAAGTGTGATTTTATCCCTCTATCTAATTTATTTTTTAAAAATCCATGTTCTGCATTTTTTCCATCTTCTCTTTCAATATTTGCTTCATATGTGCTCTTTCAGAAATGTTTTAATTTTTCTTTTTATTTAGTGCTGATTTGCACATACATGTGAAAACAATTCTTGAGCTTCTGACTTATTGCAAAGGCTACAATTTCAGTGAATTACAGACACAAGTATGATCTCCTATTTGGGCACATTGAATTCAAAGTCCTGGTAGATGAATTCCAGAGTTCACTACTGTCTCTATCCTCTGGTTAACAGTGTACAAGACAATCAGCATCATTAGCAATCTACAGTCAGATCATATGATCTGCATATGATCTATGATCTGCATAGATAACACAGAAATAAAACACTGCAATAAAAATCTGCTTGGAGCTCTCATTTCCAGAACAATAGCAAGCTCATTTCAAGCTACAATAGCACAAAGGAAAAATAAAATCTGGTAAAAGCACATATGTCCCATAAGGTTTCTTCTGCATGCAGAAACCCATTGCCCCACTTTTTCCTGCCTCCTTTAGAAGTATTTGCTTTCATTGTAAGATATATCAGATTCAAGTGAAGTTTTCTTCCCTGATTCACATGACTTTCAGTGTGTGGAGAGGTTTTAAAAGTCCTGCAAACCAGAAGGACTGTCTCAGCAGTATGAAAGCATATAAAGAGCTTTCTCTTTGCATCTCTGCACATCTTGAACTTTTCCTTCAAAGCTCAATATTATGGGAGGATTAGGGACAGTAAGGATATGATGCATGCATGCCTACATGGACAAGAAGAAGGAATATTCTACATTTCACTGTTTTATGCTGGCCCTCACAAACTGGTCTCTGTCACATCCACAGGGACAAAACTTGAAAATGTTGCTACCTGTGATATCTTTCAGTCAACTCTAGATACAAATTTTAAACCATTCACATTCTTTCTATTCAAATCTCTATTGTACTAAGTTTTGAATACATTTTGTAAGCAAGTCTGTTACTATGAGACTGTACACACAGAAGAATGAAATCTTTTGTGTCTAAGATGACAGTTCATGGTCAGTTTGTGGAACTTATTTAAAGTGTGTTAAATATTTTTCTTTATGTCTGAATTCTCTTTATGGCCAAATTAAACACTTTTTTCTTTTTGCAAGTAAATTTCATTAGTTTCAGAAAGTATTTTTAGGGGTCTTTATTTGAATAGTGAAAATAATTCCACTCAGAGAGCTTAGACTCCATGCAAATTTAGTAAGTCTTTGTTTCCTTTTTAGTATCTTGATTTCTCATGCTAGCTGGGATGCCTACAACATCCTGTGTCATTTCTGTAAAAATAAAAATAGGGGATTTCCATCTATTCTGAGTGTATTAAGGGCTTGGCTGGCAATATTTCTTCAATGAATGTAAGCTTCAAAGACTGCAAGACCTCTCATGTCATCAAAATGCAAAAGAATGTCAAGAAGTGAATAACCTGTCAGCAGTCATTGAACATGCACAACATGAACAAAAACCATGTGTTCTGCAACTGCAAAATGAAATGCTATTAGTAGCTTCAAAGTCCCTTTTAATTTCTGGTGTTTATTTTCCACAGCACAAGCCAGCAGAAAATACTCAAGGCATACTGTCACTTTGGAGTGCTGATAATGATATAAGTCAGCTTCATCAGAAAACAGCAGAAAAATAATTTACAGTGCAGGTTTCTTATTTTTCTTTGAGTTAACACAGACAGGATATTTCAATGTTTCATGCATCATGAACCAGTTCCATTTGCTGTGGTGATCCTTTGCTGAATAACTAGGCTTCTTGCTAGTTTTCTATGAAGCAAAACTTGTTTCTGTAAATGTGATCCAGTTTCAGGCAGATAAATCTTACAGGATAACAATAGTTATATGAAAGTCTCACCTTTTACCTGAGATGATTTTCAAGGATTAGTCACAAATCATTTGACAAATTTTTTCCTAACATAAAATATACATCTTCTTTTCTAATAATTATTCTTCCTTATTATTCATAATGTATTATTTTGATTTTCATTATTCAAAAAAATTCAAAAATTTTGCATCAAATTCTGTAAGAAAGATACACTAAGACATTTAGAAACTATGGAACCCAGTGTGCACAAGTGCTATGAGTATGCAGGTAGGTGGCTGTGATCAAAGCTTTGTTTTCTACTTGGAACAGGAATATTTAATACAGAATATTGTGCCACAGCATGATACAAATCCTCCCCAAATGACTCTGGGAAGCTATAAGAAAATAAAACAGAACTAGGCTATTTTATAGTATTTTATGCATTGTTCCATCTTTTGTTTTAAGAAAGCCTAGTATTTGGCAAGCCAGCCTAAAAACATATTTTAAAAATAATGAAGCTTTCTTCCTCTGAAAAGACATCAAAAACAGGCACACTTGGCTATCTGAACCATCTATCAGAGTTGGAACTTAAACTTTTTGATTTGAGTAATTTTCTGTATGGCAGTAACTCCTGTATGATCAGTATCTGGATGTGTCAATGCACAATTCTTTTTTCTTTATTATTGTTTGTTCTTTGAATTTGTCAGTCCATTAGTTGGTCCAGTTCAGCTTCATTAAATAAATACTTAAGGTGTTAAGAAAATTTCTGGATTAAACTTCTGTCTGCAGAGAAAGAAGAGATTGTATGTGAGCCACACTATGAGCACTTAAAACCAAGGGGATCATCAGTGTGCTTTGAAGTGAGAAGGAGAAGTTAAATGGCAGATGCAGAATAGCACATGATTTGGAAATTCCATTATTGGTAAACCATGCTGTTTCATCTAGGTAAAATAAAAAGGAAAAATTGTGGGCCATGCTGATGTCAGATTACTTATCTGTTACAAAGCACCTAGAATGAAACCAAATGAAAAAAAAAAAAAGAAAAAAAAAACCCTAATCACCTCAGTAGTTAACATGATAGGAAAAGTACAATTTAAGTTTCTATTTATTTATTTTCTATTTAAGTTTCTATTTATTATGTACAAATGACAAAAAATACTTCAATAGAGAGCAAGGAAAAGCACTGAAACCAGAAAGCACTATGGAAACCCATGTGGACTGGGAAAATACCACATGTGGCTGCAGTATAAAGAACAAACCCCTGGATATCATCAGGGACCGTTTTAAACCCTAATTGGCCTGTATCACATTGCAAAAGATGCAAATATTTTACTGGCTTTTAGGAGCACCTGGGACTCTACATCTTCAAGACCAATTCCACAGCTAAAGAGGGCTGCAATTACTTTGACACAAAAATCTCACTGACTCCAAAGGGCCAAAAAATTTAATGAAATTGTGTTTAAGCAGTAAGAAGGTGATTTACACAAGAAAACTGTTAAAATAAAGTTGATAATAAAGCAGCTGAGAGAATTTAGTCTTTGCAAAGGTATACTAACACAACCCAGGCCAGAAGATCCCTCAAAATCTCAATGACAGCTTTATGGAACAGATCTAAGGGAGCAGACTGGGAAAGATTCTCTCCTTGATCTACTGCTTGTCAACAGAGTGGATCCCGTGAGAGGAGTGGAGATTGCCCACCCTTGAGCTGCTATACTGAGGGCAGTTTTGCCAAAATCTTTCCAGAACCATCACTGGCCATCATGTGAGTCTCCAGAGCAGATTGCACATTAGATATCAACACTGGGGAGGTTCTACCGCTTTATTTTCTTCTAAAGCTGGAGCTCCTTTTCCCTGTCTCTAAGCCCTTAAATAGGAGCCTGATTTGTCTCAGTTTTTTCACAGCATTGATGGGAAAGCTGCACAAACTGGGCTCAGAGCTATCATGATGGATTTCTGTGATGTATGATGTTTCACATTCTTCTGTGACCACAGGCTAACTTTTGTTTACATTTCTTAGAAATTTGACATTATACCAACAGCTTTCACTCATTTGCCATATTGATATTACTTTTCCATTTGCTTTGGTTATAAAGCAGAAATTAGATCAGTATGGACCTCCCATATGTTTTTTTATTTAACATAATTGCCATATTCTTTCTCTTTCTTATCATACTTTTCAATAGTTCTTATAATGCTCAATCTTCCTACTGGTAGAATGATATTCTGGCCTCTGGTGGGGAGGTAATGAACCCAAATAACTAAAATGTGGTAGTGAAGATACCCTGTAACATGCATACAACTGATGCTCCTGTCTCTGCTTTGAATGCAAAAATGACCAAGTGGACCTCCTGCATTTCAGATGGTTGTCTCTTCCCCTGAGCTATTTGCTGTTCTGAGAAGAACTTCAAAGGGTTTTCAAGAAAAATTCTCACAGATCCTTGGGCTCATTGAAATGTCAACAATGAGGGTATTTTCAGCTCCTCAAAGTTTTCACCAGAAAAGAAAATGTTTCCCCATCTAGTTCAAATTAGTAACTCCTGCTTGCAGAACTTACTGCTGCAAAAATTTTGGGTTTGTTCCTTCTTTCCACTGCTATAAAGTATGAGTCTTCTGGTCTATATGCAAAAGGAAAAAAATTCAGGAGCAGCTGTGTGAATCTTTTCCAGCAACAGCTGGATTATAGAAGGAATAGGGGCCTAAAAATGGCTGTCTTACTTGAGTCCAAGTATACTCCCTTGGTATGTTTTAATGTTGAAGTTTCATTTAGCAAAGTCAAATGAGATGCTCAGTCCAGCTATAATAGAAATTCTTGAATTTAAATCAGGCATTAGTGAAGCATTAAGCAGGTCAGAAGCAAGGTGCAGTCGTGAAAGCCAGACCCATCATCTGTTCTTTGCAGACAAGTTCAACCTTCTTGTCTCTGTTGTCCCTGACATTGTCTTCCAGGTACCTTTGCTGGTCTCTTCTATATAAATATGAAAATTAAAACATTTTTTTCCCAGGGAATGTTCCTAGGCATAAAAAGTTTTGAAGGTAAGGTATAAATTTATTCCTCTGGGACTACAAATTACCTTAAGACATCATTTAAAAAATACATAGACTTTCTGAAGATGGCAAGAGAGCCAAACAGACAAAAACACTGGAGTGAGTTTGAAGTAAAACTGAGCCAGAGTATTTAAAGGGATAAGACATTACTGGATTAATATGGAGGCTGTTTTAAATTCTTCCATTTGGGAATGATTTGGCTCAGCTAGTCCTTAGGACTAAAGACTATCTGCAGCCTCTCCTACCACTTTATCTTTTCCAAACCAAATAGAATCTTGATGTCTTTCAGGACATGGAAGCAGCAGGAAAATGCAACCAGAAAATCTGTACTAGACTTGGTTCCTTTCAGTGGGTCTAGTTTTCACTTGCCTCATATATTTCAATATTGTAGTCAACCATCCTTCTCTGTAATTATAGGTTTATGGTTTGTATTTACAGGCTTATGAAGAGGAGTGATAAAAGACCTTTAAGTTGATTGCACACCATGCAGAGTCTGAAACTACTCCTCAATGATTATATTGACTGACTTTATGACCCCTTGGTGCTGACAAAACCTCATAAAGAAGCACATAATGTGAAGTGGAATGCATCACTGCACAGGTGTAAATGACTACACAAGATGCAAGGACAGCAGAATCAAGCCAGTGGTACCTAATAAACACTTCCAGCCCAGGAACTGTCGCAGACTCTCACGTAAATACTTAACATGTGGTTCTGCTCTGAAATGTGACTATAAAATGCATTGTGGTTTTTTATTGCATTTCAGTGATACCATATTACATTTGCTAAGCTTACAAGTAAAGACCATTTTTTTTCTAATAGACATGTTAGCAAACTCTATGTAAACATTTAAACTCAATTTTTGTTTTCTTCTAATGCATTTCAAGAGTAAAGTTTATCCAGACTCAGCTTTATCTCACAGATACCTCTGAAAATGTACAGATTTTACTTCTCAGAGCACCAAAACATGCTGCAGTTTCTGAACATTGAATTATAAGTTTATTAAAAGTTCTCAAAAAACATATCTGAAAAATGGTACATTGTGGTCACATATCGAATTTCTGCTGAACCAGACTGATTACAAAATCCAGCCGGAGCTCTTATTCATGTTGAATTCTTCAGTTTTTTCTATTCAGAGATTTTCCCCAATTTTCAGAAATAAAACCCAAGTAACTTTACTCATTTAAGGTATTATGTCTCATGCAAAAATGGCCTTTTTCAATTTAATAGTAGTGTGGGTAAAATAAAATTTAATTTAATAGTTAAAAAAATTGTAATGAAGGCCACTTAAGCTCAATTATTCCCCAGAGGGGCAAAACTCCCATTGTTTAAAATACTAGGAAATCAGGATATAGGATACTGTCTGAGTCTGGAGACAGTATGAATAAAACATGTTCACAGTAATGACGTTGCAGTGGCAGAGAGGCAGACTAGGTAATCTCACAGGTCATTTCCCTGCTTATGCTTTGCATTGGCATTCTCTGCAGCACTGAAAATTTGATTAATTTCCTTATACAGGGGCCATCACAGCTGGGAACTGAAAAGAGAGGGATGTAATGGCCTAATGCACACAATTATTTTGGTTCTCCTAATTTTGAGCTGTAAAATGCAATCCACTCCAATAACCATCTGCAGTTCTAAAAAGAGCAGCAATCTAGCGCAGGAAAATTTCAGACAACCAAGAAATTTCTCAATTGTTTCTACATACAGGGTATTGTTTCTGTGAAGGAGCCAAAGGGGTCTGTCTGTCTCAGGTTTGAACAGAATTATTTGTAACCTTGATTCTACTATAATTTTTAATATATATTTTTTTTGTGGGAGAAAGAAATTGTCCCAGCTGTTTGACATCACAATAGGCAATGCCTGTCAGGGCCCCACGGGGGCTGGGATGTCCCTGGGTGTTTTGGGAACCCCAGAACAGCAGGGCAGGGCCTGGCACTCAGGGCCATCCCACCCTCAGCTGGAACTGCAGCCTGGGGCACCAGCGAGCCCCAGCCCCAGGCAGCAGGCACCTCCCTGAGCAGGGAGACAGCAACAGCTTTACTTTATTCATTATTGAAGCAAGAACTCCAAATGCTCATTTTAGAATCCTCATCTATGTGAGTGAGAGGATGAAGATATCATATTTAGGATTTGTGGCCATGTACTCATTCAAAAATTATGTTATTAACACAGAAATAAGGTATGAAACCAAAATGAGGCTTAGGTACTGACCGCAGCAGTAAATATTGCAATACCTAGATCCTAACTGGGAAGAGAAAATCATTTTACCAGATACACAGGCTTTGTACAGGACAAGCACTTGTAGAAAGAGTTTAGTCTCACACTCTCTTGAACCAATTTGAATGCAGTAGGGAGATGGACCCAAAAGCATCACTCCCACTTGCCTCTGGTGAGGAGGAAATCCTTAGGCAAAGACTCCTTCAGCTGTGGTCTTCTATGGGGCTCATGGGTCTTTTTCTCTCTTTCTTTATCATAATCAGATAATTCTAGAAGTTTCTTAAGTATAACAGGACAGATAAAAGGTCTTCCTTGACCTGAGGAGATACTGAGAGACTCTCACAATGTCCCCACTGCCACACTCTACACAGTCCTCAGTGGGGCCTGGGAAGCCACACACTGGGCAGGAGCCCCTTCTTGGGAGGTACCCAGGTCTATCTCCTTGTCCATCAACTGCTTAACACCGAGTGCTCAAGTGATCTTCAGAGCAGGGCTTGTCACCATGCCCAGCCCAGAGCCCTGCAAAGGCCTGCCAAGAGCACAGAGATGAGACAGTCAGGGCTGAAGTCCAGTGGGGGCAGTTGTGGTGGACAGCAGATACAAGGTTGGGTGTAGGCTGTGGTGTAGCTCAAGACCCAGGCTGAGGATCTGGTCACTGGTGCAGTTCCCAAGAAAATGGGAGCTGTGCAGTTGCCCCAGTGAAACTCTCCTCTCTTTCTGTCCCAGGGCTTTCCCAGGGGTGTGAGCCCAGGCTCCCCAGCCAGGCTCAGCAGTGCTGGCTGGAGCAGGGGCAGCCTGTGCCCTAGGAGCTGGGAAGGATAGCAGGGCCATGGGCTGCACTCAGAGCCTGGCAGCGTGCAAGCAGGGTGCCCTTTTCCCCACACATTCTCTAAAAAGATCAATCCATTGCCACATTGCCAATTTTGTGTTCTGTCCAGGTAGGAATAGTCTGGCTATGGATACAAGAATGCCCTTTGGATGGCAGTCCTGTTGAGCAGTGTCTGTACCTGAAATCTGGAGAGAAATGTCATCCCAGCTCAGGGCTACAAAGCCCAAAGAGCTGCTGAGTAGCCAAGGAAATACAACTCTGAGGAGTGAGCAACATAAAGCTAAGACCAGCAGTCCCTGCAGACTGCTGTGCTTTAAGGGTTTGTGGGAAGCTGAGCTGGGATTTTTGGGACTGCAATTCTTTATGTCAGTGCTGTTTTCAGGCACCTCTGTCTGGGGCTGTGTGCTCCTAGGGAAGTGCAGACATTGTCTCGACATGGAATGACACAGAACTTACTCTGCTGCACTTCCTCCATTCTCCTCCATTAGGGAATGACAGACAAGCATACTGCCAGATCCACAGTACTGGGCAGAAAGATGCAGATTGTTGGTTTAGGCTCTCAGCAAAGAACCATGAAAAATACAATGATTTGGACAGCTATCCAAGACATATAGTTTAGAAATTACAAACATCTGTCAAAATATATAAGCAAAATACAAACTTGTATTAGAATTGTGTCTCTGAGACATAACTCACTGTTTCTAACTGAACACACAGACTATATTAAGGCTGTATGTTTCTTATTTAGTAAAAAAAAAAAAAGGAAATTATATTTATAAATGCAGGTGAAGTCTATAACCACATTTGTTTTTAATAGCAAATTAGTTCACTATTAGGTCTTGGTAATATTTCAGGGCTAGCATAACTCCCTCCTCTGCCATTTAAATATTTGTTTGCAACTAAGCATGCCTCACAGTGACTTATTAAGCAACAAGAATTGCTCTGGTTTGCCTGAGATATATGTTGTGGGAAGTGACTGTCCTCTGTCTCTCTTCCAGCTATTTTTTAACATCTTAGAGTTTAGTGGAAGTGTCTTCTTTGGAAAGTGCAACAAGAGATATTATTTTTATGTTGGCCAATGCCCCACAAGTTTTTACTCCTCTGTTTTGGCAGAAATGAAGAATTTATTCACTAAAGGCAATATTATATTCAAAAGAGAAATCAGAGCATAAGTCTGCAATTCAGTTACATATTACTCCTGTACACATGTAGGAGTCATGAGACTCCAAAGGTATTCAGGAAATTCTGAGATTTTTCTATCCTGAACAAATTCTACTCTGAGAAGCCCATTGTGGAGCACATTAATTCACTGAGAACATCCAGGCAGCCCGAGTCCTGGGCAAGTTCATATTGTCATGAGGTGAGATGGCAGCCTAAAGTGTCCCAAGTTTCTGAAAACCCTTGATATTTTTTAATGAAGTTGAAACTAAAGGGCAATTGCACTGAGCTCTAGATTGCCATAGACAATAGCTAAGATCAGATACTTAGGTCATGTTCATATCCAATTAGACAACCCAGTCTCTCCTCTCCAAAACTCTCTGTGTTCTGCCTGCTTTCACAATTAGCTTTGCCTCTTACCATGGCCAAACAGTCCTTCAACTGCTGATATTGCTCTCTTCTACTAACATCCCTAACAAACAGGGATGATCTTAATCAGGATAAGCTACTATATATCACAATTCTGGATTTTAGTAGAGCAGCATGGAAAAGTGTTTTCTATCCCTTGGATAGAAAATGATGAACAAAATATTTTAAAAGTCTACTGGATACTCCTAGAAACTTGTACAAAGCTCTCCTTTGAACAAGTATGTAATCCATTACAACCATTTGTCTGTAGTCTTCCCTTAAAGAGAGGTTTACCTAAGAGAGTATGTTTTAAAAACCTTTTTTTTCAAGGCAATAAATAAACTCCCAAACAAGCATGATTTGTGTCAGGACAAATGAAGTAATTTGAATGTAAAAATGTCTGTAGGCAGATTAAATTGCATGAATGAAAGAGAAATAACAGTGTACCCTTCTTTAAGACATAGGCACTTGTGTCATTCTTTGTATAAGGGAGTTCAAGCTGAGAGCTGCCATAGCTGTTGAGCTGCTAATAATTTCTACCTCCCATTCCTCCTCCTCGTCTTTTCCTAGTTTCCCCCATTTTGCATTTTGTTCCTGCTTCTTTGGCCACTGCTGTATTTCTCTCCATGCTTCTGACTTGCTGGTAGAACAGATTGCTTGTAACATCTCTGTAGTAAATTAACCTTGGTGGCACCTTTTACATAAGTTTGAAATTGATTTAGATCTTTACCCTTACTCATCAGCCTACGATGCTCAGCCGCCTTCCAACAGTTCTCATAGCACTGGCTTCTGGTACTCTTATTATATGCTCTGGGTTTTGTCTATTCCGTTTTTTCTTCCTGATTAATAAAACCCAATATTTTACCTAGGTTGTAATCTTTATTTCTTTCCAGAAATCTTCCCAGTTTAAATTGAACAATCAGTAAATTACTTTTTGTTGCTACTGACTTCTTTCAGTTTTTAACAGAAAAATCTGGAAATATTATATAGAGATGCAAAAGCAAAATGTATATATAAAAACATTTTTTCTTGATTTTTGAATTTTTTCTGTTCATTAAAGACTCCTGACCAAGAGAAACTGAACTTGATATTTTTTTAATTTCTTCCCAGACATGAAACTTGGCTAAAGAAGTGTGGCAGTATTGGTTCAGATGTGGCATTTCTCATGGCAGGGAGCTCTAATCAGACCATATTATAAATTTTAAATATCAACACATGCTTCTATAATTTTTTCTTGTAAGGCAAGATATATACTCCTGCTCCTTTTAACCACTGGGTGCCAACTAGTCTGAGTTTGTGATCCAGAAAGATTCTTTGATATAAGCAGAAATACTGAGTAAAATGGTAAGTCTGTGACTCTAGCAAAACAACAAAACAGAGCTTCCAACAGGTTATGAGAAAATGCTATCCAGACTTTGACCAACACTAAGACCCTTAATCCTTTTGTGTATTACAATGGCCTCAAAAGTGTACTTCTTTAAGTTTATCTTTCTCCTTGTTTTCCTAGTGTATTATCCTCGGATCCACTATACAAATGCCCACAGTTATAATGAAATCCTGGAAAACAGTGGAAGTGGTGTTGCCCAGAATGACTCCACAATGCTGAAGTTTTTAGATAAGTGTACAGAACAAACTCTGAAATGAGTGCTATTGAATCACTTGGTTTCAATTTCCTATTCACGGGACAGCTTTTGTACAAAAAACAAGATCTAAAACCAACTTTATCTTCTTTCTGATTTCTCACCACTTCCCTTCTTTGTTTCTCTTCTCCCTTCTGGATACTCCTTGTATCTATTTAGGAAAATATTGAAGAGTCAGATATTTCCAGTGACAGGTTAAATACTGAGCTGGAACTTACTTACATTATATTTTATTCACTAAAAAAATGTGGATTTAGGCACCTCAAAAATATCCATAAATTTGAATGAAGTTTTCTGAATACATTCAGCCAAACGGTGCTTTGTGAAAAGGGCCCAAACTCATAGAGTGGGGGATGTACCCCTCTGCCTTTTCCTTCTCTCCACAACTCTGTTGATAGGGATCAATCTATTAAGTGCTGTCTTGAATTAGGCTACTAGTATTCAGATCTAGAATTCTGTATGCAGTTGAAAATATACAAGGACTATACGATTCAATAAAGTGGAAGTATTCTGGGATAAGTAAGTTCTGCTTTGCTTACTGATTTTTGACATTTCTGCTTCACAGAAAATGTTTAAATATTCACTGGGAAAAGGAGAATGGTGATTGGTTTCTATGTAAATGTCTAAATACTTCATCTGCATCTGTCCTCTGCCTGAATTCATTCCAGGTCCTGCAGTTAGCTACTGTGACCTGCTGGCACCACTGGATGTCATGGATAGTACGGAAAGGCCAAAAAAGGATATCTCAGGGCTTTCAGTGTCCGCAATGTAGAATTTGGTTCCTGAAACATGACTCCTGATGCACCAGATATCTTCAAACAAATTCCTATGTGGTTTTTCCTATATTCTTCTTTTTAGAATATTTAAAATTAACATCTATTCCAATTCAGAAAGTAGAGGGGTTTTTAATTATTTATGTAAGAAAAAACTGCAGGAAATCCCTCATTATAACACTTTTTTCCCCAGCACAAATGCTGCTAGGACTGTGAGGAAAAGTTATATTGCACTCTTAACCTACATGGTACATATTTTGTGATTTGTATCATTGATGAGATAGTAAGTTGTACAGCAGTATCTATCCTTTTCATTCTGCTGAGGAGCCAAAAGTGACATGAAGACTTAAGAAATTGCCCTCCATTTCCAAAAGAAATATTTCTTTCTAACAGCAGAAACAATACGAAGACCCAGGGAGAGATTTCTTGCAAAACAGAGCACTGGAGAGAAGCATTCATCACTTAAAATCCTGACTGACCTCCAAAAATTCTCATTTTAAATATTTAGATTTAAGTAGATTAGCCTAGATTTAACTGGACAATAAATGTTGTCAGCCAGGACAAAGCTTTCAGCTGGACATCTGTCACGAGAACTTCTCTGGTTGTAAGATTTTGTTTGATCCTTCTGAAGATATGTTGCCAAACACTCATTATTGCTAAAATGTCAGCAACATGTGTGCCAAGTGTGGGGAAAGTGAGGAATGTGGCCTTCAGACTGTAGTAATTTTTATTTCCCCAAAACAACTGTAAATGAACCAAAATTAATATTTTATTACAAACTGGAAAACAGTGACACCCTCCAACTTTTCTTAGATTCAAAGGCAATTTATAACTATTCATTACACATGATGTTGTGTAATCTCCTCTGAATAAGAGAACAAACATTCAATTACATTAGAATTGCTATAAAGTTACCAGAATAACTTGTTTCTTATTTTTTAGGTGTAATTTGCTTGATCTTGACTTCCTGTGTCTCCAAAATAATAATTAACTAGTGTTTGTATGGAAGAGAAATAGAAAAAGTAAATTAATATTACAATTGAAGGGAATAATTAGACTGCAGAAAATACTTAGCTGAGTCCTTTTTAATTTGGTAGCTAAGATATGTAAATAGCCTTAAAATTCTCACATTTGGGGAAAGAAATGGTTTCAATATTCTGAAGAAAATAAAATTTTAAAAAATTAAAATTCTCCTACCAGAAATCCCTGTTGGTCTCCTGCTTTTCCTCATCTGGTCTAGGAGTCAGCAAAAAAATTAGAGTATGTGGTCTTATAGATAGAAGCAATTAAATATTATGTATCACGTACATAATTGGCATTTTTTTCAGAGGGGTTAGCTGATACAGGATGCAAGTAATAGTCTCTCTGTTAACTTTAAGATTCACTGAATTGACATAGTCACTAGTCTTGACTAAATATTAGAAAAGGGACTTGAGTTAGTAGTAGGAAAATTCCACCATTTAATCTTCAGTTCTCCTATTAAACGTATTAATTGTTGTATAAAATTGAGTATTTTTATAATTAATATTCTATTGTGTTGTAATAGCGCTACCATTAATCAACATTTCAGTCTGTGAAATAAAGTTTGTCATACCCTAAGAGTCACTCTTATCATGAGTGAAGGGAATATTGATAATATAACCACAGACATATTTGTGATAAATAATGTGGATGCAAATATAGGCAAGTTCATAATAATATTGGTTTCAAGTGCGCTAGACAGACTTCAAAAAGGGCAAAACTATCCTAGAGGGGATCAAACTGATCCCAGAGGGGATGGTCTAACCATTCCAGAAATGGGAGGACAGACTGAAATGATCTCAAAATTGGGTTGGGGGGTCCAACAGAGCAACAGACCAAGCCTAATTTCAAAGATGATCTGTGATCTGAAGTCTAGGGTCAGCCAGAAGTGTCCCTGGTGAGGGACCAAGATCACAGGAAGTTCATGTGGAGAAGTTTGGGAAAGTACATGCAGCATAGAAAGTTCTCAATGAGAGAAGCTCAATTTTAAATTAAAATAATTCATTTATATATGGTAGAAATGTAAGAGAATGTAGAACACTACTATTTTGATTAGCCAGTAGGTGTTGGTGATTTTTACTTTCCACAAGAGTCAAAGAATGATGCTTTCTGTTCATTCAGAACAATTTTTAATTTTTCAGGCTTCTCTTTACTTGCAGTTAGAACTTATCATGGCAGTTATGAAATCTTACATTCTTAGGATGATTTCCCTTTTTTCCAGGCTATTTTTCATCTTTTGGATAAGTTGCAATGACAGTTTGTTGTTTTCTCACTTATTGATGGTGTATCTCACAATGTCATCAGTTTCTAGATACCCTCCAAAGATGCCACCCACAATAGTCAAGGATGCTTCTGTTGATGGGTCTAATTCCCAGGCCCTCAGCTCCTAGGCTGGCAGGCATTTTGTCTGTTGGCAATTCAGCAGGTGTGTTCTGTTTGGTAATTTTCCCCTTCTAACCAGGTCACATCACATTTGCGGCTGCTGGCCTCACTATGTCACTCCGAGTGGGAAGAGGAAGTAAAGCTCATCTAGTTGGAGCTTCTCTATTTGACAGATATGTCAGCAATATCCAAGTTTCATTTTCAGAGTGTGATGTGGGAAGCACAGAGTGTTACACATGTAATTTTATATTCTATGACCCCTTGTTTGCTATAGCAAAACTAATTTTACAGCCTCCTTTCAGGCTTCAGTCTAACTAGCTGAATATATACTATTTCAGGTATGCCTAGTCCATGCTGAGATATACAATGTGTTAGCATGATCTTAAATGTACTGCAACTATAACTTAAAGCAAAATTTATATGTTGTAATATAGATGTTATTCCTCTGCTAGTATCAACATTAGTTAGAAAATAAATGTATGTGTAGTTTCTTTTGCTCTTTGTTCAGCTGGACACCAAAGGAAGTTTAAGAGTCATGGGTACTTCTTTCCAACTTCATTCCCCATGCAGAGCCTAGGATGGTCTGTTCCATGTTGGGGTCAGGTTTCCAGTATTTCAAAAATCTGCAGGAGACTGAAGATAATAGAGTAGGATTTCCTGTTCCAGTTGCAATAGGTCCCTTGTTTGAAGCATAAGTTCTCCTGGACTATAATTTAGAAGAATATAAGAATATATATATATACAAACACACATATATATGTATCTACACACACACACACACACACACACACATATATATATATATATATATATTCTGCTTTTAGATAAAAGGCTAACCATCCATCTGGACGAAAACCCCATAATTTTAATACAATGCTGTGAATGTCAGTAATGGCAAGTACCAGACCTGCAGAGAAACTTTTACTCCTTTAAATATTTTGAATTCAGGAGGAAACATTAATTAAATCTGAATTGAATTCACTTTGCAAGGACAGCATTTCTTGTTCTCTGCTACCTGCTGTTTGATTGCATGTCCAATGGAAAGCTTTCAGGGTTCATTTTCATTTCAGTATATGGGTGTAATTTTTCATCAAGTATGAAACACTCTGTTCCAAGTGTTTATGAAACAGTAAATTGTTCTACCAACTGGTGTCCATATCTTTGCATAAAAAGCCATTGGTATGAGAGACACCAGTATTCTAGGTCACTAGATATTTTGGGTTTGACACTTAATTTTCAAAACCCAGCAGCACTGATAGTGTTTCCCATATTGAAAAAAAAAAGCGAATTTCACCTGTTAACACCAATTGTAGCAGGGAAAAAAATAAGTAAGCTCAACAAAATAAAGATGAAATAGCACACAGACACTATGTAGAAAAAGTGTAAAGTGGTTGAGGGTTTTCCCAGTGTTGGTCTCACTGATTTTGCTTAGCCTTCATGACTGCAGCTGAGATGCCCTCTTCAGTGGTGTCTGACAACTCCCATTTAGAGACACCAACTGCACTTATTATTCTTACATTTTTATCTGAACCAGTATCTCAGCTTTGCCAAGGGGCTCCTAACATAACCTCCAGTCTCATGAGAGATGCAAGCTTGGGCCCAGATTTGACTTAGGACAAAATTTTGCTTCAAACTTCATCTTCCTTGGCAAGGACTGTGACTGTTTTTTTGATTGGAGGATCCTGCTCACAAGCCAGGTTTTCAGCAAACAGGAGTGAGCCAAAAGAATGTGGGTGTTTACATTTTGGGGAGGAGAGATGGGGAGGAAGGGATCAGTCACTGAAGCTTACAGACACTGGTAACCTGGTTCGTAAGTCCAGGAGGACTCAGGAAATTCAAACACATCAACTCCAGGTCATATTCAGGATCTACCAGTTGCTTCCCTAAGCATTTCTACAGCTGAAACCATGAACCCTTTTCCTAGATACCATATGATCCAAACCAAGCCAGTGTCCAGTTTGGGAATGGAAATAATCTTATTGAAGAGTAAGAGCCTAATTTATCTCATTTTACTGCTGATGTAAAAAATATGGCAGATTAATCATCCTACAAATGTTCATTTCTAGGTGACTGTCTCAGATTTAGTCCTCTTCAATAGAGACATAAACAATGAAAATTAGTTATGATGGAACTGACCTTGAGGGTCTTTTTGATTGCCTAGAACTGGATGAAAACCAAGGATTATTTTTTGAATTAGTCAAATAGAAAATCTATTGTTTCAGTGAAGCACAGTGAATGACTGGCAAAAAAGTGTGTAATTATCTGTCTGAATTTATACTTTTAACTGAAATTACCATGAATAGTAAGGAGCAGACATGTAGGAGCCCAGAATATGAACATCACATTCTGAACACAGCATATTCAGAAATTCTTCTAAAACCATCTGTGATTTGAGATGCAATTACACAGAAGAAAAGTTGCACAACTTCAGTAATATGGATTTATTTGAAGAAAATTCCCCCTATGTGCAGTTCTTTTCTGAAATATCGCACAATATCCTTTTCACCCATGAGAGCCCCAAAATCCAAAACAGTGCTGAGACTTTTCAAAGACTCCAGAAAAAGCAAATGGGTATTGACCCAATATACTAGGGTGGTTTTTTTTTTTTTGTTTTTGTTTTTAAAGGCTTGAAATCTACATCACAGTTATTTTTTCCCTTTTTAAATTGTATTTCTAGAAAATTAGCGTTGAATGGCTCCTCTCATGTAACCTTGAGGTCTTGTTTGTGATCTGTTGTTTGTTAAAGTAGTACTGAAAAGTTTCTGTTCACCAGATCTTTGCTTGGATCACAACTGGAAATCAATATAGTCATTTTGAACTGTTCACATCTCAGTGGACATCCACCTGGGCTTGGTTGGCACTTTGAGCTAATGAGAAAGCTGGGGTTGCTAAGGTGGTATGGACCAAAATATAGGCACACCTGTGTGAAGCTTTTGCACAGTTTGTAGTTGCATTTTTCTGGACTTCAGCCAGTACCAATAACTGTCTGTACTTTCAAAAATACTACATTAATGCACAGATTCTTATGACATATTTGTTTATTTTACATAGATATTAACTCAAATTCAGTTTCATCTCATCTGGTTCACAGTAGTTAATATTTTCATGTTTCTGCTCTTTTCTAGTAATTAATTTCAACTTTTTATTGGGAGTTTTGTTAATTTAATCTTCAGATTTAACCTCATATTTCTTTTATTATTAAAACCCCCCTCAAAAAAACTAACAAGAAACCCCAAACCTGTTACATTTCTCTTTGGGAATGTAAAAGCAGAAAAGCATTGAATTAATCCCATTACTCCTGCACAACAGGCAAGAAATAAATTTCTAATGTTGATGCAAGATAGTGGGAAGAAATTCTCAATATGCTAGCTTTCATTCTTAATCTCACTCACACACACACCTAGAGAGCCACACACATGCATGTGTTTTTCTTCTTGTAATTTCCATCCTGTTGTGATTATTCTCTAGAGACCAGCTCTAGAAAACCTTCTCTGTTGTAAAATGTTAGTCATTTTAATGTTATTTAATTGTAGTAAAATGCCTTGATAATAATCTCAGACCTATTATATATAATTTTACCTATTGTGTGATAGTAATATTTAAATACAATCAGCTGTGCATTTCACAAAGAACATTCAGTGTTTTGCTCAGCTTCTAAGTTTTTAAGCTAAGAAGAAATGAATATTTTTATTACTACTATAGCTGTTCTAGTGGAATATGCAAATCAAGAAAGTTCATAACATCCTGTTTTCACATACTCAGAACTCCCTGAAATACTTACAATGCAACCCGAAGCTTCAATACTATGGTTGTGTCCCAACATGATTTTCTTGGAAACAGATGAAGGTTGAGGACCTCCTCATATTATTTCCATTTCTTCTCCCCGAACAAATGTGATTAAAACCCAGACAATTCCATGAAGAGCAGAACTAATGAGGCCTGATTTCCTGTTGATTCTCCTTTTGTCTCTTGGGATTTGCCTAAAAGAAATATGGGCTGGAGAGCCAATCATTTCTCCATTTATTTCATGTGCACTCCAAAAGCAAAGAAATGGCGGGGGGGAGGGAAGAAAAAAAAGGAAAGGAGGAAAAAAAAAAAAATAAGAACCAAACTACATCATGTTTCATAGTTTAGCCCCAGTTAGCAAGTACCCAGCTTGTCATGCCCAGGTCCTACATTTTCCAATACCTTCCAGTTAAACCCATCTCCTCCCTTGTCTTTTGAGATACATATTATACACACACACATACAATTCTCTTAGTTCATGGGCCATTGCCAGAAAAGTCCATTGAGATGACTCTAATTAATTGGCTATTTTAATCCAAAATAAAATCCCCTTGTGGCATCCCAATCCTCACACATTACCCACCAAATGCACTCAGGTTCTTGAGCAAAACCACCCTCTCTAATCAATGTGCTATTGCCTGAGACAGGAATAACCCAGACTGTCTTCTCCAGGATATTTATGTGCCCCCTGGGATCTTTACTCTCTTCTGCAGTATGCAGAAGTTGTGATTGGGCAGGCCCAGCCTGATCAGCACATCCTCTGGTGTTGACTAACAACGGTGGCTTTTACAGAATGTGCATCCCATCATGCTGGGATTCTCTCTTGAATAACTTTTTAAAGGACATAGAGAATATTTGCAACTGCTTCATGTACAATGCAACATGAAGGTGAGCACAGTAAAAAGGAAGCAGGCTATTCCAAACAACCATAATGTTCTGTATGGTATCAGGTATAAACAAGGATATGTCCAGACTCCAGCCTTTATGCAAATCTTGGGTCTTTGGCACCTGTTTTAACTTTCTCAGCTTGATTTCTATTATGCAGATGTACTGGCCTGCCACTTACCAGTCTATCTAATGAGAAGAGTCTTTAGAAAGAAATTCTGAAAGAAATTTCCTTTTTCCATGAGAAAAATTCTTTTACATGTGTTTTATCAGATACTTGGCTGATGTAACTCTGTAATCACTACAGCTAAAATTAATTTCCATCTGAAATAAAGTTTCATCCACTTCCCGACAAATGGAAGGATAATATCCTAAAGTAAAAATTCTCAATTTGCTGTGTCTATAAACATAAAAAATACTTTAAAGTGATTTAACCACAAATAAAATAATAATGACATCAGTAGCATTTGATTTAGTAGGTCAGCCTTTGAAAAATTTTAATTTGCCTCAGACTTTACCAAATCTTATAATAAAATTAAGAAATCTTATAATAAAATGAAGTCCTAGGAAATTGGTATATTGGAGACTAAAGGTCTATGAACCTAGGTAATTTAGCATTGCCAAGATGACACCAATAATTAAAAGAACAGAAATATCAACAGCATGAGAAAAACATTGGTCAATGAAGAGTCTTAGACTATATGAACTATATCAATGGAAGACAGAAAGAAAAAATTCTGTAAAAATTAAAGTAACATTATATATACATTTTCTGTCCAGCTGCAGTTAGTAATTCTGGGCTATTACTTTGGTGGGCTGACTTGCAGGAGCTCACTAAAATGACAGTGCTCATCTGACACCCACAGTATTGTTGTGGGACACCACCATACCATTGTAGTCAAACAATGATCCAAATACAGGACAACGGGTGTGTGCAAACAAAACTCACAGTCCGTTTCCTGTCAAGACCGCTCTGTGCCTGAACAGTGCTGCTGCAGTCAGCATTAGAGAAGGGAGCAACTGTGTTTCCAGGATCAGAACCCTCAGTGATGTATTTATCCATTTTTCTTAATGGGCTCTGTAATTTCCTTTCTGATTTTTTGTTGGTGTTTATTCACTTTTATAAAAGCTTTTTCAGGGTAGCAAGAAGAAAATGTTGGAGGTTTGCAAGAAGACTGAGAGCATACTGATGGCAGATCTACACAGCAGACACACCAATAATGAGGAAGCTTTAGTCTTAACCTTGGGGTCACTAAAAGCTGTTCAGCCCTTTCATCAGCAGTGTGGTGCAGCATGTGCTGATATAGGACAGCTGAACATCCTCTACCCTGGTCACAGCAGCAGCCCCAATTCCTGATCACTGTCAGAGTCTAGGGCTCCCACGAGTGCCTTTGCCATACATGGGCTGTGGAGTCAATCCCTGCATCTTCCTCTGCAAACCCTCTAAAGAGTAGAATTTTCTCAACCCCATTACTGAGGTTCACTGCATGTCTGTCACTAAAAATCAGGCACATGCCAATTTTTCTTTCTGGGACAGGTCATCATGGTGCTGTGCAGCCTTCCCCTCTATCTCAGAGGCTGGGACTGCACCAACCACTGCCTGTGTCATCTGCGGTCTCTGCCTCCCAGCACAGCTCTGCAAGTCAGGCAGGCTGCCAGGGTGACATGGCCATATGGCCTCTGATCAAGGAGTAATTTCCATTACAGCTATACACTATTTTGCTGAGCAGCACAGACATCCCTTTAATATGGTATCTATCTGCCTCTGCTGCTAGCCAGATGTTGGGACCAAACCAGAATGATTATCCCAGTGGGCTGATCTGTAGGATACCAGTGTGACTAAAGCTGGCACATGCTGTAGAATGAATAGAAAAGGAATGACCAAAAAACTGTATGAGGCCCCAGACAATTTAAATCAGAACTCTCTTTGCTTTGATTTAGTAAACCTTATTAAAAATAGAAATACATATATATACATATATGTATGTCATTTAGCAGTGAACTCATAAAAAAATCAAATCCTTTAGTCAGGAGGATGACAAAAATTTCAATAGGAAGTCAAGTAATAGGAAACAAGATAGCAGAATATGAATCAAATTGTAAGTACAGTTAGGACAGCAAGTTTGAAACACCTCCCTGTTTTGAAAAATGCTAATGAAAGGAAGGAGATAGTTTCAGACCTGGGAAGTTTTCATAATAACATATATTGAAAACTAGAAAAGTATTTGGGGTTTCTCAGGGAAGGTTCTAATTAGTCTATACTGTAAAAGTAAAAACAGTTAGATCCACCAGACAATATCATGAAAGAAAACACTTAATCCGAGACAAAATGAAGACTCGTCTTTTCTAAAAAAGAACTTTTTCTCTCACAATAGCTTTAGAAAGCATTTTCCTACCTAGATCTTACTTCAAGTCAGCTTTGTGCTTCAGAAATCTAGAAGCTGAGTCAGTGGCAACTGGCAAAAAGTTGTCTCTCTTCACAAACTGGTAAAATGTAATTTGAGCTGACTCCAAATTTACAGATGACATATTAGAGAAATTTTGTTTGCTTTTTTCATTATTGATATATTTGTGGAGGGTATTAATTTTGTATTGCAGTATATGCTTGAGAGAGTCTTCAAAGAAAAGTACAAGTTCAAAGGTGGATTGAACAGTATGCTTTCCATTTTAGAAATATTTGAAGGAAAAATATAATCTTGGCCTATGTTTTGTGTAATTTTACTTTTTTTGTAATGTTAGAAGCAGCAAACAATTATTTAAAGGAGAAGAAAATCATTATTTCATAATGAAAATTCCAAATACAAACTGGGAAAACTAAAAATTAAAACCTTGGAAATTAGATATATTTTTATATTATAAAAAGAATAGATTTTTTATTGCAATCAGAAATAGCACAACAAATTTATGCACCATTTTGGGCTCAAATATGGGAAACTAAAATTATATTGGTACAGTTGTGAATGCAGTATTTGGTATAGTATTTTTGGTACATAGTGTTTGGTACCCATCTGATACTGGGCAAATGAAACTGAAGTTATAAAGTGGTATATGAGAAAAATTGAGCTGGATTAGTCAACAATATTATACTGAAGGCTCCATTCTTCCACCATGGCTTTTCATTTCACTGTCTTAAATATTTCCTAAGATTTTCCTATTGTTTCTGCCTATTTTGCTTCTCTGTGGGTTTGCTCTTCTTCAGGGCCATCTGACCTCATTAAATACTGTCTCATAAATCACTTTCACCAAGAAGAGGGTGAACCGTCTCTGATCTAGTTATTGTTGGCAATCTTTCAGAAAGCAGTCATCTATCCTTATTTTCAGAAATGGCATCACTACATTCAACTATCTAAACCTCCCCTTCCCTCCCTGCAAAGAAAACAAACATTGATAAGAATAAGAAATAAGGGAGGAATTCCGTTCAAAATTGAAATTGAATTAAAGTAGGAAATACCAAATTATATTTTTTTTAGGGAGCTCTTATTTATTAGGTACCTTATGCATAAAATGCTAGTTTGATGCATGCAAAAAGTAATAAAGTGTGTGGTCTTTACCAGACAATTAAGGCAATAATGATCTAAGTTACTGCTCTAAGTGTCTTATAGACCCTTGTGCCGACCCTGTGCTCACCTGTCTCACCAGCCTTGATTCAAAACATATTTTTTAGCTTAAGCAAAATAGGAAATCATACCTTACTTGACCCGAGCAGGATAGCAGCTGCTATCATGGGTACAGATTGTTTGGCTTAGGCCCGACCCAGACAAAATGATGAAATCTGACCCAGCAAAGCTCTGGGGTAACATTTGTTTGCCAAAACCTGAACAAAGGTAAGACAATATGGGCAGAGGTGTGAAGCATTCCAGTGTTTATATGAGCATGGGATTGTCTAGACACTCTAAAGCAATGGTAAAATCAGCTCTAATTGCATCAAATTAAAATTGAAGTGAGTGGGTGGGAGGAGTTGACAGGGCTTAGCAGCAAAACAGAAGTGAGGTTTAGTGAGACTGAATTGCTTGGCTGCTCCTGCCTAACATCTAAGCAAAAAGCTACGACCAGTCTACACAGCTGCAACTAAGACACTTCTTGAGGGCTTGCATGAGTATTGTAAACTTCTTTTTCCTTGTAGTAAAACCGTTTCATATACAATTACCAGGTTATTGGAGAGTCATCATCCCCAGATGGCTTTTAAAACAGGTGTGACAATGGGCACTGTAATTTATGGCAATAAGGTTAGACAAGATTACAGACAAGTCTACTGTCTGCCTCCTCCAGCACACAGGACTGCGATGCCCCAGGGAGTGGAAACAAACTCTGTTAGTGTAGAAACAGCAGCCAAAACCTTGAAAATCAAGATTCCCCCCCCATAGGTTTTACTTTTGCTTTAAAAAAGGATAAAAGCGATACTGGCAAAAGGACCTCTTTCTGGAGGAACTCCTAGGCCTTCTTCCAGCAAAGCTCCATCAGCAAAATATATCACTTAACTAACAGACTGAAGTGAGCCAGTAAAATTTCTAAGTCTAGACCAGTTCTTGGCATTCTATTCCAAATCCAATGTGAGGAGATGCTATGTGTTCATATTAAAATACTAATTGGCCATGAATAAGTCATAATAATTATAAACATAATGTATCTAGACAGCATAAAACCCAGGCTTATTGCTTTGCATTTTGATACTATCTCAGTACAGCCAAGAAAAATGCCTGTGATACATCTTCTTTGTGAAAGCTACTTGCAAATTAGTTTCAAAATATGAACCTCAAGATGAAAGCTACTGGAATAGCCCCAAAGCCAAAAATCAGAACCTGGTCAGTCTTTCCTGACCCCTAACTCAAGAAATTTATGATAAAATGATTATGAACCACTTGCAGAAAATATGAAAAGTTGGATGCATAGAAAGCAGATAATGGTTATCTGTTTCATTACCAATCTGCAGAGCAGGGATTTTTGCCAGCAGCTGAGAGTTTCACCCTTTAAGCATGTTTAACCTCACAGAGTGAAAATCTTTCCATGGTGTTTGAGATTTAGAGATTCAAAATCACTGTGCTCCTCCAGATGTGATCTTCCCTTCCCCACAGCCAACAAAGGCAGCTGGTGAAAAGACTGGGTCATTCTTCCCTACTATAAATTCCACAGAAAAGGTCTAGGGAAAATGGAAATTATATAAGTTTATTTTATTCAAAGTTCCTACAATTTTAACATTCCCCGCAGAATGACAGGGATAAAGCATGGAGCCAAAAAAGAAAACCAAAACAGACAACAATTAACAGGAGAAAAAGAATGAAAAAGTTTAGCTTTTTTTCCCCCCCACAAATGGTTTTTAAAATGAGGTTAGTTTTCTTTTAAAAAGAAAACAAAACGATTGAGAGACTATCTCTTAAAAATGAGAAGTTATTAATGTGTTTCAAGTATTTTAAGAAGGTTATTGAAATCTGTCTTAGATAAGGAAGGCAACAAACATACCTTCTAGAAATTGCCTGCACCAATAAAATTAAGCCAAATTTTTGAAACAGGAAATACTTAACAAACAAAATGTAATACCACGAAAAAATTGAGCTGTTGCTCTAACCCATTTACAGAAGGATTTAGGCAAGGATTTGGAAGGAAAGTAACCTATTCTGACATGCTTGTTAGAGGATAAATGTTAAGAGATAAGACTCCAACTATTTTTTTCATCTTTTTCTCAAGAAGTCTCATTATTTTCAGTGAAAGGAATTGCAATTTTCTCTGTAAATAATTTTTAAAGCATATATTCTTGACTCAGAACCAACTCAGAATCAACCTTTTTGTGCTTACTACGCTTAATCTGGCAAATATTGTGCACATTTTCTAAACTCAATATGCTCAGCTAACAAATGCAAGTGTCATACTTATCCACTAGTGATACACCAGAAAAAAAAAAGGTGCTAATAAAGGCATAATAATCAGTTTTGGTGTTCCTCACATTCTTCCTCTAAGAAGACGAGTATCTCTATATTGTTCTGGTTATTTTTACATCACTTCCTTCTCTGCTTTAAGCAGTATTGGTAACTTAAACAGCAGATTATTTCTTAAAAGCATCATGAAGAATAATATATCTATATATATAGATATATATATGATATATATATATTTTTACTTTCAATTTGAAAATGCCCTTCTTAAAACACTTTTGGGGATTCTTTTTCTTTACTAGCTTCACCTATCAAATATTTGAGATTGGTCAAAAGTTACAGTGTTAACCAGATGAAAATAACCATTAAACAAAAATAACTACAGAACAAAATGTGCCCAAAATATAATCTAGAAACCCCTAAGCCTCAATTCCATTGGTTCTTTATTTTATTATTCTGGAATGAATGCCTTTCAAAATGTGAAATCTAATTCACAGAAAGGTTATAATATGAAATAGTACATAAACCTGAGAAACAACAGCAATATTTACAACTGAATAGAAACTATATGGCAGCTACTGATTTGTGAAGTATTTCTGCACTTTGTCTTTAAAAAGAACATAAAAATTATTAAAAATCAAAAAGTAGCCATCTAGTTTGGATTTGATCCTTAAATCATTAACCAGAACAACTTCATTTGTTTTCTTTGCATTTGTACATGTGTTCCTGTGTCCATGTATGATATATTTGGGCATATATATATATATATATATGTTGTCTTAAACAGCATGAGTTCTAGCCTCATTATAGTGCAAGGATTTCATATCACCAGAGCTTCATACCTCCTCAATGTTTCTCGCAGGCAGCTCCTCTAAGCACAGGCTGTTCCTGGTCCTTGTAGCAGTCATCTACCTCCTCTCTCTCCAAATCCCACCTATCCACTCTTTTATACCACTTGTTCTCATTGGCTACAGGTGTGGCCTGTTAAGATCAGGACTGCTTCTAACCTTTAGTAATTGGCTAGAATTGAGCTGCAACTCACTGGGGGATAAGATTACCTTCTATACCACCTTCATTTACCTATATTGTATGCCCCTGCAATCCCCCCTTTTTCTTTTAACTACAGAGTTGCAGCATTTCCAGAGGTACATATTCAAATAAATTAACATTATGGCATATTTGTACATTTCATTTAGAACTAAGAGTTATACAAGTGTTCAAGCAGCATGTTGCAGCACAGATATATACATATATATACATATATATATACATATATATATATATTTCTAAATGTTAGTTCAGTTCTATAGCTTTTCCCAGCTTACAAGGCACTTACTGTCAAGGTCTTTTACACTCATATTTAACAAACACCAATAGCTGCAATTGATACATTTTTACCAATAGTTTAGTATTCAAATCCGGTTTCCCCGAATCCATGGGGTTATATGGTTTAGTCCCAAATCTACTGGTTATCCTGAATCCACAGGGCAATATTGTTTAGTCCCAAATCCACAAGTCATCCGAAATCCACGGGGCAATATAGTTTAGTCCCAAATCACGTTGGGGTCACCATTTGTTGTCTTAGCTAGCCTGAGTTCTATCATCCTTATAGGGCAAGGATTTCATATCACCAGAGCTTCATACCTCCTCAATGTTTCTCACAGGCAGCCCTTCTAAGCACTGCCTGTTCCTGGTCCTTGCAGCAATCACCTGACTCGGCTCTCCCTAGGTCCCGCCAATCCACTCTTTTATACTACTAGTTCTTATTGGCTACAGGCGTGGCCTGTTAAAATCAGGCCTGCCTCTAACCTTTAGTAATTGATCCAGCTGCAACTTGTTGGGGGATAAGATTACCTTCTATACCACCTTCATTTACCTATACTGTATGCCCCTACATATATATATATATGTATATGTATATGTATATATAGATATATGCCATATAGGCATTTCTAGAAAGTACAAACAATTCTTCTCTCCTGTGAGACATTTATGTTCTTCCCTAAAACACAGGGTGCTGTATGACTGTCCTGGGTAACCCAAAATGTTGTTGTAATCCACATCTATCTACGTTCAAATGGCTAGCATCTCTTGTAGGCCCACTCCAAAGATAAAAACCTTCATTTTTTTTCAGAAATACACAAGTATCAATTAAGAATGATGGTAATTCCCTTCACACAGACAATAAGAGCTCACAATCTTAAAACACATGGTTAAATCCCACATCTCATCCAGTCCCAAATCTTCTGCCTGAGGGATTGCCTATGTAATACAGGAGCTAAAATGAGCAGTAGTGTAACATATGGGTCAAAGTAAATAGTAGCATAAGAGGTCAGTAACTTAAATTCACTTTATAGGCAGTCCTTGTGGCAGTGAATGATGCAGATACAGGTTCACTATACTAGACTGAGACAACGTGACGTTTGCTAGAAGATCTACCAAAGAGAAATCAAATGGAAGCCATAAGGCCCTGATGGAAATTGAACTCATACTGTGGTACAGGCACAGTTTAGCTGTGAAAATTTCACACCAAGTTTTGTAGTGTTTCATGTGCTAAAAGTTAGGCACAAGAGCTACATCAGTGTCCATAGATCCTATTGTAACTGTTCTTTTTTTTAAAAGAAGAAGCACACAGATTTGTCAACAACTGATATTGCAGTTTCCACAAGAAAAACAAATGAAGATCTAAGCCTGCTGAACTGATTGTCTGGAGATACTATTCTTGAATGCCCTCTTCTAATGCCTTTAGAAAAATTGAAGGAGCAAATCCAGCAAGTACCAGTGAAATAATTTGTATTCACAACACTGTCCTAGTTTGTCCCCTATTCATTCGGCATTATCTCTATGCTTCCTTCTTTTCAATCTGCATTTTTTTCTCTGATTGTTTTCCCAGGGAGTGTCAGACTAGCAAGAAGCACACTCTTGCAGTGCATTTGCATAATGTAACATGAGCTCTTCCCCTTGTCAATGCCAGTGATTCAAGACAAGAATCTCAATCCATAGTTTGCCAGTCCCTGTGCTTCTTCAGACAAATTCTGAACTGTGTGTTGTAACATACCAAAAATATATTTACACATTATTTCTACTTTGTAAAGCAAAGCAAACAGCAAAGTATAGATTTCTTTCTCCCCATGGGAAGAAGTGGTTGAAAAAGGATATTCTTTTAGAAAAACAGTTCGTAAATTTAAGTAATTCACAGACCCCTGTCTTGAGCTCAGAAAATGTCTTGCCATTGACATTTTCCAGTAAACATAAGTTCCTTGATTGATATGTGACAGAAAACCTCATAACTTGCTAGGACTCAAGCACTTTCCCGTGTTGACAGGCAGGTAATAAGTATAACCCTGACAAGGAGCAGGAGTGATGGCTGTCAGCAGGAAAGTTAAGAACCAGGAAAGCTGAAGGCTTAAGGGGAGGTATGTTAGGAAAAAAAGCAAAGTGAAGTCAATCTTGTGACAGGTATCAGCAAATGCAGAAGAAAATGGGTCTCAGGAGAAACTGGAGTAAAACAAACTTTTCTGTGGAAAACTCGTGAAGGTGTGGTTGTTTTAATAAAATGCATCACAGTACCTGTGTGCATGTATAGTTTACCTGTGAATTTTGCACACCAAATTCTGTAGCACTTCCCATGTTAGGCACATGTGTGAGCCAACCATAAGTAAGGCTATTATATGATGCAAGCCTGACAGGCACTGGAACATTACCCTTATGAGGCCTGAAAAGCCACAGCCCCTGGGGGCTGAGGAGCAAGAGAAAAGGGTGCTGCCTAAAGAGACTTTGTGATGAAGTAGACTGCACTTCACCATGTAGTTTGGTCATGATTGACTTCTTGAGATAGGATGAAGTGAAAAGAATCCTTTGAAGAAGCTAAGCAGAAAAAATAAGGGAAATGGCAAAGCTAAAACACCTGCTGTAAATAACCTCAAAGGAGTTCGATATGCAAAAGCTGGAATAATAAAAGAGAGCAAACCACCCTGTCTGACTTGCTAGATAATCGAGTGGATTACTCAGCACAAAGGATAAAAAAGCATTTTAAATCTTGAAGGGACTGGAAAGAGACACTTGACTGAAGCAGATGTCAGAAGAAAAATATCATGCTGGCAAGCAGCCACAGAAAGATAGGGAAAAAATCCAAACAAACGAGCAACAAAAAAAACCCCAAAAAACCCCAACAACAACAAAAACAAAACCAAAAAAAAACCCAAAAAAACCATTCTTTCTTCTACTCATTGAGAGAACTGGAGGAGACCGGCTGCAAAATATCTCAACTTTCTTCATGTACTCTGGTTTTTTTCTTTATTCTCTCTTCTAATGACATTATTCTGTGTACTCTTTACTAATTGGCCTCTCAAAAATGAGCATATGTCTATATTTTGAAGGAGAGAACAAGGAGGGATACCTGCTGTACAAGTGCCAAAGCCATGTTAGTATTTGCCCATTCATGCAGCTCGAGAGAAACAGCAGGGCTCCACCACACACTTCATTTCTGAGCTGTGACAAAGAGGCAAACAGCTGCCTCTGCCCAGAAACTTCATGAGAGGGCTTTCTCTCCCCCAAAATAGACTCCTTACTGGAAACTGCTGATTCTAAAAGCAAACACAGAAAGCTGCTGGAATTAAGTTACGCGTGCTTTTGAAATGCTGTGTTTTTCAAATAATTTTTACATGATAATTTATTGCTTTTTCTAATGTTTCCCAGCAAAGTTTTGTTTTAAGCAAAGGTTTTACATTGCTTATCCTTTATGGTAATGACATGCTCAGTAAAAAATTTGTTTCAAAAATGGTTTAAAGGTCATGAAAAATCTTTCCACAGAAAATTAAAAGATTCTTTTGTATCACTGACTGATTTTCTTTATTAGGGGTAAAAACGAGCTGGCTTTTTGTACTTCCACTCAGATTGCTTAACCACACAGGGCTTTCCCCCTTCCCTAGCAAGGCTAGAAGACACAACTCTTTAACAAATGACCTGGGATTTATGGATTTCAGGAGGATTATTGCACCCTGAGCTAGTTCCCAGTCCATGGGAAAAACTCATTGCCATGGAAATTTCTGGTGTTTTCTGTCTTGCATATGGATTTCTTTCACAGCTTCTCTAGAAAGAAATGCTTGTGATGAGACTAGTGCTGCTGAATTCAGTTACCCATCAATTCCATATAGGTACATTTAGATATAAAAATCAGGGGAAATTTCATACAATGTGGTATTCAGCACTTCAAGGTACTCTTTCTTGGTTTCCACAGAGAGGAAATAGGAATTTTATACTATGTGGAGCAGTGGCATGCTTTAATAGGTTTCTGTTCTGGAATCCTGCTCCAGAAAAAATGGACATAGCCTGTGTTATCCAAAGTATAATTATGGCCATCACGAAGATACAAAAAATATGTCTCGTTATTCACAAGTCCAAATTATGCCTGCTAGTCTCTATTCTGCAGCCTCTGCAAATGGATGTTTACAAGTTAGTATCACTACTTAATGGCAGAAGAAAAAAAAACAGCTGCTTTTTATTAGAACTGAAAGATGCTACTTCTTTTGACCACACTTCTAAGCTAAACTAGGGCCATCAAGAGACTGTGGAAAATATTTTACCCTCCTGAAGAAGAAATGAGTGGTTTTTTTCCAGTCCCTTGTTACTGGCATACACAACCGTACTGTTAGCACTGCTCTCTGGAACATTCAGGTTTAGAAAGTTATGATTCACTTTAGCCCCAGTAGTTTTACGTGTACTGTGGCGTTACAACATTTTGCAATGAGAAATTTCCCCCAGAGCTGCACCCTTCCCTCCACCTCTCCCTCAAGAGTCCAAATGACCCATGGGCCTTGAATTAGAGGTCGGACCACTCCTATATACTTTTTCCCATCTCTTATTTCAACATAACTTAATTTATGTAGTAAGCAGAAAAAAACTGTATTTGTAAGTATCTATAGCTCTCACTAACTAATGAAACTACATAGTTTGAATATTGCCAGCAAGTTTATCACCTCTCAAATAACCAGTCCCCATAAGGTTACACTTTCCTAGACATCAGAAAGCAAAATTAATAACATGGGTGTCCTAGGGTGACTTTTATCCCCATCCATGTGTGTAATTTATGCTGGATATTATGTTCTGTGCCTTTAAGACTGGCAGAGTGAAAGTTTTGTTTTGGGCCTCTTATCAGCCACTTGGCGGGACATACAGATAGCACCAGGACTTAGTGTTGCTTCTTTGCTTTTTGCGCGGCTTTTTGCTTTCGCTCTTGCTTCTGCTTCACTTCTGCTTTGCTTCTGCTTTGCTTGCTCTTGTTTTTTTCCCCCTCTTCTCATTAGTTAATTTAGCTAACCAGTCCAAATTCCTTTCTGGACTGCTTCCCCTGTGTGGACCTGCCAAACCTGCTCTGGAGTGGGATTGGAACCACCGATTTGGAACCACCGAGCAGCTGCCCCAGAGCCGGAGGGACTGATAACAGCGACCACCCCCCAGGAGAGACTTTCTGAATTGGTCATCTTTTTTCAGAGCGATGAAAGAGTGGTGTCATCTGGTATTGTTCATTTTGTGTGCTGGGGGGTGCTGTGCTTGTCAAATAAACAGGTTCTTTCCACCTCTCTCCAAGGAATTCTTCCCAAACCAGTTGGGGAGAGGGGCCATGTGGGTTTGTTTTTTGGAGAAGCCCTTTTTGGGGATTCTCTCCCAAATTTGCCCTAAACCTGGACAATGGGCAAGGGTCTCAAAATAAAGTTTACGTTTTGTAGGCTTAGAATAACAACCATGACCCCCAATAGCCCCTTCTCATTACAGTGGTAGTTAGATAAATCCTGACTATGAAGACACAGAGAAAATATGTGCTCATTGCAAGAAACAACAGGAAGGCTGACTTGATCCCTCATAAGGTCAACATCCACTTCAAGCCAAGACAGTTTTGCTTAAAATATCAGAAGCCAAAATATTGCTGAGATGAGATTTATATGTAATAACTGAGCCTTGAGCTGTCATCCCAAAACAAATGCTTCATTTTCCTCCCATCAAAGAGCACAAACTTTTCCCAAATGTTCAAACTACAAGGGTGTGAGCAGAAAAAATGCCAGATAAAATTGGTTCTTTAACTGCTTCTGTTTAGCATATCAATCTATGGTACAACTTCAAAGGCTGCATTTAAATAAACTTCTATATAACTTCTGTTAACTGGAAGGAGTGGATGGAGTAAATTGCAGCAGCTGGAGTTACACAACCTGTGCCTGAAGTCATCCTAACTTGAGGGGTAGTCTCTGAAAAGGGAAGTCACCCCTACAGCATCAGGCTAGCCATCTCTCTTTTGGTTATCACAAATAGCAAGTTTCTGGTTGCTCTCTAACTTTTATGAGCCCACCAGAAGAGGTAAATTGACTAAAACGGATCCAGATTGATATCCTTGCCAGTGTTCATTTTGTTTTAAAATCCCACAGAAATCTCTTCACACTATCAGATCACTGTCTGGGGAACACAATGAGCCTAAGTTTGTTAATGAAGCTTTGCAAATGTTTCCTGCTACTTTTTCCTAACTACTTTCTATGTGGTCTTTAATGTTGAAAATATGATGATTAATGTCCTAGGTCAAGACCTTTTAATGAAACTTGTTTTATTCCATGTGTACACACTGGGATGAATGAAGACCTCTATTTTTACACTTGGAAAATCACAATAAGACAATTTGAACTATTTATTTAAAGTCAATATATTAAAAGCCTCTGTCTACTAATATTTTTATTTTTGATTATTTTATGCAACCAAATATATATACACACATATATATTTGTACATGTATGTGTATATATATCTATACACCTACGTAAGCTATATATCTTATATATCTCAGCTGAACTGTACCTGGCAATTGCCTAATCAGATTGTAAGGATTATTCAAATTAAACTAATTGACAAACATGGACTTAGACAAGCATCAGAGTGAGGAAAGCACTGGAAAAACACTGACCTATGACACTTGGGGGAATCCTGCTGTAGGATTATGTTGTAATAATTTCTGAAAATAATATTTTTCTGTTTTTCTCTTCTGCATCTTGCACTACTCCAAAATCTTCAGCTTCTCATTTCCTGAGTCATTCTTCATTCTCTCTTGCATCTGGTGAAAGGAGAGATAAATTTTCTGCTATTTCACTTCCTAGAAGAAATAGGCATCAAACAGTTTTCTGATTCAACCCCAAAAACCACACCCAGCTGGTAGCCTCATTTTTTCTCTATTTTTTCTCTTTTTTTTCCTCCCTATTATTCAAATGGCCTAGTTAGTGTCTCTCACTTCCAATTACAGAAAACATTTCTTTTCCTCACACTTTCATCCAGAGAAAAGTAAGCAGCTCAGCAGCACCACTCAGCCACCATGCTCTGGCATGTTTCCATTTGCCACAGATTATAATGTAACTTTTTCTGTTTGCTTGTGACCAGTATCAACACTGTTGAAATTTTTTGCTTATTTTTAGTAATGAACAGACTGTATCTCAAAACTGTATATTTAAAAATGGGTATTCATCTACAACCCTTTTTTCCTGCTCCATACTTGTGTCATTTTAATTCTCTTGAAAAACTGTGAAAAACAGAAATGATCTTCCAAAATGTTTCTCTTTTAGAGAAACAGACATCTGTCTGATAGTGAAAAATTTTAAAAAGTTAATAAGCACAATACTGAAATTTCCTTTTGAACAAAGACCACCTGAACAACAAAAGGGTTCTGGAATTGCTGCTTATATATCTTCTAGCAACTGGCTCCACTCAGAAGAAGAGCTGTTTGTGAGTTTGCTACATTTTCCTTAACATTTAGTAATTTGTCTCATGCAAACCTACTAGAAATATCCATCCAGGTTAATTTGGTTTGGCTGCAAACACAATAAAGTGTTTTGAAATCTGGCTAAATGATTATAAACATTGACTAACGATTAACAGCAGCACACTGAATCAGAGAGGTGGCTAATGATACACATCTGCTCCTGTTTATCTCCTCCATTAATGAGCCCCAAAAGGAAGAAATCAGCATGCAGATGACAGCAATTTACCCTAACTAGCATATGCAGAGGAATGATACAAAGGTGTACAAACAGAGCAGAAACACTGGCAGAAGATAATTACATGGGATACAACTGGTAAAGATGTAATTCTGGGATGAAAAGAAAAAGTCTATATGTATACATACATATATCTCCTCAATGGAAGGAAGGAATGGTAAAACCGCAGAAAATAAAAGTGACTTCCAGGATAGCCTACTGGAGAAAGCACATTATTTTTTAACAAATTGCACTAAGAGATGGCCAATGAAAGCAATGGAGCTCTTTCTCTCTGTTTCATCTAGAACAAATTTTGTCATGGTTTAGTTTTAAGGAGAGAAAGGCCTACAAATTATTGAAAAGGTATATTGAGTTCAGAAAGGAGTGGGAATAACTCTTATGGCAAGTGACTATTTTGATAGTCTCCTTCTTTCCAACTGGATGCCAGTAATTGAAGAAATGTATTTTCTTAGCCCTCTGAAGTATATAATGAAGTATTACACTTTTTTCTAGCTTGCTCCTACAGCTTTATTATATCCTATAGCTTATTTCCTTTATTCTCCTATGAAAGAGAATAAAGACATAAATGGCTTTTTACCTAGAGGAATATTTGGAAGGTTGATCCTTTAAAAGCTTTTCTAAGTCAGATTTTTCTCTCCATTGTTACATTGCAATGTCAAAAAGATCTCTGCTAAAGTCCACTTTTATTCAGTCCTATTTTCTGCACTATAAAAAGAACCATCAACAGGATAGGCTTCACTTTTCTTATAAAATATTTTGTAGCACAACGTTTTTCTGAAGAGCCCTGAATTTCTCTGGCAATTCACCTATGTCACTGACATACAGTTGCTTTTATTGGCTCAGTAGATTTTTTCATAAATAGCAACCACATACAGGATTTTAATATCAAACCAAAATGACTGTTATGCACTTTTGTGCTCGTCGTTGCCTCTAAAAATCTGCACTTTATAAATCTGAGGGGTTTTTTATTTCTTTAACTGTCTTTAATCTTTCCAGTGCTCTAAGCTTCCATATGTTGGTAACCATAGATATAATTTTCCTACAGGCACTTTCTAATATTTGTTTAAGATGGAAAAAAAGCTAAATGTGACAAAATTATACTTTTAAAGAATTTTGTTCTATTTCTTTCAAAACCACTTGCATTTGAAAACAAAATGGTATTGTTTTGGGGAAATCCAGAAATGCCAAAAAATAGTTGCAGAAAGTTCCCATAGCATGACAGAAAATTTTGGTTGTATCATTGAAGTCCATAATGACAAAATAAATTAGCAGTGAAAATTTTTCTATTGCTATTAGGAAAAATTAGGAGATAGTGGTCACAGCACCAAGCCTGTGTGACTTCAAAAAAGCATTTGGACAAGTTCTCAGGCTCGTGGTGTGATTCTTGGAGCATCCTGTGCAGGGCCAGGAGCTGGACCCAATGTCCCTTGCAACTCAGCATATTTGTGATTCTAGGATTCTATAATAAAAACATTTAAAAGCCTAAGACTGTGAAAGCAACATAATCTCTGTCACATTTAAACTTGGCACCTTATTTCTCTAGGAACAAATTACCTGCTGGCATGAGCTGGCCCAGATCCACTGAGATTTGAATTGTCAAACCTGACCCTGCTGTTCATACTTCCTCTCCTTTCACAGGAGCAAATGAACTCAATGAAAGGGGACTGGCACTTTGCTTGGAAATAGTTATGTTTGCCTATGTTATTTGTTTTTATTGTTTCTTGTGTTTATTGCAGATCCTGTGTTTCAACCACACAGATCTAAGCATATTTTGCAGTATAGGGTCCACTGCACTCCCCACAGATGTGGCCAAAGTGAGGTGTAGTCAGGAACAAAGCACTTTTTTTTTCCAGTGCCAAAGAAAACATGGAAAATTCAATCATATGTGGGTATGTGCCATAGCTTTTCCTCCAAAACCACTGCTGGTACTTTTCTTTCTCTGCCTTTTGGGCTGTAGGCAATAGTCAGCACCTGTGGTTTAAATGAGCTTGTTTTCTGCTGCACTGGAACAGAACAAAGACAAGCTCTCAGTGCCACTTTAGCTGAGGGGCATTAACAGATGAGCCCCAGCTGCAGGCAATTTCTGCATAACTTTGCCCAAACTGCATGGAGAATAGATATTTAGCTCCTTACCCACTCAGAGAGAGCAAGAAGTGACATGACAACAAGGGCTAGTGTCTGCACTTGTTTTATGTATGTAGGTGATATATACATATTTATACATCCTTTTGTAAGTAATAAGCAAATTACACTTTCATCATTTATTGTCCAAAACGTGGTAATTCTACTTGCACGAGAGCTAGAAATACATCTCTTTAAAACATCTTCCTCTCCTTTTGCTGTCAGCTTACACTTATCCAGACCTATGAATCTAAAGAAATGCAATGGTCCTACTCACACAAGAAGAGCTGGCAGCTACCTGACCCTGTCTTGTAATTAGAGATGTTTGCTTATTTCTTTCTGTTGCAGCACATCATGATAATAGGCATGATGTTTAAGTGACCCTTCATCCCATCCTCCTCTGTTCCTTCTGGCCCAGTTCGCAGTTGGAAATTTTAGGTTCTTTTCTAGGTTTAGACTGGGTTTGGATCAAGCTTAACAATCTTATATTGACACAATCCTATCAGTGCTGGAACACTGCATGTACTGCTTGAGTAACTCCACATTTTAACACCTTTCCTTAGGGATTCAGCTTCTTTCCAGCTGTAAATTCTCTGTGACATATGGCTGTGATAGTTTGTGGCCTAAAATGTACACATTCAAGCTATTTCTGTGCATACAAATCTATCTTAAACCATAACACTCAAAGCAGCTTCCAGGGACAAAGTTACAAGTGAGAGATATAGTTTCAGGTGAGAAATAATTCTAGAACAAAACATTTAGCAGTTTTTTTTCTCACATATTTCATATTTTTATTACTTCATGTCACTGCTGTCATAAAGAAAAATAAGTCCTTGAAAAGCATACACTGGTTAATGCCATTAGGAATTTTTTTTACATATTTAAAAATATGTTTCCAATGCCACTATCCTATATCCAATGAAAGTCTTTACATCCTGTTGATGTTTTTGTTTTGTTTTTATTGCTACCAGCTTGCTTTCTCTGGAAATATATCTGAAACCTGATAACCAGTTACTATTGGCAACTACTATACTGAAATTTCAGATTTTAAAATTGTCATAGTATTAATCTAATTGTTCATATTTTTTACCATGGGAAGATTAAGTGATTACAATTTAGTTGATGGACTGTGTCTTTTCACATTATTCTGATATTTACAGCAAAGAGATATGTAATTGGTGAGACTAACAAAGATGTGCTCAATACATTTTAACAGGGAAGTGCTGTTTCATAAATTCAAACACATTTTTAACAAAATAGCTCTTAGTTGTCAATGGAAGGTAAATCACCTTCATGTGAATCTTTTGTCAATCCACTGCTTGTAAAAGAACTAAATCTGAGCAAGGTACTTTCTACAAAGTAGAAATGCAAATATCTCACGTGCCTCAAGAGATATTTCTATTTAAAAATATTCAAATGACAGACAGCTTGAAAGTAATACTTCAGCTTAGTATCAAAAGATCTATTATGATAAATCACAAATCATAACAGTAATGGAGAAACATCATAAATGAAGCTGTGGATCGACAGAGGAATTAGGATACCAGATTTTCCTGATTCTTTATCCTTTTTCTAAAACTCAATCAAAATTTATACAAGTGAATAGTTTTCTATGATTTGTGATGTTTCTTTCATGCAGAACCAGCTAATGATGTGTATTTGTGATTTAAAGGACTCAACTTCTGTAAGAGTGACACAGACACTGCACATTCCATGAGACAGCATGATGGAGGAATCTTGGAAGAGAGAGAATCTTATATGCTGTACATGTAAAGAAGAAATTCCCATTCTTCAGGATTAGTTATTTTACTCCTAGAGATGTATTTCACAAAATTCCTCCTCCTGCTATTGAATAACATAGTTTGCCTGTTAAGTACTCTGCCACCTCTGTATGAACAGCAGTAAATTATAAAAGATCACTATTGTTCTTTAAGAGAAAAAATGCTCTATGCTTCTAGTTTCTGTTGGCAATGAATACTTCCTAGAGCATGTCATATCCAGGTTATGCCTGAAAACCATTTTCTGAATCAGTGAAAAGTATCAGACTGGAAAAATTTCATTTTACTTAACTGGCTAGCACTGACTTAATTCTTACTCACTAGGAGTCCAATTTGCCTTGACGTAACATCTATTTCCAGTAAAGAGACCATCAGAATTGCTGCTGCCCAGAAATGAGGACTGAATTGCACAGGATTGTATGAATAATTCTTCATTTTGCTTTGTAAGGTTTAGTGCAGTTTACCCTGCATTTGACTATGTTAGCTGTATATAGCTGTATGTTCTGGGTTTATATAGGACTCACTGACCTAAATTCATTGTTTTACACAGTTTGAACTTACTTAATAAAGCAAATCTGCCCTAAAGCTACTCATTTAACCAAGCAGTGAAGACCTGGTTTTGACCATTTTCAGCATGTGAAATTATCAAAAGCAGTCAAAGCGTCCAGGTAGATCTAGACCAGAATCTGCCTTCATAGAGAGGTAATTTCAAAGGTAAGGCAATCCCATTATGGATGACAAGCCAATATAAATAGCATATGAAGAGGCCAAACAAGGAAACTGGTTTTAACACAGCAGCACACAGTGATACCCCCAGCAAAAATCATTCAAACAGGACCTGTACTTCCCTCTACAAGTATTTGCCCTCTACATTTTAACTCTAGCTAAATTAATGCAGCCCTGATTTAGAATAACACAAGCAGAGGAATTAAACTACTTAAAATTAAGCTTTTTTTTTTTTTTCAGACAGAAGAAACAGTGAATTGCATGAAGGAAGTATGAGTCTTTCTAGTTTTCCCCATGCCCCCCTTGCAAGCTGAATTTCTACTGGGCATTATGCATTATTATATAGCATTATGTAGAGACTGGACTAGATCTTTTAAAAATGATTCTATGATATTTTCTCATAGAAAATAACAAAGAACTTGGATAGTGTAAAAAAATAAAATTATTACTGGTATCAAAGTTGCTTACTGAAAAAAGATTTGCCCTGTAGCTAAGTTTCTATTACTTTCTACAGTATAATTATTACAGACAATAGCAGAGGATGTAATTTGAGGTGAAAATTCTGACTGAACCACCACGTTTAGTGGAGTTAAAAATGAAGTCTGGATTTTATAAATAAAGTTTTAAGACCACACTGCTATTAGAAATTTCAGGGGAATGCAGAACAATCATGTTCTTGTGCCATTTTTTTCTTGTACTCATATGGGAACGGAATTCAGGGCATTGTCATCCTAATAAAATTCACAGTGAAGAAAAAAGCATTTGTCTTGGTGATTTTTTTGAAAGATTTGCTTGGAGTGTTTTTATTATTTGTAGGCAGAATGAAGGTTCCCTTACATGGAAGATTTTTTAAGTTATTTTTCAGATGGGCGACTTTTTCTTTCTATTGTCCAATTTGGGTTTTAATTTCCCTCAAACCAATGATCTCCTAGTTGGTCTACAAGTGTAGTTAGGTTTTTTCTAAGAAAGCCTGAAACTACATCACAAAAATTATTTTGGGTACATGTTTTGTTCAAAACTTCTCTGATCGGGCAAGAACTCTAAGAAATGTTGTTGAGATTTTTATTGAACTATTCATAATGTTTTCCACTCTGTATCTCAGCATGTGAGGCATTGTTCACATTGCCTGAAATGCTGTCCACAGATGCAGATTCAATAGTAAACTCAGCTCTTCCTTAGCCCAAGAGTTTTGTCATCCACAGGAAATGCATCCTAACATTTCAACCCTGAAAGCAATGGGGAACCAAAAACATATCCAAAATACAGCTCTTTGAAGTAGAACAAAAACAGTAGTATCAAGCTACATCTGAGAGCAGAAAAAAAGGCGTTAATTTAAAACAAAAGTGATCTTTTTGTACTTCCTCTTGTCTTAACTGGTGCAGGTAAAATATGAGATATGGCTGTCTTTTAATTTTACTGATATAGCATCTCTGATTGCCTTAAAGAGCTACCATCAGCTTGCTCAGCCCCTTGGGGGATTTTCCATCATAATTCATATAAATGAATGTGTGGCAACTGCATGAAAGAGTGTGAACTCTAGAGATGCTGCAAAACCATTGATGCACTTGGGTAGTTTGGAAGCCCACCTCAGTGACAGATACATTTTTAAACTACAAGTTTTAATTTAATTAATTAGGATTTCCTCCTGCAAGTACTTATCAAAATATCTTTATATGTAGCAAATTGATGAAATTAATGAGATAAGAGTATTTAATCAATTTTACCAACAAACCTGAGAAGACAATCTGGCCTAGTGTTATAACTGAACCACAGAGATTGTGTCTGAAAACAAAGCAAGGCACTTTTATTCATTGGGAATGCACTAAATGGCAAATTGTATTGGCAATAAAATTGAGATTTTTACTAAATATTCCCTGTACATAAATTGTGTTCAGAAAAGTTATTTTTAAACCGAAAGATTATAGCAAATAGTTTTTGGAGTTTCTGGCTCATTTCTGTTAAAAAAATCCATAGAGGTCAACTCATAGTGGCTGCCAATGTCCTTCTTACACAGATAATTTCAAATGTATTTCTATGTACATTTTTTTAGTTTTTATTTTTACAATTACATGACACTATTATACACTAGATGAAAGGGGATAGAACAGCATGGAAAGAACACCAAATAAATATGAAGTTATTAGCAGTGATTGAATGTGTTTAATAATCATCCTAAAATACAGCTGTAACTGTATTTTTAATAGAATATTTTCCTATTATTTTCTTAATAGAATTGTGTGCTCATAAATACTAAGTACCACTTTTCCATTTGCAGAGGATCTTCTTATCCCAGTCTAACTGTACTAACAAATCTTATCCAAAACTAGACTCTATAAATTCTAGCAGCAAAGAACAACTTATCCAATGAAAATACTTGCTTTATTCTTTTCTCTTCCTAACAACTGTGATACACATCACCAGTGAATTCCAAGGATATCATTATGAATGATATATAGATTCTTTTATGGAATTCTTTAAAATCACATCTAAGTAGCCAGACAGATGAAAATGATCAAGAAATTCAAGTAATAAATTTGAGGATTTTTTCTGATTTTTTTATCCATTATTTGGGTGTGTTAAAGTGATCTAGGATATAAAAACTTCAATTCTGCTTTGTTTGCTTTTACTTGCTTTGAATGTCAGTATTGCTTTGAATCAATAGGGAATATTTATTTATGGTTTATAATTATATGAAGGTGCTATTTTTTTGACACTCAGTATAAAGTGACATATTCCAGGTTTCTCCATTCTATAGAAAGAAAGTATTCATAATAACATCTGAATAAAAATGAATATTAGAATATTTAGTAAGCATAAAGAATTTTTACAAGAGTGTTCAGTATGCCTAATATGATTTTTGAAAGCAGAATTTAACTCCTAAATGGTTTCTGAGTTCTTACTTTTTTGGTAACATTAGAAGCAAACTGAAGAACAGAATTCTCTGGCAAACTTTGAAGAAGTCACATTCATAAATAACTTGGTTTCTCCCTGGCAAAGTTGCCTGAATTGTAGGATCTCCTGCTTCCTCACCCAACAAATACAGACTTAATGTTATGTTTCTTTCCTAATTTATATTTCCATTATTTATAAATTCATCTGCTGATTATGAGTGCTATGTTACAATATTTATTGGTAAAAGGCTCAGTTCATTGCTGTCATAATGATATAAACTTCAGTTTGACTGTGTGCTAAGTGTAAAAAATCTGTAGAAGTGCTGTAAGGGTACAAAAAGCATGACAACAGCCAATAGTGAACTACTAATGTAACCATGTTATTAAAAGTCTTCACATCTATAAAATATATTTAAAAGACTAAATCTATTAACAGCAATATATTGCCAATGTATGAGTTGTCTGATGCATCTCTGTGGTGATTTGGGAATTTAGTCACTTTTTAAATTTCCTTTTTCTGCTACCCTTAGTATTTTTCTTATACTTACCGGTTCAAATGTGACGGAAATCTGCTACACAGTACGAGGCTATGCCTCTCTTTTCTTGCAATATTATTGATATTCTGACTTTATGACACTGAGTAAAATTTAGCTCCTCTCTAGATGCATAGATTTATGCAGCTTAGAAGGACCCCAGAAAGATCTTCCAATGCTGCAAATAATTTTTGCAAGTTTACACTGGGAGTTTTTCTTTTGATGCACCTAAATGACTGTGTTTCATCAAATTCAGATGAGATTGAATGAGCCAGGAATTATTTTGCTTTTTCAAAACCTCAGGCATTATGTTTTGGTTTTGCAAGTACAAAACCACCCCATGTTTTGGTATTGAATTTTCAATCCAAAGGAAGCAAAGAAAGAGAAGAGTGGTAATTATTGCAGCAGAATTATAAGATTTATTTGCCTTGCTATCGGCTGGAGGTTTGTTTGAACACAAAAGTTAAACTATAATTTTATTTTTCTATGTTCTGGAAAAAAAGTTGGAGAGTCTTTTTGACTTCTCCAGTCTTTTAATGAAAAGATATTTTGTGGTTATTATTATGGACAACACCTGACATAGAAGTTTCAGAAGTAATGGGTTTGACATTTGAACAAAACTCTGCCCAGGCTCAAACTCCAAATACTTTACAGTTTACAGAAAAATCATAGAACCATGAATCACAGAATACCAGGTTGGAAGGGACCTCAAGGATCATCTGGTGCAAACTTTGTTGGCAAAAGTACAATCCTGACAAGAATGTTCAGTATGCTGTTCATCTAAATCTTAAAAGTTTGCAATGCTGAGGAGTCCACTACTTCCTTGGGGAGATTATTCCAATGGCTGATTGTTCTCTTTGTGAAAATTTTTCCTTTTCTGTCTAATCAGAATCTCCCCAGGAGTAACTTTTCATCATTGGCTTTGATCTTTTCAGAAAGGAAAGCCTCTACCTTCTTCACAGCTACGTGTTAAATATCAATGGTGATAAAGGTCTCCCCTAAGCCTTCTTTTCTAAGGGCTGAACAAACGCAGTTATCTCAGCCTTTACTCACATGGGAGGCTTTTCAATCCTTTGATCATTTTTGTGCCCTTCTCTGGACTCTCTCCAACCTGTCCACATCTCTTTCATATAGCAGGAGCCAAAACTCAGTGTTCCAAGCGTGGCCTAACAAGTGCTGAGCTGAGTGCTGAGGGATAATGGCTCCTTTATCTGTGCTGGTGAAGCCCTCATTGAGCCAACCCAGTGTCCTGTTGTCTTGCTTTGCCACAGCAGCATGTCGGTCACTCACATGGATCCTGTTTTCCACTAAGAGCTTTCCCACAGATATTCTTCCCAGCTGGGTAGATCCCATCCTGTGCTGTTCACACAGGATGTTTTCCCAGGTGCAAGACACTGACCTTGTCCTTGTTGAACTTCTTGGGGTTCTTAGCCCATTCCTCCAGCCTGTCCAGGTCTTTCTGCGGGGAGGCTCTCCCTTCCAAAGTGTCAACTTCCCCACTCAGTTTGGTATCATTGGCAAACTTTGTCAGGGAGCATCTTGATCCCATCTTCCAGATCACTTATGAAGACATTGGACCCAATACTGACCACTGGGAGACCCCCTTGTGAGCTGTTGACAATTTGAAATGAAACAATTTACTGCTACCCTCCATGTGCTGTCCATCAGCCAGCTCCCCACCCACTGCACAGACTACTTGTCTAGATTGTAAGGCAAAGAAAAATGTCTTTTTTGTGCTGCCTAACCCAAATTATCTTTTGATAATTTATTCTGATAGAGTTTCAATAAATTCCTGCCTGGTTGGAATTAATGACAAACACAGCTGTCTGTGCATTCTGGACCTCAAATATGAACTTGAGAAAGAGTAATAACTTTTTTTAAGGAACAATCTAATGGCAAATATGGAAGGGGCAAAAAGACTTCCACACTATAACTTGTAATATTTCTGGAAAAATAGTTTTTTAAGTGTCAAATGTATTGAACGGCTGGAAAATGTTCTAGACATTTTTGAAAATGTGACCTGCTGTATTTGGGAACAGACTCTTGAAAGAGTCTGTTTTCTGTTTTGCTGGTCTTGGTAATCATTTTCAAAAAGAAAAAACTAATTCCATCTAAAACCAGGAAGTTAATCAGCTGTCACCCTGCTGGGCATCATAAATGAAAACATTTTCGTAATGAGAAAACAGATCAAAACATATTTCACTTCTGGTGACTGCAAATACAAAGAAATAAGTCATTAGAGCTAACAGTCTTCTGGGTAAGAAATATCTTGATGAGAGTAAATAAGCTTGAAAGTTCCCTATTTCAAAGCTGAAGTGGGCAAAAGAAGAGAGAAAAAAGTGGGAAGTTGAAATCTCTTCTTCCTCTGGGTGTGCTGGGATGTACTGCTGACCAGGCCTGATCTGGTCGCTGGCACAGCACAGAGGACAACCTCCTTTCTTCTCCTAACCTTTATAGAAGCCAAACCAACCTTCTCACAAGGCAGAGGCAGCCTGGGGAACATGTTCTGGCTTGGAGGCAAGAAAACACATCTCACACAGCCCATTCCCATTCTTCGGTCTCCCATTCAGGTGTGTCTTCCCCGTGTCCCTTTAGTGGCCTCAACATACTCCCCATGGAGGAAGAAGGTAAGGACAGCTCTGCCATTCGAGCACCTCTCCTGTTGGAAGAGCTTTGTGTACCCACACAAAGTCACTGGCATACCTCTTTCCAATGTAGCAGTAACACACAGAGATCTTTGGTGAATTTTGAAGAAGCCACATGCATAAATAATTTGGTTTCTCCCTGGCAAAGTTGACTGAACTATAGGATTTCCTGCTTCCTCACCCAAAAAACACAGACTTAATGCTATGTTTCTTTCCTAATTTATATTTCTATAAGTACTTACAGTAATTTACCTCTGCCTGTGGGTTGAGCCTGGGTGTTTCAGCTGCTAGCTGAAGACTGGCTAAAGATCCAAAGTGAACACCTCCTTTTTTTGCAGCCCTGCTCTGAAGTTAATTCAGAGCCGACTGAAAGCAAACCACTGTCCTGCCAGTGCTATTTCAGTTTTAAGGGTGTCCAGGATTTAAACCCAGACCTGGATCCAAACTTCCTAAATAGCTTCCATCCTTTTAATTGGCTAAATCATAACCTTGGATTCAGAAACCCTCAACAATTTCACATTATTCCAGAGGGATTTTACTGAAACATTACAAAACTAGCTTTTGGTGTATTTTGGCAAAAAGAATAAAGTGAAAATTCAGCCAGTGAATAATTTGTTGTGGGATAGAGAAAGCAGGATGCTGGCAGACAACTTCCTCACAAATCTTGACATGTAAAATAGGATTTCTATTGCAACAGGTGTGTAGGGTGGAAAATTAGGTCAGACAAGATTTTCTCCTCTGTGTGCAATCACTCCTGACAGGCATATGTCTCCCAGAAGACCTAGGGAGCCAGATATTGCTCCACTATTGTTCTGAGTCTCAGAATTAGCGATTGACTCAACCACTTTTAGGTCATGGTTCATTTTTAGGCATTGTTCCAGTTTTTTATAGACATAACTGCACTTAAAACACCCATAAAAGATGGGAATTACAAAATAGTGGTTTCTGTGGAAAGCACTGCATGGAGCATATCTTATCTTGTTTTTTCCTTCTGTCTCAAGGTTTTATGTCCTTTTTTCATGTTGATTGCTACGTTTGTAAAGATCATCCACACAGCTTTCCAATACTTTTATTTTTGGTTTAAGTTCATATGTTCAAGGACAAAGGCAATAGCTTTCAGCTGAATATTTTCTTCCAGTTAATGAATTCTTATTTGGTTTCCCATTTTTCTATTTTGCATATTATTTCAAAGTCTTATGATGCAGTAACAACTATATTTAGCTCAGTTTTACTAGCCCTGTGACTTCCCAATCTGACAGCTGACTTGCCAGCAGACCAATTAGGAAAATCTAAAGATGAGAAACTAAAAGGGGGGAAAAAAAGATCTGTATGTAGTTTTCTGCTATGTGGTACATTCTTACTGAACATATTTATTGTTTCTGTAATTCTACCTCAACTTCCATTATTAGTATGTAAGCTAAATGCATTAAGTACAAGAAAAAAAGCACAGAACCAAGACACAAAACAGAATATAAACAATACCACATGGGATTATTTTGCCTTATGGAAGCCTATCATTCTGCACTATAAGGATCAGTTACCATCACTAGATTAGGCATATAACTTGAAAAGTCTAAATTTAGTGCCAGTGGGGTTATGCTTGGCATAATCTTCTAAATTTTGGGCCCTCCCCAGTTCAGGATGGATGTAAAGAAACAGAACAGGGTCCAGCAAAGATCTATCAAGATCATTCATACATTTATAAAGAAAATTTCATCCTCAGAGATCTTGGAGACTCCACCAGACCATAGAATGGCTGACTTGATCTGCTGCTGGCATTTGTGCTGTTCCACATGAGAGATAGCACTTGATGTCCTACAGGGCTCCCTTCCAACCAATGTGTCTCTAATACCATGATACTGTGATTTTATTTGCCTATGATGCAGGGGATCTGAAGCTTAAGTTCTTGCTGGTCTCAGGGTATTTGAGAATGTAACTCCTGAATTGTTTTTAAGCGAGTGCTGTTAGCTGCTCTCCAAACATCCCATCGGATCTTGGTCAGCATTCAAGTAAAACAGAAAGGAAGAGAGGGAAAAAGAGAGAGAGTGACAGAGCAAAAAAGACACCAAAGTCAAACTCCTGTCCTGTGTTTTCACTTCCTAGAATCATGGGATGAAAAGCAAACAGAATCTGGAAGAGGAATTTAAAGCAGCTGATACTCTGTCCCATTGCAGCTTGGACTATTCTTCAAAGTGAGCAGTATTAGTCACTGCCTGACACTTTCGTGACTAAACTCCAATATAAGCACAATTTAAGGAGTATGAATATACCCCAAAGTTTCTAGTTGGTGGGCAGTTGAGGGTGAAAAATCTTAAAGATTGCTGATAGATAAATCAGCAGTGGAAAGAATGGAATACCCTATTGAAAGAGGAAGATGTAAGAGAGCTCAAAATACTTTAAATAATGGAGTCTAAAGGCAGTGAGGCATGAAGAACCTCAGATATCATCTTGCCAAGAAGAAATGCTTGATTGAAGAATGGCAGTGTAAATTAGAGTCCTGTAATTTTACATGGTAATGAGATTTTTTACAAAGGTGTACAGAAACACAAAAACTGAAGCAAAGAGAAAATTTTTCAAAATGAGCCAGCAATGGAGATTAGTGAAACAGACAGTGGAAAAGAAGAGATGGGCAGGCAGACCTGAAGGCATGCCAAGAGTGCCGTTAAAAAAAAGGCTCAAAACCATCTGACAACAAGCTCAATAGGAGAAGAACAAGGAGCCGAAGACAAACAGAGGCATTTAAATCCTGGGGAGTGCACAGACACTTCCTGAATATTATTCCAGACCAATGACCTGAAGGTGAGTTCACTTCCCTGCTCTGTCAGTCCTTAACTGTTTTGCTAAATCTGCCCGGGCAGAGATCCACCTTATTCTAATTGAGGTACTGGGAGGAAAATGAAGTGATGCAGAGACAGAAGACAGCCCTCTAAAACTACCTGTTTCTCTGATCTAAATTTATGAAAGAGATCTAGGATTTGAAATAGTGACTTACAGCATGTTAAAAATGAGACATTGCTGCAACTACAGCATTCAGTAATGTTTCCAAGATATATATTAATTATCTAACTCTGGAACTGCAAGTCTTGTTCTGACCCCAGAACTCTGTGTTACCATCAAACCTAAGTATAAAACTAAATCACAGAAATTTGCCTGTGCTGCCTCCATTCATGCCAACTCTTCACAGCAACTCAATGGTGCCTCTGCTTTGCAAGTATCATAGTATATGTGCTAACCAAGAGCTTTAGAGGAAATATAGTCAGTATCCTGTCACTAATCCCTAATAACTAACCCTAATAAGACATACTGTAAAAGCATGAAATTAAAATTAATGAAAAAGAAAGAAGTTACAGAGGTGTTATTTTTTTTTTAAATTATATTAGTTATAACTTAATCACTGGCTATAAAATGAAAACTCTGAAGCTGGACAAAACTCCTAACTTTCTCTCCAAGTGCAGAGCCAGCATTCCAGCCCCAAGCATATTTATCTCACCACATTCCACCAAAAAGTGGAATCCAGTCACTTTACCGAAAATCCTAATTTCAAGTGAAATACATGTGTGTTTTTAAATATTAAGTTTTAACTGTTCACAACCACAATTCCCAGATGGTAAGCAGTTGCAAATAGAAAAGGGAAAGCTTGCAAAGCATGGAAAAAATGCTCTCTGGCAGAGCTAAAAAATTATAGAAACTGGCTTGCCTTTGCTATACCTTTTCCAAGATGTAAAAAGGAGCCGAGAGATGGCTGCTTGCCATTTGTCATAACCCATTCCAAATATGCCTCCTCGTTACCTTTTCTCATACACTTTTCCTATCTTTATCTTTCTTCAATAAAAATCTCTACTTCTTCTCAGGATCTCTTATAGTAGAAAGATTTTCCAGGTCTTAGGATGCCATTGGAATATTATAAGACTGGACCTAGTGTAAGGGGTCTCTCACAGCTTTGTAGCACATGCTGACAAGAAAAGGACAGAGTTTGCCCCTTTGATTCATTTGGTCTTGCTGCTCTGAACTGCAAGTGTTTAAGATACTATGAATTAGATTATTGGAAACCATTGGAAACCAGCTCTCTGGCATTAGTCTTCAAATTATATTCATTTTTGTCATTCAAAGTTTTCACCTAGCAATCTTTGAATGTCTTGATGAATATTAACTAATTTATAAATCACTTAACTTATCCAGGTGCCTAAAGAGGGAAGTCTAGAAGCATCCAAGATACTAGGAAGTATTCTTCACCCAGGCTCCAGACGCATTTCCAAAAAGATATAGGTCTCTTATGTCTCCTATGTCATAAATGCTGGGCTCTTCGGAGTGTCTGAGGATCCCTAAGGAACCTCAGGGGATACAAGATATTTATGGTTTCCTACATGAACTGTGCCCTGATCACAGTTCCACTGAGCTTTTCTAAGCTTATCAAGAATCAGTGATTTTATATTCAAGTTGCAAAGCTATCATAACTCTAAACAGTGAGAATAAAATAATGTTTTCCACTAACATGGTTTTAATTCATATTAATATTAAAATTGTTGGCTGGTGGTTTGAGTTTTTTTATAATTCTAGTATGCCTCCTTTCCCCCCTCTTTATTCTTCTATGAAATAAAAGTTTTCTGAACTCTTAAAGAATACAGTTAAAGAGAACCCAATCAGCTAAACCTAAATTGATTGGCCTAAATTGTATTTGGGCCAATCACCTAGAATCCAACAATGCAGAGATCCAAAGATGAAAAGCAAAGTTACTAGATGCAAAAGAACAGGAACTTTTTAATAAGTACATTATTCTGTGGAAACATTTTAAGTTTATTCCAGCCCTTACAGCAAATGTATTGAATTTTGCATATTCCCTTGTACAAACAGGATAAAGCTCCCTTTTCTCACCCTGTAGGGCAAAGGATATTGGATCTTAAGGTCATAATATATCTGTGCATAGGAAACTTATTACAAGTCCTGGGTCTGGTCCAGACATACAGATATTTTAAGGAAACCATTCATTTGGAGAGAAAAGAAGGAATGATATCTGTCTCAGATTGAAGTTTGAGGTTCTGATTTTTTTAGGTTTTGTTGTTTTTCTAATGAATAGCAGCTGTTCAAATGTTCTCGGAAGGTAGAACACTGAATAAGCTCCAGTGCATGGGATTATTGGGCAAGGATCCGGGGACAAGGTCAAAGGGGAGATATAAATAAATATTTATATAACAGCTCCCATTGTTGTCAGCAAGGGATGATGGCTCAGCAAATCTAAAAATCAGCAAAGCTTTATTTAGGTGTCTGGATATGAATATGAGAGACTGTACACAGTCCAGATATAAACTATGCTATGTAGCTGGAAAAAGTAATATGACTGTGTTAATCTGACTTCTTACCTAGGCTGTTGATTCCTGAAGACAATACTTCTGATTGTATGACACTGCTTTTTTAGATGTATCCTTCATTTTAGAAGGGGAAAAACAGTACATGGAATGTACTGCACAGATGTACACATGTAAAGGTATATGTGTTTCCAAGGTTTACTTGTTTTTTCAGAAAATCTATTTAAAAATATTGATTCAGTGCAATTAAGATCTTTTTTCTGATATTAATGTTGGTCTTCTAAAGCACAGGTTATAGCAACCTAACTTTCAATCAGAATATATTTTGTTGATGCTGAGAGGAGTTGTCAATGGCTGAGAAAATAATGCAGACGAGCTAAAGATATTTTACTAAGTCTTGCTGCTTTAACATTAGTGCACTGTCTACAGGCTTAATCCAAATTTCTCATGCAGCCATCTTTGCTGCTACTTACTCACTTCTGTGTACATACACTAGTACCCTCTACTGGTCTTAAATTTACTGTGGTGTTCAGCTAGTCTGAGGAGGTAGAGGCAAACCCTTAATGGACATCTGAATGATGAACAATTTCCTTTCTTCTGTTTTGATCAGGAGGTCATGATCTCTGTTCCAGTTAAAGGCACAACATTACTCCGTAATGTGTGGTGGTTTCTGTCTGTCCTACAGTTCATTAAAATTGTGCATAAAAGCACGGATAGTGGAATCAACAATAAACCAGCACTGCTGGAAAAGACATAAAATACTGCACAGCTAATCATAGAGAAAATATGGCCCCTATAACAGCTCTTTGTTCTCTACATTCTTGCTCTCATCTGTTGTGCTGTTTTCAAGAATGTCAGATGTGAATTGATTGGCCCAGACACAATGCTTTGCCTCTTTGCTTGAGGCGAGCAAAGCTATTTAATGTATATGGTTTTTAAAATTCTAAATCAGCCTGTGAAAATCTCTGGGAATATGTAAATTCAAATTTAATTCTAGTTGAAGAAAAAAGAACAGTAACAAAAACGTTCCAAGAAGATAAAATAGCTAAAAGGAGCACGATGGACAAGAACGCACTGAATTTCTCAAAAGGCAGATAAGTAATTGTCCACATAAGGGCTCTCATGTGCCACTTTGTACAGTTTGGCAAAGTTATAGCAAATAATGCAATCATCAGATTCTACCAAAAAGCCCCACATTTTTCAATACATAAATGACAATTTTTATCTTAAATGCTCCTAACACAAATATTTCTAGACGGTTTATAAGTCAATGGGCATGAACTTAGTCATAATGGTTTCCTAACATTAACCAATAAATAAAGCTATTTTAAACTACAGTTTCCAGAAAATGGAAAAAGGAGATATAATTCTTATCCTGAGACTTTGAAGCATCCATGCCAATATTTCCTGTTTAGCCACTGACTAGGATGCTGCACTTCAGTAATATTTCATATATGTGATATTGTGCACAAATCCTACAGATCCCCATGGCTGAGATGGTCTAAAAATAATAAGTTTTGCTTTAGCAATGGCACACACTGATGAACTTTTGAAGCAAGAGGTTGAAATTGCTTTTCAGTGCCAGTGCCAGAGGATTCTTGGAGCCTTCTCCTATGGGTTCCATTACTAGAGCTGCATCACCAGATACTGTAACCACCAGGTTTAGCTGAACCTAGTAAAGCATGAGCACTAAAAACCTGCTGTGGGTGGAGGGAGAGCTACATGGGATGTTTCATTTGGATTTTTTTCTCTCTCTTATTTTTTGGTGTTTATAGACTGTTACTTTGCATGAAAGAAATACATCCAGAAACTTTTCTGGTTTGGGTTATTTTTACTGAGCAAATGTTCTATATAATACTAAAGCCCTTAAAGAGATTTTTTTCTATTATGCTTAAGCTTGGTTACCCATGGACTTTCTCTCCCTTTGTTTTTATGCTTGGCCTTGTTACAAAGGATCACAAATTTTATGCACACCAAGGAAACCTTTGAACAGTAACAATAAATTAAGGGACTGGATGACTTATTCTGAATGCTTGATTTTTCATTTGTAAAATGAGAAGAATGATCTTTCCAAGTAAAAAAATTAAAAAAGAAAATACTTTCTTTTTCTCTTGAAAAATGCTGAATGATTTCTAGCAACTTTTCTTATCCAACTAAATGGAAATGACCTTAACTAATTTCCTCAACCTAGTTCTCTGAGAAGATCTAAATAATCTCTAAGATCTGAATAATTCCCATCTGCATGTCCATCTGAATGTGCCCCATCCTTCCCTTTATTTCCCCTGTCCCCTTATCCAGTGACCTATTAAATTCTTAAGCTATTAAAAAATATGTTAGAGGGAGGGGGATGATCCAAGCTATAGTATCTTCTTATATTGCCGTGAAAATAAGACAGTAAGAAGATTAAAGTTTCCTGTGTCTCCCTTGAAGGAAAAGGGAAGGAACACTAAAGAGGTAGTGGCTGCTAGGCCAGTCAGGAACATACATCTCTAAACTACCAACTTGGCACACTACCTCTTGCTTAGCTAGAGAACAGTAAAATGTGCTTAGGGGTTATGGTATTAAGCTGAAAATATTGTGATTGCTTGGATCACATGAGGAAGTGAAGCATTGTGTTTTAAGCAGCAGGAGATGTAGGGAGGTAAGATGAAGGGCTGGTAAGAGGAGGCTGGTTTGCTTAGTTCTGCTTCTCAGCGAGCCATTAGAGGATACTTTTAGTTGTTTGTAGTTTTTGGTTTTTTTTTTAATTAGCCTGATTGTATCACATTTCTTTTCAAGCATGAATTAAAGATTATGAATATTTAGTTTTCTGTTTTATTTTTATTGTCTGTTTGGATTGGGCCTTAGACTAGTGGGTAAGGTGTGTTATAAGGATGAACCAATTCATGTAAGAGGAAGAAACACCCTTTTCCCACTTCTTTCTGAATAGAGATAATCGGATACAGAAATCATTGAATCATTGAACGGTTTTGGTTGGAAGGGGCCTTAAAGATCACAACTCCCCTGCTATAGGCAAGGACACCTTCCACTATACCAGTTTGCTCAAAGCTCCATCCAACCCAGCCTTGAGCATTTCCAGGGAATACCTAGCTGTTCTAGACAGCCTGCTCCAGGGTCTCACTGCCTCACAGAAATTAATTCCTCCCTAATATCTAATCTAATCTTACTCTTTTGTTTTAAAGCCAGTACCCTTTGTCCTATCACTATATGACCTTGTGAAAAGCTTTCTTATGGGCCTCCTTTAGGCACTGGGAGGTTGCTGTAAGGTCCCCCTGGAGCCTTCTCTATTCCAGGCTGAACAACCTAACTCTATCAACCTCAACTCAACCTAACTCTCTTGATAGGAGAGGTGCTCCAGGCCTCTGATCGTCTTCAACCTTTCTTACACAGAATAGAAGGGACACTCTTCAAGAAGCAAAGAACAGGGAAAATAAAGCTAGAGAAGTACTTGTGAGAGAATTTCATTCAACTCACAGTACAAATCTAAGCTAAATACACTTAAACTATTATTTCAAAAGATAGGTTTGCTGAGTTAGTCTCAAATCTTTTGATGACAAGTATCCAATTCCACAGTCTTTCCTGCTGTATATATTACTTAATTCAGGAGAGAAGAACTAACTCTTCTTCAATGATTTCTTAAGGTTTAGAAATAAAAACTTCTGCATTTTGGTTTCATCCCAAGTTTCATGTGGGATATTTAATACATTCTATGCTTCTAGTAGAACAAAATAAAAACAGAACCAAGACAAACAGCGAGATAAATGGACAGATAAATGGCAAATGTTTTTATTCAGATGAAAGTACAAAATAATAGATAAAAGAAAAGAGGACAATGACATAAATTAAACCACCATCTGCTAGAAATAACTTTTGGGAATATAGCTGTCAAGTCCTTTAAATTCTAAGCATTACTGCCATTGTGGACATTTTTTGTGCCTGAACTGTGTGTCTACAACTGCCTGTGTGTTTCACAAACAACTAAGAAAATTATAATCTTAATTAGATCAAGAATGCAGAATGAAAATCAAGTTCCAACTATGAATTCTGGGGAACAACTTGAGATAGAGATCATTCAGGGATGATTCATTTGACAAGTTATCTAATTTAAGTAAATATTGCTGGGTTGCGAAAGTAATTTTAAAGAAAATGTAGAGCTGGTAGTAACAGTTGCCCTAGGAAAAATATATGAGTGATATTGTCTTCACACTCCTACTCAGTCTACCTCTTGTGAAAATATTTTTATTGCCTGTTTTTCAGTCTTGGTTCACATAATATATTTTTACTGTGTTTTGTTGAAAACCATGTATTTTACAAAATATGTGGAATATGTACACTTTAATTCACAAACATATATGTATAGATATTTTTACACAGAGAGATAAAGAAGGAAAAGAGTGGATGTGTGTTACGAAAGCAAAGACAATCAGCTTCCCTGGCTTATGAAATGGAAGCAGCAGAAACATATTTTATCCTCAGGTCTGAAAAAAGTCTTTCTCCAGTTATTAATGTCTCAGATGACTGTTTTCTGTGAATGAATGTCTAAACCAGGCAGAACCATAGGAAATTTAAACAGCTATTATAAACTGTCATATGTAAAAATAGTTGAGATTATACATGGGCAGAAGATTCACTTTGAGTACTATATTATAATTAATGTCCATCCTAAAGCATCCATTTGGCAATTATTTTGTTTTATATCAAATTTTATATTTTATTTACTGCCTATCCCTTTTTCCTGTCTCCCACAAGATACATTTCATGTTTCAGATGCTGAAACAGTTTCAGAAATTGTAGAAACTGTCCATGTATAAAAAATGTAACAGTGGCAGAGAATTTATTTATGCTGATATTTAGCCTTTTTCAACCCCTTATTTCCCTTTTCCGTCACTCTCTGGAAATGATACTTTACTAATTTTAGACTGAGTCATCCATTTCAGCAGCTGTATAAGAAACAAAGAATCTTTCAAACTGGCACTTGTAATAGAATCACAGAATTAATGAATTTGTAAGTGAAGAGCATACAATGCAAATAAACCTAAAAAGCATTTTTATTAGGCTTATTTTTTCTCTGCTGGTTCTGGCTAGTCCAAAAAAGTTTAGATGGAAAACGTTGTGTCATTGTTTCTATTATAGAAACTCTATTATTTTCAGAAGCTTATAATAAATTTATCATTCTGTTTACAAATTACATTGCAGTAATTTGTTTTTTTACATATACTAATCTTCATGGGAAGAGATAGGATTACTCTAAGATACCATAAGTAAAGAATGGAAAAATTCCAAGTTGGTATTTATTTGAATCGTTTTAAATGGCACAAAATCTTCTACAGGACATGAACATTAACTTCATTTAATTAAATGATAATATTTGTACAATCAGCATGCCAAGGTATCTCAAACTGCTCTGTTGTGTGGGGACCATGGACCCTTTTGTTCTGACTGAGTCAAAAAGCTATAGACTGTATTTTCTTTGAAATGTGTCCTTTTGTTTGGTGAAAGCTCTCCCAAAGCAATTAGTGTCACAGATTTGAAAGAAACTTAAGTAAAAATTGAAAAACCAAAGGGGAATGCAGCACTTGTAAATCTGCCTCTCATGCCCATAAACCAGTGCAAAGTTAAGATGAGTGTCCTGGTCTAGCAAAGTAATCCTGTTGGAAGAGATCCTCACAGCAGAGAGGTGATTTCTGTCATGAAGCCACAAGCCTGCCTCCCTGGGGACATGTGCCCAGACCTCCCAGTCTTTAATGTGGTTGCATAAATGTGGAAAACAGCAGTGGGAGCATAGTGCTGGGCATGAGCTAACGTGCACTGGCTTTTAATTCCAGGTTGCTCTATCTGGCTGTCCCAGGGCATGGGCCAAACAGATGCATAACTGCCTCCAGCTGCTCATGAACACATCCTGCATGCGAATCTCAGTGAAGGAAGGGGAAAAGGAGGAGAACACACCCTTCACAGCAAAATTTGGCTGTAATCAATTTGTTTTGATTACCAGATCCCCTATTCAAAATAACTATCTAGCCAGGTTGGCGTTTGGGCAATAAAAATTTGCACATCAGGCTAAGACCAGATACCTCAAGGGAGGCCCTGCTGCCACAGACCCAAGTCCCAGAGATGTGATGCCACCAGAATGTGCTTCTCATTAAAAACCACACAGCATTGTATGCTGCCTGTTTCTAACATTCTTAGGCAAATAGATTAATATATTTAAAACATTCCTGTCTCTCCAGTCTTCTAATGAACTATATCCTGGAATAGGCAAGGTTTAATGTTTGATACAGGTACACTCATTCAGGACTTTCATCTCAGTCTAATTCTCCTAGAAGGAGGACATTTGGCAGAAAAGCCATGACTGTGTGCTCAAAAAGACTGAGAAAATAATCCATTTTATTTTCACATTTTGCTTTTGACAGCAATCACTGTTTTTGCAGACAATCACTGTTCCATAGTTCTCCCTATCAAATAGAAAAGACATGTAACTGGCAGCATTGGTCAAACTGAAAAGCACATAAAGCTTTAAAGACTGCACATGAAGAAGGTAGGTTGCTGTAGGTTAGGACAGGACAGAACAGGATAAGGTTGTGAAGGCAAGGCAAATCATGTTCTGTTCTTTCATGTTACTTGTATTAGATGTCTATTTTCTACATTATTGTAATGTACATTCCACCTTCCATTTGCAGTAAAAACTAAATTGCTTAGTTAATTTATTTCATATGAAATGCGTTTCTATTGAAAAAAAGAACTGGCAGGTTCATAGCCATGAATCTGACTTACCTAAGTGGCTGATAATTATGCCACTAACTTGAGTGGATACAGAACCAGATCCTTATTAACATGTGCTTTCTTATTGACTCACTGCATTTAAATTGTGTCTGTAAGTGCCACCTATAAAATTGTTCTGCGAGCTTTTTGTGATGCTACATCACAGTATTGTTTACAAATTGGTGTAAAAGCTGTACTGAAGAGCAATATCAGGAAACTAGTAATTTGTACCTAATAAAATCCAGACTGTATGCTAGGGAACTGCTTTCTCATTGTGAGACTAGTTTTTCCTCACAAGGAAACTAAAAAAGTCCAGAAAGTGGCCTAATCACAGTGCAGTTCTCAAGAAAGTCATAGCACAGGGAATTCATATACCTTGGAAGAAAGCAATGTGTAATTCTGCAACACTCTGCATCCCATATAGATAATTTAACTCTCTGTCTGAAAATCAAGGAATGACACAATAAATCACTAAGATAGCTGGTTGCTTTATAAAGTAGTTTATTTCTGGTGTATTACTTCTAGATACTTGGAAGAAAAATATTTCTTACTGAAATTGGATTTTAAGCTGTTCCCCCAACTACTCCATTGCATTCCTTTATTCCTTTCCTTTATATCCTGAGGTAATTGGGTTTTCCTTTATTTTCCATGCAATTCTGTGAAATTTTTAAGGCCAGCTATGATCTAAAACATGGCAGAGAGGTGGTTCATTTTTTAAAATCAAAATGGAGTATCTAATGCATATAATGTATGTTGTTGACACAACTAGTATCCAACTGCAATGGAATCCCAGAATTTTGTCTTTCCAAGGTAAAACACAAAGAACTTTTAAGATTAAGGGTAACTATGCCAAAACCTCGGATCCATCCATTTTAAAACACATGCCCAGGTGATGCTTCTCTGGTGTGAAGGCTCAGAGTGCAGGAAAAGGTGCCCCTTGGAAATCTATTAGTATAATGCACTGTTGCCTGGCCCACTGTTCCCAGATCCAGTGTACCTGCAACACAGAAGGCAAGTCTTGGATCCACCACCTTATGGTGCCAAGTATGCAGGGGAAACAGAAGGGTTTGTCCTCTACCCTCTTGTCAGGAGTGCACTGGAGAGCAATCAAAGCTGGGTGCTGAATGTAAATATCACATGGAGGATGAGTCTAGATTGGAAAAACATGTACAGGTTTTGCATCACGGTCCAAGTGATGTCAGGAGTGGGTACCATGCAAGAGAGAATGCAAAATTCCACTGTGATATAATTCAACAGAAAGCTATGAGAAGGTAACTTCTTCATGTATGTCAAAAGTTGATTCAGTTGATGTTTATAGAACATTTTTCATCAATGTTCAATAAACACCCACTGATATCCTTAAAGTTCACAATTCATAAAACTCAACTTATATTTGGTTTCCATTAAATTTATGGATTATTCACCTTTCCTATGCCACCATCCCCTTAAAAAGGGAATTAAATGTTAAAAAATCACAGCTACACCCTTGTCATTTGACTTTTCAATGTGTATGTTTGAATGCAGCTTCCTTTCTTCCTCTACACTTCCTCATTGCCCAGTTTCCTCTTAGATAATACATACTTCCTAAAACAATGAATCTGTACCTGACTAGACAGAAAGAGAAAAGGGGCAGACTGGATTGGATCCATCTGATCACTCATATTATACATATCTGTATTAAAAGCTGAATTTAGTCACCAAGTACATTATACATATGAGAACACTGCAGCATTAAGCAAGAGAAGAGATCCACAGGAAGAAGATCATTGAACAGATATTCCACAAACCTGGGTTTGTTGACAAGCTTAATCATGCCTATTATACCTGAATCATATTCCCTTTTTTTTTTTTTTTTTAATTAAAAACATGACAAAAACAGAAGTTGGGAGCTATTCAGTCATAACAACCATAAACCCTTATTAAAGTGAGGTTATCCTGGATGTATTGAAGCCAAAATTGAATTTTTGTTGACTTCCATGGGGACAAGATTTTGCAAACATTCAGAAATCTGTAAGAGATTAAAAAAAAAAAAAAGTGAAGACACTCCAGCTTGTTACACTCTGAGTATTAAGTAAGAGTAACCATGATGGTAATCAGGTTTGACTTCTAAAATGCAGTGTTTATGGAAAGAAGTTTGAACATTAAGAAATCCACAATGGGGACTATTCAAACTAAAATACTTTATGATGATTTAATTATTTTGGGTTTGGTTATAATTTTGGCTTTTTTCTCAGGACTGTCAGCTTCAGTAGTGATAGGTGCAGACAGCTCCCTCAGGATAAGGATAAGGAAGTAGGGAATGACTGATATTTTCTATATCACAAAAATATTTTAAGTGTTCTAAACATTACAGTTTGACTTTTCAGTTCTGAACCATATATAATATGGTTCATATATAACTACATTATTCATAAAAAATACATAATAATGGTTAATAATAACTACATTATTAGTTTTCAATCCTGTGCTTCATTAAACTACAGAGGTATCTAAATTACTTCTATGAAAGCTATTTGTGAACAGCAAATTTACTACTGGTTGGCCAAAATTGTTCCCCAGCTTTCAGAAGCTCCATGAGAAAATTGTCAAGTTTTCAGAGCAGGAAAATGTAATTGGCTCAGTTGTTTAGAGCATGGAGCTAATAATGCTGATCTTATGGGTTCAAACCCAACATGGGCCATTTGCATCAGAGTTAGGCTTGATGATCCTTGTGGGTCCCTCCTGGCTCAGAATGTCCTGTGATTCTGTGAAAAACTGAACAGAACAAGGAAAAATAATGTGTTCATTAATTCACAAAACAACTTCATTCAGAGAGCCTTTGTTTTCCAACTTAGAGCAGACCGTTTAATACCTACATCATAGAAATTGTATTTCTGTTAGAATCAAAGACAACCAGACACTGAAGATATCAGCTGTGAAAGAAAATCTACAGCTTCAGACTTTAATGGTATGAAGCATACAATCCAAAATGTTGTGTATCTGGTTTTCAAAAAGGCTGAAATCCAAAGATTTCCTCAGCTCAGAGTGGAAATCAACCTTAAAAAAATGGGTTTAACTTTTATCTGAATGTCTAAATATGACTTAAAAGCCTTGGCCAAATTATTTTCCACTATGAAGACACTATCTAACACATCTAACTTCTCTTCTTAAATTTTAATAGGCCAGAGACTATTTGATCCCTGGGAAGCAGCATGGAACTCCTTTCAGTCCCACAAAGTGGAGAGCACTAATGCTACGCACGCCTGCTCCAAGCAAGAAACTTTGATATCAGGTCAAAATCCATCAATTCTTTATTAGCTCTTTAAAAAAGAAACTCAGTTCTTATGAAAATTTTAAAATACAACAAAAACTGTTTGGCAGTGAGGGCTCCTCCTAAATGATTTCTATACTTGATATTCACAAGATGTGGAGTTGCTTTATTTCAGCTAAAACTCCTTAGGCCCACAGGTCAAGCCCATTTCTCTCTTCAAAATTCTTTTACTAGTTGTCTAGTTTTTATACTCTCTCTGTTGGGCTGAGCTATGTATTCACTGCCCCCCGTGCTGGTCTGCCTGACTCAGGAAGTCATTCATTCTTCTAAGGAACTCAGGGAGCTGGATACACTCAACTGTTGATAGCTGGTTATCTAAACCAAAGGTCACCCTTCAGTTCTCTTTTCTGCTGAGATAAAGTCAGTTTCTTTGCAATATCTGAGGTTAGTCTTACCTCTCATTATTTGCTGAACTTGACAGTCACATTGTCCTTGACCGTCTTCTCTGAGCCGTCTTTCATTTTAAGCAGTTATTGGCCAGCCACGCTCAATAAGGTGACTTAAAAGCAATTTTATACCATTGTTTCAGTAGCTAAATGTTATAAAATACAGCTATAACAGAAAGCTCCTTCTTTGCTCCAGGTGCAACTTAGTGTGTGCCAAGAGGAAGCAATTCAGCAGGCCAAGTGGGCTTCACCACCTTACTTAACTAGAACTGTAAAGAGGCAAGATCCTGATTAAGAGACCTCACTGCCTGTAGGGCTAATTTTGTTCCCTTGGCAAAGAGCCAGTTCCATGCCCATGGGTTTCTTAGGCTCTACAATCCATAAAATATCTTGACAAGCTTTTGACAAAGTTTTCACATTCCCCAAGCGTGTAGAAGTTATTCTTCATGCAGTCTTCAAACAAGCTGACACAAGAGAAGCCTGCTGGGGTTGGCTCAGTTTATCTGTAATGAGCCGAGACAGAAGCCAAAATCCCACTCTATAACTGGAATCAGGAGCTTATCTCATTAACCATTCACAGTGTAGCTGCTATGTTTGAGGAAGCTGGATAATTCTCCCTTTCTTTCGGTGAAAACATATTCACTCGAGCATTGTGAAGCTGCAATTTACCCTGAGTGCAAACCTGCCGTGAAGTAACTACTTTACTATTTAGAAAAACACTCCTGGCCAGTGAGAGTTTTTACAGCATTTTCAGCTAAAGATGATTCTAACATTCCAAAACACAGTGTGATGATTTCCATTTGCTAGTCAAAGATATTTTAAATCTTTACAACGTCTGAAAGCATGGATAAAACTCTCAAGGCACATCTGTAAGTTGAAAAAGCCACACTGAAATCAAACTAACAGTAAGTGTTTCTTGACTGATATCTTAGATGCCAAATTGTATTCTGGAAGCATTTTTATAACCAGATTCTGAACTTTGAAATAAGGTTTTAGGTTTATAACAGAAACAGTTACAATAGCAAGGCCAAGTCCCTGCATCTGGATTCAATGGTTGCACCATTGGGCTTGGAAGTTCCAAATCTAAGTCTGTACAAATAAATGTTAAGAACTTCTGTAGCGCAGATACAGTGGAGGTATATTGTTTTTTTCTTTAAGAAAATAAAAGGAAGTGGTAGTAATAAGCAAGAAATATTTTTAAATGTATCTACCTTTCCAGTGGGAAAAAATATATTCATATTTCATTTTTCAGAACATATTTCTGAAAATATTAACCTAGTACTTTCAACTCAGCTTTGCATCTGTGTGTAACCCCTCTCCCTAGATATGGCCTCCAAGTGTCATTTGTAGCAGAAAGCCTAGATTTTGCTATGTCTGCTTATCAGAGCAGCCATAGGAAAACCACTGATTTCTAGTATTCTGGCCACTGGATTTCATTTAGCCATTCAGATCACTGAGATCTGTCTAATGCTGCACTACTAAAAACATTATAAAACTGAAAAAGATACAGCAAAACATAATCTAAATCTGCACTTGTCTGTCCTGACATGCTGAGCATTAGGAAAACATTTTGTCTTTGATCACATGCTGTTATGCTACTTACCAGCTCAGATATGAAACAATTATATTCTGCAAATCTATACATGAGTAAATCAAAATAGCTGTTCATTGCTAAAATCCTCTAAAATGATAAATTGTTTTTGCTGTGTCCAGTTCTGTCCTTATAGAGGGCATTAAGGTATCTATAGGAATATTTCAAAGATGGAACAGAACACGTCTCATGATTTCTCCAGGGTTTGTGGCATGTTTTGTTAACACTGTTAGAGTTTTGTTAATTACCTGGCACCAGCTATACAAAGCCTCGTTCAGTACAGCTAGTCTCAGTGCTGCAGCACATTCAGTGTCAAGTCACCTGGGCATCCACTTCAGGATTAAAGTTTGCCTTCTGCTATGTAAAATCCACCAACTCTGAAGTGTTTCTCTGTTAATTTTTGATGCAGAAATGCACAGTAGGAGAATACCAGGAAGGGTAGAGGAAGCACTTGTTTCAGTCAAGAGAGTGTTTCTGAAAGCAGAGATAGATCAAAAATGGAGCTGGAATAGCTGTCCAGTGAAAGAGGGAAAACATCTCTGATTAGTGTTCCTGAGGACCTTGTTAAGTTTCTGGAAACAGTTGTACATCAGGATAGCCAGTGTTATTAGGAGACTAAGTTCATTGGCCTAAGAGTCATATGTGCTTCCCAGTCAGGGCACAAGAAGTGACAACACATTTCAGGGCTTCAAGTGTGCACCACGAAAAGGGTAGCAAGTCTTGGAGCTTAAAGGGAAGAGCCAAGTATTTGAATCTAAGTTTCATTGGCAGACAGGACTTGAAGAGCTGAGCAGCAGTTTGGCACCATTCTTAGGACAGAATTTGTTCTTCTACTTGAAATGTTGTTCTTCAGTATAAAATGAACAACACTGGGTGAGAAGGTTAAAACTGAGTGGAGAAACTTTTTTGTCATTTTCAATGCCAAATAATGTACTGTAAACCACAGTAAAGTGAAGAAGACTCAAGTGGAGAATGTTTACTGCCCACTGCTACAGTTTTTTTTTTTTTTGGTAATATTTTAATAAAAGTTGAATTCTTAGCTGAAGATAGAAAGCAAATGAAATAAAGTTCTCATCATCTCTTTTATTTCAGCTCTTTTTTTTAAGAGGGAAATCTTTTTCTTTCCTCAGCTAATTCTTTAGCTGACAACATAAAGAAGAAAATTTGGCTCTGTTATGATTAATTTTAAAGATGTGGAAGTGGCATAGAAAATACCCAACAACAGTTTCCATGTAATTACTCCCAAGTTATTTACAGTCTGATAGAAGTATCCTATTCAGTTAAAAGAAAAACTTCCTCTTCACAACATTTCACTGGGAAAACAGAAATAAGATAAATAAAGAGATACTGGCACACAGTCAGAGGAAAGTAAACCTACTTCTTCCAGTGGTATCTCTCATTACAGACTGAAGTAGATTCTTTCATTCATTCTTTTAATCACAGTACCTCTTTATTCCTTCACTTGTTGATATTTTAAGAGGCTGCACCACTTCCTGCCCTTTTGCTTTGTCATTTAGAACAAAGGTAAAGCAGCCCTGCATCTCTCGAGGTAACAAGAGGAATGAACTTGCCCCATGGGTTTTCATCCAAGTCACCCCTCAGACAAGCCAGGTCCAAATGGGCTACACTGCTTTGAGGGAAACTGAAGAGCCCTGTGTAGCTGTGGCTGTGTATACAGCTCTTGTCTGTCCTGAGCTTAAAGGTCTCCGGATGCAAGTCAATCCAGAGATACGTGATGGGCAGAAGTGTCAGCCCAGTGCTGTGCTCAAGAAAACAAACTCTGTGGAAAGGCAGACATGGGATCAAGCTAACACAGCTATGCAATCCCGTCTGGAGCTGCCCTGCAGACACAGCCACTAGGCTCCAGCCACCCACCAGACATGCCCAAAGGCACTGGAAGCAAGGACAGCCGTGTGACATTTTTGTTTGCACCGGCACAAGAAACAGTTCTGTTTTGCTGATGGCAGCTGAGGGCCCACCAAGGCTGTGGCAGCCCCTAACACCCTCTGTTACTAACTCCCTGCCTCCTCTGCTGCCTGTGTTTCCTGCATACCTCAGTGAGCCTTGGCCTAGCATCGCTTTCCCTCCCACACTGCTGACCAGTTTTTTCATCATTTCTTGTTAATCAGCATTAACTCCAATTAGTTTGTGATATAACTTGTCAGGCATTATAGTTCAAACACATGAAAGATCAAAAGTAAATAAAGGAAATACTGACACTGGCAGCAGACCCAGCATGCTCTCCCAATACAAATACTCAGTGCCTGAAGACAAGCAGTGAACAAGTCATGACAGCACACGGGTATTATTTCTGTAAGCTAACAGCTTGTTTTTCTGCATCATAAAGTTGAATGAAGTCCATCAACTTTTCTAGAATTCTTCATTTTTCTGCTGGAAGTCAAACAAGACCCTAATTCATCTGCAAAAAATTTATCCCCCATTTGCTGCCAAGTGGTAAAAGCAGTAGTTAATTTATTACCAGCTCCAACAGAAGGCATTTAAAAACTGGTACTTTTTCATGTGTGTCACTCATGGGATTTTTCAGTCTTCTGGGCTCCCTCTTTCTGCTCTTTTGGAGACAGCTGTCAGGAGAGTCAACCTGTCCATCAAGTTTATTCTTCAGCAAGACTGTGACGGTCTATTCCTCGCTTTGTTAAACCATAGCAAATAAAAAACATTAGTTTCAACTTAAAAAAATTTAGTCTTGTTTAATAAACAGAACCTCAGTGCTCTCTCTCCTTTCTGCATGAGGCTGCTTGACAAGAGAAACTGAGAGAGAATCCCAACTGAGAAGGATGGCACTGGACAGAGATAATAGGGGAGGAAAGAAGACTGTAAGTTTCATTGCACCTACAGCTATTCTTTCAGGAAGAACCATGGGTTAAAACACTACACTTTGATATACCAAGAAGCAGAAGCTGGGGCAAGAAGGATAATCATAGAATAATAGAACGGTTTGAGTTGGAAGGGACCTTAAAGATCATCCTTCTACCACTTTACTCAGAGTGCCATAAAACCTGGCCTTAAAATCATAGAATAGAATCATTGAATCATCAAGTTTGACAAAGACCTCCAAGATCATCAAGTCCAACCTTTGACTGAATACCACCATGCCATGTGGTGCCACTAAACCAGAGCACTAAATGACATGTCCAGTCATTTCTTGAAGACTTCCCAGACTCTGTCACCTCCCCAGGAATCCTGTTCCAATATTCCTCATGTTCAGCCAGGTGCTGACCAACACCCCCAGGCTCTTTTTCACTGACCAGCTTTCCAGCCACTCTGCCCCCAGCCTGTAGTGTTGCATGGAGTTGTTCTGCCTTGAACACTTCCAGGGATGGAGTGTCAACAACTTCTCTGGGCGACCTGTTCCAGCACTGCATCACCTTCACACAGAAGAATTTCTTCCTAATATCCAATTTAAATATTCTCTCTCTCAACTTAAAACCATTGAGAGCAGCTAAACCATGTAAAAAAAAAAAATAAAAAAAAAGGGGAAACCTGAAGGCAAAGAGGAGGTAAGTTGTCTGAAGAAGGGTATAGAGAAGAGCCCCTGCAAAGGGCAGCAACATGCTGGCACTGCAGCTGCAAAAAGAGAAACAGATAACTGGCTCCTAGAAAACCCAAAACTTAATTTCTGAGAGAGCAGTTATGCTACAATAGTTTGCCAAAAGCGTGCTTTGATGTTGGCTCTCACTGAAGGTTGAAGGTAACTTCTCAGCCAGTGAGCTAAGCGACCACAAGGACAGTGGTAGTGATGGAATTTTCCTTTAAACACTGCCAATCTGAACAAAGTGAAGGTATTTCACAATTAGTGAACTTCAGTGAAAATAAGAAAGACAGTTCTCTCTAATTGTACCATTTCCTCAAACTTTCATGCTTGACTTACCCTTAGCTGCCTCCCAGTCCTGCCAAAAAGCCTGTTATTTGCTGCTACCTACAACAAACAGGTTCTTGTTCATGTGAACAGCCTTCTACCTTCAGACTAACTTTCAGAAATGACTGTATCAGAAACTCCCTTGGTGTTCCCTACAGTTCAAGTATTTCTACTTGGTTTTCCTTGTTCCTTTGAAATATTTTCCTACCACTTCATAAATTCTGTGTAAACAGCAGGTACCACAGCTGAAATGGCAAATATCAGTGACATGGATGATTTCCTTCACCATTCATGTGTATACACAGTGTAAAAACATGAAACAGTTGTAAAGATGTTTTCCAACCATTTACTGTACCAGATGCCAGACAACCTAGCATCTGAGAAATCATACTGCTGCAGCAGCTATCTAGATACCAGTAAATGCCTCCTCTTGAAATATAGCTGAAACCTCAAAGTAAAAAACTAAAAAAATACTGTGACCACAGGGCTGTCCAAGCACATGTAGCATCTACAAGTTTCATATCATGGACAATATTTATTGCTAATTCCCTAACTGTAAGCACTACACATCAGTTAAAAAAATTCTGTCCTCAATATTTTTCATTCTCACAATTTACATTTAAAAAATGGTAAAACTTTGCAATAGATTAAACATATATATTAGAGCCGGATGTGCTTTGTTGTCAAAGTAGTTTTACCCTGTGAACTTGTTGCATTTACTGGTAATACAGAGTTGATACAACAATATGGGCTGGTATTGGCTTTGCTTGGCTGAAAAAAAATTACACTGAAGACAGTGAACATCATATAAGTGGTGTTATTCTAAATGTCTGCAATATTTTATTCTGGCATTTATTTAAATGTAGCTTATATGGTGCTGTGTTTTAAATTTGTGACCAAAGCAGTGTGGAAAACACAAGGATGCTTTATCTTACTACTGATCAAGGCTGATGTGGTGCTGGGGTGTTTTCTGCTTCCCACACTACCCTGCCAAGAGAGCAGGCTGGCAATGCACAAGGAGCTGGCAGGAGACACAGCTGGGACTGCTCCTTGGATCAGTCCCCAACTGATCCAAGGGATATCCACCATATTGTGTCATGTTCAGCATGTAAAGCTGGGGCAGGAAGGCAAAAAGGGGGGATGCTTGGAGTTACAGCATTTGCCTTCACAAGTCACTTTTATTCATGATGACACCCAGCTTTCCCGGAGGTGGCAGAACACCTGTCTGCCCATGGGAAGTAGTGAATGAATTCCTTGCTTTGCTCTTGTTGTGCTTCACCTATCAAACTGTCTTTATCTCAACCCGCGATTTTTCAAACTTTTTCCCTTCCATATCAATTCCCTCTCCCATATGAGACTGGGTAAGTGAGGGAGACTTACTGGAGGAAGTTAGTTGTGTGGAGCTAAGCTGCTAACATGACATAAAAGACAACATACCACAACACAAAAAAGGTTCTACAGCTAACGGCATGGATAATGAGCTTTCCTTTTGAAAGTTAAACTTTATTAATGCATTTGGAAGATATGACTTGTCCAGATTCTGACAACAGCTTATAGCTAACAGTTGAAGGTTTGTCCACCAAACTTTTTGATAATCACACCTCTCACATTTGAAAGTAAAAACCAGTTAATCTATTAGGATTCTTGTTATTTCTATTAATTTGGTGATGATCCACTGGCCACAGTTTTACAGCCTTGAACATAATGCCATTGCCTACATTTACTTACCTTGGAGATGGGATTTGAAAGTTCCATACCAAAACTCGGAGGCATTCTTTTGACTCAAGATGCATCCATGCTCATTTCTGCAACTTGAAAGACTGAGTTTTTTTGCTTTTTAGAACAGAGGAGGGAAACGGTCACGTTGGCTATCTAGGGAACAGAAAATTGTGCATATCCAAAAATCACACAGCAGAACCAATTAGATAGTAGGTCTTCTGAATCATGCATTATTCACTGGACTAGAGATATGCTTACTTTTGTGTGCTGAAACAATTGCTAATACCAGAGAGAAGTTGAGAAGAGGGAAGTCAATGATTTAATGACTTTAAACTAAAGTTTGCTTCTCTGGTGGATTTTAAAGGCAGTTAATGACCGGATTTATGTTCAGTCTGGTTAATTACTGGTTCTTGTCTTTTCCTCTATTGCTGTCATTTCCTCTCTATTTCAGTTCTGAGATTTTTTGTCCACGTGCATTTATTGGAGTGTCTGTCCTTGAGTATGATTGCAGAGACCAAATTCCCACACACAGACAGGATACAGGTCTCTGCAGCAGAATTGTGCCAGTATGAAGTTAAGTATTAATGTCAGGTTTGTTCTTTGTGTTTTGATGGGAGACTTATATCAAAGAACTACAGAATCTTTAAGTTCAGAAAACATCTCAAGATCATCGAGTCCAACCATTAACCCTGCACTGCCAAGCCCACCACTAAACCGTGTCCTTAATCACCATATCACTGTGGGGAGAAAGAAACCCAGACTGGTGGGTCCAGTTAGGGATTATGTGCTGAACTCCTGTGTGTATACGTGTGTGCGAGCGCACAAGATGCATAGCTGCACGTCCGAGTGCTTCAACAGGGCTGGATGTACCCAGGTCCCAGAGACAAACTTTCCGTAAGCTTCAGGTCCCGAACCCACGCGAAACCGCAACTGCCGCGACCCCTGTCCGCCAGCTCCGGAGCCTATTTCAGCCACCCCCCGCCCCTGGCCCGCCCGCAGCCGCCCCCTCCCCAGAGGTGCCGCCCACCCAGCAAGAGGAGCCGCTGCGCTGCGCCCTCCCCCTGCACAGCGCCCGGCGCGGGGAGGCGGACGGAGCGCGGCGCCCCGGCACCCGCATCCCTGGTCCCCATGCGGCGGCGGGCGGCGAGACGCTGCCGCCGCGGGAAGAGCGGCGCGCCCAGGCAGCCCGTCCGGCGGCGCGGAGCCGCCCGCATCGCCCGCCCGCCCGCTGGCCCACGGAGCTCCCGGAGCGACGCGCTGGGCTCCCGCCGGGGCTGAGGGCTTGCGGCGCACCGACTTTCGGCGGGGTCGTGGGGCACCCGGAGAAGGGGAGTGCTGGGAAACAATAGCAGTCAATCCAAACCAGTACCCGGCGGTGCTTGCCCGGCTGCCGCGCATCGCTTATGCTTGTTCGGGGGGAGCCAGCCGCGGCGGCGGATCCCGAAGGATGACGGGTGATGAGGAGTCCTAAGTCGGCGTCGAGGAGGGCCACCGCAGGCAGCGATGAGGCTCGGCGAGCCGGTGCCGGAGGGGAGGCCGGGGTCCAGGTGACCGCCGGCCCCGCGCCGCCGGCCGCCCGCAGCCGCCCGGAGCATCGGGAGCGGTGGGCAGCGCCTGCCGAGGGCGCCTCGCCCAGCCGCAGGTAAGGAGCGGCGCACGCCTCCGCTGCCGGAGCGAGGTCGGGTGCGGGGCGGGTTGGGTTTGCGGTTCCCCGGCAGGGCTGCGCGGGAGCGGGGAGGCGGCTGGGCTGCAGGCTGGCGGCCGTCGGGCGTCCCGCAGCCGGTGCCGCCGTGTGTCGGCGCTCGCCCTCAGCCCGGGCGCTCCCATCGCCCGGTCCGGCGGGGACATTCTTCCTTAATGGGAAGATTCTGTCCTCCGGTACGGCAGAAAGAAACACGGAGGCGAGGGGGACTAGGGCTCCCTGCAGCCCCCTCCGCCCAGCCGCTGCTGGCGCACGGCCCGGGCCGCACAGCACCGGCCGCGCCCTCCCACCGCCCCGCCGGGCGCCGTGCGGGCAGCGCCGCCGCTCGGCGCTCCGCCCGCGCCCCGCCTCTCGGGGCGGGGCCGCAGCCCATTGGCCGGCACGCGGCGCGGGGCGGTGGAGGCAGCCAATGGCGGAGGGGTGGCGGAGCGCGCCCCCGCGCGGCGGTGCGGTGCGGTGCGGTGCGAGCTGCTGCGGCGGATCCCGGCGCATCCCGGAGGAACGGGGCTCGGCCGTGCCTCCGTCTGACTCGGGCAGAGCACGGTGAGTGCCGCCGGCCGGCCCTTCCCCAGCCCCTCACAAGTCACTGCAGCCTCCTCTTCACCTCAGTGAGCATGTCCTGAAAGGCTCAAAAGGAATCTGAATGGGTAGGTGTGTTTTGTAGAAGGAATTTTCATTAAGGAGAATGTAAAGAAAACAGCACCTGAAAATTCTTAAACAGATTACAAGCTATTTGTCTCGTAAAGAATGTTAAACGTCCCACTAACTTGACCACAGATATTTGGGAAAGCTCTTCATCCCAACAAGCCTGTCCTTTGAACTGTAATAGTTTGCACATGGTAATCTTAGGAAAAAAATGTGCATCTTGTTGCTTGCAGATCTGAGAAAATCTGGATTTTATACTACAAGCAAACAACTAATGGAACTAAGAATACCTGGTACAAGTGAATTCTGTCATTGTCACAGTGTTGCATAAAATCAGGAATATTAAATGTCTGTTACTAATACCAGCCTGTGTACTTGTATGACTTTAATTCGAAACACTTTCAAACTATTCTGTTGGTAGGAATAAGAATAGAAGTGTTTTAAACTCACTTGTCCAGAGTTAGGGTGCTTAAGTGGTAATAAGACATTACATAAACGATTTGATTTTCAGAAATTACCAGTGCTGAAGGTCAATAACAGTTGTGTTTTCTTGCCTGTGCTTCTTTAAATGACTCTCCATGGTTGCAGCCATTCAGATTTTGATGTGCAGTTCCAAAAATAAGAACTTGAATATTAGTGGACATACTATAAACTTTTCCTCTGAGGTCTGTGCTTACATTTTTAAACAAATTGTCTAGTTTTATAATTTCTGATTCATCATAATATCTGTTTGGTTTAGATTGCAGTGTTAGAGTATATCCAACATCACAGAGCAACCCATGGCAAAGGATGACAGAGTCTAGATCTATGGCTGACCAATTCTTTCTTTCACTTACTATCTCAATCATTCCCCATATCTATTATGAATGAGATTAATTGAGCCACATTTTACCCTACCCAATATTAATAGCCTGTCTAAAAATTAGGCAACTTGGTGAAGTGAGTTTGCAAATTTGGGATGTAATGAAGCTCACTTGTACTATTTCTAGTTATCTGATGAAGTACATAACTGCTATGATTCATCTTCAAGTGATTATGGCCTGTTTGTTTGTTTTTCTTTCATTGACTGTAGAGGGAGCCCTGGCAATTTGCTTGAGCTAGATATATCCCTAAAAGTTTTCTAGTTTTTCTGTGAGATGAGTATTATTCTTGGTGTTCAGAATAAGCCTATAAAAATTATTACCATAGGGAGATAAGATAACTTTTTAAGAATAGTTATTTAGTAGAAGTGAGTAATGGAGGAAAAATTGACAGTGAAATAGAAAATGACATGGAATAAAGAAAATGGCTTTCCAACTGAACTTGGCCTTGATTATCTACAGACTTTTTAGACAATGCAGGTAATCACTACATATAGAAAGGGTTTGAAATATATAAAGAGTGTATAAAATTTTTAAAAAATAATAATTTCTTCTCTCTTTTCTTCCTCCCTACCCCACAACACACAGAAAGAGCCAGGCGAGCAGGGGCAACAAGATGGGGGAGCGGGCGGCGGCCGGAGCGCTGTCCGTGGTGCTGCTGCTGGGGCTGGGGCTGCCGCTGGGCGCCCTGGGCTGTCCCCAGCCCTGCGCCTGCTACCTCCCCACTGAGGTCCACTGCACCTTCCGCTCCCTGGCAGCCGTGCCGGCACGAATCCCCAAACATGTGGAAAGGATCAACTTCGGGTTCGTATGGCAGCTTGGGGCAGGCAGTTTTGTGCTCTTAGTGCGGACGCCTGGAACGCTTCGCGCAGCTGGGGCAAAGGATCTCTGTGTGTACTTCTCAAGTGGAATCGCAGAGATGGGTTCTTACCCATCAGTGCTGTATTTCAAACACTACAGCTGCTGGCATGAAGGAATTAGCTTTGCCTTTTTGTTTCAAATGAAAGTTACTATTATTTTCTAACAAATCTTTATACCACTGTGCGAGTTCTTTTTTGCCAAATAGAACGTTTAGTTTTTTAGAGTGGATAAAAAAAGATATTTAATTAAATATGTTATGAGATTTCTACAGAATATGGAATTTTATACCTGATGTAAAAAAAAAAAAAAATATACAGTTGGAGTAAAATTCTATGATGTAACCCAAGAGCATTTTGAAGAACAATGAGATATAGCCTGTCTTAAATGAATACAGTGGAAAGAGATTTGATCCGTTGTCTTTGGAGTTGTGGGTTTTTTTAAGCAACTAAGCGCAATATAAGCGTATTTTGGGAAGAGATTGCTCAGACTCCAACTCACTGTCCTCTGCCAGGATATTGCTAGCTCACATCTGTCAGATTTTGAGACAAGAAGGCAGGGACTGTTGGTAGGCTTCATATCACAAAAGTACTGTGTTGGGTCATTGTGTGACACAGAACAGTGCAAGAGTCACAGTCCTCTTCTGCTTGGTGTCAGGGCTGCCCCACTACCCATGATGAACTCACCCTGACAACCTCAAGGCCTGCAGCCTAAGCTGCAACTGATCATGCAATAACTGGCAATAGTGACCTTGGTTAAGGTGGTTTTTTTTTGTTTCTCTATAGTTAAAATTTTTATCCACCAATATTTTATCCACCTAAAGCCTAATTTTATTCTCAAAATGCTCTTGTGCTCAGAAAAGCTATATGAAAGAATTATGTACTCAGATCCCTAAATTGCTTTTTAAAATGGCAAATGGGCTTCTAAGTTACTAAGGCATTTGGGCTGTTTTTTTAGTTAAGTACATATTTTGATATACTGTTAACATAAAAAACATTTCCTCCCTTTGTATTTCATCACTACAAATGACATCTTTTGGGTTGTGTCCTTTCCTAGGAAGAAATAGTCTTAACTGTCTTTTGTTGCACTTTCACTTTGAAAGAGTGCCTTTATCATATTGCTTCTTAAAGTGCTATGTACTTAGAAGGTGAAGATTATTTTTCTAACTGGTAATTATTCTGGAAAAAATTTTATTTAGACAAATTCATATTTTTTTCCCAGGGACTGATTTTGAAATAAATAATTTGAATAAGATGTCTGCTATAGCCTTAGTGGATCAGCAGAAGGACTAAAAATATCAATATGGCGTTATAAATTTTTAAAAAATTAATGATCTTTAGATAGATAACATGGTGAAGATCCAAAAGTATTTTCTCTGTATTTAAAGTATTTTAATTTCATGCAGTGTCTTCCCTTGCTTTCTAGAAAATACTGAGAAATTGGAAAAATGTCTAAAATTCTATGCTTAGTTTTAAGGCTTTTCATGCCTAGATTAGATAATACACTGAATTTTCTGTATACATATGAAAAACACAAATATAGAGCTAGGCCACCAAATGTTACTGTTCCAAACTGGCAAATAAAGCCTGATTTGCTTGTCCAAAGCAAAACTGATTAATTTTCAAAGAGTAGATTTTTCTGTATTTCTTACTGAAGAGGAGTTTCAAGGCTCAAATGATGAAATTGGAAGGTCAATTCCTAGATCTTATGTTTTTAGTTAATGTAGCCAATTACATATTGTAACAGTAAGTGAAGCAGGATGTGAATTATTGCTTCTTGTGCTGTTTGGGAGATAACCCATTTTTAATGTTTACTCTCCAAACCTCTGTGTATTTATTGTTAAATGCTGCTTTGGCAACACTGCAGCTTGTCTAGTTTGCCAGGCTGCATAGCATCATGGTTTGGCCACAGGCCATTAACTTATTTCCATTCTATAAACTGAGCTGCATGGAAAAATATACTGACAACTATTAGAACTTGAACGCCTATTTATTACTTTTACTCCTAATTTATGGCTAAAGTGCCACAAAGTGAGTTGAAAGAAATCATAGTGTAAACATGAGCTAAGTATGCTTGGGCCTTGTAAGAGTCTTTCAGTAACTCCTGGCCTTTTGACAATGCAATAAAGTCCCTCCAGTTTTTCCTGAAAGTTAGATTATACTAATTTTACATTTGCAGTCCTTGACAGTCAGTGTATAAATTGTAACTGCATGTGTGATTTTTTTTCCCCCAGGTTCAACAGTATACAGTCTATATATGAAAACTCCTTTGCAGGACTTACAAAATTGGAATTGCTCATGATACATGGAAATGATATTCAGAATATTCCTAATGGTGCTTTGAAAGATCTTGTGTCTCTGCAGGTAATGCTCATGTTTTCCTAAATTTCAAATCTAACTTAAGTGAATAACAGAAAACAAAACTAATTGTTCTTTATAATGCCTTTTTAGGATTAACATACCACTTTCTCCCAAAATACATTGGATATTTATTAACTATGCCTATGCCTAACTTGAGAATGCCAACTAACACTCAGTTTTATTCTACCTCTGACCAGCATATCATTATTCAATGGTGCAAAAGATTTGAAAAAAATGCTTGATTGCTATTCTATTTGGATGTAGATATTAAAAATAATCTCTGTTGGTTTTTTAATTGATTTTTTTTTTTGTTTTTTGTTTAGGTTTTCAAAATTAGTTACAATAAATTGAAAGCCATAACTGGCCAAACTCTCCAAGGCCTTTCAAGCTTAATGAGACTGCACATGGACCACAACAGAATTGAGTTTATTCATCCAAATGCTTTTAATGGTTTAACTTCTCTAAGACTTGTCCACCTGGAAGGAAATTTGCTTCAGCAGCTTCACCCCAACACCTTTTCAACATTTATGGTCCTTGATTACTTCAAATTGTCAACAGTAAGACATCTCTACCTATCTGAAAATGCTCTTAGGACCTTGCCTGCTGGGATGTTTCAAGGCATGCCGCTGCTGGAAAATCTTTACCTTCATGGAAACCCATGGGACTGCGACTGCAGTTTGAAGTGGCTCCTTGAATGGAATGAAGTTTCTGGAGGTAGGAGCATAGGCTACCAGTGTTTATTGAACTCCTAATGTTGATTTTTTTTTTCCCCTGTTCTGTGTGTTGATAGTTTTGTTGTTTCCTAAGTATTTTTACCTACGTGATGTATAAATTCTGTTGCTGTTCAATAAATATGTGTATTTAAAAAACACTGTAAAAAGCAAGCAGATTTGTTTCATTAGATAAAAATATGTATTTAACAGTGAAGAAATTAGCTGTTACATTTGGGATGACGGAAGTGGTAGTGAAGTTTATAACTGGAAAGGGGTTATAAATTTTTACTGCACTTTCTTGCACAGCAGTGTACCTTTGGTAAGGGCTGCCAATTGTCCTCAGCCAGCAAAGCTGCTGACTGCATCCTCTCATGGAAGGTGGTAACATTGGATTTGAACTTGTTTGTCCAAGGAAGGAAGGAAATCAGTTTACCAAATTCCTGGTCAAGTCCTCTAATTTTGAATCTATTAACATTAAGGCTGTAGTATGCATTCTTTGTGTCCATCTGTGTTTCTTCATTGACCACAACTTCTGTTTACGATGGAGCAAATCTGTATTAAGTATTTTCAAGTGCTTGCAATGTATTTATTTTCAACCATGTATTTTTTTTATAAAATAGCTTGTTTATCTTCATTCAGTCTTGGAGATTAGAAAAGTATTACAATGCCTAGGCTGGAATGCTTCTGATTGTGTTCAAAAGCAAGAAAGAGAGCTTTATAATGCTTCTGTGTCAGGAATCCACTAAATGAGGAGGGGTTTGAGTGTCAGTTTTCAGTTTGGGCATCTCAGTGCAGCAGAAGAGCTGATGTCACACCAGAGCTTCTGCTGAATTATTAAAAGGGAATTGGTATTTAATTGTAACTGAAGATGTCTCAAATAAGTGATGGAGTCCCAAGGTTTATATAATGATTTTGGAGCACATATGGTGAATGATGGTAGGTCTTGTCATCTTAAAATATGTAATTCATTGCAATTTTGCACTTGACTGTAGGACAGTGCTTTTTAGGAATGTGTGATGCTTGAATGAGTACTATAAGTCTTCTTGACTAAACAGATTTTTGAGTCCTGAAATAGTGTATTTCCTAACTGAAATACTGTATTTCACTAGCTTACATTTTAATATTCTTACATTCTGTTCTTGATTCAAATTGTATGTGTATGTCTAATGGGTGTACTTAAGTTTTACTGTAAGTTATAATAATGATATATTAGCTGAACATTCCTTCCTTAGTGCAGTGTTGCCTTGCTAGCATTTTTATTCAGTTAGGTTACCTCTTTATGCTAAAACAGTAGTGATTTTTGAAGGGACGAATAATTTATCCATGCCATTTTCATGTATGACAGATTTTTTCATATGATTATAACATTAACTTCTTTGGGAATTATGTCTGGAAAGAGTTATTAAATTTATTCAGACTAGTGTAGCCACTGCCAAGCTGATTGTGGGCCAGTTTCTCCTTATCTTTGAAACATCCGGTTTGAATCTGCAAATGACAGACTGCATATATACATATATATAAAAGATGTATTTAATTTTTAACACCTTTTCAAGAAAATTGATTTTTCAGACTAGCAAAGTACATATTTTCAATTAAAATAATGTCATGAAAATTTGTTGTGTATTTCCCTTTCTCCTAACATTTTGCCTTATAACCCATTGGTATATTGTTCATTCTTTCAAAGATCCCTTAGTCTTCAGGGTGATACTTATTCTTAGAATAAGTGTGATAAATTTTATTTACTATATGGTTCCAAACTGAATACCTAAGGTATATTTGACAGTTGAGTGAGCAGAATTATGTAATAAATATATCATTGTTACTTTGCAGAAAACAGTCTTCATTGACAGAAGAGAGGAGTCAAGACTAATTTCCTAGTCTAGCTCTCCTTCTCTGTTTTACCTTTTTTTGTATTATTATAAAGCTTGCAGTTGTTTCAGAGGTCAGGGAAGAAGTGGCAATTGATTTTTTCCTGCTGATAAATAGCTTGTAAGTGCAAGAACTAGTCAGCCCATTTTGGTAGCTACAGTAAAAAGTTTTGTGTACTGCTAGTGCTGTTCTTAATCAATAGAGAAAAAATAAAAATCTTCCTGGATTATTTAATGAGGAAGTCCAGCATTTCTCTGGTAAATGCTATATTTTTGAAAGCTGAAAGGTCCCACTCCTCTTTGTATTAGATCCACAAGTTAGGCTGTCACTACAAATGTAGACTTTTTGACACAGAGTAGTTTGTTACTGATTTAAATGTTGCCCTGCACACTTCGGTTTCTACACACTTAATTCAGAGGCAGTGAATCTAAATTTCAGAAGGATGGAGAATTCAATCCTCTCACTAAAGTCAGAAGAAATCATGGCCAGATTGAGAATTGGGTGCCCATTCAGCTGTAAAACAAAGAGGTGCCATTCTGTAAGTCTTGCCTTAGGTGTCATGTGACATAATGCAATCCTCATGAAGTTTATTTCATATTTCTGAGAATTGTCTAACTCTAGAACAGTTTTTCAGCTTATTTATCTCTTGCTTTCCCTTTTATTTTCTTTCTCCCCCCTTTTTTTTTTTCAGGTGTTTTAAAATGCAAAAAGGACAAAGCCTATGAAGGGGGACAGCTGTGTGCTAAGTGCAGCAGCCCAAAACAATTGCAGAAAGAAGACATTCAAAACTTGAGAGATATTTCCTGTAGGAAGCCTGTAATTCAGTCCTTACTGAGGCAAAATAGCAGTACTCAAAATGAGGAAGATGATGACGGTTACGAACTCCCTCTGAAAGAACTTCAGTCCTCGCCATGGAACATTACTCTAAATATGACTGATGAGCATGGCAATATAGTCCACCTGAACTGTGAAATCGAAAAACCAACAGGCTCTACCAAAATTCAGTGGAATCAAATCCAGGCTCAGGAGATAGATATAAATGCCACAATTGCACTGGATTTTGAATGTCCAATGAATCGAGAAAACTATGAAAAACTATGGAAGCTTATAGCTTACTACAGTGAAGTACCTGTTAAACTAGAGAGGGAACTTATGCTCAGAAAAGAGCCTAAAATAATCTATCAGTACAGGCAAGGCTCAGAATATGATGCTCTTTACTACACAGGTGTAAAAGCTCAAATACTGGCTGAGCCTTCCTGGGTGATGCAGCCTCTTATAAATATCCAATTAAACAGGCGTCAGAGTACAGGGAAAAAAGTGGTGCTATCTTTTTTCACCGTGTTTTCTCAAACAATTCATACCAAAACCAACAGGCAGCAGAGAAACTGGGTAATGATAGAGCAAAATCAGAGCACAAGGACAGCACAGAGTGTGGTGGAAGGGTCAGAGTGTCAGCTGAGCTGCAGTGTGAAAGCCTCTGAGAGCCCCTCCATTCAGTGGCTTTTTCCAGATGGAACTAAACTGCAGGCACCTTTTAATGAGAAAGACAGCAGGTTTTCCATTCTCAGTAGTGGCCAACTAATCATCAAAGCAGTGAGTTACACTGATGGAGGTGTGTACCATTGCATTGCCCAAGTGAGAGATGATGTGGACGTAATGGCTTACAGACTTGTTGTGCAGCCTGCAGCTATTCAGATAGCTGATTCAGATGTAGTGAGAGTTGAAAAAAATGTTGGAGATCCAATAGCTTTGCCATGCAATGCAATTGCCATCCCAGACCCTCAGTTGAGCTGGATTCTTCCAAACAGTCAGGTACTCAATGATTTATCAAACTCTTCCAAAGGCTATATGCTGCCCAATGGTACTTTGCTTATTCCAAGGAGCCATGTCACTGATAGTGGCCATTACAGATGTGTGGCTGTCAATCAGCAGGGATCAGATCAGATTGTTGTAAGGGTCACAGTAAATAAAATGGTGTCCGACAGGTCATTTAAACGGATCAAACTAAAGAAGCGCCCAGGCTCAAAAGGTTTGTCAAAAACAAGAGGGCGGGTCATAGATGATGGAGAGGGATCAGGGGCAGGAGGGGTGGAGGAGTTCCCAAGAAGAAAGAACCGCCTAAAAGACTGGGAAATACCTTTTAAACAAAAAAGTGACCAAGTGCCAGAGGCTCAGATTAAAAAGGGGAAGAAGGGCAGAAGGAAAATGAAAATCTGGAAAAGTCCTGATGGAACCCAGGATAGCAATGTTGCAGAAGGCCGGAGAGTATTTGAATCTCGAAGGAGAATTAATGTGGCAAGCAAACAGATTAATCCACAGCATTGGGCTGACATTTTGGCAAAGGTCCGTGGGAAGAATCTTCCTAGAACAACAGCCACAACTGTTTCTGTAACAACTTCACTGCCATCAGTCATCCAGGAAACTACTCCTGCCCCTTATCCCTTATCCAGCCCTCCATCTTCAGAGATTGGAGCTGAGGTGGTGGATTCCTCTGCTGATGCATCACCTGTTGGTGAAGATGAGCAATTCTCGGTCACTGCTTCACAGAACACGGAAGTGTTTTCAGTCCAGCCTGTATTAATAAGGTCAGAAACGGAACCATTCTCCAACCACAGGGCTTTAGAAACACCTGCAAGTATGGACACTGTAGAAATTGTATTGTCAGGTCCATATTTGACTCCTGTCTCTCCAACTCCACAACTGCAAGGGGAGCAGCATCTTGATGTCAGGACAGATGATTCAGTTGCCCTTACTGAAGAACCTCTAGCTAAAAAAATTGTGACAAACTTTCCTGATGTTCAGAGCAGTTTATTCACAGTGGAAAATGTAGATAAAACTGTATCTTCTATATCTGAAGAAAATTCTGCTTTTGTTGAGCTACCACTTGATGCTACTCTCCTTGCTGAGTCTCAGACTGTGGATCTTCATAGCACCTTGGAGAAAAGCTTGAAGTTAAATGAAGTGGGCCCAGTTAGTGTTGAAACCATAACTTCGGCACCTTCTCAGTTTGATGAGATCATCCCAACAGATTCTGTAGGCACTACTACGGTTCCTTCATCTACTTTTCCATTTGTTAGAGAAAAGAGCAATGATGCAAGATACCATCACAAAAAAACATCCACAAGTCATACTAAAGTGGCAGACTTAAGTAACAGTTTTCTAGCTGTCACCCCCATCAGGGTTCAGAGTGAAGAAGAACCTGAAACCCAGAGCAATACAGTGACTCAGGAAAGCATATCCAGCAGTTATGCAGACAATTCTCAGAAAGAGGAACGTGGAAACTTGGCTATTCCAAAACAAAGTCCCATATTCATTTTGCAGAGTGCTAATGCTCCTCATAAAACAGCAGAGGTGTTAGAAACAGCTTCTTCCATGAGTGGATTGACCACTGTGGCCACCACAACAACTCCATATAGAAAGACCATGCCTTCACTTGTTACTCAGCATGGTAGGAAAAGGCCTTATGGGAGAAGGAGAAGGCCAAACAGAATCCGACAAAGACCAAAGCCTTTGCCCCGTGTTGTTTTAACCACAGAGGCAATGCCTATAATTCCAAGGACACCTGAAATTGAAGCTGTTACCAAAACTTCTTCTGCAACTCTTAAAAGTCCTGATCTTAAAAACACCAAAATACAGGCTAGGAGAGAGGAGCGTATGGAATCCACTCCTTCCTTAATTCCAGATTTAGGTGCCACAGAAAAAATTACAAAAATCAGAGATGTGATCACAACTTTTTCTTTACAGCCTACTGCTTCTCTACCTGGAGACAAACATGTAACACACACTACTAGCCCTGAAACCTTGGAACTTCCAGTGACTGAGCCCATCACAATTTTATCATCATATGCTGTACATGATGCGCTTCCCACAAAAGAGTCAAGTGCACCTCTGAAACCAGAGCAAAGTGAAGTGCCAGCATACCACTCGTTAGACAATGTCCCTGCGGAGAAGGACGTGAAAGCAGGTTCTGAAACTGTGGATCCTAAGGCAGAACAATCAAGGACCACAACTTCTTCATGTAGAAACAGCTCAATACTATCAACAAAACCAAAATCTCAAGAAGAGCCTAACCTATTTGACTTAGAAGTTGTGGTTAATGAAACAACTGCTGGAACATTCCAGTTGGCATATCCCACTATGAGTGACTTAAGTATTCCTGTTGGCACAGTCGAAGTTTTTAAGGACCTTTCAGTTTCAAAGGAGCCATGGAAGCCCACAGTATCTGTAGAAACACCAGCAAAAGCTGAGCCACCTCAGCAGTATGAGATAATTACTTTATCCTCCTCTTTCAGCACTGCAGAAACTCAGACTTTTCCAGTAAGAGAAACAAAGAAATCTGTTACTTCCCAAGCTGGGACAGAGCCATCTTCCTTGGACAGAAAGGAATCTATGTTACATGTGTTTTATCATTCACAGACGACTGAAAAGCCTCCTACTACATCCACTGCTTTTATTCCATTTACAAAACTTGTCACTCCTCCCCCTTCCATTTCAAGCACTTCGCATCCTTCTCTTCATTATACTGCCAAGGAGAGTAATGCCTTTAATCAAGAAAGGTTCCCAGAAGCAAAACAAGTTGGAGCAGGTGGTGACAAAATAGTGATGACCTCAAAACAGAATGTTCACCCTACTCCTTCCTCTAACCAGAACAGGATTAGCATACAGTCCAAAGAGCAGCAATTCAATGAGTTGTATAGTAGCAAGTCAAACAACAGTTTACTGCTAAATCCAAGTCTTCCCCATCCACCTGCTGGAATGATACCAAGTATAAACCAAAGACTACCTCCAAAGCACGTTCCAGTAAGAGGCACAATGAAGCTTCCCGTAACACAGGGCCCTCTTTACTATTTTATAACACATCAGCCTCTTCACTACACAAACAAACCAGAGATAACAGCCTATGCAGCACATACCATCCAGGACAGGAAAACTTCTACTTCCCAGAGAGAAACAACTGCCCCAACGCAAGCCTCTCCATTTCACAAAACAAATCCATTAACCGAAAGCAAGTTCAGTATTCAGGGTCAGAGCAGATACAATCTTAATTCAAGATTTTTTGGGAATAACCATGTTCCAGATAACAGAGGCACAGCTGGGAGACTACCAAGTCAAGGGATCCCCTATTACCCCAGTTCCAGAATACCATTCCTTTTCAACAGATCAAGGATATTCCCTAACTTAAATATGCATCCTAAACCAGATGTTCCTAGTCAACCAGTGCCAAAAGACACAAATGAGAAGAAGGTTGCTCATGTTTTACCTACTGGGATTACAGTGCAGAAAGCTACAGCTATTCCAGTGCCTCCAATGCCACATGCTACAACAACCACATCACCACGGGTGGTTTTAAAGATCACCCCTCCAACCTTTCTCTCTCAGCGCACAAAACCACAAATAAGCACTACAGTTCACCCTTTTAAAAATGTCCATTATCGTCATCAAAAATTTCCATCTGTTCCTTACATGGGAGGCATTATGCCACACAACTCAACTGTAATTCAGTCTTCCACTAATTTTAGAGTACACGGGGAAAGACCTAAAATTATCACAAAAGCGTCTCAGACCATATCCATCCTTGCTGAAATGGATGCTTTTATCCCATGTGAGGCAGTTGGGGAACCCAAGCCTTTTATTACTTGGACAAAAGTCTCTACAGGTAAGACAAATAAAAAATTTCTTCCGTGTGGTTTGTAGGGGTTTTGCACAGAAGTGCAACATGATCACAGGAGTAGTTCAAAATACTGAAAAATGCTTCCTGTGACTTATAATCATTGCAGAGAAAATGCTTAATTGCAACTAGTCGTTACAAGTAATGATAGATTTGCAGTGTTTCTTCTAGTAAAAGAAAACCTCTATCATTTAATGAGTTCGTTTTTGAAGAGTAATTTTTGTCTGTGAAAAGCAGCCAACTCTGCTTATTCATAGCAGTTAAAATTTATTACAGCAATACTTTTGAATATGGGTTTGTTAACATTGCTACCTTAAATATTGGTGTGTGTATCATCTCCATATGCAAAAGGAACAGAAAAGTTACATAAAGATTTAAGAGGGATCCTAAAACAAGCCCTTCAAAAATTTCCTCACTGTTCATGTTTGCAAGATAGTGGTTAGTTCTGCAATAGAAACAAAGACTAATTTGTGCTATGGAGAGAGTCTGAAGATGTCATGTGGGCCCTTTGAAGTTGTAATTGGTGTTGGGTAAACCTAGAATCTCACTTAAGACTTTTTTATTGCAATAATGTACATTTTTAAACCCTTTGACTTTGTCTTGCTTTTTTTCCTCTCACTTTCACAGGAGCTCTAATGACAGCCAACAGCAAGTTACAAAGGTTTGAAGTCTGGAAGAATGGTACTCTCCTTATCAGAAATGCTCAGCTTCAGGATCGTGGACAGTATTTATGCACAGCTCAGAACCTGCATGGCGAAGATAAAATGATGGTTGTGCTCACAGTTGTAGCCCACCAGCCCAAAATTTTACTTTCCCGCTATCGAGATGTCACTGTCTACTTTGGAGATACCATAGCAATGGAGTGTCAGGCTAGCGGGACTCCAAGCCCATTAATTTCATGGATTTTCCCCGATAGGAAGATTTTGCAGGCAGTCACAGCCACAGAAAGCAGGATAATGCTTCATGAAAATCGAACCTTGTCTATCAAGCAAGCAACTTTTTCAGACCGAGGAGTTTACAAATGTGTAGCAAGCAATGCTGCAGGAGCTGACAGCATTGCAGTGAGGTTGCACATTGCAGCCTTGCCCCCCATCATCCAGCAGGAAAAGCAAGAGAACATTTCCCTGCCCCTTGGTAGCAGTATTAACATCCACTGCACTGCCAAAGCAGCACCTGCTCCCAACATCCGCTGGGTGGTCTTTGATGGCACTCAAATCCGACCTTCTCAGTTTGTCAATGGGAATTTATTTGTTTTTCCTAATGGGACTCTCTACATTCGCAACGTCTCCCCCAAGGACAGTGGGTCCTACGAGTGCATTGCTGCTAACATGGTGGGAGCTGCCAGGAGAACAGTGCAACTCCATGTGAAGAAGCACGCATCCAATGCTAAGATCACCGGGAGCTCTCCTCAGAGAACAGATGTAACATACGGTGGCATCCTGCATTTGGACTGTAGTGCTTCTGGTGACCCTTGGCCTCGGATATTGTGGAGGTTGCCTTCCAAAAGGATGATTGATTCCCTTCACAGGTAAATTACTATTTGGGGTGTTGCAGGTAAATTGCAGTTTGGATTAACCTAAAGAGCACACCCATATACATACAAGTTTCATTCCTGGTTTCTGTGGGTTTTGAATGATTCTCACAATCCTTAAGAAGAAATTTCAAATTGTATAAAAAAATATAAGTCATATCTTAGCATAATTTTCTTGAAAGCAGTATTACTCTTAAAAAGTTAGCTTCAAGTTTTCAGAATAAGCTGCCACTGTTTGTTTTTTACAGCCACATGTAAACGTAGCAAAAAGTCCAGATATACAGCTTGTGTGCTGCTTGTTCCAATGTGCTTACACTGAATAATATTGCACAAGTGCCTGCTTTTCTTCTGGAGAAAAAGGATCGTTGAATTTTATCTCTTAGGCAAATCATTACACACAGTAAATACAGGGCAAATAAATCAACTTATAATTACTTAAACAAATACAGTAATTTAAACGTCATATATAAGCAAATGTTACTGCACAATAAGGTCTGTGCAAACCTGGTGGTGTATAAATGCCTGAAACAATGTGTTCTCCAATGTTTGCAATATCAAGTAAAATATCACTTCTACAGTAACTGTCCTAACACTTGGCTGAAAATAAATTTCTGTGCTATAAATTATTCATAGCTCACCTTAGACCACTGTAAAGAGATAAGAAATGCACTGTAATTAAAATGCATAATTTGGAACAACTTTCTTCACAGCTGAACATAGTCATAATTTTTTTATATTGACAAAAAAATATATTTAGGTTACCTGTATATCACAAAATATATAGCACAAAATCCAGATTGCCTTTTATGCCTCATAGTGGTAACAAAAAATACTGTGTTTCTTTTTCATTTTCCCTCATGATCTTCATGTGGGCTGCTTTTCAAACACTGGAGATCTTTGGGAAGAAAACCATGGTTACTGAGGAAGTTGGTTTTTACCACAATACACTAATTCCATAGTGAAGTAGAAAGGAATAATAGCTTTTTTGGCATACTGGAATTTTTTTTCCTTAAAAAAAGGAAAGCTTAGCAACATTTTGCTTCTTTGTGACTTTTCTAAATGTTTAATATTTATACCCAATGCCGGAGGAAGTTCCTCATCTTTATTTGTTTTCAGCTGAAGACTGAGGTACCAGACTCCATTATGGTCCATATAGCCTCATGTGTGGATTATATAATTCAGAGGTCTCATATTTCAATGTTATAGAATAATGTACAAGTAGTCAGAAGAGTCAAAACCACCATAATTTGTTATTTAGTGGTCAAGAACAGCAAGAAAATTACTTGGTTACAAGTAAGTATAATTATTTTTTTCCCATTTGCTTTTTGGTGGTGAATATCCTGGAAATTCCTGACCATCTATATATTTAAAAATAGTAATTTTCCCCTCCTACTCTTTTTTCTTTCTTTTGATACTGTTGAGTTGTTATTCTCCCACAGATTTCTCTCAGTAGTTAATACCCAAAATGTGATTTTGTAGCTCATGTTAGGTTCTTTTTTCTTTCCTTACAGCACTTTGGAGACTAGAATCAAAGTATTCAGCAATGGGACTCTGGTTGTTCATTCAGTTACAGACAAAGATGCAGGAGACTACTTGTGTGTGGCCCGCAATAAGATAGGGGATGACTACGTGGTCCTCAAAGTGAATGTGATGATGAAACCAGCAAAGATAGAACATAAGAATGAGAATAACCACAAGGTCAAGTATGGAGGGGACCTGAAAGTTGATTGTGTAGCCACAGGTCTGCCAAACCCAGAGATCTCCTGGGGTCTTCCAGATGGCAGCATGATCAATACTTTCATGCAGTCGGACGACAGCGGCAGCCGGACGAAGCGATACGTGGTCTTTGATAATGGAACCCTGTATTTCAATGATGTTGGACTGAGAGAGGAGGGGGACTACACCTGCTATGCTGAAAACCAGATTGGGAAGGATGAAATGAAAGTGCGGGTCAAAGTGGTGGCAGAGCCTGCAACCATCAGGAACAAAACATACATCGCTATTAACGTACCTTATGGCGATGTTGTCACAGTAGCATGCGAAGCCAAAGGAGAGCCCACTCCCAAAGTGACCTGGCTTTCCCCCACCAACAGGCCTATTCCTGCCCTGTCTGACAAATACCAGATATACAGAGATGGCACCCTCCTCATCCAAAAGGCCCAAAGGTCTGACAGTGGTAACTATACTTGTGTAGCACGGAACAGTGCTGGAGAAGATCGGAAGATAGTTTGGATCCACGTTGATGTTCAGCCTCCCAGAATCAATGGTCATCTCAGTGCAATAACATCTGTGAGGGAGACAGCCACCAGAGACAGCCGGAAACTTATTGACTGCAAAGCTGAGGGCATCCCCGCTCCTCGTGTCCTGTGGGCTTTTCCAGAAGGAGTAATCTTACCAGCTCCCTACTACGGGAACAGGATCACCGTGCATCGCAATGGAACGCTGGACATCAGAGGGGTGAGACAGACAGACGCCGTGCAGCTCGTGTGCATTGGGCGCAACGAAGGTGGGGAAGCGAGACTGCTTGTGCAGCTCCTCATCACAGACCATTTGGAGAAACCCTCCTTCAGAGACCCTGTCAGCGAAAGGATCACTGCCATTGCTGGGCACAGCATCAATCTGAACTGCTCAGTCCAGGGAAACCCCAAACCCAGCACAAGCTGGATCCTTCCCAACGGCTCTGAAGTGCTGAGTGGCAGTCGCCTGCACAGATTTTACCATAAGAGGGATGGGATCTTACACATCAGCAGCTTATCTGCTGGGGATGCTGGGACCTACCGCTGTACAGCCAGAAACCCGGGAGGTTATGTGGAACGAGTAGTCTTCCTCAAGGTGGGACTCAGGCCAGAAATTAGCAACCAGTACAACAACCTGGTGAGCATCATCAATGGAGAAACTCTGCAGCTTCACTGCATCACCCAGGCAAACCACCGGGCGCAGATCTCTTGGACGCTGCCCAATGGTATGGTTATGGATGCCCCCCAGGCCGTGGGTCGCTTTTCCCTGATGGAGAATGGCTCATTGACAGTGCGTGAGGCTTCTGTATTTGACAGGGGCACTTACCAGTGCAAAGTGTCAACAGAGTATGGCACTTCTGTTATGACTGTGCCTGTCATTGTCATCGCCTATCCTCCTCGGATCACCAGTGAGCCAGCGCCTGTCATTTATGCCAGACCTGGAAATTCAGTTAAACTGAACTGCATGGCCATTGGGATCCCTAAAGCAGAAATAACATGGGAGCTTCCAGATAAATCACATCTGACAACAGGAGCTCAATCCCGTCTGTATGGAAACAAATTCCTCCATCCTCAGGGGTCATTAGTCATCCAGCAGTCCACTCAGAGGGATGCAGGCTTCTATAAATGCACTGCTAAAAATATACTAGGCAGTGATTCTAAAACAACCTACATACACATATTCTAACATTAAAACAAGTGCCTTTGACTGGATACTGGTGTTCAAGTCACTGCCAAATGAGTGCAATGAGGAAAGTACTGCTTGCAACAATGGCTAACAAGAGAAGAAAAAGGAATTAATCTGCATTTCTTTTGTACTCAGTATGGTAGTAAGTCTGGAACTGAGAAGACTAACATGTTGAAAAAGGTCTTAAAATTGTTAAGACAGTATAATGTGGTTTTTCATGCTATCCAATAGCATGAGACCTAAAGTACTCTATTGTCAATAGTCCAAAGCTATTTCTTGTTCTAACAAGCACCTTAAAAGTACCAAAGAAGTATTAACTGTCCATAAGTGAGCTGCAGTGATAGAAGTACTTTAGTAAAACATAATTTTCTTTATACCCTGCAGTGCCTTTTCATAATCTAGGCTTATAGAATATGATTATTAACCTTTTTGTTCATGCTTCTGTCAGCTCTTCAAAATCAAAGACTAAATTAGCAAATAAGAGTGATCTATTTTAAGAAAAATACATGCAGAGATTAGCTACCTTAACATATGAACATACATTTGCCAGCTACTAAGGATGCTATGGTCAATTAATTCATTATCTATTTTATATATATTTTTTAATCTGACTATGAGACTAGAAAGAGTGACAATGAAATTGGTCTCATTTTATAAATTATTGGTCTTTACAAGACTCTGATACATTACAGTGTTTTATAATATTAAGGTCAATATACTGTACATTTTTAATAAAAAATAAAATATTTTCCAAAGAATATATTCACTGGTTTTCTTTTTTTTTTTTCTTTTTTCTTTTTTTTTTCTTTTTTTTTTTCTTTTTTTTTCTTTTTTTTTCTTTTTTTTCCAAACAATAAGGAACTCCAAGCAGTTGGGAGTATGGAGTTAGGTCAGAAAACCTGAAGTAATGTAGTGTTATATGTCCTTGTATTTGACCCAATTTCTTTTTGATTCATTTATAGATGTTTTAGGGAAGACAAATTAGTATAATTGTTTATCTTTTTAAAAGTGATTTATAATAGAAAATTATGAATATTTCAGTATATATTTGCAATGGTAATACTTTTTCTGCAGTCAAGGATTGTTTACTGGATAATGTCCATAATTTTAAGAAGATTTATCTCTTGTGCTTTAGAAATATTTACTACAAGGTGCTGAATATGCCCATGTTTCAACAAAGTATAGCAATCAGAATTTTGGAAATGTTAACTTATCTTTAAACATGTGGATTCTCTCAGATATTCCTGAATTCTTAAAGTTCTGCTTGTTCATAAAACTTATGCTCATATTTTAGAATATGGTTAGAATAAAAGCTTTATTTTTTTTTTCTCTGTTGATCAAAACATGTCAGTAATGTGAAGTGTTTTGTTAATATTTACATTTTGCAAAAGCTGAAAACAAAGATTTCCTGCCCCACAAGTTTATCCAGTTTAGAAAATAGTAAGCTGTTGCAAAATGTGTACTTATCATAATGGCAAACAGAACTGAGCTACTTAAAGTAAAAGGTATTTTAATAGAACAAAAATGTAGAATTAAAGGAGTAGGGCATTGCTGAAGATACAAGGGGTACAATTTATATTATAGAATATTTTATAAAACTTATTTTTTAAAAATTCAGTGCAGGCTAAAAATCAGTGGTTGTACACAGCTTTATTAAAGTTGTGGATATGTTGCCTAATTAAATAGCAGTTAATTATGTCTTTGTTTCTTTTTTATCGTTTAAACCCTTGGGCCTTAAATCACCAAGCAGTGCTCAAGGGGAAGCATGTCCCTAAATACCTGGCAGGGATGTAGCTGATGGTGAGAGCAGTTAATGAAGAAAGAAAGGAAGCATTTAAGATTTTCAACTAGGTTACCCAAGTGGTACTTTCTAATCTGGCTATTTTCCTTGAACATATCAGATACATCTTTAGATCCTTTATTTTTAACTTTATAGTATTTTCCAATTTGGAAAACGGTCATACAGTATTTAATAATAATAGTACGTCTTGTAAAAGAGTCTGAAGTCAGCATTTGGCATTGTAGTAGGAGTCAAGCACTTTTAATCATTTGTCCAGCCTTCACTTAACAGTTATGGGAATTTAGAGATATTCTTGGGTGCTGAATTACTTCTGCATATTTCTATTAAGTAGATTTCTTTTTATGTTAAGAGAAGTAAACAGAATCCAAACCCAAATTCAAACATTTGATCTTTTAGGATCAAACAAAGCATCAGACCATGTTTTATTCCTCAGTCCAAAATTTTCACAGCTGCCAATGGAGGTTTTGGAGGCTGAGATATGAAAGATTTGGCTCTAGACATTTTCTTAAGTCAAAACTTGCATGCTTGCAAAATTTCTTCAAAAGGGGACTTAACTTTTTTTTTTTAATGTGTTATAATTTCCATTATGTTTGCCTTTACCTGTTTTATGAAAATATATTCCCAATGAGAGACCTATAAAATATAATTTTCTTCCAAAATAAATGTAACCACGACTTAAAAACATCAAATGAATGCTTTTTACACTCAAGCAGTGTTGGGCCATATGTTGTGCCTGTCATACTCTTTATATGCTGATATGCCTGTTGTCCAGGATATCTATCTTGGGTCCCTTTTGTAGAAATAAAGACATTCACAGGGAAACTAAGTCTGTTCTAGGACTTACATTCTTGGGCCTGAATCTATGTGTCACTCTGTGCTGAACCATCCATCAAATGAGGGCAGTTGGAGGACATTGAATTTAAATCAAAATTTATTCCTTTATTTCCAGGTAATTATCTTCAAGTTGTGTTAAATAAATCAATGACAGATTCACATTACTTCAAGGATGCAACACTTAATTAATTTTTTTTTCTTCCAAAGTCTTCATTCAAGCAGGACCTGTGCATTCAAAGGCAACATAGTTTGTTCTTTCCTGATTTGGGGAATGCTGAGAAGTTAGGCGCTTGCTCATGGTTTGAGAAGGTTTCTAAGTTTTTACTTAATCAATCAAAGCAGATTCTGGATAGTTTCCATGGAAAGGAAAAACATTCCTTGATTTTGCTTTGTAAATGGAGAAGAAAGATTTATTTGTCTTCTATTTGGAGAAGCAGAATAACAAGGTGACTTATTACAACTGTGCAGATTGAAAATTACTGCAGTTGTAGATACATTTTTTGGAATGGCCTTCACAAAAAGAGATTCACTGTGACCATATCCAGAACACCACTAGCAACTAGTAACAGAAATGGATGTAGGAATATAGACCAGAAAAGCAATAAACAGGGAATTTAACAGGGTATTCATGTCTACATCTGATAAAATTCCTAAAACACTATTGAGTTCACTTGCATGTTTTAGTGATTATCTTCAAAAGCTCCTGAAGTTCAATTGTGGTACAAGAAGACTGGAAAAAAATACTAAAGCTGTAGTTGAGAAAACATGAATCAGTAAAACTCAGGTATTAAGAGAGGTACTTTGTTTAGCTCATTATTAAACAATAAATCAAAGAGCATCTGTAGAATAACAGAGTGATAGGAAGCAGCTGCTCTGCCTGTTTCTGTAGCAAATCAAATAACAACCATCTAGTTACCTTCTTGCACAAGTTGTCAGTCCAGAGTATGGGAAGAGGGGATTGATACAGTATATCTTACTTCAGCAGTTTGGTGGGGTTTTTTAGGCAGCCATACAGGATGTCCTCATGTCCAAACTAAAGAAATGTGATTTATCTTTTGTAAAGTAGGCAGCTGGATGTTACAGAGAAGTCATGAGTAACTGCTTCTCAGTTAGGAGAACAGGTCAGCTAAATCCAGCTTGGGTCTGGTGACTTCCCACATTCATTAATGGCTATCAGGTATAGAGAAGACATTTAAAAAATATGTAAATATTGTTAAATTGAAAAATATTAAAGTACATAGGACCAAGTTGCAATTTTGAGGGATCTTTCTAGATGGGTGAAATGATCGGAAATAAAAAATAATCACTCTTCCCCCCTCCAATAAATATAGGTGTGAGAATTATATTCAAAAGAAAGACAATGAATACACATACAGTAAACAGAATACACATACAGTAAACAGTGAAGAAGGTGTAGGAGTTGCACAAGTTAAGAACATGACATTCCAAACAAAACCTTATCACTTTGAAATCTGTTCAAGAGGGCTATGTGAATGAACAGAATGGACATACTCTTCTTGCATTCAGGCACAAATACAAAGAAACTGGGAAGAATCCAAGGAAGTGATTTAGAAAGGATAACTTATAATGCTAATTGAAATTAGATTAACTTGTTCCTCATTCTGCCTAAGAAAAAAAGGCCAAATATGAAATACAACAGTTAAGAAACAGTGATGAAGTGGTTTTCAGGCTCACTGAGGTTAGTATGAGAATCTTACTCTGAGCTCTAGGCTAGATACTAAAACTTTGTAAGAACAGTTAAAAAATGTATTACTTTTCTTAGAAAATTTTGAAATTCCCATCTTTGGAGACAGTTAAAAGTTTAGTAAGATAACTGAAACAGGCAGTCAACATCCTTGTCCAAGAAACTGAGAAATCTTGAGGTTTCTTTACATTTACCTGGGGAGTTTATTACATTTATTTGGGGTTTCATTACATTCCTATCTTTCCTAGATTTTCCTATTAGTTAGACACATTTGTAAAAGAAAGATTTGTTTGTTAGCTTTAGTCTGGGCTTCTGATTTTTATCTGTGTAATCTTCATGATAATCTATGGGGTTGTTAACCATTTAGTACATAACAGATATGGGAACATAACAAATAGGTCCACTGTGACCACATCTTTATGATGGAAATCTCGTGGAGAGATTTCTAGAAGCAGCTACATCACAAGATCTTTTTGTCATTCAAATAGTTTGGTGTGCAAAGGCATCTCATGCCACACCATTCACAGGCTTGCCCAGAGCAGAAATAAGGAACTGCAAGGACTTAATGTGTTTCTTTTACCTAGCCTGGGTTTTATTTATCTGCATTTTCAAAAATACATTTTCAATCTTTCAATGCAGCCAGCTACCATGAAAATATCCTAAAAGCTGTACAAGCATATGTATAGCTTTTAATATAATTTCCTCTTTTATTGTTTGCAAATTGACCACAGCAGATTTTGAATGATAGAAGGCAGAGTGAATCCTCACAGAGAACATTTAACACTCCTTTAATCATCCCTCATTCATCCTGAAAAAGATGATAAGACAGAAGCCACTGCACACAGTGGGGAAACACATGAAGTAGATTGTGGCAGACTATCATCCTGTGAAAGAAATAGTGGTTTGTTAGAGCTGTTGCAATTTCTTGGTGTATAAAGTTAAAGATTTATATGTTTGCCCCAAAGGTGTGTATACTTTTTGTAGCTATTTCTCTTGGCCCAAGAAAAGATACTGTTTTTTCCTGGAAACCTTTTCTTTCTGGTTCAGTCCAGTAACACCAGCATGGAGCAGTTAGTTAGGAGAAATGCTAGTTGCTTTTGTGAGATCTGAGTTAGAATCTCACCTGACATAAACCTCTTGAGCGTGGCTCAAGAGCCACCCAAAATGTTCACCCATTCTATGAGCATCCCTACCTTTTTACTTATAGGGAAGTTGAGTTTCATAGGTGATATAATAGTGAGTGAAAGAGAGTGCAAGCAATAAGGACAGTGTAGTGGTAATTGAGGACACTCCTGTTTTTCAAGTCTTTAAAACATGGGAAGTTCTGAGCCTCTACTTTTCTGAAACAGCAAACTTTTCTTTGCCTGGGGGGTGGACCTCTCATGTTTCTTTCTTTCCCATGTGCAAAACCCACTGCTACTCTTCTTATATGGTGAGACTGATGCTTCTGACACATGGGGTAATGCAACAAGAAAGATGCTATCACGTTGGACTGTGGATGTTATGATGTTGAACTGCAGCTGTGTACCACCTACTAAGCACTCCTTTGAATGTGGGACCTCCACAAAGGGAAATGCATGTTGGCAGCAGTACTGCTGCTTCTTCCCTTCTCCATGACCCCATTCATCAAGAACTGCTGGCTGCTATATCAAAGAATTCACAGACTGGCCACGCATGACGTGCCAGACCACTGAGTGGTTAAGAGACATAAATATGTGATGTCTCACAGCTGCCAGGACTGGAGATGGCAGTCAGTAGTGTGAGTCTTGACAAGTGAGGAGTAGAATGACATGAGATGGATAGTCAAATTGTAAAATTAAAAAACAAGTGGTGCTGTCACACCTAAGTACCTCCTGTGGTGCTCTGTTTCATTCAAAGCACACCTGATATCATATGTATGTTCCATAAGCCTTGAATTAACAACACATGTACGGGTTTCCCTGTTACCTTTATTCCCAGTGTTAGTTAAAAAATAATTCAGGCTTTGAATCAAAACTAGATTTTTTTTCCCTTGCTTCTACCACAAAGGGTCAATGGATTAAGCTGCTGTACTCACCTACTAAGAACTGCTCTGTGCTTTTATGAGCTTCTTTGGAATATTACAAGAATGGACAAAATGAAGAACATTTTAATAAAATCCTATTTACTAACCTGGGGAAAAATCCCTGGTAGTCATGGATGACAAATACATGCAGCTCCTGTGAAGCTAGCAACCCAAACCTCGCTCTGAAATCAGTGGGAAAGGTCCTGGACTCCAAATTGCCTAGACAAAGAAATTCTTAACTCTTTCTTAATTGAATCATCTTTTTCAGTAAAGTGAGACTAGGAAAGGATAAGAATAGGGAAATTAAAAATTTGAGTATTTTGAAAAAGCAAAGGGAAAGTATGGCAATTGGGACTTGGATAAGTAATGCAAAGGGCCTTTCTTATATAAAAATGGAGGTTAGCATCTAATTGTATAGTTTTAGAAAACTAACATGTTGTCAAAGTTTTTTTTTTACAGTGTGCAAAAAAGGCATTACTATCCTTCTCAGTTGCTTTAAAAATTTCTGCTAATATCTTGCTTAAAATCTGAATACAAAGTGTTACTAAGCAGTCCTAGTGACAATATTACTGTGCTGTTATTACAGCAAATGTACATAAACAAATACACATAGTTATAGGAAAACTATAACAGGCATCTTATACTACATTCTTCATATTGCAAGATGCAACAATGATATAATTAAAATTTGTTTCTCTTCATCTTTAGGTCTCACATCTGTAACACAATATGGGGGGCAGTGGGTGTGTAGATAAGAAGATTGCTAACAATGCATTTAGGCAAGGTGGAATTAGCTGATCTGTTAGCATGCTGCCAAAAAAAAAACCCAACCTACACTCTCCCTGTTTCAGCAGTCAATTTCCCCATGATCTACTTATTCCAGCTTTTTATTAATCTGTACTCTGTCTTCAGCCAGTTCAATTCATTAGTTTGCTAGAATAACTAATCAAGAGGGGTGGGGGACACGGAGTGTACAGTTTTCTGCTTGGTCAGTAAGCTGAACTGGCTCATCCAGTTTACTGGTGGAAGGTCCATGAGCAAGAAAGCAAACATGCAGCAACCTGAAATGAAGCAAGGAAAAGCAGGATCACCTTCTCCAACAGCAGTAAACTGTTAAGCTTCCCCTGACATTTCAACTGTCTTTGACCAGTGACTAACTGTGAAAAAATACACTCTTAGAGTGTAAAGAGATGTTTCTCTTATACCTAAGAGAAACATACCTACACCTTCTCTATACCTGTTCAATATGCACGATTTTATAGAGCCTTGTGGATGTTTTCCTGAAACATACGTACCTTCATAACTGCAGGTAATGATGCCAACAGGCAGACCACTGTAGCTGGGGAGTTGGTGACCCCCATCACAACTAACCTGAGCAGGTGCAGATCCCTGCAGAGCTTGCATTGCTGTGTGAGACATACAGCATGGCCTTGAGACCCATCTTGTTCTGCTCACATCCCTTGACTGTAAAATTAACTCTCTAGTAACTATAAAGAGAAGCTCTGCAGGCAGCTCCCACTCAATGTCAGGGTTTACCCTGCCCGCCTGGCTTTGCCTTTATCTCACAGTGTGAGTTCACACGTGCATATCTTCTTTGTTTGACAATAGAAATGATGAGTAGACTTGTTTACTTTTTAAAAATCGTTCAAATTACCAAATTGGGGCAACTGTACCATGGGTGGGCTCTGCCCAGCATTCCTCATCCTGATTAGAGGCCTGTTTGGCACTGCACAACTCAGGGTTTCCAGAACCTGAAGGGAAGAAAAGTTATCTATACCACCCTCTCTTTATAATGCTAGTTCTATTAAATTCTGATTTAAAATACCCTTTATGGAGTGCCTTTCTTACTGCAGTCATAATGAAGTAGTACCTCCTGGTGCAATGCACAGTGTATTCATTTCTCTTGATAGCATGATAGCTGTGTATTCTAATAATCATTCTAGGGATGAAGTGTTTTCTTTATAAAAGGCAATATTGGTAAGAAAGAAAAAACTCAGGCAAAATCTATTACACAAAAAATTTTTATTGTTTTTCACAAACTGACTTAATTATGCTTTCTCCAGTCTGTAAAGGAGGAACTCCTTCAAATGAATTTTTAGCTGCTTTCTAAGGCCAGAGAAATTTGTTCTGAGTTTTCTCTGTGTGCTGGACATCTTGAAGACTTGCCCTCAAACAGACAATATCCTCAACTTTCTCATAACCTTGCACAACAAAAGGAACATTAATCTATTCCCTAGTCACCTCAACACACTGACAGATAATTGTGCTTCATAACAGCCATGAAGCCAACAATAATGAGGAAAGCAAGGGTCTCTCCTTTCCCCTCATTAATGAACATTTTGTGTACCCTGGGAAGCACTGTAAGACACACACTTACAACAAAGATCTGCTTGGCCCCATGAACTTATGCTATATGTCATGCTGTTCCATTAATCATTGTGTTTTGACTCATATAAATGGATTCTTGCTGTGTCAAGAGAAAGACATATAAAGGGTTAAAAGTAGAGGAGGCATGATGTGACCCTCTGGATATGTGACCCCACATCACCAAAATTATCTGCAAGAAAAGGTTTGAGGGACTGAGTTTTGAGTTTTCTTTATTATGACTTTTTTGGTATTTCAGAATTCACTTTGGAATGTATTTGGAATATGTTGTGCCAAGCCTTTAAAACAAAATATATCCTGTTACAGTTTTTTTTTACAGCCCTCAGTTCCATTCTTAAACTGCTGGACAATGTTTAAGAGTATTCAGCTTACCCAGTTGAATTTTTATAAAAGACCTATTATTAAACTAAAAAAAAGAGTTCTGGTGATTTTTTCGACATGTCAGTGAATCTGAGGGAGATTTCCAGCCCATAAAGGTAAAACAAATAAAAAACAGGCTTTTTTTGCATAATCACACAGAGCAAATGTGAGAGGGTTAATATTTGTTAGCTAACGGAATCAGAAAGGTTGAGGTTCTGTTCTCTCTGATTAACCTCACATAAAACATGGTAACACATAGATACATAACTTTTGAAATATAGGAAACAAAACTACTTGATCATGGGAGACTTACTCAGCAGACCATCTTGAGCCATCCCTCATTAGAGATTTCTTCATACAGGCTGATGTGGCCAATCAGCCAAATTCAATTACTGAAGATTAGAATTGTGCTCCCTGACATTGTGTGGGGTTCCACCAAGCAGAGGAAAACAAAAACTTGCAGTAATTAGAGATGTCAGACCACTCCTGAGAGCAAAATGTAGTTTAGAGTAATTTCTTTTACTGAGTCATAGGGACACTGTCCTAGCTTTTCCCACCCTTACTACAACCTGCTTTTAAAATATAACTGCAGTTCATAAACATACATATGCAGCAAGGTATTAATAATTAGAGGCTGAAATGTTAAATTTTGGTCCTAGGTATGGGGAAAAAAAATGGCTTAAGTCTGCTTCCTGTTCAACAGTTTCCAACTGCTTTGTGCCATCTCTCTGTTGCAGCTTTTCTGTGAGTTTAAGTACCCATGGAAAAAAGAAAGGGAGTTGTGATGCTGTCACTTATGGCCAGTTTCAAATAGCCTGGGTCATAGTGACTTACTCCAAAAGCAATCCTATGAGATGCTGTTCAGCGTGGCTGTCTGGATCATAATTTGCTTTCAATCTTCACTTAGACCAAACAGCCAAATAGAAACCCCAGGATTATACCATTGTATCAAGTTAATTATAAATTAAGTGTAACATTTTGCAGATATATCCATTTTCACCAAAGGTGCAGATCCTTGTACATGTACACATGTTTGTGTGTGTTTCCTTCTCTCTTTAGCTAGGTATGTGCATGCATATATTTTATGTTTCCATATGTATGCTCTCTTTGTATATATGTGTCTATCTGGGTGTGCCTATATAAATTTTTGTTTAAATTCATGCTGCCCTTTCTCTGTAAATAAAGGAGAGAAACAAATTGTAGAGGTGCATGGAACAAATTTATCTGGCCTGATAAGAAAAAACCACATGCTTTTTCTTTACTCCTAAGCATGAAGTACTGTACTGTCATGTGGAATGAAATCTTAGATTTGAGGAAGACCAGCCAGTGCTCCAAAAGTCTGAAATATCACACTTAAGCTAGCTGAGGGAACATTTTTTATGATTTTGGAAGTACCCAGATATTCCACCTCACTCAGAGGCTCAGTTATTGCTTTTCCTGGCAGGGGAGTATCTTCCAACTCATCTTTGAATAGCCTTTTTTTGCTCTTCTCAGCCAGCATGAGATGCTTTGGAAATTGATGACCCAGCTGCAGATGCTACAGTGAAACAGCAAATTTTGCAGTGCTTTGATCATCTCAGGAAAACTCTCAGCTCTGGAAGTCTTTTATCTTATATTCTGCCAGCATGATCCAGAGTAGACACTAGCAGTAGCTAGCAATAACTAGCATCTGCTAATGGAATATGAATGAGATTTACAATCTAAAACAAGCAAATAGATTTTTAAAATTCCATAGTGATTTTCCTTGGCTTAGTAATAACACAAATGAGGAGGAGGATTACACTGCATATTTCAAAATACATATATTAAAATGGTATTGATGAAGCTTTTAATTTCATGTTTTCTTAGTCTTGCAACATTCTCTTAGAAGTTTTCAAGTCTGCCAAAATCTATACGCAGCACAGCAAGAGAGAAACAGTGTCTGTTGAACTCAAGCATGCTTGGATGGTGGTGGATATTTATACAACATTTCCTATTTAACCTTTCCCTCTACTTTTGTACTAATCTGCAAGACATGCTGAGAAAGATAATAAGCAAGATTACAAGATACAACAGGCAAGACATGCAGAAGTTATCAAAAGAACTATTGCTGTTATAGGCAGTCTGACAGAGAATGGAGGCAAGTGAATGAATGCTGCTTTGTTTCATGTTGGTATAATTCTTTTGACTTTGATGAGATTAGGTAGTTAAAAATTAGGAAAGATTTTAGCCTGTGTTCAGCTCTGATGCATGAACTTAGCTCAATCCTTGGCAATGATTTGGCAATGGGAGAAAAATTAAGGTGACACAGAAACCTAAGGAATCTCAGATATCAGGTAGCAAGATTTTTTGGAGGGTTGAGGGTTACTTTTTGTTATGACTATTATAGTATCAAGACTATAGTCTCAGCTTTTAGGTCAGGAAATGTATGAAACAATCATTTTGTTTGGCACCAATTTTCAAATCACAGGACAGCAGCTGGCAGGTCTTTGTGTAAGAACAGTAAATTAAAAACAAGTACTGAAATTTTGGGAAGAATTTTAAGAACTAGAGAACTTAACATAGAAGATGGACAAGAATAGCAACAGAAACCACTGGATTGTTTGAATCAAGTTAAACTTTGAAAGATTTATTTGCACAGTAGTTTGAAAGTGAACTGTCCAAACAGCCTGTTCTTGCCAGGGTCTGATTATTTTATTTCATGTGTTCATTAGATTAGAACAATACTCAGACAGATTAGAACAATATTCAGACACTAAGTCTTATTTCTACATTATCTGCATGAAGAGTCTAAAAGAGTTTGAATAGAAACCACCAAGTAAGTAATCTTGTAACTGTGACCTTTTCATTTTTGGAAGGCCAGGGGAGGGGTACTGTGTTATAGGCATAGCAAGTAGTAATGTCTAAATTAAGACTGTCTAACTCAATGGAAACATGAAAAGCTTCAGCTTGCAGATATTTATAACTTGGTTAAACTAATTGCTGGATTTAAATTTTCCATACTTGTCCTTTGCTTATGATGCAGGATTTATGGTGTTTTCATTTTTTTTTTGTGGTTTTATTTTTTCTTTTTAATTCTTAAAGGGTATTGCTGCAAAAAGGCTCAATTGTTTCCAAAAATGAAGCTAAGGAAAAACTTTTTGCCAGTATTGCAAACTCTTTCCAACTATTTCAATGAAACATTTGGTAAAGACTAAGTTGTTTGGAAGAAAATAATTCTAGGATCAAAGGAGGTGTTTGCTGTCTTAAATCTCAATCTCAAATGGCTTCTTCTTACCACAAGTGATGTGGATATGGGTAGAACATCATATTGGTTAATATGACTCCCAGCAAGAAAATGCTGTAAACTAAATTCTCAATGGTGTCTCCACATCCTGTAAGGATGACAGACTCCATCTTGGGGAATAAGAACCTAAAATTAAGTTGCAATACTTACAGATGTTCAGCAACTTTCAGAATAGGCTGGGCTTCTTCACTTTACTGTAATAAACCTCAGGTTAAATTGAATAAGGATTTGATCTTTTTATGAAGGATAGGAAACTTTGATAATGAAGAACTGAATTCTAAGAAAAGGAAAAAAACTACCACCACCACCACCAAAACCAACAAAACTCAAACACTGACATGGGAAATCCAAGATGAATCCATGACAGCACAGGAACTGATTTTTTAAACTACTTGACTTGATTACTTGACTTTGATGAATGTAGTTTTATTGAAATCAACTTTTAGGACATAGCTGGTATAGAGGTCATCAGATTAAAAACCAACAATATCTAAGTAAAGCAGAGATACAGGCAAGTATGAGAAGACCATAACATTTGAAAAAATGTCCTACATCTACATGGAAATAAGTGTGAATCAATAATTATACTTATTTTATCCAGCAGTCCTGGAAACCTCAAAGTGGGACAACAAGATAAAATAAAGGCTTTACGTCCCCAAATAGTGTGCTAATTAATTGTAAACACATATTGCCATGTTGTAAAATTCTGGGCAAGCATGATATGCTTTGAGACCGTATTCATTTTTTTCAGATATTTGAGAAGTACATATTTTGGCAGAATATCTCCTTTTTTTATGATTTTATGTCTCCTTTCAGGAAAATGCAACCAACTATATGTCAGCTGAGATCTTCTTCCTCTGCCCCACTTTGATTTCCAGCAAGTTTGAGGGCTTGGAAATGAAGAACTGCTAGAGTGATCAAATCCCTCCTGCTTTGTAAAACAATGTGCAATTGAAAAAATAAAATTCATTGTCTAGACTTACCTGCTGGGATTCACTGCAGTGAAAACCATGGTTCTGTCTCCTGGTTTTCCAGCTCAGACATCTGCCTGCAAGCTCACATGTCCAGGCCTCCTTTCTGTAAAAAAAGACTTGAATATGTAGAGAGAGGTGGGTGACATGCCAATATCTTGCTTCAAAATGAGTACAGGATACTGGGAAATTGGAATGCTTCCTAGGCTCAGTAATATAAATAAATGTGTTCATTGTCCAACAGACTAAGAGAATATTGTTCTTTCTGGGTTCTCTTTATTTTAATAGTTTTTAAATTTTTATTTATTGACCTTAGATTGGACTATGTTGTAAAAAGAGATGTATTGCATTACCCCAGCCAGTCAAATTACAATTTTTCTGGGATTCCTGATGACATATTTCTAATGTAGATTCTCAGTTAAGCATCTTTGTCACAAAGCAATGAATGGGCCAGTGATTACTGAATTGGGCTTGTATTCACACCAATTGGTTTAACAACAGTCAAGAAATATTGCTGACTATATTTATATAAGAAATACTGCTGAAATATCACAGAGTTATAATGCAGACCATTTCAATTTTTCTTTTAGGTCTTAGTGTCCTTGGGACTTGAATGTAATCACCTGGTTCACCACCACTGAGACAATACTAGACACAGGCAGCTGGAGGCTGAAAGGACAAGATGCTGTTCTCAAAGTATGGCCTCACTTGTATACTTAAAGCACACATTTGTTTATGTTGTACAGCTTCCTGAGCATTTGTCACCTTAGCAGTTCAGCCCTGCTGTCAGCACTTTTGAAGTATTTGCTGTTTTATACACTGTGGACTCCTATGGGCTTTTCCTCCATTTATTTTCCATTGAAACAATCCTTGGAGCTTTCATTTAAATTTATTTTGACTTCTCCTACTGTATCTTATGAAAGTGATGTCACATCTGGTAGCCAGTGATTTTGTTTACTGCCATAAAAATGTCCCTGACATTACATGTCAAGGGGATTGATGCCTTTTTTTTACAAAACTTTTGTTTCCTTTCACAATATAAGAATTGGTTTTGATAATGAATATAGTCATTGAGAGGCTTTCTTCTGTTATAAACAAGAATTGATTATATAAAGATGTATTAGGGTTTAAAATGCTATCACAAATAAAAGTAAACAGAATGTGTGTTCAGCCACAGCAATAGGAAAAGATTCTTTCTTTAGTTTTCTGGGATTTTTTTTCAGCATAGTTCTCAGTAAAAAAATCAGATTATTGTCCTTGGAAAAACAATCAAGTTTGTAACTCATAACTTTAGGTAGGTGTCTAGTCAACCATTGCAAAGAGGGTATCCACACGTTTAAGTGCTTTTCTGGATTGGGGCCCTAAGCATTTTTCAAGTAATCTGCCAGAACTGTATTTAGTTCAGTGCAATTCAATAACCTCCCTAGTCTGAGCTATCCTTCCTTGAATTGTAAAAAGTCCCTTTCTTTCCAGCTTTCCTTGGCACTGTCAAACTTTTCAGTTCTTACCTCTGTGGATCTCCAGGAAAACCAGTGGTCTCCCCAGAATTTGTCTGCTTGGTTTGTGTCAGGTTGTGTTGTCATTTCACCAATTAGTCAGGCCAATAGTCTTAACAAGCTTGCAGCCCTCTTTTGAATTTGTTTCCTATTCCAGAACAAAAAGCAAATTTGGTGAAGAAAATCAGACATTTTTATTTAAAAGAGAAAAGACATCTAAATGCAAGGAAAATCAGAACCATCTTAATGCTTAATGAACTTTTACCTCTTTACCTTTTAAGGCAAACTTTCTCAAATTGCAGACTATATCCATTGAAGGATTTAGTATATAGTCCTAAATTTTTGCATTACTTCATGGCTACCCTGCAGCTGAGAGGATGAAAATTTGGTGTCAGGATCTGAATCTAATCAAAGTTTGAGAAAACAGTTTTTCCCAAGCTGACAGAAATTCTGTCCAGAGAAAAATCAACATGAGAAATACTGTGCAGTTACAGCCTGTCTCAATTCTAGTCCCAAATCAGGGCCCAGCATGCTTGCTCTGAGGACAAATACTCATTGAAGTCTACACGAAGCCTAAGGAAAAAAATTAGATGAGTAAACATGGTATCCTTGAATCCATCTTCCCTTCTCTCCCTCTCCTTTTACTCTTCAGTGAAAATACCTGTAATTAATACTTTAGTCAAGAGAATTCTGCCTCACAAATATGGCACTTGGTTCAGTTTTTCTGTCTTGCAGAATAGGATTACATGTTTTACAGAAGGGCTCTGTTTCAGGTCTGCTAGGGAAAGGTGACTTTGTGTCCCTCTTAGAGCTGCTCTAATGCATGTTAAGAAAGATATTTAGAAAGTTAGATATTTAGGAATCTCAATTAAAGCAGATAATTCTACTCCAATATCCTAAAATGTGTACTCACTTTTTGATTTAATTTTGCTCCTGTTGTCTTATGGGGAGGATGTTTCAACATTTCAATACTCTCATGGTCAGAAGTCTGCCAACATCTGTCCCATTATATGCTCTTCTTCAGTTTATGCATCATATTCTTTTTTATAAAGATTATTCTTTATAAAACTCATGTTGGAGATAATTATTAAACACAATTTTTTTCATCTCCAAATATTTCCTCTGAAAATTTTTTGGTTTTCAGAGGGCCTATTCAATTAATTTTTTTGCTATTTCCTTTCCTTAAACTTTTTATTTCCCCAAAAAGAAGATTTCTTTCATGAGTAGTTTGCACCTTGTTACCTCATTTGATAGAATTCTCTCTTATACTTGTATTTTTTCTTCATTAGCTTTTAAGCCAGTTCTGTCAAACACTCTTCCCTAGCAAAGTTTTCCTGTGATTTGATTACAACTTCAAATAGAGGGTTTCTCTTTTTTTTTCCAAGTCACTGGTGCACAAACGGTGATGTACCCCATATAGGTCCCTGATTTTTATCTTCTGGCCAATTTTATTAACTATTCTCACAATTTACCAAGGCTTAATAAAAAATAATAATGTTAGATTATTTATACTAAATTATTTTAAAAACTGAATGTCAAATATTTTGATATTTATTATTGAATCTTAGATACTTTTGTTATTGAGGAAGATTTTGGTTTGTTTTGCTGGGGATTTTATTTTGTTTGGGTTTTTTAATTACTTCTGGGGTTTTGCTCCACTTAAACTCCATTGTCTTTCTAGGGTCCATCCAAAATTACTTTGTACACTGTTTCTGTACAGTGTCTTCACCCCTTTCCAACAGAAATCTCAAACAGCTTAATTTCTTCCCAGATGAAGATATTTATTATTTCCTTCACAAAAATTAGTATTATCTTTTGCTTCTGAGAAATTAGTGTTTTCTGCAATTACATAATTCTCAATAGTATTTCTTTAGCAATAGTTGAGAAACATACTGACTTCCAACCCAGGGGAAGTACAGCAAATTCCCATATCAAGCTTTGTTTATACTCAACTTTGAGCCAATTAGTTAAGTTTTCCATGTTATCTGTTAATATCCCCAGATGAAACTCATGACATAAATGTTATTTTTTACATTTTTTGCATTCTTAAATAATTTCCTGTGACTTATGTTCTATGAAGACAGAACCTATATTGACTGTTAATTTTGTTTGATTTAGTTTTAAATCCTGTAGTATCTATGATATTATTGACAGTTTAATTTCTTTATAAATATCTCTTCATCAAAAGAAATTATGAAAATTTTTCTTTAAAAGGAGATAACTCTCATAAAGTGAGCAAACTTCCTGGCTCTGGCATAAATTTGACATTCTTTCTATCTTCTACTTCTTCCTGCAAGATGTAGATTATGTTTTCTCTTCTTCTTGCTCAAGATATCTTAAACATCAGCCTCTTTCTCCTTGGAGCCCTGTCTCTGTTACCTTCATATTCATAGCTCTTTCTTTCTTCTGGCAGTAGATGCCCTCTTTCTCTGCTTTACATCTACATCTTTCATTTCCTTTCTGTATCCATTAGTATTACCAGAACATTTCTGCCCCCAGTTCCCCACTTCTGTGGCTTCTGTTCCCTTATCATCCATATGTCAGTGTGATTTTCCAGGTCACGTAACTCTCTGCTCGTCTCATTCAGGAGATGCCTGCAAATCCTTCCAGCCTTCTCATTCATCAGACTTCTTTCAATACTGTTTCATTTTTCAGATCTCTATTCCATATATTCTGTTAATGAAGTAAAACATGCAAATATTGCTCAGAAGATTTGCATACTTGCTTGACCCCAGAATCTAGTCCCTTTTGCTGTCTCTTTATTCTTCAGAATCTCTCACTGCTGCTCTTGACTATCACCTTTGAAGAAGTGGGAACTGAATGTATGAGACTGAGTTTCCTGCTCTCAGGATGCTGGTGTTTTCATTGTTTGAGCCTTTCCCATTGGGTAGTCTTCTGTCAGAAGAGCTTTGAAATTAATGACAAAGCAATAGTGATGCCAGAGGGCTTCATTCAAATGCTGAGCTTCAGGATCTGAGTCACGAAAGACAAATTCCCCAAGCAGACCAGAAAGTGATAAACTGCTCATAAACTGCATCCCTTGTAAACTGCATCAGGCAAAATATCTTTGGGTGGACAATTTATTTATTGCCAAGATAACAACAAACACTGTTGTCTTTCCCCTTCAAAAGCAGATTTTATGTAAACTTTTACTATTGCAGAAGAGAAGTATCTATGATTATTGCTTATGCAAATATATTACATGTCAATACTTGACCTGGAACACAATATTTCCATCTTGCCTTGCTTTCCCTATCCCCTGAAGTGAACATCATCACTTTTATTGCTAATATCATTATAAGCATTCTTCCTCTGGGACCTAGAGGTTATGGAACCAGTCTTTGATGAAGTATACAAGTTTGTGTCACACATCATAGTCACAGGGCACAGATTGCTGATCCAAGGCAAGAGTGACCAGGAGATTTGAATGTATTTACGCTAACATTTCAAACTGTATCATGGATCATCTGGTAATGCATGTCCAGATCTAGGCTAGGACAAAGGCACACAACTAACTTAAGCTCCTTATCAGACACTGTAGATGATTTGATAGTGTATAAATGTTAGCATGTACTTACATCATTACATGGATCATATTTGTGCTCATGGCTGTGCAAGGTGAGGGGGAGCATAGAGAGGGAAACTCTAGTCTGTTCATGGAAGGAGGAGCAACTTTAGCAGGTAGGAAGGAGAATATTCTCCGTAGTCCTAAACTATATTGGCTCAATTCAACAGTCTTCCCAGAGTGGTTTGACACACCACATTTTTTCTCTTTCAGTGTTTTTAGGAACCAAAAAATGCTCCCAAAAAGCAGCAGTCAGCAGCTGGAAACAGCTGGCTCTCACAAATGTCTCTCAGTAACATACTGGCTGCCAGCTCTGCTGAATATCATTGAGAATTTGTCTGTCTTTGGTCCCATTGCCTTTGTTGATGACCCTGCTCTATTTCAGAGCTTTTCTCAGAACTGAGCATATAGGCATGGAGATGCACTGAAGGAGAATTGGATCAAGAATTTCATACCTTCCTCCATGTGGAGACAGAAAGTTATGCCTCTCTAGTGCTAAAGTCTCTAACTGCAAATGATGAGTCAAGAAAAATCCCAGAGGAAGGAATGATAGAGGGAAAGAATCAAATTTCATAATTAGAGTGAGACTCAGAAAGCACAGCTGTCTTCATCAGGATCTGATAGTAACTTTAGGAAAATTGTATTCCTGACTTTGGCAGTTCTTCAAATTTATACAGGGCATTTAGTTATCACACACAGGGCTTTGATTCTGCTGTTCAGGATAAGTCCATTTGGCAGTTCTTCAAATTTATACAGCGCATTTAGTTATCACACACAGGGTTTTGATTCTGCTGTTCAGGATAAGTCCATTTGAGCATGGAAGTCTGCTTGCCTGATATACAAATGTAAATAAAAGTGAACTTGATTGCACTTCTTTATGCATCTCAGAAGTATTTGACTTGTCTGACTAGTCAACAACCATCAGAAAACATAAATGGAGTATGATAAAATAAAACACTTTTCTTTCAACATTTCTTTGCAGGTTTTTCTGACTAAGGAAGACTATTTTTACTCTGGGAAACAGGATTTTTTTTTTTTAATTTAAACCTTTTGGAAAAAATATTTCACATATCTCAGTGTCCATCATATATAAAACCAATTTCTTACTGCATGTGTATCTTTTCTATTAGGTGAATTTATTTAACACCCCACATATTTGAATTTTATAGATTACTTTAAAAATCATATAGATTATAGAATCTCATTTGATGTGAGTAAAAACTCTGGTATGTACAATAAATCAAGCAATTCCCTACTTCCCTCACAAGGGCTAATGAAATCACTCCATATTCTGGCCTTCACCAATGGACTGGCTGCCATGTACTGAGCCAGTGTTCTTGGCACCACTTTTATCGGGCCATCAGTTGGTGGATTTCCACTGGCAATGTTTTAGGGCTGGTTAGACACCTGGAGCAGAAGATTTTATCCAAATATAATAGGCATCTTCCCTCTTGCCCACCCCCTGCCAACGATTTAAAAAAATGCTTTGTCAGTTTGGGGTTCAACAAAAGAGAGAGACAGAGATGTTATTTTTTATTTTATAGAGGAATTAATAGTTAATTGAAGTGACATAGTCTAAAGCTTGAGTGTGTGACATGGCAATCACATGAGCTCAGCTGACTTTTCATGTGCTAGTGAATTCCAAAATTAAACTAGGGTCTGAGGAATCAAAACCCCCTATCCTAGCTCCCTGTGAGAATGAGTTTGGATTTGACCCAAGGTAAGAGTCCAGCTGTGCTTCCCTATTCCCATCAGACAGGAAACTCAAAAATCTCAGTTAATCTAGACTAAGCCAAATCTAAACTATATCATAGTTATATATTAAGAGCTTTGTCTTTGCAAAGAGATTTATTTTATTACCCAAACAAGATCAGTTAGTCTTGTATGAAACATTTTCCTTTTGTCTTTAAAGTGTCTTTGTCTTCTGCAGATGTATATTGAGCATGTCAACATAGGCCCTCTCCTTGAAGCTGCACTATGTAAAGGAACAATTTTGTAATGCATTTAAGGCAAATTACCTGTCAAACTTTCCTTTGGCTTTTTGCACCTTTTTGTGCAATCAGAAAAAGAAACATTTCAAATTCTGTACATAATGGTAAAAATTCCATTCTGTCATTCTAAAATTATCTGTGGCCATGGTAAGTATTACCATGTGTAGGAGGAAACATCAACCACAGCCAGAGTCAGTACAACAATATCTGAGGTGTGGTGGTGTTTGGACAGATGGAACAAACCACAAAAAGAAGAGGCAGGGAACTAAACATTGCAGGAGAGGCTGCTTTACCAGCAATCAAGTCTGTCAGGAATCCATGTCTTTCAAAGAAACTGGTTGCAACATTCGGCAGGAAATAAAAAAAAAAAAAAAAAAAGGCACACAGATAATACAGATGAATATTCAAAGCAAACTTTACAATCCTGGGAAGTTTCCTTGCCTCGAAACTCCAAGGACGCAGTCCAATTCCTATTTTCAAATGGAAAAGACAGCTCTTCCACCTCAGACAAGCTGCAGAGTATGCATCCCATCATCTGCTGCAACTGCCTGCTGGACAGTTTCCACAGTGCAACTGTTGTCTTACTTGTGGAGCAGGGAAACACCATGTGTGGTTCCCAATGGGTTTTCCATACAAGATATCCCATTGGTGCATGCCCCGCCGTTATTAAAGCTGTGATCCCTCTGTTTCCAGCTGTTCTGAAGTTCCACCCTTGCTTTCAGGGTTTAATAACTTTGTCTCAAAAAAAGTCTTCACAAGGTCAGTTTTAGCAAATAAAGTCTCAACACAAGTAAACACTGCAACATGAACTTTAAATTATCATCATGTTTATTTTCCATTATTTGGATGAGGTATTTATTGCTTCTTTCCTAAAGAAGCAATTCTGAATTTTAAATTGTGAGATTTACTTTTACAAAATGACCAGTGGTAAACATGTATAAAAAATATGAGCTCTTCTCATGTAGTGCTGTAACTTCATTTTATTTATTATGGTACTTATTATGCACATTGATATTTGAACAAAGAATTTTCTATTCTGAAGTTCTGTTAGGGTTAGTCACTTGCAACAGCAGCAATATTATACTAAAACACTTTACTGCATGTAGATTTGGAATTATATACACATTTCTCTCTTTCTCTAAAATGTGTTTTGTTGCCCTAATTACATCAAGCTGTCTGTGCTACAGCATTCCCATGTGTATTGTGGCCATGTCTTTATAGTCCCTTGACCCTTGAGTTGCTGCCTGGTGAAAAGAAGTGCATTTCAGACCCCAATAAATGTTTCATAAAACTCAGAGGTTAGATAATACAGGTTTATAGTTTTGGGGTTTTATTTTTCAATATCATCTCTTACAATTACATTCAAATACTGATCTTATATTCATATATAATTCAGGAGGATACCTGCGTTTGTTCAAAAGAATCTCATTGAACGAATAAATTACAAGGATATACTTCTGACACCTCATAAGTTATAGAGAATGAATGTCTGATGCATATATTGAAACATTTATGATATTTTCCCCATAGAAATGCAGATTTCTTAGACATGTAAGGAAAATTGTACAGAGCCTGCAAGAAGGATGCAGAGTCCAATTTACAAGAGCATGTAGTGACGGGGGGATGGATTTAAACTGGAAGAGAGTAGGTTTAGATTAGGCATCAGAAAAAAAATCATTACTATGAGGGTGGTGAGGCGCTCGAACAGGCTGGGCAAAGAAATTGTGGACACTCCATCTCTGGAAGGCCAGGCTGGAAAAGGTTCTGGGCAACCTGGTCTAGGGAAAGGTGTCCCTGCCCATGGCATGGGGGTTGGAACTGGATTGTCTTTAAGGTCCCTAAATAACAATGTTTTCTGTATTTAACATTGATTCATCAATAAGCTACAATTTTTATTATAAAAAATATTAGGTAATCAAAACTATTGAGCAATTTATTATAAAAATATTAGGTAATCAAAACTATTAAGAAATTTTTCTGTTTACTGGTCTGTTGAACTTAAAATTTCATCCTATACCTATACCTATCCTTTGAGTAAGGCCCTAGATATTTTCTCTCAATTGCCACAGGATTTTGCTTTTGCTCTCTGACTAGTAGAGCCAAGCTCTACAGCTGTTCCACCCACAGTGCATTTTGGTTCCCTGTCTATTGGAACGCATTTTGAGACAAAACCATTACTTACAGATTTGGAATCTGCTGTCTGAAAACATTCATATGAAGAAAAGTTTTCTCAGATTATTCACAAATGTTAGTGTACAGTAAAACTTCCTACACAGACTGAAGCTACACCCAAAATCTATTTAGGCTGAAATGCTTCTTAAAAATTCTTTGTACTATTTCTCAATTTTAAATCCAACATGTTCTGTTTTTTCTTTCTTTTCTATGCACTTTCTTAATCCATGTGTTTTATTAACATGGTTCATCTTAAAATGGTTTCTTCTTTTGAACCATTTTGTGTTTTGCTATTTAGATCTGCCAATTTTAAATGCATTAAAAAGAAATTGCAGCGATAAAAGGAGGAGAAAGGTGTGACTTTTAGACTCAGGTTTGTATGATAATGCAGTTTGAAAGGGAATCACATACATATTTCCTAGATAGTGCCCTGTCTATATCAGGTCTTTGATATTCCATCAGCCTTATTTACATTACAGAAGTCCTATAAAAAAGGGTGGAAAGATTTCCTGCACGTCATGCAGGTAGCAACCTACTGCTGTGCTTCATTGATTACATGTCCCTTATCACTGAGAATAATTTCATTTAAAATAAATTTAAACTTATTTAAAGAAGGAACAAGACATAAGAGCTCAATTAGCCAACATCTGGATGATATCAAGAGGAGAGGAATTTTCTCCCTTTAACAGAAATGTTTAATATAATCAGTAAATAGAAAATAACAGGTTCAAGTTCTCTTGTTTTTTTATTCAGATATTTTCAAGTCCTCTATAAAAAGCATTCCATGCTTTGTGTTTCAGTTTATTTTTCAGCATTCCTTCCCTAGATGGGGAACATGGAAGTATTTAAGATAAATAATTCTCGAAATTTTCAAGAATACTGTAGATACATATATATATATATATATATATATAAAACAATGAAACCTCCTTAGTTTCCTCAAACTATCTTTCAACTCATTAAATTTTTTCATTCAGCTCATTAAATTAGTTCATTTATTTCCAATATACTTTCTTTAAATAGGATGCATTCAAAGCTAAATACATCCAGATTATGCCCACTGGCATAAAGAACAAATAACAACTATAAGCATTGTTGCTTGTTGGTTTTTTTAAGAGGTTTAGAATAATTTCTGATAAAGATATTTTACTTTACCAGTTTATCGTGGGGGTTTTTGTTTTCTTTTTAATTTCACCCTCAGAACAAGTTAAGAAGATTTGCTTTGCTTTTTTTTCCCATTTTAAACTCCATGCTTCAATTTATTAATTTTAGACCCCATTTCTCATGCATCTTTGCTCAGTAGACAAACATATATCTAAATTCCATGACTTGGGAAAAGGCTGTTACTATGAATATGAACTTCATGCTTGGTTCTGGCTGACTAAGCATCCAGGGGTGGACAAAGGCCAGAATATCCTTAGGGGAACATTGGAAGCATAACCATGTATTGTATAGAGTATCTGCCATAACACAGTCCCCATCTGGGGGTTTTTATGTGCCATCAAAGAACAAAAAAAAACAAAGGAAAACAAAACTATTTGACAAGTATCAGTTCCATGCAGCCACAGAACACAGATATGATGCCCAGAGAAATGAACATGACAATGTTCATTCACAGATGAATGAACTCAGGTTATTGCCAGCTACTTTGTCAGGGGAATAGGTAGTTTATGAAGTTTTATTTCAAACCAGATGTCATAGCTTTTCCTCTAAAAACTTACATTCTGCTGTCAAAAACAAAGAAAACACTGGAATCAGTGATCACATAGATGTTAGCTTAAATTTGATAGTCTCCGTGACCTGGAATTTACTTGTGAAATTTGCATGCATTGTAATTTTCCCTTTGGAAATTGAAAATGAGGAAACCCAAAGTTTCTGTGTCTGAGATGACAGTGTGGAGTAAGGGCAGCTGTATTGGAAGGATGTTTATATTTAATGAGTGCCTACCTGCCAGTGTGTTAAAGCCAAATTACATGGGACCATGCTTAAAGAGAGGAGGTGTACACAAGATGTTTGTGTAAGACATCTAAAATACTCTTGAGCTTCTTTTCAGTTGTTGAAGCTTATTCACATTCCCAGTATCATTAGAGATGATTTGACAGATTTGGTTAAAAATTTTAAACAATAAGAGGGTTCTTATGTTTTAAGAGGAAGGTAAACACTTTCAGTCTGAGTAGAGAACCATTCCACAATATTTAAACATTGACACCAGAGAAAAATGGACCCATCCTGAATTACTTTATCCAAGAACTTGCATCTGAAAAACTACCCTGAAAGCTTCAGGATCAATGATGATGATGGTGTCTGTGGATTCCTTGCTCCAATTTATTTGGAAGTGCTATCAGAAATACCATGGTGCTCCCGTTTTTGTTTCTACACTAGAAGTCATCCAGGAACTGTTTCCTGAAAGAAAGAAAAAGATAACTCAACATGAAAGGGCATCATAGGCCATAAAAATGCAGACTTGATAATTTTATTTAACATTGATGTAAATGTTATCTGTCGGAACTCAGGACATCCCTCTGGGAGTCTGGAGTTACCTGGGACCCTTGCCAGGGGGCTCAGAGACCCTGGCACACAGCCCAAGAACACCATCGGGTTCGAGTGCGGGTCATGGAACAGCTTGGCACCTTTGCATGAGGAGATAGAGGCCACGGCAGTTTAGATGGTATAGGGATAAAGTATTCACAGAGTGTAAATGTAGGTTTTAGGATTTTTGGTATAAGGGTTTCTGGTGAAAGATGGAGGGATTTGGGCGTGTCTAGCCTTTCTTCTTCTTCTTCTCTACCTCCATCTTGTCTGGTGATGTTGGCACTTTTAGATTGGTCTAGAGTAGAAACTCACTGTCTAGCGTAGATGATAGGTATTGGAGAATAACTGTAAATATTGTACACGTAGTTTGTAGTATATAAAGATAACACCGCCCTGGGGGAGGGCGGAGTGCCTCTGACTGTCCTGCTGAACGGATCTCGGCTGGACAGGGAGAAAGAATTTTATAGATAAGATGTAATAAATAACCTTGAGACCGAAAAATGAAGAGCCCTGACTCCTTCTTTAAGTACCGGGCTGGGAAAAGAAACTTTTGAACTTTTTCAGGGTCACTCTGACCAGCTAGAGAGAGAGAGAGAGAGACCCCAGCAACTGGCAAAGGTGGGCCGAAGAAAAAGTGCCTAAGCGTGTGTGGGGACAGAGACAAACAGCCGGACTCCACAGTTATCTTTCGGGGAAACAATAAATTATTATTTTTAGTCATCTCCCCTTTCCTTTTGGCCTAAACCACATTCTTTAGGAGTGAGTAATTAATTATTTTAGTAAAAGGTAAATTTAAAATTTATTTGTCTTATGTCAGCAATGTGAGAGATCAAATGTGAAAGATAAATGAGTATACAAGAGTCCAAGAAGTGTAAACAATGTTTTTTGAAACAAGTAGAAATACTGTGAGCAATACTGGCAGTAACAATAAAAAAATTTTAAGGCAACTGTTTGTTTCTATACTGTTTATGTGTCTTGAGCCAGCTCCATTCCTTGTGTATACACACACAGACTTGTTCTGAAAAATAGTAAAACCATTGCTAGCAAAAGCTCTGCAGCAGATTCCTGATGAGGACCATTATTCAGTATAGTTTTGACCCCATGTGCTAACTTTTTGACTAGAGATATTATTATTACTTTTTTTTACATGAAAATGCCTTCAAAGCAAATGTTCTATGCTATGAATTCACAAATGTTAACCAGATCACTGAAAAGAATTGAAAGTAGGTTTTTTATTTAAGTAACAAATAGCATGTCACTGTATGGCAACATGCTGCATGCTAAGCCAGAAATTTTAATAATTTTTCAGACTAATTTAAAAAGAAATTATGCACATTTATACCAAGATAGAGGATTTAATCAGAGTAAACAAAGCCACACATAAAGTACAAATATGCCTATTCACATGGCTCTTTATCTGAATTCTTTTAAAGAGGTAGTGTTATGATCACAGCTTCTTCACAAATTTCCTGGGCCTGGTCTTAACACCAGTGATCCACTGACCCCTGAATGGAACTACTCCAACTGTGTACATGGTGATGAAAACAGCAGTAAACTTGGTTGTGACATGAGGCAAATGATTATAGCTATAAAATTCATTGTATACCAAAAATGAATGGATGTGAATCTGGATTTTAGGCTGTGCTGGGTAAATTTGTCCCCCTGAGGACAGTTTTTAAATATTTATTTTAACTCTAAGACAAAGAAGGGCTGTAATCACAAGCAGAGAATACTAGAAATGCAACCAAGTTTCTGCTCGAGTGGAGGCAAAAGTAAAATTCCAATAATGTAACCTATAGAACTATACAATAGATATTGGTCATTAGTACCTATGCCTAAAATAATAGCTGACAGGTTTAAAATATCTGAAGTTACAGCTGTAACTGACTTCTTTTTACCAGGATAAGCAGCTCTTATGTAAGAGCTAGGGAAGAAGATAAATGATCCAACATTAAATAGGAGAAAGGACCTCTTTCCCCACACTGATGGCAAGCTGAACTGAGCTCTCTATAAACATAGCAGAAAAACTCTCACGAAGCTAAGATATGAGGTAAGATAGGTTTCAAGTGAAAAAAAAAAAAAAATTAATAATTGTTCACTGTTTGGGAGTTAGAGCAAGTGACTTAATCAAATGCAACGCCTTTGAAATAATTATGTATTAGGGCTCGAGGTGACCCTAAGAACCTGGTCCTTGGCACTCACCCCAGACCCATGAACTGCACTGGCATGCCAGGACAACAACCCCTAGAGAAGTAAAACTTAAGCTGTCCCATCTACAACTCAGTCTTCCTCTTTCTCTGTTGGAAAAGACTTCAAGGCAGTTATGTATGACCTAAAAGCAGCATAGGGAGCCTTTTTAGTCACATCAGATATCTGCCTTGCTAAAGTTCACAGAGATGGCTAAGTAAGAACAATCTTCACCTAAGAACTGGCCATTTTTTCCATTGTCATACTATTTCTTAATGTAAGTCTGTCCTCTATAGTTGTGTGGCGAAATAAAATAGCCAAATCTGAACAGCCTTAATGTTCTCAGGCTGAAAAATCTATACTACTGGGAGGAACTGTACCTTGCTTTCAACTTCAGATAGTTTTTAACTGAAAGTGCCTATGAATGTGCAACAAAACACTTTTACAAATGAAAATGTCTGAGGGAGTGGTAGGGATCCTTAATCTGCAGAAGAAGCCAATAAATCAGAACAGGCATTCCCATAATCTCATGACAGTGTAGATGCTTTAATAGGCAGGAATAGCATCATAGACCTCTTTGCTGCTCTATTAAATGCACTTCTTTAATAACAGTCTCAAAAACAGAGCTAAAATGACTACAGATTATATATTAAATGCATAAAACTATTTAATTGATTTTTTCTAATTAGGTCATTGGACAAAAATTCACTTTAGTTAAATTTTGTCATCAAAACTGTTTGAATTTGGTCAAGGAAGACCATTGTAGAATTACTATCACCAGAACTCTGGTACATCTAAATAAAAGGCAAAACCAGTGAGAAATGAACTCTAACCTTTCCCTTCTCTCCCCCTTCTTAAAACCTTGTTCTGCAATGTTTGCTGCACACACCAATCTAGAACCTCACTGTGTGGTCCCCAGAAGTGTATAAAGAGACTTAATAGGTAACATGGTCAGTAGCACAGTGGAATGTCCGTGTGGATTTAGCTGAATGCACAACATCCTGGGCCTGTCCAGTCTGCAAACTGCTCCCAGACTAAGCCTATTACACTGTGGTGTATCTGGCTTAAAACACCAAACCAAAACAAACCAGACCAAAACAGGAACACATAACATTCCATCAGCTTTTTTCATGATGGCAAACTGCTGAAAGTTTATATGTGCATAAATGAAAGGGGAGATGTCCTAACTCTGTAAAAATTTTGGAAAGGAAAATTCAAGTCTCCTTTTCTCAACTTCATTTTTGTGGGAAGAAAAAAAGGCTTTGTCTCTCAGTCTCTTTCTGCCAGACATGTTAATCCACTGAAAACCAGGTATGAGAGGAATTTAAAAAAAAAAATTGTTCTAATATGGAAATGAAATCTTATAGGTGTTTTGAAACTTCTATCTTGAAAAAAAAAAATTCTCTAACGTTTTTTAAAGTTGTTATGGCTTGTTTGACTTTTATTTCACTCTGCTCTGCCTTGCAATGGACTTTCTTCATTCAAGAGGCCAGATTTTCCTCCTTTAAAATAAGAGCAAGAAATCTTAGTTTCTCTCATTCTTCCCAGGATGTGGCTTTGCATTTTAAATATTGACCAATACAAGTGATCATATGTAGGACTCCATGTGCTATGATCTTCCATGATGTACCCACGACAAATTTCTACAATGTAATGGGACTGGAAAGGAGAGCTGAAAGGTGCTGTTAGCAGCCTTTAGCTTTTTAAACATTTCTGAAAAGGGTTTTCTGATGAGATTCACTCAACTGGCTACACCCTAAAACACCATTCTTCCTTTTCAGTTAATACAAGAGTTTCTTCCTACCAGGTCTTGTCTGGGTTGTATTACTTGCATTAATCCTCTCCTTACAAGGGAGACAGCAAGGGGTGATTTGGTTCCAAATCAGCAAATGGGTGATCTGCCCCAGACCTACATGGGGATGAGCTGAACTCAGACCTCAGCAAGTGATACGGTGGAGAATTGCTGATCTAGCAGAAGTCTGTAGCCATTGCAAATTTTACAAAACCCTCTTAGAATTAACTTTACCTGCTAGATCATTCTATTCTGCAACTTTTTAAGATATTAAGTTAGTGGGGTTTTTTCCACTTTTCTTCTGTTATTATTTTACAGGGAAACAAACTCCTACTAAATATCTGTTTATGTGAGTTTGTTGTTAACCTCAATGTGCATATAGACTTGTTGAGGTTTGAGCAAAGGATTTTGTTTAGCAGGTTTTGCTTTTGGTGGGAGGATGAGGGAGACAAGAAGAGAAGGGGAACCCTAGTAAAATGTACAATAGATCTGATGCCTGAACATTGTAACCAATGGACAAACAAGAGAGAATAAATTCTGAACATGTATTGGAGATAGAAAATCACCTTCCCATCTGCTCTTTCATGTCCGTAACAAGCTAGAGATGTGTAATAAAGGAAACATCTGGGTTAGAAAATAAAATTCCCAAATTAGATCACCACAAATCAGTGGTTAATGAAACACTAGACTCTCCTCAGTGTTGGAAAAAATTAATAATTTCCATCTAAATTGTGGGATAATCTTTTCTCAACTGAATGGAATTTTTTGCAACATTTATTTGTTTTATTTGCACTTATTCCCTTTATCTAACTAAACTTTTATCCAGACTGAATTAAATAGCAAGTATGTTAATTTCACAGTGGGCTCCATGGAAATTCACTTAAACAACAACAGGTAACAAGATACAATTTTAAAAGATTCTAATGGTAATGCTTAGGCACCTGTACATATCTCACAAATTCTGTAGCATGGCACTGAGAGTGTACATTCCAGTTCCTTACCTGTTGTAGTCTGTTTACAGGATCACAGAATCACAGAACGGGTCAGGTTAGGAGGGACCACAGTGGGGCATTGGGTCCAGCTTCCCTGCTCCAGCAGGATCATCCCAGAGCACAGGGCACAGGAATGTATCCAGATGATTCTGGAATATCTCCCATGAGAGAGACTCCACAATCTCTCGGGACAACCTGCTCCAGTGCATGATCAACAGCACAGCAAATTCTTCCTCTTGGTGAAACTTCCTGTGCCTCAGTTTCTGCCCACTGCAGACTGCCTTGCTTGGCACTGCTGAGAAGAACATGGCTTCATTCTCTTGACATTCTTCCTTCAGATACTTCTATACTGATTCTTCTGTATGGATCAAGTCCCCTCTCATCTGTCTCTTCTTTAGGGTGGACAGGTCCAGTTCCCTCAGTCTTTCCTCGTAAGAGAGATACTTCTCTCTCCTGATGATCTTTGTTGCCCTCCACTGGACCTGCTCCACGTGCTCCACATCTCTCTAGTTCTGAGGAGGCCAGAATTGGACACAACATTCCAGATGTACCTCACCAGGGCTGAGCAGAGGAGCAGGATCTCCTTTGCCTGCTGGCAGTGCTCTTCCTGATGCCCCCCACACTGCCATTGTTCTCCTTGGCCACAGTGGGCACTGTTGGCTCATGGAAGGCTTGTTGTCCACCAGCACCCTTAGGTTTATGAGAGTTCCATCTGTCTACTCTTAATCACTTGGAAACTTTAGGAACCACAGTGCATTGTCTCACATATTTCCAGTTTGGAAGCAGTATAGACAAAGTTAAATTGCCCCATTTGTTTCCCCAGTATGTTTTCCTCAATATTCCAGATCATGTGGTTAAACACAGAATACTCAAGTATCAACAAGATAGAAAACAAACTGTCATGAATGGCATAAATAGCATAATAAAACCAAAACCTCCCAGCAGTAGCTGTTCTTAAATTTTTTTTTCAGATTCTTCATATGATATACATATTTTGTTTGCTAATCACTGCTGAGCTTTTAATTGTGCTCAACTAGAATAATCATGGACTAATAAATAGAATAATAGCACATTTAAAAAAAAAATCACACTGTTAAATTTACTATTACCAGCAGATACCTCACTTCTGTGCTTCTTTATAGAATGGCAAATTTAGCATAGAAACTTTGCCATAAAGTTTCAATCTAATTTACACCTCATTTCAGAGAAAAGACATATTTTTGAATTATTTCAGTGAGTTTCAGAGACTGTACAAAAACTGTTCTGTCTCTCATACCAACTAAACCATCACAAAAATTTTAGAAGGCTACTGAATCTCTCCTTCATTATCTCTAAGGCAGGTAATTCGTGTTGATGTGGGACCAAAGTATTGATTTTCTTTTACTCTGAGGTAGCCAGACAGTGAGTGACCAGATGAGATGCTTAATGTCCATTATTGTTCCAGATCAAGGTTTCTCACTACAAGAACAGTACTGAAAGAAAACTGTGAAGGTGACAATCATAATAGCCCTCTTGGCAATGCATACCTGCTAGAAAATTTGCTTCAGTTAGGGAACTGGTCTATTGTCCCTATAATTAAAAAACAGTTGCTTCAAAGACATTGAAGGAAGGTCTCTTTTTTATACAGAATTTAATGCCAGATACTATTGCGATGAAAGAGGTGGTGTTGGCACCTGGAGAATTTCATATGTGAACTAATTAGTGATAGGTTAAGATTTGGGGAGGTGCTTCTGTAGGTTAAGTCACAGCTACAATGTGAGGAGGCCTTGTGAAAGTAAAAGAAGACTGGAAATTACTTTTGAAAAATCATGCAGTATTAAAAATATATTCCATATAAACTGTCAAGCTTAAAACTTTCTCCTGTAACAAAATATTCTCCTAAATTAAAAAAAAAAGTATAAATATAAAACATAATTACCATATGCTTAGACTTTTAAGTTTTCATATCTCAAAACCAAGATACCACAGCAAGACAAATATTCTGCCTGTGCACCTGACTAGCTAATAGCAATAAAGTAAGCAGACACAAACCCACCAATATGTACATATAAGTTCACATGCCTTTCCTCCCCTTTGTATGTCCTCTTGTTATTTTAAGTGCATAAAATCAAGCTTATATTAGGCTCTTCAGAACATACTATTTAGACCTGAAACTGACTATGATCTGTGGAATGAATTATCTAACTTAATAGATATGTCATTACTTTTCCATCTTGTAGTCATCATATTTGTGCTTAATTAAATGTTTATACTGTTTTTGGTATAGATGAATTTTCTGGATAATAAATTAATATCCATTTCATTAATAATTTTCCTTAACTCAGTTTTTTATTTCTTTGTGCTGTCTTACAAGATCAAGCATCTTGTCAAAAGAATTTTACTAGCTAAAAGTTCTTTCTTGAAATAAATTCAGGGACAGGAAATGCTTTATGGAAAAGGGAGCTTAAGGAGGGTTCCTTGTTTTGCTCTAGAAGTCACTCTTGCCTATACCCATGCTGCTTGGACTTGGTGTTTCCAATCAAGATCAAGGGGTGTTTCCTACTGTTTGGAGCTTGCATTAATTACTCTGTACATCTGTACCTCCCAAACAGAGGGCACAGATATGGATGTTTGTACAAAAGTGGTGTGGTCTACAAACATTTTGGATGTGTAGTTGTATTGCTCTCAGTAGGTAGACTTCTTTACACTTCTCCATAAACTCTGCCCAAGCTAAAGGCAATCAGGATCAGACCACAAGGGATTGTTCTTCCGCCCTCATGGAACTCTGACGTCTGAACTTTGCATTTTTCTTAAAATGACAGCATTCTCTGGTGAGCAATAACACAGATTACTTTCACTGAACTGTTACAAAATCACTTTCTAATCTCAGCCCTACAGTGAGTTAGTCATCTCAGCGTTGCAGATGATAAAATCCTTCTCATAATATCGAGTCAAGCTGACCTGGTACACAAAGGGAATGAACAGAAACATATGCCTTATGTAATGGTTTCACATGTAATTCGTTTTCTATAGGTTGGATTTCAGCCACAATTTCATCATTTTCTCCATTTTTGATGAATCCCTGTTGACATCTCAATAACTTTCTTCCACCACAGACAGATGCTTTCACCCTGGCTGGCTGGTGAAGTATTAACAGTTTTCATGGGAGTTGTTGTATAGAAAAGTGTGTGTACTGTTGACCACAGAAGCAAATAAAAGGAAATTTTCTTCAAAATCAGACGTACTAGAATCAATTTGTGCAACATTATATGAGCCAAATTCACTCAGACTGGAATGACTGCTCAACAACAAAGAGAAAATACAGGTCCTGGACCAGCAAGCAGCCCCACTGTGACAGAATCCACCTTCAATGGGGGTACCTGAGATTAGTTTCCCCTTCTGCTTATCCCACGAAATTTAGTTTAACTGAGCTACAAGACACTGATTTTATGATCACAGAACAGAATGTTCATGCTTGGGTAAATTGGTTTCTTCCCTCTTTTCTTACCTGTTTTCCTCTTTTACTGTCTCAACAATTTCAAGGGTTTTATTTTATGATGTAGATGAAGAACTCTAAAAATATTCAATTCTAGAGAGATCTGTTCACCATCTTTGAAAGCATAAAGATTTTCCTGCCAACTTATGACCAACAAAACCAACACAGTATTCCTCTGAATATCAAAAGTATACAAATAAAATTTATTTTTTATTTTTCTATTGAGCAGGTTTCAGATGATCCAAAGAAGCAAATCTATAAGCATAAAGTCCTATCATTAAATTACTCATATAATGCAAAAGCTGATGGGGTATCTAACTATTCCAGTGCTAAGAATGAGCACATTTTATTGCAGTCTTTTTCCCTGTCTTTTACTTATAACTTTTTGCTCCATTTGAACATTATTTACTTGTCTGAAATGTGTGCCAATCTTCCTATTAAGTTTCAGCATACATGCCACCTAAATATAAACAAGAGAGGCATCTGAGGTTCTTCCCCAGTCTTTGAAGTGCTTTGTAAGATGAAACCAGTGTCAAATGGAGAGTTTAGGCTAATGAATATGTTTGAAAATTAAGGCTTGAAGTATGTAGAATAGTAACATCGTAGAACCATCAAACAACAGAACAATTTTGATTGGGACACCCTTTAAAGAAGATATTTAAGGATCCACTAGCTCAGCAAGCCTGTCATGGGCAGGAAAACCTTTCACTAGACCAAGTTGCTCCAGACCTCATCCAACCTGACCCTAAGCACTTCCAGGAATGGGATGTCCATAATTTCCCTAGGAAACCCATTCAAGGGCCTCACCCCACTCACTGTAAAAAATTACATCCAATTGAAATCTACCCTCTCTCATTGTCCCTTGAACAAGCCCAGCTCTCTTAGCTCATTTCACAGGATATGTGCTCCAGGCCTCTGATCCTCTTCATGGTCACTCTTTGGATCCAACAGATCCACAATTTTCCTTTGCCTGTGGCCAGAGCTGGACACAGTACATCAGATGGGATTTTTAAGAGTGGAGGAGAGGGACACAATCACGTCTCTCATTCTGCTGGCCACATTACTTCAGAAGGGGTTTTATAGGAGTGGAGGAGAGGGACAGAAACACCTCTCTCATCCCACTGGGCACACTGCTCTTGGTGCAGCCCAGGATAAAGTTGGATTTCTGCACTGCAAGTGTATATTGCTGATTCCTGTGCAATATTTTTAGCCCACCAGTATCTCCAAGTCCTTCTCTTCAGGGCTACTTCATTCATCCTCCAGCCTGTTTTGGTACTGGTGACTGCCCCACATGCAGGACCTTACATCAGCCTAGTTGAACTTCAGAAAATGAGCTGCCCCACTCAGACTGATTCTTCATCCACCCAAAGGAGGGCTACAAAGATCATGAAGGGTCTAGAGGGAAAGCCAAATCTGGAGCAGATGAGGTCACTTTGCTCATCCTAGAGACAAGGCTAAGGGGACACCTCACTGCAGTCTACAACTTCCTTGTGAAGGGAAGAGGAGCAGAACTGATCTCTTCTCTGTGGTGACCTGAAAGGTATGAAACTGCAACAGAAGAGATTTAGGTTGGATCCTAGGAAAAGGTTCTTTATTGAGAGTGAGGCTGGGCACTAGAATGGGCTCCCCAGGGAAGTGATCACAACACTGGCCTGGCAGACTTCAAGCTACATTTGGACAATGCTTTCAAGCACATGGTGGGAGCCTTAGGGTGCCCTTTGCAAGGCTGGAGATGGATTTCAATGATCAAATGTGAAGCTAATGTCTTGTCAGGCTTATGAAACATCCATAATGCAATTATCACCCTGGAAATACTACATATGTGAGTTGTCCTACTGAAATAAGTTTATAAGTGATAAATGCTACAAATAAACACTGCAGGATTAGAATTTGTATGTGTAAGACTCATCTGCTCTGATTGTCAAATACATGCTTGATCAAACACATACTCATATTGCATCCTCACTGTAACTATGGCTTCTAGATAGTGTGCAGAGATTTCTATCAGAATATCTGCATAGATTTCATTTGTGCTTGCAGAGAGTGACTTACTAGCTTCTTAAGAGGCAATATTTTCTTTTTATCAATTCTTTTTATCACTTTTGTTGCTTTTCTGAATCAAAGTAGCTAGTGATTAATAATTGGAGGCCTTTTATCATGAAAACATATCTTAGATTTCCCAAAATGGAAAAACAAGCACTTTACTGAAGAGAGTTGAAAAAAATATTGCAAAATGTTTCTGACTCGTATGTCTATCAAATGGAACTTCAAATGGCAATACAGAACATATCCTGTTTTTCCCACTGACTACATGGGAGTTCCTTTGTGGGCCTGGGTGACATCTGTCCTCTGGATGGATTGATTTGAAGAAAATGGATTCAGAAGTCAATGCATATTTCAAGGAAACTATCAACTGTATTTATACAATAGGTGACTATAACCAAAATAATGCTTTGAAATACAATTTTCTATAACTTCTTTGATTACTTTTGTTTTTAAAGTTTAATGTTGAAATGAAGATAAATTACAAGTGCTATTGCTGTGAAGCTTTGTACACTATATAATTTAGTTGCATAACATGGTTTTATGGCTTAAAGGAGACATGTTACCATGAGAAATAAATGGAGATATCACAATGATTCAACTTACAACAGGTTGGTTACACCTGTCACATTTAGTTTTTCCACAAAAGTTAAACAGTAAGCCTGAACTGACCTGACAGTAACCCTCTAATCCACTTATCTTCTATAGATTAAAGTAGTTTGAATAAATGTCATATTTATTCATTTATATTGCCACATTTTTAAAAGCTAGATTGAGAAATAATTTTATGAGAAGAAAAAAATTGCCTCATAGTTTCTTTTTTTTTGTGGACATTTTTTTTCTATTAAATAGGGCATATTAGGGGAGAGGAAATAAGGTAGAAATTAACTTTTCTCTGCCTGCAGTTTCTGTCAGATGTAACGTGGTCTGGATTGTGTAGTGACATTAAAAAATCTTTACATTTCAAAGATCTCTAGTGGCAGATGTGGTTATGTTCTTTAATTTATGTGCAAAACACATTGTCTTGGTGAGTAGGAGATTTCCTGTCCAGATGATATATAAATAATCAAGGAAAAAATACAGGAAAGAAGTATTCTCTTGCTTTCCTGGGAGTTTTCTAGCAGACCTTACAATTCATCACAAGATGAGGAGAAGACAGTTAGCAGGGAAAACTTGTTGGTTCCAAGAAAATCCTGGGAGGGCCATAGCTCAAAACTACTTTGCATTCAGTCTACCAAACTCATTTAAAAATGTAATAACTTGAAGGACTAATGACCTAGGTCAGAGAAAAAGTCTCCTTTTCCAAGAGGAAGGCATTCAGATAGGTATACAATGATCCACGTTGAAGCAGTCTGAGGAATTTGGGCATACCTTCCTCTCTAACACAGCATGGGTAGACAGTAATGTGAAATACATATATATGGTGTTTTTTACAGGCCCTGCACATTAGTGTGCTTTCTTCTTCCAACTGAGATGAATAATAAACCAAGATATTTAAGAAATAGGAACAGAGGGGAATTTGGTATTTCATTTACTCCTTCATCTGTAGATAATGTGATTCTCATCAGCATCTGTTTTACATGTTTGTTTATGCATACCTTTATTGGGAATGACTTTATATACTTACTGGATAAATGGTTCCACAGACCTATGACATTTGGCAATAATTATTTTTTTTCTTTTCTCAATCTCACTTTCTGCAATACAGTCTGTAGTATCCCATGAACTCTCTTCCCTTGGTCAATCCCCAAGCCCTCAGCCCTGGAAACAACAGCAGCTACTTACCATAGAGTTAGCCCTCCCAGGGGGAAAAGCAGACTCTCCCATGGACTTGAGTCACAATTTCCTCTGGTTTCTCCTTCCCCTGTCAGTGGCTTGGTACCCCTGGTGGCCAGGCCCCTCTGCCCAGCCCTTAGCTCTTCCCCTACCCCTTCCCTTTCTTAAGCCGCCTGCTCCTCTTTTTTCTAGCCATGTTTCCCTTCAGCTGCTGTGTTGCTCTGCTGGAATAAAACCTTGCAAAAGAGCCTTTCTTGCCTCTATTGCTGAGCCAGGTGCGGTGAGTGTTGAGTGGAGGTTTGACTGCATTGTCTGAATGTTCACTGAGCTTGCTTTTCAACAGGAGAGGCTTGTTGGGGACAAGAAATAGGTAGCAGCACCTACCATTCTAACACCCACATTTTTAACAGACCTGTTATTTCTTGATGGAGGAATATAAAAAGATTTTTTATTTCTTTCTGTATTCAGTTGATACATAGAAAAGAGTTACTATATTCCCCTTACCTGCTTTCTAACCTCAGCCATCCATGTTCAGTCATCCTTCTGAAGCTCGTTTTTTATCCACAGTCTCATCATCACCAGTGTTTTTGTCTGATCACTCTGGTTTACATCCTTTCTTAATTACAGTACCCCAGATAATACTTAGTGCTCCAGCTGAGGCTTCAGAAACCTCAAGAAAACTTGAAGGATCATTTAATATGTCATGCAGACAATATGCTTCCTTAAGTGCCTTTTGCATAGCACTCTTGTCTCACATTCTGACTGCCCTCCACGATGAGCTCAGTTCTTTTTTGTTGCTCTTGTTAGAAAGCTGCTCCTTACCCAGCTCCCTCCCACCCTGTGTGTGTGCAGATGGCAGCTCCTAAAGAATACCTCATCTCAAGAGAGCTGCCACCAGCACAGGAACCCAGGAACTGCTGTGCAGATCCAGAAAACCAAGATTGACTCAAATACAAAGAGAATCAGGCTCTTCTACTCTGGGAGAGGTAAAGGCTTGAAGTCTAATGTCTCAAAGGATGCCATTAATGCAGAGCAAAGTGGGCAATTAGTTCAGATTCCCTGGAGCCATGACAGGGAAGAAAAGATCATAACAACTGAATTTACAACAGCAAACAGAAGCATGGAATTGATCCCTGTGTTGGAAAACTTTTATATACTAAAGCAGCATGTCAGGACAAAAAAGGGATGAAGGGCTATGGGAACAGGGGGATAACTCTCACTTCTCTGGAGCTGCCTCTTCACCAGAAGTTCATTTTTAATTCACTTAGTGGTGACAGATTTACCACAGAGGCATGGAGAGCTGCATCTCTCCTTTTGAACCCCCTCCATTACACACACACAGAAACACATGGAGGTTGGCATAGGATGTGCTCCTCATCATGGAAGACAACTCCCCCATTTCTAGTTGCTTCCTAATCATCACGTGGCCCCATCATCAAACCTCTCCCTCTCATTAGTCCTTGTAGCTGAACTTATTGTTCACATATGAGTCTAACAACCTGTCCTTCAGAAATGTAAAGCATCTATTATAAGTAATAATCTTTCCTGCATCATGTCAGATTTAGTAATGATGGTCACAGCCAAAGGAGTCTTCGAACAGACACAATTACAATATTTCAGTTCTCTTTCCCTTTACCACTTTTTTCCTCTCTTCATATAATTTCTCTGTCCTGCATCTTGGTTCTCTGTGGAGCAGACAGGGAGAGGTGAAGTTGCAAGCCACTAAAGAACAGATTCAATGTGTAATGTACATGTAATGGTATTTTTCAATATAAATTAAAATGGGGAGGGGGGACAGATTGCTGCCAAATGGTGAAGGCTGCAACTAGTAATGGAAGAATTATTTTCATGCATTTAGGAGAAAGTGCTGAAGTGCTGAAGAGTTTTATAATCTGCTTTATAAAGCATTTGACAGTGTCCTTCTAGCAGAAACCTGCCCAACATCATTATTATATAAATTACTAGATTCCTTGGCTGTTCTCAGAAAGTTAAAATAAAAGCCCCTTCTTTCCCTGTATGAAGAGTTGTGATTTCTGCCCTTTCAGAGGGGAATGAACTTCTCCTCCTGCTCATTCCTTGATACGGCACCCTCCAAGAAGCTCAGGGCCAAATAAAATTCAAGTGTTTTCTGCTTGTGGTTCTTTTTCCCAGTGCTTGAAAGGGCTTCTGGGCCCTTCCTCTGCTGTTTCAAATTTGTAATGAGCCCCTGCCAAAGCACAGGTCAGCAGTTTGCTGAATTTTTTTTTTTACTTAATCCTCCTGACAGGCACAGGTCCAGCAACTCTTGAAGATCCTCATTAAGTACGTCTGCCCTGCTTCAGTCAGGTGAACACTGTGTTGATGAAATAGCCCAGAGGAGCTGCTTGGGCCCAGCTCTTTTTACTTACACTAAAATACTGCTTCTACTAGTCTTGGCAGTGAAAGGTGTTGTTTCTCTGAAACTCCCCACTCACCAGGTGGACTGCAGCAGCTCCAGCAGCATTCCAGCCATCTTTTGGAAAACAACACAGAAAACTGTGTCAATATACAGTTATGAGTCACTTGAGCATATGCACTTCTTTTATTGCTCCATTAATGATGTCTCAGTAAAAGACACTGGTGTTTTAATAAACAGCCTGCAAGACATTGTAGGAAAACTCTTACTACCAAATGCATGAACAAATTCTTACATTAGATGTAAGAGTTCAGAACTGCTCTTTCAGACAGTAGCCTTTGACCCTGTGAAAGTTCCAAAAGATCTGAGCAGGTAGAGCCAACACATGGCAGGTAGAGCTGTCTGTAAAATCATTCATGGCTTCAGAAATAGCACATCAAAATCTCAGACTTGGCAAAAAGCTGCGTGGTGTGCAAATACGGCTTATTCTGTAACAAAGGTTGGAGTGCTCATTCATCTCTCCTTCTCCAGCTAGATACTTATGTGAGTGTGAGAGAAGGAAGTCCTGTAGTTTCATCTGTAGAACCCCTTTAGGGGATGGTCAAAGGTAATGTCCAGGTGCACGTTTTTATATTTCAGAGCATGATTAGAGTGATTGCTGCAAAGCAAGCATCATGTATCAAAACCTCTCTTTCAAACAATGTGTTAGAGGCTTATGGCAGGTACAGAATCTCAAAGGGACTCTTACAGTTCTTTTAATTATGGGGTTGATAGAAATTTAATATTCTGATTTCCCAGCATTTCCTTCAAATTTAAGGTGGGTAGTTACTGTGGATCTAACCACAACTGAATTAAAGTGTCAGTACCTGAGGATGGGGAAAAAAAACTTAAGTTGTGGTCATAGAGCCAGAAAGGGGTCATTGACATCAAACTGGTGCAACTTAACTAGTTTTTCATGGAAAAAAAGTTTTCTCCAGAATACCAAAGGAATATTAGTAATAATAATATATTATTATAATAATTTTCTCTATAATACATAAGGAATAATAATAATAATAATAATAATAATAATAATAATAATAATAATAATAATACAGAAATAAAATTTATTTCCACAAAGCATTTGTGACCTTTGATCACCTCTCTTCAGCACTTCCACTCCCCATCAACAGGATAACGCTACTTAAACTTTGCCTTAATTTTCAAAAGCCCATAATTACACCCTGGTAAGTTATTTACTTAATGCACCTTGACAAAGCAATACTTGGTCAAAAGGAAGACTCTCCCAGGCATGAAAAAAGCAATTTCCTTTCAATCACCAGTGGAATAAAATCCCCTAGAAATAACTAATGTCCAGAATACAAAGCCAAGCAAAAGAAGGTCCTTCTTTCTCATGGCTAGAGGTCCCTTCACCTTGACTGAATGCTGTAGGACATGGCTTATTTATTTTTCTAGATTTCCTGCCTAGTAAGACTCCCTCATTAGTGAGAGAAACCTACTGAGCAATGAAACAACTCCAAAAATGTTTTCCAATGTTTACTGGAAAAACTGGCCAGGAAGTCATGGTCAGGAACTGCAGGGTGGCCTTCTGCACTAGCTCTGCCCTCCCCTGCAGGGCAGCTGGGTAAGCTCCTTTTTTATTCTGCTAATGAAACCCAGGTCAACTTATCTTTTTGCAAGTCTGTCTGACACTGGACACCTAGGCAAAAAGGCCCAATCACCCTGGCATTTTTAAATTTATTAATGAGAGCAGCATGAGTGTGATCAGAACTTACACAAAGGTCCATCTTTGACTCACAGAAAACTGAGTTATTTTCAGCAAAGTCATGAACAGTAGTTTTAAAAGGGAGTGTCTGCATCTCCTGCAAAATATGCTACTGGAGAGCCTTAAGACACCTTCCAAGAAAGAACTGTACTTTTATGTTTAAAAAGTAAACAGGTCTGAGTAACTAACCAGAAAACTGAAAATGTGTAATCTTCTTCAAGGAAATGCTGGATGCTGAAAATCCCACATCCCACATTTCTGTTTCTGCTACAGCTTTCTTCACCAGCTATTATTATTTAAACCCTTGTAAGACCCCCAGCAGAAGATAATTTAAAACTCCTTCATTCTATGTACATGTAACAAAAAGATGACTCATGCACTAAAAAGGCTACATTCTTCCTGAAAATTATGTTCTTGACAATAATGAATATTTCACTTTATCTGCCATGAAAACCAGAGACAACAACATCATCTCCTACTCCAGATTTTGAGGCCAGGACGCACAGTTCAGAAATTTTTGGCAATTGCTTGATTTCTAAGGTGCAGGAAACTAGAGAAGCATAAAGTCTTATGTGGACTTTCCCTCCAGAGCAAAATAAGCATTGCAAAGCAATTATGTAGCACATGTAGCTGTTGCAAAATAAACGATTGTAGAATTTTGGATATTTTTTTCCACATGAGCATTGAATAATCCAGTGACCTCAGGGTATTCTGGTAACTACACTACATTCCTTCACAAGTCATCACTGTTGGTTTTTTTATTAATAATGATATTACAATGTTCATTAAGTTACAGTAACGATGGAAATATCACTCTCTTGTACACCCTCGCTGTTAGATCATCAGTTTGACAGTGAAATACCCCAGTTCCCAAACCAGCTCAGAAATATATGTATTTCAGTAGACATAAAAATTACTTGGTCCTTAACCAGGTCTCTCTGGCTTAACAACAGCAAAAATTTTACAGCAGATGCGTCTGCTATTAGAGATTTCTCTTTGCCAAAGTGTTCTTCTGGCTGGGAACAACCCCTTGGGTGTTGTGCTGGAAAACTTGCCAGAATTAGGGAGCTTGTACTACATTTGGAACTTTCTGTCTATTCCTTGGTTTTCATTTTTAGTTTGATCTTCTCTCCTGAAAAAGGTCACAGAAATTAAAATGCAGTTTAAAAATTACAACACACGATATTCATGTGACATACTTACATAACAATCATATATTGCCAGAATGTCAATATTTCCAATGCTCTAAATGGAATTCTGCAGAAGAAGAAAACAGGTAGCAAACTTGTTCTTCTGTACATTAAGGTGTTATAGTCACTAAATGTAATAATATGGAAAACAACTCTATAATAACCTGCACAGTATTTTTTTCTTTTTCTTTTTTTTTCTTTGAATTGGGTTCTAATGCAAGACCTTTTAAATTCTCTACTATTTTTCTTTGCAAAATATTTCCATATTAATATCTTCCACATGGTAGCAAAGGAATTGTAGTCTTGTGCAAAAGAAAGAAAAAGTGACTGATTGTATGCTATACAGCCAATCCAAAGCTTACAGAGGTCGATTCAATTCTTTGTTTTGGCTTCTGTTGATTTTGGGATCAGAATCTACAGCAGGGTTTAAGAAACCCTAAAAGTTTATTTTAAATAGGAAACTATGAACTGCAAGCCAAACAATTTATTTGCAATAGAGAGAAAGAAAGAAGAGCAAGTCAGAGATTATTCTTCTTTCCATGCTGTGGACTGTGGGGAAACAGCTCTATTCATAATTTTGTTTTAAAATAACTTCATTGTCCATCTAAAAAAAACTATAATGATAATAAGTTATTATTATATTATTATTATGATTATTATTATTATTATTATTATTATTTTATTTTATTATTGTTATTCACAAGAAGCAACACTAAGAATATGAAGGCATCTCATACCATATGAGGCAATAAAAATTGTGAGGTCTCAAACACATGATAGTGTGGTTTCATAATTTAGAATTTCTGCCTTTTTGGTAATTCCCAAGGAAATAATAATTTTAGACACCCAAAAGCTCTTCGGATCACACATGAATTTGAAATATGAATTTGCATTGCATACTTGATTTATCCCAACATTCCTTATTGAAAATATTAAAAGCAACAATTTAACTGGATCCCATTATCTGTTCAGCTCATCTCAGAGATTCTGTTCCTCCTTTGCTTTATCTGGCTGTATTTTCCAAGACCTGTTTCCCATTAAGTGGAGAGCTCCTGCCTTTGAACAGCTACTGGAGGGTTTGAAAGTTCATTCTCGTGAAGAGTGATTCAAAAGCAGATTCCTGTGTCTTAATGGACTCCTTCTTCCTTTTAAGACAACAGTGGAGCACAGATTTTCTCATCCCACATCAGACAGTGACACCACATCTTGTCTCTGACAAGAGCCAGTTCTGGTGCATCTGACACACACACAGTGGGCAGTCAGAGACACAGAACCCATTGAGAACTTTCCCTGGGCTGACACCATCAAGCAGCTGACATTTTAATGCGTGAGGGGTTTATGCTCTTACCATGATGGCCTACAGTTCCATTGGTTACACATTTTTAAAATACTTTTAATCCATTTGTTCTCAAATTCATTAGAATTCCCTAACTACTGTAATATAAGAGGAATCTTACTTACCTCTTCCAGAAGGTAAAGTGTGTTTTTCTTCAGTCTCACCTTATGTATCTATGTTAACAGGAAACAGGTCTAATCTCTCTGATATTTCCCTTGTTTAAAATAATCTAAAGAAACCACTTTAGATTTTTACAGCAATGTCATATGTCTTTGTATAATTTCATTTCTGTGTGTAATAAACACAGTGTCTTTATAAAAACTGAGAGTATTTCAGATAGAGAAATTTTATTTTTTTATCCAGTAGCAATGTAATCTCTTCCATTTCACAAGCTGATTTAATTTCTTATGAAGTTTGTCTGGCATGAGATGTGTGGTTTTGTGAATCAATTTGTTTCACAGACTGAACTTTCTAGGGTTTTCAGGCATCAGAATTTTTATTGATTTTGGATGGTGGCTGTCACTACTTCGTTATTCCATGAGCTTTGCACGCTCGGAAAACCAAACAAACAAAATGCAAAATAAACTGTACCTTTCATAAGTCACTTTGTTGCTAATTATTGTGTAGCACTTTTCTCCTCAAGACAACAACGTCTAAACTATATCACATTTCTTCACATTTAATATTTTTTCCAAAGACACCCTCTTTGGCAAAATGAAGGCTATAACTCCTGCATGTGATTTAAAGGATAAACAAAATGGAGGAAAAAAATCTTCTGGTTCAATAGAATAATTCTGCCAGAGGAAAACCATAGCTAATGTCAGATTAGTGTGAAAGCCTACCTGGGCTGCTTGTGCCTTGTCTTTCACTGAGGCTGTCTTTCACGGCAGGACGGTGGTCTCTCTCTCACCAGCAGCCTACTTCCCACTTTAACTCTTCATGTTTGAACAATGTTTCCTCTCCCTGTCCGTAGTAACTTATTCACAATCACAGCAATGCATAAATGGTGTGGAGTACAGATCTTTAATTTCCTGAGTAATTGCAATGAGAACCTAAAGTGCAAGCTCTGTGCAGAGCATCTCTCATGGCAGACACTTCCAGCAGGTCCCCTCCCTGCAGCGTGGAAATTACCCAAATATCACTGTATCTATTGCCCAAGAAAATACCTGACTTTTTTTTTTTTCAAACATTAGTATTAATAATTTTTACAGTCTCTATTGTACATCCTAATAAAGGAAAAAATGCCAACTCTGTCAATAGATCAATGCCAAAATTATTTACTGAGAACCCTTTCTACATCAAAAGTTGTTGCAGGAAAGTTCATCTCTGTAGGGGTTCCAAGATGAAAGCACAGACAGCATCAAGGACACAGTGTGTAACAATTCCAGCCATGGTTACTGACTAATACCACCATGCCACAAACTGTAACTTGTTCTAATCCCAGTACAGGCTTGGAAGAAAACGCCAGACTCTCAAGGGTGACAATTGACACTGTGACATTTCACAGCTATGCAGTTGGATGTCTAATCCATATAATGATTCCCGGCTACCCATTAAGAATAATGGCATAAATTTTTCTTCATTTATCATTTATTGAGCATGTGTATCTGTGTATTCATAAAGGATAAACATATGTTGCTCAAATCCAAAGTTAAGGTAGAGTTCCTCGGGGTATTAGAGCCATCACTATCAGGTGTTGGTACTTGAAATCTAGAAAAAAATATTCAATAACAATTATAACTGCATCCATTCATCAGTGGATTCAGAGACCTAACCTTACTATCATTCAGAAGATTGGCCTTGATATTTAATAGGCTTTTATTTTAGCATAATCTATATTTAAAAGCGGGATGGAAAAACAAAGTTTTGTTATGATCTGAATTGTAACATACATTCTAATTTGTTCAAGTTAAATTTTAATTCAAAATAATAAAACAATGGTTATTTTTTGTAGATATATTTTTGTTGCCTAAAATAGCAGCTGACTTAATTTTCCATACTTGAATTCCAACCATGGCCACTTTGGAGACTGCACTCAAAATGAACATAAACCTAAATCTTAAACAAGCACTCAGTTATGCACTGGCTAACTTGATTTCGACACAAATGGCACTGGTTTCTGAAAAACACAGCTAGCGTAAAATTAAAATAACAAAAGCGGGGATTATTTTAGCAGTACTGCCTTTACAATGAAAACTTTTACAACCTTACTAGTAGAGATTAACATAGCACAAAGCAACGCCCTTGGCCTTATAATAGAAGGGTGATATCTTGGATCATAATCTTTCTTTAGAAGAAAATCCTGCCTCTCAGAAACCAAATATGTAATAACTGTAACTTCATATCTGACTTTTCTGACTGGTCCTGGTTCTTGTCATCCCCAAGCTGATATAATGTCTGGTCTTCATTTTCTAAGAAAAATATAAATGTTTCAAATTTTGTGGTTCTTCAGAGCAAAAGTGAAATGAAAGGAGTTACACTTAATCCAAAAGTTCTCATGATGAGATACAGTAAAAAATACAGTGAAATTGTTGTCCCGAATTTTTAATAAAGGTTAGTTAGCTGTAGGAAATTTAAGTCATATCTCAAAACTGAACCATAGGTTTCATGCAGGGTTCATGGGAAATGCAGTAAATTCCCCTTTTAAGGGCTTGCATCTACTTTTATGCAGCAGATTGGATTATAGTGAAGATTTTGTACAGCTCTAACATTCACTGCTATTTTGTCTTCCAAAACTGAATTCCACAGCTCTCAAGAAAATACTGTGCATTCAGCAAAGCTCTGATTTTGGTAGGTAATGGACCCAGTGAAACACTAAATCCAGGTCCACACAGCACTGCACGGTGCTGGTTTTGTGTTTTAGCAGAGCTTTGAACTCTCATTCCAAGTCATGTCCATCAAAATTCATTGTATTGGGAGCATGCTGGGATAAACACATTTTTTTGTAATTTGAGACTGCCAAATCCCCCATGATGAATGTCAGACTCAGTCAACTGCCTTTCATCCCAAATGCTTGCCCAGTGCCTGCATTTCCCTTTTTGTGGTGTGATGCCACCACCTCTTCCCTCTTCTTTGTGACCTTCCTCTTTGTCTGCCAAAACCCACCACAGGCACAGCCACGGCAGCTCATGTGCTCAGCAGCTGTGTCCTTGAACATTTGACACAATCTGCCAAATATTTATCTCATGGGATAGTATTTAAATGTCTTAATGTGTCCCCACTTTTCCAGTGTATGTGCAAAACTGAATGTCTTCAGTAGTTAAACAATGCTGTCTTTTAGCAGCATGTTGCATTGCTGATATATGTGCTGCTATTTTCAAGGAGAGGATTATTTGCTATTCAGTTTAATAGTAAACATTAATACTTTTCAAAGGCAAAAGAAACATTGGAATTCTGCTGTGGTTTTCCTATGTTTTTGGCTGGCTCTCTGCAATGGAGAGGGTGGCAGAAAATCCTAGCATGCCAGTGGCACTGTAACAATTTCCTCTGCAGCAAAGAACTTCTACATGACATTCTGATGTGGAATTAGTGACATTTTGCAAAACATTACTCTAAAATCAAAACTTGCTGTGCAGGTCTAATTTAGAAGTTAGGAAATGTACTGTTTTCCTAACTTTGTTCCTAGTCTCACAAAACATTATTTGTAAAAAGGACATAGGTGAGAGAAGAGAAACAATGTGTAAGTTTCTGTAAAATGTCTTGATGTTAAAGTGATAGCAACACCTGAAATGACAAGACTCACAGCTAAAAGTGTGAATCCTATCTAATGAAAATGTAGGCCAAAGTAAAAACTATTTCCTTAAATACAACCAAAGTGATATTTAAGTAACACAGACCCTTAAATTTTTCAGTTGTCTCCCAACGTTTTTATTTTATTTTCTATTATTCTGATTTAAATACTATAAAAATAATAGACCAAAATTTGTTCTACTTTTACAGAGAAATTTCCATGCTTGGAAAATCAGGACTAGGGAGACAGAAAAGTAACAGACATACATCAAGACAAAACAAGCAATTCAAACTCACAGAAGGAAAACAAAGGCAGAAGTGTCCCTATAGATTCAAAGTTAATCAATAATGTAAAGAAATGACAGGAAGTAGAGCAACCATAGTGCCAAAATAACAAAAAAGCAGCTACTGTGAGGTCTAGAGAAGATGAAATAAAATACTCAACAACACAACCAGTTCAGTGAAATCTGTACACTAAATGAACAATTATCTACTTGTACTGTACACTGCTCAAAAACAATGTAACAATCTACAGAAGAAAATATTCAGTTTGGACATTACTGTCCTGTCAATCTAAGTATTAAAAATATAGATACCAATGAGCAGAATGCATTTATAAATATTTGAAGATAAATGTTATAGATAGAATGGTACAGAGGAAAATTTCCACAAGTTCTATGAGCAAGGTCGTTCTGGTAACACAAAAAAGACATAATGCTGAATAATTCCCAAAATTTAAAGCAAAATAAAACTGAAAATAAACAAACAGATAAAACCCCAAACAAACAAAAAGAGAAAAAATTTCAGAATTATAATCTTGGACCCGTATATCTGAATTTTATATAAAGTCAGAATCCAATATTTTATTTTTACAGCGAATCAAGCTGTTTCACTCAATTCTCAACAGCTGCCAGAAGTCTCTGTATATGATACATTTTGCCTTGAGCTTTTGATTTACTTTGTTTTAAAGATTTGTAAGTGTTTTCAATAATTTCCTCCTGTGACTTAAGTCTGCTACCCAGATACACCAGAAATGAGTGAACTCAAAATAGTAGTATATTTTAGTGAATTGCACAAATCAAATATTTTGCACATAAGGAGTTCTCTTTATAACACAAGCTGTTCCACCTCCTGTTAGTATGCTCCTATTTATAAATTTTTCAACAGCATGAATAAAATGTTGTGGACTCAGAGAGCTTTTAAGATCTAAGCATCCAGAAACTTCCAGGCTCAGTGAAGGATCCAGGCTGTGAAATACTCTGGGAAGCACCCAAGCATGTGCTCTTTGACCTCTCTCAAAGGGACAGGGAATATCAGAAATCTCTATGCATCACACAGAGGGGTTCTCAGGGGCCACTTGCTGGGGATGGGCTGTGAGCAGGAGAAGTGAAGACTCAGGCTCTTTACATGAGTCCCAGCTCCCTTGCAGAAGTATTTTCCTCCACCAGGGCCTAGGAGTAATGCACAAAGAATTCCCATCTTTTTGGTTGCTCACTGATGACTTCAACTAAATGGATGATTCACAGTGGCTTTCTGAAGAACTTGATGGAAAAAGAAGTTAGGTCAGATCTAGAAGTGCATGGTAATAAACATATTGAACAAACTGGTAAATGGAATGTGCTAATAGTTCTCCTGAGTAGTGTGACAGTGACCTACTCCTCACACCTCCTGGAAATGTGTGAGAGTCTTGGAATCATAGAATCATAGGATCATAGAATCATTAAGGCTGCAAAGACCTTTAAGATCCAACTGTTAACCCAGCACTGCCAAGTCCACCACTAAGCTATGTCTTTCAAATACCTCCAGAGATGGTGACTCAACTACTTCCTGGACAGCCTGCTCCAGTGCTTCACAACAGTTCCAGTTTCCATTAAGAAATAGTTCCTAATACCCAATCTAAATCTTCCCTGCTGCAACATGAGGCCATTTATTCTCAACTTTCCACTTGTTACTTGGAAGAAGAGACCAACCCTCACCTAACTACAACCTCCTTTCAGGAGCCTTCTTTTCTCCAGGGTAAACCACTCCAGCTCCCTTAGTCACTCCTCATCAGGACTGTGCTCCAGACCTTTCACCAGCTTCATTGCCCTTCTCTGGACCTGCTCCAGTACCTCCATGTCCTTCTTGGAGTGAGGTGCCCACAACCAAACATGGAACATGAGGGGCAGCCTCACTAGTACAGAGGGACAGTCACTGCCCTGGTCCTGCTGGCCACACTATTGCTGAGAAGGTCAGGATGCCAGTGGCCTTCTTGGCCACCTGGGCACGCTCCTGACTTATGTTCAGACAGCTGTTGACAACATCCACTCCCATACAACACTCCTTATGTTACCTCAGCACTCCTGTCCTTACAGCCTCTGTATTAATCAGAGTAAGTGATTTGTAGATGCTAAATATACTTTGTACATCTGCATTTTACAGAATGCATACAGACTGCAGGCAGAGACAGTGCTGCAGAGGAAATGCAGATTTAGCTGCAGGTAAAAACACAGAACTCTTAGACTAGAGTCCTGAAGAGCACACAAACTGCAGGCTGAAATGGCAAGAGGAGTACAATGGCAGGGAGCACAATTTGTGTGTGTGTGTGTGTGTGTGTGTGTGAAGAATTTAGGGGTGAGCAGTTGCAGTCAAGTTAAATAGATTTGTAACCCATGGGAAAGAGGACTTTCTGAACCTTGCCACTGTCTGGAAGAGGAAGGTATTGAATTGGGAAAGTAGGTGTAGTGTCAGCAAAGAAAGAGACAAGTCAAAGGACAGATTTTCTTATTAAAGAGCTGCAGTCTGTGGGACTGAAGTACTTGACATGAGAAAATGGTAAGGAAGGGAGTAGAAAATGTCTGAATTCAAGGTCAGAAGAGATGCATTGGGATGGAACAGGAAAGGGGCACAATGGAGTTTGGTAGGAGCAGAGCCAAAATGTAAATGAGATCATAAAAAATGTTTCTTTTCTAGCTGAAATTTGTTGCCATTTTTGGAAAACGAATAATAAGCCCTGAAAATCAAGAGGTTTTCTGCTTTTAGACTGAGAACTAAAAACCCCAGAGAATCTTTAATTACCAATGCTGTATCTGTGCCTCCATGGCTTCTTCATTATCTTCTTGACTCTGTGCACGTGAGTGGCTCACAAAAAGGATCACAAAGCCATCAGGTTTGAAATGAGAGGGAAAGATGAGTTCTTGAATAACTTTCTAGTGGGGGAATTGAAAATAAGCACCCTAGTGAGTTTTTAGAGGTACTTGATACTTTTTTATTTATTTTGTGAACACCAGCTTACAGCCTTTCATTTGAATGGACTCAGTGAGTGCTTTCCTGCACTCAAAAAGCACTTTCACACTCAGATGCTAGTGATCCATGAGGGCACTGTGCATCAAGCTGAAATGCTGCCAGGTCTACAGAAGCATTAATAGTCATGAGAAACTAGAAATAGATATCAGCTGCCTGTATAGGTTATATCCAAACAGAATAGAAGTTTCATCTTTAAAATAGTTTTGGTTCTTGCACTTTTGTAGGACATTAATAAGATTTTTCATAATAAAAACTGATATTTTTACATGTGCTTATGTTCCCTTCCTATTCAGAGGACAAACAAAAAGGAAGGTATCCTCCCACCTCACCAAGTTCTCCTCATTTCTGGATGAGCAGTGATTTTCATTTCAGGAAAAGGAAGAGTGAATGAGGATGTTATGCTGAACACAGCAGACAGTAAGGAAATATAAACATAACTCTGGAATTTGCCTAGAGTGACATGCATCACCACTTGACTAATGTCACTCTCATGTAGGTGAGCCTCTTAAAGCCTCTTTTATGGTTCATGGGTATGATTTTGTATGAATATCACTGAAACAAATCAAATTCCAAGGCAATGCTTTGAAAATCAGCACAAAATCTAAATTAACCACATCTTAGATAGAAATGTTCCACTGGAGCAGATTGCTGAAGTTGTTTAAGTTTGGCTTGAGCAAAGTGCCCTTGCAAGACAAGCAGCCTAGGATGTTTGTAAGGTGCAATGTGTGTGCAACACTTGCAAAGACACATTAATGGTAGTGAAATGTTTAAAGCTCAGGGGTGGTCTTGGCTAATAGGACTGTGCCTGTTCAGGCCTTTCACACAGAAGGGTTATCACACAACCATAGAATCACAGAATGGTCTGGGTTGGAAGGGACTTTAAAGACTATCCATTCCAACCCCCTTACCCTTGGCAGGGACATCTCCCACTAGATCAGGTTGTTTAAAGACCCATCCAACCTGTCTAGGAACACATCCTGGGAGGAGGCATCTAAAGCTTCATTGGGTGGCATCTTCCAGAGTCTCCCTTGGCTAAGAATTTCAACCACCCCCTTGGCTAAGAATTTCTTCCTTATTTCTTATATAAATCAACTCACTTTTAGTTCTTTAGAAATACCTTAGACGTGATTCTGCAGAAGATGAGCACTTTTCTGCTAGACTATAGTCTGACCACAAGCACGAGCACAAACCTTAAATATCTCCAATTATTTTAAGAGACTTTTTTTCCTGCATGTAGCTGAAATATTTTTTAAACACCTGTGTCTTAACATGTATAGGTGTTACACGTATGTACGTTGTACCATATGTTTAAGTCATGTTGCTCAACTTGCCAATTGCTTTACCATGTGATAAACCATGCCAAACAGAAATACAAATGTCATCATTTTTTTCAAAATTCCCATCAAAGGAAATAGAAAAATATTAATCTCACAGGTAAGAAGGAATGTCAGCATGAATTGTCAGTGATGAAATCCATATACTGGCATTCTGTCATGTTAGCAGAGCCAAATAGGTGAGCATATGAAATAAAAAAAGTAGGTGAAACAGTCTTTTCTAATATTTTTCTCCTTTTGCAGTTCAGTTCTTTCAAATTTATATTAACTTATCCCTTCAAACCCATTCCTGACCACTGCATAGACATTTTTTCTCTAGATAAAATTAATTAATTCTGAGTGGCATTTCAACAGCTCTTGAACAGATGTTTTTAGTTTTAAGTGTACCCTGCAGACTCAAAACTAATTTGCTGAATTTTTTCACCATAGAAAGGAAGTTAATGAGTGTCTACTACCACATTCCTTTCACCTTCAGTCAACTTAGTGTTTTACAGCCTTTTTAGCAGCCATGTAACAGCAGTCTCATATTTTAAAAAACTTCAAAATATAGAAACAATTCTAAACTTTTATATATTGCATGAAAATTATTGCTTGTAGGGTTTTTTCCTTCGAATATGCTAAACCTTGTATATCATTTTATCTGAGCAACTGACAAAATTTTTGTCATAACATTCAAATTTCATATTTTTTTTGCTTTAAAATAACTGAGAGACAGCTCTCATGGTAAACACTTGGAAGTCATATTATCTTCTGCATCAGTAATTGGACCAAATGCTAAAATAATTGAGTCTACAAATGACCTTCTAATGTATTCCTGAAAATAAGGTCAATCCTTATAATATATTTAGACCAGCAATTAGTATTTTATTTAATTCATCCAGAGTCCCTACATCTGCTGATTTTTAGACATACATTCCATTTTTTGTACAATTGTAGCATCACTGGATTTCCCTTCACTCAAAAGGAATACTGATTTCCACACCTCAGGGACTTGATTTTGATCCAGAATGAGAATCTGTCCCACATTCAGAATATTCAAGGGAAAAAACAAACAAACAAGCAAAGCAAAAAAAAAGTCACTCAGGAAAAAAAAAAAAAAAAGAAAACAACCAAATACCAACCCTACTCTACAATTTTTTACCTGACTTTTAGCTGTAGGTGAAATTTGGCTCTTCTCTGGCCAAAGGGTGGAGACTGCTGCCCTCTGATGCCTCTTTGGTGTGTGTGATAGAGATGATGATCCATCCTAATTCTAGTGAATAAACAGCACTGTGCTCATTGTGCTGTGCCTTGTAGATGCACCTACAGCAGATAATAAAATTCAGATGTCTTTACAAAGCATGAAGCTAACTGGAAAAAACCAATCTGCTAGGAATGGTCACCCACAGTATGAGGCCATTGAGACACAGGCTTCTGTCAAAATTAGTACAACACTTTGGCCAGAGTATCCAGGACCGAGAAGAAGGTCTAAGGAACTGAGCATTTCTTTTCCCAGTATAGGTCATGTCTGAAGAACAGAAAAACAGCAATTTGTACTCTAGTCAATAATAATGTTACACTTATCCAGTAGATAACACAAATTTGCTGCTCTGTTTAACTGTGTGTGGCACTTCTTCCCTGCATGGGTAGATAACTAATTGACAATATCAGTGCTGAAGGATTGCCCTTCATATAAAGCTGTAAATCTGATATTTAAAAATACCACAAACAAACACAACGCCAGGAGTATGGAAGAAAAGTTTTAAAAATACATACTATGAATAAAAACCATAAACAACAACAGCAAAGTGTTTTCAGCGAGCAAGGATACTTGAAAAATGTTTGAGCAAATGTATGGGCATGCAGGTTACATAGGAATCTACCCTTCATCTATGATCTTCAATCTCAGAGATTTTTATAAGGCTATTTCTCTGGTTTCCATAAGCAAAAAAAATGAGACTCTGTAGTTTAAGTTTGAGTCTGTATTCTGATAAATTTACTTCAGTTGGATCCTGTCCTGCTCTTCAGTTAACTTTCAGTAACTCCAGAGAGACTGCTCATAAGGTAAAGATCTCCTGACTAAATCTGGAGTATCTGTCTAAAAAACAGAGCCATACTTCCATATGGGTTGGCAGGTCCTGTTGTGTGAGAATATCAGTGTCTTTTGAGGCAGTATCAAATACAAGTTGCAGGTCTTCAGGAGGTTGTGCAGGTTTTCAGGCAGGGATAGCTCAAAATGTATATGTATTATTGAGGAAAGCTCCATTTTTTCATCTAAGCTGGCCAAACTTCAGGAGCAAGGTTTAGCTGGCTAAACTTCTGCAAGCTCCAGATGCTGTTATGCCTAAATTTCCAGTGCACTGGGTTCCCGTAAATAGAACCAGCTCAGACATGAGTAACACAATCCCCAACAACTTTCTACTCCATAAGCTTAAAGAAACAACTGCCTCACCTAGCAGCACTGCATATTTTGGTCCAAATATCACTTTCTTAAAAAATATACAAAAGGGCATGGTAATCTTGGCAAGCTTTTTGATACTTATTGCTCCTGTCAGTTGCAGACTGTGGGAGTTTTCAAAGTAAAAAATTCAGCAGCTCAAAGGATGAATGGCAAAACTCCTACTGATGATAAGCAGCCCTCCACCATTTTAAGAAAGGAATATTTTTTCTGTCTCATAGTTGGAATTAAAACTGATTTAATTAATTTACACACTGGGAACTATCTTTGTACTTCATTCAATTTCAGAAAAAAGGACCAAAATAGCAAAAAAATTTGATCACTGAAGAACAAAAATGAGCAGGCCAGCTCCTTTATTGATACATTTTATAATATGCATCTGCTGCATCTGTGTGAAGCCATCTGGGTTTGTTTTTTTTGTCTTCACTGCTCTCTGGTACAATAAAGAGCACTTCACAGGGAAGCCTCATAGGAATGAAGGGAACCACACCTGTACTGAGTTCCAGAATCATTATCACTATATACAGATGAGCTTTAAGCCACCTGAGTATGTAAATCAATACAGCAGCATGTGGCTGTACATCAATACAGCAAGACCTTTCCAGATACCCTTAAGTTTGAATATTGCATAGTCTTCCTGGAGTCATAAATATAATTGTAGCAGCCATGTCAATACCAGCATCCACAGTACCACAGTCCTGCATTACTTTGCAGTTTTATTCAGGCATGGATACTCAGGTGTGCTCCTGGAGATTCAGGATTGCTTATGTGCTCATCATTTGCTATGGGTATTTAAAGAAGGGTTCTGTCCCTCATGGGGTTTTCTAAAGCATTTAGAAAAGTAAAGCTTGGTAAGCTTGGTACCTTGATTTCAAATCAGAATTTTTCAATAAACTGCTGTGAAAAATCTGTGACTATTTGCCTCTGGTTGGTTGCTAAATATTCCTGATCACTGCTTCTGCGTGTGTATCTAAAGATGCAAGTTTTGTTATTTTTAAGTGACACAAGCTCCAAACCATCCTCCACTGTGCAACCAATCTCTATATGCTACATAGATATGGTATAAATGGAAAAAACAACAAAAAAAAAAAAGCTAGAAGTGATCAAGTATTCTCCAGAAAACATTTGCAGCCTTGTATTTCTTCAGGGGTTTCTCCAAAAAGTCTCCCAGTTCAAACCCTGGCTCCCAGGTTTTTTAAGCAGCATTTTCCTGGCTCTGAAATCCTCAGGCTGCCTCTGATCCCACGGGGCTGCTCCACACAGTGCCCTGACTGTTGGGCACTTCTTCAGAAATAAAACATATTGAAAGTCATTTGAGTGGTTACCCAATCTGCAGAAAGAATACTAATAAAAGGTGCACACTTGTAGTCCACACCTCCTATAGCCAAAATTCCCTCATCTATTTCTCACTTAATTTTACCTGGGTCTTTGACCATTACATTTTCTTGGACGCAGTCTAGTTAATTTTTTTTTTGTCGATTTTTTTTGCCATTAATAAACACTCAAGTCTTCCATACTTTCATTCTTCAGTGCTAATCATGAGACAGACAACATCCCTTGAATTTGAATTCTGAGGAGCTATGAAGTCAGATAAAAGTCTGTGCACAGAATAGCTCTGGCTTATCTCTGGTAAAAAGCTATGTTTAAATGACAGTTCCATATTTGTGATTTATATCCTCGTATATGCAAAGAGCCAAATGCAGTATTGTAGATCTTTACTTAATTGCTTTTACAACTTGATTTACTATGGGTCTTAAATTAGCCCAAAGACTGCCTCATCGTTTTATACATAAGTTACAGAGTTTTTTCCCAAGCAAATCTGTTCTGGAAATCTGCACCTTTCTTCTTTATTTGTTTTACTGTCACTCAGAGAATGAAAATGTATATAAACAAGACATCCATGAAATTCCATGCATTGGTGTCATAACTCCAGGGGCTTTGAATCTTCATATTTGAACAGTTCACTCAGACATCTGACTTGATGGAGCACAGATGTCTATGATATCACTAAGTTCTTTGGAAGACAGGGCATATTATTGCATATTATTCATTAACATTGGATATGTTTCTGTTTAATATGTGTTCCTGAGATCTAATTCCCAGTGTCATCTAGGATGCTTTCTGCAAATAAAGAACAAATTAATACAGCTCTGCTGCCACTTAAAGACTCGGTCCCAAAGCCAAGTGGAATTAATCTAACTAGGTAGTTTGTTGTGGATGCCTACATAAACTCAAAATTAGATCAAACAAATTCATGGAAGAAGCCAATCGGGGCAATTAACTATAAAGCTCTGGAAATCTGATGGTAGTGAGAAAGTATGCTGCTATTCATTCCCTGCTCATACACTTTTTCCTATACAGCTGTTATTATCACTTACACAAACAGGAAAAAATTAGTTCATCTTTAGTCTGATTCTGTGTGGCTCTTTACATGGGCTTATCTTTATTTTGGAGAAAGAAATAAGAATTCATAGAAAATAGTTTAATCATAATGAATAGACCTTCCAATGTAATGAAAGCCACACAAGGAATACTGAAATAACACTAAAAATACTAAAATCATGGTAAAAGTCCTTTGGATTCCAGTGAAGACTCAAGTCAGTGATGAACGATGGAAAAAAAAACCCAAAGTGTCACTACCAGAGATATAATGCAAGCCTAAAACAGCAAACAATTTGCAAATTCCAAAGAAGCTATATTTCTTGCATTGGCTAAGCCCTTTTGTTCTTCACCCAGGTTTTTGTATATGAAAATACTCCATTGACTGCATGCTGAGCTGTCATACACAACATTTAATTTGTTAAAATTCCTCTCTGTCCTGTGCCCAAGGTGTTTGGAAGGTTGCTTGCTCACTGCTGTGGAAATTCCAACGTCACTACGAAAATCAGAGCTCACTCTCTCTTGTTTAAAATTCTGTCACAGCTCCTCATATATCAGTACTTCCTGAATTAACAACAAAGAGAGACCCAGAGTCTCCCACTAAAATAACTAGGGAAGCATTCCTGACTTCTTCTCCCTCCCACTCCTTCTGCCACTATTACCTGAACAGATGTGGACTTTATTTTGGGGCAGCTGTATTTCTTACATCCTGTGACTGCAGTTTATATTAAATTCCTTTCTTATCTCTCCAATGTCCATTCTAGCTGTATGCCACAGTCTCTTTACTGGAAGAAAGTGAGTGTTGATAAAAGCAGCATAATAAATCATTTATAACCCCTGTAAAAACCAATAAATGTTGATGTGGTCATATGTTGTTTCAAAATACACCTTAACAAATATTTTTAAATCAAAGTCCAGCTAAGGCTAATTTAAAAGATAAATGGTTAGGAATAAATATTAATGTACAAAACCAACCATCATTAGATTGCTGCTCTGCAGAATACACAGAACTTTCAAATGCAATTAGTGTCTAGAAGTTTAATAATCCAGCTGCAATTTATTTATGTTAACCAATCTCTCAGGCTTTTAAATTCAAGGCACTTTGAAATCAGATCTTAAGAGTCTCCTGAAACTCCTGGTAAATTGTCACATTTCCTTAAAGTGATGCAATTATGTTTCTCAGAGTTCATAAAAAAGTAACAGTTCATTTCTCCTTCTCCTGACTGCAGAAAAATCTGGAAATAAAAGTTCTAGTGCTCAAAAGCTAGAAGGGGGAGGGAAAAAGCACAGAATATCTTACCTTTAGATGATATTTAAAGTAATTCCATTATTTGGGAAGTTTGACTCATATTCATGAGTAGTTGGGATGAAGAAATCTCAGATCATTTTTGTGGCTTATCTACTAATATCACATGTACAAAATGAAGGTGTGATTTTAGTACACAGCAGCATAACAGGCCTTGTTTAGGTATGGATTGAAGATGTAAATATTTTAGCACAAATTAGGGAGCAGAATATGCAATTGTAGAGGCTGAAACCATACACAAACCCCAGATTTGTGGGTTACTACTACTGCTCCCCACTGATTACATTTACACAAAGAATGCTGGTGTGTGCTGTCATCACATCTTTCTGTTGCTGTAGAGAACATTATCTCATGTATTGATTCTGCTCTTTGGCTGGCCAAGGGAGCCAAAGACTGCAGGTACCCATATTCATGTGAGATAGGGAGGAATCTTTCTAAAAAATTAAAAATAACATAGCCATAAAAGTGAAATTTCATCCTGATTTTTAGAGTAAATGAGCTTTGAATTTTAATTCTTAACAAAAACTCTGCAAAGATACTTACAAAATCATTCAACATGCTAAGGAAAATACAAGAAATTATCACACAACCACATTTGTCTTCACAGAAGTTTAGAGACGTTTTCATAGCATATATTTATGTATAAGATTATCAAAACAGAACTTGGTTCTTTAATTTATTTTACTGTCTTAGCACCACTTTATTCATACCTCTCAATGTGAAATAAATTAAACTTTTCCTTCCTTCCTTCTTTTTTTTCTCTGAAATAAACACAAACATATGGATACCTTGTCAGGAAAAGAGATTCATTCTATGGCAGAGACATTAAGAAGATGGAAGTTACATCTGTGCATTCACAGTTGTAACAGGGTTTCAGCTAATGCTGGCCTTTTTACCTCTCCTCCAAGCCAAGATCCAGGAATCACAGATCCCTTTTGTCTGAGGATTTGCATTTAACATGCCATTTGCACTGACCACAAAAGAGGCTGGACCTCACTTTCTTAGAGCTAAAGCTAAATGAGATTAAACATTTCTTCTTTCCTCCTTTCCAAAGACCACATTCAAATACACTAATACTTTAAAAAATTACAAAGATGTCCTCATCCATGTGTAGTAGATATATTATTTGATAGCAGACAGCAGATATCATAAATCTAGGGATAACTAATTATTCCTTCCCATGTGCTTGAATTGTCTGTGGAAGTTCTACAGTTTAATATTTTTAGTAGTTTATTGCTCAAAGCAGAGCTTGTTTCTCAGTGATAAACACAGACATTTCTCATAAATAAAGTCATAGTAATTAACATTTGAGTACAGATCAGATTTTTTCTCTGAAGTTAAAAGTAACTGACAGTGATGGATTACATTCAGAAGTCCTTCACTGCACTCTGAAGGGCTGCAGATCCCCAGTCCAGCACCTGCTGCCACCTGCCCAGCCGCTGTTTGGGGTCTATTGCATGGGGCCAAACTCACCCAGAACTGCTCCCTGCAGCCTGCAGCCTCCCCAGCTCTCTTCTTGGCAGAAGTCAGGCTTGTGGCACTCCCTAACTCAGGGCTCCCACTAAAATGAAAAGCACAAACCAATCCCTTCCCCACTACCTCTTCCAGCGAGTGGGACAAAAGGCAGGGATCATGAGCAGGAATAAGAAAAATTTACTGGAAACAACAATGAGATCAGAAAGAGTAACAGTAATAATGGTAAGAACAAAAGAATACAAAAGAAGAGGGCGATTCACATACAAAAATTGCTCCCTAACTGGAGCCCATGAGGAGTGAGTCTTGAGACAACAAACCACCTTTATTTTTCCCAGCTGCAAGCTGCAGCCCCCTCTTTCCTGGAAGTGAGAAACCCTTGCTTCCATCCACCACTCCTGATATGAATAATAGAGAATAACAACCCAGTCATGCCCACATGGCTCCATGCTCTGCAACATCAACCTTAACTCTGTCCTGGTAAAATCTTGGAAGAATTGCTCACCAACCCTAGCAAGTTTGAATGCTACTGGTTCTGTTTGAGATCCAAAGTCTTGTGGAATAAAAATTTAACTGCTTTTTCAAAGTACAAGTTAGCCAAATGAAAGCCATAATTTTGCCCTGCAAAACTGCTTTGTTTGTATCCTCAGAAAGGCACTTCTATAATGTAGCCACTCCTTCTCAAACAGTCTCCCATTTTTCATAGGAAACAAATTCTATCTACAATTTTCTTACTTGAGTGCAACTTTCTGACTTTGTAATAGCTCAAATAATATCCTTCCAGAGATTCATTGTTAGAGACACCTCGGGTTTTAGGATTCACCTACTCAGTTACTTATAATAATCAGAAAAAATGAACTTTCAGGCTTTACAAAGGTTTCCAAATCTTTTCACATTCACTTTATATAATGTAAGAAACCAAGTACGGATAAATCTAAACATCTGCAATGACTTCCTTGCATCATCCAATTACAAATCAAATAAAGCCCTTTGCAGGGATTAAAAGGGTCCATTCTTAAAACTAATTCTTTGTGGCCTTTTGTAGAGCAGTGTTCCTGTACCTAAGCACTGCTAGTTAAACCAGACAAGCAGAAGAAATAAATACAAGAACTGAATGCCATTTGCATAAAAGAGTGAGCCAAAGCAGAGCAGTCACCACCTTTCACTAAAAGAGGGTTTAAACAAGCAAGGTTTGAATCTAAGAAAAGGAAAACTGCAATAAACTAATTGTGAACTGTAACTATTCCAAGAAATCAAAATAAAATATTTTTAGATTTTAATCAATGCATTTTCCCACAGAGATGCTAATTATCTCTGACATTTTTCCTCTATCTCATTCCTCAAACACCTAAAGACTGAAACCTCCTATGAGATCAAAACATCACCCTAATGTGAAGATTTGATCCATCCTTCTAAGCCATCTGTTTTGAGAATTTTTTTTTTTGTATTTTTTACTACAGATCTTGTGATCAATCAGTGCATCACAGGCAGTTCTGGTACTGGCAAAGCAGATAACCTCCTCTCTTCATATATATGCTCTCAAACATTTTATCAGTTCATTTCTAATTCATATTCTTATGGTAAGGAATTCTTGCTAGTTTGTCTGACCTAGGAAAACTTGCATTGAGACTTAAGTTGTATAACAGGACTGAACTCAGGAATGTATATGTCATTACCTAGCATGCCTTTTCAGCTTGTGCCTGTAATCATTTTCCAGTAGTGCTCATGTCAGAGAAAGCTGAAAAACATACTTGTAAAAATACGTCCTAAACTGAAAAAATAAACCCCACTAGATTAAACACTACTTGTTAATTCATATTTCAGAAAAAAGTTTAATTACACAGATATATAGAGCTACCTCCAGAAATAACACTTCATGTGGAAGATACACACGTAGGACAGAAAAGTGGTCAAGAAGAGCAGAGTCTAAATTATTATTGCACCCCAGCTTGGCAGGGAGAACGTGTCAGCTCTACAGGCTGTTCAGAGTGTCCTGTCTTGTGCTTGAGATGCATTTCCACACACCCCCTTTTTTATGAACAATATGACCTCATCCTTCTTTCAGTCTTTTCCACTACCATAAAGGAATAGATATTCATGCACTTAATTTTTCCATTCCATTTTAACAAGAGGCAGGTCAGACCTTTCTGACCAGTGGAAAGGAGTATTTTAACAAAAACAACACACTAGTTCAGTCTGGTTCTGTCCTGCAGCTCTTCCATGAATTATTCAGAGTTAAGAGATGTTTATGGACAGAATATCAATCCTAGTTTTGGGTATTTCATACTGGCATGACAAGTGCCATTGTTTTCTTATAAAATGATGACAGCTGCCAAGAATAATAAGGAAACGAGCAGAAATCTCTTCAGATGAAATGAATATTTTATCAATTACCAGTCCTGCATCTGAAAGCAAGGCATGCAGAGAGTTGTGGGCAATTTACAGTTTTTCCATCACAGAGCTCAATGAGAGGGTTTACTATTTCATTCTTCCTACAGAATTAACTAGCAATGTAAGTCTAGCATGAAAATTTTCAGTTTGTAACATTAATTCCCAATACTTTGTTTTAGACATTCTGGTTTTTTTTTGAAAGTTATCGAAGATTGCCCTGATGAGAAAAAAAAATAGCTCTCTAGTTCACATTTTAAATAGGTTGTTGATTTATTAAAAACCAATAATCAAAATGCTGCTTCATTCTTTATACAGGTTTCCAACTCTGCAGTGATCATTAAATAAATCAGCAAGCACATGAGGAAATAAGTTTTGCCATAATTCAGGCATGTCTTGCTGTATATTTTCCCAGTTTTTTGCAGCAAATCATATTGACTTTTTTGAACTGCCTGAGCCACGATGATGACTCTGATACTCTATTATCTAACACTTTAGAAAAACAAGCAAAACAAACTCTGATAAAAATAACTAAAAACAAAAAAACAAACCCCAAAATAAAATGTAAGCACCTGCCATACAATATCAGCATAGTCCCAATACACTGACAATCAGAAAATCTTATTTCTGCTTCAGATTTTTGGATCTGGGTCTTGTCTGCAAGAAGGAATTGGAATGTTTAAGAGATTCAAGTCAAATATTAACAGAAAACATTTTCATTTACATAAATGAAATGCAGAGCTCTGGAAGAGAATGTCCAAAGAGATTGAGAGCTAGACAAAGGTATGGCTAAGCTCTTGCAGTGCTGGTGGTGTTAGATTTGTGGTAGCTTGGACTGCGTAACTTCCAGTATTTCCTTCTAACTGACTAAAATGAATTGATTTCAGCAAGATCAGCTGCTCTGGCTTAAATGCATGTCAAGGGCACGCTTAGAAGACCTGATGTCATACAACAACCTACACTGATTTTCATGCAGATGCAATTTAAAGTGACAGTGTATTTTGTAGAATATCCTTCCTCAAAATCCTGACTGACACCAGGTTTCTAAAAGCAAGTTCTGTTGATTAGATTCAAATAAGAACAATATTCTGGTTTGCCATTCAGTAAGTTGAAACACTGCAAGTGACTTAATATTAGCTCTTCTGCATTCCTTTCTGCATTCTGCACTCAAATACTTACATTGAATGAAATTTTTGTACTCTTGGCTAATGCACCTGATTAGAAATCCAAGCATACAATACACAAATGGCTAAGATACCAATATCATCTGATTAGAAAATTAAAATGACTGTAGACAATAGCAAGGCCTTTCAAACCCAATTATAAATTACTGCCATTATACCAATTATGGGATTGAAAATATAATTAATTCAACACCAATGACCAAGAGATGGGGGGAAAAGAAAAGTGAGAGACATCCTAACAGAGCTCTATTTTGAAACACATGCTTGTTTGCAGTTTCTTACAGAACACAGGTTCAGGAGTTTATTTTATGACCCAATTTCCCCCAACAGTATTTGTTCTGAAGCTAGGGAGTAAGGAGATCAGCAGTGCCCCATGATTGCAGCCCTGGTGCTCTGCAACTAATGGGGCCCAGATGGGACCAAGAAAAAACGAACTGAGCTGGCTGGGAAGGGATTGATTTATAGTCCTACTAATTCTCCTCCCCCTCCAAAACAAACAAAGTTGAGGAAAGGCAAATCTACTTGGCTGCCACAGAGATCTCCAGCCCGTGTGACATGTGTACATGTGTTCACTCTTACAAGTCCCAAAATGGAGCAAGAAAATGAGCCCATCAGATGTGTTCCTCCTGACAGCCCAGACCACTTCAGAGCTAGCATAACTGCTGTTTCTCTCTTGGACTCCTTGTCTTGGAGGAACATCTGGCCTAAGAGGGACAGTAGAGTCAGGTAAGCCATGTGTGGTATCTCCATTAAATGGTATGTATTTTCTGTGGGCATGGTTGGGCTCAGGCTCTCCCAGGACTGTTGTATCTCAAGGCTCTAGTACAGCAGAAGTCCAGCCTGTTTGTGAGTTTCTTTTGGCTCACAAAAACTATCTAACAAGTACTGTATACTTAGCATTATGAGTTATTGGACCATGTGTGAAATTAGGTATGTTTCCTTTAAAATAAACCCCATCTAGATAGAGAAATAAATCCTTCTTTCATATACAAAACCTCTCACACACAATTTTTGCCCTTTCTACAACTGTTTTCCTTTTGCACCAAAAAAAAAATTAATTTTTTTGTTAATGCATAGTAAGACAAATTCTAGAGGGTATGTGTAAGTGTGTAAGTCAAATTTTAGAGGGTGTGTTTTTTCATCTGGCCTTCTTCATGTTTGTTGTAAGGTCAAGTGGTGATCTAAGAACAATCTCATTCAGATAAAATCATTTTATGAAGTTACAATTCATCATGATAGCTTTACTACCTCTCCACCTGCAAGATGGGATACAGAATTAAATTACATCTTCAGCAATATTTCCTATTTGCTTTTTTAAAAAAATATTATTATTTGAAAGTCAAATGCACATTTAAATATTATTTTAGCTTCAAAAGTAGAACTCTGAAAATGGTGGCATCACTCTTGCTGTCTGCAATTTCAGCAGTATGTAGAAAAACCCATCTCTGATATTGCTGAAGCTGAGTGTGTGGCAAGGTGTCCCTGATTTCCCCAAAATAGTGCCACACAGCACTCAGGCAGCATGGTTCTCTCACCTCTAGTCTGAAACTGGACTCCTAATTGTTTGCAGAAGCTGCTGACAAGTAGGAAGTGGTCATGAATAGATGCTGGAGTGTCAACTTTAATGTTTTAACTAAATTAAATATTTTTCCTGCACAATGTATCTTATGTGATTTATGCACTTTGGTGTACTGTATTCATGTTGTTTTGAACAGCTTCTTAGGTTATCCATGAATCTTTGCAATAAGCAGCAAAAATTAACTGTGGCTTTGTTCACTTTCTCTTAGGAAAATGAACTCCCTGCTTAGCAAATCCAAGGTTTTGGAAGAATGTGGTCCCTTGCAGTACAGGAAATCTGTGTCTGAGCACTACAACAACAACAAAAAAGAGAGATGAGGAAAAAGTTATTCTTAAGATTATCAACTAAACTAGTAATTTAATGTTTTAGAAGGAGTTAGTTGCTTGGTGAGGAGCTGTTTAATAATGTTGCAGCAAAGAAAGGCAGAGATTCCCCCAGGGATATTCATATTGCCCTGCTATGACAGCGGAATGACCGGTAACAAAAGAACAATTCCAATGCAGGGAAAAAGGAGTGGCAAGCACAGTCTCCACAAGAATCTCTCCAAAATCATCCAGATGAGGATAGCATCTCACATTGCCATACACCTGAAAGAGCAGTGATTATTTTGTAACTTAACCATGTATTCTTGTCACAGAATTCGATTATGAAATCTTAGGGTTAATATTGCCCTGAGAAGTGAAAGATGCTCTTTGAAAGAGTCTCTGCTGGTGGCCATCTGAAGTGCTACTAACCAACCTCACCAGCCTGAGGCTTCTGACATGGAAAGTGGGATCTGAGCCAGCAATGAGGCCAGGTGATTGCTACAGAGCCTGAGGAGTGACAGGACTGACCAGAGGGCCATGGATGAAAAGGGATGGCATGGGAGAGGCTGGAAGGGGGAAGGAAGTTGGATCAGTGAGACCCACCTAACCCAAAAAATAATCTGTTTCAGTCTCCAGAGTGTGTTGATCCATGGCTTAGTGGTAGACTTGGTACTGTTGGGTTAAAAGTTGGACTCAATGATCTTAAGGGTCTTTTTCAACCTAAATGATTCTATGACTAAAATAGTTAGAAGCAGATGTGTATGTCTTAAAAAGGAACAGCATAATGTTGCATTTCTACTGACCCTTGTTTCCTTTAATAGGAAATAAATAAATAAATCAACCGATGACAGAAACTCAGAGCTGCCCCCAAAACTTCAAAGAACCACCAGACTAAGCAAGACAAACTATTTTCACTGCAGAAGCATCAGGGGTTTAAGCCCTTGTCCCATTCTGTGGGGGAATTTTAATGGTCTTTCATTACAATTGACTGCTTTGCAAATGAAGCCAGCTAGAGGGTCTGATGCCTTCTGTTTGCCCTTCTACATGGAAGGCCAGCAGCAGCTGGTGAAATACTTTGTTTTGCCCTGAGCTGGTTTTGTTTGTGACATAAATGTGGAAGTGTATTATTAAGGGTAAATGATCTAGTATGACACAGCTCATCAAAGCATTTTCACACTCTGCAGGCTATAAATCTATTGATGTTCCTGAATTTTGTGAATGATTGCTGTGAAAAGTGAGGAATGTCTACATAATTTAATTTGACATGTAAACTACACTATGGGTTCCAAATCTGTCATTGCAGTGCTGAAATCCATCCTTGACACTGACTTGTACAAGTGGCAGGTCTCACTAGGAGGAAAACATTTTTTTTTCTGGAAAGCAGTGAAATTTGGCATTAAAGGAGGCAAGTCTTTGTAGGGCTCTTTGCCAGTCATTAAATTATGGCTGTCAGCTAGATGTGTTTCCCATGTAAACAAAATTCTCTCCACAGTGTACTTTGTCCCTTATGGAAGAGCTGTGTTTAAATACAAATGAATGCAGATTGTGATCACATTTCTTTAAAATGGAGATAGAGAAGCTCATGAGGGTTGATGGGGAGGAGAGCTGGCTTTCAAGAATTTTGAAGTTTTAGATAAACTTTTAAAAGCATGAAATTTGGCTGGGTTTGTTTTTTCCTTTCAATAGACTTTTGGGGTAAAAATGAATTTTTCTGTCCAATGTATTCAGAAAATAAAAAGCACTGTTGCACAAAGCTAACCTAAGACCTGGATACATTTTGTATTTATATTAAACACCAGCACATGCCATGATTGCTTTCCTTAGAAAGGGATTCTACTAAAAATTAATGCTTTTCCTGTAGAATATAACAAAGAAAACACTGTACCTTAAATAATTTTTGAAGCACTGCATAATTCCAGGGATACCAAGCATTCTCCACTCTCATTGACTTCAAAACCTAAGGCATTAGGCCAGAAGTATTTTTAAGGGGATTCTAAGTTATACAGAAGTCTCATGTCTTTTCTATTGAAAATCCAACTCCCTTGTGAACCAATTTAGTGCCAAGCATATCAAAATCTGAAGGATTTCCTGCAAGATTTTTGATCCAAAATATAAAGAAATCTTATCTCTTTTATCCATAGCAAGCTTTTGAATGGCAGTTCTCACAGGTGTGACCATGAAAACAGTTAGAAAATGTGATGTCTTTAACTTGGTCTGCAGGACCACCAGGTGGGTGGAAGTCTGCCCTAAAGACTATTTTACTCTAATTATGGAATGACACTGGAGTGAAAACAGGCCAGATAGTAAGGAAAATTTTGAATCTTGCCTACCAACACACACACACACAGTTCTGAGAATATCAGATCTTTCTCCCTGACATAGTTTAAAAGGCAAGCTGTCCCATCCAGCTCCCTTAATTTTCTTCTTAAATAGAAGTAGTGAGTAGCTTGGTTATATGTGTGGTTTTCAATTCTGAGTTAAGACAATCTTTCATTAGGGATGTTACTTTCCCTGTGTATGTGCCATGCATGAAAAATATCTTATTTTTCCATGGGCTGTGCTGGTTGGTTGAGTCTTTCTGGGTGACTGGGATAGCAACAGCAAGCTCACCAGAAATTCTAAATCTCGAACTGCTTTGCAAATGCTCAAGTACTTCCCCAGTTTCTTGCAAAACCTTCTGCTTTTCATTGTGTTCTCACACCACAAAGTCAAAAAAGAAAAGTTTTAAAAAACAGAAAATGTTTTTTCATGTTCAAAAACTCAGAAGGCTCTTTTTATGTAACTCCAAAATCCCATTGTGGGACTTTGGACTCCTGCAGCCCCAGTGGGTCTGCTTAGGTCAGACTTGAAGTGACTGTGCCTGGCTGACAAAGCCAAGTAAGGGTTATGAATATAAACAAATGATATTACTGCCTTACTTCTTTAATATGTTTATTTGTGTACGGTTATGCACATTGAATGGTAGTTGTCTGTACTGAGGCTGAATCTCAGCATCTCCTCTCTTCTTTCTGGCTTAAATCTTCCCCAAACAATTCTCTGTTTGACCTAATTTTTCACACATGTGTTAATCCAAGGATACTCAGAAAGCAGAAAGAAAATTTCTTTAAAAATCCCCAAGCTTTGAGTTATTCTGCATTCAATAAATTGTTAAGCGGTGTTTACTATTCAATATCTGCTTCTAATTTATGTACTGTTTATTCTTTCTTCCTCTTTAATGAAGAAATTTCCAAGCAATATTCTGGGTATAATCAAAGCCCAAAATACAGTCCTTGATCCAAAAGCCTTACAGTCAACAAAAGTTTATATAATATTCATCATATTGCATTTATGTTCTCTGCTCTGCAGAAAGGAATGTAACATATTGACAGAGTAATTTGAAGTCATCCAAAGGAAGTAGGAGGAAATGTCAAAACCAAATTATTTTCTTTAATATCAGATAATCACATCTGTCTGGAATTTTAATCTTGTTTGTGAAGAATTCCAGTGTGAAGGACAGAAGCTTGCATATAATGTTACTTAATTTTAAAATAACACACACAGATCTCAAACTGAATATAATCAAGGAAATAATAATATTAAAAAAAAAAAAAAGACTCCTTCCTATTCTACAGAGGGAATGAAACAAAGATTTCTGAAAGAGGAAAGATTCCCCCTCTCCTTCTTGCCACCATTTCTTTTTTTTCCCTTTACCCTGATATTTGTCACCTTCCAAAAATGTTAAATCTTTATTCAGGGTGTATAAATGGTACATGTAAAAGCATGTTCATCCCAAATAGATTTATTGGAAATTGATGTCTCCTTGTTCATATTCACTTTTGCAGTCAAAAAAGTAACACTGTAGTGTTGGGCAACACTGTGCAAGTTACCTGGTCAAAGCAAACCTGTTTCACTGCATTTCTGCCTCTGCATTCTACTCCTGTGTGAAATACAGTAAATGATTCTTTTTTCTGGAACATTCACACATTGACCTTATCATTCTTACAATTCCAGAAGTGGAAAAATATTGTCATTTGTCTCTGAGAATATGATTTATAAAGAAGAAATGTGTTAGTTTCTATGTACCTTTTTGGACTTGTAGGTAGAATAGGCCTTTGGATCTCTACATTTCAATGGCATGTGATCATTTGCACTCAGTAGAGGTGTGGCCTTTGGCTTTTTATTTCCAAGAGGATACACCAAAGTGTATAAAATCATTTCTGTCTTACTGGAAGTGATAATAATAAATCTTTAGTGACTGTAATATGTTTTATAATAAAATGTAAAATCCTGCACTTTCCTCTAGAGAGGTGGGAAACAGGTTAATGGAACTGAAAGATAAAGAAGTGACCAGTTGATTTGACAGTTGCACAAACAACCTGCAACTTTATCTAGTATGGTATTAAATAAACTGATGTTTTTATTTTATAAGATACGGAGATGCTGAGCATGAGCCACTTCCCATCAGTAATAAAGGACACTGTAAACCCCAGAACTGCTGAAGAAGATGTTTGGTAAGCATTTTTCACTGATTTATTTTTTCTGCTCTGGAAAATATTACTTGGAAAAGCCAGTCTTTAGACCCTTTGGAAGCAGGAGGATATTGGAAGGGAGGCAGAGGAGCAGGTCAGTGCTCTGTGCTCTGTACGTGCTGGAGTTTATTCACACTCTGAGCTTCCACCTCTCCTAACTGCAAGCAGATGAATCCTCAGCAGCTCTTCTTAGAAAAGGGTCTGCAGTGCTACAGCACCAGCAACAGGGTCATTCATCATGACCAAAACAGCAGTAACAGAAATTCAGTAATGGAGACAAGAGAACATCCTCTGTACTGGTGGGGGAAAAAGGAGCTGAAGTTTGTGTTATTTCCTCTGTATATATACACCTCTGTATAATTTCCTTCTGAAGTAAGTTTGTTGTCACCTCTGTATAATTATCTCTTGCTTTACCTACAGCAGCTCTGTTTTAAATTGTTATGTTTTCCAAAATTAATTTTAATATAATACCCCATTGGCAGTGTCATAACCTAGCAAGTTTTCCATTCTAAGGATCTCTTTTCAGATGTCCAAACTAGAACTTAGTGGGGAGAAAAAACTTTCTGGGGCATAAAGGGATAAAATTCAACTTACAAAACCCTCAGTCCCGGGGAGCCTATTTTTTATGAACTGTTTCTTAAAAGTAAAGAGAGAAAAAATAGTTCAAGGATTACATATACAGTAAATTTTTTATTCCACTGCCTCAGCTCTGTTGACTCCTCCTGTCAAGCAAATTTTTTGTTCCACTGTCTCAACTCTGTTGATTCCTCCTATCAAGCAAAAACAATAGGTTTTGATATAATCAATAAGCATAATTATTTGGCATACAATGCAATTTTAATCCGTTTTGGCTTTAGTTTTTTTGAGGTAATGGTATTTGGGTTTCTCAGAGGGCTGGACTGGGATCTGATCCAACATATTCAGATTCATTAGCCATGATTTTGTATCCCAAGGTAACTCTTTGGAAGAAAACAAATACATCTGGATTTCACATATATTGTAATGGAAAGCTGCAAAAGGAAATGCTAAAGTAACTATTTCATTGCCAGTGCATTAGACCCAAAATATAACCAAAGTCAAACAGACTAAGGGAATTTAGGTACCAACCAGGTTATCTACAATCTATTACAATGAAGAGCTTATTATTCTTTAAAAATAATGCTACATGTCATGAGATGATGAGAACCATATAGTTTTCCAGGCTCATAGGTTTCATGTCTTTTCTTTAAAAGTAGTTTGAAATGTTGTCCTTTTTTTTTTTTTTTTCAGAACCTCAGAAGAATCAAATAGAGTTAAAAATGCTTATTTGTTATTCAGGATTTCTTTGATCAAAATTGAAAGTCAAAGTCTACAACCAATAAAACTGTTGTTATGAACTCTGTAGGAAATACCATGGAATTGTGCAGCCACATATAAAATACAAGCTTTTCAGTGAACACATAATTACCAAAATCTACAATTCTTTTTCTGAGCAGGGCTCAGATAAAAATAAGTAAGTCTCTTTCTCTTTGGTGCCATTTTGTAAATAAATAGCCTCTAAATTCTGTCTCCAAGGGATGCAATTCGAAGTAGTTTTCCTTTAAATTAGCAGTGATAAAATAGCCTTTGGTGGGGGGGGGGTGGGGAGAAATAATCACCCTTTCACTGTATAGCATTTATTGGCAAACAGCTTTGATAGTCCAAGACTTCAGCTGCCTTGGAACACCTGTAAGATATCCAATTTTTAATCTGGAAAAAGTGTATCCAATGTAGAGTCCAGCAACAACAGCTGTGAGACAGGTGTGATAGGCAAGGAGCCTGCCCAGAATGAGCTGTCTCCCTGCCACCTGTGTCTTCCAGGAGCAGGATTGATTTGGGCCTCACAGGGGAGGTGCCTTCCAGGACTTGGCAAAACCAGAACCCAGACTCCCCAGGCTCAGCAGGAAATGGGCCACAGTCCCTAGACATGTACACACGTCAGTCTGTGAGCTCCACAAGGTCTGAAGGCATACACTCTTGTATATTAAATCTTTTCCCTCCAAAGAGGCAAAATCACCTCATTCATCACCTTTGTCTGGCCACTGTTTTATCAAATAAGTGCTTGGATGAAGAAGAGACAGTATATTTAGGCAAACACAAGGTTAAACTCTCATTGTAAAGCTGGAAACAGCTTAGAAAAAGAGCATACTTTCTTTAAAAGAGTTAGACTTACTTATTTAAGTCCCATTTTTGGTTCTGTAGCTTTCTCTGTAGGATATTTAAGAAATGCCTCAGCTGTAATACCTGCAGAAACAGCTCACAAGGCAACATCCCCTTTCTGCTCAACACATTTGAAACTTCAATTTCTAGAACAGTTATATTTGGGAGGTGGAAATTTAGTGTCACTCCTTCATACTTCAACTTGTACATGCATTTATCTGATCTGCACTCTCCCTTTTTCACTGCAATAGATAATCTGTTACTGTGGCTGATGCCACCTCTGCATCAGTTTCTACATCAGGTGTTTATCAGCATCAGAGATGAGCCAAGGCTGCAACTGGATTGTGTTCTCATTTTATATGAGTAGTAGTAAGCACGGGCATTCTTTTATTCCAAATATAATTGTATTGGCATAATCTGCACTGCATTAATACTAAAATACTTTCAGATTCATCTATATAATAATTTAAAATTATTTTATTACAGCATAATCTTCCCTTATTTTATTGCTTATCTGAATTGTGTATATTTCACAGATCATCACAGATACAGCATTCAGAGAGTACACTTAAAATAAAGAATAATGATTCCTCTCACTCATCTCACACTTTAATTTCACTGCCATGAGACAGTGCTAAAGCACATAAAACAGCAGGGAAAGACAAACTGTAATTGCATCATTTCTCAAAATTACAGCATTTCTCTTCTGAGTATAATTTTTCCTCAGCTACAAGAGGTTACTAATTTTCTCCAATACTTCAATGAGCAATTGTAGCCTTTTTTGGGTAGCACATACTGTCCATCTGCAATAATCTCTGCACGCAGGGAAGCTTCCTCTTGTTTGGTTTGAGGCCAAGTCTCACTCTCCAGGCCACAGCACAGGCCTTGAGAGCTCATCTTTTCCCAGCATCAACTCATCTCCAACAGCAACAGTATCTTCCAAACAGAGAAAAACTGACAGTGGAGAAAGAGAGAGCAGCTTCTACAAGGAAATCAATCAGTCATTCTCTGTTTGCTTCCTGGAATAAGGGTCCATCTTTTTACTTTGCATTGGACACACAAAGGAAATAGGGAAAAGGGTGCTAAAGATGCTACATGCCTAAAAGCACATGAAAAATGTTAAGCTGATTTTAAATCCATAGGAACACCTATGAATATTAAAGTGGCTGGGAATTTTTAGAGGTATCAAGCCCCATTTTTTTTCTAGACAGTCACGCACAATGGTAAAAACTAAAAATGCAAACTGCATAAACATTTTGTATGTTCCCTTCAGCAATGGACAATCCACAATCAGCTCCTGTAGGCATTTCCGGAGCTGTCAGTAGGTCTCATGGCAGAAGAGCTTCCTCCTCTTATGTAATGCTCCAGAACCAGAGCAATGCACACATGTAAATCTTTCCCTTTAATTTTTTCGTAACTTCCTTCATTGATACATATTCAGATATATGATAGAGAAATTATTATAAACTTTTACTGCTAGATGGTATTTGTAAATACTTTTTCAGTTTTGAATTTTTACTAGCCCTGAATGCAAATATAAAAGTCTTAATAATATACCAGCTAACTTTGCACAAAATAATGGAAAGAACTTGCTGGGTCCTAGAGTCTGATTGTCTGCCTTTACAGGCAGATATGACATATGATTATTTTTAAAAAGAAATAAAATTATGTAAATATATATTTGAATTAATGATAAGTCTCATTATTATATGAAGGTTGTTCTAGAAGCTACCCTCCTAAAGCCATATTTTAACTGTTTTGCCCTCGAACACCTCTCTTCTTCAGTCAGGAATTCTTTTTCTATATTTACCTGCTGATATATATATACAAAGGATTTATGAGTAATGCCACTCTTTGTTTTATTGCCTTCACTGCAAGTTCTATAAATTCAAATGATTTATTAATGAATCCACCTCCCATCAAATATAATTTTCTGCCAATTTGTAGATGGAAAGAGAAAAGATCTCATGGTTACTGCTCATGATACCTCACACAGCTTGGCTCTGAGGATATTGCACCTGGCTCTTCTAAAATCATGTGTCCTCACAACCAGTCTTCAGAGTGCACAGCAGGATCTCAAACTGCCCAGAGTTTTGGCTAGTCTGTTCAAGGGTAACATGGTTGTAAGGTCGTTTTGGTTCACGAGCAGTAAATGGGGCAGTACATTGCTACCTGTCAGTAACTCCAGCATCTGTAGCAAGAGTCAGTCCTCAGCATGTTCCAAGAACCTGCTGCATGACTTGTGCACTGCCTTGCTGTTTTCCCAAACTATGTCACAAGGGTATGGGAAATTGCAGTCACCTGTGAGGACCAGGTTCTGTCAGTCCAAAACTTCCTTGAGAAACCACTATAAGGTTTCTTCAGCCTCATCATCCTGATCCTGAACAAAAACATTTTCCTTTAAAACTTCGACCAGATTTTACGTATGGGCAAATGTTACTCAGATATAAGCATATTCAGTTCTAAATAAATATTAAAATTACCTATCTCCCACATTCATTTTGCTCAGATCTCTTGCAGTGGAATCAAAACCAATGGTTTGTATCACTTGTTTGTGTTTTTCTATAGTTGCACAGAGATTCTGCATACATCTATAAGAAATACCTTATAGATGTAAACTTGAGATATCTTTAGAGGTAATTGTCATTTTATGCATTTTTTAAAATGTTAATGAAAACTATGGTGTTGAAATTATGAATTACAGAAATTTAAATTTCAAAAACCCTAGGAGACTGCAGAGAAACACTCTCTGTAAGTTCAAATAATGAATTTGAACTGTTTATCTGCTTATTTAATAACAGAGACTTTTATTCCCCTTATGTAATCAATCTTAATTATGCAAGCTACATTTATTATTAACCTTTTTGGGTTTTTTTTTGTATAACAACATCAAACTGATTAGGACAATGGGTTTCCTTCTAATAAGTAAATTACAGATGAGTTAAAACAGCTGTCATTCAAATATCTTTTTTCCCTCTGAAGGATCACAAGACTGATTACAAATATTGTATATGCAGGAAATACTTCATCATTGATATATATCCTTCTGGGAATGAGGGAGGGCAGGAGCATTGTAAAGCATGTTAAGGCTTGAAGCAACCACAACAGAGCCTTTGTTCGGGGGGAAAAAAACCTGTAATCTATTAACAGCACCGTGTTTGCCAAGCAAGTTTTTGTTGGCAGTTTTGAGAGCGCTGATCCAGTGGCTGGGCATGCCTGTGCCAGGCATGTACCCACCCACTCAGAGCTGGTCAGCCCTAAAAAACTCTGTCCATCCCACAGTTTAAGGCTGCTGAACTTGAGTCAGTTTTACCCCAAAGGCTGAGACGTTCAGAAGAGACTTGTAAGTAAAAGGAGCCCCACCAGAGCCCAGCACTGACCCAAGAAAACCATCAGCTGTGCAGCAGCCTGAGCACACCAGGGACAAGCTGGAGTTCATCAAGCCCCACCTAAGCACACCTGCCATAAGTTTTGGGCTGAAGTTGGATAGCTCAGCATTTGGCATGTTTTTAGATACTTCTAAACTAATATATTTAAGAGACGTGCATTTTACTAAGGCTCCTTGTTTTAATTAGCATTACAAAAAGCAATTCTTTAACTGACAGAAGAATTGACAGCAAAAGATTGCAATCATTAACGTGTATTTTTTTTCCACATAGTTCCTATCCGCTAAGTGAACTCATGAGAGGTTATAAGCATGCTGTAGTTCTGAAATCATAAAGCTGGGCATTGATTAAGAAATATCTCCTGCATATTAAAGGATATAGGGTTTTGCTATTTGCAAGCACTACATTCCCCTGTACTGTAGCCATCAATAGATCAGTTGATGGTTATGCTTTTAATGGATATATCTACTCTTCTGAAGGAGTTCCCCCTTCACTTTCCTGTACACAATGCATTATTTTTCATGAAGGTGTTAGTGGATCTAGCATGCACAAACTGGATTTTTTTCAAGTGTAATTAAATTGAAAGATAACCTGGAGGACCACTTCTAGTGTATTCTTACAATTTCGGATTTCAGTGTCTGGGAAATGTCTGAAATTAATTTGAAGTTAAAAAAAACAAAAAAAAAAACCACTCAGGTATTGTGAGGTTGTAGCACCAACTGCCTCATGCTGCAGATCCAGCAAATGGAACATGCATTGGTCCCTGATCCTTGCTAGGATAGACAGTCTCTATACAACCTCATCCATGGGGTTTTGGCCAAATTTTACCCTTTTATCTAAGGATGCAAAGATACTTTTCAGAAAGAAGTGAATAGGATGATATATTTAGAATTCATATTTCCACACAGCTTAATGCAGATTGCGTGCAATGTTCCTCTTGTAAAATAGCCTTACACCATAGTGTATTCTACTGCCTTGCCTTCTCATATGACTGTTTTAAAGAACACAATTATCTCCTTATGTCCCATTTTAGGTTGCTTATATTTTTTCCCTTTCATATTATATCCCTTTCACATCTCAGTATTTCCAGAGTTACAATGAACTATCATGTAACTATGTTACTTGCATGTTACTTTCATCAGAAAGGAGTTTTGCAAAATTTGGTGGATAACTTCCTGAAGAATGTGAGATGAATATTCTGTAAGCTCTTTGGCACCACAGACTAGCTGAGCTGAGGGTTTAGGGTGACATAATACATTTTTCCATGTAAATGCTAGGAAGAAAAAAAACATAAAGGAATCTATATTTTATCCATATTGTCACAAAGTCTGGTAAGTGCATTAGCTAAGGGCAGTGATTAATTCAGCACTCCTGTAAATGAAATGTTCTGTCAGAGTAATTTTTAGCCTTAGTTTCAAGTATAACTTTATCGTCGGCTGTTGGTAACTTGTCACTTCCTAATTTTGGTTACTCCTCATCTTTATGCTCACTAACATATTAACTATTTTGCATTATCACAATAATGTGTCTTTTAAAACATATGTACCAGTGTTTTCATAATGCTAGCAGAACATTTTCCAGCAGCAATGCACTTCCCTTCACATATGATCTCATGACTGAATTATTCCTGACTTACTGCCATATACACCCCTAGGTCATGTATGTATTTTTCTTAACGGGTGAACATAAATTCTACTGTATGGAGAGAAGTAAAATATGCCTAGCAGGGAAGAAAACACATCCCTTGATAGGATGGAGGCAGAAAAAAGAAATGTTGCTCAATTGCTGCCCCTTCTTCCCTGCATCTCATTTATCCTTGCTCTTTTTTCATATAATCATGTGTGACAGACAAATTAAGTAGAACATATTGCACAAGCATGGAGAAGAACAAAATAAGGGACATAATTTTCGCTATACTTAAAAACAAGACCTCAAAGAAAGAGAATCAGTATCATGAAACATGCAAGAGGAGCCATTCCAGATCTAACTTTCTTGAAAGCAGGGAGAAGACACTACATCCAGATAAGGTTATACCCATAAGGCACATCATTTATTTGTCCACACTAGGCTGACTGAGAGACTGATGACCACCTGTCTCCACCTTGTACCCACAGTCAGTCTCCATGAATCCTTGCAGAATGCACCTATATGCTTGTCAGGCTGTAAAGACATGTTTCCCTAGAGGAATTCTTGGGAAGAAAAAACAAAAACAAAACAACACAAGGATCTGAGAGCTACAGCTCAACAGTGTTAATAAACAGTAAAGCACCTGGAAAAACATTGGCTGGAATGGAGAAACCTCATGAGTGTATGTGGGAGCATTATTTTCTCACCAAGCCTTATTTCTGGACAATGTTTAAATCAATCCCACCATTTAGATGATTTCCCAGCCAACTAAATTATTTTCTGAGATTTGTGTAAATTTTGCTTCATAGCATCAATACTGTGACAGAAACTTCTGCTTCTATAAGTGGAAGAATCAGTTTATGCAAACGTTCCTACTTAAACAGCATGACAAAGATAATGGAGGCTTGTTTTGAAATCCTGGAAAGTTTGCTTTGCCACACTAAGATCAACTGGAGGTGCAAAAGTTCCTGGCCTCTGACAACTGAACTGCTTATGCAGCCATGTGCCTGAAAAGGATCAGACATTAAAATCTGCAAGCATTTAATTTGAGGATTGTTTGGGGTCTGCAATAATGACCCACCAGATACTTGCAGTCATGTGAAAAGGCTCAGCCATGTCAGACAGACCAGAATGGCTCACTGGCATCAGTCTGGGTTTCTGTTTGTGCACTCAGATACTGCACGAAACCTGCAAAAAAGAAATGCTGGGTAGAGGAATCAGAGCCTGGAGGAAAGCCAGAGAATTATTTTATCCACAGAAAGTTAGATTCCTAAGTAATCTGGGCAAATATGGATTAGTATAAGAACTGGATTAGCATAAGAAATATGGAGTCCCTTTGTACAATGTCTTTCCACCAGCACAATACACAAAGTTCTAACTGTGCTTACATTTTATATCTGCAGATGGCTGAAGGCAGAAAAGTTATGTCAATTTCTCTATTTACACACACAAGTCTACTACTTATAGTGAAAATAAATGGAGGATTTAGACTTATAACCCTTGAAAAAATTGCATTCCACAGAAAGATCTTATTAAGAAAGTCCTAGGCCCTTAGAACTTGGGTATTCAGCAGACCTGACTGCATCTCATAAAAACCAAGAACTACTCTTTATAAAGCCAGTTCGTCCTGTTCTTGAGCAGGCCCTTACAGCTGTAACCAAAATAACTTTAAAAAGGTAAATAATGTAACAGGATTTATAGCTCATATAAAGTGACACATGCACAACTGTATAAGCTCTTTTAAAAAAATAAAATATTCTATATTTTTTCTACACTAGATTATTAAAATTCATATATTACTATAGGAGAGAGAGCAAGAAAGAAATGAGAAATTTGTTTGCAACCAAAACTTCAGATATTTTGTTAACCTGGAAAATCAATCACAGGGAAGGAGTAGATTTTATGAATGGAGAACAAAATATACACTATTTTAACAGTGAACATTTTGTATTAGCATGAGAAATATGGCATAATTGTTTTTTCATATGCTCAGGAACTTGACTGAAAAAAGTACAATAAGCTGGAAAAACGAAATAAAGACTCTTTCAGAGAAGCATCAGTCGCTTTCAATTGCTCCCTGACTAGACAACACCTTACTTGCTATTTAGGTATTAAGCTTGCCAAGGACAAATGGTCCAAGAAGGCCATTCTTACTTCAAGGCCAGTTTGGCTTTTCTCCTACACTTCATCCACGAGTTTTATAATGAAAAAAATCCTGCAAAACAGCTTAAAAACACTGGTTCCTGGAGTGTGCTTCAGTCCAGACTGTCTTGTCTACACTGAACTGTTCAAACATGTTGAATATCAGCCTTTCCAGAGACTCCTGGAATTGTATGTCCACAGGGACAATTTCATCATCTAATCTGACCCGAAAGATACGAAAAGACCTCAGGTTTCATCCCCTTGTTTCTGTATTAAAACAGAAAGGCATCCAAGCTTGAGCTGAAATAGATAAGAGAGAAGCCTACAGAAGTGTTCTTCAGTAGTTTGTTCCAATGTGAGATCCAAATGGCACCGTATTTTCTTTTGGTGTTATCGAACTAGATTTGCTGACAGCCACTGGTATTTATTACTATATTAGTGACTCTAGTATTCCCCCTTCCACCCAAGAAACCTGCATACTTGTCAGGAGTCACTTCTTGGTACATTTTCTAATCAAGGCATTTTAAGCAACCCACTGTAAATTGTCTTCTGCGATCCTAAAATGCTCTTCTCTGACTCTCCTGTTTCTCCAAGTCCTTTGACAATGTATCAGAAGAACATCTTTTGAGCCAGACCTCTGCTACACTTTCTTTCTGTGTGTAAAATCACTGATTACAAATGGTTTCTCTACACTGTAATTTTGGCAGTTAATGACAAACTAAAAGGACACTATCACTAGCCCCTTTTTGCAGTCATTGTCTCCACGATATCCCCCCTAGTTGCCACTTGCCTTTTTCAGTCCAACGTGTGAATGCTCTGCTTCTGTAGAAAGGAATCAACTTATAAAGCAACCAAAAGTCACTGTAGGATTGACTTGTCTTGGTGATTATTTAATTTTCTTCAGTCCTTGGAGCAAGTGTGTTCAGCTGCAATTTTTTGCTCCAAGTCACCAAAACAATGCCAATTGTGCTAGATCTAATGCAGATCTTAGGCACATAAGCAGGTCTTAAAATAACATTTGCTCACGAAAGACTGCCTTATTCACAATATGAAGTTATTCTATTTTTAATCCATTTCATTTATGTTTCCCGGATGCTGTGGAGTATTTTCCTCTAAAATTAGAATTCATTCCATGTTATAGTAAGGCCTTCAAAGCCCCAGGTAGATTGCAATCCAGTAGTTATGACCTCCCAAACTAGTAATTGCAAAGGAAAATATCAGGCTCGTTTAACTGGCAATGTAGCTAGTTTAGGATTCCCTAGGTCAGTCTTCCTGTGCATTTTAAACATCCCTATCACATCACCACTCTCCTACTTTTTTGACACTTTCCTGATATTATCTGTAATTATTTTTAAAGCATGGCCTCAAGCTAAAGGTTTCCTTTGACACCTGTTCAAGTACATAGTCAATACAGCTTTCAGTTCATGACAGACAGAAGGCGTGATGTCTCTGCATAATTATCTCAACCAGTCTGAGTCATAACTAAGCTGCCCACTTCACAAAAAGGTCACAGATGAGCTGTGCCTGACAGCTGATGGCCCACATTAGTATCCACAGAGTTTTTGTGAGTGCTCAGGAAAGGGCACTTTTCCCACTACCACCACCCACAATGCACAGGGATCCGTTCATCAGCTGCAGTACAGAGAATTAGAGGAGGTGTCTTCTAGAGACATCAACCCACAAGAAGGACAAAGTCAAGAGTACAACAGTAATGAGAAAATTGAAGCATCAGCTAACATGCACTCTGTGAGCAGGATGCCAGTGAAATCGTGCCTGCAGTGAACACACCTCTTCAACAAGCACAGCGTAGAGCAAATCATCAGCTTTCTCTGGGTCTATCTCCTTATCCACAAGCTCAGACTGCAAGAAAAACAGAAAGACTGTTGCATCCCTTCTCAAACAGCCTCAGTGTCCTGCTCCTTTGCTTCATTTCCAGCATTATTGGCACACAGGGCACAGAGCAACTGCTTTCCTCTGGCCGTGCTGCAGGAGCAGAGCTCCTGGTGTCAGTGTGTCAGCACTGGTGTCAGTGCAGCTGACTGGACCCAGTAGGTGGCAATCAGCCTTTCCCACAGCTGTGGTAGGTTAGAGTGACCCTTTCTTCCCCAGAGCACAGAGAGGCTGTAGGGGACAGGACAGGAGTGGTGCTCTGGCTCTAGGTAGTGCTCCATACACAAGTGGTGCTCCACATACAAAGGGTTGGGCTGTTCAGCTTCCCCCTCACCCTTATCAAACAGTCTATGCCAAGGAGAACGTTTAGAGGGAAAATTTATTAGGAAAAAGTTCTTCACCAAAAGGGTGGAATGGGTTGTCCTGGGAAGTGTTTAAGTGCCCATCCCTGCAAGTATTTAAAAGATGTGTAAATGTGATGCTTAGGAACATGGTTTAGTGGTGGACTTGGCAGTGCTGGGTTAACGGCTGGATTTGATGATCTTAGAGGTCTTTTCCAACATAAATGATTCCATAATAGAAGTATGGAATAAACAGAGTTCGGGTCATTCATTCACATCAGACCTGTGTCTGTTCTCATTTTGTTTTCCTTTGCCTTAGCCTGAGCTGAAGCAAAGCTCTTGATGTGTATGGCAGCAGGCAATGAAAGGTGACTGTTTCAAGGAGGAATTCTTTACCACAGATGGTTTTTAAATAGAGTGGGGTTTTTTCATCTAATGCTTTTAGCAAACTTTAAGGAAGTCAAAATCTGTTCTGAATATATGAAAACCCAGCTTTTTGGAGAAGATGTGTTTTTCTTTTTATTCTCTTTTACTTTACATATAAATTGAGGAAATCTTTTTCTACCTTTTAATTACAGGAGGGCTTCTAAAACAGGGTTAACTGGCTTCTATAATTTCTTTTCTAAGAAGTCAGCTGGCAATTAATGACTTGTTGGGAGAAGAAAATGTTGGGGTTTTTTTGGTTTTTTTTGTGTGGTTTTTGGTTTGCTGGTTTTTGGGGTTTTTTTCCTGAGCAGGTTTTTTACTCCATAGAAGAAAACAGAAAAGAATAAAAACAAGTATAGAACAAAACACAGAATTCTCGAGTGCAGGAATGCCACCTAAAGCCTGTACTCTATGTATATCTTTGAAGAGTTAAGGAAGCTGGTAAACCTATCTGAGCTGTCTGCATCAAAATTTTGTGACCTGTGGTTGTTTTCAGCAGAGAATAAGTTTTATTGGGTTATGTTAGAAAGATTTTCTGAGTCACAAAATATCCTCCATTTCATGCATTTTGTTTCCACTGTATGCACTCAAAAGAAGTTGTCTTAGAATTTAATTTTCCAAATTATAACTTACAGATGCTTTAATTACAGTGCATCAGTCTTCAGATAAATTTAACCAAGAATTTGAGTTTAACCCTGAGGAGCTGCACACCACATGCCACTCCACATTCCATATTTTAATTATATACAATATTTTAATTAAATTACAAAATGGTTACAAAATCAGCTTAATTGTATTTCAAACATCTACCTATTCCCAGATCCTGGGATATCTTGCATAGAGATAGATTCTCTCAGATAATTTTACAAAACATCACAGAAATGGTTATCATGATCACAGGAATCTTGGATTGCAAAGCAGAAATTCAGAGGATGATTACTCATTAAGAAACCCACCAACAATATAAAATCAGGTTTACTGAAGTACTTGTGTACTTTCATAAGCAGTTTAGCTACCTAAAACATAACTATCTTCAGCTCTCCCCGCTATTCCAGAGAATTCCTGGGCTCAGTTGCAAACTTAGCACTCAGATGAAAGTGAATCCTGATATTCAAATGTAGGATGGCAGAGGACTCTTTGCAATCTATCAAAGTAATTATCTGGGTTTGATTCACCTCTGGGAGCTGTATTCACATTTAGTCCTTCTGAACAGTCATGTTGAAAGGAATGCTGGAGGAGCCTCTGTATCCTAACATCAATAAACAGTTCTTTTCTATGCAGAGCAAGGAATTTTTACTTGCTGGCCAATACTATATTTCTCTACCCTCTAGTGGTGAAAAACACTTGAAAAAACTACTGTGCTAAAAAAATACCACCAAGATTTTAAGAGAAGATCTATAAGCATTCAGAAGTTCTTAATGAAAGACAGAATCACTTTTTACAGTGAAAGAGGTTACCAGAGCAGTTAGAGCACCAAAATATATCATAATTAGCAAGTTGTCTATATTAACAAACCCAGCTTCAAAGAGGTGTGCAGTGAGTTTGAGGGTGCATTAGTAACAGAAAATGGGTCTTGATTCAAATAACTGCTTGTTACTTATTTCATAGAATGTTTCATCTAGGCATCTCCTTGGTAAACCTGAGCATGGATGTAGCCTGATGATCAAAAGCTAGCAGAGAGCTCCTAGAGAAAAACACCAACTTTGGCAGCAGAGTGGGAATAAAGTACCTGGTACTGCTGAACACTTATGGCTGGACACCAGTTAAGCTATAAAACTTATAAAGGGGAACTGTTGGACTGTGTAGCATTCTGAAACTGGCTGTTAATACAATATGGGAAGGAAGGAAGGAAGGAAGGAAGGAAGGAAGGAAGGAAGGAAGGAAGGAAGGAAGGAAGGAAGGAAGGAAGGAAGGAAGGAAGGAAGGAAGGAAGGAAGGAAGGAAGGAAGGAAGGAAGGAAGGAAGGAAGGAAGGAAGGAAGGAAGGAAATAAATCTGTTCTGCTTCACTGGTAAACCACAGCTGGTAAATTCCAAGGTAAAACTGAAAATAGAGAGACCTTTAAAGGAATGCTATAGCTAGTAGACATGTGGCATGTAAAATACAAGGAAATTTCATTTGTTTTCTGTATTTTATTAGGCATTGGAGACATGTTTCTTTTAAAATGAAAGAAGAGGATCCTAGTTCTGCTTCTGAAAACCTGCTTCATACAATGCCACCTGTAAAATCACTCTTTAAACTTCTGTAAGAAGAAAATAAAAAAGAATTTACATTTTCAAAGATATTTCTTTATGACTCAATGGATAAACATTTGTGGATATATTCTGTAGAAGTGACCTTCCCCAAGCTACACTCAGTAGAATTTACTTCACTGGCCCTCAAAACGGAGGCATTACAGTACTCAATTACAAACTGCAAGAATTTTTCTTCTGTAAATTGATAATTGGCAATGAGAGGACAAAATATTGCATTTTTATAAGGCTGCAGATGCCACAGTATGTGGATTCCATATCACAACCTGTAAAGTACAAGCAAAAATTCCAGAAGTATTTTGACACACTTGTCTGCTCACCTCCCTCCAAGACCATAGATGTTGAAGTGAGATGTTAGAAGATACATTACATTCATGAGTGAAAACCATGAGGCCACATCCATTTTCAGAGCACTTAAACGGCACAGTGGAATATGGTACAGACAATCAGTTCTGCTGAAGAGGCACTTTGTTAAAAAAAAAGAAAATAAATAGCTTCTAGCATTTTATTTAAATTTAGTCATTTCTCTCCCCCCAACACAGTGACAAAAATGCATTTCACACCTTTGACCAACATAGCTATCCCTGCAGAAGTCTGTAGCTTAACCCTGGTTTCAGAATGCCATTGATATAAAAATATTTCAGGTCTCCTGATCATCCATGTGTTTGTTCTATGCAGACTACCTTAGCTGTTTCTTTGTGACTTCATTAGAAATGTTCCCACCACTGATTTCTGGACTAAAGTTGCATTCCCTGACATTGCAAACAATATCCCTGTGATGAACCTGCCTGTCTCTTTTCTGCAGTGCTGGAGCCACCCTGGTGCTCAGCTGCTCTAAGTGAAATGGATACTTATTGTGAGTTGTGATTTGAAATAGGCAAGAGGATCTACTCTGAAGTCTCAGTTCTGAAGGACAAGTGCCAGCTTGTAATAGCAAAAACACTATTTTAAAGGACTTAGATTTAACAAGAACTATTTTTAATGCTGTGTTTCATGGTCAGTGCTCTCTTTTTTTTTCTCTGAGTTTTGTTTTTTTATTCCCAGTGGTGAAAATTAAAATTAGTAGACTCTAAAAGAAAATATTTCATAGCTTTGGAAATACTGAACTCAGAATTCAGAAGATAACTGAAGATAGTTTTAAGCTGACTTGTGAAGTGTAGTAAAAAAGAAAAAATACTATGAGGCACTGAAACTTATGCCATTTATTTTACTAGAGTTTTATATAATATTAAAATATTAATAAACATTAGTATTAATTTCTAGTTAATAGTCCTCTACTTCATCTTGAAAATTTTTGGTAAAATATATTAGCACAAAAGCATCCATTCTACTTGAGTTTACAAAAACATTAAAAACCTGTGACTCCGTGTGAGAGTTTAGATTGTATTTACTGACAGTGATGGTTTGTGGTTTTCAGTATGTTATCTTATAAATTAACGTGCTATTTAAACCTTTCATGAAATTCTCATGGTGATTTTCTCAATATCCTCTGCTTGCATGAATGTATTTAATATCAGCATCAGAAAACTGTCTGAAATGAAAGACTGATGATTTTTAATCATTCCCTGTGGTTGTAATAGCACATATAACTCTTGGTATCTGAAAGACTAGCTTCAGTGATGAAAAAATCATAAGTCAGCAGAACATTGGATCACGTAATACCTTCACACCCTCATACACTGCTGTGGCTTATTCCAGCCTCTTACAGAATTAAGCAGTTTTAAAGGCCTGGTTTTCAAGGATATTCTATATATGTGCCTTGCTTCCACCAGCTATCAAAATAAAAAATTGGTTTGTGTATAATATAACTTTTCAGAAAAAAATCATGTTCATTTTTTGAGAATTTTTTTAGATCTCTCCATCCTGTTTTAATCTTATTGCTTCTAGAACACTGGTTTTTGTTTGGTTTTTTAATCTCTCCTTTGTAAGCTTTAGTCGAGCAGTCTCTACTGCCTAAAAACTCTTCTAAATCTATTTGCCTCTTCTTTCCCATGAAAAAAAAAAATTGAGTTATCTCTTTAAATTTTGGTAAGTACATATGTATTCATGCACATTAAGGTATGACTACCTTTGCTTCCTTGGAATGAAGATAGTATGAGAGACTGCTCCTCCTGGTATTCAGCACTTGCTTTACATATGACTATTCCTAAAAAACTGTGTCCATGCAGATGCCATGGATGCACATGTGGCCTGCACTGGTCTGAGAGGTTCACAGCAGAGGTGATGATGCAGTGCTTAGGAGGCAGGGGCCTCTCTAGAGTGGCATGGGTGACATGGCCACCTCTGTGGGACAATACAAGGGCACTCTTGGGTGGCATGAACCAAACAAAAAAAAAAAAAGAAGCTGTAAATCTGTGGGAATCCACAAAATTAGAGGGTTTGGGGAAAGCTGCAAAAGGCAGGCCTCAGAGACAGCAGAACTGTGATTAGAGCTAAGCAATAGCCATGAGATAGGTCAGTGGAAAAATTACTTAAAAAGTAGAAAAGCAAGGACGAGTAGAACAATGGTCTGTGTATTAATGCTTGTCTAGGATAACTTCCTAAGCTGCAGAAAAGTTTATCTAGCAAGATATTAGGAAGTTTGAAGCTTAATAATGGAGCTCTGTGCATTGTGTTTTAAGGCTTACAAGCAGGCATTGTATTCGAAATAAGCAAGCATTGTTTTCACCAAAGGTATGTGTGCTTATAGTGGTTGGATGGAACCACTGTCAGTATGCTTTTGCTTTGTGTGATTGGTCAAAAAAGTTATAAAGTAAGTTGTAACATTAAGTTCTTTGTCTGCTGCTTGGGATGTGAGCTGCTGGCATCTTCCCCTTGTCATAGCCATGTAATGAGACTGATGCTGAAAAATAAAACAGCTCAAGGCACATTCCACAGCAGTCCCGTCCTGTTTGTGATTTGTACATAGCCCCCGGCCGGCGGCATAAATCTATGACAAAGGAGTCTGAATTAAGCACCCTCTTATGCAGGCAAGTATAGGAAGGAGTTTCTTTTCCATTTAAGATCATCTGCAGAAGTTTTTCTGGACAGGCTGATCATGGCACTTACTGCTTTTAGTTACTTTATAGCAAAGTATAAGTTATTCTGAAGAGAGTTAACACCCAGCTCTTTTGTAAAAGGCGAGATTCCTACAATGAAAATCCATAGCCATGATTCCTTAAAAAATGCTCTTCATAAACTCTCCAAATGCTCTTCAAAAATCATGGGAGCAAGATACAGAAGAAAAGTTTCCATTTTTTACCTACATTTTTATTCCTTTACACTCCACTGAAGAGTTAGATCATGCCTGCATGCAGGTTAGGTTCCTGTCCTGACCATTTATACTGGCCAAAATAGGCTGACAGCACAGTTTAGCAAAAATGAAAACACACACTGATTTTATAGATTTTTTTGAGAGATTAAATGGTGTGTAAGGAATCTGAATCATTCTCTGAGACTTGTGAGCAGCAGCCTTCTGATTATATGTCTAAGGTTTCTGTGATCACAGCCTCCCATAAGGAAAATATTACTTCTGTTGATATAAGCATAATTGATGGAAAAGGAAGAGAGAGATACAGAAAGAAGAATAGACAGAGTGCATAAAAGTCTTACTTTCCTTTGAATGACTGAACTCAAGCAGCTTTATTCCCAGAAGTGTTCAAGGCCAAGCTGGATGGGACCCTGAGTATCCTGATCTAGTGTAAGTTGTGCCCGCCTGCACCAGGGGAACGAGATGATCTTTAAGGTGCCTTTCCACACAGGACATTCCATGAATCTACACTAAAAATCTTTAAAATTCCCCAATGCTACTGCAACCAGCTTAGAGGGCGGGAGGGCTCCCGAAGAATTCGGGAGGAAGGAAAAGAGGAAGCAAGAAAAAAACGCCGTGAGCTGTTCGTGCCGGCCCGAGGAAGGCGGGGGTGTAATTCCGGGCAGTGTCCACCGGGTGGCGCGGGCAGCGCGGAGATGGGGCAGCGCCGCGGCGCCGGAGCGCGCCCGGATCGCGACGCGCGGCTCGGGCCCGGCAGCGGCTCGGGCCCGGCAGCGGCTCGGGCCCCGCAGCGGCTCGGGCCCGGCAGCGGCTCGGGCCCGGCAGCGGCTCGGGCCCGGCAGCGGCTCGGCCCGGCAGCGGCTCGGGCCGGCAGCGGCTCGGGCCCGGCAGCGGCTCGGGCCCGGCAGCGGCTCGGCCCGGCAGCGGCTCGGCCCGGCAGCGGCTCGGGCCCGGCAGCGGCTCGGGCCCGGCAGCGGCTCGGGCCCGGCAGCGGCTCGGGCCCGGCAGCGGCTCGGGCCCGGCAGCGGCTCGGGCCCGGCAGCGGCTCGGGCCCAGGCAACCCAGCGACACACAGCACCCATAATCCTCGCTCAGACTCCACAAGACACGAACATCACACCGGGAACACAACCAGCAAGAACACGAGTATATATAATGCATATATATAATGCACTTCTGAGCATACACATGGGAACTCTCAGAGCAAACGAAGCAACGTGATGACCAACAGGTATTAAGCTAAAGTAATAAATGTTTATAATCACTTTGTTTTAACAATCTCTGAAAATATCTTCATTATCTCAACTCTTCATGCCTCATGAAACAAGGGGCGCAAAACAAGGGGCGCAAAACAAGGACTATCGTGGTTTAACCCCAGCTGCCAACTATGTACCATGCAGCTTCTTGCTCTTTCCCCCACCACCTCACTCAGTGGAGAGGAGAATCACAGTTAAACCTCTTGAGCTGACACAGGAAAAAAAAGATTTGAGACAAAAAATAATAATGAAATTATGCTAATTATGCTAATATAACAATAATTGCAATGAAAAGGTGATAAGAGTAACAGAACACAAGCAAAACAAGCAGTGCATGATACAATTCCTCACAACCCATGGACAGATGCCCACCCAACCTCAAGCAGCAATCATCCTTCTGGGTAACTATAAAGATAGTTTAAATTCTCGGCATGACTTTCTATGGTGTGGAATATCCCTTTGGCCATGTCAGGTCAGCTGTCCTGGTTATGCTTCCTCCCAGCTCCTTGAGCACCTCCTCACTTACAGAGCATGGGAAACTGAAAAGTCCTTGACTTAGGGTAAGCTCTGCTTAGCAACAGCCAAAGCATCAGTGTGTTGTCTACATTATTCTCATAATAAATCACAAAAACACAAGCACTACACCAGCTACTAGAAAGAAAAAAGATGTCTCAACCAAAAACCAGGACAACCAGAATGCTAGAATTAAAGTGGCTCAGATGGATCTGGGCTAAGAAGAAAAGGGTGACCTATTTATAACACCACAGTAAAGAATCCAAGTGTCTGAAGCTTTTTTGGCACAGAGGATGATGTCTGAAATACCAAAATGGGGAAACTTGGCAGGTCGATTATATCACACTACCACAAACTTCCCATGGTAAGAACCAGGTGCTTACAAATGTTGAAGTAACTACTTCAATGGTTGGAAACATACTCTGTGACCCATGCCACTGGCCAGAACACCATTTTGGGCATTGAAAAACAACTTCTGTGGTGACACTGCACCCCCAAAAGAGCTGAATCAGTTGTGAGTGTGACTCTAGCAACCGCATAGACACCTGGGCCAAGGAACCAGGCATTGACTGGGTGTATCACATCCCCTGTCATGCACCAGCCTCTGGGATCATTGAACACTCCAAGGAATTGTTAAGGTGTGCTGGGACATTCAAACACTGGGATACAAACTTAACAGAAGCCATTTCTTTAGTTAACATTGCAGCATCTTCTAGTTGATCAGCCCTGCCCAAATGAAGCTGCTGCACACTGTAGAAGCAGCTGAGGTTCCTGCAGGTCATATATGGCTGAGAGAAACAGTTTGGGTTACACCATTTATGCCACTGGCCTTCTTGGCCAGTGGACACTACCTGGACACACTGCCAGCTCATGTTCAGCCAGCTGTCAGCCTGCATCCCTAGCTCCTTTTCTGCCAGGTCACTTGCCAGCAACTCTTCCCCAGCCTGCAGCACTGCCTGGCTTTGTTGTGACCAAGTGCAGGACTCAGCATTTTGCCTCACTTAAACACTCTAACACACTCCCACACACTGACACTCTAGCAATTGTGTAAACACTCTCACTCACATTCACTGATACACTCACACTCTCACACACACCACCAATGCACACAAATGTGCTGACATTCCCACATTTTCCCATCAGAAAATGCTGAACAACATGCTGTAACATGCACAAAAACACTCAGTATAAATGCACACCTCTAGTGTAAAATAGAGACCTTTTTCCTTCCCTTCCCTTTGAAGCTACAGCCAGAGGCCAAAGTATTTTTATGATATATAGCTATATTTTTAAGTAGCTCTTATAGCAAGTTCTGTTTCCATGACAATTTCGATCAGTTTTCTTTCTTTTTCTAATTTTGTGTTGCCTTCACTTGTTGCTATGTCTCCTTTAGAGGTAATGTTGACAGTAGGAAACATCTGTTCTCTACAACACAAAGCATGGGGTTTGGAAAAGAATCCACATTAACAGGAGTGAAGGGGCTGGAGGTAACAAAACTCTCACAGCAGAAATGACAACCTCAACAGATGGGGTTATTCAACATGGAGAAGAGAAGGCTCTGGGGACATTATGTGGCCTTGCAGTATATGAAGGGGGCTTTATAAGCAAGATGGAGAGAGACCCTCTACCAAGGCAGATAAACAGAACCAGCGGCAGTGGTTTTAAACCAAGAGAGTTAATTTAGATTGGACAAAAGGAAACATTTGTTAGGGTGAGGGTGGTGAGATGCTGCCCAGAGAACTTGTGGTATCTCATTCCTGAACCTACTCAGGGTTGTGGACGAGGCTTTGGGCAACCTGATCTAGTGAAAAGTGTCCCTGCCTATGGCAAGGGGGTTGCTCTTGATGATCTCTAAAGGTCCCTTTGAACCCAAAACACTCCATGATTCTTACAGAATAGAGCACATGCACCTGCTGCACTCTATTTCTCATCCCAAGTCCTAAAGCCCCTTCTGTCCAGCTCCAGACCCCATTTCCTGGCAATTCCGTTGTTAGCTGTTGACAGCATGGCAGGAATACAGACAGACTGCCCAAGCCCATCGGGCTTAGGCACAAGGTTTGGAAAATCACAGCCTGCCTGATTTGTATCTGGTGGGTCATATCAATGGACGAAGAAAGTGCTTGTTTATGTATGAGGGTTACAAAAGGAAGGCTGGGGAAAATATGGGCCTCCAGCCAAAAGGAGCCAGAACACAGCATGTCCTCCTGGCTGTAGCTCCAGTTCTTGGGGCTGATGGAGTTCCCAAACACCTTCCACTGTTTGTGCTGGAGAAAGCAAATCTCACAGCATTAAGCCATAAAGGGCTCACAGAATTGAGCATCATTTTTCAGCAACTTGTGCTGGTGAACTTCATCAGGAGCTGCTTCTGCTGCATTATAATTCTCTGCACAGGCCTTCAGTTTACCAGGGTTTAATTACAGTTTTGCAGTCCTCTAAATATAGTGTTTAGCTATAGGTTTTGGCATAATTTCTCTCTCTTTTTGGGTAAATGAAGTTAATAATCATTTTGCAAAATGGTTTGTAAGCAATCATGCTCAGTGTTACTCTTCATAATACCATTGGAAAAAACACTCAAATAAAAAAGAAAAAAAGTTAATTTCCTAGCAGACTTCCAGTTATTTGAGCAAGGTGAAGTTTAATCTTTTTAAGCCTGTCAGCTGGAAATAAACTGCTAATTTGCAAGTGTTTTGTTTAAAAAAACTCAGGAAATTTTCTTTATATACAGTGTTTTATGGAAAAAAAAAAAAAACAACACTTTACAATGCCTTAAGGGAAAAAAAATCCTGCTGTATATGAGGAGTCTTCCTGATTTCTGGAGTGCCACAGATTTTCTTTGAAATGCACTTAAAAAGTGATCTCTTTAGTGCCAGAAGATGGGGTGCTTCCACCACATCAGGCTGCAGTCCCCTTGGGGAAGGCATTACGTTTGCTGTGCAAAATCATCTCTCCTCATAACATAAGCAATAGTTAGGATGGAATCAAAATAATTCTGTGGTAAAAAAACTACAGTTCATATTTAATGAATGCCCTTACTACTGCCTTTTCAGACATATTTTGCTTCTACTTTCAATTAATTTTTAGAGATGGTATTTTATCAAAAAAAGTTTATAAAATAATTATTAATTTATTATTTGAAGATCAGAATATCTTTAACTGAAAAAATGGACAATTAATATTTAAAATACTCTTTTGTCTCTTAACATTTGAAATATTATTCAGGTGTTTGAACTGTTTGTACATAAATATCTTTTAGTTGGTTTCCTATTCCTTTATGCAGACCCTGCTGAAATTTTTATATTAAAACTGGTTTTGAGGTTAAAAAAAATATTCTATAAAAAGTGCAAATATTTTATTTCTGTGTAAGACAGTAAACTGAAACCAAAAGGTTTTGCTCCACAGTGTTCCAGATATTAGTAAAATATCCCAGTCTTCAAAAAGGAAAAAAAAAAATTGAGACCTAGTAGAACTGCACCATCACAGTATGTTCATGTGCATGGAATGTAAGGGTCTTAAAGTGAATTTTGCTCTTTCATCTTTCATATCTATTTTTCTATCTAACTACCTGGAGTCATTCATAGATGCAGAAAGGATAAGAAAAATAAACTTGCCTTTTTAGGCCTTTCCAATTACCTTCTTAAAGTTCTTAAAGCATACTTTTTATAACCAGCCTTATAATAATTCATATTTGTATATCTTACTGTTAGGCCCTGATAAGAAGTGCAGCTTAGAAGGCAGCAATTGAGGGCTATTACTACTGGGTGTGAGCTGCTGATGGGTTGAATCACAGAATCATAAAGTGACAGAATTTTTTGTGTTGGAAGTGACCTCAAAAATCATCTTATCCTAACCCCCCTGCCATGGGGAGGGACATCTTCCATCAGAGCAGGTTGCTCAAAGCCCCATCCAACCTTGTGGACACAGCTCTCCACAAAAAGCAGCAGGCACAACTGTCTCCCAGGATTTTTCCTGGGGAAGGTAGAGAGAACCTCAGAGAAGAAGAGAAAACAATACTTATCTCTACTTGCTGCTCCTGCTGTTTTGCACTTGTGGAATGTGTTATGGAGATTGTTTACCCAAAGCAGTTTGTTAATTGGACACCGGTGAAGGTTGTTTTGATTCCTTGACCAGTTGGATCCACATATATCGTGACTATCTGCAGTCACCGGTTTTCCAGTAGTATTCCTTAGTCTAGTATCTCTTTAGTATGAAATTTAGTGTAGAATTAGAGTAATATAATAGAGCTTAATAAAGCAATTGTTCAGCCTTCTGAATCATGGAGTCAGAGCACGTTATTCCCTGGCTGGCGGATCTCCTGTTTTTACAATACAGCCTGGCCTTGAACACTTTCAGAGGTGAGGCATCCACAACATCTCCAGTGCCTCACCACCCTCACAGTAAATCATTTCCTACTAATATCTAACCTAAACACACAGTCTTTCAGTGTGAAGCCATTCCTCCTTTCCTGTCACCACATGCCCTTGTAAATAGTCTCTCTCCAATTAAAAGTAGACCTTCTGTTGTCTTAAAAGGTTTTATAAGATTCAACGTATGTTTATGACTTTGGCATGAGAAAATGAAAGAATGAGACCTACTATCTCATGGTTTTACTCATTGGAAAGTCCATAAACAAACAGTACATGGATGATGCAGTAGCAGCAACAAAGGGAAAGCTTTGGTGGTGGTGTGTGTTTTGTCCTATGCAGCAATTTGCTTTGGTTGCCTAGCATGGTGGTTTCTCACTGAGTTTTTGTTGGAGACAATGCCAGATTTTCTGGGGCATGTGTGCCAAGCAAGGAAGAATATATCTTTAGCTGAATAGGCTGTAAAGAAAGAGATTGGCATGTGGGAGGATTTTTTTTTTCAGATATTTCTTATCTCAAAATTAAAAATGAAATAAAACTTTCTATTGGCTGTTGAGACCAAGGCTAAAGCAAAACAAATGCTAATTGAACAGGCATTTTTATTACAAATTTTTCAATGGCATATTGAAAAACATCTCAGCTTCACCAGGAAGGATTAATAAGATTGCAGTAGAGCTAAACCCAGACAGCCTTGCCTTAAGAACTGATAGCAGTGATGTAGCAAGACTGACTTCAACATAAATTCAGGTTTTACCAATAATATTAGTAATACTGGATTTTAATTTCTTAGGTGCTTGCAAAGAGGAGATAACCATAACCTACAGCCAGCTTTTATGAAATGGCCATGTTCTGTGAGGAAGACAGAATAAATGCCAGGTGATCTGTATCAAAAAGAGGATCTCCTTCCATCCAGAATCATTTGCTGTGGCACATTTTTCACCAAGAAGAGCATCTGCCATGATGTAGACTGGAAGACAGCTTTCATTGTCACACAGGATAGAAACTTTCCCTTTCCCTCAACACTTCATTAGAGATAAATATTAAAACACTTCTGTAAAATAATTTACAACCAGTAAGAATAAAAGCTTATTCTCAACAATTTATACCTCAGTATCCATGCTGTGAAGAGGAGGGGAAAAAATACGCTTTCTAGAAGATGCAGAGGAGTATGATGTTTTATGGTGTAAGGTATCTTACCCATCATGTAGCCATGATGACAGTCAGTGTTGTACATCCACTTACAAGGTATTGCTCCAGATTTTGGCTACTCTGCTAGGGAAACTGCATAAGCAATAGTAAAAATCTAGAGATCAGTGGAAATGGCAAATGCCTTTGGAAAAGCCATCACTTAAGTAAATTTGGAGGAATTAGACTCAAAAAAACTTGAAAAATAAACTAATAGCTTCAGATACAAAAATACAAAACCTTGTTGTTAAGAAGCTTCGTGATCAATTTGCATTCACCTTCTATTCACAAAGAACGAAGAGGAGTGCAAGAGGAGTGCCTCTTTCTGGCAAGAGAGAATCTTTGATTATACACAGGAGAACATATCATAGCTGCAAGGACTGTGACACCGTGGAACTATTCTCTTAGAGTAGTTCTGCAGTGTCTTTGATTTGCTTTAATAGGTTTAACAAACACCCAACCAGGACAAACTGCATATCCTAGAAACACTTCGGCTCAAGGAGTTCAACTTTGCTTGTCTCTGCTGGCAGTGCTTTTCTCTGAGTTTATAGGACTTTTTCAGGCCCTGATGAAGAAGAATACGTAATTTGAAAAAACCCTGTGTGATGAGGGATGAATGAACTCATTCCTGTGTCTCCCGATCTATAGTACTAAATGCTGTTTATTTGAGCTCAAAGGGGAAGCACATGGTTTGACTTGTAGTATCTTGAACTTTAGTCTATGAAGTCAAGTGAGAACAGCCGTATGTGAGTATGATACACAGTTATAAAACAGCCTGTGTTTTCTTGGGAAGATTGCTAATTAGTGATGAGTTCCTTGTAATCACAGGTAACCTTTGGCATGCAATTAGTCTGCAAAGCAAAGCTGCATCGACCAGTGAATGAGTGCAGTTCATCCTATCCCTTACCATTGCAGCTGTAGAGAATACAGTGATGGAGCAGCATCTCTCCCACTGCACACCAGAGCTGGTCATGAAACTGCCTTCTGTTAAAACGAGCTGACTTTCCTTTGAAGACCTGAATAAATAAAGAGGAGGAATTCTACCAGCCAGTACCATCTGTACTGTGGTGTTTTGAAAGCTGGGAACTTCAGCTTTTCTTTGTACAATTGAAGAACACTCTGCCTTCTCAGGGTCGTGTTAGCTCCACTTCTCCACAGAGCCCCTCTATCCCTGCAGCAATTTCTAATAGGACTCAGCTATTCCTACTACTCATTTACACCATCTTTTCTCCCTTCCATGCCCCACTCCCTGTCCCTTTTACCTGACCAGCTTGTATCCTGGTTTATAAGTTCCACACCAAGCACTTCTATCTGTCTTGTAAGGAATGGGACCCATCGTTCAGTGACTATGTTACAGAAGCCAAGAGGACAAAAATAATGCTGACCAAAATGTAATTGCACAGGGTAGAAGAACATGTACAGATGATTAGTACAGTATGGCACAGAGAAAGTTTGCACCAATGACGTTGAGAATATATTTACAAAAAAGATTAAAAAGACAACCTACAAAATTTTAAAAGGTTACTGACTTAGCTATATGTGGAAATATGAAGCAGCAGATGAAATTGCACTATTGTAACACTGCTCAGGCTATGTGAGAAACCATAGTTCTGAAATCTATCCAAGATTTATCTGGAGTTGTGAGTAGTCAGATACTCTCTGAAATCCACAATGTCATCTTGCTTTTACTAAAAAAGGTTGGCATTTCAAAGGGAATTGGTTCCTTCTCTAATTTTGTAAAGCATTATTGGTTGCAATGGTATATAATTATTGCCCTAAACCATCGTTGTCACATATACAATTAAAGCAGGAATAGTACTTGTGTCTTACCAGGCTGAAGATGAGAGACTTCTGCTGAGAGTTTTATGGTAGCACATTTCCTCCCTACACCATGGAAAGTTTTCAGATCCTCCTCTAACCACTGTTCATTTGTAAACACTACCTTAGACTGGATTTAACTCAAAACCTAAATTGTCTGGATGCAGCTACTTTTCCTACATCTCAAGGAAATATTTTGTGGTTTGTCACTTGGGACATAATGGATAATTACATGTGGGACTCTAGTGCTGCCTATTATTAAGCTCCTGTTCCATGCTGTTTATCATATTGCCAAATCAAATTAGCCATTTAGGCTTAAATTTTCCATGGTGGCTTTCTGCTCCAGACCAATTTTTATTTTCAGGAGGGAAAGAAGAAGAAAAAAGTCCAAGGGAAACACGTTTCTCTGTAAAGCCACTTGAAATATTGTGGTTTGTAACTCAAATGCATCCTCAGACCTTTTGTAAACATTGAATAAACATTGATACTTTTTCCCTTACATGCATTAAGAATGCCTCTCTTCTGAACAGATGGTTTTATGAAACTTGTAGTAGCCTGATACCTCTGGGGCTGCTACCCTCTTATGGAATTCCTTAAACAAATAAAGTCCTACAGAAGTTGTGGCAGAGTGGAGGGCTGCCTGATATGCACATGGGTCTACACATTCTTTCCTTTATGAAAGAAGGTTAAAAATCTGGGTGGAAGGCACTTTTTTAAAATCCTGCCACCCCCCCCCCCCTCAAGCACAGGGAGAGGGATATTTTGCTTCCCAGTCATGCAGAGAATAGGAGTCTGAAATTGGATAAGCAGCCCACAGGAAGGCTGAGAGTGAGGAAGGGTAGCATCTCTAAGCATGGAACACAGCCTGTTTGGAGAAAGAATGAAGTCAAAGAATCAGAACAGGAACACCTAAGGGAGCTAAGGAAAAGGAAGGGTGACAGCTGGGACAGATTCAATTAAGGGCAGCATCCTAAAATGCATTCACAAAAACCTGATTAGAGTTACATAACTTTCATGTCTAGCACATCCCATTTCTTAAGTCCTTGACTTTGTAATTTTAAACTTCTCTTAATGTAGTATTTTTAGATGTATTTTAATTTATGCACCTGAAAATAGGCCATTTTAGTCATTTGGGCCTTGTAATACTGAACTGACCCCAAAAGCTTTAAGATTCTGGGTGCAAAATCCAGGCTCTGTGACAAAGATGGTGCACATGGTACAACATCAAACCTGGCAAGCTCTAGCTTTGCAGTGAAAAACAAATTCAAAATCTAGGCAATTTTCAGTGACACCTGGACTTTGACTGGAGATTGCTTATATTTACCAGTTTTTAACAGAAAATAAAAACCTGTTTATTCACTTTACATTTATCAGTTGTTACCAAAAAGCCTTAGAAGTAATCATAAGAGGTGAGAAAAATAAACTGCCTTTCCCATGCCATGAGTGAAAGCTTTAGGCACTTGTTTAAATGATTCTTCTCTTTTTGAGTGCTTCTACCCTAAATAACTTTGAATTCTGAATTTTATATTGAAGGATCTTAGCCCTCTCCATTTTCTTTTTCCTCTCTTTCTTCCTTTACCCTAGAAAAGTCTAATGTAACCTTATTTCTTACTGAAGGCGAATTTCTAAGAAATGTTTAATAGTCTTTCAAGTGGTATCATATTATATAGGAAAAGGTGGATGCTATTAAAATTGCTGATTTTATAGGGGAAATTGCTGCAATCTATATGTATTGTCCTGTGTTTTAAATTATCCTGTTAGGAAGAAATATGTGAAGAACCTGCACTTAGGGCTGATTCTTCCTAGTTTTGGATCTAATGACGTTTGTGTGGAACTGTGGCATTGCTCTCTGCTTGAGAGAACTGTTGTGCCAGGCATGCTCACGTATGAAGAGTTTTGAAATCAAAAAACAAATTTAAAGCATTTTCCATGCTAAGAAAGAGATCTGGGGGTTCTACTGCTGTACTTGAATGTAAACAAATTCTTTTTCAGGTCTGATGCCAGCTGTCATAAATCAAGACTTTCCAGTCATCTTCTGTTAGTGTGATTAACATGATGCATCTCTATTTTTCTTGGAGCTGACTGATTCAGAGCTAATGGTTTCTCTCTTTACAGAGAGTCCTCAGAATCCCCCACAGAGGTCCTTATGTCTCTCTTCTATCACTTCAGGCCCAGCTGTTGGATCAGACCAGGTTTATCACAGCTTTCCCAAGTCAGGTATTGGAAAACTTCCAAAGACAGGCTTCCAACCTCCCTGGCAGTCTGTTCCACTGCCTGCCTGCTGTATTAGCAAAAATAGTTCTCCTTATATGTATTGAGAACCTCTCTTACTTCAGCTTATTGCTGTTGCCTGTCATCTCATCAAGGGCCTGACTGCTTCCTCTTAGTCCTTTCCCTGTAGGCACCAGGGTTGCTATGAGGTGCCTCCAAAACTGTGCCTGTACCAGGCTGGACAAGTCTTGCTGCCCCGGCTCCTACCCACAGGGCAAGGCTCCAGCCCTCATCATCCTGAAGGCCTCTGCTGAACTTGCTCCAGTCTGCTGATACCTCTGCTGAAGTGGGGCACAAAAGTGCATGCAATGCTCTAGAGGTCTGAGAAGTGCCAGGTGGGGTGGCCCACCATTTCCCTTGAGCTGGGTTACTTGCCAAGTAGAAATCCTATGAAACCCCAAGAATATGGTTTCTGTTGATAAAAGAGAAGAAGAATTTGCATGTTTGGTTTTATTCCTTTCATAGTTTTGTTTTTATTTTTCTTAACTGCTTCTATTTTCCTGTCCTCATACAATACACTGCATGGACTTCACAGTGAGGATATAAACAAAACTAAGACAACTTCTGTATGCTGAAGATTGCCTGTTTCACTGTGGTATAATTGCTGTACATAATCAATATTTGTAGTCATCTTCCCATGTCAGTGTTATTGACATTCTGCTAAACAGTATTCTCATCCTGGAATTTTCCTTTGAGAAGTCAAATCCTCCATACCATCTTTTTTGTTAATGATACTGTTTCTATAAGGACACCACAGGAGAATGGAAATCCTATTGCAATTTTAGGTATGTTATAGTATTGAGCCATAGAAAGATTTGATTGAAGTTATTGGATATTAATTTTTAAACTTCAAAAGCTATCCAGTGTACATGAAGAATGCAAACATGTGGGAATGCTTACAACCTGCTATTCTGAATTTAAAATTAAAACAAGTTAAGTCCTATGCCACTGTCACAATTGCACATCCTTGTGTATATTCTTTACCTTATGTACTTTTAAATGCATGGCTTTTATTCATTGGCTATGAATAAAAGCATACAACACAACTGCATTATTTCTATACAGTTTGTTTTTAAACTCTACTGGGGAACAAAAGATGACTCTGAATGTTTCAAAAAGACATCATTCGATGGCTCACAGGTCAGAGTAAAACATATTGTCAAAGTGAAATCAAAATTAAACCAGTGCCTAATCTTCCTGTTGGGCTCTCCTTTTCTGCAGTTTTATACCTTTCAGTGGAAATAAGAATGTTTGCCCAGTTAAATGCAGGCAGATTCAGGTGTTTTCAGGTTCTGAGTTCAGAAATGGTCACAGCACAGCAGTAATAATTAATGAACACAGATGGGGCAACCAGTTGCAAGTGTCATTTCACACCACATAACCTGATGAAACAGCATAAACTCTTAAAGGCACTAGGTCCACTCTTCTGCCAATTAACTAATATTGCTAAAAGGAAGGGAGAAAAATAGTATATGTGTAATAAGTACTAGGCAAATTGAGAAATCAGACCTTGATAAACATAGATGAAATTTAGAAAGTTTCTAAACACAGAAATAGAGGTATACATATATTTACTCATATACTAAATATAGATATATGTATAAAATTTTAAAAATGCAGATATAGAAAAATACATATGAATGTAAATATTGGAGGAATACAACAGTAATTGACTTGTTGCATTTGAAAGTAAACATGCACACCATAAAAGTTAAGAAAGATATGAGGGTAATCTAAGAGTAAATCATGAAACCTACACCTCCTTCTTTGCATTCCTAGAATTACAAAAAAATAAATCTGTGTGTCCTCATCACAAAATCAGGATAGCCATTCTTTAGAGGCAGATAGGAATTTTAGCTGGGGAAGTAGCTTTTCATTCCTGATTACAGTGTTCCTATTGTACTGTTGAAAACATATTCCTGTTGTCCTCTAGAGCAAAACTTTCCTTGCTCTTGGAGATAGAAATTATTTTCCCTTCCATTCTTCTTATTTATCCTTCCCATCAAAATAATATAGCCCCTTTTAATGTTTCCTTTTAGAATACCTACCCTTTAGAATACCCACCCTTGTTGTACATTCATTCATTTAATTTTGGTTATTTTTGGCTTAATTAATGTTACAAATTCATCACTTATTCACCTCTTCTGATATCACTTTTTGTGTTTCTCTCTGATGTAAATGCTTCTTCTTAATTTATTTTAATTGAATACGAGGTTGCTTTTTTTTCCTTATTCTAAGAAGAAACCAAACCTAGCTCTTTTTATGACATGTACTAAGCAGGCTTTCTTTCTGAGATGCATTATTCTGTTTTGGTTTATAGCACATTTTACTTGCAACTATATTATTTTATTACCTTATTTTGCTGGCATTCCACAATACCTTATAATATTGAATAAAGGTAACACTGTCAATTTATTTTCTCAAAATCATTTTCTTTCATAATAAAAAATATTAAAGACAATCGATGGATGAGATAACATCTTAACATTTCTTCACAGTAAGTGGGCTTTTATTATTTTTTAATTTTAAAGTCTTCTAAAAAGTTTTTAATTTCTGAGTGGTCATCATCTCTTTCCACATTGGCTTTGAATAAATGCAAAGGAGTTTCAGACAAAGAAAGGTTTTGCAAAACCTCTTCAGTTATAAAAAATAGATTACTGGGTTTTTAGTTCTTCCCTTCATGGGAAAAGTTAATGACAATAAAAGCTGTGCTCTTCTCTTGCTCTGATATAATTTCAAATAAGAAATGTTGAAAAAAATGCCTCTGGTTGCTATTAATCCACTCTTGTCAGATTCATGATTTCATACAAAGCTGTGGATGAACATTTGAATTCCCTCCCCTTGAATCACCTTGACACTATTTATGAACCTGTATTAGGAAAACATGTGTATGAAGTACCTTCAAGTTACTCATAACTTTGAAGTACAGTAATGTTGTAATTCTGTACCCATCTTGCACTTGCATATTTGAAATCATTTTTGTTTAGCCCTTTTTTTTTTTTTGCTATTTTTTCATTTATCTTTTCCAGTGAGGCTTCTGGTTGTGCTTCTGTCTCCCCAGTTGCAATATCATCTTTAAATAGATCTGCTCAGAAGCTATTTTGACATTGCTAATTTTGGAATAAAGAAACAGCATGAGTTAAGAAAGCTAGTGAAATGCTGACTCTTCCTGAGTATGCTCTTTTGAGAAGAGCAGCTGGCCTAAAATATTAGTTCAGAAATCATAGAATAATCTATGACATTGAATTTAGAGAAATCCTCATGAATTGCTGGTAGAAAGTTTGAAGTGAAGGTGGTTCACATTTATAAGAAACAAAAGGAAATGATCATAATGTACAACACATGTTAAAATTTCTGAGATTAACAGTCTAGAGCACTGTTTGAAATTAGAAGCAATGGCATGATGCAAAGGTATCTTTATACTGGGGGAAATGCTTAAGTCTTCAAAATGTTCTTGCCAAAGGCTGAGAGATGAGAAACACAACTAGTCTTCATAAGCAATGTTTATGTACCAGTAGGTGGAAGTAGCTATTTCTCAAGTCTTTTGTCTTCTTCCCTGCAATGCAAGAGCTAATGTCAAAGGAGTAACAGTGAGGAGATTTACAGCAGACTTTCTCCAAAGTAATCCAGAATTTGAGAGGCTTTGCCATGAACTTTGTGTGTTTTGTTTGTTTATGTAAATTGAAGGACTTTAAAACAGAAATCAGAATAAAAAATTCCATATCCTCGTCGGTTAGAGGCTCACATATGGTTTTAACCAGCAAGTTTTGAGTCCTATTAAATAAAATGGAACATTTTCTAAAAGAAAGATATATCATGTTTACATGCAGGTGACAGTATTGTTCTGAAAAGCAGAAAACATGAATTTAACCATCCTTAGGGAAGGAGGGTGAGTAGATTTATGTATGCCATTAACTGAACAAGCACTCTGGTTGTTTGACTATGGGAACAGACTTCCTAGAGGGGTGGTGGGTACCTCAAGCTGACAGTGTTTAAGGGGCATTCAGACATTGCCCTTAATAATGTGCTTTATCATTTTCCCAGGCAGTTGGACCAGATTATCATTGTAGGTCCCTTCCCGCTGCAACTATTTTACTCTTTTGTTTTTGTCAGTAGATATTCTCAAAGTAACCTTCCATATTTAATCTCTCACTTTGAAAAGTGAAAAGACATTTAGCAAAGAATTAATTACTTAAATTTGTATGGAATAACACATACCAGAGGTGGCTACATAAGGGTCCTTTAGGACTTGGTAAAAAAGCCCCAGATGAATCAGACGAAGTAGACAAACATCTTGAAGTAGACATGCAAACTATGTCAGAAAAAAATATTCTCTATAAATATCTACAAACTGAGAAAAAAAAAATTCAAAATCAGATGTAGACAGTAAGCTTACAGACATATATTTAGGAAAGAAAACCCCAGACCTAGTTCTGGTGTTCTACAGAAATTTAGACCTGGTCAAATCACTCAACTTCTTCATTCTTCCTGGGTTACCAGAAGCAGAATTTAGTAAATTTGATATGCCTTAAAATCTAAATGGTTATTCAGATTAAGTCAGATTAGACTGACTGCTTTCTTGTAGCATAATTTTTCTTTACAGTAAAAAAGGATCTTTCTACATCTGGCAAGAAACATTGCAGGAAATGCTACTGTTCAGGTGTCACCTCACTTGGACTTTTTATGTACAGGCAAGCAAGCCAGAGAGAGCTGAAAGCAAGGTGTCAATCAGAAACTACAAAAATTCACTGATAGAAGGGATAAACAAAGACTCTTGATCCAAAACACAGAGAAACCTATTAAAGTACTCCTGCTTGACCTCATTTAGTTCTGGGACTGTTCCCAGATGTGCTGACAGATTTAATCCTGTTTCTACCTTTTCTGATTTTCAGGGATCATTTTTTGTAGTCTTCCTTCTAGTATTAATTCAGGCATAAAACCAGCTCATTTTAATTCATCCTTTTTGGCAGAATAGTGTTTGATGTAAATTGAATATTCTATTTGATGTATACAACCATAAAAATCTGTGACCTTATAATTAAAGAGGTTCAGCATAAATAAGCCACTATAAAAGACTTTCTGGAGTGTGAACAGGAAATCTGGAGTTTCATTTTTCTACAGACCAAGCTTTAACAGGTTTTTTACAGCAGAATCTCAAGACCTTGTGAGTAATTCAGTAACTTGAATGCCTTGAAGCATTTAAAAATATTCAAATAGGCCCACTTATTTTTTCAGCATCAGCAAAAGTTTGCTACTTTTTCACTTGTATAATTAAAACTTACCAGGCAAGTTGTGTGTCAGTCCAGTTCCAATGTAATTTCATAGCAAATCAAAGTGATCAAGAGAGCAATTCTAACTCCAACTATGCTCTCATGCTGCCATGATTCATTAGTTACAGTACCAATATTCACAGAGGCTGCATATGCAGCAGGGATATGGGAAAAAGGAGAATTTAGATTTAGGTGGCAACACTCAGAATCACTTGAAAAATTACATTTAGAAAAATTAATTTCAGGAATGGAGCAAAGTACACCCTTGCAAGTTGTCATAGCTCAGTAGTTCACTCTCATATCTCATATCCTGTACTACAAGGAGTTGGCTTAATCAATTTTGCTATTAAATATTTCAGATTGTTGGTAATGGAAATGAGATCAAAGTATATAAACCTTTCTTGGAAGATACAAAATATTCCTCACAGGTCTTTACAATAACCTAATACATCTTGGTAAATTTTCCACTGTCACTGCTTTACATTGGCTAAAACTCTGTAGCTGCTTTTCTGGTGTACTCCAACAGTAAAAACCTAAAGCCTCTGGGTAATTCAGAGTTCTCTGTATGGTAATTCCTTCTTTTTTGTTGTTTTTCTTTTCTTTTCTTTTTATCTTGCCTTTGCCATTTCAGTAACACAATTCATGTTTGTATTTTATGTCCTCATAAACCATTGATGTTTTTATATTTATCTCCTTTTTTCAGAAACCTAAATAAAAATCCAAAAGCTTTCAGTGTTGCTCAGCCAAGATATGTGCATGAAAGAACAGCAGTCAAGGCCCTCACACTTCATTGGAAAGGGCAGGTTATATAGTCACTTGCTTATGCACCTCAATAGGCATTCATGTCAATTTTATTTAAGAGTAAAGTAATTCTACAAAAACTTCTCACTTTTACTGGAAAGCATTGACTGGGGAAAGATTTTTATGTACAGATGCCAGACTAGCTCAAAGTTTGTTGTCTTGAATAGTATTTGGTTCAAGCAAAAATTCCATATGTCATTTGGTATCCTGACTCAGTTTATGTTGCATATGCAGGGTTAATACACTCTTACAGAAGATTCTTCACGACACTTTCAGGAGACATGGTGAGTTATTACCATTACCTTAGCTAAAAGCAAGAAATTTCTAGCTTCTTGGTTCTGCCAGCTTCTGGAAGAGCTTTCCCCACATATCTTAGCCTTCAGCATTTAATGCCAGTTTAATAGCAATAAAACTAGACTGGGCGTCAGTATTTAAAAAAGCTTTTGTCTTGTCTCCTGCTCCTCTTGGAGGTGTTGCTGAAAAAGCTTTCAGCTCTCTCTTCCCTGGTGCTGTGTAGCCAATGCAGAGAGCTGGGGAGATGCTAGACTGCCTCAAGGCAGCCAGGACTGCACCCCAGCTAACTCCTGTCTGCCAGGCTTGTTGGAAAAAATATTTTCCTATTCCTGGTCAGAAGCATTAACAATCAGTAGAAGAGGGGAAAAGCTCTAACTTACTTAAATCTTTCCATTTCTTATAGGGGAATCATAGTACAGAAATAAAGAGTAGGTTTTGGGTTAAAACTATGGGGAAAAACAAAAGGCTGTCCCTAGGTGCAACGAGCTATATTATATATTTTACCCATTCTTGCAACAGCAATGGAATATTAAAGACAAGATTTTTCTCATTCCAATTAAAATGATTTCAAAACCAATTTTGGATTGCCATTTCTGTGTACCAAATCTCAGCCAGAAGGATACTAATAAAGTAGTCAGACCACTAGCTTTGTCAAATTCCAGAGGAGAAAGTATGAGGAAGATGAAGATAGGATAAAGAAGGGTGTGTGTTGAGCATACATAGATTGTAAAGTTACATTTGTAATTCAAGCCTGCACAATGGGCATGTTTTTTAATTCTCTACCATTTGTTTGTAAAGGAAATTTACATTATCAACACCAAACACCTTCCAAATGCAGAGATGATCAGACTGAGGACAGGCCGAGATCAGTAATCTCTTGCATTTCTCAATACCAGTGGATGTAGTTTGTTACACTATAACTTGTATATTTCTTTTTTTTTTAGCTCCATGAAAACCTTTGGAAAATCTAGAAAGTAGAATATCCTTGAGGTGAATTTGAAATCCTTTTTCTCCATCACCTCTTTTTCACAGGTATTACTACACCAAGTAAGTGAGAAGCAGAAGACCATCAACAAGGAAACACTGGCAGAGATGGGAATTTCATGCAGTGAAATTCCCTTTTGAAGGAATTTCCACTGAACCAAAAATTTGTCTCCAGATAAATTAAATGGAGTCTAGCTGTGCATTTCTATATTATAGAACACAAGTCGTTGGCAGTTTCAGTGAAGTTAGATTAACAAAGAAAAATTCAAAATTACTGAGATACACCAAATTGCCTTGAAAAAATAAATATGGATTGTATGTTGTGTCTGTAAGATTAAATAAAATCATGTGGGAGTTAGAGTATGTTGTATCTGTAAAGTGTATTTCTCAAGGAATGTTGGTATGCGTTATAGGTTTACAAAGCAAAATTCACTACTTTAAATTTTATTAGAGGTTTATAAGAAAATAGAAGTCTTTAGTTGGTAGTGGGAGTCTGATGCAGATTTATGGCTGGGCCATGGGCCATGAAATATTAACGTATGTGTGACAGTCTTAATATCTGAAATCTTTGTAGACCTAGAAATGGGCATGCAAAGTTCCTGCTTTTTAAGTAAAATAATACAGAACTTGTTTTGAATGCAAGATTGAAGTGGAAACTGGTTTAATATGGCCAGTGTGGCAGTGTCATTAAAAAAAAGACTGAGTATGGCTTCCTAAATCCAACACAATACTCAAGCTGATATTATTTTTACCTTCATGGGACAAATCCTCTCAGAATTTATTAAAAAACTGTAGGATCATGTGTCAAAAATCTTACTAAAGCATGACAATGACTGATGAAAAATACCCACTTTTCAAAGTGCAAAAAGTGAATTATCATCGCAGATATATTAGAGTGCACTCAGCTTAAACATGATTCTTAATACTGATAGCATAACTGTCAAACTGTCAAGTAAAATTACTTGAGATACTTCTTGTTTAAAAGAATGGTCTTTAATCTTGTATCACAGAAACAGTGGAGGTCTGTGGAATAGTGACCAATAAAATATACACTTATTTGCTGATACATTTAATTTATATTTTTAAAAATCATAAAATTGTCCAAGGCAGTTTTTGCTTCAAGGCAGAGGACTAGAGGATAATGAAAATTCTGATTGCAGGTGTTATTGTAGGTCACCTGCAAAAGAATCTTAATTCAATTCAGCATTTAAAAGCATATTTAAGTTTGAATATTGTTTGGGTTTTGGACACTTTTGTTCCAGTTAATGCTAACATTATTTTGTCCAGTAGACCCTGTGTTTTTCAAAACTCTACAATGTTTGATTTCTATACAGCACATTAGAAGTTTTGCTCTGGTATTGAAAACACAGATTTAGTTAAGCATTAGGGTTTCTTTGGTAGGAATCTAGAAATGTTTTGAAAGATTGACATTTAAAAGAAAAAAAAAATACTTTCCCTGAGAAGACTTGGAACATGTTTCACGATAAATCACCTGACAAGATCGTTGGAGACAAAATCAGCCTGTGGATATAATATAGAAGGAAAATGATTTAAAGAACTTTGTGAGTTTTAAAATGAACACATATCCAGGGAAGAAAATGCCAAATAAAGGCATGAAAACAAAAAAAGATTAGAGAAAAAGCTTAAAATGTATGAGATATATTCACATAAAATATGTGAAATATCTAATTTCCTTCCTCTCTGAATTTGGATACCTCTTCTGCATGACAGATGCAATTTCAAATTTAGCTTTAAGCAAGAGATGAAAATTCAGAAGATTCTGTGAGATAGTGTACTATGACTGCTAGGAAAAAGGTAAAAATCTCTTTAAATCATCTCTCAAAGTTCAAGAAATCTATACCAGTTACACAGTGACATACATCACATCACATTATTTTGTGGCTTGCTTTTGCATGTCAAATAATGCATGTTTCAGTCTTTCAGGTTGATATATGGAAGTTTGTCTTGCAAAACAATTTCAGGTAACTGGTAATTAAAAACTGCTTTTGTTTTATTTTCTCATAAGTAAATAGTTTATATGATTTTGGAATATTGTAAATAGAAATGCTGTTTGTGAGCCAGATATGCAGCTTCTACCACATGCCTCTGTCAAGCTGGATTGTGAAAGGAGGTTTCTTCTCACAGAACTATCAGTGAAGCAAAGCTAAATAGCCTTGTGCAGATAAAATGTATCTGTTGATATAACCTGTGTTGATAAACCAACATTAGCAAATTGTTGCTGAATTACAGGGAAGAATATCTACAGATGCATAGCTTTTATCATAATAGCTTTCAAAGGCTATAACTGTCAATAGATGAGATAAACTTTATTAAATCATTAGCACAAAATTTGATGGAGCAACTTTATCTAAATCCCACATTAGCAAAGATAAACAGAGATATCGTGATTTATGTCTGACATCAGATTCCTTCAGCTGCTGATATAAATTCTTCCATGCACCCCAAAGGCAAGCTATTAGATAAGGTAACACAGCAGAAACAGATTCTCATATTTGTGCATGATTTAGACAGTGCTTTAAAGGAACCTGATGTAGCCCTGTAACTGAAGAAATAATGAAATTTTTCTGTGTTTTCTTCTTAAATTACTGCAAAGAAATACCTGTTACATTTGTAGTAATTTTTTTTCCTCCTGTTTCCTTCTTGCACCTTCCAGATCCTTCATTTAAAGAAATTTGGAAGACCTCACATATTGGGGAGATATAAAAATATATGTATATCTTTTTCCATGGTTTAAGAATCTAGAAGAGCAGGTAGTCATTATTACTAAAAGTGAAGGCATTAAGATGCACCAAGAGCCAGTATCTGCAATTCTTCTGGCATACTGCCACAAATTTGAGGTACTTCATATTTTCTCTTTCTTCATCAAACAAGGCTCTGGTGAGACTGTGGGATTAAACACTCAGCTGTGGAGTTGGTAGATGCAAATGCTGTGATGCCTGGGTGCAAATGCCAGGTGATTACAGAAGTAGGAGAGGTTTTACCTTGCACTCAGGGTTGTTGGTACCCAGCAGCCACCACACCTGGATGTCACTGCAAAATGCTTCCAAGGTCTGCTATTTGGAGCTCTGAGGAGACTCTTTCTTCTTTCCCCTCCTATTTATTTCTTCTTTCCACCCTTCAAGTTTTGATTTGTGCAGCAGTCCTCAGTTTTGCTATTCATAAAAATTTTCCTCTTATACTTACCTGACACCAATGCATGGAAAAACAAAGTCAGTGACTTAGATTATTAGACTGAGTCAACATTAAGGAGTCATGTGCACAGTAGGAGCAGACAGGAAGAAAATAATAACAAAGCTCATATTCCAACATTTGCTTTGGACTAGCACTAGTCCAATCCTGGGCACTAGAGGGTCACTACTGTTTGGCACATGTTAAGAGTACATCCTTGGATTTAATTTCAGAAAATTAATTTCCAAAAGGAATGTAGTTTGTGTGCTCTGTCTCAGAGCTCTGTGGCATGACTCAAAAAGCAGCAAGTGAGGGATAACTGGGAAATTTGCTTGACTATCACTTCTTATCTGAAATCAAAAACAAATACAAATTCATCCTTAGACTTCCTATCCTAGGTCCAACAATTAAACAGTGGGGTTTGAACTTGCCAAACTGGAATTTTAGGCTTGTAGAAACTGTTTGGCTTTTCATCCAAATTTGAAACTCAAGATTATAAAATCTGAAACTTTTAATTGAAGAAAAACCTGTTTTCTAGCTAGTTCTGTCCTGGTCTGCCAGCTATGTGGAAGTGGGACAATTCATGAGAGTATCCAAACCAGCTACAGCAAGTTGCACTCAAGGCGTTTTATATGCTTGCTTTTTTTTTAATTTTTGGAGGTTTTCTCATCTGTTCTGCTCTTCTCTGAAGTCTTTCATCTTTGTTCAGAATGAAATCTCCACTGGCACTTAAAATCTTTGGAGAGAGGATGAACAGTAAAGCATTAATTTACACTGTTAATTGGTGTATAAATTAAACCGTGTTCCCTTGAGAGTAGCTGCTTCACAAGTCAGATACTCACAAGGAAAGTTGCACTGGCAGTTCTGCAGCAATATGCCTTTCCTTGAAATCTTCTGTAGCAGAAATGAGGCAAAATTAGTTAGCAAAATGAGATTCAGACAAGAGGAAAAGTGGGATAGCAGAAGGCAGGTATTATTTTACTACAAGTAACTTAGTTTCTGATAAAACTTTTTGCTGTGTCAAAGAAACAATTTCTGATTTCTGAATCAGAGAGTTTCTATTTGTCAAAGTTTCCTGAATTTATACTGTGAGGCTGTGTCCTCATATTCCCTAGTGCTGTCCCTAAACCCCAATCCCATGGCTTTCTGTGCCAATTCTAACAAACACTGTAATAAAACTGTTCTTGCCTTATCTTACCTTACCTTCTTCTTGTGCTGTAGGGTGGGATTGTTTATCCTCACTGTGTACTTTTTCTAAATGGGTATTTAGGAAATGTTCAGGGAAAAAAAAAAAAAGAAATCTCATCGCTACCTCCCACAGATTTTATTCTGGGCTGCTCTAAAATACTGGTGAGCCAAATTCCCTTTCACTTACTGCATGTCCTCAAAACATACTGAAAGGGATGTTTTTTCATGATTCTTTCATAGCACTTGAATGCATAAAGATCACCACACCAAACTTATCATTTCCCCTCAGTTCTGCCCTAGTGTCTTGTTGCCATAGTGAGGTAGCACCTGGATTAGCTGGAGTTCCTGTGACAATGACCATGACCCTCGATGGATCATTCTACCTGCCAAACTCACCTGCAGCCTGTCTGCCAGTAGCTGACACACACGATACTGGCTCAGTCTGGCCAGAGGTCTGGTTAAGACACTACCCTCTGAAAATACCAACTCATGGGAACTGGATCACTCTGAAGACATATTTTCCTCTTGAGAAATTGTTGGAAAGAGCAGAAACAGGTTTCCACTGAAGTCAATCTGATTCTGGCCAGCCAGTCAAGGGTTAGAGAAGGTTTTAACAAGATTGCTTAAAGCTCTAAAAATTCAGCACCTTTTTGATTTTCCATTGCTAATTTACTTCTAGTAGCTTCATGTAAATAGAAATAATTTACAAACTTGAAATCCTAAACAAAGTAGAGTTTCATCTCAGACCAGTTCAAACCAATGGGGGCTTGGAGCTGGATGTGTAGTAAGCAGAGGCTAATAACAAGTCATAATTGGTTTGTACCCCTGATCATAGATCTACTCCTTTTCTGAACTGTTTGACTGAAAATAATTATTCTCTAGAAGCAGCCTAGTGCTGGAGTTTGCCTGACTCCACAGAAATGGCTGACTTATGCAGTGACGCTAAAGGCTTGTACAGGAAAGCACACCAGAACTCATACATAATTCATAGAGGAATAATTTCTAAGATGCAGCACTATTAGTCAGACTATTCAGGGGAAGCCTGTGGAGGATCCCTGCTGAAAACTTCTCTGAGTCCATCAAAGATAGATTACAAAACATTTCCAAATTTGTAGCTGTTGCACAGCTAGGAGTAGAATTGAGGTTATGGTAGCATAGATTTCTGTTATTGTTCAGCCCTTGTTTGTTGTTAACATCTTGTGGGCCTGAGAGCCTTAAAAGATCTTTTCATCTCTAGCGCATCTGAGTAATCTGATCAAGGTTACTTTTTTTCGTGGAGTGACAGAATAATCAGGAATAAGTCATTCCATCTAGGTTTGTCAAGGGTCCCCATTCAGTAAGTAACAGAAATTTGCTCTACCATCTTCTTCCTGGGAGAGGTGGGAGACAGCTTTGTGAATAGTCTTTGCTGAACCACACAGAGCTGCAGGGCTCTGACAAATCCTGCCAGGAATTACTTCCTCAGTCAATTCCAATGCAGATAGGCAGATCCTTTGTCGTGTGCCTATGCATGGCTCAACCCAAAACCACAAGCAGCTGCTGCTCTCATCACCTTGGTACAATTCAATAACCTTCCTACTGAAATTCCAGAAGGTACAGTTTAGAAAGAGAACGTGGCAGTAAAGCCAAGTTTATTCAGTGTGCTATGTGTGGCGTTTGGCTTCCTGACCAAAAATGCAGGGCTACACATACGTGTTCAGTATATAGGTGTACATAAAAGTCAAGTAAGACTAATGAACTATTTAGATGATCATGAGGTCAATTGAGTAACTCTCAGCTTGCTCAAGTTTTCTGATTAGATATCCACTAGCTACAAAGAGAGCTTACACAGCTGTCATGCACGAAGTTACCTGTAAGTGTAGTGTCTTGAATTTATGTTTTGAATCTAACACTGAAATCAACAAAATATGTCATCCTAGATTTTTTAAAAGTACATTAAATGCCCCAAATGTGATCGCATGCAAAGTGTATGTCTATAATTAGTTCTCTTTTTGAAGATTAAAAGAAAAGAAATAAACCACCAAAATTGGGTTTAGATAAAGGTCTCTCTGGTCTCTGTCTCATAGATGATCACGGCCACTGTGATCATCTATGAAAGATGATCACGGCCACTGAAAGATGAGGCTTCAATTAATTAATTTTAGTACCAGTTTCCAGAGTCTTTTTTCCTTTTGCAAAACCTATCACTTTTATATTAAGATACACTCACAGAACATAAAAAAGTTATTTCACATTGGCACAAACTTTATCAAAATATTGAGGAAAATATAGCCTGAGAATAAATTCACAGCTAACTCAAGTAGTAGCTCAGTGTTCCCAGAGCCTGATTTTCATTATCATCTGTGATGCCAGATTATACAGGAAGACTTTCTGTATGAGATGTAGGAAAAAATGAATGCTTACAGCAATATGTGAAGGAAGCTATGTAGCAATTAATTATGTATCTTTAAAACTTTAATTCAAGTAAAACTGCACACAGAACCTGCTTTGACTTCCCATCTCATAGTGGCTTGCAATTTTATCAAGTACCTGAAAATAGACAGTTTCATCCAGTAGACCATGCATATGGAAAGAGTATAAAATAATAAATGCCTTATTTTTCTCTGTTTTCCTTCCCCAGTCTCCTTTTGGGAAATTGTCCTGTCCTTCATCATATAGAACCAAGAAGAACATACAGCACTAGATCAAGATGGATACAATCCATAATGATGTGTTTTGACCATAAATATCATCAATTATTCTTTTACTGAGGTATGGTAAATGTATGCAGGGATGTATGCAGATTTTTTTGGGTGCAGGGGAAGCATTAGGATTTTATCTCCCATTTTCACTTTGGCAGTTTCCAAGGGCATTGCTGCGGTTTAATCCCAGCCAGGCACCAAGCCCCAGGCAGCTCTTCAGTCACTCTCTCACCAGCAGGAATGGAGGGAGAACTGGTAGGGTAAAAGTAAGCAAATCCATGGGAGATAAAGATGGTTTAATAGGAAAAGCAAAGGCCATGCACATAAACAAAGAAATACAAAGAATCAACTCAGTGCTTCCCCTGGCTGGTCAGGAGTTCAGCCATCTTCAGGAGAGCAGGGCCTCATCACACGTAATGGTGACTTGAAGAGACAAATCATTCCAAATGTCGCTCCTGTCCTCCTTCTTCCCTCCATTTTATACACTGATCATGACATCCCGTGGTCTGGAACATCACTTTGGTCACTTGGGGTCACCTGTCCTGGCTGTGTCTCCTCCCAATCTCCCATGCACCAACAACTTCCTCAGTGTGGGAGTGTGAAAAGCAGAAAGGGCCTTGGCTCTGTGTTAGCCCTGCTTAGCAATGACAAAAACATCTCTATATTATCAACCCTGGGTTCAGCACAATCCAAAACACAGCCTCATATCAGCCACTGTGAAGATGATTAATCCTACCCCAGTCAAATTCTGCTAAAGCATCAAACTAGAATCCAACATTAATACAAGAAGATAGTTCAACAAATTTGCTTGTAAACCCCCCAGAAAAACAGACCTTTCCATTGTAAGAATTGTAATTTATTTATGGTGAATTCTTGCCTAGATACTTCCTCCACATCTTTAAATATGTATGTGAAGACTGGGACAAATACTGCCAGATGAGTTAAGGAGCTATGATTGGTATTGATATACATAAAGTGAGCTCCAAAACAAAAGCAACATTTAGATTTTAAATTGGAAGAGATCATCATGTTAATTTTGGCCTTTTATTCCTCTGCATGAAATTAGAAAGTACTTAGCAAGTCTGCCAGGAAAAACAAGCCCCAGATATTTACTATGCAATGCACATTCTCGCTGAAGTACTGTATCACACACTTTATGGGATTTGCAATGCTGAACATAATTTGCTGGAAATTACACAGTTCCTATATTGGTTTGAAATGGCATCATTTTACCCACGATGGTCCACTTCCCTGGATTGAATAGATGTGTGCATTTATGGAAGACTGAAACTTTGGGTGTTTGTTTTGCTTGAAGGAGGAATCATCAGTTCGTTTGTATTGAGATACCGTATCCATGAGCATTTATATTTTTTTTTTTAAGTCATGATCTATGCAGTGTGAAAATTTCATGTATGTCATAGAGGAAACTAAAACTGATTTCTGCATCTAAGATTTAATCATAATTGCAGACCAATAACAAATACAAAGTCCTCACCTGCTGAAGGAGTATTTTAAAGTGTACTCTCTAAAGGAAGTGGGGTTTATACTACTGTGTTCTTTGACCTTGAACATTTTGAATCTGCTGGCCAACTTCAAACAGACCTTGGAAAAAGTACAGAGATGTCAAGCTCATTCAGAACTTTGAGGTTTTTAGAAAATGGGCAGCAGACTGCTGGATTACTGCTAGCCACACAGAGTGAAAGGCTTACAAATTTATTCTTAGGTGCTAAAGAATCTGTGTGCACAAGATATGAAGGAAAGCAAATATGATTACTTTGGCTGCTGGGAGAACTATCTTTTAAAGTAAACTTTCCAGGCTGACTTACAGTTGAGGATGCTGAGGAGAAAGTGATGCTCTCAGGAGGAATGAGGAATTGTCTAAGAACAAATAATTGCTATGGCTATCAAGATAATAATTATTTATTTACTAAGCATTAGCAAAAAATGTTATTTCACCTTACAAATTTGAATTCTGTTGACAAAAATAAACACTACGTCATGTCAGAATTTTTCAAATAAAATTTCAGCTATACTCACTTTAGTAGTGAAATATCAGCCACTATTTGTTTTCCATCAAGTTTAAACTACAGAAAAAAAAAAAAAGTGTTTTGTATTTAAACAAGTACATATTAATGTTGTCTACTGTCTAGGATCATCAATATGTCATGTGTGAATTGTGTGAATTCTTTGTGTGGTAAAATTTCTATGCATGAAAACACATATGAAGTAAGTCTTAATATGCATGCAAATAAATTACAGCAAATGTTTTAATTGCCTTTTTTAATGTGACCTTCATGCATTTGTACTCACATGATATTTATTTCTAAAATATTTAATTTTCATTAGTCTTTTCATATTAAACATTTCATTTACAGATCTGAAAACACATTACAAAAGCAGGCAATGTCATTATCCCTGTTTCACTGCAAATTAATAAAACTCAGCAGGAAGGACTTGCTTCATATAGTGTGGCTAGTTAAAACATCTTTAGATATTTTCATAGCTAGATAATGATTAAAGACTGGGAAATAACAAATGCTCTTTCATTATTTTTTTCCAACAAATGAAAAAATGGCCACAGAGTAATAACATTTTAATCACAGTCTCATGGGATAGCCACGGTGGAGCTGTGGAGGAAGAGACCAGAGCAACATTTCAGCCCCAGTGTTGTTAAAATACGTGCTGGCTTTTCTTTCTGTGGGCAGACCAACATGCCAGATCTTCTGATTTCTGTGTTCTAGGGCTGCTCACACTGCCTCTCAGAGTAAAGTATTACTGCAGCTCTCTGGGTCACTTCCAAAAAACAATCTCACTGTACTGAAGGAGGATTGTGAATCCTCCTTCAAGGATTTTCCTTCTCTTTTTTTCTTTATTTTTTGTTTTTTTATTTTTTCTTTTCAGATGCATATATTTGTGTTTGGTGCAAAATAACCTCTCCATACAAAAGGAATCAATACCACCTCAATGCCCACACTGGTTCTGTTTGTTTGAAGCCTACAGAAAAAATAGCAACTGTCACTAAGAACAAAAAAATAGCTTGCTGTTTAATACACTTCTAAATAAATTGTGGTCCCAAGCAACATCAGCATCCTCCACATTTTGCTATTTAAATGTAAGTATCCATCTGTCTGCTGAAGAGTTATAGGAGAGTAACAAATCTACAGGAAAGACTTTCATTTACAATTGCCTTATTTAGACTCGGTGGATTAATTTTCTGTACTGCTGAGAAGCAGGTTAAGAGGTCCTCCTACTTAAATCTGAGAACAAAGTCAGTATTGCAAGCAAATACATTGCGAAGATTACTCTTTTACTTTGTGAGGAACATTTGTCTTATTTTATTTCTAATTTTCACTGATTGCCAGCCATGTTCAGCTACATGCTTTCAGTACAAAACACACAGCTAAGCTACACTAGCAATGTGGGGGCTTTATCTAGAATGTCACATTACTGTGGTAGCACTCTTTCTTCTACATTAAGCATCACGGACTGATTTTTTTCCCATTTTAAATTATTAGCCTTGACAGAAATAATTTAGTATTACTATTGTGCTTTACTGTGCATAAATGGCTGTTGTATGCAACCCAAATCATTGTGACAAAACTACAATAACCCTATGTCCACCACCCAGGAAGAATTTCTTCCCTGCATGAAACTAGGGCATAATTAGTGAAGAAATCCCAGTGAAACGTAGATGACACGTAGGGTTAAGTACCACGATGAATTAGCTGGCAACTTTACCACAGGCAGTCCCCAAATTGTTTTTGAAATGACAGACATTCTGAAAACAAGTGCTGGTATTTGAGCAAGTAGGAAATTTTGGTATACTTGGTAAGTCTTTTCAGTTGAATAAAGTCCTAGATCTGTAGCTAACACCTTTCTTCTCTCAAGCAAGGAAATATGTTTCCTTGCTTAATAACAAGGAAATCTTATTTCACTGAATTCCAGAAGCAACCACTTTCTGTCAGATTGAGCCCTAGGAAACAAAAGTGGAACAATATGGTTTTTCCCTAGTTTTTTTTTACAGCATTTGATTTACTGTATCATTACTACAGAGCATTAACAAACTCTTTTCTTAAATAAAAGGCTGAATTTCCTAAAGGAGAAATGAGACATCCACAGGAGATAAAAAACTAAAGGTTGAGAAAGATTTAAGTTCCAAAATTTCTGCACTGAAAGAGATTTGATTCTCTTTGTGTTTGTGACATTCTTCCCCTGCAGAGCCTTGGGAGAAGTTTGTATCACCTCACGATGGCTCTCATCCATGAGACTGGATAACTCCCTTAGACCAGAACCTGGTGGCTACATTTTACTCTTTTCTGCTGGTTATATTGTGGAACATTGCACAGTCTGAATTATTTCATGGGAATTGAATTATTTTGTGGGGAAAAAAATCTACTTTGTTAAATCCAGAATCAATTTCTATATGATATTGTGATTGCATATATGTGAAAGGTATTTTTTAGTGGATTTTTTATTGTTGAACCTTCTCTCTTTTTTGAAATGTAAAGTTCAATCCATGTAACTGACAGATCAGTTTTTAATTAAGTCAAGTGGCTCACAATATTTTTTGCTTCACTCCAGCCCTAATTCAGTGATTTTAGTGACCTCTAGTCAGGCTTGATGACAGCCAGCTGGTCTGTTCCTGAACACCAGTGACACTACATCTCTGCAAAGAGCTAGGAATTTATAACACAAGGAAAAACACCTTGTGTGGTGTTTTTGAAGAGGACCCACTATGAATGTCTCCTGTTACAGTGGCAGACTTTCCAGGGTGACCTCAGACCTGTCTTGTCACTGTCACCTTGACACATACCTAGGGCTGGACCTGCCCAGGCTGCTCAACATTGTCCAGAAAAAACCCATGGTGATCCCATGTAGCTCCAGGTGCCATGGGAACCTAAGCCCTGTCAGGACCCTGGCACTGTCCTTCCTAAAAGAGCCTGCTGCATCCCTGCCTGGCAGCCCTGCTGTGGTGTGACCTGCTCGTTCCCTCCCACCTGCTCGGGTGGAAGAGAGGACTGGAAGGGCTGAAGTTAGAAAACTCAAGGGTTGAGATAAAGAGAGTTTAGTAGGTAAAGCTAAAGCCAAGAAGGCAGCCAAAGAAGAACAAGGAATTCATTCAACTCTTGCAGAACAAGGAATTTATTCAAGGGTATTGCAGAAGTGCTTAGACAATGCTATTGCTAGTTTTATGGGGTAAAATTTTCTTATTATGACCTGCATGACACTTCAGTTGTTCTGGCCTGCCCTGGAAAAAATAATTATAGACTTCTAGTAATTTCCTGTTTATATATTTGTTGTCTAAAATGAAAGTTAGGGAGATTAAAAGACTTTCAAAAAGCCTCTTACTCTCCATGTTCCCCGTACAGGAGCACCCAGTAACAATGCTAGGAACCCAGAAAACAAGTTCATTGAGGAGAATTGAAACATTTTCCTTCTAAGAAACAGATATTAATGAGTTCAATCTGTTGGAAATCTAACTTTCTCTCGGAAAGAAGATACAGATCCACATCTAATCTACCAAATTAGATGTGGTAGTTGCTGAGACTTTTCCCAGCTACAAAACAGTAGCAAGATGAAAAGTATTTGTGGGCACAAAGCTGACATGCTGATTTTGTGTTGTACAGATTGATTCAAAGGTTAAGGAGGAAGAAGAGACATTTGTCATTCTGATGGTAGAACATAACATTTCATATTCCTGTGGTGATACTTTATTGAAACTTATCAAAGGGTCTTTTCACAGGCAAAAACCTGCCAAGACCACAAACAAATGAGTAACAAAATCCAGTGTCTCAAGCAGAGAAATGCAAGCTTTAGTGTGCTACTGTGCTACTGATTTGTCTTTGTTATACCAGTTTGGTTCTTTCACCCCTTTCACACCACTGCTAAACCCTCTCTTTCTCTTCTCTGTCCAGAGCTTTTCTTGATGAACACAACATCACATGGAATGGAATATGGCCAGTTTGGGTCTGCCATCCTGGCAGGGTCCTCTGTCAGCCTCTTGCCACTCCCAATTTTGGGGCAGAGGAAAGAAACAAAACTTTGATTCCCAGGGTGGGAAATGGAACCCACTGGATTCTCTCCCACCCTCACCCACCACCACCAACCCCCATCCAGAAGGCCTCAAGCTGGAGGTGCAAGAGGCTGGCAAGGAGCACCACCTGTCCAGTGGACCCAGCCTGACAAAAGGAGGGTCCACACAGAGTGGTGTGCTTCAGCTAGAGCAGCTCCAGTCAAGAAGGAGAAAGGGGGGATGTTTGTTGTGAGAGAGTTTGTCTGTTTGTCTGTCATTCATGCTGAGGGTCTGCTGGCCTCAGTGGCTGAACATCTCTCTGCCAAGGGGCAGTAATGAATGAATTCCTTATTTTGCCTGCCCTATGTGTGCAGCTTTTGCTTTTCCTGTAAAAATATCACAACAATGATCCACAAGTCTTTTTTTTTCCCTTTCTTGTGTCTTTACCCCATCTGCAAAAAAGGGAAAAAATACAAGGCTGAATGGGTGTCAGCTAGGGTGAACCACCACACATATAGATGACAATTCTTCCCTGGTACACAATATTTATATGGTTTTCTTTACTTTTAAGACATACAAAACTATGCTAAAAAACCCCTTGCATTTAGGTAGTAATTTACTCATTTTCAACCAGAACTTAATGTTTTTAATCACACTGACAGGTTAGATCATATAAATTGGCATTAGATCATATAAATTGTGATTCTTCACTGTGTCTATCCCTCTCACAAATGCTTTGAACAGCTTTCAAGACGGTGTAGAGCACCTTTGGTGAAAGAAAAATGTGCCCAGAGAGGCAGTGCTTGGGGTATGGGAGCAGAACACCTCAGGCAGTTTGCTGAGAGCAGTTTGCAAAGGATTAGTGTGAACCCGTGATCACGCTCGACAAAGATGTGAAATTTTTTGTCACACTTGAAAGACAAAAGTCACTCAAAATGAGGCTCCTTCAGTGAACTCATTTACTGGAATATAATTTGTACTCCTTTTCTGACTAAGGAGAGAAGCTGGATAACAGGGGAAGGGATAATAACAGTTGTCTGACCAGACAGAGGTACAGCTATAGGGAAAAAAATACAATAAACTTATAGTAAAAAATGTTCCTGCTGAAGTTATTGGTAGGCCTCTAATTCTTTTTTTATTAATAGCATGTATTATTCTAGAGCTCCTGTGTCCTGATAATTTGTACCTACCACTTCTATTACACACTCTTCTGGAGTATATATTAGAGTGTGTCTTTTATAAGACACGTGAATTCATGTTAACAAAAATATGTTGCCTTTTTGATTGCCTGCTAATGCCTGACTGTCACGCCTCTTTTCCTTATTATCTCATCTGTTTTTTACAGGGCAAAGGTGTTGAACAATTGCCTTAAATATTTCTCCCTCAATTTTTCTCTATTCTGTGTTTTTTGAGTTTTGCAGAAAAACCTATTAGTGATAAAAATTGGCTTTCCCATATCCCAGTTGACATAGTTCAGATTGATTTAATCTTTTAAAAAATATAAATGGGGGGGAGGCAATTTTTCCTGATTAATAATGTACAGTGTAAAATTATAGACAGAAGAAGGAAGGCAACTGAGGGAGGATGGAGCTGCTGCCCTGAGAAATAATTTGGCTTTATAAGTTGTAAGCCAGTAAATGTAGGATTTGAAAAGCACCTTATCTTTATGTATTTTTGATACTTGAAAGATCTGTTGCAGATCAGGAGACACACATTCTGTTTGCAAGCTGACAGAGTCTGCTCTACAGTCTGCTCCCAACGACGTGATCAGGTAACGCAAGAGAATTCTGAGGCACTTGGCAGCTGCACTATGTTTACAAATAAGGGCTTTGGTGGAGCTTATCTGCCTTACACAGGATCTTTTTCTTTGACAGCCAAAGGCTTGACGCTAGTGAGATTTCTTGAATGCTATAAATGCTCTTAATATAGAACCTAATATGCACAAAATGAATATTAATACAGCTTCTGGCGAGTTTTTCTCTACAGACAGTTTATACCTTATGTTTGAACTCTTGTAGGAATTTGAATTCAAGAATAATGAGCTATAAATAGGGTACTTACTTGCTGGAAAGAGGTGAATTGTTCTCTGCAAAATAAATAAGTAACTAAATTCACACGATTTCGGCTCTTGTAGTAGCTATGGGTAGCTCACTGTCAGGATGAACAGATTAGTATGTAGAATATAGCAATCAAGGATAGAGTTTCCAGCAAAGTAAATTAATGTTCAGTTCATTATTTGGCCTTAATGTTTAATAGAAAACTGACGCCTCTAAACTTCTTTTTTTTTTTTTTTTTCTTTTCACAAGTCTTTATTCACTTAATAAAAAGAAAATGTAGAGGGGGATGTGCTCTAAACAACCTGGTCTACTGAAAGGTGTCCGTGGTTTCCCTGCCCAAGGCAGGGGCACTGGAATTAGAGGATATTTGAAATCCCTTCCAACCCATACCATTCCATGACTCTAAGATTTGATGTGGGATCTGTGCCATTCTGACTCTAAATTTTGAGACTTAACTTTATCTTTTTCATCATCTCATTCTTTTTAGTGTCATGGATTCATGTTATGTTGTCTGCTGTTTCTTCTAATAGTTAGATCTTACTGAGGATTGTGCTGCATTTATGGTCTTAGAATGCTGAAGCTTCCTACAATTTCCTCACTATATGAAATAACTGTGTGCTTTTATTTTTACAGTCATGAGAAGTCTGTGTATTTTTAAAACTGCAAAAATGTTCATTCAGCAGCAGTGTAGGCCCTGTGCTCACGGAGTTCATATAAAACCTAAAATGTTAATCTTGTTCTTTCTCTATCCCAGCAGCTTCATGCTAAGGATATTTCATGGTGATTCTAGGACTCCTGTTTTAAAACACAGCAGGTTGAAACACAGATTATAGCACAACAGTACTGTGACTATTTTTAGGAAATGATAATTTATAAAAGCCCTGAGGGATCTCCTGGAGCTATTTTATGCTACTCCTTAAAATAAAACAAAATACACATGCCATTTACTTTACATAGACTATATCTTGTCCTCTGTTGGATCTCCTTTTCAAAAGACAGTCTATGTGCTAATTGAAACAATTAGCTGAGAGCAGACTCGTCCACATATCTAGAAATAAAACAGCTTTTTAAAAAAGTTTATGTCTGCAATTTGGTTTTTGTTACTGCTGTTGTTCTTTCTCAGCTTATGTTAAGGATTAGTAGATGGTTTCTCATTTTCTGAAACTGATGCTCAGGAACAAGGAAATTGTGGGTCTGTATTGAGGTTTGGTTTATTTCTAAAAAAAAAAAATGTAAAGTAATCCTATTCTTTGCCTTAGGTAGGATGCTGCTCATACATTCAGAGATAATTCAATTCCATTGTAAATACATTTTCTTGCCCTAGGGTGTCCGAGTTTGTTAGTTGGTGTCAGTATGCTTTGAGCATCTGCTCTACTGAAACAATATTTTACAATATTTATCCAGCTCCTTATTGAGACATGACAATGTGTGCTCTGCCTCCTTAGAAAGATGGGGATGTTTTTGTTCCCATAGACAGGACTTGGCTTTGCAAACTCTTTGTGCTTGATGAATGATAGGATCCCTTAATGGATGCCAGTTGCTCCAGGAAAATGTTGTTGCTCTTCTATCATAGCAGGACAAGATAAAGGTCCTCATATTAGTATGAAGGGAAGCTTATTTATAATAGAACTTAGGCCAAATGAATCTTTCCTGAGCTTTCCAAAGGCTGTAGTGAGAAACACAAGTAATTGAAGACACACATGAAAATTCCAAGGCAAAAATGTTGTTGAAGATCTTCTGAACTAAATTCCACTTCAAAGAACTATTTACTGTCTTCAGCCTTGCCTTGAAGGAATAGATTTTTTTATACATGACCAAAACAATGAACAAAATCAGTCATTGTATAAAATAACAGAGTAGTATCAGCAAAATGAAAGTAACCATCATTTTTGCATCATGTGCAACATTTAAGAATATCTGCTAACATTATCATATCTTTTAAAAATATTAAACTATATGCCAAGTGCCCTTTTCCTTACAAAGGATCCCAGTGACTTTTTTCTGGATTGTCCTCTGAGTTTCACTTCTCTTCTTATTTGGGTCTTTAGTCATACATTGTCCTGCAGTTCTCTTGTGACCAGTGTTACAACTCCAGGATGTTGTTTTTCATGGACACTGTGAGAAATCTTCATTTTCTACACAGGCAATGACATAGAAGGACTAAGGCAAAAGCCTCTAGCTATGCAGGGACTTTCATGCAGGAGATGTAGAGCACCAAGCCTGATGCCTGGAAGAAGTTCATCAGCAGATTAGTATGTGTAAAGGTGTTGCTCCTCTCCAGAAGGAGTAATTCAGTAAGAAGTTGCTCCTCCCCAGCAGTGAGAAAGCAGGGGATGGGGATGTCCTACTGCTGGACAGATGTCTGTTACCGTACCATTGACTCTCCTTTGTTAATTCAACGTGTCCATAAATGTCTTGGGTACTCAAAGGTACTCTGAGGAAGTTTGCCGATGATAGTGAAGGGGAAGTTCACTTCTGACTCCCTCAAAGGCAGAGGGACCCTGCAGAGAGACCTAGACAAATCAGAGATCTGGACAATCACCAACTGTATGAAATTCAGCAAAAGACAAGTTCCAGATTCTGCACCTGGGATGGGGCAACCCTGAATGTACAGAGATGACTGAGATGTTGGAAAGCAGTGCCACAGAAAGAGACCTGGGGGTCCTGGTCGATGGCAAGAGGAACATGAGTCAGCAGTGCCCTGGCAGCCAGGAGGGCCAACCCTGTCCTGGGGGGCATCAGGGACAGCATGGCCAGCTGGGCAAGGGAGGGCATTGTCCTGCTCTGCTCTGAGCTGGGGTTGCTTGATGACAGGACTCTGCCCCTTTTCATTGTAGATTAGAAAAATTATAACAGCAACTGAATGTCTTCTTTTCTACTACTCTTCATCCTTGCTGTTTTCTTTTGGATATAGTTTCTAAGTTAACCCAGCTGGGACAGGGGTAGGTTGATTTTCCAAGTATAAGCTGGGCTAAAAAATAGCTCAGAACTCCATGGTATTTTCCTCAGGAAGTCTTTTGTTTGCTAAGGGGGAGTGGGTGACTTCATTTCTTCAAAGTCATTACTGTCCCAGGTAGCTAAAGTTTTCAAAGTGATTATAAAGTACAATTTTCTTTAAAAGAATAAAATTAGAAAAATAGGTTGATTTAAACAGAGGTGATAATGAAGTCTTCTTTTCCACATAACTTTCTTCAGCTGGAAGCCATAACTCACCAATAAATTGCTATTATTAATAAGACTTTTCCATTCCAAACTGGTTTTAGATCCTTAATTTGTGAATATAGTGTTTTACACCATTTAAAAGTGCAAAATGCTTTCCTCCTTGTTTAATTAACACTAGCTAGATACCCACAAGAGCATAACCCTGTAATGCATACAAATAACAAGATTTAATTGATTCTTCTATGGCCCATTAAAAATGCATTGAGGGCCTAAAGGATTTAAATGGGTAAAATAGAAGAACTCCCAGACTGGCCTCCATCTGACACTGAGATTGCATCCGAAAATTCTAATAAATGGAAAACCATCCCATGTGCAATTTTCCAACCAATGTCTAACTGCACAGAAAAAACGATTTAGAATTTAAAACAAGAAATTATTACTTAATGCTAAGTGTAGTCCTTTATTTTGTGGGGGTTTTAGACTGAATGCAAGATGAGGCAAATAAGTTGAATTCAGCCTCATACATTATTCACAGGGACTGAGCTAACATGATCATTCTTTTTTTTTTTAAAGCCCCTGCAAATAGCACAGCTATTCATTCTAGCACTGTTAATACAATGAAGACATGTTAATATGGAATGCCAGTGTCTTAAATCTCTGTTACTATTCTACCAATTCTATGTATCTTTAAAATATTTTTTCTCTGTATCCTTATCTTTTCCAATTTTTATGCTTTCCACTTAATTTTTAATGATTCAAAATACATGACAATGCAGCACAAACTGAAAAAGTTTACGTTTAGACAATAAACTCATTAAACCATGTTAGTTGCTCTTTGTTTCTTGCACCAGTCTTGTATTGAGAGGAAATAATTAATGGTGAAATCCCTGTTAATGGGTGGCCTGATGACAGGTCTTCTTAGTTCATGTTGACCTCTGTTTGCTTGCAGGCCAAAAACCTCCCATTTTCAATGTCTGTAGCTTTCCTGACCAATTTGGATACTATGGATCTGATTAATTGTTTGGAATACAGTAGCCCCTGAGGATCTAATCAGACACTAATGTTCTCTGGGACAAGTGTATCCCTTTTTTATATGTGAATAATGGTGCCTGTATACATAGTAGCAGCACTCAGAAGTGTTACAATAAAATAAGCTCACTAATGGATATTCCATTTCCTTATTTTTTTAAGTGCCTTATGAACACAAGAGGCAGAGTGGGGAAATGACAGTATGACACAAAACCTGTAGCAGACCTTGATATGTAGCCCAGACTTTGAGATTTATTCCATTGCCCTGCTTGCAAACCCAGCATACAACACAAGCATGCATTTTTTTCTGCTTTGTTGAATTTTTTAACTTCTTTGTACAACTATGAAGCAGTAGTGAACAAGTGTTTTACAACACCCTTGAAAACACAGCCATGTGTTGTTAGCCAGTTGTTAGTTCTTCACATGCAGACTTCCATGATGTGGTTGTGGTTCACACCTTCCTGTGTGAATGCCTATACCTCAAGAAGTGTGTGAAACCTATGCAGAGTTTGGATTTTTGTAGCTAAACATGGAAACCTGTCTGTATGGGTTTGTGTAAATCTAGAGCTTAGAATAACCTATTCCAAATCTAAGAAATGGATTATCAGAATAAATATATTGCACTACCATTTTAAGATTCTTGCAAGCAATATCCCAGGCTATTCTGAAAGTAAAAGAAGCTGTTGAAACATCACCCACAACAAATGTTTTTAGTCACACTTTTCCCCTCTTTGGGAGATGTTTGGTCTGGCTTCCTCCGTTCTTTAAATGGTGTTGTATGGCAGTCTGGCCCTGTAAACTCTAGGAAATGCTTGATTCCGTTTTTTCAATTCACCTTTGATTTTAGCCCTGTGTTATTGCTGAGGTTCATCTGAAAGAGGTGTAAATGTGCAAGGAATCTTTCCAGATGGGAACACATGGATGCCCTCTTGACATGAATGTATGCAATCCTAACTGGCGTGGACTTGGCAGCAGTTAGTTACGTGGCTGATTAACTTGTGGGGTTAGGTTCTGTGATCTCTGAGCCTCACTGTCAAGCTTAATCATCTTATAAAGTGGAAGGCCTCATTAACCCTTCCATATCTAACAAGAGCCACCATTCTGGGGCAATCTTCAGTAGCCAGAGGTGGTCAGCAGAACAAGAGGGTTTTGTAAGTTTGAATCACCAATCACTTGAGAAAAAAAGGAGAAGCAAAGAAGAGAAGATTCAACCTATGAAGAATGGAAATTAGTCTAATTGGCTTGGATCCTTAATAGCAGATATAAATTTAAATTCCCTCAGCCAAAAGACGTATTGAAGCTGCATCTCCCAGAACCTGGATGAAGCCACAAACCACAGAATTCATGCTTTCATTTGAATGAGAGACATCACAGAAAACGAAACTTAAAAATCTTTTAAAGTGTAGAAAACCAAGGTAGTGGAAGGTCATGTCAATTTTTTTTTTCTCTCTAGTAATTTGCTTTATGTATTTAAGTAAAACATAATTAAAATAAAAAATTCCATTGACAATTCCATTATGGGGGCTGTTACTAGAAAGACAATAGTAGGGATATGCCCAGGATGTCCTTATGGACATTTTTACCATTTTTGTCAATCCTTCTTCTTTTTCCTTCTCTCTCATACCCGGAAGAATCACAGAGTAGGCTTTTCTGTTACTGCTTGAGCTTAAATTCCAAATACTATATATAGCTTGAGACTGCTTTCTTACTTGTTTCATTATAACTGAAAGCTGGCAGATAATTCCTATTTAAAACTCAAACTAGGGCATAGATGCAGTGCAGTGTAGCAGCAAGCTCTTCGCCAGAGTTTTGAAGTCTGGCACTCAATCAGCCATGTGAATTGGCTTCCAAGTCCTCTGTTACTTGCTTACCAAACTTACTTTTTATTCATCACCGAAAGATCTGACATTTTGCTACATCCCTAGGAAAAGCCAGACTTAAAAAAATTCAGAGGCACACTATTCCTATTCTGTAGGTGATATTTGGCAGCCGAAGGCCATTCTACAAATAAAAGAGAAGGATGGTCAAGATTATCTCAAAATTCAGGTAGAGAGGAAAAAGACAAAAAAGATACAGTTCTCCTGAACATTTTGGCTGGGAATATCTACCTCCAATGTGGCACCCGGAAGTGGTAAAAGGATAACAATATTAAAAATAATGAACCAGACTAAAGTCAGAATAGAAAGACCAGGGCTTGCCTTCTGATTGCTCCAGAGAAGGGCAGGTCCACTTCTCCTTCCTAGCTATCTTTCTTTTCCAGCTGTTGTCTCACCATCAGTTTTTCATCAGTCTCTCTAGTACTCTATTTTCTTCTCTTGCCCAGCTTCTGCCTTTTCTTTAAATTCTACTCTGTTGAAACCCTGAGTGCCAGCCTTTCAGGATCAGTCTCTTCCTGCTCTGGACTCCATTCAAAGCTCTGCTCTCTGCCTCGCAGTTGCACAGTGGATCCACTTCACCCACTGCACATTACTTATAAGATAAGTATCAGTCTCAAGACACATTCAGAGTCTGAATCCCACATTCATCTTTGCTTTCCTCTCTGACACTCTAATACACAATGATTTGTCTTCTGCTGAAGGCACAAACTGCTTGAAATACTGTGGGATTTCACAGCCAGCCTCTGTTGCCTCTCTTTCTCCCCAGCTATTTACTTACCTGACACCTTGTTCATCTAATGCCAAGTCATCTAATGTCATCTCATTTGCACACTGCTCCAAGAAGAAAAGTGGATTCAGAAGCAAAACAACAATACCTGAGGTCTGTATGCATTTCTGTGTACTGCTCAAATGTGCCATGCATTTGGGTTATGGTAGAAAGAGGAGACTCTGGGCAGAACGGGAGATTTGAAGATCACACAACAAGAATGAATGAAATTGTACATGAATGTGTTGATATTTTGAGGCCTTTAATGCAGTGTCAGGGTTACAAGCATCCAGATAGCAGATTTAAATCAGATGCGTGCAGGAGGAAGAGTAATGGCTAGAGCAGGGTAAGGGAACGCAAAATTACTCCAAAATGATCTCTGAAATTCCCATTTGAGTATAATCACTTCTTTAGTTAGCTTAGAGCACTGACAAGCTACAAAACTCTGTAGTCATCAAGGGACTGTATTAGTAGGTATAGAGAGAGTTAAGGGATGAGAAAATTGTACTCTTCTGAACTGCATGAATTCAAAGCTGTCCCAGGATTCTAAACTCTCAAAAAATCTAGCAAGTCACCTTTCCAGATATTTCATGCGATGTAAATGAAGCAACAGAAGACACAAAAATGCAGGTTCATAACCATAAATAGTAGAAAAATAACTGAGGGCAATAGAAGATTACCATCATTATCACCCTTACATTTTGTCACCTGTGTGTAACTGTGAATGAGACTGATTCTAGTTGCTCAGTCAGTATAAATAATTCATGCTGGTAAAGCTGATGAGGGAACAAGAAATAATGATGTGATATTTGATACTATATCTTCCTCTGCACATTCATTTGTATTCTGTCTGCATAGAGGTAGAGTCATGCTGTTTTGAACTTGTCTTTTTAAATGGTATAAATTGTTTTGGTAGATCTTGGTGGTGTAATTACAACTGTCTATATATCAGACAATATTTAATTTATTTTTTTTTTAATTTACAACTATCTATATGGTTGTTTTTTTTTTTTTTAATTGTAACAGTCCTAAGCAAAGGGATATAGACATGAAACATTTAAATTTTTTTGCCTAAGAGGTGTACCTTTGGTTTAAAATAAAGTAGAAAAAAATGGTTTTAGGGCTTTAAGCCAGAAAACACTTATTACAAACTGTGCCAATGAAAAACAACCATCATGGCAGAGGAGAATGACTGAGTGTGAGGAGTTCTTATTTGTATTCATCAATAGAACTCTCTTTCAGCTTGACTTATTATTTTGGTCATTTTTGTTTCTTTCTATATAAATACAACACAGAAAACAAATTGCTGTCACATGAAGCAAAAATTATTGTCAGCATCCTTTGAAAAAAAGGAAAATGAAAAAATAATTTATTGTTCATAAAACTGTTTGGCAAGTGTGGGTGAGTGGCTATTTTCAGTGCCAGGTAATTCATCATTACCCTGAATTTGCGCTTAACCTCCTGAAATTTGTGAAGCAGATCATAAACTTTTGTGTCATGATTCTGTTGAGTATATAAAATACCCATAAATGTTGCAGCTCAACTGAGATGCCACTGAGATGGAAACCTGTGTGAAGAATTTGGAGATGCAAGGTTGTGGGCAGTTCTCCTGCTCCAGCTTCCTAACATCATAACCAGGAGAACATGTGTGATGCAGAATGGGTGTCCAATGCCTTGTCCCCAGGGCTGTGGGAGAGAATGGAAGGATTGCTGGCTCCAAACATTTCTTTGGGTGTGTGTGTGAGAGGAGACAGACCTGGCCTTGCTCACACACCCACCCCCCTCCAACCCAGGCCTGTATTCCTGCCCTGTAGTGACTGCTCATCCCTGGCACAGCAGAGGCAATGCTCCACACCCCAACCCTGGAGCCCCTAACCCAGCTCCTGAGCGCCCACATTAATGGAGTCCCACCTTAGGGGAAGAGCCCAGTATGGCCAAGGGGTATTTAAGGCCAAACATGCAGCAAGCACACAACTTTCCCCTGCTTCCTCTTGGAATTTCTATCAGCTGAACACTGCTAGCACCCAGGGATGGTAGGTGTGTAATGTAGGTAGTTATGTAAAGTAGTTTGTGGTAACTGGGAATGGGGCTGTGGCTGAGCCTTGTCCCCAGTGGGTACAGCTGTGAAAAGCAGGTGAGCAGCATTGAAGGCAATGAGCCATGGAGTGCCCAGGTGCACTGACCAACCACCAAAGGGAACAGAGGGCACAAGGGTGCGATGCACGAACAGGAGGGGTATAAAAGGTTGGGCTGAAGAGCAAAGAGGGCAGACACTTGAAGTATTTTGAGGTGGTATGGTGTTACTCTGTACAGGCAGACACCTGAAGCCTTCTGATATGGTATGGTAGTACTGTGTGGGTTGAAGCCTTCTGCTCTTGTATGATGGCACTCTGTGTATTGTGGCTGTCTCAACTGTGACAGTGTATGTCCTTTTCTATATGTTTTCTGTCTTTCTCTTTGTTCTTCTAATTCCTTTTTGGATTTTTGAGTAACTTAAAATCAAATTGGCTTAGAGTTTGCTAAATTGAATGTGCTATGTTATTGTGTTAAGAAGTTTTTTACATTGGTTGAATGTTGCTCTTCATTTTTGCCAGAGCTCTTTGATTTTCCAGAGTAGCCAGAAAATTTCTTTTGTTTATTTTGTCTTCTTGGGAGTATCTTGGTATTTCTCCTGTGTGTCTAACTTAAAGGACATGAACAACTGTAAGGCCTTTCAGAAATCCCACTGAGCAAGTCTTTGGTGACTTACAGGCCGTCAGGTGCTGCTTTCCTATATGTCCAAGAGAAGGAAATACCCTCGAAGATGAATGTAGGTGGTGAATAATTTGAAAGGTGTCTAACTCTTCCTAGTTAGTGCAGTGCCTCTGGGGAAACAGCTGAATATCAGTACTAAGGCAAATATTCATGTAAAAGAAGATGGATATCTAACCATCTTTAAGAGTACAGATCCAAAACCTTTGTTTCATAAAGCAGCAGATCAGATCCTCAGGATTATGTGGTGCCATTACTTGAAAGAGTACTGGGGTTTAACTTTTTTCTTTAATGAAAGTTAGTGCTACCTCTGAGATGGTGTTAGCACATTAAATAATTTGCTTCGAAGAAGAAACTTAGTTATGTTCCTCCCTGAGATGCAAAAAGTATGAGCAGAGGGGAAAAACAAGGCTTTCAAAATACAGGTGAAGTTGTATGAGCTGTATGGTAGAATACTGACAAATGCAGCTATTTCTGTACAGTACACTATTGAGCTGTATGGGAAAGTACTACCCCAAGGATCCTCTCTGATCTTTATTGCAGTGCCTAAAAACACCAAGAAAAGGGAGAACACTCCTGCTCAGGAAAGTGGGCTGTGTTCTGCCCCCAGTATCATGCTAGCCCTGACTGGTCAGGCTGCAGGTCTCAGGCCAATATGTATAATATCTGCTGCTGTCTCCTTCATTTCCAAAGACTGGGAATCTCTTCTTGGAACTGCTGTATATTTCAATTACAGAATCACAGTTAAACATGAAGTGTCATAGAAATGAAAAAAAAAAAAAAGGTAAAAAATATAGGAATGGAATTACAGGCAAAACACAAAAGTTTTTCCTATATTTTTTCCATTTCTTGTTTATCCTTTTGCCAGTATGTGAAACAAAAAGCATTATTAACATATCAACTAGCATGGTAATAGATGAGACAACAGAGAAGAAACTGAAATGTTTAAGCACTATGAAGAAAAGCTTTGAAATACTTAGTTCAAATGTGAAGAATGGAAAATCTTTGAAATGCCATAGCTGAAAATATAGAGCCAGCAGGATACAAATTTTTGAATACAGAATATTTTTCTGATATTAGGAATACATTAATTTATACAATAAATCATCCAAGAAAAGGTGTTTTAAATTTAAAATCCATTTTAAAACCTCACTTGAAAAGTTGATAAGAAGTGCAGAGGAGTGACTGGAAAAACCTTTAATGTCTGTGAAAACAAAGGCAGGTTGAATGACTGTATGATGATACACAGAAAAACTTGGCAAGTGAAGTTTAATTTTGGCAGCATTTTAAATGTACCTATTTGGCAGCATCCTCAGCCAAAATGTATTACATAGGTGGCAGAAGACAGAATCCAAGATCAGTTACTGCTTTTTGTTGGAATTGCATGAAAGTTCATTCACTCTTATTCCTTTTCTTTTAATCACTTCTTCATCCTTGGCAAGGGGAATGCAATGAAGAAGCATAGAAAAAGTGCTGTGAGGAAGGTCTTGTCACATGATACCTCAGTCTATTGGGATAAGGTTTACAATAATTTACATCAGTAGAAAACCCCAGACTTATCTGCCAGCAGACTCCTGGAATCAATGGTCTGTAACTGCTTTCAGATTTCTCCTTTTCTTCATCTCTGTGTCCTGCAAGAAAGAATGGATTTGCTAGAACCCCATCCAAAATAAGTTACTGGGTTGTTTTTGTTTTTTTTTTTTTTTTTTGGAAAGTGGAAGCAATAAGGATATACCTTGCCTCTGTTTAGAATTAGGGGATATTTATGTGTTTTTGATATGGTCTTGATCCATTACTGAAATAACCATATATATATATATATATGCATGGCTATGATTTGAAGGTTTCAGTATTTTCTGATTTTTGCATATTAGCAAATACATTGTATTGTTTTGTGGATTAAACTCTTATGGAAAAAGTGGTGAGCAAATAAAAAAAGAAAGCACCGCCTAACAAAGGGGCCATCTGTTCTTATGCCACAAATAAAAAAATCTATTTTGAATCACTTGCATGGCTTGTACCTCTTGCCTTCTTGGTGTGCACATACAGTAGTTCACTTAAGCTCAGATCAGAGACCTTCCTGGTTGGCATTGGCTAAAGACTCTGTGAATATGCTGAAGATATGGGCTCTGAGAAAGGAAAAAAACAAGCTGCTGAAAACAAAATGTTAGCACTTTTGTAAATCTGCCAAGTTTTTCAATGTAAGTGCCAACAGTTTGATGTTCAGAGGAACTCAGCAGAATTGCTAACATGCATGCTGCATAAATGGCTATTCATTAGAAAGATGCTGTAGTTTATATGTGACTGCTTTCTTTGGCTGGCTAATATATCAAGTATGGTACTTGTTTTGTACTGTGAAAAACTTTCTCCATTACCATAGAAACCTCCTGCATGTTGGCGGAAGCTGATGTCATTCATGGTATTATTCATTCTAGTGAATTGGTCCTCAAAGTGCTAACAAGTTCCAGGGAGATAAAGAACACTGAGTATACATTCTGGTTAAACACAGTTTAACCCTTTAACCTCACTGATTTCCTGGAGATAAATAGGTACATATATTTGATATATATACATATATTTAATTTCTTTAGTATTGCTGAGGAAAATTGTTTAAATGGCACATTTGTCTAGCATAATACTGGAATAAAGTGAAAAGGCAGTAGTCCTATTTATTCTTGGGTATCTCAGCATTGCAGGTCAACTTACTGAAGGAAAAATAATTTAGCAATCTTTTCTATTTAACTATTCACCTAAAGTTCCTTCATTCTTCATCCTCACCGATAGTAGCTATTGTAAAACAAAAACTTTTCTCTGAGTATCTTTAACACTGTTATTAAACAAATCTAAAATTTGAGTAAGGTTTTCTTTGAACATATTCTTCAGATATTCTGTTATTGAAGTACTAGCACAAAACTGGGCATTTGATTTTGATTGGAGTGGGAATAGGATCAAATTGTAGAAGAAGGTAACTCCTATCTGTACTTATATAAAACCTAGAGACTTTGATATGTTCTACGAGTCCTTTGTCTTTGAACTTCTCGTCTCAGGTGCAGTAGTGGGGGGTGGGGGGGGTGTGGTAGCAAAGGGCTCTTAATCCCTTCCAGGCCAAGGACAGGGAGGCAGAAAAACTTTATCCTCAAACTTTTTCCTCTCCCTTTCCACAGTATCTACACACGAACATTGGAAGCAGGAGACTATCTGTGTCAAAGCCTGAAGGGGCAGAAAAGAAGAAACAAGCCTGCCTTGCTGTGCTGAGTGCAGCTGTGTGACTGCAAGAAGGGGAGACAAGGGTGGCATGGAAATAAACCTGTTAAAGATTGGTTCCACTGGATTTGTTGAAATCCCCTCCAGTACAGCCTTACTGAATGAAGCATAAATTTTTTGTACTTTTCTCTTTAGTTCTATAGAACATTTGCTGGTTCTTTACCAAGGTTCTTCTTAGATAAGGGAAATCTGATCTTCCTAGGGCAAAACTCATCAAAAACTTGAGCAAGGCACCACAACAAATTGCATAAAGGTCTATAACTAAAGCAATGGCTCAGCACCTCTTCACTGAAATACTAATGGTGGCCTCATGTGTTTGACTGAGCTGAACAGGAGAGTTCATAAATATTGCTCTGTATGGGCTGTCTGATCTCAGGTGGACACCCTCCACTCTGCTAGTGCAAGGCAAAGTGCAATAGACCTTGGGGTGATTTTGTCAAGGCTGTCATAATAAGCTGAGAATTGGAAACACAGTGCTGGAAGTGTTTGCCTTTTACTTCAAAGAAATTGAGATAAAGGTGGACAAGACAAGTTGGCTCAGTCTAAACCCTGCATTTGTTTCCTACTACTAAAGAAGCCTGTAGTTGAAGGGAGAGTGAATACATGAGCTGTGGTGTTGTAATATGAATATTATTAGTAAAATTAGTCTTTCCTTGGTCCCTGTATGTAGTAAAGGTATCAGTTTGTTGAGCTGAAGTGGCAATGACCCTTCTTATTTTTTAATTAATGTTTTCTTTGCTGTTTCCAATGATTTCTCTTAAATTTGTAAATTAAGGTCACTTGCTTTGAATCATACAATTTAAATGAATATTGATTGGCTGATTTAAACTTCAACACTACCTCACTGAAGTATAATATCCATCTTTATCTGTTTTACTTTAAAAATAAGTATTGAACTTTGTACATACATAAAAGTTTAACTAAATCAGGGTCTGAATTTCCCAGCCTTGCCACTACTGTTTTAATTCACTTAGTATGACATTTGAACAGGGATTATTTTGATTTGTGCAAGGTCAGAGATCTAGTAAAACTAATGTGAATATATTTTTTTTTTATTATGCCTAATTGATTGGTTAAGTCATCTGAGGAATTTGTCTGTTCCTTGTGTGAGAAATTTCCTGCACTGAAATGTTAATTCCAATAAGAATATGTTCTATTTGTATTATTAATGTAAAAAATGAAATGAAAAGCATTCCGTTGTTCAGGATGACAGATAAAATTCCATTTGTGCTAGTGGTAACCAGAGAATTTCAGGAAGCTGCCAGAAAAAAATGTGTAATTCACCTTGTTTTTCATTTTTCATAATGAATGTAAAAGTGGCTAGCAAACACTTTATTTTCTAAAGAAGTTTTAAATTAATATTAAAAAGCAATATTTAGCAGACATTTAGAATTTTTTTGTATCTGGATAAAAATCAGGATAACTCTCTGTTAAACAATATTTATCTTTTTCTAAACAAAATGGAGAATGCTGGTGTGATTAATTTGACTAAGTTATTACTAGCACTACTGAGAATCACTCTCTTTATTCAGATTACCCAAGGCTATGACATGAGTAGATTAATCTAAGAAGTTCCAACAAGAAACACCTTTACTCCTAGTCCTTCAGACCAGTTCAAAGGAAACTGGATGCAGTTGGTCAAATTTTGAATTTTTTCCAGATATATTAATTTCATCCATTACTTTTGAGCACTTCATAAAACCTGTAAAGCCAGTTTTCAGCCTATTACTAAAGTGTGAATACCCAGCAGATATTGAGCTATTGCTAGAACCATGGGCAAAGTTCAGGCAGTCTCCTTGAAAGATTTTCATCACCAGCCAGTGGAGACTGACAGGCTGATGTTCCTGTGGAGTGGAGGAATACCACTGCAGGCTGAAGGCACTGTCCTCAGCTGTGGCTCTGTACGAGGTGGGTAACTTGCAGAAGAAGAGGAGTTTTTCAGGGTTGGTGCTGTGGCCCTGAACAATGAGATCCTTATCTGTTCCTTCAAGATCCTGAGGGCAGGCCTAAGGTTATGTAGAGATATGTGACAGTTAAGCATTGTCATCTTCTCTGGAAAGCATAGGGACAGAAAGAGAGATGTCTCCAAGGATGAAACTCCTTCTGTTATCCAACTCTTCCCTTTCTTCTTCCAGCTCCTCTCTGTCCTTCTCCTTTGTGATCATGCCCAAGCTGTCAAGCTCCTTTTAAATACCTCAGGGCTACACCACATACATTTCTTGCCGAGGCTATCACAGTTTTTCCCACTACCACTAGAAACACTCCCTTTTATCACCAGGATGTAAATAAACCTTTGGAAATGGTGGAAACAGTGAAGTAAAAGATTATCTGGCTGACCTACAGAGGACCCAAGAAGTATGCAGGACATGGCTTGGGGTGTCAGAAACCCATTTTTAGTTTGTGGGTCTGCCTTATTCAGGGTAGTGGCTAATCCTCATTAGAGTTATAAGGAACAGATCTCATTCTAACCAACTACACTGTCCTTTTAGTAGCTCTGGTAGCCTATGGGCCTGCATGTTGTTATTTACTACACTTTGCTGATTGCACTTTTGCATGCTCTTTTCTTGGGAAATATTTTTTTCCTGAAAAAAATGTGGTTTTGAACCAGCAGTATGAAAGAACTGATCCTATGAATAAAAACTTCCTATCAAAAGGCCAGTTTCTAAAAATGATTCACTAAGAATTTAAAGTAACTGGAGCCACACTGTTACTGATCTAAAGCTAAATGCAAATAAACACTGCCTTGAATTGGTGTAACAGACATGAAGTTCATGTGTTTTACCCTTGAACAACAAGGTTGAAGACACAATGTTTTAACCTTAGAAGCAAAAAAATTTCTGCACCTAACCCCAGCATGTAAATCACTCACACAATCATGAAAATGTTAAGAATCTACAAAACAGTTGTCTCAGATTAGGCATTTTACAGACTCATGCTGAAATACTAAACTTAAGTTTTCTGAAAAATTAGTTCTGCCAATGTAACTTATCACCCTCTGTAAAGGCTGATGACACCTAATTCAATATTTTAAATGCAGCAGTGACCAAGCAGCTGAAGCTCTTGGTAACCCAATCCTTCATTAACACATCAATGATTAGTAGTTTTATGGTTTTGATAGGCCCTTATGGAGTCATAAATTCAGATCAGCAGTGGTGCTACTCAGAGGTTAGTAGCTGCTCCAGTATTTAAAATCTTGTACTTCCCCAAACTAATTGTCAAGAAGATATGTGGCATATTAAAATACTATGTACCTTGATGAATGCAAACCCACGAATAGAAATCAATGTCTTTGTCAAGCTTAGCATCTGATCCACTCTGCAGAATACATCAAGATAGAGGGAAAATCCACACCAAAACTGTTATGTGTTCTTGTGTTGTGCTTTAAACTATGGACTCAAAGTGAGCCTTTCAATACAAAATGTGAGATAAACTTTGACACTTTCATTTTAATTTTTCTTACCAGTTTTGAAATGCCATTCCCTGCACTGTAATTAGCTCACAGAATGTAAAATGGCATATGAATCTCCAGGTTAAGATATAGAAATCAAAACTGGAAAACAAGTCCTTATTGATGAATTTAGATTGCTTTCTGGCTCCAGCTCTACTATCTGATCAGGCTCTTGTCTTATCTGAAAAAACAAATAAACACAGATGAGTATAATTTGACATGACAGACACAAAAATACTGTGAAATTCATACACACTTCAATGGATACAAAATTTTTCTCCTTGACTAACTTTCATAATGTTTCATTAACCTTGGTGGAAGACTGTAGCAAAGATATTTGTTCAATAGAAGCAAGTCAGGCTGCTGCGTGTTGGCAATGTATAAATAAAGATCTCTGTTCTGAACGAGTGACTCCTCATCTCCCTGGTTCCTTTCTCTGTTCCCTTTTCACTTTTCCTGATGTTTCTGTTACATTGCATGACCTCTCCTTTAAAAATAATGGTCTTTAATGTGGGTGTTCTGTAACAACCAAAAGATTTATCCTTTGTGTATATCCTAGGTCACTTTCTTCTCTTCACTTCATATTTTTACATCAGCTGCCATGTCTCTAGCCATAGCAGATTTACTTATCTGTCCATTTATTTTCTTTGACATAACCTGTCCATTTTTGTCCATGCAGCAAAACTGGAATGCATTCAAAGTTATAAAATTAGGTTTGGCTTGATTAAAAATATGCTTTCTCCCTTTCCCTGACTCAAGTCTTCTCTTCCCACTTTTCCTTTCTGAGACCACTTTGGTTCTGGCTGCCTAGAAACCTTTTACTGTCCTCACTTCACCTCATGCAATTTGCATGAACAAGTGTCTCCCAGCTTTCAGGCAATGATTCACACCTCCTACCTAAGCTTTGAGCTGTCAAACTAGAGTTGTTTTTCTTCTACAACTGACTACTCCACTGAAATGGAGCGTGTGTTGTATCTGCATGGGACAAGCAGAGACAGTCTCCTGCCTCTGTTCTCTCCAAGGTACACAGTTGAAATTATATTTGTGGTGAAAATCATTAGGTCTAATAAAATCATAGAATCATAGAATGGCTTGTGTTGGAAGGGTCCTTAAAGATTTTCTGGTTCCAAGACTCCTGCTGTGGAAAAGGATACCTTCCATTAGAGCAGGTTGGTGGAGCTCCAGCCAGTGGAGTATTTGCAGGGATGAGACATTCACAAGTTGAACCTATCCCGAGGAAAGTAACGAGTTAGCATAAAAATATTATTTACTTAAAAAAAGGTGGAAAAGTGAAAGACAATCCATTTGAACTAAGAAGGCAGCTTTAAAACAACTGCAGAGGTTCAGTTCCATTTCCTATGAAACAGGAATTTCTGAGCTGCAGAGGGAATGCTGCTCTTATTCATGTTACTCCAATGGCATGCTTGGCATTTTGGTAGAGGTCAGGTTGGGGGAATGACCATGTTTTCTTATGGAATCTCTCTAGGCTTTTACTTGTAAAAATACTGCATGGACCCACACTACAATTTCTTACCAAGAGTAGCTTACAGAAATGAACTGATTATTTCAAACTACTTCAAATTCCTTCCGAGTCAGAATTTCATCCCCTGATGATATATAATGACTGTGCTCTTGGGGAGAAGCAAGGAGCTTCAATTTGTTTGAAGGTTAGTGTCAAATGTGACAGCAATTTAGATTCATAACTATCATAACTATCAATACAAGAATGAATGAATGAACTACAATATCATTCTCTGTAGAATACACAAAGATTGGAAATTATACTTAAGTAACTTTCTGCTCATATTGGAGTTTTAATAGATACAATTAACATCAGTGGGTTGTTAGCTGACCATTACAAAGATTTTATCTAAATTTTGGGGTTTTTTAATCTGAAAAATTATTTTTACAGTGAACATCACTAACTTCAAATATCGATGTAGGGAATTTTTATTGCCTTCCTTCTAATTTGTGGTTTTACTAAAAAAGAGATGGGCATGTTTCTATGTCAGCAAACTAATGAAAACTAAAAAACTGGGAAGCTTTATATGCATCAGATGATAAACTGACCTTTGAGGTTATCTAATAGAAGAGGAATCAGCTTTGGAAACAGAATCAATATTGCTATTTTACTGAAGTGTGCCAGTTTAGTAGGATTATTCAATACTTTATTAACTGTTAGAATTATATTTTCATTTGGTTTGCCTGCTGGAAAAATAGTACAATTACCCAGCAGAGTTGTGTCCTGCAGAGCCAGCAGTGGTAGCTTGGGTACAGGAACCACAGAGAGCAGCACTGTTGCTGGGATTATGTTGTGATGCAGATGCTATCAGTGCCAATGTGTTGACAGCTGGGTGTGCATTTCTATGTGGCAGTGGAATTTGGAGCTAGAGAATTTGATGCAGGGGGATCAGGCTGAGGATTCTGGGGAAATAGGGAGATGTTGGTTTGATGCCTTGTTTGAGTATCTAGAACCAATTCTTCAAGGAAGCACCAGAAGTGAGGTCTTCCCTCTGCCTGATAGTGTGCCCTAACCACAAAAGAACAAAATTTTTCTTTCTCTTTAGCAGCTCATTGAGCCAGAATTATGTAAACTAATACGACAGGAAGAAGAGATTTAATGTAGAGTCTTTTCTGAGCTCTTCCTATGAAGGTGAATTTCAGAAGACAGCCCAGTCAAATTGGAGGCTGCCTGCTGCAGTCCCAGGGCAGTCCCAGGGCAATCCCCATCTCCTTTTGCTGGCCCTACAGCTGCTTGCCCTCTGCTTCCTTCTCATCTATCCAGCTGTGACTCTCAGAACATCTTCAAACATCTAAACTAGCTATGAAAAAAACATTTAGCTTTCTTCAAATTTTGGTCCAACAGAGGAAGCATTAGGAGCAGGATGGCCACCTCTAGGACATCAAATAGCTCCCAAACCAGTTCAGCTGCATTGTAAATGTACACCTTCAGGGGAGACAGCAAACTAATTTAATGCTGGAGTTGACTTCTGTGGCATCTAAACGTTTCTTTCTTTTAAGTGAAGTAGACCCCAGCAAACAATAAGATATAAACATTTTTTTTCATACCAGTGTTCCCCTTTCTCTTTTTCCAAGAACAAAAAATGAATTACTTGTTCATTTCTAGATACATAGTTGTGATTATTTTGTAACTTTTTCAGCTTTTGCTTTTGAGAAGGTCTTTCAGCTTGCAGGGATTTTCCTCTGTGTTTTGTCTCACATGACACACCTCAATGATTTGAAACACAATTGGCCTCCCAAATAAACTTTTGGATGTCAGTGTTTGCAATAATGGGGCTTACCTCAATACTACTGGCAACAATTTCACTGTGACATGAAATACTGCCTTTAAAGTACTTTGCTGAGGTACTTTACACAACTATTGCTTCATTTCCATTTTAGATGTTTAGCCCCTCAAACAGAGAAGGTGGCTCTAAGACAAATCTGCATTACAGAAAAAGTCAAAGAAAAAAATAGCACAAGTCTAGGAGATCCTTCCTACCTGAGACATTGATCTTTCTGTACTGAGTTAAAATCAATAAGAAATGACAGATCTTATACATGAAAGTTGCTTAGAGTGCACAAGAAAGAAATTGCCTTCCTTTTGCATAACTGTTGATTATTTAGAGGGCTTGGTAAACAAACAAAGAGCCATTGAAGGCTTTCCTTAGCCCCAGAGGGTTTCAGTCCAGTTTTGAAGAAAGTGCTTCAGACAGAAGGCAGTCAGAATTCAAAGTCAAGGAACCAGGAGACATCATTCAAGGATTTAACTTGCTGAAGTCTAAATGAAGATCTAAATTCTGATACCTATAGTGTGTGATAACAGGATAAAAACTATTCTGGGAGGATATTTCCTAACTGAGTACACAATCACAAAGTTAAAGACTAGGCTCTCCTTTATTTCAGTCCTCATAGCTTGTGTGCTGGTCCACACATTCTCGTGTGCTGGTTCAGCTTCCAGATGTAGGGAAGTGTGTGCACTGCCCCCAGCACTGCACTCCATACCCCCTGCTGCCTGTATCTAATCTGGCTACAGGGACACTAGCTAATCAGTTGCATACCAGGTCCCTATAATTTCATGTGAAGAATTCATTGATCAGATCCATGATTCATAGCTTGAGCTTCTCTGGAAAACCTTGAGTGTGTTTCAGATGTGGACTAGTTACATGTGGATCACAATTGAGCTTTAAATGAGGGACAGCTGCTTAGATCCCATACAACTGCACTTGAGTCAGCAGTGCAGGTGCCATCATCAGGTGAGCAGGGACCATTCAAGACCAAGTGAAGGGTAATCTAATATTTAGGTATTTATATTCTATAGCATTTCCTAGTGTGCAGGTATCTGGATATTCTGATATTCATTGACATGCCAGCTAAGTCTAGAAAGGGCTGTGGGAACAGGCAGTTCTTTCTTCTGTAAATACAACCCTGAAGTGAGTTTTGGCCCATGTGGTGTGCGGGCTATACCCTGAAAACAGGGGAAATCGGTGGGTGAATCCTGCTAGGATAGCAAAGATGGGTCCTATTGAGAGGATGTAGTGGAAGACTACATAGTGTGTGCTGTGTAGGGCAGTATCTAGTGGGGACTTTGCTAGGATGCTTCCTGTTAAGCCTCCATTGACAAACAGATGCTCTGATATGCCCTTTAACTAGAAGTTAGGCGGGGTTCTCATCTGTGGGCAAAGATCTTAACAGCCAGTCTCCTTACTCAATAAGGTGGCAAAAGACTGTCACTGAGATTTGTAACTGAGATTTCTCTGCCTTTATGTTTTTGCAAGATTTCTGCCTACAGAGCCAGGAAACACAGCCCTAAAGCAGTAGGGTGTGAGCAAGCTGCTTATAGTACCGGGACAGAAACAGATGCATCCAAGCTGCCATTTGTTCTGTAAGTACAACCTCGTAAGAAGTGTTGATTTTGCATCCATCTCACGGGGTGATAATTATGACATTCCCAGCGATTCTCTTTTGTTGGGCATTAGGTACCAGTAGGGAATCGAGTGGGTCTTTGTTGTGTTGAAGTACGTCTAGACTGCTCCCACACACGCAGCCTTCCCGGACCTTTTCCTTCCAGCAGTTTACCGAAGGAGAAGGGCGGACAAAGCGTGTCAAACCCCGAAAAAGCAGCAGCCCTTGGCGGTGTGCCCCACGGGCCCCAGTGAGCTCCGAGCACGGCAGGTGAGTACTGCAAAGGGAAGCAGAGGGACGGAAGGGGGCTTCGGCGGGGTGTCTCCTCCGAACCGCCCCGTCGCCCCCGGGCTGGCCGGGCAGGTAGCGGGGCGGGGCGGTGCCGGGGGAGCCTCCCCCGGCCGGGCCGGCAGCTGGGCACCGCTCCGCATCCCTCCCTTCCTTGCTTCGCTTCTCTTCGCGTCGCGGGGAGGCGGCGGCGAGGGGCGGGTGAGGAGGAGTGCCGGGGGAGGCAGAGGCGGCGCGGCTCCGCACGGCTCGGCTCGGCTTGGCACGGCAAAGAAAGACCCCCAGAGAAAGTGCAAGTGCGCCTCGCCCCGCCGCGCTGCCGCTGCTCGGCACCGGCAGAGAGGCGGCCCCTCAGCCTGGCCTCGTCCCCCCGAGGTGAGTGCCGCCCTGGGGAGGGAGGGACGGAGGAGGGCGGGGGATGCCCCGCAGGTCTGCCGTGCCGGGAGCGGGCTGATGAGGAGGCGCCTTTTGCGGACGGATTCGCTTGGTGTTCTCTCGTGAGTATTAGGGGAGCGAGGAGGGTAGTGGCGTGTGTGCGTTTTCATCTGTTCTGTGCTCCTTTTTGTCCGTGTGTCCGTGCCCTGCCCGTGTCCGGCGGCCCCGCCGGCTGGCCCGGCCCCGGTGGGCTCCGCCAGGGGCGGCAGGAGCCGCCCGCGCTGCCGGCGGGGAGCGAGCCGGGGGAGCTCGGGGGTCAGCGCGGTGCGGGGCTCAGCCCGCGCTCATTGTGTGCTGGGGGCGGAAAACCAGCCCAGGCTCCGTCAGATGGGCACTTCTCTTTAACCAGCCCCTTTGTGGACGCGCCGCTGCCCTTCCCGAGCCCGCTGTTGGGGCGGAGAGGCTGTCGCGGTCCTGCCACCCCGCTGGTGGAAACCAGTGCTGACAGGCAGCTGCATGGCGATTTTCTGATAAACATTTTCTTTCGTCGGTAGCGTCAGTGGGTTAAATCCCAATCTTTTGTGGGAGTGTGCCTCCCGAATGGGTGACAGAGGGACTTCAGAGCAATGTCAGCGCCAGGCTGGTTTCCAGCACCAGCTCGCCTCAGGTGGCTCCTCAGCCCCTGTCCCCAGCGCCGCCGTGCCGGGCTGGATCTCTTCCTGCTCCCGGCTTTCCCGGCCATTGGAAACTTGCGGGTACGAGGTTGGATACCGGCAGCCCTGGCTTTACCCCAGGGCTGGGGTTGCTGGCAGTGGGATCCTGATCTGGAGGATCATTCTGGGGAAAAATGACTTTTCCTTCCCTCTGGCAAGATAGGAAACGGCGAGCCAGAATAATCCCGTATGTTTCAGGAGGAGAGGTATGATGCAATTTAGGTGTTTCAACTGTGAGTTTAGGAACTTTTGTCTCCTGCTGTGGGTTGCTCCTGGGCAGAATCTCAGGCAGATGGTGTTTTCTCTCGACTCCTGTTCCCACAACTTTAAAAGAGATTATTCTCCTGTTGAGCTTTCTATTCTGCTATGTATTCCACTTATAGTCCTGTTAGCACTTTTATCAGTACGTTATTCCAAAAATGAGGGGGCAGTGCTGAAGTAGTAGCCCTTTTAGGTGGTGTTTTGCTTCGGGAAAGATTTTGTGAGTGTAAAAACATTCTAGGTTCCATTGCCAGCATCTGAGATGTGCCTGAATGTAAAAAAAAAAAAAAAAAAAAAAAAAAAAAAAAAAAAAAAAAAAAACAACCAAAAAGGATGTTATGTAAGAAGTACACGTGTATATATGTGTGTGTTTACAGTAGACTCAAAGTGATGGGACAAGTTCTCTTGAGTGGGCTATTGTTCTGTAACAGCAGGGGTGCCATTAAAAGTACCAATAAAGCCTGGGATTAGGGTGATTGGTAGAGCAGAGCTCTGAACCGTTGCAGTAATTTTCTGTTGTAGCAGCATTCAGAAATCCCAGCTGCAAATCACATTACACAAAGAGAAAGCTGGTGCTTGGCCTCAAAAGATGACACAGGTACAGCAAGCAATTTGTAAGAGGAAGGAACAGAGAGGAAGCCAATTGTCTAATATTACATAGGTTAGGCCAGAGCTCAGTTTCCAGACAGCAACTGGCTTTGTATTTTTTGTCTCTGTTATAATACATTTTCATTATGATTGAATCTTTCCTGATTATAGAATAATTTTCTAAGTACTAGCAATAATGTTTTTAGTATGCAGTATAGTATGCAGAACCTGTATTTAATGTGTAGCAAGAATAAACATCAAAATATTTTGAAGTGGGAGATCTAAATATTTCCAGCTGGAAGTGTACAGAGTTATTTGAATATGTCTACACAGGGTATCATATATTCTGTAATTGTACAGTAGGAATTAAATGGAGCTTGATTTGCTTGGAATTTGTAGTGCTGGTTGAGGCAACTGACCATCATGGTTTATTTCACTGCTTTGAAAGAGCTCTTGCATTTTATGTTGTCATTATGTTACTTTTAAGTAGTACTTTTATTTCAAACCAGCATAATGAGATGAAAAGCATTTGGCATTCACCCCTGTAAAAGAGTGCTAAATTCAGATCCCTGCTTGAAGGTATCTATAAAATACTGTGCTTATGCAAGGTGTCATATCAAGGAAAATGGACATCCAGGTTAAAGCTGCCTTAAAATATTTTTCTCATGAAATGACAGAACAGCAGTCTCAACAACATTTTTACTCTTTTGGAAGGAAATGGTTTCTTACCTTAGACATTGGCGCTCTGACAAAGTGAACATAAGATAAATGGCCATTATAAATGGGATACTTCAATGAGATTAATTACAGATTTGAACATCAGCCTCTTCTGTTTCACCCGGTTTTCCTAACCAACGAGTTACTTCAGGCTGATTTCTTTAAATATGGAGTTTCAATATATATCTACACAGAAAAGGGTTTTTTGTTCAATTGTGAGATGCAACAGAAAAAATATTCTTCCAATCTGAATACTGCTTTTATTCAGATTTTCAAGAACATGATTTCTTTGTCCAGTCCTATAAAAAAGTGACAAAATAGAGATTTTCTCATCTGACTTGACCCCAATAAAACATAACAAAAACTAAACAATACCAACAGTGAAAAAACTCAACCTCAAAAAAGCAGCATGGTCCACTTTGTATAGTCTGTCAGTAACATCTCAATCCTCTGTGTTGGCTTGTTAATGTCTTTCTGATCATAGTCTAGCAAACATCACTTGCACATTCTTTGTGTTTTTGCCACCTCACCTTCTTTCTGCTACTGACTGTTATTAAAATAACTGTAGCTAGTGAGCACAGAAAACTGTTATAATCCTGCACAAAATTAGTAATAGCTGGGGATGCAGCTGATGGTACCTGGGTATATTGTGTTGTCACATGCAGGCAACAACAGCAGCTACTGGAGATGCTTGTCATTTTTGGGACAGACCTGCTGGTTTACAACTCTGCCAAGTTCATGTGAATTAGAGTTTTTTGCATCTTTCTGGAAAAGATGACAAATATTTTTGTCTCAATAAGATGAAAAAAACATCCTGGCAGGCATCTAACTCTAACCTTTGCACTCAGATGTGTTAATCTTCCCTAAGGTGTGTGTTTCATGTGGTGCCAAGCATAGCTGTTAATACATTTAGCTTTTTTGAGACATTTCACAACAATCAAATAAACATTAATATTTGTGTATATGTGGAAGTATTCACATAGCCTTTTTGTGGAGCAATTATTAATAAATCATGTTCTGATTCATGGCTATAAGTGTGTATATTCCTGGCATGTCTTATTACACATGCAGAAGAGGAGGGTTGGATAATGGATTTTTAGCTTTTGTTCATTCTAAATGTTTCACTTTAAAATATCAGTTTCTCATTCCTGGAGGTATTAATGCAAACATTGTATCAGTTTGGTCAGGAAAAGATTTTTCTCTTCCTTAAAACATTTGGGATCATAAAAGCAAGGTGTGTAACCTAAAGTGTCGGACCTGGCTTCAGGTCTTGATGGTGTCAATGTGAAGACTCAGCTACTGAGTAATTTAGGTGAAATCTGTGATCATTACATTTTCCCCCCAACTTAGATACTAGATTTGCATTACCATTTGCAGAAAGGCTTTTGTTTCAGCCAAACTTTTTCTTTCTGAAAAAGCACCCAACCTGCTTTCAGTCAGAACATCTCTATCAGCCTGAATCAATATTTTAATACAAAGGGTTGAACGGATCCACTGCAAATCAATTGAGTTTATTGTAAGTTGCAATAGCAGAAAAATATTACCAAAAAAATAGTTAGCTGCCTTTTGCTGTAGGAAGAGATGACTAAGGTTTTCTTCTAAGAGATACAGCAAATATGTATCTTTTTAATGGGCTAGTTACTGTAGTGTTACATAAAAAGGGACGCTTAAAATTGGACTAAAAATTAATTAAAACAGTCTCAACAATAAAGCCTCACAGGCACTATGGTAGCCATGCTAATTTTTCTGGTGCTTCTAGGCTTAAGTTGCTCTCAGCTGAGTTGTCAAGAGAAAAAGTTCTGCAGGATGAGCATAGAGCAGAACCACTTCAGATGGTAAAATCCAGGTAACTGACAGATACTGCTTGTGGTTCAGAAGACATTAGTTTTTATGATGGTCAGTGTCAAACTGGGGGTGAAATGTTTGTTGCATATAGGAATTTTGTGTTCATGTGACATGGTATTTGGTGGACTTGAAATAAACTGGTGCAAACCTAAGTGTTCTGATACCTAAAAATCTGTGCATCTGCTTTTCTGAGAAAATGGATGATTTTGTTTTGAAATTGGAACAAGGTAGAAAATGTTTGGAAAGACTGCCTGCAGGATGTGTTGAATGTCAGTGTAATTGTGGGGTTTGTTTTGAGGCAGTTAAGTACCTTTGGTGTAAAGGGGCTGTAAAAAGCTTGTAACTGTTGCCGTTTGTATTGCCCTGTTTATTGTAGATCAATTCTCAGTTGAGATGTGTTTGTGTCAGGTGGTGTTTTATTAGATGTAATAAAACAAAAGCATCTATCCAACTGCATTTATCTTGGAGTCTGAGAAATACCATGTAGAAGGTGGGATTGTGTTGATAGATTTACATTTTTATGGTATCAGCAGCTAAATTCCATCACAGAAGCTTATTCTGAGAAGTGCCCAGACTTTCCATGTCATCAGAAGAGAGAGATGAATACCTTTGTGGTGGTAGGTATCTGGATTTACAGCCACGACTCTCTCTACTAAGCCAGTCTGCTTTGGTCTCAAAGTGGAGAGGCATAGGCATCCTTGCCTGCAATTGTGCAAGTCAAATGAGCCTTCCTGAAGAGAGGAAGTACTGTGAGTGCCTTGTACTTCCCCGGCAGTGTCCTGGATAGCAGCTAGAAAAGGAAAGTTTCTGCTGTTTGTCAGATCTAGATTGTAGATAAATATGCGGTCTGTCCTAATTAGGAGTTTTATTTAAGGAACATTCATGATTTAACACCCCAATCTAATTACTCGTAAGCTTCTTGCTAATTTTGCAATTAGTGCTGGAGCAAGACTTTTTATGGAAAATTCACCCTTAAGGATATAAGAACCACTAACTTCTAGTGTTTATAGAAAGCTTTATTTCTATGACAATGTTGTGTAGACAGTATCTGTAAGGAAATACTTTTACATGATGGCAGAGACAAAATGTATCAAGTGCTTTCCAAAAATGTTATAGTCAGGTTTTGAAATCCAAATGACTCTGGCTTTAGACTGTGCATCTCTAGGATCAAATTCTGCTCAGATATTACCTAGTGGAGAAGGCATTCTTGAATCATGTTATACCACAGTCATCTTTGGCCTTCAGAGGATGAAAAGGAGGCCTCAGGGTGTAGGCAGGGTTTACTGGCTGTATGCTCTTGCAGTTTATAGTCAAGGCAGCTTTTTATAAACACAGATGATAAGGTGCAACTTGGAGCAGCCATAAGGCTGCTCTGAAATGTAGTATGGCCTTACAAGGATAAAGATGTCCTTGGTAGCTTGTTTCCAGGTATTCCATGTAGTGTTTCAGTTGGACAGAGAACCTGGTGGAGAATATCCTGGCCCATCAAGCAGGTGTCCATAACAGTTTTCTCCTCAGAGAAAGTCTCTCAAGTGTTGTCTCAGTTTCAATGAGGAAACTTTTTCTTTCCAGAGATTGATAAATTTGACTAATTCTTAGTACTGGAAGGCAGTTCATGTTTTGCAGAATTAAGACTTAATAATCTTCTCTCTTTAAATGCTAGGTTTTTAATATTTTGGAAGATGGGGAGCTTTGTATCCACACTGGAATAGTATAATGTAAATAAGGTCTGGAGAGAGATCTGTTTATTCGTTAAAAAGATGTAACTGGAAAAGAAACAGAAAAGCTCTCAGACTCAGAATACCTTATTGCCTGACCAACCGATGAAGCAATTAAGCCTAAAAGCTTGCCACTTGTTTTTATTGTACCACAGATGTAGCAGGCTTTTAAACTAATCTTTTGCTTATTTGTCTTTGTAAAAGAAAATGGTTCATCCATAGGCAGAGCTGCTGTGTGCTGGTAGCGTGGACATGTGCGTTTAATGCAAAACAGCCAGAGCTGCTTCAGCATGCAAGATTGCGCCCTGGGCTCACGATTCCTCAGTCCTGTCACATCTCTTCCTTTCCCAGCAGGACATGCTTGTCTACATCCCAGTGTGCCAACACAGCCATATAAAGGAAAGGGTATAAAAACACTGCAAGCTACTCTGCTCTGCTTCTACTTCCTACCACAGATACTGTTTTTGATGTCAAGTGGCCCGGTACTTCCTCGAGCCCTTTCACTATTCCTCACTGAGTGTGTTTTAGCATCAAATAATTTGGCTCTCACTTTAGTCCCAGGTTCAAGTCTCCTGATTGTTCACACCACATATATGCTAATGAATTCAGTATCCCTACCAGCGTTGGAGAAGTAGTTCCTTGTGAAGAGGGACCGGGGGGTAAATAAGGCATTGCTGGCTGGCTAATTTGTTTCAGGGTCTGCTCTGCGCCAATGATATGGGTACAGACTCTGCCAAGCTTGGCTTCCTCTGCCTGGGACATTTCTCTAGCACTCTCACAGGAGGTCTTCTGCCTTTAACTAACCCCTCTTTCCCAACAGAAATGGCTTGGAACCACTCCTGAATGTCAGATCTAGCTGGGCTTTAATATGAGCACTACCAGTAAAGAGATCCTAGCCCTGATAATGACTATTCCTTAATATGCAGAGGGGTATGTGGAAGGTGACAGCCATCAGTAGTTTTACTCCAAATCTGTATCAACTGAGATTTTGGTATCTAATTATCTTTTCTGTTTCTCCCCCTGTGAAAGGAAATGTGTGTACAAACAGCACACAGGACCTGCAGTGCAATAGGCATCTGGTGCCTTGAGACCAAAATTATTCATCAGGGTGGAGAATCCTATCTCAGGGAATTAAGGCTGGTTCATGGTAACTTTCATCCATAGGGTAAAATTTTTGTGTTTCATCTTTTGGTGTAACTACTAATCAGACTTTCTGAATTTATGTGTGCATTAATAATCAGTTCCTGCAGCTATTTCGTTCCAGAATCCTGAGGGGTTTTTTTGCTTGTTTCCTCCAAAAAAAAGTGATTTTTTTTTTCCTTGGTACAGGACTGGTATCTTTTGTATTGGTGATATTCTCCATGTCCCACCATTACATTTCCTCAACTTCTAGTCAAACAGAGGATGTCTGAGGTTGATGTTCCATTTCCCTTACAAAGCTTTAATAAAAGGCACTGGATTAGGGGAGCTGTGCAGTTGTTGCAGAAGGAGGAATCCTGGGCATGCAAAGAGAGAGCCCACAGCAGCTGGGCAGCGTCCTGCTGGCTGCGGCATTCCCTGCTGCTGCTGAAGCTCTCCGTGGGCCAGAGGGAAATTGTGTTCCAGTAGACCTGAGTACCTGATCAGTAATTAATCTGGTTCCCAACAGTGCAAGAGGGCAGAGTGAGTGGACCACGTTCTTTATATACTTTTCCAAGAAAGGAAAACACTACTTTCAAACAGTCTTCTCATTATTAGTTTTAAATACAGCTACTGCAAATTGTGTCTGCCAGAAAGAGCAGCCAGAGATCCTCACTATTTGATGTGGACATTGAAATTCAGTAGCACTTCAAAACCTTTGGGCTTCGGTGGCCTAGGTAGGTCCTTTACAGACATACAATAAATGGCAGTCCCTGCTCCCTGAAAGCTTTTAGTCTATCAGAGGGGAAACTAGGTAGTGTCCACAGGGACAAATAAGTTAGAAAACAAAATTTAAGTCAGAAGAGTTTCATTAGCTAAGAATGTACTCCATTTCTGTTTTATATAGTAAGCCATCATTATGCTAGCTAGGTCTTATTATTTTAAATACTGTAATTCAAGAGAAATCCATAGGATTGAAAAAAGTCAGTTCAGTTCCTGTTAGTAGGATTGAATGTGTCAGCAATTCAGGAGCAAGTACCCCAGAACACACTGGGCCCTGGAAACAGGATGAAAGGAAAATATTGGTCTATTTTGAAGGGACAAAGCCAGTTATTGAGTACTTCAGGCTGCCTGTAGGTGTGTCGAGCCATGCATGGCCATACCCATTTGTGTAGTGCAGTGACTGCATGACAGGTAAATGCCTCTGGTCTGGTTTGTGATGCACGATGAGGGTGGTGGACCACAGCAATGTGCTGTCGCTGTTTGCTCCAGTTGTCTGGTCTAGAAATCCAAAAAATGTACACACAAAGACAAGCATAGGCACTTATGTCATCTACCCTTGGCATCCTCTTCTACACTGGGAATGAGAGTGTTTGAGAGGCCAGTGCAAGGTGGTGGAGTGTGGTGGCACTGGTAGGATGGCTGTGTGCATTCCAAAAGGTTTCAATCACTGCTGATTAAAGAGGCTGGCACTTAGGAATGCCTAAGGGTGGGCCTGGGTGTCTTCCATGCTTAAATGTTAGCTCATCTTCTCAGAAAGGACAGCAGTGTTGTGGCTGCTGTTGCAGTATATTTGCTGAGCTCACAGTTGTGGAGGAAACATATCCTCTTCTTTTTTGGTCCTACTAGTGGGCTGGGTGTGCATATGTGAATTCCTTCTCATTTCAGGCACACACAGTTCTCACACAGAGCCTGCTGCTGGGAAAGACGTGTCCATTTGACAAAAGTTATAGTTTTGTATATAAAACATGAGATTCTACCCAAAGCCAGAAAATATATGTGTGGTTTTGCTACACAGTCAGCTACTGGGTGACTCCTGCATCTTTCCAGTATTGTTTCTATAGTTTTGTTATCTTTCATTGCTGGTAAGACATTGACAAGTCATGGATACCATTGAAAAAACAAATACATTGCTTAGTCTCCTTTTATTGATGATGTCTATTCTCACAAGACTTTGCAGCCATAGAGAAAAGGCATTCAGGGCATTTTAAGGGGGAGTGGATCAAGTGTGATGCCGAATGCTGTTTTGCTTTGGTGTTTAAGCACAGAACATGGGTGGGAGTTCTGCTAACCTGGGAACAAATGAGACTGAACAACTTACAACACTTTATGTATAACTATAATAACATAACAGACTTCTAATTGCTCTCAAAATCCTTCATTTTCTTTCTAATTTTAAAAAAGCTACAGATTTGCAGATCAGTTCATATTGGCACTTATTACATTTTAGCCAACATTTGACAGCTGAAAACTACAAGCCATTTCTGGCTCCCAGCTGGTGCTGCCACTGGCTACAGTTGACCTTTCCTTTTCTCTTCCACAGACACAATGGTTCACAAGTGATATAATAAGATGTATTAAAGGAAAACAGAAAATAGAAACCCTTAACGCTCTCGTCCCTTACAACCTGGTTTTTATTTTGTGACTCCATTGGCTATTTTGTGTAAATTTGGGGAGCCATGAGTTGTGGTCCTTCTCTTTCAAATGGCATTTAAATTCCTTTTCAATAATGTTCTTTTAATATACCATCATGACTACTGAAAATGAAGGCATGAATGAAGGTTAAAGTGCCTGTCAATAAATAAAAAAATACATTATTATTACTGAGATAAATGGTTTAAATTATTCCCTGCTAGATGCTATTTCTAGTATCATTTTTACTATTATCATAGTAGTTAGCTTGGGATCAAGGATTTCCCTAGGTTTGTATGCTGCATTTCTTCTTCTCCCACTCCCTAAATAGTGTGGCTTCTTTCTGCAGGGACTGGATGACAAATCATCTAAAGTTAATTTGTTAGTATCCTAAACAGTGCTGAGCAGAATATAGCTGTTCTCATTAGCTCTCTTATTGCCTAAGTGTCAGCACAAAACTCTTGAGGACTTGTTTGTAACATAAGCATGTCTTGATTTGTTTAATACATGTTTTTATCCAATCATGGAGATGGCATTTAGCTGTGCTGTGACTTCCGAATCCTTTGTGAATTAGTCTTGAGTGACCAAAATCAATTGAAAATGTCTAAAGACTTAGTGTGATTGATGGACATACAGTTTTGTTTGAAGAGTGACTAGGTTTCAAAATAGTTGAAGGTTTGCTTAACCATCAGGCTACAGAGTTATTTACTTTTAAGGGAAGAATTTCTGGTAGCTGTGTACTATCAGCACATACTTCCTTGTGAAGCATACTTCTTTTTGTGTTTGTGGGGTTATTATGATGGGATGATGCCATTGCAATGCAAAGTATTTTATGTGATCCAAGACTAATATTGTAGCTTTCTCTGATGCTGCTTTGGTTGCTGATTTCCTCTGGATTTTGTTTCAAAAGTGTTCTCATACTGACAGCTGATACTGAGATCTTACTTGTGTGGATTGGTCATGCTGGAAGATATTGAAAAATGTTTTGATGTGTGTGTATGTAATTATAGGCATTGAAATTTGCTAGATATTGCTCATGATTCTCAACAAATCAGGAATTAGGCGCACTAATATCCTGGAAAAAGGAGCATAATTCAAGGAATGAGAATCCCTGAAAAGGACTGACAGTCTTTGTTCAGAATACTACTTTATCTCTTTATTGTCCCTACAAAGAGGAATTAGATTCCTTGCTAAGTTTTAGGGAGTTAAAAAAAGTCAATTTAGGAGTTGAAAAATTGGATTAATATCCCAAGCTTATCTGGGAAATGTTTGCTCATGCAAAGGTCAAAGATTGCTTTAAATATTTTATCAAGGTAGCACTGGTAGATTCCCTGTGAATTGTGGGTGTCCTGGGAAGGTGAGAGAACTGTGTTTTGAAACATTCACTGAATTATGCTTAATTAATGCATCAATAATTTGAAGATGTTATATTTTACTTTAAAATAAGGCATTTATATTATCAATATGACTAATGTATTCTGGGATGCAGTTTGCCATCTTCTCTCAATTTTGGCATGGGAAGAGAGCAAGTGAAAAATGGGGTATCTGTGGCCTTTTTTTGTTTTGTTTTTGTTTTTTGGTTTTTTTTTTGTTTGTTTGTTTTTTGGTTTTTTTTTTTTTTTTTTGTTTTTTGTTTAAATCACAAGATAGAACATGGCACTTTGAGCCTTTGTGCTACAGAAAATGAGAGCATAAGCAGTCTATATCTGTGACATGACAAATGGGGCCACCAAGTCTTCCAAGCATGTTAATAACACAGCTCAGTTAATGCTGGAATGCTCATACCCCATCACAAATTGGTGTTGGTGCTGGATAGGACTTCCTCCAGTGCTGCCCTGCCTCTTTCCAGTTTGTGACTGTGGCAAGACATTTACATGTTCTTCATTCTCAGACAATAAGAGGCCACAAAAGCCTGAGTATAATTCTCAAATGTGGCAATATATTCCTATTTTATATGTATCTGTGTGTGCACTTACATATGCACGTTTGGACATTTCTGATTAATATTTCCCAAGAAGCTGGAAGTTATCCTGTAACATAAATTAATTTGTACAAAATAAATTTTAAGGAGGAGGTGATTTCTGAAACTTAGTAAAAGTACTTTCAGCAATCAAACTTTGTAAAGTTGACGGTTTTTTGACAAATTCAAAACTTGTGGCAGAAGGTGCTTGCTCATGAAGGATTGAAGATGAAGTGACCACCTTGAATAAATGTTAACAGCCTATATCCAGAGCTACCATGATGCTTTATTAAAAAAAAAAAATCCTGTGCATGCACTTTTGCAATTTGTCATCGCTTTTCAAGCTTGTTAACTCATTAGGCAGCATTTAATGAGGATAAGCACAAAGTAATTAATTTATGCATTATGTTTATTGCTTCCCTAATGAATTTATGTATTAGAGTTCCTCAATGAATATGTTAATCTATTTCTATATTTTGTATACATTGTGTTCTCTAAATAAACAAAAACATTTCTTCGTAGTCTTTATTCCAGTCTGAAGATTTGTCTGTATGATATTACCTGGTTTAAGCATGATGTGGAGTTTTCTTTGAATGGACCTTGCCAACATCGATGCTTGTGGACCTCTTTGTCCTGTTTGATGTGCTCTGTAGTGGCTTGTATCAGGGAAAAGCTGTCCCCAGTTATTCTGGGAACTTAGTTTATTGTTTTTCCAAGTAAATATAGCTATTGTACATTGTGTTCTTACTTTGGGAGAATGAGGAGTTGAGTGGACTGGTGTGATGTATGGAAATAACCTATTTGTCAGTAAATAAGTGCACTGGCTGTGGGTATATGTGGGTGCTGGTGGTGGTGGGTCTGCCACGGGTGTTGGGTATGGGGGGAGAACAGGAGCTGCCCTGTGATAAACATTGCTCCAGCTGACTCCACAGACCCTCTGTACCCACACCTGAGCCCCTCAGCTGGGCACTGGTGGTGCCTCTATGAAAATATAGTTAAGAAAGGGGAATACAGAAAACAGCAGTGAGGGGGAAAAGGTGTGAAAAACAACCTTGTGAGCACCTGGGTCAGAGAAGAAAGGGAGGGAGTGCACAGTGACAGAGCAGGTGCTTCCCTGCATCCCATGGCAGGAGTGATGGTGGAGCAGGTGTTTCCCTGCAGCCCAGGTGTTTCTCCTGCAGCCCATGGAGAACCATGCCAGAGCAGCTAGGTGTCCAGACTGCAGCCATGGAGAAACCCATACAGGAGTGGGCAGACGTGGCCTTAAGGAACTTAAGCAGCCAGTGGAGGGCCCACATGGGCTTTCAGCCTTTGAGAAGGGCCCATGTTGGGGTCATTTGTGAGAACTCATGTTGGGTCAGTGGAAATGTTTCAGGAGGAAGGACTGATGCAGGGAAACTGGTTGTGGTCCATAGACTAACCACAAACCCCATTCCCCTATCTTCCTGCAGGGGTGGGGGAAGGAACCAGAAGAATCATAATGAAGGAGGGAAATGGAAGGCCTGGGAAGAAGGGTTAGGTTCATTTATGTCTTTGTTTCTCACCCTTCTACTCTAATTTGCAAATATTTAAAAGAATTTTCCCTGAGACTGTTTTGTCCATTTTGGAAGTTGGTAAATGATCTCCCTGTCTTTATCAGGATCCATGACCTTTTCCATCTTATTGTCTGCTTCTTGAGGAGGAGGAAGCAGCTGGGTGGGTGCCTGAAAGCTGGCCAACATCAACCTTCAGCAGCAACCTCTACAATTATTTGTATATGGACTACCAAATCATAAATATGAAATCCTGTAATCTGCAACTAAACTGTCAGATTATGAATCTCTAATAAATTTTATGGGTTGTGATCTACAATATTTATGAAAATATTGGACTGATGTATATGCAGGTTTTTTCTTTTTCTCAGTTTTCGAGACTAAGTGCTGAACCCATGCTATCATGAAACTCTTGGGCTCACCTTGTAAAGAATTAATTGTAATAATTTGTGAGTATGAGTGACATAGTTAACCACAAGGCTCTTTCTGCCTTCCAGGTAACTCACCATACTTTTACATAATTCACATTTAGAGCATTGAATGTGGAAATTATGGATTAATGCGTGGGCATCTGTCTTTGTTTATGGAGATGTTTTTGGGCAGTAAAAGAGAATAGGCAGTTTATTAAAATACATTTGGGGGAGGGGTGGAAAATATACTTGTAAAAGGAATAACACTATTTTAAGAATATATAGCAAAACTAAATGCATTGTGCATATTATCATGTGGCAAAAATAACTAAGCTAGAGCTTAAGGAGAAAAATAAATCAATTGCCAGCACAAACTAATTAAGGGCTGGTTTTGAAATTGAAACAATCCTCCAAATTGCAACCTCTGTAGGCAAAGTGGGAACTATAATCTCTGGCACTGAATGTAGTGCAGCTGAAATGCTCTTGCATCTTCATGGACATATATGTTTAATGCATCTTTTTCCCTTGAAATAATGAGTTACTACATATATAAATTGTGTGAGAGATTGGTGTGCAGCACTAAAACATTGTTCTGGAAATACTTTTTCTTGCTGTAGTCTGAGATTTAAGGCTGTATGTGTAATGGTTTCAGAATAAATGGGAACCCCAGCTATGTGGTTAAGAAAAAATTTCTGTAAGCCTGTGTTTTTGTATATATTTCAGCTAAAAATTACTCGTCCTTTAATGGACATCACACTGATCTTGATTTAGTCTATTATATTGTCTGTGAATATAGGATATTAATTGAGTTTAGATTAATTTAATCTAAAAAGCACATCACTGGTATAATTTATTCAGTCTCTTTAACCAAGAAAATGGCATTTATTTAAAGTAATTCAAAAGAAGCAGACTTCTCCCTCTTAGATAAGATCTTGCTTCTTCTCTAAGCACGAAGACTGCAGTTTATTGTTTAATACTTTATTTTGTAGCAGTGTGGAAATACTGCCTTTTTAATTGCAACAACTGTAACACAACAAATGCAGTTAATTCCTGCCAAAGGACTTTATGAACTGTTTCATGACCATATGATAAAAAGTAGCAAGCAAAATCCATTAAAATAAGATGAACTGTAGAGTTCTGTGACAAAACCACTTAATTTGAGGGGAAAGCGTCCCGTTTTATGTAGGAATTATTATTCTATAATGGCCATATTATTATTCTTATTGCCAAATTTCCCCCTTTTGCTGTCTTTCTTTCATGCACACATTCCCCTGTACTGCATCATGCCTACTAAAACCAACAGAGTTGACAAAAATGTGTGTGACCAATAGCAAGCACCAACTGGCTTTCACAGCCTTTTGGCCTTGGCTTCTGGTGACACCTCTCTGTTTTGACCAGATTTTGAGCTGTAGAGGTCAACATTCTTGATTTTCTTCTTGTGCTAGTGATGAGATTAAGGATTTGATTCTCTGTTTGGATGCAAGGTAAATGCTCTTTATTTCTGCCCAGAGAAGGGCACAAAGGCTGTGAATGGTCTGGGGCACATATCTTATGAGGAGCAGCTGAGGGAGCTAGGGGTGTTAAGACTGGAGAAAAGAGGGCTCAGGGCTGGCCTTGTCACTCCCTTGTAATACCTGAGAGGAGGCTGTAGCCACATGGGGCCAGCCTCTTCTCCTAGGCAGCCAGCGACAGGACAAGGGGACACAGTCTCAAGCTGCACTAGGGGAGGTGTAGGTTGGACAGCAGGAGGAATTTCTTCATAGAAAGGGTGATTAGAGATTGGAATGGGCTGCCCAATGGGACTGTCGTGGTGAAGTCACATTCCCTGGAGGTATTTAAAGAAAGACTGGATGTGGCACTGAGTGCCATGGTCTAAGTGAGGTGGTGATGTTCAGTCACAGGTTGGAGTCCATGATCTCAGAGGTGTTTTCCAACCCAACTGATTGTGTGTTTCTGTGTATCAGCTCTGCAAATCTAGAGTGAAGTACACTGGTGTAATACACCAGTTCCTGGTGAAACTCGGTTTAGCTCCAGGGTAAATCAGTGCTGTCATTCCAATTTGTAGAAGAAAGGGCAGGATCTCAGAAATGCATTTACTGTAATAACACTGTAATAAATAGTAATGTTTATTAGTAATAAATATAGTAAAAATACAGTAATATTCTAAGAAATATAGTACAAATATAGTAATATTTTATATCAGAAATCCTGTAGGAGTGCACTGAAATTGAGTACATATTTTTTGTTGTAGACTCCCAAATTTTCTGTTTGGTTTAAAAGTATAAAGAACCATTTGTAAGAAAAAGACCCTGTATCTTGTACCAAATTAAGATGGGCTCCTTGCTTCTGCCTTCCTGGTAGGTCACCATACCTTTACATAATTCACATTTAGAGCATTAAATGTAGAAATTATGGATTACTGATTAGACATTTTTTTTTTTGGTGATGTGTTTTGGTAGTAAAAGAGAATAGACAACTTATTAAAATAGGTTTGGGGGAAGGGTGACAAAATAATCTTATTACTGAAGGAGCAGAAGTTGGGTTCATAGGTTTGATATCTAATCCATCCAAAGCTGTCATACCACAGGTATGACATACCAGGTCCTCAAAGACAGAATTTTGGTCAGACTCATTTTGTAGGTGGGAAATTTTGTCCTCAGAAGAGGACAAGTAAATCTTTTAAAATACGATAGGTTGGCTGTAAAATAACTGTCTTGTTTATGTAGAAACATGCACTAGAAAAGCACCACTGATCAATTACACTCCTTAGAGTATGTACATTCTTTTGTATATTCTTTTGTATATACATTCATTTGTATATTCTTTATTTGGTCTCTGCTTTGTTTTATAAATTACTATTTGCTAAAATTTCCTTTTGTGTATATTTAAAACAGAAAATAGCGACATTCTCTTTAAGGATTTGTGAGAATGAATAAATGCACTTAGTAAATGTGTATAAGATATTTCCTGTCTCTAGAGCAGACTTCTTAGCAGCCATTCATCAGACTTCTATATGCATGTAAGAACCAGTCTTTGAATTAATTTATTATTCACAGTTATTAGCAATACATACTTGAAGTCTGATTAAGCATTAGCCAAAAAGACAATCTTGCACTTCCACAGTGATGACTTTATCTGCTTAATGAAGCCAGAGTTGAATCTCAGCAGGTATTTTAGCAGTATTGCTACCTCAGCATTTCAAAGTGCTAGTCATTTAATCATCATGTGCTCAGTCTGGCAGTCTCTAAATTAATATTTTTAGATTTCAAAGGCTGCTTCTGTTTGTGCAAATATATATAAAAGATGTACTTGTATATATTGCAAATAAGTGTTAGTGAATTTGATTGCATGAGATGTTTTGCAGAAACTTTCAAAAAGTAATCCCTTTTTAGCTACCAATTTTCTGAGGGTTTCTCAAGTAGTTTTACCAGGAGTGTTTGCCAGCTGTCTTTTGAAATAACAAGTGTTGGCCATGGATGCCATACTTGAGGGAAAACAGGGATAGATTGTGTCAGTGTTACTGATAAATCAAAATTGAGACACTCACAGATGTTGCACTATATTGTACAACGCACATGTTCATATTGTAATAGGCAATGTCAAAGGACTAAGGACAGATTAATTTGTTTGGGTTCCTTGTTGAATATGTGGAGAAAAGTGATTTTTCCATTTTGCATACACTGCAAATGGCTGAAGAATGGAAAATGGGAAGAAGAGATTTCTTCAACCAAACCGTCATTTTGTGTAGTGCCCAATAATAAATGAGAAAACCTATTGCAGTAGGGTTTGAAAACCTGGTTTTAGGGTTTTCATAAATCTGCCCACAGGTTTATAAAAATTCTGATGTGATATTTCTGGGAGACATTGTACATCTGGGGCTTCTCTGTGGACACAGAGATAACATTTTCAAGCTGATGAAATTTATTCTTGTGGATAGCCTAAATGATGTGACCTGTCAAGGTAATGAATGAAATATTATACTTAGGCAGGAAAAATACAATGGCTGCTCTGTGACAAGATGATGTTTCCTAAATTGAAAAACAGATTTATTAATGGTGCTCTTATAAAGGCAGGACTAATCTAGAATTCTGCTACCGTATTTAATTAACAAGTCAGCTACTAATGATTCATGCAGTTCAGATTGCAAAGTGAATGATGATCAATTTTTTGCAGTGCTGTGTTCACAGCTGTGAAAAGGTGGTTGCACACCTCAGAAAGCTAATCCAGAAATATAGATCAATATTTGCTTCTGTCTTTTGCTGATGTTAATCTAGTCGAAAAAAATGTTCAGATATTCTTAAATTTATGACTTAAACTTCCTGCTTATTTATTTTCTTGAAAGTACTAATTTTTTTGTGCATGGAAAAAGTTTAATCTGATAATGTTGTATAAGGGGCATTTCTTAGCAGTAAACAGGCCATTCAAAATACAACATGTTGCTTCTCGTGTCTTGAAATCTGTGTGTTGTAAATTACTTAGTACAAGCCAGGGCATGAGTCTCCAGATCTCCTGAGGAGAAGGGCATGAACTTCTAGTGCTGGGTGAACTTCTAATGCTGGGAACTCAGCTGTGTGCCCCCAGTTTTGCTGACTGGAAGCTGTCCCTGCAGATGAGCACATGAAGGCAAACAGCAGAAGTACTGGGCTGGGACAATCACAGCAGCAGATGTGAGTGGCAGGAGTGTGGAGTGTGACCCCGTGGTATTGTCTGCATCATATGTAGTGCTGGGCAGCCAGCACAGACGGCAGGAGTGGAAGGGAAACCCGATGGGAAGTTGGGCTGATTTATCTGCAATTGCCTCCTCTCCTTTTTTTGTGTTATTAGTGGTATGCTGAGGAAATGGGATAATAAAGACATGCTCTGGGAGGGTATAATGGTTCAGCAGTGAAAAATGTTAATGAAGTGCTGGAAAAAAAAGCTTTTGGGAGTGGAGTGTTCACATGTCAATATATATTGCCTTTTTAATGGGAAAGGTTCTTTAATGTTAATGACCTGGTCATGATTTAATGCAAAAGGTGCTGTCTTTCAGCTCTAAACAAGCAGAAAGGAGGAAGGGAAATGAGAAGAAAAACATGTGATTCTTCTGTATTTAAAGGATACATTAGTAGACTTTATGAGCTGTGAGTAGTGAACAAAAGAAGGATGTATGAAGTGATATAAAATAGATCTCAAGAGAACAATTTATTGTTTGAATCTTAGGCAAAAACCCTCAAACTCTTTGAAATTGCATAGATTGTAAATTTTCCAGTGAAGTGACACAAAGGATAAGCAGGGAGAAAACTCTGGAGTACAGTGTGAAGCTCTGTTTGTGCTGGAGCTGTTGTTCACGGCTGGTGCCTGGCCAGTTTTAGTCAGAGCAGACTAAAAGCTCTGACATTTGGCCAGAGGTCATTGCTGGATGTAGCTGAGATTATCTGAACTACTTTATCACTAGGTTGCTGATCCAATGAGCTGCTTTAGGGTCCTAAATATTGTAGTAGCCTCTAAAAGGTCATCCTTTCCTCCAGACTGGCTACCCATGCCTTAATATGGCAGGCACAGTTTCATTTGCAGGAGATGTAAGAGAGAGACATTAAACCCATTGAGTTAGCTGAAACTCTCTTCTTCTGTGCCAGTCTGCGCTGTCTATCCCTGCAGAAGGAAAATTATAGACAGCATTGTTGTCTTACTTTGCTGGGCCATATATGCAGGAACAAATGCATGATAGAGCAGAAGAAATTAGTTATTTCATATCCTGAAGTTACATATCTTACTTCAGTCTCCTTGTAAATTTGTGATAGCATATAAGGACAAATTATTTAAAAGGATTTTCCATAATAAAGGGCTCTTTCCCTTCAGTAGGCATTAAGTTATTTTGTAGATCAGACACTGTTTTTATTTAATTCCTTCAAATACTAGTACAAATTTTCTAAGTGCATCATTATAATGTGGCTATATCTGTAACTAAAAGCAACACCACACATTTTGCTTGGGGAAAGGATCTGTAGCTGCCTTTCTTCTTTCCCTTCACATTATACACCGCACTAAAGAACTTGCACCCTTCAGGCTGTGTTCTCTTTTGCAAATATCTGTGAATGGAGATGAGACTGTACCCTGGAGTAGATGTTTGAGCCACCCTTAGGTTGCACAGAGGTGTCTAATACTGTGGAACTCAGCTGATGGCTCCAGCAGGCTGTCTGTTGTTTATTTTAGGAGATAATGGGCTGTAGCAGCCAAAAGGTAGAATACTTGCTACATGGTGCATTCAAATGTAATCTTCTCCTTATTGTCATTCTGGGCATTGAATAGTTCAGCTAAGCATATGGAATTTGCAATGAAATGCTGCCCAAAATCGTCCATAAATGTTTTATGGTGCCTAGGCTGGTAAGGGGTAAGAAATCTTTAAAGCACAACATGCTGTCTTGTCTGTGCCTCCTGGCCAACTGGCAGACAAATAGAAATGGGTGCAACTGCAGCAGCATGTATTCTTTATGGCTGTGAAGTTGTTGGATGCAGATTCTGTCCAAAATAAAGCTGTCCTGGAGCAAGGAGCCACGTAGAGTAACACAGGGTATGTGTAGTAGGCTTCAATCAAAGCATAGCAGCTCATCATGCTGGAAAATCAATTGATTACTAGTTTTAAACCTAATTTTTCACTTTTGCCCTTCCCGTGATGCTATGCTGAGGGAGCTGTGTGGTGCTTAGCTTCTGGCTGGGGTTAAACCCTGACAGTTATTTGGTGCCTGAACAGGGACTTGAACAGTTGGAGATAAGAGGCTGACCAGAGCATATTAGAAGGGACTTATATCTGTTAACATTTGCAAGTCATGCTATTGATTCATCTACTATTGATATTAATTTGTCTGATCTGTGCCATGCTATTTTTAATTAGCTGTATATGTTAAAGCTTGGTGTTGGCTTTTGCTGTTTATTGTGCTCTGTAGCAATTAGTGATGTTTTACCTGGGAGATTTGTTACTAAAACACTGCCCTTACACTTAATCTGGCATTTGGGCTCTGTATAGAGCCATTACTGTTCTTTGAGTACCATCGCATGGAGACAATTAACAAATATATTTCTTCCTCTGAGAGGTATTTTTTGGGGAGGAAATACAGAATAGCAATCTGAAAAAGCTACAAAGGATGTTAATCTGAGGCTGTTAGCTCTTGTTACCAGCAGCAAGAAGGATGTAAGGTTAACATCAGGCCTAATGCAGATATGTGATAGGAGATGCTGTGGATTCGTTTTCAAATGGCTGTTCTGACTCAGAACTAGCACTTTTTAGCACTTTTTCTTTAGGAGTTTCCTGCATCAAGTTGTTCAAGTGTCCCCAGCAATGGGCTTAGAGTCTGCATTGGCAGCAGGTGCCATCAGCTCAGTGTCACACTGGTGTGCATCTGGGACTGTCTCCATCCCAAGAGAAAACTCTCCCATGGGATAGGCAATCCTACCCTTGTCTTGCTGCTCCTCTCACTCCCAGCCTCCTTCACAGAGGGAAGCTGAGCCCATAGAGATGCCTTGCCTTACCTGCTTTTGACCCCGTGCCAGAAGTGTGCACTTTGCCCTGGTTGGGTTCATGGGCCAAATTCTGTGTGTGGGATAAACCTGGAGAATCTGGACCTATGAGTTCTGGGAATCCACTGCAAAATCAGCACATCAGCTCATCATCAGCATTTCTGAAGAAGATTCTTTTTGCTGCTTAGTTAAGCATCTCCATGTGTTCAGAGGGAAGTGTTGCTGCAGGTGCATGATGTTTTTTTGTGTAAATTAATTTGTGCATATTCTGTGAATGTTATATCTTGGAATATGAAAAAATATATTAATTTGGGAGTTTCTTTTGTTTTTCCAATCTCTTTTGGGAGACTATGGAACCCCGTGTTGCATTTTCAAATTTTCGCTCTCTTGGTTTATCAAGGATTTTCTTAGTTATTGTTTGAATATCTAATCCTCTTTATTGTTTCCTGAATATGTTCAATAATTGAACTTGTTCATATTAGTGCTGAAGTAGATACCACTAATGTAGTGGTTATTTTTGTCTTCTTGTTTTCCATTTCAAAACGCTTGTTTTTACCACTCAAAATTTTACCTCCAGGATTTCTAATGTGCTGCCCTTGCCTTGAAGCTTTTGGATGAGGAGGAAATGTGGGGAAATTTGTTTACAGTATGGCTTCCATAGAGAAATTTTGAGAAGGAAATGTGTAAAAAGGTCTTGTATATATTTTGGTCAGTCCAGCGGTACACAAAGCCAGAAATGCAGGCAGGAGTAGGCAGGACAAAACCTCACCAGAACTGTAATATATAGTTCTGTATCAGAGAACTGTGGTGTCTTCATAATAAAGGTTTTCTCATGGGGCTCTGAATCCAATGGAGTGATGAACTGCCCTCAGTGCCAAGTGGCCTTTTTAGGAAATGATGGTGATGTACAGCTCATTTCAACATTGCTCTTCACAACACCTTGTATAAGATGTAGACAGCAATGTAGGAGAGCTCATAATTCCTGACATAATGCTTTTCTAATCTACGTATTACCATGTTTTCCACATGGGAAACCCTCCCACCTCCAGCCTCAAAAACGACTGACTTTTGCATTCATCTTTGCTTAATGACTGCTCTAGGTTTACATTTGAATTCTTTTTTGAATTCTACATTTGAATTCTGTCTTACTGGTCTCTTACTGAGTCTTGATCTATTATTTTAGTTTAATATTGCTTTCTTCCATTACTCAGATCTCAAAGCACCATGCCACCTTCCTTCCCTTGGGTCATTGTAATTACACTTTTTTGCCAGAAACAAAGCAGCATTGCATTTTCATCTAGCTGTGTTTAAAAAGATCTTTCAGTGAAGGTGTTGCTGTATATTAAGAGTTACACAGAACCTCTCACCAGGCCTAAGTTTGTATGTTCTTAGCCTGAGGTAATCCCATAAAAGTCAATGTTAAACCTCTTACTGATTTCAGCACAACCCAGGATAAGCTGGTGTGCTGAAGGGTAATGAATGAAAATGAACCAAAATATCCACAGTATTTTTGTTTGATCAGCCTAATAACCTACTAATGAAGGGTTTGCAGACATGTCTTGTTCCAAAAGGTCATATAATATGCTTAATTTATGCCCAAGGGGATAAATGTTTGTTAAGAAAACTCACCATTGTCCATATTTTTATTGAAAGCAATTTTATTCAATTCTTGCGAGTATTTTCAATTAAATGTCTACCTTCATGCAGCTTAAAACTGGTTATAATCCTAGATGAATTTGGAATTGGCCTTTTCTCCACAGCCTTTAGAGTAATGTAGTCATATTGAGTTCCACAGCAGCTTTTTTTCAAACAGGTTTGTCCTTTCCATGCCAAATCTATTAACAGTACTTGCTTGTGCTGCTGTAATTTATAACCAAGAATAATGTGTTTACTCATAATTAAAGTTTCTCTATACAATAAAGTCCATTTTTCATTACAATCTTGTTAGTAAAATGTGTTGGACTCGGTTCTCATGCATCCACAAAGGATATGTGAATGGAGATTAGGAAGGCTTACAGAGCCAATATAGTGCTAGGCTGCTAGTGACTTGTTTCCTTGCTCAGCTCTGGTGCCCTTTCACTTGGCCCCTGGGAAACAGCAAGGTCTACAAGAAGCAGTGTTACTCCTTTCTTGAGGTCCCTTTGCTGGTCTGGATTTCTTCTGTGAGGTTCCTTTCCTCAAAGGAAGCAAGCAGTCCTTGCTACTGATGTGTGGGCGCAGCTCTTCCCCATGCTGTACCTGGCAGTCGAGCACATAGCAGAGCACTTTGCTTATCCTGCTTCAAGTAAACAAGTCATTTGTATTCTTCTTTCTATTTTCAGCCTTTTTAGTATTCTTGAACAGCTACTTCAGGTCCCTTAGTGTGAAGCATTAACGTGTGGCTGTAGTGCACTACAACACTACACACTAATTGCTAATGGGAGTCTGCTGTGTGGTGCCTGCCCACACTATCTCTGCCTGAGCTTTGTGCTGTAGTTTTTATGGCTAGACTGAGCAAACTTTGGAAGTTTTTGAGGGACTTGATGTCCTGGTTTAGGGCAAATTTGGGAGAGAATCCCCAAAGGGGGGCCCCTCACCCCCAACCGGTTCGGGAAGAATTCCTCAGAGAGAAGTGGAAAGAACCTGTTTATTTAATAGGCGCAGCACCCCTCAGCACACAAAATGAACAATACTGGGTGGCATCACTCTTTCACCGCTCTGAAAAAGATGACAAATTCAGAAAGTCTCTCCTGGGGTGGCTGCTCTGTTATCAGTCCCTCCGGCGCTGGGGCAGCTGCTGCAGCCACAAGGTGCAAACTCCTGGTGTTTGCCAGGTCCCAGTCTGGAGCAGGTTTGAGGGGTTCCAAAAAAGGGAAAGGAGAAACAGTCCAGGAGGAAATTTGGACTGTTTAGCTAAACTAACTAATGACCAGAAGCAAAGAAGCAAGAGCGAGAGCAAAGCAAAAAGCAGGGCGAAAAGCAAAAGCCGCACTATGTACTGTCCCGTCTGTGTGTCCTGCCAGCTGTGGGGGAGTGGCTGATAAGAGACCAAAACAAAACTTTCACTCTTCAGAGCCAGTCTTGAAGGCACAGAACATAATATCCAGCATAAATAGCACACACAAATGGGGATACAAGCATCCTAACATCACCCTAGGACACCTGAGGATATTCAGGCTCTTGCCTGGCCAGGCTATCTTTCTGAGTAGTGGATGCTCTGGCAAGAGAAAGGCTCAGATATGTAAGGCATAAGGAAAAGGTGCAAAAACTAGAAAGAAAGACTCTGCTTCAGCTAAGTTAATGAAAACCAGGGAGATAAGTGGTACTGACAATGTATGAAACAACTGAAAGTAAAGCCTGGAACCACGGCAGAATGCTCACTGACTGTCTAATATGGATTAGTCTCTCTTGTATTAGCATGAATTTATATGCCAGATAACTGAATGAAATTGGATCTGTCAGGATAAGGTTATGTGAGCCTGGTGATTTTTGCTATATAGCCATTTTGCTGTTCATTCAGTGTTTGGGCTGCAAAACCAGGAATTGTCTTGTTCTGGTCTCCAGAGGTCTGAGTTTAACCTTGGCTGTACCCCAGGTGTTCTGTTGCCACTGTCTGTAAGCTCGATTTTTCCCTGTCATTTTTCAATCAGAGAAGTTACTATCTGGAGAGAGGTAGGATCTATGTAACAGAAACCTATATATAGGTACAATGTGGGCAAGGGAAACTGAAAAGACGTTTATGGAGCCATTTCCTCAACTCATTAAACCCAAAACAGAATTATATGCTTAGGCTTCCCTGGCTTTTAGCAACTTAAAAGAAAGTGATCCATCAGAACACCCCGTTACATAATTACTATTTGTCCAAAATCAATCTTTTAGTAATGAGATCTTGATAATGATAAGCTGCATGTGTTGCCTTGGTAACCTACAGCCTCAAAAGTCTTATGTATAGCTTTAGGACTTGCAGGGGTGTGGGGTGGGAATGGGAAAAAATACCCAGTATGCCGAGAAATGTCCATGTTTGTCTGAGGGACAGATCTTGCAGATAACTATTCTGTCTTATCAAATTCCAGGAGAAATTTTTTCATTAAAGTGGGCTGTATCAACTATGGTGATGCTGATCCAGCTCGTGTGAAATTAGATGTTTTTTTTCTTTCAGACAAACCCACAATCTGTCCCTAATTAAAACAAAAAATGCAGCACAAGTGTGATCTCCTTAGGTTTCCATATAAAGGCCACATCCAGAATCAAGATAGAGTCTTTCTTTTGTGTAAGTGAGGTGAAGGGAAAATCATTAACTCTGTTTTATTTTTGTAAAGAGCAGCACTATGTCTTTAAAACACAAGAACAAATGGTTTTATCAATAGCAAAAAATGCTAATTTTTTAGACAGTGGAATCACTTAGTTTGTGATGACTAACTGTGTGCTCTAATTTAGCAGCATTTCAGGGACTCTAGCACTTCATGGGCACTTTTCCTGGAGGGCCTTGTGTGCATGGTTTCACAAATACTTTCTTTTTCATTGGTGATGAGTTTTTAGGAAGAGACATAGAAATACATGACTTTTGTGGAGTTTTCTCTGTCTCCTAAAGAAACTCAGCAATTCATTAACTTACCAGGCTGACTCCAAAACAAGCATTTCTCCACTACCTTTCCTGCAAATAGTGATGTATTAAGGATCTGGTTTTGTGTTGTAAGGCATTTGAAGCTCTTAAAGATTTAATCCTGCTGTAAGGTTAGGATAAAAGGAGATGGCTGGAGCTAACAGGAAGGGTAGAGTTTCTGAATCGATTAAACTATTCAAGAATGAAAGAATCTAATTAAATCCAGGTTGTGCTTTAAGTGAGACTTGTGCAATTATGGCAGTGTGAATTCTGTTTCTTTTCTCAGCATTCCCTCCTCAGGTTTAGAAGAAAAAAATAAAACTCTTCATTTAAATGGAAAATAGAGATGAGACAAGGAGATTAATCAATGTAATGGAAGTAAGATACACCAGTTGACAACCACATTTTAGTGACTGCACAAGTCACAACCAAGTCCCTGTGTTGTGAATTTCATATAGTTTGGTGGTTTTATGCAGTACCTGACATTTCAGTCAACATACCTTGATTTTTTGCTGCTCTTCAGAAAAAAACTTGAATCTATCTACCTAATGAATTTCAGGTATTCATAGTTTTATATATAATATTTATAATATAGGTATCACTTAAGCAAGGCTGAAGTCAGTGAAATGACAAAAGCTCCATTAGTGCAAGGAGTCAGGCCTGGCAAGTCTCTCGGATTCTAGGGCTTTGTTCTGTGTAGACACCAAACAAATACAAAACCCCTGCATATGTTAAGTAAAGAACGATGTAAGATTTAAACTACTTCTGTGTGTGTAAAGGAGTCACAAAGTTACCATCAAAATCAAACTGATGAAAACAGTGCATAGGAAAATGTGTCCTATTGCTTTTGTTATTTTTTCTCTGTTAGAAAAAAAATCACAACTATAATGGTCTCTTATTCATTAACATCTTGCTCAAACAGCTAGAAAAACAGGGAATTGGCATAATTTCATGTTTTACACTGCCTCTCTTTTTATTAACAGATTTGTAGCTTCACTTCTGCAGAGAGTATCATAACTTTTGAGCCAGGAATTTATCTGATATTATTACTCTTATCAGTCCCTCCAATTGCCCAGCTGCTAGTGTATATTTAACAATTTCTTCCTTGCCTGGTATTCACCTTGTGTATTTTCTGCTTGGCTTTGCTTGCTCTGCCTTTCAACTGTCTGCCACTACAAGGGCATAATGTGTCTATTATGAAATGCAAATAATGATACACTCATCTTCTCAAAGCAACTGCAATGGAGTATCTGCTTTCAGTCTGATATAGCTATTTCCAACAATGTGTATGTGTTACTAGAATCTTCTTTTTGGGCTAAATCTATTTGTGGAATAAAGTTAAATTCTAGTTTTGCCCATATTGGGTAGGTACTCCACAAGTAGACTCCTTGTTTTCTGTAGTCATGCTCAGAGCAGATTCATTACTTGAAATAAGACAGGATATGAGGTGTGGTGATTTTTGCAAGTTGATTTCAGCATATTTCATCTGTAAACATTGATTAAGTCCTGGGTGGGTTTAAGAAATGCTGGGCAAACTCAGTATGAGGGGCAGTCAAAATCCTATAGCTTTGGTGAATCAAATGATATTAATTGTGCCATTGCAAAGCTGGGTAAGTTCATATCATTTTATTGGAATCAAGGTAGCATCTTTGCTACCTCAAAGCACAAATAAAAATATATATTTGATAAACCACGCTAATAAATAGAGCCAGTGAAAGAAACACAAGGAGTAAAGCTGTGGAAAACCCAGTAACAATATAAACCAGGGATGTTGTTACATTAGCTGTTTCATTATCTTGTTGAATGCCTGAAGAAAATTGGGCTTTGTTTTAATGGCTCTTGCTTTTCATAGATGTTTTCACAATTGTAACAGCAACTAGTAACTCCTCTAATGTTTAGTCAGCACAAGATGCCAAACATAATAATCTAATTATTCTTTTCAAGTTTGACTCTATGAGGAGGCATATTTTTTCAGACTAGTTTTGCTTTAATTTAGCATATTAACAAATTATACAGTATTAATTGATTTTTGGGGTAAAGTACTCCTATTTTAAAGGCCTATGTAAAGTTGTGAATTGACAAATATGAATGTGAAACAGTATGGCCTTTTCTTCATTTGTTTTCTTTATAACACTGTTCTACTGTTATCATGCATAGGTAAAGGAATAAAGATATTAAAGTAAAAATTTTGAAAGAACTGATGCTTCAAGGAAGGATGAATATGATTTTAGAAAGTAGTATCCAAAATTAATATGATTGCAATTTGAAATATGAAAGTAAGCAGTGTGCACTCCGATTCTAACTAACTTGCTGATACAATGACTGTCCCACACAGGCAATTATTATTTTACACTTACTGTTAGTAGTAGTAATATTAAACCACCTAAATGTGTTAATGCAATCATTAAAACTAATAAGGTGATGGGTATAGGACCTTCCCTATCTGAAGAAAATGAAGGTGCTAAAACCCTTGTAAGAGTAGATAGCATTTGTTTTGATTGAGCCTTTTTAAAAGTTCTCATTAAAAGTCCCTGTAAGGCTTTACCTAATCCTTGTGATGCAACAGACTTCATAATAAAAGATGCATTTTTATTTCTTTCTTGTCTCTGAAAGAAATAAAGAGAGACTGTATTGAAAAAAACCCTCCAACCTATGAGATATTAAACAAGACCACATTATGAAGTGATGGTAATTTTTGATGATACCATAAATACTTGTTTGCCATTAAAGACAGTCCATTGCATGTCAGTGTTGGTTCATCTTAATGAAAAGAGAAGGGTGCAATCAGTTAAAACCAATATAATGTCATAACAATACATGTCAGGCCTAAAATAGCAATGCTAATAAAAATCTCGAAATACAAATAAAGATATCACAAGTTGTTCTACTGTGTAGGGACTAACTTGCAGTCTCTGTTTTCTGCTTGCATCAGCTTATGTGATCTGATGATTGCTTATGTTGGAATCAGTTTATTTGCTGACAACCCCTTTTGTCTGTTTGAATCACCCATTTTTTCAAGATGATTTTCTGTTGTTGTGAGACTGTCCACTGCTTTAATAAAAAAATAAATCAGAAGAAAAGGCTGCTCAGTTTGTGAATGCTTTTCATCTAGGGCGTTTTACAAGTCTCAAGGGTATATTTGCTGGTTTTTACAGACTGAATTCCTGAGAGTCTCAGCAAGTTAAATTTCCACTTGTATAGAGCTGCAGCTCTGCTAGAAGAATATAGACGTACCCATGGGTGCACTTTAAAGAAATTATACATAGGGATTGGAAATGATATGTAAAATCAGAGTTGTCATTGCTTTCATTTGATCTAAATCAACAAATAGCTGAAATTGAAGCCAAAATCATGTTGTATGACCTTTTCTTTTAGTTCAGAACAGTCTGATTGGCAGCCCGCAGGGCAGATGTGACTGGATATAAAATGGGTTTTGAGATGTGGCCTTGCTCAGAGGAGGGAGACAAAAAAAAAAAAAAAGGATTCCTGGCATTTTATGAAGCCCAAAGCTGTCAAACCATTCTAGTGTGACCATGTAGCCCTTGACACTAAGGTCTGTGAAGCACCCACTACATCTGTGGGTTTGTGGCCCTGGGAAATGGCAAGTCTGGAGAGGAGCCCATGGAGCCCATGATAGTTCCCCCAAGGTGACATCTGCCCTTAGCAAAAGCAGGACTAATGTTGTTGCAATTTAGTGACTGTGTGTGACAGTTCTCTGACTTGAAATAAGTGTTACAGTCTGGTAAGTAAAATGGTTTTGTTTGCAGAATCCCAATTTTGGGATTATGTTAAGGCTAAGTATTAATATGGAAGCTGTACTACTGCTACTGTACTATTCCTTGTTTTCAAAAATGGGACACATGCCTGTGGGAATGATGCTGAGTATCTCCACATATTCGTGCCCTGGTTTTGGCCATGAGTTTGTAGTCCATGTCTGTAAAGTTAGCTCCCATCTGTCCTCTACTTGAAGTCCTTCAGATGGAAGCAGATAACAGCTCTGATGTCAAAGATTCTTTATAGAAAGAATGAAGGAGACAGCAGACACCAGACCAATTGCTGATGTAATATTTTACTTAGATGCCTTTGCAGTGTAATACCTGTAAGAGTTCCAGCAAAGGTCATTATAAATTGAATGTGTACTTAGATGAAATAACATCTCACATTAAGCAGAATGAAATATTTCTTTATAACACTTTTTCAGAGCTCTTTATTTGTCAAAGAGAAAACTAAATATATTAAGAGAATTAATATTCCAAAGTGCCTCGAAGTGCAGAGCATCACAAATTTTGTTAGGAGAGCAGAGCAATCACCTACCTTTTTGCACTAGTGTAAGAGTAGTCCATAAGGTAACAGGTGTTATTTCCTCGTACTGTGTTGATATTAATTGTTTTCCTGTTTAGTACCCCCAATTCCTCCTATATCCCTGTTTAACCTGATTCCCTCCCCACCTCACATTCCCTCCCCCGAAGCTGGCCTCCTAGTGCTCTCAGTGGAAACACCATTTGTAGGATCATTACTGAGTGTATAGCACTTACCTCTCCTGGAATCTGCAATAACTTTTTTGGTTGAGAAAAAAATCAAAGCCAAGCAGTAGAAAATAGTAATAGAAACCCATCTTCCCATTCTGAACAAATAATTCTTTTTTTGCTGTGCTGAGGCACAATGGAATTCATTTTACAGCAGTTTTGTAACTCTTGCTTGTTTGTTGGAAAGCATAGTCAGGAACTGAAGCAACTTTTACTCAAAAATACCTCCCTTCTTCTTCCCTTTGTTCCACACCTTTTTCTTGAACAAGCCTACTTAAATCCCAGACCAAAGTGCTGGTTTCAGTTCTTCTGGGGGAAGAAACTGAAGTCCTTGGTTTCTAGTCCACACAGATGTGTTGTGGTGTGTCTCAGATGACAAACCACAATGTGTTACACCAATGTGGCAGTAACTGGAATTTCAGCTGTGAACCCCATGCTGTCTCACAGATGTGTTTTACACTTAGTCTAAGGCCTCCCAGTCAGTTTAACTTTTGGCTTAAGCCCAGTGAGATCGGAAAGAGTCGTGATGTATAAGTAGGCAGAAAGAAGTGTCCTGGTACATAATTGTGGTCAGAGATGTGTTGAGTCCTAAGGTATTGCTGGTCTCCATGCAGCTTTTCTTTGTTAAGAGCAGTCAGAACCTCAGTGTTTCATGTGGCTTATCAAGAGTGTCTGAGGGCAGATAAATTGCTTTTCTTAAAAACCATTTAGGTCGAGCTGTGGTGCAACCTAGTTCAAACAGAAGTATGTTTCCTCTGTGAGTAAGCACAGTTGTGAAGCAGTTGCCAGCTTGTGAAGATAAAGACTCAGTCAATGAGACAGTTTCAGCTCCCACTCATACTATTGCCCTGGATGATTGCCTAGTCTCCTCACTATGATCCAAATCTGTGTTTGGGGATGCCCTGATTTACATAGTATTGATGCATTAGACTTTGGAGCTTTAAAGACTCCGTTGCTTGCTGCACCAGAGATCCTGCTTTTGTTCTCAGATGTTGTTTTGTTTGGAGTTTCATTTTCTATGAATGCAGAAGACATAGTGCCTCCCTTTAGTGATTCAGAGCATGCTGCAAGATCCCCACTGATTGTGGGAAGGTTGTGGAAGCAGAAGCTGCTGGAGCATCCCTGCCTGCCTTACGAGGGGCTCGCCCAGTGCTGTATCTGTTCTCAAGACAAAGCACCATCCCTCTCACTAGCCTGGTGTGTTCCTGTTCCTGGAGAGGCATGGTGGGGTGAGAGGGTCCCCACTCCCTCCAGGTCACATGCACCAAAGGAAAAGCTTCAGCCATGCTGACAGTCTTATCTGTGATTTGCATACACTTGCTTACACGGGGCAAAAATGGAAGAATGTTGGGGAAGCCCTGGATTTAGGGCTTGTGAACAGTGCTGTGTATTTTTCAGGTTGTTTAAGTGTGTTCCAATGCAGTAGTTCGACACGTAGTCAAAATATATCCTGTTTTTAAATTTGAGGAAGTAGATAATTTTTGTAATTAAGACCACTACAAATAAAATACTGTGAAGGTCATGACCAAAGATTGCTAAATGCAGAGTTAAAATGATGATGTTTAACCAGTGGCCTAATAGTAAGAAGCAGAGATCAATATACATTAAAATATGCTGTATGTACCAGGCAGCAATTCACCATATAATGTGAGGTGAGCAGCATTGCTTGGCTAACATGTTTCCCTGTTGCCGAGTTGCTATGGCAATATCAAACCAATGAATAAACCACATCACAGAGACAGGGAGGTGAGTAAGTGTGAAATTGATTCAGTGGAACACAGGAATATGTGGGAGCAAATCTGGTCAAGATAAAATTTCTGGTAGGAATATCTATTTCTTTTCACATTTTCAATAATATATTATAATTACTTTTTAAGACTTTGAAATCTTGAAGGTATTTTTTTCCACCATAAACTCTTGTGTGTTTTTTATCTGATTTTATGTGTGTATTTCAACATATATAAGGCATTTAATCCATTAATAATGAATATAACTAAATAATTAAAGTACATAATTTTTAATAGAAATTAATTTAGTTGATAGTTGTATAAAGTCTTGATAAGATAAAGTAAGTTGACTACAAGTTTTGTTACCAGCTGTAAGCTAATATTGTAATAGTCATGTCTGAAAACATGCTTTTACATACACCCAGCTTAAACTTTCTCTTTATTTCTCAGTGTGCATTATAGTGATAGAGTCCACAGAAATGTCCTGGAAACACTGCATTTGGGATAGCACATTGATGAAACAAAAGACAGATATCTGTGCTTATAAATGGATTGCACAAAGATTGATCATGCTTCATTGCCCCATTTTGTGATTTATGTGACAAGTGTTTGGAATGTCTTAGGAAGAAAATATTTAGGATTTTTTTTTCCATTTGTTTTAAAACATTTTGTGAAAAGACAATAATTACACTAAAATGTGCTATCAGCAGTATATTTATCTTATCTGTGGAAAATAAAATATGTATCAAGCATGTTTTTAATTAGGGTTTTAGTTTTACTAATTTTTCTCAGTTCAATTGGATGATCTGAGCTAACGATAAAGGTTTTATTCCTGGAAAAGATCCTGCTGTAGAGGAACAGAAGATTGTGATTTCGTATGTGAGTTATTAATGTTAGAAATTGATATTTGTCTAAGACAAAAATCTATTTTTAGAACATTTTTAGGCTTTCTGGCAGGAAGCATACATCCATGAGTTTCAGTGCTTGTAGTTCATACACTATTTATTTGATCTAAACTTGCATATTTATGGCTTAAAAAAAAAATCTTACATGTGCTTTTGTTTCATTCCATATCCCCCTGTGAGTGTATCTCCGTGTTGAAACCCTCTTTAATTTATTTGTTCCTGAAGAAAAACATGTATGATAACAATACTAAGTTAAACAGCATTAAATTAGATTTTTTTTCATTTTCATTTTTTTTTTCATTTTCAAAATGGTCTTATCAGGTACAGTCAATAAAATGAAGACTGTAGTTTGTCTGAAGTCTTACTCTGTCACACAAAAGCCACTGTGGTCCTGCCTTGGTTTCTTCACTTCAAAGAAGAACTTTGGTTTTATTTACAGAACAGAAAGGTTAAGTTTGCACTTAACCTTTTGACTTAGTTTTTGGAGAACAGCATTTGCCAAATTATTGGCAAAGTTGCTGACTGATGCTTTTTACATTGGGATGGAATGATAAGGCAAAGACATGTGCAGTGGATGTTGTCTGAACACTGAATCTTTAGTGATTTGGAGTTTTGAAGTTAGGAATAAAACTCTTTTGTGATACAACAACATCTTGAAAAACTCCTTCAGTTATATTTTCCTCCATTTCCCTGCTAGTGTTAAGTTCTGACTACATAATATTTCTAAACTCAGTTCACATGCTGATAACCACCTGGATCTTAAGAGTGTTCATTCGTGTTGTTTTCATATGTGAACAAAATCCCTAAATTAATTGGTCAAACCTAGATAGATCAAGGTTAAACAGATGCAAAAGGGAAGAGCTAGACCTGGATCTAGTTTTTGTTGTGCACCATTTGCATATGAAGTGTCTTTCTTCATTTGTCACTGACCATTTTAGCAATGTGCCTGTACGAGACAGGTCCAGCCTGGCTATATCCAGCAGGGACCTGGCAAAGGCAGAGTTGTCACTGTTGGAGCTTCTGCCCCAGCCCACTGGTGAGCTTTCCTTGAGCTATGCTGATTATCAGGCTGGCCTGGATGAGGGCAAGCACACAACTGAAATAGGGGAAATGTTCTCTTTGAGGGGAGATGCTTTCAGAGGAAGTTCGGTTTTCCACCTGCTGCTTTGACTTCCTCACTTTTGGTGCATAAAGTGCCGAAATTGCATAGACTTGTTGCTACTTTGAAAGCAAAGAAAGATCTCTTTCAAGGGCTGTCTGCATGTCTCCTTATCAGCAGAGCTTGGTAAGGAGCCCAGTGTTTGCATAACCCCTGAACCATTGCTTGCAGAATCCTTGAAAACTTTCTTTAAAGCCCAAGATCTTTGCAAGATGGATACAGCTAAGAAGCAAGACTTTGGGATAGGGAAGGAAGAAGTGTGTCTTCAGCAGCCCAGAGGAACCTTCCAGATCAAGGGCTTATTTTCCCAGCAATGCATACTGCTACTCCTTCCACTTTTTTATCTCTTATAAAATGAAATCACTTAGCTTATCTTCCCTGACTAGGCAAGCCAAGATAGCTTTCTGTCCCCCTTTGTGAGTGGACAAAACTCTGTCAAACCACTGGTGCCTCCTGTTCCTGCCCTCTGAAGCAGATGGTGACAAGGGTTCATTTTAGCAGAAGCCTGAGTCCGCTCTTGTATCATCTCAGGTGCCCCTGATGTGATGAGTGCTGTATGGTCCCTCAGCAGCACCAGTGTGCCCTTGCTGGCAGCTCTCATGGCTGCTGTGCAATTCCCAGAGGGACACCTGCTACAGCACATGCAGAAACAAATGGATGCATGTTAGGAGAAATGCATCCAGGCATCCACTTCAGGTAAGCAGTGGAGCAGGACACAATATGGCCCTGGAAATGTTCTCCTTTCTGAGATGTTTTTGGGTGTGTGATGCTCTGCACTGTCAATCACCTTTGTGTCAGTCCATCATATTAAAATAATGGAGATGAGAATAATGAATGCATGGAAAGACAATGCTGTCTTTACCCCAGTAGCTAACTACATATACAGTCCAGAAAATCCTGATCTGTACACTTTGCAAGACTCAATAGGATACAAGTGGCATTTTGAGTAAATTTCTTTTCTTATACATTTTCTGTGTTTGGGGTTTGTTTCAGCTTTCTTCACGTAAGCCAATGTGCCAGCAATGGGGCACTGGAAGCAGCAGCAGGAAGAGCCTATCTGCCTCCACAGCACCCACAATTTACCTCAGCCCAGGGCTGAAAAGGATGGAGGCATGTTCAGTGCAAGCAGAATGTTACCAGGACTAATTCCTCTGAGTAATATGGCTGTATAAAGTCAAATTCTTTCATAGCATTTAACCTCATTTGATATGTAGTTTTGTGTAATAGCAAAACCACTTTGTTCTGTGTCATAATTCAACATCACACCTACTAAAAGCCCTTATTTATGTACAAGTCATTGTTTCTTATACAGTTAGTCTGTGTATTTTCAGTGGGTTTTATTTTTTGGTATACAGAGAAGGGAAGGAAAACCAGTCTGACCATGAGATTTTTTTTTTTATAGAGGGTATCCTTTGGATTAGTTTCTACTGAGACATCAGCTTCTGCTTCATAAGTTACTGAGGTAAATTTTCTGTGTTCTTTGGTTTCACTTTCTTTTTTTTCTAAATAGGGATTAATCTCTTTAGGAATATTTTAATACAAATTATCTTATTTGAGCACCTCAGCAAACTTTTTGGTGTTAGAAAGATTCAAGACCAGCTTTTTAGGATTAAAGAAGATACTCAAGTGAAGGCAATTTTCAACTTACTTCAGTGCATGATGAGACACCCAGCTGTGACCATGAATAAGAACTGTACTTTTGATCCAGTCTCCACCATTCTTTTTCTTGGAGCCATCTGGTCACATCTGGTCAGAGCTGTCTGATGTGGGCAGAGGGCACAGGGCAGAAGTTAGAAGGCTTCTGAGGAAGGCCTAGAAGCTTTTTTCCTTCACTGGGAAATGTGTTTTCTTGTATCTACTGAGCAATTCTGGGAGAGTCCTTGGTCACTAATCCCCTTTGTACTTGCTTTGGGGCTGGTCACAGAAGTTGCAGAAGCCTCATCCCTGGACCTGTTTGAAGTCAGGTTGGATGATGCTTTGAGCTGTCTGACTTAAAAATACCCCTGCCCATGGAAGTGAGGTTGCTCTGGGTGATCTCTAAAGTTTCCTTCTAACCTAAACCCTTCCAGAAGTCTGTGATCCTGGGTCCTGATTATTTTAGTTATGGATAAAGCATAAAAGTTACTTCTAATTATTGTGAAAGATATTCAGAATGTAGTTTAGAAATTGGGACAGCTGAATCAGCCACTATGTAAGTTGCTCAGTGCATCTGGGAGGAAATGCTTCTCCAAGGAAGTGGCAAAATCACAACAGGGCAGCTTCACAGATCAAGCACCCACTGGATTTTTATCAGCGCTTTATGTTGCTCTGCAGGTATGAGAGGGATAAAATTCCTTTCCAAGATACTTTTTGTTGTTGATAGTAAAGAACAAAATAGTCTTATTCTGTAAAACTTTATTTTATATGTTCATTTTTCATTCTCCCTCTTCCTTCTGTTTTCTTAGGACATTGATTTTTTTTCTGCACAAACTGTGCAAAAATCAGATGATAGATACTCATAGATGAAGAAGGTGGGCATTTTAGTTTTGAAGCTGAAATAGTGTAGCAGAACACAACAATATTTATTTTTCCCCAAAGAGACAAATCAAAATTTATGCCAGTTTTTCTCTCTGAGGATTGAATGGAAAAAAACACTCAGGAGATTTCTTCCTCCATCTTCCCTTTCTTCCACCAAAACCAGGCTCCCTATGAACCCCCTCCCCCGATCTTACATACTGGGAGACCTAGTTTAAATAGGAAATTTTATTCAGAACTGAATAAAATATAAGATCCTAATCATATTTCCCTACAGCCTTTCCTTTTACCCTGAGGAGAGTAAGATTGTGCCTTCTTAAAATGAGAGAATTAATAAAACTCCTCTTTCACAGACATGCTGTCAAGAGAGATCTGTTGTGACTCAGAAGTATAGGCTGGCAGGCTGCCCTCTGAGCTCAGGAAGGCATGGCACCATGCCCAGACTCTTTTTCTCTGGGTTTCAGCTTTTTCACATGGATGTGCAAAAACCAGTCAAGACTTCCTCCTAACCTTCCCTCTCCTGCTGAAGACCCATCTGTACCACCCAGTGGTTTCTGTTCTGTTCACTTTGACTTACAATTCGCTTCTGCTCCTCGTTGTCAGCTTTCTGCCTGTAGCTGATGCATCTTAACTTTCTTACACAGACTGATTTAATTCAGCACAGCTGTTGGATGGCTTTTCCAACTTCATAACACTTTTTGATGAGCCTCAGGTAGGGGATAGCTAATCCTCTGCATATTGCTGTAACGATGATCTGACTTGCTTTACTATGAGTTCAACCATTCTGGAGAAAGCTAAATTACTGGATGCTTTGTTAATGCATACTATATAAATACCTTGAATCAGATTTTTTTTAAATGGGTTCAATTTCCTGTTAAGTGATTGGATTGTGTTATTATAACACTATAAACAGTGACCTTTTAAAAGGTCACTTTTCACTCTAGTAAAAGGAATTCATTTTTCTTGCTATTCTGTTCCTAATGAAGAAAAAGGAATAACTGTAAGCAAGGAGGTGATACTGAGAGGGGAGAATACCATGCCATTGACGTTTTAGAGTGATCCAAAGTTAATAGTCACTCAACCTGACTGCCAGTGAGAAGGCAGAAATTTTAAATGTAGCTTCAGTTATATTTATTTAATATTCAAAACAAAACACTGAAAATATTTTGCAATATTGAAATTTGAAATAGCACTATAACCTCAATCTCTACAGATGGTAACCTTAAAACTATTATGATAGATACTGTGTGATATATTATTATATGAGCTGTGCTCAATAATTCAAAGAGGAAAATGCAGAAAGCTGGTGACATTTAATGAAAGGTCTAACATAGACTGTTAAGCCTGCATTATCTAGACCTGCATCATCAAGACCTTCCTGCCTGATGCTGCCAGTCCTGAAGAACTTTGTTTCAGCTTTCTGCACCTGCATGGTGTGTCTTGCTAGCTCTAGGCAGGATACAAAGGCAGGTGACACTGCAGCTACCTCTCCTGACAACATCACTGTGTCAGGAATGAGATTTTCATTTGAATTTGTTTGTCTGGCAAGGAAAACCAGAGCCAAAGAGAACACAGGCTACTATTCCACTTATAGACTACTACAAACATGAACTATCTCATGCATGTCACCCTGGGAGAGTTCTACTAGGATTTTGACAGCTGTCTTTTTAAAGGTCCTGGAGTTATCATCAACAATTCCCTAATATCATTAGCTTTGTTTGTAGCAGCACCAGTAAAAAAAGTTGTTAAAATGTTTGGCATCATCCCAAAGGGTGTTGAGAACAGGACAGAGTGTCTGCTCTGTGTTTTGCTGGGCTGTACAACATTAATGTGCCCAAATCCTGGCAGCTGTGTGCAGGTCCAGTTTCACATCCCAGGAAGGGCAGTAAAGGAAGAGAGGGGCCACTAAATTGATGAAGGGGAAGCAGCTGTCTTTAGGGCCTAGAGTCACAGGTAAAAGATGAGTGAAGTCTAACATCATAGGGCTATTACTGAGCTGTATGGCATTTGAACTTTGGAGGAGGTAGGCTTAAAACAGATGAAAAGAATTTTTTTTTCCTTTTGTAAGAGCTTGTGAATGCAAATAATGTAACATAATGAAAGAAGAAAACCAAAATAAACAGAAAATCAACAAATTATTGGGCAGTATGCCAACAGATACTGAACGGAATAGACACTATAGTAATCTTAAATATGTGATGGTCATTGCAGGGGTTTATTTAGGGAAAAAGCTAAAGTAGGTGAGAGAAAGGAATGCAGGAAGCCTAAACAGCTCCTCAGTGGTCAGTGGCAGAGACAAAGCAGTTTGCTAGGTGGTCTGAGTGTTTTCCTCACAGTGGTCACAAGGGTTTTATGATGAATTTGTTTGGATGAAAAAAGGGTTTGAAACGAAATACTGCTGAGAGAAGTAGTATAAGACAGTGATCTTCCTTTTAACTGCCTAGGAAGATGCCAAGACCTCTTCTAGATGGTTCCTGTGATGCTAACCTTTTACAATAGTTGAGAAGACAGGTTTTGCAAATTCAGAACTTCCCAATTGCCACAGGAGACTGACATTGATTACAGGCATTTGGGGAGCTTTCGCAGACATCATGATTACTCTGTAAGAGGATCTCAGCCTAAAACCTTTCAGCTTAACTCACACTCTTTACTGAGTCACTAAACCAAATAATGAACAACTAGTATTAATTTTGGCCAAAATAGCCATTGCCTTTTGTAGTGAAACATTGTGATTTACAAACCTACTGTATTCTAGACACTAAAGGAAATCACCTTAGATTCACTGCTTACAGTCTATATACCTACCTCAAAATATCAATCCTTCTGTTCCTGAGCAAGCTAGACAAAGAAAGATGGTTTTATGTTAACTTATCAGCAGTTGTGGGCATGCAGTTTCAAGTGATTCAATTGCAGTAGTATAGAAAGGCACCATCAGCCAAAATCAGTGCATGTGCTTCTAGGCTTTCTAAGTGCAGAGTAAAATGCTTTGGAAGTCAGTGTGAAGGGGCTGAAACTGTGCACATACAGCTATCTAGGTGACAAGCATCAGGTTAGAATAACTTAATAATTTTGACCACATGCCAGAATAAGATATTAATTAATTTTTTGGGGGGCTTTTGATGGTTTTTTGCTTGTTTGTGAGGGGGTGGGTTCATGTTTGGTTTACTTCTACTGTGTACCAGCGGCAGCTACCTCTGTTCTATAGTGAATTGTGATGACAATTCACACTGCTGACCATGAGAGGTCTACTTTTCAAATGTGTGTATGAGAGTATTGGGGTCTAAACAAAATTCTGGTGATTGTATTCCTTCTCTGGAAGGGAATATAGAACAAAGAGCTGTGAATTCCTTCAGCTGTGGAGCTGCTTAAGAATAGGTTTTCCCCTGGATACCTTTTAGCATCACTTGACAACAAAGACTTCAGCAACACAAAACTCTAAAGAGGTTTTTTGCTCTATGTGATATTGGTTGAACCAGTGTTTTTGGTGTTTTATTATTGAATAAAATAATGTCATAAGTGGACAACAGTTGTTTGAAACAAAATCCACAGCTTTTATTTTAGAGGGAAAATAAAACCCAAAACCTGGTTTGTAGCATTTGAATTCATGGGACCAAGGATGGGTGGCTGAAGTGTGTGGCTTTGATAAAATAGACTGTTAAAAATGTCTCAGACCAGCACCCACCCTCTTGAATTGCAGAGACTTCTTCAATCCTCCTAGGATATTTATGTTCAGGGTGCTTCTTTGGACTGAGACTGTTGGGTCTTTAGGATGAAGATGATAGCCATGTGTAACCACTTTTTAGCATAATTTTCTTCAATAAATTTGAAAATTGTTGTCATCAAAGTATATGTGTACGGGAAATTGAAGTCCCAGTGTGATCCAGATCTTGATGGCTTTCAGATCCCAGACCCAGGAATCTGAAAGCCATCAAGAACTAGGGATCATCTTTCTTGATCCATGTTTATGAGCTCCTGTACAGTAGAAACCACAGAGTACAATCAAGAGCCAACCTCACCTCCCTTTCACTTACTTAAAAAGAAGCAGGCTACTGAGGCTGCTGATGGTTTCTTTGTATCACTAAGGCAATTTCCTTATTACTACCTCCTTTCTATAGTCTTCTTCCCCACACAGCCTAAGTTTTGTTATGACATTACTGTTGAATGCAATATCTGCATATTTTCCCAATGTGATCATTTGAGTCTATTGAGGTCTGTGTTTTACTTCCAAGTTTTATGAAAGACAATAAATACATTTTGGAAAAACTAACTGAATGGAATTTTACTTATGAGACACAGAACTGCAATTCTATCCCTCACCATTCTGTTTTGCTCTCTCCTTTGGGAGATATTTGGGAGATGTTTCAAGATATTAATCATCTACCTGGGTTCCATAAATAGTAAAAGAATACAATCTATAGTGTCCGCTGAACAGTGAGATTATAACTTTATCTACCTGCTTTAAACCAAGTGCAAAAAGAGCTAGTTTTGGTGATGACACTATTCACTGAGTGCACTGCTATCTTATTACAGAAAGACTAATGGTGTATAAGGGTCTTCTTGCTAGTTTTGATGGTGGTTTGTTTCATACTTTTGTTTTCAAACATTCCCATGTCTTTTTTCACCAATAGTTATTGGTGAACAAAAATAGTAATAACCAAGTTATTATTAGGTTGCTGTAGACAAAAAACATTCCTCATTCCTGGTTTGAAAAGGACAGTTTTAAAATTCTTCTTCTTTCCCTATCCGTGTTGTTTTACGTTTAACTTGCTTGAAATAGAAGGAAGTGCAAGACAAAAGGCTTGGTTTATGTAGGAACAAACCTGAAAGCATGTTGAGAGATGCAAAGAAAGAACAGACAACTAAACCAGATTGTCACTTAACAAAAGGATACTTTTGAAGTCTCCCTGCCAAACCATAGGGTGTAGTTAGTACATTGCAGTGGTCTGTGACTGCCATTCTTGTAGGAAACTGGGAAAAGGAGAGATGTGTAAAACAAATAAGATGCTGGTTTTAGTAGGAACTAAATAAGTATAACAGAGGAAAACAAGGCTCATTTTAGTATTAGCTTGAGCAATTTTCATCAAAGTCTTCACAGAGTTATGTTCAGGTATCATAGTTTTGCATGTGTCTCTGCTGGGAGGTGAAGGAGATCCTACAGTGACCTGGGTGGGAGCTTGAAACAAGATCAATGTTTATGAGGTAGTGGGGAAAAGGAGTTACTAAGACTGATGTAATACAGTTCGCAGAGGCATTTTACTCCTTCATGGGTGTAAATGAACTTTGTCACAAAACTAGCTTTTACCCCACAAAAGGCTGGGGTAAAGCTGGTGGCCAAAGGAAGTGCTGGAAGCAGGACAGCCCCTAACTCCAGGAATCGTTCTCCCCTGCCCTGGTTTGCACAGGCTGCACACAGATGGCAGCATCCCCACTGGTGCTCCCACCAGTGAAAGCAGATGGCAATGGGCAGCTCTGCCTGCTCCCAGCCTGATGGACCTGCTGTCCACTTCACTGAAGCTCTCTGCCATCATTCCTCTTTTTCCTTTCACCTGCATAAAATCTGTTTGCTCATTTATCATGGAGATGGATTTTATCCTGCAGGACAGGAAAATGACTGCATGCACTCCTGAAGTTCATGCAATTTGGACATGGCTTTGCCAGTTACACCAGCCACTGCTCACTGCCAAAATGCCAGCTGACAGACATATAGCCAGTTGTTTGCTGAATTTTGTCAAGGTGGTCTAGACCACTTTTTGTAACTTTTTTTCAAAATCTTTATAAAATAGCCTGTTTGACTGCCTTGTATGACAGGCAGCAACCCCTCCAGTTATGTTGATTAAGGGTATAATGGTGAAGATCTGGGAAAGAAGCCACCCCTTAAATTGGGGAAAGCAGCAGAGAAAACTGGGGAAGATGCTTGCACAGTCCACTTTTCCATATTCAAAGAATCTTTTTTTAAAATAAGCATCGTACCCTGTTTTATTGTATCTCAGTATTAAATTTGCATTGTGCTTGGACTATATGTGCTTTTTAAAAATATTGTACAGCTATGCTATATTTGTGTGATTGTAGCAATCCAGTTTCATGGAGTATACAAGATGTGCCAAAAATAATAAAACCCCACAATTTAAACAGAGTAACTTAGGTGTAAACCTGGAATATTTAGTTGAAATAATAGCAAAAAACTTAAGTGCAATGGCCTAAACAGGCATGAATAAAGACTTCAGTCCTGTGATTATGCCCACATGGTCCTCAAGGTCTTTTAGCTTCTTGTCAGTGGTTGCCAGCAGCTGGAGCCAGCTACTCTAGGCACCAAAATAAGTTATGGCTCTTGAACCTGTTTTCATATCTGAACCTGGCCAGATGCAAGACTAGACTTAGGGAAATATCTAGTAGTCTTGGATTTGACATTCTCATGTGGGTCTATTTCAAAATGAATGAGTATTGCATTGGGTGTATAATTCATGTTAGGTACATCATGCATTAGATTTTTTTAATGTATGCTTTAGAAACTGGGTTTCCTACGCAACTGTGGCCACCTTGTGGATTCTTCAAAAGAAGATTATACCTTATATTATAAAAAATGTAGCTAGGACAATTTTAATAATTAAAAACTGTTCTGTTATGTTGTTAGTCCTGGTTAATAGCTTTCAGTCATCACTTTTTACTTGTTAGAAATTAACTATTCTTAGTAAATGTTATCAGATAATTATTGTTAGTAAATGTAAGCAGCAGTACCACTTCTACTAGGACTGTTAAATATATGCTTTCCACTATAAAGTTACCATTTTTCATGAAAAGATCATTGAAATTGGTAAAGTTTAGCTGTGAAGGAGGATAAAATAATAATTTCAGTCAAGCCATATGTGTCTCTTGGAATTGGGGTTCTTTAACAGCTCCCTCAGTTCTTAAAAATGGATTTCTGGGAAAGAACACAATGAAGATGGGGTGAGTTGACCTTGTTTGCCTGCTGGATGCCCACCCAGCTGCTCTCTCCCTTGAAGAAATGAAGAAAATAAGATAAATCTAGTGGGTCCAGATACGGAAAGGATATCTGTTACCATCATGGGTTAAAACAGAGCAGTAGCATGCCTCACTGATTGCATCTTGCCATGTAAATCCATTAAAGAAGGCAGATGAAGAAAAACAGGATATTGCCTTTCCAGCAGTAGCCTGCTTGCTAGGCCTGCTCTGTTGCAACTTGTAATTCTATATGAACATCACCAGAATGTGTGAAACTACTTGGCCTGGCAAATGGAACCTCAAGTGGCTCAGGCTGTGCAGCCAGAACAGGTTTCTCGTGGTGTGAGAGGCTCCCTGAACTGTCAGAGCTCTGGACACCTGCAGTCAAGAAAATTAGAAGCTTCAGGATTTCTGGCACTGGTACAGGTTAAGTAATGGGGATGTCCAGCGTGCCTCCTCATGGCGTGCTACTCCAACTTTGGACATGTTGGTACTCGAGACTTCCAGCCACCTATTGGGAAGTCAGGAAAGATTTAATTTCAGTTCTTTGAAAGGTGGTTCATTAAATCAGGTTAGAATCAGCTGATGACTCTTTTTGGTGTGACTCTTGCTCTGCCAGAGTTTCTCAGTGGTTCCATTTCTGACCATAAAAGTGAGTACTCTTCAAGCTACTCTGAAGTGGCTGCCAGAACAGAATAGTGGAGGCAAAAAGGTTGGAAGAAGTGACTTGAAATCATAATAAAGCCTGTTGCAAAAGATATTGGACAAGGTGATGCATGTGTCATGTATGTTATTCCCTTGTGTCATTGCTTCTCTCAAGGTTGCACAACAGCAATGGGCTGTTATCATGTGACACTGTAGTATTGGAGAACTGTGTCTTGGTAAGGCCAGACAGATACAAAGCAACTCATCAGCAACTCAAATAGGATGCTACAGTAGGGATACACCAGGAAAAGGCATTTGGGCTTTAAAAAAAAGAAAAAAATTGTAGTGTATTGTGAATTGAAAAAAACCCCAACATTTCTTTCTTCATTCATTCCTTTTATGATTATCGTGAAATATGGTGTTGTAAATCATGTATTTCTTTCCTGTTTCTTCATTTCACTTCTGTATGTTCTGCTCTAATTAATTTAGATTCTTAATTATTTAAAAAACACTTGCAGTCCAGAGGCATTTCTGTAACTGCAAAACTACTTTTTTTGTTTTTAAATCAAAAGACCTTTTTTCCTAACTTTCACACATGAGCCCATCAGCCATAACTGCTACACATTGTATACAACTCCCCTAGAGGATCATTTTACATATTTTTGCGTGCCCAAGATTCTTCATGTTTGCTGACATGTTAAAAAGTTCTTAACTGATTAGCTTTATTAGATTATTAATGCATTATTATACTTCCTATAGCCTTTTATTGGTTTTGCTTCCTGAATTCTCTTTCACCGGACAAAATTATTTATTTTCCCTTCTATAGAGATTTAGTTAATTGATGAAATATAAATCAGGCTTACACATTTTCCTCGAGTCTTGGTTACAAGGAAGAGCCCAAGATGCAATGCGATGGCTTTGAGAGCATATCTGTAAGTTGTTTTCATAGTAGAAAGAGAACTTATGTATCAGACTGACAATACATAAATGACAAATGACAATATAAATTTCCATGGAAATGCCCCTTTCTTAAGACTTCTTGATTTTCAATAAGAACTTTAATTAAGAAAAGAAAAAAGCGTTTTTGGATTTTTGATGCATTTCTGCTCTATACCAAATGATTTTTTTGAAAAGGTTGAAAAGTTAACCTTACAATCATGCCTACACCCAGATTCTGCTGAGTCAAACAAGATACCATTTGCAGTACATTAACTGAACTTGAACCTTTATCACTGTAAATAGAAAAATCATGAAGGGGATTCTTCTTAATCACAACTTTCTTCTGATAGATCAGTGGTGTGAGACATGAGGCACTTAACAAAAATGCAAACATCCATTAATACCAGGAGAGTTTTCTGGTACAATTTAGCCTTCAAGAAAGTTTGTTATAAACCTAGTGCCAAGCAGCCAGCAGCGCAAGGAAGAACATTTGGAGAATGGTGTGAGATTGTAATTGTAAACAATATTGCAATCTGCTTTGTGCACAATCCATCATTTGTCTGTGTGTTTTTGTTCCCACTGTTTAATACTGTGGGAGTGTTTCTGTTGCTTTGTTCATTGTACTTTAACACTCTGCCAAGTTTTCTGTCGTAGTAGTAGTGAAGTGTTTCTAATGACTTACCATGGCTTTAACTATGGCGTTATTATCTTTTGTTTAGGAGGTTTTTGAGTTTTGGGTCCAGCACTGAATACTTGGGGCTTTATCCTTCTCTCTAGAGCACTATGGCCAGGAGCATAAAGATATTGGCAATGAAGTGGAAAAACTCAACTCAAAACATTTGGCTGAGGCAGGACATGTGCTAGCACAATGTGTTTGAAATCACTTTTTTTTTTTTTTTTTTTTTTTTTCTTTTTTTTTTTTTTTTTCCCCTTAATGGGAGGAGGCAAGAGGGTATATCCCTCCCACCTTTGAATTGCATGACTTTAAAGGGAGGCAGCTCAAGTGCTCTGAGGAGGAATCTCTAGAGGTTACTCAGTTGCTGTATAAGAGATCATATAAGGTTCAGGAAATGCTTTGAAAACAGCTGGAGATGAGGTAAGTATCAGATGAAGAATGAGTGCCTGCAATGTTTTTGTTTTTTCTTAGACTAATGGCCCCAGCTGGAGCTAAATGGGCTAAATAGATCAATAGAGTGACAGTGTTTTGGGGAAACACAGGTTTCCCCAAAAGAAGTAAGGATAATTATGAGAGGGTGGGGGATTATGATTCTTCTCATTTGTCAGAACATACTTTGTCGTGTGAGGGTTGTTCAGAATACAAATTTTTTGTGAAAATTATCTCCTGAAGTTGTTCTTCAATAGAATTTTCTCAGAAACATTATTAAAATAATCCTTGAAACTGCCTCAGAGCACTTAACTCTTAGCTTCTGCTGCAAGTGTAACTCCTATGTAGAAGGCTTGAGTAAGTATTTCAATTTTGCGGAAGATGACTAAGGTGCAGTGAAATGACTTGCCTGAAGTCATTCAAGGGGTTTGCAGCACTTTGAAGGAATTAGGATATTTAAAGTGAAGAGAGTCCAGGTCTAGTTTGGAACTCTGTTACGCCTCTGCTGCACGTTACTAGTAGTCTGTAATTCAGATACTGGCTAAAGCAGGCTTCTGGGAATGAGTCCTGATGAATAAAACAAGGATGGCCACTTTAGTCTCAGGCAAAACAGGAGCTACAATCAATAGAGTTAGACCTTTAGATGATGTTTCCTGAAAAAGCAAGCATTGAGGAAAATACACTCCCAATCCTGAAGTTAATTTAAAGGAGTGCTTTCAAACAAATAGGATCTCCTTTAGAAACATTGAGGTGGCGTTTTCTAAGATATTATCCAGAAGAACTGATCTTAGAGGATGTATTTAAGTGTACAGGAGTGTAAAAATGTCCAAACTTACTTTTTATGCTGGTCTTGAGAGAAGTATTCTGCTCAAAATTTTAGGTGTATAATCTTTCCTCCAGAAGTACCAGCTTTTAGAGTGTAAGGCAAATACCAGCCTGGGAGCAAAGTAGTTTTCTATAAAATTGTCAGTGGAGAATAAAATGTATGTAATTTATATAAACTGCTTAAATTCCTGTCCACTGAAATGTGGCTGAAGATGGGACATGAATAAATTTTGACCTCAGGTGTACTTGTGCCACTTTGGATTCTTACTTTTACAGTAGAATCGATCAGTGGAAAACAGCATGACAATAATAAAGGTCTCAATCAGACTGTGGAGTCAAACGTTGATCCTTATTTATCATTGTTAAATAACAAAATGGAAGCAGTGAAGCACAAATTCTCAGCAGAATACTTTTTTTTTTTTTTTGACAGCTGAAAAGAAAGATGCCTGTGCCACTAGAAATTGATGCTGCAGTCCCTAGAAAATTGATGGGTTTTTTTGTGAAAAACAGAAAAGGGAAAAAATAAAAGATGACTCTGGCTTAGAATCCCAGGTGTTTTGACCATATGATCAAAATGATGCTCTCTGTAATTGCAAAACTGGGATTGAAACAGCAGTGAGATGGCATTAAGTCATCTTTTTTGTCTCAGTACTCTACCTTTGTCTCACCTGGGTGCTCCTACGTACCTTTGGATATAGCTGTCTTCACAAGCACTTTGGCTGTGAGGAAAGATTGTGTGGAAAGGAGCAAAGGTGCAATGAAGCATGACTTATCAAGCTGTTGATGTTGTGCTTAAGTGAATACTCTTGTGTTGTAATATGTCTACAGTCCTGCTCTCTTAATTTTTTTGTTTTGTGACCGAGCCACAATACACTGTCCTTCCCATGCAGGCAATGGCCTTGAGTTTATTCCTGAGGGCATGGATTATTGTACACTCAGGTTTCATCCCATTGCATAGGAATGATGTGGCAGAGGTGCTTGCCCAGACCTAACTGCCATGACATGCTTCTATATTCTGCAGCTCTGACATAGTCTATTTGCTTTGATAATTTAATCATTCCTTAATACTTGAATCTTGTCTGTTGACTATGATTAAGAAAGGAGGGGGCAATGGTAACTGTGGAAGAGAAGCACAGACAGTAAGACCCTTGTTCATTTGTTAGTTTCTTTCTCTGGAAATGTTGTGAGAAAGTTTTTCTTGGGAGTTTTGGATGACTGAACAATAGAAGCTAATGTGGGGGGCGGGAGGGAGGAGACTGAGGAGTGAGTTACACTGTGTACTGTTAAATTACAGTGGGAACTCTCAGGAAGGAATATTTTAAAGTTGCTCCCTCTAAATGTCTTTTTATTTTCCCTCTAAAAGTGCTATACTGTTTCCTTACTAATTGGTCATATCCCAGGGCATCAACTTTCCATAAGCTTTTCTTTTGTCACCAATTTGTATCCCAAATTCTCCTGGCTAGTTAAATGCTTAATCAACTGTGTTTCATCAGTTAAATGATATTTACATTTCACTATTACAGTTTTGCAATCATCTTATTGAGATGTCCTGGACTAAGTAAACTTGAGACCCAGACCTCATGTCAGCATCCAAAAAGTAGTCAGTCTTTTTCTGACTGTTTTTCTGACCACATTTTCCTACTTTGCAAGGTCAGTTTCCATTTTCCCTATTAAGACTAAACTGGTTTATACTATTTGGATAGAAAGTAATCAATTTTTCACGTAATTAATTTGTTTCCAGTATTCATATTGTTTCTAGTTTCCAGTATTCATATTCTCCTGTTTGCTTGGAGGTCAAAAGAGGGCTATGAAGAGCTGTGCCTTTAAAGTGGCTTTTATTAGAGCTAATTAGGAAATGTTATTTTCTTGTACAGAGGCTTTTGAGTACAAGTCAACTGTAATCTAGGCATTGCATGAACTTCAATTCTATCAGTTTTGCTGTCTTAGAGTAACTATTGGCACCTAAAAAATTATAGTAAATACTCTTTCCTGTTGCATGTAGTTTTCTTTTAAGCACCTATAGTAGACATTATAAAATGTAGGCTAAATTGTCCATGCCCTTTTCCTTTCATTTTCCCTTTGTGTCTGACAAATGAATGCTACTTCCATGATTTTTTTTTCCAAAGGTACACTAGGATTCTTTTAGTTTTTTTTAGAAGCCAACAGGGAGTGTTTAACTCCCAAGCAAAGCACGTGGGCTCATAGTTTTGAAAGAGGAAGAACAGATTTAAAGATGCTTCCCATAAGCTTGCCTGCTGCCATTTTCCATGGCAATTCATTAGCTGCTAGAAAAATGTAAATGGGCCCTTTGGAGCTGTTATTCCGACAGCCTTATGCTGGAATTTTGTCTCAGAAGTCCTATGCAATGCAAAGTTATCTTACATGGATTTTATTTGGCATATTTTTAGGTTTTGTGTTTGCTTTCTATGTTAATAATACTTGTAGAAAAATAGCAGAGAAAAAGGACATTTGTCACATTTTTGGCAGATGTTTTCCTTGATTTTCTTTTTTTTAGATAGCAAGCTGAAAATCTTGTTTTGTTATATTGGCTTATGATGTTCATTGTTATTTAATAAATTCACATCTAGATGAGTAATTTTGTATGTAACTGGATTTTTAAGCTCATAAAAGAATATTTTTGGAAGTTGTAAAGCTGTGAACCAGTAATACAGTACATGCAAGTTTTACTACTGTGTAAACCGAGAGAGCTTTGAAGTAAGACTGTTTCTGCAAGACTTTTTAACGAGGGAAAAGATTTAGGTTTTTGGGTTATTTTTTTTCCAAATCAAGGATTTCTTACCTGTTCTATTACTTTATCTTTCTGTGGTGGCACTTCTCAAAGAAAATGTGATTACGTGTGTATCTCCTAGTCCTTTTTTTTTTTTTTTTAGTGGACTTCTAATGCAGGTATAATTTTGTTACCAGTTTTCTTCATGCTATAGCTCAGTTTGGGACTCGCAGCCATGTTTTCAAAGCCAAAACTTGTTTCTCTTCTTCTTTTGGCACAATTGAACCAAAAAAAAAAAAAAAAAGGTATCTTCTCGTTAATGAAAAGTGTTAGAACTGTATGTCACAGTGTGACTGTAGAATGCTGTGAAACTGTCACTGGGGCAGTCCATGGGTCATGCTGGGTGTCTTTGTTTTGTTTTATTTTTAAGTTCTCTTTTCTTTTGAGAACCTCTGGACTTTAGTCTTTTTTTTTTTTTTTTAAACAAGATTCAGGCACTGGACTCTTTCAAGCTAAGCCAGGAAAGTAGTTCCCAATGGGAATATTTGTGTTCTGTTTAAATCTACTCACCCAGAACACAGTAAGCAGGTCACCTCTAATCCAATATTTTTTTTCAGAGTGTTGTGATGTTCATAGTAGACTCGTACCAGTGCTTCAACATTCTATCAAAAAGAAACAAAAAACCTCAAAATAATAAAATACCCACAAACACATACACATGCATGTATGTGTATTTTTAAATGTATTTTTAAATGCATGAATATTTGTTATATAAGGGAGAAGTATTGAAGTGTGCATTCTCAGTTAACTCCATTCTGATTAGAGTCATACCTTGTTGCTCAAGCTGTATTTAAGGAGAAATCACTCACCTTGGTTGCTTAGGTGATGTGTTTTCTTCCTGCCAAATACTTCTGCAACACCTGAATCATAAACTGTTAATTCAGTATGGCCTTCCTGTTAATATTTGATCTTATCTGGAGAAAATTTTGTTAATTTGGAGGGTATCTTAAAGTGAGAGAAAAAAAAGAGCACTGATTTTTGTTTGTTCCTCACCTTTTCTACTTTTCTACTTTCACCCTTTACTGTTGCTGTTTGCTGTCTGTGACACAGGAAGCTTTACTAGAGTTAAATGATATTGCTATACTTTGAAACACTGTGGAGTTTTCTTCTCTTTATTTCCAGAATAACCTTTCAGACCCCTAGGAGTGCAGGAGATGGTGCTGCATCAGGCAAGGCAAGGGAGGTGAGCACCAGGCAGCCCAGTGGATGCAAGGTGTCCCAGGGGTGCTGGGCACCAGCTTCATGAGTGAGGCAAGGCTGGCTTCTGGGCAAGTGGAGAGCAGTGATGCTGCAGCAGGTACCAGAGCAACTGCTAATGTTGCAGGGATCTAAAGGCCCTGGTCTCCAAATGTAGCCAGATCCAAAGCATTTCCAAGAGAGTCATAAAAAATATGAGCCCTGAGAGGCCTGAACATGCATCTGGGTATATCTTTTGTGGAACTCAGAATTGGTTAGGTATGGGTATGATCCCAATTCTTCCCCCCACTGATTTGTATCACTGTCATGGTTTCTACTTGGTCCAGCTGAACAGAAAGCCAAGTCTTGACATTTACACCCTACCTGTGTCTTTGTACAAATCTAGAGTAGGTGAAGTTAGAAGTATTCAGGGAACTGAATTGAAGCATACACTTACATTATATCATGGTCCCCTAAGGATTGAGATAATTGAACAACTTTTCCCTAAGAGCTGAGGATTTTAGTGTTTATTTCTGTTCTGCTGTAAGGAGTGTTGCCTGGGGGTCCTTGAGGGCAGTCATCTGGATATGTAACCTGCCTCCTAGGAATTGCACTTAAGGATACTATTTAGCAGGTGTCATGGAAGATTTTCAGTGCACCTCTAGTTAGCAACACCTTGCAGAGTACACTTGGCAGAAGAAAGAACAGACTTTGTGTTTCCTGCAGCATCCAGTTACCCAGTGTGTCAGGATAGAGATGGTGATGATGACAGTGAAAGGAAACAACTTACAGTCTTTTCTTTTGGGGCTGTTGCAGTACAGGCTGTAATGTCTTCTGCACAGGGGATTTGGGGATTTGTAAGAGTGGCAGAGTAAGAGTGATATGATTACTGCGTACCAAGTGATCATATTATTACCAGCAACTGATGTGAAATAGGAAGCAGTCTCAAGAGCACTCTAGAAGTAAATATAAAGCAGGTCATTCTAGGAATATTTTAATGTGGTAATACCTTTGGGTTTTCTCCTACTGGTGCTGTTTTGGAGAGGTGGATCAAGGAGACTGTTTCTCAGCATCCTAGATGTTTTGAACAGAATTTACCTGCTGTGAAGCCAAATATTCAATATGTGTCATAATGATCCTTTAATTTGAGTGTGATGACTGTGTAATGCTGACAGTAACTTAAGTAGGTAACCCAAAGGAACCTCTGTAAAGATTTCATCCTGATTAACTCATTTGTCATTAACTGTGGTATAGAATTAATGTAGATTGAGAATTACATTGCAATTTACCATACACAAGATGGAAAATAGCTAGTAAGCCATCTGACAAGGAATATCTATCACTGCATGAGAATTAAAATCAGCAAAGCAAATGACATGACTTGTTATAGCTGCTGACCTAATGTTCTGTCAAGCATTTCCGAAGCATAATTCCAGTGCAAACACAAGTGTGTGTGGTTCTGCATTATGTATAGTTTTAAATCACCCCTCCCACATTTTAAAAATACTTAAATAGTTAACTCACCAGCAGTAGAGTTTCAAATGCTGTTTGCCATGGCAGCTGCTTGACAACTGGCTCTATAGCAGGGATGAAACAGCTGGCTTCTGGCAGGTTGGCAGCAGGTCCTGGCAAAGAAAATGAGCTAAAAAGGGGCAATGACCATGTCAGCTCAGAGAATCCCACATGCTAAACCCTCATAGCTGTGCAGTAGTTAACACTTGGTGTCTGTCGGCTGAAGGAGTGAAAAATGCAGGTTAATTTTTTAGAAACAGGCAGAGGCCCAAAGTTGATTAGATTTTGGGCATGTAGCAGTTGGAAGCAGCTGCTCTGCTGTGGTTTAAGATTTTTATGTTCAGTTTCACTGATTTGCCCTTTGGACTTGGTTATACCTAGCACACTGTCATGTCTTTGGAACCCCAACACATCAGGGTAAAAGACTGCTCTCCCATCTGTATTGCAATCTTCCATGTGGCTTTGATCACTTCTTGAGGCCCCATTTGAAATGGATATCATTACTAGTGTTTAATAATAATCAACTTTTGTGGTGCTAGAGTATATTTTTCTCATTTTTCTGCTACTTTTTGTTTGCTCTTTCTGAATATTCTTTCACTGAAAGCAGGATCTTTTATAACCTCGAACAGACTTTTGGAGGCCCGTGTATGTGGGGACATCATTACCAGCCAAAAATAAATTTTAATGGGTGTGCAAACAGACTGCAAACTTAAGCATCTGATGGGATACAGTGTGAAAAAAAAAGCCTCAGGCAGCTTGCAGAAGGGATATGTGCATGCTACCAAGTTTCAATTAAGCCCTGTCTCTGATTTTGCAGTGATTTTCATTTGAATGTGTGATTTCACTTGAGTCTGAAAGTGATATAAATCTGAAAATAAGCATGTCATCTTCTAGTTTGAACAGACTTAGTGTTTTGTGTAATAAAATGCCCTAGGGATTCACATATTTATTATCCTGTTCAGGTAATGAGAAAGAGTAGGAAAAATCAGCAGGCCAGAGATAATTTCTAAGAGCACAAAGTAACTACCAAAGTTTTTTATTTCCTTGATAGACATGAACGTTAAAAAGCTGGGCTTGAGATACTTTAACAAAAATGATCACTAGATTTTGAAAAGGAGAGAAATCCAAGCTACGTTACTGTGAAGGTATTTTGCAGCCATCCTACAGAAGAGGTTTTTTTTCCTGGGAAAAGAGCCTTTGATGCTTATACCCTAAATGGGAGATGGGTGGTAGTGGTAGGCTGTAGTGAATTGTAGTTAGAAGGAAGAATCTGATTGTCAGACAGTTTCCTAAATTGTATATGTACATTGGTCTTGGCAATGTAATTGCCAATTGCTAATTTCCTCTTGTTCCACTGAACAAAGAGTAAAAGTATTATTCACACAAATAGAGTTTTTTTGCTACTCTGTCATGATCTTCCATCTTTTTCACAATGGAAATTTTTCACTGGTGGAAAGCAGTGCTGCAGAAAGGGACCTGGGGGTCCTGGTCAATGGCATGTTGACCATGAGTCAGCAGTGCACTGCCAGCCAGGAGAGCCAACTTGGTCCTGGGGGCATCGGGGACAGCATGGCCAGCTGGGCAAGGGAGGGCATTGTCCTGCTCTGCTCTGAGCTGGGGTAGCCTCACCTCGAGTGCTGGGGGCAGTTTTGGGTGCCACAGTATGAGAAAGATTAGAGAGTGTCCAAAGGAGGCCACAAAGATGGTGAAGGGCCTTGAGGGGAAGCTACAAGAGCTGAGGTCACTGGGTCTGTTCAGCCTGGAGGAGGCTGAAGACAGACCTCATTGCAGTTACAGCTTCCTTGTGAGGGAAGGTGCAGGGGCAGGCTCTGATCTCTTCTCTCTGGTGATCAATGACAGGACCCAAGGGAACGGCTTGGAGTTGTGTCAAGGGGGATTTAGACTGGATATCAGAAAAAGGTTCTTCACCCAGAGCGTGGTTGGGCACTGGAACAGTTTTCTTGGGCAAGTGGTCACAGCGCCAAGCCTGACAGAGTTCAAGAAGTGTTTGGATAATGCTCTCAGGCACAGGGTGTAATTCTTGGGGATGTGGCTGTACAGAGCCAGGAGTTGGACTTGATGATCCTTGAGGATCTTTTCCAACTCAGCATATTCTGTGATTCAGTGATGCTGTTAGGCATACAGTATGGATGCTTAATACAATATTAAACTTGGATTAGATTTAATTAGAATAATCAATTGGAGCTTATTTTCCATGAAATTCTTCTAAAAAAAGGACACCTTTCAGAAGCAAGCCGTCCACAGAAGGGATAAAATTACTCAAGAATAAGATAATTTGTTCAGTTTCTGTAGGAAGCTTCATGCCCAAGACTAAGTTTCTTGGCTTAGCCCTTGTCTTCTTATTCTCCCAGGCCACTTGCTCATTGTCATCTCTAGTGGGAGTCAGTCTTGGGAGCCAGGACGTCCAGCACAGGGAATTCTTGAACAGTGACCTGCAAGATGTCTCTGTGGGAGGGCTTTCCTGGAACTGCAGTCACTGGAGACCTCAGGATTCATGATGTGGAGGCAGTCCAGATGGCAGGAGTGCCTGGAGACACTGCAGGCATTGTTCCCTTTCAGGTCACCAGCCAAGTTGGCAGGAAATCTGGCAGGCTTTTGATAGGACTTGCCCCTCTTGCAGCCAACTCATATATTGATCATTGCCCTATTGTCCTGGTGTTTTGTTGAGTTTTGACCAGGAAATCTATTTTGGGACCTGAAATCCTTTCAAGAAAAGAGGTTCCTTTATACACGGAAGTTTCCGCAAAATTTTCCGGTTTCTGTGAATTGTCATTGTACCCTAAACCTTACCAGACTCCTTTTTATCCTCTTCCTAAAATGGATATCTAAATGACCATCAGCTGCAGTTCCTAATAGGGAAAGGCCAGTTTCAAAAACTCACTTTTGATCAATCTGGAAATTAGGCAGAAAGTAATCTCTGGGCCTGGTGCTGTCTGTACAGATGTGTCTGTCTGACATCAAAATACTGACCTTTCCTGGTGAGGCTTCTTTCTTATGCTACCTTAAATTTTCAAACAAAAACTAGCCCTCAGTTTTCTTAATTTAACTTTCATATCTACGTTTTCCCCCCACTTCTGTGTATTTATAGTGTTACACACAGACACACACTTTTTTTTTTTCTTTTTCTAAGACTTAACAGTACTTTTACTTGAAATTAGAAGTCAGACTATATTCAAGTCAGACTTGAAATTAGAAGTCAACTATACTCAGTTGTATAAAAAGTCTCCAAGACCTGAATTTCAGGAAAGCCATAGACTTGGGTTTTTTGGTTTGTTTTCATGAGTGCTAATGAAGTTTTAGAACTGATATAGAAGTCCAGTAACTTTGGGGTTTGCCCAAATATGAGAGTGCCAGGGACTGATATTTTCCTTTTGTGAAATTGTCTTTAGAGAGGTGGCTTCTAGCCCAAAAGCAAACCATATCTGATGCTGTGGTACTGTAATGAGTTGCCAGAAAGGATGTTGGAAATGGATTTTGTTGATTGCCAGGGGAAAAAAACACCTATCTGACATTTAACTAAAACTTGTGCTGCTGCAAAAAAATCGTGATTGGCAGCATGTTTTAAACAAACTCCAGAAGGATGACATCAGTGATCAATATTTGACAATGAAAGTTTGTTTCTGTGAGCAAGTCCTTGCTATGACAGAGAGATTAACATTAAGATATTTTAAATAGAATTTGTTTTGGCAGCTGTATTTAAATCCATTCTTACTTCCCTAATCTTTACCTTATGTATGCTTTGTAATAAGGAATCAGGATTCTGGGTATTTTTTGGGTTTTTTTTTGTTACTGTATTTATAGAGAATGTCTATTTATATGGACATTGTTTCTGTCTTGATTTTTATATTCCCTTTAAATAATTTCTTGCTGTCTTTTAGACAGCATACAAGTCTTACCAGGATCAAGAATCACTTTCTTACCAACATAGCCAGCAAAGATTTGAATGTACCATTTCAAACTAGTTTATAAACTTCTTTCTAATTGGGCAGATAAACATTACTGTTTTACTTTATTGTATGTATTTTTAGGGTTTTTCCAAACTTCAGTGGTTTGCTTGTGCGCATCCTGAAATCTCTGCAGTACTTCTTTAACTGAAACTGGGCATATTGCTCTTGGATTTATTTTTTAATTACAATTTTCTGAGCAGCATAGTGGCATTAAAGAGCTTGTGCTGCAGCTTTTCCTGTCAGACTTAAAGAAAAGCATGTGACATGTGCCTTGGAAAACTGACCAAATGCTGTTAATTCCCTCTATGCTGTTTCTATTCATAACTTATTGCCCTTGAGCTCAGGAGAGCATCCTTGTATGAGCCCACCTGCCAACAGCTTCTGTCTGCTAGGACAGTTTTGGGTGGTCTTGGGAATGCTGAAGTAACCTTCAGAGCACTCTGCCAGAAATACTTAAACCTAGTGCAGCAACTCTTACTGATTTGGCAAGTCTCAGGCTTTGAAGAGCAAAAGCACACTCCTAGTCCCTGTTCCATTTTCATTCTTGTGGTCCCTGTATTTCAGATTTTAGCAGCATCAGCCTCCCTTTGTCCTAGGAATGGATTTCCTCTACCAGACTTTGCTGGTGCTGTTTCATTTGCCAGATTTGCCTGGTGCACAGGATCCCAGAACTGAAGAAAGGCTGTGACTTAGGGCAGGTACCAGAAGGAAAAATACATTAAGTATGTCACAGCTACCATCACCAATCACCAATCAGAGTCCAGGGCTCACATATTCTTTTTCTTGCTAAAATGAAGACTTTGGTCTTCCTTTTGAAACTTTAACACCTTTGGGAACACATTTCTATCATTTAGCACAATCATTTCTATCTCCCTCCCTGAGACAGTGTTACTGGTCAGGAAAGATGATGGTAAAGGACTGGAGGAAAAAAGTACTAAATGACGCTGTAAAATGACATTCAGACAGTAACCAAACCAGCTCCTCATCACCCTGTCTTGCATCCTGGGTGTAAAACAATTTTAGGTGTCATTTGCAGAGTCTCACATGGTCTGGAAAGGTGATTTCACAATGTGTTTCAGGTGGCTGTCACCTGTACCGAGGGTTCCAAGTGGAAGAGTGTAACTGCTGTGGATACACATAATCTGTTCCATGAAGCATCAAGGTTGTGCCCTGTACTGAGACCAAATTGTTCATCTCACCCCATAGATCTCTATGTTCTCAGACCAAGAGTAGGTTCTCTATCTCAGGAACCTTTTATCTACCTACTTAGATACCAGTTTCCCAATCCAAGCTGTGTCTTTCCCCAAAACCTTTAGTCCTGTGTTAGATCTCAGCACCCTATTCTTAACATAACTTTTAATTTTACATATCCCTAATGACAGTATCTGTGCTTGCTGAGCTTGCATAATATATTAACAGTGGAACTGTCTTCAGTAAGACATTTAAGAAACCTTGAATTGTGGATCTAACACCCACTAGTCAGTGGAAACATTTTTGTGATGCTTTACTTGACACTGATTCAGGCTTTTAGTAATTATGTTTTAAAAATAAATGTCTATGTAAAAATTCAACAGGCCCCAAGGTTATCTTGTAGGAGTTGCTGTTTGTTTTACCAAAAAGTTAAATGTTTTCACTTCAAGGCCAATTATCTAATGTAATTTGTACACTGCACAGCTGGTGTCCTGGTGATATCTCTGTCCTTTTGATTACACAGCCTGACCTTGCACCCCTCACAATCCCAGATCTCTCATTATATCTGTGGGAATTTCACACTAGAGACTGAACACAATAAGGCCATTCTTGAATATACACTCCACTGTAATTCTTTGGCTGTAAAAAGATTTTGATTTAAAAAGCAAGCAAATAAATAAGAAACTGTTTTTATAAGAGCAACTAGCGAGGATTAATTTGATCTGTAAAACAACTTCTCAAGATTTTATATGTAATACAGGCTGCACCTAATCCGCTCAGGAGGACATGTTAGCATTCTTGCCTTATGCTTGCTGCTATGACTTATTGAATTTAATATTATTCTGACTCCAGTCTACTGTACATAACAATTCCAGGCATGCTTTCCAAGATAATATACTCCAAATTAAATAATTGCCCATGTATTTTCAGTATATGAACTTTTCATTCAAATTTTTGCTCTTATTGCATATTCTAATAATAAGATAGTCTTACAGAAAACAAGCTAAAAACAACTCCTTCACTTTTACAAAAATGGCATCCTAAAAATCTGAGTTTAATGATCTGAGGTAGAGAATCTTTCCCAATGCATGGACCCACTATACAGGATTGCTCAAAAGCCTTTTCTTCCCTGAAGGTCTTTTTCTAGTCTTTGCAGGCACATCTCTTTCTTTTTTATGGCCTGACCCCAGTTCTGATGAAGTGTATTGAAAACAAGTTTTCACTCATATGCCTTTTTCTCCTTTATTCTCAGAATTGTGCCCATCTTTCTTTCCTTCTTAGATCTCTCCTTATGCTCTCTGAGCACCATTCATGATTCTTATCAAGGGTTGCTAATAATCTGCTAGTCAGGTAGAAAAGTCTCTCTGCTATCATTGCCTTGTCCTTCAGATTATGAACATTTCCTTTGTTCATGTGGTAATGACTTCTATCCCATCAGATTAAACATTCTTCGTCAACACTGTAAACAACAATAATTCATGAAAGCAAATTAATTTATGCAGGTTTAAAGATATTGGCAATGTCAGGCACAAGGTGAAAAGAAATGAAATGCAAATATACTGGGTTTTGTGATGGTTTGTGTTTTTCTCCCAGTCTTTGTGAATTGAAGGGAGCTAAGCATGTGAGGAATAAGCAGGGGGTGGTGAATTAAAGAGTGTTGTTTCCAGAAGGTGGTGGCTTCAGCTCTTACTTTTAGGAAGGTACAAAGCAGGCTGAGGGCAGAGGTGAAAGTGTCAAGTGAGCAGTGTTGCTCCGGTCACCAGCTGGACTCATGCCTGGTGCTTTCTGTACAAAATGGAATATAGCAAATAATCTGAACTTCATGTTATAAAATATTTTAATTTTTACAGCAATGGGTAAAACATACTTAGTATTTTAGATTTGTGGCAAAAAAAAGACGGTGGTAATCCACTGACAGAGCTGTTTGTATATTTTATAGGAACAGATCATATGTTGGGCTCATAAAGTGACTTTTGAAATAGGAAATGATTTTTTAATTCATTTTAAAATAAAAAAGTAAAGCTAGAAAATAAAGTTACACAATTTACAGGTGTTTGATTTCCTACATAAGATATTTTGCTTAAGAACACTTTTGGGTGTTTAACAAACCTGTGTGTTTTCAGAAAATTAAAGCTTCTTCAAAGCTCTTCAAGTTTTTCAGATATTCAGAGACACTATTGAAGCTGATTGGAACCCCATTTTTTTCTGTAAATGTACAGGTAGTGTCCTTGTGCTTATGATTTTCATGTTTTGTGCCAAGGTTATTGTGGAGTGAGATATTCCCAATGATGAAATTCCTCATATTACTGCAAGTGCTCATACCTGCACCAGGAGAAGCTCTACTCAATTCACAGCAGTCGTCTCTATGCAGAAGTAAATAACTTTTTATTGGTCTGTGCTCTTCCTTCATGGTCAAACAGATTAAAGGGCTTGAAGATGAATTCATCTGGTGCCTCATCCTTATGTATGGTTGTTCATATGTCTCAGGTGAATTTTTATACAGCCTTTTCTGTGAAACATGAGGAACAGGATGGGCTGGCCACTGGGGTGGCTGCTGCAGAATCAGAGGGGTGGTTGTGCAGCTGTACTTAAGGGCAGAGATGTAATTCTCTCTGATGGGGCTCTGAATTCATCAGGCTCTTGGGACATCTGGCTGGGGTGGGTTTCAAAACTATATCATACTTTAAAGCCCATGAGTTTGGGAGCTCAGCTGAAGCTCTAGCAGCATGAAACAAAACGAATCCTCCCTTGCTCTTTGGAGGCTGCAGATACTCGACTGCATGTGGCAAGGCAGAGGGACTGTAGGGGAACAACACCCAGTATCATCCCCACATAGTAAAATTTCTCTAAACTTTTGCATTGTTTCTTAAGGATAGAAGCAAAAAATTTCATCATAAATTCTGTGGAAGAAGCGTGAAGAGACGTGTAAGTTTCAGAGAAGGGGGGAGAAAGACTGTACCACCAAGAGTTTCAAGCTCAGTATTCTTTTCTTGTGGATCAGATCATATCTATGAAATGAAAAATACTAAACATGGTAGGGAAGGCAAATAATAATTAAAATAATAATTCAAAATTCCACTTAAATTCAGGGTAACTATTTTTTTTCCAGTCATGTGGCTAATACAGGAGAGAAATTTGCAGTGGATTAGCAGCATCACAATTTTTTTGGTACACCTTTACATTGCTTATGACTTATATATTAATTTCTGTGATTACCAATATTTCTTCTACATGTAGCTGTCTATTAATTTTTTTTGCTTTCAGCTTCTTGAAAATAATGTCCTGTTGATGATATTTGATCCCTGTAAAATGTGATTTAGTTCTTCAGTACTCCTCTTGAAATCTCCATATATTTTAACACCATTTTCATGTAAAACTTTGATGTCAGTTATTTGTGTTGTAAAGCCAACCCTTGATATGTAAATCTTATTTGTGAACCATCTGTCCTTCATCTCTCAGGTAGAGTTGTTCATCTGAAAAAATCTAAGTTATCCTTACCTAGTTTATCAACAGAGAAGCTGCAATGCCATAGAGAGTCTTTATGTTGCCTTTCAAAACTTCAGTATTGTCATAGTTAAATTGTCTTCCTTGATGGGTTATTATTCCTTTCAAATGTAGATCTAAACTGAAACTGAAAGGAATATAGTCTAGCTCCCACACTGATTTTCTTTTTGAATACTTCATACTCTATAAAAATGAACACTGATGTTCTTTGTGGTGTTCCTACAGGGAAATAAGTACAATTGGGTCATCCAAGAGCAGTAGATGGACCATGACATTACCTATTCAAACAGTAGCCTGTGTGTATTTGCCAGCAAATCCTCTCTACACAACAAACCTACTGTTTGAGCAAGTTACACAAGAGATTTTGTCCTCAGGTTTTGTTTAAGAGTTTCCTTGTAATTTATGTGTAGGAATATTTATAAAAAGGCCCAAAGAGATACAGGAAGTGTGCTGTAGAGATGCTCATTTTTAGAAAGGCATGTTATTAAGTTAACATTGTAATCTGCAGGAACATTCCATGAATGACCTTGGTACGTAGCTACTCAATGAGCAGCCAAAAGAACTAAGCAGAAGTGTTGTGTTCCTTACCAGGGAGGAGCTGCCTCCGTCTTTGGCTAAGAGGGACATTAGGATGAAAATAAAACTAAAACCTCAGTGACCCCAAACCACTGAAAGATCAGAGTGCAGGCATCAAGGTCAGGGATTCTGGAAGACTTTAACAGACATTTTGGAAAATTAAGTTTGGACGAGAAAATGCTATTAATGTGTAAGGCAATATCATGCAAAGTCAAAGACTTTGTCTCAGGCTAATGCATGCCAAAGCAGCATTTTCTTCACCTTACTGCTGTCAAATATCTGGTCTCTCTCCCAGATTTTCACTGGAGAGAAAGAAAAAATCCAATCAGGATAGAAATTGCTGCTGCTGCAGCTCCCCAGCTGTGGCACTGCTGTGCTGTCCAGCTCTGATCTCATTTCAGTCAGTCACAGTTCTGCCCCTCCTTATCCACCAAGGCTTTTTGCAGTCACTCAGTCTTGCCTGTTCATATGTTCCAACCTCCCACTGCCCTAGGAGGTGTCTGGTAGGGACATGTGTCTGCTCCTCTGTCTTTCAGCAAGATTCCCATCACTGTCAAGGGCTGATAAGCTACCACCAGTCTGCAATACACAGAGCTGCACTGTGAGCCATGGGCCTGCAGATCTCAGTTGTACCTCTCTGCCTGCCCTCCCTGTGCTGCTGCTGTGTGAGGAGTCCCTGTGTGTGGGCTGAGCCAGCACCTGAGGGCTGCTGTGTCTGACACTGCAATCCTGGGGCAGCCCTCCCAGATTGTGTCACAGGGGTGGCCAGTTGGAGCTGGACTGATGTATGTGCTTGTGAGGGCCCTACAGCTGACAGCAGCTGCTCACCCTTCTCTCTGGTTTCTCTACCCTTGATGTGTTTGGAGCAGCTGGTGGGAGGGCAGAGCCAACAGCTGCGGATTTGCCTTTCTCTTCCATTGTGACTGACTGAGGGCATACTCACCAGGAGGACTGGAAGCAGTGCACCTTGAGTGCCCTCTCATTTTCTTGCCTTCAGTACTCTGATAGTCATCCTCATTGCTGCCAGCATTCTCCTCTATCACCATTTCTTGGTATCCTGCTGATAAAAGAGGAAAAAAGAACTGTCGACTCTCCAGGACATGATCGTATTAAAAAAAGCCAGAGGAGTACAATACAAACTGCCTCAAATCAGAGAACAGCTACAACCCCCTACACTGGTTGTTTAAAAGCTGGACTTTAAAAAGCCATAACTGGGGAGGAAAGCATTTCTTTTCCCACTGTGCAGTGTGAGGAAAATCAAGAGAAAGAAAAGGGTCTATGAAGAAGGTGGTAGTGATAACAGTACAAAGGTGCCTTACTCTTTGTTGGAGAAGAGTTGAGGATCTCTGTGTTTAATAGCTGAGACAATCTGGGTGCACCTTGCTCCTTTCATGCATCTATTTTAGGGAAAGAATTTTTGAACTCCTTGGTCTTTTTCACTCATTGTTATTGTTTGCAACATGTCAGAGAGCATCTTGGGCAGCTGCAGGGCTCTCAGCTCACAGGTGGAGGACCACTGGGGAGCCAGGGGCTGCAGCTCCTCTGAGGAACAATGTGAGGTAGCCGTCATGGCTTGTAGTGGTGTGGTTGCCTATGCTGGCAACTTAAGGGGTCTCAACAGAGACCTTTTACCTCCTGTATTAAAGTCATAATCATGCTGACTAATGTGAAACTCTTTGGCTAACTACCATGAGCTTGCTTTTAGTTACAGATAATTGTAAACAGAAATACAACATGCAAAATAGATTTTAGTTTCAAGTATTTATACCAAAAAAAAAGAAGAAACAACAAGCAATAAAAATTAGCTATTAGTTATTTTCTCAAAAAAGTTGAAATCTGAAAACCCTCCTTCCTTCTATCCAGTTCATTTGCTGCAGATTTCCTGAGCTGCATTACTAAAGGCACTACTTTTTTTGCCTAATGTCTCAGATTGCATTCATGAAATTGCAGCAGCTTTTAGGGGGGTTTTGTTTTGTTTTTGGTGGGTTTTTTATGGTTTTTTGGTTGGTTGGTTGGGTTTTTTTGTCTCTTCAGGGGTCACAGTCAGATTTATAATTCTTCGAGGTATATTAAGGTCACTTATGCGGGTTGTAGTTCCTCAACCCTCCTGAGATATGGTGTCCCTTAGGCACATCAGGAGCTGTCTTTCATATGTCCATTAGCAGGATCCCAATGCAGTGAAGAAAATCTTCTCACCTGCCTTGTGACCCCCCAGCTCACTGTGAAATAATCTGTATCTGCTGAATCATATTTTTCTATCATCCTTTAAATGGATTATATGATCTCCTTAGTTAGTCTCTGAAAGACCCTGTTAACTCACTCTTTAACTATGCCAGTTTTGAAGTATTCTAAATGTGGTTGTGCATTTTGGATTGAACCTCAAGAAATTGTCTATAACTCGCCTTCTGTATTTTGTATAGTATTCAAATCAAAAGGAGAAAAAAGTCAGAAACACACTATATAAAATGTGTTAATATCAAAAAGCATTTAAACTTTCCATCTTATTGTTGGTGTGCATGTGTGCTAAGGCTTTGTAGCTGTTTTCATATGCTCAAAGTCCATTTTTGAAATTTGCTTCTGATGATTTGAAGGAATTCTAATTCAAAACTGTCCTTAGCAAATACTCTGAACGGGTGTTACATTCAGACACTATAATTATGTTTAGCAAATGTTGATATTTTTTAGCAGATGTAATTATTTTCTCCTTAAGACATACAAACCTTAACTCAGTAAAGCTATGCCAACCAAATGTTTAATTTACATGGATAGAATATCCATAAGGATTGATAGTAAAAGGTGCTGATTCTCTCTTGACTTTGGCCAAGGCAATAAAAGGTTGAACCTACATTTGATGAAAAAAATCCCACTGATTTCTCTAGTCAAATCAGCATTACCTATTGCTATATTGTCCTCAAATATGACAGAAATATGTGGGTAAGGATAAGGAAAAGAGGTTTTGAAATGACAAAGACACTGAGAAATGGATAAATGCATGGTCTCCAGTTAACACTAACTGTAACAGGAGCATTTGGGAGATGTTAAGCAAATTAGTCTTGGTGTGCTATGCATAATTGCTAATTATTTTTTCCAAGATATCTAATTTATGTCATTTTCCAATAATCTTAGGTCATTTGCTTTTAAGTGTTTCACTTTGCGTCCTTTGAAGGCAGTGAACAGAACCCCTGCTGGTTTTGAGGTTAAAGTCTAAGAATCAAAGAATGGTTTATAGTCAACACCAACTTGTGTGGCATTCTCTCATAAGAATTTACAGCCTAGAAATAGCAATCCATGGAGATTTCAGCATAAGATAGTTTGGCTAACAGGTGAAGGGAATGATTTCTTGTGTTTCAGAGTTTTGCCCTCTGCCAGGATGGCAAGGTGCTGAATGCTTCTTTTCTTTCTGAAGGAAAACTCTGCCATAAATTAAAGCAAAAAACCCACTCAAACAAAAAAGCCTTATAAATTGGTTGGGATGACATTATTTACCCTGCTAGACAATTCTTTTTTATAGATGTGTTTCACCCTATTATACTTGTACATTTCTTTTTCTTACCTTCTCATGTGTCTTTTGCTATTTGAAATTAAAGGTAATTACTACTGTATTTTCAAGAAAACAAAATTAAAATAACTACTTTTGTAATACAGTGTTTGATTAAAATAGTATGTTCATTCGAGAGCGAAGAAATAAATCTTCTGCTTGTTATGAACAGCCAGCCATTGGAGAGAAAAGTGAATGTACTCAAAGAATAAGTTCCACAGGTTTTCAGATCATGGGGAATGAAATATACAAAGAGTATATTATTATAAAATAGGGAAACAGTGTTTCAGCTATCTGAATTTTAACAAAATTCAGCTCAAAATGTGCTGATGATTATTGATGCTCTAGGGGTATGTGCAGTAACTGTGCAAAGGTGCCTTACTCTTCACTGGGTCATTGATGGCTTTTGCCTTTATTATTCATGTTTGTACAAAATACAGAGATCTGAACTGAGTATTTCATTTTTTTCTGATTGAAGGGACTGATTATCAAGCATCTTGTGTTTATTGATTAATCCTCAGTGCTCTTCACATCACTCTTAGTCTGTTTGGGAAATCCTACCATTTATTGTTCTTGATCACTGGCATCTCAGCTGTGACCTGTCCACTGCTCACAGGGAAGAAGTTCTTTTCCACTGTCTTCCTGACTACCTTTGTTTGTAACTTTATGCCCTTTTCTGGACTTCAGATAATGTGATTAAAATTATACAGATTTACTTCTTTCTCACTGTTTCTTGGACATCTCTATAAATCAGTGCCTTTAGAAGTCATCTTACTATACCTCCATTTCCTTGCTTCTTCATATATTTTTCTTATTACCCCTTTCTTTCCAAAGCAACTGCCTAGCTCTTGTTAGCTTCTTATTCATTCTTTGCTAGTTTGAGAATGAGGTGTTCTATTATGTTCAAGCAGAGTGCAGTAGATTCTTCATCTCTCACTTGTGCAGAGTGCAGTAAATCCTGCATGCCTCTCTTGTTTAGTGTGTTTATGGGCTTGTCCATATCATTTTCAAGCAATATCACGTTATCTTATGTCATGTCAAAAGCTCTTACCATCTTACCCTTAGATTTGATTATTGTTCTTATCAAGTTGGACTCTCAGCTGGTCTTTGTGGTCAGGATGATGAATTCCTTACATGTTGACAAAGACAAAGAAGCAAAGAGGACATAAGTAAATATGTGCATTAGAACCTGAAGAAGGTGCAGAAGCAGAGGCCACCCCAGCTGCATGTTGCTACACTGTGCACATAAGGCATCACAGTCAATTTAATAAAATTTATGTGTAGTTTTCCCTACCTCGCACCCCTTCTCTCCCATTTTCTCTGTGCTACATAAGAAAAAAACGTAAGACAGAAATGCATTAGCAACCTATGCTGAGTTACATTGAGAATGAAGTGCAGAAAGGCTGGGGAAAAGAAGTGGTATTGTATTTAGTGAGATAAAATGTACATTAAAACAAAAATCAGAAAATAAAATAAGCCTTGGGTGGCTTTTCTTGCGTAAGTTTAGTCTTTGTTTTCAGATCTTTTTAATATAATTTAATAGTGTTGCATTTTGTTTACGGTGTCTATATTGAAACCATGATGTACATCATAATTTTCAGCACAATAATTGCCAGTTGTTCAGGGTTCATGTTGTATCTACAGAACTCTCCTTAGTATCTTGTAATTTCAGCTTAAACTTAAATTCATTCTAGTCTTGGTCTACAGCACGTGGTACAGCATATGGTACATGTGGTTTTGTTTTGGTAAGTTTTTTGAATGACATGGTTGACAAATTTAAAATACTATTACTTCACCACCCCTTACAAATCTTCAACATCAATTCTTTTATTTTCCCCTTAAGGACACCGAGTATTACAGTAATTTGTAAAATTTTTGAAATTGCCTGCCCATCCTCTGTGCTGTCCTACAATCCCAGAAGTGTCTTATTCTATCATTTCTTTGGCTTTTGCAGCTGTCCAAGCTAATTTTTTCCTAAATTAGGAATACCTTCTATCTCAAGGACTCCTTCAGCAGTCCTTTCAGGTTTTTCCTAATTATACTTCAAGATTTATGTTGTAGTAACATTTGCACTGATAAAGGATACACAATTCCTCTGGTCTACTCTTGACTTTTGATGCATCTAATAGTATTGTAATTATTTGTCTCCTGGTTGTAAAGTTATCAAATCAATTAGAAAAGAAAAAAATTAGGGATACAATACAGGGTCATCACATTTGCTAATTATCAAGAGAATAGCAGGACATTTTTCATATTGAATTGGTCTTCTTGCCTATTTGTTTCCCAAATATTCTAAACTTAAAAAATTCTATATAATATATAGACCATATAATAACTTTTTATGAGGAATTTTTTTTTCTTATGTCTAGGCATTGTGATGGCTGTCATGTTTTTCTGCTTATCATTTTAACGTGTCTTGGGGGTGTCTTTTCAGTCTCATAAGAGGCTTTGCATATAAAATGTCTGCAGCTTCTCTCTGTAGCAGTCTTTCACCACATCCATGAACAAATCTAATTTGAAAAACCATATTCACACATTGTAATGAAGAAGTTAATTATCGAGTCAGTACCGGTGCCAAACATAAGCCTAAACTTATATGAGACTACTGGGATTTCTTCTTGTATTTGGCCTTGTTATTGCCTCTGTTCTAGACTCTCCCACAAAAAGTGAGAGCTTCTTCATCTCATCCAGTTAAGGCACTGCTAGACAGACCTACTCACAGCCTGAAAAATTGTCATTTTGGATGTGGCAGGAAGAGAGTAAGACTTTCAAATGGCTTCTACTGGTAATTGTGCAAACTTCATCAGTAGTGGGTAATAATATCCTGTGATTTTAAACTCCTGTTTTCAATACATCAAAGAATAGTTACAGATTAGTCCTCGCATGTACATTCAGTTACAACAGTACATAGGGAAGAAGAAAAAGGATTCTTTTTTCCGCTTTTCTCAATCTCTAGGTAGAAGAATGGGAGGAAGATTGCCAGCTTCCTGAAAAATTGATGCATTTCCAGTGAAATGGGAAAACAAGGGTGGAAAAGTTGGAGGGAGGGAAAAGGGAAGAGAAAACAAAAAGTCATCTGATCATCTAGAGGTCAACCATGCTGAATGATTGATCGAGTGATTAGATTTGATTTGTTGCTGCAATCTCTGTAGCAAACCTCACATCCATCTGACATGCAAGTTCATAGAAAAAATTTATTTGGAGAAACTGCTGTGTTTTGTTCTGCTGTGACTCATGTAGAGAAAATTAGTACATAGTCCTTCTTGCTAAGTATCTACATCTGCTAGGGCTCATCCCAGCTTCCTGATAAAGCATAGAGCTACCAGATGTTATCTGAAGAGTGGCTTGTTGGCAGCTGGATAGAATGGTCAAAGTTTGATTGCTAAGTAGTATCACTTGTCAAAACATATGAGCCATGTCAATGTTACTCTGCATTCAACTTTTTTGTCTGCAGTCTTAAACCCATAAGTAGTGCAATGAAGTTGTAACATCTGAAGGAATATAACAAGCTTTGCTGCACTGAGCAAAAATGGCATAAACGGGGAGCATCTGTCATGTATTTAAACCAGCAGTCACAGTGCTTTTCTCATTATTCAAATTGCTTTTGGAGAGTTCTGTATACCTCTATTAAATCTTTCAGTTATATGTGAATTGCAAAATACTAAGATGATAAAATTGCTAAATGTTCAATTGTTTGTGACACCAGGAGACACTGAAAGAGTAACAGGATATTTACATGACGTAAGTACAATACAGTGTGTCAGTTCTTGACAGCAAAACCTTATTTTAAAGAGTTCTTGTTTGCTTGGGTGTTTTTGGAAGGGCTTCATAGGTGCATTTCTAAGTCGAGGTCTGAGCCTTGAAAACTGAGATCTGAAAGCAGTGTCTACTCTGAGATGGTGATCCCTAGATGGGTGTTTATCCAAAGAAATAAAACTATCCTAGTGCTGGTTGACCTGTTCCAAGATTCTCTTTAAATAACTCTGTAATTTCATGGAATGCTGAATTTCTACAAAGAACAAAATTGGCTGTTTTCTCTCTATAGGGAGAGAGGGCAAGGAATTTTTCTAGAAGAGCTAAATAGGTCTTCTTTTCTGACCTTGACTCTGTTTCATCTATATTTTTGCTGAGCTGGACAAAATCAAATACATTAAGTGTTTTATCACCAGATTTAGCACCAGCTCAGTCTTTGTCCCCAGCTCAAGAGCATTCATGCCTTTTTGTAGACTTAAACACTGGTGTAGTCTTTAGAGAACCACTGGAGCTGTGATTGAAAACCTGCCAATGTTACCTTTACTTTGGAGAAAGTAGGTTTACAATGCTCTCAGAGCCTATCTATGTATAATTCCATCGTTTATATGGTCAGATTGTAAGTGTTGTTTATATATTTTGTCTCTTTTACATTTTTGCTGGACTTCATTAAAGAGAGAATACCTAACATGGCTAATATCCCTTTCTTGTGAATAAGCAAATTGTACAATTTCTTTTGTAAAATCACTGACAATGAAATATTCCCTCCTTTGTACTCATTCCAAAAAACTAAGTCTTTCCTTTATTTTCTTACACTTGAAATCTTTGTTTATGTCATGGACAACCCACCACCATTGTGCAAACTTCTCTGTTCCTCCTCTTCTCTCCAACCTAGCAAAAGATTGCACTTGAAATAATGTCTTTCCAGCAGGTGAAACAGATTTTGGCTTCTTAAGTGTTCCTATTGTGTCTTCCTTTTACCTCAAGTTTAGCTGCCCCTTCTCCTGAAGGTTCATCCTCTCTCTGCATTTGCAGTTATCCATTGTTCTTAATTCTCTTTGATGCTGCCCTTCAATATGTCAGAACTTCCTGCTGATAGCAATATACATTGCTTTCCATATTTTCCTTCCATTTATGCTCTCACTTCTTTTTCAAAACCCAGTAATGATAATTACCCACATAATATAACTAGATATGTTACGAAATTAAAAAAAAACCAAACAACAACACGATATTCCAAAATAAAAAGCATGTTGAGGTTGCCATTGGCCAGGTGCCACCTCTTGAAGAGTTTGTGCTTTTTTTCCATTCATCTGGGGACTGTTATACATAATTTACTTGAGTAACTGGCCATATATTTTTGGCATACAGACTCCTGGAGAATGGGAAAGTGCACAGTGCACTGCTGCAGGTGGGTAGATGCTGCTCATGGACTTGGTTGGTCCACCAGTCCAGCTGAAGGGCACAGACCCAAGCTGCGGTGTAGCAGTGCAACCCTCCTTTGTCAAACAGTCCCACATTCTTCCCCGATGACATGGACCTGCACACGTTAGGAAAGAAGAAATGGAGCATATAGAGAACAGCTCAGCTCCCAGTTTGTCTGATGCAAATACCAAGTCAACAGCTTGCTGCACTTGAGTCTGTCCCGTACCTAAATACTCTCTGTAAAGGATGCAGAATCATAGAACACTTTGGATTGAAAGGGACCTTTAAATTCATGTAGTCCAACCCTCTTCTGCAATGAGCAGTGTCATCTTCAACTCGACCAGGCTGCTCAGAGCCCTGTCCATCCTGACCTTGAATGTTTCCAGGGTTGAGGATCTCATAAGGGCAGAGGAGAGGGGCAGGATCACTTCCCTTGACCTGCCATATTACTTTTGAAACAGCCCAGTGTAGTATCCTATGAACTCTCTTCCCTTGGTCAATCCCCAACCCCTCAGCCCTGGAAACAACAGTAACTACTCACCATAGAGTTAGCCCTTCCAGGGGGAAAAACAGAGTCCCCCATGGACTTGTGTCACAATTTCCTCTGGTTTCTCCTTCCCCGTTCACTGGCTTGGCATCCCTGGTGGCCACCCCCTACCCCTGGAGGCTGGGCCCCTCTGCCCAGCCCTCAGCCCTACTCCCTCTGCCTGCTCCAGGTGGTTCCTCTTCTTTCTAGCCGTGTTTCCTTTTAGCTGCTGTGTTACTCTTGCAAAAGAGCCTTTCTTGCCTCTATCGCTGAGCCAGTTGCGGTGAGTGTTGAGTGGAGGTTTGACTGCATTTCCAGAATGTTCACTCAGCTTGCTTTTTGACAGGAGAGGCTTGCTGGGGACAGGCAGCAGCACCTACCACACTTTTAGCCCAGGACACAGTTGGCTCTCTGGGCTGCAGGCACACCTTGCTGGCTCTTGTCCAGCTTTTCAGGAGTAACTCCCAGTCCTTCTCCACAGGGCTGCTCCCAGTCCCTTCATCCCTCAGACTATATTGATACTAGGGGCTGCCCCCGACACAGGTGCAGGATCTTACACTTAGCATTGTTGAATTCTCTCCCTCATTCCTTGCAGGATGGAGGATGTAGTCTAGCCTGTCACATAAATTCTACCAAGTTCCACCATCCTAAATTTTTACTATGGCAATTCAGTACATAATCACATATATTGCAATCTAAAATGAGACAGATCTATTTACTTTTTCTTCACATTCTGTTCAAGCCAAAGTCAGACACTTTTTCTTCCTTTCATGTCTGTCTGCTAAAAAGCATCATTTGTCCATTTCTCTCACTCACCATTGCTTACCAAGGTGCTCCTGGTTTTAACCAGTGTGGGATGGTGAAGCGTGATGTTATTAGACACGGCAGCCTGTTTGCCTGACAGTGCCACCAGAGATGAACCTGTCAGGAATGTCTCCACCAAAAAGTATTGCTCAAAGGCCTTTTTGTCGGATTACTTGACACTTGCTCATGAACTATGACTAATATTGCCTCTTAAAACACTCTGTATGTTTATTTTATAAGCCATATGGCCCAAACTGGCCTAGTGTTGTATAGGTGTGAAAGACAGTCTGGATAGATTTAATTACTTTGGACTTCTGAGCTTTACAGCAAAAAACAAGTTTCCATGGTAATGTAATTACTGTATTGTATTTTATATAATTTATCCCTATGTCCCCCTGGTAACTTCTTCATTTTTTTTCACTTTCTTCTGGAAAACTATGTTTTCAGGAAGAAAACTAGAACACCTAAATAATTAGTTTTGCAGAAGAATTGCTGTGCCTATATAACTTTAAACCAGATGTGAAATATGTGGCTATTAGGAGCTGAGAGATTTCACCTAAGGGTTTTGCTAATGGATCACTGGAAACCTGTGAATATATATCTTTCTGCTCTTGTGGTAACTTTGCAGAATAGTTAATAGAATCTGAATTAGTGATCCTCACTAATTAGTTAGGCCCTTTTTCCTTTGTAGTCCTTTTAACACTTTGTAGCTGTTAAAATGTTATGTTGACAAAACAGTAGGTGAGAACCCTTTCAGATGAATAAAAGATTTAAATATGGTTGGGCTATCAGTTTTCCTTTATAAGGGCTCTCACTCAGTGAAGTGTTGGCTGTGGCAAGCATGATGCATGGTAAGCAAATGGAGGTCTTCACTGAGTGCAGTTTTCTTAAATTATTTTTTGATACTGTAAAAATATTTTACTGCAGTTCAGCTGTAGCTTTCTCACAGAAGTAGTAGCCAAATTCATGGATAACTGTTCCTGGCAAAGTAATGCAGAAATTGTTTTCAGAGGATGCTGCAGCCTGGGTGTTTAAAATACAATGCAGGTCTGCCTTTTGTGTGCCCTTAATCTGAAACCGGGTAATGCGTCAGTGTACATTGACTTCTTATTCTACAGTCTGATAAATAATTGTATGGACTTGTTCCTAGTGATGCATTTTCTTAGGCTTTTTCTCTTACAATCAGTGATTTAAATTTCATTAGATAACATGTGCATAATCATGATACAAGCCATGCAGAGCTTGCAGTTTTTGTCTCCTGACATAAATATTCCATCTGTGAAAAAGATGCATTGCAATACAAAGAAATGATGGAACAGGAACATACCAAGAAATGTGCACACAAGCATGTTTTTAGCTCAGCGTAAATTAATCCATGCATAAACCATGAGACTCTGAAGATGGCTGTAATCTCTATCCTGATTTTTTACCTTATAATATACTGAAAAATGATCTGTGATGCTAAAAGATGGTTATTCTTGGAAACCTATATCAATTTCCTATTCACACAGCAACTGGTGGCAACTAAAAATAATCCTGGTTTAGTACTAGCTAAAAATCTGGTCGCATTTGGCACACGAACAACATGCACAAATAAAATTTAAGATCCCCTGTTCTGCTATTTCATTCGAGCCCACTCATCAAGCTTAGTTTGCTGCCATTTGAAAGCTATTGAAAAGCCATTAACTGGCAGGACTGTGAAAGCCGCAGTGCAGCAGCACACCTCAGTGCTGGAAGAATGTGGCTGCAAGTGCACACCAATTAAATCTTTCTATTCCTGGGGATGTGGGATTAGGAGCGCTGTCAATCAATTCTGCTACAATAGCACGTGCAGTAGTCATGGTTCAAGACGCACAGAGGTTTATCGTAACTCCAGCAGCCGGGTGAGGGTGACTTGGAAGCCTCTGCAAGATCCTGGAACAGAAACTACGCTAAATAATGTATTCTGAGGTGTACTGGATACCTGAGGAAGGGCTTTAAATAATGCATTTTCTGGGCATGACAGTTGTAGCAGAAGAGAATGCTGAAACCTGTAGTGAGACTACAGCCTGAGATGAAAGAATGTCTCATTACCATTTTATCAAATGCTGTAAGTAACAAAATGGTTATTTTGCTTTTAAAACTGTCTTTATTTTCTGAGGTGTGTCTTTTCATTACATATGCAAAAAGTCGAATGCAGATGCTGCATGATGTCAACACAGTAGTGGGGAAGGGGAGTTGTTACTTTGCATGTGAATATACAGGCAGAGCCCAGTGTTTCTTTCTCTCCTCTTTTCAGAGATAACTTCATTGTGTGTGTAATAATGCTCTCATTCTGAACTTCGTAATGATCAGCTTTTAAAACTTTAGTTTAAATTAATCACCAAAGAATGTAATGTCCGAAAAGAAGAAACGTCATTGACAGCATTATGTTAAGGACGCCTTTAAGGACAACCTTGGAATATGGCTCTCACACTTTGCAAGGATATACAGATGAGAATAGCTTTATAATTACAAACCCAGCTCATCATCTACTGTAGATTAAATGCTTGTATCCCCTCCTTGTCAGAACATTTAGCTATTTGGTGTGACAGACTTAAAAAAATAACAATGAACTTTTAACCTTGAATCATGCAAGCTTTCCTCCTTAAAGACATCCTGAAATTGGGATCTATGCTAAATTTATTTGATTCATTGCAGAGGAAATTCCTAACAGGTTTGTTTTTTTTTTTTTTTTCAAGGTTGCTTGTCTTCCTAGCTGCACATTTTTCAGTCTTACAGGATTTGCCTTTGAAAGCATATAGGGTCTGAGTGGAAATTGCTGGGTTTACACCAGAGAAATGAATTATTCTTTAAATACTTGTTTTAGACAGCCAGCAGTAGTTCAATAGCCATAGATATTTTTTTACCAAAGGACTTAGAAAACTTCAGACTTTAGTGATAATGACACAGTTTTTATATGTCAAATAGCAGACTGCTGTAAAAGATTTTTCTCTCTAGATCATGATCTTTGATGACTTAAGCGTACCAAGCGTACTTTGAAACTATTTTTAAAACACTGTGTTATAGTTAATAAACAAGTAATGTGGTTCTTTGCTGCCTTAATATGAGATTAAGGTGCCTTGGAAGTATTTTAGTAATTCAAGTAAAAATTATTTATAAGGGTTTCCTCTTGTCTGCATACAGTGGGACTGGTGTATGGACTGCTTTTAATACTAGTGGGAGTTACAATTCCCTGTTCATGCAGAGAAGCAGAGATTGGTTTGACTGCACAGTTTTAGAGGTGCATTCTAGGAATGAGTCTTTGAGCTTGTATTGAGATTTGATAAATGCAAATGAGGAATTTGCAATGTAACTATACTGAAGATGTCAAAAAAGTACTGTTTGGTTTTTATTCACTTTAAAATTACTCTTATAGTGAAATTGTAGCAAATCTAGATAAGCATGTGAAAGTCAATAGCATATTAAATAAGTAACTCTTCAGTGAAACTCTAGGAGAGATATGAGGATGACCCTGAGGTTCTTCTGTAAAAAGGAAGCAAATGATGACTAATTGGGATATTCATTGCATTGATTGCAGAGATGAAGGACTAAAACACAGCAGAGGGAAGGGTGAATGTACAGCATCAATTTTGTCAATAATATTTGTTTCCTGTATTTCAGATTTGGAATTTTAGTAAATTTAGTGAATTCTCAGTAAATTGGGGTTGTTTACCACACAGCTCTTTTCTTTCCAAATAGTGTCCTTTAGGAGAAAAGGGATGCTGGCTGGAGCCTGACAGGAGTTTTTTTTCACTGCTCATGCTTCTCAGAATTGGCAGAAGTGCTTCCATTTCCACCTGTAATTAGTGAAGGAGAAGCACTTCCTCTACGATGCTCCCCTGAGTGTTATTATCTGACTTCCCATGCCAATACATTGCAGATATTTGTGTTTGGCAGACAGCTGGGACCAAAGATGGGCCAGGGCTGCGTGCGCAGTTGCAGCACCAGCAGTGCTCTGAGATGTGCTGAGAACAGCTGAATCTCACAGAGCTTGGAACGTGACTCTTCACACCCCACTTTGCTTTTAACTCATTTCACCAATGATTTCTGTGTCAGAAAGAAAAGACACTGGTCCAGAGGAAGCACGGTGGCAGAGCGCTGCCTCTTGGACTTCTTTGGGTAAAGAAGAAATATCTAAAAGGCACAAATTAATGACACTTCATAGCTGATGTTTTATGAACTACAGTGTTATGTACCTGGCTTTTGCATATGTCTGCATCTTGTTTTTTTTTAATCTTTGCAGAAGTGGGAATCTAAGCTGAGAAGGGCTATAGCTATTGTCTGATGATGTTAATATAATTTTAATAATATTCTTTCATTTTTTCATGGCATTGCTCACATTAGAAGGCTGTGAAAATCAGATACTCTTCACCATATAAGTCACTATCTAGTCACAAGCATTTTCTGTCTGGAAAGCTCCAGCTTTGAAATCTCTTCAGTCCACCACAGACTCATAAAATCATTAATGTTGGAAAAGACCTCGAAGATCATGGAGTCCAGCCATTATACTAGCACTGCCATATCCACCACTAAACCATGGCCCCAAGCACCATATCTACACATTTTTTGAACAGTTCCAGGGATTGCAATTTAACCAGTTCCCTAGGCAGACTGTTCCAGTGTTGGCCACACTTTCAGGGAACTAATTTTTTCCTAATATCCAATCTAAACCTCCTCTGGCACAACTTGAGGGCATTTCTTTTTGTCCTATCTCTTGTTACCTGGGAGAGGAGAATCATTTAAGACAATTGCAGAGAGTGATAATGTGTCCCCTGAGCATCCTTTTCTCCAAGTTAGACACGCCCAGCTCCCTCAGCTGATCCTTGTAACACTTGTGCTCCTGACCCTTCTCCAGCTCTATTGCCATTCTCTGGATATTCCCTACTGCTCTGAGCAGGGGTACCTGTGTGGTCAAACCAGATTTTTGAGGGCCATGCCCATGAGGTCTTTCATCCCAGTAGTACTCTGGAACTGCTCCTGCTGCAGCCATCATGTTGTCTTTAGCTGGCACCTGCAGCATTTAACACTAAGCCAAATGTGTGTCTGCCTGCTGGAGCAGCTCATGTTGTCACTACTCGTGCCCATCTCCTTTTTGCAGCCAAGTATTGCTGCTGCTCAGAGCTGTCCCTGTCTGTGCTGGTAGCTTATCCTTGGCAATCTGCAAGTGTGAATATTTAGAAAAGAGAACAGTGGTTTGTAGGAGAGTATCACATATTATCTGCCAGCTGCAGGGTACCATTTTATCTTGATGATTTGTGTGACAGATTGTACAAATGAATGTAATTTTGCAAATTAGGCAGCACCTTGCTGCTGTCTTCTGTCCCTTTTATATCTAGTTATGATATAAATATCATCATTTATATGTTATGGCAGTGGTTTTCTGTCTTTGCTCTGGACTTCTTCTGAGGGATCTGCAGAGGGAACTAAGAAAAACAGTATTTTAGCAAGGAGGCATAAGTTTGTTACTCCAGAGTGTGATTTCCATTGCAAATGCTGCAGAGGTGCATAAGTGCAAACACAATAAAAACCTTGCTAGAAGGAGTTATAGTCATGCCTGGTGGAAGTCCAAGCCAAGTGAATTTATCCAAATATTAGGATCATAAAATCTGAACATCATCTTTTACTTCTTTCTGGTTTATCTGTTTTCAATTCCTTTAAATCCTTTGTATGAACCAAAACCCACTCAATTGTGCTATGTGACAGACCAATTCTTACAGTGATCTGGGATGGAAATACTAATTAGATGTTTATTGATAAATTTAATTCAGGATTTGAAACAAGATAGACCAAAACCATAAAACTTTTCTTCAATATCTATCTCTTATTACCTTCAGGACCTGATTACATGGCAAGGATTGTCCATGAAGAAGTAGCTCTGCCTGAACCTTATGGAGCTTGGACAGGGTGGGGGAAAGATGTGATATGATACATTAGTTTCAGTTTTCAGAGGATGGAGACTTGAACTTGATTCTCTCATGGATGAAGAAGTAATACTGGGGGTGAAACACGTGATACCTTCGTATCAGCTTTCTTACTGTGAGACAGCCTGTGAACCTTTGATCTGTGCCTGAGTAGAGTGAGTTACTGTTTAGACCAAACAAGAGAAGAGGAGCCCGAAAAGAAAAATTGGAGATCAGGTCTGTGACACAGGAACCCTTTGCCTCTGTGGCAGCACGTGCAGGATGTGTGATGACCCAAGTAACAGTGACACATAGGTATTCTGTCACACTGGATGGCTGGGGACATAAGAGAACTAGCAAATTTTTTGAAGTGTTTTCTCCTTCCCATGAGCAGGAATTCTTCTATTCCAGGGTTAGGCAGGAGGTGGTAGTAATTTATTTATTGTATATTCTGGAGTCACAGAGAATTCTCACATCTTGGGCATGTCTTCTGCCTCCAATGAGGAGCTCAAGGGACAAAATAGTAAAAATATGCAGGTGGTGGAAATGAGAGCTGTAAACAGAAGCAGGATGTCTGTGACAGTCCTTATTCAACACCTATCTCATTTATCAAGTTGATAGTTCATGATAGTGCCTGCTAACTCTTGTGTCATGGTTTATTTCTGCAATAACAGAGCTAAGTACACCATGGCTGCAGGGAAAAATTCCTTTTCCTTGTATATGTTTATAACACTGTGACCTGTGGCACAAGGTTAAGATTGTTATTGGAATGAGATGCTTAGCATGGCTGAGCTATCCTGCCTGCTGGCAATGAAACTGGGAGGCAGTCAGGAGTCATCTGCCCTGGAAATCCTGAAAGAGCAGGAGGAGTGGCTCTGTGAAATGAACCACTGCTTGGGAGTTTTCAGGTCCTGTGAAGGCACATAAAGCAAGTCTGGGGGAGTAAAGAGATTTTGATGAAGAACAGTATTTGTTTGAGAAGCTTATACTGTAAAAAATTGCTAATGCAATACTTGATATTTCATATTCCATTTTGACAGACTCAATGTGTCTGATGTATCAGTGATATGCAGTGCAAGCTTTTTTTAAAAAGTTATATGATAGTTCAGGTGTCATGAAAGATATCTAAAAACCTAAGTTTTTAACTATTCAGTTGAGAACAAATGGGTTTTGTCTTACTAACCTTAATACAAATAGATCCACAGCTACAATATTTTTTGCTTTTATTATGCTTTTTAGCTCCATGTCTCTCACTGTCATCACAGGGTAAGTGCAGGCCAACAGGAAAATAGGATATTATTTACCACCTATGAATGCCAGTGCATCTTTACCAGTTAGATGTGTTTCTCTATTTTTATTCTCCAGCTCCTGAGTTCATATGACAATGACAGACATGCAAAATGAATTTTTTTAGTTTTAACTAATTTTTTACCTAATCTAAATATTAACAAGTTTGAGATTCATGACGCTGGGTGCAAGGAAAGAGATAAAAAATAAATATTTATATTAGTATGTAGACACAGAAAGTTATACTTAGAAAAACTTATTTTGAGCTGTCAATAAGCCAATTAGCTTGGCACATTTGTGATAGTAGTCTAATAATTTGCTAATTGTTTCCAGTAAATAAAACTTACACTAACAGTTTTTCTAACCACATAGAATAGCAATTAATAATTTAATTAAGATACATTTTTATATTTAATTTTTATGAAATTTGGAAAAATACACTTTGAAATAATAGCAAAAGGAGCAGTATTAACTTGGACAACTGGAGATTATAACATCTTCAACTTTGCGTTCACCTATGAATAGGTTCTATTTAGAGTAATTTAGTGGAAATCACAGTCATCCACCAATTATTTTTTGTCATTATTTTGTTTGCTCCCCAAAAAATCTGTCAGTAAAGAGAAGAATCAGCACTTTCTGTGAAAAACTTTACAGAGGGCTTACAAGAAATTCCTTATAATTTTTATATTGGAGAGCTTTTTTCATTAGTTATTTTGCAAACAGCAAAGAAATCTATCCATGCTAAAAATCAGATGAAAGAAGATTATAAAGGTCAAAGTACCATATTTTCTCACCATATTAGCACAGCATGTGTGAAGCTTCAGATTCCAGTATTACATTTTTTGAGAAGATTGCTAAAAGAATAGAGGAGAAAAACACCCCACACCAACACCACAACCCTCCCAACCTCTTTATTTCCATTTATGAAATTGTAGCAATATAGCCACTTTTCAATCCTGTTGTAGCTTCTTGCTCCAAATAATCGCATTTATTTATTTTTCTTGTTTCATACAAATTAATATACTGCATCATGCTGAATTTTGCGCAGCTTCTAAGTTATAAAACCAAACAGAAAACATTTTTATATAATTCAATTAACACCTGAATCAAAATTTCAACAGTATAAACATGATTATTTTAAAGCAAGTGAAATTTGAGATAGAACTTATTCTAATTTGTTCTTAAACAAATGAAAATAATTAATTCAGCAAAAGCTTAGTTAAATTGGAACACATAGAGGGTTGTCCTAATGCAAGTTTTTTCATATATTATGAAAGAATGCCACCAATTAAAGAAAAATGCTGTTTGTTTATTACAAGAGGTACTTTCCATTTGTTTGCTTTTGAGCAAATGCCTTCAGTGAAAAGAACAGCAATATAAGACCTACTAAGAGCAATCTGCAAGTTTTGACTACTGCACATCACTCCAGCCAACAGCTGGGTCAGTGTGGTATCCCTTGCAATAACACAAATGCAAGCAGCGTGGCCAGAACTGGTTTTCTTGCCAGTGCCATTCTTGTACATTGAAAGACAACAGTCCCTGACAACTTCCCTCTGTCTATAAGGTGATACAGAAAGCTCTGACTTAGTCCACTTTAAAACTCTTTTTGATGTAAGCATGGGACCTGGCAAGGAGTGTGGACAGGAGGGCACCACACACAGTGGAAGAGCACTTGGACATTTATTACTAACTTTTCATCCAGCTAGAATGTGGACATTCCTGTTGGAAGTGTACTTTACTCTCTTTCATTTCATAGTGGATTTTAAAACAAAAATCTTACTCTCAGAAAAAAAGAAAGAGATAAAACCTGATATATTTTCTTGTAAATCCTACTGTGAATGTCCCTCTGTGCAATATGACATTTCAGAGATGGAAGCAGTATTCAGAGCACACAGACAGGCAGTAGATCTGGGCCATACCACCTCAGGTTGGTGGACTCCTGCTGTGGTCCCATTCAGTGCAAATTCTGTTGTGAAGTGCAACACATGAAATATATATGGGACCTTGTAAAGGCATCTACAGAAAATAGAGCAATGTATTAAGGTCATATTTGGAGATTTAATTGATAGCTTTCAGATGTAATCCCTTTCCCATAAAAGGAATCAAAGCTTTCTCCTGTGAAAAGTTTTGTAAATGTTGACATCTAAACTGAGAAAGGAGTGAAGCAGGCATATAGAAATTTCCTCTTTTTTTTTGTCTTTGTGGGAAGAATAGTAATTTTGTTTGTAGGTAGCTTATTGCAGAAAGCTCTGAAAATGTTAGAACACTATACTCCTTACTCAACAATCATTTTATGTGAAAGGAGAGGCATTTTATATTCAGATTGCACATGAACTGAACAGCTTGTTTTTCAGTTGCTTTCCTTTCAACACAAATATTTGATTCTGTTATCTCCAGTATTAATGTTAGTTGCAGAAGTGGCATATGTAAATCATATAGACATAGTTGTGAAATGTAAAGCTTTTAAGGCAAACTAAATGACCTAATTCCTCTTAATCAGCAATGCATATATAGATTTATTTTGTCTTGGAGTGGCATTTTTCTTTCTTGTGGCCAGTAATATCAGAGTTGCAATAATAATTTCATTTTGATTTTTACTTCATTTTCTTCAACATCTCTAAAACCCTTTTATCTCCGTCCAGTTATTTCTTCAGTAAAGGTGCCTGAAGATTTGTGTAGACTAGGAGCCCATCCTTTGATACTGCTTTTTTTCAGTTGGTCAAGTGAGATCAAGCTCTTCAGTTTCTTCTTCTTCCTCTTCTTCCTCTTCCTCCTCTTTCTCTTTTTCAAATTATCAACCATTTTTCCCCATTTTAATTTAACCCATAAAGGATATTGCTGCACATGTTCACAATCAGATGTTATAATTCTTATCTTCACTTCTGTTTCCATGGCCCTCCAGCTGTCCCATAGCAGTATATGGCCACAAGTGTAATGCTCCATGGTAGATGTGGAAGGTGACCTTAGAGACTGTTGTAAGCACTGGTGTCACGAAAGCCACTAAATTTGCTTTCATTTTCACTTACCCATGAAGATCCAGCTCTCACCAGCAATCACCCTTGCTCTTCTAGCCTTAGCCAGCCTTACCTAGGACATACCCAATAATTGCCCTGCCAGTGCAAGGGAGAGAAGCCTTTCAGATGCCAGTGGTGTGGCTTTACATGGAAGAAATTCTCATGGGTTGGTTCTTCACTTCACTGAGGGTTTCTCTTTACAGAGCTTTACAGGGTCATTTGGAGATTTCAGAACTGAGTGAAGAAGCTGACCTGAGTGTCAGGAACACAGAGCTGCTGTGCCTGTGTTGTTGCTTTTGTGTGGCTGTCCACTCAGTACACCAAACAAGGAATTTTGTGATCTTACCTGTTAATCTCATCAATATATGCTATTTTTGTCTTGGTAATCTGCCTAAATTTGCACTATATTAAATTTGTTCTATTGATCCATATTCTCTTCATTTTTATGGTATATAACCTTATTTTTTCCCTTTCACTCTTTAAATTTCTGTTAACTTTTCTCTCCTTAGTCACTGCTTAGCTAAGCTATGCATATTTAATTCTTTTCATCTTTCTTCATAAATCAGTCCCTTGGGCCTCAAAGCTATTTGTGGTAGTTTCTTTTGAACTGCTCCAATTTGACTGTCTAGAATTGAATGCAATATTCCAGATAGGTTGCCTTTCTGCAGAATGGAGGAGGGCCAATTTCCAATCCTCTTGCTATTTGAAAACTGAGATGGCAGTCCCTTGATGTGCACAGAACAGTGACCAAAGGCCTACACTTTAGCTCTGCTGCAGAATTTTTGTTAGCTCCACTGTGTGGTAAACTACTTTTCCATCTGCTTTTACTTTACAGTAATCTCTTTAAATTATTAGAATGCATGTAGAACCACAGTTCACTTGGCATAGGATTTCCTTTCCTGTGTGATTGCCAGTCCTTATGGCTAGGTCTGTGAACCACTGCTTCCTTTCTGACTTTTAACTCCCTATGATGTACAATACTCAATATCCTCTTTGTTTTGATTCACATCATTCTTAACTAGCTTTTATATATGCAGGTTTTTGCAAATTTTGATTTATGTGTTTTTCTCCTATGGTTTCTGTAATTCTTACATGCTGTATGACTCTTGAGCCCTAGAATATTTGCTGACTGAACATTGATATCTGAGAATGTCTGGGATAAAAGAATGGCCCCAGGTTTTGAAACAATCTGATTTTTTGTTTCTTTATTCAGGTAGTTGGTTTTTGCTGCTGCTCTTCAACTTTTTCAGTACCCTTGAGGTATAGCAACTGTAATTCTGGCTTCTTCTAGCTGTGTACTAATGTGTTAATTCACTTTCCCAAATTTCAGATTTACAGATATTAACAACAGTCTTAGTGTTTTTCACTCTCTATTGTGTTAAGTACCTGTGCAACAAAACTTTTATATCATACTGTGATGGCAGGAAGAATCTTCCAGTGCATCCCTTCCCAGGTGCACGTGTTTCCCTTCTCTCTTTCCTATACCTGAAAGGGTGGGCTAGAGATCCATAGATTATTACATCTCCATTTATTGTACTGTAAGAAAATAACTATTATGGCCAAAACTTATTTGTCACTTCATAAATCTTGTATTGCAGTCAAATAAAGGCAGCTAGGTCTGTGCAAAGACGAGAAGGAGTTATACTTTCTGGAGGACTTCTCATCTATTCTTTTTTATCTTTCTTCATTGTCATTTGGCAAACCCAGTTCTTCTTTGTTCTCATTCTACCTTCTGATTTAGAGCTTCTGGAGTTTTACTTGCTCTTGGTGTGATTTATAGCAATTTGGAGTCTTCAAATATGACCAAATATTCTGATGCTATTTCCTCACAGGCTTTGCAAGTGACAAGCATTAATTAATATATTATTCTAACAAGTATACATTGCTTGCTTCTGAAAATGCCAAATAAAAAGTGACATAAATTCATAGATCCAAAAGCTGTAAGGTTAGTACAAACAGTCAATTTGTCTTCTCTTCTAATATATAGGTGTATATTAAAAATAAAAATGTGTTAGTGCAGTCAGTGTTCATCAGATGACTGTTGTTTTCTGATTGCTTTAAACTCTCTCTTCACGTCCTGACATAGGGACTTGGACTATTTCTTGAAAAAAAAAAAGATAGCTGCTTTACCATTAAGCTTTGGGAAACACATAAGCATATTTTGCTTTGATCTTTCTAAGGAAAAAAAGTCTTTGTGATTATGTTACTTGTGTGTGTGTGCATCTTGTAGGTTTCCTCCCCATGACAATTTCCAAATCCGTTACCCAGTTGCAGGAAAATGTTTCAAAACCAGGTTAATCATGACATGATTTATTCAAACAAGTGAGTACTACATTGCCTAGTAGTGTTGTACAACTATTTCATTATGGTTACAAATTATAATGTGGCTTTTTCTACCATATGGATGTCAGGTTTAGTTTACAAGCCAATATCTCTTGTCACACAAGGTATCAAGTAATGTCAAGTCTTGCAAGGAAATTTAAGCATGCTGCAAAGAAGCTTCTTCTTCTTGTTATGCTGGTTTCAGGTGGGGTAGAGTTAATTTTCTTCACAGGGTCTAGTACAGGGCTTTGTTTTGGATTTGTGTTGAACTCAAGGCTGTTAATGTAGAGATGTTTTTGTTATTGCTGAGGAGGGCTAACAGAGCCAAGGGCTTTTCTGCTTTTCATACAACCACGATGGGGAGGGAGTTGTTGGTGCATGGGAGGTTGGGAGGAGACACAGACAGCACAGGTGGCCCCAGCTGACCTGAGGGATATTCCAGACCACAGGACCTCATGCTTATAATAGAAAGTGGGGAGGAAGAGGGAGGGAGTGCATTTGGAGTGATGGTGCTTGTCTTCCCAAGTAACCATTGCACATGATGGGGTCCTGCTCTTCTGGAGATGCTGAACAACCCATGAGTTCTCTTTTACCCTTCCTATTCTCTCCCCAGTCCTGCTGGTGGGGCAGTGACTGAGCTCCTGAGTGGGGTTTGGTGGCTGGAGTCAAATCACAGTACTCAGGTGAAAAGCAATGCCGTGCACACTTTGCACCACTTTCCGTGCTGCAAGCAAAAGATAAGGCATTGGTGGGACAAGCTGCAGAGGGTGTGTCTACACTTCATAAACAATGAAAGGCACGGGAGTGCTGATGTTCTACAGCATTGTTATTTAGCTTGCAGGATAATTTTTGAAGTGTCCCTACTAGTTCTTTATCTGGCAAAGGCTATGGATGATATCTAGAGACTCCTCCCAATAGACAGGGCAGATGAAACACCCCCAGACTGTGTGTTCTATCTCCTGTGCAATCTTTCATCTGTTTCAAAAAGCTTTTATCCTCAAATACTGTTCTCTGCCTACATATACCCTCCTACTACTTACTAGAGCATATATAAGCACCTTTGGGTTTATGTTGTAAAATACCTTTCTCCTATGTTGCAGTACAGTCTTCATTTTAGACACTGTAAAATTTAGAAGCCACAAAAATAGATAATTATATATTAGAGCAGAAGAGCTCAGCAAAATCAAAGGGGAACTGGGACTACATGCTGGGCTGTCTAGATGCTAGATGTGTTCCATTTTTTCTGCATGAACATGAGCTGATGTACAATATTTATACAATATTTAACTGACAAGCTTTTTTTTTTTTTTTTGGCCAGGGAATACGACTGATTGTTCAAAAACCTTAATTAAATATCAAAAGAGCAGTTTTTCAAACTATTGTCTGAATACTCATTATTTAAAGTGGTTATAATAAAGCCCTGGATTCACCTTGAGCACACAGACTTTCATCTCCAAAAAGCCCACATGAGATATTCTATGAGATGAATGGGTTAAGGTGTTTTACTCATATTCCAGACTGACTGTGCAGTCTTTCTGGTAGGAAACTCCTGTGCTCCAGAGCAGACAATGCTGTCTTAGTTTGTTTCACTAAAGGGTCTTATGGGTGCAGGAGTATTTGCTTGAAATATGCTGTGGTTTGTGGGAATCCAGACTGCACCTTTGCCTCATCCTCCAAGAGAGTACAGAAGGGTAATGGCAGTAGAGAGAAGATGGAGAGAGCAGCTTTACCAAAATAAACAGTATGAGCTTGACCAGATAATGTATATTCATTTTGCTTGCATTCCTGTAGTTTCTGGATGGGATCCACAGATGAGATCTACTGCTCTGGGGCAAACAGACTTTCTTTCAGACCATTCATACTTGTGAATTCCCTGTACAACAAAAACAGACAAAAGAAAATGAGTTTTTTGTGTTCTAAAAAATGAGAAGAAGCCCATACTTATGCATTTGAAATCTGTGTTTTATTACACTGAAGGCTAATGTACAGGCAAGCAGTTTGGCTGCATTTCTGAATAAGCTGGCAAACAGTTAATGAATTTTACCTAGAACATAAAATCCCCATATGTCACAGATTGCTACAGGGCATAAATCACAAATGACAGTGCAGAGCCCTCTGTTATATTTAATTAGGTATTATTCAGGCTCTCTTCTATCCCTACAATGGCAAGATCCCAAACTGGTTGATTCTTTGATTTAAACACAATAAATTTTTAGAAGATGCCAGTGTAACTTCATGGAATTGCTGATAGATAGATAATAGAGTCTATCAGGAAGCTTGTAGAGTTGATAAATAACACCTGATAAGTAACTTTTCCTTGGTATCAAGCTGGAAATTGATTGCAGTTCCTACTTACCAGTCTGGTCACATTGAAAGGCTTTTGAAGAGCAGCGTAGAGGAGTAGGGTTTTATAAGAGAGTGGCTGCTTGAATGTGCTCAGGATTGCTCTTCAGCAAAGACAGAATTGAGTGTTAAGCAGAAATTGAGGAAGCTTTGTATATCATGTCATTTAAGAGCCCTAACTTTCTAATTACATCTGAAAGAAGCTCTGTGGAGCCAGGAATAGGAGAAGCACATCAGCTCATTTACTGCAATGTAATTTATTCTCAGAGGACTTGGCATTAATTGAATTCTTTACATTGTTTACGAGGTAAATAGTTTACATTTATACTGCTCCCTCATGATTATCTGCTTTTGGGGTGGGAAGGGAAACCAAAAAAAAAAAAAAAGAAAAGGTATGAAATCCATTGCTTCAGTGAGCAGACCTGTACTGACTTGATGGAAGGGTTTCAGCTGTGGACGTCAGGCTGAGTGGTTGCAAGCAGCATGCTTCACTCACAGCTTAATAAATGTAATGGAGAGGCTGTTCAAATGGTAAGTTATTTTCCCTGTGCTGAACAAAGGATTTTCAAATCCAAGTATTTTGATGCTGACCCTAATGTTTCAATTTGAGATGGATTTAATCTAAGCCAGCCTTTCCTGTGGCTGTTCTTAGCCACATTTCTTTTGGAAAGTGCAAGATCAGTAGAAAATACATAATACCTTTTGATTTCTGAAGAGAGCACCTGTAAAAATTCATTGATTTGCTGTTCAGACAAAATGATTTCAGTTATACTATAGTATTTATATCACTGATTTCATATAAAATTCATCTCAGCTTCATAAATACTCATCAATTGTTATTTCTAATTCAACAAAATAAATTTAAATAATATGCATTCTTGGTAGAAGGAAAAAAACCTCCTGTATAATAATGTCATTATGTATAACAGCAAAGTGCATTACTGAAAAGGCCAGTGCTTAAATTTCTGGTCTGACTTCTGTTAGCAAACATGGAGTGCACATTAATGTAGCTTTTTGAACTGGATGAAGCTGAACTGATTTACACCATCTGTGTATCTGAATCTGTAAGTGCCAAAGCACTTGCTGCTCCTTGCAAACCATTCCCACATATCTTAGTAGTGGGTTATGCTTAGTTAGTAGTGTGGTTATGGTTAGCTAGCCAGCTTCGACAGTGTTGTACAATAGTACTGTCTTTATGAAAAAATGCTTTTTTTTAATTTGTTGAATGAATGCTAATCTATTTAAACATTTACTGAAGTTGTTCAGATTTTGATAGATTTTATCTTTCAGCAATTCAGGATAATTTCAGTTATCTAAAATAGAATGTAGATGTTTAATTGCAGTTGTGAAAATGGGCTGATATCATATCTTTAGCAAGAATCAACCAAGATAGGGGCTAAGTGTCAGAGGACCCAAATTAAACACAGTATATATTTTGGAGGGTTTTTTACTCTTTTTCCTTTAGAGAGGTTAGCCTGCTTAAAGACTATTGTTTTGGTTGCAGTATGCATTCTCAGAATCTCAGATTACCATTTTCCAGCTACATTAAACCCTCTATATTTTGCTTCAATGCTATAAAGACCGTAGTCTTTCAAATACCCAGAACTTTAATTATTAATTGTTTAAAATATCATAAAAATCAGCATGTTTGCATAAATCAAGATAAGTATGTCTCTTATTATTTCAAAATTTGTAACTTTAAGCATTATGCACCCTCAGTCCATGTCACCTTTGTGGAGTTCGGCTGTTTGTCTCTGTCCCCACACACGCTTAGGGTGGTTCTGGCAGGCTGTGTCTCAAAAGATGAGTCTGGACTCCAGGGTTTTTCGGTCTTCAGAATTGTTTATTATATCTTATCTGTAAAGTCCCCTCTCTGCCCAACTGGGATCTGACCAGCACAGCAGCCAAAGGCACTCTGGCCACCCCCAAGGCGGGCACATCTTTTATAACAAAAACTACGTATATCATATTTACTTTTTATCCGCAATACCTATCACCCTCGTCACCGGATACACTCTCGTCCCAGACCAATCCCCAAGTGCCAACACCACAGCAGAAGATGGACGACAAGAAGAAGGAAGAAGAGTCTTGTGACCTGCCCTGTTACCTCCATCTTGCCTCCATAACCCCCCTGTACAAAAGCCCCAAAATCTGTAATTTACCCTATAACTACGTTTTCCCTTCACCATTCACACCCGGGTAATTCCCACAGGTTCCATCTTCTCATACATCGGTGGCACATCCCTAGATGGATCAAAATCAAGCCACCAAGTGCTTTTGGCAACATTCCAAGACCCCCGAGCCCCCCAAGGGTTCTCTCGGTAGCTCTGGACGTCAGGAGTGATGTTCTGGGTTCCCACAACCTTAGCTGAGAGGCTTGCTGCATTAACCAATGTCAACAGTTTGATTGTGTGCTTGCCTTGAATGAAAAGTCACATGCAACGTCAAAATACATCTGAGCAGAGAGGTGAGCCTGTGTGTACATGTATGTAGGCATTCAGCTTTACTTTCTGGAAATGCCTCCTGACCTCTGACATAATCATAAACCCCCAGGGACATAATCACCCCCATGTAATGTGAATTACCGTCTGAGGTGCATTTTTCAGTCTCCCAATTTAAATGCCAGACCAAGCGACTAAAGTTAATAGACATAAAGCCATAAGAAGCAGTATAAGGGAAACCTGTATCAATATGGTTTCTGAAAAGAGGTATGGCAAAAATGTCCCTGCATACTCTAAAGTTACTTGAGCTCAAATCACCCTCAGAAGATGGAAAAATATTTCTGTAATAGTACCCATTCTTCCTCTCTGTTTACATCCCATCACCTTTCCTTTGCTCTTCATTTTGTTCAGGAGCTGATGCTTTTAATGTCACAAAATATTCCTTCTCTCATCTCCACAGTGAGAACCAGTGACAATTCAAAGCAAACCGTTCCTCTTTACTCAGAAATCTCTTGTTTGTACAGGCAGGATCAAAACTGTAATTTGTCTTGTGATGCAGATGTCATACTCTCAAATTGAGAGTAAATTGCTACAATTTTATGAAGCTGTTGTTTTAAAGCAGCCATTCTTCTCTTTCTTGTGGTTCATGGTGGTCCCAATCAATGAGCAGCTCTTTGACAGCAAGCATCATTGAAACTTTTTTTTTTCTGTTGGTTACAGTGGTAATGATTTCCTTTGTCCTGTACTAATTAGTAATCAATGTAACATGGTAAAAGTTCTCTGGTTTTGATATTTCAGTGTTTTATACAGGTTTCTATATTGTCTGCCTATACAGAAGATGCAGACCTTAAACTATATGCATACTGACAATCATGTTTAATCTAGTAGTTTTTATCCAGAACATCCCATTAAATAAATAATAAGGCAGTAAACCTTGCCAGCTTTTTCATGGGTGACACTGCCAAGGTATTCTCCGGTGCAGTCTGCCATGGCCATCACAGTGGCCTGATTGAATCCCTGCACATTAGTGTAATTTGTCATGCACTGAGCCAAGAACTGCATGCAATAATGTTGAAATCTGAAATCTTATGTCATGAGATACAAACTCTGAAGCAAATATATTCAGAAGGCAACCTTTTCCCCTACCCACGACTCTTTACCATACTGCCTCCTGACTAGCTCACTCAAAACCAGCTCTGTTTGGGGTCATGTTTTCCATCTATCTTCTGCTGTTGAATAGGGGGTCATACAGTGTTCTTGTATCAAATCTGTCTTGTTTGTGTCAGTCTTCCCCTATATGGAGAAGGAAAGGATGGACAGACTTGCTCCACATGTTACCTCTTTAGGAGGCTCTAATAGCTTTTCTTTTTTTGAGTCTAACTGTGGTTGAGTTGTCATTCTCTAAGCAGTAACTGTTTACATCTGCCTAATAAAGTTGTGGATTTTAGCAGCTGTTTTTTCCTGGAGGGTTTCTTTACAGCTGAAGCTGTTGTTGGTATTGGCAATGCTCACTTAGGACAGAGTAGTCGGCATACTTCAAATGGGAGAGCTTAATCCTGGGGATTGGTTGATAGAAACTTTGGGCAGTTCAAGAGGGGAAATGATATTTTCACACCTGAGGCAGACTAACCCTATACCTTAGTACAGGCTGGGAACTGACTGACTTGAGCTGCAGTCCTGCTGAAGAATGTGCAGGGGTTACAGTGGACACAGAGCTGAATGGAAGCCAGCTGTATGTGCTGATGACAAATCAGACAAACCACACAAGAGGAGTTTGGCCAGCAGACAGAGGGAACTTGTCTGCTGCTGCTTGGGGCTACTGAAACTGCACCTGCAAATATGTGGGGTTGGTCCCACCAGTCTAAGATGGACACTGAGGCAATAGAATGAGAGCAATGGGAGGCAACCAGGATAACTAGCAAAAATGACAAAGGTGAAGTCTTCTCAATAGTGACAGTAGTAACAAAGGATAATGGCCACCAAAAGAACTCAAGGCATTTTTGATAGAAGTCAGTGAAGCACTTAAACAGTTTACTCAGACAACTTGTAGAATCTGTTAACAGAGGTTTTCAAGACTGGTAGACAAGACAAAGTTATCTGATCCAGTGTTAGTGAATTACCCCATGCTTCATGTGCATTAAGCCATCTACAGAATTCCCTCCAGAAGCATGTCTCTAATCATCATGTGTTAGAGGTGAACTCTCTTGAGATGTGAAGAAGCTCTGCCTCTTGTGCCATCATTGGTTCCTCTTCTGAGTAGGACCACAGAGCAGAGCTCTGGATGCTGGACTCAACGGTGCATTTCTTAGAGATGAGCACCTGAAAGATTCAGGGAATTTGCCTTGCTGCATTTATACTATATTTCTTAATCTAGGTTTAATCTAATGAGGTTGCTGACCTGCAGCTGTTACACCCACAGTCAGATACTGATCTCATCTGGGATGTATCAGGTTCCAGATGCTCTGAGAAAAGAAATTTTATCTTCAATTCATTAATTCTCAGCTGAGACAAGTGACCAAGTGGATCAAGAGTCCTTTTCTCAATTGGCCTGAACTGCTTTGACTCTGGCCAGACACTGGGAACTGCTATGTGAGGCCAGTTGTGGTAGTCAAGCACTGTTCCTCATAGGGCAAATAGACAAATACTCATACAAGCTGAAAGTCATTCCAGTGGAGAGGCAGAGGACACTAAGCCAGGAACATCCTTCCTGAAACTGGAATCTGCCTGTGAGAGAGCATCTCTGCTGTGCTGTGTTTGACCAAGACACTGAGTTTGATTTCTTGCCTCGGAAGTGGAGAGCAGTGTGATGGCAAAGATGTCCTACAGCTTGCATCAGTCTCAGTTGTGATGTGGCAGCAAACACTCCGAGTTCCTCCTAAGAACAGAGACTGCCCATGAGCTAAGCTGAGGAAAAGCAAAGATACCATTAAAGTCTTTGGTTAGCAGGCAGTGCAGATTTACAGCTATGACTAAGACAGTAGCCACAATTCTCAGCCTCAGGTGAGTTTTCAAAATGTAAACAGCAAGTTCAGTTGCAGCCTGTTGGAGCTCAAGTGCAGGGCTGCTCCTTTGTCCCTTCATGAAGGAGAAGGAATGAGCAGAGCAAGGGTGGGCTCCCAGCTGCAGGCAAACACAGTTTAACACAATGAGCTGGTTTTCCCTCTGTGGCTATGAGCTTTGCTGGCAGGCATTATAGCCACATTTAGAAGTGCTAGGGTATAAACTTAGGGTTTTACAAGCCAAAAGGATAAAGGCTTGGCTGCTGAAATATTTTATACACAGCAGAACAATTCTAATAGCAAAGATTTCAACTTGGCTTATTCTGCAGTCCTATCATAAGAAAAAGAAGATACAGTTGAAAACTACCTCAGGCTGAGAAGGATGGTCTGAGAGTAGCTCTTCTATGGGATTGAATGCTCTGATTGGGATTGAACTGGGATTGAACCCAGTAATAAAGTTTACATCTTCTGCAGCGTTACAGAGTTACCCATTCATTTGGTTGTGTCTTCCAACAAGGAAATAAAAGAAATGAAACATATAATTTTTGCTGTGAAATGAAATATATAATTTAAGGTCAAGTGGAAAATTTTGTTTTATACAGCAGGATTTATTGGCTTTGACATGCAAGAAGAAAGGGTTTGTGCTTTGCCTTAATGCAAGCCAATATTTGTTTCCAGTTTTCTAGTTTGACAACTCATTATCTTCTAACTAGAATGAAAAGAAAGGAACAGAAATTATAGGGAGTGAGTAGCCCTATGTTAAAAATAATTTACTGAACTTGACCTGTAGAATTGTATTCTGTGTCTGCTTCTGTCATAGAATTTCCCAACAAGACACTCTGAGCACTTTTTTGGATAAATGTGTGCTCCTCAGTTTGGAGAAGTCTGGTTTGAGACCATGGGTTGTATTTCATAGTTATAAATTTATAAATTACATGGGTTGTAATTCATAAAATAAGTAATATTTTATATGATATATAATATTTTTATGATATGTAATTTATGAAATAATATAACAAAAATTAGCAAATAAATATATAATATTATAAATAGAATTTATAAAGTTATTGGCATGCAGACCTCAGACTATAATTTTATATTTTGTTATGGAATTACATTATAGTTTATAGAATATTATGCCTTTAAAGCAAACCAAAACGTGTTAAAAAAAGAACACAAAATTCTTGAATGGAACACCCAAAATCAGTGAGTAATTTAAAAAGAAAATCACTTCCTTTGTAGAGAATGCAGATAAGAATACTCTGTTGTTCCTTTTTAAAATGAAAATAAATAAATATTTGTGATGCTTTTAGGTGCAGTGATGACATGAGCTATACAAAATCCTGTCAGGAGATTGTTAATTGTGCCTTCAGAGCAGGGTTTGAATGGAATTCAATAGATTAAACACATATCAAACCACAAAGAGAAAACAAAGTGGCCATTTAGTCAGCAGTACTCAGGCATGCCTTCAGTGAGATAGGGATCCTTTGATGATGTTACTATACAAAACAGGTAGAAAAAAACTGTTTCTTATGTTGCAGAGTAAGGCTAATTTTGGTATTTCTTAACTATCCAAGGTGAATTGAGTCTGCATTTCCTTCCAGAGATCTTACTTTAAACTGTGGAGAGAAAACCTGCCTCATCTAAGTGCTGCTGTTAGCCCTTAGAAAATACAAATTTGAGCACCAAGCCCCCATTTGAAGGAAATTAATGAAGTAGAACAGGAGAATCAGAAGTGATGGGGTGGTCTGTAGCCACCATGTCAAATCGCCTTAGTGCGGGATGGTGGGCGCGTTATTGATGGATCTGGATTCACATTCAAGGAGTTGGGCAATAAAATTATCTGACAATAGGTATAGTCCTCATAGTCCTCCTCATAGTCCTCCTTTTGTAACATATCAGTAAAGTAGCAGCAGTCAAGTCTCCTAGTGTTCTGTCTTCGCTCTCAGTTGAAAAGAGAAAAAAACAGTGAGAAAACAGTGTTATTGCAATGTCAGCAAAAAAACCATATTTAATGGTAAAACCAAAAGAGGAATCTGACTTAAAAGAAGTGCTGTGAATGTTAGAAATAACTGATTCAAAGACACATTTGTGATTGTTTCCACATTAAGATTTTAGTATCTGATGGTTTCATTCGAAGGATCAATTTTGATGTCTCTATACAATCAAAAAAATTTTAAAAATTAGAAAAAAGTTATACACATGGTTAGAATTTGAAATGACTGATGTTTTCAAGAGGTAGTTACCTGAGTTCCCACTGCATGCTAATGAACTCATTAAAATTATGATATGATGATTTTTCTTCTCACTGAATATAGGAATTTGCCAACCTAAAGCGAGATGAAAATGAATAAAAAAGAGTCATGGGCATCAAACTAGAATAAGTCTTCATCGTAGTTTCTTGTTTGTGAACAAATGCTGGCCACTTGAATTGTATTGAAATATTTAGGTATTTTGCCCATCTCACATTTGAACTTTCAGACTTCTTTCTATTCACATTTGTTCACATGACATGAGCCAGCTTTTAAAAAAATGCATCAGTGATTTAATGGAATGAGTTATGTGTTATTTTCAAAAAGTAAATGATAATGACACAGACTCTCTGTGGTCAGTCTCAGGGGAGTAGGAGGAGCTTACATGATGGACTTGCACGCGGTTAGAACAACAAGATAATTGGTGGAGCTTGGTGGCACATTTGAAAGCAAGATCTAAGGTTGCTTGTGTTCAATTCCTTGCAGGCTGTTTCCAGCTATGTAATGTTTTTCGGACCCATGAGATGGAAATTGAGCAGTGCTTGCTGGAGTCCCTCCCCCTGGGCCAGCGGCAGCGGCTGGTCAAGCGCATGCGCTGTGACCAAATCAAGGCCTACTACGAGCGGGAAAAAGCTTTCCAGAAACGGGAGGGCCACGGGAAGAAGCTGAAACATGGAAAGAATCAACGAGTTTGTTTTAACCTTGCTGATATGATACAGGATGCAATCATACGCCACGATGATAAAGAAGGTACGTATTACCATTGTACCATATTTTCTTTTGTACAGTAAAAGTTTCAGAGGAAAAGCTTTCTTGTTCTGCTCATTTGTCTTTAAGTAAAATGCAAAATACTAATCATAAAGTGATTGTGTCAATGATATATGCAGGCATATATTGCACACAACACATTGCACCTTCTTACCGAAATGGATAAGGTGTGGAGAGTAAACCTTCAGGAACCTAATGAATTTATTTTGAGATTGATGTAAGCTAACATATTTCAAAACTATGAATCTATGATTATGACTGGCCTCTTACATACCTACCTGAGCCATAGAATTTAACACAAGATATTTTGAAAATTAGGCTCTCATTTTTAGTCAAAATTTGGAGTAAGGGATGGTGTTGGTGACATTGGCATGCCTAGAGCAAGGAAATGGTGTTGACCGATAGTCACACTAGATAGAAGGTCATGTTTTTGCTTGTGAAATTATGCTTATGTCCTTTTGAATTATGCAATCACACTTAAGTGCTGTGTTTTTAGTTTCTTGGCATTGTATGAATCCCTGGTGCAGCTGATAGTGCCCTGAGGAATTTGTAATTTACTCCTCAGAATTGAACCAAACCTTGCAGTAAGAATCTCCCAACTTTTAGAAGTCCCCAGAAATCCCCATACTGTTGTGTGGTGGGGAGGGATATAAGAAAAGAACTGATGCAATGTTGTTGGCAACTCTTTTGCAGGGTTTATGTCAGTTCATTGTAATCACATTAGTGTAAAAAGGGGAGACTCTGAGACAGACACACATCATGCAAAGAACTTGGCAAGATTGTCCTAATTTTTATCAATTTGATTAGCTATGCCTTTCTTACTCACTCCTGAATATTCATTTTATTGTGCATTTGTTCCATGATTGCTTATCATTCAGGTGTAGTCCTATACATTTAGATCTTTGGAAGAAATGAATCAAAAAGCTCTTCTTCTAAAGTGAGTTCACAGAGTATAATTTATAACTAAATAATATATATTCTGATTCAGGTGCAGCTCAAGGCCAAGTATAGGTAACACAAAACACTGTTGATGCTCTTCCACCACTGCAAAATGCCACCTACATTTCTTCAGTGTGAATATCAAAAATCAGATCAAGTATCTGAATTTTACAGAATCTTAAGAGTCTTCCCTAGTATTCTGCTTGTTTTTTAAAGAAAGCTGGAGCTATGGGAACATGGAGGAAGATCTTTGTTTATAATTCCTTCTAGGAAGAAGCAGGAGAGAGGAATGAGAGGTTGTGCTTGGTAAAAACATCTTGTTTGAGGTGGGTTTATCCTTTGCTCTAAGTCATAAAACCCCTTCTAAGTAACACATCCTTTGTCTCCTTGGTTATCCAGTGAGACTGGCACAGCAGTTCTTTTCTTCTATATCAAAACTTGCTTCCATCTCTATTCTTTCTTCAGATTCTACATTCAAAAATCTTTCTGCTAAGCATATGTATCTGTGAGACTTTCTTGTCAAACTTTCACCCTTCCCAACACTCCTTCTCTGTCTCCTCACAGCATCCTGTAGTTTCTCTGTTTTAAACAATACGTTCTTACTGCTGTTGATGGGCCACATCCACCCACATTATTAGCAGTGAGCATTTTGGGAGATTCTGCCAAAGAAGCAGAAGCTGATAAATAAGTGAGTGCACTGGTTTTTGACACTGCTTTTGTACATCTTTACTGCTGGCAAGGGAATACCTCTTGTTAATTTTGCTTTAGATGCTGTATATTTTTCTTCTGTGAGATATTATATCCCTAATAAAAATGGACAGCAAAAATTTGTCTTGCTGACATCAGTCATATAAATGTACTACAAAATGGGAGAGGTAGCCAAAGAGGCTTCTGCAGCCCATTCCTTCCCATTGCAAACTAGGCATGCTTGCACCTACATGTGGCATTACCATGTGGACTTAGATCTTTTCTAGAGCCCACACAAACCATACATCGGTATTTGCTGAGCCTGCACATCAGCTGATACCCACCTACAAGTGATTAGGAAGTGAACCCAGCACTCAGGAAATCAATGGAGCCAGTCTCAGTCTGAGTTTCTGCTTCAAATCCAAGGTAGTCAGATGGGTCCTTAGCATTTGGACCTCTTGGGAATAAGGGGTACTCATCCCTTCTGAGGCAGAGGTGCAGTTATTGGCGCTGGCAGCACTGAGAAACAGTGCTTTGAAAGATGTCCTTTTTGGAACCTGAGCTGATAGATAATCTTGCTACAATGAAAACAGTAGCTGAAAGTGGATGTGACAGTCCTGTACCTGAAATCTCACACAGGGGAAACTAAAGGACTGGCTTCAGTTTCTGTCATTTTTGGTATATTCTGTAACCCACCTTCTCAGTCATCCTGGAGAACTGCTCAAGATGCAGGATTGTCAGAAAATCTTTGCATGTAATAAGTATCTTTTGTTGTAAAGCCTCTCAGTTGTGATGCAGTCAGGATGTGTACCATAAAGTCTGCCGGGCTGGCAGGTGGTGCTGGGTCAGGGTACAAAGTGCAGAGAGCCATTAAATTCAGTCTGGAGACAAAAGAGGTACTCCTGTAAAAATCAGCATTACAAAAGAGAAATGCAGATTCCCTAAACCTATTTAAAGCCCATTTCATCCTTCTGATGAGCAATATGCTGATTCTGTGAGAGCATTGTGATTCTAAATAGCAGGGTGAGTGTGTGTTAGCATAATGCTGAGTCTCTAGTAATGATTCTTTGTCCTTTTGTAGTGACTCCCTGTTTTAGTCAGTCTTCTTCAATTCTCCCAGAGCTTCTTCTTAACCCTGCAAAGTTGCAAGTGTGACTTTGCCTTCAGAGATAGAATGCTGGGATATGGTGGCTGGGGACAGCCTTACTCTCCCTTCTCTCACCAGGGCATGCCAGGAAAAGTTGATTTAAAAAGAAGATGATACCAATATCCTACTTTTCCTGCAGTGTTCACTGCCAAGGCAGGTCTCCTGGGACTGGGTCCTAGACCCAGATGATTGACTGCTGAGCTGTTTCATAGCGTAGGAAAGCAAACAGAAATCCTATCTCATTTCCTTCCTCTGATGCCAGTATCTCTAGCTGTTTGAAAAATGTAATAATATTGTGCATTTGGAAGTATCATGATATTTGAAAGGGTTGGAATAATCAATATATTGGAAAGGTTTAGTACCATTAGGTATTTTAATGAGTACTGTATAATGTACCATGTTATGATAAATTTCAGGTATGGTAATTAAAAGGGTGTGTAAGTGAGCATAAAAGGGGGTACAGGTGGGGCTGGTGCTGAGCTGTAATTTACATCTGAACAACTCTGGTCTATAAAGAGGGCTCTGGGGAGGGGAAGACAAATCTATTCAGAAGAATGCATCATTAATTTAAGGTGGCAGATGAGTTGACCATTAGCTTTCATTAGGAGAATGTGTCAGAGATGTTATAATAATCCTTCCTATTCATGGAAAAAAGATAGAAATAATCTGAAACAGAAAACAGGCTGAAACTGAGCAGAAATAAACCAATTTTTTTATTATTTCCTTGCATTGTTTCCTTGCATTTCAAATCTTCTAACCAACTTCTTATTTTTTCACTCTATTGCATTAGTCTTGGTTATGCTTTACTGTCCTTTTTCCAGTAGAAACAGCTTGCTTGGTTACATACAAGATGTTCTGTAAAACAGTGGATTGCCCTGACTGTGTCTGGCAAACATCTTGGGGCAAGCTTACTGATCCTCAACAATCAGTTTCAACATTACCAGCAGTCTTTTTGAAAAGCTGGAAGAAGCAGGATGTGGGCAGTAGTGACAGGGTGGTGAGAGCATTTGGTATATTTCCATTTCCATTATGTGAAACCTGTTGTCAGGCAACAGTGTGTAACACGGACTCTTCCTGGCAAACACTTTTATAACTAAGAAGAATGGGAACATATTCAGGTAGCCTGCCTGCTGTTGGGATTCTGACTTTCAGACTATCTTTTTTAGATGTTTGATGATATCTCCTCTTGTCAAACTGATTTCGTGCAGCTTTTCTAATTTTTACATGTTGCATGCTCAGGGATGAATGGTGAGAAAGCAAGGCTCTGAGCATGGCAAAACCTGGTTTTTAAAATTCATCAAACTCTTCCATGAGGATTGCATTTTTGTGTGCCTGGAGTTCAGTGGAATCTTTGCTACTAGAAGAGACCGAAAGATAAAAAAATGGAGTTATTAAAGACAGAGAAATTTAGTAATAGAAGATTTTTACAGAAATAAAAAGTAATAAAACACATTATTATGCTTAATGTTTAGCAAAGAGGTGAAAAAAAGATGTAACATTAAATCTCTCATGTTAGGTCCTCATCATTAAGGCAGAGTTAACTCTGTGTTATGTGTCTCTATGTTAACTCCATCTTCAGTTTAAAATAAAGGTGACTCTGGAAAAGAGAAGGATCTCTGTGTGAAAGTGCAGATTAATCTTCTGTGCCATCACAGATTATCATAATCCACTCTTATTTTCTTCCACCTTTAAAAATTCTCCTGCCTTGTTTCTTAAGATTAATATTTAATATCAACTTCTTTCATTCCATTCTCCTCCCAAAGGTACCTTAATTAGCATTTCTTTTGTATATTGGATGTTGTAGCTATAGCCTTCTGAAGAAGCAGGGCTAAAATCATAATGAATGATAATAAATAATAATAAATGAGGAAAATAATTGCATGGGATATTTATATTATATATTGATATATATAGATATAGATAGATAGATGGATTTAAATGATATAGATATAGATACACACACACTTTTTATACATGTATTATACCAAAAGCATAAAGGCCAGAAATATATAAATACAGCTGGCAAATCAGAATTTTGCTGTGCAATCTGAATAACTTTCCCCATTTTTCCATGCACTCTTGCTTTTACACTCTCTTTTGGGGGACCTCACTTTTACCAGTTATTCCAGCTGTGAGAAGGATAAAATGACCAACAGTTGTAGTGTGTTTAACATGCACAGGTAACCTTCATTACAAAAGAAAGCTCCCAGATTAAAAAAAAAAAAAAAAAAAAAAAAAAAAATTAAGCCTTGGGTCAAAACCTGAATTAATAGGAAATGAGACAAATAACATTAATTAATAAGGTCTTGCATAGTTATGAAGAGGGAACCTCCCCAAAAAATCTGTTTAATGTCATTTCAGTTTGAGGAAATTAAAACTCTGAATGATCAAGAACATCCAGAACAGAACTAAAATGTATTGCATATTCTGTATTACTTTATTTTAGCATGCTCAGTCCTTTTTAAAATTTAAATCAAGGATTTCTCATATTTTATAGTGCTTTGTTTCAGATTGTTGTGACATTTTTTAATATATTTTAATTTCAGATTACTATTTACTCTCACTCTAAACTTAATTAAAGCCTATTTTTTATCTTTCCAGGGAAGTAAATGGATTTCATTATGCATGTAATAATAGGGGGACTTCCCCACTCAGAGCTATTTTGGATTTTTCAGTTTCCCTTGAATCAGAGTAGGAAAATGCACATTAGACAGTAATCTAAAACTATTTATGAAAGTTGATTTGCTGGGAACAATTGTAGAAGAAATCACAGCACACATGTATGATAATTTATACAATTTAATATTTATTGTCCAATCCCTAAGAGACATGAGCACTAGACACTGAACAGTGGAGTCAAGAGCCTAATCAGAGCACATGAAATTAATGAAGTACACAGAAATGTTGTGAATTGGGGCTTTTGGAAAGAAGGAAAAGTATATACTGTAAATGAATGCTTTCACAAGACAAATTCATGCATTCTGGAGTGGGAACCATGCCTGTAGCTCTGGATGACACTAATGACTGTCCAACATGCTGCTGCTGATTGATCTGTCCTCTGTACAGGAAAATGAAGCACCAACCAACCATCTCAATTCACCCACTGATGAAGAAACTTTTCCAAAGGCCCAGAAGGTAGAGACATTTCAAACCAGGGCAAGGCTTCAACCTATAGATTCAGCATGGCTGCTAACTTTCTTTGGCTCCATGTGTGCTGAATTCAGCAACAGAGGGTGTTTTTTTGTTATGGTGCAGGGAAACATAATGCCTTTAGTTATTGGGTAACAGATGTTTAGTAATTAAAGCAGGCCATTTCAAAAGCAATCATAAAATCACAGGGAGATGAAATTTGAATACATCTGAATTCCTATAGGATTCCATATGTGCTTTTTGTCCGTGTGTTTACATTTTTAGTAATTTGGTGAAGCTGAGAACTGCATATTAAATGATTTGCTGTTGATAAAAATATGTATGATTGCTAATATACAACACTTATTTAATTGGAAAAGGTAAGAGTCACCAAAAAAGATATGATGCGTCAAAAAGTGAAGAATAGACTTGAGGGTGTAGATTTAATCTATCATTTTGTTCTCCATGTGGACTGTCTAACCACAGGAGTGCTTCTGCTCCATGACTACTTTTCTCTTATCTGTAACATTTTCCTGGCTTGTTTTAGCTGCAGTTTTTGTCTCTGCACATGCACAGAATTACCCTGGTTTTAGCAGCTATCCTCTGCCTCTACCAAGTGGGGAGATAAAGAGAAATCATTCAGTTTGGGTCACTTTCTGTAGAGAGATTTACACCAAGTATAATTTATCTGTATTTTGAGCAAATGGATTTATGATGCCATCCTTCTCTCCATAAAAACTGAGCTTGGAGCTGTGAGCCACCCATTTTTGCTTGCCCAAAGGTTTTACCTGTGGGTTGCTTTGAGAGCCATTTTTTGTCTCTGCATTTCTCTGTCCCACTGACTCTTCTGTGCCTGCTGTCCACACACCTCAAGTATCTCAAGCAGTGTCCAGCCTGGCATGGCTTTCTCCTGGGGAAGGACCTGGGAGGCAAACTGGATCTAGTTGGTCTTGCTTACATTACAGTAAACTGTAGAAAGTTGAATGAATAGTAAACTGTTGCACAGAAATCTCAATGCTGTCACTATGGCTGCTACTAACTGTGTTTTGAAAACAGGAGTATATTCTGGGCTATTTGCAGTCCTGTTTCACTTGCTTAAGCTCTGAATAAATAAAAACAGAGATATGTGTTTGAACTTTGTGATTCCCTTCTGATGGTTTTGGATGTCTATAAATTCACTCTGAAGGATTTGTTGAAAAGCAAGCCTTTTTCTTAATGATATAGGGAGTTTCTAGAAACTCAGCTTTCAGATTTTTCTTTGAATCACAGATTTCTAAAATGTAGGCACTGAGTTGCTCGTTTTCTATGCAGGTAAGTCCGTTCTTGAACTTTAAACCCTACATACCCAAACAAAACCACATTTGATTAACTAGAATCATAAATTTTGCTTCAATTGCAAGCACAAAACATATTTATGAGAGAACCTTTGTAAAAACACACATTTTCCCTAATTTTTTTTAATATTTACTTCTGAACACATTTTCAAAATTCTCAAATATTTATTTCGGTGGACTATGATATGAAGATTATCTGCAGTTAGAAAAATCAGTATGTATATTACTCATGACTTCTAGGCAGACTTATTAGAAGAGTAGAAGAGAACTTGTGGGCTGAGATAAAGACAGTTTAATAGAGAAAGCAAATGCCACAGACCCAAGGAGTGAAAAACAGAGAATTAATTCAGTGCTTCCCATGTGCAGGCAGGTTTTCAGCCATCTCCAGGACAGCAAGTTCTCATCACTTCTTCCCCTGTTTTTATATACTGAGTATTATGTCCTATGGTCTGAGACACCCCTTTGGTCAGTTGGGGTCTGTGTCTCCTCCCACCCTCCCATGCACCAAAAACTCCCTCCCCAGCATGGTTGTAGGAGAAGCAGAACAGGCCTTGGCTCTGTGCAAGCCCTGCTCAGCAATAACAAAACCATCTCTATGTTATTGACCCTGTGTTCAGCACAAATCCAAAACATGGCCCCCCACCAGCCGCTGTGAAGGAAATTATCTCTGCCCCAGCACAGCATGCTCCAGCATTCAAGGATGAAGTATGAAGAAACACAGGACTAATCACTCACAAATCCTCTGTCATGCCAATAAAGGTTCGTTAAGCCATTAGCAACCCACAAATTGGCACCTGGCAGTTCTTCCTATTCCTTTGAAAGAGGATCCACAGTGGGATGCAAGACTCTAAATTGGCAGCAATCAGAAGCCATTCTCTCTGTGAAAGATGCTATCCACCGAGTAGCAGGTACTGCTGTCATTCTCTGGTTATTGTTATAAGTCACTGATGAAAAAAAAAAAATAAAATTGCTGTATTCCTAGTGTATTCTTATGAATTTGAAAGAGAACAAGAATAGAGTATTGTCTGGGCAATTTGCTTTTGATTTCATCTTCAGTGTAATTATTGTGCTTCATATTGATTTCCAATAATATTTCAGTACAAAGGGAAAACTTTTCTATATCTATCTTTCACTATCACTTTGAAATGCTTTCATTTCAATCACAAATTACACTATGATAGAAATTAAGATGGGAAACTACAGAAATCAGTAGAGAAAAACTTTTTCCATTATTTTTTTTTCATTTTGATGAGCAAACCTTTATAGCAATAATACAGATCTTTACAAAAATGAAATTAAATAAGTCTTTAAAAATATTTTAAATTTTTTAATTCAACTTCAATAGCATTTTTCTATCAGGACATATTCAAATTGCTACACTGGAGCAGAAAATAAAATTGAATACTTAAGCATAAGACTGGGAAAAGACATTATTCTGATATCTTGCAACACGCAGACTTTATTTTATGACTATCAAATTAGTTGCCAGTTTGAGAAGAACATTTCTCAAAATTTCTAAAAAGGGGAGTTTGTTTGGAGGTTTTGTGGAGTGGGATAACTATGTGGAGTTTCTTTCTCTAGAACCATTGAAGGCATAACTAAATGAACATAACCAGAGCCACTAAATGTAGCAAGTAACTTTTTTTTTTTAATTGCTCAATTTTTTAGGGCTTTTTTGTTATTCTGCTCTTTTTTAACAAGAGCATGTGCCAAATTTTACACCTGTGACTGGGCAACCCTGGTTGTAAGTATAGACCAGGGAGTGAGAGGCTGGAAAGCAGTGCCATGGAAAGGGACCTGGGGTCCTGGTTGATGGCAAGTGGAACATGAGCCAGCAGTGCCCTGGCAGCCAGGAGGGCCAACCCTGTCCTGGGGGGCATCAGGGACAGCATGGCCAGCTGGGCAAGGGAGGGCATTGTCCTGCTCTGCTCTGAGCTGGGGTGGCCTCACCTTGAGTGCTGGGGGCAGTTTTGGGTGCCACAATAAAAGAAAGACATTGAACCATTAGAGAGTGTCCAAAGGAGGCCACAAAGATGGTGAAGGGCCTTGAAGGGAAGCCATGTGAGGAGCAGCTGAGGTCACTGGGTCTGTTCAGCCTGGAGGAGGCTGAAGACAGACCTCATTGCAGTTACAGCTTCCTTGTGAGGGAAGGTGCAGGGGCAGGCTCTGATCTCTTCTCTCTGGTGATCAATGACAGGACCCAAGGGAACGGCTTGGAGTTGTGTCAAGGGGGATTTAGACTGGATATCAGAAAAAGGTTCTTCACCCAGAGTGTGGTTGGGCACTGGAACAGTTTCCCCAGGGCAGTGGTCACAGCACCAGCCTGTCATATTTCAAGTATTTGACCCATGCTCTCAGGTACATGGTGTGACTCCTGGGGCATCCTCTGCAGGGCCAGGAGTTGGACTTGATGATCCTTATGGGCCCTTTCCAACTCAGCATATTCTATGATTCTTTCATTCTGTCTGGATCATAGTGTCTTTCCCAGTAAAATCACAACTATATCTGAGAACAAAATAGATTTATTTATATAGTGCCTAGTGGTTTCTCTTTCTTCCCTCCTTTTCTTCCAAATTCAAAACATAAAATAAATACACTGCTTATTATTTCAGTCATCTTTTTGTTCTTTGAGGCATGAGTTGTAGGATTCTTCTCAGTGCACTGTGATATTATCTTAATGACTTAGACTTAGACTGAGGTCTGCAAGGCTTTTTAGCTGTTCAAATCTTTTGCACTTTGAATTGACAGTGAACAAACTCTATAGCTGTGATAGAAATTAGTAGAAAGCTTATATGGTGTAATGTATGGAAAACTGATTCTTCTTCATTACTGTTAATTGCAGCCTTTATAGTAATAGGCTGCAACAGTGGTGGAATTGAAGGTTTCAAGAATATAGTCAATAAATCTAAGGGAATGGCTAATTTAGGTTGTGTTTCTGTTTGAATTGCATCCAAGGATGGAGGTGTAAATGTGAGTAGTTAAGGTGAAATTCACAATATTTCTAAATGTCCCTCTTTGAACAAGCATATGCATATGCAAAAAAGTTCAAGGATTTAAGCGTATGCAAAAGGTTCAAGGTAGAATTCAGTCAGCCTGGAACCACATACTGCTTTCTTACCATGTTTCTTTCTCTATTACAATGCAGTGTAAAGGTGACCTTGAAGCAGCAGAGATTTTACAGGACAATGATATGGTTAGAGGAGGTAATTTCTCACACCATGCACTTTTTAGTGTTTTGATTACATTCGGGCACAACAGACAAATGTGACGGCTATAGCAGTAAATTCTTGAATTAGGGTTGGTGCTCCAAATTTTAGCAATCACAACCACTGCTGACATAAAATGACAGACATCCATATTTACCCATTTACAGGACAGAAAATATGCCTTGAAGTGCTCTGAAAGCTGGAAGTACCTGTGTGAAATTTGAACTGCTGGTTTGTTTCTTAGTCTACTAAAAAGACATATGAGAGGGTACCACTATCCTTTTAATAATGGCCATTTGAACTTTACTGGCTTCTCAGTTCCTGTACAGGGTGAACATTAAATTTCTTTTTCTTTCAAGCTTCTCCATAAAAATCCTATGGATCACATATTTAGAATTATACAAGTTGAACAGAAAAGGACAAATGTAAAGTCCAAATATATGTAGTTCTACTGATGCTTCTGGATTAGTCCTTACATCTTTTTCTTAACTTAGGCACTTCTAATGTGGAGTTCTCTCTGGCTTCTCCCTGATTTACCAGATTTATGTACCAGCTACCTGTCAGATGTATTGTTTGAGCAAATGAGAACACATGACATCGGGTATCCCTGGGGAAGTTTGAGCCTCTGTAGCTCATCACTGCATCCCAAACCTACCATGTGGCTTTATATGAATGTGGATTCATTGGTATGACTCAGAATTGAGAGCTCCTCTTCTAACTTTAGAGGAATAAGACAACTCAGGTATTGAACTAAGGCAGCTCTTATTGTTGTAGTGCAAGAGCACACTAAGCAAAGCAGAAAAATTCCTGTGGAGAGCAACTGATAATTCTGCTTCAAAGCAAATTAAACCATCAGCTTTAATGTCAGACTTTTACTTTCCACAAACTATAAAAAGGAGGTGATTATACCAAGTACTGTGTGAGTGTAATTTTCTCCTCTCCATGCTGGCCTATAACTCCAGTTCACACTGTGGCAATCCATACCTGTAAAAATTAATTAAAACATAAATAAAGCAGAATTTGTTTTGTGTTGGTTGCTCCAACTTTGGAATAATAATTTTGCAATTCTAGTGGCTGACTGGTATCAGAGAAGAGGAGGTAGAGGGTCTGTCATGCATCACCTCCCATGTTCCCCAGATCCTCAAATGCTTCACTAGTAGCCCTGTTTAAGTTCACCTTACATAAGACTGGTATGTAGATTTAGCTGTCTGTAAGCTTGGTGATATTGAATACAGAATGGTTTCTGCTCCAAGTTTGTCTCTTTGGTTGCACATTTCTTTAGGATGAACTGTTATAAATCTGTCATTTCAGTCCCCCATGTCCTGGTGTGGTTTTTGCATTTCATACTGAACTATGAAGTCAAGTGAAGCCTATATCACTGCAATCTTCAGATGCCCAAGTCTGGCAGCCTTATCTCAAAGCAGATACATGGAAATGTTTTCCTTTGCTTATTCTGAGGTGGTTTAAGTGTCAGCCACAGTTTTCAAGTTTGATAGCTCTTTCCTTCCATGCTGGCTTTATACTCATGATCTGTTGTTCTTGAGGTGATAATGTATTCATTGCTTATTTTTCAACTGTTTTTTGTTTTTGGCATATTGGTAGTGATGGTTGTTGCTGTAACTGGTGTGGGAAAATGAAGGTGTTAGCCAGAATGCACTGGAGTTGGAAGCCTCCAGAAACAGCCGTAGGATGTGAGGGAGTGGAAGCAGGATGACTTCCAGCAAGGAGGCTGTGCTTGTGCAGTCAGAGCAGCCCTGACTGGAAGAGATTATGTCTCCTGTCTGGACTTGTCTGTGGGCAATTTGCTCTCCTTGTTGGACCTCCAGGCCACCCATCAGTTATCAGGGAGACTAGTAATGATTCCAGAATGTATTAAAACAAATTTAGTTAAAACATGGTCTTTAGTCCCTTAGTGTTATTAGAAGATTTGACAGTTGTCTTTTGATTGCACCTTTGTTGTAGTCACTACTGACAGAATACTTCTAGTCTGCACAAAGAATACACAGCAGGCAAGTGTCTTGGTCCCCTTGTCAGAAATGAACAAGGACTAAAAGCATTGTTGTGTTATATTTTGAAATGTTAGAAGTTTGCCCTTTGCCAAGTGTGAAAGAATTCCTTGCAGATTGGGTGTTTGGAAGACAAAACATAAGAGCAGTTCTAGCTATAACTATCAGACCCTTCATACCATGGAAAGAGGTGACAAATTAGAATAGACTGAAGAAGACTTGGACATTGGGTATATCAGCTTGAAATACCTTTAGTGAAAATACAATTAATTTCAAAAATGCAGCAATTCAGCCAAATCAAATTCTGGAAAACAAGTAATGAGAGATGAAATCATCTTTGAGCTAGGTGCACAGGCATAGTTATTTTCTTTGAAGACTTGTGGTACAAGTCTTTCATGTAACCAATATGTGAAAATGTTTGTATCTGTTATATGTATTGCACAGGTTAAGAGAAGGACTTGGTAACCATCATGTTGCAACCAATTCAGTAAGTGCTGAATAGAACTGCAAGGTAATACTTGATGAGTTTACCCAAACTGAAGCATTTGTGCAGCATGTATGCTTTTTATGTTCATGTTTGTATGGGACACTCATGACAGGACCCCATATGCTGCTTTCCTGCAGTGATCATGACTGAACAGGATAGAAAATCTCTCCAGATCTCTTGTACCAGTTTCTCAGTCACAAATTCTTAGCAGAGTAGGAGGGGCTTGACACTGCCTCTCCAGAAGCTCAATGTTCTGGATGTGGTGATTCCATCTCTGAGTTGACAAAGAATGCAAATCCTATTCCATCACCTCCAATAGGAAATGTCATTCTGTCCATATGTGCAAGGAGTCATAAGTCTTTGCAAACTTCATGAATTGTGTTAGGAAGAGACAAAGAAATTTGAGAGGCAAGGGTGTGCATTGTGAAGTAGAAAAGAACCATTAAGAAGTTTAATATGTTATTCTCCATTGGTTTTGGCAAACTGTAAAAGACTGTGACTAAATGCTGATATTGTTGAAAAATGTGTGACATGAACACACCAAAATCCAATTGCTCTATGTCTATCTTAAAACTCTCTAAAAGTGAAGAGAGGAATGATTTCATTTGTGCATGGGGTTTCTCCATTGCTCTTCACATCTCTTGTCCACCTCTGAGATGTCTGACAGAGGATGCTGGTATCAGTAGTTTGAAGTGTGTTGATAGTTCAGGGTTTACCATACAGCAGCAGGATATGTCTCAACCAGAAGTGTTTCACAGCCCACCAGTTTTAATGCTGTAAAATGACATGTATAGATAAATAGGATTTTAATCAGAAAAACTTAATTATGTGGACTTTAAAAGTGCCAAGGTAAAACAGCAGAGTCATGACTCTGCTCCCATGAAACCTATGGAAGTGTGGAAGGGACTTGAAATCCTTCTGGAGGTGATAGTTTGTTCCAAATTAATTAAATACAGGTAAATGCTGTAAGGGCACTGTGAGAGCCAGCTGCTCCCAGCTGCTGTGTGGGCCACTGGGAGCACGGGAGCCACCCCAGGGCAGCTGGACAGGGTCTGGCAGCTGGGGCCTGTCCCAGTGCCCTAGCTGGATTTTATGTCAATGTCGTATTTTTCTAATTCAGAAAATTTCATTCATGATTTTATGATGATGTTCCTACCACCATTTTTACTGCAGGCTCTTTGTATCAGATTTAGCAATTGTGTGGCTGCAGAGTGAGTCAGTTCAGCAAACTGATCCAGAATAAAGTGCATCACCCCCTAGAATCAACAGCTAAATTCTGTGTCACCTCTCTGAACCAATTCACCTTCCTGGTGCCCAGCTGATGGGGCTGATGCAGAGAAAGAAACAAAACATTCAGATGTCTTGGAAACAGTGACTTGATTTTAATGGCTCCCTAAGGATATTTCTAATATACCAAATGACACTTAAAAATTGTGTTTCTAACACAGTTTGAAACTAAGCTAAAATTGAGGCTGCCATAGGCTGCTCTCCTTTCTTTCTGGCTCTGCTTCTGTCCCATCCTTTTGTCCTCCCATCTTTATGCTCATTTTGGCATGAGCCAGGGAGATGAACCATCTGGAAACTGCCTTTCATAAGGCTGGTCTTCAGCTGGTTTAACTCTCCATCCCAGCAGCATAACATGTGGCACTGCTATACAAAGATCAGGGCAGGAGTGTGTGAATTAATGCAAGAGCAAGAGGGAAGCAGCTCTGGTTTTGACAATGCAAACTGTCACAGATCACAGGCTGTGAAAGGTGGTGCCTGAGCCACAGATGTCAAGTGGTGAGATATTCCTGGAGCTACACATTTTCTTCATAGTTTTGGTCACTCATGTGCCACACACACAACTGTTCTGGATAAATGCATGAATCTGCAATGCCCCTAGTTTGTTCTAAACTGCCTGGTTTAAGTTTGCTTTCTTGTGCACTGCACACCCTGGGAATTCCAGGAGACACACGGGGGTCTAACAGCCAGTGGTCCACAGCTGGTAATTAGTACCATTTAGCAGCTGCTGAGCAGGATAGTAGTCTGTTATCCTTGAAGATCTCCAATACAAATCCTAATGAGTTGCTTACAAGGCTTCTAAGCCAGCTGGCATAAACTGGCTCTGCATGTTGAGGGAGTTAAAGAGGGACTGACTTTTGCTTCATAAGGAATATAAGTCAGCAGTAATCTGATTTATGCCAATTAAGTAGTGTTGGCATATGGCCAACATAAATGTTGGTGAAACAGAGGGGGTGTACAGTCTGTTCAGATGAAAATTTGTATTGTATGCAAATTCTGTAACCATTACAACTAAGGAAAAGCATGGGTATGACAATGGTTTTCAAATTAAGGTACTGACCACAGAATTATTTATTTTGCTGATGCGTGTTTTAGTGTTTCTCATTTAATGACTATAGAACTGGAAATTTGCAAATTCTGAAATAAATTTAACATTTTTAGTGAACTGCTGTAAGACCTGAGGTTTTTACTCAATTCTACAAACATTTGAATGTACAAGCCGGCGTTTCTGTAGCTGAAAAGTTGGCCTAAAAATTATACCGGTAATTTAAAGAGCTTTCAAACATATCTCTAAGGAACCTAGTGGGTTGTGAGCTTTTGCAATACTTGACTGTAGCCTGATGATAAAGTTCTTGTTGGTTTTACTCACCTTTGTCAGGAACTTCTGGAGATTCCATACATGGGAGACAGATAAAATATGTGTAAAAAAATTAAATACAGTCAGCTCTTCTTTGCCATTTATTGGTGGAGACTGCTTTCTTGTGACTTCATTGGAGGTCAGGTGTTACCATGCCACACCCCCTAAGCACCAAACTTTTCCATTCCCCACTGACCCATGCAAGGGGCACATGTGCACACCTTGTTTTTACCTGTCCTAGACAGCCCTGGCTGTCTGATGGCAACAATACAGGGGGAAAAGGGAGCTATGGGGAGAACAGAGGACATCTAAACTACAATAACATAACTGTACATCACTAAAGCTTTTATTAATATTCACACAATAGTCATCCCTTAATTGTGAGAGCCAATCATCTCATTATCCATCTGTAACAACCTCCAGCATGATCGTGCATGGCAGGAAGCTCTTAGGGCTGGAGAATGCCTGGGCATGGACACACCACAGCTGATGGCACAAGGCCTGGTGGGAAAGTGGCACGAGACTGGGCACAAAAATGGGACTTGTCACATGCTTACCTGTGCTGCTGGAAGTTCTCTCCCACACTGAGTGATCAAGCCCCTCAGCTGTTCCTAAGGCTGAGGTCTGACTGATTTCTCCACAAGGAGAGTATGGGAAAGAACTACCATGTATTTTGATCTTCCAGCATTAAACCTGGGAGAGATGCTGAGGGGGGCTGTAGGACTACCTGGGTCAGTCTGTTTCATTGGTGGCTTGGTTTGTTTATTTTAAAGATAATTCTGTGTCCTATGGAGGACAGAAATCAGCCTGACATTTCACATCATGCTTTTAATTTCAGAAGAGAATCAATGAGCCATTTGTTTTAGGGTCAGGGTATTATGATTCTTAGCTACCTGAAAAAAAAAATTATAAACTGTGGGAACTCTGATAGGGAGGATGGAAATGTCAGCCCTGTCCTTAGCAGTTGGGATAATAGCTTGGATATGCAAGGCTAGTACTCTCAAACTCAACCAGTATGGACAGAGTAATTTCCCTCTCTTCATTTCTGAAGTCTGTGAATGGTACACTTACCTGTCCAAATGTGCATGTTTTGTTTATGGTTTGCTGCCTTTAATCTTTGTGTGGCAAACATGGGGATTTATTTCCAAGAGTTTCCTGAAAATGGGGAGATCTGAGCAAGTCTGACAGATATTACCAATGAACTCTGGAAATATTTCATGTAAAAAGCAGTATTATTACAAATCATTTGTTTGCAAAGCTCATTAAGGGCATGACTGCTCTGAACAAGCACTGTCAACTGATGAGCTTGCTCTGAAGGAAAGCCTGAGACATTGCACTAGTGATAGTGATAGCAAATGTCTTTGTTAGGTAAACAAGACATCTGAAAAGAATTATTAAATTACCAGAATTAGTACTTGCATTTAAAAATTTTATTTTTAACTACTCATAGCAAAGGCATGAGGTAAATTTTTTTCTACTACATTAACCAAACATTTATGACATCTTTCATTATTTCATTTGGTGCTATGATTAAGAAATTACCAGAGACTAGCATTCATCTGTTCTCACATGTAGCTGAAGTGTGTAGCAGGTTTCTCATGAACACCTTTGGTACAAGCTGAAAAGTATGGAGTGACTGCTGAGGAATGAGAAAAGAGAGCTAAAGAGATATGACTGTGGGGAGGATTCTAAGTGATTAATCAGTACAGAGTTTAAGATACCAGCTGTGGACCAAATATCTGACTGAAATAACAGGAAAAACATGACTCTTAACTGGTGGAAGTGGAAGGAATGGAAGGATGCTGTTACACATCTTTCAGTATCACTTCTGTTGTGATTCAGTTCATGGTCAGTTTATGCCCAAACTTCTTTCGGCTGTTGGTGGAAAGTGGTGGCTACACCATTCTCCCTATTCATACCCATTACCCAGTGCCACATTCCCTGACCCTTGGTCTAGCTGAGAAACTAATCTCTGCTGTGTGCCAAGTGACAAAAATGTGCAGCCTGGGGTAGGAGGAGAATGTGACAATCCATTCCAGAATCAGCAGCATTTTAGCTATGCTTCTGCAGCAGTAAGTCATACTTATGCACTTCATGAACAAGTAAAGCCTTCCAGCTGGAGTTATTCCTGCTCAACTAAAGAGAATAAAAAATAGATGTTAGTAGAAACAAAGTCCACACTTGGTGGCTGCTACTCCCAGAGGAACAGTTAATAGGAGCATACACTGGTATTCTATATAGAGTACAGTAGATGACCAAATATTGGGTTTTACATATGTTAGGTGCCTTTATTTTTGTCTCTTCTGTTACTACTAAAACTGAGTTTGCTGTGAATGCAATATTTCCCAGTGCCTAAGTTTGTGTTGCCATCAGTAGCAGATCCCTGGTGAGATACTGATAGCCCTGGGCCCTCTGAATTCACCCTTCAGGCTCTGAAATACTCATCTGTGACTTCAGATCAGTATTCCTTTTGTCTGCAGCAGACATAAAGTCACAGATAGCTCTTCATGGCAGCATAGCTGGATTATAACCACAGTGCAGTGTAAATGCTTGTTGCCACCATGTATATCAAAATCCTTAATTCATTTTGCACCACAGTTACAAAAAAGGTAAACAAAACTGTGTTAGGTAACTGTCACATTGTCATCAACCAGTTGCTATAACAACTAAAATCTCAAAGCAAGCCAAACTCAGAAGAAGTAAAGCCTAACAGCCCTAGTTCCACAGGCAAAGTTAGGACAAGACCTGTGCCTGGTATCAGGCACAGCAGTGATGACTGTACTGCATTGTAAGGCTATATTATAAGTCATAATCTAGTCAATAAAATCAATGGAAAATGAAAATGTATTCAGCTCTCTGGAATAATTTTGTGAAAATTACAACATCAAGGATACATAGCTCTCTGGAATAATTTTGTGAAAATTAAAACATCAAGGATACATAAAAAAGCTCCATTGATTATTACCTTTCTTTTCTGGTGAGACTTCAATGCATCCAATGCTTTTAAAACAATTTTATTAGATATGAAATTAGGTATGAAATTCTGTTCTAAGTTGTAAATAATTTTACGTCTCAATTCTAAAAGATATCAAAGAATGGATAGACCTGTTTTTACACACATAGGAAGAGCTTCAGACCTTGATGAAAGTTTTTTACTCTGGGGTTGATTTTTTTTTTTTTTTTCAGGTAATTGTCAGCTTCCTGCTTTTAAGCCAGTTTTTAGTCTCATCTTTCCTGTAAACTTTCTTTACATGAAAGATTGCAAGTAAAACAAGTTTTAAAAGCAAGTCTTGTGGAAGCTTCCTTAAAATTGCATTAACAAAGAGATATTTAGCATTTCTTGAATAGAGCTTTGTATTACTTTCTGTCTTCATTAGGGCTACTAGCAGTAGCTAGTATATTTAGTATCTAACTACTTCTAGGTAGTAGTTCTATCAAACAGAGAATATGAACAAGTGAAGTCTTAAGTAAATGAACTAAGTGAGTTGTCTAGTAGGAAGGGGGATTTGTTTCTGTGATTTTCTTTTCTTGATTTTCTTTTTTAATGGTGTTTTGCAAAGGGGATAAATTCAAGGAAAGAATTTATTTTTTTTACTTATTTTTAAATATGGAGGCATGTAGCACATAATCCTGATTCAGGACACAGACTTTTGCCCAGTTGAAAGGAGCGTTTGCATATCTTGCCCTGCTAGTCTGTGTGATGGGAATTTCCTGAAGAACTGATCAAGCTGTGTGCAATAATGAGGAAAAAGGCACAAAACCCAAAAAAAAAAAAAAGAAAAAAAGCTACTGATCTTTTATCCACATTCTCTAATGTTTTTGTATGTGACTCAATAATTTGTTTATGGTCAGAATTATTTAATATTCTACTTGAAGATCAGAGTTGACATATTAATTCTTTATGCTGTTATCTTGGTCTACATTTATGCTGGTAGAAAAAAATCAAGGCAAACCAATTAATTCTAATGGATTTCAAGCTCAGAAATGGTCTGATGTTCTTTTGGTTTCAACTGCAAGGAGTTGCAAAATGGATCTGGAAAGGCATTACTTTGTTTTGCAGAGCTTCTCTATAAGAACCAGGTCTTTGGGGGTTGGGGAGAGGAAGATATAAAAAAAATTGCCCATGTTTTTTATAGCAAGAGTTTCTTTCTGTCTCTTGGTTACTATTTTAGGCTCCAGATGAAGTTCTTGTGTAATAGAAAAGCAGTTTCCCAACCCACTGACCTTTCCATGTGTCCTCCTTCTGCCAAAAGACTTCATCCTCTGCCTCTGCATAGAAGGACCTATCCTAAAGCCTCTTTTGATGATCCCAAGGCTCAAAATGATGGAGTTAATCTCAGTGACACAACAAAAAATTCCACATTTGATTTTTGCTGGCATTATTTAGCCAGGTGTGTAAGTCCCTTAGTGAGTGGGGGAAGGGAACAGACTCCTTTGGTTAATGCCTTACCTGTCTCATCCCATCTTGCAGAAACACAGGCTGAGGATGCTGTTTCATATCAGCCCTAGTCAATATAAGACTTCTGGCACTAACCCACAGTATGCTTGCTCTGCCACCACATAATGTGTGATTTTTTTTTTTTTCCCTGGAAAACAGGGAATGGAGGAAAGGGAAGACTTTGGAGTGTTAATTTCTTCAGGTGAAATCCTGATGGGATTGGGAGAATTAAATTCTTTTCAGTGCCTTAAGAAATATTCTGTGATATGGAAATAATATTCTCTACCCTACTAAAGAAATGGCATAACATAGGAACATTGGAAATATTAACCCTTGAGGAAGATGTAGTTGCATGCCTTTTTAAGCAAGGAGGATTTATAAGTCTTTAGTCACTTTAAACCTGAGGTAGAGAGACCATCTCCATATTTGGTTAGAAATTTAGGTATTAAAAAAAGAAAGGCTCTTAGTTCTGAGCCTCTATTTTTAATGGTCTCTCTGGATGAGGACAAGTGTGGGCTTCAGTATGAGATTTGTGGATCTGACAGAGCAGGAAGGAATGGCTCACTTTTTATTGTTCATCCACTTTAAATGTACAGTGAAAATGGAGTTTCAATATATCCTTGGGAGAAAGAGAACAGATACAGAAAATGTATAGAGAGGAAAGAGGTGGTGGTCCTGAGACTATTGACAGAGTCACAGAAGAGCCTTGAGACAAATCTCTGTCCTTCCTGTAGGACAGACATCTCAGTGGAACCCATTTGTGACTTAAAGTTTATTTGCAGTTGTTTGCACAAGTCCATCCCAGATCTTAACTAAAAATTAAGCTCAAGATTTCCAGATGATGAAGACAGCCACCTGTGCTCCTGCTCAGGAAATAATATTGGCAGCTATTCTCATGGGGAGAGGCCTTTTAAAAAGGTTTTTCATGGCTGTTTGATGAAGACAGGGTTGCAGTGCTGGTGTGGAGTCCCCAGGTACTGCCAGGCATTGGTGCTGCACAGGTCTGTTCAAGGAATGAGTGCTGTGAGTTAGTCAGTGCTTTGATTCAGACTGAAAAGGTTATAAAGGCAATAAAGGCCATGGGGGAAAGTGCTGCATTTTCACACTTGGGTGAGCACCAAAGTGAAGGGCTGAGGGTTTGCCTGCACCTATAAGCCTGTTTTAATTAGAAAAGGGGTTTGATACATGTAACTGGGAGTAGAGTGTGGCTCCAAATATCCTTTTAAAGATTATGCTGCATCAGTGATCTGACAATACACTGGAAAGGTTAAACTGAGTGCAGATCATTTAGCTTTGGTATGATGATTAATTTCAAGTGATACCAGTTATGAATATTGGCTTTTCCAGGTATTTACTGGAAAAGCCAATATATCAGTTTACTGTGATTTTGCTTCCAAATAAACTAAGGTGATAGTGCCCTTGACATGGCTCTTTCCTCCAGCCCTCCCCCCCCTCATATGTACAAAATTGACATGCTCATCTGTACACTTGAAAAGTCCTTGATACTGTTGATATTTACTGTTCATTATCAAAGGTCTTTTGCTTTACAGGCTTAGCTGTTAAAACAGGTGAGATGGCAAATGCTGACATGATAGTTTTGCAGTTGCATAAGAGATTTGAATGTATTATTAAATCCCCTGATGAACATGATTAAGAATCAGCCTATTAAGAGTTCAGAATTAGGTGTACCATGTTATATTAGTTATATTGACTCTTGTTCCTCTTTTCTGTGATATTTCAGTACTACGGCTGTTGAAGGATGGTGCTGACCCTCATACGCTTCTTTCCTCAGGAGGCTCCTTGCTCCATCTGGTAAGAGTGATTGAAGATTATTGTTAGTGACTGTGGATAAACAAGGTGGGAAAGTGAGTAGCAGATTTGGCATATTAACAAAAAAAAAAAGGATTATCAGTTTTTTTTAATCTGAACTGAGCTCCACTTCGGCTGTGATTGCATCCAGCTATTCATTTTAAATAAATGGTCATTTTCAAATTGCTTGCAAAAGAATGGATCATGTCATAGTGGTAGAGTGGTAGATAAGAAAGGAGAATGAAGCATTTTATTGATAAATTATCTGTGCAGCAAGAAAGAGCAAAGGAAAGACTGCTAGATTCCAAATACTAAACTACATGCTTCAAAGTAGTGGGGGTATGAAAAAAACCCCCATGATTTAGCATTTTTCCTTTTTTGTTATGATACTTTCTTGCAACATTTTCCTACATGTGGATATTTAACACATTATCTGCATTTAGTTTATCATTATTTGCATAGCAACTCAGATTAAGTAACAAGAAGATAAAAGAAAAACAATTTTTATATAATAATAAAAGTAAAAACAAGAGGTAAGGACATGACAGGCAGACAGAAAATACCATAGGAGTAGAATTTTGGCATTGCTAAAGCCAGTAGCAAAACTCATAAATAATTCCTACATCTTATGATCCTGGTCTGGGATTCTTCAGTCGCAGACATGCTGTCTGTGAAACAATTTTAATACATTTGGATGCAACTTTGTTGCACACTGTGGCTCAATAATCACTGGATTTTTGAGCCACAGTGAATTATAATCACTGGATTATGTTTCTCATCGTATGTGTCCAAAATACAGCAATTTATTGATGAGAAAGAGCCCCTGTAATATTTATGGACTCCAACACACCTGTAGCCATGCAAGATCTTGCAAGATACAGCATTTCCATTATGTAATTAGTCTTTGTTTTCCATTCTCTATGGCCAAGCTGTTTAACCAAGGACTTTAGGAAATAGAGGCCAAAGTAAAGAGAAAGTGCAGAAGTGATTTGGAAGAGAGAAAATTTAATTTCTCTTTTCTCTTCTCCACCTATTTGTCTGCTGTAAAAATGCTCAACCATTTTTTAAGAATGCAGTCCAAAGGAAATGTTATTTTTGGGATTCCCAAAGCAGAGGCATCCCTAATCTTACCCCATGCCAAAAGCCCTAGGAGACAATCTTTATCTTGAGTGTGGATGATTTGACATAAGTGTCAGGCATTTTAAAATAAAAGAGAGAAAATTTCATCTTCAGGGATTTTAAGTTGCTTTATCTAGTTCAGCTGATGCACAGTTTTTAACTGCAGATAAAATCTGCAGTTGAACTGTGCCATTTTAGGTTTCTTGATCTGCATCACGCCTCAATTCACTGTCACAATCATTATCTCTCAACTGGTGCCTGCTGCTTCACAGGCACACATATGCTTCCAAAGGAAGGGAAGCTTTTTGCGGTAAGAAATTTGCAGTAGAAAGCCATTTGTAACCTACTGCCTCAGTTTAGTCAGAGTTACTTGTTAGCACTCAGAGTTCATTTACAGGACAATGTTCATCCTACTGGAGATAGAGGCAAACCTGAATTCAATGAAATTTGGGTTTGACCCTGATTTGGGAGCAGTACCGACAGGAGAGGAGAATCAGGATACAGGGAAACAAGATAAGCCAAATTTATTTTCCAGCAAGAATTGAAGCTAGTAATTTAGCATGCACCTGTGTTATATTCTTAAAGCCCACTCAGATCCATTCTAAGTGTTAGTTTTACAACTCTGAGGCTGCTTGGTCCAAAGGGGAGCTTAGTGTTTATTCTTTCCACTTGTAGGCTAAATGTTTTTCTGTTGGAATGAATGGAAAATATATATACCTTGACATTCTTCTTAAAATCTGATTCATTATATAATTCCATTTTCCTTTTTTCATATCTGTTGACTTCCAAAATGTGATATAATTAAAAAAAAAAAACCAACCCAGACTTGACACTTGATAAAGGTTCTATTTTTATCTCTGTAGAGAGTGTCCCAATATGGTTGAATCTAGTCAAGCTTTGGGAACTTCAGAAATATTCACTGAACTCTCTTTAGGTTCCATGAGAGGAGAAGTACAATAAAAAGTGAGTAGGTGCCTGAGCTGCCTGTGCAGTACAAAGCACGTGGTGTCAGGTCAATTCACACAGGCAATCACCAACCTCCCCCCTTATAAAAAGGTTTAAGGGTGGAGGTTGTCCAGTCCAGAATGAAACTGTGACTGTGTGTCAGTTTTATTCTGGAACCTTAACTGAGCTTGTACAATTATTTCACAAAATCTATTAAACAAGAATCAAGGAGCAGCAACAAATCTAAGCTGCAACTAGTCACCAAAGGCCCTATGTCTATTATTAATATACAAAATGGCTCAGTGATACCTGTCATCTCTAGAACTGGTTGGTTGGTTTGGATTTTTTGGGGGTTTTTTTGTTTGTTTGGGTTTTTTTTTGTTTTGGTTTGGTTTTTTTGTTTGGGTTTTTTTTTTTTTTTTTGTTTTGTTTAACAATGTCTTGAAAATATGGTTGGTGTTAGATTATGCTGATCTGTAATGTAAAATGTCTTACCTCTGATTTGTTAAATTTCAGCACAGAACAGCTCAATTTAGGTTGTACTGATACAATGAATGATATTGATGCAACAAAACAAAACTGTTTCTAGAGCTGTAGAAAAGTTACACAAGCTAAAAGAACTACATCAGAATTTAATCTTGTTCTATAATTTAATGGTCAGTGTATTTGGAAATCGTTTAGCATGGGACTGCTTTTTTATCTTGATAGAATTTAACATTAATCTTCTGGGTTATCTATATTTATGATTGCAGTGGTACATGCAGCTGCTGCATTCTGCTGAAGATCTCAGCTATATCTTGACTTCACAGTCAAATCCAGTTACACTTTTCCTTCTTCTGCACTTCCTTTTGTATCCTGGCTTCCCTGCCAGATTAAAATTAGCTCCCCACTAACTTCTCCCATGGGGAAAGAGATAGGTTCCCTCTCTAAAGAGTGACTGAGATTGTGTGTGAGGCCAGAGTTTGGATCTTAACTTGAGGTGCCCTGATTGCTTTTAAAGGTATTATCCATAACCTTATGCATAAAAAGTCATAGATGTGACAAAGGAGCAAAGTCAGCACAATATCTAGGCCATTTTCTTCTCCTCTACCAAAATTGTGACCATGACCAAGGTATAGAAATGTGCACACATGCATGCATATATGCACACATGTTCATCTCTCCACCCACAACAACACTCTCAGTGTGCAGAGTATTTATCTGGCAGAGAGACTTGAACAGAAATCAGTATAGTTAGTGGATTGGAAATAGAATGGGGTATGAAGAGGGGTGTATTATTACCCTGAATGCATAAAGGCAGAAATTCATGTATGCATGGCCATGTGTATGTGTGGGTGTACATAGATACCCCTGCTCATGATCCTGCACAGGTGCCTGTGCACTGATTTGGAATGGCAGTATTGAACAGGAAAAAAGCCTCATCCTTATAGTAGATTCAGCAGATTTCATAAGGAAATAGGGGGTTCTGTGAGTCATGCACATGGAACTGGAAATCTCCACACAATTAATTCTATGGATTCCTCAGCTGTCCTTCCCTACAAACCCAGCAGCTTAACTACAATGTGTCAGATGCCCAATTTAAATTGTACGTAACAAATTTAGTTGTACACTGAGGAAAACACCATCCCTAATCTGCTCTTTTTTCTTCCAGTGTGCTCGCTATGATAATGCATTTGCTGCAGAAATTCTAATTGACAGAGGAGTCAATGTAAATCATCAAGATGAGGATTTTTGGACATCAATGCATGTAGCCTGTGCCTGTGATAATCCTGATATTGTCCTGCTACTGCTACTAGTAAGTAAAGCATGCCAAAGCATTGTGTGCTTGAAAAGGGGACAGAATGGAGCACCCTATGGTTGAAACTGCTGTATGAATGCAGCATACTGCTACTAATCATATCAGTAAAAGCATGTACAGTGTTTGGTTTCTCTTGACCTTGCTTTGGTGCTCGGTATTTTTAGAAGGCATTATTAGGAACTTCAATGAGAATAAATTGCAAACATCAATGTCAAGTAGCTCCCATTTGTCCCCTGTGGTCCAGAGCTTATATCTCTGATAAGCACTCAGTCCCAAATGGGATATTCAGATAATTTCTTTTCTTTTCTCCTTGTCACTTTCTGTTAGTGACAATCTTATCAAAAGCTTCCTCTGAAAAGCAAATATTGGCTCACTTACACTCAGTATTCATAAAAAGTGTTTGTGGACATGGTCAAAATGAGACATTTAGTATTTATATAAACAACTCTGACTTCTAATGCTGAGTTTGCACAATATAGTAATAGATATGGCATTCAGCCTTTTTAGAGAACAGTGGTGTGCCAGGTGGCCAAGAAGGCCAATGGCATCCTGGCCTGTATCAGCAGTGGTGTGGCCAGCAGGAGCAGGGCAGTGATTGTCCTCCTGTACTTGCCATTGGTGAGGCCACACCTCAAATGTTGTTCAGTTTTGGGCCCCTCACTACAAGGAAGACACTGAGGGGCTGGAGTGGATCCAGGGAAGAGTAATGGAGCTGGGGAAAGGTCTGGAGCACAAGTCCTATGAGGAGCAGCTGAGGGAGTTTTAGTTGTTTAGGATGGAGAAGAAAAGGCCCAGAGAAAACCTGAAAGAAGGTTGTAGCAAGGTGGGGGTTGGCCTCTCCTGCCGGGCAGCAAGCAACAGGACAAGCAGAAATGGCCTCAAGTTGCACCAGGAGAAGTTTAGAGTGCATATTTGGAAAAACTTTCTGTGCTGAAAGAGTAGTCAACATTGGAATAGGCTGCCCATAGAAGTGGCAGAGTCAACGCACCTGGAAATATTTAAAAGGTGTGTAGATGTGATAGAGATGGAGATGGTTTAATGCTGGACTTGGCAGTGCTGAGTTAATGGTCGGACTTGATCTGAAATGTCCTTTCCACCCTAAATGATTCTCTGTTCTGTTTTGTGCTTGCTTTCCTAGGACCAAAAGCTCTAGTCTTATGCAATGGTACTAATGCAGCTCTTTCTCTCAGTTCATGTGATCTTGCTCTTTAAAGTAGTGCATAAACAGTTCACAGTCTGAATTAAAGTTTTTTAGTCTTTTTTATATTATTTTAAAATGTTTATATTTTAAATAGGTCGTTGCAAGGTCAGAGTTTCTTGTCATGCTTATATTTGTATTTCAATGTTACATGTAAAGGGAAGGGAGATATATTTTTTGACTGTATACTTGATAATACATTTCATGAAATCTCTTTAGATTATTTAGTCTATTCCCTCTGCTCAGACAAGAGCTAGGCACACCAGCTTGCCCAGGACCAAATCTTCGATCATGGAAAGTCCACAAACTCACTGGGCAACCTGTACAGTAAAAAATTAAAACCAAACAAACCAAAACCACAATAAAAAAAAATTATCAGATACATCTGGTTTTAAATATTGTTGTTACTCCTGGCAAATAAAGGATGAAATTTCCAGGTCATGTTTTTCCTCTTGTATTACCCCAATCTGTCCAGTGTAGATACCTCTGAAGCCTCTGTATCCTCTGTATTCTGTATGTACTCCTGGAGTGATAGACAAATTAGAACAGAGCAGTTTATTTATAAAAAACTCTTGTACTGTGGGAAACTCTTGTAATGGGGGGAATTTTCAGAAATTCTGAATACAGTGCTGTTGTCTTTAATAGGAACAGTTTAGGTTATAGAGGGCATTTGTAAAATTTTCCTTGACCATTTTTTCAAGAAGCTCAAGCTAATTAAGCTTCAAGTGTTGTTATACAGGGTTATATCCAAAATAATTTTCCTGTGCCTATCATTTGAATGTTTTTTGACTGGGTCCCTGTTTTTTACAAGTTTCCTTCATCTGAAGGTTATAATTTTTTTCTGATAACTTGGTTACCTAATACATGAAAATGTCAATAAGCAGGGGTACACACATGGATTTTTGCAGATAAAGTTTGAATTGTTCATATTATTTGCAATAACTACTGGTAAATCTGCCCACGTTTCGTTGGTCAGCACTTTTAAAGGCAGAATTTCCTTGACCAGATAAATATATCTTTATACTCTCCCTTCAAAGTCAAAATTAAGATTTTGAAATTTTGAGATTTGAAGATTTTTAAAGAGATAGCAGAGGAAAGGAAATATTCTTAGGAGAACAGTAGGTTTTGAACCATCACATTAATGTCCTCTTTGATAACACTTGACAATGTGAAAATGAAAACTGATGTTGGATAGACTTATTTTTCACAATTCTGAATTGCCTTTGTGTGAGCAATTCATATTAGAAATTACTTTGCCTTGAGGTTAGTGTTAGTGTTTCATGGACCATGTCTAATGTGTAGCATGAACCTCGATAATGCCAATATGAGCTACAGTCAGCTTCTATTATACCACAGTTTTTCATTGGAAGAAAAACTTATGCTTCTTGTAACCCCAGGAATTACTTTTAAATAAATATTTCTTCTGGACTGAATTTATAGCCCAGACAACACCGTATTTTCTCTTTTAAAGATGTTACTTAAAATATAACAGCATGATCCTTTAATTGTTCAACTCAGATTTCTGGAAGACTGTCACAGAAGCCAGTGGAGATTTCCTCATTAAGGACTTAAAACATTTCTTGAGGGGAAAGTAGGGGAAAAAAAAAAAGTATGTGTAGATCCCAGAAAGCTATCAATAAAGATTTGCTTAAACACTCCCAGTTTCTGACTTCATCCCACTTTTGGTTGTCTTCATTTTTCTCTGTCTGAGACAAGATAGGGACTTGTCATTCATCACCTAGACTGTGGTGACTCACAAATTCTTTGTGCTGGTGGATAGCAATGACAAAATCAAAGCTCATTCACTGCAAACTAGGAGGGGCTGTGGCTGTTTGCAATGTGGTGATTTTCTGCCGTGTCCTGTTGGAAGTCTATTGGAATTGTAAATACTGTTTTTTGAAATGGATGCAGCGTGAAATGCTTGAAGCTATTTCTTTCCATAATTCCCAATACTTTACCCTGGATGCCACAGCTTTCCAAGGACGTATTTATGTCTTAGTGTCGTAGCTGTCAGCAAGGGGAAGGGGGCACTGGACTGAGCAGCGAGGAGAGCCATCCCATTTGTGCTGAGCAGTCGGTCAATGAGGAGTTTAGCCCTGGGTGCTGCTGGCACATCAGGAGTGCAGAGATCAGAGGTGGTCCGTGGGGGTCTGCCTGCCACAGACGCCAGTGAGGTGGGAGAGGTCACCTTCGTCAGTCACTGCTCGGCCGCAGCAGCGTCGTGTGCTCTCCCCGTGGCACAGGGAATTCCTCTTCGTGGATTTTGGATGGAGGAGGCTCTTGTAGCAGACTGAATAGAATGCTGAAGTGTCTTTCATTTTAGAACAAAGACGTGTGGGCTTGTGTACATTTTTGCCTACATGAAATCTCATAAGAGTGTGAACAGCAATGAGATTTGCTGGAAGGATCTGCTCTGTCTTGCCTCGCTGCCTTTTGAAGGCTCAGGACTGTCAGCAGTTCTGTCCAGTTGGGGTGTGGTCTTTGTCACCGTTTGGGGTGCATTGCAACATTGTATTTTTTCTTTATTTCTACACTTGTTCTATCACTAGCCAAGATTTGTACTTTAGTTCTTTGTCCCATAAGTTGCAGAATGTCCAAGCACCAGCATTTAGATGCTGCTCCTGCTTTGTTCGCTGTAGCAAGTGTTTAATCCTCTCACTGTCCTTTAAATGGCTACAGCTTTAAAGTTGTACCCATCACTTACAGTCTAATTGTTCCTCCACAAAAGACAATTTTTAGCTTCAAATACTTTTAATTGATACATAAGAGTGGGTAACCTTCAATTGTGCACTCTTCAAGCTATCTTCTTGTCATGACAGCTCAGCCCCAGACAGTTTCTCATTCACTCTCTCCAGGTCAGAATCACAAGGGTAAAAGTGAGAAAACTTGTGGGTTGAGATAGAGACAGTTTAATAGGGAAAGCAAAAGCTGCACAAATGAGCAAAGCAAAAGAAAAATGAACTCACCCTGTCCTATCAGCAGGCAGGTGTTTGGCCATCTCCAGGGAAGCTGAGATGGCCCCACCACATGTAACAGTGTAATGGGAAGACAAATGCCATCCCTCTGAACATCCTCCTCCTTCTTCCTCCTTTGCCCAGCTTTATATGCTGAGCATGTGGCCATAAGGTGTGGGATATCCCTCTGAAGGGTTGGGGCCAGCTGTCCCAACTCCTTTGCACCCCCAGCCTGCAGTGGTGGGGTGAGGATCAGAGATGGCCTTGGCTCTGTGTAAGTGCTTCTCAGCAAGAGTTAAAACATCCTGGGGTTATCAACACCCTCTTCAACCCAAATCCAAAACACACACTGGCTACTGGGAGGAAAATTACTCAATCCCAGCCGGAAACTGTGCTCATCTGGTGGAATAAACATTGATACTGTTGCAGTTTTGTATATTAACCTTGTCTACTGAAGCAGAAGAGTAGGTAGATAAAAATACCACTTTGTAGAACCTTGTATTTTCTTCTTTTTTTTTTTTAATTTTTGTTCACTGTGCATTATTTTTCATTATGAATTCTGTGTTTTAGAGGATCAGCACTAGTTCACAGTCATATTGAGCTCCTATTTTCAGTTCTTTTTTCTCAAGATACCTATGGCTGTGTTGCAAACCACAGGTTTCTTTATGACTTGCTGTCTATGACGCTAATTTCAGAGCATAGCACAGGTAATCATCATGGAGCTGTACAGTTTGGCTTACACATTGGAAGTTGAGAACTATGATTTTTCTTCTATAATGTATCTTTGATTTTGGTTTTGGGGATGTTTTTTTTCTCCCCTCGCACTACCAAAGAATCATGAAATCTTTTATGTTGAATGACCTGAGGTTGAGAGCAACAGAGAAAAAGAAAGCTGATGAGATTGTGTTTTTATAGCATAATTCACTTCATTTTACTATGATCAGGAGGCACCTTTTAGTGAGCACCATGAGCATTAGACTTTCACCATCTTAAAGGTAGATCTTGTCAAATGAAACTAGGAAGGTGGAGATGGTATTTTTGTTCCAAATGCTGTATTTGTACAGCATGTGGCACAGCAGAGATTTTTTGCTTTTTTCTTTCATAGAACTGCAAGCATTACTGTGATAAACGTGGCACTTAATTAACTAGGAAAGAAGAGATCAGTACTACATCCTCAGAACCTTCTTAATACATTTTTTTAAACTGACCTTACTAGGAAAAGTAAGTGTACCTTCTGTCTGCTCACTAATTAAATGTTTCATCGTGTACTTTTTGGAACCTAGAGTTGAAGCACAAAATGCAAATCTGGCATAGAAGGCTAAAAGTACAAATTAAAAAAAAAAATTGAGGCTGAATATTTTTTCACTCCCCTATTTAAGAACTTAGGAAAATCTGTGCTTAGCAGTGTGCAAAAGGGAGTTCCCATAAAATCATTCATTACATTTGCAGCAACAATAGATGAGCAGTATAAGGTATATAATACTATCCACTGTATGTGTAATCCACTTTTGATTTTGGTGTGAAATCCCCTTTCCAAAACCAGATATATTTTTACTGGAAAAAACTTACATGACCTGACTTCCTGCTGGGAGTAGAAAGGAAATCTTTATGGGGCTGTAACTCTCTTTTCTGCTCCCCTATATGGTTGAGAATGGCACATATCTGAAGTCATGTAGTCAGGCAGCAATATTACATAGTTATTTTGCCCTTGTTCTTTGCAACTGCATCAGGCTGTGTTAGCAAGCAGAGATGAATCATCAAAATGCCATCATCTTTAAAACTTAAAAAAAGGTCTTTCCATTTCATAGTTCCAGAAACAATTACTTCCTCAGAGGAAGCAATTCTGCCCTCCCACTCAATCTTGCTCAGTATGACTTCCTCCTCTGAGTCAAAATGAGAGGAAGCAGGGAAGGGAAAAGAATAAAGAGCAGTTAGAGGTTATGAAAAGACAGTGGCTAACAGTTTACAGTATAAATTATCATGTAGCTCAAAAGAAAAATGATTCATCTGTCTTCCTAGAGGCAGATACCAAAATATGTAGTAAGGAAATTTAAATAGAATTTTTTTTCTGTGAAAGCTGTGGGTATCTGTTTGAATTCACTCAGTTTGCAGAGGCTGGTGGATGTGTGAGAAGTGTAGGAGGGAACTTCCAGAGAATGTGTACTACTGGCTTATAGCCTTTCATCATTGCTAGCTGAGATAACATAAAACTAACCTAGATGAAGGCCACTAATTAACTAAACTAGGTGATGCCTTTTAATGAGTTGCTGAACACCAGATGGCAACACTCATGGGAAACTTTAAAAATATTAGTCCTTCTCCATAAAGGCTGGCAAAAAGTGATGAAGCTAGCTAGTCATGCAGCACTAAAGAATGTTTAAGGAGACATAAGAACAGGAACTTAACTGGATACAGCAAAATGGTCAAAGCATTTCACTTTGAGCACTATCATGAAAGTAATGAGATAGCCTAGAGAAGAAATGAGGATAATATAAAGAGAAAAGAAATAGCATTGAACTTCAATTGACAGGAGAAATGGCCAGTGAAATAAAATCTGCAGTTCACTGTACAAAGAATGTTAAATCAGGGCAGAAATCAAAGCCTTTTTACGTGGGAAGTAGACACAGAAAGTAAGATGTTAAAGTCTGTAAATACTTCTTTGATGTCTAGAAATCTCACACACAAACAGACACACTTTCCCTCTCTTCCTCCCTTCATCGCTCCTCCCCTTTCATCCTCCCTCCTCTGTCCAGGTGGAAAACATTTGTGGTAGGGGATGAGACTTAGGACACAGACCATGGCTATGAAGTAGCAGATCTGTATACTGTGGAGTTCTTAGAGCATCTCCACAAAACAAAAGCTCCTGGAGGTAAAAGAGAGTTAGACATGCTGGAAAAAATATCAACCCCAGTTTTGGCTGGAGCAGACCAGGAAAAGTATGCTGAGAGATGGACAACATGCACAAAAATGGGGAATTTTGGATAAGCTTCAGTCAAACTCTATTTTTCCCCAGAGAAAGAGGATCAAGAAATGACAAGATAATGAAAATCAACATCTGGCTTTGATCTTCAGTAAACATAGTTTTGTGCTATGAAGAAGATGGTCTGGGGATGTTCCACCACTGGGGGATATTTGTAGAAGGTGAAATTCATTCTTCATGCCAAGTGGCCTCTACTTGAATCACTGACAAAATTATTCTGAGAGTTGCTGGTGGAGTAGCTAGGGAATTGAGGAAAAACTCTTAGTTAAATGAAGAAGTGAAAAGCTGCTTGGTAGTGAAGAACTTGGCAACAAGACAACAGCCTAGCTATTTATAGAGAAATGAGCCTGAGAGTTGCTGCAGTTTCATTAAGATTGGTCCTATGACATTATTTATTTAGATTTTTCAGTGATAACCTTAAGAGGAAAAATAGAGGTATGTTACTGAAATATAATGAAGACAACGCTGCAATGTCTTATCTGCTGGGCTGAGGATTGCAATGTTGCACAGAAATCATAAGGTATCTTTGAAGACTTAAGTAACATAAATGGCCTGAAATTTCAGTGTACAAATACAAGGTCATGCTCTGAGCAACAGACATTTCTGTGGTATGCTCAGGAACCATCAGCTGGAAACTCAGAAAAAGACCTCAGAGCTTCAGTCAATTTTAAGGACGATTGTGTGCTGCAAACATGTAACTGCAGGTAGGGAAGAACAGATTCTGGGATTTGTCAGAATGATGTTGCCAAGAGAAAGGGGAGAGTGGTTTTGCTACTGTCCAAGCAATGAGAGCTTCCAGTCAGCTATCTACAGCCACATTCAGGAATGGGAAATTGTACCAAGGAAACCTGAAAGCAGTTTCAGAGAGTTAAAGAGAGTTAAAAGCCTATCTTAAGCGAAGGCAGTATAAGTAATATGATGTACTTAAAAAAAAAAATCAGGGAGGTTGTAAAAGTTTCTGTAAATATATCAGGATAGGGGAAGAGGTAAGAAAAAGCTTTTAAAACCTGAAGTAACTGCTAGCATAAAAGCAAATGATTGCAAAGATGTCCAACAATAAAGTTAAGACAGAAATTAAACAAAGCTTTCGTAATGTTAGGAGACATATGTTGGAAAGCAGCATTTCATGCAGGTGTAATAGGGATTAAAGAACCCCAAACTTGATCCCTAATTGGCTTTAAAATTGATCTTGAACTTATGAATGAGATTATATGTTATGTTTTACCTGCATTACCAAAGTGATGCTTCAGGAAATGCATTCTAGTGTTATCTTTCCACGTGAGAGCTGTTGAGAAGGCTGTGTGGATATAATTATTCTGATTGTCTTCTTAAGACCATAAAGCAACATACAGAGGATATTAAAAACATAATATTGTGAAAAATAAATAGCAAGTAAAGTTATATGGTAGATATATGATGCCTGTCAGACTATGCTAAATTTCTATAGCCCAAAAACAGACAGGACAAAAGTTTATGGAAGAACAGAGTTCAGAAAAAAAAGTTAAGTGCTGGGCAAACATACAATTTTTCAAGCATTTGAAATATTTCTGTTTGCTTGTTTTTAATACTGTTTCCAGAAATTTAAAAGCAAAATACAAAATGGCCAGATAGCATGAAATCAGAGGAGAAAAAAAAAAGGGGCTTTTTCATTCTCAAGAAAAAAATTCCCAAGGCCACAAAAGCTCGATGTTTCATCTCTGAAAAATAAGTTGAGAATGGCATTTAGATCAGCAATTAATTGTGTTCCTCAGAAGTATTTATTCTTAAAAAAAAATCTGGATTTTTCAGCAGGAATAATATGTTTTATTATTTTTTAAAATGTTAGGAAATTCTTTCATCGGGGAAGATGGACTTTTCCTAGCCAAATTTGAAGTAAAAGGCATGTGTTTAATTTGTATATGGGATTGGAAAGTCAGTATAATTTAGTAATCATGACTATAATGCACTTCATTAATTTGGATCTATATATCTTTGTGAGCAATGTTTTTCAACTGTGACAGATTTTGACATCAAGTTTTGAAGTAAACTGAACTTAAAAGTAGACCTTGAATCACCATATTATTAGGACTTAAGCCAATTTCTTAAAATGAGGTATTCAATCCAATTTCTTATCAAATTATAATAATAATATAAATTAAAGTTTGTACCATTAATGAATAACATTGTATTATTTAATTTATCATTATAGTTATTATATTTTTACTTTTATTTATATTTATATTTAAATGGATTATTTTATTATATATTTATAATTATAATATAATATAGTATTTGGATAAGAGCTGTCCCTGAATGCTAAAAACATCCCCAAACCACTCAAACCAACAGCCTCCCCTCTCAATAGTATATGGATTTTTGTGTGTTTTCATTTCAGAAATACTGGAATGAAATATCACTATGGCATAGTTTGTAATGCATAATTTAGAAGGGCTTGAGAGCATGAACCTGTGAAAAAAAACCCATCAAATGAACATCCATGAATTTTTGAATTTGTGAGTGAGCCAGTAGGGGAAATTGCAGCCCTGATACAATTTATCAGAAGTTCAAGGACAGCTTACCTTGATACGCCACCATAAAGATTGATGTGCAAAGTCATTGGAAAGAAAACTGCTGCAGGAAAAACTGGCTTACTTATTGAAAGCAGATGGTTTAGGTAAATTGTAACAGTGCAGGGTTAGTGGAGCTAATAGATGAGGTGGCATGAAGGTCATTAAAAGACTCAGATTTGCACATGTGTTTGAAGACTTTTCAGCTAGAATAGGAAAGGTGGAGCAAAAGCACTGGTTTTCCAAATTTAGAATAATTGGTGTGGACTATGTGTGGAAAAAGTGGGTAATTCAGTTCAGTGTAGAACAATATAATATAATGAGAGTGGTTTGGATAGTGAAGTGTTGGAAGTCATGAAAAGAAAAATAATGGAAAGTTGGATGTACTTTATTTTTTCTGGTTTGGTAATGAGTTTGAGCAAGATGTGCTTGCTGCCTGCAAGGATGAAAGGCTAAAGAGATGTTGGAAAATGTATAAAAGCTGGCTTATGAAAACACAGGAGAAAACTAGTCTTTATATTATTTCTAAATAACAGCTGTGACTTCAGCTACTTGAAGTTGAAGTTTATGAAATCAGACTTGTCTTAAATTTCAAATTACTTTCATTAGAAACTGTGATATATTGTGAGCTTTTAAAACACACTAAATAATATTTTTCCAAATGTTAAATAATGGAAAGTATTTGTTGAATTAGTGAGTACTACAAGATTACCAACTTGCATTTTTTGGGAAGATGGATGTTTCTTAAAATTATGACAGTACTTGAAGGTGGAAAAATTCATTTTCATGAATGAAGAGTAGAGAATGGTAAGGGATTGATTAGGGACAGTTGTTTCTTTGCAAGTTGATAGATTAATGTCTATTACTTCAGCATTGACTACTAATATTACACTTTATGAACATGAGGAAAAAAATTTGTCTGATAAAACACATACACAAATCCTTGATAGATAGCACAGCATTATGTCTTTGAAGTATTTATTTCAATTTTGTGTAAAATTTCATCACTTTTCCAATATATATATTAATCCACAGAGACCAATTATTGCAGATAGACCTGGAGTCTTATGTTTGGTTAATATATAAATTTCAGCTGTGGTTATGCTTGTATTGCTAGGATTAATAAGTATATGTTTTTCTTTTCATATAATCAATTTCAAAATTTGGCATGGAGCATATATTTCCCCCACAGCTCTATTAAGGACTAACTTGCTGCAGTCCCACACAGCAAGTTACTATTGACTATAACTGGAAGATTTTTTTGTCTACTGCACTTTATTCATTACCCTAGCACAGGAAAATAATAGAGGTTTTCTGCTCTTCTGGTGAGTTCTCTAATTATATGCTGATGTTCTCAGAAGCCAGGTTTGTGTTAAGGTGACTGGCATACTAAACTCCCTAAATAGGTTTGGTATTTCACACGATGATTTGTTTCTAGAAGATCCAGATTTAATTACTAACCAGCAAGACAACATCACCCTGAGTGCAGCTTAAGCTACTGTACAGTCCCTTCCCTGTACACTTTACACTTGGGAACATGTTGATGTTATCAATCAACACAATTAATCTGTCTCAGAACAAAAATGCAAATAAATTGAGTTAAAATAGCAGTTTTGTACTCTTTCTTCCTTGCATGATACATTTATGTTTGCAGAAACTATATGCTGTATACAGCTATTGTTTATTGCACGCTGTTTAATCTCCTGCATTTTACACCAGAGACATGTAATACAGATTTTCTTTCTTTTTACTCTCTGTGTGTAAATACATTAACATGGGCTCTGACTTTTTTCTCTGCATTAATTAAATGGCAAGATAGATCTGATGTCATACCTGAAGCAGTGCTATTTATTCATGTGTGCCATTTCAAGTGTTTTTAATTTATACGCACACACAAGTACATACACGTGTGTGTGTATGTGTGTATAATCTCAAAATATTCAGCATCTGTATTTTCACAAGTAACATAAATACAAAGACATGGATATGACAGTGTGCATAGACAGGAAGGGAAAAATCCCCCCAGACTGTGGGGATTGAGGAGAAAACCATCAGGTTAAACGGGGCCTTGAGGCTTACCCCCAGCTAGATTTTCTACATTTATGTTATTTACACTGAACATGTAAACTACAAGCTTTTTCAAAAAACAACTTTTAATCTGTACTGAGACATCAAAATCAACTTCCTTTCTTTGCAGCTATGTGGTTGTTTTGTTTGTTCTGTCCTCTTCTGTGGTGTGTCAGGGATGGAAACTCTTTCAAGTGAAGCTACCAGGCAGAACTTTCTCCTGCAGTTTTGTTTGGAGTGTATCTGTGTATAAATATATATGTGTGTGTGTGTCACTACTTTCCCATATATATGCATGCATATTACATTTATATACATACAAACACATAGAACTTTGTAAGGAAATGTATTAGTACAACTTTACCCTTGATATCTTGTATTTAATTTGTACTTATCAGTACAGTAGTGGATCATCAGTGGATGCTTCATATCTCCAGTTTGCCTACAATAATGCTGTGCCTTGCTAACTGTCCAATTTTGTACACAAGGGACTGCTCTTGCTAACCCCAGGGAATGATTTTTTTTAATTCCAAAAGTATGAGATTTGTTTGACCTTATGTAATTACAGGCTTGCTTAATGGCTGTAAAGTAACTGTTAACTCTAACTGTGGTGTCAGATAAAAAGACTTTTTGACAGGCAATTCCAAAGGCTCATTCCCTGCTGTGTGAAGGAGATTTTCTTTCTATTTGTTCTAAAAATAAAAGGCAATAATTTCAAAAAGTGACCTTTTGTTGGAGTATTATGTAAGTATATAAGACAGGGACTGATCATTTTTGTGTGCCTGTCATAATTTTTAATGATTACAATTAAAATAAAATTAGAAGAAAGTGTGCTTCTATTCTGTTATCAGAGACATTCAGTGCTCGAATAATTTCTTTTATTCCATAAGCTCGGCTACTGATGGGAAGTTTGCAAGTCCCATGTGCAGAAACAGATGGGGAAATTTTAGTCTTTAGTCATCAATGCTCTTTGAAGTTTCTAATTCCCTTTTCTTGCCAAATAATTTGAGTGCTGGCAATATCAAGTCAAATACCCCTCCTTCTGTACTTCAACTATCCTTCTTTTGACCTCATTCTGATCTTTTGGATTCTTGCTGCAGTATCTTAATAATAGAATGGAATGAGAATGCTATTCTAGGCAAAAAGATTTTTTTTCTATGATATATAACATTCAAGTCAAGTTTCCTGTATTTTTTAATTCTTTAGTCTACCTCCTACTTTCAATAAAAATGCAAAATTTCAGTGAAAAAATACGTTCTGAATTTTTTTTCACACTTTTGGATAAAATGGTTTAAAAATAGTTAGAAGTACATAAAATTATTTTTGTGATATTCAAGCAGGTACATCCAATTCATGTAATTTTTCCAAACAAAATTCTTTTTTTTGCATACTAAGCTAAAAGGAGTGTCTTCATGCTCTTAGAGACCCTCTGAGACCCTAATGCCTCATGTTCTTGTCTCTTTTCTGAGAAGCCCTCACTGAAAATGTGCAACATGTATTTTGAACCAAGAGGTGCCTTCATAAAGTAGGAAAGTAAGCAAGAAACACCATTATTGTTTTCTATTTTGTCATACTTGGCTTTGGAGATCAAAATCATAGCTATATCATTCTTCATTAGCTGTTCTTTAATGTAACATGTTTTTTTTTTCAATGGAAGGAAAATTTTTGGCAGGTAAAATATTGAAATATTGATATTGTATTAAGGCAAGTGCATATCTGTAATTTCTGGTTGAATAAAGCATATGTGCAGAGAGTGGAGAATTGGGTGTTAAAACTCATAGTTGTGTGAGAGCCCTAGAACTGAGTATGTCCTGCCCATGGCCTGTCACACCAGAAACTGTAGATTCATTTGTCCTACACTGTGGCTAAACTAAACTGTCTCATGCCTGAATGCACATCACATGCCAATAAGAGGAAGAGAAAAAGTATTGCTGTTAAGGCCTATTTCCTCACAGTCATAAAACCAGCAGTGATTACATGTGAAGACACCCTGAGGCTGAGGCAATCAGTGTTCAAATTGTGTGGCAAAATTTAGTCATGCATTTGAGGTGGAGATTTTCATGACATTGAGAATGATCAGTTGAAGCTGTTGAAAAACTTATAAAGTATGGAAGAAACAGAAATGGATATCACAAAAATAATTCCATTCTTCCAGTTTCTAGGCAAACCAGCTGGATGATTCTCAGTGTTTCAATATATTTGTGTGGGAGAAGAGAGAAAATAAGAATAATTGCTTGAGGCAAAGCTAAGTCAGGGAAATCAGATTATATTTGGTTTAGAAATTAAGACTATAAATTCCAAGAAACCTTGGTGGTTTTGTTAGGATTCAGAATTTGAAGAACCACCATGAATGACAACTTGCTGTCTGATTAACATCCAAATACAAATCTGTATGCCTTTAGAATTAATAGAATATTCCCCAATCCTCATGAATTTTGTAGTCTAGGACATGGCAATAGTGGGAACTTGAGAAATTTGACCTCTTCTGTATAACTAGGTTTTAACTTTTTGTTTCAGAACTGCATGCTTAAGTGTATTTTACTTTGAAAGATGCTGTTGCAAACGTGCTACACTTCTAGGGTGTTTTCAGAAGTCTTCAGTACTGGAACTGAGTGGGATTTTCTTTGCCTTTTTCATGCCTTCCAGCTGATGGGCGGAATTTAAGTCCCCATGGTGCACAAACAGATGGGAAAATGTTGGTCTTTCATTTTCAGTCATCAGTGCTAATTCTTTTATCTTCTGCATGCATTAGTCAAACAGACTATGCCTGTCAAGCAATCTGTAATATGTGCCATGACAGCCTATTTTTTTTTTTTTTAACTCTACTGAAAATCTTTCTTGTGAACTGACATTGCCTGCATTCTATTAGTTTAAGGAGGAAAATGCTTTATTCATGAACTAAATGGTTGCCAAAATGGTTGTAGAACTTTTGACAATTTTAAAGTACTATTTTTTTTTTACTATTTTGTGAAGTAATTCAGGATCCAAGAAGAACATTTTCAAATACAATCGGGGATTTTTGTAGGCATTGGTGATCCTATATATATATACAACTGTACAATGTTTTTTATGAACAGACGCTGTATTTGCACATACTTTTATCCTTTTTTACCCAACATGTCACAGAGGTACACACCTGGGATTTTTGGAACACTATGATGTTCATTATGCACACTGGAATGCACCCATAAATCTTAATTTCTAAACTATAACAAGAAAGTAAGTCTGTTTTGATGAGCAGTTAAGTTGTGTATTCAGATTTTGGTGACCATTTTTTACAACATGGAACCCAGAAGAGCCATAAATTAAAAACTTTTATCCACAGTGCAGCTGAAATACTTATACAAGGATGAGTGAATATCCTAAACTACATTTTTATGATCATTCCTTGACTGGTTTAGCATGTACCTATAATAGAAAAAAGTGAGTAATAGTGGCATAACATAAATTTGTATTAATACAAATGCATCTATTTTAGCATTTATATAAAAGTATTAGCATAACATTTTCAGCAGTGCATTCTCTCCTTATTTATTGAGAGCGCTTTTTTGGAGATAGGTGTTTTATCCTTTTCAGCTTATTTTATATGTCTGGAGGGCACTTATAAAGCTCTGAATTCAGCTTTGATTCTGGTGGCTGTGTTGTCACAGACATAAGGGATTGAGGTTTGTGTTTTTCTGATGTGGGTGGGATCAGGCATGCTGAAAATGAATTCAGACCTTTATTATATCACAAGTTAAGCTCATCCAGATGGCAGACAGTTCCTACTCCCTATGAAAGAAAAGTTTTGGTAATGTGACAGGCATGGGTTTATAGACAGTAGCAACCCTTACAGAGTTGAAAGCTCTGAAATAGAGCAAATATTGCAGTCAGTAATATTGCAGCCTTTCCTGTGTGAGAGGTGGAAACTCCTGCTGCAGGTAACCATTGATTCAAGGTTATGGAAGGAGTCCTGTAAATGGTGCCCTGGGTCAGCTCAGTTTGCAGAGCTGTGCTCTCTGCAAGTCCATGTAAAAGGAAGTGAGAGTCTTTTCTATTTTAATAAGGGAGAATTTGTTTTCATGAGTACACCTTGACATGATGCCCTGCTATGAAGGAAATCAGCTGAGCAGGAGGATTCGTTTCCCTGCATTTTCTCTATTGCTACACAAGCCCAAGTAAGGCATGCATGAAACATTTGTTAGTGTACCTAACAGTTGCTACTTTGATTTGTGATCCACAGATTTTAGTTCTGAATTTATATGTATAGATATCGAGTTTGGGTCCTTGTTACTTTGCTGAGAGACACTCTGTAAAGAAAGGAAGAAAATATTTTCAGACTTAATGAGGCCCCTGTTTGCATTTTTTCAATATTTTAGGAGTTCAGGTTTCAATGCATACGAATTTATTGATGAAAACTTTTTTTTTTTGGAAAAGTTATGGCATCCATTATGGTTGAGGGATGGTGGTGTTTTGATGTGAAACCTAACTAACTGCAAGAAACCTAACTGCCCAAGAGAAGACATGGTTTATTATTTGTAAAACATAGTACTTTGAAGCTCAAGTCATCAGTCTGGAGTTACTGTAATTCCCATTTAATAAAATATCAGGTGTGTCCCCCACAGACTGCAGTGATGGAAATTGCCTGATAAAGGATGAAGAATGGCATTTTAAAGGATTGCTGTTGTACAGGTGAAATTTCCACATCCTTGCTTTTCTTCAAGATGTATGAAAGGCAGGAGGCTGCAAGGGTTAGCTATGCAGCAGATATACCTATTTGGAGACTGATTTTTCCATCAGATACACTCTTGTCTTCCACGAGGGAAGTATGTTGTCTTTTTTTCTTGCTTTTCTTTTGTCAACCTACATTAAGGGTCAATAAGCCAAAACTGAAGCTAGAGCAGCTTTGAGCTGACTGTGCTGTTTGCCATGGGCTGTACTGAATTTCCATATTTTTCTAACTAGCTTATAAATATTTTTGATTCCTTTCCATTTCTTTGTCATGCCTGGAGGGGGGAGGAGTAAAAGTAAGTATTTAGAAATAGGTTTCCTTCATGGCAAATTTCTACTCCTGAATCAGCCTTTTTCATGGGTTTCTTTTGATGTTTTGTTCTGGAACAGGAATCCTTTATTTACTCTGGAGAGTGTAGATATTGATTATCTATCTCCCAAATATCTTAAGATTCTGTGGTGTCATGGGGAAGGGTCTTCCTTAAAGGTTTATGTGGAGAAAAGTTAAAATGAAAGTATTAAGTCTGCAATCAGTGTTCTGAGAGACAATATTTAGATTTAGTAAAATATTTTTTAGATTTTTTTTTGTGCTGACAAAGAGATTACAAAAGAGGTTACTCAGCTTGTGTCTTTCAGTTTTGTTCTTACTAAGAAGGCAGAACTCAATTATGATGGCAGCAGGTAGGGGAACTGTCAGTGGAGGACCTATAATTTTAATCACTTTTTTCCCCTAGCTCTTCTAGTAGCTGTATTGTGATTTCTGTGAAATAATTTTCTGCCTGCAGAAAATCTGTTGTTAAAATGAGTTGGAAGGAAGACATGCTTTTGAACTGAGAGCAGCTGCTCAATCTCACTTTAGTTTTTATTTCTTTGTCTGTGGTTTCCTTATGTGGTGAGGCCTTCAGCTTCTTTTTTTTCTTTTTTTTTTTTTTTTGAGCTTTGCCTTGAGAACTGTTCCTCATCTGTTCAGCATCGTGAATTTGTGTAAAGTGGTATCCAGTGCTAATGACCTAAACCACAACACTGTGTAGAGCAGCCTTATTCCTTTTGCTTTGTTAAGGAATGAGATTCAAACAAGTCTAACAGCAGCCACAAAGAGGAGCCAGCTAGATTTGTGGGATTTGGTATCTTGAATGTAAATTTATGCAAGCCATCGAGGTTAGAGAGCAAGATTGCATGGTACCATGGAGCCATGAGCATGTGGGATTTCCTGTATGTTTCCTTATTCCCAAAGAAATAGAGCTTTATATCCTGATTACTTTTGCTTTCTTTTTAACTGTTTGTGTGCTGAGGGCTTTGGCAAGGATGTAGGATTAGCGCAGTAGCTGTGGCATACATGAGAACATGCAGGGGTGTGTGTGTGTAAACCTTGGGTGTCCTTCAACGAGCAAAACCTTCTCATGGAATTAATGTGAAAAAGTAGGTCCATAAAGGGGGAAAAATTCAGCTACACATGTCAGAGGAGGTGAAACACCACGAATATTTCATGAAGAACTACATTTAATCTTGGCTTATGACATTTAAAAAATGGTGCGGTTTGTAAATCATGCGGTTATATTTTATAAAGTGAATTGTTCAAGCTGTTAATGAAAAATTGCTAGCCTATCCCTTCAAGAAATTGATGAACATAGATGAGAGAATAGTATGTAAATGTTTCTACATTTGCATGTATATAAGTGTATACTGTTATATACATATGAAACGTGGAATTGAATAAAAATGGATTACTAATATAAGAATATAAGTGGGTTTAGAAAAGTCAGGTTTTGTGATGCGGTTGACAGGTGACTGCACAATTTGCACACAGCTAGCATATTGTAGAACAATTGAACCAATGTAAGAACTGTGAAGAAGCCTCCAATTAGGAGAAAAGCTTGGTTTTGGTTTTTGGTTTGTTTTTTTTCCCATAGCAACATGTGTATTAATTTTTTTTCTGCCTCTGTCCCTTTTTTTTCTTTTTTTAAATATCTGCACATATTCACATATTCCTCAGGGTATACTGTATTTCTGATTATCTTCAGAAAACCTCATGAACCCAATGGTGGTAATCCTAAGAGACAGAGACAATTGCTGTGTCATCATTTCTGTATTAGAGATATTTTATAATGCACCTGGGACTTTCTACTATATGAATAATATTTCAAATATTTTAATAACCTGCATGGCCCACAGTTTTGAGAGAATAATTTAAGATATGAAACAGAGGAAAAGAATTGCAAGATTTTAATTGAATCATAGTCAGACTTTCAGGAATCTGCCCAATTTCCACCTAATGTGGATTGATGCTGACTCTGGTTCAGAAAGTATTTCCACCAGGAAACCCTTCTGACCACAAGCTTTGGTTGCAAAACCTGTGACATCCTAGCTGGGAAGGTAAGCAAGAGGTAGTGCCTAGGCAGAGAAATGCCCAAATCTCTCCCAAGTCTTTGGAGAACCTTGGTAAATTAGGAGTCCTCAAACAATGCTTAAATCAGATTACACTGCTGTCCACATTGGTGTGATGGCATTGAATTTCTGGACATACAACCCAGTGGTAAGACCTCTGTCCTTGAACACTGGAGATGGCGGGAGAAGGTCTAAGCCCACAGCTTTTCATATGGTTTTCACCTGTCCTGATAAAGATAGACTGCCGATACAAAAATATTGTGGATTTCAGAGACACAGAAGGAAATAAAACACTTTAAATCTTTAAATAAGGACACATTCCTCAAAATGGAGATTCTTGGGCACTTGTTCTTTTTTTTGGGTTTGGTGTTTTTTTTGGTTTTGGTTTTTTTTTGGTTTTTTTTTTTTTTTTTTGGATAATGGTAGGTAGATTTTTTTTTCATTTGGGAACCATAAGTTGTGTCACAGCACCGGAGATAAGAAATAGTAGGAAGTAATATTGGCCAGATAATAAATAGCACAGAAGGAAGTTTTAATACTTTCTAAAAAATTAAGTACTTAATAAAAAATTTGCCCCTTTGAAAATTAAATTGGTTTTTAGAATCAGTTAATTATTAAAAAAAAAAGGTTGAGAGATTGATTGATTGCTTATTGATTGCCTCTGAGTTAACAATATCACTCATTAGGCTTCCTAACTGTAGAATATGGACTAAACTCAACTTTAACTTAGCAGTGGGAGTTTGGACATTGATCCACTGGATACAGCTGCAGCAACACAGTCTTAAGAATTTGTGATTGCATTTATCCTTGGGTGCCTCTCCCAAGGGGCAAGGGGTAGCTTCTATAGGGACAGAGCACTGTAGAGGACTGTTCACATGTGATGATGTCATGCAGTTGCTAGTTCTTGTAAATTCTTGCAAATCAAAACTTGCAGTAGTGCTTAGACTTCAGAAACTCCATGGTTCTTTCCCCATTTTCTGGAACGTGATTTGGGGAGGAAGAGTTAAGCTCCTACATCATCCTGTTAAGCAAAAGCAGTTTTCTTTGTACTATCTTAAATTAGCTCCAAGTTTAGCTGTACAAAGATGTGATCATGGGATAAGTGTCACTTGAGATGTACTTGTGTCACGTACTCTACACTGAATCTGAAGTTGCTCATCTCTCTTCCACTGAGTGGGAAACCATCTTAAACTGCATCATGTTGGTAAAAAATGTGGTCATGCACATAGATTAGTACTGTGGAACTGTGCACATCTAACCTATGTCAGCAATATTGCTGCTGAGCTCTCTAGCTAATCTTTAGGGACACCACTTTATTTGGAAATTAGCTATTCTACTCTGGTTTTCTGAAATGAAAACGTTGAAAACATCAGAGATTCTGCAGATAGGTAAACAGACAGAAATTAAAACAGAATTAAAAAACACAAGCTAGTGTGATCCTAATAAAAACTGAAGTATTTTAAATCATCATTGCTGGAGCTAGAAAGGAAATCTTTTGTCCTTTCACTAGCCAAAGGTGTTTTCTCTTTAGCAGCAGGCTCAGATTTCTGACTATGTGGGGATATTATGTAAATCTGATAAAGTCTACTCAGTTATTATTGATGACCAGAGTTCAATCTCTTTTGCTGTATCTGCATGTGGATGTCATTCTGCATAGCGCAAATGCACTTCAGTTGCATTTTGCATTTGGTGTTATTTAACCTGGTGTCTTTAGAAACACCTTAAGGTAATATATTTAAAATTGTTCCCTCTGTAGTCTTACTAAAATAGAAACAATTTATCATTGCAGACAATTATCTCAAAAATATTTTTGTATATATGGAATATAGTGCATACAATTTTGTAAAACATTTATCATTTTTATTGAGAAATGACATGAAAAAGAGGATGTGTTGAAAATGAGTAAGCCAGTAACTTTTCACATATATTGAGCACTGCATGCAGAATTCAAGTGAGTTGTATTGAAATGGAATAAATATGGAATCACGTTTAAAGTATAAACAAGGTATGCATGCAAATTTGGAAAGCAATATCAGCAGCATGGAGACAGTTTTCCTCCTGTTTCCGTCAAGGGCTGTGAGCAGAAACCTAAGAACAAAGTAGGACTCTATTCAGATAATCTGAATTCTGTCTCTAGTCACATCTGGGTTTCTTATTGTCTGGCCTACAAGGTTGTAAATGTATCAGAGCACTCAAGTTCATTAGCAGAGTTCTGGCCATCTGAATCTAAACCAAGGTACAATACCTGTGATGTTTGCAATGTGTTCCACACCAGTGGTGTAGCCCCTGGTTGGTAGTGGTCTAGTCCTGTTCAAGGTCTTCATTGCGGATGTGTGCAGTGAGACAGAGCACGCTCCAGTAAGCTCATAGATGGTGCAGAGCTGGGAGGCAGGGATGATAATTAAAAATTAAAATTAAAAATTAAAAATTCCAAACCAAATTAAAAATGCCTATTATTAAACCCATAAAATAAACTGCTTGGGAGCATTGCAAACATTTCTCAAGATATTAGTATAGAAATAACCAATAAAATTACTTGGAGATGAGTAATTCCATATTGTATCCTTCCTTCTGTGATATTACATCTTAGAAATGAATTTAAAGTGTGCTGCTGACCAAAGTAATTATCCTACTTTTCCTGTGTTTGGTATGTCAAAGGTCTTTTGGTTTCTTAACTCAACTCAAGGAAGAAAATGGTCTTTTGACATTACCTGGAGATTATATACGTGCAAGGAAGAATAGATACCTGCAAAATTTTCTGGGTTTTTGTTATATGCAAGGTAATGAGATATGAAATTATTTTGCTTTCATATTTCTGCCTTCACCAACACATGGGTAGAAAGCAAAACAAAAATTGTACTTCCTAGTAGTGGAACAAGTGCAATAAGTAGTTGTTAAACCATCACCTAAAGATACTATGATCTTCAAATCCACCCTTTATTTGATCTCCTACCATCTTTTTGATTTTATCTGGCTGGACAGACAGCTGAAATTTACTTTCATAGCACTATCATGAATGTAAGATTTTACACTTTTAAGTCTTCTTCTACTCCTTTTCAATGAGCATGAGAGTCAAATCCTCTTATCTAATTTCATTTAAAAATTCAGAAGAAGTACATCTAATCCAAATTTGCTCTCTGGGCTCCCCTTACAGTCAGTGCAACAAGATAAGGCTAGAACGAAGCAGTGTGTTTTGCAGGAGTACAGATTATTTTGCTGCATAGAATCTGATCTAACAGGATGTAAGAGATGTTTGAGACAGCTGAGGGGAGTAATTTTTGATGCCTGTCTGGCCCCTGGTCACTGTGTTGGAAACTCAGATCACCTCAGACTAACAGTTCAGCTTCAAGTTTGATAACATAAAGCTTACATGAATTTGCCCATTTTTTTGTGTCAAATTACAGGCTGAGCCAGAACCTGAGCCTACTGCAAGTTTCTTTTTGGTACAATACTTGCAGAGAAAGCTCCTGAAAAAAGCAGTCATGTCTTCTATTAATAATTTCATATTGCATTTGACCTCTGCTGCTGTGGTTTTAAAAAGGCAGTCCTTGGCACTTCTCATTTTTATTAAACTCTTTATCATACGAGCTGTTAAGAAAAGTAATTAAATTTACCTGAGGTCACACTTATTTCATGACTCCTTGCCATTAAAAGCCATTGAAAGAAATTTGAAATTAATTAATGTTACAGCCTCTTGAAGAAGATACATGGCAGTTCACTGGTAATGTAACTTCTAATGATGTAACACTAGTAATGTAAGTTTCTATGTCCACCAGACATTTATATTTTCAAGGATGACAGCTTTTTAACTTAAAAAAAAAGTATATTTTTCCTACAGATTCTTACACTTACAATCTCTTACATTAACAATCTTTAATGTAGAAAATACAATCATGCTGGTGGTTTATTTTCAAGCTTCTCATGAATCTGTTCATTTCACCACCCCTCAACCCCAAGGGCTCTTCTTAGATGTCACTCATTTATATTGAATTCTGAATGAAACTTAGAGAAATTTCAGCCTGGCTTCTTTAGAGACTACAGTTGAAATTATCAAGCTCATTTTCATTGTCTCCAGTTGGTGACAAATGGCAATTTCATTTAGCAATAGGTGGTTCTCTTTGAGGTTGGATTGATGGATGAGGCCTTAAGAGGTCAGGCCAGCTGACAAGGTTACCCAGGCCAGCTGTCTGCCCATCCCTGCTGCAGGGGTGCCTGTGCTGCTTGTCAGTCACCCCTGACCACTGCTGCTTACTGGTGGAGTGTTTTAAGGCAGGCTGTAGTCAGTGACAGCTGGCTTTAAAGTGTTTTGCTGTAAATGGTGGTGGTTCCAAAACTCACCGATGAGCAACTCAGACATCTGCGTGGCAAAGCCAGACTGGACAGCTTGTGTGGCAACAGTGTCAGCTGCCTCAGACAAAGGCAGCCTTCTTGACATTCATCAGTCCTTCATTTTGTCTTTGCCTTTTTGTGTCTTTGGTTTTGTTTCAGGTTATAATCAGCCTGCTGCTTAAGAACCCCAGCTTTGAAATGTTTTTGAATAGGATCATGTAAGAACCTCAGTTGTGTTTTGAGATTTCAGTGCAAAAACTTAAAGAACTTTTAATTCTTGTCTGTAGGCTGGAGCAAATGTGCTTCTGCAAGATGTTAATGGAAATATTGCACTTGATTATGCTGTAGAAGGGACTGAATCTAGCAGCATCCTTCTGATGTACTTGGAAGAAAATGGTAAGTCAGCTCTTTAGCTTTTGGAATGCTTCTATTGAACATGTCATAAAAACAATAAGGATGTGTATTGATCTGATGGAAGTCCCACCAAAGCAAATTGAACTATATCAGTTTGGGGATGAAGGGGAGGAAGATAATTTGGAACCACAAGTGTTTTCAGTGTGTTTAAATTGGAACAACTAAAAAAGGTTAATGGCAGTTGACATTGTCAAAACTACTTCTGACCTTTTGTATGGAGATGTAAGAATGTAAACTCAAAGCAGAGAAACTGCAGCAATACAGGAGCTTTTAAAACTACTAATTTAACTTTTCAAGGACTAGGTTTCACATTCTGTTTCATTTCCCATCTATAGTCTCAGAAAATATTTTTTCCAAGTGCTAGACTACTAAATAAATAAATTTTTGCAAATAATTTGAATGAAAATGTGTATGATACTTTATCTCTCATTCAGAAATATTGATGTTGGTTTAAGGTTTTTTAATTGTGAAAATACTGTAGCAAGGTTATGAATTATGCTTAATATGTTATAGATGACAGGACTTGTATTGAAAAACTGGGTTTTTTGCTCATCAGTTCCAAACTTAGATATGAGTTCTGAAGTGAGATTTCTAACATTATTTTTGACTATGAGGGGTTGTCTTAACATTGTATGTGCTCATCTTAACACTGAGGATTAGGCATTAAGCATTGATAATGAGCAATAATGTAAAAATTTGTATTTTCAACATTGTCTCCATATAAGGAATCTTTTTTAGCATAAACTAAGTTAAATTATATTTTGTTCATGAACCCTTAAGGAAAATGTCAAGGAAATCAGTGTCAGGTCCTGTACTGCACACATCCAGAGTATTGCATGTTTTATAATTTTGTTTCCTTGGTATGTGGCAGTGTCTTCACAGCTCTGGTTTTGGATTTTTATAATGGCAAAGCAGCTATTAGCTTCTAAAACCTTGATTGCCTTTAAAAACACAGATATTTGTTGTCTAAATGTTCCAAATACTTTGACTCTCAACAGGTAACATGCAAAACTCCTGTAGCATACAAGATGTAGTCTGCTTATAGTGGTATCTCTTTTACAGTAGGAAAGAGAGGCACTGTTCATAATTAAACAGTGATTCTGTAAATGTTGGAAGTTACCAAATTAAAGAAACTTAAATATCTTGAAGGCGACATCTAGCTCTACTAACTTTAGGTAGATAGGCTTAAGTTAATCATCCAGACCTTTAGGTCAAAAGAGAGAAAGAGGAAATGTATGCATTGTTTCATCTCTTTCTAACCTGGCTAGGTGAGGAGAACTGACTCTCAGGACTATTTCTTTCTGCTGACTAATAAGAACTTAATTTGACAAATTTTAGGTTTAGATTGTTAGGATAGATCAATCCTACCCCTTCATGAAGTAGTGCATGAAGACCTGGTCTTTGGGTGATCAATGTCAAAATGCTCATCAGCTTTCCTTGGTCTGCTAGTATTGTTCTTGTAACAATAGGCAGCTCAAAGTATCCTTATTTTGCACTTGACTTTTGAAATTTAGTTAGGACCTATGAAATATTTGTGTAGCCTACCAAGATTAATAGTAACTGTGGAGGAGATTCTTGAAGGAAATTAAGCTCTATAAGTATAAATTACTTTGAACTTCCCACCCTCAGTGTTTATCTGTGCATTGTTTTGGTGAAGTTCTCGTGGCAGCAATCCCCATTAACACCTGCATTTGAATACCTCAACACAGAGCAAGGACAGGACCAAGCCTCTTTATACAAGATTAGCTGAGCCTGTAGTAAATACTGTATAGTATATAAATATATAGTATATATAAAAATATATAGTATATATATAAATATATAGTATAAATATAAAATATAGTATATATATAAATATAAAATATAGTATATATATAAATATAAAATATAGTATATATATAAATACTGACTGTAGTATTGAGAAACACCCTACCAAAGTCTCAGCCTTTAAATACAATGTATTAGGAATATTTCCCTATTCTCTGAATTTCCCTGCATTCCTAAAATGTTTTCATTTCATTTTCATGTTTCAATTCTTCATTCAGTTGTGCATTCTGGTTTAAAATTTTAAGAGATTTGTGTGTAGAGTAGACTACACTCCAGTCATTGCCTCTAATTGCAGAGATCACAGAGAAAAGTAAAATTAGGTGCCTTATAGCTTAGCTAATGAGAAAAGCAGAAGCTATCAATTTACTCTGATGAAAAAAAGTAAGATGGGAACAAGTAGCTTTGAAACCACAGAAAACATTGTTAATTGAAAACATTAAGTTCTTAGAGGTCTAGTGTGTATACAACTTCTTACAGATTTTACTACTGTGGTAGTTCACTGTATCTGTTTAATTTCACCACAGATCTCAGTGACTCAACTGCACTTCATTGTTTGAAGTAACCTAATTTACTCTGCGGAAGGCCTGCAGCCATAAGTGATAACAATAGCCTTGGATGCCTTTAGTGATTTATATATTTTAAAACAGTTACTGGAGTTGGTTTTTGAGTTCTGCTTGTAAATGATCTGTGAGGGCACAGGAGTACCACAAGTACAGAATATTGTAATCGTCTAGCCACTGCCAGAAAGCTCTGATATATACTTTACTGTTATGGCATATACCTTATTAGGATGTTTTGTGGAGATTTTATTACCGAAGTCTAATGAAATTATTACTGTTTCATTAAAATATTCTCTTTTCCTGTACAGAAATTAGCTTGCTCTGCTATTACATAACATTATATTAATAATGTTACATTGTATTAAGTAATTATTGACTGAAGAAAGAAATTAGCAGACTTCAGTTACCTAAGAGAACAGAATTTGAGGTATGCATCCTCTGCATATTAAGATCATTGTTTCTGTTGGGTAACAACTCTGCCATATTGTAAGTTTCATTTGAGATATCTCTAACCGAGGATGGAAGGGAAATACAGCAAACTGCTTTATACTTAGAAAAGTGTGTGGAACAGCTTAACTGTATCATATTAGATTATGTTCAAAGGGCATTCAGAAGCCTAGTGGGCTCATGAACTCAAGGACTCTCTTTGGATTGATTTATCTAAATCTAATATCTGGTAGCCACTCTATAGCAAACCCTTCTTAGAGCAAAAGAGATGCTTTGAAGGTAGGCATCTGTAATGAGGCACCTGAATTAGGATCTGAACTGCCTGCTTCTTTCTATGGGCTATGGAGGGAGCCCAGAATGGCCAGCTGGCACACAGAAGTCTGCTGTGTAGGATGACTTTTAGGATATTTAAATTTACAGGTCTGTGTGTAGGTCCCCATTCAGTAGTCTATACTCCTATCAATAGTGCAGTTCTAGGAAATGCTGACTGTAGAGAAGAGAAGGGTTATTAATTTGACCAGCTACAAGAAAAACACCAGTAAAAGCTGTTACATTTGTTCTGTGCCAAGATGTCATTGGTTTTCCAAGTTACTGGTGTTCCTGTTTTGCTATGAAACGAAAGTAATGACATTTGAGGACTTCAACATCTGCTGGGGCAAGGCCAACTGAGAGTAGGCCAGGTGGGACTGGAGATTCTACTTCTCTCTAGGCTTCCATTCCAGTGCTAACCCATCTTTATATATTTTTTTTTCATTTTCTTTTCATTTGAAGTTTTCTTTGTTGCCTCTTACACCTTCAGCTTCATATCCATTCACTGTTTACTTTCAGAAAGTGTCTCTCTTCAGAGCTGAAATGAAAAAAACAATGTGCCCTGGTTTAGGATAAATCTGGGAGAAAACTTCTAAAGGGGTCCCTCTAGAAAGCAGATTCAAGCAGCTCCTCTCCCCCAACTGGTTTGAGAAAACATTTCCTTGGAGAAAAATGGAAAAAAACCTGTTTATTTAACAAGCAAAGAATTAGAAGCATATACAATGAGTAATATTACACAATAAAACTTCTCGCTGTTCTGAAGAGATGACAAATTCAGAAAGTCCTTGTCATGGTGTGTAGCTCACCTCACTCAGTCTCTCATTCCTGCAGCACTGGAAAATTTCATTGTTTGTCCTGCTTTATTCTAAACCTGACTGATTATTGAAATCATCAAGAAAGTCCACCCAGCACCTTCCATAACCTTTGTTTTGGTTAATAACCGCTTTATATTTTAAGGCAAATCTTTTGAGTCATTTATGACATTTTGAAACAACCAAACTTTAGGTGACTGACAGTGTTTCTGGAGGCAGAATGTTCTGTTGTGGAACTGTGTCAGTGAAACTCTGATCATGGCATATGATCCTGTTTCCTCCTTTTCCACTAGGCTGTTTTAAATATTTAATACTTTGAGGAATGCAGCATTTTATTTTATTTCGTTACTTGATGTTTAGCTGTATAGTGGACTGCATGACTCAGCTATAAACTAAAACTGACTGACAGATAAGTCTTGGTTCTGTGTTTGCCAGGTCATAGGAGATGACACATTCACTGTAATTCGTTTCCAAGTAAAATATCTCTTTTTTCCTCCAAGATCTCAGGCTTCAGTTTTCAGTAGGATAACTGTGCACTCCAACAACATCAGCCTTTTTGTTAAATCTGAGAATAGTTGGACATTTACTTTTTTTAAAAGAACTGTCTACATATCACATGGATTTTAAAGCAATTTTAATGGCTTTCTTATCTGTTGTGTAGTGAGAGTTTCATGCAGTAGCAGATAATTACTTCAGCAAAAGAAAACCGTCTGTCATGATTTTATTTTTTGGAGATTGACTATATTTAAATAATCTACGCAAAGGTACAGATGGTACTCCTTTTCCTACTGTGACAAAGGTACAGGAGAAAAATGGGTATTGCTTTTCTGCAAAATATTTTACACAGTACTATTCAGTTTCTGTGGGGGCAAATGAATTTAAAATAGCTGATAAAAGGTTATTGACCTTTGATGGTAACAGAGATTCATGCAGTTAAGCAAAATCTATTATGCTATTCCAAGCTGGGGGAATAATAGGTCTGTTTTTTTCCCTGAATATTAAAAGGATCATATTCAGGTGTCTCAGAAAACTGCATAGAGAGCAAAAATCATGTGCAAGCCCCATCCATTTAGGTGGTTTTGTATGGTTTAAATCAGTTAAAATGTTGTGCAGATTTTGCAAATATAGATAATTGTTTGTTAAATTTTTACTAGCAAGGGAATTAAGCTTTACTCTTCAGCTGCAAAATAGAAGAAACAAATTTATTTTCTGCCTTGCAGCAGTAGGTAGAAATTAAAAAAAAAAAGCTAAATGTTAGTTAGTGCAGATTCCTACACAGAAGACAGCTTTTAACATTAGCCAGAAATAGCCAACTTGTCAATTACTACAATAAGGAGAATTTCCCTGAAGCCAACAGTTAACAACATATGGGACATATGACATGTGCAGAAAAATCTAATTTAGAAAAGTAGTGGGCAAGGATTAAGGAAAAATTTACTGCAAACCTGACACTTTACAGTAATCTGGAATGTGATAGGAAGATATACCAAAATTAAACTGTGAGTTAATTTGAAGTTATCTATAAAATCTGGTGTGGTTGCAGTAAAAGTTCCCACAAAGCTGCTCACCCATTCCCTTTCTGACAATGACAGCAAGATTGCTTACCAGTTACTGTCACAGGCTAAACAGATTCAACTTGGTGGAATTAGTCAACTGGAATAGGCTCAGGTAGAGAAAAATAGAAAGACAAACATATTAGGACAAGACTTTTCCTCCCCTCTTTTCAGGCTTCACTTCTTCACTCCAAACTCTTCAACTATCACAAGCAGCACATGGAGGTGGGGACTTGGTACATGGCAGTCTCCCTCTCTGCCCCTTTTCTTCTTCACACTTTCCTCTGCTCCATTCTGGGTTGTTTTGTTTTTTTCAGGTATGGAGCTCCTTTAGGAGTGTGTGTCTGCTTTGCCAGGGGTCACTCTTGGATGCAGGCTCAGCTGTGTCCTCCTGAAGGTCTGCTAGAACTGATGGGACAGCCCCTGCCTCTCCCCACAACTGCCAACACCTGGGCAGTACATCTCCTTGTGTGCTTCTCAATACTCTGGCACTTTTTGTAAGAATAAGATCAAAATGAATTCCCTAGTTGTGTGTATTTTTCATTTGGATTATTTGTTGTTAGTTAAAAAGAATGAATATGTACACCAAAATGTTTTAGTGTTGAGGTTGTGATACAGAAACCCCTGAACAGATCTAGTAATCCAATGAGGGGAGAAAAACTCTTAGAGTTTCTTCAGTGCAGTCAAGAAAATAAAGGGATGTAAAATAATATTATTTCAGAAAAATACTGGTCTAGACTTTAGTATTTCAAACTATTTCACAGATATTAAGAAATTATTGCTAATATACTCCAGTAAGAACTCACGTAAATGCCAACACATAGAGATTGTTAGCACTAAGATCAGCAAGCTTCAGCTAAAACTAAATTCCCTAATATATTTTCTGTTTCAGAAGCACATGCACCACGATCTTAATTTATGCTCACAAATTTTCTTTCAACAATATTAATGCAGGAGGTTGACAGAAAAATAGGCAATCAAAACAAAACTGCCTCAGGGTGGCTCAAAGTTTTTTCCCTTTGATTCTTGTTGATTGGGAACCACCTACCCATAAGATTATCACACACACAAAAAATCTATTTTCTGAGAACCTGATTAATTGATGGTAGGGTTTAGATGCTGGTGTTGCCAGTGAGAACAGATGAATAAATGAAATGTTTCAGTAGGTCCTTTCAAAAAATGAAGCACATGGAAAATGTGAGACATTGGAAAATTTCATAGCTGACAATGTTTTTTTTCCTTTGGCCTTTGTGTTTTCTATTATAAGTGTGAATGAGCTACCTTAATTTTTAATTTTTTATAGTTCTTGGGGGGCTTTGAAGTCTTGGATTCTTCTTAATGTTTTTATCCTTCCAGCATGTCACCCATATGTTTCTATCAAAGGGAAAACATTTAAATTCACTTTGCAGTCAATTTTTGACATTGAAATTAACATTTAAAATTATAGCCAGTAGTTTATTATCTAGTTTTCTAACAGATGCTGGAAGAGGAAAGACAGGCATCTCCTTGACCAATTTGCTAAGATTTGAGAAAATATTGTGAAGAACATCAGGAACTGGGTATGCCTTTTCAGTGTAGTTTTAAACAACTCATCAAGAAATAATCAGTTTCATTACCATCAGAACCATGTTATCACTTTTTTATACAACTCCTAAAACTATAACCTTAATCAAGATGGAAAGAAATGTCAGTGCCTGCAGTGCACCCACAGCCCCCGTGCCCTCCACCCCTGCTCCCAGGGCTCTGGCTGCCAGAGCTCAAGGCCAGCAGTGTGACCTGGGAGCTGTTGGGTGGGAAGGAGCTAAGCTGGGGGACAAAGCTGGGAGCAGCATTGTCATGATCTTTCATCCATCCTTTGTCTCTGGAGCCACATTTAGTCTCAGGTCCTTTCTTGGGGCAGTCCTGTGCCCAGTCATGATCCATGCTGACCCCAAACCTGGACCTCAGACTTGACTCTTTGATTGATCTGATTTACTTGGATTTGTCACTGGAGCCTTTTCTGGCAACCACAGAACTTCTGTTAGCCCTAATTCCCATCACCAGACCTGTTCTATTTGCCTTTTTGGGATGTGGAACTGTGCCCTGCAAGGATGGTGACCTGCCTGACCTGTCTTCACCCTCAGCTCCTGCCTCCCTTGCATTTGTTAAGTAGCCTGCTTTTACTGCTCTCTCACAAAAAAATAACTATAGCATATTAAAACCTTGCAGCAAAATCTGTAGTGTAGAAATACCATCTGTGATGATCTCATTTCAGACATGATATTTACCAGAAGTAGCCAGAGACAGAGATATAGTATATTTTGCTTCTGTGTTCTAGTATTAATATAACAAAAAAATAAACATGCATTACATATCCACAAATTAATACATTATTATTAAGCCTTGAAATTGTGTAAGCCTTTTAAAATAAATTACAAAAAATATTTTTGTTTTCATGTAAGTTAAGAGACAGTTCACTTAACTAATTTTAGCTGCAAGGATCATCAATGTCCTTATTGTAGAAGAGAGAGGAAGAAAAGCATGTTCAGTAGTGTGGGAGAATTGTCACTCTGATATCTACATGAGGAGGAGGTGGGAACTTCACTTTTGATAGCATATTCAGACTAGAAGGAGATAAACCTGATCAGCCCAGGAAGCCAACTGTGCCTTGGACTGCATCCAAAGCAGTGTGGGCAGCAGGTCAATGGAGGTGGTTCGTGGTTCTGCCCCTCTGCTCCACTCTGGTGAGAGCCCACCTGCAGTGCTGCATCCAGCTCCTGCCTCCCCAGCACAGGAAGGACACAGAGCTGTTGCAATGAGTAGAGAGGAGGCCAACAAGATAATTGGAGGGATGGAGAATCTCTCCTATGAGGAAAGGCTCAGAGAATTGAGTTTGTTCAGCCTGGAAAAGAGAGTTTGGCATGACCTAGTTGCAGCCTTCCAATACCTGAGGGGAGCCTATAGGAAAGACAGAATGAGACTGCTTACATGGACACGTAGTGACAGGACAGGGACATTAGTTTTAAACTGAAAGAGAGTAAGTTTAGTTTAGATATTTAGGAGAAATTCCTTACTGTGGGGATGGAACAGGTTGCCCAGAGAAGCTGTGGATGCCTCATCCATGGGAGCGCTCAAGGCCAAGTTGGATGGGACTCTGAGCAATGTGGCCTAGTGAAAGGTTTTTTTCTAGTTCAATCACCTTGCCCATAGCTGGGTGATTGAACAGATGATCTTTAAGGCTTCTTCCAGCCCAAGTCAGTCTATGGAACTAAAGATGCTTCACTAAACATATGTAATGATATCTTTAAAGGCAGACAGGCAAAAACCTCCAGCAACAATCAGTCAGTACTGCTGCAGTGAGTTAGAGCTATAGGCTTCAGTAGTTTTACCAGCATTTGTTCTTTTGCAGAATCTGAAAATACTGGCTTCCCTTCTTGCATAGTAAATGTTGCTGGCATGGATTTGTTTATATGCTGACCTTTGAAAGTCAGACTCACGTAATGCCAAGTGATATGTATAAGGTCTATTGAACAATGTATTCTCACAAAAAGAATGCTTTTTACAAAGATATCTAGTAAGAAGCCAGAAAAGTCTTTCTAAAACTTTAAGCAAATAAAGTAATAGATACATGCAGATATTTCAATGAATTAAAATTAGTACTTAAAGTATTTAAGTACTTATGATTTATTTTTATTTTAAGTATCATGATTTATGTTTTTTAGCATCCTATTCTATGCTGCACAGAAGAAAAATACAAATTCTGAACTGTGGTATCCTCTGAATTATAGAAGAGTAAGAGAGGCTCATCATACATGGGGTGAAGAACCTTGATTTATATACAGCTCTGTGCAGGAAGGGCAGATATATAGATAAGAGTGAGAGAAAACTCAAGTATGAGAAGAGACATGGGCTTCTCAAAGCCATTGCAAGTTTTTGATGTACATTTGTGTTTGCAAGACAAAATGCTGTTGACCTCTCCTTAAGAATGTAAAGCCCATTGGAGAATGAGACCTGCATGTTACAGCAGGAGTGGCTGCTGAGGGTGGGTGCAGTGGGTGTTTGCCAGAGTGCTTCAGTGCTCTCCTTTGTACTGATCCCAGGAATGGGTGTTCTCCTTGCACACTTCTTTGTACTGGATGTTTGTGTGAAAAATGTGTGTAATAGCAACCCTCAGTTCTGTTTGCTTTATATTTCCTTATTAGTGAAACTTTTGGAAGGTTACTTTTGCATTATTTATCTGAGGTTTTTGTATTCCTTTTGGTTGTCACTTCTATAACTAAATGCCAGAGAAGGTGAGACAGCCAGAGCACATGAAACAGCCCTGTCAGGTGATTTTCTTAAACAGTAAGAGGTAATTTATTTTGTAGCTTTTAGGTTATGCTCCTGCATAACCTAAAAGAATTTGTGACCATGTAGCTCTTCTGATTTTAAAGGATATTTGGAGTGTTTTTGCCATCATATGACTTTTTTTCTTTTTGACTTTCCAGTTTTTGAAATGTGAATCTATTCCCATAGTAGATGCCAATGTGTTTTTCTTCCTCTTTTTATTCATGTTGGCTGTCTTCCCATTTCAGCTGAATATCTAAACCACATTTCCCCTTTGGAAAGCAACGTGAAGGTCACGCTTTGATTCAGGCAGTGAGAGTTACTTACTGTATGAGTAGCATTTTTTTGTTCCATCTAAATTCCTGGAAAGTATCACACCCTGGGGAGGGAAAGCAAACTCCCCAGAATTATGAACTTGATTAAGGGAAAGCACTTATTGACAAGGTCTCCTTTTTTGAGCCTCACAGAATGATACATGTGCATGCTTGATAAATCTGCTTCTGAGCTCCCCACCAGAGAAGTCCTTGCTTGAAGCCTAATAGCTCCTAAGTTCTTGGAATTCAAAACTACATTTCTAAGACTGAAACAGATTATTTTTGCGTGTTTTCATTATATTTTTTGTAAAGGAACAAAAAGGGAAACTATTGTTTCTATATCATTTTCAAATCTACTCTGAATATTTAAAAAGTGAAGTCTGTGGAAGCATGTCACTTTGGTACCTCTCTTGTGGGCTGATTTACTTCTGTTTGTTTATGGAAAAATGTATCATTCATTTACACAGCTCTTGGTTTGAAGCCAGTAAAGCTGTCTTGAATAGGTTTCACATTCACACAGACTGTGACTTCTGTTGCTCTGTGGCATGGTTTGTGTGTTTTGTCTGAGCTCATGGCTGCATTATATTGATGATAGAAAATTATTATTAAGCAGCAGTTAATGCAAATGAATGCATTTCTTGATTTTCTCTTAAACATGAGCAGAGTTAATTTTTCAATGGCTAGGTTTTTTGTAGCCCCAGCTAAGTCATACCAAGTTTCTATAAAAGGCAATTTACAGGGAGTAAGGATCAATATTTCACTGTTAAAATAACAATGTACTGGTATGTTAATTCTCTGACTGTGTTGGGTGTAAGTCAGTAGTAAATTGCTAGAAAAGGCTGAGTAGACTCAGCTGGCCTCTGCCCTCAACTTGAGGCATTACTGTAATTTATGTTAAATCTGATGAAGGAAATAGCTGTGTTTCACTCTCAGTGTTTTGGGGTTTTTTTGGTTTTTCTTTTCATTTTTCATTTTTTCTTCCTGAGAAAATCAGAAACTGTATTTCTAATTTGTGGATTGTGAACTTAGTTTTTGGTTTTGAGTGTTTGAGCTATTCTCAGATAAAGAGCTAGTAAATTAATTTCCACCCATTTCCTCTCTACTTGAAACCCAAAACTTTTTCTAATTGTTTACCGGATATAAAAAGAGAAAGAAAAATTGACATAAGTTCAGTCAGCAGTTCTTAAGCATGTCTGCCTTCATCAGGTATAAAATGCTTCATCTATTTTTTAACTTTAATCTTCCTTACTTGAGAACATTAGAAAAAACTTCATCTGGACCAGTGAAGTTTAATTTTGTCTGCTCAGTCTTCAAGGTTGAGTGTTTAAAATGCCAAGTCAACACTGCAAATGATAATTAATTTTGGGTGTATATTGCCCTTAGGCATTTGGGAGAGTTCTGTCACTGAGAAAAAAGTATTAAACCATTAATTTACTGTTGCAAAAAGCAGGAAATGGGTAGAAACAGAAAGGAAAAAAAATATTTAATTGACATCATGCAGCATTGGTAGTCTGTAAATGTCAGCAGGTAGTTTCAAGTCATTACTCTGAAATGTGATGAAGGCATAAAAGTTTTAGTTCTGACAAAAAAAATTGATTGTTAGGAGACACTGCAAGCCTACTGTGAAATTGGCATTATGTTCTGGTCTAGCAACTTTCAGTAAGGATGTTAAACACATTCTCCTTTGGGGACATCGCCTAATTTAATCCATCAATATCATATTTATATATATATATATATACACACACGCACTCTTATGGAGATATATGTATATATATATATATGTATATATGTGTGTGTTTGTCTACGTTACATGAAAGATTACAGGGTTGATCCAGATTAAAAAAATCATTTAGGTGACAGATCTAAAAATAAGAGAATAGGAAGACAGTGATCACACTGAACATTTCACTTCAGAGCTCAAACTCTTATAAGTGTTGCAGGCAGCAGAACATAAAGCTGTACATACAGAGGCATGTTGGAAAAAACTATTTGAATTCTTTGATGAACTATATATTGTGTTCCCATTTATACAAGGGTATAAATGTACACCCATTTCTACAGGGCAGATTAAAACTCAGAAACTCAAAATATGATTTTACCCTGAAACATGCTTCAGTTTTTTTAGTAAAGAACTTTAAGAACTGTTGAAGGTAAAACATTATTAAATACATTTTCATTAAATTTATTTATAGTTTGTCATTTTTCAGCTTAGTGACAAATGTGGAAGAAAAATAAAAAATCATTTCTTCATATGATTTTTTGCTATGTCATGGCCAGAATGGAATTTTTATACTCAAATTTCATCTTCTATATGTTTATTTAAATAATCACATGGAACTAGAAGCAGAAGAATGAAGTCCCAAATTAAGGTTATTTGTTCCAATCAAACCACAATCAGTTGCTAATTTAATCACTTTGCACTATTGTTGTATCCTGGTTCTTATTTTTAATGTCTTCAGACTGGAGACCATGCTTTCTTTTGGTTATAGACTGCCCTGCTTATCTTCTTTTTAATATTGTTCTTTGACAATTCTTCTTTCAGGAGCAATGCTGACACAAGCAATCCCATACCCTTCATTCCTCTCATCCCCTCCTATTTGTTCCTACTGCTGCACCACATTTCCTCTTGGTTTATGGGGCCTTGAAATGGTCTAGGCTCAGCTGCAGAGTTAATCTCAGTTAAAAATAACCCAGGCACATAAAAAAGTGTTGAATTTTAATGTCATTTTCTTGACTTACAAGCTCCCAAGCAGTTCAGCCACCAAATTTGAGGTGATGTATTTGCAGGGCTGAAAGAATGCAACAACAATGACAAAAAATTAAGTCCCAAACACTTGAGTGTCTTCCTTAGATTTTTTAAAATTCTTTGCCCAATCACAGCTATTTCATACTCCCAGTGAGTTTCATGATATTGCAGCTCCTTTACCTGCAACTGCTCTTACAGTCAGTAAGAGATCAGGGTGTTTTATTGGATATTGGTCAATGACTTAATTCATCCATGTATCGACTGATAAATACAGGAGTAGACTTTCTGGTAATGGTAGGTAAGTAAACACTCAAAAATATATACTAAAGTCTATTTAAATGTTGAATAAGCTTTTATAAACCCAGAGCACAAAATCATATATCCGCTCTTTATTGATGAATAAAATAGCATCATTTTGTCCTTTTCTTTTTCCAGGTGTAGAGCTGAATTCCTTACGCCAAATGAAGATTCAGAGAGCTATGACAATGCTGACAGACATCCGACAGCTCATCTCAAGTGGAGGGAGTGTGAATCAAAAGAATGATGAAGGAGTTACCCTGGTGAGTGGCAGCATGGAATCATCATCCTGGGAATATGCATGTCTTGCAACAAGTTCAGCATGTTTGCAAGGCAATTCTCTTAAGAGGGTTTTGAAAATAGATGTGTGTCAATTCCATGCATAATATGGATTTTAAAATAGGGTACTGCAACACCTCAGTGACAACTTCTTTTCTCCTAGCCAGCAAATATGCAACATAAATGTTAATAGCAAATATATTAACACCATAGTTTGAAGCTGTAGGACATACATGTGGTTCCTGGCATTCTGTTTGAGAGAGGGCCTGAAGCTTCACTCAGTGATCCCTGGTTTTGGTTTTCTGGCTGTGCCCTGTTAAAACACTGATTCCTTTAGCAATCCAATCTTGATTCAGTGCATTGAAGCATTCACCATAAACATGGAAAAGTACTCCTACTCCCAAATTTGCATGTTATTTATAGCCACTGGGTTTTATTATACTTTTTTTCTGCAAATAGATCATCTATCCATTGGTTTTGTCAGGATTTCTATTTCTTCAGCTGTCAAATAATTCTAATTTCATGTGTAATTCCATAGCATGTCTGTGGAATGTTCCCTTTGCATATAAAAACTTTAACATCATTATCAATCATCAGTCATTCAATCAATAAATAGTAAATAAGCAGCATTAATATATTGAATACATTTTTAAAAGTTCTTTGTTTTTTTCTGCAAATAGTGTACATATATAATTGGAGCACTAATAATTATTACAATAATTTCTGCATTTGCACTGAATTACATTGCCTAATGCTGAATTAATATACTAAATCCTTCTATGTTTTAATACCTGTGGAATGTTTAAGCTGTAACTGAAAAGGTGATCAGCCTCATTCCTGGATTGTATCTAGCCACAGGCTCTCTATAGAAACAGAACACTGTGACCTTTGGGGTGACAACCCCAAGGCAGTTAATTTAAAAATCTGGAAGGGGTTGGAAGAAACAGCACAAGTTTTAGTTTATTTCGTAAAAGCATTATTTTATCTTCCAGTTTCCTGATAATTTTGTGTAAGCTGCTAAATCACATAGCTATTGTCCTTAACTTCTATTGCTATTTTAGTCAGAATTGTCTGAATTAAACTGAGTTATGAACTTAAATATATCCAACTCTATAAAACCTTTCCTGTAGTTAGCTGGAATAAATTTCTGAAAGATGTTTAACAGAAGTGCAAATACTGGGAGAAGAACATTGTGGGTACTTTGGGGCTTTTGCTGTTTGCTTAGTAGAATATTGACAAAGGGGATACTTTTTGCATGAAAAGTTTTTATGCTGAAATCTGATTTTTTCAATAAATAGGTATAAAGTAGGTAACTTTGCTTTTCTTTGAGGTTTCTATTATGTGAAACTTTTGTTTGACAAATTGGTGGAAAATCCAGAATTTCTTAAACAATTATCTCTTTATTCATGGGTGTTGAGTCAGCCAGTCTGTGAATGTTGTGTGGATATCAGAGGGGTCTGGAAATAGGGTTTTGTTCCTCTACATCTATCTGTACAAAAAAGACAAATATCTTTGTCTTAAGTCTCAAATCAGTTTTGTTTTCTCTTGACAGAATATATATGTATATATATCTAAGTCCATGTGTATGTTAAGAGGAATCAAGCAAGTTGTTGTTTTAAATATATAAATATACACATTCTCACTGACTCATAACAACTGCATTTTTGCAGTTGTTATGCAGTACCAACAGTCAGTGAATTTTTTCTGCTGTATTCTCCTCTTATAGTTCTTCTTTGAAAGATTTCACCCACAAAATATTTCCTAGGAGCTCTACACTGCTTGAAAATAGCACTTGTCAAGTTGATGTCTGGATGGAAACTGTAGTTTCTTCTGTTAAAACATACCCTCCCTCCACCATGAAGCAGTGTCAAATTACAGGAAAGATTTGAGGGTTTTGTACATGGAAATCATAGCATGCGGAATCAAAGTTCTGCCCCCAGGGGAGTTTTTCACCCTTTCCAGGGGAAGATTTTGGATTAGTTGACTGTATTATTTCCCTCTGCATCAATCATGTTCACAGTGAAAACTTTATGAATGCTCTGTGTGTGCAGCTGACAGAAATTATATCTGAACTCTCATTTTAGTGTCTCCTATTCTTACAGTGACTTAGGAACTACACAGTTGTAGTAAGAGGTTTATTGCAAGACCTTTTTATTGCCATTATCCGTCCATTTCAATCACCAGAAAAAGAATATATTCTGCTAACAATGCTTCAAGGAGAAAAAGTCATGCAGTTGGGCTTTGCAGTTTGGGGATACAGCGTCCAACTATAATCTGACTTCTCAATTTCTGCAATATTCCTATGCCCTGTTCTTGCTGGGCAGTGTGAGTATAAAGTTCTTCTGACTGGGGATGATCAGTTATATTTTGCCAAATTCCAAATTCAGACCTTGTCCCCTTTGTTCCCAGAAGTGAAGGGAATGTTTGAAATCACAGTGGAGGACTATGAGAAAGTAAAAGATTGACACTGTAACCTGCGTCAATCTCATAATATGAAATACATCCCTCAACAGTTATTCACCACATATAATAAACAATTTCCACCAAAACCTGCAAATTACATATTTACCCTGATGTAGGATTCCTTATTGAATTTTCTTCTTCTACTTGATTATTATGAAAGAAAATAATTTTATTGCCCTGTTATGTCTTTCCCTTTTTCTCTGTTCACAAGACCTGTTTGCTATTATATTCTTTTTATATTTATTTTGCATACTGCCTATTTGTTTTACATAAAACCCCACATGGCTGCTGGAGTTTTTTATATTAAAAAATCTCATCCTATAAATAACATATGGTGTAATTAATTGCTGATACAAATCCCAAAGACATACAGAGTCTATAATAATAATACATTACAAAAGATAATGTTTAGCTCCTCAGATAGACCATTATTAAAGATATTTTTAAATTTCTTTTTTCCTTTTCTTGCCATTACAGTTTTCACACTTTATCATTCCTACAGTATTTGCTACTCAGTGACAAGCCCTGAGCAAACACAGCTACCTTTGAAGTTATTCCTGTTTTAGCAGCAAGTTTCACTACTTGACCTCCTGGTATTAATGCTGATCTGAGTTTCTCTCACTCTGTTACTGCATTTTCCACCCTCCTTCTGTTCCACTTTGACTCTTAAATAAAGTTTAGAGATACAGAAAATCAACTAAAATTGTTTAAACAATTACCATTAAAATAATTAAGTGTCTAGGGAAGCAATGCAAGTATAGAAAATAAAATCTTTGTGGTTCAAAACTGAGGAAGTATTTTTTGTCACTAATTTTGTGCTGCAGTGTCAATGTGCTTGGTTTGATTATGTGCTAATGAATTCATTCTGGAGTAGTGTCAGGTTAAATCTGGGATACTTGAACTGCTACAAAAGAAGTTAGTTCTAGGCTTGAAGAGAGCTCAAGCTCTGTTGAAATCTATGATTCTACCTTGGCTCATGAAGTCTTTGAATGTGTTGAAAGCATGTTCACTTGAAGTTATATAAAAAGTGATAGACTAGATTGTTTAGTAGCTCACAAAAAGCTAGAATTATTTTTTTCAGGTGCATCTTGTTGATAAATGCTAAATTTATCAACAAGATGCACACTACACTAGTTTTCTAGACTGTAGCAATCACATGTACATTTTGTTTGATGTAACTGTGATTTAGTAAAAATGAAGTAGTGCGCCATGGATGAGTTCTTTAAACTATTAATATATGCAAAATTTAACTTTTATATTACAGCTGCATGTGGCCTGTGCTAATGGATACAAGAATGTTGCATCTCTGATCCTAGATCATGGGGCTGATCTCAATGCAGTGGATAATCAGTATTGGACACCCCTACATTTGGCTGCAAAATATGGACAGGTAAAGCATGATTTTTCACCTGTTTCTCTTTCCTTTGTGGTAGTCTTCTGTAGAAATAGCAAATGCTTTCAAGTCTGGGAGACTACTCTTACTTTAATGCAAAAAGCTTCCTCATTTCATGTAGTGCAGATTAGCATCTCAAATAACAGAGACCATTTGAGAATGAAGCTTGTAAAGCTATTAACCCAAAACAGCTCAATCTACCACCAGGAACAGTTTGTCTGCAGTAAAAACTAGGTTTCCACTGACATTTGAAAGGAAGACAAAATAAACACTTTGTTACTTTTTTACAGTCTAATGTCAAAGTTTATTTAGATTTTTGCTGTGTGTATTTCTTTGAATAAATGTCCAGGATTCATCTAGCACCTGTGTTCAAAATTTTCCCATTACTGAGTTGTAGGGAGGTGTCCTGGGTTTGGGATTGAGGCCATGCCTAAACATGATTTGTCTCTCTTAAAGCTTTTTCAGTTTTCATACCTTTTCAGTTCTCCTTCATCCTCAGTTTCCCCAGACATGCTCAGTGAGTCTTTGTTTGACCAACTTTGGAGAGTTCTTCTCAGCTCTCCACCCACCTCAGGGCTCACAAATCACCACTTACCCATAGGTGTCTTCTAAAAACCTCTATTATACATCTTAGCTCAGACTTCAGAAAATAAATAATACTCTTTATAACAAAAAAAATAGAGCAAAAGTTATAGTAAAATAGTAAAAGTAGATGTGTTTATTTAGATTAATTAATTCTGCTGGGTAATAGATTTCTCCTATTGAGATACCCCGTGCCTTTGACACTTATAGAGTGTCAAAGATCCGCATATTTTCATAACAGATTAAGTTATTGGTTTTTATATATATCTGTTCTAAAAATACATATATGTGGCCTGAAGTGTATCTTCAATAACTTCAGGCAGTGTAAATTTGCAGAGAAAAATTTCACACAAAGATATGCTGAACCAAAGTTTTGTTTGCAAGGGATGTACCAGGGGTCTTTTGAATTTACTGTAGATTTAATTTTCTCATTCTATCTTACCCTGTGCTGTTCTGTAATTCTGCCTCAGTTCTACTGCTCTCACTGACCCCTCTGCACTCACTCAGTGTTCAGACTTCAGTAGGGCAGGAAAGCTCTTACTCAGAAGGATAGCAGTGATGCAGTCTTGAGCTTCTTATTCTCACATTTTAGGATGGCTTACAAGTTAGGGCTTTGTACTGCAGCAATGTGATTATTCTACTGCTGTGCATTTCTTCTATTGTAAAGCTAAACCCAAGTTTAATTGAAGAGGACTTGAAAGAAGTCACTTAAAAGGGCTGGGAAAGGACTTATCTTTCCTTGTATATGTGTAGCATACATATGTTTGCAACACTAACTCTGGATGACTTGAAATACTTTTTTTTCTTGTGAAGATAGATATTTTTCTTTTAGAAACAGGCCTGTACATGCAAAGTTTGTAGTTGAAAGTAGCTAATGGAAAAAATGTCTTTCCTTTTGAAGAATCCCAAGAGCTCAAATTGCTATTTTTGATATTGTTCTTTTTGTTGGCACTTTTGTTGGACTGCATCTCCCTTATATCCCAGATGACAATAGTGTTAATTTATACTATTTCAGGGGTTTTCAGTGAGGAGTCAGGGACCAGCTGCTCTAGTCTCTATACAACCAGTATGGGTACACACAGACAAAAACCATGAAGGAACATTGTACTCTTCTTCACTAAAATTACCTAAATACACGCCAAATATCTTCCCTTTGTAGTGTTAGTAAATAATAAAGTTTAGAAATATCTTATTAGCATTATATATAATTTGGCAACGTTTTTAAGGAGATAAACACAGCTTTTGTGTGATTCTGTTTGTAAGTAACAAGTAAATAATTTAAATTCTTTTATTAACTAGATTTATTACATATCTTCTGCTTCTTTCTGGTAACTACACCATCAGGGTGTTTTTAAAATTTCCTCTCTTATTATGATAATTTTGAAATGTCTTTTAGCCTTAGAATGAATTCACATGCATACTGTATTTATAATTCCATTTTGAGTAATTAATTATAGACTAATATGAGCATTGTTCCTATTTTTGGAAAAGTTGTTTGTCAGAAAGGAAATAACCTTAGACAAGACATGAATTGGATAGTCTCTTTTAAATTAAAATATATTTATGAGGAAATGGTCATTTTTTAGCCAAAATTTTTAATGTTCCCAGAAAAGCAATTAATATAAATTCTGGACTTGTTCCCTTACAGTTTCACACTCTTCTAACACATATTTGTGGCATATTTTTTTAAAAGTCACACTTGAAAAGCTTGCTACAGTGATAAATAACTTGTACTGGAAGACTGTCATAAAGTCTATTTTGTTTTAGTTTGCTGTCCTTTTAAGTTCTTGAGGGGATTTCTGTCCTTCCAGAAATGTATTTGAACAGCAAAATCACCTTTATTTGTCTTATGGCTTGTCTAATAAGCAATGATCCTTTAATGAGTGGTCACAGAAATTTCAGAAAATCTGTTGTAAACCATTGTTATTGAATAGGTTTTTAACACTGATGCTGCACTACCTGCAACCAGACCCCATCCATTATTAAAATAATATGATATTCCAGAAGTCTTAAGGACTGACAGCTTTTCCGGTTTTTAAAAGAGCTGCAATGTATTTTTCATGTGAAGAAGCTTCCACCTTAATAAAATGCTATTAAATTAGTTATACAAATTACAGATTAAGTTTTTAGCTATTTTATGGTACATACCTTACATACATATATTTTACATATTCTCTTACAAAAAAAAAAAAAGTCGTGATATGAAGAAATTGTTACTCTATGGGAAAAAACCCACACATTTAGCTATTTGTAAGAGCATAGCAATAATGGAAATTGTACTCATTTACATTATCTGGAGAAAAATATGGAAAAAAAAACCCAAATAAACACACCCAGGGAATGGTGTCAGTTTTAAATTTATAGTGAGAAAATGTAATTTGTTTCTATGCAGGAGGAAACTTGTAAAGAATAAAGGAACTGTGAGCTTCCTGTTACAAATCTCAAGTTGTGAATGAAGTGGATTATAAAAGTCTACTGCTCCATCTTCCACAGTAATTTATATGTAAAATTACTGGTGAAAGATACATCAATCTGAGTGAAATAATCATCCACACCTTATAATAAACCTGGCTCGTAGAGATTCCTTGGTAATGGCAAATCCATTTTTATTTCAGATGGGGTTCATCTCAACTAAATTAAGCCAATTAAACTTAAGGACAAAGCCAAAGCTTTTTCTTATCTGATGGGAAGAATCACCTTTAGAAGGCAAATGAGAGAATTTTAGGGGATGCATTTAAAATAGGGATGATGATTCATTGCTTATAGGTCTGACCCTCCTTGGTTATAGAAGTCATGGGCAGCTAGCGTATGTCAGAGGTGTAATCTGAACGTTTTTGAATCCTTCATGAGGAATCCTGATCAAAGTGTGGGGCTAAAGGATGGGGCAACTGCCCACTGGTGTTCTGGGTCTCCCCACTCATCATGAAGGAGGTGTGGAGTTGATAACTTATATTTAGAAAACATAAGGTTGTACAGATGGAATCCTAGAGGAGGAGTAGAGTTAGATATTTAAAACAAAACAAATCTTTTCACAAGCAAAACATAGCAGAATGCTGTTGAATTGTTTCCAGAGGGGGAATAAATAAGAGTTTTAAGTGTCAGTACATATTATCTGATGCTGAAAAAAAAAAAAAAAGATTATGTGTCTATCTTTACGAATATTTGAAAGAAAACCAGTTTAATGGATAAATTTACCATGTAAAAACATTATTAGTTTGAACATTAAAACAGAGCAGGGGTGAATGATAAATGAATTGTCCTGTTTCTGACAGAGAGTGTAGATCCAGAGTAGAATATTTTTCTTGCATAGGAGTATGGGATATTGCTGGTGAGTTTAAGGACTGTGTACAGGATATGGCTACAGAGTACAGAATAGGGCAGCTGAGGCTACTGCCTGAAGGTCAGTCTCTGTAAGACAAGAATCTGCTTTACAGAAACAGATTAGGTTAATAATGAGTGTAATAGACTGTTAATTGAAATACTACTAGTCTGCAAACATTACAAATAGACCTATTTTTGAACAGTGTTATTCTGAGTTCCTAGAAATGACACTTCCTGCTGTCATTTCCTCCCCCCCCCCAACCACCATAAACATTAAGGGTAAAGGCAATTTTGTATTTTTAATGCATATTACCATTATAACAAAAAATTGATATTATTGAGGTATTATTATCAGAGTTACTCTCCTTAATCATTTTACTCTAATAAAATGGTGGAAAATAATAACCTCTGCAACACACATCCAAATCTGTGCCTGTGACACACAAAAACCTCTTCAAAGTAAGATTATTAAGGAAACAAAGCTAGCCTCAAGAAATCAGAGTGTGTCAGAGTTGCCTATGTAAATTTACCAGGGCCTTTTGGACAGAGACATAGACATGTTTCACCCTGTTTTTGATGGCAGCTGGAACTCTTTGTATCCCTCTCATGCAGCAGGGGCAGTGCTGGTGTATTTGTGGTTGCTGTCTGTGCACACCAGCGCAGGGCACGTGTCCTCCTCGCTTGGGTACCTCCCTGCCCCTGCTGGCACTGGTGCCAGCTGCAGAAGGGCAACTTGTGTTTCTTAGGCTGGCCCCTTCATTTGAATTTACTTTGTGGACAGCTAGTAATCTGGCACTGGTAGTGCTGTCCCTGCTGGACACCTTCCAGCTGCTGTGATCAGGAGAGCGCACACTCGCCCTCTCCGTGGTGGGAATAAGCTGCAGCTCTGACATTTGCCTTGGGTACTTTGGCACAATTCCCAGGCACAAGCTGTTTCTTTGCTGTTTATCAGAGAAATGTCACCTTTCAAACAGCTATTGGAGACATGCAGGTCAGAGCTGACTCTGCAGTAGCTTAAACACTACCTCTCCCAAAATTTCATCCTTGGGGGATGCTGCCTATGTCTGAACTGGTAAATCACTAAATAAAAGAGGACTAGGGATTAAGCCAGGCAACAGCCTGGCTCACATTCATATTGTTTAAAGCTAGTTTCCTCTATAGGAGATTAGTCATGTTTGTAGAGAGCTGGTTGGAGTGGTCCAAAGGAGAGTCAGAGGGAGAGCTAACAGTTAAGCAGTGTGGAATTATAAGGGATACATAAGCTTGCTCCATTGCACCCTCCTACTTAGTAAGACAGATTTAGCCTCTGGCTTTGAGGTTTAAAGGGCTTCATGATGTCAAAAAAAAACCAGATAAGACATATGTTCAACTGCTGACTGAATCTCTGCAAGAGTAACTCTTGTACTAGCAAGGACTTCTTCCAATATAAATTTGTAATATTGCACATAAATAAAAAAACCTATAGATGTCATCAGGCTTAACTCATGTTTCTTAACAAGTTATATACATCCTTTGTCATTTTCAAATGTGTGAAATTGTAATTCTGTAAGTATATTCTCCCTTACACACATTTGGTTGATCTGAATAATACCCGTCTGATTACTTAGTTCATCAAAACACAACATTTATTTCAGATTATAAAAGGGACTCTGCTCCTTGCCTAAACTCAGATTATATACCCTCTTACTAAAGGAACTCATTTGCTCATCGTTACCAAAACAGATTAGTAATTTCACTCAACTATGACCTGTAGTGCAACCTGCATGTTGCACTTGAAGAAAAAAAAAAAAATCCACATCTGTTGCTAGAATTTGCTTCAGTGTAGATGGATATATGAACTCGTTGTGGGAAATGATACTTAATCCCATGAAGTTTGGCCATTGCCGCAGGAGTTCCTTTGAAAGCAGTTTCTGCACTTCTGCAACCACACTCCACAAATGCTTTCAGTCAGAAGAGCCTGAAGAAGGAGGTGCTTATTAAGTGTTTCAAAAAGAATAGATTATAGTCACACAGGGAATAAATATTTTCCTTGTCAAGTAGTTGGAGTCTTTAATTGATGGTCAGAAAATCCTCTAGAGCATGTTTTTTCCAGACATGCCTCACTCTTTTTTCTTTAGTCTTTTTGTTCATATTTGGCATATCTGATTGCACTCAGGTAGAAGAGCTGTATTTCTCTTCAGATCAAATTACACTCAGTTTCCTCAAACAGAGAGCTCACTTTGGGATTTCTGCTCGTGATATCTTTTTTTTTTCACTCTGAATATATTCACAAGATTTCTATAGATGATTCAAATGCTAATTGTGGGCAAAGAATATAGGGAATCCTAGATTCACACAATACCAAATGATAAGAAAAGAGTTTGAATTTCATATACAGACTAGGAAAAAAATCTCAATTTACAAAATTACTACAAAATTTTCTGTGTTTGAATGAGCGTTTTTAAAGCTCAGGTGTACATAGTCTACACTATATACTTGGTTATTGCAGGATCTCTCCCATCAATATAAATTTCATTTTCCTTAAAATACCATTTATAGTGACTTTCATATATGAAAGGCAAATATGAAAAAAGATGTCTAACAAGGATTTTCAGGCATGAACTCTGAGAAATGGAAGATTTCTGATCTCTGTAACATAAATATCTAACTTGTAGGGCCATAAGTTATAAGCATCATTAATCACAAGATCACATAATATTTTCCCTGATTTATTTTATTTTCCTGGTGGATTGAAAAATAGAAATGTAGGTTATCAGTCTTCAAGTAAAGACTGATGCAGTTTTTACATCAGCTGTAGAAAACCATTGACCTGACCTTTGTTGCTTGCTTAAACAGCTGAAAACAGCATTAGGCTTCCCTTTTTTTGCTGGAACTGTTCCAGAGGTTAAAGAAGCATCTTCTTAAACCATATAGGCTGAACTTGCTGACTGCAGAAAGGTGGTGGTGACACTTGGGGAGCTTGGGTTCCATTCCACGTTTTGTGCCTGAACAGATGCAGTATTTACGGTTCATTCCTCCCACACACAGCCTGATTTGTCCCATTGCCTCCAGTCTGTTCCATTCTTGTCCTTATTCTATTGCCTTATTGTCCGATTCATTTGCCTGGCTTCGTGTCCTTTCCTTACAAGTTCTATCTGAATCCTGATTCCTTGCACAGTCAGCTTCTGCCCCTCCTCCATTCCCTGGTTCTCATCCAAGCTTTAATTTTTTTTCTATTTTGACTTCATGCCAACCTTCCTGCCCTTCTGTCCCACTTGCTTACAGTCCCCATCTCCCTTGTTCAATCTCAGTGGTTTTTTCCTCACATGTCACTTTCTTCTTTCATTTTTCTGATTAGTCTGTCTCTACCTACATCCTGGCTCCTTGCCACATTTCTCTTCTTCCCTTTCACTTCATTTATTTCACGCTGTTAGTTCCAGATTCCAGCTTTTTATCTATGCCTTCTTCCATTCCACACACTCCCCCTCAATGCTTTCTACCCTGCTGCTAGTCCTATTCCCACAACCTACTTTTGCTGATCTGTTCCACTTTGCTGACCACAATTGGTTATGGTGCCCTTTTCTCTGCACTCAAATAGAAAATAAAAAAATCTTCCTAATCTATATTCTATTAAGAATGGAGATCTGTAATGAGTTTCAGACATAATTTCCTGTGTTTAGAGCAGTACTGTGGATCAGATTTGCAATTGCAGAAGAAATTCTATTTAGCCTCTGAACACTATCGCTCTTTTTTAGGGCTTTACCTATGAAATTTTGTCTGTAAGGGGCACACAGTTATCTAAGGCACACTGTTATGTAATGGAGAACAAATACATGATCTTAGAAGCTCAGTTCACAGGAACTCTAATGGCTTAATAGGTACCCTACTCCCTAATGTTGGGAGTGTCTGCTTTGAATTTGTTTCACTCCCCAGGAGCAAAGTTCCTAGCCTACATTTTTCTTTTTTGTGTCCTTGATGCTTGATAAAGTGTCATTTAATTACTTAAATAGTCTCCAGTATTATTCTAAGGAGTTATAATGCTCCATGACTTACCTGATTTTATTTATCCGATCTATGGAATAGCTGGTTAGCATTAAACTACAGCACTTCTGTCACAGAAGCTCAGTAATTATAATAATAGCAGTACTAATAAAAATAGAAACTACTTCCCCGATTTTTTATTCTTTTTATTGCAAATCTTTTGAGCATCCAACTGTATATTTAAATAGAGCAGCTGTTACTGGTTCTATTAACATGTAGGCCTAAAGCGGACAAGTGGACTATACTAGCAAAAGAGTGCTCCCTGATTTATCCATTATAATAAAAAAAGCTGTCTTACAAGCATTGGGTAGCTGATTTTTTTCAAAGTTTTGAAACCTGGCTAAGTTTTGATGATTTTCCAAGCAGACAACAACAAAAAAATATTCTCATCCTATGGATTTTGTCTTCCACCTAATAAAAGTCTTCAAATCATACAAACACAGGAGCTCAAAAGGATAAGTAAAATAGTTTTCCACACCCAGCCACCAGAAGTGCTTAATTTTCAGTTACTTTATTTTTCTGTTTAATTAAAAAAAAAAAAAGGCAAAACAACCAAAAAACCTGAAACTGAAAAATTATAAGCATTCACAGGCAGCCGTCCTAGCAACTGCCTAACAAAAATCACTAAGCTAAACATGTGCTTTTCAACCCTTTTCAAGTAAGTTAAATTTTACTCATATGAGCAACAGAAAACTGGTCCTTATGAGTGCAGAGATAGGTCATCTTACTCAGTGGTGAAGACTGCAGAGTATAATGGTATAACCAGTGATATTTCTTGTATTCTGTCTAGAGATTTTGATGTGTTTCATGAACATACACCCTAGATATGTTTGTTGATTTTACTGTCTTTCACACAATAGTATGAGGCTGATGGTTTAAAATAGCACTGATTTTAATTAAAGATTGTTGTTCCACTAGTTTCTTGTTGTATATCTTTGCCCCACTGTGGATGAGCACGTGATGGGGACCATATCCAGTGATTAAACTGAGAAATGTCAGGAGGTAGAACAAAATTGCCAGAAGAGGGTGGTGAGGGCTTAGCCTGAGAGAACAGAGTGGATATAAGAAGTAACTGGGGAATAAAAAATGGAGAAAGAGGTTAGGAACCAAAAGGCTGATGGTGAACCAAGTCCCTTAGAAATTACAGAATACGTCCCATGTTGAAACGGACAGAGGAATGGAAAAGGGGAGAGAAATTTTGGTGATGATAGGGAAGAAAATGAAAGACTGAAGGAATTTACTGTTGAGGGTTCATGCAAATTGGATAATGCATATTCATTGCTGTGCAAAACTGCACATGAGGACATTTGCATAAAACCTCCAGCTTTCTGAATTTAGGACTTAAGCAGGTACCCTCGGATGATAAAGAAAAGAGAATAAATGATTTGAGTTAGTGGCTCTGGGACTGGGACTTGGATAATGAGAGCTAAAAAAGCTCAAGCAGAGCCAGCAGTTTAATCTTTGCAGGTGCTCATACACATCTAATGTCCTGTACATGGCTTCAGAGGAAAATATCTGTCCAGACAAGAGAGGAAGGAAGACACTTTTCAGGAATATTGCTTCTGCTCTACAGCTAATTAATTACCAGTAAAAAAATAGCATGGTTAGAAAGCAGTTTGAAGATGCCTTAGCAGCCTCAACTGCATGGGGAGATCCTTGAGGAATCTCTGTTACTCCTTCATGCCTCATATATCCTACTCTGTCACTGCAGTTACTTATGTGTGGCAAGAGGCCTTGCAGTCTTGTCAACAACGATGATCCTGAGCCTTTGTTTTATGAAACTCAGCATTTTTTGGTTTGTTTTTTTTTTTTTAGCTAGCATTTCGTGCATGGTAAAACTTAGCCTCTTTTTCGGTACAGGACAATTGTATTTGGAGGCTCTATAATGTGTGTGTTGCAGTAAATTATTTATGCTGCCTTACGTCACAGAAGGGACCACAGTGGGTCATATGGTCCAGCCCCCCTGCTCATCCGGATCATGCCAGAGCACAGGGCACAGGATTATGCCCAGACAGTTCTTGAATATCTCCAGTGAGGGAGACTACACAGCCTCTGTGGGTGATTGCTTCCAGTGCATGGTCACCTGAATTTAAAGAACTTATTCTTCATGTTCAGGTGAAACTTCTTGTGAATCATTTTCTGCCCATTTCCTCTTGTCCTGTTGCTCAGAACCATGGAGCCGAGCCTGGCTCCATCTTTTTACATCCTTCTTTCAGATACTGACAGAGATTGATGTGATCCCCTCCCAGTCATCTCATCTTCAGACTGAACAGGCCCAACTCCCATCTGTGCAAGGGAGATGCCTCAGTACCCTACTGACCTGTCGCTAGGCACCACTGAAAAGAGCTTGTCTCTGTCATCTTTATACCCTCCCTTCATGTATTTTCCCACATCGATGTCATTCCCCTGAATCTTTGTTTCTCCAGGTTGGATAATTCCAGCTCTCCCAGTTTTTCCTCATGTGTGAGGTGCTCCAGTCTCTTAATTATCTTAGTGGCCTTCTGCTTGACTCTTCCAAGTCTCTTTTGTGTTGAGAAGTTCAGGCATGGTCACAGCACTGCAGGTGTGACCTCACCTGTGCTGCGTGGTGAAGAAGGTTCACCATAGGTCAGGTATGGGCAGCACTCTTCCTAATTGCTGCTCAGGGAACCATTTGCTCTCTGCCCAGCCAAAGCACATTGCTCACTCATGTGCACCAAGGTATTTGCCAGAACCCCCAGGTCCTTTTCTGCAAAGCTCCTTTCCAGGTGGGTAACCCTCAGCCTTTACTGGTGCCTGGGGTTGTTCTTTTGCACTTGGCCATGTTGAGCTTCATGAGGTTCTTGTCTGTCCATTTCTCCAGCTTGCCTAGGTCCCTCAGGATGGCAGCACAACCTTCTCGCACATCAGCCACTCCTCACATTTAATGCCAACAGAGAGCTTTGCCCCATCAACCAGATCTTTAATGGGGAAGTGAAACAGGCCCCATTACTGTTCCCTGGGGTGCAGTGATGGTTAGTGGCCTCCACTGAGTCTGGTGGCCTCTCATCAGCAGCCTCTGGGCCCAGCCATTGGGCCAAGTTTAGTAGCCCATCACCTGTTCTTCAGCAAGCTTCACGTCAGAACAGGTTGTGAATGGATGCTCACAATCTAGCTTCACCAATATTTTCAAGGCTTCCTTATTAGTATAAATAAGCACAGCCTAAAAGAAGTACAGAAATAGAAGTACAGAAATGTGTTAGTGATGGCCAAAGTCAAGCCCAGTGTGCATTCAGCCAGAATGGTGCCTGGATGGGAACACATAACTCATGGAGAACCTCTGAAGTCCTTTGAAAATGAGGGAAAGGATGTTCTGGCTTGGCAAGAAAAGAGCTAGGGGAATCTAAAAGATGGGACTTTCAGATTAAAGTGTGAGACAGGAAAATATTCTCTGCAGTAGCATTCTCAACAGTCAGAGGATAAGATATCCAGTAAGAGATGTCATAGAAAGATAGAAATATTGCAATTTGAGCAGGAAAAGGGAGACAGTCATGCTTTATGAATATAGAAAAGGTAACTAATTTTGTATTTTGGGAAGGAGGATAATCAGAGATAAGATCTGAAAGGAGAAAATTAAGGTCTGACATGTTTTCTGGTGTTCTTTCAAATGGTACTGAAAAAATAGTTAAGGGTATAGAAGAAGCAAGACAAATTTTATAAGCAGATATTTTAAATAACTACCATTACTGTGGCATTTTCTTCACAGTCAGTCATGACACTGCCTATTTTTTTAAATTTACATTAATTGGTAAAGACTACAGTGGAAAAGCAGGAATATACATACATATATATATATATATATATACACATGCAAACTAATTTTATTCATAGATTCTACAATAATTCATTATGTATTATGTTATTGCTCGACCTAGTCATGTGTATTTTATTTGTAACTCTGCAATTGAAATACTTCTGCTTAGTGGTAATTTGCTGAAATTATTCTACAAATATTTCTTCTGTTAGACACAGTTCTTAAGATGTGTTTTTTTGCATTACAACCTAAATTGTATTATAAAATACTCCTTCTAAAGCACTAGGGAGTGAGTTAAATTCCACCATAAGAGAGTTGTGTATCCAAAAGCAGGTTATTGAAATTGTCAGTGACCCAAATACCTTAGTCTTGGTGACATGCATCAGGGAATGCCAGCAGGAAATATTTCATTAGCAGCAGGAAACACTGATATTGGAGCATGGTATTTCTTGTGATATAAATCCAAACCTTTGGTAACCCAAAAAGCTTTGTATTGTTACTTAACTGAAAATGCATTTAAAGCCTCCTCCCTCTGATACAACTACTACTACTTTTCAGAGATTATTCAATAGCTCCATAACTAAGCATGTTCCTTTTTTTCCTAATAAAGAAAGACATATACACGTGTATATTTTTACATGAGTTGCAATTTCTCAGCGGAAAGCAAGGCTAATTGGATTTGGAAATAAACCTGGTATGGTTTCCCCACTTCTTGGAATTTGCTACATTTTCTGCTGTTACTGCAAGAAAAGAAAGCCAGCATTAGAAATCTGAGGAGAGCAAGATCTTTTTTATTTTATAGACATTTGCAACGATATTTTCCTGGTTTTCAATGATTTGAAGTTTGGGGTTTTCTTTGCATTTAATGGATTCCTCATTATCATGGTGTTTTCTATTAATTTTCCTCCTGTGTATTGAATATAAACTGATTTTTTTTTTTTTAATTGCAGTGATTTCTTTTCTATTTATTTATTTATTTATTGTTTGTGTTTATGCCAAATGACTATCCTTTCCCTTAGCTGACTTCCAGGTCAGGTCTCATTTGTCTCTAGATGTGTTCTCTGAAGAATCCTTTCTTTCCCACAGCATTTTCCTTCTGTGCTCATCCTCATCTCTCCTATTGGTTACACCTGTATTATTCATCCTATTTGCTTTAGCATATATTCAAACATGCATATAGTTCTGTCATTTAGTTGGGATCTACATTCATATTCTAAAATTTTTTTTTTGTTCCTTATGCAGCCTTTTACTCATTTCTGACAAGTTTATCAGGACAGACATTGCTACAGCCTTTGATGGGAAAGTATCTCTAGAGACTTAGGTGCTCACTAAAAACAGTTCCTTGCAGGAATTGAAAAATATGCTTTAGACTTTTTCATTGTATGATACTCTACCCTCCCCTACTGTGCCATAATTTTACCTTTACTAGTAGATTAGATGATTTTGGTAAACATAAAATGAATGGGCCAATTTCTACTACTGACTGAGAACAGATTTATTTCTGTGATGGTGGCTGTGAGTCAGACCCCTTTGACAGTGTTGGCACACAGTTGTTGGATTAGTTAGACACAAAGAAATATTTGTGATCTAAGTCTTAATAGGTGGTGATGGGTGGTAGGTTTTTTCCTTTGTGAATTTGTTTACACGTGTGTGTGGAAGGTGATTTGGGGGTGGAGTTTTGCTAAGGATATCCTGAAGTTGTAGAATAATTTAATTTTATTCTGCCACTTGTGATTTATAGAAATGTTCTTAGTAGCTGAAGAAGGTGGGGGTTGAGAAGGTGGGTGGGGGTGGGTGTGGTTTATCATACGATTTCAGATAGTGCAGGAAGGAATAAACTGAGTGACAAGCACCTGTCCTACTTCTCCCATTTCAAACACCTCTGGTTTTGCCCATTTTAGACAAATCTTGTGAAGCTGCTTTTGATGCACCAGGCAAACCCCAATCTGCTTAACTGCAATAATGAAAAGCCTTCAGGTAGGTGAAAATCCATGTACATAGTGTATGTATTAGCTATTGTGACACTGTTTTCTTTCCTTCCTGCTTTCTTAGCTATAGTTTATTTAGTGTAGAGTTATATACACATACACGTGCATACATTCTTACACACATTGCTGAAAACTGATGGTCATGGTAACTCAGGATATCCTATCAAATGACAGCATGTCCTTCCACTTGTTTCATTCCCTGTTTATTTGTAGCTATGTTTCTTACTTGAGAGTTCTTCCATGCCTTGGTGGTAGCTGCATTTACACATTTTTGGTGACTTCTCACTGAGTTCCTTTCTGTCTCAACTGCTTATAGTACATGGCCTCTTGAGTTAAAATTTCTGTAGCTGTTGTCTGAGAACAAATTCAACACCTAGTTTTGAGGTGTAGCTGTCATTGTTTACTGCAGAAGGCACCTTCTTAAACCAGACAGCAACAGGGAGCTGAAGCGCTGGCCCTAAAGGTGATAGAATTGTAGACTCTGTTAGGTTGGAAGTGACTTCAGATCAACTGGTCTTACACAGAGATCAAAGCAGAGCTCATGCCAGCAATGCTAGATAGCAGTGGGGAAAAGAAGAAACACATGGTTGTTCTACATTCTGTGCCTAGGATAAAATGAAGATGGAACTCAGTAGTGTAGGTAATAGAAACTTCCTGTCAGATTACGGGTGAACCTTCCCTTGCATAATAAAGCAAAATATGTTATGCTTCAAGTGCTGTACTGCCTACAAATACAGAGAACGAGAACTTCATGACACTTAACCTTAGAATTGTTGTTTGTGGTTAGATTGGGTTTTAATTTGTAAAAAAGGCTGTGAACTAAACTCAGATAATCTAACAATGCAGTTAGCTAACCATATTTAGTAGGTATTTGACACAGTTGAGTTAACTTTCTGGTCTGCAAACAGAACTGTTTTCAGCTCTTCTGTATGTATAAACATATAAATCTAGTTTGTAGAAATGTAAAACATTTTAAAAGGATTTAAGTGCATGTTTTCACAGGAATAAAGTGTTGAAAAGGGTTGTATTGTTTTTCCTGAAGTCCTGTAAATTATTGAATACTTCAGTTTGCTACACAGCAAGAATAGTTTTGAGGTTTTGCAGATGACAGCTTAAGTCTGTACTGAATTTACTTTGCCCTTTTTTTCCCAGTAATTTCAAGTATTATTTTATGATTGATATCTGAGCAATTTCTTTCGTGTTGTCTAGCCACATGTTTAGTCTCAATCTGATCTAGAGATTTTAATTCAAAGGAGCTTTTCTGCACCATTTTCTTGTCTAATATCTTGATGTTCCAATGTCTTAGATGTTGCAGCTTCTGATTTTATTGAGGAAATGCTTCTGAAGGCTGAAATTGTTTGGGAGGAAAAAATGAAAGACCCTTTAGCTGCTGCTACTTTATCTCAAGAAGAGCCATATGAAGAGATCATCCATGATTTGCCCACAATTTCCAATAAACTGTAAGTAAGTGCTGGTGGTGTTATAGAGTAATTCCCTGCAGTCAGATTATCCTTTGAACTATATCTGTCAATCTGTGAATCCGAGCTGTGTGTGCTTGGAGATATTTAAATCCCAGCTGGACATGATCCTGGGTAGCTGTCTTTACATGTCCCTGCCTGAGCAGGATGAATGGACCAGGTGCCCTCTAGGAAATCCCTTCCATCCCCAGCCATTCTGTGATTCTTTGTGATTTGGTGGATCAAGTAACTTTGCTTTTTGAAATCTCCTGAATAATCTTTTGCATTTGTATCTCTCATATCTTTTTGCCAACCTTAGTTTTATAATTATAATTATGAATAATAAAATATATTATTCTAATTGCAAGCAGAATTACCTGGGGGTTGCCTTAGTAGAATTATTAGAGGTTAATGCTGTAGACTTGAACATCCTTTTGTTAAGGTAGATGGGTATAGTGTAAGTAAAACTATCATTTCCTATAAGAGAAGCAAGGACAAATCCCAAAAGGAGAAAAATCAGATATGTGATTGCAGATGAAATGATAATGGTCAAAATTATATTTATATTTAGATTTGAATTTTTAAAATTCAAGTGGCATCAACTAACATTTAGCAGTGACAACTTAAAACTCAATATTGAAGAGTCAATTTGTGTCTTAAATTGTACATTTTGATACTTTTGTATTTTCTTGTGAACCTTAAAAAAAGATTGCCATGGGTATGTGAAAAGAGATGTACAATAGGTATGAAGCCCAACTGGCTGTGTTATGGAAGTTCAAGACATACTGATACTTCAAATTCTTCCTTCCAGATACTGTGACCCAGGGAATTTTAAAATTTAGAAGTTACAAGTAGTGTATTTATACAGTGTGCAGTTGCCACATATTGCAAGTATATATTTGTTAGTTGCATAATCTTGCAAAACACTGACAATAATTTTTCTGTAGTAATCACCAAAGAGTGTGTGAAGAAAACAATAACCTCTTATAGAGAGACAGATAAAGTATATCTGCTTCTTTTTCATAGTAGTTGTAGCTGGCAGAAGGTGTTTGGATACATTAAAATTTGGAAGAGTTGAGCAACTGTCATGAAATGATCAATCTGTTAATTCAGAACTCCATGGGATATATTGATATTTAGTATAGATTTAATATTTTATGGATGGCAAACACAGTGTGTTGTTTCTGCTTTGTGATTTGTAGTCATTAATGCAGGTAGCTGGGTGTATGATACTAATGTTTATGAAATTACTAATTTTTCATGCTTGGTAACTCCTTACAAAATAAGCAGTCCTCTAGTCTGACCCACTGTTTCAATAATATAAATCATACTCCTTGAATTTATGTGGCCTTCAACTGTCTTTTAAATGAAAAAAATTATTCTTGAGGCATGAAACTAAGCCTTTAGATCCTCAAATGTAACTAAAACTTTTAATTATTGACATGTTGTAATACTAGAAGTAGATGGTAGATCACACTTGAACCTATGTAATGATGCCTAGCAAAAGTTATTCATAGAGGTTTTAGAGACTTTGAGAACTTAGTCATCAATCTTGTATCTAGATGGTGCATTTCCATGTGTTTTATATTCTAGAAGTTTGTACTGCGATGCACATGTTGTACTGAATACTGGTTTTAGTGATAACACCCATTAACCTCTGGAAGACATGACTTGCACATACTTTAAGTGGTCTGAAAATATTTTTTCTCTACTCTTTTCTTCCTGTAATACATAGATTAAGATAGCTAATTTTTGTAAGTTTTCCATATAGTGACTCTTTATATGACAATAATGCAACCTGACATGTAAAACCTTCACTGGAAGTTTTGAAAAAGCAAAGCCCACTGAAGAGAAAACCATAAAAAATCGATATATGTGTAGAATTGAATGAGTTTAGCTTCTATTGCCAATGTATCCCAGTGTGGGACTGCATGTGGTCTGTGGTGCTTGCATGACAATACAGCACCAGGTGATGCCAAAGCCCTGTTCAGCTCTGTGCACTGACTTTGGCAGTGATCCTTTGCACACAAGCAGGGGGCCATTATTAGGATACAGCAAGCTTGAAGTAGTGCCACTTCAGCCTGTTCTTGAGACTTTTAGCAGTCTTAGGTTTAGTGACTTCCTCAGCCAGAGCTTTGCAGTACCCATCTATCAGTTGTGCTGTCAGTGCAGTGAAGTATCAGCTGGCCAGCCAGCTATTCTGAGATGGGAGCACTCTTGGAAGGCAAAGTTATTGATGTGTTTTGCTCATGCATGTCCCAGCTCTCATTACTGAATATGGAAATCTGTTGGTGAACCATTCACACAGAGTTCCATGTTACTTATAAATCATCTAACATTAATTTATAGTGGCTGAAAATCAGGTGTCATCTCAAAGTTAGTTATCTCAGTTCTATAGTATCATGCTTATAATTGTGAAACCCAAAACCCTTGGAGAGAGGTATTACTCCAAATGATAGTAGACATATTCTTAAGATACAGTGAATTATCCTCCAGAGTGGCTCCATGCTGCCTTTTAGAGAGGCAGCCTAGATGCCTGGTTCCAACATTTTTTTTTCCAATGGCTAATGTTGAAAATGAAGAGTTTAATCCTTCATGCTCTGTTAAGAGTCTTTAGAGAGATGTGTACTATGCTAGTTTGAAGATAAATATCTGTGCTGTTCTAGTGTACAAATCTAATTTTTTAGTGCTGAAGAGGAGTGCACAATAATAATCCACATATACCTTTACTTTATTATATATTGCATCCATTCTTCATCAACTCTCTAGATGTAAGGAAGTAATCTGAGGTTGAAAGTTTTACAGTAGTTCCCAGTAACTCTGTGTTGTGGCCATATTGCTTTGTGGCCATTTCTCAGAAGAAAACAGTATTCAAAAGCAGACTCAAAAACGATGAACAAACAATTATAAATAGCATGTGTTCTGTCAGCAAATCTAGTTTTGCTGGTTGAAATTTAAATTACAGCATTGATTTCTGGAAGAACACTATGAAAAGGTGAATTAAAAGTCAGGAGATGAAACAAAATTTAGTGGTCAGTGTATTTGAAATATGCTATTACCAGGCAAACCTGGCTTTCTGCATTGCACTCAGTCTCATCAGTGGGGTGCATGTGGCACGGGACAGGGTTGCAATTATTTCTCTTTGTCACTCCTCTCGTCTTGCTCTTTTCTTGTGCTTTACACAGGTCCTCCACAAGCTGCAGCACCTTTGTAGCCCTACTTGCTCCAGCATAGCTCCTTGGTCATAACTGACCAAGTAAATTAGCTGAAGGACAGAATTTTAGTCATGTCATGAAGTTATTTGAAAGTTGACCATTGCAGCAAACCCAGGGTCTTTGCTGGAAAGTTTTGCCAGTCTTAATTTTAATGGTACAGCCAAAAGAAAATTTGTTACTCCACTGGCAAAAATACCAGCACAGAATACATTAGTTGACATAGCTTACAGTTCAGAACATTAAATTTGCCATATCTTTTTAAAAGTGACTTTAGGCTCATGCTGTGGTCACAATGATCACTGTATACTTCTACACTTGTACATCTGCCTGTATAATATCATAGTGCAGTCATCTAGGTAGTGATAAATAACAAAAAATTAAGAATTTACTCTCAAAGTAGTTCTAACTTAATATATATTTATTAATATATATATTTTAATATATATATTTTTACAATATATATTTTCTGATGCATGTTTAAGTAAATATTAATTATAGTAATCATGTGTTTCAATATCAGCACAAGAATGTGAAATAAAATTGAAATGGATGTGTTCTATTGCTCTAGACAGCAAAACAGAAAAGAAATTTTTCTTACATTTCAATTCTTCTTTTCTATGTAACCATTTATGTATCACTTGCCTTTTAATTATTCTAGTGTTTTCAAACACTCTTCTAATGTTTAATCTCTTCTGAAAGTTCTTTTATGAAACTTTAATAAGTTTTTTAGACTTAAATTTCAGAGATTATGCATTTGACAGGTGTCAGCTGGCTTAGAAATTGTTTGAAGCATCTCAGAATTGCCTGTGGAAGGTTACAGAAATTTTCTCCAACAAAAGCTAAAAGCTCAAAGGGCCCATGGCAATATTACTGTAGATTCTTCCTTGATATAATTCTCTTAGCAAATTAGAAGGTGTCCAAGTGCTTCCAATATTGATGATAGAACTTCCAATTATTTGTTTGTCAGGTCTTACGCTTCACATGATTTCTTTTTTTTTTTTTTCTTTTTAAATGATGTGGTAGAGGATGGCAACCTAAATAAAAAATCTCACTTTATCTTAAAAAATGTCCAATAAAAATGCACAATATATCAAATTAATTCCATACATGAAGGCTTCTTTGAATAAAAGTTAAAATCACTGTTCCTCCATATAACATTCAATATTTTTTTCCAGTCAGATAGGCAGGTAGAAAGTCCTACCATGTTCAAATGGCATTACCCTAGATAACACTTCTTCTTGTCTCCTGTGCAACATTTTTTTGGCATAAGTCTTCCTTTGTGGTTAATTATTTATTAATTATCTATAAATTTTCATAAAAGAAGACAGTTCATGCTAATCTACTTGCCTACATTAACATAAAATCTTCCCTTTCACTGTTCCACAGTTGAGCTTTGAGAGGCATTGCTTGACTTAATCTTGTAACTAGTAGAAATACTTTTCTAAAAAGCCAGTGTTTTCTGGAAACATTTTATTTTGGTTTATTTTTCATACTGGCTTCCTGAACCTGAGTTAGGATGAACTGTCAGTAATTTTCCTATGTTTTTTTCTTTCAAAGAGTCGTTCACTTTTTTGTTTTAATATGAATTATATGTCATCCTTTCCATCACATGAAGTCCTATTAATATCTCATAAATGTACATAATTTAAAGGCTATTCATGTGTACATCAGTACATGAAACATGCCTGTAAATTAGGTTATTATTGTCCTCTTAAGTTCAAAATGCATCTGTCAAAATAGTAGGTACTCATTTACCCCCACACTTTTCTGTGATTTACAACCTGCTTCTCTTTTGACACACCTGAAAGGTTAATTTGGTTTTGAGGAGTTTATAGCTGAAATTTAAGATTTAAGAAGCTGAATTTTCTAATGTATGTTCTGTATAACCACAAAAGGGCAAGACTGAATGGGTAAGGTTCAACTTCACAGCAAAAAAAATCCTGGATCTTCACAATTTAAAAGAAGCATCACATGAATATTAAGAAAGATATAAGTAGCAGTGCTTTGGTTTTTGATACTTGAATTTTGCTTACACTTTTCCTAAAATCTTTCTTTGTAATTAAAACAAATTGAGCAGTTTTGGACAGTAGCATAAGGCTTCTCAGAAAGAAAACTTCATATTTAATTATGTTTTGCTCAATTCTGAATCTGGGTGAAATGTGAATTAATATTTGTCATTTATGTTTGTGTCGCAAGTGTTTAATCTCTTCTAGAGTCTAATCACTAAAATGTCTTATTCTAATTGCCAAGTTCTGCTCTGCGGTTCAAACTGAAAAAAATGAGGGTATATCTTTTGTCCATGTGAGATTTGGTAAACTTGTCACACAATTATCTATGGTAAACCTAAGTAGCAAATAGAAACTTCTATTTTTACCTATGTTCCTCTAGATATTTCACATTTAAATGTCTGAAGCAAAGCATCTTGAGGCAAAAAAACATTTATATTTCATTATGAAATGTTTAAACTAATTCTTTCAATATTTATTCAATATTCACGAACTTACAGTTTTGTGAAAGGTTTTGTTTATCTATCTTTTATTCTGTGAGAAACAACTTTGTCTTATTTTTCAATGAATTCTGCCTAGAAGATGATTTATATTTTATTTCTAAAATGATGGGTGTATTTCAGTTCTGTTTCCAAGAGCAGTTCTTATCCCCAGTTGCTGTCAGTGTTAGCTATGAGTATTCGAGTTAACTGTATAACCATGTTTTTTTAATAATCAGCAATGAAACTCAAGTAGCTTAGAGTAAATATAAGATTTATTTTAACTAAGTTTGGGCTTTATTCCATAGTGGAATGAACTATTCCCACGTTCCCATATTAAGTCCACATTTGCTTTCAAAGAAATTATGTACGCATTTTGGCAAGGAGCTGATGTACACTCCATGAGATTGTCTCATCCGCACTGTCGGAATCCAGACTGTTATTTTTTAAGATATTTGTATTCTCAACTCATGCAGCTGATTCCTTGCTAATTCCTTGGATGTGCAACTCAGAAAAATCTTCCAAGATTTTGGCGTTGTTGTTTTTCAGAATTGTCATAGTCTGAACTCCTAGTAGGGAAAACAAGTCCATGTGTATATTAAGAATAGTTTTAACTCTTATGTGGATGAAGAATATTACATATTGTTCAAGTAATTTCAGGAGTCTGCTATTTGCTTTCTTGTTGGTTATTTTTACTTAGCACAATTTCAGAGCAGCTTCCAGTCATAAAATGGATTTTAGATATTGCCCGATTAAAAGTAAGCTGAAAAAGTGATGGAATTTAATTTTAATAACTGCAATGGCAATATATGCATTGTTACATTTAAACATACTATTTTTCAAAATAGTATTGTGGAGTTTAGCTGTGCTTTTTACATTCAGTTGCAAAATTGGCTATTGATTTGCCAACCTAGTGCTGTCAAAAGCAGACTCATGCATATTCACTTTGGCTTGTTCAATTCTGCTTCAGGGAAGACATGCATAAAGGTGAATTTTGAATCAAAGTATGTTGCTCTGTGTCTTTGGGAACAGACCAGCCTATGTGAACAGTTTATTTCTCACCAATTTCTCTTCAGTAGTTGGACCAGGAGCTTGTGTTTCAGCCCAGAGTTGTGTCTCAGTTCTGTGCTTGTGCCACCCACAATTTGATTGTCTGTCATCTTCAGCAGGAGTCTAATTGCTTTATTGATTCTCTTTGTAGCAATCCCCTGGCTTTACCGATTGCCAAGCAAGACAGTTTGCTGGAGAAAGATACCATGTTCAAAGATGCAGCTAAAGGCCTATGTAAGCAGCAATCTCAAGACAGTGCATCTGAAAATATCACTGTGAACACCACAACCAAACTTGAGCAGGTAACAGCATGCGGTGTCTTGAAATTTTCATTAGTGCTTAGGTCTGGAAATTGTAACATAATGAAGCTGAAGACCATAGTGTTTTTTTCCCTGACCATTCAGCACTATCATTTGCACTGTGGAGCCTTGTCACCTTGAGCACTCCCTGCAGTCTGTTTCCTCTGCAAATTGAGCAGCTGCTTCCTGCCAGCTACTGGTGGCAGGTCAGGAGCTGTGGGGAGGGCTGAGCCCCTCAAATTCTATTCATGGATGACAACAGGGGAGGGACTCTGGGCAGTTGGTGTTGCCCAGAGTGTGTCCTTGTCTCAAACCTCGAGTTACAAAAGAAACACAACCTGGGAGACTGAAAAAAACAAAAAGAATGTCTAAGGAATATAAAGCTGCAAAGTGACTGCAATTCAAAGCTAGGAATTTTTAGATTTACAGCTGCAGTGTAAACTCCCTTTCTTGTGATAATACATTAGATTATCAGCACTGATTATTTGAATACACTTTACAGTTTTCTCCACAGGAGGACAATCTCAATCAGTATTTAGGATGAATGCAAAAGGAGACAATTACCTTTTGCTTATAAGTCCAGCATGTTCCAGGTTCAAATGTTTAGGACATTTCTTTTTAGTTTGTTCTTTATATTTGGTTTGGTTTTTGTTTTCTTTAGATTTTTTGTGATACAAAGGGGTTTATTTTCTGTTACATACATTTGGGAAACACATATTCCAGAAATATTTAGCCATTTATGAAAAAAACTACTTTAGGATCAAGGGATGGGGGAGGGTAGCATTTCCATTAAAAATACTTTACTGTGAATTTTAAGCATAACAAAGGAGCAAGATATTGGTTTGATTTAAGCCACATTAGTTCAAAGAAACTGCATCTCTGTCTTGGCAGAAGAATGCATGCTCCTCTGGTTTTTATTTGGATGTGTTTCAGAGGAATGGCTTGATCATACAAGATCAATCAGTGCATCCATATGTAAAGGATATGAGTCAATCTGTGAAAGAGTTTCAGCTTTGGAGTCCTGTGGAGTGCTGGTTCCCTATCCAGTCAGCAGATACCACAACATGTTTTGCACTTGGCTTACATCTTGTTTTCATGTCATGCAGTTTCTGATGGTGCTGACTGATGTGATTTGGTGGAAACTGCCATTCCAAGGGACAAGCACTGCTGGTCAGAAAAGTGAATGCTTGCAACCCTTTAAGGAGGAATCTTCCTATAATTGTAGGAAAAGAGAGGAGAGAATTTAGTTTACAGTCTTGCCAAGATTATTGCTTCTGGATGTTCAACAGAAGTGTGTACAAGAACACAGATACCTCTTTCTGCCTCAATAATTTTGATGTAAGCCTAGCCAAAAATATTCAGGTTTTCATTATCTCTAAGCTAAACTTTTGCTTTATAGTTTGTGAACTAAAACATACACAGAAAGTGATAAAATTAGCAGATTGAATTCAGTCTTCCAGATGAAAATGAACAAACAGAAGTTTTCATGCTCATAATCTCATTGTCCACCATGATCCTGAGTCTCTTCAGGGTCCCAAGGCAGATTTTCAAAAGCAGTCCTGTTGTTTTAGTTTACAACAGTGGAACTTCCCACAAGTCAAAGACTTGTAACTATTGTGGGAAGTTCCACTGTAGTGAACAGTGAAAGTCACTTTGACTTGTCAAGTCAAAGAGAGCAGACTTAAAGGTGAAACTCTTTTAGCTCTTTTATCTGAGGAATTTCTGCAGGAAACAGTCTGAAATTCTACTCTAATCTAGCTAGGAGTGTGTGTCCTATTTTTTTTAGTAACAGGAAAAACTAGAAAATATCTGTAGTGGCATAATTTGGAGTGATGCTCCCTAGTATGGAAGGATAGGAAGAGGCCTGTCTGAGAAATTATCATTAGCAGGGGATAGGTTAGAAATGGTGCTATTTTAGTTGGTTTTAAAATGACTGGTTGCTTTAGAAAAGAATTAATGCAACTTTTCAGTTATCTAGGGCTTAATGAGCTTTAGCTCTTATGAAGGAAAGAGAGTAAACTGCTTTAATTACTTCAGGAAACAGTTAAATTTTAGGAAAGTAAAGAGCCTCTAGATTTTTTCAAAATAAAACATGTAATTTATTTTTTTTTTAATGTAATTGTGATCCTGGAAGTAGAGGGATTGTATTCTCTACTTCTTGCCATGCTTTATGAACTGCAGGTATATGTGTATCATATCTATTTGTCTTAATAATATTTAGACTTTAATTTCCAAGGACAAAATTTATCCAGTTAATGCTATTTTATTATTATTGTTTTTAATAATAACATATTGTATTGTAATAAAATATTTCACAATTAGAGAAATAAAGTTTTGATTTAGTGCTGATACCAAAGGAAATCTTTGAACAACCCCTTCCCGCTGTTCCTGCCTTTTGGGTATCCTAACCTAAGGAGTTTCTAATGAGTTCCCTTTTATTCATACTAGCTGCATTCAAACTACACTCAAAGTAATCATGTTCTGTTTAATTTTTCAGTAGGATATGTGGAGTCATTACTTGAATTTTATGTTCATATATTATTGAAATATATCAGGATGATATTTCATATGCTTTATGTCAGAAACACCACACATTCTTAGGCAATCTGGCATGCAGATTAGGCCTTTACTGGGGGATCAAAAAGAAAAAATTTGTCCTAGCACATTTCAGACATACATTTTTAATACAAAAACCCTATAACTTTTTTGGTTTGGAAAGAAATAGCTGTTCAAATTTATGTATCACTTCAGATTGCTTAAATTGCAAAAATGCTGAAAAAGAGCCTTAAGAAAATATTATTTTCTGGGCAGATTTTTATTACTTGAAGTATAGGAGAAGGGGATGAAGTGACTACTTCAATAAAGCCTTTTGGACCTTTCTTGGCTTGTATTAGCTTTTGTTTTTTTTCCTAGTTAAAAGGTGTTCTTTGATCATCAATAATGTCAAGATCTGTGCTGCCAAACAAAGGCAGTATGAATAATTTTCATAAATTTATCATATTCTCAATTTATCTTCCTCTCATCTGGGAAGGATATTTTTTTAGTAGCAGATTCAAATTAATGTCTTGGAATTGAACTACATGCTTCATGCTGCAAAAAATTAAAAATTAAATATTTTATTTCTCCTAATTGAGTCTTCTTTAAAAAAATAAAATTGTCCTTTGGTTCTTGTTTATGTATTGTTGGCCACATGAACTGTGTGATAGAGTATCCCTTGATTGCCTTTTTGATTGTTCCAGTATGAATTATAACACAGACAAGACTCAGCTCTGCAAAATATAATATTACACATAAGAGCTAGGATGTATTTCAGAGAAACAACTGTGTAAAAAATATATGCAACTAAATAATATATATAACTCTAAAACTATATATAACTAATCTATGAGCAGATCCTGAACATTGTTAAGTGTATGTAATTGAATAGAGTAAATAGAAATCTTCATTGTAAGCATTACAAAAATCTAAAAACTAATCACTTCCAAAGGCATGGTTATATTGAAACTTGTGCTCTATGTATGGCTATTTTTATTTTATGTCTTGTAACATATACATCATGCAATTAAAATGACAGCCAGATAGATGCATTGAGTTAAAAAACACATCTCTATGCTCAGAAAAGTGGATGAGAATGGAAGCTTAAGGTACCCATAAATAAGATATTAAACATGTACATATTGTTTAGTGTTAAGTCAGTCAGTTGTGAGTTTAAGGGATTTAGAGTTTCTTATTTCTATGTGATTATTTGCTTGTTGAATTACGTAATTTGATGCAATGAGTCAGGTAGAAAATGCTGAAACTCCAAATCCTAAACTTCGTAGAAAAATGTTGAAAAGATCTTGATTTCCTTACTTGGAGTTTTCTGAGCACTTCACATTTCTAACCATACTTACAGAATGAGCATTTTTGGCCATGCTTAGTTTATGAAATAAATGCAAGCCAGTGCCTGTTTCCTGGCCTAGGGCTGCATGGGATGAGTCCGTAGACATCTGTAAGGCAAAATTTGTCTCCCTGCAGAGATGGGGCCATGTCCAAATGACCTTTGGGAAATGATTATTGTCATGTAACCTGAATGATACCCGGTTTCATCTGCATGAGTGCTAGCTGGTGAACCAGGAATGTATAAGGAAGTGTCCTAAAAAGTTCAGAAAATATGGAGAATCCCAGGGCAGTACTTTTATCCAAACCTTGCTTTTATTTACAAATACCCAGCAGAGGTTTATTGTTTGTAGAGATAGATTAAGATAAGCTCATTCTATGGCACAGATGTTCTGAGTTTTGATAGCACACAAGGGAGTGCAGTGAAGGCCAATGCCTGTTTTATTCCTTCATGCCAGGTGAGCACACTATTAAGGAAAGAATGCCACAGACTTGTCTCTCTGCTCTCTCTCTGCAAGACACTTAAAAATATTCTTGGAATTCTTTGGTTAATTTTTTTTTTCTATTCTGATGTACATCATCAAAGGCAAGTGCCAAAATGCAATTTAATTTTTTGTTTTGCCAAGTGGATTTCTTGTTTTCTAGTCAGCTGTACATCTGACTGCCATAATTAAAAACAAAAAGAGCAAGAAATGCCATTTTCTGTGGGACAGAGGAATCTTCACTCACTTCAATGGGATGAGGAACAAACCTCTCCAACCGGTAGACAATAGGTGCCTTACACCTGTAAGGCACAGGTAGTGAAATCTGAGTATCAGGTTTTCTGAACTCGACCTTGAACCTATGGCAACTGAGCTGCAGCTTGGAAGTTCTGTGTCAGATCTCCAGTACTAAACACAAGTATCCATTGTCTTTGGGCTCTTCCCCATGGCAGAAGCATGCTCCATGTTCCCTCCAGTATCTCCCAGTCTGCTTCTGCCTCTGATCTCCTGTCATTGACAAAAGCTGAAGGTGCTGAGGTGTTCACCAAAAAAAGGCAGTGCCTGCTTTTCTCTTGAGCCTTGATTTTAAGCAGAGCAATAGAGGGAAGAAGTATCATCCTAATTGTCCATTTCCAAAATAGACCCCAAGTTTTTATAGTAACCTCTGAACAAACTACCTAGTTCTATTGCCATTCATGTGAGAATTTTCTGTTTCTGCTTATTTTGCTTACATAAAAAATGAGTCAAACTACATTTTAAGTGTAGACCATTAATTATAAGCACACTGCTTAATGTGTCAGTGTTTATTTTGTCTTTAATCAAACTTCCATTGTCACTGATTCTTTTTTCTTGTCTCCCATTTCAAGGTGTAGATCATTATTTATAAGCACACTGCTTAATGTATCAGTGTTTATTTTGTCTTTAATCAAAATTCCATTATCACTGATTCTTTCTTCTTCTGTCTCCTGCCTCAGTCTTTTGGATCTTTTTTGTTTCATTAGGTTTTTATTTACCCTTGCAGAGTTTATATTATTCACCCTAATCTCAAAAGTGTTAAGCAATTTCACTCAGCAGTTTTTGCTAAAGTGGACTTTTCTGATTATCTTCTGGCTTCCCTAATAAATTTCCAATTTCTTACTAACTTACTTCTCTTCTGCAAGAAAAATTCAAGAACAATTTCAAATCCCATATAATAAAGAGTGGTCTGTGAGCTTAATTAAATACTGCAAGGAATACTTTACAAGTCCAGTAGCTAATTTCTTGATTTCTTCTGTTATAAACATTTAATGAAGAGAGCAGGAAAATTGCATTTGATCGTTATGAGTTTAAGAACTGCAAATTGCACTCTGGTATCTTCTCAAGAGCCCATCAGACTCATGCAGTTATACACCATAACATCGATATTAATTTTTATATTATTCTCTTGATTAATGATGTGGATTTATCGGGAGTCACAACTTTCCGTTTTCCTGATGCGTTTTTTTCCCATAAATTCTAGTGGTCTTGGTTTATACTGTAAGTTAGAACATTATGGTACAGAATGATTCATTGTGAAGTTACTTTATTTCTCTAATTTGTGTTTTCTAGATCAAGCTAATGCCTCCAGCTCCAAATGATGACCTGGCTTCTCTGAGTGAGCTCACAGACAGCAGCCTGCTTTACGAGATTCAGAAGCGTTTCAACAATAATCAGATATATGTGAGTTGCTATTCACCTATCAATAGTAAGCTTTCAAAAAAGACCAAAGAGAGAACAGGAGAAATAGGATTACTATCATAACTACTGGACAGTAAACTGCCCCGAACTCATGACTAGTTTTAAAAGGATGAGGGCGTGTATGTGTGTGTAAGCCCTGCAATTCCTTAAGATGGTGTAGGAAAAGGAGAAATAAAAAATAGAATACCACTTCAACAGGTTTGAATAGAATGTATGTGTGTTTTTTTCAAGGAGGAAGTAAGTTGGTAAACACTTGTCATGAATGAGTGTTTTAAGGTCGCTCAGATCTCAGTGTGGTTGGGGTGGGGGTGCGCCACCATGATTTATAATCTTCCTTCTCAAGCCACCAAAAGAGCCTTCCATTTTCAAAATTGTGTTAATTTAATAGAGAATGATTACTAGAAACATAAAAGAAATTTAAATTTAAAAATCTCTCAGCATGGGAGATTTAATTATTCATTTCTTCCAGCATCAGAGAAATAATTATATTGTAGTGTTAATCATCGAGATACCAAAAGAAATTTTTATATCCCTGTCCATATCTTACCCATAACTTATTACCAACTTACTAAACAGCTGAGTGAAGTGTAAATGTGAAATATGCATATTATTTTTAAATTTTTCAGTTGATTAGACTATTTTGACAAAAGGAATATGGGGAACTGTTATGTTGCTGTGTATCCATTTGAAATTAAGGGAACTTCAGTTTTAGGTGTTATGACATTCAGTGGTAAAAAAAATTCTGGGGTTTGCAATCATGGATCAAATGCTAAAAAATACTCATTATATTAATATTTGTTTACCTTTATCTCACTTTCAAAGATACCAGATAACTTAAACTGAATTAATGAAGATCCACAGAGTAAGCCTTTTATTTTAAGATACTGAAGATTTCACCTGAAAGAATCTTCTACTCTGGAATTCTCTTAGCTTAATAGAATTTGTAGGCAGTGAGCACTAGTATTCTACTCAACAGCAGCCACTGTGCTTAGGCAGAGTATCAGCATCAGGGCTGAAGATGCTTTCATCTTGACTTGGTTCTTAGACTTGGAAGGAAAAGTCCTTGGGCTCCAATTCCAAGCCAAAGTCCTCATTAGTACTAAAGACTTCCTGCTTCATTTTCTTTTGAAGCTTTATAAAGTTTCATTATGCTGGAAAACCCAACAGTGAAGTCAGGGTGGGTGAGAGAAGGGAAATAAATTGATGCATTTTAGAAGAAAATCATATTTACTATGAAAGATAATATTTTCCACCTCCCCAAATGAAAACGCTTTTTCTTGAAAAAGACAACATGGCTGGAACTGTTCACATGATGCTTTGCTGGCTGACCTTTTCAGAGAGAGAAGTCTGGCAATTTTTGCATTCTAATAGCAGCAGCTATTTATGTGGAATCAAAAGTATAGCAGCGAGAATGGCCTACAATCTTACACTTAAGTGCACAGAATTGTAGAATGGTTTGAGTTGGAAAGGACCATTAAGATAATCTGGTTCCAACCCTCTAGCCATGGCCAGAGACATCTTCCAGTAGAAGATGTTGAACTCAGGGCCCCATCCAGCCTGTCCTGGCACATTTCCAGACATGGGGCATCCTCTGGGCAACCTCTTGAAGTGCCTCAACATTGTCACAGTAAAGATTTTTTTCCTAGTAGCTAGTATAAATCTTTTCCCTTTCAGCTTAAAACCATTCCTCCTCATTCTGTCACTACAATCCCTGATAAAGAGTGCCTCCCTATCTTTCTTGTAGGCCCCTTTAGGTGTTGGAAGGTTGCTATAACTTCTCCCTGGAGCCTTCTCCAGACTAAACTGTCTCAACTTCCTCAGCCTGTCTTCACAGCAGAGGTGCTCCAGGCCTCTGATCATCTTTGTGGCCCCCATTTTGTCCTAACAGGTTCCATGTCTTCCCTGTGCTGGCACCCCAGAGCTGGATGCAGTGCTCCAGGCGGGCTCCCAGCAGAGCAGAGGGGCAGAATCCCTCTCTCACACTGGCCACAATTGGATTTCTGGGCTGCAAGAGCACAGTGCTGGCTCATGTCCAGCCTCTCATCCATCAATAACCCCAAATATGAAATAGTAAAATCTTGCAAACATGCAATCATTAGATGATTTACTCTTTCTGATATGGTCAGATAGCTTTTCTAGATGCATGCTCATATGTTCCTATACACATACACTTGCATAAAGACTTGTATGTTTATCCATTGCTCCATCTTACCCCACAAGCAACATATTTTAATGTATCAGCTCTGGATAACCAGTGTAGCATTTCTAAATTATGTCATCTATTCCATAAAAATCACTTGAGGAGCTTTTTTATGTGGTATTCATGCCAGGAGTTAGACTCGATGATCCTTGAGAGTCCCTTCCAACTCAGCAGCTTCTGTGATTCTGTGACAGTTTTTTTTAGTTTAACAAGTGGTAAGTTCCAAATTAAATTTCAAATAATCTACCAGTAATATATGTAGTGCAATTTTTCTCTGCATAATTTTCAGTTATGAACAATTCAATTTATTACAAAAAATACTAATTAATTCTGTTCAAAATGTAAATTTAGATCTCAAATTCAAACTGTGGAGTTAAAAGCTCAGAATTCATGAATTATGTTTAGCATGTTGTTAGCTAGATTTAAGAGGCTTTGTTGAGAGTTCTTTTTGGAAGAAAGCCAATAACCTCTTAAAAATTCAATTTATTATTTAATAAAGCAATTACTTCTTTTTTTCAGACCTACATTGGTGATATACTGTTACTTGTTAACCCATTTAAAGAACTTCCTATTTATTCTACCATGGTAAGCATTCTCTTTTTAAAAGTTTGTGGATATTTTTTCAAAATTCTTATAGTTAATTTGACCAGTCAAACCCCTAAAACTAATTAATGTATATGCTTTTTGTGGGGCACATCTCAGTTTTAGTATTTTAGCAAAACCTTAAAAATTTCTTCCAAGATACAACTATTTTTTCTGTATCTTTTTGGTAAGACAGCCATTTTGATAACACTTTGAATGAGCAGGATCTCTTTTGGTTGTTTAAAAATAGTTCCTGATGACCTTGGTGGTTTCTGCCACAGTCAGACTTATAGAAACAGATGCATACTTTATACAGTGGTTGTTTAAGTTCACACCCCTTGCCTGTAGCATGATTATGGCGATAACAACCTTGGGTGGTGCACAAAGGCTGAAAATGTGTTTCTGTGCTCCACACCAGGCTCCTCATCTGGGGCACTGCAGGGAACAATGCACTGAGCACCAGCTGAGCACTGCCCTGGGTCAGGCACAGGGAGGGGGATTGTGCCAGGCACAGGCAGCATTTGGGCAAGGGGGATTGAGCCATGGGAAAACATCCAAGTGTTTTCATCTTCACCTAGACATTGTAGAGATACAGTGCTGGGATAACTTAATTTATCCCCCCTCTTCTCATTGATGCACAGAGATCACAGAGCTCAGCCTCCCTGACAGGGAATGTCCAAATATGTCTATTTAACTTACAAGAATTATAAAGGGTTAAAAATCTGGGAAGCAAATTGTAATTTGTGGCTGTTTGCTACATCATGTGGCTTGGTGTGTAACAGTAGTAAATCTGAGAGAAAGAAACACAGTGATGTTTGTGGTAGATGCAGCAGATTCTAAGTTGGGAGTCTGAATTTATTTCTAGAAATGGAAATCATCCATCATCCATCCCAAAGGTTTCAGATGATGGTATTTTCTCCTGTCACTGTGGTTTTTTTATTAGATACGTGATTTTGTGCACCAAGAGAGAACTGTAAAGAGAGAGTATACGTATTAAAATGTTTTCTGAATATTTGCTGCATCTTTACTTCTCTCTGATAAATCTATTTAATTAAGTTCATAATGAGACACTTTTTGTCCTGTAATTGTTTGGGTCACCTTGGATAATAATTGATTTCACTTCATCTTTGTAATTTGTGCACTATTGTGCATTATGCAGGTATTTCCCCGATGATCAAGAAACCATGGTTGTAAAACCACTTTGTTTTTGAAATGTTCCAGTATAGTGCAGCATCTTAGCTGATGTTGTATTAAAGTCTCTTAAGTGTTAGATGGTCTATGTATTAAAGTAATAAAAAGTGATGATCTCAATTCCTCACTAAATGCTGACATGCTATATGTTGTGGCTCATTAGTTAGCATTTTTGTTTCAGGTATGTAGTTTGTTAGTTGTCAAAAAGAAAAGGAATGCAAGCCTGTATTGAGCATGATACTATTTTTAAAACAAGGATGAAACAATGAAAATATTATCATCTATATTTTTTAATAACAGCAACATTTTAATTTTCCTTCTTTTTTTAAAAAACACTGTATATAACTTCTCAATGGCCAATTTCATTATTGTGCACTGATTGCCCGGACTTTGTTCCAATAGAATACTACCAAAATAAATATTTTATAATAAATCATTCACTCTGAGGTGACATAAAGAATTGCATATTGATGGACACTGATGTACCTTTCTCCTTATGAAATTCCATGCAATTGCTAGATAATATTATTGCATTTCTACATGGAAATACACTATACAGCTACACTACACATTTCAATAGCATTATGCAAGGAACATGCAAGCACAACTTGGAAGATATCTCAGTGACTGTAGAAGTGCTTGACTGTGGTCATGCTGCTTTGTTACATTCCTGCAGAATTTACTTGTGCCCGATCAGGACAAATATATTCTTGAAGTTCATGTTCAAAAAATATGTAAACTTGCAACATTTTGTGGGAAGGTTTTTCTTTGTGCTTTGTGACATTCTGAAATGATTCCTGGAGAACTGGTGTGGATTTAGTCTTTTTTTGGTATGGTAGCCCTTAAGGCCTGACTAAGAATATATCATGGAGGATTCATTCAGCTTCACTGTTGTAGATGTCCCAGGACTGAATAGTTTAGTATCTAATAAATAAGACAGGCATGGGACAGAAAAGGATGATATATCAGGATATCCTCAGAAAATAAAAAAAAAAATAATAAAAAAAAAAGAAGTGGTTTCTATAAGGTTTCTATAACAGATAATTGGATTTACTCAGGCTTTAAGGGCAGTTTGTGTTGCCACCTATGTGTGTCAGGAGTTATTCTGTATTGCAGAGAGAGTATTTGTAGGAGACTGCTCTTTCATGTAAAAAATTAATTTGTTTATAAATTATTCCTTTAACTTTTCGTGGGATGTTCATATTTCATTTTGTAAATTTTCAAGTCACGACACTGAAAAACTATAAATGTAAGACATTAAAAGTAGCTTACTAGGTTTTGTTTTACTTAATGCACAAACCAGTACTGTTAAGTCCTCTAGTTATGTTTCATTTTGTATCTTAATTAGACCTTCTGTGTTTAAAGATCTATTTTCTATAATTAAGATCTTCATAGCTGTTGTAAAGGTATCACTTCTATACATAGAGAAATTCTGTCATAATGCTTAGAAAGCTTTACAAAAGACCCAAGATTAAGGGGGGGGAAACATAACTGTTTTGAAATGTGTTTATCATTTTAATTTTCTACAATTTTTCAGGTCACCCAGCTTTATTTAAGTAACTCTGGAAAGCTGTGTTCCTCACTTCCCCCACATATATTTTCCTGTGCTGAAAGAGCTTACCACATGCTATTCCAGGAGCAGCGTCCCCAATGCTTTATCCTCAGGTGAAAATTTATCTTTCTATTAATTAATTTGTACCTCCTGCCTTTCAGCAGTTTCCCTTGGGCCTCAGCAGCTGAGATTTCCATTTTATTTTTTCACTAACTGATTTTTTTTTCTATGTACTGATCTCAGTATCATACATTAAAACAAAATAGAAATGAAAAAGGTTTAATTACATCTCAAGTTCATAAATTCTCTTGGGCAATTGCCACTCCATGTAGCTGCATCTAATTAGGAACAAGAGTTAATGGTAAAGAATTCAAAACTGCTGTGTGTGTTTGCTGATATTACATGAATCAGGATTAGAAACAGAATCTATTGACAATAAAAATGATAAGTCCTTGACTAAATTATAGACTTCTGTGGTGAAGTGCCTGTATTGGAGCATGCACTCTGCCTCTGTTTGTGTGACCATGAGTTTGTTCTTTAGCTCTCCAAGCTCAAAATGGATTTTCAAATGCACTTTAGCATTTAACCCTTACTCACAGTGTTGTTTCAATGATATATAACTTAAAGACTGTGAGTAACTGTATAAGTAATCTGTGAAAGAAGTTTCATCTAAATATGCTGGTTTTATAATGGTGAAATCTGGCATTCACCTGGAACGTCTTAACCCCCAAATCTATTACTCCTTCTATTCTCAAACTCTTTGAAAACAGTGAATCTGGTGAATTTGATGTACTCAGTCAAGGAAATGTGTTGCTCAGTCTCATCACTTTTCCATCTTTTCACCCTTTACTTGCTTTTATATCTTGTGAATCTTTAAGCTTAATATCCTCCATGGGATTAGAGATTCAATGAGATTGAAAAAGATCTTTGAGATCATCAAGTCCAACCTCTGACTGAACACCACATTGTCAACTAGCCCTGAGTGCCATGTCCATATTTCTGGGCTAAACAAATGAATGGGGATACGAGCATCATAAAGGGACTCTGGAGCACCAACCTAAACCTCCTCGGGTGCAGCTTGAGGCTATTTCCTCACTGTTTTGTCACTGGTTGCCTGGGGGAAGTTGCTGATCCCCACCTGGCTACACCCTCCTTTCAGGCAGTTGTAGAGAGTGATCAGATCTCTCTGAGCCTCCTTTTCTCCAGGCTAAACAACCCCAGCTCCCTCAGCCATTCTTCCTAGACTTGGTGCTCCAAACCCTTGACCAGCTCTGTTGCCCTTCTCTGGACTCCCTCCAAGGCTTGAATGCACTTTCTTTAAGTGAGGAGACCAGAAGTGGACACAGGACTTGAGGTGCAGCCAAATTTGTTGCCTTTTTACATTTTTTTTCCCCTAGTCACTTCACATCTGATCAAAAGCTCACTCACTGAAATAGAGCATTTTACAACAGGAAAGCATTTGGCCAAATCACTGAAGAACTTACTATCAATTATTTGCAAATGTTTTCAGTTTGTAGCAAGCCAGCTTTATTCATGTATGCTTAACACCAAGAGCTGTCTTTGTATAAACTTCGAATGGAAGTTATGGATAAAATTATATTATTAGTTACATGCTCTTAAATAGCCAGTAGGTGGACTTTTCATGACTGCATTCCTTCTGCCTGCATTTTGCTCCTGCTTTTCAGGATATGAAAATGCATTAACACTGACAAGATAAGTAAAGGGCTGTCTAGGGAGCCTAAATATAGTCCTGTTAAAAGCCAAAAATCCTTAATAAATCTAACCAAAGATTTATGGTGTGCTGATTGCTAATTTTGTGAGTCAAAAAGTCATAATGAATGCATAAAAATAAATGGTCTAGCTTGCTAACAGCCAGGAGTGTCTATATCCAATGGTGCTGTTGTGACATAAATCACATATTTAAGCCAAATAATCTGAAATGGGGAGAAGTCTTTGTGTTTTTCAGTGGAATTCACTGAAAGCTTTGGATTTCCTCAGTTTATCATCACCAAAAGCATTCTGTTCAATTTAATTTTTTTTGAAAGTATAATTATATGTATTTTAAATGCTATGGGCTCCTGCAGTACAGTTACATATTTGCATTGAAACATTGTTTAGAAATACACTGTCCAATAAAGCTTAATTTTAGAAATATAATTTCCAACTAACATGAAAGATTGATCAGTTTCAGATAGCATTACTGATAATACAAAATTAATTTTTTTTTATTTAACAGTTTTGCTTGCAGATATTTGTTTCAAATCTAGAAACTTGAGTCACTGGGAGCAAGACTCAGTATCTCACTTACCTACTCTGAAAATGGAGAAGAAATAAATTATTCTGACCCCCAAAAGTGTGGGAACTTAGTCACTCTTTCCTGGATATACCTTACTATATTAATTAAATTTGGAGTAGTATTGCTCCCTGTAGTACAATAAGAGATTTGTTTCAAAATTTCATGCAGAACAGCACACCACCTGTCTTCCTTTAGATCTGGTGGAAATCTAATATGAACACATTCTGTCAGCAGTTTTCCATCACTTCTGATCATAGTTCAAGTACTGCAGGAGTAAGTTTTTTTGTTAAGTATGGTATGAGTGCGGTATCTTTGGCCAGAATTGAAAATGAAGTGCAAAAAATAAAACCCTGTCATTTATAACATCTGAAATGACAGGTATATTGCTCCTTACATGTTTTGTATTTTTGTCATATTTTCCTTAAATAGATGATTTATAGAATTTCTTTATAACAGGTTTGTTGTTTACCAAACAGTAACAATCCAGTAATGATCCACTGTTCTGAAATCATAAAGGTATAGGCAAACCTGCCTAAGACAGAAAGTGGGGGTAAGCAAGTGCTTCTCAGTACTTGCATAAAGTAATTCTTAAAACTTGCCTGGGGTTTGCTGTTTTCTGACTCTTTTACCTGGGCTCCCATGTGATGGTTCTGTCAATTTCTCATATATGTTTCATGAAGGACTCCCCTTCATGCAATATATGTGATAATGGATGATAATCCAAATGCCATGGATTTGACAGCTGTAGCTTCTTTATTGCCCCGGGTGTATTATGGCTCATGTTCTTTGCTTCACATGACTTTGTATTTTCACACTTTCAATTGATCTTTTTCCTAAAAAATTTAGATTTTAATTTTTTTCTTAATTTCAAAACAGAACTTATTTTTTTAATTCTTCATAGTATTTGAAGAGAGGAAGATTTGAGCTGTAGTTAGGGTTGTATTAACAAAATATTTATAAAGCAATAGTAGGAAACAGGCCCTCCTTCAGTTAGTTATAAAGAAAAGCTGGAAAGCCAAAGGAGGAAAAGTGAGAAATCTTCATGGACCTCCTTCCTAACTAACTAAACTTCATATTTCTTCCTAAAGTCTCACCTAAATTTCCCCTCTTTCAGTTTGTACCCTTATTCCTTGTCCTGTCGCTACAGTTCCTGACTAAGAGTCCCACTTTGGCTTCCCTGTAGGGGATTTTTTGCTTATTTCCTCCATGCCACCACTTTTCTATTGCTTCTTTCAACATTTGTCATTCTATTGATTTTTACCCTGTTTACTTTGGTCACTTTTCCTGTCAGAAATCCTCATTCTTTTGAATATTTATTCTACATCACAAAGCAGAAATCACAGTGGTCTAGATAGAATCACTAAAGTCAGAGTGTATTGCAGAAACTGGGCAGGTTGCAAAATCTATCAACTTTTCTTTCCTGTTCCTTTTGTATTTTCTTTCCATTCTCCCTATTGTATTCTTCACTTTCTGTTTCTTCTGATTCCCCATCATTACCACAGCAGTAATTTCCCTATCTGCAAAGAGAACCAGGCAGCATTAGTGAGCTCCTTTACTGGAGAAAAGATAAAGGAAAACATAAAATCTGTGCTCTAAGCACCTTCAAAAAGACTTGAAAGCATTAGATTTGATTGGTTTGACCTGTGGTACAAGACAAAGTATCTTGACAGCTCTGACAGCCTTCATGTACATACAGAGTCTGTCAGTCTGTCTCCTACTTTGTGTTCTTTATTTGTCATCCATAAACCTTCTGTTATTTGAAATAAGGGTTTGATGGAGGAACCTCCAATCCATTCAAACAAAGCTACCAGAGAATATAAATAACATTTCAGTTGTTTACCTAGCCCTGATTCCTCCCTCTCTTCCTTGCCTGTCATCTTGCAGTGGAGAAAGTGGTTCTGGGAAGACCGAAGCCTGCAAACAGATAGTGAAACACCTCACTTGCAGAGCCAGCTGCAGCAGAAATGCCTTTGAGACAAAGATAAAACATGTGAGTAGCATTCCAACCACTGAGTGCAATGAAGCAAAATCTTGGCCTCTTGGATAGACAGGGATATTGGAGATGTATGGAAGAAGGTGTCAGCTCTGTAGAAACTCATCAATGGCTTGTTTGCACTTTTGAAGTCAAAGGAAGTTTTGTTTGGGTGGTTTTTTTTTTCATGAATTGGAATGGGATTGGGATTAAGATCACATTGATCTGACAAGAAGCATCTCCAAAGTAGGGACAGTTTTGTTTCTATGTTTTGGTGACTGAAAATCAGTGTTGCAGTGAATAGGAAACATTCCTGTGATAAGGAACTGTTTCTCACACATGAAATCAATTGCCTCTAGTAAATAAATAAATAAATTTGCCTGTATGGTATTCACTGGACAGTATAAGACGTGTTGAGACATCTGAAGAAATAGTATGCAAGAAAGAAACTGTAAACTTGCAGGAAAACTGCAAGGATTGAATTAAGTTATATGGATCAATATCTGTGTACTAAATATATTTAAGAAATAGGTAAGAGTTCTGAATATTTTTTCAGTCATATTTAATTTCCAAAATATGTGTTTCCATATACCCATATTTAATGCTCTAGAAAGGTTCACACTGAAATTTTAAATTATGCTGAACCCTGGATTGCCAATTCAAGTTCTTTAAAGAAATTACCTTTCCTGATGAAACTTCTCATCTGAGATATCAACTCAGAGACAGCTATCAGTGGGTCTTAATGGAGGTGGAAGAGCATTATCAAACTTTGGTTATAGAAATATCCTTTAAAACTAGCTTGAATGGGGTGTCTGATTTTAGATGGTAAATGTATCAGATCTCATCAATAGAGAATAGAGATTTTAGTCTAGTTGCCTTTTAAGGTGCCTTAATGAACACAGTTGTTTGGATTCATTCCTGTTGCAGTTATGCAGAGCTCCATTTAATTAATAAAGATGCACATGTTAAAGCAAGTGCTGAATTAGTGTAAAAGCAAACGCATCCTAAACATCTCTGCTGGAGTGGAACTGGCTAGTTTTCTGCTGCCACCTACTGCACAGACATCTGGTTTAATTAATAATTGTGAATGCTTTAATTTTTAGAGCTTCTGTGCTACTCCACAGACCCCTTCCCTCCCCAGCTAGGTCATCCACCTTCCTGAAAAGAGTGATGCCAGAACAAGTGTATGTGCACCACATTGCAATCACCTTCAAGGATGCATAGAGGAAAGTTCTGAAGGGAATCTGTCAGGGTGTAAGCAACTAATTATGCACAAAAAAGCTGAATACAATGGCTGTGACCATGAAAGCCTAACATGGAAATGCATTAGTGAGACATGCTATAAAAATGTCTGAATCTGTTTTCCCCTCAGTTTTTCACTAATACAATCCCAAAATAATTCAATTTGAAATCAATAATTTATGCCATTTCTGACATTATATAAAACTTGTAAATTCCTTTATTGGGTTATTAGTATTGACTGACTGTGGCTTCACAAGCTGTCAAAGATTTTAATATTTTTTGCTAAGCATGGCAGTTCCAGGAATATGACTCCAGTCACTCATATCCAAAGTATTGTTAGGAACTCAGTTCATATTTGAACCTTAAAACTTCCACTATTCTGACATTGCTTTTTTGGAATGTATTTATTTTGAGCTGTCTTACTTTATTTCTATTTTGGAAAAAACCTGCCAAGTACTTTTTAAATTCCAAGATGAACAATGGTCTTCTTTTTTTCCCCCAATTAATTAATGACAAGAAAACCTCGCTGATGTTTCTTGAAATATTTTCCTGTTTATTTCCTCTTTTTGCTTCTTTAATATTATTTTGCAGGTAAACTGTATCTTGGAGGCCTTTGGACATGCTAAGACACCCTTGAATGATTTTTCCAGCTGTTTTATAAAGTATTTTGAACTACAGTTTTGTGAGAGAAAAAAAACATTGATTGCAGGTAAGTATCACTTAATCTGTAAATTTTGATGTCACTTACAGAGTGCCAGATCAGAGATCCCAGTGTGCCATGCACAGAATTGGACAGCAAGGGATTCAAAGGACATGAAAGAGGCCGAGGGGGGTAGGGAGTGTCAGAGGAACAGATTTCACAGCCTGTGAATTGCTCACTTGTCAGGAGTGAGCAGTGCCCTGTTCTAAGCAACCACAAGGTGGCAGGGAAAGACAAGAAACAAAATGACAACAGCAATTGCTCCTATTTCCCAGGAGGTTTTATTTCACAGTTCAACAAACTGAGAGCTGCGTAGTGCAACATTGTGAAGTAAGAGTGAAAAATGGATTAAGTTGTTAAGTTTTGCATTTGTACCTAGTATTGTATTGGGTATTTTAATTATCCCTTAAATTAGTGAGTAAAAGAATTTGTTTAGTAAAAAAAAGCAGCCAACCAAAACAAAAGCAAAAAAAAACCCCAAAACAAAACAAAAACTAAAAAGCCAACAACAAGTATATTCTGTAATACTGAAAATAGAAGTAATCTATTGCAGCTTAGATCTTCTTTTAAACAACTAGGAACCATATTGATGTTTATTCTTCTTACAGACAAGATAGTATGAAATTCGTTCCTGCTTTCAGAGTGAGTCTTCTGATTCCTTCTGAGCATTCATTAGTTAAAACAAAAACCAAAAACAACCAACCAAACAAACAAACAAACAAAAAAAAAAACACAAGGAAATTGAGCCAACTTTCAGTTTTATTCTGAAAACTCTCTCTTGAAAAGCAGTCAGAGAGAGCTTTCATTTCTGCTCCACATGGGTCATCATGAAGGTACTCACTGTCAAACAAGGTATGTCTGCAGAAACAACTACACACAGTTTCCTACTTGCACTGCTTCTGGATGCAGAAGCTGTATGGCAAGACACACTTTTGTTCCAAGTAAATTCGATTCTGTTAGATAAGCATTTCCAAATCTACTCTCTTTTTTATTTTTTTTTTTAATAATCTTAAGTGTGTTTATGCTTTCTGAAGAGTTTCCTAAAAAAAATTCCTTGGAAATATTTCTTCTTACATTTTCTTAGACAGTTCACTATGCTCTAGAAAATATGATAGTTCCTTCATGGGAAATATCACGCATGGGAAATTGCTAACACTTTTTTTGGGCTTTTTTTATAATGAGTGTAGGATAGTTGCAAAGGAAATTCAAAACTAAAAATTTGCAATTTTGTTTTTCGTTTATAAGCTCTTGTGGGAGGAATGCAAAATTAAATATACATTAGCATGGACTGAAGAGCATCTCAGTTAAGTTTGTAAAAATAAACCTCAATCTCTAAAGCTAAAATTTTATAGACCCTTTGTATTGTACATATTTTATTTTAGTATATTGTGTCTGCAGGGGCATAGGTTTGTGAACAGCTTTACTCAGAATTGACAGTTTAATTCACAGCCATTGCCTGTGAGAGGATCAGGGAAACAGGTTTTTGTGTCAGTTTTCTGATACACTAATCCGGTGTTTTTATGGTTCTCAAGCCAGAGGCATCAAATGAGAAAATGAAGGGGTAGTCAGGTCAATTAACAAATATAAACAAATTACTTATCTACCCTGCTATTCCCCAATTATTTAGGAATTGAATCAATTATTCTTACCAACTCCAAGACAGCCTAAAGTTACATAATTTGCGGTCAAGAGAGACATGCCTTGCTACAGCAGTAGAAATGTGTTTTATGTTCCTGAAGTTTTCAATTGTTCCTGCTGTTTGATTTGAATAATAGATGTTGTCATTTCTCAGCCACTGCTAAGCTGAGAAATCACATCTGAGTGAAATTGTCCCAGGTTTAGACCACCATAAATGAGAAAAGAATAATGCATATTGTCTTTGGCAGGTTTAAATTCCACCTAGGCATATACTGTATTTATTTGCAAGATCATTTGTAGCAGTATTTACTGTCTTGCACTGTTTAAACATAAATTAATAATTTAAATATGCTGAGCCATGAATTTATAGCTCATTGATACTAATGGGGCTAAATATGTCTGATTTGTAAACAGAAATCCAAGTGACACTAGGCTGCCTCCATCAAAGGCTTTAGGTGGTTTAAACTCCTCCACAGATAGATATTACAGGTGGAGATCTGGAACAATTTGCTGAGGAAGGGACATGCAAAGTACATGTGCACACTTTTATTACAGAGGGCAAGCCCAAGGTGGCACTCCTTGTGTTTTGAGTGGACACCTGTGAAGTTTGTGACAGCTTCTAGTTCATGCTGAAGTTCTTCTAAAGCCTGAAAATGCTCTGACTTTTATCACTTTTATTCTTCTAGCAGAAAGTACAAAATGCCTAAATAACTGAAATGTTCCCCATAATTTTCATCATTAGATTTGATTTGTTCTTTAGCTGTATTTCTGCCACAATGTTCTGAAAACAAGGATGGAGAGTTTTAGTGTAGCTCTACTCAAAGCCAGTACAAATTTCTGAAGAGGTTTTATGTAAGAAAAAGTTTTATTTTAGAACAAATACCTAGAAAAAACTACAGGCCAGTGATTTCATTAAGTTTCTAAAATAAATTAAGAACTCAAAGATTGATCTTCTGGAAAAAAAAAAAAAAAATCATTCCTAGTGAATGACTAACTCTCCCAAGATAATAATAGAAGACTGATTTTTTTTTTTTCCCCAGAATGGTCCCTCAGGTAAGTTGATATAATTCCTAAGGTGGAAATGAATGCCTCTATGAATTTCCTCAAATGACTCAGAAGAGACTTAGGAAAAAAAATTAAGTCTGAAAAGCTTTATCTCCAGATTTTCTTCCTTGCTTTTCAGGCATTGATTTTCTCAGTCTTCACTTTTTGAAAACCAAGGACAGATGTCTTTTAAACATTTTTTTTATTAACTATTTTTTTAAGTTACATTGAAATGGGCTAACAGATGTTTTCTTGTCTTTACAAATAGCTGTGTTTAGGACAGCCTGGTTTTTGAGAAGGAGTAACGTAGTTTCTAGGAATGCATAGCTGAAAGACAGGTCCCACTGGCCACACTTTTAATACAGAATCTGCTTGCTCACTGTGCAGCTGCTGAGTAGATCAAGTGAGCTGTTAAAGGAAGTAAAAATTTGTTTGTGCCTGGAGGCACAATTACCATTGCACAAAAATGACAGACTTTTCTTGGGAACTTTGTAAATTTTCTCCCTTTTATTTCACACATAGATTAACAAACATATTTCACTTTGTAGGAAAGCATAGTACCACGATAATTTCCTTTATGACTCTTAGCACCATTAAGATGAGGCTCTGTTTGATTCTTGCTGATTGGAAGCTTGGCTTTCCTTAACAGCTCTTCCCACTGCTGGAGATGCTAGTTGAGATGGAATGTATTTAGCCTTATTAAAGTGCAGGTGACTTGAAGTACTTGGAAAAGGCTGAATTAATTTGTGTCATCTGAATAAGTGATGTTGCTCATCATTAAAGTTAAATGATAGATGACCTTTGGTAACATTTTTCCTGCTTGTATTAATCAATGAATGTTAAAAACACCTGAAGTGGTAGTTATAAAAGCCTTAGTGAAGAATATTGCACACAAAAATGTGATTAAAGATTTGCAGTGAACTCTTTTCAAATTAATTGATGGTTGGATTAGTGTGAAATAAGTTACAAGCACAATAAAAGATGGAAATCATCCTTCAGGTTCATCTATTCTGTTTTACCCTGTAGAAATGACAGCCAGGTAGTGATTGATTCTGATGAAAGAGTGTGTCTGGGCCAGTCCTGCCGTGATTGCATTGCTTCAATTTATAATGTGTTGCAAAGTTACTGGAGCCAGAAACATACATGATTTCCCAAGTGTGCCTTTCTACTTCCCGTACAGGTTTGGGTTTTTTAGTTTTTCCTGTAGTGCAGCAGCAGAGGATTAGATGGATGAGACACAATTTCTCATAATATTGATTCCATAATAGCAGCTCACTACTACATTTTGTAGGGTGATTAAATGGGCCAGATCATGTTTCCTTGCTTCAGCAAGTCAGAGGTAGAACTCCTCTCTGTCAGTCCTTCTGTCTCTTAGCCAGACTCCCAGGCATGGTTTTGGTTGCCAGCAAATGCCAGGACATGTCTGTGCTGTTACATAAAGAGAGCATAGAGGATGTCCCTGGCTGATGTACCACTGACCTTCTGCACTCCTTAACTGGGATGTGTCCAGGGTGGTTTGGCCTGGGCAGAGTAGTTCTTTGAGACCCTGCATAGTTGTATTTAATTAATTGACAGAATTTAGCTGCTGAGGCCTTTCTCAAAACAACATGTTCCAGATTCACCCATTTAATTTCTCTCCCTTTAATTAATCTACACTGTCATTCAGCAGTATTCTCAAAGGCTGTGTTCCCTCATACACACTTACTCAAGTAACCTCAGGTTTGCTGTGTTTATTTCAACAGTATAAACAGAAACTAAAAGAACTTCAAAAGATAAGTGGAATTTAAAATGAAATGACCAGACAAATACAGATGATACAGCAATAACCTAGCAGTGGACATTAGCAATTGTATGGTGACAGGAACTGACATTCTGCCTGCTGGCCTAGTTCCTCCTTAGGCTGATGCAATTACCTCTGATACACACTGTCATTCACCAAAATGTTTCACTTTGCATTAGGCAACACCTGTGAGTCCAAAACTGGTTCTGGAAGTATTGTTTTACTCCCAGCCAGCTTAAAAAAAGTAAAAAATGAGAAAACTTCTAAAAAGATGTGAGTGGTATGCATTTAGAGAGCATACTTCCTGTGCTGCAGGATGCATGCACCAATATTTACAGTGACTATATGTTCAAGAACTACTTCCAGTTCATGAAGAAAGGAGTCCTGAAGGAGTTGGTTGAAAGCCAGGCTATTGGAAGCTATAGTTTAATATTCTCATCTGCTTACTGGGTTCAAAAATAGAGGTCCTCCATTGCTGAGAAGTGCACCTTATGCTCTAAACTCAAGAGCCCTTTCCAGGGCAGGGATGCTTGCAAAGACTCTGTGAAAGATCTGCCATACTGCAGATATTGAAAAGCCTAGAGCTGCAGCAAACTGGACTGTGTCCATGTGGTGGAGGTGATCATCTGTGTGTGAAGAGAAGTGCTTCTGGTCTTTGCACCACAGCTACCATTTAAGTAATTAGATAAATTATGCCAGCAGCTGGGTAAGTGGGAACTGGGATTAGATTCCCATTTACCAGAAAGGCCCTGACTTCTAGTTGTAGTTGGACATTCCCTTGTTCTCTTAGTCTCTTGCATCTGGAACCTCATAGTTGTGTACTCCCAGAGAATAGCCTGCCCAAAATAGTGAATATCCTTGTCTCATCACAGGTATCTCTAAAATGCCTTTTATCTTGTAAAAAGGCAAATCAATTTGAGGATTAATATTTCCTTTGCTTCTCGGCTTTGCCCCTGTCAGAATCTTTGTGAGCCTGAGGTTATGTATGATCCTGTAAGCTGTTTTTCTGTAGGCAAATCTCACTCAGATTCATCCTCTATACCTTTTTCCCTGGACTGCTGATTCACATGGCTTCTCATTTATTCAGGTCGTCACAGCCTTTCTGAGATGTCCATGTTTCCCCAGGCTCAGGTCAGTGAGCCTGTTTGTAACCTGTTGTGCAGAGTATTTGCCTCTTTGTAGCCATCTAGAAGCTAGGTGGCTAATCAAAACTATTAATCTCTATGTTCTTGATTACCAGCAGAGAAAGAAGAAATGCTTCCAAGTGTGTTTTTTCAAGAGCTCTTGTATCTCTCTCCCATGTTACCGTTTAGGAGGAGGATAGAATAGATGCCAGTGCTCAGAGGGCTACATTTTGGGGAGATGACTAATAGCTTGTCCCTTAGAAAACCTTGCCAAATATATCAACTGATACAAATCAACATCAGTATCTTCAAAACTAAGTAGTTTTGATGGTAATGTCAAACAGTAAGTAAGTGTGGTAATATGTTTGTTCTACCAATTCTGATGGAATTCAATGGGGTTTTGTATGTGATTTTTATAGAAAACCATGGACTATAAATGGTAATACTATATTTTATAAGCTCCCCTCAGCTCATTTTATAAGAAACATTGTTTATTCTTAACTGTTGCAATGGTGAATGGTTTAAGACATTTAAGTTTAGAACAATCAGTGTAATTATTAATTTATCTGTTTGTTTCTTAATCAGCTAGGATTTATACATACATGTTGGAGAAGTCTCGTGTCGTTATCCAACCTCTCAACCAGAGTAATTTTCATGTTTTTTACTTGATGATGGATGGGTTGTCTGCTGAAGAAAAATACACCCTGTACCTCAGTAATTTATCTGCACACAGGTAGGAAAACAACTTTATATTTAGTATTAATAGTTTTCTTATATTAATGCCTCTCTGCTGTTGAGGTCCTTCTAATTTTTAAAAAATTTCTAACTTTTCAAAGAGCTCTGAAATTATTTATTATGGAGCACCTCTTCACGAGTATTTAGTTCTGAAGTACATATATAGTCTCTTAACAAGATTATAGTTTTATATCCATTTATATTGTTGCTACAAAGGAGAAAGAAATGCATTAGCTCTTTTTCTGTCTTTTGTGGACTAGAGTAGGGCTATTGGGTTTGGTTTTTTTCCCCTGGTGAAAAGTTGTTTCTTAAGGTAAAAACTGTTTGATTTATTTGTAATTTTCTTATGGAATATGTTGATTTTGATGAAATGTCACTAAATGTAACTTGATATCTCCATTTTCATTTTGATACTTACTTTACATCAAATTAGTAAGAAAAACAGAAACAAAAGTTTTGACTGCTTTGAACCCAAGGAAAGGATTCAACACCCAGCACCAAAAATATGTCTTTCTGTATGACTCCACATGAGCTGGTTGTCTTGGCTCCCATTTGCAATCCAAGGAGATTGAGTCCCTGCTCAGCTGTATAATGACTTACAAATGACTTTCAGTTCACCCAAAGCACAGAGCTATCTGTGTCTTCATAAACTGTGCTGATCACGTCGCCGCTATAGTAAGAGCTAAAATATAAAGAGCTGAATATAGACACCAAAATGTAGCATGTCTAAGGCTTAACATACTCCAAATGTTTACTATGGAAGAGGTTTGGGGGTTTTTTCAGTAAATTTTATGATTATCTCAGAATTTATTCATACTGCATATTTTAGAATGAAAAAATATTCCTCACTTAATTTGCATTTTACTCTTCGGTCTTTGCTAAGTGTCACTGAAATGAGAGTAGGCTATTTAGTATTAATGATCTTCTCTTAAACTGACTACCTTTAAAATGAGTGTAGTGAGTAACTGCAAAAAGACCAATAGTAATTAAAATTGGGTAAGAAGAATATTTTCAGGTTTTCACATCTAAGCCTTTTTGCCATGGATTTTTTTCTTTTCTCAACTTTTTCATTTTCTGCTCTGGCTAGTTACTTGAATAAAATAGCAGTTCTAGGTACAGAACCTGTAAATAGAGAGGCATCACATTAATTTTTTGCAGAAAAAGCTTCATTGATTATGATTTTTTTCTTAGACAGAAGTCTTGTAACTACCATTGTTTGGTAATGTTTTAAGCTCTTACCATTTCTGTGTTGTACAGAATATCATACAGAACTAACTCTGAAGAAACCTCAGGCTAAATTGCTTTAGTAAAAAAGATTCACTTCAAAGCAGGAAGAAGAAGAGTTAAATTCTATATTTTAAATTGTTTGAGGACTTTGAAGACCAAAAGTATTCTAGGTTCCTGATGATTACTTTATTCCTCTTCTAGCATAACTTGTTTGGAAGCACTCAGTTTTTTCAGAAAATGAAACGGTTTAAAGTCCCTTTGCAAGAAGCTCAGATAGAAAAGAACTTAGTGTAAACCTGAATAATTAGATTCACATGAACAAAGCTTTATCTGATAAGATATCTGATAGTCATCCAAAAAGAACAAAATGGTATTTCTAAATAGATGTCTGAACAGTGCAGTACCAAAGCTTTAGAAGTAATTTATAGCTGAATACTTGCATAAACCTTCTTTTATCAATAAAGTTTTGCTCTGCCTATGTACAGTAGATTGTATCTTAAATTATTGAGAGTGTTTGGGCCAAATTTTTCTTACCTTAAACTCCTGAGTGCAATAGTGAGCTAGATATTTCTCAGCTGATAAAGTTAAATTAGCGATGAATTTCCACTGCATCAAACTCATGAATCAGGAAGGCAGGAGCTGGACTCTTTTATAAGCTCATTATTTCTGGCTTAGTCAAATTTTGATGAGATCACATCATTCTGGTAACATCCATAAGTGATTTTTTAATGTTTTCTTTGAACAAGTGTAATCTTGATTAAAATAGTAAAATTAACTAGGTAACAGGCCTTTTAAAACCTTTGGCAAGTTGTTCCTGCCCAGTTGTTTTTTTGATAACTTTTCTGTTCCTCTTTGCATTGTTTAATATTGCACTTTTATGTAGAAGATTCAAGAATCTTAGTAAATAATGATTATTAAGATCACAAAGTACCCCTATTTTAACATTGTTTTCTTAAGCCATTGTAATGTCAGAAATAAGATGTAGCATCGATTTTTTTACTCTTATTTTAGATAAAAGTACTTCAAAGATTGAAAGTAATTTTGTCAATATGATGCTGTAAAATATGAGATGTAGATTGTGTTTTATGTAATATATAATCCTGGGCTGAGAGTTCATGTAAATTGCCTAAAGGGGAAATCCCTCCCTTTTGGAATCACTAAAATCTCTGTAAGGCTGGGGTGTCGTCCCATTGTGTAGGGTAAGTTTTTTGGCTATAAATCTCTGCTGTTTGGTGCTCTTTTGAGAGGGAGCTTGAGCTCAGAAACCTAAATATCTGTTCTTGCAAGCATTTTAATTGCTAAGGCATCATGTGAGGACAAAGAGCTGCACACTTTCTATTGAGCTTGCATACAACCAGGATCTTAAAGTAGCAAGAATTTAATCTACATAGGGAAGGATCTGAATGAGTGCATCTCCCATCGTATCTGCATGTGGATCATGATGGATAAAGACAGAAGTAATTGCTGTAAGGTAAGATCATTTTTCAAGACTGGGCAAGGGAAGCATGTCAGAAATGAAGAGAGAGTCTCAAAAGGGCAAGTCAAAGCCTTTTGATTGACAACTACTCTCTTGTGTTCATTATATTCGGAAACTGGGTTTTGTCACAGATGGTTGATTGAAAAATTCCAAAATTTCTATTAATTTACTGTGTTTCAAAGAACTCCAGGACTTCTTTATCTTGATGATGATAATTATGTGTAATACAGAGGCATTAGCAATTTGAAATTATGTTCTCAATTTGCTCTTGATTTGCTCTGGATTGCATTTTTTTTTCTGGGTGCAGATTACAGTCCATGACTGTAAGCAGTACTTTTTTGGTCTCTGAAGTTTAGCCTAACAAAAAAAGCATGTACCAGCTTTTCTAGCACACTTAGTTTTGCCTCATAGTTACAGTAGGTGCTAACTTAGTGATGAATCTTGCAACCAAGGTGACAGAGATCAGTAAGAGAAGTGACAGTGGTAATAGATTGATTTGTAAATGATCTTCAACACTAATAAAGGAAGGATAGGAAAAAAAAAAAAAGGAAATATAATAGCAATAGGAAAAAAATTTTTTAGGGAAAATATTCCAGAAAATAAGTAGAAAGTCCTGCTTTTGTTCCTTTGGGCCAATTGCTTCAAATTAGTATTTCTGTTTCAAAGCTGTGGCATATAGAACAATGCAAGAATGTCATTGTGTAACATGTATATGTAAGATACTCAAACCTACTGTTATTAAAAATCATGTCTTTACCCTGTGTACATTTATATTTAAAAATATAGCTTAAGGACACTTAACTCTAGAAAATTATTTCAGAAAGGATGGTAGGTTTGAGAGCTGTTCAACTTGATGTCACCATTTTCAATTTAAACAAGGTTCCTACTTCTCCTAATTCACTGTACTGTAAAAACAAGTGAATACCTTTGAGCTGAGGAAAATGTTCTGTACACATTCATGCAAGCTGAACTGTGGTCAGGGCATGCACTTTTTGTGTTTGCATTATCAAACTGCTGTTCCCAGAGGTGTAAAACTTTCCTTTCTCCCATAGAACAATGGTGTGCACTGCACTCTGTGCTCTCTCTACCTGTGATATTTCTCACAGTCTTTAAAAAAGCAGTGAAACTCTTCTGCACCAACAGATGTAGATCACTTCAAGGAACTGATGTACCTTCTTTTACAGTTTTTTAGTGCAGGTGCCCTCTTCACTCCCAATAAGAAAACCTGAATTTAATATATAAAGGAGTAATTTCAGTAAAGTGATTGATTTTTTTTTGTTAAAGTCTGAACTAATCTGAATCTTGATCACTGAGGAAATAATTTCCCATTCAAAATCATAAGGCTGGTCTTCAAAAAAAAAAAAAAGGCTTAAAAATTAGTGTGGCAAAGTGAATGAAATAGAAAAGATCCCAGTAAAGAGAGCCTTATGTATGAATTTTTTTGTGCTTCCAGTAATCATCTTTTCTAACAAGCACTAATAAAATATGTTAAAAATGATGATTATTCTAGTAATATACATATTCCAGTAATATCCATATCCTCCTTTCCCTTATATATAAGAGGCCAAGATGTGAATTTTCAAGACTGAGTAGCCCGTTACCACAGATTTCCTCTTTTCAATACACTCAGGTCGCAACCTGTCTATTTTCTAACTTTTAGATATGAAGCACCATGAAGACACTGTACATTTCCCACATTTCTATGCCTTTTCTCTTCCTTTTCTTTCCCTGTGTGTTTGGATGCCTTTTTTTTTTTTTTTTTCCATCCAGTTGATTAAGTTCTCACTTAAAGTGCAACAGAAAGAAATTATTACCTTGAAATTACCAGTTTTTCATACCTGTGCTATTTGTTGACAAACCTTGCTGTGGTAGTCTAACAGTAAATTCACAGAGAAAAGTTTTGGGGTTTTTTTCTTTGTTTTGTTGTTGTTTAGGGCTGTTTGTTTTATTTTGGGACTTTTTTTTGTTTGGGGGGTTTTGTTTGTTTGTTTTTTGTTGGTGGTTGTTTGTTTTTGATTTTGCATGTGGTTTGGGTTTTGTTATTTATAAATTTTCCCCACATAATTAGAAAAATAGCCATTTTAGGTATGTTCCAGTCCTCTGATATTTCTATGCTCTTTCCTTGTATTCAAGCCTGATAGATATTTTTTCCTTGTGCATATTGACTTTTTTTAAACTCTCAGTATGGCCAAATCTCAGTTCACAGAGGTTATTACACAGGACCATTCTGATCCCTTTGCTTCACAATTTGCTTGAAGCTGATATCTGTGTATGCTGACTAGAGGAAAATCCAAGCATTAGCCTTAAGTTACAAAATTAGGTGGATTTAAGTGTTGTGAATAAAACAGTAGATCTGTAAGAGTTACATCAGATTTTCCCATTCTGCTGGAATGATAATTTCTGTATGAAGTGCCAAGTTACATCACTTTGTCAAACTGCTGTTAGACATTGTGTAATGAAAATCAGCATGACATAGTACCAAAATCTTAAATAAATAAAGCCTAGTGTTGAGACTCCCTGAACTTCACTGTTGAGGTTTAACTTAAAGACCTGATGACAGAAGCTAAAGCTCTAGACTATCAGGAAACTGGAATTAATTGTATTTAATTTAGGAGGAGGGTAAAGATCATTCTCAGAGGTTCCTCTGCTGTATTCCACTTTTGCATTATGGGCAGTGTCAGCACAGGAGGAGAAGCTGTGGCAGGAGATATTAGGATCACCATCACTGCAGCTGAATGGCCATGAAGGTCAAGTTCTTCTACTTCCAAAGAGACCTCCAAAGATCTCTTAAATTTAAAACAAACATTCAAATTCTGGTAGAACAAGTAAAGTTGTATTTTTGTTGTTGTTTTGTACAGGTTTTGCTGTCCTAACATGACTATGTCCAGCACATTCCTTTTCTCTAAAAATATTGCACTTTAAGTACTTAAACATTTACAAAACAGTGCACTTATTCTAGTAGGTCAAGCTGTGTCCAGTAGTATGCCTAGAGAGCAAAGGATATGAAGACTTTTGGAGCACACTTGACAATCTTTCTAAATAATGTGGCAGCATGAAGATACAGTTTCAAAGACATGGAAGATTTCAAAAACAAGAAAGTTAGGTCTAAGTTATTTTTGCTGAATTTGTTTCAGTACAATTATGGATAGGTGAAACCCTAAATAAAATAGAAAATAGTTTGGGTTGTTTGTTGTTTTTTGTTTGTTGGTTTTTTTTTTTACTGCATAGTAGCGAATAATATAAAAAATATATACTTCCGTCAGTTTAAATCTTCCTGATATTATTTACTTTTATTTCAGCTGTCTACTGAACAGCTTTAATTTTTTTCTTTAATTTCTTTAATTTATTTCTTTACTATCTTCATGCAATGCTACCATGAAAATCTGATTTACAATGAGTAGTACTATTTTAAGGGCAAGATCTGTAGATTCTGATTGTAAGGAGGCAATTCCATTTACTTAGGTTCTACAGAGGTCTGGCAGCTAAACTTAACCAGGCTAGTTATCAGGAAGGTAATGGAGAGAGATATAAAGCAGATGTATTTGTCTGAGGTTCTGGAGCAGATTTAAACTTGTTTCAGTGAGTTTAATGTCTGTGTAATCTGGAATATTTTCAATGTCAAACGTATTGTCTAAATTTTATCTGTTGTCTTTTGTGTTTTGCTTATTTACTTTTGCTGCTTACTATTTGTTCTTTTCCTATTTACACTGTATTTACTGATGTCTGATCTCTTAAAATTATTTCTTTTTTGAGATTGAATCACCTTTATTGCATGTAGGTCATATGCATATTCCAACAAAATGTGCTTTCACATTGTTCTCTTTAATGTTTTTCCCTATCCTCTTATAACTTCAGCCTCCAGTTCCCATTTATTTCAACAGATAATAGTCTTTATCCCAATGCTCTTACCTTCTTCAATTTTCCTTTATTTTCCTCATTCATGCAGGTTTTCTGGGCAAATAGTGCTCATGAGTTTATTCAACTTGGTTTATTCTTTATGTCAGCAGGAATTGAACCAAAGGGAATGTTTAAGTTTTTGTGAGGTTTTTTTTCTTAGTCTCTTTTACTTTTCCTATTCTATTCTTTGAAGGTCAGGCTCCATTATTCTCTTGTACCATGATCTTCAAGTGTCAGTGCTGATCTTTGCACTTCAGAGGAGGAAGTGTGTAAAGACAACACCAACAAATGACTGATGTGTGTGATTGGTTATAATATTCATGACTAACTCAGTTTTATTGAGGACGGACACCAAAAACTGTATTATATGTTGTATTAAGATACAACTTCATGTTTCAAAGTGTTATTGACTGACTGGAACTAATTTCATCTAATTCTAATGTAACATTTCACAATACTTATTTTCAGATATATCTGAGATTAAAAAATAGAATAGAGAGAAAGTCTGGGAGTTTTTTTCATTTAATATTGATTTCCAAAAAGAATATTCCAAAGTATTGATTTTTTACTCTGTGATCTAATTCATCTCATTTTACTTATTTGTGTGCTTCACTTCTGTTCAGCTAGCTTTCAGGCTTAGTCTCATATTTTAGGCTAAGACTGCCATATTTTAATGAGAACTAGATGGAAACCAAAGAAGCCTGTTAGTATACAGTAGCTAAGAGTTTTTCTGGTGTTTTTTAGCAGGGGAATTATGACGACCAAACCATGTAGACTTCTTCCTTCTTCTTCCTTAGGATCATCACTTTGTATGTTAATATTCAGGAAATACCTGACAATAATGTCAGTGTTGAAGTTAATATACAGTTTGTTTCTGAAAATTTACTACATTTTCTCTATCTTAAACCCCCTTTCTGTGAGACATTTGTAGATAGTTGTGTCCTACAGGATACATTAGTAGGAGGTTGGCATTGTAATTACAGAATATATAATCAGGATCACATCTTAGATTTTTGAAACAAAACTGAATTCTATTTATCTGCTTTATTTTGCAAATTAAGTGGTAATTTTTCTATTTGCAAATAGCTATACCTGATGCATAAGGTATAACTCTATATTATTAATCTTATTTCACAATATTTGTTTTGAGTATCTGGCTGTGCAGTTGTTTTGAGTGGTTCATCCTGAATTCAGGGTTAGTTACATACACACCTACACACTTGCATTCTAATTACATGTCAGGATATCCAAAACATTTTTCTTCTTGAAAGCAGAAGCAACTTAGCTTTGGATTTTAATGATTAATTTATTTATTCCAGTTTCAACATTAGCAGTTTTTAATATTGCTGCTTTATTCCCAAAGGATACTTCAAAAAATTACACCTCCAGTGATGTTTAACAATCATTAACTTATTTGAAATTCAAGAAGAATTTTTATTTAGCAAGGTAAAGGTAGTAAAATTGCTATGAGACAGCTCAGGGTCTTTGTCTGAGGTCCCAAGTGTAATTGTTATTTGTCTGGCTTTCGGAATAAATGCCGTAGAAATTCTGCTTTGTTCAAGAGTGCAAATCTGAAACTCATATTCCTCTGGGTATTTTCTTTCATTTGATGTTAACAATCCCCTCTCATTGTATTATTCTTCATACATATTGATTGACTAGTGGCAGAGGTTGTTCAGCCCTCCATTGGCAGACTCTGAGAGGCAAAGAAATCATTCATTTTGATTACTTCTCATTTCAACAACTTTTTTTCTCCCCATCATAACTCTAACAAGCTGAACCTGTAAAACTATGTGTAAATGAACACATCATGTTTTCTCAGGAATGTATAGATGTAAAATGAATTTTACATTAATAGTGGTACAGTGGAGCCAAGGCACTCTTCTTTGTATTTCTGTGTTTTCCTAAATGAACTCAGATATCTGGTAATATTTGGTAAGTTACATTCCCTTGGTGTCAGCTTGGAATAGAAAAAATTGCATCAGACCATATAAAAGTGCTCTGGATTTTGCCTTTTTATTGCTTTAGTCATTTTAGTCTTGCTTTTTTTTTTTTTTTATTCCACAAACTTGCATTTGCATCGTTTGACAAGCATTGATACCATTTGATATTTATTTGGAGAGCTTTGTTTTTTGTCTTCTCTGGTATGATATAGAAACAGGTGCAGAAAACAGGAGAAGAATACTCTGTCTTTCATGTCCATGGCATGGCATGAGAGATGAAGAATAGGAGGCCAGAAAAAACTGAAATCTGTTTGATTCATAAGAAAGAAACAAACTTGGTAATTAAGACCAGTGGGATCTTTAGAGTCTACTGAACACATCTGTCTTAATTTGAGCAGAAAACTATACATGCTATAAAACATTGCTTCAAATAAATTGCTTTAAATGGGGAAAGCACATGCAAAAATGTGCTTTCCCCATTTAAACATAACATGTACCAGATGATTCTCCAATTTGTTGTGAATTCTGTTGATGAGTATCTTACACCTTAAAGGTTTTGGGCCAAGTTTATTCTTTTGTTATAAAAAAGAGACATCTCCAGAGAGCTATGATATATATTCAGGTTTAATTTGATCCTCTGTTGAAGAAATTATGTCCTGACTGTTTAAGCAGCCCACCAGTGTTTCATGTCAGACAGAAAATGGATGTAGCTCCGAGAGGTGAAATTGCTGAAGAAACCCTGGCTCAAAAGTAGATGTGATTACTCACATAAATGGTAGAAAAGTTAATTTGGCTTTTACTTTAAGTACAAAATATGTCTCTGCTCTTTACTAGGTTGCTAATCATCTCATATGTGGAGGGAGATTCAGTGGGTTCAGCTCCTGAAACCACTTAGCTATTACATTACATAAATCTAGTGTGATAACACAGTTCTGCAATTTATGTCTCAAAAGTCACTCTTAGAATCGTTTTGATGCAATTACTGTAGATGAATTTCCAGTCAGGACTGGGTGTTTCAGAAATTGTTGCTGACATACAGAACCCCAGTCACTGAACCCAGCTCATCTCACTGTTAGATCTAGTGGAGCTGATACTCTTCACCATTGTTTGAACTTGCTGCCTTCACTCAGCTCCCTGTGCTGCCTTGTATTTTTCATTGCACTGGTAGCCAGCTCTCACTAGGAAATTCAGGCAAGGTCAACCCAAAGTGTGGCATAGTTTTCTTCCTCTAGTTCTTTTATTAATCATAATTCAAAATTACCACGACTCTGAGGTTAAATCTGATTGTGTGAGATTAGTGCCATTTACCGTTTCCATTTATTGGATTTCCATAGTATTTTCTGAAGTTGGTTACTGAAACTGAGTTTTGTCTAAAGCACAAGTAGCTAATTAAAATCTTCTGAATATGCTTGTTGAGTGCTAATGACCAGAGGATGTCAGGATCTTGGTTTCATACAGCTCTTAGTTTCATACAGCTCCATGGCAACTCTACCAGTCTGGCTTCTGAATTTATTTTATGCAATATAATGTAGGAATGGTGGGTGAATTTCTTTCAATGAATCACCCATTACCCAGATGATCTTTGGAACTTTTTAATTCTGTGTATAGGTCTTGTCTGTATCCAGTTAGTTTATAACACTTCTCTTGGAATCATGGAACAGAGTGTCTGTATGTATGTATGTGTAGATAGATAGATAGATAGATAGATAGATAGATAGATAGATAGATAGATAGATAGATAGATAGATAGATAGATAGATAAAATGCACACATATGTTAGCCTATTGAACCAACAAAAGCTGTATTTTTACCAGACCTGATTAAATGGAGCTCTGGATCAGACAAGGAGACACACTGGGAGAGCTGAAAAGGTCCAGAGTGTTTCAAGTTTCTGGATTTTGGACTCAATGATCTTTAAGACCTTTTCCAGCCTGGTGATTCCATGATTCTCTGATCTGTGGCATGTCTGTGATAATAAGCCTTATGTTTGTCTGATTGTAAGTTTCAACATTTCTTGAACAGTATTAATATGAGTGAGAAAAATTATTAGAACAGATTCAGTTTACACAAAGAGAGATGCAAATCAAGAAAGCATTCTGAAATAAAAAACTTACTACGAATTTTCTACTGACTGAAATGATAGAAAAAGGCACTGAAACAATGTAGAAATACCATTTGACAAACAAACTGTATTTTTAATTGTAATTGTAGAGAAGTGTAATGTATGGCTTCTGACAACTGCTGGCATCTTCTAAATTCTACTTTAACCTTTGTGGAGTTTTAACCAAATAAAATCATTAAATGGATAGAAATCAATTTACCAGGCTGGCATTACAACACAGTATTAAACCTACACAGTAATTGCAGTATTTATTTTGATGCTGGTACACTGACACTAGTTTTGTGTTTTGTTTTCAACCAAGAAGATAATTGTGAAGACTTAGAAAAGTACTAACTAACCACTGGTAAAAATAAGTCTATGGCCTTTCACTGTAAATAATCGAAATAGGAAAATAAGTTATTTCATAGAATGATTTTGTTGAAAAACAATTAGAGACTATCGTATGTCATTAAAATTTTCCAGCATTGAATAAAAACCAGAGAAACTCTGTATGACCCTTCTTTGTTATAAATATTGCCAGTCTGATCTAGTGGGTGGCATCCCTGCCCATAGCAGGGGAGTTGAAACTAGATGTTTTTAAGGTCCCTGCAAGCCCAAGCCTTTCAATAGTGATGATGATTCTATGTATTTTTCAATTTAAATCATTGTTCACTTGACTTTATTTTGTTATCACTTTTCTGTCTCAAACAGAGATATGTTGACACTGGCACTGGTAGAGATTGTCCTAGTATTCTCAGTATTTCTTTGAGTTTTCTTCTGTACAGCTAATGTCTTTGGTTTTAGAGAAATCAGATTCACTATCAGATATATATCTGTACTTCCTTGTAGCTGCAGTCCTTGCCCCATTTTCATTTATGCTCTCTGACATTCCTTTCCCAGTATATTTAAAGCTCTATTATGTGTATTTTCCATATTCCAGACCTACTCTCCTATTTAAAAAGGTCTCCTAAATCAGGTAGCAATTAAGAGGAATGGAGCAGCCTGTATTAAAATATGTCCTAGGGTGAACTGAACTTCAGTGGATATGTTATGGAATTAGGTTGGCCTCTAAGACAAAACTGGAACAAATGGGAACATCTCAAATTCTTTGGTGATGTACTTCCTGGATTCTGTTTCTGGAGCCTGTTTAAAAACGCAATTGCAATCCTCTCCAATCTATTCCCATTCCTGCTTCCCATATATCTTAGGAGAAAGGACTAGTTTAAAACATAATTATTCTGTGATCATCTTTCTTCTCTGTTTATTTTGGTTACCTTTTAAAATTGTATTTGTTTTCACTTTGGTTAGAAAGCAATGTATTTGAATAAACCCCAGCTTTGCAATCCCTACATAGTGTGGATTTTATCACTAAGACCTAGTAGGGAGAATCTTTTCCTATTTTGACACACAAACCATTAAAGTACTGTAAATCTTCATATGGGCCTTAGATGCACCCCACCAACTGAGATCTTGGTGTGCAGCCTCTGAGGTTTACTTCAGCTTCTGTGTCCTTGGTGCCTTGTGAGAGGCAAAGGAAGACTGCAGGGGATTTCATGTCAGAAGTATTTCATTTGTGACCTTTCATCCAGCATGATTTTATTGTGAGGCCTGAAAAGATATGAGAGAACCAGGCACATTACATCCATCCTGTTCACATTTTTTTACTGTCCTGGAACACATTTGGGACAAAAATGGGTCCTGAGGCAGGGGGCAAAGCTGGTCTTGCTGAGCATGGGAGAGCAGATGGCAGTTCTCCACTACTGAGCCCTGTGCCCAGCATCTTGTGGCTTGGTAGCTGTGTGAAAAGCAGAACACTCTTCTTCCATTAAGGAAGTGGCAACTGTGGATTGTGGATTGTTGATTTCTAAATAGATGGCATATATAAACACACATGAATGTGCTCCATTTATACTTTCAAGGAGAATATTCTTGCTTTGTAGAAAAAAAAGTAAGCTGCCGAAAAGTTTGATACTGCACAAATCATATTTGTGCAGTGTATGGTACTTTCTTAGCCCATGAAATGTGAATAATAATTATTGATTAATTAATAAATTATATTAATACTTCTACAAAGAAATTTCATTTCTAAGTAAATAAAATATATATACATATTTCCCAGTATTTCAAAAGTTGCCAAATTTCTAGAGGGGGTCCTTACCTTTTATTTTTAATCACGTTAAAAGTGCTTGAAATGCATCTTTCTGTTCAGAATTATTTGCTTAATATACACACCTGAATCCACATGGTCATACCTGCATATACAGGAAGAAGAGTCCCTCTTGTAAATGAGCTTATCTGATTCATAAACTACAATCAGTGACAACATGAAATAATTTTGAACCATATTAACAGTATTTTAACTGGATCCTGGTTAAAGTTACAAGTAGTTTTCCTAAACACTTTTTATACTTTAGATCAGATACTGTGGCTGTTAACAGTCAGTTTTATTTAATGAATCAGCATTTTGAAAGTAGCAAGTGCTAGTGGAGAAATGCCTTTGAGGCTCATAAACTTCATGACATCTGCCTGGCAAACAATGCCAAAGTCTGAACACAGAAATACAAAATTGCTTTTAGTTGTGGGAGCAAAGTTCAAACAATTTTTGAAGCATTTCAGGAAGTAGATTGGACCAGTTTGCACTTGCATGCAGGTTGCGTTACTGTTTTTACATCTTCAGCAGTTCTTATTATTTGCTACTTTTTCGTCATCATCAACATTATGCTCCTTATTTCATGTATATTAATCTTCAAAATTATACTTTTGGAGTGGTAGTTCACAGATCTCATGATTCTGTCCTGTAAAATATCTGCATCATGGGTCAGACAAACAGTTCAAGGTATACTGTCTGTAATAATTCTTGTATTACCATCAGACATGTGAAAATTTCCATTTTGATTCACTCCTGTTGCACGTTCATTTTTCTTTTTAATGGAATAATTCTAAACTTATGTTTTTGTGTAGTTTTAGGAACAGAATGCTTGAGTCTCTGATTTTAACCTGTTCCACAGGATTATCAATATATTTAGGGAAAAAAAAAACCTATACAACATTTAGCATTTTGAGGCTAAAGACCAATCTGTATTTCTTTGCTTTCCTTTTCAGTATATCCACTGTCTGTAAAACTTATGTGCTTCATAGTACACATAGTCTTTCTTACAGAATTATTTGAAATTTCATTTTGTAAAATATCAAGGCAAAACTACTTACTGGATAACACATGGGCTAATATAAGCTTTCTGTGCTAAAACCAGTTTACAAAGCACATACATAACTTGTCATTTTGTTAGTTTAGAAAACTAAAAATAAAAGCTGTGTTCTGGCTGTCATCAAATCTGTCTACAGTGTTTAGCTGATTAATATTATGCTGATACCTTACCTCTTGACATTACCAAAGCTATTCAGGTTTTTTTAAGAGCTGCTTTTGGTGCTTTATTGCACAAGTTATGAGCAGAAATATGTGCACTTAAATGATAAGCAGTAACTCCAACTCAGTGCTACAGGGTAAAAAGGTATAAAATTTTTTCAGATTCAAATATGTTTAAAAACTGGGGACAAAGGAAGAAAAAGAAAGCAATAATACATGCCCTTTTTCCCTGAGAGAAAAAAAAGCCAGAAGCTATTCATTATCATGTTCTGGAAATGCTGTTTTCTTCATTGATGTCTACTGTTTTGCTTTGTCTTTTTCTCATTCCTGTTTACATATCAAACAGCACTAAGTGCAAAGCAGCTTTTTCTCACTTAGCAGAATACATTGTCCTCCCATATTCACATGAGATATTTAAAGAAACAAAAATGTTTGTTGAAATTTCTTGCTCTGTGAGTTTGTAAGTATGGTAGAGATTAGTGGAATTTATTTTTGAAAGGGAATGGCTTGCTTTTGTATGCTCAATACCCTTCATCCCAGCAGTTCTGAAAGCATTTTTTAAAACATACTTAGAACTATGAAGTCATTAATTTTCAGTCAAGCCAAACAATCCTAAAATTTAATTACACCTAAATTGCATCTTGAGATATAGTAAGTAGTCACAGGAATAGCTAAACTCTTACAAAAATTTAAAGTATTTTGGAAAAATACTTCACAAATATTTAATATGAGGGCAGTAAACTGACCTAGTTGAAAGAAAACTGGTTTTTAAATGCTTATATTTTGTCTGTAACTAACCCATATCTGAATTGTCATGATTTCTAGGTGAAGTTAAAGTAAAAATTAACTGATCTGCTAAGGTTGAATTTTTACTGATGACCATTGTGCTTAATGAGGGCCAGTACCCTGACCTGGATGGGAAGCAGGAATGGGGACTGCAAAGGAAAAAGCCATATGCCTTTCACATGATTGTGCAAGTCCATGGTTCATGGGGCAGCACTAATAACGGGAAGGAAGAGATTTAGCTTGTTAATCCATGTTTCTTAATACAGTGTCACATTAAGTGACACCCACAACATGAGTATTGATTGTGTTAGAGCTGGAACCTGATTATGAAACACTGCTCCATCCTCCTGTGACATTGGCTCTCTTGAGAATTTTCAAGCAAAAAAGCATCAACTAATGAAGATTTTGTACTAATGTTCTGGTTCAGACTTTATACAACGACAAGTAGAGCTGAAAGATGAGTCTGTGTGGCTCATTATGAAGTGTATCAGAGACTCCCCAGATGGTGTTGAGCAAAAAGTGTCAGGGTTGTGTTGGAGCAGGTTCATCTAAGCTAAATAGGCAAATCCTGTGCTTTCTGCACTATGCCTAGGTCATACAGTTACAGTGCAGGAATTTTTGCACATCTTTGGAATCTCCATTGCATAGAGTAGAAATAAGTGTAAGACAACATGATATTAAGTCCTAAAAATTATGTAAGCATTGCTTGGGACAGCCTAAAGTCTAGGTCATCAGTGCTGCTTATTTCCTTCAGACTCACACACCTCAGTCTGCCTTTCCTTCTTTCTCAGTGAACCAGAGCTCAACAGAGGGTGTTCACCTCTAACCTCCAGCTATTGATATTTATTTTGATACTAGGATTCAACTGAAATCAGTGGGACAATGAACAAGTTTGAAGTTAGTAAGGCAGAAGTGTTTTGCTGAGTTGGGAAAATATACAGTGATGAGATAATTCATTATTCTATTTCACAGTACTTGTAAACCTGGCAAGGAAAGAAACCCACTTCTTGTTTTTCCAGTGGCCTAAAATCACCATATATGATGTCATGATGGGCATGGCCTGTATCTGTGCTTTTGGAACGACCAATGCAGCATTTTATAAAAGCTGGCACTGAGAGCACTCTTGTGTGTGCTTTTTAATGGCACATTTTAATTAAGGTGAAGCTGTAAGAAAAGCCTTTACAACATTCAAAGAAAATGAATATTTCCAGTAGGTATTCTTGAATCCATTCCATCTGACTGATGTGCTCTTCTCTGAGCTATGGGCACAGTATTTCCCAGCAGCTGCCTATAAAGCTGACTGATAGAGAGGCTCATGCATAGCAAGTGACAAGTCAGTTCTATATCCTGCTTATCATCATGAGGAGAAGGAATTTGGACACCTCTGTGTGAGGGGGGATATATGCAGGAAATCATATCCAGGATGAAGGTGATGTTTTGAAACTGCCTGGTTTCAATCATGTCTTCTAAATTTCTTTAACTGAACAGCAGATAATGGTTGTTGAGATCTATTGCATGACAGGTTTCCATAGGCTTACAGCATGATATATTAAAAAACAAAACAAAACAAAAAACCAACCAAACAAAAAACCCAAAACAAAACAAAAAAAACCAACAGAACAAAAAACCCCCAAACAACTAAAATATGGGGGGGTTGTCCTAAAAGCTGGAACAAAAGCCTTCTGGCTTGGATAAATAAATATTAAGTATCAGGATCTCAGTTTTAAGATTTTTGGTTTTTTAATATTTGATATATTTGAAAAATATTTTTCATATTTTTAATTGGTGAAAGAATATTAAGGCTTTTATTTGTATGTCATTTTTGTAAAACAAATAAGGGCTTTATAGATAAAATCCAGAATTTCTGATTCACAACATGATCTGCAGGGGCTTGCACTGCCTAATTAAGTATTGATAGAGAGCTCTGTATTTAGTGATTAGTTTATCTTAAGTATTTATTCTTTGCTCCTTCCATGTAAATCCTTTGCCCAATATTTTCAACTCCTTTTAGCAAAAAAAAAAAAAAAAATCTGTATTTTGTATTCAATATCCTACTGCTAGAGTAGGAGTTGATACTATTCCATTTCTCTCTGGGTTAGTTATAGAGGTTTCCTACCAATAGCAGGGAAATGACATGTGGGCAATTGGATCAGCAGAAGAAAGCACACACCATGGAAGTTTTAATTCCTCACAGGAGCCAGTTGGCTGAGAGTCTCAAAAAAGAATAGATTGTAACATTCAGCTACTCTCATGCATTTATTTTCTTTCAGTTTTTTTCTTAACCAACTAAAGGAATATAAACAGAGAAAAATAATATTTTCCTTTGTTTTTGGTTTGAAAAAGGCCTCCAGAGATCTGGTATACAAAGGTCCAAGCCTTTGTATCAAGACAGGATCTACTGTGCAAACAGAGTGGTCCTTTGAAAATCTATTGCCTCAGCAACACAAAAGAAAGAAAATAAAACTGATTTGTGAGCTAATGCTGGGACAGTTTCATCTGGGTTCACATTCATGTTCCCATTTCTTATCAGGACCATGGTTCTATCATTCCCAGATCTTGAAACTTGTGATTTTCTGCCTCAGGATGGTATTTGGAATAAGCAAAGTTTCTGTTGTGACTTTCAGGCCTATTTTTCTTTCACTTCATAAGTGAAAAAGCATAAGAATTAGTGTCTAAATAAAGTAAGTTTGAGTTCATTTATTGTACACCTTTACCCAGGATCCCAGAAGAATAAAGATCTTATCCTCCCTGAGTGATTATGTGCAAGAAAGGATTCTTATTCAGCCATCCTGGTAGCCTTATTAATAAATAATTTCATATGAAAGGTACAAACCATTTACTGTCTTGATACAAAATCAAGCTAAATTGTATTTATTTGGAGATGTGGTGGTCATAGCATGTGTCCTGACAATTATTTTGATCCAGCTTGCATGGAATATTTTCATCAATTCCAGGTGTTTGGTCCTGTGCCCCTGGTCTTTTGAAAAAAAAAAAAAGCAGATATTTTGAAGATATTTTAAAAAATCTTAAAACAGGTTTTATTTGTTTATAGCTCATAAAAGGTAATTAAAGTTTCTGGAAATTTCCTGATGATAAATTTCGTATATCATTTTTTTCTTAAAATTTGATGTTAATTTCTATAAAATTTGAGTGTTCTAAAATTTTAAAAAAGAAAGATGATTTAGAAGTTTGTATCAAAATATTTGTTTTCAAGATCAGAAGAAATTTTTCTCCTCATAGAATAATAATGCAGTACTTTTTTAACTACTAGCTAGACCAGTGGAAAGGGTTGCTAACCTGAGCAGAAGAGCAGAAATATTATCTTCTTTTTTGACTCCCCCTTTGATAGGAGTCTGGTGTTTAAGACTGGTCAGATTTTAGAACACTGTCATCCCTTCAGATATTGAACAATCTAAATTTCTGATAAAATTGTACTCATCCTCAGATATCCTATGGCTCTAACACCTGTAGTCATTTTTTGGATTTTAGGGACTAGTTGAAGGTCAAGGTAGTGTCTTCAACAATTAAAGACCTATCTTTGCTTCATGTCCCAACTTTCTGGGGCCAAAATTACTGATATTATATGAGATTTTAAAAAAAAACCCAGTACATTAAATCCCAACTTATCTCAGAAATAAATTTCATGTATTTCATAGGATCAAAGAATAATTCACTTTGGTAGGGACTTCAGGGGGTCTCTACTGTACTGCCTGCCCCAAGCAGGACCAGCTGGCAGAGCAGATCAGCTTGTTCAGAGCTTTGCCAAATCCTGAAAACCTCCAGGTATATTCTTCCAGATTGTGGGAATTTTTTGTCTTTGTAATGTCTTTCTCAGTCTTCTGTAGGTGATATTTAATGACAACTGGCTTTTGCTCCTGTTTTCTGATATCTTTTTGCTGCTGCTTTACTCTGGATTTTTTCTTATCTGATTCTGATTTTTCTGAAGTGGGATGCCCCAAATCACACAGAGTAGTCCAGTTCAAGCTTTAACCATGCTAAGTATTTATGACTCCTATGTTGGCCTATGCAAATAAGGATATGATGATTAATTTTTTGCATTATCAAGGCATTCTTGACTCTCATTTAGTTTATACTAGATGCTGTTCTGATGATCCACTGCCGAATCAGCCTGACCTGACTTGAATTTGTACTTTCAGTCCTCCTTTTGTCTTACTCTATAATTGTTTGCTGTTGGAGTTGTATCTTTTTAATAGTCATTTCTGTTTGTCCTAATTCCTGGACAAAATGTGTTTTCATTTGATCTCTGTCACTTTTTCTGACCAATAAAGCAGGATGCTCTTACTCAGCCCCTTGCTTTTCTGTGGGGTTTTGGTTGCTTGGTTTCAGTTGGGTTGTTTTTCCAGGTGGTTTTTGGTAGTAAAGATATGTCCTCTGTTTCTAATCTAATCAGATTGTTCTGAGTATAAACAATTAGAAAATGAAGCTTTTTGCCTGTAATCTGAGGGTTTGTTTTTTTTACTAAAGATCTTGACTGTGGTTGCTGAAATCCTTATTACCACAAGCAGCATTTACTTCACTATTGTCTGTAATAATGTTTCAAGAAATTTTTGTACTGATTTTGCACTGTTTCTTTTATATCAAACCTGGTATAGCCCAGAAAGCTGTGCAATGAAATGGAGGAGTGTCAGCACTCATCCTCCATCAGGAAAGGAGTCAAGTGGGAAACAGCTAGATGCCAGCTTGAAAAAACTCCAACACCCCTTTTTAAATCATAGGGCTTTGTCTTAACATTTTACAGTGACTCAAAGCCATTTAATGATATAATCCTACCAAGAGTTTTTTTTTAATTATTCATGAAAAGATGTATTTACTTCAGGAGAGCCCTCAGAAAAGCAGTGTCCATCTGGCAAATCCACTGTTCATCTTCAGTTGAAACCCAATTCTTACAATCCAGACAAAAGGGAATTTTGGGAACTGTCCACAGCCTAGGAATCTCTTTCAGACAGTTTCTCTGCCAGATATGACTGGGACCACTGCAATGAAGGAGATATTTCGGTATCCTACAGGGCAATATGTAATATTGTGCCTGGCATAAAATGTCTGCTCTTACAGAATACGTGAACATTTCGGGTGTCAGATTCTACAAATGCAAAGTGGCTAGGAAAGTGTTTTGGTAATGTTTTACTTACTCTGTTAGTGAAATATCAAGGTTTATTGGCAGACTTATTTTTTTCTTTTCACAGATTTTATATAAATGTAGCAGTTCCAAGAATAAACAGAAATTACTTGAATTGTTTATGTTGAATGAGGCAGATCACTTTGATACTAAATGCTCATGGGTTACAGTTCAAAAGAAAATAAATTAATGTAAATCAGGTATTATTTTGCCGAGTTTCTGTCAGTGGCAAACTGATAGTCAAAATTTTCTTTTTAATCTTAGCTTGTCTTAGCTAGTTGTAGCTTTAGTCTCATTATTTGCTCAGTCAGCTAAGTAGAGGATTAATTACTTGAACAAAGTTTTTAACTGGTGGGATTATGTAGGAAAATTTGATATATGCTTATGTCACAAAAGTTTAGTATTGTTCAGTTAAGCCGACATACGTATTTCTTCTTCATATTTGAGATCTGTGTACCAAATATGTGAGTTGAATAATTGTGATGATGTGTAACGATTATAATGAGAATGATGAAATAAACAGGTTAGGTAATTATGGAATTATATGGGTCGATAATATTTAAGAATTGAATGTCACACTAAGAACTTTTATTTTGCTCTTGGTTGTACTAGTCACACCCCTACCTGAAAATGTGATCTATGGTGTCATTCTAATGATGGTTCAAAAATTGTATATTATGATAAGAAATATACTAAAAAATTACCACCATTGCCTTTTTCTTCTAAATAGTAATTTTTTCTTTTAGAGACTATAATAGATAAAATTGCTACAGTGCTGCAAATTACAACTGTTAAAAAAAAAACAGACAGAAAAACTATATAGTGCTTTATATTTCTCAAAAAAATGTCTCTCTAATGTACCATTGTGCTTTACTGAAAGTGACTATAATGCAATTCAATTAGTTTATTGTTAAGAAAAGAAGTTTTGTGAATCAGTGAGTTTCGTCTTTTTTAAATGAAAATCACTGACCATGTCTTTAAAACTTTTTTGTTTGCTGATAAACTGTCTGTAAAAAGTACTAGTCTGATGCCAAGGTCAGCATGGTGTATATTTTAAACAAATAAACAGTCAGCAGAAAGGGATTAATTACTAGAACTGCATAAACTCTTTGGTTTGTGACTTTTGCTAGAAATATAAATACCATTTGTCTGAGTAGCCACCTCCAGTTAAGAGGCTCAACTTCATCCAAAATCTGAGAATCTTTTTCCAAAGCTACAGTAAACTAATTTGCCTGTGCATTTGCAGAATGAATTTACACCCAGAGATATGCCAGTAAGGCTAGTAAAACTGAACTAATTAAGAATGAAACTGGTGCACAACCTGTGTGCGTGAGATATTGTGGAACATCAGCTCTGGATTGCATAGCAGTAATACCTCTTTTACTAAAATTGTCAGCAACAAAGAACTCAGGAGTCACCAGATCTGGTTTACATTTGAACACAGACTCTTTTGTTGGAAACTTATAGGAACAGTGCACACACTCAAATAACATAGTAGGTTTTCATGAGTATAGTTCACAATGGCAAAAATCTAAGTTAAAAATGATAAATAAAATCTACATGGTAGGTTCAAAATATAGATTTTAAGCAGTTTATTTCCTCTTCATCACTAGCAGTGCCATTCTGCCCAGGCCACTTGAATGTCACAAGACAAAAATGTGCTATAAATATGAGGAAAGATACACATCCTAGAAAAAAGTTTACATTTCATGGAAAAGTGATGTCTTCAATCAAGGAATGTTTATTATTATTAGGACTTTTGCACTGTGATACATCTCTTTCCCCTTTCCTTAATTTTGTAGAAGAGGAGACAATTTAAGATTAGTTCTGGACTCTAATTCTTAAATATAAATAAGTTACAGTAGTAGTATTGACACAAATCGTGTCCCAAACCCTTCATCTTTAAGGTGGTGAGAATGAGCTGCCAGGGAGCTGTTTTAAAAGAAAAATAAAATTCTATCCAAATGTTACTATGTTTCTGAGGCAGAACATACTTAATAATTAGGAAAATATGTTTTGTTGTATGCCTAGAATATGTTATGTTACACTGTATATTTCTTACATTTTGTGATGGTTGTTTGATACCATCAGCAGTTCCAAGTGCTCTATGCAATAATCTGTCCTTAATAAGGGCATCCTCTATATTATAAATGTATAACAGTCAAATGTGCAGCTCTTCAAAGCAATGTTTCACATTTCATTAGTCCTTAAATAGTTTGGAAACATGGGTGGGCCTCATGAAATGCTATAAAATAATTTAATTGCTTTTAGACTGGGGAAACTAAATTGAAGTGCACCGTAGAAAATGTCCAGCTGCATCTCTTTCCAAGAGCACCAGCACATCTGCTGATTAAGTCTTCAGGATGTGTATAGCTGGGAAAGTCAGATTCTCTTCCAACAGGCAAGTCCCAGCAGAAGCTGCAGTTTGTGGATGGTTTGTAGAGCCATAGGCACCTAGTTTGGCAGGTACCCACTTTGCCCCTGCTGAATCAGCAAGTGCTGTGCTGAAGGCAAGAACTGGCACGTGTGCTTTCAGCTCAGCCCTTTGCTCTCAGGGAGGGAGGGTTCTGCACCACTTTGCTGTGCTGCAGCCTGCTTTCAGAGGGGCTGGTAGTACTCACACAGCTCTCTGCAGCAGCAGTACCCACTAGCACTTCAGCTGTGCTAAAGAAGTGCTGGTTAAATGGGGTGGCTTAAAAGGGAGAAGTGTGGAATTCTCTTCACAGAACAGGAAAGAGTACTCCCTGCTCAGTACAGAGAGAGACAAAGAGTTATTTAGGGACAGAACCATTGAGGAGGAGGCTTTTTTTTGCAGAAATGGCCATATGCTTCCAACTCCTACAACATTCGACAATAGAATATTTTGACAGCAGAGTGGCTGATGCTGTAAATCTCCTAATTATGGAGCAAAAGTGCCACCAACTCATGATGCATAACATGTTACTGGCATAAGCTTATGCAGCAGTTCAGAGGAGTGGAAATTTTTCTGATGGATTAACTTTTACACCAGAAGGTTTTATGCCAGATTTAGTATTAGATGTATTCTAGTCTCCCTTTGAACCTACAGGCAATGTAAAAAAAAACAGGGGAAAAAAAAAGGAAGAAAACCCACAAAACATAAAGCTGGATATACTTTGTATCATCTGCACTAGCTGGTTTGACAGCTGTGCTATCATTTGTACCTATTTCAGTCTGACAAAATTAATGTTTTAGCAACCTTGAGGAACCAGTGCTGAGCTCTGGCAGTGATGCTCACAGACACAGGTTCTCAATGGTTTGTGAACCACCAGCTTTATCCACTGAGTTGAGAGGCGTGTTCATACTTGAGATAACTGCTGAGTTAGTCCTCCTGTGGGTGCAAAAGGTACTTATGCTCCCAGGCACACATTTTTAACCCCATCATTCTTCTTCTGCCCCCTTGCTGGGGTAAATTATGCCATTATCACTGCAAGGGGAATTCACACTGGTAAATCTGATACAGATTCACTAAAAATGCACTTTATGTTTCATTGTGGGTACTATTGAAACCTCATCTGTTAGAAAAGTGCAAACACTAAATAATTCTTCCTACACGCATTCATGCCCCATGTAAAAGGGCATCCATATGAGAACTACCACCCCTAGGAGAATGTTGCCAGCCCTTCTGTGGTAATAGGAGTATGTTTTGAAACTATGTCTCCTCTATAGTGGTATGAGAACATGATTGTAAACAAGAATTGTCAAAAATTAAACCAGTATTGTTTCCCATATTTAAGTGACAGATCGTAGACTGAACGTCAGTAGAGAGCAAAATAATTGTGGGGAAATTTTGTTGTGAATTGTGGTGAAGGGTGAGGGCTGAAATGTGTGTAAATTGTCTACCTTTGTTGGTGTAGTGATGATGCTATTTGGAGAAAGGTGTGGAGAGCCCTTTTGTTTATTTAAGTGACATCAGCAAAGATTGAAGATTGTGTAATGAATGTGTATTTTAAAGATTGTGATAATTTAATGAAAACAATAAACCAAAATATCTTACATTCTCAGCATTATGTCAGTAGAAGTCAGATCCTGTAAGATATTCAGACACCTCATTTGTGTGAATTCAGCTCTATGAAGTTATCTGAATACTTTTAAAACTATGGACTTACTTCAAGAGGGTCAGAATAAATGGTTATAAAGGCTAGATTACTGCACTTTTCAATAATCTGTTTTGCTACATTTTGTGGTTAATTTGTTTTGTATTATTACTCTTTATGTTGCTTACATTTTCTCCTTTCCTGGGTTAGCTGCTGCACCAGTGTCTCTCTCTGCTAATCACTGGTTTTGGGAAGGTACATAAAATTTCCTTTTCCTTTGCAGTGTGCAAAGCAGTGCAGCCTAAGGCTGTACACTTACTGTTCTGTGTACATGGTTACTGCTTCATTTTGAGAGAGGTTGAGTACCCCCATCACCCATTCAGCTGCTGGGGGAAGGATTGATCATGGTGGCAGTTAAGGGCTGATCTATTCCCTTGTCAGCAAGAGGGGAATTTAGAGCAGGCAGAGCTATCAGAGGTTCTCCTCAAATCTGCCTTCTGAAGGGGAGCCTCTGGTAGTGCAAGAATGGCAAAATTGGCAAGAGTATAAACCCAGTTTGAAATTTTAGCTGCCATGTAGGGCTAAAGCTGGGGCTGGGGGGAGTCTTATGCAAAAGTTTAAGAAAGAAATACAGAACATTCTGTCGCTGGTACTGCTCCCTCCAATGGCTGAGAAATATCTGCAATAAACCTCTGGTTAGAAATGTAAAGCTGGATTTTAACTTCAAAAGATTGCTCGTGCACGGCCTTGTAAATACCAGATATGCTGTTTTTCCTCTGTGCAGGTGTCTGAGCCAGACTGTATCAGAAGAGACGATGTTAGCAGCCAACCCTCAAAACAGGGAGAAATTAACCATACTAAAACAAGCTCTAGGTGCTCTGGGATTCAACAGCCTGGTAAGTTACATGAGCTTATGTTATTTGTGGCTAAAACAATCATATTAGTTGAAAGCAGGCCATAGGTAACTCTCACAGGTAACCTTTTGTGGCTAAAAGAAGCACCTTTCTGTCTTTTTTTTTTTCCCTGTTAGTTAAGACATTGAAACAAATACAGCACTAGTTCACTCCAGGGAAATTATTGTAATCACTTTTAATTAGACACAGAACCAACAATGTAAATCTTTTTCGTTCTTAAAGATTCACAAAACAGCTTCAAGGTATAATACTCTGAACAATTAAATTACATAGATGAAAAGAAGCAGTCAAATCCCATATGACACCTCATAAAAGCCACGGAAATTTTTTCCTCTTCTTTATTATCTCCCATCCTTTTTAATTTTATGAAACACACATATGCTAACAGCACCTGAAAAGAAGTAAATACCTATTTAGGAAAGAAAATTAGAGCCAGGTAACTTGAAAGAGCTGACTTAATTCCCCAAAAGCAACAAGAAGATAGGCCTGCTGTTTGCTTTAATTCTATGAACTAATGAAGAAGATAATTTGGAAAATTAATCAAGAAGAGGTTCTGGAAGACAGAGGTTTGAAGGAAATCAGAAGAAATAGAAGGATGGATATAAGAATTCATGTAAACTGTGCATCCCTTCAGGATACTACAATGCCTAACAAACTCCCCATACTTCTTACAAATGTGTATGCCACATAGCACACTGTAGCTGGAACATTTCTGCAACAGAAATAGATAAGCAGCAGTAGTTTTAGAAGGAGGTGAGAACTTACTGCTGTACAATTTCATTGGAAAGAAGGGTACCAAAAATTAATGTAACTCTCAGTTAAAACATCATCAAAAATGGCAGATGGGCAGCAGTTGTAATAAAAAAGGATCAAGGGCTATCAGCAAAAATTTGTTAATCTGCTGAAGCTGTTATTTAGGTGGCAGATAGACTTTGGTGTCAAATAATATTTGACAATATTATTCCTTACTCTTAGTGGCTTGAGCTCTGTAGTCATAGATTTCAATAACAAAAGGTCCAGGCACTTCTGGATTAAGCCCAGTGTCACAGTTTGGTGGATCTCTCTTGCTCTTTCATGAATGCTAAATGGATCATGATTTATAAGCCTGCAGTAGCTGTCTGAGAATCCTTCCTATACAGTATTCTTTTGAGTCCAATACTTAATTTCACTCAGAATTCTTGAAAAGAAGTTATCTCTCAGAAAAGTGTCAACATCTTTAAAGCTGGTCTGTATTCAGGCAGCATTAGAATAACATTTAGGGGACAAGAAATCTGTGAAACTCTCAAGTACTGCAGGCTGATCTCCTGTTTTGAATGTTAGGGGGCAATATGTAGATAAAACACATTCCTAAAATTTCTACCCATTACTTCTGAGGTACAGGGAGAGGTCTGTATGTATCATTCTTTGACTACCTGGACACATTTATTGATAGGGTGGATAATCTTTTTGAAGAACTACATACAAATTCCTTAGCAGTCATTACTGCTATCTTCCAAAGAATGTTAATGTTTATTAAAACTAACTACCGTTTTAAATGTGGGGAAACTTGCATCTTACACAATGATAAAGTGTTTGAGAACCTGGAATGTAAAATATACCTGGAGACCTGACCAAAATCACCAGAATCAAAAGCTATCCCAGCCCACCATCCTTCAGTGCTGCACAGGTGTCCCCAAACCAGTTCTGAATGAGTTAACCTACAAGCAAGGAGTGTGCACTGCCAGTCTGCCATTTCATCTTGCCTGAGATACCATCCCAAGAAGCAGAGGATAGCACCCTGCTTTGAATGCTAGATTAGCATAACTTCTTCTATTTTAAGAGATTTCTTGTTCAGTCTTTCTCTGTATATATTGGATTTTTTGACTCTTCAGCTTTGGTACCATATAATACTAGAATACACTGTTGCCCTATTGACACCTCTCTCATGCAGTAGGAGACTGACATTCTTGTCTTAAAGTCTAGTTTAGAGAAACAAACTTGCTTCCACAACATTGGAGGTGCTATAATCTATCCCAGAAAGACTTTAGGCTTTTCTAATATCCTTTGATGATTGGCATATTTATCAGGGAAATAACGTGAAGAAGTGAAGAAGAAAACTTGAAAAAAAAGAGGATGTTCTAAGTAAGTATTTCATCAATGTATATGTATAATCTTAGTCTGCAAATTCTGATGAGTGATATTTCTCACTGTCACTTCTGCAGTTTCAGCTGAATCAGGCTCTAAATATTATTTTTCAAAAATATTTCAAGAATTATCAATTAATTTCGCTGTACATAATGCTATGTAATGTTGTAGTTGATATCAGGTTTCCTGTTTTACCATTTTAAGAAGCACCATTGTTATATAACTGACCTTAAAACAAAAAAACCTTCCAAAAACACACAATGCTTTCCATATTTTAGGATTTAAAGTTCATATTCCACAGGTCATATTTTCCTTGAATTTAAAAATACTTTAACAAACCAAAACAACTGAAGAAGTTAGTTTTCTTCTTGCTGTGATAAAAATGAGGTCAGAAAAAAATCTGCCCCTAAAGATAACTGCTTCAGAATCTGAGACATAACATGGAATCTCAGAGAGAAACTGAGGGTAAGGAAAGCTGCTTTTGTTCCTTTTGGACCTTAATTTCAGCTTTTAATACCAGGAACCTATAGAGCTGGACACTTTATGAATTCAGTTGGCTGAGGCAAAAAACCCTTGCTGTTCCCAGATACAGAAATTGTCTCAATGGAAATTCTCTATGGACCAGATATGTTTTATTTCTTACAGAAACAGTGCATCCATGAAAGATATTTCAGTATTTTTATCACATTGGGAAAAATTTTCTTAACCCAGTGGTTAATGTGATGTTAAAACAAGGAAATAAAAAGTAATTTTGTTGGTTCATGTCCTAGCTAGGTTCCAGTTTGATTTCAAATTTTCTGTTAATAATTCAAATGTGAATGCTTTTTAACTTATCAAATGGTGATGATACAAACTAACAGAATTTATATTTTTATAAAGCACTGCCTTTCACTGGTGCGTCCAACAGATCTTTTCTTTATCTTTAATTCTGGAAAAACTGTGCAGGAGGTGGACAACCTGTTTGTGATTCTCTCAGCAATTCTGCATCTCGGAGACATTCGCTTCACAGCCCTGACAGATGCTGAGACAGCGTTCGTGTCAGACCTGCAGCTCCTGGAGCAAGGTCAGTAGGACACGACCTCGGAGCGCCGCCTGCTTGGTCCCACTGCAGGGGAGTTGCGCTCTTCCACCGACAGATGGAAACACAATTCCAGGGAGACAAAAAGAAAAAGACTTCTGAAAATTAATAAGTTACTGTGAGAAGACAGTATCCAATTGACTTGGGCATTTTAGAAATTACAGATTTTTATGGGATGAAATAAAATGCCTGTATTGCAAATTAGCTAATTAAATGTCATATTTAATGCTATCATTTGCCAAAAGAAATTGTACAGTGCACTTTGTGCAGTCTTGTTTTGAAATGCTTTTGCACTGCTTGTCAACAGCTGAACAATTTGCCTTGAATTGAATTCCTTACATTCAAAATCTAGGTCTGAAAAGGGACTCTTGTTTCTGTGCTTTGAAGTTTGCCCTCTTGGTCGCTAACAAATCTCCAAGTGGCTTATGGATACAGAATGTCAATGAGTAGCATACCTTCACTCTAATCCAACAGAAAGTCTGCCAAACCCTGGGGAAAGTCCTGAGTAGTCTTTGAAGGGGAAAGAAAGCTGTAATGTAATATACAGATACATTAATACTTCACAAAATACTGACAGCAGTCCTATTTTATGTGTTTGTTAATTTTGATTACTCCTGTGACAGCACCCTTTTCTGTAATGTTTGAATTCTTTCACTATTCAAAAAGAAATCTACAGAAGAAAATCTGTTGTAAAAAATGAAATATGCACTATCACATAAATCAGTCTTTCTTTACATTTTCTTTTCCTTTCAGTGGCAGGGATGCTGCAGGTTTCACCAGATGAGCTTGCTTCAGCCTTAACAACTGATGTTCAGTATTTTAAAGGTAATCTTCCCCAAGCTTACATTCTCATAGATCAGACCTGGTGGCATTTTGAGCCTTCTGATTTAAAAAATTTAAAAGCTGTCACTTATTTCTTGTATGGTCCTGTAAATATTCCCTCTGAGGAATACGTAGGCTTATCTGCCATGCACTAAATCAGACTGGGCCACAAAAGTAGAAATGCCTTTGTAATATGGAACGAAGCAGTTTCACACTGTGATGCTGATGGGCTCCTAACTTGAGTAATGTTACAGAAGTGTGTCAAGATAACAGATTAGATATTATTAAAGAATATTAGTAAGAACTGTAATCAATAGGAGCGTCTTAAGAAAAAAAAAATCTGAAAAAAATATTTTCAGTAAAATATTAGTTCTGTGTAGTACCCCTACACATTTCTTTTGAACAAAGTATAAAGGCATGTATTTCCAAACTTAAAATCTTTTGAGTGTTGACAGTCTTCTCATCTTGCACTGGAGGCTGCAGAAAAAAGCTAACACCATGTAAATGTTTGGCAAAGGAGAAGTAACTGTAGCTAAATTTACTGTAACTAAAATTACTTAAGGCAAAGTTTACAGCACACTTTCATCTCCATTTTCTGCTCTTTCTCTTAGGAGACACAATTGTTCGGAGGCACACTATAGAGATTGCAGATTTTTACCGGGATCTCTTGGCAAAATCTCTGTATGGTCGTTTATTTAGCTTTTTAATCAACACAATCAACTGCTACCTTCAAAATCAAGATGAGAGTGGCAGGTAGGAGTGGCACTGGAAACTATTAGGTGTTCCATTACCTGTTCAAATTCAGAACCCTGAAAGAAATATCATTCCTTTAAATGGTGGAATTTAATGTACACTGATAAAGTTTTAAAGAGCTTTATAATAGCATGACAGTGATGCTTGGATCTTTAAAGCATTGGCTATTCCTTCTAACTGTTTCTACTGTAATGTATTTATTTGTTTGTTTAAATAGGGGGCCATGGTACTTCAGATAATCTAGATTGGTAATCTAGATTAGTGGTTAAAATTAAAAGCCTTTTAGGACTTGACAGTACAGAATGACCTAAGCCTTTCAACATTGAAAATGCTGCTTGGTGATTTTTTAATGCAGAACATACTTGTTCTTTCTTCCCAAAACAGTGACCTTAGCACAGGCTATTAAAACCAGAATTTTATTCAAAGGCCTGCAAATGAAAGTTTAAATTTAACTGATTTAAATGTTCTAAAAATGTTCTCTAGGTTGGCATCTTCTAAATTTGATGCTGTTGCTATCCAGCATGGCTTCTTGGAAAAATGAATGCTAATTAATGTGCATCAGTGGAGCAGTCAAGAAACAAATTAAAGGAACAAAAACCCTGAAATCTCAGTGGAATCAAATCAACAAACTAAGACAGTAGACCTAATTAGATGATCATATGCATGTGACTTAATCAAAGTTCAACAGCTCAAATGCTCAGCTGAGTTTTCTTATGAACATAAAATACAAGCCGCCTGGAATTATTGGTAAATGGGAATCCACTAATGGCAGATGTGGAACTTTCATAAGTATGTTTTCTTTTTATCATATCTTTATGGCTGCACAGGACAAGGTACCCTCTTTTAGAGTTTGAAGACTTCAAAGTCTTATTTTTATTTCTATTAATAGACAAATTAGTGACAAATCTCTTCTCTTCTATGGGTGTAGCTAGGAGAAAAAGGTACCATGCCTGAGTAACTCAGCTTTCTGCACCTAAAATCTGTCTGTCATTATATATACACCACCAGAAGTGTCTCACTTCCTGCTGAAGGCAAACAGAAGTAACATGGAATGATTTTTCTTGTCTGTTTGTGACACTAAGCTATGGCAATTTTCCAGTTCATGGCCTAATTTGACATACTCTCTATATAACAAGGAAGGGCAGTAACATGAGGCCACAATACTTCCTCATTCATTCCTGGGATTTATGGAACAGAGGCTTAGCTCAGTTCATGTCTGTGGCAGACAACAATCCAGCTCAGGCATTTCTAATTGCAGTGAGTTTTTTTTTTTGTAGTGATTGTTGAGAAATAAATTTAGAAGTGATATATTAAAAAATATTAAAATTATTTGAAATAATTTTTCATTGTCTAATTTTACAATTTGGTATCTTACATTCTTTCAGAATAGGGTGTTGTGTACTTTTGTTGTTAATATAAACCTATATTTTTAGATATCATAGCATCTTCAAATAATGAAAGTAAAAATTGTTTGTATATTGTCTACCTTGTAGTCTCCTTTTAGTGCAATCACTAGGTAGAAGAGGTGACCTCTAACTTGTGAAAATATTTCTCAATGAAACTACTGAGGTAACTTGAAGACTGTGTGAGGTTGTTAGTCCCAGCTAAAACAGAACAGCTGTTGGATGTATCAGAAATTAGGAATTTGTAATAGTCTTTCTGGCCACATATTAGACATATGCTTGAAAAGGGACAATTCTTCATTTAGGCTGGTTATAGAAAGCCAACCAGCTCAGGATTATTGGGCAGTACTGACAAGACATACGAAGTTCTATCAGGCCAAAACCGGCTTTGTTCCCTTTGCAAACTTGAAGCTAAGTAGATTATTTTGACTGGAAATAAGGTTGATCATCCTTTACTGATATTTCAGCCTCAGTTGAAGTAGCCCACATACAGCTTTTTTTTTTTTTTTTTGGTCCAGCCTAATCATATGGTTTAAGATGGAGGAGTAAATCAAGGCATAGAATAGTTCTAGGTGCAAGTTGGATTACTGCAATGAATTGCAATGAATTTGTGATTAGTGAGTCGGATTTACTTCACATACATCTGAGCAGCTATCAGTTAGCAGCATTATATCTCCAGTTTGGTGCAGTTTTAATAAACTTCTGCTGAAAGATCCACCAAAAACATTTACTCATGTGACTACATTTTTCTGATACATCACAGGCTACATTTTATTCCCCAATTGAAACTGACAGAATTGCTACTTATCAGATGGGATGAAGCCTTCATCAGAAACCTGGAATAAAGTTTCCAACTCAGTTCTCCTGTTCTGTTGTGAGGCAGTTTAGCTGTACTTCCATCACACCAGTGAGAATTTATGAAGCAATAAAATTAGATGTCTTGGCTTAGTAACTCTAAAAGAAGCATTTTTTATTGGTATTTTTTAAGGAAGCTGGTTATCCATGTTTAACTTTTATGGTGGAAATACTTGATTTTGGTCTTTAACGCTGATTTATATTTACTAAGAAAAAACTTGTGTGACAGGTTTTAGGCAAAATAAAAGAATGATTATCACTAGATCTAAGCAAAGGGGAGATAATTCTGTGAAAAGATTCAAAGACCAAGCTCTAGAGGTATGAAGTACAGAAAATAAAAAATGTTGCCAGAAAACAACAAATTAATTACTTTGAAATACTATGTAATAGGTATAAAGCAAGAATTTTAATGACGGTGTTAAGTAGGATAATGCATCTTTAGAAATGTTGTTCTCTTCCATAAAAACTTATAATTTTGTCTAGTTTTAACTAAATTATAATCCTACATGCTAATTTAGACTGGTTGCAAGATCTGAAATTTGTTTACTGTATTTAAAAAAAAAAATCTACTATGGAGAAATTATTTTGCCATAATTGGCCCCTAGAGTGTGATTAGAAGAAAGCAAATAACATTTCTCACAGGTGCTTATAATTCTTTTATTAATTATTGATATTTATCTTCACTCATCTATATAATGATTTCCAATTCTACTGATGTTATCATTATCAAATAGTCTGGGTGAATTTCTTCCTAAAACTCCTAACTCTTCAAAGTTTACTCAGATAAGTATGCTGATTTTCAGTTTTGTAGATTCATGGTTGCCTTAATGTGGCATTTCAATGTAATTGATTGCACGTTGGCAAAGTTGGATCTGGTGATCCAAATGAGTAATGAAATGACTTAAGGTAATGTTTTAACAATTCCTGACTCAATCTGCAAGAGGGCTTTTTCTTTATGGAGATTTAAGAATGTCTGTGAATTCTTGTGAAATATTGTTTTTCTCATGGAAAACAAGCTAATTGGGTATATATCCCTGAGAAAATCTTGACACTGTGTTCCTTGCCTGCTAGTAAGTTTAAGGCATGGGATTTTTTATCAGTTAGCTATAAAAGATTTTCTCTATTTGTAGATAAAACCTGATAATATTTTGTCGATAAAGTCTGGCTGATCAGCAGGTTCCAGAGGGCCTGGGTCTAGCTGGAGACCTCTCACTTGCAGTCACCCTCGAGTCCATTACTGGGCCCAGCATGGTTTAACTTATTCATACATGACCTGGATGATGGGATAGATGTCTCCTCATCAGGTTCACTGAGGGCACAAAGCTGTAAGGAATGGCTAATACCCCAGGGCGCTGTGCAGCCCTTCAGAAGGACCTCGACAGGCTGGAGGGATGGGCAGGGAAGAACTGCCTGGAATTCAGCAAAGTCAGGGTCCTGCACCTGGGGAAGAGCAACCCTCTGTGCCAGGAGAGGGGGGGCTGACCTGCTGGAAAGCAGCTCTGTGGGGAAAGACCCAGATGTCCTGGTGGACAACAAGCTGTCCATGAGCCAGCAGCGTGTCCTTGTGGCCAGATGGGCTGATGGTGTCCTGGAAGAGGACTGCATTAGGAAGAGAAGTGCCAGCAGGTCCAGGGAAGTGATCCTGCCCCTCTGCTCAGCCCTGTGAGGCCACATCAGGAGTGCTGTGCCCAACTCCTCAGAAGAAGAGAGACATGGAGCTCCTGGAACAGGTCCAGTGCAGGGCTACAGAGATTATTCAGAGACTGGAGCATCTCTCTTATGAGGAAAGGCTGAGAGAGTTGGGCCTGTTCAGTCTTGGGAAGAGACAACGGAGAAGGGAACCTCATCTCAGGCTCTGTAATCCAAAGGGAGGGTGTCAGAGGCTGGAGCCAGGCTCTGCTCAGTGGTGCTGAGCAGTATTGCAATAGACAGTGGGCAGAACCTAATGCACAGGAAGTTCCACCTGACCATGGGGAACAACTTTTTTACTGTGTGGGTGACCATGCACTGCAACAGGCTGCCCAGAGAGGCTGTGGAATCTCCTCCCCTGGAGATATTCAAAAGCCATCTGAATGCAGTTCTGTGCCATGTGCTCTGGGATGAGCCTGCTTGAGCAGCAAGGTTGGACCAGATGGCCCACTGTGGTCACTTCCAACCTGACCCATTCTGACATTCTTATGTGGCAGCATTACAGATAAAGAAAGCTGGCATCCAGTCACGCTTTCTGTCTGTACCACCAGGTCAACCATAGATTTCTGTGGTACACAGAACACACAGATTATTTCTACAGAGGTAGTTTCTGAAAGCTATTGTATTCTGTCTACTCATACCCATCAAAATTCAAGTAGTGCCAAAGAGCAGCAGTAGGAACACTTATCTGGACAAAGGAAGGACCTCACGTCTCATTTACAAAATTCTTGGTATACTATCTGGTTTATAGAACATGATGCTCTGGAATAGAAATCTTCCTAACTTCAAAAAAAAAATCAGAAAATAAAGCCCAAAACATTTCTTTAGCTATCACTAAACTCAGTAGAAGGGTGCTGGGACTGGAGAAAGGAGAGAAAGGAACTTCCTGTTCAGAACCTGAACCAACAGCATAATGAGAATTGTTTCTATATGTGGAGGTAGAGAAGTCTTTAAAGCAGACAAACTACAAAACATCTCATATAATTTGGTGCATAATATAATAATTTGAAATCTTCTTAATTCTGGATAGTTTCCAGTGTTTCATTTAACTAGGTAATGCCATTTTTTAAAGCATTAAATTTCATTTGAAAGAGCTGAGGAAGAGTATGTGCTACTAATGAAGGAGCTATAGATTTTGAGTCCACTGGCAAATATATTTCTTCTTTCCTGCCATAACTGTCAAGCCACTCAAAAAAATTTCTGTCAGATATGTAGCCAGTGTTTTCTTCTGTTGTGCCCAGCCACCATCTCTATATGCCCCACTCACACCTGGGTAAGTTAATATTAAAATAAAAATTCCAGTTGTTGAGCAAGATACCTCAGAGGCATGGCAATGACACCAAATCTCAGCAAAAATTTCAGGCTTTTGAAAAATCTCTCTTAAACATTTCAGAAACTAATTTTGTCTGATAATTGTTTGAGATGAAGAACAACATATCCAACTGGAAGTATTCAGCCTATTCCCTTCAAGAACTGTGTTGGTGACAACAGGTATAATCTGTTCCCCTGGGAAAACTGAGGGCTTTTTAATTAGGATTCTGAAGGACCTCATTTGAAGGCTAGGCTATATACTTCCTCTAATCAGAGAAATATTTCCTCATTAGTCAGTATCACTTCCAGTATATCCAGATCAGACATAACCCTTGTTCATTACTGGCAGCAGTTGGAGGAAGAGCAAGAACTGTTGTATCTTGGGCAGATGAAAAGGTGCATTAGACCACCCTCCCCCAGCAGATTCATCTCACTGCTCTACGCTGGCAGATGGCCAAAGGTAACAAAAGGAGTAGACCCTATGGATTTTGGAGCTAAGAACCATTTGCAATGAAATAAAAGTGAACAAATAACATTCTGTAGGTTTGTCTGAAGCACTGGGTCAGATGTACTGTAAAGGGAGTTTTGTTCAGGAATGGCAAATGGTTTGAGAGCATCTCTTGAAGAATGGCAAGATGTCTGCCAAGGTGGCAGATTATCAGTCAGGATGTCTTCTGTATGTGTCTTGTTTTTAGAAGCTGCCAGGAATTTTTGTCTAGTTTCTTTATAATATAGTTGCTAAATGTACAAGATTAAAAAGGTATTTCTAGTCTATAAGGATATCTTTATGGAGATGTTCTGAGGAGAAAAGCAAAGCTGAAGACATTGTAAAATACTGTGAGCTGAAATGCTGTTTTGTGTACCAGAAGATCAAAATGACCGATAGTGAACATCCAGGCTTTTTTTAAAGTATTTACACCTGTGTGCTGATATAAGAGATAAAAAAATTCTTCAAACATCAGTAAATTCTTTTTTTTCTACTTTATATTCTGGGAAATATTTTCAAACTTGAAATCAAAGTCTCAATCCCCATTAAAACCACAGTTCTTTTAGTTATGCATAGTAGTATTAAATATCTGAAATACAACGAAGAAATATGTCAGTGATGATTAGTAACCATAAAATAAGAAAATCTTTCAGAACAAAAAGTGCCTTTTTCTAATATTTGTTCTCTTAGACCCTGGTGACATGTCCTTTCATTTGTTAACATGCAATCATTCATGCATTTTTTTGCCTTGGGAATCTCTGCTATGATTATTTAAGGAAAGTAATTTTGCTGGAATTAATATGATTGACAGCTAGCCAGTAGAAAGACAGACCCTCCTTCTGGAAAGAAAAGTGATATGAAAAAGAGGAAGACAAGAAGAAAGATTAAAAGAACAAAGTAATTTGCAACCACATATAAAGCAATGCTTTTGATTTGGATGTTGTATTTAGTTTTTGTTATTTGTCAGTTGTTATTTAGTTTTCAAAATCTGAGCAATAATTTATTACAGAAGATTACTATCATGATTGAAGAGATTTTTGCACATAAAAAGCACATTGTGATAGTAAAATGTCACTGTTGTAGAGGATACAGAGCCTGGTGCTGTTGTACTTGCCCTGTAGGCAAGATATTAATTATGTAAAACCTCCAGCTCTTTTAATGTGGTGAGTGCATCTCCTAATAATGCTAGACCAAAATTATCAAGAGGAGTTCATAAAAACACTGAGACTACATGTTTTTCTGTCAACAAATGCAACTCCAGTACATTTGCAAGCCAGTACATTTGTCACAAATATCAGAGTTTTGATAAGGAATGCACTAAGGCTTTTACCCAGAGTTTTGGAAGCTAGGATCAGGTTCCCACTTTGCCTGACTTTTAATAATTCATTAAGTCAGTTTGTATTGGTCTTTTCCTAATGCAAATGTTTATATATTCCTTGAGGGAAAGCAAGGGAGACTAATTTGACAAAATAACAGTCATATACTCAACAGGGATGTAAACAATTCAGTCTCAAGTTATTAATTGAATCAGTCAGAGAAGTGATAAGCTGTTTTGTCTGTATTAAGTAGTTCTCAAAAATTGTGAAATATAATGCAATACTTCAGCTGTTGTACAATGCTACACAGCAGTTTGTCTTTTGCCTTCCTACAAGGAAGGCTACATACAAACGGGAAAAATAAAAAGAAAATAAAAAGAAAGAGGGTAAAAACCTATACAGTATTCTGCAATTTTAAGCTTCTCTATTTTTCCCCAAAACAAATTTAAATAACATAAAAATTCTGGTTTTTCAATATTCATTCTCTGAAGTAGTTTGTTTGAAAAAAAAAAATTCATTCTATAAATGGACAGATTTTGTTGAAAACTTGTTCTGACAAGGATTTTTTCCTCTCCCATCTCTAATAAGGAGCAGTTGTGAATGAGGCTTACATTTTAAAACCCAATTTAAATTGCATTCATTGCTAGAGATGGATGTGGTGCTACAGCTTTATGCTTTTTCTTGTAGAAATTCCCTTGGAGGCTAATCGACCTCCCGATAACCTCCCCTGCCCAACAAAGCCGTTCTGGACTAGATTTATTATGTAACAATCCACGTCTGACATTTATGCACACAGCTAGTCCTGTGACAATCAGTAGTGCATTGAACTGGTGTGGCTTTGGAATGAAGACAAACTTCTTGGGCATGATTTCTGATAAAGGCTCTGCTTGCCCCTGAGGATTGACTTTCCCAGCTTGTTTTGTAATATGCATTTTTTTCAAATGGTTTTACTTTATTTGCTATACAGGAGTTTATTTTGAGGGCTGGATCGTGGTCTAATGGCATGGTAGGGGGTTACAGTGACTGCAATGGAAACAAATTCATGTCCTTCCACAGTGGTTCACCTTTTTCTCCTTTACATCTATAGTATGATATACACAGAGGTTTAGACATAGAGGAAACTTGAAATATAGAGAAAAAAAAATAAGGATCTCAGAACAAGCAGTCTGCCATATTTTTGTTGCAAAGTAGGTGACAGAATATCCCAACAAATTAATATTGCTCACTGAGGTGAATTCAGTTTCCTCTCCAGACCAGGCTTACAATGACTCAGTCCCAAGTACAGAGTAGTAATACCTCTGTCCTTTCCCCATTTCTTCTGTCCAAATCCTAGGTGACTGCTCTACCCTCATCCTTCCACCTGGCCTCAATAAAATCCCTTCCCTGAATGCATGCAGTGACACACAACAAATTAGATGCAATGTCAGCAACTACTCTTTATTTATACAGAGAAGGAACATCTGCCTTCTTCAGACCTGACCCCTGACTTTCTTTCCCCTGGGACATGTAACCTCTTGGGCAGCCTGAGCCCAGAAATTCTACTTGATGCTGACACAGAGAGCACTTGTGCTTAACAGGTTTCCCTTGAAGTACATTCTACAGAAGCAGTCCTGGCTGCCAAAGAAATATGAACAGGAAAGGATAACTAAGTGTAACCAGGCATTTTTGAAACTTCCCTGAAATGGTTGTCCTTGAGGTCAAAAAATGAGTACCTATATCCTTAGAAACCAGACTTTAGGAAGTTAAGATTTTTTTCCTACTCTTACAAATTTTGTTTTTAGCATAGCTGCTAAAGCAATCTTGAACCCTGCTTTTTTATTACTGTTCAGTAAAATAGGTTGTGAGTAGAATTTTGATTCGATTCTGTACATGGTCTGCTTGTGTATTTCACCCATGTTTTTGAAATACAGACTGCTTTTGTCCTAGAACAGAAATACTTCTGTCAGAAACAACAGATATTTTATTCACTTGCTTGAATTCTTATTATCTGTAATATCTTTTTTTTCCCCAGTGACCAGGTGTTTGAAATTGGAGTATTAGATATTTTTGGATTTGAAGAATTTCAAAAGAATACTTTTGAACAGGCAAGTGTGGATGCTTTGCTGAATTTAATGTACCTGTTGTTATTTCTCTAATTAACTAGTTTTGATGGGAAGACAAATATACATGAAGGTAAAAATTTTTTCCTAAAATATTTTTTCCATTATACCTATATGTGTATGCTTTATATCCAGGGTTTTGTACAGTTATTGACAATTTAAAAATAATATAGTAAATGTCTATTATGATTTTGAAAAAGGGTAGTATTAGCTCTGAAAGGCAATCTGAGGGAAATAGTGTTGTTTGTTTTCATTCTTGTGGTATTTATACTTCAGCTAGATCAGTGAGTAGAAAGACAATATACTGCATTGGAAGAATAATCAAAAGGTCTTCAGATGCCTTCGAGAAAAAATAAAATAAAAATGCTGCATTATGCTAAGTGCCATTACTGGCAGATTCACCTCTGTGTGACTTGACAACATGTGACTTTTCAAAAAATTGAATTGCATCCTTGGAAAAGAAATTTAAATTTATGTCACTTAATGCTTTAAAATCCTTTAAAATATCAAATTTTCTTTAAATTGCCTACCTTCAACATTAATCTCTGAACCCCAGAGCTCTTGTGAATTACGTATTTCAGAAAGCATTAGTGACTACACAAGACACTCAGAGAGGTGTTTAAGTTGTTGTTCAGTTGTTCATTCATTCTGTGATGCAGATGAAGAAAATCAAGGCACAGAACAAAAAATCAAAGCAGAGAGAAGAACTGAGAAGGCATCAGCAGCAACAAAGGACTTGTTATTGTTTGAAATTGGGATTTGCCCCTTTGTCCCAGTCAGTCCATTCTTTTCTGGCTCAGCTTCCTCCTTGTGGTGAAACAGAAGTCATAAGCCACATCAGTTCAGCTTGTATAACATGTTTTTATTGCTACCCAATTTCCAAATGTTTGAAAGCACATGACAGGTTTACCTGTACATCAGAGGAGCATGTAAGAAGGCAATAAAATAAATTCTAGTTTCCATCTCACAAAATTCTTTCTGCTGTTGCAGTTCTACCTTGCTTGAACATTTGCTGGATTAAGGATTCTTCCTGTGTACCAATATTCCTAGTCATTTACTCATTGTGAATGCCACCTTCAGGGGGAAATATAAAGTGAAAAATTAAAAACATTTTAACAGATTGACCATATGAAATTTAAAAAGTCCATAAGCCTCCTGATTAATAAGTATGAAGTATTCTATGCAATTTAAATGCTTCTCAAAAGAGAGAGATTCATCTTGGGACTTACTGTTTATTTTCCTTTTGACTCTGTTTTGCATTGTTTTTTGTCTTGAAACTCATAAAAGATCTGCAATTGACATCATGAAATACCATTAATTAAATTTTCTGGTTTTAAGTAATTTTCTGCTTAATAACTGCAAAGGATACTTGAAGAGAAAATACAAGATCTAAGAAAAATTAGTAAAAAGGAATTAATTTTATTATTTCTGTGTGGTAAACGTGATAATTTCAAAGTCATATTTGCATTTCTATTTTATTTTTTCTAAATAAATATATTTCAAGAGACACTTGTTGTCCCTCCACCTGTACTGAATTCATTTTGTTGAATAATATGAAGTAATAATCTGAGTCATCTCAGAATCTATTTAACTGCATTCCTGAAAAGACAAAGCAGGAGTGAGAGTTTTTTATTTGAGCTCTATAATGCAATTAACGTGTCTGATTCCTGAAGTGGTGGGTTCTACTATCAGTGGAGAGAAGCAGTTTGTATCTCCATGTGATACATACCAATCATGCAGACTTATGCCAAACAGCCTGAACTTCACAGCTAGAGCTCTCTAGCCATCTAGTCTAGCTCAGACTTCTGCCTGGGCTTGTTAACCTTAACAATAAACAGTCTTGTTAGCCCAGATAGGGTCCTCATGCAAAACATGCCCAGTGTCAAGGCCTGTGATTGCAGAATGTTCTCATTAAATGTTACAACCAGACAGTAGTGGAGCCATAAAAATTATTTTTTAATCACATTTAAATTAGCATATTTAAAAATGTCATTAGAACAGTAATTTGAGGGAAACTTAATTTTTTTTTCCAAATTAGTGTATGATAGGGCATTCTTTCTGATATCTGTTTTCCTTATTTCTTGGAAAAAAATTATGTCTGTTTTCAATAAAAATTAAAACCTCCTGATTGCCCAAAACTGGGGACATTCAAAGCAGCTGTGTGAATCTTTCTGGAGCTTTTTATCAGGCTGGTAGATAGACAGTTTAATGTCATAATTAAGAGAGTAATAAGATAGTTAATCACATGTCAGTTTTAATAAACTGTGTTTGAAGATGGTTCAGGCAAACAGAGATGGATAAACTAGGTAGAATTTGTTTACTCCAGTGTATGTTTTGAAATGACAAGGCATTAGAGTATTGAAATATCAAAGTCAAATGAAGTATTGGTCTAGGAACAACTCATGAGCAATGCAGAGGAAGACAGGTGTCAAAGGACTAGAAAAGTAAGATAAATTATGCCTACACCAAGATCTAATAAATTCTGCAGGCAAAATGATGTGGCTGACAGCTTGTAGAGAGAAAACTTTTATAGGCCATTGTAAACAAGAAGGCATTAGAAGTTAAAAAATATTATATAATTGTTTCCCTTTTACTGGGTGAGTATTGGTAAGCCTTTATTGTATAGAACATGTGTGATATGTTATAAGAGCAAAAATCGGACATGTAATTCTTAAATAAAAGTAAATAAGTGTGTGGAATAAGCAATAGTGAGGGGAGTTTTGATTTTTGGTATGAAATTTAAAAGCTGAAAGGCAGGGAACACTGTTTTTAGAAGGCACAATCTCGAGGAATCATTGCTCAGTAAAGACTGAAATCTTCTGAATTACCAGGACTCAGTGAGTTACTGCTTTTACTGCTCATCAGCTGAGCTATGGTAAATGACTACAGTACACTTTTAGCTCACCCTAATAACAATTTACAATCACTTCCTAGCAGTGATCATTAGCTTGGGAACAGCATTTTCCTGGAGCAACTGCATACCTGCTGTGCCAGAAGAGCTTTGTATACAACCACAGTGGAACCTGGTCAGAAGTGAGCACAATGTCTCCTTCCAATTCTGTAAAGAAATGGCCTTCGTTTTGTGGTCATTTCAGGAAATATGAGAGCTCTAGCAAAAATACTAATGGCAGTTTCCAGTGTTAATTCAATGTTTTCTCAGGCTTCCTATTTGAGAGGGACTGTATTTGTTTCCAGATTATTCTGCACCCCTTTAAAAGCAGAAGATGTTTGCTTCTCTTCTAGCAGAATTTAAAACTAGGTGAGATCTTATTCATGGGTCCTTCACAGCACAAATCCAAATAGCACAGTCAAGAAATGCTACAACCTTCATACTTACGATAGTATATTTTTGGCCACAAACTCATGACCAGTAAATATAAGAAGCAATAAGCAGGATGGATAGTGGCCTGTAGCAATTTCCCCCAGCTGTATCTAAGAAAACTGTGTTATAGAAGAAGAACCAGACATTAGAGGAGAACAAGTACCTTTCTTCCACCTGCAGAAAGTCAGGTCTTTCTACAGAAATGGAAGTCTGTAGCTGTAGATTCACCATAAAGAACAATAATGCAATAAAGTTTAATGGACAATGCTAGCAGTCTTTTCTGTCCTATATAGAATTCAAATGAGAAACTGAAGAAAGTATTTAGCTCTTGCTAAATTCTGTGTTTAGCTCTTGCATGATATTTTAGATCTATAGGCCTCTCAAGTTTTTCAGTAGAAAGTATCTACATGTTATTCTTTTTATAGGAAATAAAAGTGATTTATCTAAATTAATACTACAGGTCACTGCAACAGTCAAGTGTCTCTTGACTCCCTTTCAACTCTATACCCAGTAAAGTACAATGCTCATTATCTGTGTGATGCAGTAGAGCTCTGGGAGAGGCACAGCTTCCAAGGCAGCTCTGTGCAGCACATCACATCTCCTGGCCAAAGGAGCCAGCTGGCTCTGAGAGCAGAGAGCATTACCTGCCCCGCTCAGGACTCTACTTCAGTCACTCTGGTGAAGCAGAAGAGGTCATAGAACCCAGCTGTGTAGGAATTTTCACGTATGTTTATTATTCGGTGTGGTAGACTTTAACTTCTCAGCATTTTATTTCTATGGTTAACTCAGCTGACACTGCATTTTTGTCACATAACATTTCCTAGCCAGAACAAGCATAACAGATTATTTTGCACTAAATTGCATTGTCTCAGCCATTAGAATGCTTCTAGCTGTCTAAATGTAAGGTCATGTTGTCTATTTTGAAGGTGGATGGATATGAATAGACAAAAGTTACATGATGTAACTTTTCTACAGTCATTGCTGCCTCAGTGATAGTAGATGGGAGGTCACACACAGGGTTTTACATTTGGACTGCCAGAAAGAGCATTTAAAGATTTTGTTTTATGCTGAAGAAATCAACCTTCTTTTGTTTTGCCTGGGCAGAGCACAGATGGAGGTTGCTGTGTGCCTCTGTGGAATAAGCAGCTGCTGGTGTACACTGAGCTCTATTACTGTGTAGAGACTTCATGCAGTTCCCAGTGCTGGAGTATTCTTTATTCTCTGTAAGATGATGGAAAGTGATCACTACGTTAATTCAGTTTTTAGCAAGGAAATATGACGTGGTATTTTTAAGTCAGAGTTTTTCTGGCCTCCATCCACAGGAAGGTTTTTACAACCTTGTTGTGGAGCAGGGAGGACCAGGTGATCCTTGGCACCAGGGAGCCAGGCAAGAGGAGGAGCCAGAGGATGGCCATGGCCTCCCTGCTGGGCAGCATCCCTGGAGCATGGTGGACAGAGCCAGGGCTGGTAACAGTGCCCATCAGCAGCCCTGCCCTGGCAAGCAGCCAGATGGGGCTGGGACCCTGTCACAGGCAGCTGGAGAAAGAGCTGGAAGCTGGCACTGCCATGGCATCACCTGGGACTGGGCCCATCAGCAAGGAGTGGATGAGGGCCCCAGGAAAAGCTGAGCAGGGCTGTAAAAGACTATTCCTTCCCTCAGGGGCATGGCAATCCTGTGTTTTAGTTTCTTCCTCAGTCCAGCTCCTGAGGATCTTGCACTCTTCATGGCCTTTTTCAGGGTATACTCCTCCCTCTTCCCTCTTAGACTCTATGGTTTCTTCCCAGTGCACACATTTCTCTCTGTTTATGCAAGGCACTAGTATCTTTCCAGTGTTCCAGTCAGCCACTGGAAAACCAGTGTTCCTTGACTTTAAAGCTGGCTTATCATGAAAATTAGATTAAAATAGTTTTTTTATTCTTTTACAATACATATTTTGTAGCCAAAAATAAAATAATTTATCTCAAATTGAGATTCCCAGCTCAATTCGGTTTGTGATTGATGGGTGAAATACTGCACAACAACATTTAATAGACATACATACTTACTTTTCCATAGTAGCACCCCTTTTTATCCCATAGTACTTAGTTTCTGGCCAGCATTACAAGTGAAAAAATAACTAGAACTGTTCCAGTTTCAGAACAATTCCAAACTTTTTCAGGAAAAGATTGTTGTTACCGTGTTTTTTTGTTAGCTTGGTTGTTTAGTACTTTCATATCTATGAAAAGTCAGTGGGGGGCTATTCCACTTTGTGTTGAAATTGTCCCTTTTTGAGGGGTGTTTCAGACCCTCCTTTGTGGAAGGCTTCTCACGTGACAGCAACTTGTAGCAAAGTTTTAATATAGCACCAGGCTCTCTTTTACATTATTTGAGCAACACAAATCAGCTAATGGCAACTGATCCCAGAGATGGCATGGAGTCCCAGTGAATTAAAGATCTGCTGACAGAGGTAGGACAATGTCTGAATTTGTGTTGGAGCTGCAAGGAGACCAAGAAATATGTGCTAGATCCTGTTAGCACTAAAAGGCAAAGGAAGAAATGTAATGGTTCTGGTTTTGTTATCAATTCCTTGGAAATACTCTGATGGGTACCATACATACAGAAAAGGATGTTGAAAAGTTTGGGTAGCAGACACAAAGGGGAACAGCATTCAAGATACTTCTAAAAAATAAGTAAGTGTCAAGCTTAGGTTTAAAAATATTTTCTGAGTCTAACCTCAGAAAAAAGATGATTCATTATGTGTTTCATTATCTTAGAAATTACATTTTTGAAAAAGGCTAGGGCAGTTCCTTGCAGGTGAAATTTGCCACTGTAACTTCATCATCTCAACCCATAAATTAGGGCCTGATAGATGTGTTGAAATGACAGCTGTTAGCATTACTCCATGCTCAGAACACACATTCTTTGGGAGGGTTAATCCTTCTGCATGACCAAAGGATGTAAATGAGCTTTCCAAAGGGTCTTTGCATCCATCTTTCTCTCACTGATTGACAGTCACCAAGTTTGCTTTCCACAAATTTCCTTCTTTAGTAATGCCTTTTTCAAATAGGCATAAGAGCCTGAAAATTGAATAAAGAGCAGGAAAATTTCATTAGTCATGGGTGCTTTTCTGTCTTCAGAGCACAGCACAATTTTGGTATTCTACCTAAATTTTAATTTGAAGGGTACTTATTCTAATGTGATTAATAGTTTTTGCTTTTACTAAATGCCACTGTATTATTTTCCAAAATCTAAAATTTGGTTGATGCTGCAAGTTATGGCTGGTTTTGTTTGGTCTTTTTTATTTTTTTTTAATTCTTGAACAATATATTTTTTTCTTCTAATAATATTCTGAAAGGGCCTCTTAGAGAAGACAGACAAATAGATGGTGTATTTATTTTCACTGAGATGTGATAGTGAGTTAATGTAAAAAAGATTGGTAGTAAGATAACTACTTAGAAGACACAATTTGGAGTCCATGAGATGCATATCAAGAACAGTTTAACAATTTTTAATGACAAAAACTACCATAGGTAATGTTGAGTAATGCTGCTAGTTAAAGAAAATGTCATTCTTAAAGGCATTTTCCAAATATTTGTTTTAGGTAAAAATCTATTTAAATGGGGGTTTTTTGGTTTTGTTTTTGTTTTTAATTACTGTTATATTTCAATCTAGCTTACATAACTACAGTTAAATACATGTTTAAAAAATGTGATTTGGAGAACTTTTCAGGTCTTTGCACAGAATGTATATAATTTTTTTTTTAATAATTAGAAGACTTGAAGCAAAAGAATTTGGGTTTGCAAAGCTAGTTTAGTTCATATTCATCCCATTTCTACATTTCAGCTGCTTTGACTATTATGTCAACCTGTGCCAAGCTTTTCATTTGAAGCATTCCTTTCATTACCTTTTCCCAGCAGGTTGTACAAAACACTGAAATGGAGAAAGAAGGGATCAGAATGTGCTGCTTTCCAGCAGCCCCTGGCTGGTCTCCTGGTTCCTGTTCTGCAGAGCTGTTCTCTCAGCCACTGCTCTGGAGAGCAGCTCTGGGGCAGTTTGCAGTTTGTACCAGTGCTTGAGCTGCTTTCTGCCCTGGTCTGCAGTGCCTTAGTGGCACTGTGGCTAGTCTGCCAGCCTGGGTGACAATGTTGCTTTTGTTGCTAAGAAGCTTCCCAGTGTATGCCATAATACACTGGTTGGTAGAAATTAAAAAACTCTTTTTTTCTTTACCGTCATGAATATTTTAATAAAATACTATTCCTTTATTTTGCTACCTAAAACCAGTGCTGTTTATCAGATCTTTGGAAGGTGTGTCTAAGACAATCTTTCCTTTGTCTCAAATTCTGTAGTTCAATAATTTTTCTGCACAGTCAAGATCTCAAATTCTTTTTAAAATTCATTTTAAGAGATTGGCTCATGATAAAAAGTAAGCTTAACAAATTTTGACAGATTTTCTTATTGTAGAATTCTTATTGTAAAGTTGAATGACCTGGTTCTCTAAATAGGTCATCTGCAAATAAAGATATATACAGCATGCATCATTTTAAGGCTTAACCATATTCTGCAAGGTGTAAGCTTGTCTGCCTTATAAAATAATGTTAACAAGCTTCTGGAAAAATTTTGTAATTAGAATTCCAGAAGTGATCAGTAAAGCACAGTTTTCCTGCCACAGAGTTAAAAAAAGCTGTCTTTTCCATAAAATAAATAGGTACGGGAAGTCAGTTGTATACTTCTATTGTTAATAAGATAACAATCTGAATGTTTATAAATACCAATTTAAAGAAATACTGGTTTTACTCAAGGTTGTCTTTTGTCTGCACTGTAATGCATTAGTAAAGACATTGGGTTGTAAAAGGAGCTTTGTCTCATTTCTTCTTGCTGTTTTTCACACTAGTCTATTTTATTGTATAGCAAGTGCAAGTTGGCTGTGCTAACAGGAGGTGTTAATGGAAAATTCAGGCAACTCTTACACATTACTTGGGTTCTCTCCCCTCATCTGGATGTTAAGCCATGTAATTTTAGGATTGATCTAAATATTTCATGCCTTTTAATATGACTTGCTGGTAGAATTGCTTTAGACACTATATTCATGGAAGATACAGTTTATGGTTGGCCAACTACTCACAAATATGTGACTAGTTTAGACTGAAAAGAAAATGCATACAAGCATTCCTTGTATCATTCCTCATATGAAGTGTTCTTACACCCTTTTAGGAGTTTCTGTTTTCTTAATTTCTTAGTCATAGTTAATGTAGCATTGGAAGAGGTTTTCAAATTTTCAACTAAAATTTCCACTTTAGTGTCAAAAAAACCAGTTTAAGCATTTATTCCACAAGGTTATTAAATACCTACTTATTTTAGCAGGTGGGCTTTGAATAAAATACAAAAGCACACAAATAAGCTGATACAATTCCCATATGTTTTTAACTGAAAATCAGATTTCGGTGAAACTGTTTAGTTTTACATCCTGTAAGGCAATCAAAGAAAATATTTTAGAAGCTTCTACGTAATTTATCTCCCCAAACATTGAACTTTTCTATGGAACACCATTTTCTTCCCAACCTTCCCTTAGAATATGTATAAAATGGAGAGCACCATCTAAAAATGTCCCTAGCTGTCTTATATATTTTGGTAAAACACAATAACCTCTTCAGAGACTCTTTTAGACTTCAGTGACATTGTATGTGGAAACAGAGTTTTGCCTTTGTTAGCACTGAACTAACTACAGACTCAGGATCTTAAGTACATGTGTAGGGTTTTGGTTTTTGGTTTTTTTTTTCTAAAAGCGCATTACATTTGTATAATCTTCCTGAATATAAAATGCAGAATAATATTAGATATACCAATTAATAGATAGAGTTACCCTTCTTCATTCAATGGAATAAGTGTAAATATCCACTGTATTTGATAATACTGATACTTGATAACTCTCATATGGAATTCACAATGAGCTGTGCAGGCAGAAAATTGTGTATTCCCAATATAACAATCATGGTTGTTAAAATCTAAATTTCCCTAGGGTCTTCCTAAACTTATGGCCTACCAAGAGATACCATAATGTGGATTGACATTTCTTCAAATTTGATATTAGACATGCAGTAAAACTGACATCGATGAATTATCCAGTAAACGTCTAATATTCGTTTTTTCTTCATTTTACAATAGCTGTGTGTCAACATGACCAATGAGAAGATACACCAGTACATCAATGAAGTGCTTTTCCTACAAGAGCAAGCAGAATGTGTACAAGAGGGAGTTGCCATGGAAACAATGTATTCTCCTGGTAACCATACCGCAGTCTTGGATTTTTTCTTTCAGGTAGTTCCCAGATCCATTTTAAACCATGTATATTTATATAAACTCTGTGCATGTTAGGCTAATACAAACTTTTGCTTGCATTTTCCAATTCATGGCAAGGTTGTGGGTCAAAGGGGGCACATCTCAGTGGCTCACAGAGGAGACCAGGGCTGAGGAAGATGCAGCAGGCTCTCCCTGCCTGTACTGATTCCCGTGTAGCCTCTGTGTGTCGAGGCATGACTGTGCTGCCCTGGGCTCTGTCCTGAGCCTGGCAGCTTCTTTAGTGCCTGAAGATAGTTTCTGGGCAACATCTAAGCAGCAAGTAACAATCGGTTTCTAACAGATTGTCAATAGTGACCATTTTTGGCTACAGAAATACTGTTCCCTACATTTCTTATAAAAGGACCAGCCTTGAATGCTTAGCAAAATATTTCAATCTTTTTCTATTTTTCCTGTTTTTTGAGGTGATATATGTTTCTGTTTACTAAATTACTGTGTTACTCTGCAAGGGACAACAGAAATTATATTTCTCCTGTATAAAATAAGAAAAATCTATTTTTCATTTCAGAAACCATCAGGCTTTTTGTCAATGCTGGATGAAGAAAGCCAATCTATTTGGTCAGTGGAACAGAGTCTTTCTAAACGCATTCAGTCTTTCCTGGATACATCAGAGACAAATACAGTCTATTCCTCCACAAAAGATGGAAATGGTAACCTTGCCCCAAAGGATCTGGGCTCTACCTTCACTGTTATGCATTATGCTGGGAGGGTAAGTTGTTTGAATATCATTTACATGCAGTTAATGAAAAAAGTTAACAAAACAAAATGTTACATGGCTTCTCCAACTCCTGGCTATAAATAGGATTTCACTGTCAAGTGCTAAATTTTCAGGGGGCAACTTAGGATCTCAATGCCATATCTAGTGTATAAAATATGTAGCTTTCATCACAACGTGCAAGGTATGGGCTACCTAGTTCCGGCTCCTAAATTTTGTCTTCCTTGTAAGCATTTAATGTAGAAGTAGGTGATTCAAATCCCTCAGCTGAGATGTTTAATGCATTCTAGCTGACTCCACTTTGCATACACGTTCCCTGTAACTGCTCTGCTGGCAGGGTTACCAGCATGAATCTGGTCAAAATCAAAAACAAACCCCCCACTTTTTCCGTTAGTAGACATAACATTTTTTTTTTCTACAAAAATCCCAGAACATGCTAAATGTCTTTCATCATGACTATAAAATTAGATTAATATTTTTTTATTTCCTTGCCTGCAGTGTTCATAGGAATAGTGTAATCAGTTCTTTTAGACTTCTTACCCTTTCGTTTCCAGTACTTCATTTTCACATTGTCCCCACAATCACATACAACTCAAAGCAAGCAAGTTTTTTTTGTTTGATTTTTTTTTTTTATATAATCTGACAGTGGTATAAATCGGGACAGATCTACTTTGTGGCTCCTCATTTAGAAATGAAGCTGATGAAAGTCTGGAGTTGTGTTTTGATGCAAGCAAATTTGTTCCTGCCCAATGATAGAAGTGTGGTCATTATGGAAAGGACTATTTGAGTACTGCTCAAGTTCCTAACCCAAATACTCTGAATAACTCCTTGTAGGTTCTTCTTTCATCAGAAAGCCTTCTACTTAGAATCAAATTATTTGCCAAAGTTGGGTGGTTTGAATACCTGCGCTACTGGGTCTTGTGAGTAGGAATATGGGCACACAGTGATTAGATAACAGTACAACCAAGATTTTGTGAAACCTACCAGGACTTCAAATGATGGAATAAAGAACTGACCATGAACTTAAGATATCTACTTTAATTTATAAACTTTTTTTAATGCTTGTTGCACAAGTATTTTTTAATGCTGTTCTGCTTATACAATTTTATCATAAGAGCTCACAGAGGTTCCACGCCCCAAAACGTGATGTGGCATCAGCAACAAGACATCTACATTAAAATCACAACCAGAATAATAAGCAAATTTCTTCAAAATGGAAGAAATTTTTGTCTTACTCTCTGAAGAAGCAATCAGAAGATTTGTAAAGACCAGTATTTCAGGTTTTGAAAGTTAAACTGTGAGTGGTAAAGAGGACACTTTTCATTAACATGTGTTTTAGTCTTGCATGGTTGTTTAGATTTTTTGTTTTATAACATAGACACTTGGTTTGACCTTTTTCTAATAATAGTAATGACATTTAATCTAAAAGCATGAACAAATAGACAGCTCTCGAAGAAATGTAAATCCACACATTCTTTTGAAGTCAGTGGAGATCCTCTGATTTACATTGGCCAAGGAACTATTCCAGTCAGGTTGTTCTTAGCATCCTTACAACAGTAAAATGCTTAGCCCTGCCAAAACAGAAAAGCCCTCTTGCAACTCCTTAACTCTGCTTGCTTTAATAGTAATCGAGCTAAATCCTTCAAGACACTTGCATTTTTGGTATCTTGTGGGACTGTTATCTAGCTATCATAGACCTAAATTAATAGTGTTTCATGATATGTATTTATATAAAACTTTGATGATAGTGTGACTGTACTAAATGACACAAATTGAGTTTATTCTGAGACTAGCGTGTCTTCATATGTTGAGAACCCGAATATGAAAAACTCAGATTTTAAAACTGCTGATGCTGTTCTTTAGATTGCACTATTACTACATTTAGTAGCTCTTCATCGAGGTCATTGGTGATATATGCTTTATGAAAATTGTTAAAGGATGAGGCTTTTAAGTATATCAGGATTTATTGGCACTCAAAAGTAAGAATTTCATATATAAAGTATCAATATAGTTTGGCAGGTTTTGAGACCCATTTTTATAGTCTGATATCAATTAAATGGGTCTAACATAAATCAAGTATAAAGCAATCTTACCCTTGATTGTTGCCTTCAGAGATCTCCAAATTTAAAACAAGGGGCCTTAATTTTGTTCTCACCACAATTTTTCACTGATTTTTCCTTTAACTTGGTAAAGCTTCTCTGTATTTACATGAGTGTAACTGGAAATCAATCAGACCTGGAGGGTAGAGAAAGAATGACCAGTAAATTGTGACAGGTAATCAAACATGAAAGTCTTCATTTCTAGTGTTAATCATTTAGGGTCAGATGATGTGTCTAGGCTGGCAGTTGAGGAGGAAGTCAAACTGAATGCAGCAGGCTCTGGGTGGAGGCAGACACTTGATTTCTCTAGGTAACAGATTTTCTCTAGGTAACTGCAATGTACTGCACAGTCAGTGTTAAAGAGCTACTTGGAGTCATTAAAAAAAAAACAAACTAATATCCTGTGTTGGCCCTTGGTATGAACCACTTCTGACCCTTGTAATTTGGCCTTCTTTTCAGCAGTAGTGTATGGTTGTAGGTCAAAGTCCAGAATGAATTAGGTTCATTTCTTTGCTCAGACACTTGCAGTAGCTATTTTAGCAAGTCAGAAGTGCAATTAAATTGGAAAATGCAGTCATTAAAAATACTTCCTCACTGAAAAGACCTACTTTTGTATATTTAACTGAGACTGACAGACAACATTTGGTGAACAACAGTTAACAACAGTAAAACAGTGTTATATCCAGCTTTGAATTCTGAGATAATTACAGCTGATACAGATGTGTCCAAGCAGTTTTAAAGACCTCTCTAATATGTTCTTATCTGGTAAAATTTTGTGTCAGGATACAGGTAGAAAAATTATCTTTTCTTCCACTATCAAGTTTTTTAATTGAATGAATTTGTGTCATGAATTGGGAGATATTGTACATTCCCTTAAGTTTCATGCTCAGCAACTTCTCCTAAGACTAAATATGCCATATTATTGATCCAAGCATAATGAGCCTTAAACTATCCCAGAAAAAGCAGTACTGAGAAAAAAAGAGCAGACAGAATGGGTCAGAAGTAAAAGAAAGAAAGTACAATGCTGAATTGAGACAAAGAACACAGAGGAGGCTCAAAGTAACATGTAAGGGGGGAAAGAAATCCAAATAATTTGGAATCCTTACTTAATTTTCTGGCTGAATCAATACTTCAAGGAAGTCTGCATGTATGATACCCTTCTGAGAAACCTTGGATTTTTTTCTTATTTTCTTGTCTGTTTTGGAGAGAAGAAGGAGGAGCAGTATGCACAAGTTAACTTCTGCACATGAAAGAAATCAGCATAGTGCTCAGATATTTTAGTGGAATCTGAGAATGAATATGATTTTCCACAAATGCGACAGAATGATCCAGTGGAAGAGAGAAAATGGATTTTGCCCCATTTCTTTTGAATTTTGCTATTATTCCTGACCAAGATTAAATCTGTCTTTTTCTGCATGGGCAATATGATATATTGCTTGTGAACACACATGAAAACATGCTTAGCAAAGGCCACTGTGAGTATCAGTACTTTATCATATCAAGTATTTTACTTTATCTCCTCCTTTTAATTTTACAGCTGAACAGAATCCTACAATGCCTTGACACATTATGAGCCTTTTCTAAGAGCTGTTTAATATCTTGGTATCTGAGTGCTGTAAGACAAAAGGCTTATCTGTTTTGTTCAGGCAGAAGGTAGAAGAGAATGATTTAGGGGTTTAATGACTAAAAAAAAAAAAATTACTCCTAGTGAAAGGCTTTATCTGGAGGTTGTTTTACAAACTGAATACTGGCAGTCTGATTTCTTCCAGAAAATTTCTGCTCATCTCGGGCATTGCTTTGTTTCTGATGCCTGGTATGACTGTGGGGATCCTGAGAAGCTTCTCACAGACACTGTCTGTGGGGAAGGAGGCACACGTGACACCTTGTAAGCTTGCCTTGAGGTAGCAAAGCATTTTATGGGTGCATCTGACCTCCAGCTGAAACTGTCCTAAGAATCTTTAATACTGAATTTCTAGGTTCATTTATTGATAACATTAATATTTACATTGTGGGCCCTCACTTAATTAGGAGCTTCACATTAATTATGTCTTTGAACTGTCAGGAATATCAATAGCCATGATTTTTCAAGAATACCATTTCCATCACTGAACTTTCTCAAGGACTCAAAGTTCTTTATTTTTTTAAATTTTGTGGAAGAATTAGTATGACACTAAGTAAATCAGAAATATATTGTCTTAGCACAGTGCCAAGAGACACAGCTTTACCTAATAGTTGCATTTAACGTCACGGTATTTATCTCCTTATTCATGTGATCTGAATAATACATTATCATAATTTAAGCTTTCTGCTGTCTAAATTATACTTGAATTTACAAATTAAATAAGCCCCTTGTCACTGTTTGCCTTGCCACTGTTTTGACTTTCTGTACTGTAATAAACTGACCAGACCTAAAAATCAACTTCTTTGCTCTATAGACCAGTGCATGTAATGTTCCTTTAAGTGCAGATCAATGTCTTTTATTTCTCAGCTATCAAAAATACCTCTCAGCTGTCAGCTTACCTTCACCAAGGCAGTCTTCTCTCAAATGCCTTGTATATCCCAGGCAGACTCTAAAACTGAACCTTTAAATCAAAAGACAAAAGGAGGTGGATTAATCAATAAGGATGCTTTCATTTTCACTATTTTTTCCCCAGGCTGAATCCCCAGACACCACAATCAAATCAATCTCATCTAAACTGTACCAAGGCGTATAAAGGCTACTTAACACAGATTCTGGTTTTCACATAGACAAGACAGTCTTGCTTTTCCTCCCTTTCTCTCTCTCTTGCTTTCTTTAAGTAGTCTTGATTTGAGATTTTTGCTTTCTGGAGAAAATGATAAAATGCTTTCTCTCTCCCATCTATTTTGTTGCTAAATACTTCCTTCTTTCAAAATGCTATTCTATCACAGTGTTAGAATAAGACTTGACAGATTATAAAATTATTTATCTCACTCATTGCTTAACAAGACTTGTTTTGGGAGGTTGATAAACCCAGTCATACCTAAAAATGGTACATGCAAGCATATCACTCACATTTAAGTACTGACAGAAAATTAGCAACTTCAAGTGTCTCCCTGTACACCAAACTGTCCTTGGACATGTTCTCAAAAATTTCTCCTTTGCTACATGAACTAATTATTTTCTTATTACCTAAAATTTACAACACAGGCAAAACTGAGTTTCTCAACTACATTTTGCTATTAAAATAATAAAATTTTCATTTTTAATTGGGAATGCAGCCAAATTGTTCCTTCTATTCCAGGTGGTGTTTTCCTAGCTTGTTTTAGGGTTCCTGCCAAATCTGCCATTAACCATGAGCTTTTTTGGCCTATCACAAGATATGAAAATTATTCAGGAAAAAAAAATAGTATTTTAAGGAATTGATGAAAACTGTGTCTAAAGGGGGTCCTATTGATAAAGTATATTAGAATACCAAATAAACTTGGAGAAAATCCCTTAAGCAAGTCAGATGTTATGAGAGAGGATACTTTAGTTCAGAAGAAAATATACACAGTCTTCTGATTTTCTGGCATGAAGATAATTAGGAAGCAAAGAGGCAAGAATATGTAAAAAGATAAGAGGAATATGCAGTTCCCAAAGTCAGCTCTGTGCATATCTGGTGAGTCTCCTTTTTTCTGAGTGTTTTAGCTCTTGCTTGTATGTGGTAGTTCTTATAATATTAAAACCAGCTATGCTAACTTAAACGAGCAGAAAACAAGTTCAAAACGAATAAACTTAGGGGCTTTTGGTTTTTTTTAAACTTAATAATTAGTGAAATTCCTTGACACAGAGTCTTATTAATGAGATCTGGAAACACAGATTTGAGAAGGAAATGCAAGTCAGGAGATGCTAAAGACAAAGGTGAGATACAACCTGCAGAACAAGAGCGCCTTCATGGGCAGAGCCCTGAAAGCTGAGAAGGGTACTGGGGCTGGCAGAGTGGAAATACTCCTCAATAGTTTCCCCAAAATATTTAGGACTAGATAAATATTTGGCCATACCCACTATGACTTATGTTAAGCTCTCTTCCTTCATTAACTTAAATTTAGAAGGAAAGCAAATCCAGCTCCATTTTGTTTTGATCTCTTATAATGAAATAAAATATAATGTAGAACAGTTTTTTTTAAATAAAAATATTTCAGCTATTCGGATACTATATAAAGGTCTTGTTTCCTATGGCTAACACAGATATATAGATTTGCACACTGTCTACCCTAAAAAGTCGTCATATAAAGCAAGATAAAGAAAGCTGTGATAAATAGAAGTGACAATAAGTAATATGTTTTATAATACTGGACCCATTATCTAATGTGAGTGCACATTTCCTGTCTAAAGCATACAATATTTGCACGCTTTTTGTCTCCCCAGAATAACTATCCACTGTGCTTGAGTGCCAGCCAGTGCAGAGTTTGGGCCAGGTTTGTTTTACAAACACAATGGAAGAAAACTGAGGGAAGTATGTGTGTTTTAGGTGACATGTAGTTTGCCATCTCTGATGAGGACAAGATTAAATCAACAAAACTGGCAGCTGGAAGAGGACTTATTTCTTTTTTTATGTGGGACTGGCAATGACTATGGAACCCTAGAGTGTAATTTCTTTGAGTCAGTTTTCATGTCTTTAGGCAGTGAATTAATTTACCAAGTGTATGGGGAAATTCTTTAGAGCACTAGCAATTTCTTCATAGAAGGGAATCCCCCTAACTTTTATCTATTTTATGTGATATTAAATATGTCTTATGAATATAGTTCCAGAAGTTTTTGATATATTATACCAGCATTAATACTGAAATTTCTCCCTGTTTTAATCTAGGCAGTTAATCATGATATACTATCTCCCACTGCTATACTTACCTACGCTTCCCACCAATACTAATTCTCTTCTTCTAATTCAGTGAAAGCCCAAGACACTCAATTAGGAACTGGCATTATGGATTTGTCATATAAGTTCTGTTAATTACCTTTTATGGACCAAGATAGCACAACATTTATGTTGAGTACACTAAAAGCATTTAATAGTATACTTAAAGAACTCTAACAGTTTGCTAACTGCGCTGTATGGTCTTAGGAAATGCAGTTAGAAAATGCATAACTTTGGTTCTGTCACAGAAAAGAACCATAATTCTCTTGTTATACCTTGTTCATGTCAGATGCCCTAGTAATTACATAATTTGACAATTACTCACTCTAACAGATTATACACTTCCAAATCACGTAATTTCTTTTGTGAGCAAGATAGCATTGCATAATTGTCAAGTGACCCCATGGAAAATTAATGAACAGATTAGTGTTACTAATCTTAATTATATATTTACAGCTTTATTAAATGTACAAGGATAAATTTCCCCAAACACCTAAGGGGTTTAGGATATAGATCCAATACAAAAAATTAAAGAAGGCTTTAGATAGAAACATGGTCCCAAGATAAATAAAACTGAACTTTATTCCAAGTTCCCATTAATACCTGCATAATTATGCAAATACTTAAATCTATAATTTTCTTTCTTTTTGACTTAAAAATTCCCTTTGGATGCTAGTACTATGCAAGCCAGAGCTTCTTATGTCTAAAGTCTGTAAACTAACTAGTTTTTCATCCATCACCATACAAAGTTTAAAAAAAAACCCAAAAAAAAACCAACTGCTGTCTTGTCTTAGTGCTCCTTTTCTAGACAGTGTCTTCAGGGATAGGCTCAGTATTAAAAGAGGCATTTAGTTGTATTTCTTCATTTTGGATGTACTCTCAGCACCTCTGGCTAGAACTCAGATTTTTGCTCACTTTTTAGAGTATCTACCACATGTGTTAGAATTTGTCTGCAGTCAGATGTCAGATGCAGGGACAATCAAGCTGTCTATTATTGAAATCACGACATCAGGCAACTGAGGTGACCCCAAATCCTCATGGGCGTAGTTGTTGGAAATGTAAATGCGATTTGTGTATTACCTGTTGACTGAACTTGCCTCCAAAGGATACATCAATGATTGGAATTTGTCCTAAGTGTGAGTTTGGACTCAGATTGTTTTGTCATGGTTAGTAGGGGCAGTTTCCCATTGACAAGGAGATCTGTGAGCTGGGAGTGACGTGTTCATCCTAAAGAGAAAGCATTGTTTAGGTCAGTGTCTCCTGCTTTTCAGTACATATTTGATTCAAAGCCTTGTATTGTGGAAGTGTTTTAAAATCAGCCCAATGACATTTCTGTACAGCTGCAGAGGCACATAATGTTCAACAACCAGTTCTTCTGGTCAGCGTTGTGGCGATTAGAAAATGCCAAAAGATACTACCTGGTGCCAGCCTTTAACTGTTGAGTGGAAAAAAACATAGCTTCATTTCTACTGCTGTAAGGTTTTTAAAAGATGCATTGGTCATTACTAATGATGTCACAATATTTTATTATAGGTTACATATGAAATTGCTGGTGCGATAGAAAAAAATAAAGATTCCCTTTCACAAAATCTCATATTTGTAATGAAAAGTAAGTAAATGCTTTTGCCTATCTTTATCAAGTATTTACATACAGTATGGTTTGAAATTTGCTCTAATTTAAAAGCTTTTAGATTCATGAACATAGAGCATCTTTATCATGTGATGTGGTGCAAAGAAAAAGTAAGTGTAATATGATTTGTGAGAATGACTTACAGAAGACAATGAGTATGCACTACAGCAAAAATAAAACTCAGAAAATGGGGGAAGGAAATTGGGCTCCCAAAATGATAGAGGCAGCAGTGGGATGTACTCCACTGCTTGAGTACCTTTCTAAAAGCAGTAACTTGTGGGCGTTCCTATGTTTTACAGTGAATAGATATAAGTGTCCATTGAAATGCAAAATTAAATGCCTTTCAGTGTGCATATTGCATAATTATGCCTAATAATAATAAAGCAACCACATAATTAAATAATTAATCATAATTAATGAATCTTAATTGGATTAGGGAGAACCTGTATAATTTACCCTTTCTGGAGAGGAAAAACAAAACATTTTCCTCAGTGTTGTCCTGAGGTGTCATTTGTCATCTCTCCAACCACTGTAGATTTTTTCAATTGATATATTATATATTTTTTTGCTTCGAAATAGAGGCCTAATGATAAAATTTATTATATTTTAATAATCTTACTGTAAAATTAGTCAATACCATAGTAAAATAATTGATGCATTTTAGATGTAAAAAGTGCACATTCTGAATGAAGAAAGAAATGAAAGAAATTATCTTGAATATTTAAGCTTATTGATTGTTGTTTTAGAGATACTAAAGTTCTCACTACTTGGAATCTGTATGATAATCTGCCAAAAAGCAGGTATGATAATTTCCAGTATGCTCGATGAGAGAGCATTCTTCCATTCTCTCACATAGTCTCTTTTTGCACTTCCATTGCTGTTTTGTGTAATCAGCTATGCAACTGTTAAAAAGCAAGAATAGAGGATGAGATTGGATATAAAAAATATAATATGATGAGATTAAGTATATACAACTGAGAAGGAATAATAATAATGATAATAATAATAATTATGCAAGAATATTTAAAACCAGGGATAAGTGCCTTCTTTTTTAAGTGATTTAGGCTTAAATCACTTAAAAAAGAAGGCACTTATCCCTGGTTGATTGTCAGTGACATATTTCGTTTAGAGTCAGTTTTATAAGCTGTGTAATGTATAACCTAAGTGCATGCTTCCTTTGATTTTCATTGAATTTCATTTCCTCAAACAAAACTTTTAACTATAATAACATTAAAGTAATTTCTATATATGTGTAGGAATGTGGAACATACCTGCCTGAAAAGTATCAGAAGAGACCTTTGACACAGGATGTATCTGTTTTAATTTGAAAGACATAATTTCTATGCCTGTCCTAGTCCTACTTATTACATTTTAAACGTATTGATGCCCACTGATTATGCTGGAATAATTTCCATTATCTGTTTCCATATCTTCTTCATAAATTTAATGTTCTTGTTAAGTAAGGAATCTCCACAGAAAAAGAAACAAATATATTGTATTTATCATATAGTAAGAAACCTGTAACCATTCATTAAAGAGCAAACTAAAGATTTTTACCTGCTAAGCTATTATTTATGATGCTTATCCCATTCACCTTTCTGTGGTTTTTGTTTATTCATATGATTTGTGTGGTCATAATGCCAGTTTTCTAGTTCTTTAAAAAAAAATTAACCAGAATTCAGCATGGTTAAAGATGTATCACACAATGAGTTCTCAACACTTATTGGTGCTGTGGCAGTACAAGCAGCATGTAATTATCATGTTCATCTAAGAACCCTGTGGCCGTAAATCCATAAAGGACAATTAGACTGAAATTAGAAGAAAGTATACTATCTGTCTTCAAATTCAGATTTTTTTGTTGTTGTTTAAAAGCACCTCCTGGAAGCATATGTACAAGTAGTAATGTATCTTTATGCCATTGTCTTTTTTCTGTAAATGTTTTTAAGTGTGATCTTGATATAGAGACACCAAATTTTCTACAGTCCTGTTCTTTGCATTGCCTTTTTTTTAAATCCCTGTTCATGTTTTGTGCCTATATAGTTCAGTGCAATGAGTGTGTATAATTTATTTCTGTCAAGTTCCTTGATTGTTTCTAAATACTACATGTCAGGAAATTGTGCAGAACTCATCTTTTACATTGCTTTAATAGATGGATGAATTGGGAATCTGTAATGGAACAAAATTCAGAGGTGATGATCCCATAAGTAATTAAGTTTAGACAGATCAGTCTGAAGAGTTTTGGTTTATGCCCTCTATTGGTTCAGCACTGGACCTGAATATGTTAAAAATGGTGTTACTATTTTAACACATTGAATTTTCTTTGATAACTTTGATAACGCTCATTTTTTGAATTTTCCGTTTGTTTTAGGTTTACTTATTTAATTCTCTCCTATTGTGTGTCTTTTTACTGACAAATACCATAAATATAATTTTCTAGCTTATATTTTATCTTCATGCATTTCTTTCCCTTTTTTTATTTCCAGCTAGTGAAAATGTGGTCGTCAATCAACTGTTCCAGTCCAAACTGACACAAACTGGATCACTTGTTCCTCCATATCGGTCCCTTAAAATCAAAGGGTGTAAAGCAGCTTTGCTCAGTAAAAAAACATCTGTAACTTGTGCAAGTGGAGAAGCAAAGAAGTATATTGAACTCAGCAAGGTAAGAATGTAGGATTCTTTCTGCTCTTGGCTCCTTGAAGATTTTTCTGTTATTTTGTCATTTGTGAAATCATGTTCTCTGCTTCATTCTCTGTAGTCATAATGTTATTAAAATAATTTAGTACTTAGTACCAACACTAAAGCAGCAAAAATGAGAAGAGGTTCTAATTTATGAACACTAATAATTCTAGTTCAGAAATTTCTTTCTTGGACTCTTTGAGCAGAAGGTCAAACAAGATGATGAGGTCCTTCAAGTCTGAATCATTCTAGGATTGCCTGTTTCCAAGGCTTACTAGCAGTCAATCCAGTCTTACTAATTTTTGGTTGTAGGAACACTTAGGAACACTTCTTCATTTTTTCTCCTTGAAAGGCTTTATGGGGAATAGTTGAATAAATTAAGACATAGAAAGTGTAAAAATAAAATCTTATTGTTCTTATTATGTCAGCATGAGACGATTTCTGGTTTGCTAAACGCAGTTTTGAGTGGTTCATATGAAGATCAAATGTAAATTTTGGCCACTGTTATTTTAAATGGTGTCTTATAGTAAATTTTCCCAGTCAATTTTAAATCAAATCAAATATGCCTCATTTCTAAACTTACTTCTTTTCCTGCTAAGTCAGAAAATTTTTTTTAAAAAAACCCAAACAAACACCATCAACAAACCATAAGCAAAAGCAAAAAAAGAGAGGAGCAGGAGATAAACTTTGAAGATTATCAGAAAATTAATTGTTCATGTCACGTGGAACATCTCTTTTGAAAAGAAATAATGTGATTTAGTGAGTTAATTCATGACAGAGCTTTGGAATTTATCCTTCAAGAAAAGAAGCACACACTTCTCACAATACATCAGCTGCCTCACCAGGCTTCTTGAATCTTACAACTCTATTTTTGGTTTTACAGCTGCATAAAATTGATTCTGCCATGGGATTAGGGAGCCCGCACTCATGTGTCATTGTGGAAGGCTTTAGCAATGGGACTTTCCTTATAGTCCCCCTGCTGAAAACAGCATAATTCCTGACTACTGCTCTTGTCAGTAATCTCAGTGGAAGAACTTACATTGAAGTGAATGGTGTTGGTTTAAGGCTATATGTAGCAAAGAGCTGAGGCCTTACAAGGTGCCTTTAGGTGCCTTTCCACTGTAGTAAAGCTTCCTAGAGGAAGCATCCTAAGGATGTGAAAAAGATGCTAGTCCCATACATGGGACGAAGTATGAAAAGCATATCTGAGTTAAAAACCAGAGCAAAACACTGCACAGTTGGGATTTCTGAAATTATGCTAGTTTTGACATGTCCAGAATTGCTTTTAACCTTTAGTTAATCTCTTGAGAGACAGGATACATTCAATTCCTTTCAGAAGCATGATATCTGAAGTCAGAAATTTCAAATTCAGTGAGAATGCTGTAAACCTTTAGGCATTAGTTGGAAGGTGGGAAGAACTTCATCCTTCATTTGTCTGCAGAGACAAGGATGGCTTTGCTTCTCAAACACAGGCTTTGAGAAGAGCTGTGCTGGTGAGACAGAGCACTTTCTTGATACTAAGTTGGCTTAATTTGAGCAAGGTACTGTGCTGCCCTGCAGGACTGGAGCAGAACTTTAGGAATCTAAGCAGTTCCATTGGCAAAAAGCAACACTTGCTTATTTGGAATAGGCACTCACTGCAGGAGCTGGAAGTAGGTAAGTTCTTAAATTCTGTTGTGGATCAAGCCCACATCCATAACTGTGCAGTCCCAAATAACTTCTTCCCTATTTCATTATAGCCTTGAAAATCTGATGTGGTGGACTGAAATAATGTTTGGTTTGTTATTTTTTACTGTAATTGCAAATGCAATATAAGAGGCTTTTTCTTGTCAGCTTAAAATTTAAATTATTATGAGTTGGAAAATCATAACCACCGTATTTTTATTGGAGTTTGTCCAGAGGTTAATGACAACAAAGAGAAGGAAAAAAAATAGAATAGAGGAGGGAGAGAAGGAGGGACATTAGGGCAAAATTATCAACCAGAGACTGGCATTCCTTTTATACCTGGAGTTTGAGTCACAACCTACATCATACTGTAGGCAGTAGGAATCATGAAATGGGAGGTGCACATGGTGCTGTGTATGGACAGTAACTAGGCTCCACCATATCCAGGGAAGGGAATTAGAGAAAGTTAAAGTCAAATAGGATTTTGTTGTGAGTCCCTTCCTCTTTCATCTTGTCACTGCAATCCCAGCTAAAAGCTTGGTTATATAATTATAAATGTCTTTACATATGGCCATGTATCTGTTTACCTTTCCATAAATGACTCTTGATGCTGAGAATGCTGGCACAAGTAAGGACACCTCTTTGAACTATTGCTAGCATGGTAGGATCCAAGACAACAATGCATCCATTCTAAGGCAGACATGAACAGATCTTTTAACTGGCTGGAAGTTTGGGGCACATAAGGAGTCATAGGAATTTGGGGATGCCAGCTCAAGCCTCTGTGACTTATGAAGATCATGTGCCCTTTTCAAATAAAAGATATCTTCATTGATACTCTCAAACTCTTGCTCACATCAACTCTTGCTCCCTAGTTTTTTTCTAATCTTTTCCTGGTGCATATTTTGGTTCTGTTGTCTCCCCCTCACTTACTTTGGAAAAACTGGTATGTTTCAGAGTTTATACAGCAAAAGTCTTTATATAGTTTTTAGGAGGAGATTTTTAGCTTCTAAACAGAGATTTCAAATATGCATATATGTGGGGGTCTTTTTCTGTAGATTAGAGGTACAAGATAATCCAATGTAAAGCTGTATATTACAGGGCAATGGAGAGGTACAGCTTGGGTAATACATCCCTTTTTCCTTAGCCCATAGCTGAAGTTTAAAGATGTCCAAGTTTTGAGAGTCTGAATTCAATGAATTTTTTTGTCTTTGCCTTTTTTTTTCATTTTTCATTTGTTTTCTTCTCTCATTCTGAAACAAATTTTTCTCTTCCATGGGAAGTCATATGTAACATGGGAGAGCAGGCAGGAATTTTAGCATCTGAAGTGTTGTTCTTAGATCTTCCACTAAGTCAAGAAACAATCTTGAACTATTGATTTAAATATTGAGAGGAAGGGCTGATACCATTATCCATAAGTTGGAGAAAATTCTATTTTGGTTATATTCCTCAGTTATTTTTGAACTTTACTGAAAAGTGTCATCGGCATGTTAGTTGTCCTTTTTATGAGAAGAACTGGAACAAGCAGATCTCTTTTACTTTTTAGTTTTGAAGTTGAAGGTGAATTTTCCTTTAAAATCTTATTGCATCCTAGTAAGTGAAATAAAAAAGAGCTCCAAAGTTTAGCATGGTGAGTAGAAAATTGCTTGCACTACAATATTTTAATGCCATTTGGCTTCAGTGGGCCAAGCTGAGAAGATGTAAGCTTTCTTGATAAAACTGGAAAAAGCAGTAGGCCAGAATATGCTGACTCAATAGAAAGGGATTTTTATGGGGTAAGTGGACTGAAAAAGGCAATGGAGAGTCAGAGGTGAAAAGGTTGTCATTGATAAGGGGGTTTAAATCTCACAGCTTTGCCAAATCCTGGAATGCAATAATTTTGCCAGCCTTTCTGTAGAAAGCTTAACAAATGATCCTAAATTCTGGGATCAATTTTACTATGATAATTTACATTTCAGTCTCAAAGTCAGGAAGTAGAGCAGCGAAAAATAAATTAAATTTCCCCTCCCAATTCTGGTGTATGGGGTAACATTGGTTCTAATGAGATAGGAAGTTGTTAATAATTTATGTCTCAAATTGGTGAAAAATGTATTAAAAAAGAGAAGTTTAGCTGTGTTTACATGTGCAAGAAGAAAGTAGAAGATTTTGAAAATATATTTGTATTATTTTTTTGCTGTTGAGATTTTTTTAAAATGATCTGTACTCTTACATTTACTGACTTAAACACCTGCCAAAGGCATAAGGCACCATCTTACAGAGTTACAGAATTATGCTGCTTCTAGACTCCATGGGATACTAACTGCACAAGTCCTACTTCTGCCACAGAGATCTGAAACATATTGATTTGCCCAGTTGTTTGTAAAAGGTGTATTATCATTATAATGTATGTAGCTGCTTTTGAAATTAAAATTTACCAGTCATGGCTCTGCAAATACCTGAGGATATTTATCCACTTCCCATTTCTTTCTGAAACTCAATCCTTGTCTGTGGCACAGTGTTTGCACAAATTTTTGCCTTCATTAGTCAACTGCAGCAATGACAATAAAGGTCTACTGCCCATCTTGAGATGAAATTGTTGTGTGTGCTTTTCTCTTCCACAGCTGTTGAAAAAGAAAGGAACATCCTCATTTCTTCAGAGACTGGAACGAGGGGGCCCAACCACTGTGGCAATACAGCTCAGGGTCAGTGGACATCTTTTGGACAGAAATTTGCAAAAGAATCTCCAGCTGTTTTAAAGGCAGGATTACCCTCTGCAGATTGTAATGGAAGAAAGAAGAATCTTATGTTTGAAGAATTGGCTTGCATGACCTGGTCAACCCTTTTGAAAAAATAATGTTAAAAAGTTAGGAGGAGAATGTGTATTGAACAATTGTCTTATCTGCACAAGAATGATTGATAATTGCTGTTTTGTTTCTTTGTTTTTTTCCCCAGAAATCACTTGCAGATATTATTGGGAAGCTGCAGAATTGCACACCACATTCTGTTCATTGTATAAAACCTAATAACTCCAAGTTGCCAGATACTTTTGATAATTTTTATGTGTCTGCTCAACTGCAATATATTGGTGTCCTAGATATGGTCAAAATTATCCGACATGGGTATCCAGTACGTCTCTCTTTCACAGACTTCTTGTCAAGGTAAATTCTTTCAAGTTCTGTAAAACCTTTTTTCTTACCTACAGTACAAAGCCTTCTGTTGTGATCTGGTAGTGTTTGCAATGTTGATTTTCTTATGAGTCTTCAGACTTTTTTCAGAGAAAGTCTTGTCTGCCTGCAAGGGGTATAGGCCTGATACTTTTCAACTGAACAAATAATGAACTTTAGAAATATATTTAAAAATTGATACATTTATAAAATTTATATTGATATGTGGAAATATATTTATAAAGATCATCAGAAAAATTAAGATTAAAAAAAATATGGCCTCATAAAGGAGCCCTTTTTTACACTTAATGCTATTTGTATGATTTATGATATATAAAATACTGTATATTGTCTGCAGATAATTAAAAAGGAGAAGGAGAAATAGTCTAATTTTTCAGCTTTCTAGGTGTAGGTGTCATGGGTTCATTATTTGTATCTCATAGACTAGGATTTGTTTATGCCTGGTCATGAGGTACTAATGCTCATATCACAACTCCATTTTTATTATTGTTAGAAATCAGTGACATATAGAATTATTATGAAAAGACAAAAAGGTCTGCTTCTATCAGAAGGCAAACTCTTGTTCCTCATTCCCAGTTCAATATTGGAGTTTTGGGTCACTTAATTCTTAAAAGATTCAGAAAGAAGTATTTGTTTAGCAGCCTCATGCACTCAAGGCAAGTTCTATCCCCTCGACTGATGTACATCAACCAGTCATGATCAGGCCTTTATTATTTTACTTCTGAAAAACAGCATTAGCTGCTTACACATAAATTTGAATTGTCTTCTTGGAAAAAGGTGTGGATGTTAAATTACTGCTTGGGCAGTAAGTTTTTTTCCTCCATAAATACTCAAAGAGTGAGGAGTATAGGAGTTTATAATTCTACCTCTTTCACAAATAAACCATCTGTGCCCTACCACAATATTCATCCTCCAGTGTGCATCAAGCTGGGCAGGCTGGTTGAGGTGAAGATGCACATAATGGGAGATTTGGGAAAGCTTTCATGTTCTGAGTTTGCATGGGCAATCTCTGCTGTGTTTTTTCAGCCAATAGACTGCAGGTAAGAAAGAAATATTGCATTCAGAGATGATGAGTTAGCTTTTGGAAAAGTTTCCTAAAAATCTTCATTTGTTCTGCATCTCTATATTGCCTTGGTAACAAAACAGGATATTTTTAGAAACCAGATAATTAGTTTTGGTGTTTTTTTGTTAACTGTATTAGTTTTGTTGGCTGTTCAGCCATACTCTGGTCTTGTCTTACTATTCATTGATTGGAATGAGAACTGATTTTGTCATATTTCCTTATAGGCTTACACACCTGAACCTGATGAAGTTTTTCACCTTTCAAATTCTTGTTTCCTTTGCTGTCAAACTGGTATTTCTAGTATTCTAAAGAGAATTTGTGGCCCTAATCCCAACCTGAATTCCCGAAAGATAAGAAATAACTATCCTCCCTCACCATCCCTGCAGTTTCTGTGCATTTACTTTTTGGATCTTCTTTATCATATAGGTAATGGGGTCAGAATTCAAAATAGCTATTAATTAAAAATAAAAACACTATTTTTTTCTGCAGGCTTACAAGAAGAAAGTATGTTTGAATTAGGAGACTTGGTGGCAAAGGGATGGAATGTTGGAAAACCTGTATTCTATCACCAATCAGACATTAGCAGTTCATTCTTAATTGGATGACTTTGAATAAATTTCTACTGGTATCTAATCAGGGATTAATATGATTTGTATTTAACCTATTCATGAGTTCTATTTGAACTCCTACAATGGCTTAAGAGAGAGGTAGCTAAAGAAATGTCATATTTTGCAAGAGTATATCTTCCTTGGCTACAAAGCTTAATCATTATTTCTGTTGCTATCCTTTTGGATTTACTGGTTCTGCTTCTGTCTTATCAAAGTAAAAGTTGCCAGCTGTGAGGTGAACCCCTCAATCACCAAAGTTTGCTGATCAGAAGCGAAATCTTATGGAATTTCTCATTTTTAAATGGAAGCTGTGACACTTCTTCTCAAGGAATATATGATAAAATGAGAATTCATAAGGTCAGATGCTATTAAATCCTGTTAAAGTAGGATAAGAAATCATAAATGTGATTTCAACAGATTTGCCAACTCCAAATGCAGTGTTTCTGCTGAATTTACTTGCAGTGTTGGCTCAATTTCTAAAGCTCTGTGACCAAAGAGACAGGGATCAGTTTTTACCTTACCTTAAAAGCAGAAAACCTTGAGTAGCAAACATTTTACACTCCTGGAAAAGTTAACCCATCCATATATTTTGCTTATTATCTTCAGAATGGTTCTCAGTGGACTCTTTTTTTAAATACTATCTTTGCTTTTTAAGTCAAGTCAGTGGCACAAACAAATTTTTAAAGGGTTTAAAGTTTCCAATTTGCAGTCTAAATTGTACACATAGGTTAAGTACCTACAAATATATTTTTTCTTGGAAGAAAGAAAACAGTAAAATAGCCATGGAATTAGCAACTGTCTGCAGATTGCTGTTTCTTTCCAGTATTTCTTGTTTTGATATCTTATTAAAAATTATTTCTGATTTAAAATAATTCTAATTTAAAATGTATCTAATTTAGAATAAGATATACAAAAAGACCATTAGTAGAAACAGTAAGTTATTATGGTTTTGGTAGTCAGTGCCATGGAACAGGAAAAATAAATATCAAGTGTCTGCACTGTTTCCAGTGCAGAACAATAGGGCTCAGAAACTCTCTGGGGCACAAACAGAGCCTTGTTATACAAGCTTAATATCTAGAATCTAATCTCTTTGCATCAATTAATAAAATGGATCCTGGCTGACTTTTCTGTCATTCACCAGACGTGGTGCTCAAGGAAGACATGCAAAAGCCATTTCAAATATAAATTTTTAAAAGTAATTATAGGGATCAAAGACCCATGAGGTGACCTCAGCAAAATACAAGAATACAGCTGTTCAGGGATGTTCAGGTAAAAATGAGGTATTAAGATGCCTTGTTTTACTCCCTCTGAAAAATTTTATTTTCCTAGCATCCTCCTCTACTAACACTCCAGGTTCTCTAAATTGAAATAGAAATCAAAATAATTCCTTCTTTCTACTTTAATGCTTCTCACCCAGTTTCTAAACTATACACAGGTTTTTTTCTCTGTCTGCATTTCAGTATCCTTGCCTATGGAAGAATTTATGCACTACTAACTCTGAAACTGAGGTTCACATGTCCCTGGTTTCTTGTGTCTGGGACACTCCTTAGCAGTGGCAACTGCAAGGTCCAGTTACACAAGTCCTTAAATGAGGCATCTGTGTCAGCCTTCCCTGCCAGTTTACAGGAAACACTCAGAGCTGTTGAAGCTCAGGATAACCTCTGTGGATCATTGGACTGATAAGCAATTTGAGCCTTTCACTTAGCAGATAAGAATGGCAGGATTTCCTTGGCAAAAATCATGTGGTTCAGAAAGCCCAAATTCTACTGCTCTGTTCCTTTCATTTATTTCTGCACTTTTTGAGTGTTTCTTGGAATTTCATTACTGTCTCTCAGGTTTCTAGCTGGTCTTTCCTGGGTTTAATTCTATCAACTTACCCTTGTGTTTTCCATCATGGAGGTCCCATCCTGCCTTCTGTTGCTGCTCAAGGAAAAACAGAGAAAATTTCATAGTGTGAAGGAGAACATGAAGGCTGTATTTAGAGGCATTCCTTACAGTATGGTGGCAAGAAGAGATGTCACTAGAATTTTATGATTTACTATTTCTAATAATCTTTTAAAATTGATTAAATTGCACCAATCTAATCTTTAGTTTTACCTAGTTTTAATGCAGCTATGAAGCTTTTTAAGTAGTTGCCTATCCTGTTAAGACAGTGTCAGATGCTGGTTTGGAGGTACAATGTCATGGCTTCTTCTTTCTCCTCCTCCTCCTCCTCCTTGTCCTTTTCCTTCCCCTTTCTTCCCCATCTTCTCCTCTTTTTCTCCTTCTTCTCCCTCCTTTCATAATCTAACCTTACTCTCCTTTATGAATAAGGTAAAAATATCTAAATCACCAACTGCAGGCTTTATTTTAAAAAAAGAAATAAAGAGTTAACATTCTGATGATTTTTTTGTTTTAAAGTAACTTCAAAAGATGGTGAAACATCCATTTTAATAGGAAATATTAGGAAGGAAGAATATGACACAATGATAATATATTCTTATGGTAATCATAGCAGTGAGGGTGAAACAAGTATGTTCAAAGACTGTTCTAATTACAGGTTTTCCTCTGATTTTGGTATGAAGCTATTAATGTGTTCTTCAAGCTGCACTGAACTGCAGATCCTAAATTCTGTACTTCTGGTCAGGGCAACATTCATTGGTAATGAAATGCACCAATAGTGATCTTTACATCAAAACTTTAGTGCTTCAGAGTACTAAATTATGATTAACTTTTTCAAATAATTGACTTTGTTAAGAGATCATTCTGAAGAGATACCTTGTTTTCTCAGGAAAGATTATGCTAATGCTGATATCACTGCTTGGTCGAGTAATGTCTGTCCTTTTCCTATAAAGCCATTTTTAGTAGCTGTTGTACTATTTTCACCAAATTTGTGCTATTAGCTTATGATGTGTTGCACAGATCTGTTTTTTATGTTTGTAAATCATATGCATGAGTCATCATTGTATATCTATACTCTCTTTGTCCAGAAGCATTTTGTTGTTGGCTTTTTTTACTCTTTCTTTCCCTTCTCCTTTTTTTTTTCCTCTTCTCCTCTTGAGAAGTTATAATGTTTTATAATATATGATTTTTTGAATTTAAAAAGTCAGCAGAACATTTCAGACTCTCAGGAGTAAGTAGGGGCATTAGTGAGAATGATGTACAGAGCAGATTGCAAAGTGGTGGACCATCATCACACTGGCCCTTTCAGCTTTGCTGTCTGCTATGCAGCATCAGTAATCTCATAGAGCACTACATTGATATGTGCCATGATACCTTAAATCTTTGCAAGGAGAGCAAGAGGCAATCTGACTGCTGCTACAAAAGCAGTATTTCATTAAAGTAGATATAATGATATCAATTTATATCAAATGGCAGTCTTGCCATTGTGGAGTTTGTTCCTTCAGACCTAGAGCTGGAAGGGATATTTCTGATTGAGGGTAATCCTTTTTATTTGTCTTTCTTTCAGAATGCAAGCAAAGGTGAGTAAATGAAGTATCTTAAAGTCATCAGTTTTGAGGGCACTTTAAACACAAATTCATAAACCGGGTAATGACTAACTTCCCATGAGGAGTGAAGGTCATCCTTGAAGTTTAAAACTGTGATTTTCAAAATGTCTGTGTCCTTGGAAATTTTGGTAATTCTTATAGAATCATAGAATGGTTTGGATTGGAAGGGACCTTAAAGATCGTGTTGCTCCAAATGACTTGCCATGGACACCTTCCACTATACAAGGCTGTTCAGAGCCACATCTAACCTGGCCTTGGACACTTCCAGGCATAAGGCATCCATAGCTTCTCTGAGCAACCTGTCCCAGTGCCTTTCCAATGCCACAGCAAAGAATTTTATCCTAATATCTAATTTAAACCAGTCCTCTTCAAGTTTAAAGCCATTCTCCCTTGTGCTATAATTTCCTGTCCTTTTCAAAAATCCCTCTCTGTCTTTCCTGTAGGCCACCTACAGGTACTGGGAGACCACAGTAAGATCACTCCAGAGCCTTTTCCTCTCCAGGGTGAACAACCCCATCTCCTTCACCCTGTTTCCATAGAAGAGGTGTTCTAGCTCTGACTATCTTCATGGCCCTCCTCAGGACTTGTTCCAACAGGTCAATGTCCGCCTTGTTCTGAGGACCCCAGAGCTGGACACAGCACTCCAGAAGGGGAATCACAAGGGCACAGTAGAGGGGCAGGATCACCTCCCTTGACCTGCTGGTCACACTTTTTATTATGCAACCCAGGATGCTGTTGGCTTTCTGAACTGCAAATGCACATTGCCAGCTCATGTCTCACCTCTCATCCACCAGCATCCCAAATAAAGCCCTTGAATAAAGAAGTGTCATTGGTTAACCCCAGCTGGCAGCTCACCTCTTGTGGCTACTAGCTCATTCCTTCCTCACTGGGGTGGGGGAGACAATTAGGAGAGAAGTCAGAAAACTCATTGGTTGAATTAAATACAATTGAATGGAAAAAACAATAAATTAAAAATAAGGAACTAATTTTCTACTTGCTATTGGCAGACAGGAAAGTATTTCATCATGAGTACTGGTGACTTGGGAAGACAAACACCATCATTCTGAAAGTCCCTTTTTCCTTTTTCTACCCTCAGCTTCTATTTGTTCTTTTCCTTTCACCAACCTTTTGGATAGGGGAACCCAGTTTGGGATAATTTACAGCACTCAGGGTTACACTAAATTACTAATTCCTCATGAAACCTTACTGGTAGGGATTGATTCTACTGTCGGAGATGACCAAAACCCAGAATGCTCTGGCATTCTCCCTGACAAGCCTAGGATTAGAGTAAATCACCCTGGGGAATTCCTGAGATGTAACTAGATATTAAGGACTGTCTTAAAGGCTACAGACCATTTCAAATCTACTTGATGTGATAGTGTAGCGAGAGTTACCAAGCTGCTCATATTGTAGAAAAACCAAATAGCTCTTTCCACACAGTCTGACTGTTGGAATCTTCTGGTTTACCCCTTTGGAGTTGTTTCTTTGTATCCATTTAGCTTGTTTTCCCCATTCTCTCCATTAGGTCCTTTTTGATATTTTAGAAACAAGAAATGCACAAGGTGCATTATTCATAGGCCTGTGGTGACTTGCCTGAATAACCAGGATTTAATTTGTAGGGTGTAAAGAAAAATGATCACTTTTAGGATGGGATTCAACTGATTAGTCTTAGGTCTATCCATTTTTGCAGGTATTTCCCAGAATCAGTGTAGCTCCATTCTGTGGCAAGGGAATGAATTAATGCTTTGTAACAGGCTCTAAAAAACCAGAGAACAAAATTCTGGAGTCAAGATAGATGCAGTTTTTGAAGCTATACCATGGCATTAGTTCTCTTGCCCATGGAATTAGTCCTGTAAATGCAAAAATAACTGCTTATGTTACATGTCACAGAGTTTGGACAGTGAGGGTGGTAAAGCTGCTGGTGTTTCTGGGGCTTAGTGAGAGTGCACAAATGACTGACTACAAGAGAAAAGAGTTTCTCTTTTGACTGGAGTTTTCAGTGGAAGACTAGACACCTGACTTTATTTAGAAGGCATCTAGCTATGTTTTGAAGGCAAAAATAAATATCAGCATTGTTTGCTCAGGCATCTTCAGAAGCTTGCAATGCAACCCTCATTTGCTAAAGCAATTACAAATGTGTAAATGTGTGTAAACAATTGAAGTCAGTTGAATTATTCATATCTGTCATACACTTTACAGTTCTACAAGATTGACAAGGAAAGGAGTCCCTTGAGCATGAGGATGTAATTAGGTCATTAAATAGCCAGATACAGCCAAATAAAGATGACATGGCCAGTTAAGTCTGATAGTACCTAACTTTCAAATGTTTGTTGTATAATCTGAATAATCTTCCAGCATTATGTATATTACATTTAATATAGAATGCATAAAACTTAGTGAAGCTTCTTGCAGAGTCTGGTGTTTTGTGCAATAGAGAATGTTCCAGTTTTTAGGCTGTCTCAGTGAGAATCTCATAGTATTGTTCTCCCTCCACTATTAGGTTCATTCAACTACATTAATTTCTTTAGGCAATCATAGATCTATTGGGCACACACAAGTATAATTCTGGCTGAACTCTTTCAGCAGTTCTTGCGGTTTTCTTTATTTAAATTTCAGGATCTGTGAATTTTTAAAATGTTTATTTATTTCTAGATTAAAGTGCCACCCTTGGTACCTCTGCTTTCCACTAGCACTTGACATTTCTTATCCATCAGATTTAACAAAATTTTATTAGATCACTAAATAACCCTTACAATCCCTATAAAAATCTATTCATGTTTTACATCTGTGAATTTTAAAGCTTGTGCTATTTCTAAACATGGAAAAATGTTGTCACAAGGTGCTGAAATACCTACCACAGCACTGGATTTCATCTAAAAGCATGGATAATAAAAATAGATAGAATTGTATTTCTACACAAATAAGTATAATGAAAGTTCTTGAGCCATATCTCACAAACTGACTGAGTTCAATGTGCCTATAACAGGCAGCTAATAACTTTATTTCAGAACCTTAAGGTTCCAACAAAAATCTTTATTGAGTACTTCATAATTTGCTGGCATCACGTAATGACAAAGATAATGGACATAGATTTATGTGTGGTAGTAAGAAATTCAGTTAAATGCCTGCCACAGAAATAAACCTTTTAAAATATTATCAACCACTAATATTTTGCTAATCTTTATACATTAAAACTCTTCTAAGGAAATGCTTATTAGAATTACTGACCTCTTAAATTAATACAGCATATATTTAAAGTAAATATTTTAAAGTAAGTATGTAACACATTAGTTTATGCCACTGGCACTATGCAGGAACTTTGAATTATCAGATTAAGGTGCAAATTGTCACATAGATAATTTTACTATATGATTTTAAATAATTCCTTGTTATTTATTGCTTAATTTAATATGTCTGCACTGTTTAGAAAAATAATAGTTGATCTTGAGTGCTGCTTTTCTATGGTCATAGGACTTGTATAGGTCATAGGACTTGTATAGATGCAGTCCAGCTGCCTCACACTCAAAAACAACTGTGACCCTCCTGCTGTTTCTTCCATGGCTCTGCAGCTGTTAAATTCTTTCCATTCAACTCAGATATTCAGGGCACCCTTTTTCTCCTTATCCATATCTTGGTATTCTTTACAACCATTTAATCTTCAGCAGGAGAACCTGGAATGACACTTCCTAAAGCTAGATTTCCCAGTCAGGCTGAATAACAATAGGCAGTTTATACTGGTGATATCTGAGAGCAAATACAAAATCCTATGCAAGCGTGCCCATAAAATCCTTTTGTGCCTCTTAATCACTGGGTCTTACTTTGCTTTCTTGTTTAGACCAATGTGCCATTAATTTAACATCATCTGTTTCAGCAGAATTACTCCAGCTGTATTGCACTCTTAATGAGAGGAGAATCTGGTCCACTCTTGGCATATGACCTTAGTATATCTTGAAAAATGATGCTTTTGTATGGTTTGTCTGACCATTATACAATCCAGAGCCAGGAGAATCCCTGTTACCCAGACTGATAGCACTCACAGGGTTCAGAGGCACAAGGGAAGCTCCCACAGAAGGGAGCAGAATTAGAGATGATCTCACAGAGAAGCTATTTTGCCATATGGTTTAAAAAGGTCCAAAAATCCTTCCCCATACTCCCAATAAACATTGTCTAAGCCACTAGTGAGTATTGTGGGAAGGGTTTTATATGTTCCCATTCCTCTTTGGCTGAGTACTGGTTACACAGGAGAAAAAAACAACAAAAGGAATGAAGAAATAGAGCATTATCTAGGTGGAACAGCAAATCTAATCCTATTTCTTTTTAATATCACAATTCCTATTTGAGTCTGGTTTTACTTTCTGCTTCTGCAGCATACATCTTTCTCAGTATATTTCCCAATGGGCTGGGCAGTGCCCTCTTGGCAAACAGTGAGCCCTGAAGTGACAATGTCACAGGAAAGTTGTACAAGCCCACTTCAGTGTTTCAGTTGAAATTTTGATTTTGATGTCCTATTATATGGCTGTGTCTGCAGAGGAAGAAAAGGAGCTTCAGTGGACACCAGTCATCCAACATCTTTGTGTTAAACAGAATCAAATTAGCAGGTTAACAAGGAAATTTAAATTTGTTACATAGCCCATTTATTCTTTGTACAGTGAAGCATTTTATGGCCTCCTGTGCATGTTGGTGGGATGCCCAAGCATGAAGAGGTAGTTAGCTGTGGGAAAGACTTACCTAGCAAGAGCTAAAAGTAAACATTTGCTGAAGAAGAGTCAGATGAATATGTTTGTAGATGTAATAGAGCTGTTTGTTTGCTCAATGCTAGCATGTTTCTGAGACAATATGTGATTTTTGCCAATTTTTAAAGTAAATATGCCTTACATTGCTTTGTCAAGATGAAATTGGAATTTCAGCTTAAAGTAAGATGGTGCAAAAGTATTGTAAATCTTAAATCTTTAGCAAATCTTTAGCAGATGTTGCGAATTCATTTTTTGAATTTGCATAGTTGAATCCACTAATCCCAAGAGCTGAACTGTAATTTATATTCTACTCACTATTGTGCTGCCACATTGTCTGAGATGAGGAAGCCTCTGCTTAATTACAGGAAGTATATGAATAAATAATCCAGGACTAAGACACACATATCTTCATTACTTCTTTTCTTCAGAAACTGAAATTCAGGTGTCTAGAAAACATTAAGGATCTCAAAGCCTAATGCTAAAACCCCATAAAACTCAGGAAAAAATAATTCTTCCAATTCATTTCTTTATCATCTGTCATAAGGTGCTATCTTTATCTGAGAAATTGGTCTTACTTTTTATTCAGTTTAAATTAAAACATCCCAAATGGCAAATTCTGCAAAGGTGTTTTGATGCAGTGGATTTCACAGTCATGATCCTCCCTCAAAAGTCTGTACTGAGCTCTACATTGGCCCAGTGGCTGACTCACATTTGAGCCACTGTAAAATTTTGTTCAGGGGATTTTCTGAGTATTTTTCCAGTTTTATCTCTTAGCCCTAAATTTTGCTCTTTTATCTCAGTTATGTGTCATTTAATGTCACTTTTGGGTATATTTTCCTTTTTCCACAGACACATTAAAGCATGCAGCATAGTTCTCTATTATTCCTTGTATAGGAAGTGAATTTTTAATTGTTGAAGCAAAAAAATCAGTATATTTTACCAGAAAAAAAATCTAGAGGCATATATAGAAACAAGGTAAATCTATGATAACTGGTCAGTTTGTGGTAAGATCACTTTTAGCATTATTCATTTTCCAAATTGCTGTACTTTCATTTTTTTCACTTGATTCTTAGTGGTCTGCATATCTAGTCACTTAAGACTGTGTTTCTTGATGTCAATTAAGATAATAAAAAAAAATAATATGGTAGGCAGATGCTTTGAACTTTTGGTTCATTGCCATATATACTTACTAATTGTTTCAGGTACATTGCACTTCATGCTCACATTTATAATATTCTGAAATATTTCTGTAAGTCTCTGTGAAGCAGCCTTGGTGGAAAATTTTTCATAAAAAGTGAACCTTATAATCTTATACTGAATTTTTGAAGTTCTGCAAAAGAAGCCCCAAATGCAGTCTGTCTGATGTAATCTGTTATTTCTAAAAGCATAATTTTTCACATCCAAAGATTTATTCTCTAAAAAAGTTTGTATATGTGCTTTGGTTCTTACTATTTACACTCTGTAATAAGATATTTATGTCATATATATTGTACAGAGATTGACAGAATCACTTTTTTTCCTTGGAAATTATAACAATCTATTTTCTCTTTTCTAATTATCTGGAATTTCCCATGTTCCTCATATATCAAAAATTATTGGGTTATTCCTTCAAAAAAAAAATAGCAGAGGGAAAAGGAATTAATTAATTAATATGTATTATTTTTATAAAGATAACATTAATCAAAATTCCATCCTAATCTTTGCTACTCACTGATTTTATAAGTTTTCTACTGAAAAACTTTTGGTCAATCTCTCTTCAGTAGATAGGCTCTCTGCATGTTTCAGCTTTCACTTGATAGACTTTTCAAATAAAACCTTACCTTATCCACTCTTCCCATCCTACCCAAATCCAAACAAACACAACTAAAAGTCCTGACTTATAAGCACACAGTGACAAGTTTGTCATACAAACCAAGTCCATTTCTTTCACGTATTTCAGATATCAAAAATTAGTGATTGTCAAAGAAAGAGAAAATAAAGTGTAGAAAGGGGAAAAGAGACAATTTACTGAGACAGCACAACCTTAACCTTTATGATGGCAATTTTTGCATTTTTTCTAGCAGAAATATAGGACATAATTTAATTTTGATTGCTGCCTTTTATTAATTACCTTTTGACGAGGTTTTATTAAGTCATACCAGTTTACCTTGGCAAACAGAGTACATTGTAGTAAGCAAAAAAAACCAGAAAATTAAGCTACAACATAATTAATTATACTGACAAGTGTGTCACTCATTTTTCCTTACCTGGATATTTAAAAGTTAAAAGTCCAAAACTTATCACTCCCTAAAAGCAGTTACCTGCCAGCATATGTGATTTTTATTTTTTAAGCAGTAAGACATGGAAAGAAGGAGCTTCCTTCAGAAAAGATGTGACTTCTGGCATTAGAAACTATCCTCTTAGTGAGGACATTGGATTGCAGTCAGTAGCTACCTCTAACTTTATTATTTTTGGTGTTTCTTTCTTAATTAGGCAAATGAGAGACCTGAGAATAAGAGCAGCAAAACAACCAACCAACAGAAGTAGTTCTGTGGCTTCAGTTCAAAGACATCTTTTATTAAGCTATTGATTTGGAGCTGCTTGTTTTTCTGCCCTTTGTACTTGCCGTGTTTTTTTCCTTTAGTGTCTTCTGTCACGTTGTGCTGTTGAAATGGAGTTAGTCCTGTTTATTCCAATGCTTAAAGATTTGCTGTGCATACAGAACTGGGAGTACAGCCCTGCAGCCCATTTGTGCACACTCTGTGTAAATCAAATAACATGCTCAGCCTTAGAATATTGCTGTGGGTTACTGTGCCATAACCTGAACTGCAGAATATTCTGTCTTGGGGAAAAACAGCCTGCTGGATCTTGTCAGCTGTGCACTTAGGGAGGTGAGGGAGAAAATGATTAGATAACATCCTTATCTGTGAAGACCCAAGAGAGCCGAGTTTTCCCTATTCACAAGCTATTGGCAGCATTTTCTACTCCAAACAAACAAAAAATTTCTCTGATAGAACACATCATTCAGAAGCAAAGGAAGAGAGGTCAGAGCACATTTCTGCAACACCAGAGAATCCTGGCTAGTCTGTACAGGCTCACAGTGTGAGCCTGTCTAGCCAGAATATCTTTCTTCTGTTTATGCTTCTGAGAATGACAAGTTAGGACAAGGAGGGTGTTAAAGGAAAAAGCTGGGGAAAATGGATCTTCTCTCACACTGATGTCATGTGGATGGGTGCTGGGGAGACCCTCCTTCACCCTGAGAGTGGTGTTCACTGTCTCAGCTTGTAACTAGAAGAGGTGTTGCATTTACTTCCTAATCAACAGTATGTTAGTCTTGGCATTGCAGTGGAGTGGTGTTGATTCAAATTAATCATTTAGACCTCCCTGTTTTGTATTTTATTTTGGATCCTTTAGTGAATGAGTTTCTCTAGCTAGCCATGAAATACTGGGGGTTTTTTGCTTCCTGGCTACAAAGGAGATTCACTTTGTCCGATATGAGATGTCCAGGCTGGAGACAAGAGCATGTTTATACTCACTGGAAAGACATGATGGTCTTACAGTGGACAGTTCATCTGAGATATTGTAAACATCACTATTACAGTTAGGAATATGACACCAGAATAATCTGTTCTACTGAATCTTAAGAAAGTCTAGACAAGTGATTGTCAATCCAAGTTTAGCTGAAATGTATTTCACTTTTTTTAGCAAGGGAGCAGTGAGTATGCTTTCTGGATTGCTTAGGATCCTCTCCAAACATCCTGCATTATCGGCTGGGGGCAAAATGTGTGACCTGTCAGGTGGGAAGAAGCCTGGTACTTAATTGGGTGTGTTCATTCCCTTCAGAGTAAACCAAGGCTGGAGTGCTAGGGGAAGAATTCTCTGTAAGGGAAAGTTTCAAAGACTCTCCAGTTTGCACAAGCCCCATTGTTGCAAGTAATTCAAGTTTATTTATAGAAACCTGCACCGTAATTTCAGTATTTGTATTACTAATTTCTGTGATAGAATAAATTCTGAAAAAAAAACAAAGTTATTTTGCTCATCCTGGGAATGATTAAATTTTGAATGATATTAAATTATTGTGTCTACATGGAAACACAAGGTCAATCCGCAGTAAAAAGTATCTGATACCCAAAAATATTTTGCACTTTGATAATAATATCACACTTGTAAGTTTTTATTTCTTCCTTTATAATTTATCTCATTGTCAGTTTAAATGAAAAGGTTTTAGTTTTTTCACTCATTTAAAACTAAGTACAGAAGAAATTATGTCATCTTATGGTTAGACCATCCCTTCTGTCTGGAACAAATCTGGGCTCCCACCAACAGGTGTAGTCCTCTTGTCCCATTCATTCAGGACCTTCCATTAATTCCCTGGCATTGACATGGGTATATGCACAACCAGACTGAGAGCCAAATTGGGGCACCATTGTGGCTGAAGAATAGCTGCAAACTTTGTGTTGTTTTTATCTTTACACAAGATGAAAATGGTTGATAACCGATGGTATCACAGGACATAAAGGTACTTTTTCATTTTGGGTGCTTAGTCAGTAGATTTGAACCAGTGACAGGACAAATAAGGAAGGTTTCTTAGACCCTCTGTTAGTTACTCTGCAGGATGAGTAGCTCAGTCAGACAAGTAGGCATTAAGGTGAACTTCCTCTCAGGCACCCAAATGAAAGCATCCAGTCTGGGCTTCTCCGAGTCCAGCTGTGGCCAGTGGAGAAAGGCACCTCCAGAGGGCAATGTCTTCTCATTTTTTCAAAATATCTAGAATGCACAGAACAAGTCACCCTGTGGAAAATACCTGCCTTCACAGACAGTTTTGAGAAAAAGGTGACTAACTCAGACTTGGAGCACAGCTTTTCAGTGTATAACACAGGGAAAGTAGATCATCTTCCAAATGTCCTGCTGTATTCACAGAGGAAGTTTATGGCAGAGTTAAATTTCCATAGCTTCCTCTTTCTCTACTACCATAACCCATCCTCCTTTTCTAAGCTAGGGCTTGCTTTAACAGATAGAGGACTGTGAACTGTGATTAGACTTCCGGGATAATGTGGTGGAATTTCAGAGACTTTAAAAGCTGGAGGGAAATGGTGGATAATTTTTGTCTGGCATCCTGTATAATACAGATTATAAGGAATATTTGGCTATCCTTGAATTCTATCATTTGCATGTCTTTGAAGAAAACTTGAGCCAAACATAGAACTTAATCTTTTAAATTTTAATTTGTCTTTTTTTCAAGAGAGAAATCTGTTTCTTTGGATTTCTGCTGTAAGGGAGTTTCAGGCTGACCACTTTTACAGTTACTTCTTCATGCATTGTGAAGAATGCTTAGTCATGAATCTTTGCTTCAGTCAGCAGTTGCTAAGCTTTGCAGCAGTTGTTTCTCTAACACCTCTGATTTCCCATGACTTCTAAGAAAAACTGTTGATGCAAGTAGGGAAACAATGTGACCCTAGCCTTAATAGAAACCTGTAAAATAAACGTCCTTGTGACCATGCAGCTAGTATGGAATATTGGTAAAGTGCTCTCCACAGTTTTCTAATGCTAATCTGGAGTGTGAGACTAAATACAAGGATCTGTGGTGAAGGTTTGGACCCTTCTTACCATCATTCCTCCAAACTGTTCCTGAGCACAACTTGGGAACTAGGACAGGCTGGTGTGTGACCAGTAAAAGACAGCTTAGATATGGTTACACTCTGCTGGAAGGGGACAGAGCTTGATAGAACAGAACAGATTTCATAATATTAAATGCATAAATAAAGCATCAGGCTAGGGTTTTGCCAGAAGGTTTCTATGCCAGAGAAGCAGTCCCTCTCACTTTTCATTTACTAACATAGACTTAGCTGTGGGGTCCTCAGCAGGACTGCTACCAGACAAGAGAATATTTCCAGACTGCAGGAGCTGAGGTGCCCATGGGTTTGTGCAGCTACAGGAAACTAGAAGTCTAGGTGAAATTTGGTCCTTTAGCGTTAACCTGCAGGTGTTGCTCCAGACTTGCCACTGCTTCATGTACAAGGGAGGTCCCCAGAGTCATTCCAGCACTGCAGCCTTGCCTACCATGTTGTGTGAAAGACAACAAAACAGCACAGTTTTGGGTTGAAGGAGAGATATAGGTGAATTCGGCTAATAAATAAATAAATAAATTAAATGTCAGGAAATGTAAATGGCACACTTATCAATTTCACTGGGAGTTTAATCAAAGTGTATATCCTTTTCAAAACCTGGCTTTCTGTAATGAAAAAACATCTGACTCAATACATGCAGTCAGATCTAGACAAAGGAATACCTCCAAGAAAGTATAGTAATATTATATAGCATATAGTAGCATTGAGATGTATAAAATTCCATTTCTTTAGTAATAAGTTATAATAAATTTAATAAGTCCACAGTTAAAATTTGAATTTTTTAGTTTATTGGACTTTGTATTACTTAACTTTCCTTCCTTGATATTTTTATTTCGTACATCAAAGAGCCCTTTAATATCCAGCATTTTCTGTCTTTGAAGGTACACAATGCTAAAATCAATCCCCTCTTGAACTTCTTTCTAGTAGTGTAAACTGATCCAGTTCCTGGAAGTCTCTTTGCTACATGACTTTCTGCTCAAAATGAAAATTTATCTCAGATTGATGAAAATCATTTTTGTCAATGTCTCTTTCTTATGAATTACTCCTTAAGAGGCACGAGTTGTATGACACATACTGAAAACATATTTTCCTCCTTTCAATGACCCAGTTCAGTAGCAGGGGAAGCTTTTCATTCCTTTGGCATTGATTTTCAGTGAGGCATCCAAAGAACAGACTGGAAGTATATTTGGGTTTTAGGCATCACTTGTTATTAACCAAGGTCATGTCTAACAATGTACAAGATTCTGAGTGATTCGTCTTCTAGTTTTCTTCACCCTGATCAGAATCCCAAGCTTCCAGTTTGGATATCAAAGATTTGAAAGTCAAAGGAAAACTGACAATTTCTGCAAAGACGTCAACCAGGCCAACATTAGAGTAACTCTACTTTTGCTGATTTTTCTAGGTATAAAGATTTGGCTGATACAGCAGCAGGAGAGAAGAAGAAGTTGAGTGCCAAGGAGAGATGTCGTCTTGTTCTTCAGCAGTGTAAAATACAAGGCTGGCAGGTTTGTGATCTCCAAAGCAATTAAAATATCATTCTTTAAACAAGCTAGCTGAGTCATTTCCATTGGTGGCAAGCCACCACATACTTTGCAGTGGTACCTTTTTTTGCCATTTAATATATGCTTGGGTAAATTTTCCAACTGATTTTCAGAGTTTTATGAGTAGCTGTGATCATTGTGTCAAAAAAAATCAGTGTATTCTTGTGGGAAGAAAAAGATTCAATTAACCATGCACACTCTGTAAATTTTTTCAAGATATTTGGTATATACATTTTAGTGGTTGAATGGTTCCTGAATAACCTTAGGTATTTTATTTCTTTAAGATCCTATGCTAAATGCTCTACTGTCGTAGCAGGGAAGACTGGAAACAGCTCATTAGGGTTTCCCAGGTAGTCAGTGCATTTGTAGGTGCCAGCATGCTGATCCACAGATTCACCAGAGAACCTGAGCTTGCCATACATGAGGTAAAGTTTTTTTAAAAAAGTACCAAACACTAAACAGGAAACTATCAACTTCCTATCCTGTCTCTTATCCTATTTATATTATATATTTCTCAACAGTATGAAGACTGCAAGGTGGATATCTCCATTTGTCCAGAGTACTCAGTTATTTGCTTTGGATAGCTTTGTAATTGAGTGGGACTGATTTCTTTAAAATGTGCATTTTAAAAAGAAAAACGTGTTTCTTTGTATAGTATAGAAGCTATTGAATAGAAATGAAGCTTTCTGTGGCTTCACATACAGAGCATTCCTGCAGGCAGTGTGAGCTTCAGATTCAGGCCTTTTTCCAGCCTAGCAGGACTGAAATACACAAGAGAGCATCCCGACCAATTTCAGGGACAGCTGTGAAGTTAAGGGATTGGACAGTGGTTAGGGCACTCCTATAGGCTTCTTCAGTTTCAAGTGTGAGGTCTTCTAATTAATGTATGACCTCTGAGTATTAAGATGCCCAGAAAGGTTTCTTCAAGTTGTTTATAAAGGCCAAAGACTAAGTCAGAATGTGTGCTATGGATATTTCTCCGTGGCCCAGATTCCTTAGTAACAACAGGAACCGAAATAGGCCCCCACTAGGCTGGGAGCATACGTGCATGATCATCTGCACTCAGACATATAAGACAATTTTTCTTTAATCAAAATGTTGTTTAAAGCCTCTGTTTAGTCACCAAGCAAAGCAGAGGGCACATATATCCCCCCTCTCCCTCAATAGAAAAGACTGAAAAAGATAACAATATTAAACTAGACTTGCTTTTCCTACCCAGGCTTTTTAAGTTTGTTCTGATATATGTTCTGCATCATTGCCACAAGGTTCCCTATTAAAAAAAAAACCCCAATCATTAAAAACTAGAAACTGTACCTTCACTTACAAGTACCTGGAGATGAGAGCACCCTTCATGTTTAGAACTTTTGTGGGGATACAAGCTTGACATTGGACAAAAGCTGTGTAGCAGTAATTGCGTAGTGTGCTCCAGTCACGAAACACAGAGCAGGATGCCTATCAAGTTTATTTCCCTGGAGAAGAACCATTGTTACAGCACAGGAAAAAAGCAGTTGGTCATCAGTGAAAGCCTAGAGCTCAAGATTCTGCAGTGACTGGCATTTGTCAACAAGACTGAAACCTAGGAAGACAAAAATTTAAAAAGGAAATCACAAAACAGAAACCTTCCATCATGCAGAGGACTGAGGCTTGTGATCTCAAACAGATTTTAGAAGTTCTGACTCCAGAATCCCATTAACTCCAGGAGAAGTCAGGTGTGTGAAACTACAGCAGTACATAAGGCATTATCCCTCAGACCAGAAAGGCACAAAACTCTTCAGAGACACTGATAAGCTAAATGGAATAGGAGAGTTTGGGGGTGAGAGTTATACCATTGTCACTCAATGACTCAGAAGCACATGGCAACAGACTAAGCTGCAAGGAACAAGGTTTAAAAAAATGTGTGACCTTCTCCATACACCTTTTTCAAGCCACAGAGAGGTATAAAAACAAATGAAAAGCACAGAAGAAGTTTAAAAAGAAAATTCACTCCAAGTCAAATTTCTTAAATTTCCAGTGAATAACAACTTGGTACCAACCTATTTTGAATAGGTGATACAAAATCACATACCCAGCTATCAGCAGTAGTGACTAATGTCTGTGTCACATAATCTCTCTCTCAATTATCTTTTTGATTCATTTGAATAATCATGAAAGTTGAACTTTAAATAACAATCTAAATGAAGAAGCTTACACAATCTGCATCTCTCCTCTATGCTTTTACAGGAGAGGACTCTGAAAAAAAGAAAATATTTAAAAGGTAGAAAGAGGGAGGAGGAAAGGAAAGAAAAAAGGAATTAGGAAGCAAGGATGATGTCAGCCAGCAAAGTCAGAAGAAAGATGTCATCTGTAGTACATTACTAAAAATCATCCAAAATGCAGGGGGTTACACATATAACAAGTTTATTCAGCCACTGTTGCCAGCAGTAACTACTTAAGTGAGTCACTGCTGGAACTGTAGATCTATTTGTTGCAGGAGTTCATGAATAAATCAAAAATTGTCTTCCTCAAAATGTCACTTCCCTGAAGAGCTGTTGCAAATTCAGGTAAAAAAATGAACGAAAAAGATAGTTAAAATACCCTCATCAAAAATGACAATATTTAGGGGAAAGCAACACAGATCTGAAATCAAACTCCACCTTATATGTCATCATCAGTAGATGAAGTTGCCAATAGGCTCAAGAGCAGAGGGGGAAAAATAAGATCTGGACTTTTTAGCTGAGTGAATCTGGATGATACTTTAGGCTTTCTCCTGATAATGTACCTGACCATTCCATTTTGAGAAAGGTGATATTAACCTGGGGGAAGGAAAAGTGTTCTAAATTAAAATCCCTGAAAACTAATAAAGAACATGGTATCTTTGTATTTATTTCCTGCCTCACAATTTCCCAGTTGCTTCTTACATAAGCTGTGTTTGAAGAGCGTTTTATTAACATACAGAGCAACAAAGCTCAGACCCTACTCACAGAACATGTTCTTTCTTCTCTCGTAAAAAGTGCAGAAGATCCAGTACTAGGGTCCAATTTTGATTTATTTTTTACTGTTTAACAGAGCATAAGAGCAAACACTATTAGTTGGCCAATGTCTTGTGCTTGCTTCACCAGCTCACACCTTAGAAGCAAGTATTTATTATCATAGAATAATTAGGGCTGGAAAGGATCTCCAAGATCACTGAGTTCAACCTTCAACTAACAGCACCACATCAACTAGACCATAGCATTAAGTGGCATGTGAAATTGTTCCTTGAACACTGCCAGGAATGGTGACTTCAACATCTCCCTAAGCAACCTGTTCCAATACTTCATCACTCTTACAGTGGAGAAATGATTTTTAATGTCCAACCTGAACCTCCTCTAGCACAGCTTGAGGCCATTTCCTCTTCTCCTGTCACCAGTTGTCTGGGGGAGAGGCAGAACCCTACAACCTCCTTTCACTATAGCTGTAGAGTGATAAGGTCCTCCCTGAGCCTCCTTTTTTCCAGGCTAAACAATGAAAGCTCCTGATCTGCTCCTCACAGGAGCACTCCATATCCTTATGCAGCTCCATTGCCCTTCTCTGGACATGCTCCAGAACCTCAATTTCTTTATTGGAGTCAGGGTGCCAGAACTGGATACAGAATTCAAGGTGTGGCTTCACCAGTGTTGAGTACAGGGGAATGATCACTTCCCTGGACTTGCTGGCCACACTCTCCCTCATACAGGCCAGGCTGCCATTGGCCTTCTTGGCCATCTGGGCACACTGCTGGCTCATGTTCAGCCAGTTGGCAACCAGCATCCCCAGGCCCTTTTCTGCTGGGCTGCTTTCCAGCCATTCTGACCCAAGCTTGCCAGGCTGTGTGGGGTTGTTGTGGGTGAAGTATGGCCTGACACTTGGCTTTATTGAATGTCATACCATTGGTCTTGGCCCATTGGTCCAGCCTGTCCAGATCCCTCTGCAGAGCCTCCTGGCCTCCTTGCAGATCAACACTCCAATCCACCTTAGTGTTGTCTGCAAACTTAGTGGGGGTAACTCAATCCAAACCATTGATAAAGATGTTAAACAGGACTGGTCTCAATACTGAGCCTTGGGGAACCTAGTGACTGGCCACCAACAGCCTTGGGGATCCTAGTGACTAGCCACCAACTGATGAAGACCAGCCACATTCACCATCACACTTAGGACCCAGCTGTCCAGCCAGTTTTTAACTCAACAAAAAGTGCACCTGTCCAATCCACGACCTGACAGCCTTTCCAGGAGAATGTTGTGGGAGACAGTATCAAAGGTTTTACTGAAGTCCATGCAGACAAACAGCATTTCTCTCACCCACTAGACTGGTCACCTGGTCATGAAAGGAGACCAAGTTGGTCAGGCAGGACCTGTCTTTTCTAAATCCTTGCTGGCTGCTGATCGTCCTATAAGTGCTGCATGGTAGCACTCAAAATGATCAGTTCCATAATCTTCCTTGGCACTGAGGTCAGGCTGACAGACCTGCAGTTTCCCAAATCATGCTTCAGGCCCTTCTTGCAGATGGGCGTCACATTGGCCAAGCTCCCATTGTCTGGACCTCTCTCTTTAGCCAGGACTGATGATAGGTGGTGGAGAACACCTTAGCAAACTCTTCCACCAGCTCCTTTAGTACCCCCTGATGGACCCCATCCAGAGCCCTCTGAGAGTCTGAGTGGGAAGTAGGTCACTCACTACTTTTTCTTGGGTTACAAGGAGTCTGTTCTGCTCCCTGGCCCTGTCCACCAGCTCAGGAGGCTGGTTACCTTGAAAATACCTAGTTTTTCTGCTGAAGACTGAGGCAAACAAGGCATTAAATACCTCTGCCTTTTCCTCTTTGCATCCAAAAAAGGATGGAGATTTTCCTTGGGCCTGCTTTCTTAGTTAATATATTTATAGAAACAATTTTTATTATCTTTCCCAGTGTGGCCAGATAGAGTTCCAGCTGAGTTTTTGCCGTTCTAAACCTTTTTCTACATGACCTAGTGACATCCTTGTACTCTACCTAAGTTACCTGACCCTTCTTCCAAGGTTGTAAACTCTCTTTTTTTCCCTGACTTCCAGCAAAAGCTCCCTATTCAGCCAGGCTGGTCTTCTTCCCTGCTGACTTGTCTTTTGTCACGTAGGGACGGAAGTGTTGATAGCTTTATGAAATGTTGCTGTTCCTTGGGTAAACTGAGCTGGAGATAACTAAACTAGGACAATAAAATAGTGGTTTCATGGAGGCTGACATACCATGCAGTTTCAGTCATGTACTTACCTTAAGTACTGGAATTATGAAAGTGCAGAGCTACTAATGAAAAGCAATTTTGGCATCTTGACTCTGTGTGCAGTCTTGATAAGGTATTCTTTCAGCTTAAATATATTCTTGATCACTAGAAGCTTAGCTGCATGCTGTGACTTTTAAGCACATCTGATGTAAGAGAAAATTAGATTGCTAAATCAAAACAAACCATTTCTACTCCAAGCAGAAAGAAAGTAATAGACTTGTTTAGCCCCTGGAGAAGTCAGTGCAGTGATATTTAGTAACTTTAGAGTTAAATTGAGCAGAAGTACTGGCTGGTCCATGTAAAGCAGAAGAATCTCCTGTCCCCCAGAATATGTGAAGGTCTTTATATTAGGAAATCCCCATTTTTAGTGCTGTAAGTAGTGTTTCATTTATTGTAACACAGTGATGAATTAGCTAAGCAAAACCTACTGTCCCAATGGCATGACTTAATTTGCAAACATTATCATGCTTTGGGAGAAGTACGGGCACAAACAGTCCTTGGCTCTTTTTACTGACATAAGGAAACTTTCATTTGTTTGGATTATCGTTCCTCACACTGTTAAGCTTGCAAACATAAATTCAATAAAAAAGAGTTAGCTGTTAGCTCATAGCTTACTGAGCTTTCTCATCAAAACTTCTAGCTGTACATTTTGTTTATCTAAGGTCAGTAGTCTGCAATTAACCCTTCTGAGTTAATTCAGATGGAGCTTGTTGAAATGCAAACTAGTACCATACCAGAAGGAAAAGAAAACATCCATTTAATTTGCTTTTACTATAGAGTGCATCTGTTAAATACAAGCACTGCAAAGGTCAGACTTCACTGAAACTGAATATTTTAGCCTTTGACTGCTAGAAATGCTTATCTGGTTAAAAGATTGCAATCCTTAAAAACTTCTAATAAAAGCTTTGTCTTAGTTCATCTTCCCAATATTTAGCCTGCTTCCACTAACCCACAGTGATTCCTTCTTATCAGTAGCTTTGATATCACTAATTTGTCAAAGACTAAGTCTTAGGTTTCAAATGGGATGATCCAAAGACTCCCCAGGTAGGAAATAAGCAGTACAGGAGGGCTGGTTGGAAGTTTTAATGAAGGTCCAAATGAGGCAATTGCTTGAGATAGATGCTGTGTTAGTGCCAGTTCACACTTTCACAACTACAAACGTTGCTGAAGCTGTGTCAGGAGCCAGCAATGTCTGTGGAGAAATCATCTTTGCCAGTGAGGAGCTATATTATCAAACTTGCAGTCATGAGTGTTAAAACAGAGAATAAGTCCTCAATAGAGAGAAATCCCAGAAGTCCATTTAGAGGTTTTAAATTCTTCTAACACTTCTAGAACTGCAAAGGGAAAGCAAAGTCTGATCCACAGCTCTTTACCAGTCAGAGAAAAAATAATATTTTATTGCTGTTCTGTGGGTGTTTCATTTATTGGATTTGATTGAGTTGTCCTTAAGTATTTTTAAATTTCAATGCACCAGTGTATAATATTAGCATACTATGGTCCTTTTTGGGAAAAAAGTATATATTTATGATTAAATAGCAGAATGCAGAACATAAGTGGCATATGATTAAATCAGAGGAATGAGCAGAAGTGTATGAAATCATACATATGTAAATTTTATGCTTAGTTCAGAGAATCTTTTAAATTATTTTTTAAACAGAACTGTTTATTTTGGCCTAAAATTAAAGTGGTCATGCTACACAAATTGCTTTCTACCTGATATGCTGAAGTACTGGAGTACTTTGCAAGCAATCTAATAATAAGAGATTCTTAACATTTTTATTTCCCTCAAGTAGGAAAACTTTAGACCTTATAAATTGTATGACATTTCCTTAATTTGTTATCTAGTAATTTTAACTCAAGTTAATTTCCTATTTGTTTTGAATATCTTACTTTAAAAGTCTAATTTTATTTTAGGCAGGCAATTAAAAACCAAAATTCTGGGAGTGGGGGCTGGGGAGGGGCGGCATGGGGACATTCTAACAGAAATTATTAAAACACAAGCATCTATTTTTCCCTCATCCTTTGCATTATATCAGTGAAGTGATATTGTCCCATTATATTTTTGTTTCATCTTGTCACTCCATTATATATTGGAAGTAATTTGCTAGTTGCAGAAACCACCAGAGAGTGACTTTCTACCTCACCAATATTGCCAAAAGACTGGCCAGGGCCAGACACTGCCCACAAATTTACTCAGTGACTTTGTGCCACACTAGACAAACTCATGATTCCCTTCAGCCAGAGAATAGGACAGATGGTTGACTTTGACCTCAAAATGCTCACAAACTCTCACTCTTTTAACACAAAGCTCTATTTTTAGTTCATATTTCTATGAAAACTATTTTTTCCCTGTAGAATAAAATTCCTCCCTTTGTTTATCCATCTTTCAGGTCTTTCTTAGGATTACTAGTCTTGTTAACTCAATTTTCTTTATGTTATCTTTTGCATCTCTGATCTGGATTCCATGTCCTCCTCCTCCTCCTCTCTCCCCTCCCACTTCTCCTGCTTTTTGGTACTTTTCTGGATACTTTGCTTCATATCTGGTCCCACTCTTCATCCCTTATTTGTCTGTGATTCGTTTTCCAGTCTCCTGCCTTAGGGTTTCCTCTCGGTGCCGCCTCTCTCCCTGTCACCTGTAGCCTGTATTGCTCATTCATGCCAAGAGATCCTTTCCTGTTGTTTCTTCTGAGTTGTGAATGAGTGGTTTGGCTCAGGTTAGGAGTGACATCACAGAGCAGGCCTGGGGAGAAGGTGTGGAGGAGGATATACCACTGCATTTTGGTGCTGTGTCTGTTCCAAGAATTCTGAAAGCCAGAATGATAGGTCTGGTAAATACCAAGACCCCATGGGATAAAACTGGTGTAGGGTTTCCCCTACTGAGTGTTTCTTACATGCAGCTTATATTTCCTAATCATTTCTTTCCTTTTCTGCAAGGCAGTTCTTCATGTTGCCTCACAAGTATGAAGAGCTGTGAGGTTTGTACAGTTTAGGAAAAAGATTCCACCCTTTCCCAGAGACCTGAATGACAGTTTTTCTCCCTAAACTCCAGCTCCTGACAAGAATGTATATAAATGCTTGGTGTCACTTGCCTGAATACCAGACTACTCACATACTTTATATTAAGGCCATCAATAAAGTATGTTGAAATGTAGGTTTATTCAGTATGTACCACAGTGCATTGTTACTAGTTTATGAAGAAGGACTATTAAAATGTATGAAGTAAAGCAGAGAGAGTAAACCTTTAAAAATAAAATTTCAGTCCTTTAAAATCAGTGCCCTGTGTTTGTCATTATAATATCTTTGTAGACATGTACACTGCAAGACACATTTTACAATAGTATTAAGGCTTTTTTCTAAATTTCATTAATGCTCTGTGAAAATGTGTGTCATTGTGTAAAATATCATTAGACTATAGTTCTCTGTCTTTTGTAGGTAGCTATTTTGAAAGTACTGCCAGAAACACACAGCACTCCCACAAATTGCCTTTTTTAAACTAAAGAACAGCTTTACAGATTCCCTTGACACCTATTAAGTATGAGCTAATACTGCCTCCATGCCACCTACACACCATCTCAGCATCCATTCCATAGTTTTGAATGTCTGTACTTCTACATCCTACACCTTTTCTATAAAATAAAAAAATAAGAAATTTAAAAAATATTTTAAAAATAAATAAATAAAAATAAGAAGAAAGAGAAAGAACAGCTCCCTCCCAAAAAGGCCCAGCTGACCCAGAGCAGCAATTGAAGCTTTGGTAGTCATCAACAACAATTTTACACAGTCTTTAAAAAATGTATCATTTTGAAGAACAATATTTTAAACCCTAATGCTTTCCTAATTAAAATAACTATGACTGTAATTCACAGATGGTTTACTTTTACAGGAGTCTGAATGACATTAAAATTTCAGACTCAGACAAGAGCACTTTGTAGCCCAGAAAAAATATTGAAAAGTGAGTGTTTTAGTGAAAGAACATTTGAACCATTTTTCCCCTAGGCAAGCAGGAAACATTTTGTGATTAAAGAAGAGATCAGAATGAAGACAGGTGGCAACCTCAAAAACTGTTTTGATATGTGACATGTGAAATTCCAACATTTTTCAGCATTACTGCTTTCACCGAACGCCAGAACTATAAAGAGGGCAGTGAGACTATCTTGTTCTCTTGGTCAGCCTTAGAGGCTCTCAGATTTAATTCAAAGACTAAGCAACAGAGATTTCTATCTGTACTAACATAATCAAACATGTAATAGTAGTTTCTGCTATACATGCTTCTGTCTAGAGCTCTGTTCTCTGTAGACCTGTCATATGATGTAAAAATCTATAAATAGCTTTTATCTGAATGTAAAAATGGATTTGGATTGACATTTTGTATTTCTTCATTCACTTAAAATTGTAGCAGGCTCCTACTAATGAAGTTCATAGCATAAGTGATGCCACAATAACTCCATTTATATTGTTCCTAGGGTGTAGGATGAAAGAAAAGAGCAATAAGGCTTTGCATGTCTGTGACTGCAGTGTCAGACACTTGTAGCTAAACAAACATAAGCTTCAGCAATTGTATTGACTGTGATTTTGTGACTGAATACTGCACAATAAATTGCAACTCATTTAGTTAAGATACACTTTTGCAATACAGCCTAAATGTGACCAACCAGTGTGTCAATAATGGGACTAATTGAGAATGGGCTTGTTAATTTGCTATGGGCACTACTAGAGCTTTTTTAAGCTTAATAAGCTCTTAATAAGAGCTTTTTTAAGGTTTGAAAGAGTAACTTTTCATCCCTTTTTCTACTGTCAGAATATCAGTATTGCTGTAACAAGGGGAAAAGCTAGAATTCTGAGTAATTAAGAACAAAGGACAGAAATAAGGAAAAATTGGATGATTTGGCATAGGCCTGAGGCAGGAGGAACAAAAAATATGTGATGTAGAGGATTTGTGGAAAGGAAAGGTGGAGTAAAAAGAGAAAATTTAATCAGAGTAGAAGAATATAATTTTATTAAGTATTTGTTCTCAGGCTTTGTCTGAGAGCTGCTCAAATGGAATGGTAATTATAATAACCACACAATGATTTAATTACAGTTAACTATATGAATAATAATTCAGTTATTTTTTTTCAGAGAATTCTGTATTCAAGGCAATGTAAAGATATTAGTAGCCAAAACTAGTGATAATGCAGGTTCAGAATGTGGTTTGACAAGATGGATGGGAAAAAACCTGTTCAATGAGCAAAGGGTTAAGATAACCAGGTGAAGAGAGAATTTTGAATGGTGAGAAAGAAAAGTAAAAAAATTTGTGGGAAGTTATCATTCAGGAAAATGAAGATGAGAGTATGGCCCTAAGAGCAGACTGTGAGTGCACAATTGGATATCAGGGAGATTGCCTCAAGTTAACCACCACACAAAGAGACCCTGTTTCCTATTTCTGACTTTCTACAGTGGTGAGACAAGTAAAACACCATTTTTGTCACCTACTTCCACACACTTTGTGATAATTCAAAAGGAACTATTTTATAGGGAAAAGATAGACTAATGGAAAAAAAAAAAATAGGAAGCATTCTAGTTTTTCCATTGAGTGTAACAACTGCACAGTCATTGTTTGCTCAAACTTCAGGATTACGGACGTTTTAAAACATTTGATTCAAATTAGTTGCTCTCTACAGTAGAGGGAGGTGAAGCCAAGGGACAAAAATTTGCCACAATCATTTCTGAATTTAGTTAATGGAGCTTAGCTCTGAAATATATATCCTGGCTTTCTGTCATCCAGCCCTACAAGGATGTACATCCAACAGTGTTTGGATTAAAAACAATTTGGAAGGGTGTGCAATTAACCCTCCAGATACCTGTCTCCCAGATGTAAAGTAAAGAACACCGGTGGAACAGGATGGTTCAGTAAGAAGAGAGTGAGCTTGTAAGCTGGAGACAAACAAGAGTTAGAATGAATTTCTGCAGTTTTAGCCAGACTTGTATGAATTAATCAGTATGCCTATTAGCCATAAAAATTATTAGTTAGGCAAAAGCTAGAATCTTCTAGAGTAGCACAGTTTTCTGTCACTGCTCCTTTTATTATCATCAAGTCAAGGAAACTGCTTCTGCAAAATTCCTGAGAAAAAATGATTGGTTTATTGATTGGGGATTTTTTCCAGTTACTTGCCAGTTTTAGTGTTGCTAGGTTGTGTGTGGTTTTTAAAGTCTATTAGAAAGGAATGCTTTTGAAGATGATACAAAGAATTTTATGGGGCTGTTTCGTCTTGTTCAGAAGGTATCAAAAGAAAGGTGTTTTCTTTTGGTCTAACTAGATAAACTTGCCTCTAGAGTGAGAACATCTAATGATTGTTACTTCAAGAACTAGATGATTAAACTAAGATACTACACAACACCAGACTCAATACTTAGGAGATTATTTTTCACAAATCAGTCCCTCTGTCTCTGACTTTGATCCTGAAAGGAGACCCAAAGCACAGCTTCAGAAAGCAAGGCTGGGAACTAGAATTCATAACTTTACTGGATATTAGGAAACATAGTCACTAATGGCAGTGAGTTTCTCCCATCCTCCAACTTCACTTAAGTTCTTCCTGTTCCACAGATGGCAGCTATCTCTCAATTTTCTGTCCTACATGGGTTTGTCTTGTCACCCATGCACACATCCTTTCCCCATGCACACTTCCTTCTTTATAAGACCTAAACCTTATTTTCTATTATGTTGTCTAACACATTAGACTCAGAATGTTTTTTTCCCCAACTTGTGTTTAACTTGAAGATTGTACTATTTGTTCTGGATATTTTTGGAACTGAAGTGGAACTATCAGTCTGACAGCTTGTTCATCCTTTACAAATACATCTTTTATTCAACCAAGTGATAACTGCATTTCTGTTACAGAATTGGCATTTCACTGTTCCTAAATTGCAGATATTATTTCAACCCTTTGCTGGATTGTTAACGTACAATCTCTATTTACCTGTCATTGTTTTGGCCTTATTTGTTGACAATTTCTCTGCTGTTTGTATTCTAGATAGGAGTTCGAAAAGTGTTTCTTAAGTACTGGCAAGCTGACCATCTCAACGATTTGTGCCTTCAGCTTCAGAAGAAAATTATAACCTGCCAAAAAGGTAACAGTTACAGAACAAGCATTCCGGAGACGTTGCTTTGCACTGACATTTTCTGACATATTTTTAAAAGGAGGTGCTATCCACTGCCTCCTGATTTCCTGTTACTTATGCTCCATTTTCTATCAGTCTCAAATAACTGCTGAAAATATGAATATTGCTTTGTTTGAAGAAGCTTCCTTCACACCATTCATTATTTACCTAATTGGCTGATGTCTGCAACAATTCCCATTTTCACCTATTTAAAGGAAATTAAAATTACAAAATCTTATCTTCTTTGTTGTCAGACACATAACATTGCAGACTTAAGAAATATAAACCCCTTTCATTTTAATTATCTGTTCCTTGCTGTAAGCATGTAGAGAAAAAGAGGAAGTCAAGAGAAAACCTGAAGCAAGTGAAATCCAAATGGTAACAGTTCAGAAATTAACATGGAGAATGACAGGTAAAAGACACCACAGTTCAGCTGAGTTTATAATTTGAGTGTGATTTTTTACTGCAAATTACGCTATTGCATTTATGCATTTTGAAAAGTAGTAACAGTTTATGCTCTTTCCCTTGTTATGCTGACTTATAAAAGAAATATTTACCTTTCAGAATCTAATTTGCAAACAGAATGCTTCAATATAATCCTATTCCAAAATTTAAAACCTTGTCAGATATGTCCATGTTTTACAGAAGTAAAAAACAGATCATCAAAGCCTGCCTGAAGAATGAAGATAATAGGGCTTTTTGGCTTCTTACAAAATATTTTTCTTGGTTTTGCTTCTATCCTCCTTAATTAGAGTAACTTGAAAGGTCATTTTTGCCAAAAGTGTGTGTTTAAAGCTATGGCTCATCTGCATGCTTTTTTATGATCTGGAGAACCTGAGAAAATCGGGAACTTGGATGAGTAAGAAGTAGTTAGACATGAACCTTGTGTCATTAGCTCATGAAAGAAGCTGCCTTTTGCTAACAGGTGCAATTGTAAACTTGTAGAATTAGCATTCCAAAGGGCTCTGGCAGATTTGGAATAGAACACAGTACCAGTACATTGTTCTTATGTTATCCTAAAATGGATATCCATATACTTTACACTGCCATAGTGATGCTCAGAGAGTAATGGTGTCAGTCCCAATGCACTTCTGTCCCCTCACCCTTTATATGCAGGGGACTTTGGAAGCTTCTAAAATCATACTGAATAGTAGTCAAACTAGTCAATAATCACAATATAACAAAAGATAGATCTGTTTAAAAACATCTAAAGGAGGGCTATGGAAATGGTGGAAGGCCCTGAGGGGAAGCTGTACAAGAAGCAGCTGAAGTTACTTGGCCTGTTTAGCCTGGAGAAGGGGAGACTGAGGGAAGACCTCACAGCAGCCTACAGCTTCCTCATGTAGGAGGAGTAGAGGGGAAGACTTATCTCTTGTCACTGCTGACCAGTGACAGGACCCAAGGGATCATCATGAAATTTTGAGGCTTGTTGGGCAGTGGAACAGGCTTCCCAGGGAAGTGGTCACAGCACCAAGCCTGACAGAGCTCAAGAATTGTTTGGACAATGCTCCCAGGCACTGGGTGTGACCCTTGGGGTGTCCTGTGCAGAGCCAAGAGTTGGACTTTGATGATCCTCGTGGGTGCCTTCCAATTCAGAATATTCTGATTCTATCATTCTAATTTCTGTATCAGGCTTTAAATGTAGCATCACATACTTAGATAAGAGCTTAGATTTAAGGGAAACGGGTCTTGCTCAAAATGCCTATCAACTCTTGTTACTTCAAGTCTAACTAGCAATCCCTTCTTCTAAAAAACCAAAACAAAGCAAACCACACAACCCCTTCCTGGTATCCTGAAACTTATCTTACACAAGCAAAGAAAGGGGTCAAACTAAAGTGAAAGCATGTGTAGAAACACTTTTACTTAAAAATATATCTGTGAGTTTAGAAATTTTTCATATTTTTTTCTTCAGGTATGAGAGCTACATATGGTACATTTTGACCTGAATCACTGTGAAAATTGTTTGTACCCATAGGAAGGGCAATCATGCTGAAAGTTCTACCATCAGAGTTCATGTAGATGAGGAATCAACTGGAATACAATGTATACACAATAGTTAATAAATTCCTCACATAATCCAGATCCATGGTCTGCTGGAATTTTGGTTATTCCAGTCCTCATCCTTAGATGAACTCTAAAACACTAGAAATTTTTCTGCCCTGTGGGTGCTAACCTCAATTATTTTAATTTGCATAATGAGAATTATTTTAGATCTACATAAATGAGGAGCAAATTCACAAGGCAATCACATTACACAGTACCCAACAGTAGTAGATGAAACTGAGCAGTAAAATTCTAAGATCTGAGAGTTTCATTTCACAGCAGTTTTTTAGGTTATAAAATTGTTCTCTTTAACCAAAACCAAAATCTTTCAAATGTTCTATAGAGAAGGAAGTGTGGAGAAATGTGTATCATTTAATGAAAAACCTGAACTACTCAGTTAGTGAAAAAGTGTGCAAAAGAGGGATGTCTATCTGCCAGCCCTTCCTAATAAAGCTTTATTGAATGTTTCTTCTTCATTTTGGTGAAGGAGTAGCTGTACAGTCTCTAAATGTTACAATTGGCTCTACTGGATCTCATTTTACTGGACCATTCTAGCAGGCTTCTGTAAGCTGCTCATTCATGCCTGCTAACAATCCTATCAGAGACCTGATCTCTTAATTTCTTTATTTTAACCATGCTTGGTGGTTTTACCAATCTTTTTTTTTGTTTGTTTGATTTTTCATCAAATTAAAAGCACACACAGACACATAGACCCTCGTAAAATATTATTTTAAAACACAGAGGTTTTTTTCCAAAGTCAACCAGGATTTGATGCTTATTTTTGCTCTGCAGAAGATAGGTTTAAAGAGAATATTTTAGGAAAAAGCATTTTTTCATTATTAAGCTCTTTCAAAATTGTTATATTTGTGAGCAGTGAGCTCTGATAATATTCTATGCATGTATTCATTCTTTTTGCAACAGTAAACTCTAGATTCAGACTCAGTAAGATCTTTATTATGAACACTCTCATAAAATTGTCAATAATAACTGTACTATTCATTTCCTTTCAAGTAAATTGGGTGTATGCATTAATGTTTCAGAGTTTAAAGAAGTCGGATTTTATGGAATGTAATTAAAGGCATTGATTGGTTGTGATTATAAAAGTATAAACTTTCAAAGCTGGCTGTCATAAATTGTCATCAGAAATTTCTTCAAGTTATCTGAATTTGAAGGTTTTCAAACACAGCAAATTTTGGATAGAAGCAGTATTACATTATTATTTTTATTAATAATATTAGCCTTTCTTACATCTTGTCAGCTGGGCACTGAAAATCTCTATAAAAGAAATGTTTTTTTTAGTGTTCAAACAAGGCACTAGAAGATGTTAGAAAGTACCTTACATTAACCTATGCTTTAGCTGTTTATTATATTCAATAACATTTTATATTCATAGAAGACTAATTGTATTTTTCTCTGTTGACATTTTTCCTTTAGATTATTTCAGCTTGACTCTCCGTCATTTAATGTTGTTCTGCAGTAATCCTAAATCTGAAATTTAATTATGTTGTTGTAAATGCATTTAAACTTTTTTATCCTGAAATCAACACTCTTGGCATCTTCCCCCAAACTCAAACATCATACCCAGGCTATTGTCTGCTACCTTCACTGATGAAAAACTTTCACCTGACCAGAAAGAGAGTAACCATAAGAAGCAGTGATGAAGTTTGTTATCTTTTTTCATGTAAATTGATGAAAATCAAGAGTATTTAAGGCAACAGACAAATAATTCTAAAACAGGTTCTTCCCTATGAGATACATGGCAGTGGTTTTACATCTGGAAGGAAACATGATCTTGTGGAATTTACCAAAAAAAAAAAAAAAGCACTCACACAAAAACAGTACTTTCAGTTAGCATCTTTCTGCCTTCTAAGCCAAAACATAGGCTCAAAGAACATTGACACCACCTGTTGCAGGCACTGGGATTAAAAAGTTGCCCAATTTATTATGGCCACAGAGGCCCCTGTGCCCTTTGTTTCTGATCAACTGTACCTCAGAGAATGCAGCATACTGGGTGCTATTTGGGTAGGTTTTGTTGTAATGAATTTACTTATGTAGGAAAGTGATAGAGAAAGCTATTATAGGAGATGCACTAAAATCTTTTCCCAGTATAAAGCTGACAAAGAGTGTGAAGAAAAAGTCTAATAGATAAATGAAGCTGATGCAATGTAGATGAAAACTTTTAACTGAAAAATGCAGATATCATGTGGCAGATACATTTGAGAAATTTGCATTAAATTAGTTTAATTGTTTTAGCTGAAAGGAAATGAGCAGTGAAAGGTCTTTATGTCAAACAAAAAACCCCTTGTATTGGGTATGATTTTGTTGGGATATTAGGTACGTTAATGCTTACAGCATTTTTAAAGATGAATAACGGCAATCATTTAATTTCTTTCTGCATTCACTGCAAATAATTTATCCAGGCTTTTATTGTGAAACAATCTTTTGACCTTTGCAGTGTAAATGTATGCTTTCACAATCTATAGTACTCATCTATGTATACATCTTACATTATGCATCTGTAAGCTGTATACATTTTATTTCATCTGTGTTGTAATGTAATAAGAAATAGCATTCAGTGACAATAAACACTTTGCGTTCTGACAGCTCCAATTTATTAATTTACTGTCCCTACATTGTTTTAAGCAGTGGCAGTAGAAAACAAAAAGAGTTCCATTTGACTATGTTATTTAGATGCCATCAGATTTCTTTCCTAACTTGTGTAAGATATTGACTGAACATGGCTTGCTCATACTTACAGCAGAGCACACAGTGATATTAATTCCCCAGTTAGTTGTCTTTCACTGGTCCATATTTTCTCCTTCCACTATGGCAGTTGTAAGAGGATTTCTAGCTCGCCAGCGCCTGCTACAGAAGATGAGCATCAAACAGCAAGAGGTCACCTCAATCAAAAGCTTCTTGCAGAATGCTGAGGATATGGGATTGAAAACATACGATGACTTGGTGATTCAGAATGCCTCTGACATTGCTCGGGAAAATGACCGGCTCCGCAACGAGATGAACGCTGCCTACCACAGGGAAAAGGGAGAGTCTAGAAATAGGCCAGAAGAAGGCCAGAAAAGGTAAGATGAGAAACACCTGCTGTGAAGAATTAATGACTCTCTCCAGTTTTTGTGAATTCCTTCCCTGCTTAGAAAGCAATAGGAATGATGGAAGGATTGCAAAGGGATTCTCAAGCATATGCTCATCCCAAAGCAATATTAGGTCATTTTTTTTCCTGTATATTAAATAGAAAATTAAAGAGACCACCATATCCTATTCAGGAGGCAATGAGCTCAGAGGAACTTATTCAAGTCTCTGAGACACTTATTTTTTTTACAGAAATACTTCTAATTCTATGATAGATAGATTATAGTTTAATTTCATCAGACCAAACAAGCAAAAGGAAAATTCCTGAGATTTAAAATACCAACACCGAGAAATTGCCAAGGTAATGAAAAACAGCTAGGAAAGTGTTAAAATACAGTAAAGTCCACACTAATAAATCCTGATTTCTCACTGAAACTAGCAGATTGATTGTGAGGAGGATGCTTTCATTTAAAAATGGGCAAATGTTGTTTTTTTTAACTCATTTCAGAATTTTCAGGAGTATCTATTTTACAAACCCAGTCAATGCTGGAGAGCCATTCTCTAGGAACTGAGTTCCTGATTTCTCTCTTAGGCAGCTGAATGGGCAGAGTTAGCATTTGCAGTTAATCAGTATGTGTCAATAGAAAGAATGTGTCTATAACTTGCTGGACATATATATGTTTATTTTTTCATAGGAATTTAATTTTCATCCAGAACAACTCCCTTTGCTATCATTGCTTTTGTCAGTGACTTTAATAAAAGTGAAAATGGCAGTGCATCTGCTTAATTAGCTTCAAATATCCCAGTGATTACATATTGGAGGAAATGCCTTTGTAGGAAAGACTGTAATTAAACATTACAGTGAAAACAAATTATCCACTGAGCACCATGCTTTCATCTTTTGCTATTTCATTTGCTTCATGGGCAGCTGGCTATATCCTGTGCATGAATTTCAGCTCTGTTGGTGATTTGCCATGCAGAAATACAATTTAAAATAACAAATGCTTGAGGATTTGTTTGAAAAATGTCAGTATAGACCTCTTCTATCTATTACATTACTACTCTAAGTTAAAAGGGTCTCAATGTTTTGATTCTTGGAGGAATAAACTGTTAGAAGAATTTTTGTTAAAAATCAATTTGTCAGAAGCAGCTGGAAGGTTATTTCTCAATATGTATTCAAATAGCAAAAAAAAAAGGGAAGGGAAAAATTGAAAAACTGGATTGTAATTGAAACAACTAAACATAACATCACAATAATAAAAATTATTATTAAAAGTAATAACTAACAATTAAGTTTAAACTGGAAGACATAGGGATATCTGGGTGGAATTGCTCGAGCAGCCAATGTAGCTGGTTAAAAAGGTCATCTAATATTTTAAAGATTTGCATTATCTAAATAGAATTTATAGTTGTCTTTTTAGAAAATAATGATAAAGGCTCAGCGTTTGCTGCCTCAGTAACTTTCTATTAAAATGGATTTCCCAGAAATTATCATTCAGATTAAAAACCCAGCTTTTGATTGTGTGTAGCAATCAAAGTGTGAACAATTCATTCAGTGAATGTCTGGTCAACAATACGAGAATACTTAAGCAAGGCTGCGTTTGTGTGAAAAAGGGCCGGTGTCCTGATTTATCATGAAACAGGAAATGGAAGAAAGCAAGCAGCTTGATCTGGATTTGTTTGTCAGAAGATTACTACCCACATCCCCTCGACACAGCAGGGGGGTTGTGAGATTGTTTACCAAAAAGCTGTTGTTACATTTGCATGAACAGGTTCATTGTTATTGCTTGAATAATGCATCTGGGCCTCTTCTCTGTGTTTTCAGAGCTGAGGACAAGGGTGGGAAGGTCTCTGAGGACAGCTTTGCCGGCTGTCGAACGTCGAAGCACTTTCACTCCAGCTCCGTGCCTGTGCCCATGGCAGTGGATGGCTTGGTGCATTCTGCGGCGGGGCCGTCCATCAGATCCCCCTCCCTGCACTCTGTTTTCAGCATGGACGACAGCAATAGCCTGCCATCTCCAAGGAAACAGCCTCCTCCCAAGCCAAAGAGGGACCCCAACACACGACTGAGTGCCTCCTACGAGGCTGTTAGTGCTTGCTTGTCGGCAGCTTCTAAGGAAACCGCTAATGAAGGTTAGACATAAAGGCAGAGACAGTCGCAAATGTTACTCTGAGTTATTGATTTATTCTTCCCGCTTTGATCCTTTTAAACACAGCCAAATGCCTTTGAGAGGTCCTGCTTCCTTGAAATATTTCAGTGGCAGTAAATAAAATCAGCCAATTTGTCATTTGTTCCCAAATCAGCAAATAATACTCATGTGTTCTAATTGCCCAGTTTAACAACAATCAAAACCTATTTGGAGAAATCTCTCCAGAAACTAGTAAGGTGTCAACATGAGCTATTCTACCCCACTGACCATTTTATTTCATCTTTTAAACTGTTAGAATATCTTGCATCACCAAAACAGAATGCTGGAATCTTGAATATCACTGACTTAAGCATTAAACTTTCTCCCACATTGTCTCTATGCTCATATGAATTCAGTGTTTGTTTGTTTGGGGTTTTTTGGTTTTGGGTTTTTTTTGGCCATAACTTGGTTATAGTGATTTTTGTTTAGAAGAAAAGTGCTGCAAATGTCCCAGAGTGTCTCAGTGCATTGAGACATATAGCAAAGCACATATAACATAGCATAGCACATATAGCATAGTTTTGAATTCACTTGTTCTATTCTTCTTTACCTTTGAAATGAATGGGTGGAAGACGAAGGAAAGGAATGCATTCTGCTTTCCTTGATAAGCCTGACTTGTCATGTTTGTGTAAATGATCCTCAAGTGTTATCAAGAAAGATTCTTCAGGTTGGGTTTAAAGCTTTCTATAACTCCCTAGTCTGGCATACAAAGGATAGAAATCTTTGCAGCTCCCTCTCTCAAAATAATTACTGTTCTCATGTCCAGTTCATTAGGTGAAAGTCCATTTTCCTTAACCTCTTCCTTCAAGCTCTACATAAGGAAACATGAACTATGCCCAACATAATTTTTAATTAGTATGGCTTAAGGAGGTCTGTAGTAATTAAATCTTTCTGTGTCCAAATCTGAAAGAGATTTAACCAAGAACTTCTAGCAGAGGTGTTTTGAAAGAACAAAAATTTTTATATATATATATATATGTGTGTGTGGTCTTAAAAATCATGCTTACATATACTCACAAAACAATTTTGGAGCTCTTATATGTATGAAAGAATAGGGCAAGTTTGTCTGCCATTTACTCATTTTCCAAGAATTATGTCAGTTTTGTGTTTTTCTCCAAAACCAGCTCTGATTTATACCATCTAATTTTGATGGTATAAATTTTGATTTATACCATCTTAAAAGACCACTCATCTAGGTAACTAGTCTCTTCTCTCCATACATGCCTGGAGGCTATAAAGAGACATCTAGTTTAGTTAAATATATACTCACTTGGGGATTTGCCCTTAGGCTATGGGATTCCCTAAAGTTATAAATTATTTCCACACCTGAAGTATGGAAGAAGAGAGGGACATAATATCATCCTATAATTAGAGATTTAGAGATATTACCTAAAAGAGGGGTATTTGAGTTACTGGCAGTCACATATGTGTCAAAGTAGCACTGTGCTGACTCCTGATTGAAAGCATGCCCCTCTCCCTTGGAGCAACAGGAGAAACAAGCACGTATTTCCATGTGTTACAGATCTTGCAGTGCACAAGTTTATTTTGGATTCAAAATATACTTTCTCAGGTGTGAGTTCTCATCTTTTAGTGAGAGTAGAGATTACAAAAGCAGAATATATGCCCAGGCAGTAAAGGCCTGTGGTTGGGTAGCTGAAAATTCTGCATTTTATACCTAGAAGTATTTACACTTTTGCTCGGAGTCCCATATTTGTGACTGATGCTCATTGTAGAACTAAATGGGCAACATTTGAGGGCTTAAAGTACTAGACCACTGTAAGAAAAAACTGACTTTAACTTGTTAATAACACAGACCTTTTTCACTTTCCTAGTACTGACCCGTCCAAGACCACACAGTGATGACTATAGTACCATGAAGAAAATACCTCCCAGAAAACCAAAGCGAAGTCCAAATACAAAACTTAGTGGCTCTTATGAAGAAATACCTGGCCAAAAGCCTGGGGATGTAAAAAAGGCAAGCACAGTAGTTAAACCAGGTGTCTATGACACTGTGACAGTACAGAGAGCAGCTTCTACTGATGGACCACAACACGGCGTGTTGAATCTCTATATGTCACAAGAAGAGGAGGAAAATGAGCCTGTCTATATTGAAATGGTAGGGAATGCAGTGAAAAGCATTTCTGCTGAAGTGGAGAGTCCAGAACAAGGAGAGTCTGTATATGAAGAAATGAAGTATTTTCTACCAGAAGAAGGAAGCAATGGTAATGGATTAATTCCAGTAGTGACTGGATCTCCTCCTCTGTTATTTGAAAGCAAAAAAAATATTAATATTGAAGATGGGACATTGGATGGAAACAGTCAAGCAACTTTGATCTATAAAGACTCATGTGACATTCCAGCTCCTTTCCCTAACTTGCTCCCCCACAGACCACCACTTCTTGTGTTCCCTCCAACCCCTGTCACATGTTCACCTGCTTCTGATGAATCACCTTTAACACCACTGGAGGTCAAAAAGCTTCCTGTTTTGGAAACCAACCTAAAATACCCTGTGCAGTCAGAAGGATCAAGTCCATTATCACCCCAGTACTCCAAAGGCCAGAAAGGGGAGAATGAAAGACCAGTATCTCCAGGCTTGATTGTGTTCAGTGTTTCCACCAAAGTGACTCCTCCTTCCACACCACCTCCTCCACTGCCACCACCCCCTCCTCCTGTACCACCTCCTGCTTCCTACCGGGCTTCCACACATTTTGCATCTCCTCCAGAGACTTGTGCTAGTTTTCTGATTAACGCAGGGAAAGCAGGTACAAGTTCAGATCTGCCAAAAGTACCTCAGAGAACCAATCCTGCTCAGCTTGGATGCTCGTCTTCTCCATTTTCCAAACTGCCTTACTCCCCAAAGGTGGCAAGAGCAGAGCACAGGAAATTGAACTCAAATTCATCGTCTTCATTTTCATACAGCCCTACAAACTCAAGGTCATTGACCAGTCCCCTTGATGAGTTAACTAGCTTGTTCAACTCAGGCAGGAGTGTGCTACGAAAATCTGCAGCAGGACGTAAGATCAGGGAGCCAGAAGGTAAGACAGTTCTCCGTGCTCCTGTGCTTCTGTGGTGCTTATTTTTTCTGCATCAAAACTTTCTTGCCTTGGAAACTGATAAAGTGGGCAAAAATGCAGAATGAAAACCTTGATTGGTTTGGGGTTTTTTAAAAGGTCTGTTGTAGTCATAAAAAACCACATATAGAATATAAATGACATATAAAAGCTTCAGGTTTTGTCTGAGATAAGACTTGTCCGAGATAAAAGTCTTCAGGTTTTGTCTGAGATATCAACTTTTCTTCTACCAAAATGTTTGTATGACACAAGTTTAAATGTTCTTTTAACATTCCAGCTGTCTCAGTAAAATAAACACAGATGTTACATTGCTTGAAAAATGAGTTTATGTTATCAAACTATAAAAATACTTTGAATTAAATATATGGCTGGTAGATGTGCTTGAAGACTGTCTTTTAAGGTTGATCATTTCATTTCTATGAAATTCTGTATTTGGGGATACAGTCCTTATTCTTCCCCTAAATAATGCTTGGACAGAGAGCCATGCAGTGAAAAATATTTAAAAAATTAAACTGAATCCTGGTTCTGCATCTCAACAAAAACACTGACTCCAATACTTTTTGAGTACTTTACTCCATTACTTTTCTGATTAAAAAAAAAAAATCCTATTGAAAATATTCAGTACGCTTCATATAGAAATTTCTCCCCATAGTAATATCTCCTAAACACAAAATGTTGTGAATTTAAAATTTGGAGTGAGAAAATCTCTAGACTGTTTTCTCTGCTTCTTTACTTCTATCTGTCCAAACAGCTTGTCTTAATTGAGAACTGCAAGCAGCATATTCAAAATAAGCAATACATGATCATAGAATTACTTAGGTTTGAAAACAACGTTAAGATCATTGAGTCCAGCTGCAAAACTAACGCTTTCCATGATTTCAACTAATGATGGTTTTCCAACTGCACAGTCTCTAGTCCTCCTGTTTGTTTTCCATGCTACATGCCTTGGTGAGGATGAACTTCCATTGGCCTGTTAATGTGCCACCTCTTTGGGAAGAATCCCAAGTCATACTTTTGAAATACAAAAGGATGCCAACAGGATGCCTTCTCTTATTATTCATTGTCCATTTTCTTAAGTACCTACTGCTCCACTGATTTTAGAATCATATTCTAATTTACACAGCTACACTATAACAGAAGCAGGTGTTTGTTCTTGCTCTGTATACATGTATGTCTGTCTGCCACCCTATGTCTCTATTCCTAAGAATCTTGGCAGCCTTTAGCCAAAATACAACAAGGAGATAAAGGTCTCAGAATTAACTGAGTTTCTACAAGCTTTGTGAAAGTTAGTGTCTAGGTTGAGACAAGAGACATTCAGCTATCAGAGAAACTATGGTGGACAGAACCCTTGAGTCCTCCAGACCTGTAAAAAGCTTTAGCTGGACCATGCTTGTTCTTGTATGCCAAATTCAATTCTGTATGTTGAGTGAACTATGAACTAAGACTTCATCAGTTCTCAACCTCAAGAGAATGTTTTTTTCTTATGCTAAGTGTTCAAATTGATGAAATTGGTAAAGGAGTTATTACAGTAGTTTTTCTTGCTTTGACAAAATTACTCAATAACATTCACTGTCTATAAATATATGTAGAATTTTTTTCTGTAGGTTTTTTGATGGTTTTGTGGTTTATTTTTGTTGGTTGGTTGGTTGGTTGGTTGGTTGGTTGGTTGGTTGGTTGGTTGGTTGGTTGGTTTTTTAAGTTAGGAATGTTGTTTTATCATATAGTTTATACATTTTTATCTGCTGGGAAGTAACTATTAAAGTTAGTTCTTTGGATGCACCTTCTCAAGTCTCTCTCAACGTACCTGGTGAGAAAGTGTTGTAAACCACTTCAACCAGGTCAAAAAAAAAAAAAACAACCTTTATCTTAAAATAAAAGTTGCTTTGGAATGGAAGATTTCTGAAAATTCAATGATCAAGAACGTGACCAAGATAGAGTTCAGCTTGGGTCTCATGTGGGTTGAAGCTAGTGCATTAACAGAGGGTACCATAAAAAAACTCTAAATTTACCTTTCACATGGAAAATGTACTTCTAAATATTTCATCAAGGGAACAGTAAGTATGAAAGATCAAAGTTCAAGAAAGATATACGATAAAAAACCTGAATCAATATTTTATGAGCTAGGAAGCTACTGTATACTAAGTGAAATTACATTTGAATAGTTCAATGATAAGTGGATGGATTGAAATTAGCTAAGAAATACAAGCAAACATATGTGTGTGTTTTTACAATTTGTCTTTTTTATGTACTTCAAGTGTTCATCTATTTTCTATGGTAACAGCTGGCAAAAATTGATTTAACCTTTCATGCAAAGTAATAAGATGGTAGTCATCAGAGATAACTCCTCACAAGTTGTGTAAAACTAGAAGTTGTCATGTGCTACTTTTGATTTTTAATCACCTCTTGCATAATGCAAGTTAAGTTCCTAGAAGACTCCTCCCTTTCTTTTTATCATTTTTAGTATTTTATTTATCTGCAATGATATGGTGGGGGGAAAAAAAAAATCAACTCAATAGAATTTCATGAAAGTTGAAGACATGGCCTAGAACAGCACTCTATAATGTGCAGTTTCCTTTATTTTCAGAAGTTATAACCCACTGACAATCTTAACTAAAACTAGAAAGTAAAATGGTGGGCCATTTTAAAGTCAGGGAGAGTTACCTATGGGAATCAGGGAGTTTCTGTATGGGATCATCAACCTTGGAGACTAAAGCCTCCTTGCCAGTATAAGAGCAATACAGACAGGTCCCCCAGCATGCCTCCCTCTCTCCTGGAGGAGTAAATTCAAGGCCTGAGAACACTTATGTCCTTTTGGCTTCTGACCTCTTTGTGAGAAAAGCTCATCCAGAATTACAGTAGAACACATTTGTGGTTTTCTGATGTGCTGAAGAGTTATTGTGAACTGAACTGAGAGCATTGTCTTTCAGAAGGGCAACTACAAAAAAAATCAAATGGCAACAACTTTCTTTTCTTGGTCGTTGAGCCTGGCCTTTTTTTAAATACAACACTAGCCCCTGCTGGCTCAAACAATGATCCATCTCATACAGTATACAATTTCATGCAAAATACTTCACGTGAAATGAGAGAAATTTTTGGCTCTGCAAAGCTGTAACTCGTGAGAACCTAGGTAAGGTGATTCCTCCAAGATTGGGAAGAGGTGTCATTGAAACTGCAGCTGTATTGTAACACAGGCATTTGTTTTTACCCCATATAAAACGAGACTTGAGAGCAGATAAGCGATAATACACAGACATACAAGCCTTTTCTGTCCTCTGTGATTTCTGGAAGTGAAAATTTTAGTTTGCAAGACAGACTGAAACAGAATGGTCATGTGCAGAGCCTGAGATTTGAAAGTAAACTTCATGAAACCGAATTCAATCTTTAATCACAAAACATCACTCCTTAGCAGGATATCCAAATATTTTTGGCTATTCAACATGTAAGACATGCGTTACACAAGGAAGAGACATGTTTAAGCATTTCATATAAAATATTTATGAGCAAGGACGGAATTTTCTCTTACTCAGTGTGGAGGAACAATACTCAGATTTTGCTGGGTCGTGATGTTATTTCTCTTAATTGGTACAGTTGATATTAAATTATTCCATGCAAAGGGGAATCATTTCACCTTCAGAACAAAAGGTAGAATAAATCCTAACCAATCACCCATGCTTAGATTGGCAGAGTGAGTATTCATGTGGATTTTGAAGGGGAAGTATTTTCCTTCTAAGGAGGTATGATTTTACCTTATCCAGGAGAATTTCTTACCATTAGTCTATTGAGATGAAGGCACAATGTTTTCTCTTTTTCCCACTTGTTGAGAAAAAATTGACATAGATTCTTAACTACTGTGTCTGAGAAAAAGAAAATACACAAGTTTGCAACCCCACATCTAGGTGCCTAAGAGGAAAATTTATGAAGACATTTCCTTTATATATGTCACCAATGTATAGGCATCAAGTTTTGTGAAATGTTGTTAGTATTTCAGTACAAGTAAAAATGCATATTCAAGTTTACTCATTCTTCAGTGACCTTTCCAAAGGTGTTGGTAATGACAGCAGAGCTGTGGAAGCTTTAGATTGGTAACAATTTATTGTTATCAGTACTGTTATCATTTGTCCAGTGTCCTTGACATCCATTCACTGTGTGAATCCTTTCTTCACTTACTTCCTATGTGACATATTTTCAATATGATTTGTGAAGCAGGTAGCTTCACACATCAGTGTCTTATTCCACATTCTCCAGTTTAAGCACTGAAAGTCACAGGAATATACTTACAACTGACAAATCATACAGATATTTAGATGTACATTGGGACTAAAGCTTGCCAAATGCCCTCTATTGCGATTGACTCAAACTTGGAGAACAACAAAATGTGTATGTGTATGAAAAGTACTGTCCTGTCAAAGGCAGGAATCCCTTTGATAGCTAGTAAATAATTTTCCCTTATCATCAGGAAGAGCAGGCTATGGCAAAGCTAACATCTCAGCTGTGGATTGCAAATTAAATCCCTACTTGTGCTTTTGTGATTAATCCAAGGCCTTTTCCCCCTAAGCAACTCAGCTTTTTGTCTTAAGGAACTTAATAAAGATAATAATCATATCTCCATCTCCTTCCTATTTGTACAACGAAATATATATACTTTCTTTGTGGCAAAAGCTAAAAACTCACAAACCATGAGTAATACAAAAAGCTGTGTTTTCACCTTTTCCCTTTTACCTGGTAATGCTGGAGGAATGATTGTATAAGGCATCAAACTTCTACATCTTTAAAGTAAAATTCTCAAATCATTAAAACTTAGTCAATTAAGCTTCATCACACTTCTCAGAAAGAGAATAATATCTTTTTACATAATTGCTTTAATTAATAGGGAGTGAGGGTGACTGTCTGTGACTAATTTTCAGATCAGATCTCTAAACACAGGAGAGTCATCAACCTCTGATAGAATATGTGGATTTGAAGGGACCTATCATGAAGTCTGATTCCGTGCCCTGTGCAGGACACCCCAAGAATCACACCACGTGCCTGAGACTGTTGTCCAAACAGTCAAAGTGAAAACAGGCTTGGTGCTGTGATCACTTCCCTGGGGAGCCTGTTCCAGTGCCCTGGGTGATAAAGCTTTTCCTGATACACAGTCCTCTCCCTCGCCCAGCTGGCCATGCTGTCCCTGATGCCCCCAGGACAGGGCTGGCCCTCCTGGCTGCCAGGGCACTGCTGACTCACGGTCTACTTGCTATTGACCTGGACGGCCAGGTCCCTTTCTGTGGCACTGCTTTGCAACTTCTTGTTCCCCAGTCTGTCCTACATGCAGGGCTGCTCCATCCCAGGTGCAGAATACAACACTTGTTAAACTTCATAGAATTGTTGATTGTCCATCTCTCTGCATGGCCTCTTTGCCCTCAAGGGAGTCAACAGCTCTTGCCAGTTCAGTGTCATTGGCAAACTTACACTTTCACTACAGACTACTTGCAACTCTGAATCTCTTGCTGTAGGGGCAGAAATGTCGGAGGAAGCACTGCTAGTAAGAGTTCAATGCAATTCATTACAAAAATGCCCTTTCTTGGCTAGCCACAGATGCCCTTTACAAAAAATTACACAGGAGCAGACAGAACTGCTGGCAATACAGTTGCCATTCAGCCCATGCTAGGTGATTTTTCTGAGGAAATAATTGTGGTTTCTATTATTGCAGCAGAAAAAGGTTAGAAGAGTCTAGAGAAAGTACACTCATTTCCTGGATATTATGGAATTTATGGATATTTTCAGAATATCCATATAGCTTGTATACAGCCATACAGGCTGTTTCCATACAGCCTGAGAGATACCACCTTAATCTGCAGTCTTCTGATCTAGAAGTCTGCCATTGTCTGGATAATGTATCACAGAAAAGACCTGTAGTTTCTGGATAAACACAATGTACCAAGAATACTTTTCCATTTCAGAATGTCTGAAAACTAGTGTATTTTACTGTTGAAGACTCTTCTGGGTTTCTGTTATGGCTCTTTTTCACTAAAGCATTTCAATTTCTGGTTGACTTCACTGTTTGCTGTTATAGCCTAAAACCACATAATATGGAATTTGCTTTGGTTATCTGTTCCAAAATGTAAAAGAGGCTTTGTGTGTGATTACCATAAATAATTTTAACCCAAAGATTATTAGAAGAACAAATCAAGTCTAAATTTCAGGAAAAAAGGGTATTGCCATACAAATTCATATTTACTTTGCATTTTAAGTGCTTGTATTGATCACAGAGGAAAATATCACTGCATTTTTGGTTTCCAATGACCTTACACTGTATCTATCTATGGCTATTAGAAAGGGATCCTAGAGTAGACAGCACCTTGGTCTGACCCACTGCAGGCTCTCTCATACCAAGTCACTGCTGAAGAGGAGGAGAGCTGAGGAAAAGTAATTGCGCTGACTTTTCTGTTCCTTTTGTATGGTCCATTTCTGAGAACTGCAGGCTTTTTTTTTAAATTAATGACTCTATTTTGCATCGTCTCCATTGAGCTGGTTGAGCTCTTCATCCTCTTCATCCTGTCTGATACTTGAGTACAATAACTACACCATACTGGTTCATATTTCTGCATTTCAAACCCAAAGTTTTAAATAATATCCCACTTTTAATTGTGACTTGGATAATTCAGGTAGACATTTACAGGTTTTTTATTTTCATAGCAAAGTCTTTTCTTCAACATCTTTTCTTTAACATCTTAAGAATTTTATTTGTAATTCACAAAGCAGAACCACAAATTACTTTGTTTAGGAACCACTACATCATTAATTGTAAACCAATTGTGAGAAATTTGCCATATCTGAGAGAAAAAAAATTATTTGTACCACACTTATATTCCTGACACCAAAGAAGAATATGGATATTTGGCAGTAAATGTCATGTCACTTCATTTTACAAGAATTCCAGCATTTGAAACATAATGAAGAATGAAATATGGACATACATTTTAGTGAAGGTCTCTAATGAAATTCTCGTCTTGAGTGAGAAATCTCTTCAGATGTTTTTAACTCCTTTACATCCATCTCAGCATTGAATTATCTTTTGTGAAGAACCTCAGTAGAGAATAATTCCATTTCACAGAAAATGTGAAGATTGTGACATTTATATTTGTTTTAGGCTGAAATGAAAATCAAGCTTTCCAAAATTCTGTGCAGGAGTAAATATTCTTTCATGTCCAGGCTTTCAAAACTGTTAAGTACTGAAATGATCTGCATCAAAGATGGCAAAAATGCTTCTTACTGAAGTAAAGTAAAATGCTTCTTACTGAAAAAGTTACCAACTAAATGTGTTGACCTTTTTTTAGACCTAGATTAGTTCAATGGTAGTCATTTCAAGGGTTGGCATTTAGGGGAATGACTGTCTTGTAAAGAAGCCAAGCTACTTCCAAACTCCTTGGCTCAGGTATCCAAGAGCTGTGCAAACTCCAGCCCCTCAGGGATGACCCAAAGTTATGGGCAGGACTCATGCAGCTCATCATGATACTCTGCAACTCTACAAAGTTGGATGGGTAGATTATGTTCTAGTTCCAGCATTGGAATTTTGTGGGGCTGGGTGGAGAACAAGAGAAGACAATTTAAAAGAGACTGATAAAAAGACTTGATCATAAATGTGAGGGTACCCTGACCCTCATGCTCTCTCCACACTGCTACACTCTGATGTGAGAGAGTTGTCAAGTGCTTTGAAGTGGAGTACTGGAGGTAGGAGTAGCATTTAAAGCAGTTAGGGACATCTGCCTTCCTCCTGGCACTACTAGTGAGTGGGGAAATACAGAAACCTTAAATCCAGGGCTCTTTTGGCTTGAGCTTTCATTCTCTTTTAAAATTAAAGGCATGAAAATTAGGGTTTTTTCACACCTTTGTGTGGTAAAAATTTATAAAGAAACAAAAAAAAAATTAAATTAGGCCTGAAGTTTTACCTTTCATTATCCCTCTTAGCTCTCTCCTTAGGGGTTGGTTGCAGACCAGTCTTGACATAATAGTAGCATTTAGTGACAGTTTTTAGCCACTGATTATCTGTATTTGTGCACAGCATGGATGTTTATCACACTGCATCTGCAATAGCCATAAGTTCTTGCCTTGAGGTTAATGACAGTGTCATTGACCATCACTCTATCCTTTCAAAATGAACTTAAAAACAAACTAAATAGATACCTAAATTCATTTTTTGTCTTAGAAGCTCACTTGGAAAGCAAAATATGAATGTTGTCTGAGAAGTTTTGCAGGACAGCTGTCCCTATTTGGTGGGCAGGATTACACTACAAGTGAACCAAAAATATTCCTTGGATTGCTCCTCAGGATCTGCTTAAACAATTTATCTGCTCAGTCCAGTGCAGTCACTTATGCCAAGACTTCTGAGTTGCAGTCACAGCCAGAGCTGGTATGAGATATCCTGAAAAATATCTGGAAGCATTCTGGGAGCAGTAAATAGAACTGGTGTGATGCTTCTGGGAGTATCAAACCCCTATCTGTTTGTTTGTTTGTTTGTTTGTGGTTTTATAGGTTTATTTTTACAATAGTTGAAATTGTGTTTGAGGGGAAGGAAGGTTGAGACAGTGTCTCATCACATTTTAACAGCAGCTAAAGCCCAGCAGTAAAGGCTGTTCTGTAACTGAGATACAACACAGAAGCTTGAACAGACTTATATGTTCAAGAAGAACTGCTGTATCCACACAAACTTGAAGAAAACAGTTTAAGAAAGGGAAGCTGTGTTTCTCAGCAAATTGCCTCCTCTTTTCTAGCACACCAGCAGTTTTTAAACGTGCAAATACAAAAAGTAGATTCTTTGGTCAGCCAATCAACACACCTAGCAGTAAATAAAACTATTAACAGAGTAAAATCAACTACTTCTTTTCCATATTAGACTTGAAAAGGTGGGGAACATGGAGAGAACAAATGTTTCTTCTAAAGCAGGATATTGTCCCAAGCAGTGGGACAAGGACTGCCCTCCTTCCTGCCCTGTGTGGTTTGTTATGGACCTCAGAATGGCCTTCAGAGATCACTTCCTAGAGAAGATGTGATAAATGAAACCCCCAGTCTCTGAAACATGTGCACTGACTGGAGTCCAGCTCACTTGCTGCACTGAAAAGATGTTCCAAGTTCTTGCTCAGATACTATCAGGCAGGAGAGGTGGCAGCCTGTCCAGATATTCTTCATCCTTTACCACTGCTTGAGAAGGCTGTTTTCTCCACTTCAGGATGGTATTCTTAGTCTCATGCTGGGGATAAAAAAAACTAATTCAAACAAGCCAGAGTCCTTCAGACAGGGAAAAAAGGTATCCGTGTTATCCCTCCCACACCAACCCTGAGAATTTACCTGATTCAGGGATGTTCCTGACATTGCTTCTAGGAAAGAGGGAAAGGTTTGTAGCTTGTAATGATTAACACTGAAATAAATGTAAAATGAGAGCATCGTCTTTCTACCAGCACAAATCCATCAGAGAAGAAAGCAGAAGAAACCTTCTTGTTCTTGTTCTGCACTTTCCAGAGCTGTGATTTACAAACTTACAATTGACCTGATGGCTCTTAAGGGCTGAACCAGACCTAGGAGTTCCTGCAGCTGCTTCTGCAACCTCCTTCTTAGTACCAGCCTTATCCTCTGAAATTTGACTGATTGGTATCACAAAATTCTTCAGAGGAGCTCTTTCCTCAAGCAGAGTGAGTTTTGTCACTTGATATTTTCCATGGCCTGTGTCTCGTCTCTTTGCTTTCCAGTGTTTACACAAAGCTTCCACAAATGCAGCTTTCCTGACAAAATAAGTGGCCTGTTTCTGTATTTACCTGCTCCTTCAAGGAGTGTGGCTTCTGGAGTAGCTTCTAACACCATCTGATAGCTCCACTTACACAGCTCAGAGAGAAAGGATGCTGGAAGTGACAGTATGTATTCACTGCTACCATCCTAGGAGCATCACTGGTGGCGGGAGAATCCTAGACAATTGCTGCTGTAAGGGTAGGCTTTGTGAGGTGAAATAAACCAATGAATAATTATTGCCTCTGATGGCAGTGGCAGCCAGCAGCACAGCTAAAAGGGTGAGACAGGCAGCACATGCTAATAGGCTGGGGGAATCCTGTCTTGGCAGTTTTCAGCCTGCTCCATTTCTTTCAGCAAACAAGATGCAGCTGTTTGCCTCCAGCTCTCAGCAGACAAAGTAAACAGTCATGTACAGAGGGTCACGGTGTGACTTTGTATGAGTAAACTGAATTACTCTGAAGCAATATGCATTTATCCAGAAAAAAGACACCCAAGACAACCTGTGCTGAGGGTAGCTTGTAAATGCCACAGGCAAAGAATGTCTCAGCAGTAAGTCAGAGCAAAACAGGAAACACCAAGTGTAATTGATAAGGTACAAGAAAACACAGGGGTAAACATATGAGCCAAAATAAAATGGCCTGTTCTTATTTAAACTTCTTCTCCCTTTCCTTCATCAAATAATACCTGGAAATTTTCTGAAATCACCATATTTTATTTTTTTCCCCTCACTTCACAAAATCCACTTGTCACAGTAAATGGAAAAAAATATCCAGGGTCATCCATTAGGATTGAGTGTATTCCTAACTTTCCCAAGAAATAGTGAGGGCACACATTAGAAATCCCTTCTGTCTGCAGAGTCTTGACTTTCAGATGCTGGTTAATAGGATCCATCAGTTCTCTCTTATTAACATATTTAATGACAAGCTGCTTGATTTGATATTTGCATTTTGCTGGATACCAGCTGTAGGTTTTAAGGAAATTGAGCTATTTAGCTTTTACTTTCCATGGTAGCACAGGTACAAAAATCTTCTCCTTCTGTACTACAGGAATTTAACTGCCAGAATTTATGTATTTTCCTGTTTTCATAGTTGCTGGTACGGAATGTATAACTGTGGATCTTGATACCTAAAACTGTGTGTTGATAATTAGTTACAGAAATTCATGTTGATCATGAATGAGGAAATAATGTTTGATTTTATACTGGGATCGTTTCAGCTTTAGGACTGAGCTGTGTTCTGCCTAGCTTGTGACATTGAATTCCCTCAGCTGGAAACTCATCATTAGCTCTCTGTTTAATTAAGGAAAAGGAATCTGTGCCTTGGAAGAATGGTCATGTCAAATCTTACTGAGATGAATGCATGGCTTCGTTTATACCAGGGCAGAACAGGGAGAATCTGCTCTCCCTGTACAGTCACGATGAAGCCTTTAAATGTGGCTTCACTAGAAGCTGTGCAACAGTTCACTGCTCCACCAGCCCCATATGATCTTGAGGCAGTTTTTCTTTCATATTTTTCCTTTTATTTTTTTCTGGGATAGAATAATGCTGGCCACATAGTTTTGATCATGGTAACTAGTGCTGTCAAAGTGAAGGGCTGTATCTGTTTTACTGAGTGAGCCAGTGCCAGGGAATGTCCTTGGAATGGCAGCTCACTCCTGTGCACAGCCGAAGTGCAGAGCAATCCCCGGCCTTTCTTGGGATCTGACAGGCTGGCTCTCTTCCAGACTGATCTGGGAGTGGTTCGGGAAAAGACACAGCTCCAAGAACTATTCCCAGTAGATGATTTGGATTCCTCTCTGCTGTGGAGGGCAAGGAAATTGTAGTAGTACTGATATGGGTCTCTTACCATTTGCCTCAGGGCCAGAGAACAGTTGTGATCACATTTGAATAAGCAGGATAGACAAAGCAAGCAGGGCTGCACAAAGCATCCAAGGTAAGCATGAATGGGATCCCAAAGCTGCTGAAAGCAGTGGAGCCTTCTGTTATTAATGAGCTTTCAGTTAGACTGGAAATGAGCACTAAATGTTAAAGGAGAAGTATTTGAAAAAGAGCGTATGGGGACAAATGTATCCATATACAGTAGGGATACACCTGCATTTAAAGAAAGGAGAGCAAAACAAGGGATTTGACAGAAAAGGAAAATACAGCCCTCTCAAGTGAGTTATTGCTGGGCCTTTAATAACATACTAGTTTTCATATCTTGCTGTACAATGAGTCTGTGATGATTCCACCTAAGTTCTGATATTGGTCATTGATTTATATTTTGTCTTTAGACTTTCTATGTATATGACTTCCTTAGAAAACTAATAGTCTCTAAAAATATTTCAGTTTTGTGCTTTAATCTGTCTTATGAATAGAGCTAATACTGGTTCATTTTCTAATTTGGTGATAAAGCATTAGTTCAGCCTAAATACTACTTATGAAATAACTGTGATGCTTAGGATCATACATTTTATGTTTAAGAAAAAAAGGTTTTATAATAGGATATTTGGAAGTCATAGTAAGAGTTTAAGTCAATCTTTCAAGAAAAAAGTTCTAGCATACAGACTTTGAGTGTATTGTTTCTTTTAAAAGTGAGATAGTGATTAAAAATGGGGGGTGGGGGAAAGCAAATACATTCATTTCAATCATTGCCATACTCTGAAGGATTTTTTACAAAATAAGTGCCATTCTTTCCATCCTGTGCCTTATCTTTATCTTGAGTTTTAAACTCAGTCTCTTCCAAGAATGCTAATAACCAGCAACTGTGGGTTTCATGAGCTGCCTCTTTTGCATACTGTTCCTCTTGCACTTTTCAAGTAATGCTGATGTAATTAATTGTGGATATAACTAATTGTCCAGCCCTGGGAGCTGGACAGGAGTGGCAGTGAGCCTTGGCAGCAGAGACAGCCAACTGCATCCAGGGCTATGTCAGTCATTCTTCCACCCTGTACTCCTTGTTAGACCATAAGTGGGTACTGTGGCCAGTTTGTGCCCCCACTGCAGAAAGATGCTGATAACCTGGAGCAAGTTTACTCCAGCAATCACAGAATCACAGAATTGTTAGGGTTGGAATTGACCTTTGGAGATCACCCAGAACCCCATGGCAAAGCAGGTTACCCAGGTGCATGTCCAGGTGGGTTTTGAATGTCTCCAGAGATGTAGAGTACACAAGTCCCCTGGGCAGCCTGTTCAGTGCTCTGCCATTCTCAGTGTAAAATTCTTCCTCAGAAGGTGGAAGGTGAAATTTCTTGTGTTTTAGTTTATGGTTACTGCTCCTTGTCCTGTCACTGAGCGCTACCAAAAAGATCCTGACACCATCCTCTTAACATCCACCTTTGAGTTATTTATCTGTATTGATGAGATCCCCTCTCAGTCTTCTCTTCTCCAGACTAAACAGGCCTGGCTCCTGCAGTCTCTCCTCATAAGAGAAATGCTCCAAACCACTCATCATCTTTGTGACCCTCCACTGGACCCTCTCCAGTAGCTTGTCTAAGTTGTATTGAGGAGCCCAGAACTGGACACAGTGCATGTTCAGGGCTGGAGCCTGCTCCTGTAAGCAGAGGCTGGGCCGGGGGAGCTTGTCCAGTGGGCCAGAGCTGATTTCAGGGGCTCTCTCCTGATGTCTGGTTGAAGTTTGCTGATGTACACAGTTAAACTTGTTCTATAGGCTCACATGAATCTCCTCCAATGAGGAGCTGAAGATGCCTATATATAGGAAATTAGTTCAAGTACCTTTATGTAACCTAGATTATTTTGAAATAAAATATAGGGTCCTTTCCCACCCCCAAGATCAGCTAAATAAGGCACTAGGAAATATATTTTCTCTATACAGTTTTCTGTTCAGAATTTAAAGGAATAACAAATTTCTGTCTAGATAGCTGTCCTCAAAGATATGCTGCATATATTCCACTACCTATTTCTGCCAATTTAGTATGATATTCTAGCTTCATAGTAGCTATCCACAGTTCTTTGTAGAATTTCATTTTACAGATACAGAGAGGAAAAGATATTTTTTTTTCCAAAGAGCCCTTCATGAATGCCCTGAAAAGATATCAATGTACCTAGGAAACAAAAGGCTTCTGCAAACACCAGTGCAAGAAAAGTTCTTTCTACTTGTTCATTCTCAAATGAATTACACATGTCAGGCAAATCAATAAATCTTTCAAATATCAAGAAAAATAAGGATCCCAGCCACTTCCCGAAGAAGCTTTATGTAAAAAGTGGCACAATAATTATGTAGGTGGATTATGATCTATAGGCAAGTGCACTGACTAGCAACATCTAAAAGTGACATTTCCTTTTCAGACAATTTTAAAAGGAGCTGCAGAAATGCATTTTGCAGTCAACTTGCTTGTACAAAAGCTAAATCAGGCATGCTCTTATAATTGTACCGTATGCATTTTCCATCTCAGACTTTCCATCTCAGCCTCTCCCAAGTCAGTTATTGTGGGCAGAGCTGGCCTAATTTTTGCAACACAAAGCACATTTGCCTGAAGATCCATTTTATGAAATGTTTTATTTTATGTTTCAGTATCACAGAAACAATCCAATCAGATCTGACGAAATATAATGATCAAGAAATGAGGGCAAGAGAGGAAGGGACAAAAATCAAACAAACATGGAAATATTTTATCTGACTTTTTGACTTTTCAAGACAGATCTTTTTTAGACAAGGAAGTATTAAGAACAATTCAGTGTTAGATAACTAAAAGCTAAACAAAAATAGGAAAGACCTTTTCAATTAAATGAAATATTTCAACGTAACCAGAATGGATTTGTAGTTTCCATTTCATTAATTAAGTTTTTAATGTTGGGGAATTCCAAATCAGATGGATTTTTTTTTTTACATTTCGGTCATAAAAATAAAAAATTGACAGAAGAGTCAACATTAGGCTGTAAAATCTCCAGCATCTATTACCTGGTGAAGGAAATGCTTTTCCTTCCCCTTGAAAAAATTTTTATGATGGAGTATGGATGAATGCTCAAATGTTGTTTTTAATAGCTAGTCTTTTGCTCTCTATTGGTTCTTGCTATCATTGTGACAACCAAAATCAAGGAATAACTCTCTTAGAGTTGTCATAGAAGGAACATTTTCATTTTAGAGTGTTACAGGAGGACCTTTGCACCAGGGTCAGCCATAACACATCAGCCCTGGAGCTAAGGCCAGGCCTCAGAGGAAGCAGAAATAGTTAGGGAGACTGAAATGGAGAAAGCACCTAATTCAGCTTTGTCTTCTATGCATCAAACCTGACAATGGCAAGGAAAGAATATGTATACATGTTCAACACACACAAAAAACCCAAAAAATGCTAAAGAGAAACAAACAGACAGAAAACCCACCAACCATCAAAAAACAAAATAAAAACAAACAAACAAAAACCAAAACCATAGAAAAGAGAGATAAATCCTTAAAAAAATGCATAACCTTGCCAGTGCAGCATTTCATCAACCCAGTCACACTGGGGTGGAGTGGGGATAGCCAAGGATGCAGGTACTGCAGTGGGCACCCTGCTACTGTCCCCATCCATCTTGTCTTCCAGCTCTGAACGTGTCCTGGCCCCTGAGCTCCAGTGGAAGTCCCACTTTGGCACAGCCAATGACTTGAGCCTGTTTCTCATGGAGCCCTGGGCTGACAGAGCCAGGCAAGCTCAGAGGCAGCTCCAGGCACTTTGCTGTGAGCTGTTCTGATTTTCCTGGACATGCAATCAGTCAGAGAGAGAAGAAAATAAGGGCTTTGTTTTGCCCTTCTCTTTGAACAAATGCTAAAAGGCTTTGGAACTCCTACAGGATCAGACCTCCTCTTGATGTCTTGAAGAAATTTAACTAAAAGTCTCTGACTTGAAAAGCTGGCACTTTATAGAAAATGACAACTGATGGCTGGAGAGCCCTGGGGCCGGTAAACAATGGCCATGGGGAGGATCAGCTGGAAGGAATATCCAGCTGGAAGGATCAGCTACTACGGTTTAATCTCAAAAGGCAGTTTGTTTCTTGTGGTAGTGGTAAAAGAAAAGGATAAGATCATATTATATCTGTTTCTAGTGTCATTTAGTGCAATGATGAAAGGCACTGCAATGATGACAGTGCTATGCAAGCTCAAGTGAAATAGAATCTTAAAATGGAAACAATACAAACACTTGGTGAGTTACATCCACTGATATTTGTGTGGGAAGAAACAATACAAATGAAATTTTGTAATGCCTTTCACTCCCCTAAACTTTAAAAAGCTTCAAGTGGAGCAGTAACAAACAAAAAAAAAACCCACAAAAACAAACAAACAAACACAAAACTAAAAAACCAAAACAACAAAAAAAGACCCCAAAAAAATAGCCAAACCTGCAAAAATCACTGATTTAAATCTTTCACTTTTATCACAGGACTTGTGAATTTAGTGACTAATTTAATGAAGTAACTTGGTCTCTCTGTGTCAGTTTGGTTTTCATTTAATTACATGTGAAAGGCACTAGTTAAAAGGAAGCTGAAGTTAAAAGACATTCATCTTTGTTTCTGTCAGGTGCTGAAACTAATCTGAACCTGAGGAGCAGGGAAGATCCAAATTCATCAGATCCTGGACCAGAAACACAGGATAAAAATGCAAATAATCATGGAACTCCATCTTCTAATCCATTGTCCAGTTCTGTGGCTGCTGAAAATGGAAATTCAGTGTCAAATGGTAAGTAGTTTTCAATCCCAACATTCTTCTAACATAAAATTTCTGAAGTGTTTCCTTGAATGAGCTCTGTAAGATACAGTCAGGCTGGAATCTTCTGAGCTGTGAAATATCTCTTTCTGGAGTTGGCTTAACTTTGTATGTGTGAACTGATAAGCTCCTCTCCAATAAAAGCTGAATGTGAAGAACATAAAACAGCCTTTGTTGAGGAATTTGTAATTCCTTCAGCTCCAAGTCTATAAGCAGCCTAAGGTATGGAGGACTGAGATTTGAGACTCTGATCCTATAACCAATACAAATGGGACAGAAAATAGGAAATCAGGATATCCCTTTGCTGTAGGTGCCTTATTAGTGAATGAAATATTGTTTATTATTGCAACACAAAATGGTACAAGAGCATTGACAGAATACGTTTCAAGGTTCTAAAAGCATAATTCCTAAGGAAATAACACTTCTCTGAGTTCAGATTTTTAATAGAAGTTGCTTTTTCATTTTGTCTAATTAATATAATTGCTCTTATTTTTTACTTTATTTTTGACATAAGGAGTAGCACCTTTCTGCATCTCTGTGCTATAAAAAAGTGACTTCACCACAAATCTTCCACACTTAGCAGAATTCTTAGTCTGAAAGAAAGAGCTTTTTGCCAAATACACAAAATAATCAGACAGCCTGAAATAACCTTTCACATTGCAATGCTGAAAGTTGTGATCCTACATCACCCAAAACAGTGCCACATATATTTGCAGTAATAATATTTAAAACCCTTAATTTTGAAAAAAAAAAAAAAAAAAAAAAAAAAAAAAAAAAAGCAGCCAAATTCAACTTACTTTTGGCAACTTGAGAGAAGTTGCAGGAAAGCCCAATCCAGATGGTGTAGTTTGTACTCCAGACTGCACCCCTGATTAACTTAGGTCCTTGTAATTTTTCCTCTGGCCCTGCTAAACTGATGCTGCCAACCTTGGACTGAATTAAACAAGGTCTTACTCAGTGCACTGTGATATCCTAATATTTGCTTAGGTGTACGTAAAGGAAAGCTCTTAATGGATGTAATCAACAATTCCATTTGTCTTTCCAAGCTCTACCAAGCTTCTGCTTGCCATGTCTGTGGCAACATGCTATTGCTGTACATGGAAACTTTACTTATTTGATAAGGCAAATTATCAAAGTGCTTTCTACAGAAATAAACAGAAAATCATTGATAACCTGATTCTTAGCTCAAGGCTGTCCTGGGCAGTCAATTCTAAAGTGTATTAACATAGTACAAAATCAATATATTTTTCAGAACTTGCTGTTTGGCCTAGAAAGTAGTATTTTTATTCATTTGTGGTGGTCTAGAATTATGAAAATATTTTACATTTTACCTTTTATTTGAATTAAATGAATAGTACCTACTTTTAAAAGGTACTTTGCATTAAAATTTTGTTAATTTTTATTACTTTATTTGAGATGGATCCAAACTGAATCCATGTAAATAAGGTTTTAGTTCAGGAAATTATTTGAAAAAGGGGATTGTTTTGCATTCACAAAAACTGAGATCTTTTAGAGGGAAATTTATTTCAAGCATTTCATAGAACCAAAAAATGTGATCTTACAAAAGGAGAATTTTTACCTGGAGTACAGAGAATTTAATGCAGACAAGAATGCAATAGTGATACCTGACATATAATTCACAAGACTAGAAGTACACAGAGACCTTGGATGTCACACTTTTCCCCTGTACATACCTAATATATAAATTCCCAGCTTCAAAAAGTGATAATCCCACCACAAACCAGCACATAATTCCAATTACTGAGAGGCCAGGGTCAGATTTCCTTTGCATCAAGCAGTAAAGAAGTGGAATGCTGGACTCTCTCAGATTTGACCTGGTTCAAATGAGGTCCTGAGCTTCAAATAAGGGATTCTTCACTGTCTGTGTGTTCAGAGGAAGTCCAGATGATGCAGAAAAAGATCCCTATTTATGAATACTTTATATGAGCTTTATTCATGTAAAGAAAAACGAAGAAAATTTAAAAACTGTTGTCGCTAATTACAAAGTTATGGGAAGGGACTGTTTTAAGGGGGAAATTAAAAGGAGGATAGATGGGCTTTAAGGGGTTTTAGGCTTTGTTTTAATTCTTATTTTTCTACTCTGATTTTGAATGGGAATAAATAAATTCAGTTCATTTCCCGACGCTGAGTCTGTTTTTCCCATGACAGCAGCTGGTGAGTGATCTGTCCTTATCTCGACCCACAGGCCTTTGTTTTACTTTCTCCCCTCTGTCCAGCTGAGAAGGGGAGTGATGGAGCTGCTTGGGTGGGCACTTGGCATCCACCCAGGGTCAACCCACCACAAGCACAGCATTATGAGGGCTGCTATGGGAAAAATGATCTCCAGCTCTGCTAGCCCAATACACAAACCTACCATGGTGTCTATGATTCTGGTCTCTGAGGTGCTTAATAATGTCCATTTTGGACTCTCTTTGTTTCTGCTTCTGCCTTTGCTTCCCTTCATCCCACCTTTCAAATAATATTCACATAGCACACTGTGGTGCTCTGTGTATGGTATTCCCACTGCTGCAGAAGTGATGGGGAAGCACAAGCTGTGAGCCTCGCTGTAGGATCACTTTGCAGAGGTGTTTGTTTCTCGTGGCTACAGAAGGAGATTACCTGGCTGTTTTACACTGGATGACTGGTTTTTAAACAGCTACATTTTGGACATCTAATTCCCACATCGAGAGTGCACTATAATTACAAGACTTACAAAAAACATGGTTTATACTGAGGGGATGAAGTTTTGAATCCTGGACCTAATATTGACTTCCTGTGTGAACCAGAGATGTAATTTGAGAGCAGAATGCTGCAGGCGTGGTTTTTGTTCCCTTTGCATTGCTTCTGCCATGAAAACAAGCCAGGGGAAGAGGAACCAGGGATTTCTGCATTGCAGGAGGAATCCCTGGCCAGTGTATAGGTAAAGTGTTTTTTGCAGGCTTTTTAGTTAAAATTGCTCCTTCTTGTCAACCAGCATGCATGCCTATTATACTATCCCTACATGGTAAAAAAGAATTTTTCTGTTTCTGTAAGCATGGAAATAGTAAATATTCAGGAAATATATTATTTGGGGTTTTTAAATTTCTTTTTTTAGTAAAACATATCAAGATCTTTTGAACCTTGTTTTGAAATCAACCAGTGCAAAAATCTCAGATTATAATTAAGTATTCTTCTGCTTTAGGATTACCAGTGGAAAATGACTTTTCCAGACTGTCTGCCAGCACTACAGCAGGCTCATCGATTCAAAGGCACAGGGAGAGCCACACTAGTCAGGTAAATATTTCATTGATGGCCTGCTAAACCGTTAAAAGAGAAAAACATTATAGTGGGCACACGTTGAAAGCTTTCTCTTGATTCAAATTTGGGTATTGGCATTGAAATAATGCAGACTTCTTTAACAGGTTGGTATTGAGGTAAAGACAATAATGAATTAGCTACCAATTTTTTTTTCGCTGGAAGAATAATCATGCTGAAAGGTTTTTATAGTGAGTTCAAAGTTTATGAAACATATTTTGTTGCTGGTTGTGAGGATGCTATTTTCCAGGCAGAAAATACGTATTTTAACCCTGAGAAGACCAAGATGTTATCTCTCTCAAGATACTGATTCATTCATAACAGAAATACTTGCATGAATACTTGCATACCTGGTAGAATTAAATGCATAATTATGTAATACTTTTTTGTTTAAAAGCAAAGAAGACTTTAAAAATGCTCTTCACAATTTCTGTACAAGTACCAATAGGTAATAAAATCAAAATATCTATCAGTTGAAACAGCAGTAGGTACTTAGGTAATGTTAAGTTTGCCTTGGTTTTCTTAACATTTCTAATGAGCAAAAGTAATTTTAATATTGCGACATAGAATTAATTCTGACGTGCATTAAATGAACAAAAAGGGATAAACTTTTTCATAAGGTTTTTAAATTCTTTCTTCAACATTTTGTATCTGATGGGAACCCCTTTACTTTCTAAGTAGCCAATTCTGGCATGGGGGGCATTCAAAAATTTTATTATTATATTACTTCACTTATACAGCATTAGCATATTCTCCTGTTGTCATTATGTCTTCAGTGTACTTTTCTAAAGGGGCAATCCCAAGCCATTTTTTTAATTTGAGATGATTGTAAGAAGTCTACAGTAAAGATAAATATTGTCTAAATAGGAAGCAAGTTGGAGCAAAGAGGACTTTTCTAAACAGAAACCTCCCATTACCAATTTTACCATTTCCAAACTATTTTACCAGAAGGTAAGAGGTGCTTTATCATTTGATGTCTATGAGGGACAGCTGACATTTCATAACAACAAAACACTGGCCCTAGACAAGTTAAATGAATGTTTAGCCTTTGACTCCCACAGGAGCGAGATCCAACCTTCAACATCATACTTGGTGTTAATGTAGCTCTGAAAAGCAAGAAGTTTCAACTGGATAAATATGTGAGCAAACTGGTAAAAAAGCCTTCATTTTTTGTTTTTCTGCCTTACTGTCAGAAGCACATAACTACAGGGCCTATTCTGAGCTGCAAAATTGTGCCAAGACAGCACTCAGCACTACACTTATCCCTTGAGTAAGGCCAGCTAGAGCTTACTGGAACACGGGAGCAAATCCATCTTGCACACCGCACCTCACCATACCTCTCAGGCTCTCAAAAATGGACTTTGACCCTATTGTGAAAAAAAAAAACTTTCTTCTGTCTCCAGAGGAGGATCCTGGATGAGGGTGTTTCCAGTTGTCTCTGTTACATTTTTATTACATCAACCAAATACTTATTACCTATGAGAGTGGCCAAAGAGAACTTTCTGGCAAATGAAAAGTCCAAGTCTGACACTGCTTCAGTTTCAAACCTCACCCAGTGAGAAGCTTTTGTCCTGAAGCACCTCACACCTCTGTTGTTAATGAGATAACTTGGGTCAAGATGGTCATGTTTAAATTACTACATCAGGACAATACAAAAAGCTAAATGAACTGGATGTAGGGGAGCCACTGTCCTCTCCTTCAAGTCTTTGCAAATGGAAACAACATTTTAGAAGCAAGTCGTTAACAATTTGCAAATTTGTGCTTTTTATTTTTCCAAAAGTGCTTGCCAAAACCTTAACACAATTTCTTTTCAGTATTGTGAAATGCCACTTTTCAGTAAAATTTCAGATGTTTTGCCAAAGTGTTTCACAAATTTTTAAAATAAATTCCATGCGATGTACTTGGAATTACATGCAGGGACAATCCTTAAATTCAAGCTTAGTAAGAACTGTGACAAGTTGAGAGAAGAAACCAGTAGTTCAGTGATATTGATCCCTTTAATGAATAAACATCTTCCAAAATAGTGTTGTCAAAAGAAAAACAGAAAAATGTTCTTCTTCCCATAAAAAGAAAAAAAAATCCTAAAATATCTATGCTCACAGGGCTGAGAATTCTTACTGTGAAAAGCCTTCCTCAGCATTGCCAAAGCATGGCATATATTTGAAAATGACTGGGTTTAATTACCGTTGACATTTCTTAGCACGCTGCTAGAGACTCTAACAGCCTACAAGCTGATTGTAAAAATCTTTGCCAGGCTTCACTGTAGTAACCTTATCACTTAAAATAATTCTTGCACAGCTGTATGAAGTGGGACATATTTTTTCACAGGTCCATGATTGACTAATTGCTCTAAAGAGAAAAATTTAGTTCCTCGGATATCTTGGCAGACACTGTCACTTCAGCTAAAGAAAACTGGTTCACTAGTTTTCAGGAGCTTCCAACATTTATGGGTTTTTTTTTAAAATATCTCCCTGCTAGTTCCTTACTGAAGTGACAGGAAGGGTTAGTTCATTTCATTTGTGTCACAGGATCTCAAGGTGAATATCCATTCCATTAAGTGGAGACATTGTGGCTATGGTACCATTGTGTTGCCACATCAGGTGCTAATTTCCTGCATGACTGCCTGACAGTCCTGCACACTGCAAATCTATGCACTCCAGAGACAATTCTTCAGGTCAGTGTCTGTCAACATGAAGCATTTGGATCAATCTTTTAACAAAAATTTTTGGCAGTAGTAACCAAGCATAAAACATCATCCAGATGATCATCCTAAAATGAAGTCTGCTGAAAAAAAAAAAAAAAAAAAAAAAAAGAAGAAGAAAAAGGTTTACTGTCGGCCATAAATGCTAATTTTCTAGGGCAGTGGTTACATAAATTTTTCCAGAATGAAAAAGGATAAAAATTTGAAAATTCAAATACTAACAAAATATTTCTCATTGGAAAGTTATGGAATAAAATTCTACTTTATTCTTTTAGAAAAAGTGGAGGAAGATTAAGGTTTCATTTTTGTCTCCTCAGGAATGAAAGACGATACATCAAAAGAAATAAGAGTTTTGCACGTCAAAAGAACAACAAACTATGGGGTTTTTAAACTTCTACTTTTTTCTTCATATTGTTTTGTGGTGTTACAGCTGTAGATTTCCAAGTGTTTTTTATCAATAGCACATAAAAACACAAAGTACCTAACATCTGATATAGCACTGTAACTTCATTCTCTGTGAAGATGAAAGCTGAACCATGAATTTGGGGGTGGAACCAGTTATTGAGAAGTTTCATGTGCTTTCATTTGTTCAGACAGTAGATCTTCTGGAAGCTATTGGCTAGCAGAGCCACACATTTTCTCCTCCCCAACCCAGCACACAAGCTTTCCTGTGTTTTGTGCTCTCCTTGTAAACAAAAGCATTCTAGTCAAGGAAATATTCAAAATTGAAAACCAAAAATCTACAGTAGAATGGTACTGCAAGAAGCAATACCATAATCTACCCTTACAAGAAAACTTTACTCTTAGCAGTGATGCCTCTAACTCAGCTTGTACAGGAAGTGTTATGGTAGCCTCTTGCTCCCCAAAAAGCAGAAAACTAGGAATATTCCTTTTCCAAGCTTGATTTTAAATAACAGATTTAAAATTATTTAAATAATTATTGTTTCAAATTGCTTCAGTGATTTGTCTAAACAGTTTGGCAGTTCCAAGTGTGCCTGGATCTGTAGTCTCAAATTCTTATGCCATAATTTCCTTCCAGAGGCAAAAACCTCACCAAAATTAAAGAGATTCTTTTTCTGGTCATTTTTGCCATAAACTTGCTTAGGTAGGAAATTCTGATATGACTAAGAGTCATTTCTATTCAGTCACACTCTAGGAAGTGATCCCAAAGCATATTGGCTATTCCACAAATGTTGAAATTGCTTAGGAGGGTCTAAAACCCAAAACCTCCTCAAAAATAAAAAAGCTAAAATATTGCTCCTGTGCTCTTTTTCTTTTACATAAAGTATTTTTTAGTTCCTTAACCAATCCAATAGGCTCTCTGCAGACTGTTTTTAGTGATTCCTCTGCTCTCAATAGCTGCTATGAGTGTCTATGTTTAAAAGGGCATAAAGACCATTGAAATATATAAATTCTTTGTAATGTCAGCAATGGCAGCAAGATGAAATAGGGTCAATAAAAGCAAACCTCTATATTTGTACCTCACACAAAAGCTAAGTGGCCCTGTCTTTTTTTCACAGATCCAGGACTCTGAGATTTTTTGTTGGATTGGGTTTGGGTTTTTTTTTTCAATGATATTTTAAAGTTGTTATTACCATTCACTTTGAAGTGAGAAGTGGTGTGAGAAAGATATAGTGGAATCAAGAAAAGCTAGCCAGCTAAAAAATTCCTTTTTTTCTTATGTGGGCAGCAAGAAGCAAGATGGTCTGTCTGTAACAGGATGAGATGGACAACCTGAAGATAATAAACAGATGGGAGGTGAGGGACAGATTCAAGACTGGAGTGATAAAAAGCATGTGTTGGGGGTGGGAATGGGTAGTTAACCAGGCAGAGATAATGGATGATTCTAAGAAGTAAGTCTGGAAAGAGAATAAAATAACTGAGAGAGAAGGTAAATAATGAAACAGAATAAGGGATTTGAAAAGACAAAATATAGAAGAGCCAGAGAGAAGGAATCAATCTGAAGAAATGATGGAAAAAAACCCTAAAAGGAAGATAAGAACAGGAGGGAAAGAACCAAGAACAGAGCAGAGAGTGGTACAGTAAAAAGACAAAGACTGAGGAAAAAAGTAGAAAGTCTATGCGATATTCCAGATTTGATATTCATATCCATGCACATATCAATGTGATCTTTTATGTGTGATAAAATAAAAATAATTATAATGATTGCCCACATTCATAGGGTTGCATTCTGTGCAAGTTAGGTCTTAACCATAGTCTCCTGATGATTCAGTTGTCCCAGAAGAAAGGTATAAAATTTTCTGTTGATAGATGCAAAGCCTCTGTCCAGTTTAGCTTTGTATGGCTGGATATTTGCCTGTTTGTAATCAGATGATGTCACATGCATTCAATCCTATGGAAAGAAGAGGAACACAAATAAACAAGCAGCTTGCCATTCTGGTAGGTTAAGTAATATCAGACATGTGACATACCCTGGTGTAGGATTTTGGTTACCCACTTCTGAAATATGTTTTATCTGCCATGTGCTCAAAGAGGTGAGATAAAAAGTCATGGGTATTTTTTCACATATGGTTATATTAGAAAATCTGCAGCCTTATCTCTTCTATTTTGTTTAAAGCCCATGGTGCAGATTGGCAGATTGCAGTAATATAGGAGCCAACATCTGACAGTGTTAAATTGGAAGTGGCTTTTCATATTAGTGAAGTATGTATTTATTGTTTCATTACAGCTTAAGCCATAGCTCTTATTTCTTGAAATCTCATTGCTTTCAGCAGTCTCTTCCATCAGAAAGAGCTGCATATTCATTATGATTTCAAGGGTCTTCTTTGTTCCTAGTTGATTTAATATTTGTTGCCAATCACTTCTTTTGTTGGCTGTTCAAAAGTTTAAAAAAATGAGTAGTCAAGAATGTGTTGCAATGTTTTTCTATCCCCCACCTTTTGTCACAGCTCTAAATGCTGGGCTCTGACATTGATTGTTATTGTCCATCATGTTTGCCCATTAGCTGGAAGTAATCTTTGATCATCTTTGAAGCAAGAAGTGGCAATCAAACAGGTCTGGTGTAATAAAAAAACACTAACACCTTTGTAAACATGAAACATCCAAGAGAAGACATAGAACATACTTATCATTTATTTGAATCAGTATATCCCCCTGAATTGTGTTTTGTTCATTGCTTTGACAGTAGCACAAAGAATATTCTTTGTAATGTCACACTCAGCAGTGAAAATCAGGTCCTATAACACATTGTGGTTTTATTTTTAGAAGACTTACAGTCAAAAGTATGTGCCTAATAGATTAAATGGTATGAGGAAATGCATAGTGTAAATTCACCCGTAAATACACTATCTTGCGTTGATGTTGAAGAGCTCCTGGAGGGCTGATGCCCCTCTGCTAAGCAGATATATCCCAGACCTGACCACTGTCACCTCCACAGGTGAGAGCACAGATCCTCCTCTTTGAACCAGTGGATGTCACAGCCAGCTCCCTACACACTCCAGGACCCTTTTCTGTCTCCAGGGCTTCATCCTCACTGCATTTGCCCTGGAAAATGAGATTGTGGAAGAGAAGGAAACAAAGTCTCCTGAGTATCCCCATGCCCTCCCTAAGCTCTGGTGTTTGGCTAAAGGGTGAAATTATCCCTCATGGGAAGCCACAATGGCCAGTGGCTCACCCTAAAAGGCTGCTTCCAGTTTGAGCTCAAGGGGAGTGTGGTCCACTTTAGGTGTGAGAGCGGAAGAAATTGGTTCCTCTGCCCTTCATTCTCCTGCTGTCACACACTGCTGCATGCAGATAGCAGAGATTTAGATTGCTAACAGACTGTAAATTAAATTATGTTTTCTTCTAACATTGTTTTGACCATAAGTGCAGTGTTTTTATACTACAAAGGATTATACCCAACTACAGCAAATAAAAGTTGATTGTTTTTGCAATTACTTTGAAAGCTTTGTGGCAAATATAGTCTGTATATAGTCAAAAAAATATGTCCATTAATGTCATAAAGAGGCAGAGATCAATTAAGTAGCAACATGACTTAGTTTGTCAGATATTTTTTGTTAGATTAGGTGCAAAGCAGTATTAGCATTGTTAGGTGAGCTGTTCCAAAAACCTCTGTGATAAATGATTTGTTTTCAGAACTCAACTTGAGAAAGACAGTTTCTGTCTGAATATATTCTTTTTCTCAAGCATCAGAGGCAAATTAGGAGGATGTCTTGATGGTTTTAGAGAGCATTGCATGATTTGTTTATCTGGAGATAAATATTACCTTAGAGAAAAAAGAAAAACAAATTCAATATTTATTGATGGTTGATGTTTTAGTCACTCTGGGAATGTGTCACCTTTTAGCTGACATCAGAAATCTAGAGTTGAAAAACACTCAGCCAAAAAAAAAAAAAAAATGAAAGCCATTGTATCCAAATAAAGAAAGTACACTTCTATTTTGAATATATAGACTTTATCAAAATAAAGAAAGAAGAAAGTACACTCCTGTTTTGAATATATAGACTTTATCAAAATAAAGAAAGAAGAAAGTACACTGCTGTTTTGAATATATAGACTTGTCCAACTCTACTCCCAGCTATGGTAATCAGTGTGCCTGATGTGTACTGTCATATATTCTTGAACATTGCCTACCTTGTACTAGTATTTTCTACCAGATTGCAAATTACAGTTGTATTCAGGATTTATGTGCTGATTTTTTTTACAAAGATATAATTATTTGTTTGATTGCTGAGATACTTCCTGTCTGTATGGAAGATGGGTAACATAATTCATTGGAAATACTGTAATATAACTATTGATATATTTTACTAATATTGATAAAGCTACTTCACTAAAAGATACAAAATTGTGGAAGGCAGGTTCTGTGACTTAAATCTATTATTTCAAAAAATAATAGATGATGAATGTAAAATATCCTGCCTGAAGCACAGTACAGGTGTGTGTAGCCCAAGATTCTCTTTCTAATAAAACAAGAAGCCTCTGCTACCCAGAGTAAAGTCAGAGATACGAGATGTCCCTTCTGCAAGTGTGATCTCAGTTTTTAGTGGTCTGTGAGGAAGGGCTTCCAGAGGCAGAGTTCATTTAATAGATAATTATCCTTAGTACATTTTTCTTTCATTAATTCTTCTGTAAAATCCTAACAGAAAGTGAAACTAAGGCAAACAGTGGAATTAATTTTTTAGGATGAGGTTTGAGAGCTTTCCAAGTGCCATGTGATAGCAGAGGGCTGGACTGGGCAATCAAAGATAAAGATAAAGACACCTGTGTCTGCATGATATCTGACATGAGACCACCACTTCCAGCATCATTCCACAACTGATGTTTGGAATAAAATTGAACCTGTCCCTTGAAAAAAATATCCAAGAGATAGCTGTAAATTTCTTCAGAAGAGAAAACATTTCTGCCTGAATCTTGTGGCAATGCATTTTTATCAGTAAATGATGCTCCTTTTAAATTTCATTTTAAGTACAAAGTTACTTTTAAGATTATCCCAAATTTTTATAGGTCAGCCAAGCTATTAGTTCCTTTGGTATGTCATCTATATAGCAATATTTCTTCTAAAAGAAGTTTATTCTTTTGATTTAATTAGAAATTTTAACTGAGAGAGAAAAAAGTATTTTCCTGTTTAGAAAAAACCAAATGCATTGCATTTTCAGGTTTGGATCTCACTAATGTTTTGCTGGCATACCTCCTCCAGAGAAATTCTAGATTTGCACCAGGCAAAGTACCCATCTTCTTTGCCATTTTCTCCTTTCCAGTGAACCCAATTGGCATCCATTCAAAGCTCTAGTTTTTGGATATTATGTAAAGTTGCTCCAAGACAAAGAAAAATCGGCAGCAGTTTAAAAGAACAATTAACTAAAATCACTTTATTTTTTATATCACATAATAAGGTATTACATTCAGTGGGTCTGCTATTGCAAAAAAAAAAAATGCCTGTCCCAGCATTCACATGATAATCACAGGAATCAGTTTGGATCCCAGTGTTATGTTTCTGTTTGAGGATTTTAATTGGAACATTGAAGCATGTAAGCTCATTTGTCATAGCTGCTCTCTGCTGTGTGCTGGGGTCCTTCATGATCAATGTAGGTTTTCCAATCAAATACAAATTTACATATTGATTTGAGTTATGTTGAATGCTTACCTAGGCTTCTTAACACACCCTGGTCTTACTGTGGGCTTTCCCCTTATATATTTTAATGAGTATTTTATTGGTAAATAACATGTAGGCTATCAAATATATAATTTTTCTTGATTCAGTAGTTGGTGGAAAAGCAATCCTTACCTGTTTTCTGTTCTTTCTTTAACATAAAAGAAAACTCCAAATATGTCTGTTAGTACTTGAAGGGTTAGGATTTTTGAAGAGGTTGCAGTGCACCTGTTTTGTAGTTTGGAAATAAAGTTGTGACATGCATGTTTGGAAAGAGTCAGTGTAGGGGCTTGTCAGATTTTTTAAAAAATAAAATAAAGCCATTAAAATGAGTTAGAAACATTTTTGTGAGAGTTGCATACAAGTTGAATCAAAATATGTTGCTCTTGCTAATAATTGCATGCAGTAAGAATTATTTTCTGAATTACTGAATGAAATTATGTCTAAATTTTGAAACAAGAGGTCTTATCATTATTGTCTTTAAAAATGGGGATCCACAGAAGATCTAGTGGGGTCTGTGAACTGCTTTTGAGGACTGCAATAACATTAACTGTGAGTCACCTCATAGCTAAAATTTATTTGGCTTTCATATTTAGGCAGCCTACAAACTGAAAGAGATTGTAAACAGGAGTTTTGTCAAGGCAGTTTCATTTCTAAAATAATTATGATAATTTTATCATCAACAATATACATTTATTGCATAATTCACTTTAGATCCTGATAAAAGTTTAGAAAGGTAAAATCTTTGCTCTCCTGAACTCAGTCTTCCCATGGATTCTGGGATGGGACCTCAGTTTCACTAATGGAAGAGAAAAATTAATGATGTAATAATTAACTGTGAGCATTTACTGACAATTACTTTAAAGCACCAACATTGACAAATCTGTTGAAGAAAACAACTGACATTTGAAGAAAACAACTGACATTATTTCTCCAAATAAAAAAATATGAACCAGCCACAATATGCAAATGTCTCAGGAACACAGGTTTATATGCTTTGCAGGTCCTTACATTGCTCTGTGATTTTCTGTTGTGCTTCTATGTCTATAAGCAGGAACCTTACTAAAACTTAAAGGAGCAAGTGGTTTTAGTTGGTAGTTCTGGTAGTTTAGCAATAAAACATGAAGTGCTACATTTTTCGCAAAGAAAATTATTTGTATGTTTTAAATAATACTTAATTAGCATATGTAATTAAATGTCTCCTTTCTGGTGGATATTAGTAAAAACAATGCACTTAAAAATGAAAAAAAATTACTGGAGTATTATACACATATTTTTTAAAAGGTAAACCCTACATTTCATCAGTGAGGGAGCAAATTGAGGTGCAATACTGAAAAGAATCTATCAATAATAAATCTCTGTTTGTCAGACTGTGTAATAAGTCCTTTAGTCATAGGCTGATGATAAAGACTGTTACATTTGACACACAGAGAATGTAAGTTCTTTGCTTATGAATGTTACAAAACATCCTCTGTAAATTTATAGTGTTTGATCTTTTAATGCAGAATGAATTTCTTGAAATTCTAGAGCTAAATCTCTAAATAACTCAAAGTTAAATTTAAATGTGCCAGTTAATCACTTTATCAGGCACACTTTTTTGTCACAAATTATTTAAAATATAAAACCTTTTACTTTCTATAATTAAAAACTTGCTTAATTTTTAACTTGCATATGAAATAGACTGTCATTAAAATAATTTATTGGCTTACTTATAGCAACTCATCTTGATTCTAAGACCAAGTTGAAATCCAGGATGTCTTCTTTCGGCTGAAAAGTGAAATTTAGGCAGAACTTACAAGCCTAAATCCAAAAGGCAGTTCAGAGCCTCATTCTCCAACGACTATGCACTACTCAAACATGTAAAGGCAAAATTGTGCTCAAAGACTTTCATGACTGCCAGCATATAACCAAAGTGCTCAGTCTCCAGTGGTTTTTTTGTGCATTTAGAATCACAAAGGACTCTCTCTGAAGGATTTACTTTAGCACACCAATCTGACTGCACACAGCCCAGGAGTCAGAGTCCTGCTCTGCACTCAGAGTCCACCCCTTGTAGTTGCAGTGTCCTCTCAGCATGTGGGAACTTGGTCTCTTCCTTAACCTGAAAGAACTGTGGTGGGTTGACTCTGGCTGAACACCAAGTGCCCACCAAGCTACTCTATCACCCTCCTGCAATAGGACGGGGAAAAAACAAGACGGAAAAAAATTATGGGTCAAGATACAGGCAGTTTACTAAAGCAAAAGTGAAGGTTGTGCATGTGCAAGCAGCAAAGGAAGAAGAAAAGAAAACAGAAAGTTTTTATTCTCTATTTCTGATCAGCAAGCAATGTCTGGCCGCCTCCTGAGAAGCAGGGCTTCAGCATTTGTGAAAGTTGTTCTGGAAAGAAAGCCTTGTGTAAATAATTAATGTCTCCCCTTCCCTATCCTTTTTCTTTTGGTTGCAGATCTCATATGATATTGAATATCCCTTTGGTCATTTTGGGTAGGCTGGCCCAGCTGCGTCCCCTCCCAAAATGTTGCCCATTCCCATACTACTGGTCAGGTGGGAATGTTGGAGACAGCGCTGAGGCTGTGCCAGTGCTACTCAGCAGCAGCCAAAACACTGCAGTGTTATCAGCTCTCTTCTAGCTCCCAATGCAAAGAGGAAAATTATTTTTATCTCAGCTAGGACTGACACAGAGAAGCTGAATCCATATCTTCTAATTTTCCAATATGCTCTGACTTCTAGAGAATTCCTTCCACATATCTTGTGATGGAACTGAGTCATTGGTGTTCTGTCACCAATCAAAATCCCTGATGCCAGTAAGAGAGAATTTGATTTTACAGCCTGAGAGTTTGGGCTGTGAAGTGGAAGGAATGAATCCTGAAAGCTCCTCCCTGGGCTGCTCATTACAAATTCATTTTGTCCATCTTGCCATATTTTGCAGTGGAAAATATAGATCTGGTTTAAATCCTTCAATCCATCTCAGTTTCCAGTTAATAGCTCTGGTTCACAGAATAGTTCTTCTTTTGTGTGTGACTTCGACACTTTAGCTTTTCTTGTTTGCTCCTACAGAACTCCAGATACTAAACACAGGGATGGTGTTTCCACCCAATGGCAGAGCTGTTAAATGCCAATGTGTGTTTTGTGGGTCTAACCCAAATGCTGGGTTTACCATGTCTGACTGACCGTTGGCTTTCATTATGAAAATCCTGGTCTACAGTTGTTGTTGCTGATACAGGTGGTGGAAGTTGTTTGTTTAGTGTTTGTTAAAAGATCCATATTCTTAAAGTAATTAATTCCTACACACATCATTCACCCTTCACAAAATACCTGCTCAGGATAAGGAATAATAATGAAGAAACATAGCTAACTGTTTTATGATGTGCTTCATGTAAAATTATTCAGCCAACCTTTTCTAAAATGAATATGTATAGTAGATATTTAGCTCGTCACAGGTCTAATCATAAATGGAAAAGAGAAAAGATATCATGTTATTCAAATAGATCTAATTAAATTAATTGGTTCATTTAGAGCTCTGCCACTTCTTATGCATTTTCCCCCATTTCATTTTGACTGCAGTTTCATTTCATGTCCTTCATCCAGGCTGTTTTCCAGTTTATTTACCAGATCAGTTTCACAGTGAATAGATGTTTGAGATATTTTCCATCCTTGTTTTATAAAATGAGATAAAATATGTACACTTACTTGTGAACTGGATCAACTTTTTTCCACTATGCACTAGGAAATGAGCTCTAACTGATAACCTAATATTAATTTACAGCTTACATTAACAGGGCCAATATAATAAAGCTTTTTCAATCCTATAAGCTATAAACAGCATGCATTTGTCAATTCCATGCCCAGGAAAAATGTACTCACTGCTCACCTGCACCTATGTGCCTTTATGTTCCTTGGAATGTCACTAGCACTGTCTCTTTTCAAATACTCTGTCCATCTCTCAATCTGAAAATTCTTCCAGACTTCATTAGTCATGCTATCAAACTTTTGTCACCAGAACATATCCAATTACACAGTTTAAAAATATCTATTTTTTTTAAACTATATTTATCCTCCAGTGTTCAGGCATGTCTTTGATAAATTATTTCTGAGACTCTTTCATGTGAAACTCTTATGATGACAGCCTAACAAAGCTTGGTTTTTGTGTGTTCCAGCACCTCTCTGAGAAACATGCCTAGTGCAGATTCATGAAATGTCTAAAATTTAGGGACAAATTGAGAAGACTGTATTCCAATCTATGTGTGATCTAAAGTGGATTATGCTAATAATTTAACCCCAAAAAAAACTACAGAAAATGGCCAGGACTGGGCAAGCCGTGGTGACTCACAAACTATCCAGCTGTTCTATAGGATAAAGCCACTTGTCCTGTCTTTCTTGATGCATTGTTTCCAAGTGCAAACTTTTGTCTTCTAATCTTCTATAAACCACTGAAAAAAAGGTATTATATTTTTTCTCTGATGTGTCTCTAGCAATATATGTGAAACATTTCATTTTTATCTGAGTTGTTGAGATGCTCTGTTGCATTTTGTGTAAATATAAAAGCAAAGAGGTTTTTATAGTGATATGCAATTGAGATACACTTTAATTAAGTCATTCAAACATTTTCATTTTTTCTTCTTTAAAAAAAATCAGAAATTTAAACTGTTTTTTATTATATCTGTTATTAAAACAGGTATATTATATGTTAATGCATTTCTCTTTGAAGTATCAACAAACCAGAAATTAAGCAAATTCTCTGTACATATTCAGGCACATCCATGTAAGGGCTCATTCCTTTGCCACCATGAGCATGTGAAAGGTCTGACTTGCACAGGACACATTTGAAATAGCAGTGTAAAGCCTGGATAGCCTCTGTACCTGGCCACTTACTATACCATGAGGAAAGAGCAGGAGCCACAGGAAGAGCCCACAAGTAGTTCTTCTGCCCCAGGAACCCATTGTCTATCAGTGACAAAAATGCCCTTTGTGTCACTCAGCTTTCCTTTCAACTGGAACTAATCATGTGTGGGTTGTCTCATGAGCACTGCACATAATTTCCTTTCTCAGAACTAACATGCAGCCACCACTCATTATGACAAGCAGAAATGCAGCCTCAGTGTGAGGCCAATGTGTGAGGTGAAATGTGGACATTTTAGACATGCCACAGGTGCCTCTTACAGGTGCTTCTTTGGGGCTCTCAAGAAAGAAAGAAAGTAACAGATAAGGGTTGTGGACTATTAGATGTTATGATGGACTTGTTTCATATTTTCTAGTTAAGCCTCTCTTGCTACAGAATGCTCCCAAGACAACAGATCTCAATCCTTGCTCTAGGGGCTGCTGTACTGCGTAGGTATCAAGTAAGTCTTAAAGGATGGTGAGAAGGACTTCATTGCTTCATGGACTTGTGCTGCCATGAGGGCTTCAAACTGACTTGAACAAAATCAATAATCACTGCAATAGAAGAGTTAAATGGAAGGGAACAGTTTCTTCTAAGTGGATTATGAATCTAGTACAGAACTGTAACTACTTCAAAATGAATTTATAAGTAGGTTCAGGCTAACTGAAACCACAGTTAAAGTTGTTCATGTATTCTCTGGAGGAAGACAGGGACTGGCCCCTGATGCTGAGGATAATACCTGTCTCAGACAAGTAGCTTTGCTGATTCTATGCAACAAAGGTTATGGTTTCTTGGTTATGGCTATTTGGGTATTTACATTTAGAGGAAAAATATTGCTACTCCTGCAACAGCTGTAGGCAGTCTACTTTGAGTGTTTTAGAGAATTGTGTTCATGTACCCTTTGATGAAAGAGGGAAGTTTTTTCTGTTTGTATCATTTTTGGCAGTTGCTTCATACAACTTCAGACATTGTTACTTCAGACTCTGTGATTTTCAGCCGTGAGATTGCAATAAAGTAATTCTAAATCACTAATGTTCTTTATTTTCAGTGTAAAAATTTAAAACCTTTTTGGAGGACAAGTGTGCTTCAAATTATTTACGTGCTTACTTGATCTGTTTTCTTTATCCACTTTTATTATTATTGTTACTGTTATTATTGTTTTCTTCTCGCAGGTAATTCATCAACTTAGGCTTTCTGAAAATGAGAGTGTGGCTTTACAAGAGCTTCTAGATTGGAGGAGAAAGCTGTGTGAAGAGAGAGAAGACTGGCAGCAAATATTGCACAATACTGAGCAAAGAATCTCAGCCCCACCTCCACCCCCTTGTAAGAAGCCGACGCTGCTGAAGAAGGTAGAAGATACCTCCTGCAACAGACTCTCTTCAGGCATATGGGATACCACCATATGATTCAGATGTGTGTTTGCAGACTGTTAGGGATGAAACCATCTAATGACTTCCATCTGCACAATCAGCAAGTTTCCTTCCCTTCACAAAATGTGCAGGGTTTTTTTACAAGCACTAATTCAATAGCACAGGATGGAGGAGTTGTTTAGATCTGTGTGTGTGTGTGTGTGTGTGTGTGTGTGTGTGTGTGTGTGTGTGTACATGTGCATGTTTGTCCTTTTCGTATATATACATGTATACATATATGTGTGCACCAGCAAGTCTATATATGTATGCATGTGTATATATGTATGGAGACAAACTGCACTATAAGTACTTAGCTTAAAAGTACAAAACCGTCACTTAGACTTCTCCCATGGACAATGAAGAAAATATGTTAAGCAAATGATGATGGGGAGAAGTGACTGACAGACATTTTGGATAGATCAGGAAAGTCTGTGTGCACACTGTACTGCTGTTTTATACAGTACAAAAATGTTTCCTTTTCCCTAATGAATGGGTTTATTATCTCACATGTATACATACATATATATATATATATATATATATATATATATATATATATATATCATATATATATATATATATATTTCTTTGTAGATGTCTGTGTTCCATGGAGATTATTTACATGTTTATTTCTGGTGTTTTATAACTTCATGCAATTGGTGCTGTCGTTCTTTCTTCAAAATACAGGTAATAAATTCAGTACTTGCATTTTTCTTTTATAGATTATCTTTAACAACATACCGAACAGTTTCAACACTGTATTATTTTTTTCAGAACTGGCAATATCCTTTGTAAAATCCAATCCTGAAATTCTTGTAAAGCTCCTATGTGCAGGAGTGATTTGGTGCTGTTCACAGTCATGAATTAGAGACCATTACTTCTTTTTGATGGACCTGCATATCTGAATGTGTGAACTGTGAATTTGAAATTACATCTCAAATCTTATTTCATTCTGGGTTATGTAAAATAATGAGGCATTCATTTAGATTATAAGTGTGGTTTGAAATTCATAACTGATTATGCATAAGGTCAGGTGTCAGTGGAAAGATACATAGTGGTAATGAGGTATGAAAATAGGTCTGTGATTTACTGTTACAGGCCAGAAGGCTTTGCAGAGATGGGTATATCAAAGTATTATGTCCTTATTATGGTAGCACAGTGATGCATTTATACCTCAAATTTCATGTAATGAAATAGTTTCAGAAATTGCAGCATTCTAGTTAGTGTAGATGAGTTCTGAGCAGTAATGTTAATTTATGAAAAACATGCTGCTGGGAACTTCTTAGTTTTTACCCAGCAGTCTTTGAAATACTGCTTTGCCACTAAAAGGTGCAATTTATATGTACTTAAAGGTACTTTTCTGGGTCTACTTATTTCAAGTTCTTGGAGTATGTAGATCCAGTGTGGAACCCTTTTCTTGTTTGTTTGTCCCATTCCTATTGAGATGCAGGAAAAAGTGCAACCAATTTTGCAAGTGGATATAAAACAAATATTTTCAAATATAAGCAAGTTCTAAAATGGAACACTCACTCGTGGTTGGAAGTTGTGGGAAAAGGAAAAAATCCTTAGAGGTGTAAGTTTTTCCATCATGTTTGACAACATTTCAATCAGGCTGAATAGTAAAAAGCAACCACATGCTTTTTTGATTGTTTATACAAGGAAGTAGCAAAGCTCAAATTGTTCCCATATCATCAAACTGTAGGCAGAATTAAACACCTTCTCTTGATTAAAACAGACATTTTGAGTGGACAAGGAAGGGGAGACACCAAGTTAGCTCAGAATTATACCTTGTTACCACTGTTATCTTCACAGAAGTCCTCTGTGTAAGAGTATCCATTTCTATTTCATGGAGAATGAGGAACTCTAGACTCCAAACCTTACCTTTGACTGATGTGAATGGCCAGAGACAATGACTTTGTCCAGGAGGGGCAGGTAACCCCTGTGAGTGAGGTTATGCAGAAAACAACTATCACCTGCTACACAATTATGTCAGAATAGAGCTGTGCCTGGAAGAACTGAGGTTTCTAGTGTTTTGCTCAGGGACACACAGAGTGCAAAATGCAACAGCTCCAGAACTGGATGCAGAAGAGCTAATTAACCTGACCTTGCAGCTATTTTGCTTCCAGGATGTAGGCTGTTATCCCTACATGGCACAGCATCCCTATCCATAGCCACAAGAAGCTCCCCCCAGCCAGCCTAGCAGTGCTGAGCACCTCAGTGCACTGAGACGTGCAGACGTGCCCTGAGGCTTATCGCTCCCCAAATGGGCCTGGCAAGGAGCCCTCCCATAAACTCTATCCTATTGCTAACCCTAGTGCTCTCTAGCTGGCTCAGCCACTGGTAGCAATCAATCCACAGCAGCCTGGAAGTTTAAGACAAGCTGTAAAACTGCCTGAGAAGCCAGTTTAGATCATGCCAAAATCCCTGCTGCTGCAGTGAGCTTGCTCCCAGTCACTGAGCTATTTGTAAGGTGAGCTTGTGTATCTCCAGATGACACTGTTGTCATTGCTGCACTTGGAATGCAGGAGTACCCACAGGGGAGAAAAGGCATTTGTCAAAGGGAGTTTAAAATGGGAAACAGTATAAATATACATTATCCTACTTGCAGTCCTTACTAAAAGTTGTGTTGGAACTGTGAGCAGCCTCAGGAACTCAACTGCAGGAGTTCAAATGAGGTCTTAAGGAACTTTTTTGCTGCTTGTTCAAAGTCCACGCTGTGCCCTATTACAGCGGTATGGACAAGCATGGAAAAAAAGGTGTGGAGATCTTCTAGCAGTTTCAGCATGCAGTTACATGGGAGAAGCCAGTACATCCCTGATTCTGGCAGTCTGATTTTACAGACAATAAGCAAAGCAGATTATGATCCCCTGTGAAGAAGGCCTTCATGCTACTTTTTGCAAACTTGGGTAAGACGTACATTTTCTGGGGCTGTTCTTTAAAGCACGTCACCACAGTGCACAGACAAAGTTAGAAGGCTTTTTTTGGTTTGTTTCAATTTTTTTTTTTTTAATTCCAGGTTACATAACGACTAACTTTTCACTTGGAAAGATTTTTCATGATATTCCATCAAAGTACAGTACTACAGGAATAAAGTACTTGCTCTAAAACATGTTTTAAATATTTCTCTAATGTCAGTAAGACACTCTAGAGTGTGACTTATGAAGTCATAATTCACACCTAGTGTGTTCATTGGTCTCTTGGCCTTTGGCCTTGAGCCCAACAATGCAGTTGGTAGGGAATTATTATACCATAATTCACACCCCACTGTGTCTTATTGCTTAAATAACCATACCCCCAGAGATGTCTTAAAACTACCATTAAAGTTTATATTGTGTATCAAAATGTGTTTACAGGGCTGGGAAAATATACTGTTGACATTTTGAAAGGTTGAGAAGTAGTTTTAGCAGAACTGTACAGTGCTTGTAAATTAATCTCCCCAGTGGAGTATGCACCAGCCAATTACAGTATTTCTTGAGTATATGAAGTCCTGTCTTGCGCATTAAAAATAGCTTAGAAAGAAAAAAAGCCTTATGAATTTAATATGCTGAAGGCGAAGATTAAAATCTATGGGTGTGCTAATGCCCTTAATATCCAGTGAAAAATCTAAAATATATTTATATTTGCAATAAAGCAATTTCAGGATGCTGGGATTATCATCAGATAATCACTCCTCCACATTGTGCCTTATTGCTTAATTTTTAATATGTGAAAAAACCGAAATGCCTAACAAATCAATCTGTCCTTCAGCATAAGGTTAGAGGAATCAGATACATTTTACACTTTAAAAAGTCATTGGTCTTAAAGCCAAGGAAATTATGAAACCATATTAAGCCACAATAAAAGAAAAACAACCTCTATTGGCAGGAGAAATTTTTTAAAGCTTGTATACCTTACTTGTTATTCCTGAAATAGCACTTGGTGTTTTTTAGTTGCTGTAGTCACATTCCTGTTGCAGTTTTTAAGCAAAATTTGTTTTTAAAAACTGATTTAGATGTTCAAAGAAATACATGCACCGATATTTTTCAAAAGATCTATGTACAGCATGAAGTGATAAGCCTTTTAAAAAATTGTATTGTTTACAAAACAATAGTATGATTGTTGAGTAAGTGAATTGCATTTACCTTTTTATTTTTTTTGCCAGTGATTCTTTTTTATTCTAACAGGTTTAATTACTTTCATTATTAGCTTTATTATACTACAGATCCTTTGTGTGTGGGACAAAGAATTTCATTAACTTGCTAAGAAAGCATAATAGATTGTAGGATAGTTCTAAAGTGATAGTAATAGCCATATTAGTTGTAGCTTTTAATTCTGCTGTATAGTATTAGCATCCCTAGTAATCCTGTTATTCTTATCTCTATAAAGCCTGCTAATATCTGAAATGCTCGGAGGAACTTTAAGTAAAGTTTTGCCATTCACTTGTTAAATAATAAATGTAACTAAACTCTGTACAAATCAGTTTTCCAGAATGGTGTTAAACATTTCATGGCTTTGTGTTTTAAATATATAATTTTTAAAAAGAAAACACCACCTGAGCATAACTATTTGACAATAGCTGAACAAAATAGAAGAAAATGCTTTTCTTCCAGTTCTGCTGTTCTCTGTATACTCAGGACTTTCCTTTTAAGAAGAAATAAATAAATCCCAATACTGGCTTATACTGTGGCTGTGAGAATTAGATCATTAGCAAAGTCTGTCTGCTCTCCTCACTGTGGTTTGTCACCAACCCATGAATGTACACTGGATCTAGTCAAATCATGCATTTTGCTGTGAAGTGTCATAGGCAAAAGTTCAGTCAAGTCATGATTTGACTTTTTGGGGACTTTTGATTTAATACACTAAACAAAACAATCTCCTTTTGAATTAATTAGACATATTTATTTCAGCCTTAATTAGCTGGGTTTGGTTCTCATATATGTGAATTAAGTCCCCTCTTAGCACTTTCTTATTTCCTGTCAACTTAGCCTAATTTTTAATCAGACTTTTATGATAAAAAAAGAAAATGTTAAATGAAATTACAGCCGAATTTATGATTCTGTTTTGAAAAAAAAATCCTTTAAAATACTGAAATAAAATATTTCAGTATTTCAACATGTTTTTCACCTTTTCTAGCTGAAATTATGTCTTGGATGCAGTGTGAATTTACACATAATTTCAACTCTTCACAAACATACATTTTCATAAATCCACTCTTCTCTGAAAAAAACCACACTAATGGATATTTGTTGTGAAGTGCAGGAGAATTGCTGATGTCTTTTGAAGTATCAACAGGGAAAATTTGACAAGCATGGGTATATTGCTGTCATAGCAATGTTCATGTGATAGTTATTAGCTAATGCTTGAGCCCCTCACTGGGCTCTAGCCCCTTCTTAGTCTAACTGGATATGTAGTCACCTGTCTCCTGATACTCATTAGAGTTCAGGAAGAAAAGTGCTGAATTTGTCATATACTCTCAGAGAAAGGGGAGAAATGTGTTGCAGACTCTTTCTAATTAAAGCTTAATATAAATTACTTACATTTTTCCAAAAATGAGTATTGGAATGCAACTTTCTCACTGTCCAAGAGTGACCCTACCAATAGCTTTGAAAGTTGTGGCAATTAAATAGCCAGAGCTATTAAATTAATTTTTGTACAGATATAGCTCCTCTGTCTTACAACATAGTAAAACTTGATGGTCAGAAAACTAGGGGACTATGAATCCTTTTGGGAAGGCAATTCCATGTGGTTTGTTTGAATTAAAACCAACTCTAGCTGATTTTAGTGAAGACCCTCCCTAAAAGAGTGGTCAGAGCCTTACAAATCAGATAGTCAGGCAAGGAGCTCCCTAATTTGAAGGACTAAGACAGGAAAACATTCTTCAGTGGATGGGTAAGTTTGGGTAAATGCTTTGGAATTTTCCAGATATCATGACATTCCTCATGGTTCTGACCAGTAGCCTGAATATAGATTTGATCTAAATTCTTGCCTAATGAATCTAGTCCCAATCAGTCAATGCAGTTAAAAATATCTTGAATATAATTTACTTCTCTAGTCATCTAAATTTGTACTTACGTAACGTGATTACTGAAAGTATTTGTTCACATCTAGCTTTTACTAACATAGCTGCCATATCTATATTATGAATTTAGCAGTGAGAAGAGGGAAAAATTAAAAAATAAAAAGACAACATGGAAATTAGTGGATTTGAAATGTATCTTTTATGTTCATGCTGAGACTGGGACTTCTTTAGCTTTAGAATTATCATAAGTAACATGGTAGATGCTATATCATCAAAGATCAAGACAATGACCCAAAAGTAGCTCTCAATGTTTAAAGACTTCTTTCTGCCTTAAGCTCCTGTCCTATGTAATCCCTGAGTTCTCACCAGGCATAAGTAGTTACCAAAGTCAGATATCATGCAGCCTGAAAAGAATGCTTCTTTTGTCTCCTTGGGGAGACAAACGCCCAGACCCCAGCTTCTCTTAGGTGGGAAAGACATTTTATTTGGTTGATCAAAGGCACATTGATGGAGGATTCCTATCAAATATCTTGTGTAAGTGTGCTTGCTTTTCTGGACAAGATATAACACTCTGTAGCAGGTTTTTTTTTTTCAACAGAGAAGTTGATTTGTAGCTGGGGGATGTGGGTCTAGTTTAAGTCCACGATTTTACAAAGATCTTCAGTTAAGTTCAAGATTTTACCCTAGCTGATTTCTGTGGCCCACAGATGACTTATTATTCTGTGTATGTACAAGAGTCTGGCCAAACATTCAAATAAGATATTCCAATTAAAACAAAAAAAAGATAAAAAAGAAAGAAAGAAAGAAAAAAGGAATGTATTCATCTAATATTTCATGTAATCCCTGTAGAGGAATAAAAGGCCAGATCTGATGAGGATTCAGTTCCTCTAAGGAAATTAAACAAGACCTGCTTTTTAGGTGCCTTGTTTCTGGAGAGGTATGCAGGACTAAAGTGGGTTTCCATATTGGCTGTTCTGGGCTTCCAGTTCCTGACCCCATCTAACTCCAAATTCTTGTCACGAAAGAGACACTGTATTCAGGGTCAAAAAGGAGAATCATGGATTTGTTTAGGTTGGAAAAAACTTCTGACCTCAAGTCTGACAGTAAACCAAACACTGCCAAGTCCATCATTATCCATGTCCCTAAATGTCACATCTAAAAGTCTTTTAAATACCTTCAGTCTTAACCTCCCTAGCACATCTCAAGGCACTTTCCTCTCATCCTAACACAGCTTGTTACTTGTGAGAAGAGACCAGCCCACACCTCACTACAACTTCCTTTCAGGGACTTGGAGAGGGTGAATAGTTTGGATTCCTGCACTGCCAAGGCAGGCAACTGAAACTTCTTGCCCCCATGGGTAAAGCTGCTTCCTGTCCAATCAGCCCCCAATCTTTTCTGTTACATAGGGATTTTCCACTGGGGATCCAAAATTTTAATTCGTTTTTGAACAATGTTAATGTTCTGCCAGCCCATTCCTTCAGGCTGCCAGCATCCAGTGGCACATCAGCCCTGTCCTCCAGAGATTAACTGAAGCATTGACTCCTCTTCATCTTGCTGCATACACAGAATTTGCTGTGTATTATGCACAAATGTATTGATTGTACAGCTCATTAATAAAGATACTATCTTCCTCAGTGTTAACCCCGAAGGAAAGCTACAAAGTGGCTGACAGCTGGACTTTATGCTGTTGCAATACACTTTGAACCTGGTGGTTCAGCTGACTATAGTCTGGTGGAGTTTGTGAGTACTGTGCTGAGACAAAGATCTATGGCACACAGCACTTGGCATGAAAAAAATTGTGTTGTTCTAGGTGTGATATTGCATGGAGATACACTTCATGAATGTGTGTGCACATGTGTCTTTTGCTGTCTGTAAACTTTACATGTTCTCCTTAGGTGTTACTACAAATAAAGCCCTTATAGGAACGCTGGGATTCACAATTCAAACTTCACAAAAGCTCTGCAAATTCTATTCCAGTATTTTTCTTCATGTGTTAGAAATGCTTTCCTTCCACTGTACAGTCCATGATAGCTCCATGATAGCTCTCTTTTATTTGGAGAAATAATACTTCCTATGTTTCCATCTCCTTTTCATACGGGGAAATAATTGGTGGGTGAGAGTTCTGTAAGAAGATAAAGCAAGATTTAGCTCTGTTTGGGTGCAATCAGAGAACATATCAACATATCACTGGACAGGAAAGTAGTTTCACAAGATCATGACAGCTGAAAATTAGGAAGTAAGTGATTTTATCTCTCTCCTTGTTGTTGTTTTTTCTTCATACATTTTTTCATACATTTAACTTAGAAAGAATAACTTAAAACATGACATAGAATCTTCGAATCATAGAATTCTTTAGGCTGGAAAAGACCTAAGAAAAAAGATCTTGAGACTGCCAAGAGCCAGGGGTCATCTTTTTATCCAGATACTGCTATTACAAGATCCATTTTGCTTTGTTGCAGCCTTGACATGAAAACACATGAAGATAATATTGAGAGCAGCCCTGAGGAGGAGGACTTGGGGATGTTGGTTGACAAGAAACTCAATATGACCCAGCAATGTGCACTCAAAGCCCAGAAGGCCAACCCTCTTCTGGGCTGCATCCAGAGCAGTGTGGGCAGCAGATGGATGGAAGTGCTCCTCCCCCTCTACTCTGCTCTTGTGTCTCCACCTGCAGTGCTGCATCCAGCTCCGGGGTCCCCAGCACAGGAAGGACATGGACCTGCTGGAGTGAGTCCAGAAGAAGATGGTCAGATGGCTGGAGCTCCTCTCCTGTGTGAACAGGCTGAGAGAGTTGGGGTTGTTCAGCCTGGAGAAGGGTGACCTTACAGCACCTTCCGATACCTACAGGGGGTTACGAGAGAGCTGAAGGACATTTATAAAGGCTGTAGAGACAGGACAAGGGGTAATGGCTTTAAATTGATCAAGGGCAGGTTTAAATTAGATATTCGGAAAATGTCTACTGTGAGGGTTTGTGGCATGGTGTGTTTTTAACATCGGTTATTCCTTTTGTAACTCAATAATGGTTTGGTCCTCAGTTCCCCCCCCATGTACTTCCCTCACAATGGTTTCTCCCTATTTCCTCCCTATTGGAGCTGTCCCCCCTCCCCTGCCTGTCATGGTAACCACCCCCCTTATCTCGAGAATTCTCTGGGTCAACCATCCCTTATTCGATGTATGATTTGCCTCTGGGGTTTTTCCCCTCCCCTGTGCGATCCTCAGTGGCTTAGCTGTAACCCACGCTCCTCCCTGGGTCCTCATTATTGGTTAGCTTTGTGTCTCCTCCCATCACACCCACTCCCTTTACCAGCTCCTCTCCAAGACCTCCTCCTTGTCACCCGTTCCTAGCACCACCGGGCAAGATTAAAAAAATCATTGGTTTCTATACGGGTGTCCACTCCTCCTTCCTTTGCTTCGGTACCTCGTAGCCGAGATCCCGCCTGTGCCACCCATGCCGCAGACGGTAACCACTGCCCAGGGTTCCGGAGGGGATCCGGGAGCGGCACTTCGTGTGGCCATCTTCGGGCAGGCCGGGGGCACCCAGCCAGGCTCACGTACAGCCCCTGCGGGAAGAGGCTACAAGGGTTGTTGAGATACTGGAACAGTTTTCCCAGAGATATTGCAGATGCCCCAACCCTGGAAGTATTCAGGGCCAGGTTAGATAGCGTATTTGTGCTCCTTGTCTAATGGAAGGCATCCCTACCCATGACAGGGGGTTGGAATTAGGTGATCTTCCACACCAAACCATTGTGTGATTCTAAGAAATCGCCTTTCCAGTATGATAAGGAAAATCTCTATAATCATTCAACTTTCAAGGTTAATGAGATTGCTAGCTATGGGTGAGCTGTGATAGCTCTCTAGCAGATGATGAAGCCATGAACTAATTTCCCTGCAGGATTTCAAACTACCCACAAGTTGTTGCAAAAGTGCTCGCTTAGTTTAAACATTGAATGTTGTCCTACATATAGAAGACTAAATACATGCTGCTGCTTTCATAAATGTTCTTCTGAATTATAAATTGTTACTTAATAGATATGAGAATGTCTCTCACCTTTACTGAGGTTAGTTGGTCTTGAAGAGGCTACATCATTATCAGAAACAAGTGGGAACCACCATAGAAAATCTTTCCCACACCTTGTCAGGGTCAAGTGGCTAGCTCTGAGAACTCATTATGGCTTCTAATAAAAGCACAGCTCCTTGTTTCTAATTGCAGTACCTAGTTCAGACAATTCCTAATTTAAACACATGTAAACACAAAGAGGAATACAAAACCCATGGGTTACGACCCAAGAGCACTTGGCCTTGGAAGGGGTCATTTAGACACATAGAAGTTTCTGATTTCAATCTGATCATTGACCTCCATAGTAGTGAACTTTATGCAAAGTGTGCCCTGAAAACTTTTGTACGCAAGATGCTTGTGGTTTTGGAAGTTTTACTCTTTCCCCTGATTACAAAGTAAGAGTCAGTAAAATAATCTACTTTAAAACCTCAAACATGTAGTCAAGTGCAAATGTGAAGAGGTGAACAATCAGGTCCTGCACAGATAAAGATTTGGAAGTAATGACTGTTATGCTGTAGATTGTACGAGATGTGGCTGAAAATTACTGTTAAATGGATAGCTTGGTTCTGAGAGCTGACAGGAATCATTCTTGCTTCACAGATGTGTTCATTCCATTTGTTTAGCTTTACCTGCTCTTTTCAAGACAAAAAAACCCAAAACAGTTTAGCTACTTTTAGAACTCCTGAACAGGTAACATGTAAACAAATAGCTGTGCAATATTTTTTCTAGTTGTGGTTCATCATTCTACTTCCACTCAATTGGACTATTGAGACTTTTTGCAGTGCAAATCAGGATAACTACTGATCAACAATTCATTCTCAAAAATTGAAGTGTGCATTGTTCAGAAAGCCAGTCTTGGTGCTTGTGAAAAATACTCCTTTTGTTTATCAGCAATCTGATACAAGACAACTTGCTCCCCTCATTTGACTCTCGCCTCCTACCCCATCAGAAATAGTCACTGTTCCTAGTGTACAACAAGACATAAAGTAATATGTTTGAGGAATGTATTGAACACACTTGGTGCTTCAGATTCTTTTACAGTATAAGAGTCATAACTTCTGTAACATCATTAATAACAGTAGTAAATTCACCGCTCTGTGATTTGTTAGTACACATTATGAACTGTTAGTACACATTATGTTCTGAAGCATTGTGATTAGAATGAAACCTCTTTCCCAGCCATACAGAGTACTGTGCACTCATGCTCATCACTTTATGAGGAATAAGTTTCAAACCTTGTGAGTATGAAACAATATCTTCACTTTGAGCTTACTTGTGATTTTTTGTAAGAAGCTTCACTGGCACCTGAAGGGAAATGTATCCTATGAAATAAGGATTGAATTACATTAACCAAAAAGTTTATTAGATGCAAAGAAATGGGTAAGCAAGCAAATAAAACTTGAAATGTTACTGCTTTCAAATTCTTATCACTTTTCATTCACATTGAAATTTTTGACTTTCAGTAGCAGCATCAAATGGAATTGAAGAAACATTTCTGCTTCATTATGTGTAGCAAAAAAGGATTGACAATAGAGAACTATTTTCCACCTCTCATGTGGATATGATCATTATTTATTGGAGGCTGTTTTGCAACACAATGACCATCTGTCAGTAAGTACTGAAAACACTCCATCATGCTGGCTGTTACTGTTAAAATGCCACAATCACTGACTGCTCTGAGGGACTAATAGATTTTTTTTTTTTTTGGCTAAGAACAATTACATATTTAGAAGGCCAAATTAGCTCTCACTGAAGTTGGTATAAATCCTGAACTGCTCCGCTGGAATCCAGATATCATCTCTAGACTTATAGAAAGGTAGCAGATGTCAATCATTGACCCAGACCTTTAAAGGGAGGATATCAGGGAAGGAACTGCTTTTCAATTTTTGATTTTTTTAAATACCTGTGACAAAAAAGAAAATGCTTAGTTAATTTGCATGATAAAAATAATTGATGCCATGGTTTTTTCCCACATTGAAGGGATAGCTCAGAATTATGATCTGCTATTCTGCAGAAAGGTACATAGAGCTGTTGTTAGCAGGTTCAGCTTACAGTTGTTCATTAGGCTGTTCATTTGATTGTTGCATCACACTTCTTTGTGCACTTGGTTGGGAGAATGGATGCTCAAATGAACCAGCAGCTGCAGTCAGAAACACAGAATTAAAACTGGGTGTAATTCTGCACAAACCAGAATAATTAAACCCTCCAGGGAAAGTCTGGAATGAGATTAGTTCAAATGCAGCCATGTGATTACAAGTGCACCATTAACAATTTTTTAAATATATATATAAAGGGAAGCAGTTCCCTCAGGGTAGCAGAATGAGTGAGAAATATGGCCTATACATTGAAGGTCATATGCACCACAGGGGTGGAAAAATATTTCTTAATTGAAACTCCCCCTCTCCATATCATTTATTATGACCATGGGTTATAATTACTTAGCCTATTAAAATGCTTGATTCAGTTAATGATTTAGTTAGTAAGTATCAGACATTTCAACTGAAGGAGGAACAGAAAGCAAAAGGAGAAAGTGATGGGGGAACTGTAGTCTTGAAAAAAATTGAGTATCTCCGAGGACTGGTTGGAAAATGACAAATACTTCTTGTTTCTTGGGCTACTTCTGGTTTCTTGGACCATCCATCACAAGGTGGTCAGACCTAGCCACCGTCCCTGGGAGCATGCAAGAAACATCAGCACATGTCACTTACTTGGCAAGGCTGTGTTTGGTCAAAGGCTGGACTCAATGGTCTTGGAGGTCTTTCCCAGCCTTGAAAAGTCCATGATTCTCTGTGTGAGACAGCTGGCAAGGCATGAGCATGGAAGGAAGAAAAGGGAATATCTTAGCACCCAGCCTGGCAGGAAGGGCACAATCCTGCATGTTCTTTCCCCCCTTCCTTACATGCCCAGCAGGGAGTGGGAAGAAAAGGAGAAAAAGAAAAAAAGCTGTGGTATGTGGCCTGACAAAATCATGGTCATTATAATGGCATTTGCCTGCACTCACAGGTAGCTAGGTGTGAGTAGTCAGATGAACAGTCACAAGCATTTACTTTGAAACTTGCTATGTCCAGATCTTCGCAGCTTATGAGTCCCCAGAAGCAAAGGTCTTCTGAAAGCAGCGGCCCCTGCCCACCCCGTGCCCTTGTCTTGACAGCCACTCTCCCAAAAGGCCACCAGGTGTCATTTTGCAGCTGCCTTAACCTGTCCTTAGAGTTTTAAAAAAATCTGTCCTTAGAGGTTTAAACCTTTACTGGTTTGACCACATGCAGCCTTATGTGACATACTAGCATTTCATGGGCTGTGAATACCTGGAGAGATTACTTAACCAGTTTGTAACATGAATGTATCCTTTGCCTGACTTCTTTCCCAGTTTATGAGCTTTCCATAGGCTGATGATAATTTATCTGAACCTGGGTATCACTGTTTTTTGTCAGCCATTCATCTAAACCATATCCTGGCAGTCAAGCTCCACAGTGAGTCATTTTTGGAAGCATGTGACTGGTGCCCTAAGTTACAAAGGATTGCTTCTGTTTCCTACTCAGATGACATAAGCCTTATAAACACAAGCTTGATTAAGTTACTAGGCTTTGAGCCATAGGCTGACAAAAGTAGGAGCATGATAAGAAGGGCAATCCCACAAGCAGAAGACGAAGACAGGTTTATTAGGCAGTTGCCCTCTGGTGCAACTTTCACCTTAAACATGATAATAATTCAGGAAGTCCTACACAGCAGATTTCCAAGAGTGTGCAGCTCTGAGTATTAAGAAGAATTGCTCAAAAGATTTGTTAGCACACAGCAAAATGATTTACAGGAATAACAGCAAACAAGCCCCAAACATTTTCCAAAGAAATTATGCTGTATCTTTATATTTACGTTAATATTGCTTTCAACTTCTTATAACTGCTAAAACTTCTGATAACTGCTAAAATATACAGGATATTGTATTTACTGTTCTTTTGTTATACTGTACATGATGTGACACCAGTGGGGCTGATGAGCTGCCCCAGATGTGACACTGTATGACATTTAGCTTTTGTGATATGATGAGGTAATGTGACATGACATGAGCATATGCCATGAACCAAAGGTCAGAATATATTCAAAAAGATACACCTGTTGTCAGCCTGACCAGTCACTGCCAATTTGTAAAAAGTCTTCCAGACCATGCACATATTTCTGACAACTGATGATCGTGACATAGATGTATTAATTCACTGGCAGAAAAGCTTACCACCTACTTATCCATAACATCTTTCTATCTAATGGAAATTGATTAGAAACCATTTCTTCTCCTCAGAAGCTTTACTTACTTGCATATTTCATTTTGGGCAGCTGCCTGTGCAAGATTCAGAGAGATCATGCCTATACCAAAAGGCAGACTGTCCCTCTTTCGATATCCACTACTGGCTTGCACAGGAACAACGAATATATTGTCTCTACTCATATGGCCTGAGGGAGCTCTTATTCTATGCTGCATGTCCTTGATAGTACCCTACTTTACCCTGTCCTGAACCCCCCCATTCATTCAGGGGATTTGTTAAAACTTGCCGTCACTGTCTTCTTGAATGTCTTAATATGCTTTGGCTGAAGACCACAGCCTGAGGAAGAAAGGCAGATGGTATGTGACTAGATTTCAGTTTCAAGGATGTAGAAGCTGGCAGGCACTTTCACATCCCACAGCTTCAGTAGAGCCAAAGGGACTTACCAAAACTGGGACTTGCACAGAACACACAGACACCCAAGGCTAAAGCTGTGATCCTGCTCAGCTGTTCAAATTTTGCTAAATTCCATTTCAATATTTCAGTTTAAAGTTTTCCAAATACATTGAGTAACACCTCAGTTCATGCACAGCCCTGCTCAAGTCTTGGCAGATGGAAATAAGACAGTCTCTATCCTGCAGTACTGACAGAGATTTATAAAATATGGCTGGACCTTTTCATGTGTGTCCTATGTAAGCTCAGAGTTCTTTCAAATGCAAAGACCTTTCACAATATTGCAAGAAATAGGATGTTGGAGGTCAGCAAGCCAAATCATGTACTGAGTCAGGGCCAGTAAGATCTACTCTCTGGAGGTTTTCTCTGACAGGTCATGGAATCATGGAATCACAGAATGATAGAATATAGATGCCTTCTGATTGGAATGCACCTACAAAGATCATCCAAGTCAACTCCTGGCCCTTCACACAGGACAACACCAGGTATAACACCATGTGCCTGAAAGCATTTTCCAAGCACTTCTTGAACTCTCTCAGGCTTGGTGCTGTGACCATTTCTCCAGGGAGTCTGTACCAGTGCCCAACCACCCTCTAGGTGAAACACCTTTTGCTGAAATCCAACCAAAACCTCCCTTAACTCCACTTCATACCATTTCCTGAAGTCCTGTCACTCATCATGAGACTGAAGAGATTGGTACCTGTCCTCCACTTTCCCCATGAGGGTATTGAAGACCACAATGAGGTCTCCCTCATTGTCTCCTGCAGCTGAACAAATCAAGTGACCTCAGCCCAAAACTGCACACCATATTCAGACTAAGGCCACATTAATGCAGAGTAGAGCAGGACCTGCTGTTACACACAGCTAGTATGTTATACACTGCTACCACTCCTGTTTCCTTTTCTATAGTCCCACCCTTCTAACAAGTAAGAATTTCTTTTTGGTACCCAAAATAATTAGTTTTTTGATAATGAAAGTAATTTCTTCACACTTTCCCTCTTGACTACACAGGTTCATTGCTTATTTTTGCCTTTATATGCATAGGTTATCATGGTGAAGCCTGATTTGAGTGAGAGGATTAAGAGAAAAAAAGAAATAAACCCAAGAGAGGAGATATTTCAGGAATGTGTCTTGCAAGAAATGTTCATGGATTTGCATGTTTTATCACAGTGTCCCAAGCTACTGAGTTTATGAGCTGTAGCATTTTGAAGTCAGATCTCTCAATGTAATACAGCTTACACCAACAGATGCCTTTGTAGATTTGGATGTCAAGCTGTGATTCCTCTTAAGTTTAACTGTCTAACAGGGAGATGAACACTTCAAGCTTTTTACACTGGCTGAGAAGCAAGCACATTTAAAGGACAATTTCACCTTCTTGGATACACGCCTTAGGCATGCATCGTTTTCTGTTCACAACTGAATCAAATTGGACAACAAGCTTAGATTATACTCAACTTTCAGCTTTTAGATGTGAGAAGAGATTAACCTCAGCCCAGTAAGTTAATAGAAATAATATGTGAATAGATACTTCACAACTGATAAGAAACAAAGAACAGTATTCTCAGAGCTCTCTCTGCTAAACATCACTGAGATTTAGGATGTACTACTACACATCCTAAATTTACCCATTTTCTGATACCTACTTTTAATACTGACATCATCTTCATTTGGCCTAGAAAATCAATGAATCTTCAAGACTAGTAACATAAGAAGTCAAAGGTAGAACAGATGTTTTCATCATGCTAGCCAATTGTTGGCTGTCATTAGTTGTTTTTAATTATCTTGCTAATGAAATTTAAAGTCTTACAAGGCCTGGACACTGCCTTATTTTTTTACTTTTTTTACCCACTTGTCTGATCCAGGTTTGTATATGGACCTTTTTCTTGATGTAAAAGTTTTACAGCAGTCAGAGCAATTTGATCATCCAGAAATGTTCGATAGCAAAGTCAGCAGTTAGGTGAATAAATAAAACTGCCTCTTTATACTCAGTGTTAGGCTCTAACCTCAAGAATTTTAACTGAAATATTGGTTAGGCCCTTAGCTGTGGTCTCAGTTTGTTCCCCACTCTGCTGAGAAGAAACGTTCTTCTCATTGTCTCTGTTTCCTTAGCCCTGCTCTGACATATTGCTAAATCTTAAAGAGGCTTTAGGCTTCCACTTTTGTATTCATTGTTACTAATTATCCTTTCAGTTCTTTGATTGTGCTTTTGTTATTTTAGTTCTCAAAACTGAAACTGATTATACCAGCTTCTTGTTTTTATTTTTATTTTGTTCTGACATAAATGTCAAATGTGGTGTAATGCACATTCACAGAGGAAAAAGCACAGTATAAAGGAAACTGGTAATGAGACTCTTTTAAATAAGTGCACTGCTCTCAGGATCAAATATTAGAGAGAGGATTAAAATTTGGTTTTGTTTTTCTCTCTGTAATCAATTCAAAGTTAATTGGATTCAGTATATGTCCTTTTTCTTCCTATTGATTTTTTTGTTATTGTTCCTGTTTGATTGCTGGTTTTTTAGCATGTCCCAGGCTTTTTGGATATTATTTTCTTCTTTTTTTTTTTTTTTGGCTTCTTCCCATTAAGCTGCTTCTAAATTCTTTTTAATTAAAAAAAAAAAAAAGCAATCACAGACACAATATTTTATCTTACTTTATAAAGGCAATTAATACTGCAGAGCACCAGACTGGTTACTGGGCAGGCAGTATCCCCTCTCCCTCAAAAGGACCATCTAAGGTCAAACAAGGTTATGTGGTGAATTCATATGCATGAACTGTAGAGATGAAGGGCACTTTGGCCACAACATCATCACAGAAGAATCTTAATTGAACATTCTGTTTGCATGCAAAAAGAAGAAACACCTTCTAAGTTGAGGCTTCTCTGACTAAACAGATCTTTAAGTACTCAAAACCAGAATCTTCAGGAAAGCAGAGTGACGTGCAGACACAAGATTGCATGCTCACTCTTCATGGCTCTGGACATGTGAGCCACAGTCTCCTGTACAGATTGTGCGTGCTCTGAAATGCCTAAAGAGCTATGCTGAGTGTTAAGGCAGAGCATGTACTGGTGCTCTCCTGCTGTCTGACCACTTGCTGCCCACCTGCCAGCTGCCTTCTGCGGGTTGGCTTGCTGCCCTGGTTTAGAATTTGCATTCCAGTCACAGGGAGGACTGGGAACAAGAGAACAAGAGGAAACATAGCAAGGATATCCCCTCCTGTTGTTATGCTAACCCTGATTCCTGTGATACTCCTATGACAGCTTCTGAATGCTGGGGTCTGCACATTATTAGAATGTTTAATATAATCCTAAATGACACTCCAGGAAAGTGAGTTAGAACCCCTTATTTCCTTGACAATTGTCTAGATTAACACTTGCTGCAGCTGCTATTCCAAAAGTAACTTTCTGATGAGGTCACTGTGCAAGGTTGACACTTTGTCTTTATTTGCTGGAAGGTACCACAGCAAAATCTTGGAAGGTACCATGGCAATTAGATATTAAAAATGTATTTTGAGTCCATTAGTTCACTTAAAATAAAAATGAGGAGCCTCCAAAACAAACAAACTGAAAATACATACATTCATCAAGTGGCTTTACTGTCCTGCATATATGCCACCTTATTTTCCTTGCTGTCAGACACTGTGAAGAGTGGCAGAAAGTAAAAAAGGCAATGAACCTTATTGCATAATGCCATGAACAAGACTAAATCTTGTACCATCATTTCACAAATGTTCGTGATGACATTCTTTGATTTTTGAGGAAAATAAGTTCTTTCGATATCTTCAAAGAATGTCTGGCTTTTTGAGGTTGATTTTCTCAATGGGCACCTTTATCAGCAAGTTTTGGAGCACATAAGAGCCTGGGAATCCTTTTTCTGTTTCATTGGCAAGGGCCTGCACATCAGCTCTGTAGTTCCTGGCACTCTGAGACAGACCACATAAGGTGTTAAACCCGCACATCAGCTGCTATTTTCAGGATTGCCCTGTAGTACCAAGCATCTGAATCGTTTCAGCAGCAATGCAGAACTCAAATTCTGGTCTTGGACCAGCTTTTGCAAAAGAACCTGAAGCAAGATCCCTTGAGAAACTGCATTGGAGAGTTTGGATCCAATTGTCTTCGAGCATTTTTTCATTCAAGCTGAAAAGTAATATGCTTCTAACAGAACAGTCTTAAAGGGAACACAGAAGCACTGTTTTATCACACAACTAATGAGTAGGACTGTCAAGGTGATTTCACACCAAGAGAAATTGAAATATTAATAAGAAAAAATTGGTTGCTTTCAGAAAGTAAAAGTTTTGCATTTGTAGTAGTTTCTGCTAGAAACAAAAAATTAGCATCTTCAGTTTCTAAATCAAAATAAAAAAAGTATTTTAGAGCCAGTTAGACCAACATAGACAATTTTTTCTAGGCTTCTAAATCTAGAAAGGTGATGACAGGTAAGGGGGTGAGGGGCTAGGTTATGCCAAACACCACCTCCAATAATCTGTGTAAACACAACTGCATGAAACTTGGTGCCTTACATGTTCTGCCAGTGGGCTACACAATTTGATTCTATCCATAGCAAAATCTGTCCATGAGAAACAACTTCTGTTAAACGGTGTGGGAAGACTTTTCTTGTACCATCTGTCCCATGGTGAACAAGCTACACAGTCTTCAGAGAATAGGAGCTGCTGATTGCTCCCTATCTACATCAGAGAGAACTGAAAATCAAATGTTTGCATCTTTCCTGCCACCCCATTGCTAATTTATGGTGAGACAGCATCTGCCCTTCAAAGTGTCACCATCTTGTAACAGATTACATTGCCTGAAAAACTGAAAGGTACTATATGGATTACTGAATGCATTTCCCACAAAATGCAGTGTTATTTCAACATTTAACAGGTGCTATTGTCTTAGTCTGCCGATTCTTCTTGTATCTGGACAACAAGAGTAGCAATCCTTTAGTTTGGAGTAGAGATAAATTTATCAGCTATTACCATACACCTGCAATTCGTCCATGTCCTTTAACCCTTCCTCTTTACTTCTAGTTTGAAGTAATTTTACTTCAGCTTTAGCATATCCTCTAAGCTTACACTGGCTACCAATCAGAGACAGTGTACATATCCTAAGCTTGTCTGTCTTGAGATACATGGATCCTTTTTCCTAAACCTGGAGGGACTAGGGGCATTAACTGGTAAAAATCTGTCTTCAGAAAAAAAACCCCAAAGTTCTGCCAGTTAATGCAGTTTTGACAATGACCAAGCCCATACTTATAAAAATACTTTAAAAGGCATAAAGCAGTAGCGCTGCAGGTAGACACAGTTTTATCTTCCTCCCTTCCCTCACCCTCCTCACCTCCACCCTGTGTACCCAAGCAGTACAAACTGGTACAGCTGAGTGGTGAAAAGCAGCAGGAAACAGGCTTGAGCTCTCTTAACAACTAGTTTCAAACTGGATCAATTCCCTGATCTGTCTTTTCAAGACACTATGCAGATGATTGTTTTGGTGCCAGAGCCAGCATGATGCAAAGGGCAGGAAAACATGGGAAAGCAAAGAAGGTGCAGAAAAGAGGAAGTTGCAACTTGCAGGAGCATTACCTCCTCATTGGGCTGCTGGGAAAAACACAAATTTTAAAATCTAATCTTGGAAAATGAAGCTAGACACCATCCAGACTAAGGCAATTCAAGAGACACGTGGGTTCCCATTTAGGGACAGAATGGCAGATTTTCAGGAAGTGGACAGTCCTTGCTCTAACAATAATAAAAACTAAATTACTATTTTCTGCCTGGCTTCTTAAGCCTGTCTCTTTGCAGTATTTGGCCTGCTTTTAGCTGAGTCCTAGATCAATCTCATAGAAGACAAAATGTCATTGAATAGTTCAGTGAGACAGATGATAATATGAAAGGACATTTTTTGGAAGGTGTAATGTTTATTTCTGTACAAATAGGATGAAAAATAATGAAGTGTATAGATATTTTACCTACTGACATGTATTGATCACTGTTGTAACTCAAGAGGGAAGTAAATTTAAGATCTTGCCTTTGTCTGACACCTTATTGACAACTCAGGTCTGTTCTGTTTCCAACAGATAGAGACAGAAACCAGGGTTAATATCTATCATCTGATCCAGAGTAGCAGTTCCAATAATCTTCTTCCTGGGCAGAAAACTAATCCCTTTTCAAGTGACTGCAAAAGCCCCAAAGTCAGAAAGATCTAAGAAGGAGTAAATAAAGTAGAAGAGGGCAGCCAACTCACATAGTTTCCATGTCATATTCTCACAGTCTAACATTCTGTTCTCTCCAAGGAGGAAATAACAATATAATGTACAGCCCTGCCACTGCTGCTATTAATATCTTGGAATGTGTCCAGAAGCACATGGGTGCAGGAGAATACGCTGTTCCTGGTAATCACATAAATGTTTAGATGTTTTTCTTTACGAGGCTGAGTCTGGATCTCTTTTATATGCTGCACTGCAGAAGTCCTTATTTTCCAGCTCCTCGAAGGCTGGGCCAGTCAAGCTTCCCTTTTTAAAGGCAAGTTGCTGCATAACAGAAGTACTACAAGTTCCAAAACAATGTATGAGCTATTTTAGCTATTTTAGTGAGCGTAAAAAAAAAAAAAAAAATGCAGTGAGGGAGGATGGAAAGTAAGAGAAAAACAGAAAAGGAAATCAGGACACAGTGAAAACAATTTTTCCTAATGTTTAGCAGAATATGCACAAGCAATTACCATAGAAAAAGTGTTAATGACATAAGATTACCTTAACAAGGCAAAGTTTCTGCTCAATACACAACTATACATACTTCACATACTTCAGGTGTCTCTGAAATTTTTTTCCTTAGTGGTTTTCTATGGGCAACCTCCCCAGTGTAGCCCATGAGTGCCTCAATGGCCAGCCAGGGACCTCCCCTCCAGATGCAATTGTCCATCATTAGGTACACCTGAGCTCTTGGATAAGTCAACCTTTCCCTGTGTCCTTCTGTCTAGAAGGACACAGGGAAAGGTTGACTTATCCAAGAGGTGAAAAGTGACCTCCAAGCATAGGCTATAAATAGGAGGCACTGCTTTACACATGCTGTCTAAAATTTTTTCTTTCGCTAATTTAAAATTAAAACCTAATGGAAAAAGTAAGAGAAAACCAGGGGCACAAAATGCTACATCCAGTCCCCAGGTTACATCTGGGCTGACTGACAGCATACAATTGAATTTATCTTGTGAGCCTTGACTTGCCTCCAAAGCACCCACACAAGAGATGTACCTGCTCAGCCTTGGCTGTGCATTGATTGTGTCACAAATGGAGCCAGTTCTGCTCCAGTAGGACTGGATGTCTCAGATACTCCACACAAATATTGGTTTGGGTCCAGCAGCAGAGCTGGATGTGAGTGTGGTATCTGAGGCTTCAGCCCTGCCAAAGCTGTGCTGGAAGAGGTCTTGCAGTGCCTCCTGCACTCATCCACAGCCACACAGCCCTGCTATGGAGACACAGGGCCATGCTGTGTGGCACCCCTCCCCAGGGGCCCTCTGAGGACCTGGAACTGCCAAGCCATCTCGTGGAGAAATCTGAACTCCGTCTTTGAGTCTGTGGTAAATGGATTCCCCTACCTGAGCAAGCTGTTCTGAAGCTTCCTTAGCCATTTTTTAGGTAGTTGAAAACAAATATTGAAAACAGCCCCCATAGCCTGCACTCATTCTACTGGATAACCCCAAAAGTAGTTTGTTTTTTCATAAATTCTAGAAATGTATGGAAAGGATACAGCAAACACTTTTTCCCTGTTAATATTGTTGTTATAGCAAGATACTTGAAAACATAAGGGTTTACGCTCAGGTATAAGCTTCCTCTGAGAGGTCAAGCTATACAGCTTTTTTTTGTCAAACTGTTTTGACATTTTGGGCTAGATTTTTTGTAAAATCATTTCCAGAGAGTGTTCAGAAATCTCATGCTGTAGTGCAGTGAAGATTGCATTGAGCATTAATGGGCTGGCAAGATGCTCAGACATAATTTTGTCTGAAGCAGAGAAGCATATTTGGTGCTGGGTAGGAGTTCATAAAGCAGAAGGTACTTTGTTCCTGGTGCCTACCACAAGCAGGTGGAAAGGGGCTGAATTAAGCATCTGAATATTCAGCCAGTTGTCAAGGATACTGGTTGGAACGTTCATTTGGACATGTTTGTTTTCTAGATAGATGTATTAGTTCATTTGTTTCTGACTTAGTTGAATTTAGAGCAACTGGACTATTCAGTAAATGTGAAACAAGTATTCAATATATTCAAACAAGATGGAAATATCTTAATAGATCCATGACCACTTCTTTGTAATTCTGTAGGGAAGAAAAGGGAGGGAGAAATCATTGCTTCCATGGCTGTGGAAAGAGACCTACTGGATTTGCTATTCCTGACATCTTAATAATTAGAAAGGAATCCAAAAGCAATGCTGCTCAAAAAATATGGCCATGGAACACACCATGCAGTCTCCTAGCCCAGTATGTGTTGCACCATCTTAGGAAAAAATTGCTTAGAATTTATTTATTGAATAAGTAAATTCTTATTATTTGTGGACTTTTTAAAGTAGGATGGGAATGCCATAATTTCCTTATCACTCTATTTCTCTTCATGTGAAAGCAAAGGGTAACCATGGACTTGGGCAGACACAGATGCATGAGGACAGCACAAGGTCAGCATTCCTGACAGAAGTTACTCAGATCACACTCAGGTGACAGACTGTGAAAGAATTATGTAGACTCCTAGAGCTCACACAGGAGCAGACATAACAGACATGTCAAATGAATGTATGTAATTAACCCTGAAAAGCACAGTCTGAGGTATCAAAAATTTTACTTCTATTTAATAGATTTATTTCATATTCCCAGGAAACATGCTCAAGTCTTCTAGGTCATAGCCACTGACATAAATAGAGTGAGAAAAACCTCCTTATGTCTTGTTTGTAGACACTATCCTACCTCAGCAGTTCCCCCTCTACCAAGAGGAAAGGAGAGCTCAGAACTCTCCCAAGGGCAGAACAGAAAAGACTGAAATTGTAATCTCTCCCAAGCTGGCTTGATGAAGGAAAAAAAAAAGACAAAACAAAGGAAACATTCAAGTAGCAAAGCACTCTTCACACAAAACCCTGAGAACATGTGCCTCTTTTGACCTGCTGCCATGATTTGGAGGTGGATAAAGCAGGGACATGAGCAATTAAAGGAGAGCAGAAAATACTTGTGCCTTATTCAACATACAATTACCTGTTGTAAACACCCTCAAGTGGCTAGTGCCCCTAGGACCATCTGCTGTTGTTGTTTTTGAAAGCCTTTGGGCATTTTTGTCCACAAAATAACAATGCACACTCTGAGCAAATCCACAGTCCTCAGTAAAGAGTAGAGCTGTCATTCTGTTCACCCAGTTTTGAATCCATCTGGGCTGAAGATAGGAAACCTTTTACTTAATTGCTGTTCTAGGATCCTGGATATGGTTAGCTCATCAAGCTGGACTAAAGACTATGGAAATGCAAGAAGCCAGAACTCCAGTCAACATCAGGGTACTAAAACACACAAGGAGATAGTATGAAGTACAGTCACCTCATCAGCCACAGCACCAAGCAGATTGTACTTGGACCTTAGATAAGTCTCTTTCAGCTCTGTGACACCAAATGGCTGAAATTACCATTGGAAAGTGAAAGCAGTAGGACCAGTACTTCTTACAGTGTCCTCAAAGTCCCCTTAAGAAGATCAGACCTCTAACAGAAAGCAGCTAGGGTCACTGTGGGTAGGAGCTATCTATTTCTATTAAATATTTTCACTCTGCTAGAAGTGGCCCTCTGCTACAAACGCAGGTCCTTCAGAGAAGGAGCAGTATTTGTGATGAGCTGCTCATCTCTTCAGTGTTGAGAATCGGTGGCTGTGGACCCCTTGAATATTTCTGTGGTGCAACTACCGCTATCAATTAAAAAGCATCAAAAAGTCAGAGCTACATTTAAAATAGCTACTCATGAAGGAAAATGTTCCAGTCAGAGCAATACAAAGCTCTTCACAAGCTAAAGAACAAAGGACACTTTGGAACAATATCCAGGCCCAATATGCCCTAAATATTGCAGTTACAGCATTCATAATTACTTAAAACTATCAAGTATCTCTGATATTTTTTTCCAGTTCAGATGCATCTTTAAACTTCACTGCCAGCTGTTGAGGGTCCTAAGGTATCATTTTGAGATAAAGAGCTGTCACTACAGTGTGCTTGTAACTTGTGTAAACGTTTAAATATGAATCTTACAAGTGTCACTTAAGGGAAGGATAGAGCAACTGGATATGAAGCCCTGGTTACTAATAACAAACACTGAATTAAAATAAAAAATTGCTGGTCTATTTGGTTTTTCTAGGGATACTTGGAAAATTTGGAGAAAGCAAAACCTTATTAACTGAAAACTAATGATAAATAAAGTGTTCATGGCTGGTTTGCCTGATTTGGAGGCAGCTGGAAGAAGGAATATCTTTGAGGGGTCCTTTTTCTTCCCCAAGCACAGACTGAGAGATATTGCAGGACCAGTTGGAACTCTGCTTTCCCCTTCATACTCTGTGCACATATCTGTTTATGCATCAGAATGATTCAAAGCTGTACATAGGCATTCTTATGACATAACTTAAATTCTTTATGGGGAAAAAAATATACTTTGCCTTAAATTAGCTATCAGAGACTGACCACAAGTTTCCATTTACCCACAAAAATGAATACTTTTTGCAGTGATTCCTTCTATTACATTCTACTTTCAGAAGCTTGTGGGCGAGTTAACAGAAACTCCTAGATAAGCATATCCAGGTTAACAGGCTTATCTAAACTCTTCCTCATCATGCAGCAGAGCCCATCAGTCAGAAAATCTCTGTGCCATTTTGACATCTAGACACCAACAAAGGAAGACTCCATGCCATGGTGAAGAAGTTTTGTGATTAGTTTCTTCAGAGGGGATTATATTTGGTTACATGATCCTCCATGGAACAGCAGCAGGAAATAGGTTATTTTATGTAGATATTGACATAGAGCAGAAGGAAGCTGCCAACAAGTTTAAGATCTTAACTTTGACAGAAGTAATTGAGCTGCTCCATAGAGTGATTCATGTCAGCTGTGTATCTGATAATATCTTTGGTACTAGTACTAAATGTCCATTTGGTTCACCAAAGATGAAAAGAACCTCAGGATGAATAGCAGTAACTGTGCCAGGTGAAATACAATTCAAATAAACATTCACATGAACACCAGTTCAGGTACCTGTGCTGAAAGGTAAAGAACAACCTGTGCTTTCTAAAAGATCTCAAGGTTCTGGATCAGAGTAAAAACCTATAAAAGAAGACTTCTGGGTCCCTTTGTATCTACAGAAGGCAAAATTGGCTTACTATTTCCAGAGCAACATAGATGCCATTACAGAACAAACAACATAAAATGAAGAGTCAGTTCTCTCAGTATTGCCTTCAGGTTCAGAAGAGGAATGAGTTGATGGATCTCAGAGCCCCTCACCACTCAATGCTATTTGACATTTTTTTGGCAGACTGAGGAATTCCAGGCAAACTGTCAGGGTGGTTAAGTATGGATTTGATTATCAAAGCCAAAAATTCTTATGAACAGCTTATGAAGAGAGAATCACATCTTTTTGCTCAAGAGACAAAATTAACCTCTGAGTTTTGGAATCTGAGAAAACGAATACCCACATCTACATCCAAAAAGGCAAATTTACATGTCTCTAATTCCCCACTCCTGACAGAATACAGAATATATATTTTTTTCTTACACAGGAAAAACAGGTGCAGCATGGATGGACAGTAAGTAATAAGATTATTTGGCAAGACAAAAACAACCAGTGGTTAATAATGAAAGAACTCAAGAACACTGAGCTCTGATTGAGCTCAAGTTCAAACTTTTTTTGCCATCTGCTACAACAAAAAGGCTTTCTGACATCATTACACAGCAAGATTCAGTCTTGCTTATGTGACAGCTTCTACTCTCTTTGTTGCATCTCAGTAGTCAATGATTAACTATGAGTGTACATATTGTTAACACTAAGTCAGACAATAGGCCATTACCTTGTAGAACAAAGGGGAAATTTCATTATATTTTCTGGAATCTAAACGGATCATTTTGTTCTGGTGAGACACGCTTTGAGCATGTCTACTCTGAGTAAATATTGCTCTTATTTTTTAATTCATAATCATTTTGCCACTGGTATACTTGGTGTTCAATACAAAATGCCTATGCATAAGTATTCCAAAATCAATTTTAAACAAATTGCCTGAGGTACAGAAACAGCCATACTATGTTGATGAGACTTTTGGGGCAGGATGCCAACTCTGCCCTTGAACCCACGGGAGTCAGATGGGAGGTTAGCCTGCCCTCACCTACTCCCAATTCAGATGCAATTGAGTATGCACACTGCCAGATTTAAGGACAGCTTTGATATTCCACAGTCACAATAATCATAAAGCCAGGCTCAGTTTTGGATCAGCTGCAAAAAATAATTTTGGTAAGGCCCATATAACCAACCATATTTTTAATTAAAGGTGTTTTAGAAAAGACATGTTCACATAAGCCTCATCTTTTCATATGATAAAATTACATAGTAATGTGACTAGAGATGATAAATTTTTTTTTTTTTTTTCAGCTCAAAATAGGTCTTAAAGGATACCCATGTTTTGCAGCTAACCAGGGGTGATTCAAGTGTTTGCTCTATATTCTACTCCCTCAGAGTCTGTATAAAGTGTTGGGTGGGTTGAGCCCAGCCAAACACCCACCCAGCTTCTTGCTCACCTCCCTCTTTTACAAGACAGGGCAAAAAATGAACAAAAACAAGAGGACTCGTGTATCTAGATGATAACCATTTAATAGGGAAAGCAAAAACTGTGGTCATAAGCCAAGCAGAATATGGAATTAGTTCAGTACTTCTCAGCAGCAGACAGATGTCCAGCCATTTCCTGGCAAGCAGGGCCTCAGCACATGTAATGCTTGCTAGGGAAGATGAATTCCATCACCACAATTAGCTTTCTTTCCTCCTCCTTGCCTTGAGCTTTTCTTCCTGAGAGCAGCATCACATGGAATGGAACACTTTTTGGTCACTTTGAGTCTGCTATGTGGGTCTGCTATGCTGTCCACTCTCTTTCCTATCCCACAGCCTACTCACTGTTGGCTGTGTGTGGGAAGAGTGGAAACCCGATGCTGTGCAAGCATGGTTCAGCAGGAGCCAAAACTTTGGGGTGTTAACCCTGTCATAGAATTCCTGAAAGGCAAAGCACAGCACCATACAGGCTGCTGTGAAGAAGGTTAAGTTCATCCCAGCCAGACCCAGTACAACTGTTAAAACTGGTAAAACTATTCAGAGATAAAATGAATGTCAATGAGAGAAACAAGTGCTCTAGAATATTTCTAGCATGGATGGACTCTTGATACTACAGAATCATTCTGAATTTGCTCATGTGATAATCTCATAGCAGTTTTGAATACTTTTATTATTCGGGTTTTATGGGTTTTTTTTGGTCAGGCTGATTATTATTGGTGTTGGTGTTGTTATTATATATCTATATATATAATTATTATTTATAATCATCATCATCATCATTATTATTTTCTTGCTCTTACTGCTACTGCACTTCTCTTTTATCCTGATTACTAAGCTGGACTTTGCAAGCAACTGCTTGAAATGCATAAAACAGTGGGGTTGTTCTGGGAAAACAGGCCCTGTACCCTGTTAATAATATCATAGGTATTTTACTCTTTTTTATATTCAGCTCTCATGATTGATAGAGTCATCATGAAACATGACAAAGCAGTTTTTATTTTCAGAATGATTTTGGATTTGTTTATTTGCTATTTTAGCCATGTCAGCAGAAGCTGAAGACAGGTTTGTATGTGGCAAACTACTTTGACTTTTCACCGTCAGATACTTTATGAGCTTGTTTGCATAAACATAGGAACATATGACTTTTCTGTGTGGATTACTCAGGTTTCCTCTTCACCAGTTCTCCCTAAGTGTTTCTTCCTTTCTTGGAAAACAGCACCAAATCAAAACAACTGAAATGGATACATGGGGAAAGACTGTTTTTCAGTGTCTTAAATTAATACAAATATAAATTTATCTTGTGACAAGTGAGACACAACAGAAATCTGCTTTAGTGCCTCTGTATGGAAACTGGAGAATGCAAGATTAGCACAGGTGTTATGTTTTACAGAGGTAAATTACAGATTACTTTCCTTTGCATGCAGACTTTTTTCGTGTTGCTCTTAAAAAGTCACATATTTTTACTGTGTCCATAAATGAGGTGTATTCCAAAATACTGTGTGGTTAATCTGAAAGTTTAATATAGACAAAACCACCAGAAAATTAATTTTAAAATCCCAAAATAAATAATCTCAAACCATTTAAAAGCAGCAGTTCAAAATGAAGTTTCCACATTGACTTGACTTCTCATTATTATCATTATATACAAAGGTGGAAATGTTTTTGTACTGTGAAACCAAGACCTTTAGAAATAATATCTACTTGTGGCTAATTGAATCAAAATGTTTATATACAAGAAACTGAACTAAAAGTGCCAGGATGGCTATGTAAGAAAGATGAATGCAACAAAAACAATAACAACAAAACCAACAAAAACTTCATTTAACATTGCTGCAAAAAGAATGTCATCTACAACAGTCCTTGGCAAAAAACCCTCCTGAAGCAAACGTTGCCTCACACAGCCCTAGCTAAAAAACAGATCACAAAATTTTCACAAAGAAGCCTTTTGAAAATATGTTCTTAGAGCTAGTCAAAATTTAAATACATATATATGTTTACATGTAAACAAACATTTTAATGAGAAAGTCCCATCTAGGGGTGACAATGGAAAGGAAAGAAATGTCTGCTGACTTGTCATCCAAGAATATTGCAGAGCCTGATGCCTAGAGCAATTTTGTGGGTCTTTAAGTTGAAAGCTGATAAGTCAGCCTAAAAAAGCGAGGTGATTTGTGTCTTCATCTCAGTGTGAGTGCTCACTGAGGTGGTATGCTGTTTCCCAAATGAGAATTGTCAAAAGGTTGTAGCTTTTATCCTGATGTGGAACAGAATATATTTTGAAATTTCAAAATTTTCATGGGAGACGCAATATAATCTGCTGCTCTGTGTGTGCCTAATTAAACAGTGAATCACATAGCTCAGGTAATAACACATAGAGAAAGCTTTAATAGTAACAGCAAATACTGTAACATTACTAGTGTTTGTCAAGTTTAGCTTCCTGGGGATTTTGTTTGTTTATCCTGCTATGGAACTTGAATTCATCTCCATGTTATTACTTCAGCTATTTTCAGAGAATGATTCTGTAACGATTTCCATTTTTGTTATTCCATTCCAGAATGGAAAAGAAAAAAAGGCTTTCAGAACTATTAAATGTAGAAAGATGTTCTTTTTCACAGTCTGGTAATATCCCAGCTAAGACCGAACCTAACTAAAGAATTACCTTTTTCCATAGAGTTGTGTTCTATATGTTAATACATGCAGCATATCAATTCTGCTCTAGGCTTGCTACAGTTCAAACCAACAAATCAAGTTAAATACACTCTGGGCCTGTAGTAACAACTACTACATCATTTGCTGAGTATATTTTAACTATGTAGTATGTAGTAGTAACAACTACTACATACTACATAGTTAAAATATACTCAGCAAAAATATCAAGATAAAGCCATATATTTACCCTAAAAAGGAAAAAAAAGAGCCAATAGATAACAGTACAGCAACTTGTATATATATATTAAGCCAGTTATACCATATATAGAACATTACAGGACAAAATCTTTGTTCAAGAGCAGGAAAAAAAAATATAGGCTTGCTTCTACACCCTATGAACAATCCACGCATAGAAACTACCTTCTGGCTCTTCGAGGAGGTAATAACCTGCCCACTGCCCAGGGCTGAAAAGACTTTAAAACAGTTGATAGAGGAAAAGAGCTCAGACCAGCACCCTCAAAGGAAGTAGTATGTCTAATTCCATGTATCCAGACATTTGTGGCTGTAGGAAAACACGGTGCAACCATTTAAGCTGTAGGAAGGTGTTAAGGACCACAGCAGGGTGCTGACCAAACTAGATATATCTCCATTTATAATGGCAGTTAAGCAGGTGTTTTTGAAAGCTCCAGTTCGGACTTCATTAGATTGCAGCATCCAAGGAGGACTGATACAAGCTTTCTGGGCATTGACTTGCAGGCAGTGGTAATTAGGCCCACAGAAATGTCAGTGCTATCTAGATGGTTAGGAATGTGAAGGCTGACTGAACAAGGGAAGTATGGAGAGAATGACAAAAGCTGAGCACACCAATCATGCGGAAAGACAGAAAGAAGCAATGGAAATTAGAGAGGAAAAAGAGATTGAGAGAAAAAGGGAATTTTCTTTCTCCCTTGCTTTCTTTATCAAATGCCTTTGACTAAGTTGTGGGTAACATTTCTTACTCTTACCCAAATGGGGTTCGAAGCCTTTTTTCTGAAGCCTAAATACACACTCCCTGGTGTTGTCTGAAAATTTGTTCCTGGGCCCTCCTGCAAGGACTGAAACACTTTTGCTGATCTCGCTATTAGAGATCCCAGCTTTCAGCTTATAGTGCTGTCTGCATGGTAGTGCAGAGAAGAGGCTTACTAGTATTTAAAGCTATACCTTGTGTTTTTGTAGGCTTAGGTGTGGTTTAGAAATGCATGTTTGCTTTCAGTGATAATAACGATTTTTTTCATCACGAACTGCAAAACTTCTTGGTGCATGAAGGAGAAACAAGTGCTGCTGCAGTGTATTAGTGATGAGGGTGGTAGGCATCAGAAGCTCCTCTTTCCTAGTGGAACACTTGCTCTCTTCCACCCAAGAGGCATAACAAGTGTGCACAGCTAAGTTCTCTTAAATAATGGACTAAATGAATTGCAGGAACAGTCAGCAATTATTTTCTGTGCTAGCATCTAAATGGATAAATTATAACACTATTATTAGTTTTTCACTTTTTTTCTGGAGATAATGAGTGGACATAGTTGCATTCAACAAGTTTTTATAGGTGAAATATATGTAGTGACATTAATATCCCATTTCAAAATGTATTCAGTAAACTAAATTTTTTGTAAACAAGCAATTAGAAATTATCCCTAGATCTAGTTGTTACACACTACAAATAAATGTATTATGGTGTTCTTTATTGATTCATATTTTTCAAAGATGAATGGCCTACTGATTATTCTTTAGATGGGTGTCTTTCAATGCACACTATATTCTGTGAGTCTAGCTTGCTGTGAATGCCAAGCATTCACAACATGTTGTGAATGCTTTCCTCAAAGTTGCTGAGGTTCTGTCCTGCTCTAACAGTGGGTATGCAAAAGCAGCAACTCCTTGTATATCTGATCTCCTCACTGTGTCTACCCCAGGTTACTGAGATCACAATATTAATATTGAACACACCTTTCCTGCTATTTACTGCTTCAAGACTGTAGAATCAGGTCAGACAGGGAAAATAAGGTTATTTGAATTCGCTCAGGTAGCTTTGCCAGATACAAGCAAAATGGTTTGTCAAATTGAAACCAAGGCTACTTGTGCTAAACCATTTGAATCACAGGAGTGAGTGGAAGCAACAGTGGGAATAAATTTTACAGTCAGTGTGATGATAAACTTTATATTTTTCTCTGTGAACTGTTCAAGAAATATCCATCTAACACCAGAAACAAGTGAAATTGCTTGAACCAGTTCTGACAAAGGAAAAGTAAATCAACATGCAAAATTCTGAAAATATGGGCTATTGTTCTTATACTGATTCACTAGAAACAAATCTCTTTTTAAAAAAAACCTTGAATAATTATCTCAAAATGAAATTCTTTACTTACTTTAAAATGGGGTTTTGATAACACTTCATTAACAGACGTGCACTTGAGATATATTTTGTTTTATAGAGCTCATTTGAGCTATAGCCAATATTAAAATTGATTAAAATTGATTGAAATTGTCAGAGTTAAAACATTTTAACTAAGTCACAAAAAGATATTTTAGGAAGAAGGCACATACCCTAGCAATTTTCCTACATTTATGGTTTTCTTTCTAAATTACATCAATGAGTAGATCCAGATATGCGAGTGTGACTATAACAGCAGACCTTTAGCTTTGTGTGCAACAAAAGGTTACAAAGGCTTCCTGGCTCTCCAGATGACATCATGGCCTTTATGGTTTTGGCTGCATATGGTCAACACTCTGTAGCTTGGGGCTTATTGTAAATAGCAAGCAGAGGTATTATTTTTCTCTGACCAAAGCTTTCTATTGAAGAGTGCCCTAATTAGTGTTTTATCAAAAATGTGGGGAAGTGAACACTCTGCTTTCAGATCAAAGAACTCATTTTTAATTAGTCGTGTTATAATTGCTATGCACCATCTGAGTTTATCTATTGGACCAGGCACATGAGGAAACCCACAGACAGGGATATCTAGATTTTGAATTTCAAGTAAACATACAGGGAAAGTAAAACAAGATGGTCACATTTGTAGCAGCCCTAAATGCAAATGCCAAAGACTTAGGTGAGTTCCACATTGAAAACTTCAGCTTCTAGGTTTTTGTTCTCACAGACTCATGGTGATGGACAGATGTATTGGCAGGCAAGTTCTTTCACACTGGTTCCTGTCTACTGACTTTTCAGTCCCCATGAGCTGGTTGTCAGCTTCCTTCATCTGTTGGAGACATTCCAAGGGCTGAGTTAGTGTGCCTGAAAAGGTGCAATCTTCCCCCAAAAAATGGGAAATTGCAACTTGTCCAACTGGATTTGAGAGTACAAAGAAGTAGAATATGAGAGATGTGCTGCTGAAGGGGAAATTCAGCATCCTGTTACTGACAGGTCGTATTAAATATATTTAATGATAATGTGGTACTGACAGCTGCCTGGACTGAAAACAGCTCTGAATCAGCAATTATGCTTCTTTTTTGCTTGTAAAAAGTAACAGACACTTGACTTCTTGTCATGGTATTTTCCCCGTGTCTTGTAAGACAATCAGGAGCACTGTAAAAATACTTCACACAGATGTTGAGGAAAGGTGGAAATAACAAGCACCTTTCCTGGCTGAACAGTGAACTCTAAGGCTGCAAAGCCTGCAGAGGGAAACTGTCTCCAGCCTTCCAAACATCTGCCCATGTTCTTTTCAAAATGTAAGTCTTGGTATATTATTCTCCAGATCCTAGATTAACACAGGTGAGTAATCTACCTCACTTCACACGTGGTCCTCAGTTCCCAAGCCACAGGAGATGCACCCAATTCAAAGAGGGCAGTTTTGTTCTGAAGTGAATATCTGATTCACAAGAGTTAGCTTTAGACTTCCTTTAGTGGAAAAATATATTTCTGAGTAAAATTTTCTTAGAGATTTCCCCAACGGTTCAACTGATGCCAAGCATGAAGTAAATATTCAACAAGTGAGGCCATTTTAAGAACAATCATTATAGCACAGTAATATCCAAACAGAAAGTCAAAGCAAACCAAAGAAAAGAAGAAAAAAATCCACAACTCATTAAAATATCATTGTTTACCTTGTCACTCTTTCTCAGATATCTTTATCTTTGGTTTTCTATCTACACTTTTCACTTTCTCCAGGAGCAAGACTCAAGGAAGTGTGGGGATTTTAGAGTGCTTAGGAGAAACCACTTTTTGAAAAAGTGAACTCCCTGCACTGACCGGGCAAAGCTGTGGCTCTACTGTATCATACCAAAAGTGGTTTCCTGACTTACATGTATTGTGAATGCACAGTTATGTGAATAAAAACAGAATGTGAGCAAGGTAAGGACTAGACTTAGCAATTCAGCAAGGTGATCTTCAGTGCAAGGAATGTTTGATTTAATCAATATTAAATCAAAAGTTTAGCACAGAGCTTCTTTTAGAATTGTTATTTTTTTCTAATGGAGAAGGCTTTATGAAGGAGGCAATTTTCCTTTAAGGGTACATGTGCTCAAAATCAAAGAAAACAGAAAGAAAGTATTTCTGTTTGTCATCACCTTAAGGCTCCTTCTTTGTAATACTGAACAATCTATGAGCTGATCATGAGTGCTTATTATGCAACACTAATGTTGAGACTTCTTGTGAACAGTTTTCTGTATTTATGCAATGCCTGATATTTGTTTTTCTCATTGTGTTGATTAGTTGTGACTGGTCAGACAAGTCATATGGTGTTGTTTCTGTTCTCAGATTAGAAGAGTTAGCAAATTCTCATGTGTCAAGTAGTTTTGCTAATAATTACTCTGGCAGCTTCAAGGCCAAGATGTATGGTAACAATCCATACTTTTTTTTGAAAATGAATGCAAAAAGAGAAAAAGTGAGGCTGAAAAGACAACAAACCCTGAGCAGGCAGTCACATAAAGCTGTTTGCAATGCTTGCCTGTAGAGCTATACACACAAACGTCCTTTTGTTTCTTGTTGAACATGTCCATGTGCTAGGAACGCAGATCATTACTTTTCCTTTTGAAAAAGTATTTCAAAGGGATCTTTTGTGTTTGCTTTACTTTACAGTATAAGTTGGTTTGATGGGCATTTTTCATTTTTATTTTAATAATTATAAATTCCATACCCTGTTTTGAGGCCAAGTATTACAGCAGGATTCTGGCTACTTCTCTCTGAAGTGCTAAGAGTTTCTATTGTAAGGGACAAAACACTCACTACAGAAAGGCTTGAACCATAGAAAACATTGGGTTTGCTTTCTAATCACATCTTGATATTGAAATCTTTACATCTTAGCTCTGATAAGAAGTGCTGGCTTTCCAATAAAAACTGTTTTTCCTCAAAATCTTCCAAATTTCAAATTTTCTTTTTAAAGCTGACATTTCCCTATTTTTATGAGGATTAGCTTCGTCCCTGAGCCACAACATCTGTAACAATAAAAAGATAGTTTGTAGGGTCTCAACAATTTTTTGAGAAGCTTATTTTTTTGCATATAATTATCCAGATGACTAAAAATTTTGGGAGAACATTTCACCATGAAGGCTTCAAATAGCCTGTGAGGAAAGAAAGAGAAGCTAGGTTATGGATGAATGCAGCTGACTTTGAACTGATTAGCAAAAGAGAGGGATAGGAAAGTGACCCATGTACTGTGCAATAAACCCTTCTCACATCAACAGTGGAGAATACTGTAGCATGATACACCATGGGGAGCAGGCTGAATGAAAGTGAGGTTCCTCTCACTCCCGTCTCCCCCAATACTTCCCACAGGCTGGCCTGATAACTGTTATCTTTCTTAGTGATTTTTGTCCCAGGTTTTGGTGTTTCCATGAGCACCAGATTTTGGTGCTTCCATAAGCACTTCTATAACCATTTTTTTCTCTGCATAGTGCTGGGAAAAGAAGTCAGAGTAAACTCCAAGTGGGGAAGTGACCAAATGGCAAAGACAAGAAAAAGACGAGACTAGAAAAGGCAAGAAAAAGTTAAAGCTAAAACACTTCACAAGACATACTAAAACAGACCAGAGGGTTCAACTGAATGGTCTTTAAGGGTCCCTTCTGGTGCAAACCATTCAGTGACTCTATTATAAAAACTTATAAACTTATTTATACTTTAAAAAGAGGAACTAGAGAGGAAAAATATTTCTGTGACTAGTCCAGAAACATGAAGATATTTAAACATCCTTTTATTGTCACATTCTACGTAAAACAACATAGATTTTTAGCTATTTGGTGTGCAATTAGATCAAATTTTCTTTAAAATTCCTGGAGTTGGGTTTTTCCTATCCTAATAAATCCATACCGAAAAGAGTAGAGTATGAGTATCTTTAGGTGACAGAAAATCTAATGAACGGTTTGCATACTTCATTTTACCATCACAGGAAATAAATCCAAGAAAATATTTGTGAGTTTTCTCTTTTTTTCCTCATTTTAAAATTTTTATACTTAATGCTTAAAAGGCTAATTTTGGGAGGGGTATTCTTATATTTGAACCATGGAACCATTCTTATCTTATAGCATGAAGTATGTGACAAAATTCCTCCTGGCTGTGCTTTTACCAGTTGCTGTTGGACATTTGATGTCATGAGTTTCATGCACTGAAAATGATTGTATTACTGATACTGAACTCCAAAATATTTATCTGAATCATACATCGTTCCTCTGCCAGATTTGTAATAGATTCGTAGTGTTCATAGGAAACATTGAAATGCTGGGTAGAAGGGACTTATGGAGATTCTACTCAAAAGTCACAGTCAAAGTAGGAAGCAACCAGGTCAGGTCAGCCACAGCTTTTTTCAGCCAAGTTAAGAAGCCCTCTAGCAATGGCTACTTCACAAATTGTTTGGGAAACCTGAACCTCTCTTGTAGTTGTCCCTTCTCTATCCCCTGATACTACAGAGTGCCTCATGTCTCATCTTTGAAGCTACTTTGCATTTATATATAATGAGTTCCTTTAGATCATCTCCAGCTAATTTTCACCAGGATAAAGAAGCCAATCTCTCTCATCATCTCTACATCATGTCCCAGCCTTTAGTTAGACCCTCTTCAGTTTTACCTCACCTCAACAGGGAGGTGCAAAACTAGACAAAATTTTCCATGTGTAACCTCACCAACGGCAAGCAGAGGACAAGATCTACAGATCAGATTTAAATTGTCTGCACAGCAGACAATTTTCCTTTCTCATGATGAGAGTGATCTGACTCTGCTCAGGTTCTTTCTCAGTGTGACTCTTTCTTGATCACCTGGCTGCCAGACTATAATTCTGCACAGGGCTGAATGACCTGGCATGCAAAACTTGGTGCTTCTTCTTGCTGAATTTCATGAGTTTTGTACTGGTCCTATTCTCCAGTTTATCAGGACCTACACTTTTTTATGATAATCTTACCCTCTGATTTAAATTTGCTGAGGGTACACTTCAAAATCATCCAGCTCTTTAATGACTATGGCTAAAAAATAAGGGCCCCAGTATCAACTTCTGGTGTACTCTACTTGTTGCTGACTCCCAGCCAAACATCAAACCATTGATTATTACCCTACGAACTTGACATATCTGCCATTTTAAACCCACCTAACAGCCTGTATTATTTCCTGTGTTCTTCAGAGCTTGAAAGGCAAGATCATTTTGCTCTCAATTAAAGATGCTAGGGAAAGAAATTATGTGCTGGTGCTCTTCTGTCATGTCTATTTAAAAATAGCACACTTTTAATGTAAGTCAGGTAGAACCAGGCCCTTCTTTGACAAAGTTAATGGAAAATGTATAAGGAAATGGCTGTAGAATGGAAGCTCTCATGTTATTGTGGCTAAACAAGCAACTGCTTCTCTGCCAAGCTGTGATAAGTGAAACGCATTAAATCAAACCACCAGTTAAACCACAACTCCTTGATGGTGACTTTCTTATGCACAGTTTCTTAGTGGTTTAAGCTAATGGCTTTACTCACCAAATGGATTCTACTAGGGTATGCACTTTGCCAGTTACCACAGCTCAGCTGTACAGTAGCAATTCAATAAGACAAGGTAATTAAATAGTTTTTGACCTTGTAAGTATACCATACATAAGGATAGATACATTTTCTTTGTTGATGCCTTGGCAGGCTGATTCAGGCCTAGGAGGGGATGGAAATAGAGAATGTTAGAGGGTTTCAATAATAGGATTAAGTGTTAGAAGTGCCATTCTACTGATTTAAATTAGAGGCAGAATCAGTGCATGACAGAATTAGTGTAATGGCAGAACTGGCACAAAAGTAAAAATAAAAATAAAAATAAATGGTGTTACTTTCACTCCTTTTATTTGCTACATACTTAGGGATATAGCTACTGTGATATATGCCCTCTCAAAAACAAAACTAAATTCCATGTCTATTCCCATGTTTGACCTATTTATCACGTAATTTTAGGGATTTTAATCTTGATATGATTCTTCTCTCTCTTTTCTTTTTCATTTTATTTTTGTATTATCTATACCTAACATGATTTAATGGTTGCTCTTCTTTTCATGAGATATATTTTTCATTGCTTCAATACTGGAATGTTCCAATAACATTTCTCTAATCATAACACTTAGCCTTGTTATTTGCCTTTTCAGAAATACAATTAGGATATTTTAAAGGACAGTGGTATGATTTAACAATACACTTTCAATACGACCTAAGATGAATAGTGAAAACATGTTCCAGCTTTGTGCAACCACTGAGTATAAAACCTCTCATGGAGGAGTACTGGAATTAAACCTTAGGAGTGCAAAACTTTTTATATATTGTGACAATGCCACTGTACCATGAATGACATGATTTGCTTGTTTCCTAGAGATGGGGACCTGGAGAGGGAACATCAGTCCAAAACATAATTTTTGGATACACTTGGCCAAGTAATTAATCTGTAGTTATCACAGCACACTTGTCTTGCTTATAGGGATCCATTTAATCCAAGTAAACAGCCTATAAAATCACATATTTATCCTCCCACCCGTCCCTTAGGACACAAAGATGGAAAGGAAGGTATAAAAGTATAACTTGCATGCTGTGTTTTTGTTCCTGAACAAACTTTTGATCTTTTGCTGAAATAATTTTTTCTTGCCAGTTTGAAAAGATTTTTTTGACTCTTACATAAGTATCTGTTCTTATTTTTTTTATTTCTTAAAAATCTACCACTCTCTTTTTAAATAAATAGCTTTAAAATGTTCTTGAGCTAACTCCTTTCTTTCCTTATATGATTGTTATTGATATTTTTATGCCTTAGAAGTTTTGCCAATAGAGTTCATAGAGTTCAAGTTAAACTGATTCTTATGCAAAGGGTAGATTCAGGCAAGTTGGAATGAGCATCATAAGGCAAATATTTTGAGTCTGTAATGTTAATTTGAGAATCTCCTGGGCAGGCTTCTACATGCACCATGTAGAAATTGCTGTTGAAGTAAAATGATCTGAACAGTTGAATGCATTAGCTATTTTGCAGCATTTTAGTAAAAATTTTAAAAAATATATTACTCTTCACATTTATTTGTTACTACATTAGGAAGAAAAGATCACTGTCTGCTAGTCTTACAGCTTGTACTGTGCCATCTGTGCTTGTAAAAGTAATAATAAGCAATGAACTGCATATGCCATCTGCAGTCGGATCTTTAATAACAATTAGGTAATAATAATCCCCAAGAAGTCACTTGTTAACTGTGATAATTGATTAAATGTAATTATTTTGTATAATAAACTCTAATCAATGTTTTACAATGCTGATAATTTCTTTCTTCACCCCCTTTTTTTCCATAGTAAATTCCCCAGCATGTTTGAGCAGCTGTGCAGGAAAATTACTGATTTTCCTGGGTTAATGACTGATTTTCTACCAATAAAAATTCAAAACACAGTCTGCTAAGTTTATAATCAATTTTTTTTTTCCTCATGAACAAGGTACAATGTAAATATAAAGAAACACTTGGCCAAATTAAATACTTCAGAGTAACTCCTTGTAAATTTAAGAATGAACAAAGATTGACAATTCAAGCAAAAAGTTCATTGCAGTACACTCCAATATCATTGGATCATTCTGTAGCAAAGGTGTTTCCCCACAAAACTGGAGGTAGGAAATAACCCCAAGACATGGAAGGTGATAGCTAGATTTGGTTGCAACTCCAATCCTAAAGCTCCTGTTCTGGAAAGATTTAGATCTTAAAACAGGTGAAGCAGTCCATCATTTAATTTCCAGTCTGTGTCTGAATTCCAGTTCAAACTTAAGCATGAATTTCAGTGCCCTAGTAACCTGAATCCTTACACTGATTTCTGCACAGATGAGTGGGGTCTTGTGCTCTTATGGCATATTCATTTCCCTAAAGCCAAGTTCAAGCAACACTTGTTGTACATCTGAACAGCAATCTGTAGAACGTATGTCACAACAAAAAATACCCTAAAAAGTGTTCAGACTTGCCTCTCCAAGAACAAGACCAAGTAGAAAAGGGAAAAAAAGAATCTTGGTTTAGTTACTATGACAATATGAATCTCTTCTGTATGACTAATGTAATTAAATCACATACACAGCTTTTAAAAATCTCTCGGATTTTTTTTTCATTTTAATTATTAGAGATGCATTACAGAAGGAAATGCAGGACTCAAAAGCCATCTTACAGCAGTCAGCAAACATTTATTAGATAGAAGTGGTCCTGATCCTCTGCAGTGAGTTAAAGCCGGTAGCTCAAAAGCAAACCAATAATTCAGAAGCATGCAGTGCTATAGAATTAGAGGCTGAATTAGAGACCTGCAGGCAATCACAATGCTGCAATCTCATTGGGATCACAGAGACCTAGTGGGATAGCTCCATGGCTGAAGTGCTGCAGTCACAGGAAGGTGTGGGAGGGGACCTCTCCAGGTGGTTTAATCCAGCCCCACTGCCCAAGCAGCATTAGATGGAGCCAGTTGTTCAGGACTGTGTCCAGCCAGGTTTGAAATATCTCCACATATGGAGGCTCCACTGCCTTTCTGGGCAACTTGTGCTTGTGTCTGACTACCCCCACAAGAAAACATTCTATTCTGGTGTTCATAACTGGATTTCATGGAGTTTGATTTGTGCCCATTGCCTTTGTCCTGGCACTGAGCACTGCTGGAAGGAGCCTGGTTGCTCATCTCCATTTACTCCATTACCTAATTTATACACATTGAGCCCTTTGCGCTCCAGGATGAGCAGTTTCAGCCTTTCCTTGTAAATCCAGAAAGATAAAGAAAAGAATTTATAAAGAAACAGTGATCAGAAATAACTAATTTTGAAATTATGTTTCTATAGGAGAAATATATTCATATAGAGTTTTGAATTATATATTTTTTAGATTTTTTAAATGAAAATACCTTAAAATCAGCCCAACTGAAATATATCTCAAAATCAGAATCCTTAATTTCTTTTGCAGACCTTTGTTTCCAGGTTTTATTTGTTTTTTAAAATGAGTTCATAAACTTGCAACTGGTGTCCCTGATTTTCACCAACTGGTCCTTGCACATAGACCAAGAATCATGGGAGTAGGAGGAAGATATTAATTCTAATATGCTTAGAATAAGACCATTTATTCAGAAAAGCTTATTTTAGATTGCTACCTGATAGACTCCTAAAAGGATTTGTTGGCCAGGATATTTATTGTTTGTATAACATAAAAATTTATGTGTCCTAAACAGTAAATATTGATTTTGTCAGTCAGAAAAAAATATTTTTTAAATACGTAAATGAACTCTACACATTACTTGCCTGAAGTTCTACTGCAATGGAAATCACATTTATTTGTTCTTTTCACTAAGCAACCACTTGATCCTGAAGTGATTCCAAATATCATTTATGTGTGTCCTTACTTTTTAAGTCCACTACACGTTGACTTTCTACTTCAGAAATAAATACAAGTTTTGCTGGAAGAGCTTGCTACACATACATTTAAAAATGAGGAGACCTGACATTCTTTAGATTAACTTCCCATATTTTGAATTTTTCTGGTACATCCTATGAGTTTTTTAAACACTTACAGTAGAGATTTCAGTATTGCTCTACATCTGCTGACTAGTTTCAAGCAAGAACTTTTGGTATACAGATGTTATATAAATACTAATACAATGATACAATTTTCAAGTGCTTTTCAATTCATGCAAATATTTCCTGCCCTGTACTTAATAATCATTACATTTAGTATTATTTATTTGTTATCTTTTCCTGAATGTGCAAATTAAATAGGGGAAAGTGAAAATGTATATCCAATGTTGATGTAGATTTCTACTCTTCTCAAAATAGTTTTTTTAATTTTAAAATATACAGAGGGATGATTCATTCAAATGCAGTCTCAGAAATCTCAGTAATTAACTACATAATAGGTTTCTCATTGGAGCTTGTATTAAAATCTGTCCCAGCATCATAAAACTAAGATGAACATAACAGTCAAAATAGAAAATGCTCAGAAAAAATTATAACCCAAAACCAAAGATTGTGGACCCACGATCAGTGTTCTTCTCTAGACAATACACAGAATACTGTATTGCAAGAAGATGAAGGTAGAGACAGAAAGAGTTGAAGCAGCATGATGGGCTTTTCAAGAAAGTTTTGTCAGCTCAGCTGAAAGTGAAGATGCCAGACCACAGCACAGGTTTTATACCAACTTGTTTAAAACAGATTGCCTATTTTCTTGCTGTAGCTACAATGAAATGCTGTACATACACTTCTACAAATGAAAGGAAACAATGAGTGCTTTCCCATACTGTAAAACATGCTGCTTCAGCAGTCTGGCACGAGAATGTATGAGCCCTTTTTCCAACAGCATAAACCAGGATAATTAGTAGCATACCTGACAGGACTATGGGAGGATTAAAACTGCATCTTTAGGTTTCTGTGGAGCATCACCAGCATTATAAATAACAGTACAGCCAGTTTTTTCCCTTGAAGCTCCATCAGCAGCTATACAGCACTTAATGTTTAACAGATAGAAAGGAACCAATTTGCATCATTTTCAGAACAGCCCTTTACCTATCACAGTGCCTGTTGATCACCTTACACAGAGACTCAACCACTTGATTCTCTTGGCCTGTAATTGCAATATTACAGGGGTGTGCATTTTCCCTGGCAGATCCACACTTCAGCCCAGTATGTGCTGAAAATTATAGCTTTACTTTGCAAGATGGGTGATTTCAGAAGGACCCAACTGGTTCCCACAAAGAAAAATTCATCCTGATAATACTTTATTCCATGATTTACATACTCCAGAGCATAGACTAGCCATCAAGGAGTTTTCAAGTGGTGGCTTTCTGTTTTGATAGCTTTACTGATGTTTTACATTAAAAGAGGTAACAAAAATACTGAAATACTAATGGCATTTTAGACTATAAGAGAAGCGTTACAAAGCACTTGTTAATAGTACTGTAGCTACCTATCCGATTTTAATTTTGGAGACTTTAATCTTTATTTCATTAGAGGAGGTTCAAAAGCCATTTGAGCTTGCATTTGCCCATTCTTTTTCTCTTTAAGCCATTATGAATGTGCAGGAATGACTTAAAATGTCTCCCTGTGGGCTCCACAAGCAGGTTGCAAGCTAAGAGATGACAAGAGGTGAACTGTTTTTCAGCACAGAGGGAAACAGAGGTGAGTAGACTAACCCAGAGAGGGGTTTTGAATAATAAATTGGAATAAACCTGGTAGTGGATGCCCCTGGATAATGCCCAGTCTACTAATAAAACTCTGGCCAGCAACAGGAGGCTACAGTAGAGGTTTTCACCTAACCCCTGCTTTCCGCCATGGAAAAAAATCCAGCAGGAAGACTTTCTGTGGTTGCACAGAGATGTCACTTGACATTTTCAAGCAGGTCAGTGCAAACATAAAAATCTCTGACACAAATTTTGGATGCCAGAATCCCAGCTGTCCTAGATTGCCAAGCAAATTGTGTTATATTTGCCATCTGCATGGCAGTTGTCTTCTGTTAAGTGGACAGTTTTCCTTATCTCTTTTACAAACAGTCCTCCCTCTGGGGGAGACATCTGCTGATAACAGGCTATTGAATGTCACTGCATGACTGATAAGACCTGCAGAGGGAGGAGCCAAGCATTCCTACCCAGATATAATCTTGATATTCTGGAAAACCAGCATGGCTTTCTCCACTGGATTTCCCCAGAGGAACAGCAGCTGCCTCTTCCACTGGATCTTCAGAGGAAGACTGCACCTTTCCACAGGATCCCTGCTCCAGGAGAACCACACCTGACACTCCAGGAGGGCTGCAGCAACAATTCCAACTGGACTGCTACCAGCACCCTGCCCAAGAGGGCGTCAGGTTGTATTCTGATTCTGTGAGTGTTGTTGTAGTATACTGCATTGTTTATTTTATCTTTTTATTTTCTTCCCTAATAAAGAACTATTTATTCCTGCTCCCATATTTTTTGCCTGAGAGCCCCCCTTAATTTCCAATTTATAACAATTCGGAGGGAGGGGGTTTACATTTTTCCATTTCAGAGGAGGCTCCTGCCTTCCTTAGCAGATACCTGTCTTTCCAAATTGAGACACCAGCCCAGGTCTTGGGAATGGGCAGTAGCTGGTGCCCTTTTCTGTTAGATTGCACAGATTGTAACAGGGGTCTGTGTCAGCTGGATAGGATTTTCCACAGCCTTTGCAAAGTGATGAAGGGAGATGCTATGGAAAAAAAAGCTGATGAAAGAAAGCAAAAGGTCTTCAGAGAGAAAAATCTCCAACAGTTTCAAAAGGATCATGCCTTCCTTAAAATAAGCCTGAATGATGACATGATTCTTTAGATCTGGAAGAGAGAAACAAAAATTGATTTTTGAGGCTAATTTTCCTGGGCTATTTTCCTTCTTCTATTCAGTTTTCAAAACTAGTCCAGAAAATCAAGCGGTGGTGCTGAAAAGCTTCCATAAAATTATGGTGCTAAAATTGCAGCATTGATCTGCCTCAGGGGAAAAATTCACAAACTTGCAAAGAAAAAGGTAAACTAACAAAGTTAAGAAGGCAATCACAGTTACAGCTACTAGGGAGAAACAACTTTTTATAAAAAATTAATTGGCCAAAGGACTTTTTTTTCCATGTATTATTGTGTAACATGCCACATATTCCCTGCCTGAGGCTTCTCAAAGGGAATGAAGACAGACTCACACTACACACTTGCCATGAAATTACTTGTCTTCTGAAACCTTACAAGAAACACTTCTCCAAAACGCCTCACGTACTGAAGATTTTTTTCCTTTGCTCCTTCCCTTTTGGCAAAATCGGACTCTCAGATAGTATGTATCTACTTCAAATTCACAGAAAAAATTATTTGTGTAATCCTGAATTTCCACTCCTTCCCTAGGAATTTAACTTTGCTCCTTCACTCTTTCTCCTTACAAAACTTGCTTATAACTTATTTGATTCTTACATACTTATTGAAGAAGAGTTTGAGAATAAATTACAGTTGTGAATGATAATTTATGCATCAGTTCTGGGTAGGTTTTTAAGGTAAGTAGTGCATTGCAAAAAAGATACAGAAGTTTTGATTCAAAAACTTGAGGAAGATGAAAATCCTAAAGGCGTTGAAATTAAAAGCCTGAAATTAAGAGCTAAGGTTTCAGTGAAAGTCATGATTTGAAATGCTTCATAAATCTGAATAATGCCAGATCTCAGCCATCTCCTTGCAGGAGAGGGTGGCCCAAAAGACAGAGCTAAACTTGTGCAGTGGTTGCTTGTCACAATTTTTCAGGGCTTTCTGTGTTAGGAGAATCTAAAGGTGGAGTCAGGCACCTGTTTTATGCAATCCTTTTTATGAGCAGAAAAAGTTCATGTGGCCTAATCATATGAAAAAGTTCATATGGCCCTAAACTCTGTAGCAAAGTCAGTAGAATGCATTACTTTGTCATCCTGCAAGTCTTTCTCTACAAGAGTTTCATTGTTTTCAGGAGCATTTTGAACTGCTTTTGCATTCATTCTACACTCTTTGTGCTGATGGTCTCACCAGCTTCCAGTCCTCCTTCTTGCTTTCCTCTTAGCATGCTGTGACCTCTCTGCCTGTGCTCAGCATGTTTCTGCTGCTGTCTTTCATATTCACATTCAACCAATCCCTCTTATTTCACAGCACCAAAGGATATTCGTTAAACTGTCTTAGCTACTCCCTGTCCGCTCCTGCTCAGTAGATTCCTTTGTTTAGGTTATTCTTAACCAAAGGGGAAGAAAATTTCCATCTCATTTAGCCTGCAAGTATGAAATGAAAACATAACCATACAAAATGAATGCACTGGCAGATTTGGCATAAATTCTAGGTTGTGGTGGATTTTTCATCACTCAAGGTCACCAGTTCTGACAGTGTTCAGAGGGGTCCCAGGATGAGGGGAAGAGATGAGAATGCTGAATTCATGTTTCAGAAGGCTTGATTTATTTTATTATATATATTATGTTAAAACTATACTAAAAGAATAGAAGAAAGGATTTCATCAGAAGGCTAGCTAAGAATAGAAAAGGAATGATAGCAAAGGCTCGGACTGACCGAGACAGTCTTGGCCAGGTGAACTGTGATTGGCCATTAATTAGAAACAACCAGATGAGACCAATCACAGATTCCCCCTGTTGCATTCCACAGCAGCAGATAAGAATTGTTTACCTTTTGTTCCTGAGGCCTCTCAGCTTCTCAGGAGAAAAAATCCTAAGGAAAGGATTTTTCGGAAAATATCATGGATACACTAGGTAAATGCAGATTGTCACAGAAACAAAGTATCTAGCTACAGGCACAAAGTGGAAGGGTTGAATTTCAAATTGAACCAGCTCAAACTATATTAAAATCTCCTGGATTTGCAAACACCAGTGGAAATCTGCGGTTGTACCTCCACAAGAAGAAGTGCATGGGTTTGTCTCAGATACAGACTTCATGTGTTTTATGACAAAATGCTGAACATAATCCAACATTTTGGTGAGAAAAATGTTGTGGCAAAAGATATGTCAACTGCTCCTGTCATATGAAAAGTGTACGAATTTTTTGTTAATTTAGTCATGGTAGTCAGCTCCATGAAACACAGTACTTTTTCCCACCGCACTCAAGGTTTCTGTGGAAGAAAAATCAGACTGCTGGTATGCAGTCTGTTGATCTAAATTTTCCCCTTGCTTTCCAAAATAGTCCTTCTTGCAGATAAATAGTTCTCTGTCTCTATGAAGGTTGGAAAGAACTTTCACAGTAGTATTAAAACAATGAATAACAGCTCTTACAGGATGGTGATTGTCAGAAAGACCACAAAGATAAAAATCAGGGCATTGATTTCACTGTTGGTGTTCTGATTTGAAGCAACAGTGCAGTTTTGAAGGACTATTTCCTTGATTGTCCCTTTTTATCAGTTTGATTGGAAAAGCATTTTTGTTGCACCAATGAGTAGCCCTTCAGAAGAATGAAAGCTTTTATTTCCATTCTAGATGTGTGTTTTCATATTAAACCCACAATCCAGGATGACATAGTCCTCACTGGAACTGACCACAGCAATAAGGGAGAAGAACAAATCTGGAGATGGAAAAGCCTGGAGACTGTCTAGCAACACACCTGCGGAATCTGACCCTATCTGGAAAGCCTGTGCTTCCAGGAGGACACCATCACAGAAATCTTCCACACAGCTGAATTGTCCTCTGAGCCCTGTCAGGTACCTCTGAGTCCCAGCAAAGAGGATTTCAGTACTGGGTCTTACACTGTGGGTTTTTTCCCTCTCATGTGGTCTAATGTTCTGATTTTTGAAATTGTTTATTTTCTTAGCCTCAAGATGAGCTAAAATCTCATGCAAAATTCAAACAAGATTGATTACAAGACTCATCAAGTTTAGGACATTCAGGCCAAGCTGCAGAATAAAATCAATTCCAGTTGCTGCCTTTCATAATCTGTTTACTTCCTGACTCTGTGATGCTATTAAAATGCTTCATCTCCAAGTAATCTTATTGGCCTTTGCATTTATGCTATGGCTGAAAGGATTAGCTCTGAAAAGCACTTACATATTACCTGTGATATAAACAAGGAGATTAGTGGATGGTCCTTTGGACTGAAGCTATTATTTTCTTTGTAATTTATATACTGGATTCCAGAGGCAGAACATATCCCCTTGTATAGTTAAAATGCTTGTCACACAGGCTGCAAAGAACCTACTCCTCCTGTCAGAAGGCCTTTTAGAACTCTTTCTGTGAGAAAAATCTCTTTGTCCCTGCATTTGAACGTCTGGTGCCAGTGTAGCTTGTCCAGCAGCACACTCCAGAAAGTGCAAGGAAACAAGTAGGCAACAAGGTGACATGGTTTTCACCCACACTATTTGTCTACTTGGAATTTGGGGCTATTTTCACAGTCTAAATTTTATTCATCTGCTAAATAAATTTTGCTGGGGTCCCTGACTTGCAGTGAAGAATACAATCCCTGGATTCAGGGAGCTACTCTTTAACTAAAGGTCACAATGAATATTGGCTAAACTTGAGAGATAGCAAATATATACGTGGAGCTTGGGAGATAAAACACATTAAGTATGTGATGTGTACATAGTATTGTAAAAATACAGAGAAACATTTCTTATTGTTTTCCTAATGTTTACCAGCAGAGGCATATTCTTTAACTTAGGCTACTACATGATGTATGAGTATTTGGCTCTTGTGACAAGGTCTGTTTTCTAAAAGAGGATATTTATTTTTTGTGCAGTGCTAAGCATTCATCCTTTTGTCGCTTCCTTGGCTTAGATTGCTGAGGTTATTTTGAGATCAATTTTCATCTCCTATTTAAATCATATGGCTGCTGGTTCAGATCCAGCTTGGGTCAGTAATTCTGCCATATACATGAAGCAAATTCTTGGCCTGAGCCAATTATTCCTGCTGAAGAGGTTGTCATGCTACAGGGAAATAAAAGCAGCTCCCTTGGCATTTATCCTACCAGCTTCACTAGACACATTACTGAAGAGGTGTACAGGATGATCTCTACAAGCTGGGACCAAAAATTTTGTTGCCTTTCTAAAAGCACTGTGGAAAAAAAATCAGTTGGCCATTCACTATAAAAGTAAAAGAGTTAATGTGCATCCTAATAACATTCTTATTTGCTTACAGAATCAAATATTTTAAATCAAATTATGTAAGTAGCAATAGTGATTTGTCAGACATATAGACCATTAGAAAATTAGAACTGCACTAAAATAAAAGGAAGTACTTAAAAACTTTTAGCATTAGCTGTGATGCTCTTCCTTAAACGTTTGCTTCTTTAGTTTAAAAGAACAATCTTTGCTCTGCACTGATGTTTTAGTTCCAACAGTGACAAGCAAGATCTGACTGATTTCAGTCCTGCAGGTGATTAGCTAGTTAATGCTGACAAGCTTTGTGGTTTGATTTTATTTAATCTGGAAGGGTCTCTTCTCTCAGAGAAAACTTTAGTGCACTTGCCTAGGCAGAAGGAAGCCTTTTTTTTTTTTTTTGTCAGATTCATGCTTCAAATTAGACCTGGAGACATTTCTTCTTTCCAAACGTCTATTTCTAGAACATACATTAACTTTCCACGCAGGTGTATAGGTTTGCCATTGTGACATCTGGTAATGGGAATGCAAAGTTTCTTTCCAACTTCCCAAAGGTTATGACAATGTCAAGCTGTGGAAACATCACCATGGGGCAGGAGGACAGCCAGCACTTGCCACCCACCCCTTGCCTCCTTGGGAGCAGAGATATCCTTGTGGCAGTACTCAAAGCCCTGCTGAGCTGGGCCAGCCCAGCAGCCTGGTCCTGCAGTGGCCAGCACAATGTGCTTGGGCTGCCACTCTGGCTTGGTGCCCCTGGGCCTGAGAGCCCCCTGAGGGTAGCAGCAAACAGCCTGGCTGTGAGCACTCTGTCCTGGCTGGGAGGAAGGGCTGCCTGCTCAGAAAGCACTGGGTGGCAAAGGACAGGGGTTGCCCCACAGCCACTGACATTCCCAGCTGTCCCCACGCTGCAGGCTGGACCAGCCCAAGGGCCACTCAAAGACACCTGCACAGCTGGATCTGCTGTGCTGCCAGGAAGGCACGGTCCCACTCTGCTCACTGGCAAAGCAGCTGGGGGTGTTCAGTGCAGAGGGACAGGAGCAGTTCCTACAGCATCCAGGCTTTCCTGCCAGCAGCCAGCCAGCAGCCTATACCCAAGAGGGGCTTCGATGCATTTCAGGGAAAAGGGGGGAGCTAAGCAGAGCTGATAATCTGTCCTTTTGCATCACACTCCAGTAATTACCTGTATACTCACTAACTCAAAAAACAACATGGGATCTAAATAAATAAATAATGAAATAAGCCTTGTGCCATTTATAAGTAATGAAAATGGAATGCGCTGGATAACATGAACACATCAGTAAACAATAACACTTCAAAAGCACACTGCCAGAGTCAGTAGACCACAAATTTGGACTTTTATTCTTCTGTCTTTGTCAGGGCATGTAGAGCTCCTGATATCAGCTTACATCTTTGGAGAAACCTTATCTTTCTGTAGCAGATAAAGCACCATTGGTTTTGCAAAGAAATAAAGAAAAGAGCATGAGCATTATTGCAGTCATGAGCTTTCTGTCAGAATATGAATAAGGCATAAATCAGAAAACAATATAAAAAATTCATACCCAGATTTTTACTAGAACATTATAAAACGTTCAAATAAAATGTCTTTTCGTGTTTTGAAAAAAAAACTTCAGATTACTGAGACTGTAATTTCATATTTCAAGACATGTACATGTGCCCATTTTGAATCTGATTGATGAAAGAAGGGGTGGGGTTTTGTGTCTTCATGAAAGAAAAACACTTCATTTACTGTCGTCTTCTGAATCTGATTGTGCCCTGTGAAATGGAGTTGATATCCCTTCTAAAGACTTTCTAAAGACTTCAGAATATGCAGATGAAATATAAAGATCAAAAATATAAATAAGGAGAAATTCAGGAATATGTGATTTATTATTTAATATCTGAAATAAATAACATATTTTTTTTTCTATTACCTCACAGCCTGAACTTCACTGAAAAGTTAAAATTTGAGACAGAAATTTGGATAAATTTTGAGGTTTTATTTAAAAGGATTTACTAGATTAGTCTGTGGTGGTGGAAGAGGTGTTTCATTTAGGAAAAAAAGGAAGCATTTTATAACATTTTATCAGATTTCCAGAGGAAGTAAAAATAAACCTTCACACAACTTCTTTTTTTAAAATTAGTACAAATATTTTGTATGCAAAGAATCTCTCTTTTAGTCATTCTGCTGAGAATTAGAGGCTTTTAATAGGTATGCTTTGCTGCCTGTAGTGATAACAGAGCTATTGTTCTGCTAAAAAAAAAAAAAGAAATTATAATTATTACTATTCAATAAAGTTTTAAACAGGTTCACTAATGATAAAGAATGCCAAATAGCCATTAAATTTCTTAACATGAAAACCATCTGTCCATTACCCTTTCACTGAATCTAGCTCAATGTGTCATTTTAAAGTGTTCTATCAAGCTACATCAGTCACTTTTCATTACACTACTCCCACGACACCCAGAGACATGGCAGGAACTTCCTGGAATTGGGCCTGCTCCAGCTCAGCCTTTCTACAGCTTTTTGAATGACCAACTTTCCCTCAGCATCTTTAGTGCATGCTAAATTAGAGGCCTGATCCTGCAAATCTTATGACTATATTTCAATTTTAAGGGCTGTAATAAAATTAACTCCTATTCTGTCAGTTCCAAGGCAAACTACCACTGACTTCCAAGGAGGCTTCGTGACAACTGAATAAGCACAGAGGAAATCTTCAGGGTTTGGTCCACTATTTTTGGTGTGACTAATAAGAGCTGTTTACCTGAATAAGGGAAGGAAATACAGGGCATCAGGTGGAGATACTGCAGGCATTTGTCATCACACCTGCAGCTTACAGCTGGAGCTGTATCTCCAGTGACAAGAGTCCCCCATCATTCTCCTTGCAAGTGTTGTTTTCATCTTAAAATCAGTCCTATTTAGGAAATTATTAAGAAAGTGACATATTTTTCTGTACTCTTTTCAGAAGCAAAGGGGCTGCTGTGTGAGAAAGCCTGAAATGTCTTGCAAGGTAAAAAGTAAGCAAGCTTCTATGAAAAATGTCTTGTTGCAGAGGTCTAATTGCTATGCAAGAAATATTCTTGCTGCAATATTTGGTATCTGTGCAATATTTCTGTGTTTTAAGCAGAGGATGAGGCATATTCTCCCTGCTTGTGTACAGCAAGAAGGTTTCCATGCTTCTGATAGACTTTGAATTAAATAAATTAATTAAGGAGAACAAAACTTTTAATCTATGCAAGATGAAGACTGATTGCATTACAGCTATGTCATACACACCCCCCATCTTTTCTGGGAAATTAAAAAAAAAAAAGTTGATTAGGCAATGTTTGTTTCTTTTGGCTAGTGCAGTCACATGTTTTTGATATACATTTTTTTTTTTTGAGGAGAAAACTTACTATGAATATAAAAGATAAATAGTCTAAATGTAATTCATTTATCCACGGCTCATAATTTTATGTTAGATAATGGTGAGACAAAACTATTTTAAGAGACTGTATGAGTTACTACTATTAAACTGCCTGCCAGACTGTTCTGTCAACTTTAACAATTTCTCCTGAAGTACATTAAAACTCAGGTTGCTTCACTTTTCACTGCCAGATTGGGCACCATTGAACAGCCTTGATTAGTCCAGAACATGCTGGATCTTTTTGGGTAGTGATATAATTTATTACTTTTGAGATTTTGTAAAATTTTTCATTATAAATCAATTTTTCATTGATTTATAATGAAAAGAAGGATTGTATTATTCCTTATTTTCATTATAAATCAAAACATTATCAAGTTATGACTGGAAAAAAAGTATTGTACATTTAGAAGACTGAAACAACTCAATGCAGCAAATTAATGAGAATTACCTTCAGTCACAGACCAGCAGCCTGCAGTACTTGAGAAACCACCAAAAAAAAAAAAAAAACCCCAAAAAAATAAAAAAACCCACAAAAACCCACCAAAAACAAACAAAACCTTGCAAACCCTTTATTAAATGCCTTTTAAGTATCTGACCATTACAACCACTTTTTGAAAACATCTTTATATTCATAAAGTACACAGAGGGCATATCTTTATAAATGAGTGTAGCTCAGTAGTTAGAAAGTGAGATCTGCTTTTTGGTAGGCTCATCTACTTGACAGGAAACAACTGTCTTTTGAAGACTGCAAAAACAGTAATATACTCTAACCAAACATATAAAGCAGATTGGACAATTCATAATGATCTTAGTCAAACCTTCTGATTGAAATATAGAATTTATTCCTCATAAAAGAGGTCTGTCATCCAATTTGAGAAAAATCAACCAAAATGGAGAAGCAACAGTACCCACAGACAAGTTCAGATCATCATTTATTATCCACACTTATACAACACACATATTAACTCTAATTTGAAATCAAAAATGTACATCTTCTAAATAAAAATATCAAGACACTATACAGACTCACAACATTACCTTTGATTTCCCATCTGGACACTTTAGATTGCAGCTGGCCAGACTATTAATTCTGAACTGTCAATAGGTATGCTGCCTTTTGGGGTTTATGGGTTAACACTGACCATGAATATTATTATAATATCAGACAAAGTTTTTTGTTGAAAGGAATCCTAAAGTTCATCTAGTTCTAAACCCCCTTCCATGGGCAGGAACACTTTTCATAGACCAGGTTGCTCAGCACCCCATCCAACCTGGCCTTGAATACTCCCAGGAATGGGACATCCACAATGTATCTGGGAAGTCTGTTCCAGTGTCTCAGCATCCTCATTGTGAAATATTTCTTGCTTATATCCAGTCTTAAATCTGACCTCTTTCAGTTACAAAATTCTTGCTCCTCATCCTATCACTACACTCACTCCCTGACAGAGTCTCACTCCAGCTTTCCTGTTGCCCTGCCTCACGTACTGGAAAACTACTCAAGGTCTTCCTTGGAATTTTGTTTCCTCCAGGCTGAACAACTCCAACTCGCTCAGCCTCTCTTCATAGGAGAGCTGCTCCAGGCCTCTGGCCACTTTTTGTTCCCCTTCTGTGGACTGACTCCAAGTCCATGTCTTTCTCTCACTGGGGGCCCCAAAGCTGGACACAGCACTTCAGGTGGGGTCTCTTGAGAGTGGAGTGCGAGAATCCCCTCCCTCGACCTGCTGGCTGTGCTTCTTTGGATGCAGCAGCATGCAGCTGGCTTTCTGGGCTATGACTGCACAATTCTGGGTCATAGCTTTTCATCTATCAGTGCCCTCAAGCCTGTCTCTCAGGGTGCCCTCAACCCACTCATCACACAGCTTCTACCCATGTTTGTGATTGCCCCAGTTCATCTGCAGGACCTTGCACTTGGCCCTGCTGAACTTCATGAGGTTTGTACAGGTCCACCTCAAAAACCTGTCCAGGTCCCTCCATGCTTCCCTCCAGCATGTTGACAACATCACAAAATTTGGTGTCACCAGCAAAATTCCTGATGGTGCATGCAATCCCACTGTGGATAGATAATGTTAAATAGTGCTGGTCCCTATAAGAGTCCCTGAGGAATGCCACTTGTCACTGGTCTCACTCAGACCTCAAGCCATTGATCACAACTCTGAGTGTGACTAGCCAATTCCTTATCTAACAATATTCTTATTATTATGATTTTTTGTGGATTTGTAGTAATTGTTTAACAAATGAGAACCCTGTAATTATTTGAACTGGATTTTATTGTGCAAATTAAGGTCCAGAGTGTTTTTCTTCACTTCACGAAGCAGTTGCAGCATCCTCATGTCCTCATATAATATTATATCCTCATATAATTGTATCCTCATATAATCACTGTGTGATTGGTCACATCATTAGTTATTTTAACAAAGACGTGAGAGGCTTAAATGCTGTCATTCCTGCCCCAGTGAGCAAATGAATGAATCTCCAGTGGGATGGTAGCTGTATGCCTGACAAAACAATAGACTGGAGGAAAACCACAACAGCACACAACAGGAGGGGTTATTTCTGTAGGTAAATTAAAATGAATATGCCAAACATGGGGCTATTTCAGGATTATACACACTGATTTACAAGAATAAAAATTAGGGGACTTGGCTAGCATAGAGATACACTGTGATTTGTGGAGTGCACAAGAAAGCTTAAAAAAAAATTTTTAAACCAGTCAAAAAAGAGACTGCATGAAAGCTACCACCTTCAGTGTGGACTGTGCAAGGGTGACGTGGTAAGGCACTGTCTGTAAAAAGCAATGAAAAGTGCACAGACAAATTGGCTACTGACAATCACTGCATTTCATAGTTAGGAAGGCCTGTAGAGAGGGTGTGAAGTGGCTACATTCCTAATTTAGGCACCCTTAATAATCCCATAATTACCCAAGATGAATTCAGAATCTTGAGCCTTTCAATAATGCAGGGCTAGCCTCACTTTCACCCTGCAGGGAGAGACACAGAAGTGTGATCATTTCAGACCTCAGCACACAACATCTCCTTCAGCTGTTCCCAGAGGCTGATCCCTCTCTTTAGGTTCTGTACCAGGAACATTGGGCTGCCTTTTGAGGCTGAGACACACTAAAGATGTCACTGGGACAGAGACTTTGCCACCACAGCATCACTGCCCTTGTGTTATACACCTCTCATTGCTGCCCCTGCCTGACTGGGGTGATGTACCTGAGGTTCTTTGAAAGCCTCTGGCTTTTGATTTGCTCTTCTTGTCTCAGAATATCGACATCCTTACCTCATGCCAGGTAAGGATGCCACCTCAACCAAGTGGCTCTAGGTGAGAACAGCCTGAGTGAGGCTTTGCATTGTTTAGTCAGATACTGTCTTCACACATGAATTTCCATCTCTGTTATGATAAATGCCCTACTCCAGGTGAATTAAAATGTATTGCATGGATGTTTGTAGTCAAAGAAAAACATTAATCTCCACATGACAGGATGGAACACACTTGTTTGCAAATAGATTTTCCTAAATATTAACCCAGTTCCTCTTTAGAAGATAGAATCATCAGGTTTGCTGGGCTTTTTTCTCTACTTCTCTGGCATTCCCTACGTGCATTTTCAGTGATCTGCCCCTCATTACCACGGTTGTCATTGAGCTGTGCCATGCAAAACTGGCAGTATGGAAAGGATAAAATTGGTCTTACACTCCTGCTTCATATAAAAAATTTTTGTCAAATAACTTGTTGAATATTTGGAGCAGAACAAGGAATTGAACACAGTTTTCCCATTTTCAATGCTGGTGACATCTCCTCAGCATTCTCCCTGACACTTTATTCTGCCAAGGGAAATTTTTTAAATTGCATTTTTAGTTTGCTTTCCTACCAAAGACTAAGTTTTAAAACACTACAGCTGCAGTTATTGTCCCAGGCCATACAAAGAACAGCTATGCAGATATTGTAGTGTGCATAGGAAATATCAAAAGCTGTATGTATTGCAAGGAAGGGAAGAGGTGCTGGGATTTAAATGCTGGAGGTGATATGGGAACAGCCAGAGGTAACTAAGGCAAAAGAGAAGAGGAGGTAACACTGTGCTGACAGTGCAGCCTTTGTGTGGGAAACTAAAACTCTGAGCAGGAATCACTGGAAATCAGGCTTTGTCCCTTGCAGTATACACGGAATTATTTACTAGGAAGTGAGGTGTTTGCACATTCTTCTAAAGAACTGATTAACTGGGGGTGCTGATCCAGTGCTTTTGCATTGGTTCTACCAAAGAGAGTTAATGGTACACATTCTAAATGGAAATAAATGTGTTGGCTTCTTTCTTTCTTTCTTTCTTTCTTTCTTTCTTTTTCTTTCTTTCTTTCTTTCTGTCTTTCTTTCTTTCTTTCTTTCTTTCTTTCTTTCTTTCTTTCTTTCTTTCTTTCTTTCTTCTTTCTTTCTTTCTTTCTTTCTTGCTTCTTTCTTTCTTTCTGTCTTGCTTTCTGTCTTTCTTTCTTTCTTTTCTTTCTTTCTCTCTCTCTTTCTCTCTCTCTTTCCTTCTCTCTTTCTCTCTTTGTTCTTTCTTTTTATTTTTCACTCTCTTTCTTTTCTCCAAAGTCATTGCTGCTCAGATATAAAAGGTTTTGCTCATAACCTGTAATTCACTGCATTTTTCTTGTCTTTTCCAGATCAATGGATAATAGCAAGGCCTTCTACCTCTCAGTAACTTGTTTCTGACACCTTACTAGCCTTTCCTGTGACTGAAAAAAGGAGATTTATTTTAAAGGAAGGAGAAGGTGTTCTCCAGTACCCACAATTTTTTCACAGTATTAAAGTGTATTAGGGCAAAATAGTGAGAAATAAATTTCTCAGTTATTGTAAGAGCAGGTTTGAAGCCACATGCATGCAAGGTAACAGTGGCAACCTGTACTGTCAATAATGACACACTCAGAACTATTTCTATTACTAATAGAAAAAGAACAATTTTAAAGTCACAACATAACTATGTGTGTAAAAGGTGTCATGTCATATTACACTATTTTTAATGCATATTTTCATAAGATTGAAGAAAGACAATTCACCATTGTAAATAAATTAGTTGCTGAATCCTTGGTTCTTTTATAATGAACTCATCAAATAACCCAAGAAGCTGTCTTGCCCTAAATGGAGTGCTCCTTAGGATCTCTGATAAGTGACAGCAATTTACAGATTGACACCTGACAGCTTTTATTTGCATCAGAATCCTTTTTTCCCATGAGCAGTTCCAGGAATAGTTTGTAGGACAGAAAATTCTCACAAAAATGGCAATGCTTAATCTAAAATAGAAAAATAACAAGACTTTGTTTTGTTTCTCCTAGCTTACAAATTCTTTAAATTATAAAGAATCATTTAAATTGAAAAAACCAATAAATGGATCCTTGTTGTTTCAGGTTTTACAAAAATATTTTGGAATTTTATAAACATGGAATCTTATAAAATAAAAAAATTTGTCTTCCTTTGGCTCTTGCCCTCTTTGATTACTGACTTATTTTAAAAAGATGGGCTCAATATTACATAGATTGTTTATACAAGCCAATATGAATTCAGCTACATGTCCTCTGATGAACAGATGTTTTTTACTCTACAACGTTGATCACAATGCTTATCAATAAATGGATAGATTAATTCATGAAAAGTGCATTCTGGCATTTGTTTTGTTTAAAATAATTAAAGCAAGACATGTTTTTAATTTGAGACAGGTGAAGGGGTTGTTTGTGTGGGGTTTAGATCTCATTTAAAAACCTGGTACCCTGTTTCTTGTACTAAGTGGAATTGTTTCATGGAAAATATGAAACATGTCTTTCATACGATGACAGATTGTTCCATTATGTTCCTAATGAGGGAGATAAATTAAATAACATTAAATAACTTCGTGATGGATTTTTGGTGGTGGTGGTGCTTGGTCAGGTATTTGTTACTGTTTCTCATTTTTTTACCTATTCAGGGCAAATTGGAAAACAAATAAACAAACAAACCCTGAGCCCATCAAATACTAACCCCATGCGAAAAACCTGCATAATGTAGGGGAAGGAAAAGACAAACAGTGCTTTTAAAGATAATTACGAGCAGTCACCTCGACATTTCTTCCCTACTTGACTGAAATAGTCTGTTTAGAATGTATTATGGAAAACACCTGACCTGTGAACTAAACCGAGCACGCTGCAAATGTAGTGGAATCTTTATTAATGTAAATTAGAGAGCCCGAATATTTTGTTGCATGGGGGTCAGTTGGAAACACTGTAATCTAATTACTCTTCAGTTTCATTTTGTGCACAGACATTTGCTCCTGTAACAGGGAAGACTGTTTCCTTTGGCAGCAGCGACGACGTGGAAGCCTCCAGTATTTGGAGGCTGATAATAGGACTAATGTGCTGGCGCCCTGACAGAGGGCACAGGAGGGCATGCTATTAGATAAGTGTTTCTGCTACATTACTCAGGCAGCATTGCCCTTCACAGAATGTTCCAGCCATTGTGCAGTTTGATATCACACAACCATAGAATGCTAATGCCAATGCAATTATGTATTTTGGCTTTCTTTTTGGCAATAGTCTGTACTTAAGCAAAATTTAGTACCATCTTATATATTCCTACAGCTGGATAATTAAAGGGCATTTCAGTTTCTTTTACACGGAACTAATGATATGAAGATCAGTGGCTATTTAAAGTGCTATTCACTGTGCTCAAAGAGTTCTGACAATTAGGTCTGTTTTCAGGCACAAAATGTATTTGCTAGCAAAAGAATGACAATTTGGTGCAATTTAGTCAAATTTATTTCTCCTGGGTTAATGTGTGTGTCACATAGGCTTCCTTATATTTTCCCTCTTTTAAGTAGAACTTGCAGGTGCAGAGCTTTAGCTTGAATGTGGCAAACAGTATGTGACAGAGCTACAGGAAACTGAGAAGCAAGACTGCATTTTCACAAAATGACACAGACCGGTAGTGAAAGAACAATGAGACACTTGCTCCTGTCCCAAAGGAATATGATGTTCTCGCCAATCAATTTAAGGAAGTCTCTCTGCAATACACGATATCTTAAAATGAAATATATCTGCATAGAAGGGGAAAGTATTACCTTGATTTATAGACTGTCTTTCTCACTTGTCCTCATGGGCACTCAGCTAGAAAGTTATTTTCAGTTCTTATCTATTGGTGAATATCAGCACAGAGTTGTCCGTGGGACACAGCTGGGAACAGCAGGTATCTTATCATGCTCTGAGCAAAACATGGTCACTAGAAACTAATTCAATCCTGATAGATTACTTGGCCATGAAAGTTTAAAAGAAAGCCTAGGTAGGATTCTTGTGTCAAACTGAGTGGAAACTCAACGAGCATGACTAGAGTTGCCATCACACACTTAGAACAGTTTGAGGATTGATTTTAAAACATTCAATTACCATAAGTTTAGCAGCACATGGTATTTCTGCATGTGAATTGATGCATTCTGAAGGAGGAACAGGGGCCATATGTGTTTTGAGTCTGCTTTTCCCCACACAGCAGCAAGGGCGAGATGTGTCGGCATCATATTGCTTAGGACCATGTGGCATCCACGGCTGCTCTCAGCACCAAGGAGGAGCTGCCTGGCAGCTCCCCTCCAGCCTCACTCCTGAGCCTTGCAGTCTTCCTGGGGAGGCTCTCTGCAGCCTTAGAAGGTTCTCTGGCTTCAAATGAGCTAAGTAAGCTCTGTATGACAGCCCGTCACACAAAGCAGCTGCTCCGTCCTGCTCCCCTCAAAGGCTGGCTCCCGACCCCAAATTCCAGCAGCATTCCAACCCTGTGGTGTTGACATGGAGGGAGGGCTGGGAGTGTAGGGGCCAGGGTTCAGCCAGGCCCTACTCTGCCTCTTCACCACCATGGGCAGGGAGAGGGGGTGGCATGGGCTTTGCACAAAAGTGTTTGCCTGATTGCAAAATGAGTTATTTACGCTCAGCTTCTCAGTGGCTTGGTATCTATTCAGAAAGCAAATAGAGAGCATATTCCCCCCTCCCACCCCTAAACTAGATCTGCAGCATATGGAGGTTCAAGTGACAAAGCATTCCCCGCAGCAGGGTTTGTATATCCTGGATTTGGATCTGTGTATTCACAGCTATATTTCACATGAGATTTGGTTGCGAAGAATATGGAAGTAGCTCTTTCTCATGCAGAATTATTAGAATGTTGTGGTATGTTATAGGTGGTGTCCTCAGATGTGCAGTGTTAGGGAGAAGCATCTAAAAAGATGGCACTTCTGCACTTCTTCCTTCTTCATTAAGCTAGGTAACTTTTGATACATGGCTTATTTGAAACAGTAAAGGATAACTTAGCAAATAATCTGTACCTAACCAAAGAGTCTTTATTTATGATACCTAAAGGTTGTTAGTGCTATGAAGCTTAATTGGCACTGATAAATGGAATAAAATCATGTGATTAGCTTTAAGAATCAACAGCAAAGTATTTTATAATCATATCTTTTTAACAAGAAGCCATGTTTATTAAATCCATTAGAAAGGTGAGATCAGTGTGTGATTTCCTCATTCCTGAGCACTAAAAATTACTAGAAAAGCACAGAAGCAATGGAAACGATGATAACAGCCAGTAAACTCTAATGAAATACTGTTTCTAAATATTGCTATAACAGTGATTAATTTGTATGTTTAATAGCAGTCAGCATTAAAAATGCAAATAATCAATTCATGTATTTACCATTTACAAACCTATGCTTCTGAGAATATTAAAAAATGAAGAATAATTAATTTGGGACCAGAGAGTATCAAATTTTTAAAGTTTTTTCTTGTGATTTTCAAAAGAAGCTGCACTTCCCTGCATCTGCACCCTGAAGAGGGAAGGGAGCTGTGCACAGTGACAAGGGCTTCTTCAGTCCTAGCAGCCACAGGAGGGGCTCCTGTTTCCTTCCAACACCTCTCCCACTCCTGTTCTTCCCTGCTCCACTCCCCCAGTAAATCTGCTAGCAAGTATAACTGTCTGAGCAGATGGGTAGTAAATACAGAGCTGGAGATTATGTCTGACAATTAAAAGAAAAGTGTATGACTCGTCATTACGAGTTGCATTAGCTAAAGACCTCATACCAGGTTTCTATCTTAAATGCACACATTTTCTAAGGATATGCATTTTTTCCTGACTAACCTTTTAAGAAAATGCAGTGTTTAGAGATACCTACATGTCAGAGTGCCAAACCTGACACCATATAAAGGTCTGTTTCACAGACAGAGCCAAGAGCTCTGCCTCTCAAGGCAGGCTCCTTGCTGCAGCCCCAGGGCAGGCATTGACTCCCCAGCTCCCAAACTGCATTCCAGCCCCGAGATCACACTTTATCTGCTCCAGCAACTGGGTGTACACAAGTGCTAGGCAGTACACCTGCAAAAACCAACTGGTTCCTATAAATTTTACAAGTGTGAATTCTAACACTTGCCTGCCCCACTGTTGCTGCTCCACGGCCTGCAGCATTTGTTCTTGCAAATCACAGGGAGGTTCAAGTGCAAAAGTTTGCCTTAGCACATTTGTGTGCCAAAAATTCTACCTTTATGCCATTATTAGAGCTCCACATCTTGCACCATTTTACAGGGATTCTAATAGTGCTCCTGTTGAATGGCTCTTAAGCAACGGGGGCTTAAGAGGTGGAAGGTATCATCACTGATAGAGACTTTGTTTCTGTTTTGTGGTTACTAAAAACAAGAAGTCTGTAAACCTTAGCAGAAATCAATAAGATTTATCCGCAAAACCAATGAAATGTGATGCACTTATCTCACGAGAACTCTTGGCAGTATTTCATAATGAGGTATGTCACCACATTTTAGGTTTCTGAGATGTTTTGTCTTGTTTTCTTTACTGACTTGATGTCGTTCCAATGCTATTTGCAGATGACAATGCTAGATAAATTTAAAGGCTATATGACTTGAAAGTTATATGATAGCTATGATATAGCTTTCCTGAACTGCCAGAAACAGAACTGAGCACAGGAGTAAACCTTTTATGAAAGTAGAATCCATACCTGCCAGTCATCTGAAACTGGGAGCAGTTTGTTCCCAAATTAATTTTTTTAATTGGATACAGTTTGAGCAGATGCCTGGAAAGAGCTATTACAGACTAACTGCTTAGAAGGACCCTGTGAGTAACTGGAGCAGTGCTACAAACAGAAATTTGAAGGGCTGAGGTCACACTTTTAATAGACAAAAAAAGCTGTAAAAGATATATATTTCTTTTAATTTTTTTCCTTTTATTTTTTTATAAACCATAGAAAATAAACTACCATAAATTTTAGCAGTGTTCAAGTCCCTTTTGTGCCAAATGCCTAGCCACTGAAACCATCTGGGAAAGATAGACTAGATATCTTCCTCTGCTCTGAGAGTCTCTGCACGTCCTTTTCTGTCTTGATATTAGTATTTCATCATTCAGTCTACAATGGCAGTATCTAACCCCATTGCTTTGCCCCAGTCTCTGTAAGTTTCTTTGCCTGCTTCAGCCTTAGACTTTGCTCTGTCTCTGATAGAACATCAGAGAGGTTGAGAGGTTCAGCACAGACCTGCTGACACTGCTTTTGTCCTCTTCAGCTCCTTTTCTAGCTCTCTTGTGCCTGTGCATGCTCTGATATCCTGACTTCCCCTTGCTGTTCACAGTTTCTGCCTCACTTTTCTGCTCTTCACCTTCTAATAGGGTTCAGGTCACCTTGTCCTCTACCTGGACCAGTGCCCTCAATCACAATTATGTATCACAAGAAGTCTCCAGCTGAAGGAATAATTTGAAATGTTGTTTCCCTTCTCTTGGTATTCCGTAGTGCTTTTACTATCAACCATAACTGAAATTTAGTTGGCTGGCTATTGTTCCTTTCCTAATTATAAAGATACCTCCAACATGGTTATCTTATTGGTAAACCTGATTATATTTGGGGAAAAAAAAAATTCTTACAAATGAAAAAGCACATGGATAAACACTCTAACATGCTACCTATATAGTATGCTTACCATTGCTCTATTGCAGTAAATCAGAAATGTTCTGCTGCCTGTCATAGGTACTATAGCCTTGGCTTGCAAACAACAAAGGGCACCCACCTTATCTCAAATGGCAAAGGTGTGCTGTTTATAATTTATTCCTGTTCTCTCCTGAAAACTCCCTCCTTTGCAATAGTACAGGTTTCAAATCTTTGTGTAAAAAAAAAACAACCAGTTTTGAATTTTTTTCTTCCGAGGGCTTTTGCGAGTTTGGATTTCATATTTGGCCAAACCTTATCACATCAAAATTAGGGCATATTCAGACCCCATCTCAGCTGGGAGGCAGAAACCAATGGCTGAGAGCTGATAAAAAGCAGCTTCTTAAACTACCTCCAACCTGCTCCTGAGTCTGCAAGCATGATTTCTCCATTCCATCTTGAAGTCTAACTGCTCTAAAGAGCCAATTATTTAAGCTAATCTGTTTGCTTTTCCACTGGATCAGAAGGGACAGAAGGAGAGGCTCACACCTAGACTTAGCTCTCCTGTGCTCTCTGGGGGTGGGCAACTGCCATCAGGAGCATGCCACCACTCCCAGACAGCCTCACCCACAGGGTTTCATTTCCATGGACACACAGGAGCAGGCTGGAGAAAGCTGGTGTGCAGGTCTGGTGTTGGTGTAGAATTAGGAGCTAGGATCTGGCCAGAGCACATACACTGGCTCAGAAACATGGAAACGCTCTCAGGCCTGGGAATGCAGGTGTAGCTGTAGTCTTGAGATCATCGCAGCTAAGGTGCAGGAAATCTTGGCAACACCAAGATTTCTGAGGTTATTTTCCATCTCTCCCTCCAATGTTCTTCCAGTGGTTCAAGGGGTTCCAGGTAGCCTACATCAAGGAGATGATTCCCCCTTGGTCAGATCACCAAGGCTTCCTTCTGATTGCCAGAATCACCTCTCAGATGCAGAATTGAGAGAATTAATTGTCAGAAAGGCAGGGCACATGCTGAAGGTCATTCTGGGTATAACTGGCTACCTAAGCATCCAGAGAACAACAGGGTTGCTTGAAGACCATCAACTTTTACAACATTTAAAGTGGGTCAGAAAAGCCCTGGAATATCTGCGGCACTGACTGAAACCGTCTGAAACACAACATATGATTATGAGAGGGCAGTCAGGGCTTGTGTGACAGCCAAACCCTGCCAAAGTGAACCAGACAGCAGGTTAAATAAAATGAGGAGACTAGAGAAATTCAAACATAATCTTCTTCTGGGAAACAATAAGCTTACTTTATTACATTTTGTGTGAGTGACCTTGCAGAACATTTCTACATTGCAGAGAGCAAGATTTTATGTCATAAAAGCCAAAAAAAGAAAGGAAAAGGAACTAAGTTTTGCCCGGGGTAAACCATTACTACTGAAGCTGAGCCATTTCATACTATGATTTTGGTCACTATCTTACAATAATAAAAAAAAAAAAAAAATAGACACCAAAACGAACTGAAAACCTTCCTCAGCAGGAGACAATACATCGATGTAAAGATGATCTACGGTCCTCTCAGATTTGTTCTGCAGGGAGCAACCTTTGCCGTCCAGGGCACGGATTGCATGACCTAAAATGCCTTTTCCTTCTATTTCGGTGACGCACAGTTATTTCAGCAACTTCGTTCCTTTTCTCCTGTCGGGTAATAGTATTAGTGGTGGATCTGCCAGGGGAAGCCAGGGCTCTCAGAGAGTTGTAAAAATAGACCGGCGCATCCAAAGGAGGCGGGCGAGCCCCCCGCAGCCGGAGCTGGGAGCGGGCCGGCCGGGGGGGTCTGGGGAGGGCAGTGCGGTGCCGGCGGGGGCTGGCTGCGGGCTGCGGGCTGCGGGCTGCGGGCTGCGGGCTGCGGGCTGCGGCTCCCCCCGGCCGGCCGGGCCAGGGCAGCCCCCGGGCCGCGGGTGCCGCTGTTTGCTCCCGGGGCCGCTGCCGCCCGCGCCAAGCACTCGCTGCTTTGCCTCCATTCATTTGCCTCTGTTTGTTTATTCTGCAGCGTTTATGGATATCCCTCCCGGGTATCTGAGGAATTGCATTAAGGACTCGTCTATCTTATCACGGGAGACAAGCTTTGTGCTCCCGGGGCTCTCTCCGCCGGGTGCCCGCGGCCGGCCGGGGCCGCGGGGAGAGGCGCTCCGCGGCGGGCAGCGCAGGGAGCTGGGCGCTTTAACTCCTTCCTTGCGGAAGAGTTCTCGGCCAGACAAGAAACAGCAGCCTTTCTATCCCATCTCACCCATTCCATTACTGCAGAAGGAGCACTGGAAACTAGGCAGGACTGCTTTAAAGGCAGGTCAATCGGGGTGATTGCCAAAGGCATACACTTAAAAAATAGTGAAGGAGGACTTCAACTTTGGATGGATAAGAAAAGCCCTTGCTTCAGACTCTGCCATCACTCCCAAGTCTCTCTCCAGCTTTGAAAAGAGACAGTCCTTCATGCTCTGATTGATAGCTGGTACAAAGCCAAAGGGAGTGAAAACTGCAAGCCTCACTCAGCCCAATGCCACATCTCGGACCAGAATAAAATCAAGGCTGCCCCTTTTCCTGTAGTAAATCTGCTTATCTCCTTTCAAGCACCTGACTTATACTTAACAGAAATATATATATGGGCTAGTGTGCAGACTGCAGCATCTCATCCTTGTACACTGCTATTATCAGGATATGCACGATTATGTGTGCAGTTTACATACACATGCAAACACAGCAATGCAATTACAAGCTAGAGTGTCTAATGCAAACAGATGAGCCATCAGCTGAACTGGCAGAAGGCAAATATCTGTTTTAGCTGTTGGCTCTTTTCTGAAGTACCAATAGCACAGCAGTCACTCAGCTGAAGCAATGGAAATAAGTGCGTGATCCACCTCGCTGCATTTCTCATGTGTCATAGATTCTTCTCTGTCTGAAATCAGAGGGGCCAAAGTATCCCAGGAATCCTTCTGAAGGGGCTGCCCTTGCATAACAAAAATATCTCTGTTTGGACTATGAAACAAGCTCCCTGATTCTACCTGGGAATTTCCTTTGAATGTACCCAGCATAAACACAACTGAATTCTCTGCTACAGCTTGCAATGATTTTTAAGACATAAGAGAAAAAGACCCTTCAAAAATATTCTAATTTACCAGCTGTTTTAAAGAAAAAATAAGGCTGAAGTATCAGGAGAGAAATCCTTCATTGTAAAACAGTGTTCATGGCTTAGGGTATGATTTGCACAGAGCTAAAATTGCTTGCTTGTTTACAAACATATGTTTGTAATGTGTAAATGTATGTAAACATTAAAAAAAAACTCCATAGGTTTACAAATGTATTTTATTTGACAACACAAATGACAAGGAACAGAAAGCCTAATGCAGAAATCACCTCTGTCATGCAATGGTAGTGTGACCAAGACCCCCACAGCTCCAATGCTAGTTCAGGGAGAGCACTTATCTCTGTGCAGAACCTCTCCAGTGCCAAGTCCTGTTTGGAACAAGAGCCCTGGAGATCTTTGTTCCAAAATTGTATTTTTAGACAGCATAAAACATGGCATAATAAGGGAAACTTATTCCAGTTTCAGCTCTGCTGAAGGACATGCCAGTTCCCCAGCTGAGTGAATAAATACCCCTTACTATTGGAAGAGATTGGGAAGACTGCTGATTTACAGCCTTTCCCCACTGCTACCTTAAGCAAACAGAGTTTAATTAGATCAATAATGATCAAAGTTACTTTGGGCAGAGAGGACTTTCAGTTCCTTTAATGGTGATGAATCAACTGCCTCAGAAAGGAAAAACAGAAACAGCAGAAAAGAGAAAGTCAGGGGATATTTGACAGTCCTAATAATTTAAAATAGTTTTGGATTTTTTTGCCTTAGTTCAGAAGTCTGTGTATCGTCGCAACAGCCCTTTGATATCGGACACCGATATTGATCTGGGTGCATCTGTCTCACTCAGTAGCTGATAATGACAGCACACGTGATTTCCTGTTATTGAAGCCCCACAGACATTTCTGGATCCAGAGCTTGGCAGCTCCAGGGATCCTTTCCCATCAGCAGCCCAGTGGCCAATGCTGTCATTGCCTTTCAGCCGATGCAAGGAGGATACACTGCAGCCTCGCTGAGTTGTAAACAACTTGTTTACCTCCTTCTCAGTGTAATCTGTCCCTGCTTCTATCGGCTCCTGTGGCATCAACAGAGCATTAAAACACCCCGAGCTCATAGGCTGATGTGCAGAAAACAACCCGAGGAGCCTTTCCAGGCTCTTGCTTTATAGGACAGAGGAGGTTATTTATACCTGTTGTTTCCAGCCAGCCGAAGCAGCCCTGCTCTTGCATGTGGTTAGCTTTGTAGAAAACTAGATTTTGGTGTTCTTTTGGTGGGAATGAAAATGTAAACAGTGTGGGCCTGATGCTGCTCTTCCTGCAAAGTTTCATTTTGGTCAGACAAAAAGAGACACCCACCTTTTTCATATGCTGTTTACATTTGAATAGGAAAAGTGAAAGACATGTGTGATTTATAAATCCCCAGATTCTGGGGGAGCACCAATTAATACTGCAGCAGAAGGCTGGGTTGAAGGACAAAACCCTTAAGGATTTTAACCAGCATGTGAAAGGAGGGGAATCAGAGAACATTTGGAAAGTCTGTAGTCTGTCCTCTCCGTGCTCCTGACCGGGACTTTGGAACAACTGTGCACGACACTGACCCAGAAACAACTTCCCTGGGGTTTAGTGCATCGGCAGTGAATGGGAGTGACAGGGCTCCTGGAATGAATGCACTCACTTTGTGCTGGAGGTGCAAAGCACTCAGACAGTGTGATCCTGCGTGTTGAAATCGATGGCAAAACTCCAAGCAGATTTGGGGATTTTAAGAAGTAGACATTCATGCAGCACAGTTTTGAGGCTGTCTGTGGTTCACATCACTCTGAGCCCTTACATCTGAGACACCAACATACCCATGCAGGGGGACATTTTCCTGCCAGCCTCTGATCTGCAGAGCACACACCATCAATAGCAGGCAATTATTTTTGCTCATGCTCTTCACTAATGATGTTTAATTATATTTGAAAACTTCTGGGAAGTATCTGCTCTTAATATAAAAATATATTTCCTTGTGGTTTACACTGCCTGCTTGTTCAGTTTGGTGAAGAACTTGAAATGTAAAAGAATAAAACAATTACTTTTAGGGTTTGTGCTTGAAAGCAGAAACTTGTCCCACTCTCAGTCGAGACTTTTTGTCATTCAAATTGAACTGGAGCTGTTGGAAGTTCAAGACAATGTATTTGGTAGAATAACATGACCCAGATGTTAATCCAGGCAACCTCATTTAGACATTGCCTTATCTCAGGCAGGTGTTCCTGTGAGAGGGTAGATGTTGAAGGGAAAGGAAGAGGCATCTAATCTGCCTGAACAGAGTTGCCTAAATTCTGCAATCTGTCAAAATGGAGTTGTGGAAACCAACAGAGAGAGTGCTGGTGCCTCTCTCTTTGGCACATCCCTGGTATTGTCTGTGCAGGCAGCTTATGGGGCTCAGGAGGGTAGTCCAGTCCTCTTTTGATGAAGAACTCATACTGGGTGAATATTATTTTTATCTCTTCTCTTCAAAATTAGCCTCTCTTTTGGCAGGTATGTAACTGAAAAGGAAAAACACAAAAGGACTTTTCCCAGGGACTGGAGAATAAGCTGTGAAAAAACCATGTAAATCCTTGCCTCCTCTTGGTTTTTATCTTGTGTTCAAGTAATAAGTGCAAAAGGTGGTACCTCCTGTAAATTCCAGTCACCTGGAGAGCTCCTCAGGATAAAATGGATAATAAATCTGACCACCATTCTGCTCATTATAACTGGCACCGAAACACTGAGGTCTTCTTTAACCAAACTTATTGCCCGCAGTATGGCCTGAATTACACAGTTAACTTCTATGTACTACCTGAGGAAGGAGGAAGTTATTATCTTCTTCTGATTTCAATTTATATAATAAACCAATCTATGAGGTTTAAAGCCAGGTTGGAAAAGGCTTTGAGCAACCAGGTCTAGTGGGAGGTGTCCCTGCCTATGGCTGTGGGCTTGGAATTCGGGGGGGTCTTTGAGGTCTCTTCCAAACCCTTAACATCCTATGGTTATATGGATCTATGACTGAAAATGCAGTGAGTTTACTTACTTTAAAAGGTCTAAACATGGTTGGAAAACTGTTTTCACAATACCTTTTCCTCATTTTCAGTGTAGTCATATGCTCATGAAAATATCACAGAAAGCATGTCAGGCTAAAGGTAGAAGAGTACAAACAGTAATAGCATTTTCAGAAAGCTCAGAGTCATATGATTCCTGAACACATTCTGCAGCTAATTTCTAGATTGTAAATCATTATTTATTCAGGTTATGAATTGTGCAAAAAATATTTCATCCTTTTTGTAATAACATACTCCATGCTAAATCTGCTTCTTTAAAAGAAAGGAAACACATCCAGCTCTAAAGTTTTGTTTTTCATTGTGGTTTGGAGTGATACAGTTAGAAGAGGTACATAATAAATTAATGACTGGAAATTGCAGAATAGGTCAAGGTCACTTTGTGCATAAATTGGAGGTCTAGGAGTTGTACATTTTGTGCTATCTGGCTTATACTACTTTATTGATTTTTCACTCTGAGGAAAAAGGAGAGAGAAGGTCTTTAATAGATTTTTATATCCTCAGTCTATTCTAAATCCGCTGTGTTCTGATCTTCCTGATGTTCCCACACTTTTATGGCGATAGCAGAGTCCTGCTAAACTGCAGTGCTGTCATAACACAATGACTCGAAAACCAATGGTGATTTTAATCTCTCATAAAACTTTGGCCAGAAAATTCAGACAGATCTGTAGCCCACACAGCCAAGAAAGGATGGACAGGGAAATCTCCTTTAACCTTTCATCTGATTAAAGAGCAAAAGTCCAGTATCACCTGCTTTCTCCACCTGTCAGTATACTTATAAAGCAAACTGCAGTGCAGTGTAGATGTTTGATTACCACACCCACGTGTAGAGCTTAGCAATAGTGTTGTATCATGAACAGTTTCAGATAGAATTGAAAATAATTCACATTGAGGTCAAGGTAGAAATTGTGAGTCCATTAAAACTTCCAAAAGGACAGAAAACAACCCTGTCACTCACCATTACTGAATAGGAGTAAACCTTTATACCTCTGCAGCAGTCTTTTACTCTTGGAAGGGACGATCAGCATCAGGGAACTCATGGAGAGTGAATTCCAGCAATGAATAGTTACATGGAAATGAGAAGATACCATCTAATGAAAATCACTAGATAAGTTCCTAAAAGATCTAAGCAAAAACAAGAATTAATTGTTCTGTATTTAAATAATATATCTATGAGAACATTTTTTTTGGTGCTCAATGGCTAGTAGGGAAGGTGTTAAATGGTAAAACCACCATTACTTGTCGGTGGTTTTACTTAGCTCATGCAAACAAGCAAATGGCTTTTTTGGTCTACAGGAAACCAATGACAGCAGTTGAATGGAAAACCACTTTTGATAGACTGGAAGACTTTTAAAATTCTTTTAATATATTTTAAAGAAATGGAAGTAAAGTCCATAAATAGTCCATCCTGGTCCTAGGTATCTTTCAAGCATTGGGTTTTTATTTCTGCCTGTTTACTATAAAATAACAGTAACTTCTCTGACTGTTCTTATATAATTTTGTTCAAGCTGGTTGAACAGTAAAACTAAACTCTTCTTAAACTGACAGTAAGGGAAGCACATGAGACTCTTTTCTAACTCTATTAACAGTGTACCAAAATCGCTGTAGTGCTGAAAACAAAAAACACATGCTTCAATACTGGAGTTCTGGAAATAGATGAATATGGGAGATAGCACCAGCTCCTCAGCCATGCCAATGTCACAAAACAAGATGAAGGCTGAAGGAGGGGACTGGAGATGAGCTGGGTCACACAGCAATGTTAGTGAGAGCTGCCACTGCTGCCATTGCTGCCAGTGTTCCTCCTGGGAGTGGGAAATGGGGGTTACCTGGCATGGCAGCCCCACTGCTACTTGCAATACGTGGTATCAAGAAAGGAACAAGTCTGTGCATGGCCCAACAATCAAAGTTTGTCTGTCCCATACTCTCTGTGCAGTTCATACAAGAGACTGGGTTGCAGACCTTTCTGCAGTGTGCACTGTGGTGTGACACATGGCTTTGAGTGAAAGCCAATATTTCTATCTCCTATCAAGCACATAAATTCCTGTTATGTTTCCAATGAATTTTTGTTTGTGAACGGAGATACTGGTCAGAGGAGGACAGTTATACAGTATCATCCACAGACATCTGCATAGTTTCCAAAAGCTATGCAGATATGTTTCCAAAAGCTATGCAGAGTACTGTGTTTGCACTTTGCAGTCTGTCCTTCAGTCCCATTGGTGATGGTTGAAGGAACTCCATCTAACAGATTCACTGGAGGTTTGTAGGTTATGCTGACTTCCTCAGATAAAATAGAAATAGGATTTTTCAGTTCCTGGAGACAAATACAAACATAGAACTAATAAATAAACATGTTTGGCTAGTGGCTCCCTCTCCTACCCAATACTATTCTCTCAATGTCTTTTCTAGTGACAGAAAAACTGTCTGCCCCCTTCTGCAGACAAATTCCTTCAATAAAATGTCTCTAATACCTCTAACAAAATGCCTGTTATGTCAGACTCTATCAAGGGAGTGTCTTGAGATCTAACCATGCTTCCTCCACTTGCTCTGTCCCTTTCTCAGGAGTACACTTCCAGTAGGAGTGATGGACCACTTGTGTATCCCAGCCTCACTCACTGCTTTGTGGTTAGGACATGTCCATAAGAAAATGAAGTCACAAAATTCCTTTCTTTCAGTCCAAATCCTCTGGCCATTGAACTGTAAGAGACAGGCACAACCAGCTAACCTTTCTAATGAGATCAGCTTCTGTTCTTTCTGCCTAAGACATTTCACATGGCAAGGGTATTATGATTTGGGCCCCTCTGGTGATATAGGTGGGGGGCTGTGAACTTCAGCCAGGCTTGGGCCAGTTCTGGGCAAAAGATACCCCATTCAGTTGAGCTAATATTTTGGGAAAGTCATAGCAACCAAATTGCAGACAAAACAGTTGGCAGAAAGAGCAAGTGCTAAGGTAGAAGCCTGCAGAAGTCTTTTAGCCCCAAGAGGGTAAACTCTGACTAATCAACAGCTTACATCTATCACTGATAAATTCATCTGCCCCAACAAATAACAACCTCTCCAAAACAAGGGCTGCAAAGAGACCTTCTCTCCCACTAGTGCAAGCATGCCCTTTTGTAGAGCATTTTCCCTGCCTGGTGTTAGCCCTGGGTTGTCTCCTGTGTGCTCTTGTTCTAATGCTCAATGGTGGGAGTATGAGGAAAACACAAACACAGCCTAGAGTTTATTGGTGAGAGAGCTAACTTGCGTCTCTCCAAAAGAGAGAACACAGTGGGACTGGCATTTATACAGTATGATGAACAGGCACCAGGGGATGAACTGAGCAGATAAATTATCTGATAACATAGACACAATCTCAGTTTAGGATATATGGCAAGTCCATGAGCATTAGATATCATCAATGCTTACATATACAGGTGGCATTTCAACAGAAAGCAGAATTTGTCTTTTCTGGACTAAGTTTTTTTAAGGTTATCCAAAAATTAGATTGTATCTACATACTTTTTAGCTTCTCTTTTCTGCTGGGAAGGGTCAAAGTACTCATGATTACTTGGAGAGCAACATTGTTACAGACACTGATTTTTGGCTGATAAACAGGACTACAAAAATCTCACAGAGGAAAAATTTCTTTGGTATCAAATTGTTTTAAAGACTGATGTAACGAACCAATTTATTTTAAATTGTCCAGAGCTTTATCCTATCCTGAGTTAAACCCAATAGCTCTCACATCATGAGTGTTTTATTTGGAAGAAGAGTCTAATCCTATTTTTATTTTTTGGGGTTAACTGTGTAGATTCCAGAAGCTTTAAAAGACTCCTAGTAAAATTACTCATTTTTTTTTAGATAGAAATTATTACCACTGGACTTTTTTTTTTCCTTTTTATCTCTTTAGACGGAAAAGGTTTCTTTAAGCATAGCAGGAATTTGGCAAGCTACTGATTCTATCTACACATTGCTTAGACAGAACTAGACTGCACATCTTAATTCTGATGCAAAACTACCTCAAGAAAAAGCACTTGGGATGTGGTTCTCTAAATACAGTTAAAAGATTTCACCAGAGCTAATTTTGGGTGGAGATGATGCCTTGAGAGGCTACCTAGAACAGAGGTTAGAGTGTTAAAAGAAAAAAAGTAGGTATTTATTAAAAAGGCCTTCAAAGGATACACCTTGGGCAGCACAAGAGCCCGGCTGAGGCTCCACCCAAGATGGACATTGGGTCACACATTTTCACACTTTTATAAGTTTTGATCCATTTACATATTGGGGTTAATTGTCCAGTTACAGCTTCAGGTTATGAAGTCCCATCCTTCCAGATTGCTCTACTCAATTTGCTGTTCTTTACACATTATGGGCCTGAAGTTTCAATGGTGTCCTCAGTTCTTGGGCTGGAAAAGGATTTTTTTTTGTCTAACTAAACTGTGAAGAGAACTTGCTAACACTTCATATGAAGTTCAGAGTTATACACTAATGCAGTACAGAATCTGGATAATATGAAAGCTAAAACTTAAGGTAACTCAGATACCAAAAAAGTTCCAGTATTTTTTCATGAGAACCATTGACAAGGTGTAGCTCTGGGCTGAAATACGACAGTCTATGATCAGAATTGTGCAATTACCTTTATTTCTTTCCTCATTGGTAAGATTTTGTTTCCACCATCTGATTTTTCAAATGAAATATGGGATGGCTAAGTCCAATCTTCATGTTTTGATCTACCTATAAAATCACTCATATAATTGTGTAGTGAAAATTTTAGTTAAATCCTTATACTGGAGTATTTATTTGAATCATGGGTGTTAGTTCCTGTAATTCCAGATGGAGAAAAAAAAGGTCCACTGAGTACAAAGGATGGTTCTAAGGCTTTAATTCAAAATAAAGCCAACAGCAAAGTTGTTTTTTTTTTTACTGTAATTAATTTTAACTTTCATGTACAACACAAGCACTAGAAATACGAAAGCTTGTTTGTTCTGCATTCTTCATCTTCTCTCTCATATTACCATGCTATTTTTACAATAGATACTGTAACTATAGCAACATTCTTTAATGGATAAATAGCACATTAGACACTGGGCTGATATGCTTTTTGCAAAAACAAGCTCAAGTAGAGCAGTTGGTCAATTTACCTTCTCCTTATATAAATATATATGCATGTGTTATTAGTGACAGAACTGCGGACTCAAAGTCATTTTATGTCATTTTATGGCCATAATAAGTACGTTTTATTTTTTTTGGGGTTTACAGCTTTATTTCTGTAACATTAATAAAGAGTGTATGCTGTGTCATGGGAGAAGAGAAAAAATGCTTTATTTATTGAGTCTTCATTGCAGAATGTTTTTGTCCTATATTTTGTCCTATTTGAAAGTCACTTTTTAAAAAGCTTAAATAAATATGAACCAGTTTTGCATGCACATTTTTATTAGCTACTTAAATATCACAGATAACAAGTGTTAAAATATTTGCTTTCTGCAGATTATGCAGACTAAGTGGCTGGGTTTGTTGCCATTGAAGATAATGGGAGTTTTGCCACAGACACCATTGGGAACAAGACCTGGCCTTCAGGAATTCAAAAATGTAATCAAAGTAAATACATGTTCTTCTTTTTCAAATAAAACTGTGATTAAGCTGTGGTTGTTTCCATGCTGATAGGAGTCTTCAAAGTAAGTCAAAGCAGCAATTTTTCATGGGATTGGTGATACTATAATCATTTGGGGTTCAAATCTGCAGCAACTTTTAAATGGTGAATGGATTGAGACTGCAACAATGAGGGATTTCACTAAACAGGCACAGAAGAGCAGTCAGATCAACCTGCTTCAGATCTGGAAGAAGGAGAGCCTATGATATGACTTTTCAGGAAAGTGTGGTCTGCCATTGTATTATATTACTATTTCCTTGGAGAGGTATCCAAGTTGCTAGGGGTTTATTCTTTGTCACATCACCCATAGTTAACTTTCTGAAATTTTCTTACTAGGCAATGCTACCTCTGGAAATCAGTGGTATGGTGATAAATAAAATAATGGGTAAGGCCATCCCTAATGTCCTAAGCTGGACAGGAAAATGCATAAATAGCATTTTGTCAAAAATTTTAAAAATACATTTTTATTTGCCCTTCATCATCCATGAAAATGGCAAGTGAGAAATCTAACACACACTTTGCCATTTTCCAGAGGAGGTATTTCCAAACATTACATGGCAAAACATGCCTGTGGACTTTTAGCAGTTATAAATATCAAAATCTTTGTTTTTAGTTAAGGGGGGTGTGATTTGGTTACAATGGAAACCTCTTTTTAATATATAGTATATATTAAAAAGTTGTCAATGTGTTTACGAGTATCAGGTCTTCATGGTAGATGAATGAAGCTTCCCTGAAAGTTCCCATATTTAATCAGGTTGATTATGACATATTGTTTCTCAGATTCTTTTGCAGACATATAACAGGATGTCTGCATATAACATTTTTGTTACATATAACATGAGTAAATACAAGCTTATTTCTGTAACTTTCGGCTGTGCCACAGAACCCCAAAGTAAAAAATGCAGTGCTAACAGCTTCTAACTCATTCCAGGAGGGAAGGAGCTGGGAGTGGCTAGGTGAGGAACACAGGCCAGGCAAGAAGTGAGAAGTGGCATGGAGTTGGGCTGAGTCAGTATATTCCCACAGCAAATTAAAACTGATATTCTCCCTTTTCTCTTAAGGAGGTTCTGAGTCACAAAGAACCTACTCGCCTATTTCATCTATTGTGTATCATATTGCTTGGAGGAGGTTGAAAAGAAAAGAGGAAGACGAGAGGTAATTTGGAAGAGAGAAACCATATCAAAATATTTCCTCCACAAGCTTAACATCTAACCCATCCTTTTGTGCTACTCTAATTTTCTTAGTTTCTTGCAAGATGTTAAGATAGAAGAAAATGTTCTTGTGCAGAAGTACTTACTGGGAGTAGAGGTGTCAGGAAGTTGGCATGGCAATGCTATAGCTCAAAAAATTCTGTTTAGATCCTGAGGTATCCTGAGGCCTTACACAGGGATGTGGCTTCAAGTACACACAGTAGATGGGAAGAAGAAAAAAAAAATCTGTTTTATGTGTGTTTGTGTATATTCTGAGGGAAAAGTTATAGCAGTAAATTAAAAGGATCTTTATAAGTTAGTGTATGTGGTATTCACCACTACATGATATGACTGCTATTGACAAGGTATTATTCATTGGCAGTTTATCTGGTACAGGTAACAGAAAGGGCTAATGATTCTCTACTTTCTTGGGAGCTTAGCTTAGTTAGACTTAATATTACACAATATTCTGATGAAAAAATAGCGCTTCATAAAATATGTATGTGTGAAATGAGTTAAAACCAGCTGAGACATGAAAGAACAAAGAGAGAAAATATTAATAAGCATAATTGCTTATCTCTTGCTGGTCAGTTTTCAGCCTAGTTTCTCTTTTAATACTTTTAACAATTACTTGAAATTAGACATTAAGATGCCACCAGAGGAGAATTAAAAAAAAAGCAGGTGGAATAATGATTGATTAAATATTTTTACAACAGGTTGCAGTTACAGAACAACTGTCATGGTTTAACCCTAGCTGTCAACCAAGCCCCATGCAGCTATTCCCTCACTCCCTACTCAGTGGGATGGAAGCATCAGAAGGGTAAAAGTGGGGAAGAGTTCATGGGTTGAGATAGACATAGTTAAGTAGGTAAAGCAAAATTCTTGTACACAAGCAAAGCAGAACAAGGAATTCTTTCCACTCTTAACCCATGGGTAGGCAGGTGTTCAGCCATGCCCAGAAGAAATGGGCTTCATTGTAAGTAATTCAAGTAATGGTGATTTGGCAAGACAAAGGCCATTAGTCTGAATGTCTCTCTCTTCCTCCTCCTTCCTCCAGGTTTATATGATGTGGTGTGGGATATCCCTTGGGTCAGCTGGGGTCAGCTGTCCTGGCTGTGTCCTCTCCCAACTCCCTGTGTGCTCCCAGCCCTCTCGTTGGTGGTGGAGAGAGAGGCAGAAATGACCTTGACTTCCTGCAAGCCCTGCTCAGCCACACCTGCTTCCAGCACAGATCCCAACCCCAGTCCTATATTAGCTGCTGTGAAGAAATTCTCTCTACCCCAGACAAAATCAGCACAAGAAGGAGACAGTGAGGACTTCAACCCCACTCCAAGACTACAGAACAATGGGCTAAGATCTTCCCCCTTCTTTGGGCTTACATTCATAAAGTTAGAAAGAACTCTAGGGAAATATTCAGTCACTATTCCCAATCCCAACTCCAGGAAATCATCCAGTTATCATTCCCAGCCCCTTGGTAGGAAAAAGAACATGTGTAGTTGTAATGGAGTAATGGAGCCTTTCCTAGGCTCCTGCCTGGCTTCCAGGCCTTCTGGGGTCTTTTCCATAGAGGTGTTCCTTTAGTAGTCTCTTCCCCAGCCATTATCTTTTCAATAGGCTCTTCCTTCCCAGGTGCACAATCTTTCCTTGCTGAATTGCATGAGTTTCCTGTGGTCCATCCCTCCAGTCAGTCTAGGTACCCCTGGATTGTCAGTCCTACCATTGGTCCCCTCAATCTCAGGTCATCTGCAGGCTCAGCAAGGGGACCCTTGGCTCCCTCCTTCAGGCCATTCATAATGATGTCAAGCAGCACAGATCCAAGGATAGACCCTGCAGTACCTGTCTTGTGGCATCCCCCAGGCAGAGCTCGACTCGTTGGTTGTGCCCCTCTGAGCCAGGCCTGTCCTTCTGTGGGTTTTCCTGACAGCAGAGCTGTGTCACTGCTGGCTCAGACAAGCTGCAGAGGCACCTGCATGAGGGAACATCAGCACACATCCAGGATGGGGAGGAGACCTGCGGGTCAACGAGCCGGTCAGTTCTGTCAGCTGAGCCATCTGAGCCTGCCCTTCTGCAGCACAGCTCTGTGCTACACTGACCCTGACGATTGCCTTCTCAGCATCACCGGGCTGATTTTTCAAAAAGACATTCCATCTTACCTCCCTGCTGAAGGTGATGAAGGCCAGCTGGGGTAAATACTGAGATAATCCTATCAGTTGGATCAACTCCCTCCACAAAGGTCAAAGAGCCCAAATGAAGCAGGATGTGCTATCTGAAACATCATGAAAGGCCAAAATCAGAGAGTTTCCAAGTATCACTTGATATCCAGGGAAGGCAACAGTGTTTTAAGATAGCAACCACAAAAAAAATATATATAAATTTGTACATAGGCTTCTATAAATGCATATGTAGCTGCACATAAATTTGTGTGCATTTATTTATCATGTACATTATTTAGTAGAATTATTTTGTTATGTTCATTTGGTCTGCCAAGCAGTTTGATACTCTTCTTTCTGCAAAGCTTTTATTATGATGGCATATGTAGGGGAATAATGGTTATTGAGGCTTAAAATTTATAAAAGGTGAAAGATTTTAAAGACTAAGAAACCATCATCATGTGTTTAAAACCACTGTTATCACAGGAAATTTAAGTTGATGTCTTTATTTTCATTAACAAAGAGCAAAAATACAGTGTTCTAAAAAATGTGAAATAAAATAATGAAGGAGAGAACACAGTTGGGAAATCTGCATGACAGAAAAATCATGAAGCACAGAGTGTGAGGGGGTGGGGAGAAACAGGAAAATTATGATTGTTTTCCAGACTAGTATACCACTAAAATAATACAAATTAGAACTAAGGAGCATCTTCGCATGTACATTATTTTTTCATGATGATAAAATTCTCTTTCCCTTGTTGAAAAAATGATGTGCCTTTTCAAGGAACATGATACTAGGGTGGTTACTAGCCATTCCTAGTCCCCTTCAGCATGCAGATATATACCTTAATTATTCCTGCTGATTTTACTAGCAGTGATTGCATAAGGCCCCATACATCATCCTGCTATGCTATCCTGAAACATTTGCTTTTATTACTGACACATGAGAATATTCACTGGGCTTACTTATCCTGCTCTCATCAGTGCTGTCCTCATTTATAGGGATTTTTACATCTGGTAAAATGAGTCCTTTAGTTCAAAGAACCACATGTGCTGTGTTAGTCTTCATAAACTGTTTGGAGAACAGTTTAAAAAGGCATTAAAAAAGAGAAGGGTACTCAGGGACAGTCAGCCAGGGAACATTGCATACACTCAGTGAATTTCTTCACACATTAATTTATCAGAATTATGAATATTCTCTAAACAATAAACAACATTTTATAATTTTATAAAACATCTTGGGAAAAAGACTGGTTTGCTTTTGATATTTTTAATCATTCCTTTTCATGCCTTGAAATATAGCCTTATGTGATCCTAATACGTTTTTTTCTTCTTTATTTGTATTTTTTAGCTCTTGTTTTCTCTCTTTTCTCTCTTCTTCCCATTCTTCCTATCTTCCTTCAGGATTGCCAAGAAAAGCCAAAATATATCACACTGATTGCCACGCAGGCACTGTGGTTTCCCTGCTTTTGCTGCCCATCCCTGCCATAGCTTGGTACTCCCAGCGGCTTGGTGCTACATGAATAGCTTGGCCTATGGGGACCTTTCTGTCTGGGACAGTACCATTCTGCCCAGACAGGGAGAGACAAGGCTTTTTTGTTCTTTAGGGAAAAAAAAAAAAAACCAGGAAAAAGACAGACCTTGCTGCAGCCCTTCACTTAGGATTCCTCCTCAGGAATTCTAATTCCAGCTGCTTGCTCCAAAGGGGCTCATGACAGAGATTATTCCAGGCATAAATCATCATTCACTAGCTTTGTGTTCACACACCAGTTCTTCAGGGATTTCTTTTTTTTTTTTTTTTTTACTTTCATTTTTTGTACGGTACTATTTGCTTGCAAATCATAATCAAAGTCAGCAATTGTGAGGACATATCAAAATTAGTAAACACTTTGTTTTAAAATAATTGCTGATTTGAGAAGTACCTTTGAGATATTATGTGTAGCACAGCTGTCAGTAGTAGCAATTATTTATGTATTGAATGAATGAGTTTGTCTTTTATCTATATGGAAGGGCATTTTACTCACCCATTTTACTTCACTTTCTCCAGGCACATTTCCATCTGCAGTTTTACAGCTATATTGCAACCAGCTTTGTGAGAACAAGTTTGTTTTAGAAGTTTTCCTAAAAAATAATTGTTAAAATGGGTCCCCCAATTTATGAAAGACAGAACCCAAAGGTGGCCTAGAACTCATTTGCTTTGCCCAATAAGAGGCTATCAGACAGCATGCCCAAAACTCTGAGCTTTCTTCCAGGCCTGGATCTAGATGTCTCAGATCAGAATCTTCATAGTTATTATTTCTTAGGCACGTACAATTCCTTTCATCTATTAAAGATGGACACCATGAGCTTCATCATGTGGAGGTTTTGCTTAAACAGAATGTTAAATCTGCAATTTTTTGTTACTAAAGACTATTTTTTTAATTAAAATCTGTCATCTCCATAATTAACATATATATATATCCTTGATGTACTGCATGGTCTTCATTTACCTATAATCCAACATCCATAAAACTAAAAATAAAAGACTGTGCTAAGCACTTCTGCCAACTGCATTTCACAGATTAAAATGCAAAAGGCAGATAATTCTTGTGTTGTTCTTTAACAAAATGAAGAATCTCCTTGGACATTGAAGGACTCACTGCCATGTATGTGTATCTATTGTAATAGAAGTAATAGGGGATTTTTTTTCTCAATTGCAATGCAACGTACCACACATCTGATAAAGGAATGTGCCTGATAAACCTACTTAGCTCACTGTAAAGTAAGGACAACTGCAGGGAGGTAAATATATTTCCCATCCTCACAGGGACAGTATTTTAAATCCTCCTAAAGTGAGGTAGGCATTCCTGGAGTAGGCAGCAGATGATTTCCCCCTCTTCTCCCAGTTACCACTGCCCACTTTGGGGTCTGCAGTCTGAGGGGAGCAGGGGAGCTGTCCCTTAGACCATGCCCAGTGTCCCTCCTCCTCAGGACTGCACCTAGCTCTGTGCTAAAGTGGGGACCCTTTAGTTACAGACACTCTCTGCTTTCCTACTGACTGGACAAGATCTTTTATTAGAGGCAAAACTACACATGCAAGCTGCCAGGCTTCCAAAATATCAACTCTGTTTACCTGATGGGCCAGCCAAAACCAGAGGTCAGAGAAGGTAAAGTGTATAAAAAACTTAGAGGGTTTTGGCCTTGAATGACACCCCAGAGGTCACAGAGGTTGTCTGTGGCAGGACAAGTATGAGCACATAGATCTCCAAAGTTTGGGGCTCCCTAATTGCCAGGCCATCCTGCTTCCTTAGGGATAGTAAGTTTATTTTACCTAAAAGTCTGATGACTCTTTGTAACAAAGAGAATTGTCTGCAGTGATAGCTCATTGAAGTCTGTCCTTTATTCACTCCTTCTCACTGCAGATGGCATTAAGCCTTTGACTTGTTGTTGCAAGCTGTGTACAGGGGGAGATGAGCCTTGGGAGCCTAACCTGAGGAGAGAGAGCCCATGCCCAGGGAGATCCTCTGGCTAGTCTGCAGTTGCTCACCTGGCTTATGCACTGCACTGTCTATGCATCAGAAGAAAAGTTTCACTGAGCAGACTGAAACTTCAGCCCACTTTTCTCTGGCCACAATTACATCTGTGCATTAATTTGTTATTTTCCTTCTTCTTAAATATGGTATTATATATTGTGTATGAGGTGTTACTGCCATTTCTAACTGGCCCAGCCTTGGCCAGCAGCATGTCTGTCTTTGGTGCTGCCAGGGATTGGCTCTGCTGGACATGGAAGAAGCTTCTGGCAGCATCTCACAGAAGCACCCCCCTGTAGCTCCCACCCTGCTACCAAAGCTGGCCATGCAAACTCAGGACACAGTGATAGTCTTTGGTGGCAAATCCAACCAGGTCTTGAGGCAATGTTCAGGACATCCCAGCTCAGGAATCTCAGCACTTAATTACCTTTAAGCATGAACATACTTGGCACATGGGCCAGAAGGAACTTCCTTTTCTAGTATTCCTTCATGCTCCTCCTGCTTTTGGAAGCTGTCATGATTTCAGAGTGTTGGCTAATGCAGTGCATCTAGAAGCACACTGAACTCATATTCATTTTCTAGCCCTGCAGACTATTAGCTGTAAGTGTGACATGGTGACTGTCTCTGATACTTCTGGTTTTCTGTTACACAGAGAGACAAAACATGAGACAAAAAGAAGTGATTGCTGCTGGGCTGGACTGCCTCTCCCACCAACTACTGGCTCCATCACACTCACTGTCGTCTGCACAGACTGCATCACACACTGGTGCCAGCTGAGAGGTGAAGTCCTCACCAGTCTGTGCCCCAGATCTATTAATGACATTCCCAGTAAACAGAGTGGCTCATTTTTTCCATGTCTGCACTCAGAGAGAGTGATGCAGTTGCAGAGAGTGAAATTTAGGACAGACAGGCAGCATTGAGTTCAGCAGCTCCCCGTGGGAAGAGAGTGAAAAAAATTAAGTTTAGAAAAGAAAGCATGTTCACTACTAGATACATAATGATAGCTCAAACCCAGAAAGTTTACAATAGCATTAGGGGAAAAAAAAGTGCTGTTATTCACCTCTATCCCCAAGTAAAACTAGAGAGGGAGCGATTCTTTCAACTTGAATTTCATTAAGACAGCCAGTGGCAGGATGCTGAACATTATCCCCACAGACATAAATAAAAGTGGCTGAAGCAGCTGAGTTAGGAAGAGCTCTTGGCTGATTTGGTGAGAGAATCACAAAGTGGTTGAGGGTAGAAAGGACCTCTGGAAGTCATCTGATACCACTCCCCACTCAGACAGGGCCCCCTCAAGCCCAGTACCATGTCCAAACAGATTTTGGTTATCTCCAAGGATGGATACTCCGCAACTTCTTTGGACAGCCTGGGTGCTTGGTCATCCTTGCAGTGAAAAATAGTTTCCTACAACAGTTGTGCAAGTTCTTGTGTGAACATCATCCACTTGGGTTTTGAAGTACTCTACACACACCATAGGGGTGCATAAACACTACATGCCAGACCTCTATAATAAGAATATTTCCTTATTCCCTCATTATTTCCTTATTCCCTTATTATTTCCTTATTCCATTTCCACAAAAAACTCAGGCACCTCCACTATAATTTGGAAGCTGCCTACAATGAATTCAACTTTGTTACTTTCCTTTTGTGCCTCTGGCACTAGAAAACCCCCCTCTTCCCTTTCTTTATCCAATAGAAGATCTTCCACCAAGCCTGCAAAGCATCTAGACCTAGTTGTTTTTTGGTTTTTTTTGTCATTTCCTGCTCTATCCTCTCCCTGCTGGAGAAAACAGCACAAAAATAATTCAAAAAAATTCATGTTAAATCTAGATCCCACAGATCTTTGAGAGCAATTGAAAGGGAATCACAGTCTTTGAGGAAACGTCCTGGATGCTGGTTTCTCTTCTTTTTCTTTTCCTTCTACTGGCTAATGTATGAAAAATGTATAAATAAAGATGATGGTGGCAATAACAATTATAACAAGAATAACCTACCTTTTCTTTATGAAATGAAGAGTATTCTTCTTTTTTTTATTTTAACCAAATTGCTGTCTTTAATCCTTTCTCTGGTCAGGCCTACTATTTCTTATGCTGTTCACAGTTACAGTAACATTCTGCTGGAACAAGTGTAAAGTTGGCTTTCAAAAGAAGGCAGAAAGTATGATTAATTTCACAGCCAGCTTTAGGAAGTTTTCTCAGACTGCTAAACCTGAATCAAACTTTTCCAGTGAAAGCTGTTAAAAATTCTAAATAAGGAAAATTCAGCATGTTGCACAAATTGAATGGTTGTCTTAGCTCTAATAACTACAAGTTTCTTTCAGAATTGTGAAAACGTATTTTAGAGGGAAAAATAAATAACCATGATCTAGAATCAAGATATGAGGTCAAAGCAATTCTGGGTTATCTTTTTTGAAATCAATGTCTGATTTCAATTTTGCTTCGAATGATGAGCTTAAAAAAATCAGTTTACAGCATCTGCAAATGGGTATTTTACAAGTCTGTTTGTAAACTAGCTCTGAGCCATGAATTCTCACACAGAACTGCAGTCCAGAACTGATGATTCTTTTACATTCAAAAGTCCCATCTACTGAAGCAGAGGTATTCATGCCTATAAGCTTTGCTGTCAAGTACATCACGTTGTCATGATGTCTAATGAAAATAACAAAATAGCACAAGGGGTTACTGACTAGCTCTACTGCATTCTGCAAAGTGTTCATTGGTGGCCACCAGCCAGCTTCAGTGCAAGGGATGCAGGGGTCTCCTCCCTGCAGTAATGAGCTCTGCATGGCAATTTGGAGACTCTTAAGTGTTGAATCCTGACTAGTGTTTGCTGACATTTCCCACTCCAATGGAATCACGTAGAGTCACAACAGTGTTTTCTTTCAGCAAAAAATGCCTGTTGTATACCAGCTTCCAGGTGAAGTTATCCACTGTTTAAAAATGAATTTTGGGAAGGTATTTAAGAGCTCAAGCAGTGTTCCAATCACGCATTCTCAAAGGAGAATCCACCTTTTTATTTATTGCTGCAACATAAAGTCCAAAACTAGACATTTCAACTGCAAGTGTCAAAATACATGCAATACATGCAATAAATAATGGGGAAAAGGGCAAATTGCAGCAAAACCCAGAACAACACCCCTACTATCTAGTAATTCCAAAAAGGTCTTGCTAAACACATTTATTCCTGTAACCTTCTTGCTAGAAATTAGAGCCTAGTCGCTAACAGCTATATAATTTTTTTATTTTAGTTTGATAAACACATTACTGAGTTGGTGCAATGTGAGAAATTGTCATTCTTGATTTATATTTTGAGACAAGGAGAGAACTTTCAAACATCAATTTTTCCTGTGGACAGCAAAATTTAAAGCCAAAGAAACCATGCACATGATGGATTGCTTTAAGACCAGGACAGTTTTCTCTTTTTGTTAAAAAAAAAATTCTCTCTTTTCCCTTACCCTAAGGAAATTTGCATATTAAAAGTCTGCAGAAATTAGGTTTATATTTATTCTTTATGGTTATGAGGTGGATGAGAGGGCAGTTATTGTTCAGCATTGACATCAGACTTAAAACTGCAGACTGCAGACCTTTACAATAGAATTAGACTTTCGTGTTGCATAATGAGATTCATTATAATTGACATGCATAATTCTAATCATGTTCTGTGTTGGTTCAGCCTTTTGTTGTCAAGACAGCCTGTTATTACATACTGAACTAACCTTACTCATATACAATGATTAAAACAAAACGTCCTCAGAGGTTGTTGGTTTGGGGTTTTATTTTTTTAGGCGAATGCAAGGTACCTCTTCCCTCCCCATGCCCACCTCCCCTGCAGCACTTTCTCATCAAAGCCAGAAAATCCAGTGTCTGGCACAGAACAGTCTTTTCTCAGAGTGAAAAATTATTCTCAAAAGGTGATTCCCCCGAGAGTTTGATGAATGCTATCCCCACATTAAAAGTGTAAGGAAAAACACTATAATAAATATATAAATTAATAAAGAAAGATATGGGTCTGCAGTATTCCCAGAATGGAGAAGAATGGCAATTAGTAAAGACTATCAAGGCTTTTAATGTTCATAAAGTGTCAATCAAGGTCACTTAGGGGTACTAATTCACAAAAATAGGCAAAAAACCTTTTCAACTGCTCTGCTTTTTTTTTTTTTCTTTTTCTCTGAGAACAAATAAGGAAAAGCTGGCTACACAATAGCACAGGTTTTTTGCTACTGATTAATTCAAAACAATATTGGTGGTTTTATACTAATTTTTCTCTCACAGGTTCTCACAAGTAGAACTGAGAACCATTCATCCTAGACTTACGAAGGCAACTAGAACAGGCAGTTCTCAGAATGGCCCCAGCTGAGGTTGGAAGGATCTCTGGAGATCACCTTTCTAACCTAGTGCTCAAGCAAGGCCATGAGACCCCATTGCTGAGGACAGTGTCCAGTGGCTTTTGGATGTTTCTAAGGACAGGGATTTCACAATCTCCCTGGGCAACCTGGGCCTGTACTTGGGCATCCTCACAGTGGAAAAGGGTTTCCAAATGTTCAGCAGGGACCTCCTGAGTTTTAGGTGGAGGTTATTGCCTCTAGTCCCGTGCCATATTTCAGTAGCTACCAAGATACTCACAAAACACTCATTTACATTTGTAAACCAATGGAGGGAGCATTTATCCATTAATCTGGCCAAAGACATCTGTGATGGAGACATCAATGTCTGAGTTAGTCAGCACCATTCCCAGCTAATAGGGAAAACCAGGTATTTCTAAGGACCCAATAATCTCATTTTTAAAAAGTATATCTAAAATAAGTCAAATTAATCACATCTCTAAAGGATCTATTTACTCTATTGACTTTCAGGAAAGTCTAAGTTGACTTCTTAAAGGTGAAGACCTCTGTGTGGGGGCACTCTCTGGCTCACTTTCAAGACTAAATGTACACTTACAAGGTCATGGGAACATGTGAAAAACTAAGGCTGTTCAAATATTGCCACAAGGAGCCCAATTTTTCCTATGGTTTGGCAGGACACAGAAATTAGATGTTCCCTCATTCGTCCCATTTCCCACATTTGCAGACTGCTCTGGTCACAGCACAACACACACCTTGGAACAACAGTCTGTCCCAAAGCATAAATGTCCCCATAATTGTCACTGTGCCTGTCACTTAGGAGACACTAATGAAGGGAAATCAGGCTGGAAGCAGAAGGTCATATGCCAGTACTTGCTTTTCCCACAAAACAGTTGAAATAATTTCCTTTCACTTGGCAACTGAAAATTAGCTTGAAGGGAAGCGCCAGTGTCACACAAAGTTCAAACAACAGCTCTGGCAACTCTGGAGAGGCACACCAGAGAGAGTTCAACGAGGTCCATACTGACTGCTCCTACGAAATTAAAATGCAGCTGCCAGTAAGGCAGTCTGTTTGATTGCCAATTAAGCAAATTAATCACCCACTACTTCCCCTTGCACTGGGTATTCTATCAAGAAATAGCACCCACATCTGAAGGAATGTCTGTGAGGAGGCAGATCAGGAGTAGGGCTTTCAGCTCAAAACCAAGATGAGAATCAGGCCTGGAGAGGAGGAGAAGGTTAAAGCCAAGGCAGGCAGGAGGGGGCCAGTACCCACTGGAGGCAAGTCTTCACAAACCTCTAGCAAAAGGCAGAGGACTGTACTTGCTACTGGGCATTTCAGTTTAATGGAGACAAACTGCCCTCTGCACAGCTCTGGAGCTGCTGAAGTTCCTGCTCAATAGCTGCCAAAAGAGCAGCCCCCTAGCTGTTTGTAAGGGCTGGGGCCCTTACTTTGAAGGGCAAGTTTAAATGGAAGGACCCAGCCCAGAAGAATGTCATTGTCCATCACACATTGATTGTTCTGACTGAATAATCTGAGTGTGCACTTTAGCCAGTGAGTTTGGGGGGGAAATTAAAGACTGAGGCTCAAATAAATTAATCCTGAAGACAGGGTGGTGGTCAAGACTATAGTGAAATATTTCTTCATCCTAGCTAACTACCAACTTACTCTTTGCCTTTTTATTTTACTCCTGTTTTTTAAAAAAGGGGTCACTCATGAGATGCTGTGGCTTTCTGCATGGCTTTGCTCTGGCTTCAGAATCTCACCTTTCATGAGAAAAGCTGCTTGATGAGCTCTGGGATTGGCAAGTCCCAGCATCCTCTGCACAGGATCCTCACTTTTGATTAAAACCTTTTATTGCCACTTTCTTCAGAGATGGGACATTTATAACTCTTCTTCCAGTTATGGATTTCAAAGTTCATGAAATTATATTGCAGCTTTCATTTAGTCAAGAGGCCAAATGAAATGGAACAGAACCAGCAGACAGGATTTATAGGACTTACATCCTTCTTGAGCAGTAGTCAGTAGACAGTGTTTGCAATGCCATTGACAGTAGGCAATGGTATCCCCCATTTGGGCTGAGATTAAGTACAAATTCAGGCAGACATAGCACTGAGGAGCCCAGTGAAGATCCAGAGCTTGATTTAGTTGCTCTTTGTAATTCATGAAGTATTTGAACTATCCTTGTGGTAAGATAAGGGCTCAGTGGTCTTCTGAAGTGGCAGCTGAAGGCTAGGAGAAATGCATTAGGGCATCTCATGTAGCACAGGATGTCTATATTTAGGCAGGTGACTGCCACTCCAGATTGTCATTGACTGTGGTCTCAGACAGTGCCTGGTGGAAAAACACAACATATGTTGCAAGATCCTAAAGGAAAGTGTATACTATTAAGTTAAACTCAGATTTAGGGTATCTATCTTCAAACTGTTTTGTTTTGTTTTGTTTTGTTTTCAAATGAGATTTGTACAAAAACATTTCTCTTAGAGATTTTAATCTCTGTGCCAAACCTGATAAAATCAGCCGGTGGAGGCTAAAGTTTACACAGTGTGAAGAAGGTAAACACCCCTAAATACTCAGTACTACAGTAACTCCTAACAGAGAACACATAATTTTTATCACCTGGTTTCCAGTCATTCCCCAAAATCCAAGATGTCCTGCCCCTTTCTGGCTCTGTAAGACTATTCAAAAAGTCAGGTAGCCACCTCAATCTGAAAAATGCCACAGATATAAATTGCTTTCTCAAAAGCACAGGTACTGCTGTGACAAAGATGTTTGGAAGCCTGGAAGAAAACAAATAGCAGGACAAAAAATAAAAATAACTGAAAAGTTACGGTCAGCACCAAAAAATAAAAAACAACACACCACTTTCATGAGGTTGACAAAACATTGTTGGTGCCATGCAATGATGGTTTTTTCCACAGAAAACCCAGGAATTTTTTTAAACCTAGGGCTGCTGAAGGTATGTTTGCAACAAGCAAACAAGGTGCTCCTCTCCTAGTTTTGTTTGTGAAGCAAAGAAGGTAGCTCAGATAGGCACTTTGCTTTCCAAAGCAGTGCCACACACTTCTGAATCAGACTGTATAGAACTTAGTGGCTATCATTTAAGATATATAAAAATTTTCCCCCAAGCTTTCTTGTATATGTGCGTGTGAAATGGGGCACACAACTACAACTTTTTATTGTCATTTGCTTTAAAGAAATTGAATTTTTTTTTTCCTCCAAAAAATACTAATCAATCAGAGACTAGCATGTGGAAGAGACATTAAAGAGATTAAATTGCTGGGATAACTTCAGTAAACTAGTCATACCTCAGGGGCACTCAGATTTGTATCTTGAAATGCTACATATGGAAAATTCAAACTCCTCTGAAGGTTTGTAGAACAAGAAATCTGTAAAAAGACAGTTATTAAGAAAAAAACCCTCAGAAAATTCATTATCAATATTTAAGACTGATAAGACTAGAGAAATACTTGGGAAAAGAAAAGAGGACAAGAGGAGGGAAAAAAGAAGAAATTATGCACATTTTTTGGCCTATTTATTAAACTATTATACTTGCCAAACAATATTATCTATGGTCTGTATTAGCAAACAGCTGCAAGTAAAACCATCTGTATTTTTATTAGATTAACAAATCAAGGTTTTAGACACCTTTGTTCATCCATTGTTTCTCCGTTTCATCTCTGAGTAAAACAATTTTTAACCTCCATGTTCAACTTGTCAACTCAAATCCATTCCTGTGTTTATATTTTTCTGCTCTAATACAGATCTTGAAATTCAGTTTGCTTCCTTATTGTAATTAAATCTTCTCAAATGTTAGATTTTCAGCTAATGTGAGAACCTAGTGGCAGATTAATAACAGAAAGGTGTGAACAAATGCCTTCACTGATGGAAGTAATCTTCTGCTGACTATGATATATATATGCATGCATACATACATGTTGTCTGCTGACATTTTCTCCTTTACTTCCAGTGCTATCCTATAAATCAATGGCAGTTCTTTAGCAACAGTTTAGGTTAGGTTCATTAGCTGAATTATACATATAGTCATGCATATACAATAAATCTTTTAACACCATTCTCATTTCCAGTATACCAGTGAAATCTTATGCTATGGAGTCCCCTGTTCTGGCAGTGTAAATGCTGTGGGACCTAGTAAAATAGGAAAATAGCCCTCACACAGAGAACTATTGAAAAAAACTGTGGGTTTTTGTATTGTTTTTCTATCTGGTTTTGAGTAAATATCAGACCTTTCCACAGGGACAACTTACATCAATGAATGAGTCCTGCACCAAACATTTCTTTGGGTAGACCCTTACACCATCTTGGCAGTGACATCTTCTAGTGGAAGTACATGGACATTTACCTTAAGACCTCTGTATTCTTAGAGGAGACAATCCAGAATCTTGCTTTCAGTGAGCACCTCAGTTCTGAGAGGTTATGCATACCCTCAAAAGGTGCTAATGGAAACTGAGACTGCACAGTACCTTACAGGTTTTGCCTTCATTTAAAAGTATGCTATTTATGAAGATGTAGTTTAGGAACCCAGCAAAGTTTCTGACAGACAAGTAACTCTCTATAAGAGATAGTATGCATGACTTAGAATCTTCAAACAAAAAAATATCTTTCTATGAACACATGAAACCATATATACACAAAAAGGTACTATACATCCCTCCCCTGCTGAAGGCACAAATGGACTTTAAGGCCTTAGGATTGTCCTGTCCCTAATGACTCTCTAAAATATGAACAGCATTCATTGCTGCTTGATGATAGTAATGACCTTATAATAGTTTCCATGGAAAGAATTCTGAGATCATAAACAGTGACAAAGTGAGTTTGTTAGTTACCAAACATACACGTTCCAAAGGTACATGACATTTAATTCTAATCTATTTTTAGAAATCTTAGGAAAATTAAGACAAATTAACTTTTTCCAGCAGAAGCACTTACATTGTATTTCCAAATATAATTACATAGAACTTCTAATTGACTATTATTAGAAATCAAGTCATTTCTATTACACCCTCAAAGCTCTTCTCCGAAACAGAGTATTTAAAAGGCAGCATTTATGGTAGACTCAGTGAATGAGTCTCTGAGTCAGATGACCTAAATTCCTTTAAGCCCCTGTGCCTAATATTTTGTGTTAAATGACACTAGGCTGATACTATTCAGCACCTTACTTAGGCTTTCTGATTCCACCTCATATTATGGTGCAATGTCTTCACATACAGAGGTTAGAAAGCATAGCATTGGTTCTGGGACTATCATATTTCATGTAAAGAGGAATTTACCATTTGCCATTTTTTGTAGGGTCTCTGATCTCTGTACTGTGACTTTGTAGAGCAGTCTGCTCCCAGAGAGCACCTGGAGCAAAAGAACTGCTTCTGTTTTAGATGAAACTTTGGCACAAGCAAGAATGATTTTTTTCACACAACTGTCCTTATAGGTGGTGGGAACATATTGAACTCAAGTGTAACTCTCCCCTTTCCTGTCACTGTGAAGTTCTCCAGCTATTTCTCAAAAAATTATCACATCTCCCAAGTTCCTGTCTGTAGCATCTGATAAAGGCTGACAGCAACAACTCAGCTGATCCAGTGCTTTGTTTTAGAACAAGCAAATATCATTTGTACCCAAAGAAACAGCCCTCTGGTTGTTCATGCCCTTTCTTTACATCCACAGACAAGTTTCCCTGACTGCTGTTTGTACACTTAGAAGTTTTGCCAGTTTAACTTTACTGGTTTGAAACACAGAGTGATAAAGCTGTGCTTCACTGGCATGGCTATTTAGCAGAATACTCTTATAGAGAAGCAATTATACCAGGAAAACTCCCTTTAGCAAAGATAGAGTGCCCCCCATTTGGAGGGAGTTGTTAAACCTACCCTGAAGAAGAATCCTTTTACCTCTGTGAATGAATTCCTCTGACAGTGGGAGAGGAAGGTAATGGTTAGGGGAGTTATGCCATGCAGACCTTAAGAAATGCAGACAATCCTTTTGTGGCATTCCTTCTGGACTGGAGGTAATAATTTTCACCCTGACAGGCTATTGTAAGGCTAAATAAAGATAAGAAAAGGTGTCAGATAATGACCCACTCATAAACCATGCAAAACAGGTCATATAAATATCTAGGGAACAGGAACTATCATGGAGAGGAATGTTTATTTGGTAAAAGCTGAAAATAACTTTTCTAGACAAATCTGCATTGGATATGAATCTATTTTAGTAGCTGTATATAACCTGCAGCCTCTATATAACATGAAAAATCCATTAAAAACAATTTCTGAGCCACAAAGAATAAGTTTAAGAGCAAGGGCACATTCCCTATGAATTCTAGAAATGGGCACAGTGGAGAGAACTAGCCAATTTTACAATAGAATATAGTGGAAGAGAATCAAGACCCACTAACTAAGGTCAGAACAGTTGGAGATCTCTGCCACATTTTTATTGTTCCACCTATATGTGCCATGTGTAAACATATCACGTATCCTCCCCCTGGTGCCCAGGAATGCCATATATGTTTCTCCCTACACATTGAGAAAATCCCACCTGTTCAGCTGAATCTAAGCACTGCTTCAGGCTCATGTCCTGTTTCTAACAATATTCAGTGGTAGCAACTTCAAATCAAAGTGGTAGCACTCTATTAATGAAGAGATGGGGATCTCTTCATTCCAAGAGATTCTTCCTCCTAGTTGTTGCCAGATAGAGTCTGGTTTCTGCAGATTAGCATTTTGGTGTAGTCATATTTGTATAAGAGACAATGAAGACAGATTTCATTGAATTTCAGAGGGTTTTCAGCTCACACAATGATAGCTGTTGTAGTGCATCCTAAAATGCTTTACAGTAGGATGACATACTAGAATTGCAGAATGCTTTATTGTCAGCAATAATAAACACATTGGATTTAATTTAATAAACACGTATTTCATTTCCAAAACAGAAATTATAAACCAGCTATTTGAATTGATTGCTGGATTTTTCCAAGAGTGGGATTATTTCTCATCTGTAGATGCTTCTTTTGCTACAATGAAGTTCTTGATACATTCAAATGAGCTTTAAGTGCTCAGTGGAAGAGCTCCTAAAGGGAAAGATTGCTGGGGGTTTTTAAGCTGTAGAAGTCCTACAATGTTTGGCTGGTAGCTTGTTTTATAAATAGTGCAGTAAACCCTGATGCTCACTCTTCTCTGAAACATCTATAATTAAAGGGTAATGGGCCAGATCGTGAATGCTTTATTCAAAGTGAGACTGCTCATGGTACAAAGTACTCTCCAGGGTGAGTAAGTGCATCATAATTTGGGCTGCTGTTGTCAGAGTTTAGTAATAGACTGCTACATAAATAGGTCCTTGGAAAGTACCAAAGTGTTCAAGCCATTGTAATTGCATTAATACAGCAGACAATAATCAGTGGGGAATATTCCGGCATCTTCTGGTAAATTCTCATTGTATCTACACAAAGGTAACCCTTGTGAGTCTGTGCTCCACTGAGAAACGTGCATGGCTTTCATCAATGTTTCGACTCAGGGGTAGCGGTGCAGAAGCAAAAAAACCACTTATATTGCTCAGAAGCCTGAGGTTCCCAAGCCTTAATTTATTGACATCCTTCTGATGAAGATGGGAGATAGTGACTTTTACAGCTCTTGTTGTTGTCAGACTTCTTCATGGCAAGTATGTTTACTAGGCATGATATTCTCAATGAGGTAGAGTTGCCTTACAAGATTTTCTTTATTTCTATTAAATCTGTGAGATTTGGTCTACAAAGAACCTTAAATTTATCTCCATGCAATCTTGTGAATTTGACATTATAAAGCTCTTTATCTCACATTGTTTCATCTCTTCTATCTTCATTTCCTCATTAAGGAAAAAAAGAATGTTGATACTGTCTTTGCACTATGCAAATAACTTCAGTATTTCAAGTATATTGCAATAAATAGTAGAACTTCAAAATAAACACTTAGCTTTCAAAAGCTAATGATAGCGAATATTTTTTTAAATCCTAATAAAATGACAATCAACATTAGATATATTCATGCTTTTTCTCAGGCCACCTCTGGCTTTGAATTATATGCTCTGAACCCTCATTTTTTTGCACGCCTCTCAGATCCATTGGTCTCACTGGCACATATTGTGGTACTCTTTTTTTTTTTAGTCTTTCACATAAATGGGATGCCTCAGCACAGTTGTCCTAGATCATGGCAGTAGTTTTGATTGGATGATTTACAAGTAGCTTAAGCCCATCTGCTCCCATACCTGTAAGATCATGGATCATGTGGCAGCAGATGCAAATAATCACTAAGTATGCAAATCTACATTCAACTGTCCTTACTTAAGCTAGTACAAGAATTATCTACATATTGCAGTAAAATAATTGTATTTGCTTGTCCCAGATTCATCAGTATTCTTAAAAATAATTTACACAAATACTCTGCTCAGTCAGGAGTTTATAATCCCTCTACCCTTCTGTGACTCCTTTCCTTAATTATGTTGTGCATCTGCCTCCACATTGCAATCTGTTTCCTTCTTCCTTGGCTAATGTAAAAAGTTTCCCTCTGTTATAAACATATCCCTTCCATCTTTACAAATCTTTTCTCCACTTCTCTGCTCCTGATTTCTCTTTCTCTCAGCCCATCAGGTGTTATGTTTTGTGTTTCCCAGTGCTAGTATCTTGAAAGTTTGTTATTTTGGCTGAACTGTCCATGTCACCAAGTAACAGAGCTCTAGTCCCCAGACCCCAGGCTAACTGAAATGAGCAGGGTCAGCTCTCTGCCAGGTAATGATATCTCATCCAAAGAGAGCAGCCTATATACCTACATACCTACATAACTACACTGTATGGCTTGTCCTTCCATTCTCCCTTGCCCCTCTGGCCTGTGATACATACAATTGTTATTTGCTGCAATTGCTATTAAAAGACAGGAGGTTCTTTTCAAACTCACTAAATTACTGCAAGGATTGTGTTGTACACCACAGGAACAGTGTTTATATAATGACAAAAATGAGAGTACATGTTCTGTCTTTGGGACACATGAGAGCACATGAGAAAACACAAAGCCTGGTGGTGTCAGAAGATGGTGTACAGCAAGGAAGACAAGACTGTGGCAGTTTTGTCCACACTCTTTTCCAGGATCTGTCTTGGACATCAGTGGCGCTGAAGACCACCTCCAGGTATTGTTGTGTGCCACTTGCTGGAGCCATCGGAAGCAAAATACAGGGAAAAAAAACCAAAAAATCTTCTTTGTGGAAGATCAGTGGTCCAATACTTGTATCCATTTCCATATTTTCTTAGCAACATAAATGGACCCAAACAACCTAAATCCTCATATCCTGCTTTCACAGTTGTGTAACTCCATTAGCTTCAAATGAGCTACTCCTCATTTAAAATCACAGAAGTCACATGAGAGTAAGACATTAGAGGTTACAGTCATCAGAAGTACTTTAACATTTTTATTTTATTTTAGCAACAATAATTGTCAAATTGTCACTCACGCCATAGCCAGATTTGGAGAAAAAAAATCAACAAACCACCACATTCCTTGTCTGTACTGTATTGGATGGAAGACATACTTGTTCTTAATGAAATTTTGGATGGTCGAGTGTGACCAAAATCTGAACTTTGCTTCTGTCAGTAGCAGTGACTACTTTTTTTTTTTATTTTAAGAATTTTTTTCTGATATCTCACCTATGAGTTTTTAATACTATACAGCAAAGTACCCCCATGACTCACAAGTCAACTCAAAGTATCATTAGCACACCTAAAAATTACCAAACTACCCCCTAATAATTATTCCAGGTCCATGCTAACACTAAGTTGTTAGCAGAAATGTTTTGGATGAATGTTGGCTTACACAAAAAAATGCCAGGGGCTGTTCAAGTGACTTACAGTATAAAGAATTGCATTTTATTGTCTGTCAAAATTTGCTGATTTTGTTTTTTAACTTTATATAGATATAGTCATTGTGAACTGGATAAATGAGATACAGCTGAATTACTTTTACACTTAAAAAAAAAAAAAAAAACTAGAATCACAAGTGTAAGACTGTTAAAATCCATAAAGGTTCTGTATTATACACGGAATGAGAATAATACTGCCTGTGGACTCTGAATAGTATATTGTCTAGACTGTCTCTTGGCTCCCCATTAGTTCAAGTAGTAATTAATGCAAAAGAACTGCTTCCTAATAAAGATAAACCTAACCAGTTTGTCTTCCATAATAAAAATGAAACATCCATGCTGCTTGTATTTAGGTTTTCATAATTATTTACATTCTAATCCCACATTATAAAGCACTTTTACATTCCAGAATTTGTCTTTTGTAAGGCTTATCTTCTAGGCCAATTGTCTTCTTAAAGATCATTCCACTTCACTTTGCCTACCAAGAAAGAAAAAGAATTTGTGTATAATGCAGGTAATAATGAAGTGTAGACTATTCTAATTGAACAATTAAAGGCTTTGGAGCATTATAAATTCAAGGTTTTCGTACTGAAAGGTTTTGATGAGTAGGTCTTTTGAATGTTATAAGAAATTGATTAAGTAGATTCTGAAAATAGCCTACCTGGCATGCACAGGAGAGTCTGTATTTCATCCCATTCAGTTACATTTGTCCCATGCAGTTACAGTTACAGATGTATTTTCTTCAGCATTACCTGACTCTTGACTGCATAGAAGTTTATTCTTCCCATTCACATAACAGAGCCTTCTTGAGATTCCAAGGACTAATATGTTGCATAGTGAATGGTATCTTCGATGTTGTAATTAAGTGCTCTGCTATGAATCTCAGAATCACATAATTATTTAGGTTGGAAAAGACTTCTGAGATCATTGAGTCCAACCCTTGGTCCATGACTACACTGACAGTTGCACCATAGCACTAAGTGCCATGCCCACCCATTTCTTCAACACCTTAAGGGATGGGGGCCATACCACCTCCCTGAGCAGATCATTCCAATGTCCAATAACGTTCTCCATGAATAAATTCTTCCCACCTGGCTACAATCCCCTCTCTGGCTGCTGTAGAGAGGGATAAGCTCTCCCCTGTCTTTCTTTTTCTCCAGGCTAAATAACCCCAGCTCCCTCAGCTGCTCATCACAGAACCATCTAGATTTTCACCAGCTTTGCTGCCCTTCTCTGGACACGCTCCAGCAGTTCAATGTCTTTATTGTAGTGAGAGGCCCAAAATGGAACATGGTACTTAAGGTGCAACCTAAGCTGCCAAATACAGGGGGTCGACCACTATCCTTGTCCTGCTGGCCACACTATTGCTGATACAGGCCAGAGTGCCACTGGCCTTCTTGGCCACCTAGGCACACACTGGCTCATGTTTAGCTGCTGTCAACCAGCCCCCCCAGGTCCTTTTTCCTCTATGCCACTTTGCACCCTCTGTGCCCCCGTCTGTAGCACTGCTGGGGTTGTTGTGACCCGAGGGCAGGACCTGGCACTTTGCCTTCTCCAACCTCATATCGTTGGCCTCAACCCCATCTATCCAGCCTGTCAATATCCCTCTGCAGAACCTTCCTGCCCTCCTGCCAGTCAACTTGCTGTCATCTGAGAACTTATTGAGGGTATATTTAATCCCCTCACCCCAATAATTAATAGAGATTTTAAACAGGACTGAATATAAATTTGTGTTTGGCGTATAATAAAGAGTCATGACATATAACCACAACATTTGGTAAACAGGAGTTGTAGAACACATGATACATTTTAGAGAGGAACAGTGGCATTTTTGTCACTTCTATAAAGTAGTGCTGGGTGGCTTGTGAAATGAAAAATACCTAAGCTTCCTTCCTTCCTTCCTTCCACCACTTCCTTCCTTCCTTCCTTCCTGCCTTCCTTCCTTCCTTCCGTCCTCCTTCCTGTCCTTCCTTCCGTCCGTCCTTCCTTCCTTCCTTCCTTCCTTCCTGTCCTTCCTTCCTTCCTCCTTCCTTCCTTCCTTCCTTCCTTCCTTCCTTCCTTCCTTCCTTCCTTCCTTCCTTCCTTCCTTCCTTCCTTCCTTCCTTCCTCCTTCCTTCCTCTTCCTTCTTTCCTTCCTTCCTCTCTAAAGATGACACTTGCAGTCATAGAATCATACAATGGTTTGGGTTGGAAGGGACCTCAAAGATCATCTTGTTCCAACACCTCTGCCATGGATGGGGACACCTTTCAGGGTGCTTAGATGTCCACCCAACCTGGCTTTGAACACTTACAGGGATGGGGCATGCACAACTTCCTGGGGCAATTTGTTCCAGTGCCTCACCATTCTCATAGTCAAGAATTTTTTTCTAACATCTAGTCTAAACCTACTCTCTTTCAGTTTGAAGCCATTCCCCCTTGTCCTGATGCCACATGCTCTTGAAAATAGTCTCTCTCCACCTTTCTTGAAGGCTCCCTTCTGCTACAACCAATAGGAGACAGTAAATGAATCATCAGTGTAGAAAGTCCTGTTTGATTTTCTTCCAGACACAGCTTCTAAGCTAGCCATGTAAGCCTGTGCAAACACAAAGTAAATTTGGAAAATTTTTATGTGGATTACATGTTAATTACCAGCTCCACTAACAAAAGCTCTTTTTTGGTCTGTTTTGAAAGATGAGTTGATATTGGATTACTTAAAACATCCTACATCCAGTGAAGCAAATCTATTCCAAAAATAAAAATAGCTTGGAGAAAATCTTGCCCAATTTTCAGGCTTGCTAAAATTGCAATAAGCTTGGTTCATGCTTTGACTAGCTGGCAAACATAGGTTATGAATTAGTAGGAGGACATGTGTATGCACTTTCAATGATAATGAGAACAGCTGAGAAACTCTTCCATTGTGAATCTGTGAATGAATTAATGTAGAAATTCAAAGCCCCAGCAGCAGCTATCTCAGTTATCCTGGTCATTAAGATATTTAAAATTTTAGTAAGCCAGATTCTGCTCTTATTTTGTCACTTTAATTCTATTACCTTGTTGCATTGTTTAAAACTAGTCAGAGATGCAAAAAAGACAAAGAGTTTACTGGAGAAAATGAAAAAAAAAGAAAAGGTATAGAAAAAAGTCTCTTTTCTTACAGTTGGGTTTAAATAAAGACTAAATTAGCAAAACAAAAATTAATTCCTCTTATAAGTGACAAATATTTCCCTTTTGTCTGTAGATCAAAACCAACTGGAACAGAGAGGAAGTCAGAACCATTGCTATAAATATGAGCTTTCTAATCAGGAGTTTTCTGGGGGTTTGGCAATTTTCTGTTTGGTTTTGGGTTTGGGGATTTCTGATGTTTTGGGTTTTTTTTGTTTGTTTGTTTTTGTGCTTGGTTTTTGGTAGGTTTTTCTGTTTGGTTTGGTTTTTTTGTTTGGTTGGTTGGTTGGTTGGTTTTGTTTGGGTTTCTGGTTTATTAGTTTTTTTGGTTGGTTGTGGGGGTTTTTTGGGTGTCTTCATGTTTTTTGTGTTTTTTTGGTTTTTTTGTTTTGCTTTTTGGCGGGGTTTGGTTTTTTATACCTTTTTATTTGTCATATTTTGGGTTTTTGCCAGGAGGCAGTGATAAATTTGTCAGTCTGTTCATTATGCTGCAGTATTTAAAAAAAAACAAACAAAATGTGAAGAAATAAACTGATTTTTTTTCCTTCAAGATAGGACACAGTCCTTTCTCCTTTTCATTTTTTTTCCAGGACCTAATTTCATGGCCACTTTTATATCTCAGAGTGTGATTATACATGAATGAAGTCTCTGTCACATTAAAAGGACAAGGTCAATACAGATGAAAAATAGACACAACAATAATCTTTTTAGAAAGGGATAATGGCATTTATATTCATAATGGTAAATTTTAATCAAATAGCATAAAAAGACCCAGGAACACAAAGGCTGGATAGCTACTGGAAAGCTCTTTACTCAGTTATTCTTGGTGATCATAATGACAGTATTCATCATGTGTTTTTAAATGTCAGAATTAAGCAAGTTCACACAGCCATCTTCAGAGGGGAAAAAAAATAAAATAAATGGACTGAGGCCCCTAAATGCTGAGAGGTTAGGGAGGTAGTAGAGAGGAAAAGGAAAGGTACAAAGGCCTTTGGAAGGAGACAAGCCAGAGAATAGGAATTCATACTCATGAAAAGTGTTCTTAATGGCACTTGGAAAGTCTGACATCCTCTAAAATGTACTGCATGTTTTGCAATGGTGAAATCCTGTTACATCTGTGTGGTGTAACTGGGTTTTCAGGTGGGTGAATGGTGAAAATTGAAAGCAGATCTTAACTGTTATGTAGCAGACTGCAGTTTTTAACGTTTGCTTTCACTGGGATTAGTGTTCTTTCCCATAGTATTTATAGTGACCAGAAGAGAGTTTCAGTGAGAGCTGAGCTTTTACTATTGTTTTGGTTTTAGCTGCCAGGAAAAAACTGACCTCTTAAAGTCTTCAGCAAGTCTGGCTTGTGTTTAGATGGATGATCAACTGCATTTCAATTTAAGTGAAAATAACTTTATACAGAAATAGGTTGGAGGCAGCATCCTAGACATGCAGGGAAGGAAGGACTGAATAGTTCCTTCTTCCTCCTATTACATGGTCAGCATAAAAGGGGGCATTGAGAGCAGTGCTTGCCTTCAAGAGAGGAAAGATTGTTTCCCCTGTGAGTGCCTCATGAGAAAAATGGTGTGGGGAGGGAGAGCAACAGAAAAAGCAGTTACACTTTCTTTTGCTTCTGTGCCTGGTTTACTGAGGAGGGGAGAGCATGCCACATTCATTAAGAGGTTCTAGAAAAGAAATGGCCAGCAATTAGGGGAAGTCTGAATTGGTACTGTTCTTCCCTCATGAACTTCTCCTGATGATCCCTCAAGGACAGTGCCCATTCTGCACCTTCTAACCAGGTGGCATCTTCCTGAAAGGCAGGTCAGTTTGTTATGAAGTGCTAAATGCATTAAACTGTACCTAAAACAAGACATACACCCAAGGCAATTTTATATAAACCTGGATATAAGCCTGGAAAAAAGACTTAATTTGCCTTTCTTTGTGAGTGCTGTCTAGTAATTTACTGTGAGAGACTTAAGTCTCTGTGCAAGAAACAAAGCAAAATTGGAAAAGCTGTCAGAGAACCTCAAGAAGAAAAAAAAAACCCTATCAATATGTTTTCTACAACTGATATATAAGTAAATGGTAGGAGAAAAGAAGAATATTCTCTTCAGAAATGAATGGGAATATTAAGGCAATACACTGACAGAATGCTATTAGTGTTCTGGAGTGTCTAATCAGTGCTCAACTGCACAGTCCCAGCCACAGCTGAAACATCTTTGATGCAGTGTGGTAGCTCACTATGACATTTTTGTGGACAACAAGGTAAACTGGAATGTAAGACAGTGCAGTAAAATATACCCATGCACACAAATGTGCAGTGTTGAGAACACAGGAAAACTATTTTCACAACTTCATTTCAACTAGTTCACAAACTGTTTCATGATGAATTAAAACAGATTCTTCATGCAGGAAAATTTTCTTGCAAACAATCCTCTCAATTCTATTAAGACATTTGAAGGTGAAATGGTGATACAGGCCTCCAGAATTAAAATCTAAGCTCTGGGGTCAGATAAAACATAGAAGAAAATAAAAAAAAAATATTTCACCAAAAAAAGAAACTATTTCACCAGTTTTGTTGAAAATTTAAACTTAATGATTTAAACTTAATGAATAGTCAAACCTATTTATTTTCCATTTTGGAAAAAAAAAAAAACCTTAATTGTTTACCAAGGCCAGATGATTTGTTGACAAGCTTTAGTCTCCAGTCAAGCTTTATGGCAAATTTATAAACCATGAAATGTTAGGTTTTAGAAGGCTGGCTGACACAGCCTTCTGCTATGGCGCTCACAACCACAATAAATGAGCATTGCAATTTTGATTTATAGTATCATAAGAGCATCGTCTACATTCCATCAAACTCAGTGGGAGTCTCTCCACGGGCTTGAATGAAAGCTGAATCAGACATACAGAGAAGATGGGAGACAGTCTTAGAGAGTCTTAGAGAGCTTAACTCAGAGCTGAGATCAAGGATCCAAAGATCTAAATAGATGGAAAGATGTTTTATGTATTCTTTCCCCTCCTCACCCTCCAACAGGTCATCTTTAAACTAAGCATGAAAATCTGATACATGTTTGAGGGCTCATGTTTTTGTGCATGGTGCAGGAATCATCCCAGGCCTCTGCCTTTGTTCAGAAGCACTTACCAGGATTTAGCAGGTGAGAAGTCATTTCATCCCAAAAAATGGCATCAAAGAATTCCTTCCAAAGCATACAGAAATTTTGGAGAGGGTAAAACTGAAAGAACCAACACAATGCTTCTGCAGTGTAGCTTCTCCGTGAAATCCATGTCAAGGCCTGGAATCACAGAATCTCAGAACTGTAGAACATCCTGAGATGGAAGTGACCCCTGAGAGTCACACCCTGTTCCTGAGAGCATTGTCCAAACGTTTTCTTGAGCTCTGCCAGGCTTGGTGCTGTGACCACTTCCCCAGGGAGCCTGTTACAGTGCCCAAACATCCTATGGGTGAAGAACTTTCTTCTGATATCCAACCCATACTTCTCCTTACACAACTTCAAGCCATTTCCTCAAGTCATGTCGCTGGTCCCCAGTGGGAAGAGATTGGTGCCTGCCCCTCAACTTCCCCTAGTGAGTTAGTTGGGGAGTGCAATGAGGTCTCCCCTCAGTCTCCTCCAGGCTGAACACACCAAGTGACATCAGCTGTTCCTTCTATGGCTTCCCCTCGAGGCCCTCCACCATCTTCATGGTGCTCCTTTGGATGATCTCTAACATCTTTCTTTCCAATAGTCTTATATTATGGCATCCAAAACTGCCCCCAGCACCTGAGGTGAGGCCACCCCAGCTCAGAGCAGAGCAGGACAAACCTCTCCCTTGCCCAGCTGGCCATGCTGTGCCTGATGCCCCCCAGGACAGGGTTGGCCCTCCTGGCTGCCAGGGCACTGCTGGCTCATGTTCCACTTGCATTGACCAGGCCTCCCAGATCTCTTTCCATGGCACAGCTTTCCAGCTTCTCCTTCCTCAGTCTGTACATCCAGGCTAGTCACATCCCAGGTGCAAAATCCAGACTCTTCCCTTGTTCAATTTCATACAGTTGGTGATTGCCCAGCCCTCTAATTTGTCAAGATCTCTCTGCCCTCCAGAGAGTAGACAGCTTCTCCCAATTCTTTATCATCTGCAGTTTTACTTAGTGTCCCATCCAGTCCTGTGTCCAAGTAATTTATGAAGATGTTGAAGAGCACAAGGCCAAGGATGGAGGCCTGTGGGACCCCTCTAGGGACAGGTCACCAGTCTGATGACACCCAAGTCACTCTAACACTTTTTGCCTGACCCATGAGTCAGTTGCTCACCCATCACAGGATGTGTTTATCCTACTGTGTGCTGGAGAGTTTTTCCTGAAGGATACTATGAGAGGCAGTATCCAAAGCTTTACTGAAATCCAGAAAGGTTGCATCAGCTGGCTTCCCTTGGCCAAGTAGGTGGGGAATCCTCTCATAAAAGGAAATTAGGTTTGACAAACAGGACTTTCCTCTCATGAAGGCACCAATGACCGGGTGCTCGTGGTGGTGTTTTCCAATACCTCTCAGAATAATCTTCTCCATAACCTTACCAGGCACAGAAGTGTCACTGTCAGGCCCATTGTCCTGTCAGATCATAAAACCCCACTGCCTGATGTGACCTGTTGTCATACAAATAATGAAGAGACCAAGAGCTGCAAGTAGATTGACCAGTTTATTTCCATGCAGCCAAATTCCAGTTGGACATCTGCAAAGCTGTTGTCTGCCACTGAAACTTCAAAACTGTGCTGATTAGTAAAAATCACAGACAGAATTATTTCCTCCTTCTTCTAACTTTTACGTCCCAAACTATGTAAGAACAGTGGCTACTTAATTGATGCCCTAGGGTTAGAAGTATCACCTCTTTGTTAAGTTCACCAGGAACTTCAAAGCACTTTTAAAAGCCTATGGATTCAATACAATCTTCCCACAAGCTCCTATAATGGAATGTGTTTGCACCCTTTTGCAGTTAGGCTCTTACAGTTAGATTTAACATCATATCCTATGAGTGTCATTAAATGCCAGTTTCTTTGCTGTTATTCTTTTGCTATACGTTTTTCAGAGCACTCTCACATTGTGTTGCTGCGTTTGATTTTAGAAGTGTTGTTGTTCCAGCTTTGTGGTATAGAAAAACACCTGGGATAAAATTTGTGTCATAAAGCTGCTGCTATTTAAAGGGTCATGCAGTGACTGTAACTGCATAGATTTCTTTCTGACAAATAGGCTCCCCATCAAATTCACACCAACTGCAGATGAGGCTGTGCAAACAGAAGGCAACAGAATGCATGCAATGGGTGGGAATTTAAGATAGGTATAATGAAAGCCAAATGTATTTCAAACCTGACTTCACAGAATCCAAGACTGGTTTGTATTGGAAGCAACCTTTGAAGATGATCTGTTTCAGTCACCCTGCCATGGGCAGGCATATCTTTCACCAGATTAGGTTATTCAAAGCCCTGTCCATTTCAGCACAAGTAAATACTGTGCAAAATTATATCAGACAGGATCTAACCCTTCGACTGGAAAAAATTAGTCTGATTTCCAACTCTTAAAGTCTCTAACCAGGTCATTGGCCATGTAGTTTTATTTGCCAAAGAAATTAAGTGAAAAATACAACTGGGTGGAAGTCTGCCACAGAAGACTCCATAAACTATCTAAAACAAAAAAGGTCATGCAATGAAAATAGCTGTTTAAAGATTTTTTTCACAAATTCAATATTTCTTTTTTTTTTTAATAAAATATGCACTTCTTTTTGCTAATTATATAACTTTTTTTTCGTCTGCATTTGGAGGTTATAATTTTAATAGATTTCCACTAACCAAAATTTTTATGACCAGATGAAAGGTATGAAAGAGCACTTAGTTGTTGTCTAAAAGCTACATGTCTATTAAATTCAAGCAATATTATGTGCTTTGGTAGATATAGTATCCTGGGAATAACCCCAGGAATGCAGAGGTTCACTCTCACCTCTTTTTCTTGGAGCAATATAATTGCTTACCTGTAGGAATCTCATAGGAATGTAAATTACTGTACCATCACTCTGCTTCCACCATTACTTTTCTTCAATCTGATACATGCCTAATAAAATATTAACTTAGTTTGTGCCTAGGGTAAAATATACAACAGGCACATGACAGTGGTCTGTGTAATCAACCTAAGGTTCCTGTTCTTATGCCAGGAAGAGTGCAGATTAAGCAATTCTCAGGCTTGGCTTCAGATGACTGGTGAAGAATTGTCTTTGTCATGAATGCAGTCCACTGTTTTTGGTACTGGACAGTTTTCAAATAAAAATAGGAGAAAATAGTACATGGTATCTTAATCCAGTATAAACTAATTGATCGTATTTATTGTTTACTGAGATTACAATTAGCTATCAACATTTCCATGATTCACATTATGAAGCCATGCCTTTATGCTTGACTGATTTCCAGCTGTGTTCAACAACCAAAACTCTTCCTGAAAGTAACAGAAGCCAAGAGTTCTCTGTACTTCTAGAAACCTTTTCTGAGAGTCTCAAGGTGCATTTACCCGCCTCCTTTCAAAATGTGAATACTATGCCTAGCAACTACAAGATGTTACCCACTTGGAAAGACACTTTGTATTTTTACTAGTAAATACCTTTGATTATCCTTTCCCACACTCATCTTGTGGCAAAAAAATAGGAGTAGAATTTGAGAATTATTGGTTTCTGTTCCTGAACTCAGACCAGTAGGAAATACCTTCACAGAGAAGAAAACTGTGGTCTTAAGAGCTTGATTACAAAGTAGTTCTGAATCAAAGTACAGATTTGTTAATTTCCATTTCTTGATCCAATTCTGCAGGTTAACATACACTCAGAACTAAATCAGAATTTTCTGATTTATTTGTTATAGCTGGTTTCACTTCGATCCATACACAAAACTCCCTCAACTTCCAGGACACTTTTTAGGTCCATTTTCATTATGGGTTCAGTATGTGAATCAAAACTGGGGCTTAGTTTTTCTCAGCCTGATCACTCCCAGTCGCTCCAGCCTTTGTAGTCTCATGCTTCCTGCAGCTTCATTCATCTGCTTAGGAGACTGTGATGCACTGGCACAGAGCACAGGGTGAGTGGTGCATGTCCAGAAGGATGTGGCATCCACCATCCCCAGCCCACTGCACCAAGGAGGCAGTGACACTTCACAGGTGCTCCTTCCCCTGCCTGGGCTCAAGGAAGTGCCACTCTTCAGCTGCCGTGGTTGGACATGATGAGGGTCTGAACCTCATTCCTTCACGGTTCTGATTCTCCCAGAGTCTTTGAGAACCAACTCATTCTTACCTCCCTCAGGTCTTTGCTTACTGTTTGTGTTGACATGTGCCGTCCGGTACAGCTTTATGTGTTCTCTTGGAAAAAGGAGGGCCTTTTAATCTGCCCACACAGAACAAGGCAGCATGTAGCTATGAATTTTCTATATTTATGTCTGAGAAGGAAGTACTATAGGAGGCTGCAAAATGGCCTTGGAATTTGGCCATATGGTCACTCATATAATTTTTTGTCCCAGACTTAAATTCATCTCTTGCAGAGATGAAAACCAGTAGCTGCAAACAGCACCCAGGATCTTATTCCAACAGTTTGTTCCAGGAAATGTAGAAAATTAAATCAAGTTATAACTGCAGAGGGCATTTAAAGTAGCAATATATAATGATCTAATAAACAGCTCCAAACTACAATTTTGCCATGATTAGCAGATCCGACTTCGGCAAAAGGACTATGCAGCCAAGTCCTCAGCTTTACATCAACTGTCAATATTCTTAATAGCACTTTTTATCACACTTGTTTTCTATTCATACAAACCACCACCACCCTTACCAGTCTATTCTGAATGTTTAGTAAGGCACTCAGCAGAGTACATCCCTTTGGGAGTGAAAAACTTGTTAATATAAGCTAATACTGTTTTTAATGAAGACAGACATGTTAATCTCCAACGACATGACTGTGTCATGGAACAAATTAAGTAAATGAATGTATTCAAATTTGCCCCAGAAGAAGACGCCAGCTTTTGTTTAGCCAGAGGAGGAGTGTGCCAATCAGTCCCTCCAGGCCAGCAGTGAATTCTTTACCATAATCATTGAGCAATTGTTCACCTTAGTAATCCTATTACTCTATAATCATTTACTACACCCACATTTGGAGTACAGCAATAGTCTTCTTCAAAAAATTGTTTATGGGTGTGAGCAGGATTTTCACGCTCTGGTCCTTTGACATCTATATTTCATGTATGTGGAAGGAATCCTTCCTTTTGAGCAGCCTACACACATATTAGTGCCTGTGTATGCAATGTTCATGGATGGGTCAATCACACCTCCCTTTAAAGTACAGTCATCATCTATTTTATGAAACTGTCTTTCTCATGGATCATAAGACACCAAATAATTTTCTTAAAATGCTAGCACAGTAGAACCAGCACAGTAGAACCCCTCAGTATTCCCTACCACCTACATTTTTTACATTCCTGGATGACTGTCACAAATCTTGTGAACAAAATATACCACTGAGTACATATTTAAATATATTTAAACAAATATATATATATATGCATTTAAATAGTCAGCAACAGAATGGACTGATCCCGTTTAAACGTGCATATTGCTAATATGTGCTAGAAAGACACAGAGTAAGGACCAAGGATGAAATACAGGGTGAACCTCACACACTTTTGTGTGGATTATCTGCACCAGAAAACGTTTTCCATCTGTACATTTTCCAACTATTCATTTATTTATGAAACCTTCTGCCTACACAGTTCTGTTTTACATATACATGTGTGTGTCAATATGCAGAGCAGTAAGGAGATGTTTTTGTGCAGGTCTGCACCCAATGCTGTGTTTGTGATATGGCCAGCTCAGATGTTTTCCTCCTCCACTCTCAGTGTGGGTGTCCTCTCTGCTGGGCTCTTTTTCAGATACTCCTCCTCTACTTCCCTTCCCACAGCCTCTCATGATCCCAGCTGAGCATTGTCATGACTGTGACTGTGTGAGTCTGTGTATGAAACAGAGGCTTGGAGCTGCACATACTGACAGCAAGAGGGTAGCTTAGCTGGTGGTTGGGAATTGTGCTAGATCTCTGCAGAGGAGTGGCCTTTTTCCACACAGAAGTCCTGGATTTGGTAACGCCCCAGTTTCACCCAGGGAGTAATCGTAGCATGGATAAAAGTGCTAATGGCTGTCCTTGGAAACAATTCCTTGCATTTGGTTTCATACTGTCCTTTCAGAAATTGTAAGTTCTCGAAACAGAAAACAAAGAAACTGTGATAAAAATAATAGACACATAAAGGATTGTTTTTGAAGCTATACTGAGTACATAATGATACTCAGCAGTACTATTATTATTACAAGTTGCTCAAAGTTTCCACTCACAATCACTTTTTACAGAATGCAATGTCCTGGACATTTCAAAATATATTTTGGTCAGACTTGATGTACAAGGCACCTATAATCTCCCCAGGGCACTTTTAACATATCTTATCTGCTTATACCCAAAAATTTCTTGACCCTGAGATTCTTTGTAAAGCAAAATACTCTTCTCATCAAGAGGGACCTGACATAAATGGGTACAGTGAAAATAAATGCTTTGTGGGGTTTTTTCATCTTTTACATTGACAGGTTTGTTTACCAGTAATGAAGAGCAGTTCACAGGAGTTGCAGAAAATGCCATGAAAGGTTTGGGATTTAAAAGACACTACTCAGTATAATCAAGTGATTGCTGTGTTGGAGGAGCTGCACCCTCCTACCAAGAAACAAGCAGCACCAGATCATTAGTCTGCCTGAAGGAGGTGTGTGGAAAGCATAAGGTAAAGCGGTTGATTTTTGGCTGGTGGGAGGTTTGGGGTGGATTGCAGAATGAAGTAGAAGAGACACATGAAGCTTTAGAAACCCACTCCATAGATGGAGATGGTAAGCCACATATTAATTGCCTGCCCACACAGCACTGGTGGCAAAGCAAAAACGTGGGTGCTGCAAGTGGGGGTGGCTGAAAATTCTGAAGGATGCGAGATCTTCCCCAAGCTCTGCACACTGGCAAGAAGGGGTTGAAACTGACATGGTTTTGAGGACAGGTGGAAAGAATAGATTGCATGTAGCATATTCTTTAGTCCTGAAGTCATCCCATGAAATCATGTTCTGTGGCTTAAAAACCCAGTGTGGATTTGACCAAACAATATGTGGAAAGAGGATATCCAATAACAAGACATTCTTCATATTTGCTTTATATAATGTGGATGCTACAGAAGCATTCTGTATTCCTACAGCCCTTTGTCATGAAATTTACACTTAAAAAATACCATCAACATCTCAGCAAGAGGTACAGGAATTGGGGAAACCTAATAGGACCTCTGGATTTTAATCTATGAATGTTTACTTTTGAGTGGCATAAGATAAAAGAAAAAGTTGAAGGAAACAATACTGCAATCAGTGGCACTTGAACCCTTGCATTAAGTTTTGGAGAGATGGCCAAGATCCAGACATGTCTAAATGTTTCATCTAAAGAATCATCTGTGCATTCAGTTTCTCTAAGATTGTACAAATACTTGCATTCTGCTTCTTATCACTTTGAGTTCTTCTAAATATCAACATTATAAAGGAGTAGATTTTTTTTCCTTGCAGCATTATTTTTGAGGTGGCAGAAGGCCAACTTCAGAAAGCAGTCTTTGATCCACCACTGTCATAATTTCTGTTGTTTACAACTGCCATTAAGATGAATCTAAAACCTTTATTTTTTTTGTCTCTGGAATTTTAGTTATTAACAGTCTGACCTGTTTTTTACAAGGACTTTTGAACCTTGAGTATTCTCCACTGCCACAAAACAAGTACTTCACAATGATTTCTAATTTTCATCCTTAAAAACACTCTAACATGATAGTATAAAAACCCCTCTGACTTACACATAGGGAATTGAGGTGCAAGAAGACTAAAAGTAGCATAGTATTTAGAAAGATGACAATTTAAACTATCTTTTTTAGCTATTCAGTGCTGCTTCACTGATGGTATTAGTATCCCCCATTTTGCTGAAGGCTTTTCTGAACATTCAGTGTCCTTGAGGGCTGAAGGAAACTGCTCATGGTTTTTCCGGCTGATATTTGGGGCCTCTTCCAAGCCCATTGGATCACACCCCAATCCACACTTTTGTGTATTCTTGTAGAAAGCTTTTATCTGTTAATTGCTGCCACATCTGTCTCTCTTTAAAATTTATTGCAATAGTTGTTGAGTCCCTAATAAAATAAAACATGTATTGTATTTGTTTCTTTTTTTATTAAGCTGTAATGACTTACAAATTAGCAATTTTTTTTTCCTTTGGGAAAGACCTTTTATTTTTATTTCATTTCTACAAAAAACCCATTTTCTGGAAAGGCATATGAAAAATTGTCCCACCTTGTGTTTTGCACCCACTTATGCATTTTAAATATTAAAATCTTAATCCATAATGACATCCTTCTGCATTTGGCCAGCTTGATAATGTCTGCTTCTCTTAGCTCTGTGTTAGACTGCTTCCTTTTTTAAGCTATAATTTTTTACTATGACATTTACCTAGTGAAATTAGCCTCAGGGTTTTACTTTTGGGCACTTCAAAATCTCTACTTTTTTCTTTTCAACTAGACTAAAATAGACTATGTTCTGCTAGTTACAGAGGTATTCTCACTTCTGTCATTACCAGAAAGAGGCATTTTAGAACTCTTTCACTATTTACAATCCACAGTTGGAATTTCAGTCAGGAATACGAAGACTTTTCTCTGGAGTCAAACGTTCTCGGCACCAAAAGCCAAATCAATTCATTTTTAGACCCTTGTCTTTTGACAGACACTTATTCCTATGGCATTCTTCTTATGAAGTCTCTTGGAAATGTGCCCGGGATTATTTTTGTTTATTTGTTCCAAATTCCATTCCACTCGTACTAACACAGAATTTTTAATCTCTGCCTGCTGACAGTGAGGGGGTTTATTATAAAGCTGGAGAAATATGTTAAAGGAATTTTTTTTTTTTTTTTTTTAAATCCCATCCTTGTAATTTCTGGTCTGCACCAGTAGTTTGAAGAGACATTGTATTTGCAATTCATGCCAACCTGACCAAGACAATGTTTTGCTCCCTTGAAGATTAAGTCAGAGAGACTGGAGGAGGGTAGGTTTCCCCTCTCCCTTGATACAGTCAAGCTCCAAAGCACAAGGAGATCTCAAGCTGTGCAGTGCCCACTTTTTTGTTGAGATGCATACAACGGTTGGGATGTTTCTCTTTGAAATCAAAGCTTGGTTGTGTAGCTAATCTAATTCAGGTTAGCAGTCATAAAAGTTTCTTGTGCAGCACCACATGTAAGAACTCAGGCAGTCTGTGCCTTTCACTCCCTCACTTGTTTATGCCAGTTTGTGTCTTGGATTACCTCTGGGCAAAAAAGTGCCAAGCTGCTCTGTAAACAAACACAGCTATTACAAGGCTCTTGCACAAAGAAATGAACCCATTGTTTTGCTTGAATGGTGGCAAACTGCAAATGTGCCCGCAGATCTGGGATTAAGTCATGCCCCAGATGAGGGTGCTGGGCCATGTGTGGCAGAGGTTCCCCTGGGGGCTCCCTCAGCTACAGCATCCCCATTAATCCCAGCTGCCTCGAGGGGCACGGGAAAGGATTCATTAAAGTTTTAGAACCAACATCTTGAAGCAATTTTGAGCTACCAGCAGGAGCCAGAGAAAGGGGCAGAGCTCTGGTGTGGTGTTCTGTCTACCATCTAATCCTTTCAAGAGGCAAGTTGCTGCAGGCTGAACCAGTTACTGCTTTCATGTGGCTTTCCACTTCATCTCACATAAAAAACAATTATATGGGGTTTGATTCTTCACCTGACCTTACCTGACACCTCCCTTGCATCTACCCTTTTTAGTGATGAGACATCTGTTATTCAATGCTTCACTGCATTATTATTATTAGACTAGGCAGATGTATCCCCCTCCCCATCACAAATAATGGTAAAAGTGCAGGACACTAAGTCCATAATATGAAAAATCTGGTTTTTATTGCAATGATTAGGTTCTTCTTGATGGATCACACAAATAATGTATTAGACTTCCATAAAGTCCTTTAGCAAGGACTGTCTACCTGCTAATCTAAGTCAGAGCACAAAAAAACCCTACCAGTACCCAGAGAGGTGCAGAAAGGGTCTGGGTGTTACAGCTCACCCCATGCAGGTTTCTGATCTGCTCATTTAATTAATGTGATGGTGATACTTGGTGACAATCTTTCTTTTTTACAGAAATTCATCAGATATCTTTCTCTTTATCATTATCTGTCTCATCTTGTGCCTCTAAGAGAGACTTACACCTACTTCTTCATGTTTTATTGACCTGAAGAGATGTGTAGGCACTTTCTCACTTGTGGTATTGAATTCTGGCCCTTCTCCTAATGTGTTCCAGGAAGTGTGCATTCCTCACTGTCAGAAATGTTCAATGAGCATGATTCCTGCCACCTTCACTCAAAAAGGAAGCATTAGGTAGAAATGTTTGTCTTTGTGTAAGGAGGAATTTTTTCCCATCAGCAGGAACACTTTGTTCTCCTGGAAAGTTCAACATGTTAAGGAAACTCAGTCCTTTAAAGGATCTGGATTATGCATAATATTATTAGTCTGCTAAAGAATGGGCTTAGGTAGCATTATTAGAATTTCCCTCTGCTAAGTGGAACAAAATACATAAACTGAGTTTAGCTGTGGCTTAGTTTAGTATACAACACGATAAAGGACAAAGTTTTTGTCTTTATAGCAGCTGTTTATTGGATGACTTTCTTATTATTTTCACTTTTTCTTTAGTATTAAAAGATTTTAATTTGCCTTGAAAAATCTTACAAAAGCTATGACATTTACATAAATGTAAACGCTGCCTCCTCCCTAAAAATGCAGAATAGGTGGGAGGGCTTTTTTTAAATTTCAACCATGTCCTGGTTCACAATATATATGCCTCAGGTCAGACTCATGAACTACCAAAATCATCTGCATGGAGAACCTTTATTCTTATTACTCAGTGGGTAGTTACCAGGATTCCTTGAATGGGCAATCTTAGAGATGCATTAAGCCTTATTTAGTATGTTGTCTTAGAAATTAGATGCTACCTAAAACTGAGGTCGAATTTCATAAATTATGTGTAAACATAAAAAGGTACAGCTGGGTGCTGAGAATGACAGATCCTTGATTTTCAGAGTTTAGCTCTTTGATTTTTCAGAGTATATTCTCTTTTGTTTTTTTATTCTCTTTTTCTCATGGTTCATTTTAAGCTCAAAACAATTATTTGGCTTAGAACTGTGGAATGGGTAAGCTTGATACCTTGATCCTGAACTGTTTCGCTTCAATGTCTGTGGCTTTTTCTAGTTTGTGCTTTTTTTTTTTTTGCCTTTTTTTTTTCCCTAATTGAACTAGCCCTGAGTGAGCAAATAAACGGACTCTGTAAATTGCTTTCTTTGTTGTCAAAAACTGGTGTCCATGTTTTTGGGCAAGAGTTTCATAGAATATCATTGTTTTATTCAGGCAATCCTGCAACTTATTCAATATATACCTATCACTCTGGTTGTGCTGGTTTTTATATTTAACATACAATGGATGTATTTTCCCTCTGTTGAGAAGGATACAAGATGTCTGTAGGGAAAATAGGATTTTTCCATGGATGAGGTGGGTCAGACTGTGAGCAGCAGTGCGGACCATTTCTTTCCTATTTTGTTTACCCTTTTTGACTGTCTCCCATAAGCCTGGAGTAAAGGATATGTGCAGGGCCAGGAGCCGGACTCAATGATCCCTGTGTGTCCCTTCTAGCTCAATATGTCCTGTGATTCTGTGCTATGTAGATGAAAAATTATCATAATTATCACTTCTTCATGAAATGGTGCATAACTGTGTCCTGCAAAGAGGACATCCAGCTCCCCTGACTGGGATGCCTCACTTTTACTTCCTTTTTTAGTACCTCAACCAGGACATGTCAGTTTATTCCAACGGAAGTGCCTTCAACAAAAGCGACAAAAGGAGGGCTAAAGAGAATTGTCATTCTTTATTGGACACAGTGAAAACAGTGGAGGGAGAAAGGGCTGAAGTACTTAATACCTTCTTTGCCTCTGTCTTTAACAGTAAAAACAGTTGTGCTCCAGTACTCAATCCCCTGAGCTGGAAGACAGAAAAAGGGAGCAGAATGAAGCCCCATCATACAAGTGGAAATAGTCAGCAACCTGCTCCATCACTCAGACCCACTGAAGTCTGTGGGGATGGAGGGGATCCACCCAAGGGTACTGAGGGAAATGGCAGAAGAGCTTGCAAACCAGTTTCAGCCATTTGCCATCAATCCTGGTCAAATTGCACATTAGAAATGGTGGTGCCCTCCTACAGGAAGGGCAGAAAGGAGGATGCAGGGAGCTATGGTCCTGTCAGCCTGACCTCAGTGCTGATGACCAAAGAAGGACAACGAAGCTGGTGAAGGCTCTGGAGCACAAGTCCTGTCAGAAGCAGCTGAGGGAGCCGTGGTTGTTCAGCCTGGAGAAAAGGAGGCTCAGGAGAGATCATCACTCTCTAAAACTCCCTGAAGGAAGTTGTAACCAGGTGGGGGTCAGCCTCCTCTCACAAGTACAAAAGCACAAGAGGAAATGCCCTCAATTCACACTAGGGGAGGTTTAGATTGGGTATTAGAAAACTTTTTTAATTGAAAGGGATGTCAAACATTGGAACAGGCTGATCAGGGAAGTGCTGAACTCACTATTCCTGGAGGTAGTTAAAAAGGACATGATTTAGGGCTGGACTTGGCAGTGCTGAGTTAACTGTTGGACTTGATCTTAGAGGTCTTTTCCAACCTAAATAATTCTATGGTTCTGTTATGAGTAGAAAAGTTGCCCATTTCTTAAAAGGTTGCAGAGTTTACAAGTTGCACCAATTGCTGCCAGGGGGAATTCTAACTGTTTGTTGTTGATGGTTTCATGTTGTAATCGCCTGTTGTTAATAGTTTTTCATTAACTACATGCTGTCCATGATTGAAAATCCCCCTTTGTCAAGTACCACCCTGCTGCTTCCTGGAGGATGGCACCCGGGACAGTGAAGAGGTGAGGACAACGGGGTTGGAGTGCAAATGAGGAAACCCCTCACTAAACCTAGCAAAAACCCCTAAAAACAAGGAGCCAACACGGAATTAAGAGATCGAAGTGATGTCTAGACACGAGGAACAGAATCCAGGGTCTGCTAAGACCCTTTTTACCTTTCACCCTAACCTCAAAAGACATCAGCTAGAAAGAAGACCCCAAATGTCAAACTGAAAAAGTCTCCTGGTGCTCTGGTGAGGATGGAACCCCCAGCTCTGCCTGCAGACCAGCAAACAAAGCTGCATTTTTCCTCCTCCTCCGTGCCACTCTTGGAAGCAGCGGCGGCATGAGTGGGACCCGTCAATTCTTCCCACCTGAGCTGATTTTTAATAAAGCCATTAGAAAGGAGAAGGATCTCCTGCCCTATTTATTTCAATTCTTGAATTCACCTGCATCCAGAGGAATATCTTATTCACCTAACACAAATTTTGCATCTAACTTAGGGAAGATATCTTTCACTAGCTTTCACCTTTTACTTTTTGGTTAAATTAATCAGTTAAATAAGAACACCTTTCTATCTCTGCTATCAGCATGGTGAACTTTGGCTTTTCCTTTAGGCAGTTTCACCAGTTCAGCTAAACTCAGTACCTCCAGATCTGGTTCCCTCCAAAAGGACTCCTAAGAAACTAGTACTTTACTTTCAGTTTAAGTTTTGGAAATAGTATTCTCAAAAGAAAACCAACCAAACAAACAAACAAACTCCAACAAAAAACCAAAAACAAACAAACAAAAACAGAACCAAAAAATAAACAAAAATAAAAACCCCTACATTTCCTGCTGGAAAACAACAGTTACTCATTGCATCATCACTAACAATGTTGAAAACACTATCCAAGATACAAAAAACTCTCAGTTTGCTCACAATTAACACAAGCAAATAATTTCCAAAGGTTTTTCAGCTTTTATTCACAATTGACTCTTGTTCTTGTCTTTTTTTACTTTTTCAGTTTAACTATGATATGCTAATTGATGACTCCTGGGTGTATCAAGTTTTAAAAGAATGAATAGAAGATAACAGTAGAGTATGTGATAGAAGACACAAAAAAGGAGTCTAGTGAAAGAAAAGACACAAAAAGGTGTTAGTAGACTGAGAGAGATAAGGGAAGAGTGATGGAAAGTGAAGAAATAGCACATTTGCCTCTGAAATGAAAACAGAACTCTACAGCTGTATTTGATCATTCAGATTAGTACTTGCTACCCTTGAACTGTGACTTTCTGTCTGGTGAGATCTTACTGTAAAGCGTATGAACACAGCACCTTTGTCTTATTTCTAGGATACGCTCTTTAAAGATAGTAATCGCAATTCATTAATCAAGTAATCACAAGCGATTAATTATAAAATAAATAAATCAAATATCTATGCAAGATAAAGAGGCATAAAAATTTCAGGAATATCAGATTAATTTCACTATATTCTTTGCTTAGCTGTCAAAATATCAGGAAAAAATCATTGCTGATGTTGCATAGAAGTTGTATTTCTAAGATATGTTGCATATGTTGCATCACATTGCATAGAAGTTGTATTTCTAAGATATGTTCTTCATCAGAAAGGTAGGGGAAAAATGTTGTTACACAACCAGTTCAAATGCAGTACCACGTAGAAAGTAAAGTGTTTTCTCAGCTTGGTTTGAGAATCACTGCTATGACTTAATAATAAAATATCATAACAAATCTCATATTAAAAATCAGATTTCAGATTTAGCTGCTCTTCAAATTATTTAACATAAAGCCACATGGCCATCCTCAAGTTTCAAAAATGGGTTTTTTCCACTAGGAATTCTTCCACCACGATTCTCCCTGACTTTTATTATCTCTCTAACAACACAACAGGAGCACCTTTAAGCTCCCCAACTTACTTGATTAACCTGTTGCAGGTAAGAAAGAGACATGAATTGAAAGGGAGTGAATTTCAGAGGGGGGTGCAGTGCACAGGACATCACAGGACAGTGATGATGGTGCATCTTTGCACAGCTGTCCTTGCTCCTGTGAGAACAGACTCACTCCACACACAATTTAACAGCCTGCACGGTCAGCCCACAGCCTGCAAGTCTCTGCTTTCTCAATGAAATAACTGCTTATTAAAAACATATTTGAATTCTGTGCCAGAAAGGACATTCTATCTCAATAGATGTATTGTAGTACAGAGAGAGAGGTAATAGATTGCTTGGAAAATATCTGTAAAATAAGCTGTGAAGTGAAAATAACAAACAATACTATGTCTCTAATAAAAAAATGTCTCTACAAAAAATCCTGTGTCTCTAATACCATCTAACTTCCCCTGCAATTGGTGATGTCACTTTTACAGATATATATATTTTGGTGTATTTTAAAATATAGTCATCTGGCTCTTTTCTGTGACACACTGGCCATGCTGATCTGATCTAGCAAAGCAGGAACTCTCATGCATTCCTAGGCTTCACTGAGTTCTCTTTTGTGCTTAAGTTGCACTCTTCAACACTTGCTTGATTTGTGCCAGAGCTTTCAGCACGTACAAGAGCAAACCCAGTGAACTTACAAGTGGCTCCTCCTACATCTGATAGAACACAGAACAATAGCCAGTTTTGAAATCTTCATACTGCCTTGAACATATTTCAAGTAAAGATGTGAAAATAGAGGCACCATCTACCATTTGGAAACACAGAATTGATGGCTGGCTGATCTTTCGTCCCTAAATATTCTCCCTGATCATTTTGTGGAAGATGTGGGTGAAAACTCATACTTGTCAGCTCTTAAGCAGCCTCCTGCTGTCCAGATCACAGGCCATTTCCTACTCTTATGTCTGGCTTTGCCCCCAATGAAAACAATGGCAAATCCAGATGAGGATAATGCAGTTGGCATTTTTGCCAGGATATACCAAGAAGGCATTTGAGAGTCCAGAACTATTAAGGACCCTTGATTTCCTTTTTTTAGCAATAGACATCAAGTTGACATAATTTTTGTCATTGACTTAATACCAGTTGAGAATTCACTCTGTTTCATTTGCATGTGACTAAGCATGAAATACTACTTTAAACTTGAGTTAACTTTTAAAATTGCAGAGCTGAAGTAAATTTGTTTTTTCCTGTTATGAAATGTGAAATAATTATTAAGCTCACAGTAAAAATGACACATTACGAAAAACCCTGAAGGAAAATATCCAACCAGACTAGTAGGATAGAGAAGAAAGGGGAAGCAGGCAGAATCTCAAAATGCTGAACCCTGAAAATGTTCAGGGTTATAGCAAGATGCATGTTGCTAGGGCTGGACTTGGAAGCACAGGGAGGATGCCTAGCTAAGGGCAGAGAGGAGAAGGAAAGTGTAGGGAGGACAACACAGCCATCTGTCAGACTAAAGCTGTGCTGGGAACTCCTCAGTGGGTAAAAAGGTTCCCCTCCACCTCCTCCTGTCACACCCCACCAGTCCCAGGACTCTCTAAACTCTGTGGGCAGTTCCCCCTCAGGCCCAGGAGCAGAGTCACCATTTTGGGTTGAGCTCAAGGACTGGGCATGCTGAGGGCTGCAGTAACCTCAAAGAACATGGCTCTGGCTGAGAAGTCCACAGCCAGGTGGAACTATCTGTAATTTTCACACCGACTTCAAGTGACAAAGTAGTATGCTGGAAGCACTGTGAAAAACGTGGATTGTTTTTTAAGGATCCCTTACAAACATTTTCAGTATAATGCCTAGAAATTTTAGCAGTCACTCCACAGTTAATCCAGAGCACCATTGATGAAGATAGTGCATTCACTCTAATGTAACTAACAGCAAAATTTGGTTCCCTGCGGACACGTCTCCCATCCATTCATCCTGTTTGCTACTGCTTCACCCCATCTCCCCTGAAATGATGGATTTTCATTAAATTGAAAACATCTCTCCTCATGGTGTCATCACAAGCACCATAATGTGCATGTGTTGTATTGCCAAGCATTGCTTAGCAACGGGACCCTGTGTTCTGCCAACTTTCTTTTCATGCTGTCAGTCTGAATTTAACTGAACTTGCTGTGTTGTGTTTCAGAGGACTGACTACATGTCAGTAACGTGACTGATGAATGCTCCAAATATACAAACAAAAACTGGCACTGACCTGCTGTATTTAATAAATAGTGTGAATTTCAAGAAGTCACTTTACATTCACATTATTCAAAGGCAAATTGTTTACAATCATGATAATTAATCTTGATAAATCCTCATAAAACACTAACCAATTGGAAAGTATAATTAGACACTTTCAGTTTTGAAACTACATTCAATAGGACTCTATGGCTCAGCCCTCTACAACATCTACCAGTCAAGAGCCACTGTTGTACTAAAAATCACCGGTCATTTATCACTTAGTTGAATAAACTGTTGGAAATTTTGAAGGTTTGCATTTGCAAAATCACCTAATTGCTTAAAATATTGTCTCTTAAATAAGGTATATGGAGTTGGAATGAATGGCTCAGGAGAATCTGATGATGTGTTCCCATGCCACCATGAGCAAAAGACTTCTCTAGGCAGTGCTCAAAATACTGTAAAATTGGATGAGATGGAGATATTCTGGAGGACCCCAGCTTTTGCAAAACTGAGTTCACTGCTTCAGTCCAGTTGAACAGCTCCAGATCTAGCTCACTACCTTTCAGGTTAAATATATTTGAGAAGCCCAAGCTGCTCCTAGTTTAAAATCATATGGTTGAATCTTCTGCTGATAAATTGACCTGGCCCAACTTATTCTTAGCCAAATTTCATTAGCTGAAGGTCTGAAAGTTAGATTGTGAAAGGTTTTATCAGAGACATCAAATTAGCATATGTATATTTCCATATATTATATCTTTAATTAAGATTTTTTTGTGTGTTTTTCTATACACTTTTACCTATTCATGGTTATCTACATGCAATCCAGAGCCTTCCAACAATACTAAAGGAACATGTAAAGTGAGGTTTAATTGCCCAAAGGTGGTGCCTCTGATGAAAAAGGGGATCTTTATCATAGCCTCTATCCTCTAGCTCTGTGCAACTGTCTTGGATACCCTCAAATGTCAAAAATGGCACTGTGTACCTGTGTTTTGGAAAAGGAATCCTATATTTTGTATTTCAGGTGTATTAGTCAACCCATAATGTTTGCCTGCTGGAAGGCTTTTCCATGAGCCAGTAAGTATTCTCTGTTAGAAGGACACTTGTGTGATGTAACAGATTATTATGCCACTCCTATGCCTCCTTAGAAAGTGGAGGGGAAAAAAGCAGTGTTGATGTTTTCTAGGCTTTAGAAGGTTCCAACTAAAGGCTTGGGAAAATCATGACTGGAAATGGTTCGGCTATGTTTTGGAAAATCCTTATGCTGTTGCTCATTACCTGTAGTAGAGGCTCCTTATTCAAGTATTTCATTCACCAAATACTGAGAGCTCCAGGGGACAAAATTCTAGAGACATAATATTGCTGCTGGTGCAAGATTAAAACAGAAATCCATCAAGGAATCAAGAGCTAATGGGAAGATTTTGAGCATATAAGGAGTTTGTTCTCACCAGGTATGTAATTCCTCCCAAAATATGCTTCCAGGGCCTGTATTACTGAAGATTAGGGTAGAGATATCACCACTATCATATATGAAATAAATGTGTGCTTTCTTGGGAACATAGCTAGACACAAAATAGGAATATGGATAAAGAACTTCTGAGAAATAATGGCTAGAAACTATCTGCTAGGCTTATTTTACTTTTCAGGCAGGCATGAATCTGTCTGCAAGGAACAAGTTGATCATGTGTACTATAAACCTTGAAAATTACAATGGAGCTTTGATAAACTTACAAAAAATTCTGCTAAAGTGTTCCTACATCGTTTCATTGTTCCTACATCCTACATTGTTTCAAAATGTGGTAATTTATAATTTTGATAAGACCTTTTCCATCAAGCATCCGTTGTTCACTCTCACCTTCCTGGAGCTTTTATTACAAATAGTACTACTGATAGGATTTCCTCCTTTCCCAGTTGTCTTATATTTCTCCAAGAGTAATATTTCTGTGGTTCTGTTTTACTGGAACAAGTTACTATGCTATCAAGTCTAATGATAATTGTGTAACTGTAGAAATCTACTTGTGCGTGGAACATATGAGATGCAATACTTAGGAGGGTACAGGGTGTTCAGAGGCAGAAATTATGATCTCATAACATTTCTGACTTCTTGTGCAACCTTGCAACTTTCTGAGAATCTGGTGTGTTATAAATTCATACCTGCGTCTCTTCAAAGACTTTTATTCAACTCTTAATATACATGTGTATTTTGCTTGTTGGTTTCTTTATTTTTCTAATTCTTAGCTAGAAAAATTTGAAGTATATTCACTGAATTTCATTAGATTTCTATTGAAGAGCAACTTCACTTTAAAGCTTACTTTCAGCTCCTCTTCTGCTGCCATCTCATTCTCGTTGCACTCACACTTACAATCATGTAGGGTTTTGGTAGAAAGATTCTCTAGGCCCCTGAATGCCCTAAATTGCTTAATGTATGTAGCTAGGTCTCTTGACACTGTAAGCAAGGGAGAATACCCATTTAATGCCAAGAGTGTTGGGAATGCTCCATGGAGCATCCATCACTCACAATGCTGGTAGGCATTGCATTACATTGCATTTCTGAGATGCCTACCACTCTTTCCAGACTGATTGCAATTGGCCATTTCATTCAGTATTTATTAGGCAGGTACTAAGAGGTAGTGTGATCCGTTCAGTTCCTGGTCCTTAGGAAAACAGATCAGATAGTAAGTAATTCTACATGTGGACCTGAAGATGACCCCCATACCCGAGGGTTGAACATTCCCAGAGCTTTGTAAAATCTGGATTCGCTTCTGACATTCACAGCCAGCTCACAGCTTTATAATAAACTGAAACAAAACCTCAGAGTTTGAATATTTCCTAATTTGGAAACATTTTTACTTATGCCAAATGTGTGACTCAGACCATTTCTAGTTAATTCTAGGAGTGGAGAATGTTATCGTTTCTTTCACATGGCCATGTGATGTCCAGAGAGAAGCAAGCACAGAGACTCTGCTTTTCCTGTAATTGATACATACAGAAATACTTTAAGGCTCAAAAGTAATATAAATGGAGTCTAAAGAACAGATAAAACTCAATCAATATTCTTAAATGTTGCTTACAATTGCTGACCTAAGCATATGCCAGCAGGCTAAAAAACCACTTGCTAATCTGTCAAAAGCTGAATAAAAAAACCATTTTGATTTCATGGTAAGCTCGCAGAAAATTAAAAAAAAAATTGTGTCTGAAAGTTTCTGCCTTTCTCTGATACAACTGTATTAGAAAATAGTGACCTATTTCAACAGTCTCTTACATACATGCATGCAAATATCCCTTCCTTTTTCACTCTTTACTAATTTGAATTTAAGGTAAAACGCCCTAAACACCAACTCTGCAGTGATGGAAGCACTATCTCAGATAGCTGCATGAAACTAGTTTTTGTACCTATATCCATCTTCTTGCCATACCACTGAGCTTTGAGCGAGCTAATTTACTCCATTTTTCAATGATAAGCAGAGGCTTAGGCTTCTGAAGACTGACTGGAATTTAAAACCTCTGTCAAAACCTTGGGAACCCAGGCTGGACCTGGGGGGCTGCAGTTTGGGTCACAGACTCAGCAGATATCTGGGTACACACATCAGACCTTCATAAAATTATAGAATCATGGAGCCACAGAAATCAGAATATCATAGAACCATAGAATGGCAGGGGTTGGAAGAGACCTTAAAGATCATTCAGTTCCAACCCCACCACCAGGGACAGAGATGCCTTCCACCTTCTCCCTAGCACTGGAAGATAATTTCTCTTGCATGTTGTGCCTGATTGTACATTTATTGAGGTACTCACTTATCCTGCCACTACTCATCAGGAGGAGAGGAGGAGGAGAGGAGAGGAGAGGAGAGGAGAGGAGAGGAGAGGAGAGGAGAGGAGAGGAGAGGAGAGGAGAGGAGGACGGAGAGGCGAGGAGAGGAGAGGAGAGGAGAGGAGCGGAGAGGAGAGGAGAGGAGAGGAGAGGAGAGGCGAGGAGAGGAGCGGAGAGGAGAGGCGAGGACCGAGGAGAGGAGAGGAGAGGACGAGGAGAGGAGAGGAGAGGAGAGGAGAGGAGCGGAGAGGAGCGGAGAGGAGAGGAGAGGAGAGGAGAGGAGAAAGAGATTTAAGCTTGTGTTTTGAAAGGAACACTACGGATGAGGTCTTCTGATCTTTGTACACAGGTAGAAAACATTGAAAAGACAATATTCCAAACTCATTTCTAACCTGCTCAGAAGTGTTCACACAGCTTTCTAAGCATAGGTTGCCCTTAGCTACACAAATTCTCCCTGATATGTTCTTCAGGGCTTAGACAACACTCCTTTTAATCCAAAACTTAAAAGTCATTAAAGTTTATTATGTCTTTCTCTGAAATTCTTTTCTTAGTCTGAAAAGCTATTGCTTCTGCAAGAATTTTTATGGACCCATGATGCATCCATCTGTGGGACAAGCTGAAGTGAGTAATTTTGTTTTGAAAGCACAGACTGGTTGGTACAGAAAGTCTCTTTTACTGACCCAATTGCATTAACTGAGCCTGTAGGATGGCAGTGGCAGGAAATACATAAGGGATTTTTGTTCTGCTCAGGGGCAACAAACTAACAGTTTTCTGTGTGAAAGCACTGTTCATATTTGATGCTTCTAATGCTTCATCTTCTAATGAATGACATTCAGATATATGCACAAAATAGCTTACTGCCAATTCAACAGTATCCAGCACTCCTAAACACTGGATGGACTTACAGCTCAAATAGTCATCACACGCACCCTCAGCTGTGTCAGTTTCTAAAGGAAAACCACAAAATGTGATGGTGTAAGAGCATTTTGCCTTGACTGGCTCTATACAATCCATGGGAGAGGCACTGCTTAAACTTTTCTTCACAGCCAAATATTTCACTAAGTATTTAAAATGAAGTTGTTGGGGAGAAAAATGGACAATACTACTACTTAAGAATGTCCATATAAGCTGTTTTGGTGTTTATAGACTTTGTCACACAGTTACATTAAAGCACACATTTACCTGAAACATGGAACACAGCCAACCTTTTAAGGGAATATATAGTTAAGTAATTGGTTTTTTACTGTAAAGAAACTTAGAGGACTGCAGTAGCTCCTTTAGCAATTCTTACAGATGTTAGTAGCTTTGTAAACTTTTCTCCAGTTATTAGACTGCTTCAGCAATCTTGTTCACGTGATAATTTTTCTGAATCCTGCTTTATCTAATCCTAAATAGATCCTAATGGCCAAAGTGTTTATGTATTTCCCATGCCTTTTCTCTTTAACATGGTTTTAAGCTGCTGACTGAAGTACAGTGGTCACTTTAAGCTGTTACCTGTTCCAAGCAAACAAAAAAGATTTCCAAAAAAGATTATTTCTACTCAGAAATGCCCAGACCCCCATGTGTAACCCCTGGCAGAAGCCCCTGATTCAGAGCATAGCTCTATCATGCAGCAGAGAGAGGCACCTGTCTCAGATGAGATAAACTATATAAGTCTACTGACTCTGTCAGAAAAATTATTTTTCAACTGTTTTTTTTCTTTTCTTATGAACAAGAGATACATTCTTGTGAATAAGAGATACATTTTTTTGTTAGTGTGAGGTCAACTGAAATTATACCTAAATGTAGAAAAGGAAATGTTTCCACTGGACATCTCAAAATACAAACAGGATTTCAACAAGCTCCAGTAGTATCCCTATGGACAGCATCACATGGATGCTGTTCTGTAGCTTTTTATAGCATGAAGCGTAGGAGTTATGGAATATGTATGCTTTTAGTAGTCCATTGCCAGGAAGAAGCACTGTACAGTGGAGCTTGGAATAAACCCAAATTAAATTTCTTCAAAAAGTCATGCATAAAAAAAAAAATGCATGGCATTACTCTCTTCAAAATTATCATGTATTGATTCATAACATAAATGCAATTTTCTACATTCAAATATAAGCTCGGAATGAAAGTCCAGGGTAAGAGACCATTTTACCAACTGGTCTCTTTTGGACTGGTACAAAAAACTGGACCTCACAGAAATTTGACTCTTTTCAGTTGAAAATTCTGAAAAAAAATAAGCTTTTTATTTTTTAATTTGAAGGCAAGAGCAATTTTATCTAGTGTAATAAAATGTAAAGGAAGCATAGGACCACTCCAGTGCTGAGCTACTGAACCTGTTCCTTACACAAACTATTAACAAAATTAAAGGCATCTGAAGTTCTTGAAATCAGTATAAAGAAAAACCCAGCCTATTTAAAAAAGATTTTCAAAATGGGATAGCTTCTAAAGTTTGTGCTAAATCCACTGAATCACCTCAGCTTTTCATCACTTTCTCAAAGTCTCAAATTTTAACTGCTTATGTTTTTGTATGAGCCTGGATCATTTTTCTTTAAGACAATGACTGGTGCTGATTTCTGACCTCAGTGACATTGGAATAGCTCAGTTTTCTTCAAGTTACATTTGATCCAGAGAGCTCATCCTTTAATATATTCCAGAAAGCTCTAACAAAGCTGCACTGAGTGAATTACTGTTTTCATAACCATGTTCTTTTCTCTTTTTTTAAAGTAACGTTGGAGTTTTTCTTAACCTGTGCTATCCTATACTTAACTCCAGCTCAGATCACATGTTTAGGGCCATTTTATAATTGTCTGATCAGCGACAGATTGGTACTGGTACATATCAATACTGTCTGAAAAGGACCTGGTAGCAGAAGCTTCAAAGATGATTCTGCATTCTGCTCATTGTCAGGGGCTCAGCCTGACTCTGAGCACCAGTCACAATCCCAGTCAGTAAAACACCCTCCATAAATCTGGAGATCCAACAAGGAGCAGCACCCCTCCTTGAGAAAAAGAGCATTCTTCTCTGGATGGGCAGCAACAGCAACACTGACTGATGAAAATTACCTCAGCAGGGATGAAGGAGGGGATGATTGTGTCACAGGAAGGAGAGTCAGAGCTCTGCGTCAGCTCCTGCGTGTAGGTGTCGTAGGCGCTGTTACAGAGAGAGATGTGAGGTCAGAGATGGCTGTGTCGTAGCAGAGGATGACTCAGATGAGCAGGGGAGGAGCTCCCCGCTGCAGATGGCTCAGCAGAGAATAAGGACAGCAAGTTTTGGTGTTTCTGCGGGGTGTTGCATTTGCTGCAGAAGAAAAAGCCTAGCAACTGCTGTCAGAGGTCTGTAGGAAATGAATGGAGGGAGGTGTCTCCGGCGCGTGGGAGGTTATGTGAGGAGCTGAGGGGGAACGAGGAGAAAGGAGTCTGAGGCAAGCAACGTGAGTCACAGCACCCACCACGAAGAACGTGAAAAGGCAGTAAGCAAGCCTAAGACTACACATGAATATTCACAGGGAGGAGGTGGGAGAGAGAAGCTGAATGACTAAACTACAAGTGTTCAACATTTGCCAAATGCAGCGTGCCATGCCTCAGCCCCAGAATTTTATTTTTTGTCATGAGTTTCACCACCCAGTATCTTAATCTGCCAGCAACTTTCACAGCTGCACGACATTCTCAGAAGGGCTGCCTGGAGCATCCCCATGGAAGCATTTCCACATTTTATTCAATGCAGAGCTCCTTTTGAGTGTTCTCCAACATTGTTCCCATCTGGTGTGTCTGAGAACAGGCTTACTTACAACAGAAATGCAGTGGTTGGATGGCAAAATGATCATGTGAGAAAATACATCCCTTTTGGTAACATGGTCAGCGGACTGTGATTACCAGCCATGTCCTCACTCACCTGGCAGGAGGCCCTCAGTGGTCCAAACAGTTTAGAAGATCAAAAGTGTTTTTCTTTAAAGTTTTGGGGGCTCTTACTATCCTTATTAATCATCTCAACCAGATGGATGGAAGGTGAAAGCTGTTACAATCTGAATGTTACTGTCGAAGAGGGTTTTGTGAAATGAGCCAGGGCACTCAGCCAAGCTCCAAGTGAAAATGTGTCAGCAGTGCAATTGACACCTGAGCTGTTAATCTTAGTTGCCAGTGACTGCAGTGTATTTTGCATCATGGTGTTCTTTCTGCTGCAAAGAAATTTCTGCTGCACAAAAGCTCTGTGTACAGAAATAGAGTTTTCACTGACTTTATTTGAAATCAGAATTTAAATAAACATGTCTATAGGAATTACATTTGTTGCAATATGTAGAACAGAAACTCAACATACCATTTGTTTTTACCAGCAAGTAGAGAGAACCGTGCCTCCATATTGGGTAACTTAGCTGAAGCATGCAATCATTATTCTTAAATCATTTCTTTAAAAACTGGTACACTAATCTTTAACAGAATTAAGCCTAATGCTACAGTCCCAGTATTGGGTGGGTGAATGCTTTTCTTTCTACAGGAGTCAGATGAACTCCACTGAGTTTATTTTGTCAATTGTTAATTAGAGCAGGAATGTATCACAAGTAATTCGTCAGATACCATCCAGCACCAAAACCATGATGTACTGAAGAATCAGGCCAAATATTTCTGGACAGACCAATTTTGCACAATTATTTTGAAATCTCCAGAGAGAAAAAAAAATGTTTGGGACCAAAACCTGAAAGGAGTGGATACAAGAGTTGTTAGAACACAAAAATTCTGTTGATTAAGCTGGAATATTTCTGTGGGATTTTATATCATATGTTCTATGCTGACATAACTTTGGCCTATTTTAAAAGTATATTAGCCTGTCCAGTCATAATTGAAGAATTATGACAAAACTATTAGACATTCATATTTATTTCATCTTATTTGTCAAGACCATTATTGGTTGGTTAAATTTACAAGCCTAATCAGTAAATAAAAATCAAATATCTCTAATAAATGTAACCAGTGTACAATGGAAATGTTTTAATCAAGACCTCCAGCAGTATATCAGTCCTTTATTGACATCTTGCTATTAATAGCTCTGTTAACAGCTCCAGCTGTCAGAGACACTGAGGTTTCCACAGAGTGAATCCATTTGTGGAGATTTAGCAGCATTTATCTCAAATGCCATTCAGTCAGGCCAAGGCTACAGGGCAGTGAGTCCCACACCTCTGCTCCCCTCTTCCTTCTGACTCTGCTTTGTGTATCCTTGACTGCCCTCATACAAGGGCTTCCCTCACATAGAAGCCAGAATGCTGAGGAGGATTGATATGCACTCAAATCTTACTCTGGCATGAATTTGGGATGCAGCCAAAGTGACCTCGGAGCTGGGGCTCATTTACAGTTTCTCAGTACAGCCACAGTCCCTGTTAGTTTTCCCTTTGATTCTTTGGTTTAATCTTATTTTTCTCATTCTTCCACAGGTTTCCTGCTTCATTAAGACATTTTTCCCCAAATTGTTTCCGGCATATTCATTGTCCCTTGTGGAAATCTACTCTAACACTTTATATGTTCAACTGTTTGGACTTGACTGCATGTTGCCATTTGATACAAGGGACATAGATGGGTTCTTTCTCCTATATGTGTGAGTTTAATGGTTTTTCTTTCATCTGGATTCCTCTGAGAGTCACTCTGCTTTTTCAAGATTAAATCACACTCTGCATAATGATCATAGCTGCCTATTTGGAGAATTTCTGCATGATTGAAAAATGTGTGCATTTCTGAGTTCTCAGTTCTGCCATTCAGCTCCTTACCCTTCTTTCTCCCCTCTCCAAGGGTCCTTCCTCTCCTGGAGCCATCCCACTTTTTCACCCCACACTGCAGAACTTTCAAAACCCTTATCATGAGAGGAAATTTGGGAGTTGAGAGTGTATTACTCTGTAACATGTACAAAATGCACACTGGTTTGTTCACCAAGGGAGCTAATTTGGAATAAGCTTTGTACCAGGAAGAATCTTAGAATAGCATTTTCTTTCCAGTAGAAATCTCACTGGTGCATATTACAGTAAAATCTTAGCCACTCTGTTTAGGTGCACCACAAATTTTAGTTAGCTTCCTTTTTATTTTCAAAAAGGAAACCTGTGTCAATATGATTTTCACATTCTCCAAGAAGTGTATTTCAGGAATATGCAAGATAGAAGTTAGGCAGCATAGATCCCAGTGCAATTTGCAAGGCACAAACACTGCAATTACACACACACACAAATATAGATATACACACGTGCACACAGAGACACACAGCCAATAAAACAAACCAATATTATTAATTCCATAAACTCTGGGCTGAGAATAATTGAAGGAAACTGAACTGAAGGAAACAAGGCATAAAAAGTTCTCTGATAGTACTCCAGTACTGCAAAGAGAGCTACTGCTGTCTCCCCTCTGATTCCCCAAAAGGTGCCTGCATTTTTCCAGATTATTTTAGGGAGCATCAATAGCACACACCTTGCTGGATTGCTCTTAGGCATTAGCTTTGTCACAGAGGTTACTCTTCAACTTCAGGACTTCTTGAGGAAGTCTTTTGCCTGGATTCATGAGAACTACCTCTACAGCTCCAGCTCCTTAAGGGAAGACACCATTTACAGATGTGTGGTATTCCAGACCCCACTGGAAGAAATTAGGCACAGCAGTAAACCTCTAGTAACACTGATATTCTCATAGCTAATTCAGATTGCAATGTGGAGACATAAGGAATACAAGATGGGTAAGACCCTGCCATTTTCAGGGTATTTCAGGATTGAGAAAATATGAAGACACTCCTGAACCCTCAAATAAAGATATTATGTTTGCTAACAGGAAAACAATACAGATAAGAATAAATTTCTATTGTTTTCCCTGTGTAACAAGTTCTAAACTTGTAATTTTCAGTCCATTCAAACAACAGAATCAGTCTAATACCTGTAAAATAGATTTTGCATTTTAAGGCCACGTTGGACAGGGAATTAAGCAACCTGGAATACAGGAAGGTGTCCCTGAACATGAGGAGCTGGAACTGGGTGATCTTTAAGGTCCCTTCTAACCCAAACCATTCTATGAGACTATGAGCTTACAAATGTGAGAATTTAAAAAAATAAAGAAAGAAAGAAAAGAAAAAAAATAGGAAAACAGGAAAATTTTGTGGACTTTCTAAAGACTTCTGCAAAATATTGTGGGATGACTTAGGTAAAATCTTCTCCCCCAAGGATTAAGAGAAAGAGGTTTTCATTGAAAGAAAGAACAAATAAAAATAAATATGAAAATGAACTACCAGGACATGAAGAAAAAAAATAGACAGTGAATGGTGTCTTGAATTTTTCACTCCTTTCCTGCTTCCTCCAGTAACATTTTACATGCACAGGAGGGAAATTGCCTGGCTAGAGCAAAACAGTTTCCAAGAAGATCCTTGGGACAGCCCTGAGGACCCTGCAGACCTCATTGCTGGCAATGTTTTACCATCCTGGTGTTCAAGAAGCCTAACAGGGAAAATATTTGTTCACTGCAGCTTTGTACCATTTCTTGGCTGCAAGTTATTGAGTTAAATCTCCCTCATCCTTTAATTTAAACTCTTATTGTTTGCAGTTCTCACTGTTCTAAATGTTCTAAATGTTCTCAGTGTTTGCAGCTTTGGCACTGCTTGTACCAATTGCACCATAAGGACAATAAAGTCATGTTTTGTGAAATTACAAGGCACTTTTATTTTTGCCTAACAGCCAAAGTCCTGCTGCAGTATCCACAAACCACATGGAGCAGATATCTACCTGATGGCAAACCCTTCACTCCTGCAACCCCAGTAGCTGAAATAATCTGTGCCTTTCAATCTAAAGATGCACAACATTCAGAATTTGTGAGAGCACACAGGTAAAATGTCTACTATAGACCTATACCTCTTCTACAGCCAAAAATATCTTCAGAGCACAGCAAAAACCAAAATTCTCACTCTTCCTCAAAACAGGTGTAAAAATACATTCTTCATGCTGAGTCCTGGCAGCAGAAACAGTGTTCAGGATGTCTTGATAGCTTCTATTCCCCTGCTTGCAGATTTTTGGCATGCTTTCCATCCCTTATTCTCACAGCTGTTGTGTAGAAAACAAACAGTAGTCATTTGAAAATGGTGTTATTCAGCTCTCTCAAGGCTACTGTCTGCCATCTCCTTCTAAATTTCTCAAAGGTACACTTCAGCCTCATGCCACCTCTGCCTAGACTGCAGATGGGAGCAATTCTTTCCTCGAAAAGCGTCCTCAGTGCAAAGTTTTTCACCTAGAGTTATAGATGGTAAGGAGGGTTGCCCAGACAAAAAAAATGAAAGAATGCTTGTAGCAATTATATTCACATCCTTAACCGCACAAAGCAAATAATTTTGTTCTCACTGGATTCCTAGAAAGTCCCCCATCCTGTTATTAGGAAGTTTTCTTGTACATCCAGTGTTCGCATTAGTAAGTCTACCTAACAGAACAACAGGGAATAAACCTTTTATTCCACACTTTGTGGAAAGCAGAAATTAAGCCCTTGCATTTCCTTTCACACAGGGAAAAACACTAGTCATGGAAAGCCACCAAGAATTCCCTGAGGACATGTAAACTTCAGAGCCTTTCTCATAATGCTGCACATGCTGACCTGAACAGGCTTTTGATCAGCTTGGTGGGCTGCAAGTTTCCACATGGAGAATTAGTCTCTAAATGGTGAGTGGAGACACTATTAGCTGGTGACAGAGTTGAGAATGCAGAGAGCTACCTAAGGGTTGTTCATTATTTAGGGATATCAGGTAAAATAATAAATAAATAAGCTTGCCCCAGAAATTAACCATCAGAGTGTGGGAGAACAATTATGCAACTTTCTAAAGAGTATTTCCATCCCATTTTTGGCTAATTTCCCCTAATTTCTAATAGATCATGAACCTTGGAAACGGTTCCACAGGGCTGAGGGTGAGAAGTATAGAATGTATATACTCCTAATGCTGAAATCTTTGGAAGAATTTGTAATATGAAGAAGCAGGGGCCTAAAGTGAACAAGAGCCACGTACTTCTCTAAAACAACTGATTCATGAGAGTTTGTTCCAAATTTTCACTTTAAAGACACAAATCTCTTTGTGCTGTCAATTTTGAGAACAGAATTGAGTTATATTTGCATGAGTAAATCTACATTGTTTTCAGAGAATACCCACAGTGCACCTGATTTTTTACTTCTTTGGAACTTGGACTTCTGGAATTTGCTTTCTTGGTCTAAACACAGGCATCTGATGGCACTTGAGGTATCCAAGGTAGTCCTGCCTAGCCTCCTGCCTTGTCTGCCAGATCAGATTGAGAGAGGAATTTCATAGGCCCTGTACCTTCCATCCTCAAAGGGCACTATATCCTGTGCTTACGACCTTTCTAAACCTGCCAGGTTTAGAAAAAGAAGGTACAGAACACAAAAAATTCACATATTTTTATTTAGTCTTCTATTTGTAATTGAAAGATAAATAGCTACATAAGGAAATAGGGTGGAGAAGAAACACAGTCAGAATCTGTATTGTATTTAATTTCTTTTTAAAGCATTAATACCCTTCCTGCTTACCATTAAATAAAGTGCTGATAACAACAGGAATTATGATGCCAGTAGGGTGTCATCAAGCCTGAAGGCTATTTCTGGTGCTACTAAAGTGGCAAGAACCACCTTGGCCCTGAAAGGCCACCCGCTTTCAGTTTTAGATTGTTTTAATCCTTCTGGAACATGCCAGCATAGTACTCCATGGGAATAAAACATTTGCTTCGTTTCTGCCTAAAGGTGAGATTGAAACCATTTGTTTTTAAACCTCATGCTGTCATTTATAATTAATGGTATGACCCTGACTACAGAGCTTGAAAGGAGTATATAAATTTTCAACTGCAGTTCTCGTTTTGTTGTTTGGCAACTAGCCAGTTTTTTAAGCTTTTATCTTTGAATACAAAAGGTTATTTCTAGAGATTGAGTGCTTCATTTATTTTCAGTACTTTTCTTATTTTCATCTGTTCAGAACAGCAGTGGATAGACTTTTGCTATTTCAAGCTTTTTGTTAAGCCAGTGTCCCCCAAATCAGAGTAGGCAGACCCGTTTTCCTTCATGAAGAATATGCACCAGCAGCTTTTCTGCCATCTTACATTTTTCCTTTTAAATAGTTGGTCTGGCAAAGTGTTGCCATTCAGCCAGAAATGCAAAGGGACATTTCCTTCATGGTAGATGTACCAGCACATGAAAACAATAGCCTTGTCACTCTGAAAGTCACAGATCTAAAGGAAATTAAGGCCCTGTACCCATACCGTAAATATGAGCTATGCAATTAAAGTAACACTTGGTGGTTGGAAGGAATTGCCCTGTAATTAGATTATTGTAATATGTGTTTGAACATGCTGAACTGAGCTGAAAAAAAAATACACATGGGGCACAGGCCTGTGCTCCTGGAAATCACTGGAAGTTTAGCTACCCAATTCCCTGGAAGGCAGAATTGATCCAAAAACTTCTTAAGTTTTGTTTACAAACATTATATTGTCCACAAATTATTGCCTATATTTCTCAAAATCAGCGTTCTCTCAAATGGAACAGGATTCTTCAGATACTCCCAGATGGTAAGCTATTAACACAAGAAACTATTTTTTCCTCCATGGCTCATTCCTTTCTCTCCATAAATGTAGATGTCACAAAGGGCAAAGGCATGGACTTGTAGTCTTAGAGCTGTATTGTTGTTCCCTGTGCCCAGCTGGTAGACCTGTAATTTAAAAGAACAGGACTGACTTCAAACCAGTTACCTGGCTAAAGCAACAGCATGTACAGTCAGGATCACATTGCCCTGAACACAGCCTTTTCCCCCAGCTCACAAACGATGGCACCACCAGCTACAACTGCTAGGAAACAAGACAAACGTTGTGGGCCAAATTAATATCTTCTATTCATTTTCTTTTAGAGGACTCCATTAAAATTTTAAGGTACAATTCATTCCTAAGGAATATAAAATTACTGAAGATGCCAGAATAGACCTCATTTTCCACATGGGAAAAACACATGGAAGATGAGTAGTTTGAACTAGACACCGGTGTTAAGCCCTTAGAATTGTAAATTAAGGCAAAATATGCTGAGGCCTTAGTGAAAGTGAAAGACTTGTTTATCTTTAGACTCATTTTGCCACTTGCATGCAAAAAGATGAAACAGGCTGCAGAGAGGAAGGAACAGTTTTGGTTTTTTCATCTTTATTCATGCCAATCACTGCATTTGAACAAGACACCACACAGATCACAATAAGATAGCAGAAATACTTCCACAGACCCCCTGACTTTGCCATGTTGGCTTTTCTTCCCAAAGGCCTTCCAAACCAGCAATTTCTCTTTTTGTTCTGGAAACAGAGAACAATGGGATAATTGTTTCCTTCCATAAAGAAGGATGTGATTGCTGTCGTGTCTTCACCAGCAAGGAAGGTCTTGTCCCTTTTCCAGCAAGAATTCAATTGAGAATCATGAGTCTTCACAGACACATCCTAGGAAACATATGACACAAGTATAAATGTTTTAAATTAATTTAATGAGAGGGGGAAAAACTATGCCCTAGTTTATTAAAATAAAGATACAGCGAGGGTGATCTTAAATGTCATGCTTAGGTCTTTTCAAATGCTCTTAATTTGACAGAAATAAATTAATGTTATTCTATAATTTTCATGTAGCCCAGGGGCCTTCCAACTTACTACTAACCTTGAAAAAATATACCAAAAATTTGCTATTATTATCTTGGTTTTCCTAGGGGGAAAAAAAGAAAAGGGGAGGTAATTAGTTATTATACATGTGTGCATGTCATTAGATGTTTAGTGTGATATGTAAACTCTGTCTGCTAATTCTATTGGAGTGCTCAAAGACAAACATGTAGGGCCAGAAGTTGCACACAATTTCTTTCTCTCCTAGAGATCAAAGTTTCAATGTGTTTTGAAAGTAAAGACTCCACATATTTTCCTTGAGTTTTATGCATAATAGCCCAAAATATCACTTTTATCAATAGAGTCATATTTTTCACAGGTTTGTTAGTTATTTGCTCATGGACTCATGTCTTCTCATGATTAGCATCACAAAAAGCTAGGAAAAAATAATCAAATATTTTGGCCTGTGAAACAGAAAACAAATTATGTGGAATTTATTTTATCAATCCTATGTGGAAACCTGACAACTAAGTAGTGAAAGTCAAGCATGAAGTATGATCCCAACACTAGTATTATTCAGTTACTTATAGACTCATTTAAATCCAAAAGTTGGGATAGGACTCTTTAAATTTCCACAGTGGGGCAAAAAATCATGTAAGGTTGAAACTCACATCTGAAGAAAAAAAAAATTAAAACATATTACCAACATCTTTTCATATTTCAAAACACTAGGATTTAGATTTCTTTTTATTAAATCACTGTTGCAGGTTCATTTTGAGGAGTCCTTACAACACATTCATTGCTTCTACTCACAGAAATCACTTCATGGTTTCCCAGGTCTGCACAAATGGTTGTAAAGAGGAACATCAAGTCAATAAAATAACTTCATTTTGCCAAGTATTTGGCAGTGAACCTTGAAAACAGAGTGTTTAGTTTGATGCTCTCTTTGTAAGATGTCTTCTGATGAATTTATTCTCAAGTCAGGGCATGCTTTGGTGGTCAAGGTTAACTTTCTATTCACTTTCAATTCATTGGCTTTGACAGTTGTTAGTGTTCATTAAATCCTTTCTTTACAACACGAGAAAGAGAGTTATATGCAGTGTTATCCAAACAGAAGTCCTGTCTCCCTTCCAAGGACTCATGCTCCTGCTTTCTAAGCAATGGGAGCCTTTTGCAGGCTTAAACATCCCAGATTCAAGCTCAGGGTCACTCTATTCAGAATATCCCTAGCTTGCTCATGCTCTTCTCAGGATGATATTTTCTTGCCTTTTCTGCAGATATGAAGGGGGAACAAACAGGCAAGAAAAAGTTGTATATTAAAGAGAAGGGCTAGCAGGGGACAATGAGGGAAGACAAAAAGATAGGGGAGAAGAGATGGAGAAATGAAGCAAATAGCCTAAATTTAAAATAATGTGTGTTTTTCATTGGGCTAGCTGTACATTGACTTACTACTGTTGACTAAACTAGCAGCTGGCAAATGTCTCTAGGTATCCTTCTAAAAAATTTTAAACTCTTGATTTTTCTTCTGACACACTCTAGTTATATTTCCTCTTTTTTTTTTCTTTCTTTTTTTTTTTTTTCTAATTAGGCTGGAGGATAGGGCATAGGAAAGCAGATTGTAATTACTCCACCAGATTAATTTTCTTAAGATCAAGTCTTTTCTCAGCAGAATGAAATATAGTCATAATATTTCATCACAGTCTCTATCCCTATCACAGTGAATAATCTCATTATATTCTGTACCCAATTTCCTTTCATGACAGATCCTCAGCTTATGCCACTTGGTATAATTCTGTGGAAGGATCAGACCTATGTCTATATTAGATTTCTAAGTGATCCTTTAGAAGAAATAGCTACAGATTTATAGCATCTTGAAGTAGGTAATATGAATTTAAAGATTAAAAAATGTATCACATTTAACTGTAGTTTCACATATATCACAACAAAGTAACTTCTGTCACTTCATGTAAGTATTTTGTTTAACATCAATAAAAATTAAATGAAAATCAGAACAACACTTGTAGATATGTGGGACTTCAGCTGCATTGGTCATTTTACTGCTGTGCTCAAACACATGTTTTCACACATACCATGTTGTACATTTATATTTGAGGATCTCAGTGCACTTTATGAAGACTAATGGATGATACTGCACAACAAGTGTATCAAGTAAGGATTACTGCTACTGCTATTTTTCATCTGTTTGAAGGTTACAGTGGATTGGGGTTTATTGATTGATGTGATATATGGCTTTTTGTGTTGAGCTCAGAAATGGAATGGGTGCCTTCGTTGCCAGATGATGTGGTTTAAGGAAAAGCAAGAAGGCATTCTGTATTTTTTTCATTTCTCTTTTCTATATTTAAACAAGAAATAATGGTGACATGCTCCTTTACTATGCACATGAGAATACCATAGAAATACTAGGAATATTTTTTTTAATTACTTTCTTTTATACCTAATTTCTACCATCCTTCCCATGACATCTGCATTCTTCCCTTGTTTCTCTATTATGTCCCACACAGTATCCACAGCATCTGAACATGCCTCAGCAGCAGCACATGGCTGAACCTCTCTCTGGCTACCAACATCATCATTCATGTAAGAGTTACAGTCCTTGTCAGCCTGAAGACATGAAGAAATAGAAATTTTTTAGCCCAGCTCCTCTATGGATTTTGTAGTGGTTTGACAATGAGGCATAAGTTTAGTAACATATCTGTATTAAATGAGCACTGACAGAAGTGCAGGACCAAAGCTTACCATAATGGTAGTTATGGAAACATCATCTGTCAGCTGTGAGCACAATTCCCAGTTCCCTCTTAAGCACAATGATTTCAGCTGGCCTGATGCTCATGTCAAAGCCAGCAGCTTTTGAAAACGTGACACTATTTCCTTCACAGCGCTTTCCTTTGCAAATGAATAGGTTCAGCATGTCATAAAAAGCTGTTGCTTCCATCAGGGAAGGGATGACAAGTCAGCTCAGGCTGTACCATAGCTTCAGCACAAGTGTTGGCCTGAGCCTCTGCTCAGTCATCTTAAGGCACCAGGCAACACCCGAGCCCACACACTGTGACTGATGATGCAACACCTGCATGGTATGATCAGACTTCTCATGGCAATTCCTTGCAACTGAGAGTGACTATGGAGAGTGACTTCTCATATCTGCATGGGGTTTGTAATAAATCCAGCACACCCTGCGTTTGAAAATGCAAAACTGGCACAGAAATTAATAGGAGAGTTCTCTCCATGCAGGATCAAGTTTCTTTTGTAAACTCAGTGTTGCATTTACCACAGCTGGCAGTACAGCCCCACACAGCCACTTGTTTACTCCTCCTTTTTCCCAGCTGGATGAGGAAGAGAACTGGAAAAACAAAAGCAGGAAAACTTGTGGGCTGAGATGAAGAAATAAATGGAGGAAATAAACAGGGTAGAAATAAGTGATGCAAAGGCAATTGCTCACTGTCTTCTCCAAGCAGATCAATGCTCAGCCAGCTCTGAGCAGTGACTACATCCCATACCAACCTCTCTCCTCTCCACGATTTTTATGCCTGAGCATAAGGTTTTATAGCATGGAGTATCTCTTCAGTTAATTCAGATCAGCTGTCCTGGCTGCCTTTCTTGCACATCCCCAACTTCCTGCGAGGGCAAAGTGGGAAAAAGACAAATTTTGATGCCATGCAAGTACTGCTCAGCAACAGCTAAAATGTTGGTGTGTTAGTTGTTTGGGATTTAGTCACAAATCCCAAACACAGTACCGTATGGGCAGATGTGAGGAAAACTAGTTCCACCCCAGACAGACCCAGCTATTGAAATAGGCTATTGAAATAAAAAATCATGTGTGCAATAAATTACCAATATCAAAGAAAGATAATAGTCTGAAATGTCTTTACTCTTCCCCAAAGTAACAGGCCACCTACCTAATCACCCCCTGCACTAGATCTCACAGTAGTTTTGTTCTGTAATAATACTAGCACCCACCTAAACTGTGGATCCTCTCTTAATTTTCTGCCATGCTTCCCTTGTACTTTCATTGTCTTTTGAGAAAGAACCTGAAAACCTCTTCATCCTTGTTTTAGTGGGTATCTCAGTCCCACTACTGCAATGATGCTAGAATAAATTGAACGTTGAGAAGAAAGTGTAGTAAGCCAAACCCCATTTACTTCAGTAGAATTTTTCTCATTCTAATGCACTGCTGTTAGTTAGACATGACCCTGGCCTCACATTGTTAGCTTTTCTGGAATTTTATACCATAAGAAATTGCTTACTGGTAATCAGGAATCCTTTTTTTTTTTTTTTTTTTAAGAAAAGAGGGAATTAATATACTACTTCTGGTAACAAATACACGGGAGCAACACTTAGCTTCTGATAATTTAATCACATACATTAGAATAACATCCCAGTTTAGAGAATGAAGCTTTAAATATTTTGACCATATTACAAATATTCATTAGCCTGTGCATACAGTGGTTTGGGACACTGAGGCAATTTACCAGGTGATTCAACAATGTTCCCCAACATCTCAAAATAATTTATCTGTATGAACCCATTGCCAATATCTGTACTTTTTAGGTTAAAGACTTCCTGATCGTGCTAATGCACTTCTGTGTTGTACCATGGTTATTTGTAAGTCAAACTTGATGCATTATAAGAGAGAAGCACAAATTTGACTTATCTCTCCAGAGTATTAGTTTGTCTTCAGATAAATAGGAAACTAAATTCCACAGAACTGTTAAATTGGTAAATTCTGCACTAAAATTACTGAATACTTCCTGAATTCATTTAAATTTGACTATGATTCATTAATTCTTTTCCCAAGTCCTTCCATTTGCCATTTCCTTAGTTTTGTGGGAGTATGAGGAGAAGAAACAAATGCTGTGCTTGCAGTTCTATTAACCTTTCTATATATTCCCTCAAAAGTGCCCTTTGTGAATTCACCAAAGGCTTCATGACCCCAGGGAAGGATGGATAGTATCTCACTTATGGAAGCCTAGAGAATTCATCAGTCAATGTCATTTTCACGAGGTCTAACTCAAATGTTCCTTTTCACAATGCGAAAAGGAGCTGAGAGAATTGCCAGGCAGCAGAGGACTTCTAAAAGTTCATGTTTTCAGGGGGAAGAGACAATCTCAGGGAGCGGTCACTGGCATAATTCTTTGTGCCAAGAACTCCAATGTTCACACAGTCAACAGCAATGGAAAGCAATGAGGCTTGAGACAAGGAACTGCTTGTTTGAAAATGGAAGTTGGCTTCTGGATAGTCACCAGCATCTTCACAAAATTTAATGTGACATTCCAGGATAGGGTGTTTATTAGTGCTTAGTGCTTCCCATACCTAGACAATGTATCTGATGACAGTGACTTTTGTTTGACTGTAGGTTTCTATCACCCTAATTCGAGCTTTTACAAAGTAATAGAAACAGTTTTCTTAAAAGTTCCACATAATATTGCTGTTATAGTTTAATTTGTTCAACACAGCTACAGTCCAACCAATGATGCTCTGGACGCAGAGCCAGGTTCTCAAAATCTCATTAAAAAGCTTGGTATTTTGCCTTTTAGAACATTTGCAAGACTAAAATTATTCTTGTGCTTTATGTATTGGTGAGGATCCGTGTTTGAATCATTTGAATGAGATTCTTGAATAACCAAGTACTCTAGTGTACTTCCCAATGCTCCTGTTGACTATTATGGGCTTTTTGTGGTCATAAAAAAATTCACCTTGGGAATCCCTATGGAAAGAACTTTTGCTTTTTTTAGGGACATGGTTTCTTCACAGTTTCTACAAAACATAAGGAATCTAGTCTTAGAAGGGAGTGATGGATTTTGGGCGCAATTTTCCCAGCAGAGTAGTTCCCAGGATATTCTATTGCAAGATTCACAATAAATAACATCTTTCCAAAGTTGCAGCAGCTGGAATGGAGATCTATAGGACTGCATAAGAATCTCAGCTTTCGTTTTAAATAAGTGACTTCCTCGAAATCATGATTACTGAAAAAATGCGAAACTGGAACCATTTTACTTCTCATGACTAACAGAAACAGAAGAAAATACAAAGAATAAGGCATCCATTTGTTTAAATTTTCAGCTCTTTAATCTTCCCTAGTACTTTTTTCAAGAGTGACTCATGATTTTGAATTTGCACGATTAGTAACACTTACTATCAAAACTAGAGTTTTGATTATCAGAAGTTATTTAGGCACCACATTTATACACATTCATTATCAACCCTTATTTTGTACCTGGGTTACCTTGGCAAAATTCCTCTTTTTGCTATTAATTTACATGGAAGATTCCAGGCTAGTCTGAAAGCACTGAAACCTTAGGACACTCCTGTGCTGTTTTGTCACTTTATTCATTTTTAACCCCTGAATCCTCCATCCAAGTCCTTACCTATGGGAAGAATCACAGATCAAAGGGTCATTGTACCCTGAGAAAATTGACACCCTTTGATCATTTGGCAGTTGTTTTTCTCAGGCAGTGGGGGCCATCCTCCCCCTCTCCTACATTCCTCCTCACACACATGCAGCTTATTCCAAGCAGATGTTAGCTAGTCCATCTGCCACTTTGATTCTCAAATGACTTTCAGAACCATAGCTGCTCTGTATAAGCCAGCCACCTTTGAGGCTCTCTTCATGTTAGCTTCTTTCTACTGTATGTTTTCATCCTTGTCCACTTCCGATATCCCACACGTCTCCATCTCGTCCTTTTGCTTTCCCTCTTTATCTTCCTGTCGTCTGTATCTTTTCTAAACTGCTGTCTTTTTTTTCCACTCCCTATTTATTCTCATTTAAGAAAACGCTGAGCAAGAAGGCAGCTTAACATTTGGTAATTGTAGATAAGGACAGAGAGATTAAGTGATTTGCCCAAGGCCACAGAGAAATTCTGTGGCAGAAAGGTGAATTGATTTTAGGTCTCTATGACTCAACAGATTCATAAAAGAAGTCTTATTTGAAGGATATATTTTAAACATCGAATCAAAGTTTGAGTCCAAGTGAAAACAGCTCCAATTACAGGGCTGCTTTTATCTGCAGTTTCATCTCAGCACACGGGCTGTGTCTAGACTTCCCAGGTGGGGCATGCTGCAGTGCCTGTCTGACTCACAGGCCAGGCTCTGCCTTCCTTCGGTCTCATTTACAGCGAGGCTGAGCTGCACCCAGCCCCACCAGCTGAGGGCTGAATGCAGATGTGCACATATAGGGTGAGTGTCACAGCTCACCTTGCTCAAGAGCTGTCTCTGAAAAGTACAAAGTTCTCAAGGATTTGGTCCCTGACAATCTAATTATTGAAACACAACTTTTTTCATCTTTTAAAACAGAGGCATTTTTTTAAAATATAGTCATTTGTTGGTGTTGGAGACAAACCACCAGTTTACCCAAGGTTTCATGGGTATGGCTTCCAGGTAGAGAGTAGGTGTTTGCTAGTGTCAAATTTCTTAATGGAGTGATAAACAAAGCTGTTTACTTACACACTTCAAACCAGAGCATAATGTTGTTTTCTGCTCTACTCCAAGCTGTAATGTCATTGTCCTTGGCACAGAGCTACTAGATAATTTTGTCAGCCTCTCTGCAAGAATTAGCTCTGCAATAGTGTTGAATTCTGGGGGCTAAGCCAGTGCTTTGGCCTGCCACAAAACTCTGTTTTGCAGCCAGAGAAAGTCCTCTTAGAAAAGCAACAACAACAACAACACAAGTTTATGATTCACTTTCAGACTTTGTTCCCCTAAATGACTTGTTTGTGCACTACAGAGGGAAAACAAGAGATTCCAGAAATTCGCACACACAGCATGTCCTTGTTTATGCCTTTTAATTATATAATTTATGCACACATAAATATGTAAGGAAGGACCAGGTGATCTTTCAGTGAGGCTTTTCAAGTTAACTGTCTTTTACACTCAACCACAGCCTGCTGTACATGAAGATTTAGTATCTGAATTTAGTTTTAAGCTGTGCAACAGAGGGAAAATGTGCAGTTTTTTACATTTTCTTTTTTTTTTTAAATCCTGAAACCTGACCTGAACTGGAAGCATGATTACAAAATGAGCTGTTCAGGAGAAAGAATAAGAAAGGCTGGGAATTCAAGGCATTATTTTTTCCCCAGAATTATCTAGTACAATGAAACTGTAGAGCTTACCAATGTTTAAAAAAATAGTTTAAATGTCTGTTTATCTCCAAATTCTTACCTAATATGTCAAGAAAGCCTCAGGTTTGCATGGAGGAGTTGTAGAAATTTGTATATCCTTTTTTAATTCAGATCAGTCTTTTGTTGTATTCATTCTCCCTCTGTCATGTCTGTGTTCTCTTCCCTGCTGCAAGAGATTTTAATGAGCAATATCCACTGGCTCACAGAGACTGGGTACAGGAAAAGGTAATTGACAATGCAGAGAAGACTGAAATCCAGACTAGGAAATTGGAAACTTTGAACCCTGCCAAATTGCAAATTCATTATGATACTTCCAGTGAAATCAAAGAAATTTTGATTAGAAAGAACAATAGACTTTTCTTGGCAATGTTCCTGCTAGGAATGGGTAAAATTTGCACAGTTGTTTGTTTCATGGTAGCACCCAAAAATTCCAAATCACAAAGGAAATTGTTTCCTATCCTCAAACACTGACAATCTGAGATGCAATAAAGTCTTAGAACATGTGAAAGATGCATTAAGAGCTCTTCAGGGTCTTTTATAGAAATAAAATATAAGTGAAAAATAAGTTATTGAAAATCAGTATAAAGGAATAGTAGAAGTACAAATATACAGTTGTCATGGAAGGCTTGACAGAAGCTGAGGGCACAACAAGCAGAGGGAAACATGAGAGGCAAGGGAAAGAGTTCAGGTAGGACCTTGAGTAGACTGCGGATCACATCACTCCGTTAATGAAGCAAGTAACAGCTAATTTCATCCCTTATCACAAAAAAAAAACCCAAACAAAGCAACAAAAGAACAAAACAACAACAACAAAAAAGGATAAACAAGTAATGAAAACATTGAAATTTAATAAAAGGATTGGAGCAGAGGATGGAACAGAGAAGTAACAGGTTACCAAATATACTGGATGTACTCATGTGGGCAAACCCTATTGAAATGCACTCAAGAATGCAGAAGAAATGAGGCAAAGTGATTTTCTGATCTGTTAGAAAAGTCCTGAAGAACTCATAAGAGTCAGAAGACACTCCAAAGTGAAGAAAAAAAGGAAAAAAATGCATTGCTGAAGAGAAGTGAAAGGAATCTTGAGGGAAATAGGTCAGTTACATTGCTTTAACATATCTGAAATATCAAAATACATTATTGAACAGCTTATTTGTATAGATCTAAAAATAATCAAGCAGTAAACCATCATCATTTGTCAGTAATGCACTAGAATAATTTTCTTAACCAGGACAACTGGCCTATTGAAAAAGGAAGAAATTCAGAATTGTTTAGAGACGATGATATTTGTGATTTATCTTGTCTTAAACTTCCAACTACTCTACATGGAGAAAACTAAGAAATTTGGCTTTTATTAAATCCATGTGATACGATCGGTAAACACTGCTTGGGAAGAAAACAGACTTTTAGGCAGTTACAAATTGTTTCCTAGATAAATAATTGTCTGGAGGGTCTAGAAATAGTTCCCTCCTCTACATGTTCTGATCTTAGTTACAGTCAATATTTTTAAAGTACTGCTTTGGGGAGGTGTCTGAGTTTCTCCTGTCATCATTTTTACTGTCTAGGAAAGTAGTTCTAATGTATACTCTGTCTCACCAGAAAAAAACAGCTCAGCTGCTTGAAAGATCTGAAGAACCAGATCATGGACAGGAACAGAGGGTCTCCTTCCAGATACTTTCAGAGGCAGCTATTTTTCATCATTGGTAAATGAAAACATAGGCACTTAGGAGAATGACTTTTCTAAGCATCTAAATTGCAGATGTTTAATTCAGGAAAGCTGGCCTCAATCCCTTGATAATGAAATTGAATACACTTTTAGATGTCTTGGTTATTCTCAAAAGTAGGAGTTACTAAGCAGTTGGAGGAATAGAAGTTGAATGATCTAAATTAATTACCAAAATTACTTCAAGTTGGTAGATGATATGCAATAAATACAAGTGTACAGATTGCTCTGAGGAAACACAACTTGATTCTGCAAATAAAAAATAAGAAATATGTTTAATTGCCATGCTGCAAGTAGAAAAAAAAAAAGTGAATCATAAATTGAATTTATTACTCCTGCAGAAAAAGACAGCCCTTATTCTGATTTTAATGACTATAAGCATTTAATAACTACTTCCACAAACATCTTTCAGGGAGTGTTTGGGTATTTGCTGCTCCATGGGGAGATGCTAAAAGACTTGTTGAGATAATTTTGACTACTCCTTTGATGCAGTAAATACACTAGAAGAAATAGAGGACATAAATCAAAAGCTTTATTATTCACATTTGATAGATGGAAAATCAAGCTATATAAATGGGAAGTAACCTCCACGTGGCAATGTAGAATGTCTATGGCAACGAGCCAGGGATGGGTAAGCCACAGTCTGGAATTCAACCACAAAGCTATCTTTTCTCTGGCCTTTGTATTCCATTTAGACAAATTCAAATGTCAGGATGTTTATCCAAAGCCTATCAGAGTGTTCTTCCCCCTCAGACTACATCCCTTTGCACAACAGGCCTGGCTCCCCCTCCAGAGGGAAGACCTAGCAAGTTGTGTCTCCTCTCTCACGTCCACCATGTCATTTTTAATACCTGGTGAGGACTCTGGCTGCCCTGGCAGCTCTGTCTCCCTCGCAGGTTCCTGTGGGACGATGGAGAAATCACTTTGGGTTTCGGACGGCGTCAGCCCCAAGGTGCATTTAAGGTCAGCTGGGAGGGTTGAGGGGGCAGCTGAGGGCACTGGCACGGGCAGGCAGAGACCCCAGTGTTCAGAACATGCTCTGCTCATCTTACAAAAAGGCTCTGTGAGATTTAAAATCTGCGTCTGTCAGAAACTTCCCGTTCAGACAAAAGCTAACCCAGTTATGTAAGAAGGTGTTAAATGTACATGGAAAAATGATGCTTTTCCAAGAAGCCAGGCAGTGATTACATTTTCTAAATCTGCAGTCGTTTTCCAGTAACAAATAAATAATCAAAGACAGCACATTCTGTGAAAAAATAATAATGTTGAACTAAAGGAAGTAATTGCCATTTCAAATCAATAAAATGTAGTTCCTTGTATTTTCATGTTAAACAAAAACAAACACTTGCCCAAGGAAAGCAACAGCTAAGCTGTTTGTTTTTATATTCACTTGGATTCTCAGATCTCTTCCAGGCAGACTTGTGGATAAACAGGTTTGTTTACGAAAAATCTGCTCATTACTGCATCAGTTCTATCTATGGCGTCTTGGTTTCAGATGAAGCTGCTCTAAAGATGTTTGTTTGCTTAAAATTAGGGGGTGCACAGCCTAACAGATAAAACCAGAGGGCTACAGTGTCACAAGCGGGGTTCTTGAGTAATTATTTCAAAGCTGTAGACTCATCTTGAAGCAATTCTGCTTTAAAATCAACCCGGCAAGAAAAGTCAATAAACATTAAATATGTAAACCCTTTTTGTCTTTCTATTTCCTGTTGTATTTGACACTATTCCAAATGAAAGTTGCTAACGTTGTTTACACAGGGTTCCTGAGAACTGGTGATGACTACCTCTAAATAACACTCTGCCTCCCACCTGTTTTCAAAAAATTCATCTGTTCCAGGGCACGCAATTCCTCTGTAATGCTGGCTTTCCTCTGTCTCACTTTTGTGTGAGACAGTGCTTCATTTAACTGTTTTAATTAGTTTCTAGGACTGCATTCATCTCTGAGAACATGCTGCCCCAATGCTTCCAGGTAAATACTACAACGTGTTTTGCATGATGATTCTGTATTTTTATTTCCGTCATCTCAATAAGGAAGTTAATTGGGCGGGAGGGGAGAGACTTGGCAGACAATAGTACACAGCCATCTTCACCCAACTGACAACTGTGTTAATAGGCTTTTTAAAAAATGTGTTACACATCACCAACTTGACATAGAACAGCTGTGTCCAGACAGAGAACACTAAAAAAACCACCTGGTAAATGATATATTCTTTATGGATAACAGCTAGTCTTTGGAAGACCAGAGATGTTACTTTTTCTGCTTTGTTGAAGATTGATGGCCACCTATTGAATGAGAATGTACTTTTAAATTGGAAAGCATCTTATTCAGCTAATGAATACCTTTATCCTCATGAACAGCGTAGGCAGAATTAGAAGTCAGAGGGTGTTCTTCAGCTACTGCAGTTCTCTGCACTGCCAATACAGTTTCGGGGCATTGTTTTGGGGTATTTTTCTTCAGTGGGCTCCTTTTTGCCCCATCTGATAAGCTAACATTTCTTTTTTCCTAGTGGACTAATGCAAATTATCCTCTCTCTGTGGAGTTTTGGTCATCAGTCATAGTGACAAGGAACAGAATGGTCAAAATATTGCTGAAAGGGAATGTGACGTTGATCTGAAACACAAAGGGTCTGATGATTTCCAATGAATGTCCTCTCTTCCTGACAGGATGCATACAGATTTTAATTCATGACAACTTGCTTTGGTAGACTGCAGTGAACAACCTCGATGCAAAAAGAGATTAAGCTGAAACCCCATTTTATGAAACCAGCAGCCATGTGCTGACACTGAGCAGCAGCTAATCACAGCCAAATGTCCTTTGGTTGTGCAGCCTACACAAAATTCTCTTTTCTTATGCATAATATGGTTTCTATTATTATTTCCCTCTTTCCTCTTGGACTCATATTTCCCCAGACTAGGGCAGCACACTATTATTTCCCCCTTTTGCCTTTGTCTGTACAGTTTCTATTGTACCGACTGCCTGGAGCGTCTTTCTTCTTACCTTCCTTCAACACGGGCTGCAAAGCAGCATGCTGCTTGGGCTTTCTTTTCACTATTCATTTGTGAATTTGCATGCTTTGTAGTGCAAACTTTAATTGGAAAGCACTGTCCTTTTTTTAAATGGCAAGTGTGAAAGAGCACTAGCTCAAAGCACTAGTTCTCCCCGTTTTAGAACCATGAGTGTTTTTCTAGTGACAGTCCATTAAGCAGCATGTAAATGTTCTCCTATTTACTTCTCATTCTGAAAATGGAGGAAGGAAATAATACTGAGAAAAATAATTTTTCTTCCTCCAAGATTTGCCAGTTTCCCTAGGGCTACTTTTTTTCTGTTGGGAGTAAATATATTGCATGTTACAGAGTCTAGATCCTTAATAACTGTAGTTAGCAATTCTTTTAATTAAGTTTCAAGTAAAATCATATTTATAAATATCCAGCTTGTAAAGGACAAGGCTGATGCTGAACTTACATTAGAGTCATTCTATTAGCTAGAATAATGTCACAATGAAATCACCACAGGCCTTGAAAGTATATATCTATGTTTGCATGTGAGAGAATTGAATGCTTTTAAGATCTAAGATTGCAAAGACACCCATTCCAGCACTTATACTGAGTTTGCATTTTCTAGTGAAATATCATGGCCTTCTCTTAGGATGCAGTGTATTTTCTGATCTATATTAATAGGACCTTTATGTCTGTCTGCCGATTAGGAGAATCGTAGTGCATAAAGGCTCCAGGTAGCAAACACAGCCTTGCTTTTCAAGGCAACCAGAGTGATTTAGATCAAATAAAGACCAATCTAAGAGCGACTAGACTTTATAACTTACCTATGACGTACTGGAAAATAGCAAAAAATAGGGTGGGAAGTGTGGTTTTATGTGGAAAAGTGGGCATACCCATGGATAATGGGATATTTCTCCACCTGGATGCAAAAACTTTCTTTTGCTATTAACTAAGAACAAAGAAAGCAAAACTTTATTCTAACCACATGTTGAGGTTAAGTACAATGACCACCCTTACTGTGCCAGGCATAAATAAGTTGTCATTATAAATCAGTGAGTTCTAAAGAAACTTTTGAATCTTTGAATCAGAGTGTTAGGAATCTTTGTAAAGTATATAGGGGGACCTAGGGGAAGCTGCCTGGAGACATGAGCCAGTCAGGAAACTTTTGGTACCAGCTATGGAGATACATGCATGGAATCTCACCTGTGCCATGGTAGATAGCTGTGTGTCTGGGTGGTATGGGTTTGGAGGAGATGCAATAGTCTTCTTGATGAATACAACAGTGGTCTTTGCTCCTGTGTTTGCTCCCCAGTGTGCGCTTGAGCCAAGATCACAACAGAATCTGGCACCATCTCAGCGTTCAGAAGTTGGGCAAAATCAGGAAAGGAATGGTGTACTGAGGGGTAAGGAAGCTCATTTCACAGTTGAATAAATGGTGCTGAGTTACTCATTCTTAGGAGCTGCATGAAGGTTGAGGGCTCAGTTTTAGAAGTGGGCAGGTACAGAGGAAGCTGATGACCCAAGACCAAGTGTCTGGTTGTGGGTGAGAGAGTATAAAGGGAGATCATGATCTGAGATTGGTGGCAGCCTAGGTGTGGGCACAACCTGTGCAAAGAAATGAATTTGCCACAGTGATCAGATCCCTTGTCCCAGACACTGCTCCTGGCAGCAGCACATTCTCCAGCAGCCATTCCAAACAACAGCCCCCAATCCACTGCCACTGCTCCTGACCTTGCTGGAATCCAGTCATGAGGCTTGTCCAGACCATGACTGGTAGGGCTACATCATACAATAATAGGAAATTTCTCTTCTAGTTTATTAAGGATAATCTGGGATCTGTGATGCCTACTCTAGTCCACCAATACACATGTATATAATAGTTAAGGTACATCATCTTTCAATTCTATCTATTTCCTTTTCAAAAATTAAAAAAAAATGTGGCTCTTTAACTTCACTCAGCATAGGCCACTGAAGGTGGTTTCCAAGTGGCACGGCTGCAACTGTCTCCTACCATTTGCAGTGGTTCATTTTCCTGCTCAGCTGTGCTCCCTAGAGAAAAGACTGGATGCAGTATGGGTTCCCATCAGCCATGGGCCACACCTCTGGACACAGCCACTTCTCCCCTGTCTGTACTCACCAGGCCTACTCAGAAGCAAAGATCGTTCTTCTTGTGCAAACAAACCTCCAGGAGTAAACACCATATCCTTGGCTCATCGTGCTTGTGAGTCACTCCTGGATGATGGGTGGTGGTTTCAAGTGTGGGATTGTACCAACTGCTTTGCTTTTATTCCATGAAAAGAAAATAACTACCATACTTAGCATTCTCAAAGCTCTGTACAAGATAATCCTTGCAACTTTCCCACATGGTAAGCAAGTATAATTAAACATATTTCAAAATGTCTGGAAGCCAAGATATAAAAGGGTAAATCATCTACTCAGGACCTAAAGGTAAGTAAGGATTTGAATTCAGAAGTATCTTATGTCAGGCAAATTGGTAATGGACTAGGCAAACTTCTTAAGGCCTTTCTCAATCATCCAGTTAGAAATAAGAGTTAAAATAGTAAGAGTAGTAAAGGCTGTGGATCCAATTGAAGCTGGAAAAACAATGGCTGCCCTCACTTTAGGAGAAGTTTGGGTCCAGAGCATAGAGCACAGTATAGAGCCCAGCTTTATGTCCTGCTCTGATTTTATGGTAAGATGCTGCTAAAATTTACAGAGAACTAAGTGTAAGGAAACTGCACCAAACAGCTTACAATTTTTTTCATTCTGCTCTTGCTTCATTTGTCACACTGGTTCAATAGGACCACCACTGCCCTCCTCTTGCCTCAGATCTCCTTCCCTGTTATTTTCTCCACTGTTAAAATTTTCTCCCAGCTACTAAACCTTTTCCCTTCTCTAAGAAACCCTTTCTCAACATCACCCACCTCCTTTAAGTCACTTAAGTGATCCTGTATATGCCTGTTTGCTCCTCTCACCACGTTCCTACTAGGGAAACATTTAGTTTCTTCACTGCCTGAGGCATCTTGTCAGGGTATCTTTCCACTTGTATTCCTACAAGTAAGGCCAAATTGTCTAGGGAAAGAAGGGGAGGGGGACTGTCAGTTTTGTCTGAAATTGTTATAAGAGGGAGTTGGGAAATGCAAAGCAGACCCTATTGCCTCCTAGGACAAACTGGTGTGGCTTTACTTTTGCCAGGGAAAAGGCAGGCGAAGTTGACAAAAAGAAACGCTTGGCAATTTTGACCATTTTGACCATTTTAAATTAAAACTGATCATACCTGGTTTTGCAGCATGATTCTGCATAAGGATGTCATTCCATTTTAGAATCAGAGGAGATCATTTTGATCTTACAACTATTTTGTGCAGTTTCGTTTACACGTTTAATGCCAAAGTAGATTCATTTAAATTTAGTATATTCATGCACATAGATCTTGAGAAATTGTAATACATAGGAAACCTAAGGAAACACCAAGCAAATGTTAAAAGCCATTTTAAGATTACACAGCATTTCACTGAATGTTTTGGAGTTTCTCCCTTTTGTTATGTACCTAAGAATGACCACTTCCTTCTTTGGAAGGCTAAAATATGTGATATAAAAGTTATTTTTACAAAAAGCACGTACATATGTGCTTGCATTCATGATTGTGCATCTGCACCTACATGTGTCTTTTTCTTTGTGGGGAGATAAACAAGACACTTGTGGAAATCATCCTGTTTTCAAAGTCTGTATTGTTAGTATTGAATAATTCATTCTAGAAACCTCTCCTTCAAAAAGAGTGAAGCAATTTATCTTTCAGTAAAGCTTTTTCAGTTTTCTCATTTAATTATGAAATTGAAACATTTCTCTTTCCAGATACTATCCTGGCAAGAAATATGTGTTCACTAGTTCCCAGGCAAGCACCCTAAGCCTGAATCAACAAATGGGTTTGGAAGGAAAGGTTGATGTATCTTTGACAGCTGGGTTACTGGTTTAGACCTAGCTGAGTGACATACCTGATTGGCTAAGCAGCAGTTTTCATTGGCACTACATTTAATTTTCTTGAAGCATTGCTAAGAAAAAAACAAGATTCTGGGCACTGTCATAATTTACATTGTTTCAAGAAAACAGTACTAATGATCTTCACTTTCATTCTTTTCCATGTTTTCTCTCTGTCCAGTAATCCTCTTAATTAATAGTTAATTTGGCCTAGGTTTGCAAGGCCTTTGCAAATGGAAAACCAAACAGGTTGAAGAAAATATTTCCGAAAAGTTGTAATCCAGAAGAAATTAACTTCTCAACTACATCTGTGAACTATTTCTCATTAAAAATAAAAGGATATTACATTCTAAATGTGAAAATATCTGACTTCAGATACACGTATCTGAGCCTCAATAATGGACAACTGCTCCAGGAAGAGATCTAGGAGTGCCTGTGAATAGGTCACTGGGAACAGCTTGAACACATCAGCCCAAACACACAACACACAGCTGAGCTGAGCTGCAGAGTGCCTGGTTATTAACACCATAGTGTAACCCAGGGGGATGCCCATGGCTCAGGCACCTGTGGCCACAGAAACAGCACTGAGGGATGAGACTGAGACAGAACAGAAAGTTACAGGAGATGATGGTTAGACACACACAGGCCCCACGGCTGCTGCCACAGTCAATGGTTTAAATACAACCCACTGGTCTGAATACAGCTCACTCTGGGTGCTCCAGTAACCTGAGGAACAGCAGCAGATTCCCCTCCAAGGAGTCAGCATGGAGAGAGAAAAAAAGATGCGGGGGGCTGGGGAAGTGGGAAGGGAGAGCACCAGGAATGCCACAGTGATAAGCAGAAAGACCAGGAATCTGTGGCAGTGAACCGGTTGTGAGAGCATGGAAGGGAACTGGGAGCAACTGAGGCTGCTTTTATTTAAGTAATTAAAACTCAGAAAAGTTTAAAAAACTAAAAACAAGTGACTGGCCAAGTTTCAAGGCATTATTTTAAGCTCACTATCAGATGTAGGTTATTCAAATAGTTCAAAGTTTCGTGCTCTGCCCCCGAGGTCACTCCCTGAATCTGCAGGCTGCTCCATTCAGAGGGCCAATTTTAATTCTCCACATATCAAGTTTGTAGTGAACTTTTCATAGTAAGGGCTGTTTAATTGCAACATATCAGTGACAGATAAGCACCCACACAGATATTGCCATGCTTGCAACACTGTGCAAGAGTTAACTAATTGTGTTAAGTATTATTACCTCCATTTTGCACATGAGGGCATTGGGCAGAGACAGGAAATACCACACCCAAGATAACAAAGTTCAAAGGGCTCAGAAGCCTTTTGACCATACTACCTTTGCATTTTACAGATCTGTTTACTAAAAATACGGAACATTTTTATTTATGAAAGATGAGGATTAATAATTTACCTGGGCCATTGGACCCTTTGTACCTGGTGTACGGTAACATGCATTGTGAGTGTTGAATGCTTTGCAGAGAATTGACAAAGTTGGAATTGGCACACGATGCCAATTCCAGGAATCCCAACTGGCAAAGGCACAGAGGTGTTGGGGATACCTCAGGGGGTGCTAAAGGCAGGCAGAAAACTTCAGTAAAAGTGTGGCTCCTGTCCCAGGTAGCAATGGTGATTGCAGGCTTCGTCACTCGTCACTCTGTGATCTGTACCATAGGAGGCTTAGCTGGGCCTCTCTGCTGAGTAAAGAGGATTATGAGCTTAAATGTGTAACACCCTTTTGCTTTCTTCTTCCACCTTTTTACTGAAATGCACGCAGAAGCCAGTAAAAGTGTATCTATTTCCTGTCACCTGTGTTAAAAGTGCACTTGCACTGTGCATCGACTGTATTGAAACAAGCTGTTTTATTTCATCACCACATGCTTCTCCATCAATAAATTACATTTTAGATCAAAAGAACGGGGCTGTCTTCTGTTTTCTAATTTATCTATTTCACTCAGGCGTTTGCTTTCCTGAAGTGTTAAAGGCTTAAAAAAATACTGTCAATGATTTGAATATTATTCACTCTTCAAGAGGCCAATATATTGTATCTGTTTGGAATCATTCTTAAGTCCTGGGTACTTTCTAAAATCACTGCCTTTTAATAGACATTCTTTAATATTCAAGGTTATGTTCCTTGCACTCCAAACCCCAAAGAACATATATGGCAGAAATTTTTATTAAATTGTATGTGAGCATTTTCATCAGGCTCATTCATTCTCTATTCTCTATGTAATTTTTTTTCCTCTCTTCCTGTTTATTTCTAAGGCTTATAAACATAGAGGTGAATGCTGACTCTTTGTATTCTAGCTTTAGTAATCCAGCACTGACAGGTTGCTGAATCTACCTTGTGATGAGTCTGATACCAAGATAGTGAGATAATCATTCAAATCATTCTTTAGGCATCACAAAATCAAAAGAGGTCTGAATGTATCATGTAAGAAAATGGGTGGGAAGGAAAGAAAACATCTTCCAGGCTCCAAAGTGTCTCAGCTATGACTTTGAAGAAGCACATGAGACTGAACCTAATCTTTAGTTCTGGCCCTTCTGCAGCAGCACTTGTCTGACAGGTCTCCATATTTCATCCTACACAGTAAATGGTGAGTTTGTGACTACAGCTTACTAACACATTGTGAGCTGCTGTGGGATTCTGGAGCTCTAAGACCAGCCTGAGAAGGAAGTGAAATTCAAACTGTGCTTTGGAAATTATAGGTGCTGGCTAGTACTAAGTTTAGGAGGCTGGCTCTCCTGGAAGGTTTTTGATGTTTACATGTCTGCACATCAACATAAAGGGCCCCTCTCAGTATAAAACCAGATTATTGCTTGTTACAAACCAGAGATTTGGAAGTAGAACTGGATGAATATTGAAGCAAATGTTTGTTTGCAGATGGTGATCAGATGGAAAAAGTAAAAAAGAGAACAAAATTGTTACCTGAATCTACAAAAAAAAGTGAAATAACATACATCTACACTAAGAAAATTGTGGTGCATGACCACCTCTGATGATAGACTGCCACAGTCACCTGAACTTTTTAGTTTTACAGATTATTTCTGTGAAAACAATGGAAATGTGTCCCATGTCCATAATACTTTTCCTCTACACTCAATTTTTTAAACTTAATTCATAGTGACAGGAAATATGCCTCATAAACAAAAATAATCATGTAATTAGTATCTCTTCTATTATAAAGCAAAATTTATTGAAGTAATTATATCTTTTTCATCAGATACCCCTAATGACTTAATGTTCTGTGTTTTAAAAATTATACCCAGCCCCTTTACCAGGTTTCTGCTTATGATAGGCCTGCAAATATGAAAATATGTAAATCTCAGCTGTTCAGTGGATATAAGTGAGTAATACTCAGACAGAGAAGTCACTGGTTTTAATAAGATATATACATGATGGAAGCATGCTGTCTGAAAACAATGACATTCTTAAGCATTAGCAACAGCACCCTGATGTCCTGTACTAGTTACACATGCTCGCTGTTGTAGATGACAGTCTCTTTTCACCCTGGAAAATAGTGATCTTGAATTGAGGGGATTTACATGTTAGCTTTTAGTTTTTCTACCTACATGGGCAGATCTTCTAGTGGGTTTGCACTGATGTTTGTGCAAATGTTTGTCTTCCAAAAGCAGCTAAAGAACTGAGTAATCTTTGCTCAAGAAATTGGCCTGAAAGAGATATGTTGGTAAAGAAGAGCATTAATGAAACTGTATCAAAATTTAAAAATTAATGAATGAGTGCCAAAAGATTTGGCTCCTAATTTTGTCTTTTCAATTCAAGCAGATTAGATTAGATGAAAGTTAATTTTAGGCATTCGCAAAAAAAAAAAATAGTATCTTTTTGAAATATTTGAGCAGTTGAACATACCATAACTTCTATTCAACCTCTCTGCAGACAGTTTAAATGTTACCAAAAAATATTTCCTGTTCTCAAGTAAGGCGGCTCAGGAGAGTATGTGAAAACAGAAATTAACCAAGATTTAGTTGATTTTGGTGAATACAGGTGTCCTTGCAGATGAACATAAAAAAACATGAAGAAATACTATGAATGAACCCTATTATGACTCTATGAATGGTGTACATGTTACAATTACTGTTACATATTTTCATCTGAACTATTAATATAATTTAATTCACTCAAATTGGTCTATTTTCATGCACAGATTATCAGTGTCAAATGTCTTTTTCATTTCAGAGAGGTTTGGCTCAGACAAATCTATCCAAATATAAAATCAGACTTTCAATACTAAGGCAACCTTTATCGAGTTGGCCATTTTTCAGAGAACAGCTTCTGTACCAGCACTCACAGAGATTTAAAACCTAAAACAAGAGCCCTTCAAGTCTCCTGAATGTACATTTCAAGGCTTGGGCTGAAGGTCCCCAACCTCTCGTGTAACAGAGGATCTCAAGTGAGGAAAAGGCTGGAAACAAATGCAATTAGCATTTGCTATTCAGATGGAAGTGTACTAAGTGAATGCAGCTTGTGGATGCTGAATTCTTGAGGAGCAGCAGGGAGAGCACAGGACTGAGGCCACAGAAGGAAATGAATGCCTTTGCTTTATTAGAGGATACTTGCAAATGAGAGAAAAAAATATCCACATAACAGACCACCATAGCCCAGCAAAGCAAGGCTTACTAAATATAATGCAAGGGTCCAGATAAATAACAGCCATAGAAATGAGGGATTAGTATAAAATATGCAAGACAGTACCCTGCTGCAGGTATTCTCCTGTTCCCACATGTCTGCTGCATACCATAGCTGCAAAATATGTCTCTCTATTTCCATGAACCCACTCATAAAGGTTTTTGCTTTGCTGATTTTTCAAGTTAATGATAGTCAAGGCACTTGGGAGAAAGATTTATGTCAGTGATGCACAGGTTCAGCAAATTGTCAAAGAGTTCTGCTGTGCAATTAATCATCTTTTCTCCATGACAATTTGTAAGTGCCAAGCATATACACAAAACCATTTTTATAATATAGTTATCATGGGTACATAAGTAGTATATGAATCATGTGTAAAAAAAATACAGAGTGCTAGATACCACATGGATTTGTAAATCTTTCTTTGCATAAGACAGTCCCCCAAAAATTGTGGAGGCTGTCACATTTAACAGTCATCATTTTTATGATACTACTTTAAGGAGATTTGCATATCTGTTATATCTGTGCTTCCCAGGCAGCTTCATCTACAATTATATACATTAATTTCTTGGGGGTTTTGAGGGAAAATTTCCAAGTTAAAAGAACCAAAACAAGCTTTCTCCCTCTTTTAGGGAGAGATGTTCTTATGGTCTGAGCCCCAAAAGCAGACTTTTGAGTGCTGTAGATTCTTGGGTCCACCTCAGCTACCTGCCTGCCTCTGTTTTTCTCTCTCTTTCAAATACCCTCAGAGTCAAGCTCCTTATTGCTCTTCATCACTATAGGCTCAGAATAGAGCTTCCTATGAAGTATTTAAATAAGTAAAACTGCAGACTGGATATCCCAACAGTCACAGAGGAATTCCAGGGGAAGCAGACTCATCTCCAAAGGTGTTGGTGCTGTGAATGTTCACATCTTACTCTCTTCTCATCACTTTCCCTCTTCAAAGGTTTCTGTGAGAACTGTGTTCATTTTAGAAGTCACACCCTCAATAACCTGTTGCAATTCTTACATGCAGTTTCTTTTTTGGAACTCAAGAAAAAGTATCTGGATTATTAGTGTTTATTATGCCAATAACTTTTGGAAGTCAGTTTTATAATGTGTATACTACAACATTCCACTCAGATCAAAGAAAACAAACCACTCTAATTGGGTTTTGAGATCAAATACTCCAAGCTTTACATTCACTGAGCTACATGTGGCTTAAATTATCTGTATTGGACAATCCTGGACTGCATATTTTGTGCTATACAGTAAATAGAGAACATGTGGTTTGGAATGTGTCTACCATATGTGCTAGTGCTCATAGTAACCAACAGCATCACTCAAATGCACTGTCAAGAGCCTAATAAAAATTGATTGTGAGTTCCAGACTCAGACCTCATGTGGACAGACAACAATTCATTGGGGTCTGTGGGTGCTAAAAGCAATGTTGAACCTTTTGTGTGAGGCTTCAAACACAAGTAGACAAAGAATCGACACAGCACAGGGCAAATTCTTGCCTCAATCCTTAATGTATTAAATTACTCTGAAGTACATGAGCAGAACAGGTATGTTATAAGTGTATATGTGCATGCATGGATAAACACAAAACGTGAAACTGAGCTGACCAAAGCAACTGACAAAACTGGCCAAAGCAAATACTCGACCACTTTCAATAGTTATGGATGTGCTGCAGTATTAGTTTCACTTTAAACTGCAGAACTGCACACCTCTTTGCTTTAACCTTTTTTTTTTTTTGTACAAGAAATAGAGTGTTCACACATAGATATAGATGGGGTTTTATATTAATGCCAATATAATAAATTGATAGCATTCATTTTTTAGCTGTTTCTGTCCTTCAGAAACATATCAATTTGGCCGCAATTTTGCAAAGTCATTTTGAAGTCCTCCAAATGAGTGATATTTCAACTACTACAGGAAATTGCTGATTAGTCAAGTAAGACAGAATGTAAAGCCTGGCACAGAGGGAATATCTGAGTGCATTTAACTGGTTTTCTCACTTTCCAACACTTTTGACACCAATAAACCTGAAGGCACACTTGCTAGGGAGCTGTCACTAGCTTGTCTCACAGCAACAACCTTCACAGCTGACTACAGTGAAATCCTTTGTCAGAGCTTCTACTGACATGTGTTTCTTGATTCTGCAATGTTTAGAAAGAAGTGTAACAGCAACAGAAAGACTTGAGATGTTTTTGAAGAGGGAATACACAGCTGTAACTGGACATCTGCTAGTGCAGCAGGGTAATGTTAATGTGAGAGATGAAGTCCTCATTTTCATGGTGTGTTATGCAGGAATTAACCATACAACCAGAAATGCAAAAGGACAAAATAATATACTAGGTCACGCTATCCATTCTGTGACATTAAAATTAAAAGAAAAAAAAAAAAAAAAAAAAAAAAAAAAAAAGCAAACAAAAGGCCACAAAACCAAACAAAGACCAGAAAATTGGTGAAATCTTTCCTGGAAAGAGCTTATTTTTCATGTATTCTTATTCTGAGCTAGCAAAAACCTGGCAAATAGCAATTTTCCAGTACTTTCTGCAATTTGAGTTGGAGGAGGATATTGTGTAGGAGGCTGGTATGTTTAAAAGAACTGCAGATACACTCACCAGCAAGCAGGCTTGGATTTTCATAATGATCACTCCGAATATCTGCGGGTTTCAGCAGTGATGAGGGTGAAACATCCGAGTGTCCTACAAGCAGCTGAACATTTTGTGGCCTTGGACCTGAACCAAAACAGCACTTCAGCATTCCAGCAGAGCCTCAGGGGTTCACCTGGAGAGGTGAAAAAGGGATTCACCTGGAGGGAACAGAACTGACCAAAGCAAATACTCAACCACTTTCAATAGTTAGGGATGTGCTGCTTGGCTGCAGGGTTAGTTTCAGTTAATTCAACCTGCTGATGGCTTCTCCTCTCAGCTGACAGGACTCAGATGAATCATCCTGTCAAGCCATGTGGATGTACAAGAGTCAATAAAGGATTTCAGGATGGAAAGGAAATGGCAGCTGTTTTCTGTGACTGTGTCAGTGGTGCCAAATGGAGAGATCCACAGCACTAAAATCACGTGGCATGGGCTGACTCGTGCCCTTGGTGGGTAAGGGTCTCTCTCTGCCTGTCAGACTTCCTCTACACATCACAGGAGCTGGCCCAGCACACCTTCTGCCTCTTGACTGCTGGCTTTGGGACCCAAAGGCAAAAATGTTATTCTAAATGTGTCTAATAATTCCAAGATTTCTAAAATGATGTGAGGGCTCTGCTCCAGGGTGGCTGGAGCTGGTGGCTGTTAGCTGACTCAGGGTGTGATAGGAGAGCACATATCTCCTAGAGACATTTGGGGCTGTGTTGAAGGACGGATTGGCCCATAAAGCTTTTTATTGAGAAGCCTTAGAAGCACACTGTGACTATACCTTGAGACAGATTTCTGGAGTGGTCCAAAGGAGGGCCAGAGGGTGAGTAGACAGCTACCTGAATGCTTACAAGGCCTATGCTCACACACTGCTTCACCTGCTTTTATTCTGTAAATTCACTTGTTTCAGTAAAGAGCAGAACTGTACTCCAAGTATCATTTAATGACTATAATACTAAATGAGGAGGGCAGAAGGGCTCTTCAGTGGCAGGCAGGTGGAAGCATTTGTAACTCAAGAATGCAAGCAGACAGATATGGCTGAATGATGTAGCCTTTTTTCTGCCATTGCTCACCAGGGATTTATTCCCTCTCCGGAAATGCTTACGTTGATGCATTCTTTTATAATTCATCATTGTATGCATTTTCCACACTTTCTCTCCTATTTTATTTTGTTACCCAAGGTTACTTACATGGAAACAGAAATATTTTGAGGGTTTCTATTTAAATTTTTTCTTTCTTTCTACGTTAGTATTTTTGCTTAAACTCTTTGGTTATCCAAGCTGGACTGCCTCTGAGCAAGAGCATTCCTCCCAGACAACTGTCTGACAAAAAACAGGATAGCTCAGCTGTGCTAGGGACGTTTACAGAGGAGGAGCTGAATGCTTGGCAACAGCAGCATCAATCCCCCTACCTGCTTGGCATTTCCTGCATGTGTCTGAAGCCTTACAACTCAAGGAACACTTGAAATTCAGGGGAATTTGTCCAACTAATTTCAGCAGATATGAACTTACCAGGAAGTCCAAACCCATTTGGGAGTCCTTTGTTCCTTCTCCTTTCTGCTGCAGCTGGAGAGAGGCCAAAGCAACACCCAGTCAGGTGGGGAATGTGGGGGGAAGGAGATGAGAGAGAGAATCCACATGAGTGTCTGCATGTACCTGGTTCTGTTCTCCAGACAGTTAAATTTGTTTCACAATATAAGGCTTTTCCAGCCTTGTTTCCTGCTCAGGTAGAACTGCCCCTTTAGCAAAAGTAGAACAGGTCTTTAGCAAAAGACAAGAGAAATGGTAGCTGTCTTTTCCTGACACCTGCCCCTTGGCTTGTATTTGTTACAACCCTGTATTAATATATGCATCTACTTTTCTTTGCTATTTTCCACAGTGAGGATTGAAAAGCACAAAGTGTGCTAGGTCAAATGCAGTTGGGAGCAAACAGCAGTGCAGATATGGATGGCATCCAGAAAACCTGCAGGAGTCACACTCAGACCACCTACCTACCGTATGCGCCAAAGCTGCTGCAGCACATAAATTCAAGGCAACAGCGTGCAGCTCCTGCTGCTGCCATCCAGAGCTGCCTACTGTAGGTCACTCCAGGCTGGGCTTCAGACAGCAAGGTTTCCTACAGCCCTCTGAATTTTTACTGGCTTTGAATTTGTCTTAGCTCTTATAAAAGATAAAGTACACGGAGCGTCCCTTTCTTTTCTCCGGTTTATCTTTTAATTTATTGCTTTATTTCTTCTAAAAGTGAAGGAATGAGAACATCCCTTAGCTTCATTTCTTTCAAAGAAAACAATATATTATCAGGTTTTTATATTCTTTTTTCTCATTTTATTCTTTATTCTCATTTAAAGAATTTTATTCTTTATTCTTATTTCTTATCTTATTTTCTTATTTTTTATTTCTTATTTATTCTTTTATATACTATCGGGTTTATTCTGTTAGCTAAAGTTTAAGTGTTTCCATGAATGCTTTAAATATTGTTTTTAATTAATTTTTTTTTTTTAACTTGTAGAGGCTTACTGCTTCAGTTTTAGAAATGTGACTGTTTCTATGAGTAGTTTATTCTAAGAACTCTGAAGCATGGAAATGCTTCAGTGAGCCCTGCTACCTTTGGAGCCAAATGGCTTCTAAAAGCTGGATTTTAGCTGTACAAAAGCTCCATGGGAGGGGAAAAAAAAAAAAGAAAAAAATAAAAGTGTGTCCAAAAGAAAATTTAGAAAATTCACACCTCTATCAATTACAGAAATAGAAGAATGGCTGCTAGACTATAAACCAAATTTTTAGTTGGCTAAAAGAGATCCATAACTTTAAAGAAATTGGGCAGTGCAGCAGTTTTGAAAACAAAGATTAGGGAAAAAGGAGGTTGGTTACTCAAGAAAGGCTTTGATTTTTGCAAAGGATCTGACTGCAGCTTTTAGATTCATGCATATAAATTTCATTAGAAATAAGTGATTTTGTAGAAAGAAGGAGTTCCAGGAAAGAGATATGTGCAAAAGTCCCATGAAGTTCTCCAGTACTTCTGATGTACTTCACTACACACAGAGTAATTCCTCTTCAAACATGTCCCTTATCTTTTGTTTCCTCTCAAACTAGAAGATAACAGTCCTAAAGAGGATTGTGGCTGTTGTGACCATAGGAAGACTGACAAGGGATATTTCATGCAGCAGCCATCCTGGAGGTCGAACCAGATGGTCAGTTTCCTTTGCGTGTCCCTACCAAAACCATTTCAGATTTTCTAAAGCAGTTAATTGCTCCCATGAGCAGTACAATCAGACCAATACAGACTTTTCACAAAGTAAAAGGCTGTGCAGCAAGTGCAGGGTTTGTTTACTGTTGTTATTATTGGCTATTGTCCATCTGGTTTTGATCCTACCTTCCTTCATACTCTTCCCCCTCCAATCTTCCCACAGATATTGGTTTGCTGACTGTATGTACAGATTTGTGTCTGGCCCTTGAGCTCTGTGGTGAGAAGACACCTGTGTGCCACATTCTGGCCCTTCCTGGATCTGTTCTGTCTATGCTACACCTTTCTATCCCTTTCAGCAGGGAAGTGTGAAGTAGAAATGACAAATTATGCTTCAGGAAAAACTCGGGACCCAAAAATGTGTCTGGTTGTGTGTACTCAGTCAGGAGTTAGCTCTTCAGCTATTCTTGCCTACCCCACCATGGTGTCTTCTGACCTCAGAAGCCCCAAACCTACTGAAATATTGTTAATCCTTTCCAAATCCAAATCTAACCAGCAGCAACATGAACTGTTCACAAAATGTTAGGGGTTCAACCTCATCCACAGAACTTTGCCTCACATACCACTTAAGCATAAATCAAGGGACAGTGTGCTTGAACACCAGCTAGTGAACATTCTAGAGCCAAATGAACAGAAATTGCCAAAAGAAAATGTATAAATGGTATGTATTTCATATTTGAATGCTAATGGCTTCATTTCTAGTAGAAGAATGGATTATGCAGATTTGATTTATTGTTAGCTCAGCTCAATAGTATTGATTTAGATATTGAGCATGATATGTCCACTGCAGTTATTGTTTCCCTGAAATAATTTGTTTGATATATATACATTGATTACATTTTTACTGTTTTACTGATACCAGTCATTATGGTACTGGCATAACACATGCAAGCACTATATATATACATATATATATATATGTGTGTGTGTGTTTATGATATATATATACACTTATATATAATTTTTAATATATATGTTTATGTTATATATATATACACATATATAATTATATATATTATACTCTATATATAGTATATATGTATATACTCTACATATAGTATATATCATAAAATATATACTAGAATATACTGGTCTTTATTTCCTGAGCCAGTGATATGTCATGACTCAGGGTTATCAGATGCCATGCTTGTATTGTTCTCTACCCTGAACGTCAGCAGTCAGCATCCACTGTTACACCAACTTCTTAATATTTTTGGAAATCAAATGGAAATGACACATTCATTACCAGCTGATATAGCCAGTTAATACAACCTGACAGAGCAGGGAAAACAACACACAAAGGTCAAATAAGACAATTTTCTCCCCCTCTTGCAGGACACACCAGCTAAATAACACTTCAAAATCCCAGGTCTCCTTTGGTCTCCTTCTGAAAATGTTCCCCTCCCCGAGCTGACTAGTGCTAGGAATCTGTCCCCTGAACCTGCACATGTTGGTTATTCATGTCCCTTTGCCTTGGGACAAGGCTGAGAGGGAAATGTGATTTTTACAGACACGTGTACAGTGTTCTGGAGAGTAACAACAAACAAGTTGTGAACTTTGGTATCTTTCCACTGTTCTCTCGCTATCATATCTATGAAATGAGAGTACACAGCAGCTATGCCCACATTTGTGGGACAACTCAGAGAGGTATTATCTTAACAGATTGCCAGTTGAAAACTAGTATTGTTTGTACATGACCTAGAACTATTAGTTTTATCATGAAGGGCAACCAGCTTGACCAGATATTCCTTGTCTTCTGATAGCCTCACATCACCAGCTTTGCAGCCACTTTCCTCACAAGGTAGAGAGTCCTCAGATACCTTTTCTTTTGAGACAAGTCTCTGAACTTCAGATCTTTGTGATATTCTGCATATGGCTTTCTGGTAATTAGCTATGTCTTTTCCTTATTTAGATCAAGAGTACAAGGTTTGCTCAGGATTTGCTGGTTTTCCTTGGCAAAATTTCAGGGTTTTTTTCAAAATGGAATAACTTCCTCTTGATTGTATTATGCACCTGCCCTCAAATTTATTGCAAGCAGGTATTTGCCCTGGTTTTCCGACTCTCTGTGTGTTTTATCAGCTGTACCTTGACTGCTCTTAAGCACTTTTACTTTAAGGAATACAATCTTCACTGCAAACCTTCATTTCTACCTGTTCTGAGCAACATCGCGTGCATTTCTTGCAGGGAATGCTTTGCTTTGATCTTTTTGCCAGTTCTAATGCTTTTGATTTGATCTGTAATTATTCCCTATAATAACTGTTTCAGTTCATGTGTCTCAGCTTTAATATAAGGGTGATTAAGTGCTCAGTGATCCTGCTTGGCAGCCACCTCCTAGTAAAGAAACATACCATTCCCTGACAACATTTTTACAGGAGTCCAAGTGCTCTTAAAAACTGCAATGATTTTAGGAATATACATCCTTCTTTGCGTTCCCAGTCTGAAGTACAGCCCACCACAGTGCTGATCCCACCACAAATACCACGTGAAAACACTTCTGAGCTTTACAGCTGTGCTGGCTTTGCAGTGTAACCACTTTTTCTTGATCTGCTGTTCTTAGTTTGTTGTTAAACACTAAGGGAGTGGTTGTGTAACACATGAGTGCTCATTTAGAGAGAACTATATGTCCTGGTTTTACCAACTTTTGATGGACCAAGATTGCTGAATGTTATGGCCCTCTCACATGACATGAAAAACTCTACTTCCTTCTGTAACACTGTTAAATGCTATGGATGGAATATTGTAATGAATTGAATTAATTATAGTTTTCTGACTTTGTCAGAGCATGTTTCCTGAGTTGTAGTTAATACTTTACTTTTGACATAGAAAAAGTGCTTGTAAGTTACAAATGGGAATTGAATTTACACAGCTTTTAGAAGGCACAGAGGTATAATTATAAATATAATTATAATATAAAAGAGACAAAAATTATTCTTATTTTTCTTGCCTTTTTTTCTAAAAAGGATTTCATCTTTCAAAAATGGAGAGAGAAACACACTTTAAGGGTATTTTCTGTTTCAAGAATAGAGACAATACAAAATTATTTTACTTTAAATTATAAATCAGAAACACATTTAAATCAAATTTATATTTAAGCAAATGATAAATATCTTTATGCAGAGCTATGCTGAATGCATAGCTAAAGGTATTGATAAGCATGCATATTTTTAAAAAAATCATTTTGTGTTTATAATCATACTCAGGCAGATCTCACTGGATTCACATTGACTCTATACTCTTCACAGAGAAATAGATTTTCCAAAAGCTGCAAATCTTTTTGTAAAGATTTTGAAACACCATCAAAGAAAAAAGCTAAACATTCTACCTTTGATGCAAGCTTCTGGGTTTTTTCTTCCTCCTCAGCTGCAGCTACTGATTCCCTCTGTTGATAAACCCTTTTTTCAAACATATCCAATGGAAATTAAAACAGACACTTATTTCAATATAGGTTTATGAGAGTGTGATAGGTCAAGAAAAATAGATGTTAACAAGAAATAATATTGAATTAATGGTACCTGTTCTCACAGATGAGTTCCACATTTGCCTCTTGGCAATCAAGAAAAATTAATCACCTCTTATATATTCTAGACATTTCTACTAGTTCTTTTCAAAGACAGACAAGCTAGCATTTATTATTATTGAATTTTTTCACTGGTGCTGAGTTTTTTCCCTCTGTGAAGACTGTACAGTGGGAGAGTTGAAAGTACAGCAAGCAGATGCACCTGCTGCTTTGCCAAAATTCTTTATTACCTTTGTTATTGCACTCAAGGACAGCAAACACCGCTTTTGTGGGGCTTCTCTCTATCATCCTTCTCCACAGCCAGATGATCTTCTCCATGTAAGGTAGCAAGTCCTTTCCCACACCCTGCTGCACCCAGGAGATGGTCAGAGGTGTTGGAGCTGGCTGTGTATGTACTCAAAGACATCGGGGGGATTTACGGGTTGTAGCAAATCAGAGGGAAGAGGGAAGCTACAACCTAAAGAACAAATGCAGGTTTCAGTCTTTTTATGGAAAGCAAAACACTGGAACTCAGAATCAAAGCCCACTTCAGCAATGGAAAAGGGATCACTGGGAGGGGATCTTGTCACTGCATTCAAATATCTTAAGGGCAGGTGTAAAGAGGATGTGGCCAAACTGGTTCCAGTAGAAGGAACAGGACAAGGGGCAACAGGCACAAAGTGAAACACAGGAAGTTCCATCTGCAGATGAGGGAGAACTTTACTGTGAGGATAGCAGAGCACTGGAACACAGCCCAGAGAGGCTGTGGAGTCTTCCTCTCTGGAGTTACTCAAGAACTCAGGTGGAGACCATGCTGTGAAACCTGCTGTAGGTGGGCTTGCTCTGGCAGTGGGCATCGGGCTGGGTGGCACTAGAGGTCCCTTCCTCTACCATCCTGTGATTCTGTGTGTAATTGATGAAAGGCTGGAACACACATTTCCTAAAGAGACAATTAGATGGTAACTGCTGTGCCTCAAGGCCATCTCTTAGCTGTGTGTTCATATGGCTGTCAGCACAGCAAAGTCCCATAACAGGAGCCTGTAGATGCACAGTCTGCTGTGATGGATGGGTAATTATTCTCTTAATGACAAGTGCCTGAATTGTGCCACTGATCTTCCTCTGAGCAAACACACAGATAATGTCCTGCTCCAGCCTTTCAGAGGTATGGTATTAAGGGCAGTTAGCACTTGAGAAAGCATTCCAACATGTCCAAGAGAATAAAAAGGAGTGTGTTAAAGGAGACATGAGGGCCAGTTAAAAGAGTGGGTAAAGATTATGTGTTGTTGGTCTCGGCTTTTACAAGATTCATGTAAGAGCAGGCATGATGACCACAGAGTTAGCACAGACTTGTAAAACAGTGGCACATCTGTAAATGGTTCCTGAGAAGAGCTCAAAGACCCAGCACTGGCTGATGTTTAGAGGAATCCTCAGTTAATCTTCAAATCCTGCTTTTGCAGTAGCTGACTGGAAATCTCATGTCCATTTTTTTGGTGAACATCTGGATTTACAAAAGCAAACTTTCCCACTTTCTTGGAAACTTTCTGGTTGGGCAAACTTTCAGATACATCAAATATGGATATGTCTAGTACTTTGACTAGTTTTGTCCTTTGTTAAATTCTATCTCCTGTTCTACCTTCAGCTTTTTATAATCTTTATAAAGCATATCTTCTCTTCAATGGAAAAAAAAGGAATTCCAGTTCTCTTTCACAACTTTTGTGCTTCTGCAATCATTTTGTCCTGGACTCTTGCACCTCACCTTCCCATTTATGGCCTGCTGTTAAGACTCACAGAGGAGCCTAATCACCTATTTTCAATACTAAGGCAAAGCATGCTTTCCCCACTTTTTATAACCTTCCTTCTTTCCACGTTACATTCAGGTTTCTTGCTTCTATCTTTGAGGTCATATGATTCTGTCCTGAGGCCAACCTGTTTTTAAATTTTTTAACTCCATTCTAACTTTCTTAGCCTCCTTCCAATCTGCTCTTAGCTTGCTCATGTTATTTTCTCATATGTTTCAAATTATTTAATATTTAGATGGATAAGAATTTTGTCTTCCTATAGTTGTAAACTGCTATTTATAGATGAAGATATAAGAAATGTAAGTATTTACTAATACTGTTACCTATTCTTCACCTGCATAACCAAAGACTTCAATATTAGCAATATCAGTGTTTAATTCCTCTTCCAAGCAGCAAATAAATGTAGAACATGAAATTATTTTTTGTTCCACAAGCCTTGCAGATTTTAACTTCTGAATTTTTCCTGAAGTGACACCCTACATTTTGATTTCAGCTTTGCCAAGATGAAACTGTAATTGTATTCATCTACAACCTGAATCAAGTTTCACTTGTCATGAACATTTTTATGTTCTTAAGTCATCCGAAGAATATTACTTTTCTGAGCAACCCAGCCACAGGTATCTTTCAAGTGATCCTTAATTGCTCTTCAAGTAAAAATTCCCAATTCCTTTTTTACTGTAGCTGCCTAATATCAATGCATTATATTTAAAAGGGAGATGGATATGGGAAAGAGCTACTTCTGCATAAAAATACAGTAATTTGCTCATTTACAGTGGCTGGTTTTAGAAGTTTTTCCCAAGTTCAAGCCAGTTTCTCAGAGAAAACTAAATATGTGGACATTTTCCTGTTAATAACACTTGCTTACCTTTTTATGTATGTGCATAAACAGGAAAGTTTGAGGTGAGCTTACAGTGTGCCTGCAAGCATTCTTCTGAAATGTAGGGACCTAGTCTGGGATTGCCTAACAACAAGAGAAATAGTCTTGCAGCTAAAATGACATCCCTAGCATTTTTCTAGCTGTCTTTCTAAATCTGTATTTGGTTAATACCTATGCCCTCTTGAAACTGGCAGGGAGTTTTTTTGAGTGGGCATAGTGCCACTCCAACAGATGGTCCCAGGCAAAGGCATGCCAGAGAACCAGTATGTGCCTCATGTTTGAGTATTAAGTGATGGATTTCCATCCAAGAATATCAAAATAGCAGTCAATGCAGAACATCTGAGCCTATGGTTTGGGGATGTGCTGACTATTCCTGATAGAGCTGCATTACCATTCAAAATCATAATTTAAAAAAAAAAAGAGAAACCTTCTCCAGCTGTGAAATTTTGGCACTAACAAATGAGGAGTAGAAGGAAACAGAAGTATTTAATTAAATATTTGAAGAGCTTACTACACTTCAAGCACCTGAAATGTCTCCAAAATAAAAACAACCTTCTGAGGCATGACTCAATTTCCAGGGAATAATCTGACAGATGTCAGAAGCTGGACCTGCAGATTACCCATCATGGTAGCCCATGTCTGCTTTTGGTTAAACAGCCCAGTCCTATCCAGGATATATCACATATCATGTCAATTTAAATTGGTACAAACTGGTAATTGTGTTCGTGCCAAGGTTGTGTTCATTTCTTGCACTGATCTATAGTGGAAGTAAAGGCCTGAAAGGAAAGAAAAGAAAGGAACATATTGAGTAGTTTCAGCTGGATCAGGGTTAACATTTATTTCACAGAATCATAAAAAACACTGAGCAGGAATGGGTTAATGAGGATCCTTGAGTCTATTCCTGGCCCTACACAGGACACCCCCAAGTCTCACAGTACGTGCCTGAGAGAAAACTGTCTGGTCTTTGGTCCAAACTGTCCAAGGCTCTTTGCTTGAACTCTCCCAGGCCTCATGCCATGACTTTGTGCTGTGCCCTGGGGAGACTCTTCAAGGACTGATCATGCTCTGTGTGAAGAACATTTTTCCAGTAAATAAAGAAATTGCTGATAAAGAAATTGTATGGTTCTAAGGATTATATCCTGAAAGTAGAAGCCTATGTTGTGTAGGGAGTGAAATACCAAGAAAGTTTGAAATAAATTAAAAAATAACTTTTTTTAAGTCCTAGAAGAATAATGTTCAAAGTCAAATTTGTGGGTAAGAGAAGAAGCTGAGTACCAGAATGAGAAGAAGCTGACATTACCTACTATAGAGATCTTAAGTCACTGGGGAAGGGTGAGTAACGTTTATCCTCTCAAGCAATCAACCCAGCATCTTGCCTGGCCCTTTTTGCCTGGTATCTCTGACATTTTAGGCTACACAGAAATGTCATGCTGATCTATTTATTTCAATCCAATTCTGGCAGCTCAACTCTAATAAACTGTTCATTTCACTTTGCTGCCTAATTTGATCTAATTTTCTTGTTAATCACAGCGTCAATGAAGCTCTGTGATAAAGCTTCTTAAATGCAAGTCCTTTCCTAAAAGACAACAGTAATACTATTTGGTTCTCACAAAAAAACACTGTTTTTATTTTGCTTGCCCTTAGCTGTACCATAGGTACCTAAAATTATGCAAAATCTGGGGTAAAAACTTAGATTAACAAACTGCCTGGTTACCATTATTTTTGCCAATATAATTTCTGAACATTTGAATCATAGTGAAAAATAACACTGCCGAATGCCATCATCAGCATAATCCTTGTTAAGACCTGGATAGAGAATTTAGGGCTTCTGAGATAATTTATTTTTTTTTAAGTAACAAAATGCCGAGGTAAAGTATCACTTTTTCAGTACTAGCTTAAGCAATAAGCAAGAGTACAATTCAAGGTTTAAAACAGAAGAGGAATATAGGGGGAAAGACAAAAGATCACTTGGAAGCATCTGTCTTTAATAGATCTTTCTCAATATCCACAAAGTTAATTTTTGGGGCTGATACTAAAATAAACATCCCGTGGGACAGTTCTATAAGGTGTGCCAAGCAGGTTAAAGTAAAATATACAGTAGGATTTGTCCCATGCACAAAAAGGTGCTTCAAACCAACACTTTGAGACATATAAGTCCCTTCTCCCTCCAGAGTGATGCAGGCATTTTTCATCTTTTCCAAATTTACTGGAAAAGTACCTCTTCACAACTCTGCTTTCACAGTTGTCTGCAAACATGGACACCTAATTTCCTAAAAAGCTCTTCAGTTGCTTTTCTTCCATGCATCTTTCTCTCCCCTACAGGTCAAGATGTTTTAGATGCTCTTTACATGAGGATGCTCCTCTTGCACTGGCTGAGATATGGCAAGTAAAATGGCAATGGAAAATGGCAATGTAAAAACAAGCACCCCTCCTAACTCCTGTTCCTCAGGAATATTTGCATGGCAGGGTAAAGATGCAGATTCAAGATGCATTTAGAGATATAGATGGAAGCAGTTAATACAGGTACCAATTTCATGGAAACATTTCATCCCAGCAGTCATTTCTAGCCAGGGTGCAAGGAGATTTTCCTGCCACAGAGCCCACTGAGCTGTGCCTGTGTTACACCAACTGCTGCAGGGCACCCATCTCCCTTCCCCATTTGCTGTGATGACAGTTTTCATTTCCATAGACTCCAGATGTGGCAATTTCCATATTAATTCTCCCAGGACAGATTAAGCACTTGGGAAATTCTGTTGATTTTAGGTAGATGAAATAGTTGGGAAGCAGCAAGGCAGTAGCTGCATACATAGACATGTAAGTTGTCTTTCTGCAGGGAGATATTTGTTGCCAAGAAAACGTAAAAAGATTCAAACGAGGCTTTCATCTCTCCCCAAAAATAGTCTGGATGCTTAACAGAAGTAGTTTTCCTTGCAGTTTTACTGTGAAATAGCACATCAAAAACGTTCAAAGGTTTCCTTTGCAGCAATTTTTAGAGATATTTGAATTTTCATATTCGCACTACATGAAAAGTAGGGACCAGGTAGCCTTGTCCAGCGATTTCCTGTTGAAGAGAAAGGTGAGAACTGCAGTGTTATAAATGTCTTCTAGAAGAAGAGAACAAAAGGAGATGACTAAGAAGCCATGGGAACTGAGCTGCAGGAAGTCTATTCTGGGTTGTGTGTGATTGCCTGTATGCAATATTTCTGCATCTTTGTAATTGCTGGGGATGTGGTTTTTAACTGTTGTGACAAATTCTCTCCTGTTAGCTCCCCAGATTGAATAAACAACGTTGAGAAAGCTGAGGGCAGCTTTTGAAGCCAGGTATTTTGCACGGGGTGCTGACTACAGTCCCTGTGTCCCTATTACAGCACTCAGCTTTGCAGATGGCAGCATCTGCTGAAAAAGTCTCAATTTCCTCATAACAGGCATGCCATCTGAGCTTCTGGTCTTTCCTAATACTCAATTTGTCTTTCCTTCCTCTCTTTACAACCCGCACATTAATCCAGGAGTGCTTCCATACCTAAATTTCCTTTAATATACCAGCATCCACAGCCTACAGACTCTGGCCCAGATAGGGCTGGATGAACAATTCTCAGAAGTCTGGGACTTTCAAAATACATTAGGTCAAAGCACATAGGAATTCATTAATGCATTAAATTAAAAAAATAAAGGGTTTCTGGGAAATAGGGGAAGTAGTTGGCAGCTGAACACTGTTATCTGTGAATCCTGAGTTCCTTTCTTTTTACCAGTTAGTGCATTGTTCATTTTTTTCTTTTTTCTTTTTTAGTTTTTTCCCATCTCTACTCAGAACTGAGCATTTTGTTGTAAAAAGACCCTTGAAAGAGCAAATCTTGAAGCTTCAAGAACTGGTATTTGCCTTCTGAAGCTCTTCTTAGAGATCTGACTTTTGATAACGACATAAGTCATCAAATCAGCTACCACTCTTCATTTTTCCAGTGTCCTAATGTGGAATAAGCAAGTGCTACTCCAGAGAACTGCCTCTTTCTGGAGGAAAAGCCTGAAAGAAGAAAAATGAAAATGGAAGAGTACACTGAGCTGCAATAGGGTGATTTCAGGATGTGTGGTTATGTTCCTGAGGAGGTCAGAAAACTAAGGAATGGGGTAACTGTGTAAATGTCAGTGCTGTTTTAATTGGAATAATGGTGGTTCATTTTTCCATAAAGAATAATAAGATCTGATGTCAAAGAAACAGACATCTGTATACCTTACTTTCATATGTTTGACCAAAAGTGAACCTAACTCCCTACTGCAGAGCTCCATTTTCACAATAATATACCTCCACTAATTTTTCTAGCATTTGATAACACCCTTGACTAAGACAGGAGCAGAACAGATCCAGAATATGTATTGTTTATTATCCAGAAATGACTCAAATGTCAGTGCATATATCCTTGAGGAGAGTGGGGCTGTGTAAATATTTGAAAAGTTTTCGTAACATTTTCCCAGCTCTGTTTTTCACCTTTCAGGATTTTAATATTTGAGCAAACATTCACAAAACACCGAACTGCCCAGAAATCCCTGCAAAGTCAAAAGATCAGTTAGGATTTAACTGGAGAGCTGACCTCCCTTCACTGAAAATTATCCACCTTTTGGATGTAAACTATGCAAAAGTGAAATTTCCAATTTTAGGCAAATGCCAGTGTTCTTGAGCATTTTGAAACTGAATCTAAGCAAGTACTTGCCAGAAAAATAAGCTTTTTCCATGATCAGACTCTTTATGTGATTGCCCTACTCTGACATCGCACCTACTACCACTTTTTTTACTGCAAAGATAAGGAAAAACATTGTATCCACCCTTTTTTGTAGAAAAAAAATATATAAACACAGTTGTGTGTCTCTGCTGGCTACATTTTTTTCCCCAAAGACTTTTGTTTGTTAATTTCTGAGCCATTTCTAATGCAACCTATTCACAGCACAGTATCTAAATCTCCCGATAAGTGAAAAACAAAATCACTTCTAAAGACTTAAAGTACCAGTAAGCTTGAGGATGAGGAAAACAGTATGGCCCAGTGATTTAAGGGATAAGAGAGTTTTTCTGGATTGATATGTAGTGTATATTTTTGTTTCCAGCATTATATGCCACTTGCCAGAACTGTTTGATGCCGTGAATTAGTTTGGAATTTTAATTTCATGAATAATTCACAATCACTGCAGTGATTCCAGAAAGTCATAACACCTTATCATACATTTGCATCAGTGCTCAACACTGAGGGGAATATCTTTGTGTTTCTAGAAAGTGTTGTGATGCCTTGGAGAGTAAGTGCAGTTCAGCCAAACATTAATAAAAATTCCTGTGTGCTTCTGTGCATTTTCTTCCTTCTAATCTTTTGCATAACCCACAGGTAACATTTTATTTTGAATCCTGACACCCATTCTGAAGCTACTACGTGGCCTGTACCAGGATTTTGTCACTTGTCCTGTATTTCAGTGTCATTTCCTCAATTTTTGTGAATTATTGGAATTTTGCCTTCAGGGCACCAAATAGTCAGGTACTGCTGTAGCTTACAGTAGATTTTGCAGATCCCATCTGAAAATGAGCTGAACTTCAAAAAATATTGCTGTCACCTTTCTTTGCAGGTACCAACAGAGAATAATAGACCTAATAAGAAGGCAGAGTAAATCAGGAGAGAAAACAATCCTTAAGTGGAAGTTTTATCACTCAGATGGACAACGTTTTATCTCTGACAATAATGGCTTGACTTAGCATGGGACAGCTCTTCAAATACTCCAAGAACATTTCTAAGCCTTCCTCTGGGAGACACAGAAAATCCACACTCTTCCCAAGCAGCAGAAGGTAAGGGCCGTGCAGGACATGGTCAGAGAGCACATGTGAAATCCTAACTTGCTAGATGTAGTCCCAAATCAGAGAGAGAACCATAAAAACGTGCACCTCCCCCCTCCCAATAGTTATTTGTGCAGTATCTTGGACAACTCCCAGAGTAGGGAAGCAGAAAGGCACTGACTTAGAGCAGCTCCCAAAGGGATGGCTTCAGGGAGCACAGATGGGGCTTATCCTCATGTGTTGTGACAGATCTGTTCCCCACCACAGCCTGCTAAGTTCACAGTAGGTCTCAGGAGTCTGAAAGGGAGAGAGTCAGCTTTCAGCATTCAAAGAAAGATTTGTTTTCAGCTGCACAGAGGAAGAAACACTGATCTGTCCTGCCACAGTACCTGCAAATTAGGGTCAATTGGAAAAGCACAGAGGCCAGATTATCTGCATTTTGCTGAATCATGTACAACTCAGCAAAAGAAAGCTAAAATGCAGCCAAATTGGAATGGAAGCATTTCAGGCTTTTTTTTTTTTTTTTGCACTAGTGCCAAAACAAAGTTAAAAAAATAAAAGTTTTGGTCAAAAACATTTAGCTGAATACCTGAAATCATTAGTACAGACTGTCAGAAGTTCTTAGTTATTCTTTACTCACTGTTATGAATAGGCTTTTGACTGTTTTCCATAAAGTCCCCTGTGTGCAATGGTCTTTGAGAAGCTAAAAGTTTTCAAATGGTATGATGTAAACACAATGAAATATGGAAAGTTAGTGGAATTAAATTATTTGCTACCAATGGCTATGAATAAATTAGGTGCTATTTGGAGCAGTAAATATCCTACTGGTGTGTAATTATTAGTGAGTTTTGGAGTCCATGTAAATTATTCAAGGAATAATCAGGAGTTGGATCATGTTTATAGTCAAATCAGATGCATATTTGCCTAAGAAATTCAGAAATCCTAGAAGAAATCTTCCTATAGGACTGCAAAACTGTTTATTTGAACTAACAAAATTTACTCAAACCGGCAGATAATTGAAGCATTATTTCTTTGAAAATAAAGGATTAGAAACGTGAGCACCCAGATATGTTTTCAGATGAAACAGAGAGAGAGAACCTGGCTTGATAGACAGGGAAGGAGTGCCTCTCTGTTCCTGACTCCAAGAAGTTAAATAAGCCCCTAGAATAGCATTCACAGCAGGTTTGCTCTGTGTCTAAGACAGTGATAATGATGAGAATAATACATCTCCCTGGTAGGGTTCCACTCAGAACACAGCGTTCTGTTCTTGTCTATTCAGATTAAACAAGACATTGCAGGATTTGAAAAGTACAGAGGGAAAGTGCAGCGAGCTATGAAGGCAGAATTGTACAAAAAACAAGTAAACATATGTGTCTTGAAGGTTCAGGGAAAACAACCCCTTGAACATGTGTACAATAAATCTGACAGGTGCAATGATTCAGCTCCTGTGGCCACGTGCAAACCATATCCATCCATACAGTGTTCCTTAAATATTATAGACAGAAACTGAACACTAATTAAGTCTAGGGTTGCTAAAATACCCATTACAAGATAATGTTTACAGTGAATTACTAAATGAGTCATTCAGATATAGAGTATTATGATTTTTATTTTTCAGATATATATTATACATTTGTACCATGTATTAGGGCACATTTCTGCTGACGATTTGTCAGTTTCCAAGAACAAAACCATGGAAGCACACACTTTTCCTTACTTAGAAAATATTTTTTAAGTCATTTTACTGTCAATCTCTAGTCTCTTTCATGTACTTCAGAGTGAAGGCTTGAAACACATTTGAGTTGAGTTGTTCTGCTTTTTCTATCCCCAAGAAAACTTTTAGTGTCATTAAAAATTTTGGAAATTTGGATTTTATGAGGACAGCACTGAGCTGACAAGGATTCTGATAGAAGAATTCAACAGCTTTGGATGGACTGAAGAGTCCATTCCATTTTCATTGACTTTTTCCCTACAGGTATTCCTCATGATCAAACTGTTGGAACTTTCTCACAAAGCTCTGGGATCACTACAAGACTTCCACCCACAAGGAGTGTTGCAAGCGGCAGTCCCTGATTCAGAGTGAGCTCCCAATCCTTCCTCTCCTGGTGGCCTGCAAGTGTGGGGGAACATGGTGCCACATAAGGGGCAGATGAGCAGCAAGAGGGAGGCTCAGACCAGGCGAAGACCTGCACCTGGAGATGTGAGCCAGGGCTGGGAAGAGAGGCAGGGAGGAAAAGTGGAAGAAGGAAAGTGGGGTGGAGAATGGGAGCCATGTTAAATGATCATTGGATAGGGGAACAGGGGCAGAGACGTTGTTTACATAGGGAGCATTGCCTATAAACTACTCCTTTTCAAAATGGGAAGCTGAGCCCAGAGGACATGTCTGTGCAATGGATGGCAGAGCACACTGCCCCACTCCATGCTGGTCTAAACAGCTGCCTACACAGCCATTAAGGTCTCACAGCTGCTGCAGGCTCTTTTATTAAATTATACAACCTAGAGAGCCAGCAGTCTGGACACAGCTTAACAGATCCCTAATCAGAATCCAGTATTATTCTGGGAAGGGGTCTGCTTTTTTTCTGTGGGTATTTTATCTGCTTATTTTTAGGTTTTAACAAAAAACAACCAACCCAAACATTAGACTTTTTAAAGAATTTTAATCTTGCTAAGTCTATTCAAAGGTTGAGAAAGACCAGATTTTGCAGTCTGATTTTTTGCAATATCTTTAATCACAGGATCACATATCATCTTCTACAGAGCCCTTGTCTCAGTCAGGAGGGACATGATATGTGAAATGGGCCCTGTGGGGATTGAGTTATGATGCCATTAGTGTCTGAGGGTGGATTCAGGCTACCCTGATTGCAAAGCAAAAGACATGCATTTAAGACACTTGCTCTGGGACCTTAAAGATCCTCAGAAATGAAGGCTGAAGGGTGAAGATTAAGCTAGCAATGTATACAAGAAACCATTACTTAACAGCAAACATTTCCATATTTGAATTAAATTAACAGTGTATGTTTTAGTTTTATCTACAGGCTGTCTTCTTGACCATCATTAACTACCTCCTTTCCAGAGCCACTCCAGCAGCAGTTCCTGTGCAGAATTTTTAAGAAGATATCCCATTATACAAAGTTACAAATGTCATTAGGTCACTCATCAAGAAGCCTTCAATCCAAATTGCTAATTTCTCTTAAATGAACTGTTTTACCTAACAGATCCAGAAACCTTTACCGAGGAATTTTGTGTATAAAACACACTTTCTTTTCCTTTGAAATGGAATACTGAACTCCAGGAGTTAAGTTTCAGTTATATTTTTCAAATTAAAAATAAAAAATCACAGATTAGAAGACTCAGCAAGAACAAAGAAACTCATTTTGTTTTTCTGTCCCTTCCTCTCCACCCAGCTGTACTCACAGCTACAGCTGGTATAGAGTCCAAATAAAAGTTGCTGCAGAGAAATGTATCCATTTTAGTGGAGCAGCTTGTGTGATTTCTCATAAATGCTTTACAATAATGACAGTCACAGCTCGGAAGCTATCATGGTCTTTTTCCCTGGAGAGCAATATGTGAGCCATGCTGGGTGTTTAACCTTTTCTGAGAGGGCAAATGAAGCAGAAGTCAGGCATAATCAAGAACTAGAGGGGGAAACTATATAATCAAACCTTTTTTTCAAAAATGTCATTCAAATGGTTTCTTCTGGTCCTTTGTTTTGATGGGGGATGGGAGGTCAGAGAGATGGACACTCATTGTAAAAACACTCCACGACAGATCAAAGCAACCAAAGCTTTTCCACGTTAATTTTCATGTTGTCCCGATTTAACTCTCTTGACTGAGTCAGAGGCCTCCCTTGTGGAGGTTTTCCCCCCAGGTGGGGCAAACTGAGGCTATCCATGTTGTACACTCCCATGCCCCCACCTGCACGTGTCTGGGGTGCCACAGCACACTGGGGATCTGCTTACGGGTTTGGCCTTGCAGCAGTGGGATCTTCAGCAGCTCCTGCAACTCATCTCAGTGCACACAAGATGAAACCATTCCCAAGTATGCAAAACACCCATGGACATCTCTAAACTTGAAAGAAAGAGCTCAGCCCCTGAAAAAAGCAATCCTAGATTCATTTGTAGCATACTATGGGATATTACAATAATGGTAGTCTGTCTTTAATGTTGAAGCACACACACAGACCCTTTATTAACTTACCAGTGAGCAGGAGCCTTTGCATCTGGAACAAAGTGTTGCTGCAGCAGCCAAATACATAGGAAAGACCTTTGTGCTGTAATGGCCACTGCAAGTGTATTTTACCCTCTAAAAAAAAAAAATAATCAGGCAACTTGCTGTATATTTAGCATGTTACAAATACCTATCTCACAATTAATTTGACATTAAAATCGTTGCAGTCTTTGTACTGGGGGGATTTTTTTTTTTTTCCTTAAGTGCTAGGGAGGTAAATGAGAACATAATTACATTGTCAAAGTCAATAATAGCAAGCAGCCTCTGTCAGGTCTTGCTGTGCTCAGCATTGTTTCACAGGAACTGCTGGGGAGTTCTTCCGCCACCAATCCATTTGGCTCCATTTAAGAACTGACTACAGGAAGGTAGTTATTGTACAAGATTAGTTTCCTGTAGGCTGCAAACTGGCAGTAGCAGAAAAATACAGGATGAATTTATTAGCTTGCAAGGTCAGCTAATAAAAACAAAAGTGATGTAACTCAGACCGTTGTTTACTTAAAGTCAGATGGCTTTTTAGACTTCATTCAAAATTCAAACTGGTTAACTCCTGCATTTCCAGCCTGCTAAACTGTCACCAAAAAAAAAAAAAAAAAATCCAAACCAACCAAAACAAACAAACAAAAAACCCAACCAAAACAAAACAAACAAAAAACTCTGGATGTTTGTTTTCAAGGAATTTTGTAGGACTACTATGCCCTGATCTTAAGAAAAAATAAAACCCTAGTATTAAATATAATACTGACCTTGATACCACAGGTAATTGTTCCAGTTATATTTTGTCACTATTACAGAAAAGAATATGATGCTAAAGATGATCCTAGAATATTTAATTTGTGCAATGAGCACTAGCATCAAGTTTTAAGCTTGGGAGAGATGGTTACTCAATGAGGTTGTGCTTTTGGTCTAAACACTGTTTTTAATAGGAATTCAAAGAAAAAAATCTCAAAATTTTCAGACAAATTATAGTACTTGAAGATAATAATGGCATTGGGATGTCCCTCGGAAACAATATATTATGCAAATTTAATTGATTGATGCCATTCCTTGCCATAGACTGTAAAGGGATTATGATAAAACTCTAATACTGCTTCAAAAATTAGTAACACTCTGCTTCAAAGAGCAGATAATTGGGGTCAGTTCAGCTTGAGTTTTCTCTGGAGCCTGAGCATGCATAGACACATACAAGAGAAAAACTGGATAAAAAGAGATTTTGAACTCTGTTGTAGGACCTGTACAACAACCTTGCTCCAAATTAGCAGTTAGAAATTCTGAGTACTTAAATTATCTAACTGGATTCTTTCAAAGTACCTAAATAAGTTGCAGGCACAGTACCCAACTTACTTTGAAGCACTTTGAAGTAGGAGAAATCCATTCACATCCTTCCTTTCCTAGGGAAATGCCTTAGGCTGAAGCCTTTAGGACATTAACAGGGGCACACCTTGGCAGCTCCACAAGCCTGACTGTGCTCCTCACCCAGCCACTGCTTCACCTGCTCTTTGGATAGCAGGACATCAGGAGCTTAAACTTTCCATACAGCCAAAGAAGGACCAGCAAGTGCTTCTGAGGAGCACCAGAGAGAGATTCCAACTCTCATGGTTAACCACCACCTTCTTGCTGCTGGCTGTAAGCTGAAACAACGGGACCTTTGAGTCCTTCTCAGGGATTAGCACTCAGATCTGTTCCCTTTAATCAGGTAGGTCAGTGTCTCTGCCTCTTCCCTAGCACAGGCACGTATCTCTCTTCATGTCATTCATGCACCCCTGTGCAGTGGTTAGAGTTTTGACTGGAAGAATTTTTTCCACTAAGATTTAATGTAATACCCAAGATGTAAAGTTATTTAAAGCATGTATATTTAATACACAGTTTAGATATACATGTAGTGTAGAGGTAGAACCAGGATCATCAAGAGCATTGACTACAAACTCAACATCTGATAACAAGGGTTGTTAGAGATGCTGGTTTGTGGTGACTTTGCAATGGCCAGAGGCTCTGACTGCTTTTTAAACAAAAGGACAAGGAATGAGCACTTGCAGGCCTAACATGTTGACTGGTAGAAGTCTCAACAGCATGAGATCTGATTTTACAATGCCCTGGTGACGTTGCTCAACTGATCTTACATCAGATGGTAATTTGAGAAGTCTCCTGAGCCACTGCACCTGACACCAAACATTCCAAGCCAGACTTCAAGAGCAAGAATTTTCTCTGCCTCTTTCTAAACAGAATGTTCCAAACAGCCCGCCATGTGCCCGAGAAGGTTGCTGCTCATCAGATTTCATCAGTGAAGGATGTAGGAGGGAAAAATTGGGTCATGATGACAATTATCAGGTCAGAGTACTAAATGAAAGCAGCAGATTGTATGGGTTATTGTATTGTATGGGCATGCTCTTCAGCGCTGGGGCAGATTAAGCTTTTCCTTTCCTGAATGCCCAGGTTCCAGCAGGGTGTTATCACAGGACTCAGAGCACATTGATCCTTCTTTGGGAATGGAAAGCTGGGCCATATTGTAGTCAAGAAAGTGAGATCCAAAGCAGAATAGGCAAAGATGAGGCTGACTTCCAACAGGAAAGAATAAACCCAGACTATAAGCCTCTGCTTTCTAGACACTAACAACAAAATAACGCAGAAAAACAAAAGCTGATATTTTCCTGAGAGTAGGAAACCTCTCCCTTTCTTGCTGTAGAAAGATGAGATTCAGTTGCTTACACAGCTGCCTGCCCCTAGGAAATAAAAGAGTGTTATGAAATGCAGGAAGATGATGGCACAAATTTCTCTGTCCTGCGTAAACACACTCCTTCTAGGCTAACACTTTTTTACAGTGAGGGTGGTGAAAGACTGGAACAGGCTTCCTAGAGAGATGATACATGCTCCATTTCTGCAAACATTCAAGGTCAGGATGGATGGTGCTCTGAGCAACCTGATCCAGTTGAAGATGCTCCATCTCATTGCAGGGGGATTAGACTAGATAGTCTTTAAAGGTCCCTTCCAACCTAAACTATTCTATGATTCTATGACTTCCCCCAGCTGAGAAGGCATATAGTCTTCTTCCAAGGTAAATGAGCAGGTTCATTGCCCAGACAGCCTTACTCAGATTTATTGTCCAGACACAGTCAGAGAAGCCTCTGTGTCCCCAGATGTAGGGACAAGTCTTGGCTGTGCCCTGAGCTTGCAGCTGAGTGATACTCATCTCACAGTGACACCAGTCTGTACTCAAGTGAAGGAAACCCAGGTGGGAGCCACCTCATCAGGAAAACAGGATTTGGATGTGCACTGTGGCAGGACCAAACAAGTACATCAAAACTTGCCTGCAGGAACCCCACTCAGCCTCCAGACATGCTCCTTACTCACTACCACTGAGGTGTAGTAGTGAGACCTCCCTACCTTGCTTAGAGGTGCTCTGAGTCACCTTCACACTTGAGCCAGGTCTGGGATGAAATCTAAACCTCTTAAACTGGGATCTGGAATTGATTGCAACTTATTTCTGGCCCTGCCTTGTATCCCACAGATGATCCAGTCCCATGGAGGCAGGGCAAGGGGAGAGCTGTTTTCCATCCAGCTAATCTAAGCCTGGGTATCCAGCAAAGAGAAGGGAAGGGCCAATTGAGAAAGCAAAGGCACCACTGCCTTTCCCAGCACTGCTTGTGCATTTGTTAATTAAATGTCATCAGCTGAAAAGCATCAGGAGCAGCAGTAAAAACACAGGCCATCCCTTCTCCCAGAGAAGCAGCTTCATGGCTACAGTCTCAGATGCCTTCTTGTTTAATAGTCTCTCCCTTTGTCTCCTAAAGTCCAGAATCTCTTCAATCCTGAATCCCCAGTCACGCCAAGCACTTTGTTTGCCCACCCTGTACAATTTTGTCATGAAGACTTGGCTAGGCACTTTCAGATTTGCTGATATCCTGTAGCAAATCAGAGTCAGAGGGGAATGTGAATCTATGGAGATAAGTCACATAAAATGCAATTTTCTGGAAGGTCTCAAGCCACCTCTAAAAAAAAGCAAGTAAGATGAATGCAAACTCTTTTGAGACTAAGGAGTGTAATTGGTAGCATCAGATAGGGGGACTAGAGCAATTTACAGCACATGAGACTTCTGTGCTGAGTCTCCATTAACTGTAGTCAGCAGAGGCAAGTACTGTGCCCTTAGCATGCTCTGAAAACAGAGATTAAATGCAGTGGTGTTAGAACCAAACACTGACCCAGGTTTTCAAACTGTTCAGCAGACCAAAAGCATCAGCCAGCCAAGGCTTCTCATGGGGAATCAGCAACTGCCTTAACTCAGGGTCCAAAGATTCCAGTCTTGAACAAAATGCAGCTTTTCCTTGTACAAGTCATGTTAAGGAAAGACAAAAAAGAAAAGAAAAAGGGGAGGGAAATGCAGTTTGGTGTCAATTGGCTATCATAGATCAGATGACATAATAAGATTATTCACTGATGCTAGTCCAAAATACATGATTATACTCTGAGAAACCTGGTCCAGTGGAAGGTGTCCCTGCCTACAGGAAGGCCTTCGAACCAGATCATCTTTAAGGCCCTTCCAACCCAAACCACTCTGTGACTCTGTGAGCTGGACTGGGGTGCTGGCATGTCTGGAAGTTCTTGAGAGAATCGTGACGTGTCCAGAAGATTTCATCCAAGGGGATTTTGGGGGTTACACCTTCCATGTAAACTAAGCAGATTTAGTGGCATTGGTAAGTGAAAGCAGTCATGAATTCAGAGATAACTTTCATGTGTGTCACATGGAAATCTGAAACATGCCATGTGAAACACTGAGGTGTGTTTTGAAAATGGTGGCTCTGGGCAGAGGGCTTTCACTTATATCATAACCCTGCTCACTGAGGCTAGCCACCAGAATAGATGAAAACATTTGTTTGAGAGTTACCTCTCAGAATGAGAGCTGCCCAAGCCTCCTGTCTGCAAGGCAGAAGGCTCTAGAAGGCTCAAGGGCAGGAGTTTCTGCCTGCTTCTTGCCATCCCACAAAGGAGAGCCTTGGCACAGGAAAGGGGAGAGCAAGTGTGCCCTTCCTCACCCCATTGTCTCCCACAGGGAAATGAGGTTGCATCTTGAAACCCTGCCTTACTGGCCCACTAAAGCTTTCAGGATTTTAATCTGTAATTAATCTGTGTAGGGTTTAGCAATGTAGCCAGGCTGGTCTATGGCAGGAAGTAGGGTTGTTCTGCCTTGAGCCATGGTGTGCAACAAAGCAATTCCTGGTTTGGGTGACAGGAATTGTTTTTATGACTGCCTCCATCAGATAGAAGAAAGAAATGGTCTTGCCTTGTCTCTGGGATGGTCAAGCAATTGTGAGCAAGCCATGAGCAAATAAGTAGGAACAGGTTTGTGTTCACCTAAATGAGGATTGCACAAGGCTTCCTTTCTGCTGTTCAGTTTTCTTGGTCCTTACAACTAAAGGAAGTGGAAGCACAGAGTCTGAGGGAGTGTGAACTTGGTTCAGTTCTTAATCCTAACAGAACCTGCCTTTTAAATTACAGACTAAATCCATGCTTTATCAATCTCTGCCTCACAGTCTTGCTGAGATTTTTCACATTCCTTTGCCATCCAGTTTAATTAGAAGTTTAAAGCTTTCCTGTTCAAGGTGTCACTTTGAACCAATGGGGTCAGTAGAGTCCAAAGGAAAGGATGAAAAATCTCCAAAGTCTCAAACAGAAACAAACCCCAAGCCTTATCCCAGTTTCACAATTGCTGAGAAAGTTTGGATTTGAAGAAAGAGATTGCAGTTTGATTTTGCAGACAAAAGAGAGAATTATGCCACCATGGGCCATCCCCACATGTTATGAAGCTGATCAACCTCCCTAAAAGGCTACCCTAGCCAAACCTTCCCTAGCCAAAAGGACTACCCCAGAAATACATAATGGAAAAAAGAATATACCCACTTCTCTTGCTTAGGCCACCACTAGTCTGAAGACTTGCACCTGGAGAACTGTTATCACTGCTGAGGTACAAAGATTTATGAGGTCACATCAGGCATCATATGTGAGAAATGTTAGTGCTATCTCTTTTTTGGAATTATAACTTACCACAAAACAAAACAAAAACTTGAAAGTCTAAGAAATCATTGATGAATAGAATACAAATTAAAATTTACTCACTACAATGTAGTGCATGTTCAGTGACCTATCTGCACATACATATCCAAATTATTGCAAGTTGCATATCTGGTTTTGAAATTTCTAATGTTTACATGTTAATGTTTCATGTCTGGTTCTGAAATTTCTAATGAGTAACAAGGGACATGATAAAATTGGGTGACAGGATTTCTAGTATTATTCCAAGAATAGAATATAAAGAATTATTCCTACCCACTAGTGCAGGAACACAGAGCTAAATGAATAAAAGAATGAACACACACTCTGTGAAACCATTCTTCCCTCCAGGCGAGATGAGATGTCAGGTTAAACTGCTCTGCATGAAGCCTGCCATGCATAGCTGTGCACATTCTGCACACAAAGAAAACAGTCTCCCTGTCCCAGCAAAGATGGGGCTGACCCTACCAACAGGGTCACCACACAAGACAGTCAGGTTTGGGAGATTTCACCCCTGCCAAATTTACAATTCCCTGCCAGCTAGAAGGGGCTATACCTTGTAATTACTCTGAACCAAGGTAGCCCAAGGAACACTTTGGGCTTGGGGTCAGAGCAAGTCCAGCCAGGATCATTGTGTGGATGCTCAGTCTTTTTGACATTTCCTGGCAGAGCTGTGTCTGTCAGGTGTTGCTGCCACAGGTGGGTTTATGGCTGCTACCCTGCTCAAAACAGGAGAGCAGCTGTATTGATGCCTTCTGTCTGGAGGTGGAGAACACCCAGCAAGCTCCAGTACAATTACTGTCATTCCAGGTTTCCTCATCAAAGTCTGTACAAACTCTTCTGGTTTGTGGGAAGAAAGACATTCAAAGGAATGCATCTCTTGGCTCTGAAAACATCCACAGCAGCCAAAGCCCAAGGAAAGCAATCAAAACTCTAAGGAAAGATGCTGATTGAAAGAGATACTGAGGAATATTTGGAACAGTGGCAGAAGGGAAAGTAGAAAAATTCTTGTCACAATTAAGACTATGGAATCACAGAATGATAGAATCATTTTAGTTGGAAAAGAACTTTAGGAGCAAGTCCAGCCAATAACCCAGCACTGCCAAGGCCCCAGTAATCCATATCCCTAAGTACCATACCTACATGGCTTTTAAATCACTCCAGGAATGGTCACTCCACCACTTCTCTGAGCAGCATGTTCCAGAGGTTTTGACAAACCTTCCAGTGAAAAACAAATAGAATTCTAATATCTAATCTAAACCTCCCCGGTTACAACTTGAGGCCATTTCTTTTTTTCCTCAGTTGCCTGTTTCATGCCAGAAAAGACCAACCCCCACATTGCTACAGCCTCCTTTCAGGGACTTGGAAAGAGTGATGAGGTCTCCCCTGAGCCCTCTTTTGTCCAGACTAGGCAGCCCAAGCTCCCTCAGTTTCTCTTCCTAGGACTTCTGCTCCAGACCCTTCCCCAGCTCTGTTGCCCTTCTCTGAACACTCTCCAGCCCCTCGGTGTCTTTCTTGCAGTGGGGGCCCAGAACTGAACACAGAATTTGAGGTGGGACCTCATTGGTGCTGAGTACAGGGGGACAATCCCTGCCCTGCTCCTGCTGCCACACTATTGCTGGTCCAGGCCAGGGTGCCACTGGCCTTCTTGGCCACCTAACCTTCTTGGCCACACTGCCAGCTCATGTTCACCCCCAGGTCCTCTTCTGCCAGGTAGCTTTCCAGCCACTTTTCCCTAAGGCTGTAGTGATGCATGGGATTGATGTGACCCAAATGCAGGACCCAGAATTTGGTCACTTAAGACCAGTAAAAAGAACAGATGTAAATGGTATGGGGGAAAGGACTGGACTTTTCTTCCTTTGAATCTATTATTCTCCTTTATTCTCCTTCTCCTTCCTATATTCCTTTTTTTTTTCTTTTTTCCTTTTTTTTTCAGCAGAGTAATGTTGGGATGTAATGACACAGATGTAAATTTAAATAAAATGTCAAATCAAATCAAGGTTTCAATAACTGTAGAGCTGATCTATCCTTTTCTGTGGAGAAGGCCACAATAAGCTGCCCCCTAAAAATATTACAGAGAGAATTTTCACTTTCACAAGCATTGGCTGATCAATAGAAACTTTGAGGAGTTTTTTGTAGGTATTTGCATATGAGAGCATGCACATAAGAGAGGCAAAGAGCAGGATAGTGTTGTTATTAAATGCCTCACTGTGTCCTGATAAATCCAACGTGTGAAGGTTGCACTTACCTGGCACTCTAGAATGTGGTCTTGTTCACAGGGGTTCCAGGATGAGGGAAGAGACGAGAAAGTTGACTCCATGTATCAGAAGCTTGATTTATTATTATATGATAGATAATATATTAAAACTATACTAAAAGAATAGAGGAAAGGATTTCACTAGCAGGCTAAGCTAAGAATAGAAAAGGAATGTGAAAACAAAGGTCTTCTCTCAGACCGAGACCGGCCGGACAGGTGATCTGTGATTGGCTCTTAATTGGAAACAGCCTGATGAGGCCAATCACAGATTCCCCCTGTTGCATTCCACAGCAGCAGATAAGAATTGTTTACAGTTTGTTCCTGAGGCCTCTCAGTTTCTCAGGAGGGGAAAAATCCTAAGGAAAGGATTTTTCATAAGACATGTCGGTGACACTAGAAGGCATGCTGTGTTATTCCCCTGGTACCATTGTTTTGGTCCTCTTTTCAGACTTTACATTAATAGCTTTATGCTACTTACAGTGAGAGCTGGAAATTGCTAAGTTCAAAGCTCTGTCAGGGAGGAAATAAGAATGGTAGAAGCCCCAGAAACACCATACAGAGACATTTAGCTCCTGGCTGCATTTTCACCTTTAATCTGTTTTTTCTGGCACTATTTTGCTTCAACCTGCAGAGACACCTATTTTCTGCAACTTTGCTCCGTGCAGGAAAAAAAACTGCTATTAATGTTCACCTACATTAATTAACTGAGAATTAAATCTGCTTCTGAAATCACATCAAATTTGTAGAGCAGAATAGCTTATTAGCCTGAACACATCAAAGTGCTGAATGAAGCTGCTCTGCTTCTGTAGTAAAGCAACTCATATGCTTGCTTTGTAAATCACAATAAAAAAAAAAAGATTTATTCAGTTCTTTTGGCAGCTTTTGTGTTTTCTCTAATATATTTCACCTCTTGATTCCTTAGTCACAGAATACTCTATTCATATTATTGAAGCCTTTAGAATAATAAAGTGTGCATCAGGAAATATCAGTTAATATAATAAAAACTGCACAGTTGAATTAGAGCACTTTTTTGGAGAATCAAGGCAACAGTGGGATCTGCAATGGCATATTTCTTTCTTCCTATTTCATGCTTCTGGATACACTGCAAAAGTCCAGAAGGAAAAGGAAAAGCTCCTTCCAAAACTGGTGACTTTGTGAGACTCAGAGATTTCACAGACACATATTTAGAAATACAGTACCATCTAACAATGTCAGACGATGTGATATGATAAAAAAAACAGTTAATGGTCCCAGTTCTGCCAGGTTTTTCATAAAACTGGGATGAATATGAATTCTGTGCACCTGTGACTGCATTAGATAAAACTGCTTCACATGCAGCTTCCTTGCAGAGATTACCTCTATTCAGTGCAGGGCAGACTTTGTTATATCAGGTAGCCCAAAATCTGTGTTCCCTTAGTTGTCCTTCATAAGTTACTGCTCTGGCTTTGTTTTGAGGGCATGGGGGAGAAAAAATCCATCCTGTTGGAAGGCAAAAAATAGGGTGAATTGCCATCTCAGCTGAGTAAATGTTATTTTACCAGAAATCTTTGACCAGGGTCAGCAGCAAGAGCAGTTTGTCCTCCTTTAGGAAATGTCAACACAGACAATCAAATGAGCCCTACTGGGGCCAGATCCAGCCAGCTGGGTCTTTGATTCGTTGTCCACATTATTTGACACCAAAAAAAAGGCCACGTAAGAAAGTGCTACAGCAGATGGATGGGTAATGAGGGAAAAGAAAGGGGTTGCAGACATGTCATCAGGTAAATCTGCACTTGAATATTAATTTCCACCTATGACAATCCCTATGTCCTCCATACTCAACAGCATAAATCCATGACTTCACTGAATTTTGGAAGTTCTATGCAATTCCAAGCCATCTTTCTGAAAAATGAAGAAGTACCCCAGGAAAAGCTGGCAGAATGAAGACAGGGACTGGCAAGTGCTGTGGAAAGGCTGCTCTACAACAGGGAAATAAGTTGTCTCTCTTCTGGGTAGGGAGCAGAGGAGTATGACAGGAGCCTTAGGAGACAAGAGTGTCAGGGAGGATTGAAGAGTTGTTGTGTGAGTTGCTATATTGTTGTAACACAGAATCTATTTTTTCTTCCAAACAAGTGAGGGCTCTTTTGGGTTTTTTTTATTTCTTTCATGTGGCACATAATTAAATTATGGGCCTTTTGGCTGTTGCAGGATGGTAGAAAGGCAAAAATATACACATCTTTAAAGCTAACTTTGCAGCCTTGCAGAGGAAAATCTTTTGTGAGTCACCAAGAGGCAAGCCAGCACCTTTGGGCCCGTTAGACCTTAGCCCACTGCCATAAGAAGGCAGAAAGCCAAGGAGCATTCATTCATCACACTTTATTTGTTCTTACACCCTCCCCTCCTCACCAGGGACTGGCCCATGCCACAGACAGGGTAGGGAACCTCTCAGACCCCAAGGCCTGTCCCAGCACAGCTTGTTCCTAGCATGCTCCTTACATCCTTACATGAGATATCCTTACAGTGCATGAGCTGAGACCCAGCAGGAACCTACAGCAGTAAACACGGTCAGAGACCAAGAGCCATGGCTATATTTAAAAAAACAGTTCTTTGGCCCCTACAGGGTGTGAAGTAATCACAGCAAAGCAAGTGGAAGGATAGATGTAGGAGCTATCAAGCTCCATTTTGAGGAGGGCAGATTTCAATGAGGGTCTGAAACAGGAGGAGCTACAGCTTGGAACTTGTAAATAATTTCTTTAACCACTCTCTTTTTGTGAGTTGGAGAGTTTAGTTTGATGAACTGGTATATTTTCAATCAGTATTGATTGAAATCACTAAGAAAAACAGGACCAAACCCTGAGAACATGGAATACATCACCAACACACTGGCTAATTCAAGTCCACTTAACACCTATCATCATCAATTACCCCATCTGCAAAAATGAAAGAGTTTTTATACCTCACTGTGACACCCCAAACTGGTTTAAGTAATTTTGAGATATGTTGTGTTTATCAGCTTTAAAAAAGCTTCATATAAGTGTAAAACAATTAAGAAAGATGAAAGTTCAGAACTGTAGAAAAGAATATGTACTTTATTTTGTCCTAATAAATACCTCAATAGATTTCACATTAAAAATACATTAGTAATCTCTCTGTTCAGGTCAATTTTCTCCAAAATTAAAAAGGGCCAGAATACAGCTGAGAAAATAAGCTCTGGCTAGTTGTACTTTGTTTACGTTTTATTTGTGTGGATCAGCTGCAAAACAGGGTGTTAATGCTATCCCTCTTTAATGAACCTTTGTGCTAAGGACAGGAAGTTTATGAAGACTAAACCCTGTGAATAATATTGGACTTCATAACTAAGTCAGCACAGTAGGACTAAAATACTTTATTGGATCTTATTCACAAGAGGTTTGTACTATACTGCTGATATCTTCCATTCCACTTAATCACTTTTATGAACACAAGCCAAGCCCCTACTGCAAACTGCCACCAGAGAGCTTAGGAGTCTAAATGATACTCCACCCAAGCTCCAGAAAGTCTCTTTGTTCTGGAGAAAACATACTTAATCTTAGCAACCCAACCCTCTTGATTTCTGGTTTGCTTTAGAAGGTGTTTGTCTCCACTCTTCTTTGGTGGGATCATATGCATGAACAAAGTCATTAATGGAATGCATCTGCCATTTGTCTGTATTGCCACAGCCTGCACTGCCTGCAGGTAACTCAGAAGGGCATTTATTTGCATTTCCTCAGGGCAGGAAATTTAGTAACAAGGTCTTGTAGCCTAGGTCACTTTGTATTAGCAATTTTATTACATAACTTTTATATTCTGTAGACACCATCATGGTACTCGTAATTGTCAAAAGGGTCAGCAGTTATCTCCCAATTTATGGCAGCAGTTACACCTTTAAACTAGTTTTTGCTTCCCCAAGCACTCCTTTACATCAGTAGCAACAGGAATCTTTATGTGAGCAGAGAGAGGTCTGAGGGATGTGAGAGGGCAGCATGTCTGTGGTAAGGAATTTACCCAGCCATGAGCTGTGCTCTGGCACCCCAATCAAGTGGCTGCAACTGGCTGTGTTCATAAAGCTCCCAAGCTGTTCCCAAGGGCTGGAGGAGTGCCAGCTGATTGAGGCCAGAACTGGGGCAGGAACCACCCTAGCAAGGTGCAGGACAAGCATCCTTACAAACACAGGCACTTTGGCTGTCAGAGCTTGTGCTTCAGTTCTCTGTCAGGGACAGAGGCACTTCCCTGCAAAGTTTAGAGCCTCCAAATTCTGAAAATCATAAGATGCTCAGATACAAAATTATTGGGAAGAAGCAGCAGGGGCATAGAGGTACCCAAAAGTAAGATGTTTTTCCATACTGACAATAGATGCAGTAAGCAGAGTAAAAGTAATTGAGAATATCAATACTGCCAGCTTAGAGCCTCTTGGTAGCACAATGAAAACATCACCAGGTTTTCACTCGCACGAGGATGCAGGAATGCAGCTCTAAGAAGCCACAGTGCATTCAGATCACAAGGGGAATGCCCCATGCAGTGCAACACTAAAGACATTTCATTCCCTGTGGAAACATAAGGAGGAAAAAAATGTCTACACTCTCACGAAGAGAACTTTCTTCACAAAAGTATACATTTTATTTGGCTTTTTTTCAGTCATCATCTTCAAACAACACTGAAAGTGTCTTCTGACAGCAGCAAAACTGCTCCTGCCTTTATTAATTGATGAGAGTAAAACAGAAAGTAATTAGAAATTCCATGAAGCCATTCATTCTGACTGTCCCATGTGTAGTAAGACATTCTGTCCCACTGTGCTAAAATTAACTGTTTCAGAGAAACATATAAACAATATGAACTGCAATCAATAACATCTGTCAGCAGCACTGAAGAGTGACAATGAATCTTGCCAGCACTGGGACTCAATGCCCAGATTATTTTCAGTTCTGGTGATCAATACAAATATTTAACACACACCTCCTGCTTTGCTCAAGCACTAAAAGGGTAGACTGAAACCAGTTTGCTGTACAGGACTCCCATCACTGGATTTATGTGGTCATGAGCATATATTAATAGCAAGAACTTCTCAAGTTTGATCCTCACATTCCTCAGATTTTTCAGGGAAATAGTGAATTGTCTAAAGAATAAACTGTGTGGTAAATATCATATATTCCCAAAGCCTGATGTCTTTTTTTTCTGGCCATGAGTTTTTCTCTTTATCTTTCTTTCTTTCTTTCTTCTTATCTTCTCTTTCTTTCTTTTTCTTCTTTCTTTCTTTCTTTTCTTTCTTTTCTTTCTTTCTTTCTTCTTCTTCTTTCTTTTTTTCTTTGCTTCTTTCTTTCTTCTCTCTTCTTTCTGTTTCTTTCTTTCCTTCTTTCTTCTTTCTTTCTTTCATTACTTATTTATTTATTTATTTAAAGAGCAATCCCATTACCTTTTCTACTGATCAGGTCAGTCTGAGTCTGCCCAGCTGATTAGCTATTATTATGTCAAAATACTTTGTAATCCTCTCTGATCTCTTGTTACCAGTGCTGCCAGGACTGCAATACTCTCATTTGAATATGCTCAAACATGCAGAACAATGCAGCAAGCTTACCATTTTTTAAATTTTATTTTCTTTATGTCCAGAACCACGGGGAAGTCTAGAAGATATTATTTGCTGCTTGTGACTTTCCAGAGGGGAAAGGCAGACAGTGAGGCTGCTCCAGAGCTACCTGGGGCAGGAGGAGAAGGGACTCAGTGCTCCCTAAGTCTCTGATCCTCAGCTGCCCACAGCTCTTTTCCTAGCAACAAACGGGAGATGCTGCTCATTCACGTGTTCCCTTGGGGTAGAACTGGGATCCTGCTCTTGGATCTTGGCTGTGGGAGGCAATCTCTGATTCCCTAATCCTCAGTGTTTACATTTCTTGTGCTTTTGTGCCTCAGACCAAGTAAAATAGCAGCTGCCCTCCCTGGAAGTTACTGATGGGTAGCTGCTTCCTGGGTTTCAGCCACAACAGAAGATCTAAGAAAAGGGGAAGAAAACAAACAAAAATTAATATTAAATCTAAGAAGACAAAAACACCACAGTGCCAAATTCTCCTTTGGTAACCCAGTACAGAGTCATTGTTTACATCAGCTGAGCAGAAGAATGGAAACTGCTGACAGAATGGGAGCTCAGGGGCATGTGAGTCACCACTCATTGAATTTCCATACTCTTCTGACCTAGTCATGTTGGGGCATTCAACACAAGATGCTGCTTAAGATGCTTTTTCGACCCAATAAATGAATTTTTTCATTCAGGCTGCATACAGGAGATTTCCAGAAAGCTTTTTAATAGTGAAGACACAATTCAGAGTACCAGCTTGAGATCAGCCAGCCCAGATCTCAGGCAAGAACCACTTACCAGGGAGAGCAGCTGGGGTAAAACAGTCTCCCAAGGAAGCAATGGAAATTCCATATCTTGACACATCACAAGCTACCCTGGATAAAGCACTAGTACATGCAGAAGAAGAAGCAATCCTGCTTTTCACAGCGAGATAAGTTCAAAGATTGAGCTGCTGAGATACTTTAGAGACAAGTGTGATGTGAGGTCTAAAATAAACAGAGCACTTCATTGCACTATCAGTAATGAACTGTAGAGAACTATCCTGATTGTTGTATTTTGCCAAGAGGTCTCTTGGCAAAATAAAACACTGTAAAACACTAAACACCATAAATTCTTGTTAGAGAGTACATACAGTTTTTCCTAGGGGAAAAGGAGAAGTAACTCTGCAATTAAATTAAAACAAACAAAAAAAAAAAGATAACAAAGCAAAACAAAGCAAAAAGCAACAAGCGAAACAAAAACACCAAAAAACACAAAAAAAATTATTTACCTATGTATTCCTACTTTGGAAATATAACTAAAGAGCAAATACATGAATAGAAAATCCACCACCTAAACAGTGTGTTTATCCAAAAGACACTTTTCTGTAGTGTAAATTGCCTCCATATATGCAATGCTGTTACCCTTGGTTTCAGCATGTTACTTCAAATGTGAATTGTGGAGAGTATGAATTTATTTCAATAGCTCACTTTAACTGATTAATGAAAATTCTTTCTGTGTGAAAATATTTGGTGTACATTTGGCTCAGCATACACCATTTTTAGTAGGTCTAACTCTAAACACCTCAATAGAAACTTTTTCTGATGTAGAAGTTGGAATAAACATTCCAGCCATTTCAGAAAATTAAGTGAATAACATTTGAAGGTAGAATATTGGACTGGTTCCTGAAACACTTACCTATAGTTTGCATAATTTGTGCGTGTAAAACATTTATCCTTAAATCCAGCAATCCATACCAAGTCATCTTATTTTCTAATCCTTCAGTAATACTTGTGGTTGCCTGAAGTACCTTTCAAGGGACATGGGAAAGACAAAATAACTTTTGCTGTAATTAAATGGGAAATCAGGAACTTTTGGGAAATCATGTTCTAATTTACATATGGGAGAGAAATCCCTTTCCATTTGTTCTGCTTAGTAAAGATTTTTCTTCATATAAGTGCAATATTTCTTAGCAAAAAATCTAACAGGTCTTTATTGAAACTTATACTTCATCTCATAGACTTGGGCACATACAAAGCATATTTTTTCACTTTAAAGTTACAATAACTTTGGGCTAAATCTCATATTTCTGTGATGACATGGTGCTGCAGTTGTATCATTAGCATATGGACAAGAACTACCAGTAACAGTCCTGTATTTACATGGCTTTGAGGCATCCTTGGCCACAGGGAAAAAAAAACAACCAAAAAACAACCAACCAACTAAATAAACAAACCAAAAAGAAACCCCAAAGAAACAAGAGCAACAAAAAAAACCCCAACATAAAAACCAGAACTACAAACTTTCAAGGAAGTTTTTAGTTAATTTTTTAATCAAAAGAACATTAATATAGTGTTTGCAGTACATAAAGCCTTGTCACAAAAAGATGCAAAATTCTAGCTACACACCAAACTGGAAAGTTCTCATTTCCCACCACAATCGAGGGATCTATTGGCATGACAGAGGATGAAAACATTTTTGTTGTCTTTGCAGGAATAAAAATGTTATTTACTGTATTTTCATGTTTCTTACTATAAATGTTTTCCTCAATATTTTTTTTGGAATCACATTAATCTTACTTTTATAATCTGCTCCATTTGTTTGCAGGCCTTGAACTGACAGACAGCTATAACTGACAGAGCCACCTCTGTATATGTTGTGATGTTTTATGGTAATCACTGCTATCTGATTCATGCAAAATCATTTCTCTCCACCTCCCCCAAGTCCCATCCTCTGCCTTTTAGTGGGTGTTCCCCCACCTCTTGACAGAATATGGCCACTGAGCCTGTGGTCAGTCACAGCCCACAAGAGACTGTGATAAATCAGCCAGCTGAAGGCACAGAAATGGTGTTGAGCCTCAGCCCAGCCTCAGATCCCTGACACTTTGATCTGCTTTGCATTGCACAGGACCAGTTTGTCTCAGATAACACACATACAGCCTGCAGTGAGTGCTGCTCCCATACAGCAAGGTTTATTAGCCTGTGTCAGACATAAGCACAGGGGCAAACTCCACACATCAAAAACTGAAGTTACAGGGGAATCTAGCCACAATTCTCCTGGGCATTACATTTCTAGTTTAGCTTTTCATAGTTCAACAATGGTTTGGTCATTTCTGTATACAGTCTGTAAAGAAATAGAACAGGTTTTGGTTTTAGAGGAGTTATGTAAGATCCAAACTGCTTCTGGCTGTTATCAAGATATAGACCTTGATTTCAAGCCATAGTATGGCTTTGATAAATGAAATGTCATTCAGCAAAGGTAACTTAGATCAAATCCCTCAGATGTTGCTCAGAGTGAGCAATCCTGGTGCTTCCCTGACTTACTCTCTGTTCCCCACCCTGCAGCAGCCAGACCCTTCAGCCTTTAAATAGCATGTCAGCCTGGAAAGGGGGAGACCCTGACCACTTAATTTCATGCTGTCCTCTCTCAGCCTCCCTGTGACACTCCTGGAGCTGCAGCAGAGCCTGTTTCTCTCACCAGAGCTCCAGACTCAGCAAGGAGCTGCAGTTCTGCTCTGGCCATGAGCTACTGAGGCAGCTGAAGATTTCCAGAGAGCTCCAGCAAAAATCCATTCTTGAAATATCTCAGCTCAGACAGAAGAATCTGTCTGGACCCCACATGTCAAAACTGTACCTTCTACCCAGTACCCACTGACCCTCACCCACCTGGGAGCATCACACATTTGCTCTTTTTATAGCTATCAACTTTTCCATACATTCCCTTGTTTGCATGATTTTTTTTTATGGATTGCAAGGCAGAACTGTGAAGAAATATTGTGTTTTAAACAGCAATCTCAAACAGGAAGCCAAATCCATGATTATTTTTTTTTTCAAAGCACTCAATTCAGTGTAATCTTCAGACAACACAAAAAGAAAAGCTTTATTTCTCCCAGGCTCGGCAGCTACTTTCTGTTAAAGGATTTATCTAGGCTGAATTTTGCACTTAAAGCAACTTTTAACCAACACTTACAATGCTTAACATTGCACTGTGGATGTCTGATAATCTGACTGAGTAATACAACATTCTCCTTCCCTCTACAACACTGAAATGAGGGGCTTCTTGTGGAATGTGGGACAGCTCGTCACCCGAAGGGCTGAGTTTAGGAGAAAAGGGCAGACTGAACAGAGGAGACCAATGGCCATATAAGTGACTCAGCTGGAGCTCTGGAGGGCATTGCACATGAAGCAGTCACAAGCAGGCACCTCCAGCAGCAGCACAGATGTGCTGTCTCTGTTCCTTGGCAGCCTACAAGCCTCTGCTGGTGGTTTGGAGGGAAGGAAGCAGGAAAGGTCTGCTACCCCTCCTTCTCATTCATCCTTCAGAGATGCAAGCACACACTGCAGGAAAAGACCCTGTCATGGCTTGCAGGTTGCACAGAGTCACATCAGACCAGCTCCTCCTGCCTTTTCCTCCTGCTCTCTCTGCGCTGTGAATTCCCTGCTGACCTGCCCTAATCTGCCCGCCTCTGCAGCCGTGTCTCAGCCATGCAGCCACGTGGTGCTTGTCTTTACCTGCTGTCACTGTAAACAGGACACTTCCTGCCCCCACAGAATGTCTGTGACACTCATTTAATGTCTGCACATCATTTTGAGTTCATGAGGAGCAAGGTATGGTTCAAGCACAACAATACATCTACACAAAGCTCTATCTAACACCACATATCAGCTTATTTAGATGTTCCATTTAATGCTAGTCCTCATGTAATTTACAATTAAACAATTCAACTTGCCTGCCTGTAGATTTTTTTTTTACCCAGGCAATGAATCAGAGGAGGACTATGAGGTGTTTTGAAAAGCTGACAGACTCCCTTAATCACACCTCTGTACAGGCACACAATTACAGAATCCCAGACGTAGGAAGGGATTTCTGCAGATCATCCAGTCCAAACCTCTGACCTTTGAATATCTACAAGGACAGATTTTCCAGTCACCAGGATCCTCCCCCAGCTGCCATGATGTCTCAAAGCTGACAGAGAGGGACCTCACAATGACACCAAAGAGCTCCACAGTGCCCTTGGGTGCTCCCTGTCTGGTCCCATGGACTCATGCATGTCCAACTGGCTTAAAGGCTTTCTGGCTGTATCTTGCTTTGTGTTTCACTCCTGCAGACTCTGCAAAGAAAGGAAGCAAATGTTTCTTCATTATTCCTTGTAACATAAAAATTGGCAAAACAGAGCTGTGAATGGGTTAAAAAAGTAATTAAATAAAGTAATGAAATAAAAATCCATCAAGATGCTGATAGCACTACCTGATACCAGGCAGCCCTTATTCCAAAGGTTGCCAGGCAGTCAGATACCAAACACAGGAAACCCACAATATGGTATCCACATTGCTTTCCTCTTCCTTGTGTCTGGTCACTATTCTTGTTGGCTTACCCTGAAAAAGAAGAGATCTGACAGACTTCCACTCTACTAGACAAGGTCCTGGACTAAATAAATTTTGGTTCCACCCAGTGAATTCTTGCCCAGTATGCCTAATGTTTTTTCTCTACAATTTAAAGTATGAGTTTTAAAGCTTCCACTTCTGGTGAGAGCAGTTTATTACAAGCACTCTGGTGATACAGGTCCCAGTGTGAATGCCTGGTCATTCAAATGAGCAATTCTGTAAAAAAAAAAATGCTTTCATTGCTGTAGCTGTCCATCAGCACAAGCATCATGCTAACTGGAATACAGCAGCAGAGAGCTGAAAGCACTCTAAAAATAGGTTTTAAACAGCCAACATAAACTGCTCTTTCAGCACTGCCAAGCACTGAAGCTCTCTGGGTTAGTTGCAGCCTCTGCTGATGATTTCTCCTACTCCAGCAAGGCTTCTCAAGTAGGTCTTATGAGCCATTTCATGCTAGGTAGTTGCAGGGAGATCTTGAGTCTTTAAGGCAATTTGTTGATTCCTGACCTCAGCAAAGCGACACAAGACTTAAATCTGTCTCCATTTTAAAATATTGTCATGCCCTCAAGCAACAAGTGGGAGACTCTGCTCATCTCAAAGCTAGTGTTTTCATGAGGATGGCAGAAAGCAGAATATGAGGTTGTGGTTCATACAGATCATACTATGAAGTCATAGTGACTTTTCTTTTCTGTACATCCTTACAGGAAAGCAAAGGTGCATAAAGGCATCAAATTTCATTAAATACTAATAAATCTTGTCACAAAGGGGACTGCTACTATTAAATAACTAATTCAGTCTACTGAGTTATTTTTATCTCTAAAATTCTGCCTTAGTAATGTTCATACAAAAAAAAAACCCCAGCACCTACTACTTCTGATTTTCAGGATTTTTTAATGTGTATGTTTAAAATCTCATTAATATTCTGTGGGCTTCACATGTGGAGGTCAGCAAGGGACTATGCTAGCACTGCCCTCTTTAATATGTATATTAGCTGCTGGTGGTTGGGGAGATTGCTAAGTGTGCAGCATAAGCAATTTGCCAAAGCCACCACTCTGCTTCCCTGCCATTGAACATAGTTGAAACAGGATTTTTCCTTTCTCTACAAAACAGATTCTCATCAAGACTGGAAGTCAATTCAGCTACAGGACAGGTATTAGAAAGATGCAAAGAAAATGAGAGTGAAATCAGCAAAATTAAAAAGAAAAGCAGTACCGGTGTTAGTTAGCTATATGTTATTTATTCTCTTCAGTATAGGTTTCATCGCAACATTGACGGAATACAAATTGACGCAAAATTCATGTAAATTTATGTAAATGCATATATAAAAGAGTTGCAGCCCTCAGGGTCCTGGCAAGTTGCCACAGTGGCTCTGAGCAGAGCAGAGACTTTGCACCACTGTAGTACTCTGAGAGGTGTTATTGTGAATTGGAGTGTGGTTTTCTGAGAAACATTAGTAGTTTTATCAGTTTCTACATGGAGTTTGCCAGAGGCGAAAGAAATACCACTTTGTGAACTTTTGGCTTCCTATCTGAGTTAGTAATAGTACTGAGCCTACAAATAGCTCATGTGTGACCATTACAAACCCTTTCACTTTCTCAGTAGAGTTTATAGGCACTGTGAGACAGAAGCACACAGCTCATGAACATGATAAACTCCACCGGCATTGCTCTGAGATCTGTAATAGCCATGAACTCAGAAATAGCTGGTTCATGGCCATTATAAACTCCTTTGGCTTCTCAGTGGAGCCTTTCTAATAGCCAGGAGCACAGAAATAGCTGGTTCACAACCATTAAGATCTTTGTCAACATGCCCATTGGGAATATAATGGTTGTAAGCCCAGGCACAGTTAGTTCACAGATTTTGTACTTTTTATTTTCTGACTTCACCATCCTGAAAGACAAGCTGTGTAGCCAATATTTTGCCAGAAACAAATAATACCATCCTACAGGCTTACTCTGCTGCTCAGGGATAATGCAACAGAATAAAATCTTATGCATTAGGGTAAATGGCAGAACTGGATTTAGGTAGGTTTCCAAAGCCTGTGGCTTATAACTGATGAATTCCTATTTATCTGTCATGGTATTTAGCCCCATTGGATTGGCATTCATAGAATCCAATCACATCTCCATTCACAAGGGCAAAGGAACCACACAGGAGATGTCAGAGAAAATACTGGGGAGGTGAATGGGGTGTAAGCCCGAAAGTTTGATGGGCTGTTCAGGGAAGCAGCTCTTCTTATTTTCCCATAAAAAGATTTCAGGATGAATGGGACACCTCTGTGTCCTGTCTTGGCAGGCAGTCTGTCCCTTGTCCAGCTCACCACAAAAAGGACTGAGTGGGGGCAACAAAGCATAAAGGTACTGGTGGCACAGGGGGAAGCATTTAAGCATTCATATGCTCTTCTCCCTAATGCTTTGGGGAATTTATTATTTCTTTTAATAAGGAGTGTTTGTGCAAATCAGCCCCTCAGGGACCTTGTAGTTGTAATCTTGGGACCCAGGTCTGCTCCCACTGAAGTCAGCGGCCAAATCTCCATTGACTTCACATGAAGCAGCCCCAGGCTCTTCGGTGTTTTATCCATATTTCCCAGTAAGAAATTTTTCTCATTAAAGCTCTGACATCACATGATGCAACCCCCTGTAAAAATTATGCTCTTGGTGTGTACAGATGTTCAGAAATAGAGAAGTGACTTTTCAGTGACAACAAGATTTCTCTGTGGCACAGCAATCACGGGAGCTGAGCACTGCTGGATAGAAAGCCTCTGGAGAAAGCATGTACTAACACATCAGGCTTCACAGAACAGATCCTATTCCAGCAATTAAGCATAAGAGAAATCAACAGTTTAAAATATTTTAACCTTTATTTTCACTGTTTAAAAACCCCCAAGGTTTGGTAAAAGGTTCAGGGTTTGGTAAAAGGACAGATGGGGCTTTCAAGGCAGTTAAGGGATGAAATGAAAGATTGAATGGGCAAACTGGGGGGAAAACAAACCGAGAAAGAGATGCTGAGGAGTGTTGTGATGGTGGTGCTGGGAAAGGACATTAGTCCCAAGAGAAGAAATGAGACGATCAAGGGCCTGATCCCACAAATCTTTATTTGCTTATGTGAATGATCTCACTGATCTTAGCTGGACTCTGTGCCTGGGAAACTATTTGTGGAATCAGATCACAGAGTGTTAGAGAGCAAATGCTACCTCATTCATCGCCTGCCTAACCTGCAAACATTTAGCTAGAGGGACAGATCAGGGCTAGAGGGAGATGAAAGAGCAGGAGGAGGAGGACAGCATGCCAGAGAAAGAAGTGACAGTAACACAGTTTCACTCTGGTGTTAGCAGAGTGATGCCATCGATGCCACCTTTTCACCCACTGATCTGAAAGGAAGAGGAGATCCAGGAATTCAAAAGCCACATGGATGTGGCACTTGGGGACATGGTTCAGTGGTGGATTTGGCAATGCTGGCTTAATGCTTGGAGCTGATTATCTTAGAGGCCTTCTTGAGAGTTTACTTAAGAATGTATTTAAAAAATTAAAGGCAGTTCCTGGATTGATGTTTACCTCTCCCAAGACTTAGCCCAACCCTGCTAAAAAATAAGAAATAAATGTGTTAAAGTAAAAATTTGGTGTTAAAATATTCACTTCTTGCATGTCCTGTGTACTCCCTACAGTACTTGCACAATCCCACATTTTAAAAATGTCTATGAATGCCTGATTCCTACTGGAACTAGTGGGAGTTAAGCACTTAAATGTCTGAGAGCCTCAGTTCTAGTTCACTAATATAAAATATTATAAAGAGTGCTCTACCTGTCTTCTCCTAATGATGCTTCATCTAGTTCCTGATTGTTTATTTTGTTTCACAGCAGAGCTAGCACAATAATAATGGGTATTTATATACAGAAGCTGTCAAAAATATTTTCCATTTAAAAATATTTTCATCTCCAAAAGCTTTGCACTAAATAATAAGTTTCACATATATTAGTTAGTGCAAAAAGTTGTATTTACAGCAGTTGTATTTTACCTAAAACCACAAATCTGTATTTGTCATTAGGTGCTAAGGTGCTCCTGTCCTTGGTGGCATAAAAGGTTACTTTCCCAGCCCTCAGAGAAAAGGCAAAACAGTAAATATCTTTTATTTTATTGCATAACCTGCTGCTAATCACAGAGCACTTTAATTGCTGCTTTTAGCTCTAACATTATAGACACTGGTGTTTTTCAGAAAAGCTTAAGAAAATGATTTTTAAAAATCTAAAACAAGAATAAAATTATACAGGAAAATTGCTTAATTTGACTATAAGTTCTACTGTGCAAAAATATGTGAATGGTGAAACAATTGCAATAATTTGCTGGCATGCAATCAGAAGAAAGGCAGGCAGAACAAAACTATCATCTATTAACAATTTTGGGAAATAAAGACTATTTGGTGCTAATCCTTTTTGTGTTGTAGGTGGTTGGGAAGGCAGAAAAAAACCCAATATGAAAACACAGGGGGAGGTGACAAAAGAGCCAGAGCAATCTGTGCTTTCACCACCCGAAGTATAGTTTAATCTGTCTGAGGCTGTAAGAATCAGATCTATTTTTAGTAAACATAATGCTAAAAAGCTTTCTTTGTTTTAATTGAGCTCATTGGACTAATCACTAAAGATAGGAGATCAAGGCACAATACCTTAAGAAATATCACTGCAGTAAATATTGATAATATTGTCAATCTTTTCTAAAATAGAGAAGTATAATATTATTGATTCTGATCTCTCCCTCAATTTGAATGAATACAAATGTAATTCTGTGGCCTCTCTGAAGTTTCTCCATGTTTACCCCAGCACCAGCAAAATCAGGAGCAGACTATTTATTCATCATTCTGAAGAAAATATCTAGCTTTTCACAATGGCAGATTTTTTTTTGTATAACCAAGGTTTTTATGACCAAAATTCTTTCACAAAACATTAAGGGTCATACCAGGAGGTGAAAAGTGAAACCCCAAGACCCACTAAGTGAGCACAACAGTCCTCACTAAGATTCCAGACCTAGAATCATATAAAAGGATCATATGTAAAAATCCCATAATTTCCTCCTATGAATGTGAATAATTATTAGGACTTCTTTTCTCTTTAAGGTTTTGACTATTCAGATTCAAAATAGACTAAATGCATGAAGTCTGAAAAAAACATGCACCAAATTTTGACACCTTTATCAAAAATTCTTGTCATGATGCATTTTTATACTCTTGAGGTTTTCTCCACCTCGGTGATGGATTCTCCCTTTACTCTTTTCCAAGCCCAAAGACTTTCCAAAGGGCACTGCTCATGAGTCCTCCAATTTATCAAAGGGTGCCCACCATATAAAAAGAGAACAACACAGACCTGCAGAAGGTGCTCTGGAAGTAGTAAGGAGTGGGTGCATGGTAAAGGGAGGGTAAGAGATAGGGCAGAGCCATGGCAACAGAGCAGCTTGCTGTTACAATTTATGGAGGTGTATCCTGGCATTCCAAGGGAGAGGTGGCTCTGGGAATCCTGGCTGTGGTCAGTATCAGCACCACATTCAGCAGCCCTTGGTGGCACGGAGCCAACTCCGCATTGCTGCCACCAGAAGTGGGCACACCAGAAGCACCCCTTTGTTTTCAGTTGCACGAAAGGCAGGACACCAGATGGCAAAAACAGCAAGTTATACAAAAGCAGAAGAGTTGCCCCTTGCCAGTTACATTGCAGGACATGATGTGCATAAAATTGCAGATTTAGCAAAAAAAAAAAAACAAGTAAAGACATTACATTTTGGTGGTCAATATAGTGACACATCATGCACTGAAGACAAGAGCTAGGAACATCCATATTTGCTGGTAAAAGCTTATTCAGATGCTTGAAATGCTGAGGTCCCAGATGTCAAGAGGGGCCACCAATGTGGCACCTTCTCAAAGACTGGAGATCATTTGACTAAGCCCCAAAGTCTTTTGGGTCACAATCTGCCCCCTGTCCACATGTCTCCCTTTGACACTTGAGTAGAAAAAAAGTAATATTTGTGTGCTTTCTTTTTATTAGTCAGGGAGTTGGATAACTCAGCCTTGGGGCAGGAGATTTGGTATTTTCAGATTCTATCTAATCAATACCTATTAAAAGAAGCTTGTGACTGAAATGACAGAGAAAAACTTGTGATCAGCAAGGGTCTCCATCTTAAATTAAAAGCATCTCATTCTCTCTGTGTGCTGTATAAATCTGGTGTGTATTTTGGAAATACCTAGCAGGTGTCACTTCCAGTTGAAGATTAAAATGTAAATAGGCATAAGAACATTTGGCAGATAACCCAAATTACAGCCTCGCCACTGCAATTTCATTATAAAGGAGATATATTAGAAAACTAATCTACTAGGAGGTGTGGAATAAACTGATACTTGCCTTTAAGCTCTTACAATGTCTGAATTATAAAATTTATTCTTATTATTATCTTAAAGTATTTAAATTAAAGTCAATCGAGTATGTAACTGAACTCTAGAATGAATTATTATCACTGTGTGACTGAATTGAAATCTGTTAATTATGGAGGAAGGATCCATTTGCAGAATTGCTGCATAGATTGAGATGTACCATGTGCCTGATCTGAAGGTGTTCACCTGTCACTTAAAATCAGATTCATCTCTTGCATTTCAATGCATGAGTGCAGAATCATGAATCTGAATGAAAAGACAGCGAGGCAAACTCATAACAATTCCAATTCCAGTTTCTTTTTCTGAAGGGATCTACAGGTCCTTGGGACATTAGCCACCAGAGAAAGACAGGAAATCTTCTACTTGACAGTGGAATGTAAGACCTTCAGCAAGCTTAATAGATTCTGGGTGAAATTTTGACTTCAGTCAAGTCGGCAGCAAAACTCCCTAAGACGTTTAAAGGCCAAGACTTTCCCTTCTCTCCTTATCATTGTCTTTGAGCCCAGCTTTGTAAGAGGATGAACACCCAGAAGTGATGGCTATTCACAGTGACTGCCAGAATCATGACTTTGTTTCAGTTCAGGCATATCTGAAATGTATCTTCTTACCCTGTAGGAGAGGAAATGTTCTGTACATGTGGGAACAGGTCCTTCATAAACCAGCAGTACAGCCTGTCTTCCATGACAGAGTATTGTTTAGGGATGCAGAGAGTGAAACAAAGCTTCAAAGGAAGAAAATCCCCTGCACTCACTTCTTCCAACCATCCTGCTCCTACCCAGGAGTAATAAAGAAATCCTTTTTGTAACCTCCACTAATAAATTTTCCTAAGAAGCTATATTTTGAATTTTCTTTACAACTTATATTTTGAATTTTCCTTACAACTTATATTTTGAATTTTCCTTTGACTAAGAAGAAAAGAAACCAACAAGACAATTTACAAGTTGGTTACTAGCCTCCCAATTAAATATTAAATAAAAATAAAAATCACAGGACAGCAGCACAGTAAGGAACAAGGTAATAAAGCAGAAAGGAAAACAAGCAATAAAACTTTCTTATTGATTTCATCCAACAGTACAAATTGTTCTTGGAACCTGATTCAGGGCCAGTTGTGAGTTATGGGAAAGGGAAAAAGGACAAAGTACTAGTAACAGATAGAAAACTGTTTCAAACATGCTCTTTAGACCTTGGGAGGGAAAAAACCTGATAGAATGCAAACTGGGAAATCGTGCTTTTTCGTTTAAAGAGGAAATGTGATGGATCAATTTCATTCATTGTTTACATCCCTGCATTAAGACAGAAGGATTCTATAGATACTAGTTTAAAATCACACAGAACCCAATTTCAAATTCCATAATTTTTTACTAGTTAAAAATTGAATTAGTAATATTTTAATTTCCTGCTAACTCTCTCCTGAAAAACTTCTTCAAGAAGATGTCTAAATGGACTACAATTTTTCTGCATTCCTACTCTCCCATCTACATCAGGTCTTATTTCCTGAATGTTCAGTCTTGTCTCTATTTGCTAAATCTTCTAATCCCTATCTCATCTGGGGATTTATATTGACACACTCAAAAGCTTTCCCCTTAGCAATGTGTCCAACATGGAATATTTATAAAAACAGGAAGATGTCAGCTAGGACAAACCATAAAGCTGTAGAAGTTGTTTTGACCAGTCAGCAGCAAAACACATCCCCCAGCCACCAACAGCATTCTAGCACTGCCTCTTCTGCAAAATTACCTCCAGTTACACACCTTGCTAAAATCCTGTAGGAAATTAGGCATCACCCAAAGCAGCTAGCATTGTATGCACATGGTTAGTATGGCACTTGCCTTGCACAAAAATGTTGGTTCTACAACATTTCTATTGCATTCCTGCACAGGGCTGGCTACTGTGAGCTGGTAGCTCTGTGGCAGAAACAGACCTCTCTGTCAGTGGCTACAGCCTTAGTTTTTTATGCCCTCTCCTTGTCAGGACAGAAGCATTAGGAAAAGGAGCCTCCTGTGAATGCCACACTTGCACCTGCATTTTTTTTTTCCTCCTTACTTTGAAGTTTTGATAGCACATACTTTATACTTTTGTTAGCTTTTTGTGATGACTTGCATGTTTTTTGAGGCTTGAAAAATAAGTCTTCAGAGCCCCAGAATGCCTACAACAGTTCAAAGTGGCAGCCCATACACATCTTTGGAAACAGACAAAGAAATTCTTCCAAAAACACCTAAGAAAGGTGAAATAGCCCAACAGACACTGTTTTTTTCCTGAATTCTACCTACATAACACTGACCCTAAGGCATGAGTGTATGCATCTTTCATTTATTTTAGCCTATATAATACCAGTTCTGTGGTTCTATCACTCATAAAAATCACAAACCTTATCATGACTCCTTGGAAGCTCTTGTTTTCTACAAGGAAGAGCTAGACAGACCTGTTCAAACAGAAAGAAACAGAATTCTAAACTCCACAGAAGCTTTCCAAAAGGATTTTGCTGAGCTTCAGATCAAAAATTTAATCTTGATGCTTGTAATAGACCTTAGTGTATTGAATAGTGTAAGATGGAATCACAGAATCAGAGCCTTGGAAAGAGTCTGAGATAACAACATTGGTACCAGCTTAGGAAAGCAGGAGCAGCAATTGTGAACAGTGTGCCCAGCTTAGCTTTAGTCGTGGTAACAAGAAATAAGAAGCCTGGAAAGCATCAGTAGTGAGAACATTCATATTTTTAAAGCTGAATGAGAGCTTTCAATGGCTGAAGGTCAGAAACCAGCTCTGATTGTAAACAAAGGAGACTTCTATCCCCTCTGGCACTGAACCTGCATTCTTGATTAGAATCCCATCTGCACAGGCCCTAAAACCTTGAAACTCTGAGGCTGAACTGAGGTTAAGTTAGGTAGAATGCATCCTGAATATCTTGCACCTGCAGCAATTTCTACAAGGACTATACTTCTTTTTTGTTTCCTATTCACACAATTACAGATCTGATATGTTCCATACAATTTAATATATGCTAATAACAGCTGGCCTGGGCTGCATTGCTCTTTATTTGCTTATTTAATGCATTTGTGATTTTAAAAAAATTATTTATTCTCTTACTATGAGAATATGGTTCATCTATGATCCAGTTCTTTGAAATATCTTTTTTCAAGTTACATCTAAAGTTCAGCAAGAACACTTTCTTGTATCAATGAAAGACTTTAAAATGCTGGTTAACATTACTTATTGAAAGAGATTTTATTTACGGTGGTGTTCTAGATTTCAAATCATTTTATAAATTAGGGAAGGAACACCAACTTTTCAGTTCTTCAAAATATGTTCACAGAAAAGAAACAAATAATCCAGGATGTAAGGATCATCACATCTATAAGAAAAAAATCTTTGGTGTTTTAGTTACCCTCAAATCAACTTCATCCTAAGGCAGACTTAATAATAGGTACAGAAGTAGATGCAGAAAGGTATGGACAGAGGCACACTTACTACTTGATTTAAATTCAAATTTCAAGAAATAAAATAGGGAATAATGATTATGTGTGTGAGTGTGTGTGTGTGTACTTTAGTTCCACTCAAAGACATTTTACTTTGTTTCAAATACTGCTAAAGTGCTCCCATGCACACTCTTCTTAGGATGAAATTATTGTCTTTTGCTTTCAGAAGAAAGCATTGTTAAAAGTTGGCTACTGTTAAGCTCCCATTCAAGCTCAAACCTTTACCCTGTCAGAGACACTTGGGATCTAGAATTTATTCAGACTGATAATTGTGACACTGAGGAGTTATTTGCTCTCCCCATTTAATTTGGGGAGACAATAAGGCCCCTTTCAGGTGAAGTCCTCATCCCATAAAAGAAACTCGTTAGGGACTTTTTACTTAACATAAGCAAGTCATTGGCACCCTGGGGAGACAATGTTTCCTCATACCTGGTATTCAAAGAACTCAGCTCTCAGAGTATATATACTTTAAAACCAAAAATCTGTATCCCATATAAACACATAAGATGACAATGGTATTTTGTACAAGCCTATACATTACAGCATGAGATGCTCATTATGTGTTGCTGATTGAGGTTTGTCTAACACTAGACAAAGATCTATTAGGAAATAGTAGTTTCCATTAGCCTGGACTTTGCAGAATACTGTACTGGGCTTCACATTCTCCTATGCCAAGCAACCACAGCCATGGTGATATTGAGCATTTCTTTCATTCCAAACCTAGAAAATGTTCTTTATTACATATATTTTTAAATATGGGTCAGTCAGGTGTAACAGAAAAGGCCTACAAGCTCCCACAGCAAAATTGCTTCTTTGTTAAAGCTGGATCCCAGGAAAGGCTGAACTATTCCTAGCTGGCACCAGTTCTCAATTTGTATGATCAAAGCTGAAAACACAGCTGTCACCTTGATGTCCTTAGCCTTTTGTTTTCACTGTAAAAATTTATATTTACATCAGTGTTTAGAAGTTCTGCTTCATCTGCTGCTGCACATTACCTGGTCATGTTCCCTGCAGCCTTTACTGGAAACAAATCCTAAATCCACATAACTTAGACATTTGCTTTCTCTACTGGCAAAACACTGTAAAATAGTTTCTTGCTTCCCTGTTCCTGGACATTTGGTTCCCTTCTTTGCAAATCCACCTGGCTCACTGCTTCAGCTCAGTGCCTTCCCAGCTCTGCTGGCTGAAAGGGCTGCAGGGCTGCCTTGGGCTCTTTGGGCTGCACTCTGATCACAATCACCAGAAGGAGCAGAGATGAGATTTCTTTTCTTTTAAAAAAAAAAACTTCTGAAAGGGATTTTGGTAATCCCAGTGATCCAGCTTGCAACACATCTACACAAATAGTTGTATCAGCATGGCTAAGAAATGAGCAGGAGAAACATTGCAGAGAGTGGGAACAGGCAGAGGAATCAGAAAATCAGAACCTCCTAAACCAGTTTTGATAATAGGAAAAATATGACTGGAGCATGTCACTGGGATGAAGTTTTTGGAGTATGGCTTTGTTCTGCAGGATGAGCCAAATCCCTTTTTTGCTGCAGGACAAGAGAAAGCCTACACACCTTTGTCACGTGCACTGGACACGTTTGTCTGTCACTTACCTTGTGCCAGCTGTGCTGGTTGTCTGCCAGCACAGAGGGACAGCCAAGAAGTTTAGTGAATTCTATTCATCAAAATGATATGAATATTCAGTGGAATCAGAAAAGTGGGGTGGTGGGTTAGGGGTTTTCTTCCCAGATGATGGAGATAGCTTAAAGAGGGAAGGAAGGGAATTATGCTTGTGAGTGGGAAAAGAAATGAGATGTGTGGAAGAATCAGGACATGAAAAGATAAGTGGAGAAGGACAAGGATGGAATTAGTTCCTTTGAGGGTATCCATTATCAATTTGGCTCAGCTGTCTCAGGAAAATTTGCTATAATTCTTTTTTTTTTTTTTTTTTTAAGCAGCACTTAAGACAACCATTGCAACCAATAATAGTTATTCTCTTGCAGCCAGGTTTCTTGTATATAAGACAGAAATGGATCATCATTAGTAAGCAAAATTCCTCTGCGTGATGTTTTTGTCACAGATGTGTGTCTGTTCCATTGGAACTTCAACAGGCAGGGACAAGGGGCTGCACCCCCAGCTTGCCAGGCTGGACTTCAGAGCTGGAAATGCAATGAAGCTGTCAACATGTCCATTGTCCAATATAATTTTTAAAACTGTCTGAGAGGGACTTTCAGGGACTTCTCTTCCTTCCAGAACTTCCAGCACACAACATACACTTCCTTCATCTCCTCCTAAACTTTATTTAACCCAGCAGTGCTTGCTGCACATGGCTCCAAAGCAAGAAAAATACCAGGGTGTCATTGCCAAAAGTCACTGCAGTGTTGCTGTTGAGGTAGGTTTTGTCTTCTTTGCAATACCTACAGGATTCAAAAGATAGACCAGTTTCTTTTCAAGAGTAACAGACTACAAAGGAAAAAGGACTGAGAACCCTGAAATCAGCAACCCCAGTGACAAAGTGTTATCACTGATAAGTAACAAAAATCTCTGTCTGGTACTTACTTGAAAACACAGTTCTTTCTGATTTTTGGTTTTCTGAGACTTTGGTTTTTAATGGCATGCTCAGTTTCTGTACTCCATTGCATTGGAGTTAATGCTTGATGTAGCAAACTAAATTTACTGTGTGCAAATCAAGCACACAGCAAATTTAGCCTGGCATTAGGAAATCCAAACTAGATGACAGAATCCAGGCAGCCTAAGAAACAAACCTGAGTTCTACTTTCACGAAGAAGCAAGGTAAACAGCAGCATTGCCAGGAAATTGCTCTAACATGACTATGCAAAAAATATTTACCTACTGGCAAAATTGTGCATGAGTCCAGAGTTCCTTGCCTACAGCTTATTAATGATAAATCAGGGAGTCATTCCCTAAAGCAGTGTCTCATCCTGCCACTGGGCTGGATTCTGAGAGCATTACCTGATTTTCTACCAACCTCTTTGAACTTAGAGTGATCAGTAGTTTTCCAAAAAGGGCTAAAAGCTGGAGAGCTTCAATGGGTCTTCTGCAAACAAGTTTGCCTTCAGATTTATTATTATTATAGTAGTATCCTGCATCCTTTAAAAATTATCTTTTTCTCTCTGGAAAAAGTAAATAAATCCCAATAATTTCCTCTGTTAGGAAAAATTTCTTTTGTCAGCACACACCGGATTGCTGCTGTGTCTGACACTGATAGCCTTTGCTATGTTTACTTTAAAGAATAAAATACTGCTGTTTGATTTAGGTTTTTTTATTTTTAACGTGTAAGCACTCTCCTGATCTTGCATTCCAGAGCAAAGGACCTAGAGTTGGTTTAAATTTCATGCAAGGTGCCTCTGAAGCCAGAGTCGTAGATGTAAATCCCCCCTAGCAAATTTATGTAACTGAGATTTTTAGGGGAAAAAGAAAAATAGCAACAAAACATCACGTGGGCACCGAGTAGTCCTGGCAGCATTAACATGACCAGTGTACCTCAGCCCAGCCAGTCCCTTTTCATTTAACTCTCAGGACACTTGTTTTAGTGCTTCTAGCTACATTGCACCAGCATAGCTTTTGATTCTAAAGGTCAGCCACCCACACCAAAGTTCAAATAGGCATTTAATGCAAACAAAAAATCAACTCAAAGGTGGCTTTCATCAGAGCTGTTTGAACTTGCTAGGTAAGATAAAGTGCATTAACGTGCAGGTTCCAAATTTTAAAGCAAAAAAATTCTTGTGAGGGCCATATGAGTCGCAAAATGAGTAAGCTATAAAGAGCTGTGTTCTTCCTTATGTCAGTATTTGTTTAAAATACTAAAGCTTTCAGAGTTCCCCAACGAGGGATTTGTATATAGAAGGAAAACAAACACTTAATAAGTGAAATAAGGACCCTGATGCTCTCTCAGGAAACTTGGTGTCATTGATTAGGGTCATTAGAAACTGGTTTGAAGTTACTGATTCTGAGTCCCTAATCCCAGGTCCCTGATTTCGATGGCGCTCTCAAAGTCATCCCATTGGAGATGCCTAATGAAGCTGTGACAACCACTCAGCATTTAATATCAACAGAGTGATTGTCAATCCAGAGGCCTGCTCTTTGAGGCTGCCCCGTATCACCCCTTCCCCTGTGTCACCAAAAAAGCAGAAAATGAGATGCAATGGCTAAGTTGGATGTCAACAGAGGATGTCCCTTCACAGCTCAGACACACAAAGACAGAAGGAAAACAAAGCACTTCCCCTTCTCTCTCCCTTCTTTTCTCAACTCTGGAAGGTGGTAGAGGAAGCACAACCACACTTCCCAAAACCTGGTGGTCCCACTAGCCAGGAGTATTCCTTCCCTGGCCAAGTTGCCTGGGCCTTACACTGACAGATGAACAAAACCATCAATTTGTCCAATCTGTCCACATTTGTTACCTGGAAATCTGGTAATAAATGTGAAATTAAATAGGGGCTTCTTTTGGGTTTGTACAGGACCAAACCACAGCAACAACTGCTCAAGATGTAAATATAGTCTTCTTTAACATGGAAACCACTTGTACAGGTTGTTTAAATTGGCTGATCCTCAGCAAAGGGAAGATGATGTTTATATAAATCCCATATTTCATCCCAGATAACAACATAGCGACATCTTAATCCAGATAACGTGGGGCCTGATCTTTCAGACTCTTTGTGTGAAGACTTCCTGATTCATTCCCTGCACCAGAAACAGGTTATTCATCTATTTTAAAGTGCATTTGTCTGATGCAAGTAATTACAGTTCTTTATTAGGCAGGTCCATTTCTTGGACATTTTATCAAATTTCAAGATACCCTAATCTGCATGGCGGTGTTGGAAGCACCTCTAGGGATGTACAGCAATCCATGACACATATCTGACTGTGCCAAGTAAAAAGGAATAGATATTTCAGGTGGGCTTTCCAGTACTTTACACTTTACACAGTCATTTACAGCCCCAGAGAGCAGGGATTGCAAACTCCCCTTCCAGAGAAGTGAAGAGTCTGAACAAACAATGTCAAATTCAATCATGCCGAACACGGGGAAGTGGACTATGACTCAGGACCATATCTAATCTTCAAAACTTTCAGGTTGGTTTATATACCACAAAGCAGGAGAAACAAACATACAAAACTCCACATATTTTTTTCTCTTCATTTTCATGTCATTTTTTAAATTCAGACCTAGGGTCAATGGTCTTAGATTTATTCCCTCCCGATTAAAAAAAAAAGATACCAGCTAAAATTTCTGTAATTTTTCATGTTAAGTGAGAATTCAAAAAACCAGTAATTATTCCTGTTGGAGTCTTGGCTTTGAGGAGTTTGTTGTTTTTGTTCTTGTGAAAAGTCAAATGATTTTGCTATCAATGGAAATGAAATTTCAAGTGAAAAGCAACTTCTGGTGTAAAAATATAATCAGTTCACTTTTGGATGCAAATCATCCAAATGTTTATACAAGAACTCAGTGCATTTCAAGGTACATTCATACTTCTTCACCTCCTTCAACGAGCCTATGCAGAGGCTTAACTTTAAGGGTTTGTTCAAGTGTTTTGCTGCAGAGGAGTCCCTGATGCCTTGATGCAGAAGGCATTGTTGTGGTGATTTCAGACCTCCAGGCAGGAAGGAAATTGCATGTGTGGCATCTTGCAAAGGACAGAAAATAACACTGGCTTTTGTGGAAAATGTAAAAGTGTGTTTTTCCTTGGATTCTAAGTGGACAAAGTAGTGGTCACTGGCAAAAGCAAGGAGAGAAGAAAAAATTCTAGAGAAAATGAACAGTGGAAGAATAAATGTCTTTTTCCCTACAGACTTTACTGAAATGCTTTCAGACAAATGCCTTTGGATCAAGAATTCCTAAATTATTTTGCAAAACAAAGTAGAACTACAAATGAAAGCGATACTGACAATAAAGGAGATGTTTCCCAACACAAGTATAGTAAAACAAAAGGTTAGGGGAGCAGAGGTGAGGCCGGAAGGAAGGAAGAAATGCATTACCCTATAAAAGAAAACAAATAGAAAGAGGTTTATAAAGGGGTGGGAAAGGCTGTAAAGATGGAAAGCACTTTTATTTCCTGATGTTTCATTGGTATTTATATATTCTCAGCATTTCACAACCACAATATTGACCAGTGTGTTTGATAAAAGAACTTGTATTTTTTATCCTACTGTGACACTAGTTTTGCATATCAATAAAAGTGTTTTCCTCCAACCTCAAATATCCATATGTTGGTCTTATTTAACAAAGATAGAGCACAAAAATGGTCTCCCATTGCTATATAGTCCACCTAGAGCTGTCTACAGAATCCCAAGATCATTAGCCTTCTAACACATCTCCTCCAAACACCTGAGATGCCTGTGCTTCAGCTGAGCTGCCCCTCTTGCCCATCACTCAGCCTGGTTGTGTTGGGGGCTGTGTGCCACCTACCCTTGGCGCTCTTGTCAATGGAGACCCTCTTTGCTGCCTTCTGAAGCCCTTATGCAGCCCACAAAACCCATAGTCCCTACCTAAATCTAGGGTATCTGGATTGATTTTCCTTAAAATTAGGATTTCTGGGTGAGAGATTGTGCAATGTTTGGAAGACTTCAATTTTTGTGCTGAACTGCACATATTTTCACTGAGGACTGCTGGTCATGCTGGACCTTGCCTCATACGTGGTTACCTCACTCAGGCACATTGTGCAAACAGCTGTAGTCTAAGTGTGGGGCAAAAGCTGTGCTTGCACACATGAATGAGACTGGAAAAGGTCTCAGACACCCCCACACAAGTACCTCAAAAAGTGTCACTTATTGCAGACTGTTACATTAACCTCATCTGCCTTTTGGATCACAAGACTGCGGGAGGGAGCAGCAGCCAGGTCACCTTTCCAAGGGCAGTCATCATTCCTACTGCTCTCTGGTTCTCTCCTGCTAACTACACACATGCAAGAACACCACAGTGTGGGCTTCATGCCTGGAAGGACTCAAGACCCCTTCAGTAACTGCTGAAGGGCACTGCTGTCATGGAGACAATGAAGGCTGCCCCCAAAAGTGCAGAACTGTGTCAGTATATACCCTTATATCTCAGTTTGGAGTGCAAGCAAAGGGAAAACCTAACTCAGACTGGAAAAGACTTGCTGCAGTCAAGCATTAACATACAAAGTTACACAAAAAACCCAGTAAAAAATAAATAGATTTATTGTCTGTATTCCAGAACCTGATGGAATGGATGCTGTTTACCATTGACCAGAGAAAATTCTCTGCCAGAATAAAATTTTATTCTTGGTTTAATCACTCAGAGACTTTAATTTCACAAACACTTTGGTCCAACATTGAGGTAAAAAGAAGCAATCTTTTTTTTTTTTTTTTTTTTTTCTGATTCAGCATTTCCCTCTCCCTTTTTCTGGCATTCAAAAGGCTCTTGTTGCTGCAGTGGACCACAGTGGGGACGAGACCCACATTTGAGCTATCCAAGCTCCTTTGCCTGACAGAGCTTTTTCCTGGGTGGGTTTCCCTCCCTAGCATGCTGTGCAGCTGCATGAAACCTCAGGTGGCACCAGGAATTGCATAAGTTCAAAGGGGGAAACCCATGGCAGGGTGTTGGAACAAGATGATCTTTAATGTTCCTTCCAATCCAGACCACTCAATGGTTCTAAATATGCACAGGGGCAAAGAGAATGCAGGCCTGCCTATTCCATGGCAGTGCTGTCTGCTAGTTTAACTTGGCTGGGAATGACTGTGGCACCAGAGTCATTCCTTCTTGCTGTAGCCTCCAAATTCACTGACCTGTTTTGGAAGTACCTCCTCCTCAGCAATGTGCTGTAAAAGTGTTAAGGGGCTGTTACTTACACAGGATATTTATAAAAGTGAAGGCATAAAGCTTACACAAAGAAAATATACAGAATATGCAGCATACATATATTACACAGGTTTATAAATGGGTTTAACTATGTTAATGCTGAGTATCCATTAGATATCCACTAGAACTCAAAAGGATGCATTTTACAAACACTGGATAGCAACACATGATCCAAAATGGGAAAGGTACCTAAGTCAGGACACTCACAATCTCTGGCTGAAAAAGACCTAGGGAAAAATAATGCCAAAATAATTAATCTGGTTTTAACAAACAGTTTAAATAAATAATACGTGTTTTTCTCAGCTGAGTTCTGAATAGTTTTTAATAAGGGGAAAAAACCCCAATATTTTTTCTGGGACCAAAAAGCAGCAGTCTGCTGGCAAGACTGTCTGTAGAGTACGTGGAAGAAGAGTGAGGAATTAGGCTATGCTGTTTTAAAAGGCTTCTTTTATTGACTGGAACTATTATTGGGCTGCAGCCCTTCAATACTAGTAGGCTATTTTACTTTTTTTCAATTCTTACAACTTTTATATTTCCTAGTACCAATCAGACTGAACATTAAGTATTTCCTATGTGATGAGGATAGTTCTTCTGTGCTTCTTTCTTTCCCCTGGATGGATTGATCTATTGACAAGCAACTACCTGGACTGGACTGCTTGGATTTACACATTGCCATTTGAATCATCTTCCTCAACCCACTGGCCATGCTGCTTTGAGTGCAGCCCAGGACACAATAGGCTTTCTGGGCTCTGAGAGCACATTTTTGGTTCATTGCCAGCTTTTCCTCTGTGCAAACCCCCAAGTTCTTCTTTCACAAGGCTGTTTTCAATGACTTCTCCCAGTCTGTGCTCATGTCTGTGATTGCCCAAACCCAGGTGCAGCACCTTGCACTAAATATTTAACACCTCTGTTTTCCAGACAATGGGACTTTCCCAGCAGACCACTCTGGAGTATACACAAGGAAAGCAGCACCATGAGACCTGCATCTCCAGCACCTTCTCTTTTTCCTGTCTCCTCCTCTTTTATCCCTGGAATTCTCTTTTATTTTCTCTCACCCTATGGCTTACTGAACTCCTCCCTTCCAACCTGGCTTTCTCCTTTTTCTGGAAACATGGCTTACCTTATCCCCACCAGTCCCTGTATACCCAAAGCCCTGGTCCTTTTCCAAGCTCATCCCCCCACAACTCCCTCCTGGAATATGGATCAGTGACATGGCTGGGGACAAGCAAGAGCCCTCACCACATGTATCTACACCTTGCAGGCAGAGGACTGTGCAGGCTGCATCTAACAGATCAAGACTGTAAGATCAGAGGGGAAAAGCATGGGGAAAGAGGCATAGGAGGTGGATCACATGGCCAGCACACCACAGAACAGCTGACTGGTGTTGCAAAAGCTACACATGCATCAGCACCTAATAATTTTGGTACTACTTGATACCATGTGTGTTTAGAATTGCAGCAAGCTGCCCAAAAGTGATGTAAATAGGGTATGGGGGGAGAATGGTTACTCTTGCTTGGAATTTTTCCTGTATTCTAACTGGTTGTTATCTTCCTTGTAATGAGCAAGTAGAGTCGTTACTGTACAACATAAGGCTGACTATTAACTGACAAGTAGGCACACTAAATCTGCTTCTTGTCCCCTCAGGCAGTGGTCCCTAATTCTTGGCTCAGAGACGACATGCTGAACACCAGATTCCTCAGTGTTACTTGCTGACATCAGGGAAAGAGGAGCACAGCATCAGACATCACTTTTGGTGTGCTACTTCTTCAGCACATTAGTGCAGGCTTGCAGAAATTGGGGTTCTCTGCTTGTGATTAGACATTGGGCAAAAGACATCAGGAAGAGAAAATAACAGAAGATGGAAAAGGAGTTGGATGCTCACAAAAATAATCTTTCTTGGTGCCTGAAAGCTCCCTCAAGTCAAAACACAGGCCCTCAAATAAAAAAACTGGGCAATTTTTTGCTTTCAGTGCCCTCCACAAACTTCATGAGGTTCATGAGAAGACAGACACCATCTCTGCATTAATTATGGGCTCCTTGTGACATAATGTATTTCATGAAGGTACCTGGGAAAGCCACATCTTTCTTTGAAACAAAAAGCAAAAAAACTCAAACAACAAACTGGAGAAAAGTCTGGAAACATAATAAAGTAATTGAAATCAAACAAAGCTTTTTACCTGGCTTGGGATGATTATTTTCATCAATAAAAAGAATTATATAAAACAATCTGAAGTTCAGACTGGCCTCACACCTCTATTTCAATTTTGAACAGAAAATAAAATTATCCACTAAATTATAATTAGGTTGCAATGCACTGCTGAGCCATAGCCACTGACAGACTGGAGATATTTCACTGCTATATTCAAGTATAACAATGATGATGGAAAGTGGCTACCCAGGCTTCTGGTATAAAGGGCAGCAGCATTAACAGCTATTCAGCAGAAATGAAGGGCTGTCCAGGCAAAGAAGACAGATACACAAGTTAGTCTCACAAATAAAGTAATTCTGGTGAGCCAGCCTTGAAGTGAAGCATGCATTTATGGACAATTTTGCAAACTTGTGTGCCTGACACTCAAGATTTGGATTTTAAATTTTAGACACAGATGAGTTAATTCACTACACAACCCAATTGTGGCTAAGAGAGAGATGACCTTAAGGCATGGTTGGATCTGCTCCACATTCAGAAACACTCCCCAGGCAGGGCTAATGCTCTCATACAGGTCTACTACACAGAAGAGGAGAAGAAATACCTTTACTGGGCTCCTGCACCTACCTCTGCTGGGTCATTGGCTCTGTCCTTAAGTGTAATGGGCTACCTCAGGCTCACCTTAGCACACTTACAATGTGCCCCCCTTCCTACTGAGTAACTTTTTAATACCCTGCAATCTCCGTGCGTCTCTTACTTGGGCTGTGAACCGAATACCTGCAAGAGCACAGCTTGCCTTGCAACTTGCCAAAGCTAGTCTGGAAACTCATCCCTCCTTTTCTCTGCTCTGTATCCTTTTCTGGGTACGTAAATGTCAGCAGTGGTAACCCACTGTAGGGAGGCATCTGGCAGTGATGGCTGCCACAAAGGAGGAGGCTCTTACTGAAGATGCTCTGCCAGCAGCGTTATGCAGGCTCCTCTTCTCAATTCACATTTCTTGGCACCTACACCCCTGTCTGACTGACTTTTAAATGGGCAAAGAGTCAATCCAACAGATGGGCTAAATGGCAGGCAACCAAGATGCTATGAATGTACATTGTCTGGGTGTGGGGAGTCAAATTGCCAGTCAGGGATATCCAAGTTAATGCCCATCACACAGCTATGTGGCAACAGCACAGAGATATGCCCCCAACAGCCAAGTTTAAAATGTCTCCCGTAACAGCAGCATTCATAGATAGGAAAAATACAATAAATGGGTGTCACAGCTGACCATGCTTGGGAGGAATCCAGGAAGGAATTGTGATGGAGAGGCGAGTCCAGAGAGGAACAACTTTCACAAAGTCACTGTTGCTCTCCTCCATCATGATACCTTCTGGCGTCATACGAGAAGATTTTCTACAGCACAAGGCAAGCAGCAGAGAATTTTTTTTTTTTCTCAGGAATTCTTTAAAATTAGTACAAAATTCTAATGCACTACATGTTTTTGCTAAATGGCTCAATAAGCTTTTTATGGTATGTGGTGGCCTCTGCATGCATGGTATGAGCAGACCAGCCTAACAAGTCTAGTTACCAAGGAAACAGGTTTTTAAACTTGAAACATAGGTATTCATGATGACAGAGATCTTACAGTTTTTTGGAACATGTCTCTCTTTTGAGGAGTGAATATGGAAGCCAGCTTTCAAAATCCTCCTCGCTGCGGTCATGAGGCCAGTGGAAAATGTTGCATTGCTGACCCTGACTCGCTGGTCTGGCAGAATTGGAAAAAGAATATGGAACAAAAGATCATTACACATCATCACTTAATGCTTTACCTTAAAAAAAAGTAAATGGGGGTGTTAATTAGACAAGGACTTCCTTTCTCCGAGGGAGCCAATCAATCACATTTTTTTCCATCCTGAAAGGAGGAGATTTTTTTTTTTTTACATAAATCTTTTAAGCCTCAGTGCTATGTCTTTATAGGAAGAGGAAATTGATCTCAGCTATTCCCTGACAGAGTGGCACTGAACAGAAAGTGTCTTTCTTTTAGAATGTATTCATTAGTTCCTTCTCTCAATCTGACCTTGAATTCATTTGATTAAATGATTAAAATAATTTAATCCAAAAATGACAGTTTGTAGGACAAATTTAATTAAGCTCCAGGACAGAGGAATGGGAAAGCTTGTGCTATAATTCTTGCTTTGTATGAACTCCTATGCTTAAATAATCACATGAGGATTGTAAACCCTTGCAATATGTTAGACATCTGGCCTCCCTGATTCCCCTCTATCTGGCAGGCTCTCAGAGCCCAGGCAGCCACAGGTCACTGCTCCCTACCTGTCTCACTGCCCCAGGCACTGCTCCCTTCCCTAAAAGCAGAGTGAAGGGAGCAGAGTGCACTGTGAGCAGAGTCACTCTTTAGCATCTTCTCATTTCACAGCCCATCAAGAATACACAAAGTGACCACAGAAATCTTGAAAAAATCATTTGATGCATGTAATAAGAAAGGAAGGGACTCTGCTGATTACATTGTTGTCTCATCATTTAAAAATGCAAAAAAAAAAAAAAAAAAGCTACACACACTGTAGACTCTGCAGAGCCACACTGCAGTGAAAGTTGTGAAATTACTGCTTTCTCACCACTTTGTTTGATGTGCTTGTCTACACTATCAAAAAAACTGAATCTGATTTCTCTGCTAAAATAGCATCACCTCTTTTGGCAGTAGTGTAATATTAATGCAGATCAATATCTTAAGTATTGCTTCTTTAAATTTGTCAGGTTATCTTATCCTGGCAGTTTAGAACTATGGGGCTTCTTTGCTAACATTCAGATTGCATCTAGTCCTTTTGCAGGGCCACTGGTGCTGGCAACCCAGATATGTCATAAATACACCCCTTTTACAAGGCTTGAGAGAAAACTACAGCAGGCTGAGTATGATGCTGAGTTCCAGCTAAGGAACTGTATTGACTTCAGTGGGACTGCATAAAAATAACTGCTAGCCAAACTTGATTCAGAAACATAAAAAAATTAAATTATAGAAAAAAAAATAGAAAACCCCCTTTAACCACAAATTCTATGTGGTCCATTTTGCAAACAATTACTTAGCTCACCAATATATTAATGATAAAAGCAAACCTCCCATATTCCCCAGCCAACAGAAAATATAAACAGTACTAGAAAAGCAAAATTGTCTATACAGGGTAAACGACACACAAATAAATTTGAACAGGAAAAACACATTAATGAATCCTCTTTTAAGCGGTAAACAAATCGCTGGCTTCTCGCCAAGGAGGCAGGCATGGAAATGGGTCCGGGGATGGCTGCGAGCGCAGCAGAGCAGCTGACAAAGGCAGACACAGAGCGAGCGGCGGCCGCGCCGCACACAGCGAGGGGCGGCCGGGGGCTGCCCGGGGAGGTTGCACCTCCCTTGGAGGAAGGTGCTCAAATACCTGGGGGGTCCCACTCCTGCCCTCTCACTGGGGAGAGCACGACGGCGAGACTGCTTGGTGTTTTGGGACATCCTGGAGCGGGAGCAGCCTGAGCGGAGAGGGCAGATGGATGCATCCATCCACCCCATAGCTCGCCCTAAGGCATTCAGTATTACACTGCTTCCATACCCACCACCAGAGAGGTTTCCTGTTTAATGATGCACACAGCTCTGTACTTAGCTGGAGGGGTTATTTCTTCCCTTGTAAGACTCCTGAAAAACCTGAAATGCTAGAGAAGATACAAAAAGTCCCACTTTTCTTTTGCTCAAGTCAGACACATTCCAAAGCCTCCTTGCAGACTAATGTAGTGAGACAGGGGTTCAAAAAGAGCTTTGCAGAGCTCTTGCCTTTGCTACCTCTCAGTCCCACAGATCAATGAGATGATTTACAGACGCACTAAGAGAGGGGCACAGCTCATGGTTCAGGCTCTGAGGCAGAAAGCTGAAGTCTGGTGGCTGACAAAAGTTGCAGGGTCATTTGAATTATCCTTCAGGGAACCTTCAGAGGTATAACTGTGTAGATCTTCTGTGCTGGAGGAGAAGTAAAATAGTCACCAACTCTTTAGCAAAACAGAACAACCAACCAACCAACCAACCAACCAACCAACCAACCAACCAACCAACCAAGGTCCTCCAAATACACTGACATCTGACAAACCCTATTTGAACACACACAAAACATGAGATTTCTTGAGCAGTAACAAGTATAATTAGGCCTTTGTCAAGAGTATCCATTGATATTCTTGCTGCTGCATAAGAGAAGAACCAGAGCATTTTTCTGAGCAGTGTGGGAGAACTTCACAGAGTGATGGTGCACCTCAAACTGAGATGGTATACCACTGCTTTATATATTATATAAAATTGACAATCACAGTGTAGAACAACAGAATTTCTGGAATGCATAATTTGTCACAGGACAGGGAGTTCAATGGCTGGAAAGTGTAAAGACAAGTCCAAGCATAAATGAGGTTCTTCTGTCCATGTCCCCTGGATGTTTCTCCTAATCTGCATGCCTGTAAATGAAGAGCAAAGATCATGGAAATAACCTGGCAATGGTGCACTCCAGGTACATCACCTAAGTGTGATTGTCCAAAAATAAAAGAGCAAGTTTTCAAAATTATAATTATGCTGTCTTGAATTTTTTTTTTTTTTTTGTGGTGCCTCTTCTCTGGTTTTGAAGGCAATGGACTACAACCGCCAAATTAGAAATTTCCTTTGGTTTTTATTCCATTAGAACAGAAAAATCCTGGGGTCTGTTACCATCTGAGACATACAAGCACAGTCCACAAAAAAATTAAATGTTTATACAGTGAAAGTCTTTCCTGTGAAATAGTAAAACCATTATTTGATTAAAATAATATAGAACCCAGCACTGGGATATTAAACATGATGCAGCACAGGTAAAGAAGGAAAACATTACTCCTCTTCTGTCAAGTCTGTTACTAAGAAAAGACTCTACTCAAAGTAGAAACACTTTAATATTTGTTCTTAGATAAATAAGATTAAAATTTAACCTTTACTCTTATGAAACCTTTAGAGAAACATTCATTTATCTGCAGCTGAAATAAATACTGGATTGCTTTATTGATTCATTGGCTAAAGGCATAGATGAGTTGTGAAAATTCCACTCTGCTTCCATTGACACATTGTACCAGAATTAAAAAAAAAGTCACTTAAAAGCAGCTTAGCCTTGAGAAAATGGGCAGTCATTGTGAGGTTTGGCCTGCTAGGAAAGAAAATACCTTTCATGTATCCCACTTAAGAACTAAGATATTTACATGGAACAGCTTGATAGACATGATAAATAACTGACTATAATTACATTTCCTGAAGTGTAGGCAATCATATCACAATGCAGAACAGCCTTTAGAGGACATAAGGTTTAAAAAAAAAATATCAGAAATACATAAACAACCTCCCAAATGACTCTGAATCAGAGCTGCAGCTGCAGTAAATCACCATGAATTCAATGGAGGCATATTCCTAATCAGTGGCCACTGGGACCAGGGCTCCAGAGTTTATCTTTGTGCAACAGCTTGTGATATTTAGAGTACAAATTGGCAGCAGTAAAAGGGCAACCGGTGGTCACGCTGTAGCTGACCAGTATGAATTTACTCCCCAGTGTCTGTGTCACCACAACACCAAGTGTTAGATAATTTAAGGCAATCACTGCCCCGTAGGGAAGGGGTAAATACCTCATAGTTACCTCTGAACTGGATTGAATAACAGATATGGCAACATTGTTGTCTTGTAGTCCTTATTTCTCCTTTATCTAGGTAGGTTAAGTCTATATTCATGTACATGAACCATGACATCTTCACTTGTGTTTACCACACAGCACAAGTAAGGCATAACACATCCTCTGTCCCTGCACTTTCTTGTCCTTTTGCAGGATGGTCCTCTCTCCTCAACAACTGCATCTAAATCAGCGAAACTGCCAATAAAGGGCCAATGATACAGAAATTATTTTTCCCCCCAGGGACTAACTGCTCTGTCAAATACAGTTGTAATATATTGTAGTATCAGATAATTAGACTATGCCTGCAGACCTTATGGGGGTACCAGAACACCTTTTCACAGTCATTTAGCTCACTTGGTCAAAAAGCCATTTTGCCTTGGTGAAAGGAATCTTTTAAAAGTAATTAGGAGCATAAGAGCATATATTAACTCCACACTTTTAAGGTCAGACTTTTACACAATAATATTCTAGTGGAGATGCAGTTAGTTCATCCCTTATAAGTTTCATCAATTGATCTTCTATTTTTAATTACACATACACTTCAGTTCACTTTTTGCAGGGAGAAATCTAAGTCATATTAATACAAGGTCTGGAGCCCTTTGCTTGAGCAGTATTTCCATGTTGAAGTTTGTCTGAGGTAGAATGGTAGGCCTGGATGTTCAGCTCTGCAACACAGCTTATTCACACCAAGGAATGAATTGTTCGGTACACCCACGTTTTCAGAGAGGATCATTATTTAATGAGAAGGAAAACTACTTTCATGAGCAGTAGCAGAAATTTTAAAGGTTGAGGCAGAACAATATACTAATGCTTAACTGCTGTCAAATGTGGGAGTTAAATTGAACTGGTCCATCTGCAGAAAGCCTGTTTCCAACTAAGGGGATCCTGTTGGAAACAGGGAGTCCTGCATTTAGTCCCTCCTCAAATTAATATTATTGGATGTTTCAAGGTGGGTCTAACTTCACCTTTTGCCTCCTCCATTTGAGACATGTAAACATAGCCTGATGGTTATATCCTCTTCTTATGTAAGAGCTCGTATTTTAGCTGTAGTGCTCCTCACCTTCTACATTCATTTTAGCACTTACTGATGCATTTTTACAACTGTATTTATTACTCACTTTTAGCAAAGAGGAAAAGAGAACATGAAAAGAGAAAACACAAGGAGGCCGAGTGAAGAAGTATTGAAGATCAAGTGGACTTTTCAAAAACCTTTGGCAGCCATGCAATCAACACATGACACTGTGTTGCCTAATAAAATGAAAAAAATGAGGCCATAGCTCATGTGAAGTAATGTTATGTGCCATATCCATCCCACATGGTTTCCCCATCCCTACATGAACATTATAAAACATATGTTTAGTCTGATCATTAGACAGGACACATCACAATGATAAATTAAAACAAAAGAGTTGAAAAAAAAAAAGCCCAAATGGGATCTTTTTTTTTCAAAAATGAATGATGATATTTTCTATCCCTATTCCTTTTTTAATCTCCACAAGTGCTGGCTGAAGCTGAAGTTTATCAAGGTGGAAAAGATATTTGGGAAAGACTGAAGCTCTAGTAATATACTATAAGATTTGGTTGGTTATTTGCCTTCCACAGGGCATTAAGGCTTGCACCTCCAGCCAAATTTGTTCCCTTTATGCTATTCAGCAATGGCTCTCCCAAAAGCAAACCCCAGAACACTCACAGATTACTTTAGAATGAGTGCAGCAAGGACCTAAACCCTTTTGTATTCCCATGGTGCTTGAGAATGGAAAGCAAGCTGGGATGACACCTGGACATGTATCAACCCTTGTCTGAACCATGTACCACAAAGAGTAAATGCAGGTTCTCAAGGAGGCTGGAAGCCATGGACCTCTTATCCTGGAGAAGTACAGTCACTAGACAATGACTGAAGAGCACCACCTCCAAGTCAGTGTAGATGTTGCTTTGTTTCAAAGCATCCTTCATCACATTAAACTGAGAGAAGCAAATATCCAAAGTTTTCTTTTATTTTCTGCTTATCATAAATTGTACCTTCCAGAGAATATGATACTGGATTTCCAGATGCCTTATCAAAGACATTGTTCTCCTTTGGTATTGTAAGGAGATACCACCCTCATACCCTGTTGACAGCAGAAAAATGAGGAAGTTCTTTTGGACAGCTGTATTTCTCCAGAGCAATTTCAAAGACTGAAACAATTGCTCGTTCTTGCCAAGGATGTAGGCACCACAAAACTCAGTGTCCCATTTTCTCTCCCCTAGAAAAGCCTACAGACAAGAAGGTCAGGAGACATAAGGAACTGAACATTCTCTCTTAGGGAGCATTTACATTTATTTCTGCACTTTGTGGCTTATATGGACACTCCAGCAGCCACAGGATGATCCTACTGCTGCAAGAAAGAGAACTGCTCTTTTCCATTCAAGCCACTTTCAGAGGAAGGAACTCACCACAGTGAGCCAGGTTTTGCCCTTTAAAGACCAAGGTGTACAGGTATGGTCCTTGAACCATCCCCAAGACATCAGGCAACCACGAGAGTACCAGCCACTTAGTGGCAGATGTGGCCAGGAAAATATAACATACATACATAACATAACACACATACTCCAAGGCAGGACTTAACCTCAAATGAGTTTAAACATGAAAGACAGTGAGATCTTGTCTCCTCCTTGCACCAGCAGGCCTTGCATCTGTTCAAAGATAAGCCACTCAGACACTCTTGAGCTTAAGCAAAGGAGATCTCACCAAGACCGCTGCAAAACAATCAAGCTTTTTATGAACCTACTGTTGGTGTCCCCTGCTCCTCATTGCCACATTCCCTGTCAGGTGCCTGACCCACACCCATCACTCTCCTGAGTGCAAGGAACACTGAAAAAGGGTCTCCTGTCAGGTGTAAGAGATATTCCTAGAGACCAAATCAGGCTACAGTGACCCCGTGGTGTCTCAGACTGCAGCCCAGGTTCCCTACACACAAACCAGCAGCAGGAAATAACTACAAACAGCATTAGGTCCCCCTCTCTTTGTACCAGCAGAATTGACTACACAGCTTCTATAGGGCAAGCCTGTTCTCACTACATAGGCTGCCAGAAGGACTCCCACAATCTTCCACTCACTTTTAAAACTGGAATTAAAATTTAAGATGATTTCCGTTCCTAGTTATCTCCTCAAATACACAAACTTCACTTTTATAAAACCAATTGTTTTATACTTAAACAAGATTTAAAATGATTTCATGATGTTTCAGGAATTAAAAGCAAAGCAAGTAGGTGCACTGCAGTAAGATTTATTCACAGAAAGCAAGTTTCCATTCAAAAGAGGGAAAAAACTGATTTTATGTAAACTACCAGAAAAATCCACTTCACCCCTAGAGAAAATAGGCACACAAATACTTTACTCCTTTCATAAATAATGTATTTTATTGCATATGGCTATTAAGGAGAGCATCCATGAACAATACAGACTAAATACAATACACTACTCTAGTTCCATTTATTCTGGTCTCCAGCAGCATCACATTTATCCTTATATACAGCGTGTACATTGGAAGACACAGCAAGATAAGTTAAGTCTCTTGTCATATCACAATAGCAAGAAATATATTTAACATCTTGATATCCAGAAACAATACGTACCCAAAAAGAAAACACTGCTTAATAACTGTTAAGGTTATATAGCAAAAAATATTTTAAATTTAAGGTAAGTCAGGCAAAATGTACAAAGACCCAATATACATTGTGAAGTTTTAGCAAACATAACATTTATACATTTTGGTTCCATTCTGTAAACTAAATTAAGAATGTAAGTATTGCATATGCCTTTGTGGAATATACATGATAGAGAATATTTTATTATTTTGTCAAGTTGCTATTTTTTTTTTAAGTTGCTGTATGCAGTTTAGCCATTTGTTTTAGTGGCATGATTTCTTAATTGATTCAGAGGGATATTTGAAAATAGAGGCATTCAAAACACTGAATTCAGCAGGTACCACACTCAGTGCTGGTGGGGGGCAGAGAGGGGTCAGACAGAAAATGTCAAAGTATGCAGAATTTTTTAGTTCCAGACTTGAACAAGCAGCATTTTAGAACGTCTTAGAACCATTTATAGCATTAGTATTAGAGAAAAACTCAAATCAGATCAGATATTTAAATTGATTTTAGGTCTAATATTGTATTAACTTATGCATTGCTGTGATTTAAGACCCCAAAAATTACACAGAAAAATAAAGTATGCCATGGAGTAGGGAAGGAATTAGTTTACATTCATCTTTGTCTTGTAATACAATCCTCAGCTCTAAAAGTTCAGCATGTAAGCAGGAAGACTGCATTGCCGTTCATTGTACTTGTAAGACATTGACTCTTGTCTTCCTCAGAAAAAAAAAAACATCCCAAAAGAAGATAATGCATTGTCAAAAGTGAAGTACAGGTTCCACCAAGCACAATGATTAAAGAAAAAAAAAAAAAAAGAAAGAGCCTCACATAACTCATAACTTAGTAATACTTACATGTCTATCAGAGCAGGCACTGGTGGGGTACCCTTAAAATGTACACAAACACTTCAAGCAAAGGAGAAACAAGGTGGCATGACATTCTGCTAGTCTGGTGCAACAGCTGTATGTGACTTTTGTGACAATTGCTGCCACACCACTCAGATTTTCAGGCCACTGGAAATGTGATGCGCAGTTAGCCTCGAAAAGAACTCAGGATAAGTGACTGCAATGGTTCTTCTTCCCTGTAGTAGTGCCTGCAGCTACAATGGTGCTTTCTTGGTAAAAGGCAAATATCAGGACTCTATAGATGGCAAGATAATACTGTGTTAACATTAGCTCTTGAATCTGCCTGATACCCATTATCATCCCTGCATTCCTAGCATGCTTATGTGGATTTTTGGTTACAAGAAATGCAGCTAAGAACAGTTAGCTGACAAAAGTGAGCTTGTAAATAGAAGAAAAGGCTTTTGCAATCTGAAGTACCTACATAAACACCTACATAGAGAGGATTAAACAAGTGTGTCAAAGGTACAGAGATACCCCTAATACAGGTTGATGTTTTTAACTTATGTTGCTTCAGTTACACATTTTATACTTTTAAGCTACTCTGAATCCTCTGTCCAAATCTGATTCACAGAGTTTCATCCCATTTTAGACTTTTCAGTGCCCTGTTTAGGCTTTGTCTGAGAAGTAAACCCTGGGGCTAGTGATTCAAAACCCAGCAGCAGCAGCTGTACAAGTTGCAAGTTCAGTAAGGCTGGCGACTGTTCTTGAGAAACTCAGCACAGAGATAAAGGAGTTCCTGTCGTACACCAACTCTGCAAATCCGGCTTTACTTTGAACTGAGGTAGTACTGTCGTAGGCTTGAAATTATGCCAGTAAATACCAGATCTTGCTGCTTCAGCAGGTGTTACAGAATCCCCTAATATGCCAGAGAAGAAACACAGTTTGTCTTTGAAGAAAAAGAAAATGAAGGCATTGGCCGTCAGTTAAAGAGGCCGGCAGAAAAGTTCCTATGATTTAAAGAGCATCTCCAACTTCTGTCGAAACAGCAGCAAAATGATAACATAGATGCCATGGACAGGTAATGAGTTAGGCAGGTTGCCTTCCCTTCCTCCCAGATTTGTTGTATGGTTTAGCCCACAACAGTTATGCAACTGTTAGGACCAACACTAACAACAATAAAAAGTAAACGTTAAGCAGCTTCAGTTCCCAAAAACAGAAACCAAAAAAACAAATAAACAGAAAGGTATATGCCGAGCAGCTTCTTTGAATGTTGTACTCTGTTGTTTGAGGTCATGATGAGAAAACTCAATCCTTCACTCTGAAAAGAAAAATGAAAGAAAGTCAATCAAAACTGCAAAAATTTCTTCGTATATACCATACAGACAACACAAAAAATACCATAGAGATGATTCAGAATGGGTTTTCATGTTGGAAAAAAAAGCAGCTGTTCAATAATTGCTCTCATATTTGTATACACCAGAAGGGATTGCAAAGGCAATAAAGGGAGTATTCCCCAATCCAACGCCACTCCCTGATTTAAGAACCTTTCAGCTAAGGCTCTTCAGGTCAGCAAACTGCAGAACACAGAATGGGTTAGAAAACCTTACATGAAATCCCCCCAATCAAGTTGTGATCATCACAGTTTTTTGCATCAGTGGAAAGGAAAAGGGGTTGGAGAAAACAGGTACAAGCTTAACTCTTTCTTTTTTTGTCAGTTGGATATTACAAAAAGCTTTCAATTTCCAGACATCAAAAACAAGTTCGAGAAAAAACAAGTTATGTTGTCTTTAGGGAAGAAGTCTACTAAAAACATATGCAAAGTATAGAAATAACCTTATTTTAATTTAGTTATTTGATTTACTAAACAACTATTATTCCAGAAGCAAAAAAATGAATAGGTATACAAAAGGAAAAACAATTACTGACTACAAAGCTGCTTTAAACAGTCAAGGTGAATTATGCAGTAAAACAGAAACTGATTACAATGAGACCCATTCTATTTAAAAGAATGCAGTTGACTCTTGTAGTGTTTCTTCACTGCAAATAATTAATGGATAGCATGTGCCTACCCCACAAAGGAACATTATTATTTATTAGCTCACAGCACTAAAATGATTTCATAATATGGCCATTAAAATCAAAATTTAATAGTTATAGAAATTTTGTTTTTTGTATGTTGTAAATTTCATTGTAAATGAAAATTTTAGTTAGATTATGTATTACATTAGTTTTTCTAAAAACAAGTTATTTGGAACATTTTGGGAACAAACACTGTTACTTAGAAAAGTCTATAGTTTTGACTGTATTGATACAGAAAATCAGTATTCCTATACATTTTAATTCCTTTGGGAACACAGAACCAAAACAGATACAAAATATGGATATCAAAGTAAGCCCAGCACTTACAAGTGCAAGTTTCAATCCATAAAAGGCTCTGATAAACCAATACAAAGCCTCTCCCCTCAAGTTTACACAAAAACAAAGGCTGATCTATCTTGGTATACACATAAGACTTGCTAAATTGCTTTGAATCTCTGACAGCTAAGGTTTACTCAAGGCATTAGTCCTGCTGGAGTCAACTGGAGCCACTATATGATCAAATACTTAGGATATTACTTGGGATTTTATTTCATGCCACATCTTGAGATTACTAATAGCTTGCCAAGACCAAAAGGAAAGTGCCTCATTGCCCCCACCCACTGCCACCTACTTGATGCCACCTTTCTGATCAGAAACTAAGTCAAATCTATCCATTAAATCTTCAGTAAACGAGTTTTCATTGTTTGCTCTCAACAGGTGTTTCAAGAACTGCCTTATGATGCATCTGGGGGAGCTCCAAATCTGCCAACACCATCATGAAGGGCTGCATGGGTGAACATGGGGCAAGGATGGACAGCTCTCAGATGGGAGCAGCAATTCCTCATTTGAGGAAGAAGCACTTAACAAACCACTTTGTTCCCATTTTTTGTTCAGGGAGACATCGTAGATGCATCATGTAGGCAAACAAGTGAGTGCTCAAAGGTACCTGCTAACTTTGTGTTATTGCTTTCCTCCTTCAAATGGAAACCAACAGGGCAACTAAATTTACATTTCCCAAAAGTGAGAATGAGAGTGAAAGCCAAATAAAATATTTTAAAAAAAATTTAAAATCCTCATCTTCAGATATAGAAATTGCAGGAAACTGCAAAGGATACAAACAAGTATGGCTCAGTACAGACATATGCCAGTCTAGGGCAGACATGAGGGAAGAGTATTAGCAACCAAGTATATCTGATGTTGTTCTCACAGTACAGCAGGTACTGTTCAGTCAGAATCAAACTGGAGGAGGTGAAGTGGCTGATGCTTCAAAGCACTTCCATACTTAGCTGGCATGGTTCTGTAGGCAGGTGATAGGACCGTGGGCACAAGTCTAAGACCTTATGATGCAATAAACACATCATCCAATGAGTCTATAATGATGACCTATAACTCAAAAAACCACCCCAAACACAGTCTTCAATAATAAAACTATTTCCTCTGACTTCAATAAGCTTTGAATCATGTTTGAATAAGCTTTGAATCAATAAAGGAAAAATATCTACTGTTACCACTTGACCAATGTAATAACAATGCGAGCTACAGAGGAAGCCTAGTTGGAAAAAAAAATTGCAAGTTCCACACCAACGTTAAAAAAAATAAACAAAAAACAATTAACCAAACAAAAAAAAAATCAATATCATTTATTTTTTTCAAGTCTCGGGTCAACCTTCCACTCACACAGCAAGTCACAGCAGTACACAGCGTCTTTATACAGGAACTCAAAACTCCTACAGCACACAAACATATTCTTTGGTAGTTTCATTCCCCATGGGCAGGCACTAATCAAAATATAAAATCCAGCACTGTGTCAATACTGAGGTTTCCTCTTGTTTTGAGCTTTATTAAGAAAAGCATCCATGATCAGTGCCGAGTTTCCAAAACTACTTAAGTCATTTGATTCTACTAGTGCTTCTCAGAGAATAAATCAGAGAATAAACACACACACAAACCACTATGAAACTACCAAATACTCATAGACTTGCCAAATACACTGTGAAGAGAATACAGTGGTTAGTCAATTAAAGAAGATCTACTCTGCTTATTAATTTTCAAAATCAGTAAGCAGCAAATACAACTTTTTTTTAATTTCTAAAAATAATTCTCATCTGCTAACAAGCACGCAGGCAGAAACAGTTATTCATGTGGCTTGTGGCAAAACACTTTGCTGGTTATTCATAATCAGTAAATTTATTCCACTGGCAGTGTGACTTCCAGAGCACATCAGGCATTGGACACAGAACCCCCAGCTCTGCTGCAGGCTTCTGCCCTGACTCCAGGCATATCACTCAGTGGCTTTATCCCTTTGTTTCTCCTCCCCATGTCATCTGCCAAATCGATTAAGGCTGTGATTCTGCTAACTAACTTTTCCTGGAAGAGCAATCCTATTGATACAACCAAACTGGAGGTTAACCACACGTACATCTGAGGGCATCAGGGCAGGCCATTAGACAGCACAACCCAAGGAACTGAATCCCACTCACAGAGAGGTCTCTTTGGTACTCTCAGTGTTACCTGAGACGAGGTGTATGTATGGGCAAAGCTGCTGACCACCCAGAAAGGGCCAGGGTGGCCTCCATCAGCAGGTTACACTGCCCTCCCAGCGCTCCAGCTTCCTCTAGCCCCAGGCACTGTGTGGCTGGGCTCCCAGCAGGAGATGGGTCAAAGGCACCCACACAGGCTGGAGCCTTGAGCCTTGGCAGCACTGTCCCATGCCCAGAGCAGCCTGTGTCTGCAGGCAAGTGGAGCAGAGAGGGGGGCTGAGGGTGGGAAGGAACAGCACAGCCCTGATGGAAATAAACCCCTGCTGACCAGGCACTGACAGAAACCAGACAGGGTTTGAACCACAGCCTCCAAGGGCTTCCTTACTGAGGCATCACAGGAGGCACACTCATCATAAGGTCACAAACTTGGCCAAGCACCCAAATGCAGATGCAGCCTGACTGCTACCCAGGATACTACTGGGAAGTGCACAGTGGGAACCAAATCCTGTCCTGGCTCCAACTCTCAATAAGCAATGCAACGATTACTGTACTTAACATCATAGGTAACCCTGCTAAAGATAACAGAACAACTCATGTGCTGAGCTGTGGTTCTCCAGAAGTAATTCCAGAGAATCTGTGCTCCACATGGCAGGACTACTCATACCAAATAAAGCTGAGCACAGACACTTTCAGAGGAACAGGTTTCAATCAGGGCTTAAACATTCATTTCACCAACACTTCGCAGGAAAACATGAAGTAGTATGCTCTAAAAGTTTACAAAGCTCACTTTGTAAACCTTGTCAATGAATAATATCCATCCAAACTAAAATGTTCCCATATTTGATGAGAAAAACAAGTTAAACCACAAAATGAAAAAGCAACATTTTTAAAATCTTTTAAACAAGTCATGGTTGATCGTAATTGGAAACACCCTGCACCAAGTAACCAGGCTCTTTTGATATGTTATTCCACTAAGAAACAGTACATGATGTTGTTCAGATACGTCTCTTGTTTTAAGAATTTAAAAAAGCAAGCATCTGGTGAACAGATTCTTCATGACAAATAATGAAAAAACCACTGAGTTTCTTTAGAGTAGTAAAGTAGGGATTCTGCATCCACAGTAACCTATATTGAAATGAGCTTGACAGTACATTTAACTCTTGTGTCAAACGGTTAGAATAGTATCACTTTGAACTGCATTAATATAAGCATGGGGAAAGTTTAGCTTTTAAAGTGGGAGACAAACTGCTAGATTCTCTGGAAAAAGATGCTGCATGTCAGTAAAAGCAAATACCTTTTGGGTTTGTATGTCCGAGCACACTGTCAAGAGGTCAAAATGCTCATCATCTGCTGTCATGGACAAATCCCCCAGAATTTCTAATGAGCATCAACTTTTAACCAAGGGTACTAAAAACCAGAATTATTTCTATTCGATGCCATATACTTACAAGATAAATACTTATTTTACCTGTGATCTTGCACTGGAGTTTAAGCAGTTGAGTCTATAGAGAAGTATAGATGAGAATGTGGGCTATGCTTAGTTGACTTTAGAATTTGATATAATTTGTGTTTCATTTAATTTTGTCAAGGTTCTTCCAGATTTTGTAGTACTAATAACTAAACATTAAATGTAATTATGTGGAAAATAAAAGGATTAAACTTACAAATGTAATTGTAGAGAATTTCTAGTGCTAATCTAAAAATACATTTTCCATATAAATTATAATAAATAAGGCACTTCTAATTTAAAATTAAGAAACTAGACATGCTCATTTTTCCCAGGATTAATTTAACACATTAATTTAGCTGCAATTATATATCTTAATTTCAGAGCCACAGGCAATGTTTACTTTTAAACAAGTTTGTATAGATGGGATTTAATCCCATGCTTAGAGATAAAATAAATTAGACAGAAACCCCTCAACATAGTACTATCTGAAATATGTTCAATTATCCTCTCCCTTGCAAGCTGCGTATACAACCATTTAAAAGCATTACATGAAATGAAACAAAATCAAGCAGCTTTCTCTGAGTAAACAAAACATTAGAAAATAAAAATGTTTAGTCCTTCTGCCCTTCCACTGGGAGCTTATAAGAAGGACAGAAACACATACACAGCAGCAGCAGATGTGGAAGATAGACAGAAAATTTGCCACTGGAGAGATTTGTCTGAGGCAGCCAGTCAAAGAGCCACTCCACAGTACACACACAGCTTTTGACCATCGTTAACAAGTCATGCTCTTGGCTGATGACCATCATCATACATATGAAATTGCCTCCCACCTTACAACCATCACACTATTCCCATACTGGTGCAGATTCAACACCCAACACCACAAACATGGCCTCAGTGGGGTTGTTGGCTTCAATTCACAGCTCCCTTCACTACACCAAGGAGAAAGCACAGCTTTTCCCAGGTGCAGCCTGCCAGCAACGTGGGAACTCCAGCAGTGCCACTTTGCACACCAAGTGAAGAAGGAAGTTTCTTAAGAGACAGAATTTTTGCAAAACAACATGCTCACCTTCCAAGTGATGAAGAGCGAGGCTGGAAGGGATCAGTGAGTAACACACTGAACTACCTACCAACCCCATCTCTGGAGACACAACAGCAACTGAATCAGCATGCCTGCCCCAAAAGCATATACCAGGCAATACTCAGCTAAATCCTACTAAACTGTGTGTACCACTCACCCTATGAAGAGCCAGCCATTCCAATTCCTTAGAGTCAAGGGAAAGAAATAGTGACTTTTAAGCAACAATTTTTCTGCGCTATTTTATATTGGGCTCTGACAAATAAGAGTTCTGAAAGGTCTCAAACTCTGTGAGGTGTACAACTTGGTATAACTTTTAGGAACAGAGATGATATCCTTTACACACCTTCACAGTTGCTGGGAAGTTTGCTCAGCTGGGATGTCAAAGGCATATTTGCGCCTCTTTTAATTTATATCAGTAGTCATTAACAAGGTCAACAAGTTTTGACAAGGAAGAAGAGCTCTTGTGAAGCAGAGCTTGATATTCTCACACAACTGCCAACTGAAATGCCATCAAACTTAGTTGTCCTATTTCCAGCGGGTAACAGTGAGGTGGGAGTAAAACCAAAACCATACAATCAGATTTCTGGTTGAGATCCACAAGTGAGGCTTGACTGCCATTCTAGGTAACACTGGACAAAAACCAAAGTTCAAGAACTGCTCCTGAGCCACTAAGCTGAAAACACATGCCTGAAAACACAACATTAGAGTGTTCTCAAAGAGCTTAAAAGTTTGCTTTTTCCCCTCTCCCACTTGGGATAAAAAGTAATCTTTTCCACTGGTTAAACTGAAGAAATATTCACATTAAAAATTTAAATATTCATAGGAACCAGGATAAGGAATCATGTAAGTTGTGGAAACTCATGTTCAGTCTCCCTTTCTATTACAGTGGATATCTAATTATTCCATGAAAACAGCTGCAGTAAGAAAGAACAAGAGCACTCCACCAAACAATATATGGTTAAGACATGCCATAAGGTGGTGAGGGGGAAAAGAGGACTGAGATCTTTTTTCAGCCAGAAAGGCAGCAGACACTGGTCAGTCCCAGGTAAGTACTCTTGCCTCATAAATATTGTGGAGAGGGAAACAGAAATACTACATCCAGGCACTCTTTCAAAGATTAATCCCTGCCTCCACCACTGCCAAAGGGGCTTAGGCACCTAGTATCAAAAGAGGCTTCAGATTTACAAGAGAATCCTACAGGAGGACATTTACCTTCCAGAGAGCAGCACATTTAAAACACAGGGCTCTCCAACTTTCACGGGCAACCTCCCTCCCTTTCTGTAAACCGACCTTCAAACAGCTTACCAAGGAGACAACCACCCCTGGCAGGACATACATTGACTTAGGCACCTCACCTGCCACCTAAACACACTGGATGATAACTAAAATGCTAGCTGGCTACTGCAGCTTTTGGATTTTCAGGCTAGGAGATTTGTCCAGAGAAATGCATCTTCTTGCAGAAGAGACACACAGGGAGAGAAGAGAGAGGAAAAAAAGCAGGGAAAGTGTAAGAGGAACAACTGTCATGCACAGGAAGGCAACCTTTTCCCTACAGCTTTCTCTTCTTGCCGCATCCCCTCTTAAAACTCTTGAGCAACCTGAAGTAGGATAAACATTTTAAAGAATTGTTTTCCAATTTTATCAATACTTTTCTAGAGATCATTTATGGCCTCACCCTTGTCAATGTGAATCTATCAGTAACAGAGAAGTGAGGAAAGCTAGGCAAGAAGTTTCATCATGTTCTGTGATGAAAACACATCACCACTCCCTGAAACCATTTAGTGAAGTGAGCAAAACAACACAAATGTGCTGCATTGAAGCAGGTTATACTCTCCCCTAATCCAGTTTCCTCTCTCTGACAGTGGGTCAAAAGCAGCTGCATACAAAATCCAAGATCTGGATTTTGCATATGGGGATACTACCCAAAGTTCTCTTTACTTTCTAATGATTTACCTACAAGGATAAGTCAGCTTGTAAAAGACCACGAGCCAAACTCTTCTTAACTTCCTTGGTACTGTAGACTATCAGCATTTGGAACAGTGCACACTTTCTGAAAGCCAGAATCACAAATTTAGCAGGGTGTCCCAACCCTGTTGATTTCCACACCTTCACATTTTTCAGCCTTAGCACCTATCACTCTACAGAAGCCCACTAAGTCTTCTCAAAAACAGCCATTCTAACACAATCCCCCAGCAGAAATGTCCCAATATTCCTTCCACAAACAGTCCCAGTAACCAAACCAAAATAATGCCTCAAAGAATGATACTTGGACTTGTTTACAAATTTTCTCCTATTCTCCTTTGCTTGAAATACTTTGCTAAGAAATGATAGAAAAAAAATTTAAAATATTTTTATGTTACATTTTTGAAACAAATATGGGCATCTGTAACTTCTTACTCTGACTTTAATCCAGAGATGAATTAGTATTTCTTTCTGTAGTTAACATGGATTTTATTGCATAAAGAAGTTGGTATTATATGAAGACATTAAAGGAAAAGATGTATTTTTTCCACACAGAAATTATAAATATCATCTACATATCTCACCCAGAGGATAACTAATACTTTGTTGGAAAGCAGAGGCAAAAAGCTAAGTGAGCTGTTTAGAAAAGTAATTTAGGTGGTTAAACCATCTGAGAACACCAGTTTTGAAACTGGACGCTGGTCAGAAAATACTTTGTGAAAGCGGAAAGCATATAATTATGTCCTCTTTCTTACCCATATTTTCCTTTCTTTCTCAAGCAAGAAACACAGATTATACTGAATGAATGCAATTGGTGCCAGCTCCACTGGATGCACCTTGAATCCTCCCCATCTGACAGTTTACTGGAAAGAAAGTGAAGCAAGCCCAGAATGATTGGCTCTGCAAGACCAAGCAGATACTAAAGTTCTGCATTTTTAAGAGAGGCAAGGCGAATGCAAAGCACCAAGTTTACCCACCCTCAGGAGCAAGAATATGTGAGACATGCAATCAATCTCAGTTCAGAAAACAGCACTTATTTCACTGTTTTTTCAGCCACGAGACTGCAGTAGAAAATACAACCTCCCTGAAGAAGAAACAAGCAAAAAACCCCAAAAAACCCCAACCTGTTGAAGTATGAAAAATACTATGCTCTCAGAGCACAGTGTGCTTTCACAGCACTTTTCTCAAAGCTTCAAAGGGATTTCTTTAAAAAGATCCCAAAAATTAGTGTCAATTACATGCAACATTACTAGCTCCAGTGCAAGATACACTTTCTTCTGTAATTATAAGAGCTCTCAGTAAGTATTTACAGAAACAGAGGTGTACTCTACTGTTTCACCAGTTTTTTCCTCCTCTCCCAAGTGCTCTTACACAGGTGTCTTTTATTTGTTTTACGGCTCCCCATATTTGCTGCCAGCAAATATATTTATAAGCAACCAATTACACTCAACTTTCTAATAAAGGCTCACTAGTACCAATATAGCATTTTTAAAAAATACATTTTACTTACAGCAATATGTCTGACCACACAACTATAAAACTTACACATCTTTTTGAAATTTTATTATGCTGCCAGGACTGTTTATATAAAACAGATTAAAACCCATGTCTGTCACTTAGGATGGAAGACTTTAGAGATTGGCTCTAGTTTCATGATGCTTAGCAGAGAATTGCCCTAAATTTCAGGGAGGCTTTTCAGCACATCAAGACCTGTATGCATTTTCTCCTACTGCCAACATCCCAGCTCTTTAAAGCTGCTTAGGACATCTCTAACAGGTGTGATGGACACCCCAGGATATCATATTAAGGAACTATGACTTCCTGCAGGATACAATGCAGTAGCTGAGACTTTATAGAGCTGTGATGCTGTTCTAGAACAACAGAAAGATCACAGGCACTGCCATGAAGAAATGCTTTGCAGAACACCAGTACTTCCCCCAATGCATCTGCACCTTTAAAGCCCAAGTTTGCCTGCAAGTGCCAAAGCCCTGATACTGTTGCATGTCACATATTGTGATTGACCAGGAAATATATTGAAAAGTGTTCAGTCAACAGCGCAGAAGCTGCATAGCTAGAGAGAACACAAATCCCTTTTAATTTCACATTTACTGAACAAGTACAATGTATCATCAACTAAGTAAAGTACAGTCCAGGTCAAGCAAGAATACATAACTATGTTAGCTGATCCACATACAAATATCAGTCTTAAGTCTTTCTGCTTAAAATAAGACACTGCACAGCAAGGCTGATCTCACCAGTTAGATGCTCCATTTATGCCAAGCATATAGGCTCCCTCTATGATCAAGGGAGGTGGTTTTGTGCCCATCTCCAATCTTGAGAGGCCAGCCTCTTCAATACTGAAAAGGCACCGGTACCCTTTTAATGACTGCTTATGGAAGACAGACCCTTCTCTGAAGAGGAGTCTTTTGGTAGGCTCCTAAGGTGCAAATGTGGGCATTACACAGTTATTACTACAGTTCTGCATGAAGTGCAACAGCATTGGCTAGATTAAAAACAACCACCACATATCTGGAAATCTAAACCAGGAACATGGACCCTTAGGACATCCTAGAGACATTTGAGTTGCAATCTGCAACACAGAAGACAGGAAGCAGCTTTAGTTATGACACATACATGAAAGTCCCTTAAGATTCTCATGTCCTGGGGTTAACCTATAGCTTCTCCCTTTTTAATAACAGTCATATCCATCAGACCAAAACAGGATCCCAGTACAGCTGAATTTCCCAAAACCTATTAAGAAAAACACAGATAAATTGCCTCCTCTGAAATATCCTCCCTCAGCTTGCAAATAATCCCATCCTGTCTGGGCTAAACAATCCTACCAAAACATTTCTACAGCAAACACAAGCTGCTTGTTTACAACGAGGAAAAAAATCAAGCAACCAAGCAACCTGAGGCACTAATAAAAGATACAGCAATTTTGAGTGTCTTTCACTTTGATGCCTCAGCCTCTCCAACAATCATCATCAAAAAAACAAAATTCAGATTCAATCTACATTTGAGACAAGGGACCACAGATACACTTTTGTATAGAGCAGAAATAAGTCTTGGACAAAATCATATAACCATGTCCACAAAAGACATAGGAAATTAACCCAGCATGAACAGGCTTCTCTATATCAAAGCTTTTCAAATTACAGTGCAAAATACTCTGTGGACTGTATTAGAGGTCCTTATTTCCAGTAGCTGTTTTTAGCTAAATTACCTTGAAAAATTAATTGAAGCAATTAATTATTACTATTCCAGAAAGAATACTATGTGGTTACAAATGGCCAAAAAAATGACCTATGACAAAGAGGAGAAATGGTTCTGAGCTTCCCTATTAATATCTCATCACTACTACAAAAAAATCTTGGAAATCTCTGTCAAACTAAAAGTTACCACATTCCAGAAACAGGGATGTTAAAGAATATTGTCACCACATACATCAAGACAAACACACCTACTAGGAAAAAAACTCCATGATTCAATGAAGAAACAGAATTTCAAACTTAGAAGACAGATGGTAAGGCTGTTCATGCCAACCATTACAGTCACAGCCACTGTATACTATGTCCTGCACCACTTATTTTCAATGTTTTTACTTAAACTTACTCAGATTTTACAGAAGTTCCTCTTGCTCCTGAATTAATTTAAGTTTACCAAATATGAGACAACAGGTTTTTATGTATCGAGCACAATCAAGGCTAATTCTTACCTGGAGTAAAAAAATATTGTGTATGTAATGCAAATAATGAGTTAATGTAACTCATCATTTGAGACATACTAAAATGATTGACTAGGGAATCAAAACTAAGATCTTACTCAGATACACACATACACAACACAGCTATACTAATGAATAAAATAAAGCCACTTAAAAACCCAATAAAACAATGGGTTTACATGGCAAAAAAAATTAAGACTGCAAAAAAATTTAACATATGGATTCAATAAAACACTTCTTTGTCCACTGTTTTGACACCTTCAGCAGAACTTAATAAAACTTTGTCTTCAGAGTAGAATGAAGCATCAGCTACTCAGGAAACCCATAGAAAACAAACTGGAAAATCCCCCAAGAAGACAGGCAAAAAATGAGTGCCTGATAAAGGGGGTTAAGACACCCAACTAAAGACAGGATAAACAAACTTCATTCCTGTAGGGGTGGAGAGTTTAAAGTTTTCTCCCTAGCATCACTTCTTAAAATAACTATTTCCTATGAACAAGTTCTGAAGTCCCAGCACCTTTTCTTTGTTATTGTTATAAACCCTTCATTCTGTTTCTCCTGTGCCTTATTAAAGATACAGCATAAGCTGCACTAGGTCAATACTATTTCTCAGCAAAGTAGAGTAGAATACTTTAGCAAAGTAAGTGGAATACCAGCCCAAATCTACTTGACACAAAATATCATGGAAATAACTCCTGGTATGTGGTTTTAAAACAGCAAGGCTCAAATGCTGTCACCCTGAAAAAGTGACAACAGCCCATCTATGGGAACTCAGAAAATTGAAGACATGAGGAAAAAACAAGTGAGAGGAACAGAAAATACTGCAGCATCTTCTCTTGACGTGACAAGACAGCATCCACGTGGCCAGTATGGCAAGGTAAAGCTTGCCATGTTCATGACTGATGAAGCATGACTCAAGACTTAAAAGAGTAATTTCAGACCCAAAAGACTCACTAAATGACCCCTCACAATGACTCCATCAAACAGCAGCCTGGCATCCTACACAGCTCATCCACAGCACAGCCCTGCTCTCTCTGCGTTCAGGCACACCAGTTCCACTGTGCTCACTCAAGCTGCAAGATCTAAGCTGTTGTTTCAACTTCCTCACAGAGTCAAGTGCGCATGTACTAAAATAAATGTCCATCAATTTACATCCTGAGGGCTGAATCTGACTTCCACTAAAAATCAATAATATTTCACTACTATCAAGTTTTGATTTTTTTTTATTTTAGTAACAGATACACTATCTCATGTTACCCCATCTTAAAAACCTTTTGGTTTACTGCTCCTTGAATATTCACACTAACAGCAGGAAGGAGTAGTCTGAGGGAAAAGAGGACCTAAACTAGAAACCACCTTGCAGTGCTGAAATACATCAGTGTATTTGTAGCTGGAAATCATCCTACTGGCTAACATTCAACATCCAATTATCATCAATTTATTTATTTATTTAGACCCTACACAATCTACCATTTATATGAAAATATACCATTCAAGGTTAAAGTTAAAAGCTCATTTTTACTGGATTTTCATTTGACATTTGAAGATTAAAACAGAACCGTACAATAAGTCACCTTTCTACAGATATCCAAAAGAAAGCAGTATTATCCCAGCACTCATTAGAGCATGTTAAGAGTTTCCCTGGTATTTGTGAGAGTAATTGCTACACTATTAGGACTGTAAAACAGTAAGTACTAACAGTTCTAAGTTTATGGCCAATTCTCAAGTATTCTGTGCATCAGGGTCATATACATACATATATATATATATTTATTCCTAATGCTCATCCACATGTTAATTTTCTATAACTATTGTTAAAGTCATGAGCACTAATTCTGTAACTTTAACATTCAGAAAATTACATAACTTTGTATTCTTATACAAGACTGACTCCAAATCCAAACATAAATGTTTGAAGTTTTATGCTAGATTAAAACTAATTAGTTGTAAATAATTTTTAACTAAATGACTTTTCATAGTTCACAAACAAATTTCATGGCAATCACCAAGACAAATCTTTATCAGTTATGTACAGGATTGTTACCATGAAAGTGTAATTTTTCCTTTCATTATGTTAAAGGGACAACATTATTATAGGACTATTTCATTAATTTTGGCAGAACTAATTGCTCAGGAATGAAAGCTGTTGTAGAAGATGCAAGTCCAGCCTCCTATAAACTTTACCAAATGCTTATGATGTAAAAATGAATGCTGTTACAACACAACTGAGTGCAACTGACTTTCAGGAGAACTCTACCTCTACCTTCCAGTTCCAAATCTCATTATTCCATCACAATAAGTCTTTTTAAGGGATAAGTAAAAGTTTTGGTTAGACACATCACCTGATTTTGGTTTGTCTTTTCAAGTAAACTAAAAACAGCTCACTGGAGTTTTTGAAAAAATCGCTACCAGAGGAACTAGCAAAAACACTACATAAGAAATTCACTCCATAACTTCTCAGTAGTTCAAGCACAGGAGAGACCACAGTATTTGAAGCTGTCAATTTGGTGATGTAAAAGTTTTGCATTAACTAGAAGACTGGTGAGTTTTGCATCCATTTGTCAATTCTACTCTTATTCTTTTAAATAATGTTAAAATGCAACATTACCAGTTACTGCTAGTAAGGTTCTATAGCCTAAATTATCTGTCAGCGAAGGCAGACTAAACAAAAAACATTATTGTTTTCTTATTCTTGAGCAACTATTCAACACCACTGACTTCTACTCTAGAGTTAAGCCTAACCCAGCCTCAAAAGACTGCCTATGCCTTGTTCAATCAACATCATGACTTCTGGTGAGAAAAAGCCTAGATTCAAAGCAAAACCAAACCAAAGAAAAAAAATCACAAACAAGCAAACAAACAAAAAAACCAAAAAAACCCCAAACACCCACAAACCAACCCAACCCAAAGTAGAAAAAAGTCTTCATAATTCTGATTCCCTACCTTAACCTGACAATGCCACTCAATTTAATGAGGTAGACATGACTTTCTTATACACTTTTTAAAATAATATACTGCCTCAGTGGACACAATGTAAGAGACTAATCAAAGCCAGTTTAGATCGTCATTCACATGATTTCCCCACTGTTACTGGAATGATTTATTGATTTGTCTTTGACTGAAGAGAATCAAAGTCCTCTGCCTCGAGTTGCACTTACAGTGGTGTTCTTAGTCTACTTTAAAGTACCTCTGAAACAGATTTGGAAATTGAAACTCAACAGAACAGTGAGTTTTATATCACAGCACATAGCAAACAAATTTTACTAAAGCATCACTTGGAGAAAGCTTGGAAAATTCTGCAAAGTGCTCCACTGTTTCTAAGAAACTTCTGCTGTTTGTGATTATCAGCATATTTGCTATTTTGGCATCACACTAGCGCCCCAGTGCCTCCATTTCTGACCCCTTCAAACAAAAACAAGCTGCTCAACAATGTCTAATCCGTGCGTCATGTAATCCTGCTTAATACCCTACAAACTCTGGGTAATATTTGGGTAGTTTTTAAATTTAGCAAAGAACATCCTGGCCTAGTTCAAAGATACCCTTGCCTTGGTAGTGTCCCCTAGAAACATCGCCCACACTAGTTCCAAAGAAGAAAAGCAAACGCACACTTAGGCGGAAGAGAAACGAACAAAAAATAAAAGAAGAGACTGCGGTCTAATGTCATAATGAAAACACAAAATTACAAATCAAATTATTGAAATAGGAATGCATTATGCAAACACCAAACACACCACTCAAACAAAGGGACATTCTGACTTTCTAAGAGCCCCATGTACCAGCCAAGCGCTCCCTGATCGCAGCGAGGGCAGCCAGAGCCGCAGAGGCCAGTGCGCAGCCCGCGCAATCACCAGCTCTGAGCCATTAACACACGTCACATGGCGCTGCCAGAGAAACTGAAATCCCTTCTCTGAGACACCGCTTGCTTTTTGAAGCATCATTATTTTACAAGTGGCTCGTGCTACAAACCAAAGAGATCTAAACTAAGTCCCATTATAATTCTCTGCATACTGTCCTGCCTGTCCTACCTAAGATCTCTCAGAGCCCCACTGAAGGACAAATATGTTCCTATTTTGTTTAGGCTGTCAGGCAGACAGTCTCCAATCATTAGCCTCTTGTCAACAGCGATGCTGGGGTAGATTACTACTGTGTAGTGCTTGTAATGGCAGGTGCATGGCCCTGGGGCTGCCATCTGCCAGGAAGGAAGTGTTCTCCTCTAGGATGCTGAAGAGATTGACAAATAATGTAAACAAAACACTGAATCATTCCTAATCTATGCAATAAAGCTATTACATTACTCTTCTGCAGTGTAGATGTCACCATCAGAGGTGGGGGCTTAGGTTTGTGGCTTGAATTGTTTTTTCCTAATTATTTTTCTGATTGATTTACTGAGATAAACACACTCTGAAATAACTTTTATTTAACCGAGATGGGCAATTCTGGATTTGAAAATAAACAAAAAAGCCACCCTAGCATCAAATATGTTTATTTTGGAAAGTATCTCCCCACTGTTCAGTTGTAGCAAGCCTCTTTCCAGAGAGTATTTGCCTGCACTGTGAGCAAGAACAGTGTTTGTTTTTTAAATTACTATTTTTGATACAGCTATACACAAATTGGGGTCATCAGCACTGATAAAAACAATTAAGAATGTTTTGAAGTATTTTTACTAACAGAACTCCAAGTATTGCCCTTGGTCTTTTAAATTAATTTCTAAAGGGACTTCTCATAATCAGACTGAAAATCTTTCCTAAACAGTCCCAGTTTAGTATCCAATTTGTCACCTGAGCTACCAAACAATAGCATAACTCCATGGAAGTAAGCAGGCACTTACCTAGTCTTCAAGAAAGTTACTCACTGTTTAACTGGCTACACAGACATTACAACCTACTGCTGTCTTTGAGCCAGCCTCAAACATTACTGGATGGGTTAGCACTTCAACACGCCAAGAAATACTTTCAAGTGACCCTCTGTAAAGATGTAAGCAATCTTTGCATTGGTTTCTCTGTGGTTTGCATCAGGTTTGTAATACCCAAGTTTTAAAAACTTATGTTAACTACAGAGACAACCCTACAACTACGAGTTTCGTTCTATATGTATTAGTGTAGAAATTGACAACAAATCTAAACCAGTAATCCTGGCTTCCTCCAAAGATGACAGAGACAAAGGGGAAAATGCATGCTACTTTATAACTTGCATTTAAAAGACAATGGGAGTCACCTTTGCTGGCTCTGTTTACTGCTGCTGGTCCTCCAGAGCCCTGGCAGACTGACTAATCCAAATAGCACACATGCTAGATAGCCAAAGGCAGTTGACACAAGTGGAAAAAAAACCAACAACAACACAAACAAAAAAGTTTTCCTTTGAAAACTGATGCAGGAGAGCCAGTGTTTTCAACAACCAGCAACAACGGGACTATTGAGCTGAACTTGGCTTTTCAAAGCTGCCACTCTTGACCCCCTACATACATACACACAAAACTTTAAAAATAACTGCGTGCCAGACAACAGACACAAAGAAAACATATCTGAACTTTGGAGGTCACTACACCATCTTCTGAAAACTCAAGGGATAATACTGATTTCCATGAATACACAGATCACTTCAAAGCAAACATTGTAAGAAACTACAAAAAAACCCAGAGAGTTGTGAAACTTCCCAAATTACAATCCTAATTCAACAAATCAGTCAGCATATACACTTTAAATTGCTATTACACATTGTGTATCTACTTAATGTTTAAACTTCGACAAAACTTGCTGTATCATGACTAACACAAAGAACACAAACATATGGACAACCAGTATAAAAAGTATACTATATTTCAACAAATTCAGAAGAAAAAAAAGCCACAGATACAACCATTTTTTAGATGTTTATTACTTTTAAAAGAAACATATTAATGGTGCTTTTAGACTAAAACTTATAGACAGAAAATACCTGAATGTAATTATGCTGCCATTTAACTGCTGAATAGGGAAGGAAGTTAAGATTCCATACAGTAACTGGCTAAATTTTTCAGTCGATGCTTGCTGTGTTTCAGTTTATTAACCACTTCATCATTTCAGTGTAATTAACACTACTTCAAAATAAGAGTAAACCAAGTGTAAAGAAACCCATGTTAGTCTCTCTTTAAAAACAAAAAAACAAACAAACCCCAACAAAAACAAACCAACCCCACCATATAAAACATGCCCAAATGCTCTTTCTGCTCAAACACTCCTTTATTCTTCTTACTTACAAACGAACGTTAGTCTCTGTAGCTATCTTGAAAGAAATCAAGTAATCAGAAGCAATCATCAACCTAAGCATTTCCTCTGCCTTGAGCAATGACTGTACTGGTTCATTTTAGAACAAACCCACCATTCAATTTGGTCTATAAAAACTAATCTTAAATGACTGAAAGTAACCATGGCATTCTTCCTATGAGCAGTATAGCTAAACATAATTTAAAGTGTAAAGCAAAAAAAAAGTCTAATAGGTGTCTTGATATTCTATCCACTTGTAACAAGCTGACACCCATATAATCAACATAATTTAAAGTATTAAAAGCTTCATTTAATCCTAGTTAATTTCAGTTTACATTTTGTGTTTCCTGAGTGGCACTGCTAGGTTCAGATCCAACCATTTTGGTTTGGTCACCTGCAAAGTGTCATCTGAAAGACAGTAAGTGAATTTTGAGATGTTTAAAAGAAAATCTCAAATTTTTAATTCCAAGTGTGAGTTAAAAATTCAAGCTAAGTTGTTAAAAGTAGCTCAGTTCTTTCTGCTGTTAGTTTGATGTTCTTACAGAACTTAGCAGTAAGAGAAACTACTACAACTGATTTATTCAAAAAAGACTTTAAAAAGATGTATAAATTTCTAACACAGCATATAGTTCTTTTAACACTTTCAAGAGGTTATTTTAAAATGAGCATTAATTTTGTTCAAGAGACAAGCATTCTCATGTTGCTCTGAGAACCAAAACTTTTTGGCAGTTGGTGTATGAAGAGGAGGTCAAAAAAACAACTTAATAATACAGTTCATTGTGTAAAGTAATCCCAAAGAAAAAAGAAAACGAAGTTTATGTCTTCCACAATCTAAAACACCATTAGAAAGACAGAGAAATAGATTTCTTAAGATAGGCTTTTTTATTTAGGTGCAACCATAAAACCCTCACAAAACTAAAAGCTAATTGACAAGGCAAGTGCATGGGGAAGATCATTATTATAAAAAAATCACCTTATTATGATTTTAAGCAGCTGCATTACAGATGATGACTTCTTCAAACAAATCAAAGCAAAAGAAACTGACAGAGGAGGGAAAGAACCCTCAAGCTTTTTTGCATTATTACATATAGTATCTGTTCAATTTTAGAAAACTAGGCCAACTACTAGAAACATCTACAAGTTGAAACTACAAAGCACTCTGTGAATGGAAAAGAAAACAAAATTAAAGGTAACCCACTCTGGTGACTGAGATTAAAGAAAATTCCCTATTATACAGCCACTAAATTTAATGGCAATCTTAATTAAGAATTCCAAGATTACACACAAAGGGTAAAATCCTTAATCCCACTGAGACAGGAGCAAAACTTCTATCTGATTTCAACTTTGACTTCAGAACTAAGATCCACCATAAAAAGTCACATCGTTATTGATTGTAATCTGTCATAAATATACTGGAATAAATAATTCACACTATGAGAAAAATTACTGTAAACATTTCCATAAATAATGAAATCCATCCAAAGTCCATGTTTCTAAGCAAAAAAAAAAAAAACCAAAATAAAACCAGTCAGTTTAAGAACAAAGGCTAGTTATTAGCAAGTAACAAGTTTTAACCCACCAATAACAGTATTATTTTATTTACATATCAGATGAAGGCAATTGTTTCTCCAACTCCTAAATATCTGTACATTTTTAGAACACAATCGAACTAAATGAAGTGATAACTTCAAGCAACATTTTAACTTCTTTTTTTTTGACAGCAGCTGAGGATGCACTCCTTGCTCTTGCCATGACAGAATAATTTGGACAGAGACTTCAAAAAGCAAAGCACTCCCTACAGCAGAGGCAAGTTACTGATAGCAAAGAAATACACTACACATGGAAGCCAGACACCTTTAAATTATACAAATAATTTTCCTTAAAGCATTTATCCACACGAAAATATAACTACTGCTACAGACCTTAAAGAAGAAGTCAAACTGATTTTTAACATGTATTTTGCACAAATCAAAATCCTTAAAGAATAACTCAATGCATGGTTTTTTACATGTATTTTGCACAAATCAAAATACTAATTTTCTGAGAAGGTAATTACAAGGAGCTTGTTTTTATACTCTGTATCTCAAGAGTCTTCTGTTCTAAATATTAAACAGAAATGGATCCTCCATCATTTTGAAATGACTGCAAACCACTCTTAAAGTAAAACTTCTCACTTTCCAATGTAGTTAAAAACAAAGTTTGAAAAAAAGTGCAAACTAAACAAACAATGTTGATTATATAAGCTCTCTCTTGTGCAAGTCAACATTTTTACAGAATTATATTTTCTCAAATCTACCCAAAATACTACTGTTGAAGTAATCTTTTCTATGCACAAAATATAGTTTTCTTTAAACAGAGTATGTTTCTCAGTAAAACGTAAAATTCTTAGTAGTCTTCCAAATCACAATGTTTGAAACTTAAATACATTAGCAAAATTCTAGGTGACCTTTTTAAACACTGGCAGAAGACCTTGCATGAACAAACTTTAAGGTGAAATCCCAATGAAAACCAAAATGGAAACTAGGAAATTTGCAAAAGTTTATTATTTGATTAAACTTACACCAATGAAGTCCTTTATGATGTATTTCTCCTTCCTCACGCTGTGACTTTCCCAGATTGGCTGTCACAAGTGCAATTAACCTGATGCCCTGTTTTTGGTACCCAAGCCACTGTCGGCTGAGGATGCTGAAGGTGTATGAGGTTCTTCCTTACTACCTTGACCTGACTCTGGTTCCATCCATCCATCCCTGCATCCCGTACCTCTGAGTGCACCCTACAGGCTGGCACCCTTCTCAGGGAAGCGAGGTGCTGGAGAAGACAGCCCACCTCCTACAGATAGGGTCAATCCCAACGAGCCTCCCCGCACCACTCCTCCTTGTGATCTGCGTTTAGAAGCTTACGGGAAAAGAGGAAAAACAAACACACATGCAGATTAAATATTACAATAAAGACAAGCCTATAACCGTCCTTGGACAAACACACGCAGCAGCAGCACTGAGCCCTCTCCGCCGGAAGCCGCGTACCACACTAACACGGCTGCTCTCCCCGCATTATCCTTTTGTTTACAGGATGGGAAGGACGGCGGTCGTTTCCCTCTCCTTATCTGACCGCCCGCCGCTCCCATTCCCGCGCGCCGCCTGCTGCGGCCGCGCTCCCGCGCCGGGTTTTCCCGGTAACCGGTGCCCGCCTCCCTCCCCGCTTAGGGTCGGCAGCTTGGGGAATGCTGTGGAAATAGCTCTTTCCCAACACCGGGCTACATTTGCAATCGGGGCTGTAGGTGGCTCAAGACAAGCTCCTCGTTTCTGCGAAAAATCCGTTTGCAAAGCAAAGGGGCGTGATCGTCTGCTGGCGCCCGGGACCGCCATCCCAAGGCCGGGCAAGGAGAGCGGGGGCTGCAGCATCCGCACCGGGCTCGGGCAAGCCGATAAGATCCTGAAAGCGACCCCAGCAAAACTAAACGCAAGAGACAACTAAGGCTCGGCCCTCGACCCTTCCAGCCATTCAGAATAAGCCTTCATCTTTTCAAACTCTGACATTGCATTCAACAATCCTCTCGTCTTAATTAGGTTCAAAGCTTGCTCTGCAAACGGTGGGATCTCTCATCTTTTCCATCTTCCTGTACTTCCTATCAAAAGAGAAAATATTTTCTTCTTCAAAATCAACTAGCTACTAAGGAAACACAAGGGAAAAAAAATCTCTGCAAGTGGCTCTTAGAAGCTTTTGCTGCTCACTTGTTATCGATGCCTCTATCAGCACTGTGACTAGAGAAACAATACCTAGTCTTCTCCAAGCAACTACTAGAGGGCTTGTCATTTCACCCAGCTATACCCATAAACACATATTACAGCTATCTATGCATAAGGGTTTGACTACCATGTCTTGCATTAATCCAAGAGCATCCTTACAAGTGTCTCATTATTAACTTTTCCTCCTCGACGGACTGGCTGCTCTGCGCCCTCCTCAACCCGCCCCCAGCTCTGTACAAACCCTCACTCACTGAGAGAGGGTGGAGCTCTGTTTTGGGGAAGAAGGAAGGGATTTGTTCCTTTCCTTTTTTTCTCAGCATAAAAAGCACCTAATTAAAGGAATAGCTACATACTGAAAATCGGAATTCTCTCTCACCCTAAGTTTCAGATTTCTTCAGTTTGACACCCAACATTTGCAATCCATGAACCCTCAACTGGAACACTGATACACACCAACACAGGCTGGGCCCTTAAGTGAAATATGCAATACAGCATACAACAGCTCAAGCATATAGTGACTTCTGGAAAGAATTACCATTTTTAAAATTCACATTCCATGCTCACTATGATTTACTGTTAAACTTTTGCAAGAGATAAGGTATTTCAAAACCATGATATTAAATTTATCCCTCTCAATTTGATATTCCAGACCTTCTCAGCTAGAGAGCCAAGGATTGTTTCTGTAATCTGATGTCCTCAGTCAAACAACGCTAGTTTTAACTCAATCATTTGACATTTTTAAATAGTATTTAGAAGTTGCATTAACACAAACTATTTAGGTCACATTTCCCAAACACTTTCCAAAATCTTACTTAAGAAAACTCTGAATGCAGCCCAAACACAGAAACTGTGTAAACAGCAGCTTCTCATGGGGTACCCAGAAGTATAAACACATAATAACGGCACAGTAGTACTGAAACATGAATAAATATTCCAAAATTAAACCTTTTTCTTCATACAAAGAGCCACCAAGTTCCTCCAAGACTGCTTATTATAGGACATGTAAAAAGGGATAAAGTGATTTCTAAGGAAGCAAAGAGGGATAGTGCTCTACACAAGACACAACCTTGTGATGGCAAACACAAAGCACAAACACACACAGCAGGCAGATGTAGCTACTCACCTTTCACAGCACTGGCTTCTTTCATGTTGTGAGACAGAAAGTCTATGCTGGCATAGGTGCTCATCTCTACTCCATTGATGCCCCCATTCAGGAGGTGCCTAGCTTTCAACCTGGATTTGTCACAGTTTGCCAAGGACCCATCCACCACATCAATGGCGATGTAGTTGAGGCCATTCTGGAAGCCAGCCGAAGTCTCCCGGCACATAGGACTGCTACCCTGCTCCTCCTCCAGGCCTTCGCTTTTCCTGAGGGACACGTTCTCCACCGAGGCCGAGTTGTGTCGTTTGGGGTTGTGTGCGAAGGAGGGGGACACTGGAGTCACAGTGGTGGTGGAGGAGAAAGTTTCTGAGCTGTGCCTCCTCCGCCCTTGGGGATCTGCCCGGATTACTTTGGCCCCCCGATTCGGGTCAGGGGGAGGGCTGGAGAGAATGAAAGCCTCCACCCCAGAGAGGGTGAGCCTCTTCAAGCCAGACGTGGGGCTGGTGACCCGGGCACTTTCTGGTTTCTGAACAATGGGTTGAGGTGGAGTAGTGGCCATGCCAAAGGTCATCTCGGTGTAGTCACCACCGTCCGACGGGCTGGACGAACAAGCCATCCCCACAGCTGCCTTCAGGTAATGCCCATTGGGCTGGCTGGTGCTGGAGGAAGAACCCGGAGAGAGAGCTTCCAAGGAGCCCACTGAGACCGTGCCCGACTGGGAGGGTGACTGCGACCCAAAGTCAATGTTCATGTAGTCAGAGAGAGGGGAGCGCCTCTGCCCCGTGCCTGAACCCAGGGAGGAGGCTGGGCTGTCAGCAGGCAGCGAGGGGGGAGAATAGACGGCAGCATCCCCAAAGTCAATGTTGATGTATTCACCAGGGCTCTTGGGCTCCGGCGGCAGAGGGTGCTCATTCATGCTGGGCAGCATCGTCCGCAAGGTCTCCAAAGAGAGGCGGCTGGGCCGGGCCACCCGCTGGCACCGCTGGCTAAGGAAGCTCTCGGTCCGGCTGTGCCGCAGGGGCGAAGGCACCGTGTGGCTGGAGGGGGCGAAGGTGCCCGCAGGCAACTGGCTCGCTCCACACACCGCCTCCTCCGGGATCATCCTCCCCGGGGAGTTCATGAAGACATACTGGTCGCTGTCTTTTGCCAAGCCCTGGCTCTTGTACGAGCGGGGTAAGGAGCTATATGAATAGCAGCTGGGCTTTGGGGGCTCACTGGACCCATGCCCTGAAGGGGCAAAAAAGAAGTCTGGGGGGGTGAGGGAGGGAGCTTGGGGCCCATTCTGGGGGTCCCGAGGGGACATATTGATATAGTCGCCGTTACTCAGCCTTCCATCTGAGCTCTCCACGGACAACTTGGAGCCGCACCACATCCGCATGTACCCGCTATCGTCAGGGGAGCTCTCCCCAGGCGAGCTGGTCTTGTAGCTGCTCCCGTTCCCTGGGGACCCGCTACCCACCCCTGCCCGGGGCTGTAGGATCTGCTTGGGGGCAGACACGCTGGTGGGGCTCATGGGCATGTAATCATCGCTGCCCCGGCTTCCCTGCCCTAAGGCTGCGGCCACACCGGGGGTCATGGGCATGTAGCCGTCATCATCTCCCCCTCCTCCCCCCACTGCCGGCGGGCCCAGATTGGTGCTGCTGCTGCCGGAGCTGCGGTGAGAACCGATCTCGATGTCTCCGTAGTCCTCCGGGTAGGGGGTGTAGGTCACTTTGGGGGAAGCCCCGGCTTGGCAGGAGGAGAAGAGGCGGCCGGCGCTGCCGGCGAAGGTGGCGCGCATCAGCGTGTACTCGTCGAGGGAGGCGGAGGAAACCTGCGGCGCGGCGGGTCGCTGCCGGCACGGCGTGGTCAGGGAGTAGGTCCGCTTCCGATGGCACCTGTCGCTGGCAGCGTCGGGGCAGGGCCGGTAGCAGAGGCGGCCACTCGGGGGCCGCTCCATCGCCATGTAGCCGTAGAGGTCGGTGCCGCCCCCCGGGTCCCGCACTGGGGGGGTCTCGGCCACCGACTCGGGGGTGTTGCTGCGGTTGCTGGCAGTGGAGGAGGAGGAGAAGGGCCGGAGATCGCCGCCTGGGCTGGAGCCGTACTCGTCGAAGGACATAAAGCCGGCGTCGCTGGGGGAGCCGGACACGGAGGCGCTGCCGCTGGACGGGCGCTGCGGGTGATGCGGGTGGGCAGGCTCGGAGCCGAGGCCGCTGCTGGAGGACAGGCTGATGGGGCTGGTGGCGGAGGGGGGAGAGTGGGAGGCGGGCATGGACATGGAACGGCTGCTCTGCAACCCGCCGCCGCCACCGCCGGCCAGCACCGGGAGCAGCTTCCCTGCCTGCCGCCCTGCGCCGCCGCTGAGCGTGTGCGAGCGGCTCAGGGGGGTCCGCACGGGGCCCGGGCTCATAGGGCTGCCGGCCGCGGAGCCCACCCGGCAGCCGTCGCCCTCGCTGGCTGTTCTCACCCGGCACGGCGTGCACTTGGCGCTGACGCCAGCGGCAAGGCTATCGGTGCGGGAACGGCGGAGGAGGCCGGTCTGGCTGGGAGGCAGGTTGACCAGGTGGTGGTGCCGGCGACCGGGCACTGTGATGGGATGGGTGGCAGAGGCGCCGCTGCCGCCGGGCCCGCCGGCCCCCCCGGAGGAAGAGGAGGAGGAGGACTGGCTCTTGCTGCGGGGCCGGAACTCGGACAGCTCCTTCAGCGCCTTCATGGCCTCCAGGATGGTCTCGTGGATGTTCTGGGCCACCACCGAGTCGTCCGCTTGCATCCAGAGCTCGCCGGGGCCGGTGGCGGCCGAGCGCCCCACCTCGATGAAGAAAAAGCTGTCGGAGTGGCCGCAGCGGCGGATGTTCATCAGCTGCAGCGTGACCGAGGGCAGCTCGCAATTGAGGCGCACGAACCCAATGGTGCGGGCCGAGAGGCAGAGCCGGTGGACGCCGGTGAGGTTTTTACTCTGACCCAAGCCCTTGGGCTTCAGCGTCACCTGCCAGACCTCTCGGTAGGCAGCGGAGGCCGGCGCGATCAGCCCGTAGTTAAGGTCTTCGCCGGCCGCGGCTAGGGAGGCGGCGGCCGCGCCGCAGGAGGCGGAGAAGGGGGAGGCGAGGTGGCGGTAGGGGGATCCCTGGCAGGCCGCCTTGCCCTCGTTGAGGAGGTCGGTGAGAGCCCTGTACCAGCCCTCCTGCTCCTGTTCGTTCTCGGCCGCGACAGCGAAGTACTCGTCCTTGGTGTAGAGGGCGATGAGGTACTTGTGCTTGGCGTCCGCCCGCTTGTTGATGTTGAGGCAGGAGTCCAGGGCGATCACCCGCTTGGGCGCCCCAGACTTGTTCCTCCATTTCTTCTCGCTCTCGTAGTACTCCAGCCGGGCGCCCCCCGCCTCTTCCCCGCCGCCGCCCGGGCCGCGCAGCACGAAGAAGCGCTTGTGGCCGTGCTTTTGCTTGCGCAGGTACCCGCACTTCCTGACGCCCTGGTTGTTGTTGTTGTTGTTGTTCAGGTTGGGGCCGGGCGGGGAGCTCAGAGGGGGCAGCAGCCCCAGCACAGCAGGGCTCGCCATCCCCAGCCCCGCGGCGGGAGCGCCGCCCGGCTCCTCTCGCTGCTGCCGCCGACGCTGAGCGGATCCGGAGCCCGAGCGCCGCGGCGAAAAAAAAAAAATAAAGAAAAAAAGGAAGGACGGAGGAAAGCAGATAAAATAAAGTTATTCCTTCGTAGAAGAGCGCAGTGCTCGGAGCCGCAGCGGGATCCTCCGCTGTCACCTCTAGGCAGCGGGCGCTGCTGGCGGCCGCCCGGCGTCCTCCCCGGCTCGAGTACCGGCGACACCGCTAAGGCTCCACCACCGCCGCTGCTGCTGGTGCTGCCGGCGCCGGCGGGAGTTTCGCCGTAAGTAACACATCGCGCACCGAGTGCCCCAACTAAAGAGCAAAACAACACGTGACCACCGCCTCACCGAGGCGCTCACACACCGAGACGGGGCGGGGCGCCGCCGCCGCCGGCACCGCCCCGCATTGGCCGCCGGGCAGCGCGAAGGACGGCTGCGGCCCTCAATGGGGCGGCGGGGCGGGCTCTCGGCAGCAAAGCGGTGGGACGCCGTTGGACGGCAGGAGCCTCGCCCCCCCGCCCCCTTCCCGCCCCTCCGCGTTCCCGCCCACAGCCTCCGGCCCCCCTCGGGCGCAGCGCAACCCGTCGCTGTCGCGGCTGTCCTCCGCACACACAGCGCGGAACGTGCCGGGGACGCGGGCACGGCGGGGATGCTCGGCACATCCGGCGAGCCCCCGTGCTGGCCCTCGCCATCTCTCGGGACACGGCGGGGCGCCGGCGGAGCTCGCCGAGGCCATATCAGGTGCTGCGGACCCGCCGGGCGGAGCTTCCGGCCGTGCGTGAGCGCCGGGCGCCCCCCGCACGCCCCCGCACACACGCGCGTGTGCGTCAGCCCTGCCCGCACACGCGCGGCGGCTCCGCGCGCTCCTCCGCCCGGTGTGTCACAGCGCCCACGCCGCGCGCGGCCGCCCCCGCGCTCCACCCGCAGCGCCCGCTCCCCGCGGGGCCGGGAAATGCCACCCAGGGAGGGCCGGGGGCAGGGGCTGCCGCTGTTAGTCCGTGTAAATTAAACAGCACTAATTTATCCGGGCGCTTCGCTTTGGTGGAGGATAAGGGCAGCGTCCGCGTTTCCTCTGGAAACGATACCGGCGCCGTTGGGGGATCGCGGCGCGGTGATGACGGAACAAGCGGCGGCGAGGGCAAAGCGGCCCCAGGGCCCCCCGCCTTCCCGGGGCACCCCGCCTCCCTGCTCCAGCCGCCGCTCCCGCTCCCTCACCGGGCGCGCGGGGGCTCCGCGGGGCGGAGAACGACGGGGGCGGAGGAGTGCGAGGTGCCGCGCTTGTTTACAGGGGACCGCACGCTCGGCAGCGGGCGGGCCGCGGCCGGGGATCAATGAGCGCCTTTCTCTCCCCTCCACCGGAGGGAGGTGAACGGCGATGGGGGGCGGAGGGGCCTCGGCCGGGGTGGGCGTCAGGAGGGGCGGGGGTCTGTCCAGCCCGCATTTTCCTGTGTGAGGCGGGAGCGGGGGAAGGAAGGGGGAGCGCAGGGGCCCAGGAGGGGGCTGCAGGGCGGGGATGCCGGGCGCTCGCCCCCCGATGAGGGCGGTCGCGGCGCGTCACCAAGCGCCCAGAGTGGTGCGGGGAGGACAGCGATAGTAAAAGTCGAGGGATGAAGGGAAGAAGCTGTACTGATACCGTCCAGCCTGTTCCTAACCGCAGCCGCATCTCCGCTGCCCCGGGAGCGGCTGGGGAAGCCTTTCTTTGCACATGCCCGGGAAGAAAAGTGAGGCTGGGGTCACGCAAACATCCATCCGTGTTTTCCCTTTTCTCCCTGGAGTGCCTTCGGACACGCTTTCATTTGTCGGCTTGCGCCGAAGCTGAAACAGCCAAGTTTGCGAGTAAAGACGTGAGCGAAAAAGAAACAAAACACAGAAACAACACCACAAACAAACAAGCAAGGGAAAAAAAAGACGAATGTGATGCGGCGCTTCCAGCTGCCGCCGTGCGGGGCCGTGGCCGAGCTCTTCCCGCAGCCCGCATAGACCGCTGTTGCTGCTCAGCTCCCTCCTGCACGAAATTCTCCGCGGTTTGGGTCAAAATAACTCATTTAGAAATTAACAGCTGTAACCGGGGGGAGAGGAGTGTGATTGGAAAAGACTTCACTGTAAATACTGGTATGCTGCAGTAAAGCATCTTATGAAGGAGACCTCTCCCATCATTTTATGGGAAAATAATAACATTAACATTAACTAGTCCTTACCGGGGTTTATTAAATTTAGGGGGGGGGGGGGTCAACGGAGTTAGAGAGTAATTTGAGATCAAAGGCACCAACCTCTCCACAGAAGCAAGACAAGAGTGTAACCTTAGGCAAGGTACCTGTGACCTCTCTGTACCTGTGTGATTCTTCACAGAAAATGATGCTGACAATCTCTGCTGTACTGGCAATGTGCTTTGATTTCTGTATCTGGAAAAATGCATAGAATTGGTAATTATAAACTTAGATTATATGTAATGATTTCATAAGAAATCTCAGTGAGGACAGCTTCTTGTGAAAACTCAGGAATAGTTGATTTTCTAGCTATGACTGTAGTGGGCCAAACTGTCTCCTATATCCACACTACCAAAGACATAAGTTAGTTATCTAACTAAAAGTTTCTTGCCACTGGGTGATCTGGGCCTACAAACTCAAACTTTTTTCTGCTTACCCCTTGGGAATTTGAAAATATTTTCCCCAGACATTTATGAAATATATTGGTGACCTTGAGCAAGCATTCTTAGGTCTGAAATGTCAAAAAGATAAATATTATTTCATCTACTCAACACTGTCATATATGTTATTCTTGACCATGGGGGTAATACAGATTAAATATACTGGCTATAGCAGCACAATTTGTTTGCAAACATTTCTGTGACAAAGACATTAGAATCGACTAGAGTCCAATGTTGCAGTTTATAGTTTATATTGGCATTGGTATATATTCAGCAGCTCATTTTTAGCAAGAGTTGATCCATAACAAGCATTATTTTTCCACAGTTATGTTTGGGTTTTTTGGTTTTTTTATTGCATAACTGGGGTACCGAATGCAAGAAGTGGGACCCAGGCACGTTTAAAACTCAGGTTAAAAAGTAAATAATTTCATGACCAGCATGCTGGAATGAATGTTCTTAGTTTACATACATGATCTGTCTAATTCAAGGGTTTTTTTCTGAACTCCTCTAAATTGTTTTTCAACACTGTATCCCTTCTGAAAAATTTTCACAGTCATTCCAATGTATTACGGGACATTTAATTACAAAATGCACTAATACCACCTGTCCATCCCACCTTTCAGCTAAAATTCACTTGTCCTACCGGCTGGCATGTCTTATGATTTAGCTATTCCTGTGCATTGTGTAGCAATGTTTGCTTTAATTTCTGCAATAAGGGGGGTTTCAGAGATACAGAGAGGCGTGAATTGGGATGAATTAAGCACCACACATCCACCCTTTTTCCACCAAACAACTTCAGGCACAACACAGGGGTGACAGAATCTTTAGTAATGCAACAGATTTGCCAGAGGATAGTTGCTTAAATCATATCTATAGAACAATTTCATCATCCTGAAAAAAAATGATCCTGTTTTCCCCTCCCATTCCTTTTCTTCTGTATTACCCTACCCAACTCTATTTCACCACATCACCTTCCAGTTTCAGATCTTGACTGGGAATGCTTCGCTAATATTTAAGTACACTGACCAAATAGTTCTAATATTAGCATCTTTCCTGCCTGCTAAACTATGCTTTTGCCAGCATACCAGGCTTCAGCCATCTCCTTTTTCCTCCAAGAAAAATAAATTGTGTTGGGTAATGGTCAGATTTATCAAAATATACTATCTGTGTGAATAGATAGTATTTGCCATCAGTTATGTCAGTCATAAAATTTTACCTCTGTCCACCCTAAAATGACTGAGGCATGCCTAAAAAATGATAGATCTTGCTTTTGGCAATGAAGTTTAGATATAGCAAATACAGTTTTGTTGGCACTGATTGCACATTTCCATGCTTCAAGTACTTGGGGTTCCTTAGCTGTATTTAAAAAAAAAAAAAAAAAAAAAAAAAAAAAAAAAAGTTGTGATAATTTCATTTATGTACAAGTGTATTTAAACTTCATGTTTTCATTACTGAGCTATATGGATGGATGCTAGACACTGGCCAACAGCACTGGTTTGCAAGCAATGAACTTCTCAAGGCATCGATGAATTTTGCATCGGAAGGCTGTTTGTCTGAATAATAGTTAAATGACTGAATTTATTACTTCTAGGGGCATGCAACTGGTTTTAATTACATCTGGAAGCTTGATTCTACAAGCCCAGCACGTACAGGGTCCAGTTGGGGTTTTTTATTTGTTCCCTGTCCTTCTGCCCTCCACCTCCATTAGAAGGACTGAAGCATGAGGCCCTATGAATATGTAGCTATATTTAAATACTGCCCCAAGGTCACAGTTATTCAAAAGACCCTTTCTGAAAAACTAGATGCATGAGTAGGTTGATTTCAAAATTTGTGACATCCTTTAAAAATAAGTTTTTCCTTTGTTCTTATTCTAAATATAATTTTGAAATATCTTTCAAGATCAGGATAAAGAGTAACAGTTAAAAGGGATGTGTTTGATGTTTGGCTTGGCTGTTGCCTTCTACCTGTTGCCAGGTTCACAGAGCTGATGGTACTGAAGCCATGGGAAAAAGGTGCAGGGAAAGATTATGTGCGTCAGCAACATTTTCTTATCCTATCAAGAGTACAGTTATCTGTTCCAACAAAACACAGTGATTTATATTTTGATGTCCTTGAACTTCTACATAAACAGGTGAAGTCAGTTTATTCCGTGGTACATTTATTTGCATATTCCTGATACAGTGTCTGGTTATGCATTTCATAACCTGAGTGTAAGAGGACATGAACTCCGATGAACTTGTTTCTCTCTAACCTTTCTCAACTCCTTTGAGTGCTAATGTACCATGACTGTGCTACTATCCAGTTGAGAAGTCTGTGTTATTTGGGAGGAAGGACAGGTCATCTTTCCAGATAGTTTTACAAAAGACTTTGTTGATACCACTCATTTAGTAACTCCTAACAGCAGCATTTATTTCTTTATGGCAAGATTAATGCTAATTGATACAGTTGCCCTTACCTTTAAATAGGGGTTGTCAATTTTTTCCCCCTGGTCCTGTGTAAACAACTATGGGTGGTTTTGTACAAGACAGAAAGATACTCAGAAATCACAGAATCTAAAAATACTTCTTTCTTAAGTAAAGGTTACTTGCTTCATTGAATATAGCACCCACCGTTTACCAGAGAATTCCAGGTTAAATAAATAGGGGTTACAGTTATGCAACTTTGTGCATGTTCAGTAATTCTTGAAACAAATAATATTTTTATTAATTATTTGAAATATACACAGAAATAATGTTGATGTCACTACCTTGTACGTTCTTATATGGGAGGGGGGATCAAGGTGAGAAAAATCTGGAGCATGCCTTATTTACAGGATTTGTTTGTTTGTTTGTTTGTTTGTTTGTTTACTACGACTTGGATTTTTTTTTCATTTGGATCATTTCTTCCTCAAATTTGCATGTCAAGTGGCAGATTCAGAACCCCGGAGTCCCCAGCCTGGCCGATACGCTGGTGGTGTTTGGGGAAAGCCCTGCGCAAGTTCCCGGGTCTGAACAAGGAGACAATTCATCTTCCTGAGACAGGTGAACCCGCAAAAGGCTGCTTCGGGACCGGGTCTTGCTGCAGCAGCATGTCCCCGGGGCGGGCGGTGCTCGGCAGCCGGCGGGGGCTCCTGGGCCGGCCCCGGCCCCTCCCGCCGCGGGACTCCGCCGGTAGCGCCGCCCGGTGCGGGGGCTGCGCGCGTCCGGCGCCTCCCGCGGAAATGGCCGCTTTTGGTACATCTCCCGGGGCGAGCCTGGGGAAGGGCTGGGGGCGTGCGGGGGGTGTGGATCAGCTCCGGCCCCGCTCCCGCCCCTCCGCTGCCGGTGCGAAAATTACGCACTGGGGGCTGATATGCGTCAGCGCTTCGCAATCACCAGGATTTTCTTCCTGGAACATCTATTTTTGTTGGTTGCGGGTTTTATTTTGGTTCGGGTTTGGTTTGCGTTTTTTGTGGGTTTTTTTAAATTTATTTTATTTTCTCCCTTTATGTATGTGCGCGGTGGGCGGCGATGGCGGATCCGCAGGGCCGCGGGGCTGTTTCGGGACGCGCCCGCGCCGCCCCCGCCGCGGTGGCACCGCACTGGGTCTGCCCCTCCTGGGGGCACCGCGCTGGGTCTGCCCCTCCTGGGGGCACCGTACTGGGTCTGCCCCTCCTGGGGGCACCGCGGGGGCACCGCGCTGGGTCTGCCCCTCCTGGGGGCACCGCGGGGGCACCGCACTGCGTCTGCCCCTCCTGGGGGCACCGCGGGGGCACCGTACTGGGTCTGCCCCTCCTGGGGGCACCGCGGGGCACCGCACTGGGTCTGCCCCTCCTGGCGGCACCGCGGTGGCACCGCGCTGGGGCTGCCCCTCCTGGGGGCACCGCAGGGGCACCGCGGGAGCACTGCTGGAGCAGCAGCGCACGGGTTCCCAAACACCTTCTGTTGTTGTTGATGGTTTGTTGGTTTCTCTCCGTTCCTATTCCCAGCCCCCCCCCCCCCCCTCCCCCGCCGCCACCACTCCGGGGGAAAGGCTGTCTTTCATTCCTATTGGATTGATCACTGATTTAAAAAATATTGCTATTTAAAGAAAAAAGCGTGAGAGAATATAACCGGTTCTGTCCTAGGAGAAAAAACAAAGTGTTTGTGAAGCAACAGAGACAAATATTTTCAAGAAATAACTGAAGTCAATATCCCTCTTGCCTCTGAGAACATACAGCCCTTTTTGCATTTTGGTTTTTTTTTTTTTTTTTAAAGAGGTTTTGTAATGTACTTTTCTGACCTGTATGGATAGTCAAGATCTATGGCCCTTTAGGATATTTTTCTCTCCAAGATGAGAATGGATGATAGAATTCAATATTTCTTTGATACAATATTGACAGAAAATTTGCAAAGCCTCATTTGCCCAAACACCGTAGAATGTGAACAGAAGAGGACTTGTTTGTTTGTCTGTTTTCTGCTTTTTCAATTCTGTTTCTTTCTAGTAGTATTCTGTTTGAAAATCTGTTTACTTTTTTTTTTCCCTAGTCAGGTTACTCTAGCCACTTTGTCTGTTCTTTTCTGAATGCTCTTGAAGGCTGTTCCCCAGCAAAATCATTCCAGTCATTCAGCTTTCCCCTCTGCCTTACAATTCGTTTGGGTATTTGCATCTGCTTTAGGTAGCAGCTTTTTTTCCTCTGGCCTTTAAAAAAAAAAACAAACTTCAGAAGGTAGCCTAACTTCCTCCATCATTTGTCTTGACATCAGGATAATTTTCCTAACAGCAGGAGTAATGCAATTCTGGAGTAGACTGTCAAGGGATTTTTACAGAGTCTCTATCACTAGAGCATTTTAAGCTGTGCAAATATTGCTCAGGAATAACACAAGTACAGTTGTCCTGACTCAGGGCAGTGTGATAGTCTAGATGATCTCATGTTTACTTCAAGTCCTATTTTGTTGGATTTCTGTGATATATATACCTATAAATAGCTCCAGGATTATTACTGTTCACAGAGAAAAGAACAATCTTCACTTTCTCTCTCTCTCTCTCTCATTATTTTTCCCTTTTCTTTTTCTATCTGTTAATTTACCTGTGCAAAATAAAGAGTGTAAAACTGTGATTATTAATCATGTCTTAGTGTTTGGGGTACACTTTTGGTGCAATTCTTGCTTGTGCAGGACATTGGCTGATCTCATTTGTGCATGCACAAGACCACCGGGAATATGGAGACATTTGGGGAAATAGAGACACTGCAGAGGAAAATCTTGCTTTTCTCAGTGTACCCCTTCAGTGGAAGTTTTATGTGAATAAGGTGAGGAAGGCTTGCCCTCAGAGTAGGCTGACTGCTTTCAAGGAAAATTACCATCTATCTGCATTATTTAGGCAGTGTCTGGGAAACTCACTGGAGCCTCAGGGTTCCATTGTGTTAGACACTGTGTAGATGGGTAATTAATGGTGGGCCTCCTTCTGTTTTGTTTAATGTATATATTGCACATATGCAATGACTTGAGGAATATTGCCAGTATGGGTAGGCTAATGCAGTTCTGCAGTCCTGTGAATGCTGTGGTTGACTGACAAGCAGCAGCTTCAGCTCACCCATTTCCTAACAAATGGACACTGCAGGCATGCTCAGCATGCAAAGAACTAAGAAGTGTCAGCCTTCCATATTTTGATGGGTTTATATGCTTATAAGCCCATCAAAATGGGCTTATATGGGGGAAGCACAAAAGCAACACATGTCTTGAGGGAAGAGGTGGAGGATCTTTTTTAGATATATTTTTGGAAACACGTTTTTTCAGGTATGCAGATTAAGTGCAACTATTAATTTCAGGAAGGTTAAGCATCACAACAAAAGGAGTACAAAACTCTTGGCACCAGAAATGCACTTTCATGTGCCTGTGAGAGAGGTTGAATAAAACCTCCTCCCAGTTCTTGAGCATAAGGGCTCAAACACCCCACCCACGCTGGAGACTCTCTCATGGATTGTAGGGCATAAGAAGGAGGAGGCGGCATGTCCAAGATACTTGTTGTATCAAGCACTACCATGGTTGGAGGCAATCTGCATGTCTAGTAATATTAACTTGATTAAAAACTTGCTGTCAATTAAATTCCACAGAAATGAAAAAGAAGATTCTTGCCTGATCTGCTGAGTGCTCATGGATGCAAAATGAAATGGTCACTTAATGTTTTTTAAATATTCATGTGAACGTGACATGTTCATTACTAAAGTGTGAGACCAGAAAATGAAATACAAGTGAAGAGTGTGCTTTCAGTTAAACTGCTGATTAAGCAAAGGAACAGCATATGTAACAGAAGAGAATGAGGTAATCATGGCACATGAACATGTTTTTAATTTCATTTTTTGTATTTAATCATACAATAAAGGAATGCTTCTGGGTGCCTCGCTTCATTCCTACACACTTCTTTTTTGAGAGACTCTTTACCGACTTGTAAAAACTTTCAAGGCTACAGAAGTAGATTTTTTAAAGATTAATAACTCCAAATGCAGACATTGCAAGAGATGCTGTTGCCTCTTGAATGCAGCTGGTATGGAAGTGGATCAGTGAGCTGAGATTCAGTTCACTACTTTGCAGTGACCAAACCAAAGCAAACCCTTTCTTCAGCTGGCATTGTGTAAGGACCTGAAAGGTGCCTTAGAAATGACGCTTCCTAGGGGTGTCTTTTTCTTATACTTTCCAGGGGGCTGAAAGGACTTTGCATTTTTGGTACAAAGTGTTCTGAGTCCATTTGCTAACAAAAACCTCTGTTCCAACTAAATTGAACCTAGTGAGAGATCCCTGGGCTGCACTGCAGTTTGGCCTTTGGGTTACCAGCATTTATTTACAGAAGTCTTCTCAGCAACTATTTCCTGAGAAGGTGTCCTTCTTTGTAATAAAATGACATTTTTGCTTTGTTCAGGAATGGATAAACACAAGCAGTGTGTTTATCCATTTTTACATTCTAAAAATGTAACTATCACACTGGTATAAGTTAAGCAGATAAAATTTATAGCTTGTGAAAAGATCAGATAGTTTTAAAGTCAGTAGTTGGCTCTAAAGTTGTTAATTGAACATTTGCTAAAAATGCCTATGGGGAAGTGATCTTGTTGTTCTTGCAGGATAATCAAGTTTAAAAACAACAGTTGTTGTCTATATTTAAAGAAATGTAAGGTAAAAACTGCAGTCCCCAAAACATTCACACTTTGAAACATCCTTACATTACCAATCCTTTAGACAGGTAATACTGAAGTAATCTTACTACGCCTAATCTTATGACTTGTTGATTTAGTGGGGTTTTTGTTTTCGGTTTTGTTTTTTTTTTTTTTTTTTTAATTTCAGATTGAAAAAAATAGCAAGCTTTCATGTTTCTCACTTTTGAAGGCTCTCTGTAATTAATTAATTTTTATTTTCTTTTTCCAAGTGCAGGTTCAACTTGGTAACCACACTGCACACACAAATGAAATTGATACACTACTTTAAACATTGTCTCCACTTGGATTTTAATATTCAGAAAAACCTGAAAATCTTACAAACCAGTCACTGACTCACAGATTCATAATGTGATTAAGGTTGGAAAGGATCACTTGAGGTTATCTACAACAATCTCCCTGTTTAAACAGGGTACCCTAGAGAATGATGCTCAAGATTGTGTCCAGATGTCTCATAAATATCTGCTGGAAAGGAGACTCCACAATCTCTCTGGGCAGCCTGTTCCAGTACTTTGTCACCTACACAGTAAAGTTCTTGCATTTCTTCATGTGGAACTTCCTGTACTTCAGGATTCCTGTGTTTCATTTCCCTCTGAATTGTTTCAGCAAGACTGAGGAGCCCACATCAATTGACAAGGCTCCCTTCTATTTGAAAATGACCTCACAGAACTGAAAATATTTTGTCTCAAGTTCATTAGTTTCAGTAAATTAATTCCTGTCCCTCATTTTAAATTTTAAGTGCTGAATAGATGTCCTAGTTTTTCTTGCAGGGGCTGATAAAGAGGCAGAGCTAGGCTGCTATTCTATACCATGCACATCCTCTCTGGGGAGAGTGGCTTGGGGGGGAAGAAAAGGGGAACACACTGTGGAAGTGAGGCCATTTTGTTCCATTTCTTCCTGGGGAAGTTGCCGGGACCAGCCCTGCAGACTTGGTCCCTCTCTCATTGTTGCCCATCCCTTCCCATCCCTCGGGAAGAATGCAGCTCCAGGTGGCAAACACAGCTGAGCCCAGCAGAGCGCACGGGCTGTGGTGTTGCTGTGGGAAGCAGCCACAGGAACAGAGCAGCAGAGGTGAGCCATGCCTGAGCTGAGCCTGAGCTGAGCCTGGGCTGAGCCTGAGCCCAAGCCCAGCTGATCCCAAGCCGAGTGGAGAGGAGCCGAGCTGAAGACTGCCAACCGCAACTGAGCCAGCAGCCCGGGAAGTGGGTGGCACAGTGCAGACCATCCAGCTCTTTGCGTGTTTGTCCATCACTGTTTTTCGTTGTCTTGGGCTCTGGGACAGGGAATGCCAGCTGTGGAGAGTGCTTGCCATCTTGTCTTTGTCTTGGCAGCCATGCAGAACAGAGTCGAGGTGACAAACTCCTCTGTGTGTAAAGCACCTTCTCCTTTGTGCACTTTTGTTGTTAAAGCCATTGCTATTATTGTGCATTTCTTATTCCATGGCTGTTTGGTTTTGATCAATTATTATCTCAACACATAGTCTCTTCCTTTGTTCCTCTCTCACTGGAGCAGAGGCAGGGGGAAGAGGACCAGATTATTTGGAGTTTAATTCCCACCTGGTTTTAAACCACCACAGTAGACCATGTTACAGAATGCAGCAGCTGTACTCTGCATTTCCAGAAGAGCTGTTATAGCTGAAGGAAACCATCACAATCCACAAGATGTATTTTCTCTCAACAATCTCATTCTACTTTGTTGTTTTTTCTTGGATAAATTTTATACTTTTTTGCAGGCTTAACAAGTCACTTAAGAATAGGTATTCACAATTTAAGTTGTATTTATTATAGCAGCATGAATTTTAAAGCCAGCTATGGAGGTTTCAGATCTGATGTCCTCTGCAGCACAAACAACTTGTGATCAAACTCGATTATGATATTTAAGTCTTCCTGTGCAGGCCTTGAGGGGCCATTATGTTATGTCCATAAACGATGGGGTGAGTGAAGACATGCTGTGAACTTGGCTGGATTGGCTGTGCCTGCATGTTTGGTGAGGTGGTTTCTTCTCAGCTAACCACAGCTATCTAAAAGTTCAATGACTAATGCATTTTAGCCTCTAGAGTTCCTCCAAAGTAATGATGGGAGGGTTATTAATCCTTTCTTCAGGTAGCTCTGAAGTTTAACATTAAGCATAGTGAATCTGGTTAATGTGTATTTTAATAAGGGAGGAGATAATGTGTAGCCGCATTATGTAGGTGTTGATTCCTACAATTGCAACTACTAATTCAAATTTTTTACAAAGAATTAAGGCATTAACTTTGTACTAGGAAGTTTATGTCCAGACAGACACCATCCCCTCTCACCTTGCCACACTTTTCTTCTTGTCAGTTAGGGCATTTTTAGAGCTTCTGTAGCATAAAACCCTGATGGACTCAACACTGTGTGCTCTGCTCACTTAACAAAAGCATTCAGCTTAATTTGAAAGACCCTTACGTTTAGTTGTGTACAGTTTTGGTGTCAGTAATCACAAAACAATGTATTAAAAAAGGTGTGACATATTTCCATTAGAGAATAACTTTCCTCCATTTCCTGTAAAGGGACTCTAGAGAACTAGCTAGCATTTGCCCCCTCTCTTTTACAAGGCCAAGACTAATATATTTGATTGCTTACCTGCCAGAATACAATATGACCACTTTGGAATTAATTGGAAATTTTCAGGAAAAAATTTTAGGCATTATGGAACACAACACAGATGATTTTCCTGAAAATAGGGAAATGGGAAGACATTTGGACTTTAAGGTTACTCATTGCTCTCTAAGTGCTGTGTGACAGCTGTGGGACAGATGCTTAGCCAGCAAGGGAAGCCAGTGAGAGCAAAATATAGACATTTCATTTTTTCCCTCTCTCTTCTCACAGATGGTTTGTTGATGATGGTAGAGAAAGAAGGAAGACACCAGCTGTTGGGTCATTGTTTTAGAAAGGGTAGAATTACAGGCTATTTAGAAGAGGGATTAAAGACAGAAGCCCACAATATCCTTGATGGTGAAGATGCTGAGGGGCAGGGATGTTGTTCATCAGTGCTTTATTTATAACCTATCCATTTTATCCCTTTTCATCATTATTGATCTTCACATTCCATATGAATATCAGCAATTATTAGATTAGATTAGGTGATTTTTTGGCTCCTACACTCTCCCAGCACCAATCAGCCCTGCCCCCCATTTGCCTCTTGGTTCCTAATCTCTTGAATCTCATGCATTAACAATGAGATTTGAGCACTTGCTCCTGCCTGACTTCTCTCCATTTGGCCCACTTTGTACTTATTTTTGCTGCAGGCTCTTCTATGCCATGAACTGATGTATTAGAGGGCTGTGTGTCACATCAGAGAGAAAAGGCTGCAGGACTGTAAGGCATTGAGTCCCCAAAGGTGCTTTGCACCCTGAGGTGTGTGGGGTATGTGCCTGTGCTGGAGGGCAGCGTGAGGCTGCTCCCTCACATGGCCTGATGCACCAGTCTGATTCCCCATCACATTATCAGCCATTATTCCTGTCTTATCCACAGACACTGACTAATACCAAGAGATATGCATCTCCCCAGGTTTTTTTTCTCTTCAGCTTCACCTCTGCTTCCCTTCAGTAGCCTACTGAGCTCTACCAGATTACCAAATCCCAAGCACTTTCTTCAAACTTCATGTTTGACTCCATACAGAAATGGAACTTAAATATTGAATGTCCCCTTTTCCTGCTCCATGATTTCCACCCAAAACCCTGGCCCTGGAGACTGGAGAGGACTAAGAGATCAGGGTCCTTTGGCTGGCTGCCTGCAATCTCATATAGCTCCTCAAATCCCCATCAAACTTCTTTTATGCATGCTCTCTCCTTTCTGAACTGCAAGAGTGAGGTGAGACCTGCAGAGAGTCTGTCTTTATCATCTTTCATCATTTTTCATCTTTAAAAACACACCACGGAGGAAAACAGAGAGTGAAAAATTAGTGTCTTTCTCTGGTGTTCCTGGAAAAGTGAGACTGGAGGAAGCAGGGTAACTGTGGATGGGGTGTGTGTGTGTGTCTGTGTGTGCCACAGACAGCTCTGTCCTTCCATACCACTGATGGCTGCCCAGGGAGGCACCAGGAAAGAATTCCAACTCTTACACAGCAAATCCCTGGGGTCCAGAATACAGGAAAATAAGCAGGACACGGTCAGGAGAAGTTTCCCAGTAAAAATCTTGAAAATTTCATCTCAGCCTCAAGCTTCTTGATTCACTCTGAGACTTGTTTGGTACTTACTGAAATAAAAAAAAAAACAAAACAAAACAAAACAAAAACACAAACACCACAAGGGCTAGCAAAGTTGTGCAACTTTATTTACAAATAATGTAGCCAAAGTCTGGTTTCCCCAAACACAACAAGGACAAACTCCCTGCTGTTCTTCTTGTGCCTTATTTGTGCAGATGTACATAACCCCTGCTAACTGTTTCTTCATTTGCTGTGTTTGCAATATATCCCAAGGAAACTGCTTGGTTTTATAGTTCAAAACAGTGTAATATGTGTCTGTAGGGTGGTAGCTTTCATTGCTTCTGTCTTTCTCTATGGAGAGCTCAATTTGGTCTGACTACAACAGCCCTAAAAAGACCAGTTCTCACTCCTTCCAGTGTAAAGCCATGGATCACATTAACCAACTTAGAGCTCTTTTGCACTAAAAAATTAACCATCAACCATCTTCTACCCATTTTTTTAGACCCACTACACTCAGTCCTGCAAGTGTAATCTCTATGTTCTACTCCCAAAACAGCTTTTAATTGGCAATATTTATACCCATATCATTTTTACTTAGCTACCATTGCATAAATCACTTCCTGTTTGCAATCTGTCCTCATAATTTCTCTTCTCTTGCCATTTTCAGAATTGAGAGATATTATTACAGTTTATGCCCTCTTTTTTTTTTTTTGGTCATCCCATGAGTAAATGGATTGAATAACTGTCTAAGGCATGGAAGAATCTTTGTAGCAGCACACTGGTGATACTTGGTAAATTTTAGTGAGCAATTACACATTGAAATTCTGAGTTCTACGGTTTAGTCTCATTTATTGTATGTTGTCTGGGTTGTGTTCTGGTGTAACATTTAATCAGAGTGTCATGTGGTATCAAAGCTTAACAGAAGTCTGAAAGGCATTGTTTTGTCAACATAGTTACCTTTATTAAACAAATCAGTTAATCAGAATTCTTATCTCATAAAAGTACTATGCAGTTTGTTTAGCTTGACCTGTTTTGCATAAAGTCCTGTTGACTGTCAGTAATTATGTTACCATTTTCTATTTCCTTATGGACAGAGTCCCATATCAGCTGCTCCATTCTTTCACATGGAACCAAGGTCAAGTTAACTCATCTAGAGTTACCGTGGTCATCCTGTTTATGTTGTTGAAATATCAGCACAGCATTTGATTTTTCCAGGCCTCTTGGACTTCTCCAGTATGCCAAGGCTTTTTACCAATGCAGAGCAGTACAAATTGTTTTTAAAATCTTTCAATCAAGTTATGTGGACCTGCCAATTTCAAAAAATTAATAGATGTTCTTTACCATCTGCTTTAGAAAATGTCAGAATAGATGATAGTTTGGCAATGCAGAAACTGCTCTTCTTTCTAAATGCAAAACAGAAATATTCAATGAATGCTTTTCTTTTCCCCAATTAGTGATGGAACTATGTCAGCACTAAGATTTCTATTGTGCTAAATAGTCTTTCAGAAATTCAGAATAAAATAAGGAAATATTCTTGTTGTCGTTATCCCTACATTTTCATAGATCTATTTAATTTGCATACCAATATAGTGCATTTATTAATGTATGAAATTACAACCATTATCTATAATTGTCTTTTAAGTGTTCTATTAGCATGTATATACACACATATATGTGTATATACGTTAATATATTGATGTACTGCTGTATGCAGTAATTATAATACACATAATAATCAGCTCTGAATTCTGTGTGCACATCTTTAATTAGATCATTGCTGTGTACTTCTTGGCATGTGTTTTAAGTTGAATGAGAAATCAGTTTCACGAGTCAGAATAAGGATAATGCAGTATTATACTGTGCTTTTCTCTGGGATGAGATTTCAATCTTTAAGTTTTATAGGATCTAGGTCATTGTAGGGAATGTGGAACAAGAGCTTTAGCACGTCATTCCATTAGAAGCCCTTTTTTTATAGAAGCAATGTTTCTTTCTTTACAGATATTTACTCTTGGTCACAAAAGTTACACGGGGTAGAAATCATCTCACCTTACTTGATATCCTAGATGTCCACATCTAAGCCAGTGATTCCCCAGGGTGACCATGCCTCTGTCCATGGAGAAAAACTGACATTTTAGAGCTCCATGAACCTGACCTATTTTAGATGCCTACATTAGGATGGGATGAATCCTGCCTTATAGTGTTTTTTCTTTCTCCAGTTTTCCCCCCACAGACAATAAAAGGAGCCCGTGGTGATTCATCCTGATCCACTTCTTTTGCAGAGCAGACTTCTACATCTGGACATCCATGCAGCATTTCTCTCTTCTCACTGAGATTAAAAAAAAAAAAAAAAGTTTGTTATATAATCACAAGGAAAAGAAGCTAGTGACCCTCTAAATCTTCAAGATACAAAAATTATTTTAAACAAATTATTTTCTATACCAGCTTCAGAGTTGAACACTGAAGTGCCTCAAGGTTCAAGATCTCAGTCCCACTAATGTAAAACAACTTTTAGATGAAGTCTTCTGAACAGCCTTTCACCGTGGTTACTCTTCTCTCCTATTCTACCATTTGCATCAGAGACATGCATGTGTAACAGGGCAACATTGTGTGGTCTAAGAAGTGGAAGGTAAGTTAATTGTAAGAGCAGAAACAAAAGGATAACAACAGAAAAAAAGAGGATAGAATAAATATTCTAACAGAAAAAAAGAGGATAGAATAAATATTCTGACTTTTTTTTCATTTACCTTCAACTTTAGACTGAGTTGTTACAAATCCTCCAAATCTGACTATACAAATATTATAATAACTGCAGAGATTCTCAGTATTTTATATCTTCAGTGACAGCAGAATCATAGTTATTTAACAGATGACTTTATACTGACCCATGGGTATTAAAAAAGAAATCTTCAGGCAAACACAGTTCCCTATTTTGGCAAGGATATTGTGCAATTAAGGAAAGAGCTATATTATTTTTGGCACAGAGGCCATTTCTTTGGTAATGACTACTTGCTCCTTTTTATCATTCTCATCCATGCTACATTGCAGCAACCATGGCCACAGGTGCCTACACTGGATAAACACCTGTCCAATCTACTCAAAAAGGAAAGGAAATCAAAGTGTAGCATATTTATTGATTCTCTGTGTACACAAAAAGTGATAAATTATGGAGAAATGGAAAAAAAATTAAATTTAGCATGATTAAGAGGAGAGAGAGTAGAGGAAACTAGTCACAATCCTTTAGAAACAGCTTTTGCAGAAGACAGTCAGCAGAAAATCTGAATATATTATTTTTTCAGAGATAAAACTTGTTCACTACAGTGTGTCCACTGAGGTAGCAGTTTGCAGGTACAGGTCTGTTTGTCCACATTCCCCATTGCAGAGCAGCAAATAAAATGTGATTGTGTGGGACCCTATAAACTTATTCATCTGCCCAAAGGGGTAGTATGTTTCTGAAGTTCCAAAGAATATTTTCTGCTGCTCTCTTGCCCAAAGTTATACTTTCTGAAATTATTTTCCTTACCTTGCTTGATTATATTAAAAGCTTTACTGATTTCAATAAAATCTCTGTTGTGTGATATATTAAAAAACTTCATATATGAAGATTTCCCTACTTCTGCCCCAAGAGGGCAGGCACTTGGTTCACAAATGTGCATCCACTTCACTACTTGTGGGGCATCCCTGACTCTAGTCTTTCTGATCAGACAGAGGAGCTTCCCATCACTCTTTTACTTACTTCTCAGATTTTCTCAGTGTTTCTGTTTACTTTGCTGTGAAAGAATCTACAGAGTTTCTTTCTACAGATAAAGTGATTTTCATGAGGCAGATTTCTCCAATCAAGCATACAGCTTTTGAATATTATTAATGCACAATCTAAAATCGCCCCACATGGTCGAGAATAAGGCATCCTTTGAAAATCTCCAAAAACAGGGGAAGCATTGAAATGTGGGTATGCTCAGTCTTTTGAACAGACAAGAATAATCATAGCATTATTATTTTCTATATTTGCCCTTAATGAAAAAATTAGCATTAAATAGTCTAGTCTTTCTAAAAATGTAACTTTCTTGGACTTACTCATCATGTCATTCTAGTGTTAGTAAGTTTCCCATAGTGATCATCTGCTATATCATAGGAAAATGCCACCTTCTGTGAGGTACAACCTGAAGTGAGAATAATCTTATCTGTCACATTAATGGTAGAATCATAGAATTACCTAATGACCTAAACAAAATTAACTAATTTCAAATATTTAGTCTCATCAATAAATTCTTGTGTGTTGCCAACTCATATATGCCAACCAGGATTTTAGTTCTTGCATACAACCCATTCACAATAAACCTGACCATTTTTCTGGGGATTTCTGTCTACAGAAATGGTTACCAAATGAGAATGGTGACTCTACAGATGAAAATGGATGAGTATATTTCACCAAGCCAAGATAAACCCTCATGAAATGTTCCTTTCTTACAGTTGTGGGGCAATTTCTCCTTCTAAGGCTCTTGAAGGTTAATATTCCCAAACCTTTTGAAATATCATCACTACTGAGCTTCACCTTTTCATGAATTAGTTCTCAGTCAGTTTTCTTCTCAGCTTCAGCTAAGAAGGTATGCTGAAGGTATACCTTCTTAGCTGAAGCTGAGAAGAAAACTGACTTTTATACCTAAAGGTGTGCAAGTAGCCCCAGGAGCCTCTCAGTGGTCTTCAGTGCTTCTTGTCTGATGATCAGTAGTCCGTTAAAAACAGAGCTCATTTCCAAAGTGGTGATGAAATGAGACAAAATCATAGAAAATACTCCACTACTTTCTGTACTAGAGTTTTCGCAGTGAGCAAGCATGGAAAAAAACCAGAAGGGTAAGGCAATAAACCATGGAATCTCCCAAGAATGCAAAGCAGCAATGTTGTAACAGCTGTGTAGGCATAGCAATTCCATGTGTGTGGACATGACTATTCCAAACACTAATTGCATCACCAAAGATAACGAAACACCCTGGACATACTGCTCCCTGTTTCAGAGACTTGTCATAGGCACATAGATGTCCAGCAAATTTCAGTTGCATATTGAATTTAAGTTCTTTTATAAGCTTTGTGCTATGTGGAGAGAACTGCTGAAATGCTTTTGAAGTTACATGAGAACAGATTACAAAAACTAGTTATTTGCTGCTAAAAAAAATTCCAATGTTTTTCCACTAAAATCATTTGGATATATATGATATGCCAAACTGGAAACACAGCCAAGTGCTGGGTACTTTACCATAAGTTTTGTTTAGCAAGATCTGCCCTGTCTTCTTAGGCTGGGTCTGACCTTGGAAAATTCCCCTCAGTCCAAAATTAAAGCACATTATCTTGACTAAGTTCTTCTGACTGGAGAGCTGGCACATGTTGGTTTCTCTAAGGTTAAAAAAAAAAAGTAGTTAATCTTTTCAGCAGTAAAGTAAAAATCAATAGAGTCATCTTCTATGTGTGCCTGTGCAAAACCAATGTGTTACCTGTGTCTTATATGTTATCAGGTGTTAAATATGTTCTTCAATGTGTTCGCTATTGCCTTAGAAATTGATTTGCAACCAAGGTATGGATAGAACAATAATCTGTCTGGTGGTGTCTTTATGCATCACCAGACTAGTCTTAAATGACATAAAATGTGGTATAAAATAAGACAGATGTGAGTTTAAACAGACAAAAAGGTTGGTGTAACAAGTAACCTTGGTAGCCATACAAATGGCCAGCATGGTGCTTTGTCTTACATCCTTTTTATACCAGTAGCACTCCAAGGTGAAACCCACTCATTGTTGCACTGAAGTGGTACAGTGCACAGCTTATTTGGCCCTTTTGCACATGTTTTTGTGCATGTTACACAGGCAAAGCCTTTTGTTGCCCCTACAGGATGCCACTCTCATAAGAGAGCTTTCTGGAAAGGCCATTCTGACAAATCTTTCCTGACGTGGATTTGTCTCTACTTTTTTTATCAGAGCAAACTTTCACGTGTACATTTTTATGACAGAGTAAGCATGATTTTTTCCCACTTACTTTGAATCCATTAATGACAGATTGAAAATGAAAAATGCCCTCCTGTACCAAAAAGGTGCATATCAGGGACAGACACTGCAATAACTATGCTGGCTTCAAAGCTAATTAAATTTACCTTAGTGTCTTTCCCCCATAGCAAAACCCACAGGTGCCAACCGCATCAGTCATTGCCTCACTCACCTTCCTGACCTATCTTTAATACTAGAAAAAAGAGCTGATCAGCTCCTCTCCATTTCACTTTTGTGCTTCCTAGCCTGAAGATCTTTTTATCTCCTAGCTCCTGGCATGATGCCTTCCAGTCGCTGGTCAGATTCAGCAGTGGCAGCTGCTAGCAGAAAATCCTCCTATTCAAGAGATGACCTTATGTGCTCCAAACAGGGCTTTCTCATTCTGACTCAGTCACTCCTCCGTGTTCAACATGCCTGCACTAACACCATGATGCAGATAGATAGGTTGCAAGTGTTCTGGAGCAAAAGGTATCATTTAAAAGGTAAGAGATCTTGCATTTTAAATTCAGAGTGATGGTGAGGCAGTCTTTTTCACTAAAAGAAATCAACAGAATTTCACACAAAGCATCCAGATTTTATTTTTAAATCAATGCCACCGTATCATCCTGATTTCCTTCTTAAAGATCCACTGTAAAATCCTGTAATGCCTTGTGAATACTGTTAGTTATTCACTCCCATGCAAATCTCTTATTTTCCAATGCAAATATTGCGTAAGGGTAGCACAGTACTCTTAAACACACCAACAACACATAAACCAATTTCATTCAGATTATGATTGTGTCATAAATAAGGCTCTGTATCCACTCAGTTCAAATCGGCCTCCTTAAGCAGGCTTGCACTTGTTAAATCCTGTCTGTGACCTCAGGCAGCCTGTTCTAAATGCAAGACTCTAGCATGTGTGAAGAGAGGAGCTTGGAAAATAACACTGAACTGAGTTAAGGGGAAATCTATTTGGATTCTTTACATCTATGACTGGACTGCCTTTGTAAATAACGCTTATTTACATATGTTTTAAGAACTGTTGGGTTTGCATATGGAAAAGACAATCACAAGAATATGAAAAACTCATTCAGGTTTGGGTGATCCACAGCCACAAAAAACCCCCCGGGTTCTTGTCCCTGATATTTTACAGAAAATATAGTCAGTGCATGCCTACTACATTTACTACATTTCTTCCTTCCCTTTTTTCCCCTACACCATTCTTTTTTGTTTTCTGCTCATCATATTGGTTTGAGTACTGAGTAGGTTTGATGTATGCAATTCACTGTGTGCACTGTATATGTCTGAAATTACTACTATTACTGAGGGACAAGCCAGGAACTTTAGGAACTTTCCAGCAGCACAAAGTATGGCAAAGTAAAAAAAGGTTGCATGCAGGAAAGTGACTGTTTTCAAACCAATGTTTTGGGATACTTTTCCTCACTAAAGCATACTTGTCAGGTAACAGTTTTTCTAGATGTTAACCTGGGCTTAAACCTCTTTGAAATATTTTTTTTTTTCTTTTTGCCGTTTAATTTTAAAACATAAGGCTTTTCCTACTTTAGGCTTGGCTTAGGGGCCCCAGTAAGGTGCCATAGCTCTTGTGGTTGTGCTGATACAAATAAGGGACTTGACTCATGCTCACACAGGACTCTGACTCAGGAGCTAGAATGGCTTATGCTTGTGTGGCTGTAATATTTCCTGCTCATAGTAATCTATTTTGGTCTAGCTTTCTCCCCTCTTTTTGAGTTTACTCATTCTACTACAAGATGGGCTAGGCTCTTTGGGAAGCAGCCATAATAACCCCAAAGATCTTAGGCTTGTCAAAATAAGCCAGCACTGATATGTGCTTCTTTACTTCATGGCCATTGACTAAATCATTCATGATTTAGTCTTCCTGCAGTAAAGGTGGGGATGGAGAACTGCATCTGGGAATTGCTCTCTCTTGCCCAGTGTTGGTCATATTTAAGTGACCATTTTAAGACATTAGCTTGTGGACATGCATCCTTTTCAAGGGTTGCCCATGGTATCTGAAATTACTACTATCTGTAGATGGCTAACACAACCATCATTGTAATGTTGTGTTAACTGAGCCAGTTTTACCCAAGAAAGATTAAAAGAGGTAATAGGGGGAAAGAGGGAGGTGTCTGTCCTGAGAGGATATATAGGATATTAAAACATTATCAGAGTATGCTGCTGTTTCCAAATAGACCCTTATAAACCTGCGTTCAGCCAGAAAATCACCTCCCAGCTAGAAGCCAGGTGTGTCAAATACAACCCCATGTGTTACCATGTTGGTCCAAAACCAGTGCTCATATGTTTTGGCAGCTATTTTTGGTCCAAAATCCAACAGTTTATGTTCACCTGTACTAAAAGTTTATGCTGAGCTCCCTGACTCTGCTGCAAGGTGGCTGAGGATCACTCACTGTGGTGAATGGCTGTTTGCCTGAGGCAGCTGCAACCTTGGTCAGGGAGAAAACAGGGGGTAGAGAAGCAGATAGCTGCAGGTGACAATCTCTTTAGATGCTAGGATTCACTTGTCATCTTTATAGATTTTCAATAGCGAGGACAGGATCAAATGGACATCATGTGACTCTGCAGAGGTCCTAACTCACACTGCACAGTTAGTGTGGAAGATCCACCCTCTGCTTTCAATGGAGAGTGGAACTTGTATGTAGCACATAGTTATACTGATGAAAATAAACCAGTCTGAATTATCTTGGCCTAAAGGCTGAAACCCACTGAGAAACTGAGAATTTTTTTTCCCTGAATTTAATAAGTATACAGTTTGGTTCCAAGTGTAACTTTAGACAAGTCAGAATGGATTTCTGCAGTCTAGAACTAAGAATAAATTAGCAACTCAGGTAGTACTTCTTATTGGAAAAGGTTATCTGTTGTCATCTTATTGCAGGGGTTCCATGCTGTTGTCTCCTTATCACAAAAGTTTCACACCTTCTTGGTGTTTTCTCTTTCCAAAAGTTGGTAGAATTCTATGAATTCTAAGTTTTGGAGTATTTATTATATTTTTCCATATTTTTCCAACTATTTTTAATGATATTTTTCCAAATACTGTACTTTCTGTGAAGGAGGTGTGATTTAAGTCAGATGGGCCCATGGTACTAATTTTTGCACAGCAAAAGCAAAATGGCATTCAGGCTGACTTTTATGCACATGTACTGGCTTTATGCTAATTGTCAGAAATTAGCTTGTACAATTAACAATGAAACTACACTCAGATCTGAGTGTTAAACTATGCTCAAATCAATATTGAGCTTCTAATTATCCTGGTAATTCCTCTGTCTAACATATCTGTTGCCAGGAGAGCACTTCCTTAGCACTGACAGATCAGAATTTCATTATAGGAATTGCCAAGTTAGGAGTCAGGCTTATTGTTTTGGCTCTGAATAACTGTAATAAAGTTTAAAAACTTGTGAATTATTCAAAACAATGCTTTATCCATCTTGCACCAAGTTCTCTCTCCTGAAAACCAGTGCTCATATGTTTTGGCAGCTATTGACATAGGTTTTCTCTTGCCTAATATGAAGCTGAATTTTTCATTGGTAAATCACAGTGTGCCTGGATCACTGATGGTATAATGGGGAATTACATTTCAAAATTACTTTAAAATTAGTTATTTCCTTTACTCTTTCAATCATTTAATAACTAAGCACTTAAATCTTCAAGTGATCATTTGTATTTCATTGCCCTTCCTTTTCCGTACTAGGTAATAAATAATTAGAAATATATCTTCTTTATGGATCCTTCATTTTAAAATAATACCTATCATTATGTGTGTAATCAGAAGTAGAGTGGTATCATTTTAAATATCTAAAATTAAAATGAAATTATATCTCATAGCTAAGATAAATTAGTAAAAGACTTTTTTGGAAAATATTCCTTAAAATTACTCTAGAATAAAAACCCTATATTAATTTTCCCCTGTATTTTATTCTGTATCTTGTATTAGAAATTTATCTTTATAGTCTTAGTTTATTTTTGTTTTATTGACAGAAATGTTACAATAAAATGTAGAAAAAAAGTCGTAACTTTATTTGTGTGTCTCATAAATATATTCTAGTATATAACATGAATAAAAATCTTTTTGACTGGCAAATCTAGAAGTAGTTTTAATTTCACATTTATGGAATGGAAACATTTTCTTGAAAACATATTCTAGTTTCAAAATGAATGCAGAATGATTTTTTGTATAATTAGCACACATACTTGCAAAGGTTCAGATAAAATTATAATTCAGTCAAGATGAAAAACTACTTAAAATGCACAAAAAGGGACCCACAATTAGAGACTGGAAGGTAGCTATGCACAATAGTGGGAATACATAATTCAAAATGTCACTCAGCACTCGACTTTGGAATAATATTAGTTGTACACTGATTCTCCTGTTTGGCAACTCAGAACATACTTTGGCTCAAAACAGGAAAATAAAAGGTAATTCACATAGTTCACATGCTTCACATTCAGTGATGGTGAAAAATGGAATATTTTCTGCCTGGTTTAGGAGACATCCTTATCAAATTAAATAAGGTAGCTGCCTTTCACCTAATTATGACTCAAAAAACATAGTTCACCTAGGCACTAAATTCAGTGCAGATTTCTTAAAGTCCTCAACATATCTGTCCTAATATTTTAGCTCATTAGGTAATGCAGCTTAACATGGGCTAGTGTGAAACACAGGAAAAGAACTAAAAAGCATGGGGGCGTGGGGGGGAAAGCAGAGGAAGAAAGTTAAACAAATATCTTATAGAGATTTTAAATCTTTTCAGGAGTTAAAAAACCCCATGCAGTTAAATTATTCATACCTTAGAGTTTCGTTCAGATATTTCCTTAACGCTTTCAGAGAAGGGGTGTTGAGAAGGAAAAAACAGCACAGGGTAGAATAGCAGGAAAATATAGCAGAAAGGACAGTAGAAGTGGTTATAGAAAACTGGCAGATAGTGACAGAATAGTCAATGGACAGAGCAAATGACAGCATAAAAGAATTCAGTATGAAGGCCCTGAAGCATGGAGAAAGCTGTCTGCACACTAAACAAAACTGTTTACTTAGTTTTGATTTATAGACACTGCATCATGAATTTCAGTTGGTGCATGAGACATTTCTCTTCAATCCAAACCTTGCTAGTAAATGAAAATATCTGATTTTCAAGCAACCCTTCAGAGAGAGAGTATTAGGTAACATATGATTGATGAGTATCTATAGTGTTATTAAAATTAATCTAATCTAATATACTCCCTAAGTCTAATAGTCATTGAATCCATTGTTGCACTTTAAAAAGCTGGGAAAAAAAACCTTAAAGGACCAAAACACATTTTTAAAGGCAAATTAAAACATTAAAAAATTTTAAATTTTGTGCTCTGTGTTTTGCCTCATGTTTTCAAGTAGCAGCATGGTTGCTTATTTTTAGATGGTTGGTGAGCTGTCTGACCATGAGCCTTCCTGGATGCTATGAGACATTGAAAATGCCTTGAATCCTAACTTGTATCATCCAGCACTAACATTTCAGAGCTCTCTAGTTTCTTGCAACCATTAAATTGCAGTGCAGCCACTGATATTGTTATTCGAGGAGCAGTTCTGGCCAGAGCTGGTGCTTCCTCAGTTTTTTCTTTGTGTCTTTTATCCATAACTACCCACAGAGGTAGCTCTGGGGTTTTGTGTTAGCCAGACTGACTGCCCAGAAAAAGTTGTCTGTTTATAGACTGAAGTTGCATTGTGCATATGAGAACAAGGTAAAATTTAATAAATTAGCAAGGTAATGTAAACACATGTAGTTAATGGCTACATGGGATTGTGCAGAAGCCCCTGTCTCCATTTTTGCACATCTGTGAATAGATGAGAATACAGAGTGCCAGTGGATGTTTTGGACATTTAACATGTAGGACATACCTAACAGACCTTCAGAAAAATATGAAACAAATTCCATCATATAGAAAGTGCCTTTTCAGCTGACTGTCTGATGTGGTCAGGCCCCCAGGACATGGGGAGATGTTCACTGCAGAACACATGGACTTCAACATATTTTACTTTACAGCAGCTTAACATCACCTTACTTTGAGATGCCATTTCTATGGCAGAACCAGCCATGTGAGTATTCTTCATTCACTGCAGTGCAAAGCCATTTAAACTAATTTAAGCCAGCTTTTCTCTGGAGCAAATGAAGTGTCTTTATGTAGCCAGTTCTAACATGGCTCTATACCAACCTCCAATAAAACTTTTAAACTACTGAAAGTGGCAACTTTTAAAATCACTCCATTGAAATTCTGTTCTGGTTACCCAGTCTACAAATGATCACTTCCTTCAGGTCACTGCAAAAGTCTAATTCCAGCAAGGTCTTAGCAATGGCTAAATGTAGGGAATTTATCTTTTTAGCAATTCCACCTTTATTCTTAGTAATACCTGAGACAGCATTTGGAAACCACATTGACTTTTATTTAGGTGGCTTCTAAAGCCATATTATCTCATTTGGTCAGCTCTTTGATTTATTGGTTTGTTTTCAATACTGATCATAGGATGCAGTAGGCCTTGGTGTAAGCGTGTGGCAAAGGAGTTTCCTGATAGGGGATACAAGAAGCAGGAGTGTTTAGAAAATAAAGAAAACAAATGAAAGGACCAGCATAATGCTGCTATTTTGAGTTGCTGTCAGAAAATAAAATGCAGAACTTCACCTACCATGAAAATTTTATAGAATGAATATTAATGTTATGAAGAAAAGTAGGATGGATTTGCATTATGTATTTGACTCGTCCCTGGAGTAAAGAGGCTGACACAGGCTTGTAACTGCATTAGCTATAGCCAAATTTTAATTGGAGATGATTGATTGTTGAGATTTCTGTTAATTAACCTCTTATTCTACATTTTTCTACAAAACACCCTTTCAAAATAAGTTTTTAAATTTAACCATCAAAAATACGCTCATGAATTTCACTTACAAAAGATGCCTTGTAATAGCAATCCTGGAAAAAGAAAAAAATGCATAACAAATAAAATACTACTGGATTTGAGCTCACCAAGGTTTCCATGAAAAGCAAAAATTTTAAATCTAAGCTAGTTACTAGTTTATTTAAATCTAAGCTTTTTACTCACCATTTCAAGAAGGCCACTCCTCAGAAGCTCATAGGGACCTGGTCCTTGTAATGCAGAGGTAAGCTCTCACAGATCCATTTTATTAATAGAAAGATAATAAATAAAATTTTTTAAAATAATGCCTGAAAACCTGTCCCCATCTAATTGCAACCAAACTACTTCATTTGAGCTTTTATTTCTCCCCTTTGTCTTGGATTTAAAATTAAATACATATTCAATCACAAAATAAAATTTCATCATTGGCTCTGTATGATTTGCTAGCCGGGTTGTGCACTGTGTGTGATTCCTCATCCTGGCATAATACAAAGGTCAGATTGGCAATATGAATGATTAAAATAACTTGCCCAGAATAAGGAAGGATACTTGTCTCCTAATGCAAAATAGCTTCTTTCGAAATACCTCTATTTTTTTTTTTCAGTTTTATATACCATGAAGGAACCTTCTACATACAGTGACATAAAGAAAGGGAGGAATTCTTCTCTACTCAATACAGTGAAAACAAAAACAGATGTTCTATGTCTAATCAGATGTCATGCCATCACTCTCCAGCTGCTCCACAAATAGCACCTTTGAAGTATCTTTTCAGTGACAATCTAATGCAAATTTCAGCATTTTTACTTCACAGTGCAAAACAGATCATGATTCACAGAAAACCAGAAGGAAAACAAGGCTGTTAAAATGATTTACCTGTTTTGGGGTGGCACACTGTTCCATTCAGACTGAGATTTAGGGAGGGATTAATCTAAACACTGAAGTCATCCCAGCCCTGGAGGACTAAGCCAAATTGTTTCTCTGCACTCCATCAGTGTGTGTCCAGGAAAAGAGATAGACACCCCAGACAGTGATCACCTCATTTTCACACAGGTGTCAGAGGTAGTGTGATGAATTGCTTCCTAAGGTACCTTTCTCTTTTCACTGACTACAGGGGAAGCACAGACTAGACATCTTATTTTATAAAATAAAATCAGATGAGATTAAGCTCAACAAACTTCATGGGAGGTGCAGAGAGCAGGATCAGGAAAAGATGAACAGAGCACAATGAATGGATAGTTGTTCAATATTTCTTTTTAGACTCACCTCTCAATGTCTGCCCTTATCCATTATTTACTGCTCTCCATCCAAATGCAGCACTGAATAGAGAATCACTCATTTTCTCATGGGCTTTCCCATAGTACTCTCATTGTAGTGCACTAGTTCTCCACAAATATTAATGAATTTATCTTCCTGACACCCTGGTGGGGTTGTTATTTTTCTCTTGCATGTCGTGAGTGAAGACACTAAATAAAAAGAAAAAAAGGTCCTTTAATGCTGTTTCCCCCATGTAATGTGCCTTTCAGCTGGATTTTTCAGAGAACTTGGTGACTTCAGGGTTTCATAAAGGCAAAGTACAGTTCCTGTTCGCTTCTGCTGCAATTACTTGCCATTAGCAATCACCTGAGTACTCTCCAGGTGTTTTAACATGGATACCTAGAGAAAAGTAAGAGAAAAGCAGGGACCCAAATTTTAAGTTCTTTGCTATATCCATGACACACTTTCCAAGATTTGCAACCAGATTTGGACATTTTTCACTGTTCAGCTGTTCGCTGTTCAGCTTTGACTCATTCCCTGTCTGAATGTTCTTCCTGTATTTTCCCTCCTGGCTGCAAGATTTGTAGATTTTTGGGCTGTGAACAGTTGCACTCAATGATCTTAGAGGCCTTTTCCAACCTTTATGGTTCTATAATCCTATGCTTCATATATCCTCAGACATGAATCCAAGCCACATCCCAGCCCCCCAGCCAATGTGAGCAGGCCCTGTGCCTAGGCAGAGCAGAGGGGGTGTGCTGGGCTGGGGACAGAAATGGCCATCAACAAGTCAAATAAAAGTGCACCTAAATTGAATGTGAGCACTGGACCCCTGACCATGGACATTGCTGTCTCTTCCTTCTCTGAAAGAAGTTCCCAGGTGAACAGGGATAATTATCCCTTGGATGTCCAGGCCATGGCAGAGATCTCAGGACAACGTGCACCATGGCACGGACACCCATCCTGCTGGAGGAGCTGTGCCTGGCTGTGTGGGAAGAGCATCTCAGTGCCACTTGGTCTCAGCAGCAGGAGCTGATCCTGATCCTCCTGTTCAGCCCAAACTCCTCCAGGGCAGTGCAGGGAGGGCCACAGGACAGAACGACCTGCAGAAGAGTGTGACTGTCCTCTTCCCACAGCCCTGCTCCCTGGTGCCATACCTGCATTGAAGAGTACAATAACATTTGGTGAAAGCACTGGTGGTAGTGTTGTGGCTGAGATGGGCTTGAGGCACAACAACAGCAGAGTTTGCAGGAGAAAATTCAATTTTTTATTAATCGTGGAATAATGAAAATTACATTTCTAATCACCTGGCTCTAACTCATGCTTGTGTTTCAAAACCAGGGTGGGGTTCTTTTGCTGTTAAACAGCCCCAACCCCTGAAAAATAATGAAAGGAAGCCTTTTTTGTTTAAGAAAGGATTGCTGCCAGAAAAATGTTTTTGCCAGTGCTGCGATCTGTCCAACTGTGTGGCAGGGGTACACCAACTGGATATGCTAAAGAGTAAGCTTTATTATTTCAGTGAATTTAAATTACTCTATCAAAATAAAACAGACTGTTCCTCTTGGGAAAAAAATGTTACAGGAAGAACTTAGAATGAAAGTCATCAATACCGTGGTCTGATTTTAATTTAATCAAAGTTAAGCCATGATAAGCACAAATAGTAAATTAAGATAAGAACAAACAATGTTTATAAAATCAGCATAAGTCCTGGCTTGTACCTTGATATAAAAATAAGAAGGGAGGATATTTAGTATTAGGATATTTAGTATTGCCAAGCTACTAGATTTCCAAAGTTGAATATGGGATTAATCAGAGTCCATTAATCTTAATTTTCTGTCTGACCAAATATAAAGAAATTTTACTTTTTCAACCTCATTGATAATTTTTACCATTAACATTTCTTAGTTTGCAGAAAACACTCATGTATTGGTACATTCCTGCTTTAACAGGAATAGTTTCTGTACGAAACTGTGCAAAATATAGATTTGACATTGCACTGCTTCTGTCTCTCTAAGTCCTTCTTTATCTTTGTGTCCATTAGCTGAGTGTTTGCAATGTGGATTTATTTCACTCTGTTTCTTACACCATCAAGGTCTTTAAATGAAGTTCTGCCCCTGTACATGAAAAGACTTCTTAATTTGCAGTTTCATATTATATGAAGATTAACAGGGGAAGGTTATTAGCAGTGCAAGGTTATTAAGAGCATGTATAATGTTATTTGAACGATAGCACAATCCCATGGAATCCCATTTCAGTATAACTTCATTAGCGACAGAAGTATTCTGTGCTTTTTCCTAGAAGGACCAATAATAAATTACTGCAAATCAGTATGCATTTTAATCTCCTTTTCAGCTAGCAGTTGACAATTTTGTGGTCTATTAGAGGCCATGATTGCTCAGAGCAAGTGTTGAGAAGTGAATGTACTTTACCATTGGCAAAACTAATCATAATATCAATATTATTTTAAAGAATTTTCTTTCTGGTTTACTTAAAATCATTTCAGATACATTTAGAAATTTTTGAGTTTAAGCCTAGAATTCAGTATACTAATTTCCTAAACACTGATGAGGTCCAGATCTTGTAATGTCTCACTTGAGCGTAATCCAGGAGGGAGAACAGGGGAGGCACAGAAGTTATATCACTAATTTGGTTTGTAGGGTGGTAGAGCTGGCTCTAAATGGGGCTTGCAATTAGGCACTCTGAGATTTGTTCCCAATCCTCAGCAGAATGTCTTTGCCCCTGAGCTCAGCTGATATCTGGGGTAGCTCAGGAGTGTTTTCCCCTGCCTTGCCACAGGCACCCAACAGGGACAGCAACCCGAGCAGAGCTGTGCCTGGCAAACCCTTTCAAGATTGCTCACAACACCTGCCCTGATGGTTCCACCTCCAAACCACAGAGCAGGTGTAGACATCTTAACCTGCCTTGACTGCTTATAAAGTAATCATAAAGGTCTAAGCTCTTAATCAGCACCTGAGCTGAAAACACCACAGACTTAGAAAGAGTCTGCTAATGCATCAAGAGCATACACCTACACATAACAAGCAAAACTCTTCTTGTCCAAGCCAAGGTAATACTTTCCCTGTAAAGTTTCAAAATCTCAGTTGTTCTCAGTTCTTATTCCTGTGAGACTTTCTCATAAATTTCTTGCAAAATCAACCTAGGTGCAAAAACGATGCACTTTATAAATACTTGTTCCAGTTTTCCACTAGAAAAATAAAAGAATGATTTGCAGTTGAAGGATAGATGTATTATAATTTTGTAACCAAAATGTCCTCAACCCTAGGAGCTTTGTTTTACCAGCACTTTGTTTGTTTAAATTCCCAGCTGCAGCATATCCTGTGGGATGCTCACATAGATGAGCCCCTGGCTGCTTTCAGTACTTTTTAATCTTCATATTGTCGAGCCCTACTCAGACAAGGGCTGTAGTGCAGTTCCAGGCTTCATTTTCTCTGGTGAAAAAACCAATTTATTAAATTTCAGTCCTTTCTCACCTCAGCTCTTCATTCCCTCCTTGTACCACAATTTATCACCTCCTTAGTTGTGCCCCTGTTGCAGGACAATGTGTGTTCAGTGCCATGCTCTAAATTCGATTAGTGAAACAATCTGTGTTGAAAAGACCCTTTTTTTTCCTTTCTGGAGCATTTTTCTTAGCTTAGAACATTTTCTTGATCCTATTGAGTAAAATCTTATCAAGCACTCCACTGGCAGAGCTGAGGACATAAATATCAGTAAGGGAATGGAAGCAAGCAGCTTGAGGGGAAAATATTGTCAGAAGGAAAAGTGTTCATAGACCTCTGTCCTTAGACACTGGAGAACCAGGAACACCTGTTTTCTATGATATGGAAACCCTGCAGTGCAAAAAACCTTGAAAACAAATTTAGTCATGACTATGAAATCCACAAGTATCAAGAGCTCCTAAAGTCTAATAAGGACTTTGGAATTTTTATACAGAACAAAAAGTTGTTATTCGAAAGTTGTTTCCTAATTTTATTGTCTATTCAGCACTCTGCCTGGGTCCTGAATTTGCAGATTTGAAGAGCTGACTTTGCAGTTCCCATTTGAAAAGCTATTTTTTCTGATTCAGAAGAAGGTTCTGCACCTCATCACTCACAACGTTTTTGTTGCATGGCTTCTTTTTAGCCAAGAGTGTGAGGTAATCTGACATGGAACGGACAAGGTCTTGAACACATGCCTGTGACATTTGTGAAGCACTCAGAACTTCTGTGCACAGTGCAAAGCAACAGCCAAAAGTCCAAGGCTGAGATCCCACCAAGTAGTGAAAACCCTGGAGACAGGGCTCTCACCTTTGGGCTTCAGGAATAGGTATGTAGGGCACCCCTGCCCCAGCTCAGTGGGGCCAGCAGGGCAGGGCTGTAGGGAGCTGTGCTCTGACAACACCAGGGCAGGAGCTGACAGAGCCAGGGGGCTGACATGGGGTCCTGGGCAGGGCAGGGGAGCCCTGGGGATGGACAGGGAGGGGAGCTTCTCTGTGCCTTTGGGTCAGGTCAAGGAGTCATGGGGTGAGGGAGAATAATGTCATCCAATAAATCTGCCAGAATGCATTTGCCATGGGTTTGGTGAGAAATTTCAGTGAAAAATCCTAGCAGATTTCACAGTTTGCTGAATGCAATTTGTTGTAATATTGATCTAGAAATAAAGCATACTCTATGCCTCCAAGCCACTGAAAAGCAATCATAAAATTACTGCAACCAATAAACATACCACAATGGAAACAGAAATGTAAAATAAATTTTTAAGGCCTGGTCTTGCCTCTGGAGAGGAGGGACGTTTGCCCTATTGTTATAAAAATCACAGAAAACATTTTGGACAAAAGCTATTGCAAATATATTTTCCTTCAATCCTGACTGATCCTGCTTGCTTCCTCCTCCCACTGCATTCCTGATTTTGAAAAGCAGGGTTTGATATGTGGGTCTCTCATTCCTCACCTTTCCCTTTAATCTCATGGGTTTCTTTGGGATGTTAGTCCCCAAGGGGAAGATAAATATTTTGCCCCCTCCTGCCTTATTTTATGAATAGGTAAAGCAGTTAAAAAAATAACATAGGTAGAGATCCAACCAGTTGTTTGGGGTTTTTTCCCTGCCTTGAAGTAAAAGTTTAGTGTTCCTACTGGCCATGTTGCATCAGCTTGTGCCTAACACACGTGTCCACCTACAAACCTCTGAATGGGAGGGCTTTGTCCGGAGAAGCGCCGGGATGTGGGAACATCCTGTTGTACCTGTTACACAGCTGCTGGCTTTATTCTGCTTTCTACTGTATTTCCTTAATTTCAGTTCTTCCAGCAAAGAAAACCTACTCTCAATTTTCTTCATTGTAAACCATACTGAATGTTGTTTGGAAATGGTTATGAGAAGTAGCATTTGTTCTAGGATATAGGGTTTAGCATTTAATTTTGAATTTGAGAGAGAATGGGTCCTTGGCAATTCTCTCACTGCTACTTTTGGACAGTTTTATATTTTGTATGAGGCTGGATCACATCAAACAGCTGCAGTATACTTTTTCCCCAGTGATAGTTTCTAATTACTGCTTAACTATGAAACTGAATGGGGAATTAGATGAGCATTAGAATGACAGAGTTCACCAACAACATTCAAAATGAAAAATAAGCTCACTGCGGGGATGGGGGGCGGGGCATGTAGGAAAGAAAACAACAACATGTGCAACCCATTTTATAATTCAGGACAGTCTTGAACATTTCAGCTATTGCTTCAGCTTGGCAGAACAAAAGGCAGAAAAAGGCAGATTACCAGAACACCCCAGCTTAGGTTTTGTATGAAGACAAGGTGATTTATGTTGACTTTCTCTACTGAGATTTATGTTCTGATTTGATTTATAATTGTGATAATGGTTCCACAGGTCTAATGCAAAAAGTCTTTCATTTCTAGGTATCAGTTTCAAGCTGTCATTTCACAATATGCAGTCCCTAACCACTCATCCCTGCCTCCCCGTATTGTACCACCTCCACAGTTGTGTCAACACAACTGTTTGTGGAACTGCAATCTAAACTGGATCACTGAACTGATTTGGATTACAAATAACATTTGCTTTGGAGGGGACAGGGTGTGGGAATGAGAAACTGGGGGCAGAAAAGGGCCAGCTGAGATGGAGAGGAGGAAAAAGAATGGGAAACTAGTCTTACCACTGAATCTGAACTATTGTGAAACTGAATTCATACTCACTCATGGCTAGCCCAGCCATGCTTTTCACCTAGTATTAACCAAATTAGACATATTGAATTCTTGTTCCCATTACATTTATGACAAACAAGAGGATAAATTCCATGAAGAGTTTATGAACCATCAGTCAAGAAAACATTAATGCCATGTACTGCTCCTGCTCTCCCAAACAAGTAGAGCAGTAGGACTCAAGGAGTGAGTTCTAGCCCTGATTTTAATCACTGCCACAGTGATTTGATGGTTCACTCCCCAGCTCTGCACTGGCCTCTCACATCTTGCTTGTTAGGGCAGGTCTTGTATAAGAAGACTAACCTGAAGCAGTGTGGCTACAGGTCAGAGGGAGCACGTGCACTTCAGGCCAGTTACTCATTCCTATCCCACTTTTGTTATGCAATATCAAGAGACCTGACTGCCCTTCTTATGCTCTCAGAAGGCTTCAGGTCAGAATGCAGAAAGTGGATTGCCAAAACAAGTTATTCATATTTGAATGAGTACTGAAAGTCAGAGAGGGGCTTTTTACAAGGGCGTGTAGAGATAAGACAAAGGAGAATTGCTTTAAAATGAAGGAGAGTAGAATTAGATTAGATATTAAGAATGACTTCTTCACTGTGAGTGTGGTGAGGCACTGGAACAGGCTGCCCAGAGAAGCTGCAAACCCCCAACCCTGCAAATGTTCAAGGCCAGGCTGGATGGTGCTCTGAGCAGCCTGGTCTGGTGGGGGACATCCTTGACCATGGCAGGGTTGTTGGAACTAGATGATTTTTTAAGTCCCTTCCAACCCAAACCATAATGTGATTCCATGAATTTCCCACAGAGAAGTGTAAGCAGTACAAACATACTTGCAGCCCTTTATATTTTGCTTAAAATAGATCTGGAACTAAAGGAATTCATGGGCTGAATGAGAAGCTGATTCCATGAGAGGATGATTCCTTCTTTTAAAAATTACCCAGTGATCACCCAGTGTGATTACCCAGTGACCTGGAATAATAATTTAATGACATCAGTATGTTAAGTAAACGATTTTATAACCAAACAGTTGAGTGACCTAAATGCAATCCCTCATTTAGAGCACAAGTATCAACAGTACATAAAATTGTAATTGAACATACTAGATTATTTCTCATAGGTTGATCAAAGAACTGCTAAAATATTTGCTAATATGTCATCAGCTTTAATAATGATTTTGTCAGATTTAAAATATTATTTCATTATTTCTCATAAAGAACAATCTTATTCCAGTCACTCTATCAATCTACATAAATAAAACCTAAGAAATTTTCTAACTTGTAGCAATGATACAGTGCAATAATTTGATTTTGCTATCAAAATATTCTTGGGAATATGGGTAGAATCAAAGTGTCTCTCTTTAATAGAAAAATATAAGATCTTATGTTCTCTTGAGAAGGAAATAAGTGCCAGGAAATTAGCATTTCTTACTTTTCAAGTAATTATTATTTGACTAGCCGTAGACCCACAAGTAATTATGGTTTGCAGTCTAGCCTGTTCTGTACTAGGATAGAACTAAATACAATCTAAGTTAAAATATCAGTCATGTTGAATGGAGAAAAAGAAGTCAAGATTTAGGATTTCTCTGAATGTCTGCCTGTGAACACTTCTGATAGTGGACAATGTTTATGGGCAGACACATTCGTATGCTCTTAGTCCTGCTTTAACAAAGGTCATTTTTTGACAAGGTTATGATTGTCACTGCCATAGACCAAAAGTGCTGTGCAATTCCTCATGTACTTGGGCTCCCAGTGGAAGCATTTGACAGTGAATGGCTCTCCAGAAATATTTAATTGAGCTTGCATTTACCAGGAGAGCTACAGACATAGCAGCTTTCCTTCTAGCACAGGCTGCCAGAGTATGCAACTTTTTCCTCCTGTGTTGAGATGCACAAATGTGACTGTCCAACTCCTGCTTCTTTACCCTGTTAATAAAAATCCTCACTTTTCTCACTCCAGTTTCACCCACAGCTAAGAGACAGATAAATAACAAAACCAGAATTTACAACAGAAAGATCACACTGCAATTTTTTTTTGCACAGCAGTAATTGCCAAATTCTGATCAGATACAGCCTGTACCCTTTTGGAGGAATGAATCTACACCCTCAGCCTCAAAGAACAGTTACAGAAGGGAATGACAGCATTTGCCTGCCTGCAATGCCTCCACATTTTTGTTAGATCTGAACAATGCTGTCATAATGGAAAAGAAGGTCCAGTGAACAACAGTTCTGTAAGGGTGCTGTGTGAGGAGCCGTGTATGAGGAGTTCAAAGACTATGATTTAACTGATTCATGGAAGTGGAATAAACAGAGCAGGATGATTTTCCAAGTTCTGGAACAGGAAAACCTGCAGTACCTAGAGTGCCAAGTGATTTCTGGGCCGTGGTTTCACACTACAAACAGTTTATCTGCAAGATTTTTAGTTCGTGCTCAACCTCACAGTGTGGTGCCACAAACAATATTTCAGCAGTGGTGAGGGTACATTTTCAGCCTCATGCCACAGTACAGGGCAACAGAATAAAAAGGGGAAAAGAATACCTGAAGACAGTTTTTTCACTGAATACTTTATGCCATGAGAACATATCTTGGGTACCTTGTCAGATGTTCACATTAGGCAAATCAAAATAATGGAAAACAAAAGTTCTTTTTAAAAATTCAGACCTTTAAATAACAGCTCAGGATAAACTGTCAAAGACTAACACATCATTGGTTACAAAAATATTTCTAAAGGAAAAGAAGTATAAAGATTACTCTTTATGGATTTTGGTCTGTCCTAAGCAAGAAATTGTGTTCTAATGAGCATTTCTGATGTACAGATATCAGTTTCTTCTTGTAGGCATTAAAAATACTGTAAAAAAGTGATGGGTTCCATAAATGAAACCAAGAAATTAAAACCTACATTACAATACATTACTGGCGAGTCTGATCAGAGAGTTTTTAAAGCTGTAACTGAAGTCACTGCAGACAACAGCTGAAGTTACTGCAAAATGAATTATCTGCTGAAACAGATGGCAGAAATTATATTCCCTTAGATGTGGAAAAACAAAGTGAGAATTATTTGTTACCTAGAAGCAAAGTGAGAACTATTTGTTACCTAGAAGCTGGGGATTTAAGCCAGTTTTCCAGCAACCTCATAACTAAGATTTATACAAAGCATAGGATATCCTGTGTTTCTAAATTTATACTAGAAAAAAAATGGCAGCACTGTCCAAATATGTGTATTTTACTTCAAAATTTAGCTGCAATGTAATACTACTGGTTTAGATTCAGTTTAAAAGTTACTTTTAGGAACTCCAGCATACTGAATGGGGAGCACCATAAACCCCGTTCCACAAACCCCATTCCATCAATGAGAAGCTCAACACAGTTTTATTAGTTATTAAGAATAGTGCTCTCAATTTCTCTACTGTGAGTCATGAAGCCAAGCAGGCAATTATGTAAGACAGCTTTTAGTAAGAATAAAATAAATAAATAAAATAAAATAAAATAAAATAAAATAAAATAAAATAAAATAAAATAAAATAAATAAAATAAAATAAAATAAAATAAAATAAAATAAAATAAAATAAAATAAAATAAAATGGATAATTTTGGTAACAAAAATCTCAGAGCACTTTACGAAATGCTATGGTTTTTTGCTCCGATCAGCTGCAGCAAGTATTAAATGTTGTCTGTATCTCAAAAATTAGGGCTTGTTTTGCTAAAAGTTACGTTGACAATTTTTATAGTCAGATTACTGTGTATTGCTACAATTTATTAAAATTTAATTTCAAGGTACTAGTAAGAATCCAGGAGAACAAAAGGAACAAGATGCTCAAGGACAAATTTCCTGTGCAGTGTAAATGGGAAGAGTTTCTAGATTTCAAAGACTTCATATTAATCCATATCTGATAAAGACTTAATTCTTTAGGTACACAGATGCAGACAACACTTCAGTACATTTATCTTTCTGCTGAGGGTCTACATGCAGATTCCTGCTCATCTCACCCATCCCCACTTACAACAATCTGCCTGTTCAGAACCTACCCAGAGTGACAAGATTAGGGAAAACAAAGTCATAAGTTGTCAAGAATCGATGACCTGGAACTCTGGGAATGAAATTTTTCTTTCCATGTTTTGGTGCACTTGAGGACTCACCTATTGAGAGTATTTTTCCAGGCTCCAAGCAGGAGCTTGTCCATTTTCTTTCAGAAAAGCAGCAGTTTGGCCATGGTCCCTGGCAGCAGGAACGTGGTTACTGCAGAGCACAAAGAAGGCCTCAGAAGCCAAAACACTGTGCTCACTTCCCCACCACAATGAATTGCCATCTCAAAGGTGCCAGATCCACACAACTAGAAATTCAAGTAGGCAGAAAGCTAATAGAAAAGCACCTGGTTTTCCACTGTCTTTTCAAATACATCTAGAAGGAGATGGAGCCCAGGTGTATCACCAGAGGCGGTTCCTCACCAGTAAATCCTGTAGAAGTGTGGCAGCTGCCAGAAAGAGAATGAGTTTCATATCTGAAGAAGTGTGATACAGAGTAATGACATGGATAGGCTGAACTGTTGAGAAAACAATTTATTTCAAAGTGTATGTGTTCCAGACATGAGGTCACTTCAGGAGGGCCTTGGGAGTAGGTTTACCAAGTAACTTCACTGGAGAAGTAGGAGAGAGAAAGCTAAAATGACCTGAAATATGTCCTTAAGTATCTATATTTTGTCCTCTCAGATTAGCATCTGGAGAAAGAAAAAAGCTAGAAAGAGTCTGAGAGAAGTGACCCCAAACCTTTAGGATCAGATGTGTCTAACACTTTAATTTCATTTGGAGACTGCCCAGTGCCTTTTATGATGAAGGTTTGGGGCAAGCAGTTTAAATGTTTCCAAGGACCAGATGCAGACATCTCAGTCTTTCCTTTCAAAATCTGTGAGTGGCATAATTTTAACCTACTGTTGATTATCATTTAAAAGTATTTTATTTTACAGAGAACTTATTGTACTACTTTCAATCGTCCTGAAATAAAACTGCAGTGGTGGCTCAAGGTCCTAGTCTTGAATAAAGGTTCATGGGATGAAGAAGGAAGTCTAGACATGTCTTCCTGAAACTTGTCCTCCAAACCACTACAAGTTTGTAGCTGACATACCAGGGTTTTATTTGCTGTGTTTGGAGCAGAGCAGCAATTTTAACACCATTACTTAACTTCTTAATAATTTTCAATAGCACTTCACTAAATTATTCTTTAAAAAATGTCTTAGCTATCCACTTGATGAGACCATCAGAGAAAGCTTTATCTCTCTTCTCCCTTCTTTGCTGAAAACCACCAATTATTAAGAGATGAAGTGAATTGTGATAAACATTTCCACTTTGTGATATCAAAATTCTTCTTCAAATTTGGTAGAAAACCTAATTACTTCATTTGGTTATTATGAGATAGATTTTAGGAGGGACATTTGAGAAAATGCAAAACAAAATATGTCACTGCAATTCAGTTAAAGGATACCAATGTCACACGAGGAGCTGGTAAGGGACATTTTACATTCTGCATCTAGTCACGTGGCATGTGTCAGCATCTTCCAGATTACCCCTCATCACATGAGAGGCATCAGTTTCCACTGAGCATGGGAGCTACTGTTACAGCAAGTTTAAACCCAGAAGGGTTATGCTCCCCCATTCATAGCAGTAGTTGAAGTATTTGTGCCTATCTCATAAGCTTTTTCTGGCCTAAAGACTCTTGCTATTTCACAGCGCAGGGTACATGGTGTGCTGTGCTCTGGAATATCTCCTTTCTGTACTTCACACACAATTGAGACATGAATCATTCCACACTAAGTCAATTACTACATTACAGATTTTCCTTTGTCTATAGATTTCCTTCCATCCATGTTAGAACAGCTAAATCTTTGTCTCTACTTTTATTATACCTAAACCTTGCAGGTATTTTGTCTTGGTTGCCATATGTATTTTGTAGTAAACTGAGGTATAATAATAATAATAATAATTTTTTAAAATTCTTTAAGGCTTCTTTTAGCTGAAAATTGATACTCCCCCTTGAAATATACAGCTATTTAAGAGACTTCTGAACACATGATCTTGAAAGACTTTTGGCATACAACAACAGCATTTGAACTCTGAAACAAAATTACCTTACAATGTCATAAATAATTGAGTATCGACATTCGTATCACACAGCCTTTTTCTGAAGCTCCAGCAAACAGAGCCATCTATCTTTTGAGCTCACAGGGGTTTTTTGCTACCTAGTTATCATAATAAATTTTGGGACAATCGCTGAAGCACAACAAACCACACAATTTGCAAAAAACCCTTATTTCCATGTCGTTAATTAAAAAAAGTCAGTGGGCTGCTTTCCAGTGGTAGTTACCACCTGAGAGCTCCCAGTTCCTTTGAACAGTGGAAAGACCTTGCATTGAAGTAAAAATATGACTTTAGAAGGAAGACCTTCTCTGTACTGATTTTAAAAGATCTGGAAAAGGCAAATATATTACTATGCACATAGTTAGGTGTGTAAATGTTGCTTTTTTATTTTGCTGCTTATTTATGAATAGTATAATATCATATATTGCAATATTATCATTGGCAGACTATGATATAACTTGGGGAATTTGTGAACTTGATCACATATGCAGACATCCTTGTAAGGCTGGTAAAGGAATGAATGAGGAGCACAAAAATGCTGTCTGTGCTTCTGTGTTAGTGATTTACAACAAAGCACATCAGTGGTGTTCAGAGCAGTTTCCCTGCAGAGGTAATAAAGGCTGAAGAAACACAGAGGGCCACCACTCAGGGCACCTGACAAGAAGCATGAGCTGAAGGTCCTGCAGCAGTCACCTGCCACATCTGCACTGTGTGTGCCATGGGCCACCACCAACCTCACTGTCCTTCTGGGCACTACTGGGAGGCATTTAAGTGATAATGTCATTACCAGGCACAAGGCAATGTGGGTTCACAAAGGGAAAGTCCTTTTGAACTAAGTTGATATCTGTCTCTAATAAGCTCACTCATCTAGTGGATGAAGGGAAGGTGGTGAATGTAGTTTATCTTGATTTTTTGCCTCTGATACTGTTCTTCACATCATCTTTCTGTACCAGTTGTCCAGCTATGGGATGGGTTCATAGTATGCAGCATGAAAACTGGCGGAAGAGTAGGGCTCAAGGAGTTGCAGGGAATGAGGCCACATCACACTGCTGGTGAGTGGTCACTAGCAGTGACAGCAGTCGTGTTCAATGTATTTATCCACAATCTGGATTCAGGATTAAATGCACTGTTAGCAAGTTTGCTGATGATACCAAACTGGGAGGTGCTGTTGACTCCCTTGAGGGACAAGAGGACTTCCAGGGGATCTAGATAGACTGGACCATTGGACAATGATAATTAGGATTAAATTGAGCAAGTCTAAATGCCACATTTGGCAAACAGGATTGGAAATGCCACACAATTTAGGAATTTGAAGACTGGCTGCAGACCAGCCCTGCAGAAAGAGATCTGGAGGTGCTGGTTGGCAATGGTTTCAGTGGGAGTTATCAGGGAGCTTAGGCAGTCAAGCGAGCAAATCCCATTCTGGGGTGCATCAAACATAGTCACTACAGAACAGGGGGTTATCCCACTGATCTCAGCATTGGTGGAGCCTCACCTGGAGTATGTGTGTAGTTCTGAGCTCCACAGTTTAAGGAGGATGTGAAGGTCCTCTAATGTGTCCAGAGGAGGACAACAAAGCTGGTGAAACGGCTGAAAAGAATGTCCAGTGAAGAGTGGATGAGGACTTTGGATGGGTTTAGTTTGGAGAAAATGAAGATGACAGGTGACCTCATTGCTCTCTGCAGCTTCCTGAGGAGGTGGAGAGGGAGGTGCTGAGCTCTTCTTCCTGGATAGGATGTGTGGGAAGGACTCAAAGCTGCATCAATTAGGTTAAGTATTAGGAAGCATTTCTTTACCAAACTGTGGAACAGGCTTCCTGGAGAGGAGATTGATGTCTCAAACCTGTCAGTGTCTAAGAGGCATTTGAAATTTTTTAGGCAGTTGGACTGGCAGATCATTTAGGTCCCTTCCAACTGAAATATTCTGTTCTAGTCTATCATATATGCAGTTCTGTTCTGTAGATGCAATGCAGATATACAGTTCTGGAACCACAGCAGATCTCACCTAGACAAAACTCAGTTCTTTCACTTTGCATTGCACCACCTGCTGATAGAGATGTACTGCAAGCATTTAAAAGAAAACTGCATTAAAAAAAAACGACTCTGAAACACATGCCCATCATTTGTGTAACAGATTATGAACATACTTATTTGTGCATTCTCACAAAATGCAGCCTCATGATCTGTAAATAGTGTGGTCTCTCCAGGTTTATTCCCAGAAAACATTTATTTCACAACCTCATGTATATATGCATGCAGAAAATAGGCAGAGATTTAATGTATTACTTAGACAAATGTTGCAAATACCTAATCATTAAGTAAAAGTAGTCTCATGGTGATTTCAGTGAAAGTTAAATTCTATGTATATAGCTCTTAAGCAGTCTCTGACAAGCAAATAGTAACCCACCATCCAAAGAAAGAATATGAATTTACACAGCATTTTACACCAATATGGAATATATTTTCTTATACTTCTTGCTTTTATAATCAACAATTTTATGTTTTAGTTAAAGGGCTGTAGTTCACATTTGAATATGGAAGTGCTTTGAAAACCACCTGGTAAAAAAAATAAATGGTTTATTTTATTTGTTTATTTCCTTCAGACAACAGAAGAGAATACAAAGAAAAGTTTCTGCAGCTTATTTTGCACCAGGCTGTAACATTTCTGCTGTGCATTGGCCCACAAATCCCCCTATTTACATTTTTCTTGGTAAACAAATGAAAGATCAGCGAGCTGTGATAGTTACCAGTTCAAACAAACCAAAACCAAATTTACGTATGAGATGTATGCGTGGCTTTCATGCAGGCTTTATCAGCAGGAGTTAACAAAGAGAGCCATGGTTTCCTTGTGCAGAGCCAACATTCCACTCATACCAGCTGAGAGTAATGCCACTGAGGTTACAGGCATCTCCTCTGATGTTTCCAACTTCAATTAGAGATACTGTTGGCAGGCAGCAAAAGCCTAAGCAGTATAAAAGGCCCAGAAACTGATACAGGAGCTTAAATTAATAAAGGGTTTGGTTCCATTGTATTAACCCCTCCTTTCCACAGTGAATTCATGGAGCTCCCTGTTGCTGCAGTGACAGACTTCAGCAGCAAAACTGAGCAGATGCTCTTGGTGTAAAATGTGCATCTTTGAGTTTAAAATGAATGACATCGTAGCATAAAAATCAGGAATAGTCACGAGATCCAGGCATGGATTTATGTGGGAGCGGTAGGAAGATCATTTTGGCAGCAAGTTTTATCTATAACCTAGCCACAAGGTGATAAAGATTAAATAGATGGGTCAATAGCCATTGATTCAAGCCAAATACAGTATTGCTTAGAGAAAATATACACTTGGAGTGCTGACAACTGAACCCATCCTCAAGGCAGGCTGCATTTAGGGAGCACACCTGTGCACAGCATTATGCCACAACAGTAACTTGGCAAATGTAAATCCCTTTTCCTCTCCATGTCTGCACAGACTTGGAATCAAGTATTCTCCCTGCAGTGAGGTCTGTGTACATGTTTTGTGTGTTGTTTTAATTTTAGTACTTGGCTGGTAGTAAGTTCACAGCAGTAGTATTATAAACAAAATGAAAAGGCCACCTTCCATCTCAGACAAAAACAAAACAAAAATGTCCCAAACAAAGAATATGAATTGAAATAAATTCTGCAGACCATGAAGATGCTATTTATATGAAATTACAAGTGACTTGATGATTCAAAAACCTACTCTCCTTAACTTCAAATAACAGGTGTATTTAATATGTCAAAATACTTAGTAGACCTTCTAAATCTGTTGTCCTTATTCCAGCATGTTGACGGCAAAATTAGGAAAGAAAACAAAAATTAAGACTTCTGTAACTGTCATGATTTGAGAATGCCAGGAAGGGCAGGACCAACCTGAAGTCACTGGATTTCTGAAATAGATAGAAGCTCTGTCAAAACACGAAAATTTAGAATTTAAAGAGAAAGGGTTTTCGGAGAAAAGTATTTCTAGGACAGAGTTAAAGAGATTCTTTCAACGAGGAAAGGCAGTAGTAAGTGAGAAATGTTTTATTAAATTAAGAGTTTCTTCCCTGTTTCCTGTAGGAAGTGGAAACTGAGTGCCAGATTCCTGTCCCTGCTAATGTCCAATTGTACAAGCAGCAAAATATCAATCAGCACTTTGGATTTCATGTAGTGCTTAATGGCCTTTGGCCTTAAAAGAGATGCCAAAGGAAAGTATTTGTCTCCTCACTTTTTGGACAAACTCTGCCCTGTTCCTGCAGTTCTTGTCTCAGGAAAGGCTCCTGGTAGCAGCAAAACTTCAGCCATGCTCATCCTGAGGGCTGAGATTAGGTAGGTCAGAACAGCTCCTGTCCTTAGGGGATCAGGTCCCCTTTTGCTAATAGGACATGTGTGAGAGGTAGAACATTTGCCTGGGGGAACAAAAATTTTCTTCCTGTCATTTAAAGTACCAGCAGCTAGATATTACCTTAATATCTGTGAAACACTCAGAGTCAAAACAAGATTGATAACTTTTTTTTTTTTTTTAATAGGGGGAGGAATAATGCTAGAAAAGAACTACAGAAAGCTTTTAAGCCTTAACTTCTAGCAAATAATTGGCAGCAAATGTCTAACAGTTTATATGAGGGAGTAAAAATATTCATTGTGTGTGTCTGTGTGTTGGCTTTGAACACCATGGTCACCCTCCAGCTAAGGAGCTGTTTACATCTGCCAGCCAGCAGCCAGACACCAGCGGGGAGCTGGCAGAGCCCTCCGGGCTCATTGTGTGAGTCCAGCCAGGGAGCAGAGCCAAGGCTCCTGCTCCAGCTCTCCCCAGCAGCCAGGAGCTCCCTTGGAGAGCTAAAAATGACCTCCCTCCCTCCCTTCCTCCGTGCTGCCCAAGCCCAGAGAGATGCAGAGCCCAGGTTCAGATGGATGCTGCTGCCCACCCTGCACAGCCTCCTGCATGGCTCCTGTGACATTGTCTGCCAGGGGCTCTTTGACAAGGTCTGATCGATTTCACTCAAAATGTTCAGTGCCTCAACGTTGCAGCCTGTGCCTTTCTAGCTTCTGGTATATTACTGCAGTCCTTATATGCAAAGCAAAATAAATTTATAAGACGATTGTCTATCACCTCCTTGAATCTCCAAGAAAAGTTCTCTTGAGCTCAAATGTGCTGTCAAATGATATTTTCACTGACCTGTTTATTTTATTCAGTTAAGTCCTCTGGAAGCAAGATATGAAAAATCATATTTAAACTCACGAGGAAATGAGGTGAAGAAAGATGAGTTACAACTGAGATTTTCACAGTTTTGAAAGGGTTATTTTTGTACTTAGAACCAGACAGAAAAAGTTAGATTTCAAGAAGAAAATTGTAACATTTTAATGAGTTTTTTGTATAGTGTTTCCAAACACTGAAGTCAAGAATCAAGAAAAAATGAATGAGATTGGCTTAAACATCAAATTTTCCGTGTGATAAATTTGTAGTTCTTTGCATTTATGTATATTTTAAAGCATTGGGCATTTTTAATAATGATGATAGCTGGGGAACTTCTAATAAAAACTGGATAATCTTCTATATCTAAGGGAAATATATAAAAAGAAGCACAAATTTGCAAAGCTCTGTAAACTGAAGTATTGCCTAAAGTTTCAGAATTGTGTAGTGAGTTGAATACTAGAAATTTCTTTATGATAAGAGATAATTTGGAACCCTCATCATCAAAAATGTTGATGTCAGATTTCAAAGTCTAAAAAGTTTCATTTAGATGGTTGCGGGGATTTGCCTATAAAATAATGTAGAGCAGGGTACACTGCAGAAAGGGTTTAAGCTCAAACATTATTAATTAAAAAAGTGTTGTGATTTATTTTTGTGACTAGCCTTAGTGATAAATTAAGTCTGGTGCATTTCAGAGCTCAGCACATGCTTTGTAAATGTGGTGAGTGAGAAATTCCTGAGCGCTTCTTGTGGAAGCAGAGAAGTTCATCCTGCTCCTATGGAGTTTCTTATGTTCTAATGGCAGCAGGGAGGAAAATGGAGAAGGTCAAAAGCTCTGTGCCCTGAGGCATTTCTGGGGAGTGAAAACTGTGCTAGGGGTAAGCTCCTTCCAAGTTCCACAGGTTTTTGCACATTCACTCCTGAGAGGAAGTCTTCCGGAGTGCAGGAAAAAGAAGTTTCAAACAGAAAATAAAACTCTTTGAGCTATCTGAATCTTTCATTAAGTAAGTGGATGAAAGATAATTTTTAAGTAGGTAGTGAATGACATTAGCAAATGGATAGATGGGAGCAGATGAGTGATGAGACAATGAGTAAGTGAGGAAGGAATGACTGGTAGGTGTGATTTGAAAGGACATAGCCCAGAGCTATCTTACAGCCTTAACAGGACTCTCTAGGAAAAGGAAGAAGAACCAGGAGAAGCACCAGAGTCACCTGCTCCATCAGTTGTTGTCAAATATTTCACTGTTTTTTTCTTACTTTTCTTCTTGTTTTTGGGGGAGCTTGTTTGGTTTTGTTTGAGTATCAGCATCTTTGATGCAATGATTGTACCAATTAGGCCTCTGGAATATACTGCCAGCCCTAATTCCAGGCCAACTAGGACTTATCTATTTGCTTGTATGGGAACTCATAATCTCTGAATGGAGCTTCTAGATACACACATGGACACCTCCAGCTCCAATAAATTTACAACACAATTTCTAAAAAGGCTCAGGCTTGTGCTCACTGGCCAGTTTAGCTGGGATAGCTGAGGCAGCACTCACAGCTATCCCATCCATCTCCCAGCACTGGCTGAGCAGGACAGATGCCTGAATTACCTCTGTTTACAATTTGTCCTACAGCCATAAACAGAAATTGGTAGGCATCAGTGGGGGCATGTGAATGCTAATCATACAGTTATTTATCATGCTGGTAATTACAGCCCTAGAGGATTGGATGTCAATCCCATTTAAACTTCTTTGTTATTATGGTTGAACTTTGAGCAGTGTGCAGCTGGGACAATGGCCACTTCCCAGCTAATTCTATTTCTAAATGCAAGTTAAAGCCAAGAGTCAAGCAGTCTTCAGCTGAAGTCAATATACTGAAATCTTAATAAGTTTCAGGCTGTTTTGTGACTGAGAGACTCTTGCATATTATCACAGATGGTAACAACCACTTAAAAATGATTTTAAGTGAGTTTTTAAAATGTCCTCTGAAACATAATTCTGTGGGACTGGTAGTGCAAATAATCCATGTTTATCAAACCTAGCCATAAGAAATCTGACTTTAATTTCTGTTGTCATTTACCTGTAGTATTACTTACTTGGGACTGTAAAGCAGTGCATCTGAACAATATTCAAAAACAGTGTGGCACACTGAAAACGTCCAATTCCTTCAGTGTTTTCCAAGGTACTGAAAACTATGGTTTTTGTCTTAGCCTTGTTTTCCCTCTATACTGTTGACAACCTGAAGTAGAGTGTAACCTCCTTTATAGCTGAAAAGCTTACACAAAAATATCTAAAGCACCCAAACGATCCAGAAATTCCACTGTCAAAGGTAGCACCTGTCTCTTTTGCATGTGGGTCTACTTTAAGGAGATTTAAGATTTCAGGCCTTCAGAGAATAAGATTTCTGTATCATGTGGGCAATGATGCATTATGAATTTAAAAACAGAAGGAGGCTAACATTTAGTTAAAAGCATTTTCGGGTAAGACTACTTGTTTCTTGATGCCCATGACAAGCTCTGTATCTTGGCATGTCTCCTTCTGCTGCTGCTTGGAAGATTTCCCTAGGTGAAGTGGAACCTGGTGAGTGATTACCCAGGGTTACAGAAATCACTACTCACAGAATGTTGCTTCAAGTACTTAGGCAAGAGAGAAGTCACAAAGTTTTTCATTCATTCCCATCTTATTCTTCCTATCTAGCTGAGAAGGGAGTTACACTGAAGGGAGAGAGAGAGAGGAAGAGCCTTTGTCAGAACAAAGGGGGAAGAAAGGAGGATACCTACTCAGCTACTCTTGAGGGGAAACAAGGGTTAACTGTTTTCTGAACTGAACACCAGACTAAGCAGTGAGTTATGACGTACATGAGTATTGTATGTCACAACATAAGAGAGGAAAAGAGAATTTAAAATTATGACAATACATGAGGGAATAAAAAACATCTGCTATTCAGGACAAAAGTTAGCATGAGATGCTTGCTAATTCTGAAAATAAAGATTTAAATAGAATCTGACAAAAATAACCCCAAACACAACAGTGTAAACTGCTAGTGTTACAAGTTTTGGACTATCACAAAGTTTTATAAAAGGACTGGGCAATAATATTGTGCAGAGGTAAAATGAGGATGAAATCACAGCTGCTTCAGTTCTATTGCTTGTTCAGTGTTCTTTACTAAGAGTGACTGCAGACCTCTCTGCAGAAAAGTAGAGAGAAATACAGGGGGAGTTATTTTCTTCACATTGGGCTACAGTGAAATTAAAATCCTTAAATCTCTAACTTTTTTTTACATTTCTATGACCTCATTTCCTCACCAATGCTTACAGTAGAGAGTACTGTGTAAAGCCATTTTCCTGTCTAGAAAGAGCACTGTTACTCAGGTAAGGTGATTTTGTAAGAAAGCGAATCTGGCAGTCATCCTATTACAAGGCATCCCAGTGAAAGCAAACAGAAACCCACAACTCACCAGGAAAAAAAAATAAATTAAGAAAAAAATCCATTCTGCTGCTGTGCCCTGCTATGTCTATAAGTAAGAGAACAGAGTACCAAATAATTCTCCTTGTGACGCACAGCTCAATAGGGCTGAAGTGTTACAATGTGCTGCTTGAGTCAGAAGTGACAGGGTGCCAGCCTTGCATTGGTTAGAGCAAACAGAGCTCAGCTTTAAATTTCCATGCTGTTACACAACTGTGCTATTACTTAAAGGACTGCTTGTACTCAAACAATAAAGGCCATCTATTTTCCTGTTACTGTGCTGATATAATTGTCCCTACCACAGGCACGTTTTCATACATACACATACATATTTAAATACACACGTACTTTGCAGCATTTTAACTGCTCACTACTTGGCCTTCAAGGATCTTCCCTTGTTTTCACAGAAGTTTGAGACTTGAGGCTGCTGCAACTAGTGAAGGAAGAGGTGAACTTGTAGTCCAGCTAATGATGTGATTCAATTCCCTACCAACCTCCACAGTTAGCAGGATCCACAGTGAAGTGTCAGAAAGCAACAGCCATATTTCCTGCTGCTGTTTTCTGAAAGGGTGGTGCCATTATAACTCGTTATAACTCACTTCCATTGATCAGTCATTAGCACAGTCATTGCACTTACCAGGTCTCTATTGGCTTTGTGGGAGATGCCCACTGATAGCACAGTGTACAGAGAAAATACCTGCACCAACACTGTTTGGAGAATTGCTAGCAAACACATTACTGCTGAGAGTAAGTTTGGTTACAGGTTTCATTGGACACCAGGTTACCTTACAGTCTAGAAATTACAGATCCTAGGGTCTGTCTCCAGGAAATCCCAGGAAATGGTTGTGCCTAGTGTCGGCAATGCAGTCAGAAGGCAGGACAAATGGACAGAGCCCCCTGAAACCCAGGGAGGGCTGGCCATGGGACAGCATTTAGATGCTGCAGCAATCAGTTTACTTCCTTTCAGAGCCTGAATCAAGACAGCAGTGTTATTCTAGTTTAGTTTATCAGAGCAAATCATATGACTAATGATTAATCATTCAATTGTTTATCACTTCAGTATGATTTCTGCATACTATTATTGGGGTTGCACCTTCATTAGTGTGGCTTAGGCATGATTGGATCTGACACTTGGGGAGCATCTTTCAGCAAAGAGCTTAGAGAGCTTGAGAGCCTTAATGCTGGCAACAGGTGAGGCTGCTGCTGGCTTGGAAGCAAGCAGAGGAACAAGGCACAACAGCTGTGAGAGAAAGCAGAAGCAACACAATTTGATATCATCTCCAGACCTCCCCTCGAGGTCATCCCTGCAGACCCAGGGCTCTTCATCCCCCATGGAGAGGAAGGATAGAAGGCTGCTGGAAGGCACTGTGGGTAAAGGGCCTGAACTAGACTGCCCTGAGGCATGTGCTGCTCCGGCTGTGATGTGATACTGCTTGTACAGCACCTGCAGAAGGACTCCTCACGTGGCTGTGCTCCAGCTTTCCAGCTTACCTTCTGTTCCCCCATGCAAGCGGCACAAACACATGTGACATCTCCTTTCCACAAGGAATCCAAGGAAGTTTGTGCCTCACCTAGTCCAACAGGATTGAAGGGAAGGGATAAAGCAAATTCAAAGGTAGACAAATGATGGTATGTCTTGAGCATCCCAAGCTCATATTTGTCCTTTTTCTTTTCAATGCAAGTGCTGGAAGGTAGAATTTCTGAGATGATTGTGTCATAGAACGTTTCCCCTGCTTCACCTTTTGATGTAGTTAAACTTTTACCTGATTTTTGCTATGACATACCTACTTGGGAACAGTAAATGCTGGGAAAATCCTGCTATCATACCAGTATTTCTGGATTTCTCTACAGCCTTTCCATCAGCACAGTTGACTCTCCCATTTCATTTTTATGTGTTTGTCTAGGCAAGTGAGCTGCAATCATTTCTACAGCCCAACTCCTCCCCTATCCTTTCTCACTAGTTGCTTGGGCCTCAGGCTAAGAAGACTTTTGTCCTACCAAATGTGTGTGAGGGGAGGGGGCAAGAATGGTCTATCCTTTCTCAGCTCCCTAAGCCAAGTTGTAATTCTGCCAGATTACTTTAGGTTTTGGTTTTTTTTTCAGAAGTTGTTGCTACTGGTCTCCACAAAGACCACAATCTACCTTTGCTTCACCCCACTGTGAAGGGGGAAGCAGGGGCTCCTGCAGAAGTGGAAGGACTAGAGACAAGTATGTAATACAGACAGAAGAATTACTCTTTGGCCTATGGTTGAAGGCACAAGAGAGTTTTAGTGGATTCCAGTCCCTTCCTAACTTTAGATTAGTGTTTTAAATAAAATAGCAATGGGTTGACATATAGATATTGAACTGGAAACAGGAACAAAGCACTCCATGATTTCAAGTCAAGACAGTACCTAAATGGCAATCTAAAATTGCAGGCTTGGTCCTATACATTTGAATTTTTGGAGGTTCTGATCCCTAAATCCTGTCTCACATCTTAGCCCAACTTGTAATAGTGCCTCCTTGTGACTCCTACCATAGAGCATGAAGCTTCTGCAATGTTTACTGTTGACCAGTTTTGTGGAAGTGTAACAATCAATAGCACAGCAAATATGAGATAAAACAGTAAAACCCACTTATTGTTGGAAGAAACAGGCTAGATAGCCACCAAATAAACAATAGCAATTAACACCCCTATCTTCCAGCCCCACCATCTGTCTGGGAAATCCTTGATTCCTAGGTACAATCTCAGTCATTTTGTCTACTGCTACTGATGTCTCATCCTCATAGGAGGAATTTAATGTCAAATTCTACCTCATTCTCATCAGAATGGAGTCCTCTCTACTAGTTAATATCATGTTTCATCACTTTGGGTCATGTTCAGACAGCTGTTAAAAAGTCCATGCTCCCAAAGTGCCATGTGCCCAGAGGGTTATTTTTCCCTTCAAGAACTCCCTACATCAAGACAGAGCAGGACCAAAGTCTTCTGATTTAAAGGTCAGAAATTGTCAGCCCTGTGTTTGTACACAGATAAAGTTTTGCCTGCACAAGCCAACATGATGCACTTAGAGGGCAGTGCCATGATTACTCTCCTACTTCAGGCTACAGCTGGCATTTGGCATTCATTAGTTGGAAAGGAGTAATTATTTAGTTACTCAGTAGTCATTGTGTCTCCACAGGGGCTCTCACAGAGCAGAAGCATCTCCAGCATGTGACACAGGATGCCCCAGGATGCCCCCTTCACAGGGCCACATGCACAGGTCAGGTGTATCACCCTGCCCCCCAGACCACAGCCACCCATCACTGACCCAGCCCATGGTATATCACAGCCATGGCTGCACCACAGCCACCCATCATTGACCCAGCCCATGGTATATCACAGCCAGGGCTGCACCACAGCCACCCATCACTGGCTCAGCCCATGGTATATCACAGCCAGGGCTGCACCACAGCCACCCATCAATGATGCAGCTGTGGTATATCACAGCCAGGGCTGCACCACAGCCACCCATCACTGACCCAGCCCATGGTATATCACAGCCAGGGCTGCACCACAGCCACCCATCAATGATGCAGCCGTGGTATATCACAGCCAGGGCTGCACCACAGCCACCCATCACTGACCCAGCCCATGGTATATCACAACCATGGCTGCACCACAGCCACCCATCACTGGCTCAGCCCATGGTATATCACAGCCAGGGCTGCACCACAGCCACCCATCATTGACCCAGCCCATGGTATATCACAGCCATGGCTGCACCACAGCCACCCATCACTGACCCAGCCCATGGTATATCACAGCCATGGCTGCACCACAGCCACCCATCACTGGCTCAGCCCATGGTATATCACAGCCATGGCTGCACCACAGCCACCCATCATTGACCCAGCCCATGGTATATCACAGCCATGGCTGCACCACAGCCACCCATCGACTCAGCCCATGGTATCTCACAGCAACTGCACAGCCTGTGCTCACATCCCTGGGCACTCTGTTCAGGCTTGTGGACAGCATGCACGTCACAAGATATGGCATGTACAGTTTCTGCTCTTCAGGGTATGTGTACACATTAAAATAAAGCCATCTCTAAGTGTTTGCATATGCTTGCCTGGGGATAACTTTGCAAAACCAGGATTCAGTCCTAGGGCAAAGGTAAGAGAAGCACTGTCCTATGGGCATTTTAAAAAATATGACTCTTAATAAAGTGATGATGGTTCTATTTTTAATTTGGCTTCTGTGTCTGCTCAGTAACGATTTTTCATAATGATTTATTGGCCCTGGCTTTTCACTGTGGTCTTCCTGCTAACACTTTAGGAACAATAAAAAGTCTTGGTCCTAAAATGTAGTGGCTTATAGATGTCTTCTGGAGAGAAATATCTAAAAGTGTCATGGGTTTAGCCAGATTTTTTTCGTTGTCTCATTTCTGCTTGGCTCAAAGCTTACTTATTGGACATTTTCACGTTCATATCCCTGGCAATGGAAGAGCTATACATTCAAAAATTTGGCACATGCACAAAGATGTGCACCAACATTCACAAAACACTTCCTAAGGTTGTAGCTGCTTGAATTTCAGCTCCTTAATTAGCCAGATGCCTTTGAGAAGACATTTTCAGGGTTCTTTTCACAGCTGACTGTTCTATCTTAAAGGCTTCTCTGAGGATTAGATTTACCATGGGGCTGGACCTGATATATCCATGTATTTGTAGACTGGTCCTCAATTAAAATATTTGGCCTGGTTGAAGAAGACAGATTCATAATCAACAGTCATTTTTGATACAAAAATCAGGTATGAAGTAAAGCCAGCAAAAGCCAGAACAAATTGGCCTTCCATGTGAGTAGTCAGCCTGACACTATCAAAAAACAAAGTTCTTAGTGCATGTGTGGAGATAATCATTAGTTCTGCCTCGTCTCAGAGGCAGTGTCCTCAGGGTGCTTGTTTTACATGGTAGGAGTGCAGAATTTCTTGGAGACAAATGCAGAAGCCTTCCCCCATCCTGACAACCTTAAAAGGTTTTGTCTAGACAAGAGAACATTTTTTTTGCATAATTATCCTCTTGCATTTTAATTTGGTATGCAATAATTAGAACTGTGGTGCTATAATTTCAAGCCGGCCATGCTACTTGTAGAGACCTGAACCAAATTCTGAGAGGCCTTTGGGAAAAGAAGCTAGAATATTGAGAATTTAGCCCAGTGTCTTATAAGGAAGAAAAAAAAAGTTAAAGCTAACATACTTTTAAACACGACACTAATTAATATATATACAGAAAGGTGGTGAAGGACTATGACCCTGTTTCACAACTGTGCCTTTGGACTGATGACAGCCACTGGATATACACACATGCTCGCTCATCTTTGATTTGGAAATTATTCATTACTACCTTTAACAGCAGAAAGTTTCCCACACTTACATAAAGCAGTGGAAAGCTCCAACAAGATAGAAGAAAGATAGGTTGTTGTTGCCAGTCTGCCCTTCCTTTCCCCTTGTATACCATTTCTGGTACAACTGTGTGAAACACCAAACAAGGCCCCCAAAGTGGAGTGAGGAATTAATACAGATTAAAGAGGTGTAGTTTTTCTGAGTGTTTTTCTAGTTTCTCATCCTGGTTCATCATGCAGCTCTGTAATGGGATAGCACACGGATGGGGAGATACACTCTGCCACAAAAATAAACGTTCAAATAAATGGGGCCTTAGTCAATTTATCATTCAAGCAAGTAAACTACTTCATTACATTGGTTGTGCTGTATTCAAACTATTAAAAAAGCCTTATCTCCATAGTAAATATGCAAACTGGGAACTCAAACTCAATTTATTTTTTACTTGCTACAAATATATCTGACATAACCATCTAGCTCTGTAGATGTGCTTGTAGCAACCTCTCACACTCTAAATGGCTTTACAAATGTAGAAATCTATGACTTTTTAGAGAAGTTACTGACAGGAGAATTATATGAGTAATCAAAATCTTCACACGCTCTCCATACTTCCTTGCTATTCCAATATTACCAAATGACTCCTCTATAAAGAGAGCCTAATTTGGAACAGAAATTATTTCATTTTGGGATATTTACCCTGCTTTTTGAGTAATTATTCTGGAACATGCTCATTTACATTTTGGATGGGTGCCTGAAGAATGGCTCAGCAGAATAATTAGTTTGAAAGAGCTATTCTGATCAATCTCTGCATCTGAGGCCCTGCAGACCATATGTGTCACCAAAGGCAGACCAGAACTCCACAAAGCGCTAATTGAGGCCTTTTGCTTAAAAGACTTCAACGCCATTTGATGTAATATTTAGAATTAACCATTTGTAATGAAAAAATACCATTATCACACTTTTAGGACATTGCCAGTTAAGCACAGCACAAAATCATTGAGCACCTAGTCAAGGAATTTCAGTGCAACACAGAGGAAATGTATTTACCAACAATATGTCATGAGCATTAGCAACTGTATGGTCCCCATGCTTTGTGCCATGGCACACTGGGTGTCTGCTGCCAAACTAAAACTCAGAAGAAAGATTAGGCTGGGCCTTGAGTGTCAGCCCTTTTACTGTGGAAAAACTGTGGTCTGGGTGTGAGGGTTTTATTGAGCTGGTCAACATGCTGGGTGATAAATCCAGACCAAGTTCTTTTCTCCCTCACATCACCCACAGGAGGCCAGGCCAAAAGACCACAGTGGAGATATCCACCAGCATAGCACCAAGGGTGAGGGACTTTCTGGGGTGAGTAATGCTCCCTGGTATCATCACAGTCTTATATCTGTCAAGGAACAAGAACAGTCGGATGATTCCTAGCTTATTTGTGCCATTGGAAAATGTTAAGGCTTTGTATACAATATATCTCTTTATTACTAACATGGCTCACATAACTTCTTCCCACAGGAAAAAAAAACCACAAAAAAATCTCAACAAAACAACAAGATAACATATGCTAAGAGCAAAAATCTCCTAGGAGATGTTGTTGAAAGCTCCTCTTTCCATTGGGATGAAAGAAATGCTAGTCCTACAGGAATAGTTGGGGGTTCTGCCCCAAAGAGTATGCTTACCAGAAGTTCAGGATTTATCCCAGTAGGAAGGAGAAATCAGAACCTATTCATTAGTTGCTCCATAATAGATTTAAAAATACAAACTTGCAAGGTCACTTACATAAAGCCTTCAATACCATATGCTCAACACATTCCAGAACACCAAACACATGAATCACTGCAGTTATATTCATAAAAATATTCTTCTACTCCCCCAGCACATCACACAACGATGTAGCTATAGGAACTTTTTTTCAGGTGGCAGCTGATTTAAGAGGTTCCTGCATTTGCTGCTTATTCTTGCCCCATAGCTCTAACCTATCATTTCCTCAGCTGTGTTGGTTTAATTCTATGGAGGTGAGCCAGCCACTAAACTGGGTTTAAAAACCTAAAACGACCAAAAAACCCCCACTAAAATATAAAGTTTTCAGAAAATAGCTCTTAGGTTATTTCAGTGGTGTAACTTGCTTCAGCACTGCTGAGGGGGCAGTGACCTGCTGTTCAGCAATAGTGGTGAGCAGCCGAAGGTGGGGAAAGGAAGAGCTCTTAAACCAGCTTTGCAGCCTGAGCCAACAGATTGATCCAGAGAGATTCCTAAAGAACAGTGAGAGAAGGGACATAACTGAGCATGCCACCAGGAAGTGTCCTTCTTAGAAAATTTTGCATGTTTTTTAAACAGTAAAGGATATCAGTAGCTGTATGAAGATGTCTGTATAACAATGACAAACCAATGAATGCCCCAAGTCATTCATGGGAGAGATGCATTGTTTGGTCTGGGCCCTGCATGCAGGGCCTCTATAGTGACTTGAATTATTAGATCTTATGAAAATTCCTTTCAAAATATGTATAATAATGAAAATATTAAAGCTGAATATTGTTAGAACAACTTTTATTAAGTGTGTTCCAAGGCTTTTTTAACCTGGGCTTGACTGAAATGCAATTTTACCTCAGCCCTTTTTAAAGGCTTGCTGTGCATATTTTTTCTCTGTGTGTATACATTTATAGATGTATAGTTATAAATTGTGTGAATCCTCATCTAGGGTTGCATTGTTTGCCCAAGCCTTCAGACTCAGTAAGCCTGTGGGGTTTTTTCTCACTTTCACTAGAGTTAGACAGGAAAGGCTCAGTGGAACTGACAGAATAAGCCATTCTTAAATAAACAGTGGTGAAAGATGAAGCAAGACCTCCATGCTTTGTATTTAAAATAAGGTCAGTTGCCAGAAGAATTTCCAATTTAACTGACTCACTAATCAATACAGACGAACTTTCAGTTTTTCTATGAAAAAGAATTCCAATTGTTTAAGGAAGTTAAGTGTTGTGAACACTGAATTCTTGAATAGATGATAGGGTATGGAAGATGAAATGCAACTGTGACCAGTGTGTTTGCTAGAAGCTTCTTGAAGAAAATAATACTTCTTCGAGGAGAAAAACAGAAAAAAAACTAGTATTCTTTTGTATGTTTTGAGCCTCTAGGCTCATCAGTGCATTTTGTTTTACAAAAGCAGGAATGCAAAAAACCTTCTCCTCTGAGAGAGTGAGCTAAAGCACTCACAAATCAAAATCTGCTCTAACTTACTTTTCACTGAAGAACAGTTTTTTGGTGCTGTTGCTTTTAGAAATAAACAGCAGGAATTACGGGAATTAATTATTTTCTTTTCCTACCATTTGATGGGAAGGCTAGCAGTTGATGTCTTCTAGAACAAAATGATGCCATCTAGAACAAAATCTTGGCCATCAATACAAGGGCCTTCTTCTGTTATAAGAAGGCATTAATCCACAAAGTGAGCTCACAAGAAGCCACATTTCAGTAAAAAGATGCTATTTCCCCATGGGGGGCATTATGGGCTCTGGTTTACTGGTGAGGACAGCCTGGCTGAGGATGGCTGGTGAGATTAGACTCAGCCCCCTGCCCTGCTGCTTCCAAGGACTGTGTTTGCTCATCCATGTGAGAAGGCTAAGGGCATGCCTTACTGCTGTCTGCAGCTGCTCCATGGAAGAGAATAAGCCACCCTGCTCAGCTGGTACTAGGTAGCTGTCACTAGCTTTGAATTGTCTGAGAAGTTTAGGCAGTACTCTGAGGGACTTAGCACCCAAGGTGGGCTCAAGCTGAAGGTGCTCACTGAGCATCAAAGTTGAAATGGCTTATTTAGATATCCTCACTTATGCCTCTCTCTCCTAGTTAGATACAGCTCACAAAGGTCCCACTCATGTTTCTTGTCATTGTCCTTTTCTCTCTCCAGGACTCTTAACTGCTGAATTGTGGACATAGTGAATTTTTTCAGTGGTTTAACAGGCAAACTCCCTATGTGAACAACCATATAATGAGAGAAGGAAAGAAAGCTCATTTATCTGTAGGCAGTCTACTATGATCTCTCTCTTTGACCCCAGAGCTCATTCCCATTTGGTCTTGTACCTTCTATTTTCCATTCTTACAGATAAAGCAGTAGTCTGGGCTGTTATGCTAGCTGCCTCAAAGTCCTCTTCTCTGGCCACAGCAAGAGGCACCAACATCTGTAAACTGTGGGCTGCAGACATGACTTTGCTTTATCATCATTGATGCCTTAAGTTTTTATCTTTTATGCTTTTTCAGACCCTGTACTGCATTAGTGTATAACTCTGGATTCCATATAGAGTGTTAATAAGCTCTCTTCACATTTTGGTCAGACAAAACAATCCTTCCAGGCCTGAGAACCAAGGACACTCTCTGCCTCAGGTCTGAAAAGTATAAACAACAGTGAATTAGGGAGATGAAAGCAAACCAGGGGACTGCAACTCTGTTACCTGATGTCATGGTGGGTACAACTGGCATCAGAGAAGGCTTCAAGCATCAGCCCCTTAGTGAAGTTCAGTGCAACCTTTTATACCTCTCCTGTTGATGCATTGCACCTGTGTGCCTTCTGTTTCCTTTGGTGATGGGTCAGTGCACTGGGGCACTCCATGGCTCGTTGTTTTCAATGCTGCTCACCTGCTTCTCACAGCTGTACCCACTGGGGATGAGGCTCAGCCACAGCCCCACTCCCAATTACCACAACCTGTGTGCCTGCAACCTGAGGCTGTAATTGGAAAATTAACCCCTGATATGCAAATAGACCAAACTTACATCTGTCTGAAAAACCTGTGACCGTCATTCATCTTGGGTGTAGTCTTAAGAGGCTTTTGACTGCCCAAGGTGTATCAGCTGAAGGCCTTTAATAAAGGCCTTCAGTCTCTTAACTTAGTCTCTTTAGTCTCTTAACTCTCTCTAGCCTCTGTTCTAGATATCCACTCCAAGACATCATTATGATAACATCATTCTCAGTGTTACTTCCCAACTCCACTTGTGCTTTGTCCATTGCATCAGTCACTAAGCCTTCACTTGCAAATCCTCTAACTTTTCCTCCAGGACGGAGCTCCAGCAATGCATAACCCTGAACTTCACATCTGGGAGAGCAAATGTGAAGTCACAGTTAAACTAGGATGGATAAATGTTAAATTAGGGTGGAAATGCATCAGTGGAGTGGAATAACCAAGCAGGAATGGAAAAGTTTCTGAGAAAGATTAATTGTACTATTACTTCCTGACGTCCTAAATTTTCTCACTGGGTTTTGAGACTTATGCAGATTGCAGGTGGGAGGAGGGCAGGCAGGGATGAAAGGCTTTTATAAAAGTGTCTGTGCTACTTAAACTCATAAGTACTTTACTTGACTCTGAGAGAGCCACTGACTGCTGCATGTAACCTCAGGAGGGATACAGCACTACACAGTGGCAGTAAGTCTTAAACATAATACTCTCCTTGAAATACTGACCACTCACATCCTGTTCTGACTTTAAAAAGCTAAATGTTACATTCCTTTAAGCAAAAAAAGCTTATAACTGAGACAAAGAGGACAACTGCATCTTCCAATTTTTTCAAATGATGTGTATGTATGTGCAAATGTCTGTGTTTATTATGCACCAATGCAGAAACCTGACAAAGCAATAATTTTGTACATAGCACTTCTGAGCTGTGCTTGATGTAGTGTTGCATTTGGCTATAATTCAAGATGTGGCTTGATATTTATAAGCTATTTTACACTGAAATATGATTGCATGCTTTTAGATTTACAAAACTGTAGCCTTGCCAGGAAATTCTTGCCTGTAAAGCTATTTTAGGACTTTATCAGTTAAATGGCTTATGAGCTAAATTTCGTCCTCACATTGACTTAAATGGATATTGCATATGCATATTCACAGGCAAACTTTGGCCTTAACTTTCATTTAATTGTTTAGCTTGGTTAGAAATACATACTTAAAAATCCAGGGTGATTAATAAGACTGGTAACAGTTTGAGAACTCCTAACATTTCTCTGATGCTTGGAAAAAGCTTTAAATTTCTTTCTCTGACATATTACACAAACAATATCTGAAATCCCCATGTGTGTTCTATTTGTCACAGAAACAGATGATTTAAAAGTTTTAATGAAAAACTGCCTTCAGAAAAAAGCTTTCACGTAGCATATATCCTGCTTTCACCTTTTCTTAGGGACCAGTTAAACAGCTGAAAGTGAATATTTTGTTCAGAATCAAATGCTTTTAGTATTGCGTTGAAAATTTGAAATATACCCTATTTTATTTATTTTTCCCCTCAGAAAAGTTTTTATAGCTCCTTAGTAAAATTCTGTGGAAAATATTTACTGTTTTCTAACTGACCTGGAGACCAGAGCCAGAAGAGCATAGACACTTGGTCAGTAGCAGCTCCTGGCAGCCATTACACAGTTAGCAGCCCATTGGAATCCCCCAAGGAATCCCAGTCTTAACACAGGAGAATAAATATGTTTTCAACCCTAACCACTCCAGAAAACACTGCATATATGAATTGGGAGTAAATCCATGTTCCTTTACTGACTGTGCAGACAGCCTGAAATAAAGCCTGGAGAGATGAGGGCAACTAGACCACAGTAGACTACAAACTCAAAATCCTAATGCCATCATTCAAGTCTTAACATCAAATGAATCCTAACTGTTTATCATTTTAGCAGCATCATTCCACTAATGGGCACACATTATGATCCTCAACCAAATGTCAATCTTCTCTGTGTGAAGACTGACAGAACCTCCCCCAAACCTGAAAAACATAACACATTGATTTTTGTGTTACTTAGAAGTCAAGTCACAGAGGCCTTGTTGCATAAACTGCTAATTAACACCAAACAAAAGGCTAGTCTCTGCCCTAAGGAACTTGCAGATTAATTATGACTAGAGTCAGCATGTAAATACCAACAGAAAATAAATGAACATAAGGGTTCACTTAAGATTTCTCCAGGGAAGCAGGTTAAAGACAGTCCCATATTCTTTCATCTCAGCTTCTCCTTTGTAGGATCAAAGAAATGTTCCCATGGTGTTTAAAAAAACACCACTACTACTGTTAGGGCAGGATTGGGGGGTTATTAGCTTGGATCTTTTCACTTTCCAGGTCTGAAGTGTAGCCCTGAAGAGGGTTGGATCAGCAAACCTGATGGGATGGCAAACAGTGTCTCACAGGCAGCTGGTGCTTCAGCCTGAGACTGGTTGGTGCAATGGAGCTGCTGCCTTTGGGATTGCAACAGGGTACAGCTGCCAAAGAACACAGCAACACAGCAGGGTCACAAGGGGCAGCTCAATAAGCAGCAGTGCCAGTGAGCCAGCTCCAGGGAAGAGTTTCAGTACCATTATGGTGTCCTTGTGCAGTGAAATAGGGGCACTGAAAGCACTTAGTACTTGCTTGAAGCAGAACAGGTGAAGGTCAGAGTCTTTGACAAAGAGGAGGTGGGAGTCAACATTGCTTTACTACATGAGGCCCAAGAGGAAGAAAACTGGACCAGTCTAGAAGCCAAACCCTGGTCAGTTAAGCACTGACTGCATATTAGCCACTGTCAGTACAATATCTTGTCATGGTAGAGTGAAATGGGCAAGAGCTGAAATTCAGTGTTTCTTCATCTTAAAGCAACAAATGTGCATTTGTTTGAACCCTTCAGAAGGAAGGAGCAAGTGAAGTCAAACAAAAGTATTTTCCATGTTTTGCAGCAGAACAGGACAAATGTCATCAACGTGATATGTGGCAAGCTGCACCTGTGTTACAGGGTCCAGGCTGTGGGACAGGATGCCTACTTTGTTCTTTTATTGTCCCACAGATAAAGGAGCAGCACTGTCTTCTCATTATAACATGCCTGACTTAAGGGATAGTTGCTATCACAGTGACATTTTCTTGTAGACTTCATACATACAGTAGCTGTTATAAAAAGTAGAAAGAACACCCCTCTAAGTGTATTATCTACACACACCAACTGGGCTTTGCTGAATTCCCTATGGAATTGTTATGCTTTGTTCAGCTTATAAAAAACCTCCACAGACCACTACGAATTTATGGCACATGTCAGCTTTAAACTTGTTTGTAAAGGTTTAAAGACAGGAGTTGAATTCCCTGGATTAAAATTAATATTAAATGCTTTAATGGGGTGAGCTCTCTTATTGAAGACTGATATGCCTGCAGGCTTTATAAAACACCAGCATTCACTCTAGGATGCAGAGATATTTTCTGAGCCAGGTTGCTAAATGATATCACACACCAGTGGCAATTACCATCCTCCCTTTTGCGGTCACATACAATGCCATAAAAAGGGCCCCAGACTTCCTTATTTAATTGCCTGGTTTCTTTTCATCTCAAGCACAGGGCAGAAGAAATGCATTTAGCTCACCCTTGTAAAATAGCACACATTTTCTTACTGTTATGCCTTTGAAATATGGCACATGACAGCGAATAGAGAACTTCATGAATGGGAGACTTGTAAGCAGCCTTATCCTGGGGATATTTATTGGCACAAAGCTTCAGTGGCATCATGCTTCAGTGGTACTGAAGAGGTAAGACAGGTTTGTGCTGGTGGATGTGAGTGCGTGCAGACTTTTTCCCTTTCAGAACGGAGACTTTTCTCTTAATCTGATTACCTAGGATCATGCAATTCATGTGAAAGTCAAACATTTGCACACCTTCGTTAGACTATTTTGAAAGAAGAGAGATGATAACACTTTTTAACACTATTATCTTATTGCATCTTGACAGGTGATACAGGTTCTGAAATCCAGTGTGATCTTGGATGAGTTGCTTAATGGAATGAGCAAATTGCATGGTTTTGCTTCAGTTCAATTATGTATTAGGAAGTGCAGAAACTATAGAAATCCTGCCATCCCCACTGAAAATAGTCAGAGAACATCTGATGAAGGTGCTAAGCTCAGGTGAAGTATTTAGTACTGTTATATAATTCAAAATTAATATAAGATGCTCAAATTTTTCACTAGAAAGGGAAAGATCTCCAGGAGTCCAAGCAACCTCAGCAATGAAGACACTGCCCAGATGTCTAAATGATGTCTAAATGTCTGTATGATGACACATAGCCCCTGATAATGGTCACTCAACATAAGATGAAACAGGAATGATATAAGAGATGTGGGGGAAAAATGAGGAAAGAAGATATGGTCAGAGAAAGGAAATCAAATGGAGAACAAAGTGAAGAGAGTCTCTGTCCTGCTGCGGTCTCTTCCTGTAAGAACCAAAGTGGAAGTGCAGGACAATACATCTCCAGCTCAAGCAGCTGGCAGCAGATTGCTGCAAAGCACTTGGCACTGCACATCCCTGTTACCTGGCTGGGACTTCTGTTCAGAGACAACAAACCTGTGGGGAGAACTCTCTGCATCTGTTAAGCAGTGCCACCAGTAAGCCACCTTCCCTGCACCCCTGTGCTGACCTGCCAGTCAATCCCCAATGCAGGAGGCCCGTGGAATCATCACAAGCTACCATCATCTGCCCACTCACCTCCTTCTCTCTACAGAATTATAGCAGGGCCTGGAAATGTTTCTCTGAGGAACCACTTATTTTCTCTGTTTTTTTTTTTTTTTTTTTTTTTTTTTTTTTGGTGGTAGCAGGCATTTTGGCCTTCCCATTATGCCTAAGCTGTCAGCATCTCCCAAGAAGTGTCTCCAGGTCTGTTTGTAGGCCTGCCCTTGTGCTAGTCAACCAGGGAGCAATGTGGGTTCCTCTGATCTCCAGGCAGCAGAATGTCTGTGACAGCACCTACAAGAAACAAGGAAAGATATATATATTTTAAGACACATGTTTTCACACCTCAGACAATAAGAGTTTCTCTGTTAAAAGCTATGAAACAGTGTTTAATATTTGCCCATAATTAGATCTGGACTGAAAGGCAGGTTAAAGATATCATCCTTTTTACCCATTTGGCTTATCCAAAAAACCCGAACAAACAAACAAACAAACATACCCCCCCAAAAAATACCTAACAAAAAACAGGGGAATAAAAACAAAAGGAATGGGGAGAGTACACAAACAGCAATAAAGATACAGGCTTTTGAAATATGTAATCACTCTGTTTTGCACAGAATGAATGAGTCAGAAGCTCAATGAGCTGCAGAGAAGAATTTCAGGGGGAGCATGAAAACAGTCCTCCTCCATAGTTGGATAATTTCACTTATGCCTGGAAAAATAAAGCCTTCATATTCTAAGACTGAATATTTCCTTTTATATTCCTTCCTATATAAATTCATATGTCAGTCCCCTAGCAAACTGGGGACTTGGCACTAGACTACCAGTTGTTGTTGTGCTAAAAAGGATTCAGAGGCAAAAGTATTAAAAGAAAGGAAAAGACAACCAAAACTTTGACTGATTAGGTCACCACTCCCTCTGTGTTAGCTGCAGGGGGAAGTGGTGAAGAGCCCACTTCCAGGGCTGTCACTGCCAGACTGCCAGAATTTACTGTCTTAGGGACCTGCTGGCTGAGCTTCTCAGATAGTCAGTCCCTGACCCACATCCATCAAAGCGAGCTAGGTTAAAGCTGAAACAGTGTAAAAAGTGCTAGCACAAGCAAATCTTCACAGGGGACAGTGGTGGGGACTGCCAAGCACTCCCACTTGAGGCATTGCTGCTGTCAGGTTGGTCTCTTGGAGCTGAAATGTGTAGGGGCCTCGCAGTCTCTAAAGGTTTCTGTTACTGAACTTGTGCTGTGTGGTGGTACCTAACCAGCTCTACCCCAAGGGTGTGAGAGAAGAACACATGCAATTAATTCCTCTTGGTGATATTTGCATGAGAGAGTCATTGCACAGAACATAAATGTATATTTTGGGGAATGTTCAGCCATGAAAACATGACTGCTAGTAGTTAACCTAATTGATAAAAACAGGGATGATAATTCTCAGTCCAATTTTAGTGTGGTTAACTAGGGACAGCTCGAGCTAAAATATAAATGCACTGAAATGTCTGTGTTTCACTGTACTTAATAAAAGAACTGATATCAAGAACAATCTTTAGAGGAATTCATTTTTGCAGTTGCAACAGCTGAGAAGCTTCTCCAGGATTTTGTATTTGTTTTTTTTGCACACCAGTTGCACTTAGTACTGCACTCAGAGTCTAACTGTGCTTAGGGACATTCAGATGCTCAAGTCCAAGGAAAGCATTTGTAAGGGGCCTTAGGTCCTTAATCCTGAGTTTTTATATGCCAAGCCCAGCTTTACTTATATTGCTGTAGAAGGAATGGCCAAAAGGTATGTTGGGCAAACCTTGTGGGAATATGTAATATCTTTTATTAAACTAGCCAGAAAAAAAACAACCAGCCTTTTGGATAAGGATGCCTTCTTCAGGCCTGAAATCAAAGTTTTTTTATTGTCTTCAACAAATGTTACGTCAGTTTTGGATAGCTGTGGGATGTTGTTCCTGCTATAGGTAAGAATGAAAAGACAACTGATTAAACACTCATCAGTTTACAGAATGAATCTCTATAGAGGAAGGTAGGAGGAGATGTGATGTGCCTTGGGGCGAGCCTCATCTTGTCTGTAGATGTTTCTCCCAAGAAAACAAGTATATACACTTGTTGTCTTGTTCACAGGGGTTCCAGGATGAGGGAAGAGACGAGAAGGTTGACTCCATGTATCAGAAGGCTTGATTTATTATTATATGATAGATATTATATTAAAACTATACTAAAAGAATAGAGAAAAGGATCTCACTACAAGGCTAAGCTAAGAATAGAAAAGGAATGAATCAACAAAGTCTTGTCTCAGACCGAGACTGGCCAGACGGGTGATCTGTGATTGGCTCTTAATTGGAAACAGCTTGACGAGGCCAATCAGAGATTCCCCCTGTTGCATTCCACAGCAGTAGATAAGAATTGTTTACAGTTTGTTCCTGAGGCCTCTCAGTTTCTCAGGAAGGGAGAAATCCTAAGGAAAGGATTTTTCATAAAACATGTCGGTGACATACACTTATGTGTGCATGTATACATCTGAACATCATTATATACTTGGTAACCTTGAGGGTGATTTTCATTTGCAGTTCAGAGCAAAAGTGAAATTTTACAAATCATATGGCACAAAGCAAGTGTTAACTCATGAAATATGTCTGGTGGCTTATTGACATGGAACAGAAGGGTCTGTAGAACAGGCTCATGAAGTCTTACTGATTCCAGCATATAAATCCCACTTTCCCCACCACAAAGACCCTATACCCTATATTTATGCAAATTCACTCTTCTATCCATCTTAACTGGTCAACCTCTTCTATGATCAACTGGACAACTGTACTACAAGGAGGAAGGAAATAAAATATATCCTGAAAAATTCAAATCCTCACAGTCTTATATCAAAGATTCTCCTTTCCCAAAGCACATGAATATGAGGGATCTTCCAGTTCTGCAAGTCCAATATGCAGAACTCCTGTCACAGGGACTAATGTAAAACACCTTTTGTACTGGGACAGAACAGACTAAAATCCAGCTGAAAGACAGTAGGAGCTGATAGTGGAGGTGTGCTTAAAGGTAATGCATACACTAAACATCCTTCCTTCAGTGTGAAGCAGCAATTAAATATTCCTTTGGTCTCTGGCAGCTGTAACACTGAGATAATGCCCAACAAAGCAAGAGCTAAACCCAAGCTATGTGAACTGATATGTTTCCTAGGGGCTTGCTTGCAGAAACAGGATCTGGTAGCACTGATCTGTTTTGCAGCTGGATGTGAGACAGTCAAAAAGTGAGTACCATGCCAGAAGGAAGAGTGAAATCCAAAAATTGTGTGTTTCCTTCAGCCAGTATTTTCTTTTTGGTAAATGAGGTTTTTTGGGGTGGAATACTAATAAATAGGACATGTCTGAATTCTTGAAAATATTAGGTTCCTCTTTCTTAATATTGCATGTTCAGGAGAACAGAATTTTGAGTCTATTCCCCCTTTTTTTTTTTTTTTTACAATAAATATTTAAAGACTGTACCAAAGAAATTCCCTCTTTGCAACTAGCTACTTCTAAAATAAAACTATTCTGGGAGTTTCAAGTATCAGCATTGGGTACTTGAACCAAGAAGCAAAACTTAGTTTCCATGGCAAATAGAAGCATCTCACAGGCAACTAGGATGCATTTGTTCAACCTGTTTTGCATTAGCAATTTTGCAGGGAGTGTGCAACAGAGCCACCTTGGTTATTTAAGGGCACAGAGCTGTCATGACAGCTTTTCTTTCATCAGGTTAACTTTGAGACAGGATCAGGGAAATGAAACCGTAAAGATTTTGCAATGTTTAATTAAGAAATTGTCTGTGTATATGAACAGCCAACAGATGAACAAAGTAACCAGACATGAAAGAGTTTATGTTTATGCAGTATGTACAGCAATAAAAAGAGTCATATAAGGAGAGTGATACCTCACTTCAACCTACTAGAAAACAGTGTATCCTGAATTACCTCTCCCTGTGCTTTCATAAATACCCTCTTGTTTATCACCAGCATCTTTATCAGAATTACCAGCAGAGCTGAGCCACACAAAACTGTTGTTGAAAAAAAAGGAGGACATTGTGAGCTGCAAATGGTATGGCACCTAGAGAACAGACATGTTTTCTGTCAAATTAGAAAAATGACAAGGCCTATGCATGCTGAAGGAAATGCAGAAATTGCAGGCTGGAGAAATATTTCTTGAATTGTTTGAGTACTAACTCCAGAATTAGTCTGGTTTCATGCAGTGTAACTGGGATTAGAACAAGGTCAGAGGGCTTCTTCACACTACCTCGGCTGTTGAATAAGCATGAGCATATTCCCTTTTTCACTCACTGACAATATCATGGACCAATCTGAAATTATTAAAAGGTTTCTCCAGCACTAAATATGACCAGTGATATTGTTAACATATTTTCAAAAACGACCAAAAAATTCTTCTCATAGGAAGTACCTTAGCTTGTAAAAAGCTATTTTTCAAATGATATTGTGGTTGTAGACTTACATATCTCTTAACAACTTCCTATACAGATATATTCCAGCTCCTGTTTTATCAGAAAGCACCACCTCCAACAACAGGTATATCTTTAAATGTGGCTTTATTTCAAGTACTTCTAAGAAAAAATGAGGGCATCTGATATTGCCCAGCCACATCATTTGTAACAGAATCATAAAAGGATCTCTGTATCCTGTTGCACAGATCTGGTATTGAGATCTCTGCCAGTTGCAAAACATGCTGTTTACTTGAACCATATTAATTGGACAAACACAGAATGAAAATTGTTGAAAATATGTAAGCAGGAATAATAAATATCTGATACAATTTTTGGAAAAGTACAGATTCCTAAAAGTATCCATGAATTTTCATATGCACATTCCAAAATTTCAGTTGCTCTTTAAGAAAGCAGCAAAAAAACTCAATAAAGAAAAACCGAGTTTTAAAAATATTTTATATTATTATGGAAATGTGCAGAGAAACATCAAAGTTGCTTTTCAATTACTTAAAAATGTCATGAGGTTTTTTTGCAGATTTTAAGCCTTGTTCTGTCTAGAAATATCTATGTTATGCTCTGTGTATGCTTGGTTTCATAGGCTATGCATGAATTAGATTTCCTTTTGTGATAAAAGAACTTAAGTCATTTTCTGTTGCTCTGATTAAGCCACACATATCCTCTCAATATATCTACATTTTAAATTATAAAGGTTATGTATAATGTTTTGTCCAATTATTATGACAACTGAGAATTATATTACATTGACATTAGGGTGCAACATAATTTATTTGTTTGTTATATATAAGCCATGAAAATACACTTCCAAAAGTTATTGTAAGAATGTCTTTTTAAGGTCAATCGTATGCTTTCAACATTACTTTTAAACAGTAGCTTTTAAGATATAAGATTTTATTTAAAATCTTAATTAACATAAGGATTTAGAAACAGAAAAAGCTCTTCTTCAGAGGATTGAACAAGACAGTGTATGCAGTTTCTGCCTCTAGGCCTGACTAAAGAAGAAGTATGAAATATTAAGTGAACAGAGCTTCTCAAATACTACAGACTGGATTTTTCAAATCCTACAAAATCTTCTAAGAACAATACTAAAATAATGGGAGGCCAGACTTCTGGTAAAATGTCTAGCAGACACCTAACCTTGTCTCATCCTTCAATTAGACCCGTAGAATGACCCACAAAGGGTATACAGACTTTTTAAATGTTTATTGTAATCTACTTCACCATGCTAGATGTAAGTAGGCTTAGCAAGTATAGCAACATTACTTTGTATTTTTAGTTTCACTGGACTTTTGAAAATAATTTTCCAGCCTTTGTAAAAAGACTAAAATTCTTCTGTAACCCTCAACTGATCAGCATGCCACAATTATGGAGAGTCAGTCAGTTTGTCAATTCTGTGATCATAGAAACACTCTTTGGGTGGCAAAATCACTGTAAATACTGTACAACTATGGCAAATGGGTATGATTCTCTATGGGTATGATTCCCTATGGGTATGATTCCCTGAAAAGGTAAAAGAAACGTGTGACACAGAAGTAGAGAAATTCATACCTCACTGGATTGGGCTGAGAGCTACAATTTCTAATCCTTTTAAAATGCACTAGTTCAACTCTGAGATAGTCTGTTACCAGATCAGTGATTTTTTCCCAACCCCCAGTTCCAGGTAAGTTCTTCATCCAGTTCTCAGCTCTGCTGTGAGACGAAAAAAAGAAAAGCATTGTTCTTCCTCTTCATTGCTTTTACAAAGACACAAAGGGCTGGAAAGGAACCTGGGGAACCAAGACCATGAGATACTCAGCAAACAGCAGGTATTCACTGAGCTGGTTTTGCCTCTGCTACCAGAGGATGCATCCATCAGTCTCCACTGGGACCTGTCCTAGAGCTCATCTGGTTTGGTCTTGGGTTGTTTTCTTTGAAAAATTCTGCTTGGACGCAGTAGCCCATGCAGGCCTTAACAGACTTTTTTGGGGAAGGCATGAGCCCATTTTGCCCTAGTCCAGCACAGAGCAAAGGCTTCCAAGGTCATGAAGGACTCAACAATTTGGTGCATTTTCTAAATGGCAAAGCAAAACACTGGTTTTGTGTGGGTTTCAGCCTCTCACAGACCTCCCAGTTCCCACCTTGCTGCCTTTATGACATGGTAGTTGCCATTTGCCAACATAGCATTGATCCACAGATCGGTTTGTCATCCTGAGTCTGACAGAAAATGTTTCAGAAAAAGGTGCACAAAAACCCAGAATGCAGAATAATCTCTGTGTGGGTAATATCAACTTAACTTCCACTAACTGGTAGTTCTCTTATGCTCTTGTGAACCGCAAGTATATTCTGTACATTACTTATCCTGTCTAATTAACTATGAATGTTCCCATTATCTGTATCTAATCATTTTTAAAATCCTGCTAAGCCCTTTGCTTCAATTATCTTTTAGCAAGCAGTCCTAATGGATAATTACACAGTGCATAAAGAAAATTTCCTTTAAGTCGTGGTTAAATGTGTTGTTTCCCCATTTCACGTGCCATCCCTTTTCTCTTCTCTTATGGGACCCATGAAAGGACTTTCCCAATTAATATTCCATTTAAATTTCCAGTATTTTGTCTCTGTCACTTACTTGTCTCCTTCCTTGCATGAACTATCCCACGTTCTCATGATGAAGAGGTTTCTACATAACCCTCATGATTTTAGCTTATCGACAAAAAAACCCCATTTAGGCTTTGTTTTGCTTTACTTTATTGTTCTTAGATGTGGCTACCATGATTTGGCACACTGTCAGTTTGCATAACTATATTCTCCTCTATCTTCTTGTCTATCTTAGCCTTGTTTGATTTTTGCTACTGATGTTGCATGCTGAAGAAAGATTTTCACTGCAGTTCAGATAGCAAAAAAAAAGAAAGTTTTTCTGGTATCTTGACAGAGATGTTGGTTTCTAGCAGTCCCTAGAAGCTCTGTTTAATCCAAAGCAGATAACATTATTTGTTATACATAGCTACAATTACAAAAATACTGTGAGAGGCTTTAACAAAAACACTTTGGGTCTCAGGACTGTGTGCTTATCTATTAAGGAGGGTTTGGAATTTTTCAGCAAAACATTTTTATATTGAAATGTAACTTCTATTTCCCCCCTTCTAGAGAAACATTCTGTGGTAACCTTTCTATCTGTATTAAGTTCACATGAAATTGTGACAAAAATAAGTGTGGTTTTGTGTGTATTCACATAAGAACAAGAGAGGGAGGGAGGGAGGGAGGGAGGGAGTTTACCAGTGCTACAGAGTTGGGTCTGTTCTGCAGGATAAGAGTGCTGAGACTCAAGACTGTTCTGAGTGCTGAAATCTATGGATGTATTCTTGGATTTCCTGTCTACTAGGACCTCCGGGCATTTCCACAAAAAAGTTAAAAGGATCCAACCACCTCAACCATGAAATTTTCATACAAAGTGGGTTTTTTTTTTCTTTCTTTTGTATCAGTCCCATTCCTTGGAATGTTGTCCTGAGACTTTCAGAAACAGACATTTTCTTTTCAAAGGCAGCAATTATTTTTCCCTATTACATTCATCACAGTATTTAACAGTTCTGACTACTGGTCCAATTAATTTACTAGATAATGAAGAACTTGTTTCTCTAGTTTTGATCTCATAAACATCCCCTATGATATTTTTGAAAGAAAGATATAGCATGTACTGCCATCATATTGACATGTGCAGGAACTGATTTTAGTACTCTGTATCATTTTTACCCTTTTTTCTCAAGTACCTCAGAATTTCTATCCCAAACCTAGTCACAGAACAGTGTTAGATCTCATTTATAAGTGTTAGCTATTTTTTGTAAGAAGAGCACAAACTTCTCCTGGCAACCTTCTTGTTTTTCTATTAGAGATATATTTCAATGGACATTTTAATTTTTACATGCTTCAGGGACAAGAGTGACAAATCTTTTTTTTTTGATTGCTTTTGCTTTGTGACTGGCTGAATAAGAATTAAGGGAAAACTGGCAAGGTATGTGAGTTCATGGCCATTTGGTTAGAGAGAAACAGTACAGCTGGCAGCAGAACTGACAATGCAGTGAGTCTGCTGCCAAGAGAGATCAGCACCAGAGATGGCAAAAGTGTGCCCCAGACATATGATACCTTTCAAATAGGAAGTACCCTGAGAGGAAAGGGTGGGAGGAGGGCAAGCAGCTGCTGAGAGTCAAGAAATTATAGATCAACAAGCATAAATAGCTCATGACACTAGTTGTCTGGAGGTGGTCAAATGTTGATGGTGGTGGGTCTATTACAACCTTAATTTGCTTTTGCTAACAGCCATGCCAAAGATATCTGGAAGTGGAACACAAAGCAATTTGAAGACGTAGTTGTACTGCTATGGAAACCTGAGGTGTCCCATGATTTTTCAGACACCTAAGCAGTGCTTTACAAATACATTTACTGTGTGGGCTGTGTAGACTCTCTAATCCCCTGAACACCCCCAATCTGAATACTTAGGAATACTGAAGGAGTTTCCACAGTGATTTTGAAGTTGTACTTGATAAGGAACAAGGACAAAAGCATCCCTACAGGATGTAAGGCACCTCCCTCTTTCTAAGGGTATTGTCACATGATGCAAGGCCTCCATGAGCACAGGCTCAGGATGTTTCACCTGGTGCATTCATGTAGTGCATGTTTGGTACTGCATTGTGCAGGTTTTTAACACCTAGTAACAATACTACTGTTCAGCTCTGACCTGTCAGTTCTGTGTGCAAAGATGAGTGCCATGTTCCCTCTATATCATGTTGGAATTCTGTCCCACAGCATTATTCTATAGCTTACGATAAACCTCTGACCTCAATCACCCCAGATTTTGGCAAAGTGTGTCTTTATTGTCTCAACAGTGGTGACTGCTCTCTCATCCCTACAAACACACAAATGCAAGCTTTAGTTGAAATTTATCTTTCTAGAGAGGAGCTAATGAAGGAAGATTTTATCTTCACTGATGCTCTGCTTGCTGATCTCACTCTTGAAAGTGAGAGTGCTAAAATGAAGACATGAGAAGATGAGCTTCTGGATGCTGCATACATTATAAGCAGCACAAAACTTTGCTAACTGGACTTCGGAAGCTGAATCAGCCAAGTGCTGGAGCTCTAAGCCCTCATGTAATTTGATAGGAACACACTGTCCTCTAACTTCAACCTTTTCAGGTGCAGCCGTACCTAATCCCCGTGTGAACAGCAAACCAGTCTGTTGCAAGTGACACAAATTCTGGATATCAACCAACTCCACACCAGCTGGGTGCACTCAGTATCTGCATCTGCAGAGCTAGCTGGCCCTCTCAGGTGCAGATCTCCTGTCTGTGCTTCCTTTGGTTTTCCAGGCTCAAAGGTACATGTGCTGAGTTTGCCAGAGCACAGTCTGCAGTTCTCCCAATTCCTTATGCATGAACCCTTCTTGCCAGGGGTGAGCAAGTCACAGCTTTAATCCTTGATTAAATCTGACAAAGTGACAGAGAAGAAAGCAACCTAAACTTAACTGGAATTTGCTGACTGCTGAAAATCATATACATATATTTATGCATATAATATTAAAATTCTAAAAATTCTTTTGATATAGAGCACTGAAGAATTACTGAAATTCTCCTGAATTCTCTGACTTTTGCTCTTTCTTTAAGTCCAGACCTCAGAGCTTAGAGAGTGAATCCTTTCTGCTCATGCTCTGCACACACATCTGGAAGGTGTAATATTTGCTCAAGTATTTTCTGTACGCAGTCAGGGACTGCATGTTCTGGCTATCAATGAGCACTATTTTCCTATTGCTACAGTTTTAAATAAGGAAAATAGAACAGGTGCAACCCAGATTTGGAGAGCAAAAGCTGGGGATTGCTGTGACATTAACACATGGAAGTATCCCAATTTTCTTGCTGAAATGATCCATTGGGAAAAAAAAAACCGAACTAAAAACAAATGAAACTCTTTACTTATTTCCAAGTAAGATAATTGAAAAGAACAATAAGGTAATGGCAAAGAAAAGATAGATGTAGGCATTGAATGGAAAAATGGCATGGAAAAAATCTACCATTACTCTCTCAGACATCCAAGGTGTGGGAATCTTAGATGTCTGATAGGTTCAATTTCCTCCTTCGTCTGGAAATATTTGAACACTTTTCTCTCCATAGAAAACAATATTTATTCACTTATTCAAGAAGAATAAAATTCTGGATGTTTTAGGAGGAGTTTCTGCATGGCTTCAGATAACAGAGCTCAGTGAATGCTTCAGGATCCCATACAGATAGGAATGCCTCAGCTCTCAGCTAGAGAGACATCACTTATTTCAGAGCATTCACTGCTTGTGGAGCTTGAGGTCTGAGTGCAAATCTGCTTAAACAGACAATAGAGCTAGAGGTCTTACTGCTGGATAAGGAGTCAAAACCAATCAAAGGCCATTTATTCTCCTTAGTGTAAATGTGTAAGTCATTAAAAATATCAGAACTCTCTTTTTGTTCTCAGATACAGTTTTTTCATTTAAAAAAAACTATTTCAGTTTTGAACTGTAGGTCTGCTTGTGTGGGTAATGGAAGAATTTTTCCATACGAAATTTTTCTGTCAGTTATTCAGAAATGAAGACAGAATGAGCTCTTATGCCAAAGTGGATGTTGGCTAGTTACACAATCAAATAGAAGTGATTTCTGGGAACACCAAACTTTTACCATTTCGAAGCAGCTGCTGGGCTTCTCCTGGGATAAAACAAAGTTAGCTATCTTAAGTACTACTATTCACCTGTAAACATGCAGTATACTTTTGTTTACAAAAGAAAAAGCTATATGTCCTTTATAACACCATAAAGGACCCAATAAAGAGCAATGACGATAGCAGGGCTGCCAGAAAGTCCCAAGCGAGTGAAATGTCAGTTTATGGGTTCTGCTTGATATTATTGGGCCTGTGTTCATCATCATCAACAACCTGCTAGTTGATGCCTGCAGCCTGGGCTCTTTTACTCATTCATTGACTAAACAGAGCATGAGTCATTGACCTTTATATTTACACACACACACATACGTACGCACACATACACACATACATGTGCGTATACCCACCCTGAACAGCCTGGCTTCTAAAAACTTTTAAGTTGTAAACATTAATAATTTATTTGTTCTGGCACTACAGGAACTATTTCCTTCTAAGTATTTCATAACATCTCCTAAAACCTTCTCCTGGCCTTTCTCATCAATGGGAATTGTTCTGCAGGCACGCCCACACACGCACACACGCATACGCAAACACATGCAGAGTAAACTGAAAATAGCAAATATGCCATTCAAGAAGGCTGTCATGGAAATATAATTCCAGGGCACTGGGCAAGTATAACAAAACAACAAAAGATTGTGCTTTTACATCAGCTGCCCTGTCCTAGCTCTCTTTGCTTGATGCAAAAACAAATTCACAGAAAAGGAATAAGCTAAAGAAGGTGAAATAGCTTGTGAAATATTTGTCAATGCAACTCTTTCATTAGAGAAAATAGTTAAAATAATTATTTTCAAATGTGGAAATAATTTTCTTGGGGAAAAAAATAAAGAAAAGAGTAGGCACCTCACTAGCTTTGATGAATTTCAGCTGAGGACTTCGATCAAACATTAAACCTTCAAGTGTTCTGTTTCACCTAAGGTGGCAATGCATATTCAACATGGATTAGGAACCACAGATTAAAAGGTATTTGTGTGCTTAACTCTTGTATAGTCAGGAGCTCATATACTTCGAAAAAATATGTAAAATTGAAATGAAATGTCTAATAATAACTAAAAACACCCTGACAGGCATCTCTCTGCCAATTTTAGCATCATTTCTGAAATCACTCCAAGATAATTGATTGTCTTTCAATAGGGGCTGGATATTATATTTGAATGAACAAGAGTCATAAAGTACCAACTGCATGCACAAAGATCCAAAGAGAAGAGGAGCATGAGGCCTACTCCTGGGAGGGAGGAGGGTGTTTTGACCAAGGGTCTCATTGCTTCATCGTGAGAAGAGAAAGAGACGTGAAAGGCCAGAGTTGGTGTCTGCAGCCTGCTTGCCTAGCACCAGGTTGGCATTGCCCTCTGGCCTCAGCCTCTGCACAAACTCAAGCATTTAGTGTTGTTCTTAATGGGCATCCTCTCAAAACTGCCTAAGAGCCATGTGCAGCTGGCCAAGCTGGGAGAGAGAGAGAGGGACAGAAAAGAATGTTTCCTTTAGTAGGCGGCTCATCCTGTCTTCATTTCGTGTTCAGAGAGACTCCTGTCATCAGGCTGTGGATAGCCTACGTGAAAAATTCTCTGGTATTTTATTAGCTTGAAATCCTCTTTCTTTTTTTAACTGGTTAATGTATTTTTAAAAAAAGGCAGTTTTACAGAGGAAAGCTGCACTGTGTATTGGTCTTTGTTGATAATGTTGTAGGTTGATACTTGGGCATTAATAATTGCTGTTGTTAATCGTTTATTTGCAAAATAGAGGACAACCCCTTCGTGTCTCACAGGGGTGCAGTGGCACCTAATGCATTTTTGTGTTGCATTTTCAGCTGCAGGTTAAATGCTGTGCATACTGAACCAGCATAGCAGTTTCAAACACGTTTCTGGAAATCAGAAGGTTCTTACGGACCATTGTTCTGAAGCTCCCCAGGGCTGACAATGAATGAGCAGACACAAGAGGTATAAACGTAGATGGAAGAAAATTATCAGCTTTTCTCTTTTTGCCAAAAAGCAATGCTTCTTTTATTTTCCTCTTTCCCAAATCCAGATGCTATTGCTTCAGTCTTCCTTTAATAGGTCTCAATGGATATCATTGTTGTAGGTTCCAGTTTTTCCTACCAGGCGTATTCTCTCTGGCTACCATTCTAACAGCTGATAGATGGATGGAAGGAAACCTAATTTCTTACCCTGTCTAACATCTAGTCTGTGCATCACCATGGATTCACACCATACACCTACTCTCTTTTTCACTTTATTATGTTAGGTAACAAGTTGAGTCTACTCTATGCATTAGCTCAGGAGACCAGAAAGAACAGTGATTATTTCTAAATAGGATTGAGGAATTTGGCAGACATTAAGAACATCTGTAGTTATGCTTCTGTCCCCTGCTTGATGCTCAAATTTATGCTGCCTGTGATTGCCTGGAGGAACAGGAAAGCCTCCATGGCACACACCCAGTTTATATCTGGTCAGATAAGTTTCTGTGCTTTTACTCTTTTGGCCACGGCAAGAAACACAAAGACTGATGGGCAATTTCTGTAACTGCATGTTTCTGTGGAGCTATTAGCCAGCGAGCAGAATTCCTGCTGCTACAAATACAACAGGGGAAAGAAGTGTGCTGTCAAAATTAATTAAACACAGCTCTGGTTTAATTAGCAAAGTGGACTGTGCTGCTACTATCCAAGACTTTCAACTGAATATGCACTTTAAGTTGCACGATCTAAAATAGAAGAAGGCCTCTTCACTTGAGCAAATGAATATGCAGGGCCCGGCTGGAAAGAGCAGAAGCACAGCACCCCTGCCAGACTGCTCAGAGACCATATTTCACTCATCTTTACTTCCAGCCCACAAGAAGTGCAACAAAGATGCCTTGAGGAGGGAGCCTGCTGCCAGTGGGCATGCTTAATCCTAAAGCCTTGGCTGCAGAGGCACAGAGGCTCCTTCAGGAGTCCCCTTGGTAAGGAGCTCCTCAGAGGATGCATTAGTGTCACAGGGATTGGGAAAAAGTCTACCCTTGGCATGGAAAAAAATATTATTAAAGATCATATAAGTACCTGTGCTCCCCTACATTTGTCTACAGCATGCCACAGCTGTACCTTGGAAATACAGCTTTTCCCACCACTGACTTCTGCCCTTGTGCCCTGCTGAAGCTTTCGATTTTGTCCTTCATTAGGAATAAAATAGTGTCGGAGTCCAGGTTTCAAATTTTTATATTGGATCTTTCATAAGACTTAAATTGAATGAAGGGAAGTTGTGGTTGAATATGTACTCTAATAATTCACTCTGATATGCTCTGATTTTACAACATGGGCAGCATTTTGTACTGCACTCTAGCAGGCAGTGCATGATTCAAGGATAGTGAGCATGCTTTGTTTTCCTTTTGCATCCATGAACTTACACTGCTATTCAGAAACATGAATAGCAAAATGTATAAGATACATAAAAAGCAGCAAAAAAATTTACTATTCATTGATGGAATGATAGGGAGCTGAGCCATACAAGTGAAAGTGTCTGATGAAATGAAACTTTGGTCATGTGGGCAGTCCAGATTAAAATAAAATCAGCCTTTCCTTCCTTAGTTCGCCACTTCATGGAGAGCAATTAATGAGGCACAGTGTGCAAACATTCCTGAGTATCATTCATCACCTGGCTAATCTGCCTGCCAACCTGCACAGCCATACCTTTCCACTAGACATTTCCTCTCTCTTCCTACCTCACCTCTCTGCCCTGACTAGATCCCTTGTTTAAGGGAGTGGATATCATGGAAAGAAGAAAAGAAATTAATAAGATAAGGAAATGAAGGAATATTTTCCTTAGCAGTGCAGATGTATTAATTTACATAAACAATCAAGGTATGCTCAATGACTTTTCACAGTTGATTTTTTGACACCATCACCACAAAGGTTAACCCTAATGACTTCCTGTGTTCTATTTTAGAATTTCCTAATTCATCTAGAACTCATTTTACAGATATACACAAGGACAGAAAACTTTTTGTATTACTGCTGGATCAGGAAAGAATACCATCAACAGCATTAGAAACAATCTCTGTGGACATTGCACATGGCTTTTCCTGAAGTATAAGATATTGGTTTCTGCCTCTTAAAAATTATTCATTTTAATCTGAAAACTTTTAAAAATCTCTCTGATTTCTCTGTAGTATAGTATATTCACCATTTGTTTTCCTCATCTAATCCCCAACCAGGTTTTCTGAGAGAATAAATGAGAAATTATTAATATTCAACAACAAATTCAGAAATAGTCTCACACTTGAAGGACATTGTGTATGATAAGGAATCTGAAAGGAATCAGAGGAGGTTCAGCTGCACAAATGGTTATGTGAGTGAACTCCCACACCTCAGAGAAGCATCTGTTTATAGACAGGCTTACTTCCATTCCATAGACATCTGATAACATCCGACATTTCAGCTCAGGAAATAAGTGACACTTGCAAACAATGGGAGAAAGAGAAGGATGATGAGCAGATTATTTGTAAGCACATGACTTAATGCAGATAAGCTATAGGAATCCAAATCAAGTAGAGCTCAATTTCTTATTCACTAATTAATAACAGGAATACCCACTGCCATTGGAAGCTAGTGGCTTCTCCCAGAGTTGTGCTACAACATGGTAGGATGGGTGCTCAGGGAAGAGCAGGTAGCTGGCAGCTTCATGATCTGTACTGGGAATGTGCTCCTTAACCTGTTCAAAATGGGAGAAAAAAACAAGGGCACTAAAGATGACTTACCAGCACAGCAGGACTCTGATAGCACAAGGAGTTTAAAACTGGATTTGCTTTGATTTATCTCTCCTATGGCTCTGCCAATCAACCAGCAGTGCCTGCATGCCAGAAATTACTCCTTTGTGTCCTTGGTGGAGTAATTGAACCTCCTTTGCTTCAGTGCACATGTGGCTGGACTTTGCCAGGAGCTTCCTGCAAGGCCCATGGCTATCAAGGGACTCTTCACCCCAGGTACTACTGTTAACAGGGGAAAGAGAAGGCAGCATGCAATACTATTTCTCATCTGCCATGCTGAACTCTGAACTGGCATTTACTCTTCCTTGTTTTGCAGAATATCACTCAGGCCTGGGTAATATCTCCTTAGTTTATCCAAATATCTGATATCTGGTTTCCTGTCACCCTTTCGTTAGCCTGAAGATTCTTCTCACCTACATATAAATGGCACTCGATGATCAGTTAAGGTATAAACAAGTCTGATTGTAGATATATTTGTCAGGCAAGACATTTCAGGACATTTTGGTGCCTCATAGTCTGCAAAATCTCAGCAATTATTCGTCTTGAAATGTTGTAGTACCTTGTTTCCAGACTAATGTATCAAAAGAGCAAAATCAAACAAAAATCTCCTATTGATCATCACACAATAAGTGTAAAAAGATATATTAAGCTTGAATATTTGTGCTTAATAGTTGAAGTAGATAAAACTCTTAACTCTGAGATAATCCCTCAGGTATGAAGAAAAAAGTTTGATGTTATCATGCAGCTGAACCTCAGGCAAACGTCTTGTGATGATTCTTTGATGCTAATCCAACTGGAAGACATGAAGTAGTAAAGAGGAAATGCCAGACACTACACTGAACAGTTTTAATTTCATGATATAATAATTATAATTCTAGGTGAAAGATATGCTTTTAAAATGTGTTTCCTAAACAGAGGTAGCAGAGTTGATTTAAACTAGAGCCCTTTCTTACGCTTTGGTGAAATAAAAAAAATCCAGTTAATTTTCTTTCCATTTTGTTCAGTTCCAAAAGCATCATTGAAAGTGAGAAATTTAAAAAAGCACATAGGTCCAATGGGATAAGTTTACTGTCTCCAATTACTTGGATTACTTCTGTTCAATCTTTTCCATACTACAGGACTTTCAAGAGACATCTTCTTGGATTGTTTACTGCCAAATAACAATAAAAAAGTCCCTCTATGTATAAATAAGAATAAAGGTTTGACATCACACTTGGCCTTTTTGGACACAGTAGAATTCATCCAGCTTCAGTGCAGCATTGTGTGTTCGGGGGGGCAGTCTACCAGTCATGTCCTTATTACTGACCTGTGGGTGCTTCCAGGTTCCCAGGTCCAGATCCCAACTTCTATATTGGTGTGGGTCAGATGCTTAAAAGAATCCCTACACTCAAATTCCTCAGAAGAGAAAGTGAACACAGAAAGTAGATGAGGGATCCTGTATCTATTGCATCAATCTACAGCATCTTAGAGTAGATTGATGCAATCTACTCTAAGATGCTATAAGGGCATCTCAGCTATAAGGGCAGAACACTGACGTAAAAATCTTAGCTTGTCTCCCCTTATCCTCCAAAGAGTGAGGAAAGAATTCTACATGGACACTGGGGCTTGAAACAGTTGTGCACTTTTGAAGAGACCTACCTGTTTGCCTGAGTTCCAGCATCTTGGTTTAGCGTGATTTTGGTGCACACAAGTTAAATTCCCCTTGGAGGAAACTAAAATGAAATTATCATTTCAAGTGTTCCAATGCTCCATGGAGACAGTGGGTTTTGAGCCAGGGTGTGGGCCACATTGCCACTAGGTGTTATATAAAATATCTGTGCTGTGAGGAGGCTCTTGACTCTTCTACACATCCCATAAAGCATCTCTTCTGACATTCAAATGAACAAGTGTCATCTCTGCCTTTCTATTTATCAACAACTGTTATGCCTCAGCTGTCTTTGCAAAGACATTTCATCTTCTGCAGAGGCACCCCTGGGTCCGCTACCTTTCCTTTTGGCTACCAGTCCAACCCTGCCATAGTTTCCTATTCCAGCTTGCAATCTTTGTTTGTGTGTCAAAGTATCAGACACCTGCCCATTCTCCTGGAAGTTTTACAGACACTTGACAGAATGACATCTTTCATCAAACTGTGAGATGAAGAGGGGGAGACTTTCTTGGATAGTTGAATAACATTGCAGCAGTATCAGCAGGTTGCTAGCAGCGTTGCTTGAAATTTTAGAAGATAGTTGTTCTGAAGAAAACAATCACACTGTCAGGACAGGGAAAGGACTGTGTCCATCACAGACAGCTTTAAATGATCTGTCACAAGGAGTCCACCACAAAGTTGGCTGCTTGTTTGAACCTCCCTAGCCCTGTGTCCCAGTGCCACCTGGCCAGTACTGACCTCCAGAGCCCACACCTAAACCTTGCAGGAGGCGTGCGAGCATGCGAGGACATTCAGAGGAGCTGCTGCTTTGGCCTCTCCCACCATAAATTGCAACAGTCACCTTCTGTCCAGGTTAATTGGAGCATGGGTGCAGTTTCATACTCACGTCTCCATGCTGGGAAGAGAAGAGGTGAATCTCTAGCAACTGTATTACAGGTGTGTATTTGTAGCTGTGGTTTACTGCATTGGTGATCTGACCACTTTGCAAGGTATTCTTCAAGGTCTGAAATCTGCCAGAGTATTTTTTCATGCAGGAACTGTCTCTACATCCATTACTTTTCATCCAATGCCACTCAGCAGGAGCATCTAGCTCAGTCCAGACATCCAGGAAAGCTGTGCATAGAGCACTCTGTGGTGATTCATCCTTCTTAGCTTACTGTAAACTGACAGCCTTGCATGGCCCTTCCTGCAGGCACTGGATTATCACCTGAAGAGGTAGACGTGGTACCATTCACAATAACACTACTGCTCCACTTCTGCCCTCAGTCATGAGACAGAAAAGCACATGCTGAAAGGCTTCCCTGTATTTACAACACAAAGCTGTTACTCAGGTAGCAGCTAGCTACCACTCCTTTCCATCTTTCTTCCACATTCCCTTAAAAGGGCCAGGATCTCAGGAGCAGGAGAAGTGACAGCCACAGCATCTCCTTCACCTTTCTTCAGAGCCTTCAAGCTTAGGTTTCTGGGAAGAGAATAAGGAGGAGAAAGGATCTTCCAGAGGAACCTATACCCAGCAGTGTCAGGTGGACAGCCTGGTGGAGAGAGAAAAAGCTCTGGACAGCACAGTGCCCACTTGCCTCTTTCCAACAGACAGCTACAGGCACTGTGTTGCCATTTTTGCTTGGCCCTGTTTACCAGTTTTAACCAACATTGTCCACACTGAACTGTGTAACAACTGACAAGTGGCAGGGATGGGGGTTTTTCCCCACTCCCTGCATCTCTTCCCAGTCTTTCTTTCCACGTCCTTGCTCCTAAGTAGTTCTTTCTTGGCCATGAGGATTTTCCCACCCATTTCCCTACCACACTGATCTCCTCAGAAAATGATCACCTATGCTAACCCATTTCTGCTTAGATACAGGTATTTCACCTTGAGCTAAAGCTCAGAGTCATCTTTGCATGTGTCATCTTTTTCTTTTTCCATAGGATAAGAGCAAGGATCCTGAGAAGGGTCTGTGGGCTGTAGGTGTTGATGGCCCTTCCTAGCATGGGAAGGGTATAGTGGTTCCCCAATTAACTGTATCATTGTGGAAAGCTTGGCCCCTGGGAGTTCATGAGTAAGAGGGCCAGCACACAAAGCTGGACTCCAGCTTTAAGTCACTCTGGGGCAAGGAACAGGAGCAATTTGTGAGGCTGGAAGGGCTCGGTCTCTGTGAATCAAACATTTGAGGTAATGGCCAAGGCACGGAAAAGATGGGAGGTTTTTTCCTAAAATTTGAAAAGAATGAAGGAGAAGACAGAGTTTTGTCTGACATGGGAGGAGAATTTTTCTGCTGAGGGGTCCTTTCCCACTGCTCAGGACCAACTAGATCTACTACTGCAGCATTTATTGATGGCCCTATCCCCAAGCAGTTTCAACTAACAGAGCCTTCAACAAGCTTCTCTCCCACCACTGTGTTGCTGCCAGCTCCCTGCAGTGCCACATGCAAGCAAACCACCCTCAAGGCTCTCTTCTCCTGTCAGATCTTTGTTAAGCATCAAAAAACACACCCACACACCATCCTTTTCAGCTGAATCCCATGCATATTCTGGCTGCTACGTCCCCAGAGCAGCTACTCCAGGAAAGACCTGTGAGGGCAGGAGACTCATCTCAGAAGAGTTAAGGGTGGTTTCCTGAGACTTATTGAGTCAAAGCACATACTGATACACAGAAAAAGTCACAGGAGAGAGAAAGCTAGAAAAGATTTAACTAGGGTAACCATCTTTGCTGAAAAGGAATAATGTATTGAGGGGCACTGCTGAGAAATTGAAGCTCAGCACTAGGGTTACAAAAATTCATTGTAGCCTCTTCCAGAGGAAGAGTGAGGACTAAGCAGACCTAAAAGACACTTGGAGATTTTTTTCTTTTTTAAATTTATTATTTCCACTATGAAATTTAATTCCTTTAAAGATGGGGACACGTAGCATCTGGTTGCAGATGTTCTTGCATCCATGAAGGAACAGATAACATCCCTTGCATACATGTCACATAGGTGTTTCCTGTGCAGGGTGCAGCAGATTTTGCACAGTTTTTCTGCAGAAACAGTTCCTCAGCATTTCAGTCCAAAATCTGTCCTCCCACAGTCCTGCAGGACACAGCAGGCACCCACAATTTGGAGGGCACGGTCATCAAGGCTGCTCTGTGTGGCCCTCCACCCTGCAGTGTGCTGCATGACGTGCACACAGAGTAAGAAGTGTGTCACATTTGACAGTGTAGTCCTTAGCACAGACCTGTGATCCAGTCGTGCATGGATGGGCAGCATTGCCACCGTGCCCAAGTCTCCCGAATGATCCTTGTTCAGCTTGAAAAGGTGGATCCTGCATCCCACAGACTGCATGGCCAGAGCTGCAGAAGGCATGAGCATCCTCAATCCTTTTGGCAAGCTCTGTCAAGGCACCTTAGCCTGCTTTTGGCCTGAACAAGTGGTGGCAGGCCTTGCAGGTTAGGGGATCACAGCTTCCATGCACTGGGAAGCAGGGGGAAGAAGAAGGGCCTGTCCTTCTCTCCCACAACACAAACAGTAATGCAGCCTCTGAATGGGAAAGGTCTCAGTGATTTTGCTTATGTCAGCTCTTTGCTCTGGCTGTAGGAAGCAGCTGTGGAGAACAGTCTTGGAGAGCTTCACTGCAGCCTGCCTGAGGTGGACTTGTCCATCCCATGCTTATTAGCCACAGACCAGGCTCTGAAGTTTGTGAAGTTCCTTAGGGTTACATTTGCTTTTCTGAATACAGATACCAGCTTGCAAAATTACACATCAGGATGACAAGACCCCGAAGCCAGCTCACAGGAGAGATTCTTGGTGCACTGGAAAATACCCTGCCTGCTACTGATCATCCCAATGGTGATGCAGTCCCAGGAGCCTCAATTCAGCATCAATCAAGCCTGGGCAAAATCATCAGACAGGAATCTGGGCGTGCTAGTGTTTCTGGTTGCTGTCCTGCTGGGACACCTGCTGAAGCCACAGGATTCACTCTGTGACTGCAGCACAGAGCAGCAAATGCTGTGCAGGCTGTGGGGAGGGAAGTGAGCCCAGGTGTAGGTGGTGTCTTGCACAGCATGAGCAGGAACAGAGGTGATATTTTCATGTGTTTGGTGTTAGATAGATAATACTAGGAGGAAGATGCTGTGAGTAGTGGATTTATCTGCATGAGGCAGGCAGGCAGAGTGGCCCTTCCTAAAGGAACTCAAGATCCAGGAAGAAAAGGTCTGAAGCACAGATTTCCTTTGGAAAACTTTTAATCACACATGCAGTGGAGGCACTCAACTGAAAAACATCATACCTCAAGTGATATGACTCCAAAGTGCCTGTGAAGGATATAACACAATAGTGTCATCAATGACTGCTTTTGCCTACCAATCCAGCTGCATTCCTGCAATCCATTTGCTAATGTAGCCACAGCATGGCTCTATTCCATCAGCATCAGGGAGGATCTAGTTAAGCTTTCATGTGTACTTGTAAGAGATAAAGTGGGCTAGCAGTAAGTTATGTTGGGAGAGTAGAAAGTCTCTAATCTTGCAGGGAGAGCCTGTAGCAGCTTTCCTGTGTGGCAGTGAAACAAAAACTTTTTCTGCCTGGAGCTGGACAGGCGAAGAGGAACAAAAGTTGTGACTGACTGTATTATCATGAGACTGAATTATACAGCTCAGGCAGACTCCTTCAGGTCCACAGTGCCATGTACAGCTGAGAAAATCCCAAAGCCTGCTTTGGAGTCTTCCATCCTGGGCCATGGCAATGGAGGTACTTTAGGGAAGCGAGTATTTCCAGCATCCTTTGCCTGCCCAGGGGGACCAGTCCAGGTCATAGACAGCATAATGGGCAGGAAGTCAAGGTAGCCTCTGGAAAATGCTTGTGTGCCCTGAAGCTGAGCATGGGTGCCACAGTGTCACTGCAACTCTGTTCCCTCTGCTAGCTCACAGTGTTGAGAGACCAGGAAGGGAAGCAGAAGCAGACAGTTCTGGTTTGTGTCTGTAATAACCAGGATGCCTTAGTCGCTGGGAGAAGCAGAGATTCAGGAGTGGAGTTTAATTAGTGGTTTGTGAAAGCTATTATATGATATAGTTTATTTTTAGCTTCTCCTACCAGTGAGAAAATCTTCCAGCGATTCTAAGAGGTTTTAGTGTAAAATCAGCCTAATTGTGTGTATTGCAAAGAAAAACAAAGAGTAGACATCCTCATATCTGTGTTTATTAGTTATCTTTTCCAAAATGTGATTAAAAATTAAATGTATATAAATTATGACTATCTTTGCTCCAAAGCAAATAGTTCTCCATTTTAATTTATCTTTATTTCCTGAGGGTTGACAGAAAGAAAGAATTCCACACTAGGGTAGATTTGCCTAACCTAGCAAGACCAGCTATAAGACTGCTGCCTTGCTTTGTAGATTTTGAATACAATGTTTACTCTTCTCCTAGCCATGGTATTTTAGATCATAGGACCTTTACCTGGCTTGTTTCAATGCAACTTCTTACAAGCAGCACCTTAGCTATCTGCACTAACAAATGCACTTGGCATCTCTCTGGGTTCATTGAGTGAGAGATGGAGAAAGATCATTATATCACCTAATTCAATATTTGTATCTATATGTGTGTATGACAGAGTTACTGCTTGACAAAAAACCTTCGAGTTATATTTTATTGTTTCATTTTTTTTTTTTTTTTGCTAGTCCATGCACTGCACAACCAGCTTTGTTCACATGCTCATTATTAACATGTTTCCAGTTTAAGCCTTTGGGTCTAATCTTGCAAAACCTTCCTACATAGCTCTTACTCAGAGCTATCTTATTTTAAAAAATGAGAATATTTTCATTGGCAGATTGGTCCAAAGATTTTAAATTAGTTCTTTAAGATGGCTTCCTGTTAATTAGAGAGCAAAGAGCTCCATCTAGCTGTTTTGGGCTCAAAGATGGAGGCTGACATGAATTTATGCCAAAAGAGCATAGAAATATTAACAGAAGGACAGAACATACCCAGTTCTGACATCTCATAACTCTATTTTTGAAAAAAACTCAACTCTGTCCAGGCACTTTATCAGCATTACATTAATAGTAAAATAAAACCAAGAGTAATAAACAAAGCTACTTTCAGAAGATATTTGGAGACAAGGGGAATCTTTCCAAACACAAATGCACATAATTTGCTTTCATTTTAAGACATAATAATCCCCAGAAGAAAATGTATAATAAATTGAAGCAAAACAGTCCACAGCTCATTTTGTTTGCTGTCTTTTGTTGCATCACCTACTCTGCTTTAATAAACATCAACTGCATGGTGAATAGTTTTCAAATGATTCAGCAGAAGTTATTAATTATTCATTATTATTTCTATTGCAGCAGTGCCTGAAGATCCCATTGGGGAATTGAAACAAACAAATAAGGGCAGAGCTGGACTGTTTGTGCAGAGCCATGGCTGGAACTCATGCTCACAACCCCAGTCTCACTTCAAACTCACAGGAGTGATGTTGCTGTGTAGCTATGGCAGCACAGCTCTCAGCCTGGGCTGTGCAAACCATGGGAGAAGCTGAATAAATAATGGAAGTGCAGCCTGCACTGAACCCTGGGCTGCCTCAGCTGTTTGTCAGGCCATGTCCAAGGCTGCTCTTTCAAAGCATGCCCAGATACTTCTCCACTGGCAGCTCTGACTGCAGCTGCTCTGACATGTGATCACATTCACTGATGACTGCTGAAGTGACCAAAGGTGTCATGGGCCTCCTCTGTTCTGTACCTGCTTTTTTTTTTCTGCTGGTGGTCACCCACAGTGGCACAGAATAAACTCTTCAGGAAACCGCTTTGCACTTTGGCACCCTAATATCCATTCACTTCCATCAGCTGTTTAAGCGTAAACTGGAGCAGCCAGCTGTGTGCCCGTGCTCTGTTCTGCTCAAACTCCTTGGGGAATGAACTTCATGCAGGCTGCTAAGGATGATAGCACCCAAAGCTAAGCCTTGTAACCTACCCCTGAGCTCCTCTGACAGAGACTTTCAATAAAAGGGGAATGAAGGAGTAGAAAAGGAAAGAAGAGTAGCCTTTACCAAAAACAGCCTTTGAAGGCAAAGCCTATATTGTAGTCAACACAGAATGTTATTCTCAGAACTTGTAAGAAAACATTTGTGTAAATATTTTTAAAATATCATTGAATAAACTCTACTTTGAGCACCATCTGGGCTGACAGAAGCAATCCATCCCTACACCTTGCCAATAGCTGTTGATCAACCTCAAAGAAAATAAATATGCAGCTATCATTGTCAAAGGGTTCCACAGCATTAACCATGGCAGTGACTTTTTTATACACACACACACACACACACACACACACACCCCCACACACCACTGCCATCAATGCAGCTGTTGTAGATAGTGAAAAAACAGAACACTTGTGAATGCAAATGTTGCAGGATTGAGACATAAGAAAATACAGGCAGTGCCAGGGGAAGCTACACTCAGAGGAGGTGATTCTGCCCCTCTACTCCACTCTCATGAGACACATCTATGCACAGCATGTAGCTCTGCAGTCCCCAGCACAGGTAGGACATTGACCTGCGGGAATGAGTCCAGAGGAGGCCCACTAAGATGATTAGAAAGATGGAGTGTCTCTCCTATAAACAAAGATTAACACAATTGGGCTTTTTCGGCCTGGAAAAGTGAAGACTTTGGGGTGACCTTAGAGCAGCCTGAAGGTCTACAGGAAAACTGACAGGAAAACTGGAGAGGGACTGTTTACAGACATGTAGTGATGGGACAAGGAGGAATGGCTTCAAACTGAAAGAGTGGGTGTTTAGATTAGATATTAGGAAGAAAATCTTTACTCTGAGAATGAGACATAATAATGGGTTGCCCAGAGAAGTTGTGGATGACCCATGCCTGGAAGTGTTCAGGACCAGGTTGAATGGGTCTCTGAGCAACCTGTCAGGGGGCTGGAAGTAGACTATCTTAAAGGCTCCTTTCTACACAAGTAATTTTACTATTTTATGAAGTTCCCCATAGCAGGAAGGCAGAGATGGCAAGGGTTAGCCATCTGTAATAAGAAGTGCTTTTAAAGAAGAGAGTTTTCTAAGCTTCAGCGCAGTAAGATTAATTATAGATTTGTGAAGAAGCTGAAGGACACAGCTGGAAAATGGTGAGTGATTGAGAGATAATGTCTGTCTTCTGCAACACAAAGCTAGCCAACAGAACTCAGCCATACAAACTTTATGGGAGGACTGAGATTGTTCTAGTGACTTGGTTGATTTGCCTCTGAAAAAATACCAGAAAGCTGATCAAATCTCCAGCTGGTGCTCAATAAACTCTAAGTGCATTACAGAAAACTCAGTCTTAAATGCAGCCGCTCTTTTTTTTAAAAAAAGAGTAAATTAAACTTTGCTCCTCAAGTAGATTTCCAACAACACAAGTACCTTATACTCCCTTTAGTATATAAACAATCTACTTTTCCTTCCCACAAGTGGCGTTTGATATTAAGAACCATGATAAAAACAAGAGAATGAAATGTTGTTTAAACTCTTAAGGAAGACTTTAAGAACTTGAAGAGCCTTCTAATTAGTCACTCTGTTGGGAAATAGTATCTTCATTCCACCCTCTGTCCTGGCCATTTCTCCATTCAGTGGAAGTACAATGCAATCTGGTTTTGTGTACAATGTCATAGACAAGTCTTTACATAAGGTTTTACATGAAAGAGTTTTCTTTTTCTTCTTGAAGCAACTAAAGGATTGAAAATGTACACAGGGATCATATAAATATTACTGTCACTTCAGAAAAGGTTTGAAATTGCTGAGAAGTGTTTGGTAGTTTATATGTGAATTCTCCCTTGGTGGTATTCATATGCTTCATGTGGGCCAGAAGAAACAGAATTTAAATCATAAAAGAAACATCCTGGGTTACATGAGATCGGTTTCCACGGCATGTGGATGCCATAGGGATAAATTATATCTGCTTTGGGGCTTTCTAGTATACATTCAAAACAGCACCAGCGTTTTCTTGTTCCCATATATGTCCTGTTTGAAGTGTGAATGGTGACACGACAAGGAATGTTGCAATTATTCCCTCTCCCTGCCCTCACAAACTGCAGCTGGGAGAAGGCTGCTCTTCCTACAAAACATGCCTGTACAATACTGACAAGCCTCTTTCCATATGCAGTGAAAGGTTATTAAATTCTTTCAAGTAAAGGAGCTGGCTTTCCTGAGCATTACCAGTTATTTCTTATTTTCTGAAGTCACTTACTCCTCAGCTGTGTTGCTGAAATATTTTGGTTGAAACTGTTTTTAGGTAGTGGGGTTTGCTTGGGTAGGTGTTTCTATTCTGACCAGTAAACATGCAAAATAATTTCCTTCTGAGTACTAGCTTTACCAGCTTCCCCTGCCACACACATTTTGCCATGGATTTGGAAGTTCTGTCTTGTCACACAGTGTTTCCAGAACTTCTTTACATGTGGAAGGAACTATTTAAATGAAACTGCGAGTATATTTTTAAATGTCTTGATAAATTCCCTTAGATTAATGTGAGTAAATCTATTAACTGTAGGTAGGCCTGTGAACTGAGGATTTACAGATTGGAACTATCTTCCATTTTTAGAGCTATTTCTGAACAAACTGTATTGACCTTCATTAGTGTTATGCAGTATCTGGCAGGGATTTCAACCTCTAGTCTGCATGAAATGCAACTTTGCATGCAGTTGCTGTTAAAAGCAGATAGCCAGCACCTAAGGGTGGAACTTTGTACAGTGTCTCTTGGAAAATTAACCAAGTACCTTCATAACATATAGGATCAAAAATAACATGGAGAAAAATTTAATTCTTTAAATCAAAATGATCAGGGTCATGCTATATTCCATAACAATTCTAAATTGTGAGGATCTCTCATAAAAAGATTGGCTTTTTGGAACCCATTTTCATCTTCCATTACATTACTGGTTTTTTATAAGGACACAAAGCTTTATGCACCCCTCTGCATCATCCAAACAGTTATATGGAAACTCAATAAAATCTTTAGATGGCAGTGTCCTGTAAAGATGGCATTATGACCATTCAAAAAGCATATTTAGTTCAAAGGAAACCCCTTTGGCTTCATGACAGTGATATAAGATGCTTGTGCCCTACATGAATCTCAGAGCAGATGGAGGTTGTGTGAGTCATGCTTATACACACCTGGGATTTTTAGAGGGTCCAAAATTCAAGGTAGAACAAGAGATGTGGCAGATGGATGCAAGGTTTAAAAAACTGGAAGAAAATTTGGGGTTTATTTTACCCTTTTAGCAGTTACAAACTCAGGTTTATCAGTCTGCAATATATTACTGAACAATTGCTAAACCCTTCTTTAGTGAGATGCTTAACAAAATATCTGTGCAATACAAAGATTATTCTTGTCAAGAACACAGTTCTGCCCCACTCTCTTCTAGATAGCCTCTAAAAAGACACATCCATTAACTAAGATACAATCCCTTCAAAATCTTTCATCAGCATTTTACCTGCAGTCCTGCAGAATATTGCTTCCCCCAATGAGGCCAGAGCAGGCAATGCTTTAAATGAGCACACCACAGTCTGGACACTGCTAAGATATCCAAAGGGTTTTTGGTAAAGTTCTTTGTCTTGTATTCTGAGTACAAGATGAGTATATCTTGTTCCATTTTCTTCCTCAAAATTCACAGTTCCAAATATTTCCCTTGCCTTTGTGTCAAAACTAGAGGAGGTGAGGACTCTTACCTTGCCAAAAGTTGCAAGAGGTTATGGAGAGGGCAATGTCAACAGTGTCCCCTCACAGCCAGCTGCTCTGGCTTTCTGCCTGGCTCATAGGATCTTGAACCCTCTCTAATCTGAGACTGCTGAAGACAAGGGCCAGGTACCTGGCATGGTCTAATGGTCTGACCCAAATACAGGCATCAAAAGGTGAAGTACACAACCTCTAAGTCCTTTTGAGGTCTCAGAGTAAGACTCTGAGGAATACTGTTTGATCAGTGTCTTGATTTCTGTATTCTTCTGCAGAATCTAGAGTTATATCCTCAGTTTCAGATAGCAAAGAGCTGGAATGTCCAAATTACCCTCCAAACATTAACAGGCTGTTGAGAACAGGAGACCGGGCCAGTTGCCACTATAAACTCTTGGACTGATTTTGTTGTGAGTAATATCTTATCAGCTTCATGCTGGCAGCTCCTGAAGGATGGACCCAGTTTGCCAGAAAGGCGATATATCAAAACAGACATGATACCTGAAACAATGATCAAACATTATCTACTTTGCCCATTTTTTCTGAGACTCCAATGCCAATTGGTCTTGCACTGACTGTAACTTATCCTTACATATATTAATTTATGTCTGGTAAAAGATCTAAGAGGTTCAACCCATGATGCATGAATGATAGAATGCAATGGTTTAGGTTGGAAGGGACCTTAAAAGATCATCCAGTTCCAGGGCAAGGGCAAGGACACCATCCACTAGACAAGGTAGCTCAAAATCCCACCCAACCTGGTCCTGAGCACTTCCAACGATGGGAAAGATATTTGTTCCTTGAAGAAACGATGGCAGGTGGGAAAGCATCAAGGTTAGTAGGGAAAATTATGAGCAAGGTCTGCAAAGTCTTAAGAGGGAAGAAGAAAATGTGCTCAGTCAAAGAGCCCAGATTCACCTCCTCCCTATCACTGATCTTGCTGGAGAACTACTGACAGCTGCTGCTTAGTCAAATGAGATAGCATACACACTTCAAAAAGGTCTTTATAGTTTAGCTGGTTTTACTGAAATGGTTTTGGAGGGTCCACCTAAGCCACTCTGGTAGCTGGCTGGAATGACAGAACAAAGAAATGGCATGGTCCCACTGCATGCAACAACATGGGAAGGTAACCTTTTCCACTGGTGCATTTTGATCTGGAAAATGGCATCTGTCTCCAGGCTATCTTGAATGCCTGGAAAGGTAGCAAAGGTACTAAAACAGTCCAGGATGTGAAGTAATGTAGTCCAGTAACAAGGAATTTTCAAAAGATTGTCAAAAGATTGCCTAGTTCAACCCTTTCATTTCTTCCGCTACCCCCCTTCCAAAGTTTCTTGGCTGACGTTTTTCTAACCTGTTCTTTCAAATCTCCAGATGATCAAATTTCTAGCACTCTTCCAGGGCATGTCTTGCCATACCATTACAGTGTATTTCCTAGCAACTCATCTGTCTCTCACTTAGCAGAGTTTAAGATCATTCCTTCTTGCTTTATCAGCCATCAGCTTGGAAATAGATAAGTAAAGCTGCTTATTAGATATACAAAAAGTGTTAAAATTTTCACCCTCTCTCTGCTCCTGTCTAGACTAAACAATCTTGGTACCTTCAACCTTTTCACATGGCTTAGGTTTTCTGGATCTCTACTCATTTCTGTTACTTTCCTCCAGATTCTTTCCAACTGGTTCACATCTTTCCAGAAGTGGAGTGCCAAAAAATGACCTTCCAATATCTGACGCTCAGACTTGTTTGTGTGAGTAACATAAATTTGAATGACAAGCAGTGCCTGAAGATAGTAAGTCAGTAAAATTCGCAGCATAGCATAAAAGTGATTCAAAACTGGAAACAGAAACTATGAGCTTGATTTTAATTTCAGCAATACAGAAGTTTCTGTTGTATGTCTGAAATACTGTGTGTTTGTGTGTATGTGTATATATATGTATATATATATTCATGTATACTTTTCTAGTAATTAATGCAAATATTGAGACCATAGCCGCTGTTGCTGTTCCTGTAAGTGATCTGGATCTATAAACAAATCTTTGAAAACATTTATAAATAAAAAAGATGAAAGATTAACTTCCAGCAGTGATACCTTTGGCAGATTTCCCTGATTGTTCACATATGTAATTATATTCAAAAGGACAGTTTCCATTACTGATGTCCGAAAGAAATTGAGTGTAAGTTATCATGCAATCTTCCTCCCAATGAGCTTACTTTTTACTGCTAAAGGAAAAGTACACCTCCATTAAATAACTGTTCAGTATTTGTGGTTCTTTTTTAATTAAAGGGTCAGTTTTCTTCCAATTAGAAATCATATTAATTATCAAAATACAAAGTTTCTTTTTCCTAACTTTAGGAAGCAATGACTGTCTGTGAATGGTCAAGGAGTACCAGAAAGGATACAAAGCCAGCATTTCACCTGCTAATGTACTTGCCACTATCAAAGTAAAAACATAATAAGTGTGCAGGACTTTGTGTACTTTTTCTTTCATACATAGTGGGAAAGAAAAAGTACACAAAGTACTTTTCAGTAACTTTGTAGTAGATTCCCCACTACAAAGTTACTGAAATTACATCAGACTGTAACAGTTTGTTCCTTTCATGGTTTGTTTTATAAAATTCTCATTCTTACATGTGTGCAGCTTACAGAATGTCAGTCCTGTTTGTGGAAGAGGGCTGTTTATGTAATGAATACAGTTTCTGCTCGTATCATTTTGGTTGAGTGGAATAAATTGCTATGCAATAATGTTTTATAGATCAGTAATAGCCACTCAACCTTTAAAGGCTCTTATTGCTATGGCTGCAATCCACAGTGCAGTGCCAACTTCAGATATACGATCTATCATTAACTGATTCTCAAGAGCCAGTTTGCTAGCAAGCAAGAAAATTAGAAAGCAAGTTTGCTTTCTGAACACTCAGCCACTGTGCAGCACAGACCTTGCAGGCCTACCCTGAAAACCAGCGCAGGTGGTCGACAGCAACCCCTAGAATCACAGAGCCATTAGGTTGGGAAAAACCTGTGAGATCACTGAGCCCAGCCATCAACCCAGCACTGCCAAGTCCACACTAAACCATATCCTTGAGGCAGTACCTCTGGAATACTGTTAGGCACCAGACACCTACCTCTACATCCACAGTTTCAGTGAAAATCCACACTACACCACAAGCTGAAACTATATTAAAAAGTCCCTACAAACAGGTTCTGGGTAGAACCCAGATGAATGAGATTTTGGGAGAAAGAGGTATAAAGAAAAGTGACTTCAATGCCAGATCTATTGCTCAGATTCTTTTTCTTTGAAGAAATCCATAATATTTGTAAAATCATTTCTATTAAGAAAATGTACAGATCCTGAGTTTTTATAAACAGGAAAATTTCCAATCTGCTCATGAAATAATTCAAAAGTGGGCTGAAAACTTCAAGCAATTAAGGTATTTAATCAGAACTACAGCGTGTACTTACAGATAATTTAAAAATTTTATTATGATTCCACAGATTATAAAAGTTAAAATGGTTATGAACAATGTAAATTGAAGGAATAAGTGTGGAAATTATATTTCAGGTGAGGTAAATTCTGTGTATAACCCACTAAAAACTGATCTTCCCTAATGGAAGAACAAAAAAACCTCACATTTTGTTTAAATTGCTTCAGACCTTTTTTGAAGGATGCAATCCAAGAAAAACTCTTCTGATTTTTTTAATGTATTTCACTTTTTTTTTTTTTTTTTTTTTTTAAGATTTCACCCAAATTCATTATCAGATTCTTCAGGGCAGAGGGGCAGAGGGAGGGAAACAGAAACAGAAATTGCAAGGCACAGGCAGATGAAGATTATGTGGGAAAAAGACAAGCATCATCCATTTCAATATGTACTTGGATTGTGTTCATCATCTTCATTTTCCGAGGTGAAAAATTGAAACAGAAATCTAAGTTGATAAAAGTCATCCAGAAGCAAAAGGATGTGCCATTTATCAGTTAAAGGTGCTATTGTCCTCCAGTTCCAGATGCCAACCTGAGAATAATGGTGCTCAAGCTGTCATAAATGAGGTCACAATTTTTATTTATTTGATTACATGCTTAATCACTAAGATTTAGCTGAGATTTTCTTGTATTCACCATAGTCCCTATGTGGCTTCAGCTGAGAGAAGTGAACGTGAGTGGAGGCTGAGGATTGACATATGTTAACTGTTTATTCAGATAGCTGTTTGTAAAATTTCATCTGCAACTCCATTGATATTGTACCTTTGTCCCTTATATGTGTATACTACACTTTAGTGAGCACAGAACTCTTAGCAACAACAAAATCTAGAGCCATGAATGAAGCTATTCTTTCCAAGTGGCAATTTGGCTATGCCAAGATAAACCCTGAAGTTCTGCTTCCAACAGACATTTCCTGAATAGATATATCTATTATGGAAAACCACTAGTCAGTTTCTCCTCCATCCCAAAAGAAATGTCAAGTACAGCTGTTTGGTCATTAATACTTTTTAAAAACAAATAAAGTCTATGGAAATAATTGACTTAGACTTAAAAAATAAGTAGGTCTTAATCAAATCTCAAGTTCCTGAGAAAATGCCAAGAATTAAGGGGGCAAGTAAAAGCCACTGAGAGAATTCTGTTACTCACTGTGGTCAATGTGACTTCAAAAGCCTATTTGAAAGCTTTTGATGAAGACTAGACCAGCAGAGGAGGAGCTGGTGCTCAGGGATGTGGATTTTCATATCTCTTTCTGTCCCACACTTAGACTGGGATCATTACTGTTGTTTTCAGTCTTTAAATAATTATTCTAAAATAATGATTCCAAAATAATTATTCCAAAATTCCAAACTTCAATAATCTTTTTATTACCTCCATTAAGAATATATTAATTGTGAGGGATTATAACACAGCATTTACCCTCTAACAAAAAAAAAAAACAAACAAACAAACCAACCTAAAGCCACAAACATCACAGTTGTGAGGCCATTGCCTTCTAATCCACAGTGTCTCCATGCCATGAGCTATTCTCCACAGATGCTGATAACTGATTTCTGAGCAGTACAGCCCCACCTTGAGCAGGAGCTGGCAGCAGAGATGCCATACATGACATAGAGGAAAGCTGCTGAGTGGCTTGCAGCAAGGCAGGGATGGGGTTTGTGGGCATGGCATGGTGAAAATATCACTGAGACAGCAGCTCCCAGGCCCTACCAGGGAGAAGAAGAAGTATCTTACTTTGAGTAAGATCTTACTTTGAGTAAGGGAAAGCTCAAGGGGTTTATGTGACATGTCCAAAGCCTTGCATGCTGTGGTTCTCTGGTGTGAGAGAAATGTCTGACTTTTGATTTGCCATCTCAAGGCTCCTGGCCAGGTACCTGAACATGGTGTCATTACCAGACTCTTTACCAAGACAGGAACAGGATTTCTGTAAGTGTCTGGACATTTCTGTGATCAGTACCGTGATGGAGGTCCACACACTACACACAAGACAATTTCATTGTGGTGGTTTCATGTGCAGATGAGAAGACAAATGGGCACATGTGGGCAGGTGTAAACTGTACACAAAGCCTCATGACAGCAAATGCACTTTAGAAAATATGGGCCCAAGATTATGCAGAGTACTTCTAAATGAGTTCTTGCAATCTAAGCTGGAATAGTTTAAGAGGTTGTTACTCTCAGCTGCCTGCCCACACAGCCAGGAGTTACTGCCCTAAACCTAAGTCTTATTGCAGTTTCAGTGAATACACCAGGCTATGACCTCTGTAGCAGAGAGAAGGGATATCACCATCTCTGCTGCCTCTGCTGCTGGGGTAATAATATCTGGCAGAAAAATGGAGCAGGTGTTTTAAACCACTCCTACAGGAATAACCAAAATTCATCTTAAGGTACTTTCTGTAAGGCCAAACTAGAAGAGCAATGGCCGTAGTTATTTGCTGCCCTATACCTCTGTTTGTGGAGCTTTTGCAAAATTCAGAGCATATCAATTCATCCAGTAAAGTCTTTACCACTAGATAGATAGTATTAACATGGGAGATAAAATTCATATTTTCTGTAATTATCTAGGAAAGGAAAAGCAGGTAACAATAGATGAATCGCTTATCAGGCATGAAAGGGAAATCTCATTTTCTTGAGAGTCTTCCAGCTTTCACATTCCTCTGGAACATTCAACACATCTCACTTTTCAGCAGAGGGGTTTTAAATAAAGAAATGCTCTAAACTAGAGCCAAAACCTCAGGAGATCCAGCAGGTCCCATTTACATGCCCCTGATTGTATTGAGTTCTTTAGTTCAGGCTTCTTATCTGTGCTAGTATAACTGCAAATTAGCACAATGTGGTCTTTAACCAACCATGTCAGCAGACCCCGCATTGCTTGCCAAATAATTATCTTCAAACTTCAAAGTCTCCCTGGGAGGCTTTTATGCACAGCAATGTATCTTTTAAAAATAAAATTTTATATATTCTGAATCTAAGCAATGATTAAATACCAGCTGATAGAGTTAAAGGATGTCCTCATGTGAATGCACATCCCAAATAACTCGCTTTGCACATGCAGGGTGATGCCTAGATGAAACTGAGATGTGAGAGCATTATTTTTCACTCAAGATGCTGTCAGAGAAAAGAAAAAGCCTTTTTCTGAGTTAGACAGTTGACAGACAGGAACCACCCCTCAAAACACAACCAACACACAAAACACAGGCAGCACAAAGGCTGGTCAGAACTGAGGGAGAGATTATGTCTGATGTGACAAGAATGGAGGCAAAACCTAAAGAACAATTTAATTTAGCTCAAACTGGGAATTATTTCTGATAATTCCCATTGAAACAAAGGGACACCTTGAAAAAAAACAATCAGATGTTGCACTGCACATTTCAGTTGACTCATTCTCTTTTAGATGCTGTCAACAAATGCGAAGAAAATGATAAGTTGGAGTCACAACACTGAGAGAAGACTTCAGGGAAGGAGAATATACAGATATTAGGGCATGTAGCAGGACAGGTATCTAGACTCCAGCTATACTACTGCCCAAATGCACATCACTACAAGCAGGTTACAGAGTCAAAACTGCATTTTATTCAGAGATCATATCAAGAGGTCATCTTCAGCATGCCAGGTAGTGAAGTGTTTCTCTCTGGGTGATTGAGGGGACCTCAGTTCGAGAAGGGAAATCAATTTGAACCTACAAACTCCCCAGAGGCCTCAACTTCCACTACAGCTACCTTAAGAAACATGAAACAACGCATAAAATAACCAAGACTTTCCTGATTATCCTTCCTCACTCATCCCACACTGCCCCCAAATTTTGACCTGTTTTGAGTAGCCACCCCAAGACAACAGAACTCACATGTCATAAATCAGGTGTCTTCTCAAGAAAAAAAAAAATTACCCCCCACTTCTCCCTGAAGACTGCAGATAAGGATTGCATGGATGGGGACGGGTAGGAGACAGGGAAGGCACCATGTGATGGAGGCACAAATGTGCAATTTATTGCAAGAATGCCCCCATGAGCAGGAGCACACAGGAATCTGGTGGACTGCAGAAAAGAAGCTCTGAAGGTGACAATTTGTGCCAAGGATGTGCTCCTGACATGAAGCCCAGGAAAACTCTTTGCATGGCTTGTTTCTGGAAGGTACCCCCAGCAGTAATTCCTTCAATCAATCCCTTTCAAATTCATGGCAAGAATGATCTCGTGGCAGTTTGTCCTGTTACCAGAAACATCCTGAAAGATGACTAACCCTTGGTGACAAGCAGGACAACAGAACAAAGTCTGCAGCATGAGTAAGATCTGTGCTCCCCAGGCCTGTTACACAGAACTGGCTCACCAGTTGCCTCTGCTTAGGTAAATGTCACATGTGCTAAATAAAGGCTGTGACTAACTGATTTCTACTGGGAAGGAATGAGGAAAAACAATTGTTTTGTTGTTGTTTTTATTTTTAATACATCCAATTACTGTAGGCTAGCAACAGTTGCCAGGACAAGCTGTTCCAGTTTCATTCCCAGTGCCAGGGAAACAGACCATTTTAAGGAGTGGTTCATATGGGCAAAGAAATAGAAATGCACAAAAAGCTGAAGTGTCTATATACAGTAAAGCATGTTTAAGAAAGCTGGCAAGCTACTTGGGTTAAAATCCCCTGAGAGAGGCTGCTGAGGTGAATTATTACAGATTCATTGTAGTTCTAAAGTTGCAAACTATATTTTAAAGCCTGGCAGAACATCAGCAGATCTTACCTTGAAGGGGGTCTCCACAGAGATCTAACTTGTTCCATTCACAGCTAAATTGTTAAAGAATTTGCAGATCTACCCTGAATTTTCTCTGGCCATGGCCTAGTAATTACTTTCTAAACTACCAGAAATAGGAGAATATTTCATGTATAGGATTCAGCTGGAAAGATACAGAGCTTGGCCAGACCAGATTCATAACTCTGTGAAATAATTAGAAAATTCCTGCAAAAGGAGTTGTGATGCTACTTCCTACTTTTCCACTGCCTTTAGGCCTTTTAGAATTTTGTTTTATACAGAGCCTCTCTGGAGGAACCAGAAGCCACACAATACTGTCCTTTTACTCTAGGTGAAAAGAGGTGGTTTCTACTCCAGAGTACTCTCAGCAGAAGCATTTTAACCATAGCTAGATATGTGTTCAGCATAATAATCATGAATGTGTATTAATTGTGATAACATTAGATCATTCATCTGAGCAGGATTTCATTGCTTCTTGAGTTTGTAGTGGTCTCAAGCCAAGTTTCTCTTTCTCTTAGGTTTGAAAAATTATTCAGGCAAACTTACACTGCTAAAGTAGGCAACCATATATTTATCTCAGTAACCTTTTAGAGTCAGCACAAGTTGAATGTTTTTGCCAGGTTATAATTCTTTCAAAAACAGCCACAGATGATTAGCAGTATTGTCAGTTCCAAGTATTTCAGAAACCAGTGTCTCTTCATCCTTTTAGCTACAAATCCCCCACCCTTCTGGCTCCTTGATGTCTGTTTGGCATGAAGACAAGTGCCCTTACACAAGAGAAAGACAGACAAAACCAATGAAATGAAATTGCCTCATGAAAATTTGTTGTGAATCTCTTTTTGGTGCAATATTTCTATTCCACTGGGAATTAAAGTGTATTTGCTGTACATTCTTCTATGTAAATAAAATGTTTATTGTTTAGACTACATCTTCTGTGAGACGCTACCTGGTCCCCTATTAGCAAGAGCCAAGATTGCATCAGTGGGACTGCAGCTCAGGTCATGAAGAGTAATTACCACAGAGAAAAAAAGCCCTGAACAGCTTAACTATAACTTTAACAGCAGAACATCTGAACTGAAACTTATGGTTAGTCCTTGTCTAAAATCAAATCAGTTCAAATCAAGAATTTCTTGTGAAATTTTTTCTTGAAAACACAGGTTTCCATCTATAGCAATTTTTTAAATGTACAACTAGTCATCCATCTGACCCTGTAAGTTCTTTTTTCTGAACTAGATAAATTCTTTGCAGTCAAGATTTATGTGTCCTATTTGTTCTGTGCAGTTCTCAGAACATCAACAGCTCCCATAAGAAACACTTTACCTTTTAGATGAACAAGTGTAAATATCTAGAATTGTGAACAGAAAAAGCCCTTCAACAAGACAGAACAATTCCTTCTTTCACATGTTGACATATGCCAGCTAATCCACCACATGGGACACTGAACACTGCAGGAGACACAGATGGCAATTTGGGGCTGATAGTCCTACAGCAATGGAACAGCACACTGTTTGTTGGCAGAATATATTGCCATTTTTGTGCTGATGTCTGTGGAGCAATCATAGCAGCTCTTGGTCTTGGTAGTTACAGCTTCTCTCAGAACAGAGTCTGAGGAGCTAATTTATTTTTACTTTCTTTAAAGTTCAGCTTCGTGGTAACAAAAAATAAATACCCCACAGTTGTGTAGGATGTGATGGGATGATTTGAGCACTCTTCAATTTATGGGTCTGTGCAGGTACTTTGGCTACTTCCAAACTATTTTGCAAAGAAGTGTACAATTTACTTTCTTTGCCCTTTTATCTGAAGACCATGTAAAGGACAGGACATGTGGGGTAAGACGTCCTACTGTCCAAATATGACACCAGATTAGATCATCAGCACACCGTGCTGCAGGTTAGTGTATGCACACCAATGCACAGTACCTATTAATTTTTTGATAGAATAACAAAATTGTCAGGAGATCTTGCTTTAGTATTTCTCATTCATGAATGAACTGCTCTCCAAGTATTCAGGGTCTCCACAGGAGGGACTATCCTATATTGAAAGTGTCATCCCTGCATCACCTTTTTTTAATGCATTTAAAACTTATTTTTAAAATTATCACAGTGCTGGCACCATCCTGGGGCTCTTTTGGTGACTTGGCACCCCTGCCAATTGGTCATCATCATTCTGACAGGGGAAACTGGGAGAAACCAGCTCTAAGTTGTGCAGGTTTCAGATGCTGATCTCATTCATATCAGGCACAGTGGAAAACAGGAAAACCTACACTGCCTGGAAACATCCCTTCAAGATTTCACATTCATTTTCAGAGCTAAAGAATGACTGAAAAAAATTCTCTTCGGCAAGACATCCTTCTCATGCTTGTTTCTGAACTTCAGGGCACTTTCACAGGTTATGACATTCCTGGAAAACTAAGCTGGACCATGGACCAACCACACTGTTGGGGGCTCCCCACTCATAGTTTAGGTCCTCCCAGCCAATAGTCAAGCATGATTCATGGGGGAATGCAGATGAAGGCCTGCTGCTAGTAGAGTCAATGGATAAGAACAGCTTATTTGACTGGGAGGAGAAAGTGAAATGTTATCATTTCATCAACAGTTGCTTGCTGGGCCAGATAACACATGTTGCTCTTTATTTTTCAGTGGGATACATGCATCCTTCAATACAGAACTGAAAAAAGCTGATGAGAAGTAATGTCCTTACCACTTTGTTCTAAGTCTTTGCACCAACAAGGAGTTTCATAGTACTTTTAAGAAGATGGACATAAAGGTTGCCTGTTAGCTTGCTCCCAAACATAACTATCCTTTTGTTTCCTGGTCCAGACTCCTAGAAAGAGAGTCCCCTTGCAAGCCCCAAACTGTTCCTGTGCCCAGGCCAGAGCATGCATCACTCCCTTTAATACCACTTCATGCTTCTCTGCCCGGCTTCTCCCTTCTGGAAATGCTTCTTCTCACTATCTCTTTCCATCACACCCCTGATATTCTTCCAGACCTTTTCTCATTTCCTGGCTATTTTCCCTCACCCTCCATTCCTCCTTACCTTGTCTCACATCCTTTCAATCCTTTTATCTGGCTTCTCTTTTATTATTCTGGTGGACAGATTATTCCAAAACCCCATGATGCCAACAATCTCCCTCTGAGATTGCATTGCCCAAAATTTCCTGTTATTAAATCTTCAGTGAGAGGGCTCATAACACCAGTTCTTAAGAGCTGGCACTTTCAAGTTTGATCACAATCTTAGACTGCATTGTCACTGTAAGACTGGCAGATATACCCTAGAAAGGAAGAAACAGATCACTTTCTGCAGCACATTTTATGTTTAACAGCATATGACAGAGGAAACCAAGGCACCAAAGCCAGACCTAGCACAAATCTGTTGCAGTGCTCATAAAAAGAGGAAATGTTGTTAAAGGTGTTTCAATGAGGTGTTTCTATGGCATGTTTTTCTGCAGCATGGAAAGCAAGCTGGTTTTCATGGATCTCTAAGCCATTAAAGGTTACCTGATTCCTCCCATTAGAGCACAAAGAGTCACATAAACAGGTTTTGAATAGTTATCCAAAGCCTTGGGAAATAGTGTGGTGAAATACACTGAATTTGATGAACAGAAACAATTTTAATATGTGATAAACAGGCACAGAAGTTTTACCTGCTCACACAGGTCTTCAGTTAAATGCTCCTTAAGGAACAACTCATAGGACACAAGATAAGTCTCTCAAGCAAGAGATTAGATGGAAATCGATATTTGAAGACAAGAAGACAAGACAAAATGTATTTGCAAATTGTTTGTTGCTACTGAGAATTTGCAAGAGAGGACAATTCTGAAATGTTATTAGTAGAGGTTGAAACATTGTGGACATAATTTTTAAGCTTTATAAGCATGTACGGGGAAATAGAGTTACTTCTCAGGATCTGAAAAATCCTGTGTCTAGAGGAAAAACATCATTAATAATGATTTTTGTATTCTAACTGGTGCAGAGAAAAGAGATAGATGTACTCCAGAGCTAAAAGCAATTTAAAATTTCCAAGGGAAATGCAGGCACTCACGATATACATCACATGCCTGTTAAGCATGCAACTGCCTTTCAGATTCCAGAGGCCAAATATATTAGTGAAATGTCATATGCTTATGGATCCTGTTACCTTTATTCAGCACCTCACTCTTCCCACCTCCCTTCCTCCGTCACTACTTAGTTTGTACAGTACATCCAGCACACAGACCTCATTTCCCACTAGTGCTGAAAACAACTTGGAACACAATTAGCCTTGTCAAGTCCTTCACTGGCATGCCATATAGGGCTGCCAGCTTTCCAAGCAATTCAATAATCCCTAGAGCACTGCCTCAGGGTCTGCGATTAATAGAGGTGTTTACATGTCTGAAATGTACCAGGCTAAAAATAGAAGTCATTTTCTAAGCATCCTGTGATGCTGGGTTTGTTCTTTTCTCTTTCTTTTCATTTGTCAGATTGACAAATGAAGTGTGTTTGTTTAATTCCTTTAACTGATATAGGAGATCAACAACAACAGAAGAGCAACTTCCCAGTTCTGTGGTGGTAGAGGAAAACAAATCCCAAATGAAATATTTTCTGCTGCAGGCCAAAAATAAAAAAACCACCCAGGAATGCTGGCAAAATGGTCTTTTTGGCAGCACCAAGCACAATTGCTGACCGGGGTGTCCAAAGGAAAGGATCAAAGAGAATGCTCAGCATCCCCCCACAGATGTTTTCAGTTTGAAGGTAAGGGTCTGCAGCTGCATAGGGAGAGGTGAGAAGCATAAGAAAGTACCAGGAGTGTTTCTAAGCTCCTGATGTAATAAGACAAGTAGATAGATTAATATTTATTTCTCTTTCAGTGGACCATGTGTGATAAAGATCTCTGGAATAAAGCAGTGTAAAGAAATATTACTCAGGGATCTCCTGTGTGGCTGGCATCATTAAAAGAACACAATTTTGGTACTCTTTTCTAAAGGTTAGTTTGCAAAAGGCTAGGAACAGGGCTATTCAACCTCTTCTAAGGCAACACATCTCTTGAGAGTCACAAACATAGGCCCTACTGCTCAGCAAAAGGAGAAGCAAATGACTTCAACTCCTAGAGACTTGATTGTTTCCACTGCTTGGCTGCTGTTTCAAAAGGTTCCCATTTGCCCTTGCAATGGCAAATAACATCTAGAAGTGCTGGCCCTGGATCGGGTGGGCAAAATCCAGCCATGGCATTAGGCCTTGGGCTGAGAATTCGTTACAGAACCTCTTTTCCTTTGCAGCAGAGACTTGGCCAGACTCTCTTCCCTCTTCTGTCTGTTTAACAGCTGAAAACAGCCCTTCTAAAGATAAGGTCAGATTTTTCCCTTGAAGCCAGAGCTCTGAAACACCTAGAAAACGAGTGCCCACTTCATGCCATAGAACGGGTAGGAAAAAATCCATGCTCCTCATGAATTTAACATGAGAAAAAGAACAAATTTGTTTGAATTAAAGTGGGCATGCAGTCTCATCAGAACCAATGCGCGTACAAAAGCCACAGAGTCCCAAAATGAGCAAAAGGCCACGGGTAGTTCTGGCATGAGACATGGGTAGTTCTAGCAAGAGACAGTACCAGTCTAGGATAACAGAATTCTCCATTCAGCTCCATTCCAGAACAGGGTCTAGTATGATGCAGTTTGGGTCAGCTCTGAACTAGGACTTGTTTAGGTGCTGGTAAGCTTGAGTTTATGTATTCTGGGTCACTATAGTTAAACCTGATTTGATCATAGGAACTGCTTGTCCCAGGATACGTGCCAATATGGGCATTTCAGGCTTGTCAACTTTGGGCTTATTTATACCATGAAATTTAACTTCAAAGATTTCAAATAAGTTCATGTGTTTACTGGTGTGCTTGTAAAATTTGCAAAAGGCTACTAAAAGATTATGGACCCAGATCCTTACAATAGGTGTTGCAGATTCACCTAATGTATTTATATTCTGCATTTAGCATTTGACAGCCATAGCTGGCTGAGAAGTAAATACATTCACATGTCAGTAGGTTACTATAGATCATTTCACAGTTAGAGATACTGAAAATTACAGGTTGTTCCCATCAGCACAAAAATAATATCTGTGTGTTTCAGGCGGTAGGTTGCCCCTACCCACATTCCAAAAGACATATTCATCATGGAAAACTGAAACTTTAAAGAGGGACAGAGGTAGCAGGAACCCCTTTAATCATAGAAATAAAATAAAATTCAAGAAAGCAAGGTGAAGAACTGAATTTTCCCATATGAACTCATTGCTTCCAGACATCCAGGACTCAAGACTCAGAGTGTTCTAAGTGATGCTACATGGGGCAAATTCCTAATGAAATCAGTGTAAATTTTATCCCTGTAAATTGTTAATGGAAAGAGGAAAGAGGACTTATTTTACCTCCAAATCATAGTCCATTCTCTATCTCTGAATCTCAACACAATTGCTCACAGCACAATGTGACATAAAAGAAAGATTATCTGAAGACTCTTTTATTCTGGGACATCATTAACAAAATGTCTGTCTGAATTTTTGTTCCAGATTTCAGTATGTACAGTCATTCCCTTTGGCCCCAGGTGTTAATCAAACTTAAAACAAACAGCCTAGTAAAAGAAAAAGTTGTTTTGACTTCCAGGCTGAGGAAAACAAGCATGTGTAGTTTCTCTACATTTGACAGAATGGCCAAATGGGAAGCAAAAGTACATTTAGATACTTTATAAGCCTCCTGCATGGCAACAGTAAAGCAGCAATCCCCCATAGGTTTGTCCCTGACTGAACTCCATCAAAGCACTTCTCTTTCTAGCAGGTACCTGTGGACAGGAGACACGAAGTCGACCAGCAAGAGTGGAACATGTTGACACTACAAACTCTTTTAAATATGCTGCAGGGACTGCTCACATTTTAACAGGCCAAGTTTGTAAAATGACCCCTTCGCTCTGGTATCTTAACCTATGATTTCTGTCACTCAGCAGCTTCTCCTTACTTGGGAGAATGCTTCAGCCAAAGGACTGGCCTCCACATGAACACACAAGGTCTGATTTTTCATGATGATGTCTGATGTGACAAGTTTCCACCTCCAAAATGAGCGCAAATGCTCCTCCTCAGCTGACAGTGTTATTTTTATTTTGTGCTTCTTCCCTTCCTACAAGAATACACGTGGATCATACCTGCTAATAGTCACTCTGCCATGATTAAAATGTACTGCAGGAGTTACATCCACACTGTTGGTGTGTATGATTAACAGCTGGGCTTCATGCTGTGTAAGAAAAGAGTTGGGGACGTTTGCAAATGAATTGAAGACAGTCCCATGAAGAATATAATTTTCTGTTCCTTTTCTTTCATTTCTGTAATTTCTTCTCCTTTCAGACAGCTTCATAGATCTTTCTCATGGCTGTAACATTGCTCTTACCTAAATACATTATCCACATTTTGGGTAGATTTTTAAGAAGATCACAGAGTCTTCTCATCTCTCTGTCTCCAAAATATCTTCAGTTTACTGAGTGCCAGTCATAGGAATTATATCTTGCCACCAAAAATATTTGATCCCCATTTATAGTTGCTATATAAAAAAGTCACTAGAGGAGTCACTTTAATGGGAGGCCTATAAATGCTAGGCAGACTGCTCTGGAACAAAAATGTGACTGTATAGCCATTATGGCAAAGATCACTAGTTTACAACTGTGGAAATACTGAGGTAACTCAGCTTTCCTAGATGGAAGGGTAGCATAAAGGAATGGGAACTTAATCCCATATTTATAACCCTTGGATGAAGCTGTAGACATATGTCCTCTTCCAAATCCATCCAGGTCAGCTGAAGATAAAATCAGCCCCCCTTCCCTCCCCACAGCACAGCCTGCATTAGGGGTGTCTCCCCACACCTCCCTATCCAACGTTGCCTTAGGAATTTAAAGATTTGAATGTAATACTGCCTTTTGAATGTCTTTGCCCTGACTTTTACAATTCTATATAGCTGAAAATCCTCTGTGCCCCTTGTGACTCTATGCCATATAGATTCAGTGCATAGTTGATATAAACCCATAGAAAGAAGGTACAAAAGATCTGACACTTCCTGGAGCACAGATGGAAGATTCTGTATAAAAGAATCTTTACAAATAAATATGAACAGTAAAAATCAGTACTGTGCTTATTTCGGTCTTGATTGATAGAATTGAGTTTAAATGATAAAATCTAGATTGTCTGTCCCAGTGCTGCCAGTTGGCAGGAGGGAATTGGATCCCAGAATTATACTTCTCAGGCTGCTTTGGAACTTACCTTGAAAAATATATAAACCACTCAGTTTCTTTCTTCACTATTTTTTTTTTCTCTAAAGTCACTCATATATTTAAGTATATTGAAGGCTGTGATAAATTAAGCTGAAAGTTTTTGACCTATGAACCCTATTGGCTGGAGAAGCTCCTAGGAGAACGTGCTTTAAACTTGATATTGTGTGAGAAGTGGTGTAACGACTCTGTGAGTTTCAATCCCCTTTAGATTTTACTTCTGGTAGGTCAGATTCCAATGTATGATGTGTACTTGCTCGAAGTTCAGTGACTTATAAATAGCAAATGCTTTCAAGGTTTACCTAACTGGTTTTGACCTTATTGAAATCACTGAACATAAAGAGCAAGCCACTTGACTCAAATCCATCTCAGTGTTCAAAGAAGATGTTTTACAAATAAATGGATATGAATGCAATTCATTCTTGTCTAGTTTTTAGTTTTTATCATTAAACAACAACCAGAATTGTAATGGTATAGATTTTAAAATCATGTTGTGTTATGTATACATCAAACAGTTGGTTCTCCACTTACTTTGAAATTAAAGTTATCCATAAAGAAGTTATTACCTCTTCCTATTACTGTATGAACAGAAACTGCTGAATATTTACAATATCAATGGCTCTTGAAGATACATGTGAAATTATTTATAGAAGATAGTATAATACATTTGGTCTTCTTTTTAGGAATATAAGTAGAGCTAATTCTATGTGAGAGCAGGTGCTGGAATACTTTTCTGGAGTGTTAACAGCATGGCACTCAGGATCATTCTGGTACAAAATTAGCACTTCAAGACTCTTGAAATCTGCTTGAAGGTAACAGATGAAGACTTCTTTTTTTAGTTTAACCATTAAAAGTCATTACTACCTTACCTGAAAAGCCGGCTACTAATGTTACATTCAAAGCTAATCCGTGCTCACCTTGCCCTCCAAACTACACATGCTGCCATTCTTATTAAAAAAAAAAATAAAAAGAGTGTGCAATTTATTTTGTAACCATTATCACATGATTGTATCATGCAAATAATGGCTTGCCTAAGTAGCAGATTTCTGGGAGTCACTAAGCCTTAGATGGCAGGGCATCCCATGTGTGCAACATTTTTCTATAAATATCTTATAAAGACCTCAGAACACATGCCATATTTAAATGGTCCTTCTTCTATTTGTGGCCACTTTTCATAGAAAGATCCTTGTCTCCTCAGAGGTTGCCTGTATTGTCTTATTTGCCCCACCACCACTTTCTGCTGACTTGATCCTTTCTCGTGCCTTCCTTGAATTCTTCCATCTCTCCTGGTTAAGTTTTTTCATCCTGTGCTCCTACTTAGCAGTAAACTTCTCCAAAGTTTAACTATAAACATACAGGGGAGATCTGAGATTTAATTTCCATCTTGTTGAAAGACACCAAATAGTAACAGAAAAATACTGCATGACTTCATCCCTTGAAATATCTCTGATAAATCCTGGATAACTGTACAGGGCCTGGGGTTCCTGTAAGGGAATTTCCTAACCTTTCAGTGCCTAGAGTATTGTGTAAGCCTGAGGCTAAGAGTTCCTATTTGTTACAGAGCCTGTTTCTTTCTCTCCACTGTCACCAGTTCAGCCTAATGTAAATTCCTTCACTAAGAGAAGCTGGCACCTAGGAGCAGTGCAGCTTCTCTCAGATACAAAGCTCTATGCACACAAACTCAAGAGACATGCAGACAGCCATATAAAATATCCTTAGGAGTAAGAAATATTTAGGCTGGGCTCAGCTGTTGTCAGATTCCCCACCAGCAACTGAGTGGCAGTAATCCTCTATGTGTGTGTTATCTTGCAAATGTGAGGTAATTGGATTTAATTGAGCCTGCAGCAATAAAGAGGTAAGATAAGCTGAATTATCTTGTATTTACTGCAGACTAAGAGCATAGGAAGGCAGCCACCATGGCAGCTGATGAGTGGCAGCTTGTTAAGCTCTGGAAATGAACTTTATATTATGTTCAAGTCAGCTGTGGTAGCTCTCAAAATCTGCAGATGGCTGTGGAACTAACTATACCAATGAGCAATAAAGAAATATTAAGAGACCAGCAGAAAAAAATCAGCCTTGAAGCAGATCTGAGTGTGAGACACCACATTGGACTGTCCTGTGGAATGAGCAAGAGCTGATGGCTGAGGAAAGGCCAAGGGGACGAGAAGGGGGTGAGGTCTGACTGAGCTGGGTGGGTCTGGACCAGTCAAACAAGGCACAGATGCCCCAGCAGGCACCACGGGCCAGGGCCTGAGCAGAAAAGGGTCCCCAGGGCCCCCAAGGAGGCTCCTCACAGCCTTGTCACCAATAACAGGCCCTAAACTACTTCACAATCACTTGTTAAAGGAGCCATGCTTTGCAAGGTGGCAAACTCTCAATGTACTCTGTCCATGTGACTTGAAAAGTAAATGGAAACTCTGAAGCAAAACCTACATGGACAGCAGAGAAACAGCATGGGATGGGAGGCATGCATTTTTCTCATTTTTCTCATTTTTCTCATTTTTCTCATTTTTCTCATTTTTCTCATTCATGCCTGGAGTTATCACGCAATACAATTTGGATGGGGCTGCTGGATCTCAGTGGGTTTTTTTTGTCTCTCTCTTCCACACCAAAGTGGAGAAAGTGGACCTGTAGTCAGGAAGAGATCAAATGGTTGGACTCAATGATCTTTAAGAACTCCCAACCTAAGCAGTTTTACAATTCTAGGGAAGGCACATACATTTCCTCTCTCTGGTTGTCTGCAGGCTCAGGGATTCAGGGAGAAATTGTTAACAGGTGTAGAAGCTGCATAAGATCATCTAAAGCACTGCAAACAATGAAGAATAAAATGGAAAAAAAGGTTTGAAGACTATGAAATCTCTCAAATATGTCAGAGGCAAAGAAATAGACTGTATTTCTTCAAGGGTTACACAGCATCCACCAAAAAACAATTTTTCTCCCTCTTAGCATCCTTTTTGGGAAAAACAAGCCTACAGATCTTTCATTACACTTATTTTCTTAATATCTCCCACTCATCTTAATTGCTTTCTCCAGTGGTAAACATGTTAATCAGGAACATGTAAATAAACACTTAGGTCCTTATTCATGTCTATGCCTATTTCCTATGCAAAATAAGAAACAGAGGATGCAGTGCCAGTGAGATGTGGGTTTAGTCTTTGTGATCTGACCCTTTTAGAAGGCTGACCCCATCTCCAGCCCAAACTGGGATGCTTGAACTTCAGTGTAACCCAAATCTACCCTGCAGAGCAGAGATGTATCCTAAACTCAGAATAAGGTGTATGTAACTGTGCTGGACAAGATAAGAGCCTTTTTCAGGGAGTCCTTAATACACACTATTTTAAGTTCCTGCTTGACTTTGCTTCTTTATTCCCTTGGACCAACATGTAATATGCAAAGCAAGTGCAGCTGGGACCAGATTCCTCCATCTCCCCATTCTTGTGAAGACCTGCAATGCCCCGAGGTGCTGAAGGTAATTATTCTATCAGCTAAGCTTGGGTTAGCTTTTTCAGACAACAGCTTCACAGGTGCAAGTGGATGAGAAAGGAGAGGCAGCTCTTCTGGTGTGGCATGGAGAGGAGCTCTCTCTGTGGCACTCTGAGATTTCACCACAAGCCAGCAGGTCCGACCTGACAGAAGGGCTCTGGATAGCTCTTCGCTTCTCAGGCCAGTCCAGGATGGTAAAATGGCTCCTCATTTCCTCTTGAAAAACAGCCACACCTCTCCTGTCTGCCAAGCCGAGTTTGGGACTTGTTTTGGCAGCTGGCACAGCCGGCGGCCGAGCGCACACACCCTGGCCAGCAGCTGCCAGAGGGCTCCCAGCCCAGCCACAGCCCAGCCAGGACAGCCCCGTGCTCTGCCTGCACCTCTGCACAGCAAGGGGCTCTCAGAGCAGCACAGATTAACCATGCACAGTCCTGCGTGAGCAGCTCAGACTGTGCTACGCAGCTCTGCACCCTTCACAACCACCTGAGATGCAGCAAGATAGCTGAAATCCCAAACAGCATCTGCTTTTAAAGCTCTGTACTCTACTGGCAAATGGTCTATTAATTATACCCCAGTGACTAGTTGTAGAAGCAGTACCCAGTCTCTCTTGCTAAAGTAATAAAAATAACCTAATCACTTCTCTGGTTTTCCCACTCAGAGAGCTGCTGTGCATTAACTCAATCTATCATACAAAAGATTTCATTTTGTTTCTGCATTTCAGCCCTAAAAGGAGGCTGTCAAGCTTTTATGATAAAAAAATAATTGCCTCCTTCAGCAGTGGTCCCATTTAAATGGATCTTTTAAAGAAACATCTTGGGTGTATTTTTCCTTTCTTTTACCCTGACAAGAAGAAATAAAACATTCCTCAGCCCATTATTCTCTCTTTCTTCCAAATTCACATTTTAAAAAAACAAGCTGGCCGTGTTTATTATCTCTGATCTTTTATAAGCAGTTGTTTGTTCAGTCAGAGCCTGCTACAAAGCTAATGGAAGTCAATATGCGTTTTGAGCTGTCTTAATTAAGTCTTGGATGAGGCAACATGAAAACATAGTGTCAGTGTGACATATTTTACGATAATGTTCAGTAGTTGCTGTTCTAAATCAATAAATGATTGATTTTTTTTCCTCTCTATACTAGGTGGGATTGGTAGCAGCCCCTGTTAGGAATTTAGCCTGGCATGGTAATGATAAGATAATTACTTATCTTATTACTTAATGATAAACCTCTCTACAAAACTGCCCATAATAGGAATTGTCAACTTCTAACTTACATGTATAAAAAGCTGCAGATTCAGCTGGACACTGGATGAGGAATAGTTGGAGAAAATTTGACAGGGTGAGATCTAGCCACCCACAAGAGAGAGTGTGGGGAAAGAATAGTATTTTGTACATTTTTCAGACTTCTAAAACCTGCTCATAAATCTAGAGGTTCAAACAAGTCACTTGAAATCCAATGGGAGATGAGTGACTGACATGTGAAAAACCTCCTGCCTTTTTCCATCCAACATGATCCAGTTATCAGCTTTTCAGAGACAGTGATTTCACCTGTTCAGAAATCAATGACTGCCTAGAAACTGCACCCTTCCTGCACATCTTCCAGGTGGAAGCTGCAGAGGACAGAGCAAGATTTCAGTTTCACCTGATCACAGCAGAAAAGGAAAATGGAACCGGAGCATCCAGGTCTGGGAAAGTACTCCAGGGTGCGGGTGAGAAGGGCTGTGGGCAAGGGGCAGCAGAAAGAAAGACCTTGTGTTGTAGCACAGGAAGAACAAGCCTGTGAAGGGAGATTTGGAGCTGACCAAAGGCAGACACAAGGGGAAGGGAAGCAGAAAGGTGGAAAAGGGCAGTTTGCAAAATGGCTCCTGAGAAGTAACTGGGAACAAGAATGCTACAGGAAAGAAACAAAAGGTGGGCAGCCTGAGGCTAAAATGGTGAGATGGGTTACCTTCTCCCATCAGCCAACCAGTGCATTTTCCAGCTGTCAGAAAATCCTAGAACCATAGAATGCTTTGGGTTGCAAGGGAACTTCAAGATCATCTAGTTCCAAACCGCTTGCCATGGGTAGGGACGCCTTCCAATAGATCAGGTTGCTCAGAGCACCATCCAACCTGGCCTTGGAAACTTCCAGACATGGGACATCCACAGCTTCTCTGGACACCCTGATCCAGTGCCTCGCCACCCTCTCAGGAAAGGTTTTTTCCCTAATATCTAATCTAAACCAACTGTTTTCAGTTTGAAGCCATGTTCCCTTTTCCTATCACTACATATTCTTACAGTCTCCTCCCACCTTTCCTGTAGACTCCCCACAGGTACTGGAAGGCTGAAATTAAACCTTCCCAAGTCCTGATAAGAGAGCCTGTCCAGGTCACCCTGGATAGCAAGTACCTATTGACATCACTGAATTTAAGAGGAACATTCCTGAGTAAGGAGGATAGAAAAGTGTGCTCCAACATGGGGTTCAACACAATCTTCAAATCACATGCAGATTTCAGGTCTTATATTTGCCTTCACCTTGCCATCACTGGGAGAAAAGACCCGTCCCTGTGTTTCCTGCAGAGCTCCAAAGCAAGTGGCTCTTAGGTTCTTCTCTCCTTACCCTTACCTAGTGCTTTCTTTTCTAGCATTAGAAACACAGCAGATGGGAATGGTGAACACAACTCATGGATAGGTCTGGGAAGGGTGCCCAGGGAACAGGAGCATGAAAGGAAAGAGTCATTCTGGGCAAAAGTGGAGAGTATTAGAGCACAGAAGTTGAGTGAGGCTTGAAAAAGGGTCAGAAAGGTGTGAATTGGGCACTCAGAGTGCACATACCCACCCAGTGGGTTGCATTTCTTCCTGGGATTTCCCAAACACAAATGTGCATATGTCACACAGTACAGTATTTCTGGGAAGTGAACTTGCATGGGAAATCTGATTCTTTCCAGAAACATGCACTTTTTTGGGTTTTTCAGTTACATGGCAATGGTTGATGTTTCCATACAGTGACTAGAAAATAGCAGACCAATGTGCATTAAGAAAAAAGGGACAGAGTCTTCTTCAGCTTTACTGAGAGAGGTAAGAGTTATACATCAACAGCAACCTGTCTTCACGTGAAGTGTCTGACATACTCAAAAGAGTTTTGCTGTTGAAGACTAAATTTCTTTTTTTAATAAGATATATTTGTGTCACCAAACAGCACAGAATATAGTATTAAGAAAGCCTCATTCCACAGCTTCTATTATTTATCTGGCATTCTCCTACAAACAACTACATTTTTAAAATCCTGGTTTAAAGGCATTGTTACTTAGCAGACAGTTAATTACAGTGCATTGCCAAGCAGCCAAAGCAATGTTCATATCAGCAGCTACAGGAACAACACAGCATGGCCATAAAAGGAAAATACTCTATAGAATTGACATAACATGTCACCCATGTGACAGAATTCCCAGCATATCCACATACTGGAAAGACAAGCAGAAATCCCGTGTGATAGCTGTATTGCTCTCTGCTTTCAGTCTAGTGCTAGCCTGGTTTTTATAACCTGCTTCCAGGCACGGTGGTGGAGACCATTTCAAGTAGCTAACCAAACAGCTACAACGTTGTTTTATTGGCAAGCACTGTTTGCATTGCTACAACAGGGAATCCAGGGAATGGTCACCAAGAGGAAGCCAGTTCGCCCTGCTCAGCCTAGGAAGCTCCTGTAGGTCTGCTGTAATTAGTAGGAGAAGCACTTTTGCTTTAAATAACAATTCTTATGTGCCACTACTCTGATAAGGGATTCTTCCACAGAGATGCTTTTATCTCTGATGAGCAAATGAAATTAAACACATCAACAAATCTACTGTGGAATATCACAGAATGGTTCACGTTGGAAGGCAACTTTTCAGTTCATCCATTCCCACTTCTCAAGCAGCATAAGGTAGAGCTGGTTGCCCAGGACCCTAACCTGTTTTTACATGATTCCAAAGACAGAAACTCCACCACCTCTCTGAGCAGCCCATTCCAGTGTTAGACCACTCTGCAGTCTTTGGTGTTCAGACTGAATTTTTTTCCCTAATTTGTGCCCATTCCCTCTTGTTCTGTCCCTAAACACTGCTGAAAAGATCTTGTCTCCCTTTTGCTCATGGGCATTTATACTCACTGATAAATCCCTCTCAGCCTCATCTTCTCCAAGCCGAACAGTCTCAGCTCCCTCATCCTTTCCTCATAGGAGAGATGCTCCACTTTTTTCATCACCTTTGTGACTGTTCACTGGACACTTTCCAGTGTCTCTGTGTCTCCTGCACTGGAAAGCTCAGAACTGGACCCAGTACTTTAGGTATTTCCCTATCAATGCTGAGAGGGAGGGCCATTTCTGTCAACCTGAGGGCAATGCTAATGCTGTCCTGTTGGTCTTTGCCACAAAGGCACATTTTTGGATCATATTCAGCTTGCTGACCCTCACATACTTTTCTGCAGACCAGCTTTCCATCTTGGTGCCCCCAGCACGTACTGATGCTCAGTGTTGTCTGCATGCCTAGGACTTGGCATTTCCTTTGTTGAACAACACAATTAGTCTTTGCCCAGTTCTCCAGCCTATCCAGGTTCCTCTAAAGTGAGCACAGCATCTGGCATGCCCACCACTCTTCCCAGTCTTCTGGTGTTTGCAATCTCACCATGGGAGCACTCTGCTCCACAGTCACTAGTGGGGGTCACTAGTTGAATATTATTGGTCTCAGTATTGACTCCTGGAATACATTTCAACTGATTTGCCTCAAACTGGGCTTTATCACGCCGACTGCAATCCTCTTGGTCTGACCATTCTGTCAGATGCACCTCACTGTGTACTATCTAGTGACCATCTTGTCGGCTTGACTGTGAGGATGTTGTAATGCACGGTGTCAAAAGCCTCACTAAGGTCAAGTTAAACACATTCTCTATTTTAGCCTCATGCAGCAAGCTAATCCCCCCATGGAAGGAGACTGTCAGGCTGGTTAAACATGATTCCCCATTGGTAAATCTCTGCTGGCCAGTCCTGATCACCTTTTTCTCTTTCACGTGTCTGGAAGAGGTTTTTCAGGATCAGTTGCTACATCACCTACCCAGGGATTGAGCTAGGACTGACCAATCTACAGGTCCACAGATCCTCCTTCTTTCCCTTGAACATTCCATTACTTTGCAAACATTATTAAGAGTGACTTCATAGTGACATCAGATAACTCCTTCAGCACTTGTGAATACAATCTCAGGCCCCGTGGACTTCAGGATGTCTGGTTTGTTTAAATGTTCTCTAACATAATTCTAATTAACCAAGAGTAAGTCTTTCCTGTTACATATCTTCACGCTGCTTTCAAAGGACTGAGATGTTTTAATATTATTTCATTTTTTAATTTGTAAACAAATTTGTAAATAATATTTAATTATTTAATTTGTAAACAAATACGCACACACATGCATATGTATAGCATTTATTTATAATGACTATTGGCTAGATATGTAAAGCTGTAGAAGTGTTTATTTTTTATTAAAGTTATCTATTTTATCCAACGTATTTAGTTTATCCAATATCTTGGCAGGGGGATTGAGATTAGGTTTTTTGTTGAGTAAGGAATCACTAAGAGATGGGCTGCCAAAAGCCTTAAAAAAGCATCAGGGGAAAAGTCTGAGAAGATGAGTAGGCTGTAAAGGTAAGATCTGAGTTTCCCTGTACTGCCAAAACAATGAAAACTTTTTCAAGTACTTGACACGAAAAAGAAAAAAAATCTTTTGTTGTTGTCAAATCAGCTTTCCTTTCCTTCTTTCATTTCCATGGACTAGATACAGAGTTCCTTACACCCCATTCCGCTCAACACCTTGTGAGTCAGGGCAGTGCTGACCAGACACTGCACAGTGATTCAACCCAGCCTTCTGGAAATTCACATTTTCCAGTCATGTACCAGCAGGTACCTTTATGAAAATGAAAATTTTGAACCTGTTAGTTTGGAATTTCATAGTAGCAAATTCAAAAAGCAATTTTCAGTGTTACAAAATTGTCTTCCTATCCTGCAACCTGAGCTGCACAGCATCACTATACACCCTTGTACAACACCACTGATTTCAGCTCAGTTTTTCAAACTGAGGTTTTCCAAAGCTCTAGAGTCAGCACACATAAATCAAACAACAAGATCAAATCCAGTGCTGGAAAGGCTTAGGCTATCAATTATGATGAAGTATAATACATGGAAGACCCAGCGACATTTCATTATAAGACACACATGTTACTGTCAGGGCTCAGTGACATAACACTATCAAAAGTGAGGTGACTTCTGAAAAGCATAGCTGCTTGATTATTTTTCCCCCTTGTGACTTGTTTCATCTTCAAAAGCCTTGAGCTTCTTTCTAAGATGTCATTTCTTCTCCCAGCATAGAAAGCAGTTTGTTTGTGGACTGCCCTTCTAATTAGAAAAACAAGCCACAGATGTTCTTGAAAGAGCATTAAATTCCGTAACTAAGCCTCTGCTCACTGAGAACATACCTCGCTTGGAAAGGCATCAGGAGAGCTGTGCCACAGCTCAGCTGTTTACAAGCAGCCCTCCATTCACTCCCATCTCTGGGACCAGATGTGACAACAATACCACAGGCTGCCTGCTGTTCGCTGCTCGCCTTTCGTGCTTGTGCTCCCAGGGTCCTGCCTTGTCACTTCTGAAGCTCAGATTTGTGCATGACTGGCTCCATGCCAGGGCCACAGTAAGTCCTCCTCACAGCATCCAGAAGTGCCTTATCTCACGACTAATCAAACCCTTTTTTCGTTGTTGTTGTTAATTGCAGAGCAACTCGCTATTAATATGCTTCAAGATTTAACAAGACAGATGCCAATTAATCTTGGATTCTGAGATGCCCAGTCAGTTCAAAGTGCACTGGAGTAATCTCGAAGAAATAATGGCAGTGGCAAATTCAGGCCTTAAAAGAACATATGTTTAACACAGATGGTATGTATTCAAACATTTCATTTGTACAGTTGAATCCACTTTTAGAGTCTACAAATATAGCCACCATTTACATACACTGTAAGAAAGTCAGAATTCCAGATTTCCATTTGCACATCAAAACAGTTATATTATGGCCAGGCGTCATGCATATGATGAAATTGTTTTGATTAGAAGCAAAACCAGATTGTTATAATGGGATCCCATTGTATCTGTGAAATTAATCTGTCTTAATACTCAGAAAGAGCATCTGTTTTTAATGGAACAAAAATACCTCAGCCAGTATAGCAAATAACACTGTAAATTTTCCAGACTTTCCACAGAAGGGATTCCTCGGTAAAGGTGACTTAAGCTTCCCATGTTTCCACATTGAAGACTGTGATTCAGACATTTCCTATGAGAAAATAATTCTATTAGCTTTGTGTTGACAAAATGAAATGTTAAAAAGAAAGGAAACAATAAAAGCCGAACACAAAGCAATTTCATTTTGAAGTTGCAAAGTTAAGGGGCTCATGAAACAAGGCACAGCAAACTAGAAATTGAAAGAGTGTAGTCTCTGCTTCCTTTATAATACCTTTCACAAAAGCCTTTTACATAGATGAGCATCAGGTCCTTGATAAACTATTCCCTGTTTGAGCATCATTCCAGACTTGAAGCACATTTGTAACCCTAGGATAAGATATGTTCTCATCTGACCACAGTCCCTGCTGTCTTCAGAAGAAAGGCTACATCACTGTGAGCATAACTGGCTACTGAGTGTGACAGACATTTTAACGGTATGAAAATTTAAAAGTCTGTTCAGAACATTCACAGTAAGATCTGTTGATAAGAGCTTTATGCTTTCCTGTAAAGAAACCTTCTAATATGGTTCCTAGCACACACAAGCAAGTGGGGTTAGGTCCCTCAAGTGGGAATGCTCTATCCAGAGCCTGCTTCTGCAAAAACTGTCAGGCTCATCATGATTCTTTGGTGTTGTTCCATTGGAGTCAATTAGATAATGACAATTGTCCTGTTGTGCACCAATGGTTGCAGGATTGAAGGCTGCAAAAATATAAGGATGTATTTATATGATCCTTATATTTATATATGAGGATAATATAAGTATAAGGGCAGCAAAAAAGGAGATGTTTTGAGGATGAAAGCAATTTCAAGGGACCTCTTAAATTAAAATTGCTTTAAGCCGACAAATCATTTTTAGAAAATTTCATTTTAAATGAAACATCCAACTGGTTTTCAAACAGACCAAATATCTTTTAAACCAGAAGCATTTTCTACTCCAGGCACTTGCAAATATTTTAAAGTTTTATGAGTGGGGAGCTATTTCTAAATGTTTTTAAGTGCTTGAGATATTTTACTCTTGAAAATGGAAGAGAATTAAGCTGTGTGTTCAAACAGGCAGTTCAAAGACATATTGAAGCAATTTGTAGCAAACAAAAGGCTCACAATGAAATAGAAAGCAAGTATAAAAACACAAACCATTTAAAAACAAAATAAATGGAGCCAAGGTTTTATCATCACTATTAGACAATCGGAAGGGACTTAAATGAGTGCCTCCTTTTACTACAATTGTCCATGACTTGACTAACCTCCCCTGACATTGGTTTTACCAGCCCTTCTCTCCTTTCTCTTCTTCTGTCCCCAGGCCTTTGTCTCTGGAGTGAAATGTTGTAAGTTGTGCCACAAAGGCACACTTACCCTGGAACTGGTTTTCACCAGTCTCCTCACAATCAAAACTGGAAAATGATCCTGTAATTAAAGTGTTCATACCACTGTGAAATCATTCAGATAAAGTTGCACCAAGAATTCCAGAGAAAATTTGTTTTTCTTCTCTTGATCAGACCTAAATTTTGTCAATTCTTCTTCTGGAGCTAGTAACCCTGCTGTGGGTTTTGCTTCATGTGGTTTTAGATATTTAGAAGTCAGATATTAAAGTGCAAGTTACTCAGGCTTTCCTCCCTTTATAGCTAAGTTAAAAAACAAAAGTCAAAGAGAGCCAGTAGTTATCCCCTAGGATCAGCCTGAGTTGATTTTCAGATTACATTTTCAGATTACATGGCTCCTTCACTAGGAGCCTGTTTATAGGTACAACTGTGGGGGAAGTGATACTCTCTAACTTGGAGACCTAACTAGCACCTTGGAGGAGCTAACTGGACCTTGGAGGTGCTAACTAGCACCTTTATGGGAAATATAAACTAGCATCTATGTGGAAAATAAAACACCTAAATTTAGAAGACCCAAGAGGGGTCCTAGAGGCTCATTCTAAAACAATCTCAAGACTAAAGATTCAAACTAAGACTCAATTCAGCTACTTCATATGTACCCTTGGACAGAGGGGTCCAGCATCCTTTTCAGGTGCATGCAGTCACCTGAGCCTGGCAGATATAACACAGACCTGTTTGTCCTGCTTGTGTCAGGAGAGGCAGCTGTAGGCCAGATGGCACAGCCCAGGACATCTCTCTTGGCATTAGATGTCTATATTTAGACTGCAGAATCATGTCCCAAGCAACGTGTCTGCTGTATTTCTCTCTGGATCCCATTGGCTAAACCTCTGTTGGCAGCAGTGGGAGCTTACACTAGTGGCCCATGGGTGACACCCACATAACATAACCACAATTTGGGCATTTTAGACTCAAACTGAGTCCCACCCACCACTTTTGGGTGAGATGTTCTCCATCCCTCAATTTCATATCAAATGCTAAGGTCATCTTGACTGTATGCCTGTGGATCTAATTGCTTTTCCTGAGGTCTCTGCATATTTCCTACCTTGACCATGACATGCTGCTGCTTAAATGAGTTTTTCTTACCCTTCCTTTTTGTCATATCTCAGAAAACCTTAGTCCTCCCAATTTCTGTGGTGTGGTTCAAATAGGTCCTCCAAGAATGAGCAAGGTCTACACAGGTGTGTAATGGTATCAGGAGATGGTCTCAGCCTCGTTGACTAGGCTGGGGTCAAGGCCCACAGGTGTAGAAATTGTGGTGAGGTCTGGTCTCTAGACAGACATTTTGCTGTTGACACAAGGATGTGGCTTTCACTACATAATCATGACATCCAAAATCAGGGCAAATATTAAATTTTTCTGAACTAAGCTGTCTGAAGTAAATCACAATGGGAGGAATTGGGGGACGAATATGTTGTTGACCACTGTCTTGCATTTGTCTTTGCTTAGGATTTTTCATGTATCAGCAGTTACCTCTTAGTTTCAAAACATGTCACTTTACCTGTCTACCCTAAAATCAGCAGAGACAAAGTTTTGCTGTTTTCTTGCCTTCTGACTTCTTCTCAGCACTACACTGCACTTCCCTCACTGTTCTGCCCCATCTGATAAAAGAAACTATTCCTTTTTACTTTTTTTATCTCATGGTTTTGCAACTCTGAGCTCCTTTCCATTATATATTTACTTTAAAAACCACTAACTCATATACATAGTTGAAGTAGAAAGACACATTGTCAGTGAAGCCTAGAAAGGCATTACTTCATCTCTCCTTTCACCAGAGCTTTTTTCCCTTTTCCTTTTTCAAATCATGCAAAAAGTTCCATGCTTCAGACCTAACCTTGCAAATGCATATGCACATGAAAAAATTAATCACATCACAGCTCTCATTTGAAATCAAAGAGATCATTGGTGTGTTTGCAAGATTACAGTTTTCAACTTCTTATAGAAGTACAGAATCATTTAGGTTGGAAAAGACCCAAAAAATCATCCTTGAAGAGGTTCCCCCTCCTACTAGTCTGCGGAGTTCTATGTGCATTTTGAAGGTAGTTCATCACCTGCAAGATTTATCTTACAAAACTGTCATCAGGAAAGGACCTGGAAAGGACCTTTAGCTGTGCAAGAGCAAGTTAAAATGAACACAAATTTAGATGCAATAGTTGTTATTTCCAATCAGCCCTGATGTGAAGGTATGAATTTTATTCCCTTTCCTAGAATCTGGCACTTTCACCTTGTGACTTTGTGCCTTACACAGTTAGCAGAACAGAATGGCAGCTTCACTTGTGAAGTTATTGTAAATGTTATTCATAACAAGTTAATTTGTTGCTGTTCCACTAAATTGGAACTCTTGCTTCTCAAGGACGTTTATTCATTGTGATTTGTTGCATTCATGTTTTATGTTTGGTTAATCTAGTGAGCGCTGCAACCTGACTTGTCCTTCTTGAGAGAGTGATGTGATCATATCTCAGCTCTGGGTTACAGTCTAAAGACTCTCAGAAAAGAAAAATAGGTGGTATTTATTGTGGGTAAAACCACTGATGTTGTACTACTGAAGTTTGTCTCAGTACCAAACAAGTCAGGAAGCAAAGAATTCTGGCAAAAAGATTTAAAAACCCAAACCAACCAACCTCTCACTGGTAAGTCTATGTGTGTGAATATACCAATGCAAACAGAAAGGCAGACAGGGCTTGTTAGGATCTTACAACTATCTTGAGAGTTTTTCTGTGATTTGAAACTGGCTGCAAAACTCTTCTATTAAGCAAAGCTATTTCCTTAGCAAAGTCTCAAGACCCACAAGAAGAAAAACTAGAATCTCTATTCCAAAAAAAGGCTGCTGCTTGTTGATTTAATCAGTCATATAACGACATATAACTAACCTAGAGTGGACCTGTGTGACATGGTTGTGTGTTGTAGAAGTGAGAAGTGAAGCAGAGGAGTGAAACCAGGACAAAGGACCGAGTGAGAAAGACAAGCATGTGGAGCAGAGAGCTACACCCAAAGTCTAAGAATCAGCCAGATGATGCAGATGATGGGAGCCTCACCCATCCCTCCCTTTTTTTTTTTTTTTTTTTTTTCTTTTTCAAGGGTTTGGGGTTTTTTTCTTTGTGAAGGGTTTCTCTGGTTCACTTCAACTTCACTTCAGAAGTCACACAGTGGCATTTCTGCAAATGTGGGTGTCCCTGTGCACTCTCTCACACTGGGGAACTGAGACTGTCTGCACGGTGTTGTGAGCCAGTAAGACAGGCATGACTGTCCTACACTCATTAAAATCATGAAGCAACAGACTACTGAACAGCTAAGCACACTGATTCTGGTTTAAGCTGCAATAGTGAAGAATAGCAGGTATTCATTTAACCTTAACTGGTTCTGAGCCCAAGGATTTGGCATTGAAGAAATCATAAATGTTTATGTCCTGTGACAGACATTTCAGGAGTGCCCAGGCTGCACGTAGGATGGATCTAACAAACTCAGGCTAACTGCTCAAGTTCAGAAATAACCTGCTTGCTCCTCATTACCCCATCAGAGCCAAGGGCCTGACAAAGGCTTTTTGACTGCACTCCTGGGCTCCAGCCGACAGCAGCACATTGCCCCAGCCTGCCTGAGCTGAACTGGCTTCAGCTGGCCTGCAGGAAACAACCTTGAAAAAAATCACTCCCAATGCTTTCTTTTCCCAGCTAAGGGTAGCAGAAGTGAATATGACTACATGATGTTAATGAGATATTTATAACCTATTAACTAATCTAAAGAGCAGCCCCATTCATGTGGCTCCTGCACACTTCCAGCCTGTTTCCTGAGCTGGGACTAAAGACTGCCATTCAAGTAGAATGGGTTTGGTGTGAAGAGTTAACTCAGAGTTAATCTAAACCTAAGCATTCTCCACTTCCTCAGCTTTCCTTCAACCCGCACTGAGAATATGAAGCAATTTTGGGCTCACTACATGGTTATACTCATGTTCAATCATCATATAGTCATGTTCAACTAATCTTTGGTTTTAAATCAGCTCTTTCTACACATAGCTGCAGTGACTCTGTGACATGGAGATCTGGTTTTCATGCTGCAATCATTCCAATGTCTCTCAAAGAAGCCAGAGGAAGCAGTCCAGAATTTATCAGTATGATTTTCGTGTAGGTTTGTATTGGGTGAGACCATCCTGTCTCTTCTAATCAGCATTTTATTACTAGGACCATTTTCTACCAAGCTGGATTTATTTCATTAAATACATAAATTTCATAAATGTCATATTAAATACATAGTTTTTTCATAAATTCCATCATTTTCCTTCAAAGTAATTCAAGTCAGGTAGCTCTGCATTGTAGGCTCTCTTTTTTTCAAGGTGAAGATGGACAATAGTAAGGGCATTTGATACTCTGGTGGGAAAGGGATGGCTCAGGTGTGTGGCAGAGACATCCTGGGCAACTAGAGCACAGCATGTCTCCATACAGGAAAAAAGGCTACTGTCTCTCAATGTTTTCCCTAGAAAGCTGATGAGGGAAGAAGTCCTTGGTTTTGCAATCTGGACCCCAGTTCTGTAAGCAAAATAAATTCAGGAAGGAGTTACAAATTGTGCAACATCACTGTTCAAACCACAGGGATGCTAGTAAGGTGAGATGAACCTTGAAGGTCTTCACAGAATATTTTTATTTTTCAGAGTCCTATGTTCTCCATTCTTGGGTGTGTTTGAATTACTCTTGTGTGGCCCTGGCCCTACCAGAAACCAGAGATTCACCAGCTAACAAGGAAGGTATCTTGGTAATTACAAGTCCAGAAAGGCTGTGGCACCAGCATTGTGATCTAAAGCAGAGTCTGTGGATCCCACTGGCTAAAACATCAGCTATTGCTTCTGAGCATGAACCCCATTTCCATGATGCTGCCCAAACTCAAGAGTCTTTGAGGTATATAGGCTTCTGTATCCCATTCATAATGTATTCCGTGAGAAGCATATAAAAAATGGTAGGGTAGATGTTAAAAAAATTGGAAGTGAGCATAGAAGAACATCCTGAAGGTACAGCAGGAGAAATCACATGTACAAATAGCATGCTGAGGTTGGAAGGGATCTCTGGAGTTCACCCTGTCTATGTTCTATCCATATTATAGGGAATAGATTTAGGAGATTTTACAGAAAGAGCCTCCCCTTTGTTTATGTGGTGGCAAAAAATAAATGACATTAGATGCTTTTCATGGGAGTCTGAAAATGTGTTAGTGATTAAGTTTGGGAGAAGAGCTAGCTAAGATAACTACAGAGACCCCAAAATATTCATAGAACATGACAATAAGAGAGTTACTATGTTAGAGCTCATTTTGATGGACAAGCAAATATTCACTGCAGATTTAGAATATTTATGTTTGCCTGCCTATCAATGATCATGATTGGGTTAAATATATTTGATCACAGTACTGCTACTAATCAGCATAACATTTTATCAAGCTTCAAATAGCATTTTTTTTAATGTTTAAACTAATTGGCAACATTTTAGACTGGAATGTATATATAGGGCAAGAAATGCTCTTAAAAAAGCACATGAGGAAACACTTAACTATTTCTTGGATACTAAATAAAGCATTGTGACAGAGGAACTACAAAAAATGCAATAGATTATAAAGAAAAAGATGCAGAGAAATAATTAATTCCTCAAAAAAAAATAGAATCTGAGAAGAAAAAAAAAATTAAAGCCAGTTACCATAGGTTTTTACTTTAAAAAAGAAGGAGAGAAACAAAAAACTGAAGGAATCCGTCACCAGTCATCAGTGAATGACCAGGAAATGCCACCAGTCGCAGTGAATGACCACTAGAATTCAAAATTATAACAGAGCTCTTTAAAAAAAGAACAAATTGGGGGAAAAAAACCCTCTCCAAGTCTCAGGTCCATCACAGGGTATTGGTGATGATCTGTAAACAGTAACAGAAAAAAAGGATAGAACTTTTAATCTGGTCCTATATTGGAGAAAAAGCAGTGAAATATACTGTTGACAAATGTGCCATTCTGAGTAAAAAAATGAGCAAAAATAACTGCTATATTTAAATGCTTTTGAGTCAATAAAATGTAGGTTGATTTGTGTCAGTGGTCAAGACACAGGGGGTCTAAGTGACTGTCCCCAGCAGGATTTATCACCAGTGCATATTTAGATGGGAATAGCAGCACAACAGGGACAATGCTCTTCATGGTCCTACATCTAATATTGTTGACTAGAATAATGGAATCATAAAGTAGTTTGCATTGGAAGGGACTTCAGGAGGTGCCTCCTGTGCCACAGCAGGGCCAGCAGTGAGGCCAGCCCAGGTTGCTCAGGGCTTTGCCCAGCCAGGTTTCACAAACCCCAAGGATGGAGCCTGCCCAGCCTCCCTGTGCAGGACCTGCCTGTCCTCATGGAAATGTTTCAGTGCCCAGCCTGAGCCCTCCCATTTCAGTTCCTGCTGCCCAGGGCTCGGCTGCCTCCTCTCCCTCCCCTCCCCGGGGGCTCTGGGGTCCAAAGCTGTCTCTGCCCAGGCTGGACCAGCCCCAGCCTCTGCTCCCAGCCAGGCTCCAGCCCTGAGCCCTGCAGGGCTGAACTCGCTCCGGTTATCGGCGTCTCTCTGCTCTGGGGCACCCAGCTGGGGCTGCCCAGGTGTGCTCTGGCAGCGAGGGCTGGGCACAGCTCCTGCCCCGAGCTCCTGACTGTGCTCCTGCTGTTACAGCCAGGGGCTGCTGCCTGTCTCTGCCACCAGCTCCTGCCTAGCTCCTACCCCAGAGCCCCTTCCCCAGAGCTGTCCCCAGCCTGTCAGATTGTAAGAGATTCTTCCTTCCCAGCTCTTTGCATTTTGTTTCTTGGAATTCATAAGGCTCCTGTTGGCCCATCCCTCCAGCCTGTCAAGGAGCCTCTGGAAGACAGTCCTGCCATGGAGAGTATTGTCTGGCCATGAGCAATTTGTATTATCTGGTGAGAGTGTGCTCTACAACCAAACCTCTTCCAGGTAACTGAGGCAGGACAGCTCTGGGATAGACTCTATGGTAGCTCCCCTGTAGCTCAAGGCAGAAAAATGATCCCCTGACCCTGAGACTCTGAGCCCAGCCATCCAACTGGTTCATTACTGCTCTGATTGTCCACCCATCCAGGCTGCAACCGTGCAGGAGTCAGTGTCAGATGTTTGTTTGTTCACAGGGATATGCTTTGATACCATTTCAGAAATTCCCTCGGGTCGTGGTGTCACGTGAGTGTTTAGACACAACTGAGTTCAAGGTAATCACAAGTACTTCCCTGCCACATAACCTGGCTTCTGAAGAGAAGGCTTCTGGTTCACAGTTTTGGTTTTAAGGTATTTAATCTGCACCAGAACTTCATACCTCCATAGGCCATGGCCTCAGGTGTCTGTGGGTGGCAAAGAGCAATTTAGGACTGAGCTTTTGGAACTTCATGGTACACTGGTAATATTTCTATGACATACTCAGCAAAGGCATGCTGTGACCAGAGTAGTTTTTTCCCATTTTTCCAAGGATGTCTCTCCCCACACATATTTGTCTTTGTAGAGCATTACTGACTTGGAAGCATTTTGTCCAGAATTAAGTTACTTGAGCACAAGTCCCAGTCTCTTCACCCAACAATCCTAGCAATCATTCAAAGAACACTCATGATAAAACCAAGGACTCTACCAATGACACAAAAATTTGGTATTATTAAGATTGAATGGAACAGAAAGCAATGTAAATGGAAAAGATGATGGGTGTTTAACTCCTTAAAGGTATTTTCCTTGTGGAGTATATGAGTATTAGTTGAGTTGAGTGCTTTGTTATCTACTGATTGTTAATACAGTACCTTTCAGGCAATGCTTTATTATTTTTACTTTGTTCATCACTGACCCTGGCTTCTGTTCTCTTCTTCTACACTCCATGAGCATTCCTCTGGGTAACAAACTTTATTAAACTAGATTTATAGTGACAGTGACTTACAAGTCATGCTGATGGAAAATTCATTATGGTTTGGGATTAGTTGCTAATCTTTGGGATTATTAAAACTATATCACTTGGACATTCTTAGTTTTGTTTGAATTGCCAGAGTTATGAACAAAGGGCACAGCCAGCCTAGCATCTGGTGTATGTGTATAATTTCTTATGAGCATTGACAGACAAATAAATACAAGCTATTTTCAAAATGACCTTCTCCTTCCATCCGTATTAGAATGTTCTGACAAAATTTGTAATTGACTGGAGTCTTTTTATAGCAGCAATGAACATAATGACCAGGGACAGAGTTTCCAGGCTGCCACGTCTCTGCTCAGTGTCCTGTCCTAGCTGTGGCTCCAGTTGGGCTACACTCGATCAGGGTGTAGCCTGTGCTCTGGCAGAGTGCAAAGACTCAGCAGCCTCCCTCCACTGTGGGGATTTGACTTCACAGCAGATTGCATTTCTAGCTGGAATAACCATGCTTTGGAAGTATCTCGTAAACCCCAGCTGGCCTCATATCCTAATGTGCACAGAATGAAGAGGAGATTAAGCCATCAGCAGTAGTCAACAGACAATTTATTTCTAAATTCTAGAAAAATCCTGCTTGTTGTCTCCATCATACATTACTAAATGATATTGATTTTTAGTACAGTTTATCATTCTTGCTTCAGCCTATGGTAAGATGAAACTAGATTCATGATAAAGATACAACATATATTGTGAGCTTCCTGGCAACTGCACCAACTGAAACTTCTTGCTCCTTCATTATAATACAAGCCCCCTTGAGTTCCTGAGGGCAATGAAATACCTTCTTTCCAGTCCCTGGAAGACTGAACAGTGTAATAGGAACCTCAGCCATCTGCCACAAAGAAAGAAAACATAGGACAGGGAGTAGATTGCAATTTAACCTCTTTTTTTGTTTCTTTCTCTATGTGTCTTCACATTCCTCTGAAAGTATCCAAAGACTATAATACCATGTAAGAGGATACCAATGAGGAAAGAAAAGGGAATTTTTATTTATTAAAAAAAAAATTAAAAATAAATCACTCTTTGGCAATATGCCAACCTGAGACATAACAGAGGGCAGTCAGTTGTAAAATCATTAACACTTGCCGTGGCTTGGTCGATGTGATAGTTTGAATGACAAATGTCACTGCATTCCTAATGTACTCTTAGTGACCTACACATAGACACCTATCTAATAACCTGTCAGATTAGGGACTTCACTGGCATTTCATTACCTAGGCACTGGGAAAGAAAGTGGAGCAGAAAAAGTGAATTTAATATTAGGTAGGATTGATTTGGAGTAAGTACTGCAGCATGAAAAAATATTCTATAAAAGTAGGATTATCATGTGGTCTCTTTAGATGCTTTAACAGGCTGCTCAGAGAGGTTGTGGATTCTTCTTCTCTGGAGACATTCAAAACCCACCTGGACACAATCCTGGACAACCTGCTCTCAGTGGGTCTGCTTTAGGAGGAGCATTGGACTGGGTGATCTCCAGAGGTCCCTTCCAATCCCAGTCATTCTGTGGTTCTGTGAAGAGTTCAGAAGTGATGGATTTATACAGCTGTAAACCACTGGCAGGAACTGTGGACACAAAGACATCAGTGCCTGTGACATGGCCTCAGAGTAGGCACTGTGTGAAGAATTTGGCTCCAGCTCTGCTCCCAGCCCATGGCTCCTGGGCATCTTTACTTCAGCTCCTCTGCCCACAAGAAATGGGGATGATCAATCTAATTGCAAAAGCCTGGAGCAAATGGCATTAGGTAAGGTTGAAAGGCTGACATTTGATGACATTTTTGTATTTACAGGGCATTTTGATGTGGCCACTGGGAAAGGACAAGAGCAGCAGGTAAGGAAGCAAGCCAGGTGCCTTCTCAGAACACCCCAGATGGCAGTATGTGTCATGTCAATGATGTCAAGAACACATGTATTTCCTGTTTCACAGGAAAGCCATTCTTCCAGGCAACTTGTGCTTCATGATGTTTAATTGAAGTCCAGTTTGTCTACAAAGTAAGAAAATTACTTTTTTTACTGGGTAAAAGTAATTATTTAGAGAACATAGTCGAAAAAGCTATCTTGAATATATGCATTTGTTATACGTCAAAAGACTTCTAGCAATTCTTGACCATAAAGTAGTAAGTAACAAGCCAGAAGAAGATATAAAAAATGGAAAGATTAAAAGTAGATCTTAGAAAGCAAATCACTTCCCCACATATGAAAAATAATTTAGTGAGAGGCTTTAAGCAGATAACCCTCTGGAGATAAAGTCAGAAGCTCTTCAATTGACCAGGAAAGTTAATGTTAAAAGGCAGACTCCAAGCTAGGCTGTATTTTTTAAAGTAAAGACTTTTGTTGTTTGTTCTCACTATTTAAATCTTTTTCAAGCGGACTTAAAAGAACACAAAATTAATTCTACCAGGAGTTTACAGTTTGCCCCTATAAAAGGGACAAACTTTGTCTATATATAGCAGAGGAAGATGAGAGTTGAGAACCTTACTCAGCAGCACAATTCCTCCCTTTCTTTAAAAAAGCAAGATATTTTTGCATCTTTTTTGTGAAGCATTTTACTTGCTCTTGTGCTTCCACCCAGCTGTACCTTTTACCTTGTCAAAAGAGAATTTCCTTTGTTGCAGAAAATTTTCTCAGAGCTCTTGTTCCCAGAATTTCTAAGCAGGACCAGATGAGTGTGTGTCCCTAATACTGACACACAGAGGTGACAGCACTCCAAAACAAAACAGAGTGGACACTACCTGCTGTGGTGGAGTTTGTCTCTGAATTGCCTGTAGAGCTAGAGCATGGGGAGAGACAGATGTTTGGGCTAACACATGGGACACACTGAAGAGAACTAGACTTTGCTGGGATTTTTAACTGTTATACTGATAACAGACAGCAAACAAAGGTCAGAATAAATGGTGGCTGAAAAGGACCAGGTCTCTTCAGTTTGCTTTCATTTCATTAGGAAAACACACTGTTTGTACAATCAACCAGAACTTTCAACAATGGACTGGCTAGAGATGAGTCACTAAAATGAATAATCCTTTTTAATCTCTATGAAAAACATCCTGTTAGCATTGCCATATTCTAGGAATTGTTATAACAGGAGCAGAAAAAGGATTAAGTGCTTAAACCTGTCCCATCACTACAAGTTTATTGGAGTAGAATCTCTCTGTTGGCAATGAGCCTTAACTTCTTACAAAAACAAGAGACTATTTCTATTCTGTGTTTCTTTTCTTCTGTAACAAACCCTCTATGACCCACCAATAACATGGCTATTTAATAATTTAAATCTAGATCAAGTCACAGCACATGCTGAGGATGACATAAAAGTAAGGATAACAAGTTTACAAAGATCATACCACAGCCTGATCTCAGTGCCTTTCAATGAGAGTGTTAGACTTCTGCCCACATTGTACAGAGATCATGAATCTGTAGACTCATTGCTGTTCTTTCTGTGTTTTGCAGCACAGTGCTGTGCCTCTTTCAAAAGGTGAGTGATTCTAGGAAGTTATTAAAATATGTAGCACGTTCTGGGTAGCATAAGGCTGGAGCCAGTGCTTTCAATACCAAACGCAAAAAGGCTGTGAGCTATGCTTAATGAAAAAGCTCTCCAGCTACCTGACAGCAACTATTAGTCTCATGAGCTATGAAAATTCCTAGAGGAGGCAGATGACTACTTTGTTTTCCCCACAATGGTTAAAATGGCAAGTGCTTGCTAAAACACTCTGTGTCAATAGAAACTGATCACAAGCCTTTACTGCTCTCCTTTCCAGAAGTGAGAGTTCAAGAAGATTGCCTTCTCACACTGCCTCTGTCACATTAAGGTGTCTGAAAGATATTGAAGGTAATACAATACAGAACCCATGGAGACATCTTCAATTAATCTCAGATAAATTGACAAGGCTTTATCATCAACAGGTGGCCCAGCAGTGCTTGTTTTGATTGCCTCTTTTAAAATACATAACAACATGTTTAAGCCTCACCATCTTTTCTCCCATGAACTAACACTGGAGCAGAAGCAGAGTAGGGTAACACCAGCTGTATTTGCAGGGTGGTGCAGGTGTGATGTTTTTAAGTCAAGGACCTTGGTCATATCCCAGCCACAGAGAAAGTTTACCCCACAATATATCATCAGTCCTAACACACTGACTTTCCACTCCATGAACAGGCCGGAGCTCATGACCAGATTGTCTCCCGTTTTTTTTTTGTGCTGGGCTTCTTCCCAAAAGCAAACAGGTTGGAGAGGGAACAGTTTGCACCTGTACCTCCCTTCAAGGTGGAGCTGAGCCAGAGCTCACATTTGCACCTAGAGCTCTCCAGCTCTTGGCACATCTTCCACCTTCAATGAATAATTAAAAATAACTGAGCAGGACCTCTTACTTATTACAGATTGGGTTCACCCTTGTGTCAGGTGAATTTCAATAATGTTTGTGAAGAGTAGTATACATGATGGGTTAATAGGCCTTAGAGGTAAAAGATATATAAAATAACTTTTGATTTAATGTGTTATGCATTATATATATTAATTTAATAGATATGTTTAGCAATATAATCTGTAATAAGAATCTCACCTGAACACAGAAGGGTAGTATCTGGTAATAGGAAACTACAGATATGGACAAGAGCTGTGCATTTCTTTTTGTTAAGTGATAACACAGCTTGGGAGGGTGTGCTGGTTTGGGCCCAGATGGAAATGAAGCACCATAAAGCTGCTCACCCCACACAGCCCCCACCACCTTAGCACTTAGAACCATTTTAGTCTTTCAGTCCTGCCAGCCCAGTCAATCCCACCAAATAGCTATGCAAATTTGTCAGGCCTTAATGCTTAACATTTTTTGTACCTACATTCTTATTGAAAAAAATAGCTCCAAATCTCCCATTTTTTGATGGTTGACTTCCCTGGCAGATTTTTTTAAGGTCAATTTATGTCCAGTTTACTAAGTCCTTTCTCTATTAAATTTCAGGAGTTTCTAATCCCCTCCTTGAAATTCTGTGAAGGAGTTTTAGGCTTCTCATCTTGGAAAAAGGACATCTAGGACTTTTACAAGAGGACACCTGTAAAAGTCTGTGTCAGGATATCTGGTTATGCAGAATAACCTCTCCTAGTGATTGTTTCTCCTTTTATACTGACTCTTCCTAGGGCCCAAAGAAAAGAAAGTAAGTGATAAGCTACATTTCCTGAAAAATACCTTGCCTCATTTCACTCACCATTACTTTACTTTGGAGGCACTGCTTTGAATACCACGTTATTGAATTTTTCCTCCTTCAGGAAAGTGACTGAGAAGACAGAAAGTGACTCTCATCAGGCACCTTTCCTCAGGTTATTTGATAGCTTATGTACAATACCCACGTATCTGATTCAGCTGTCATTTTAAAAGCACTGCAAGACTTTAGAGTCTATGTAAAGCTGTATACATTAAAAAGCCTAGCAAGTGCAATGGAATAATAAAAAACTTAACAAGTTTTCATCACCATTCAGGAGTGGAAGACACTTATGGAGCCCATGACCCAGCAGGGACAGACCTGGTCCAGGAGTTTAGAACTTCTAAATGTCTTCCTAACTAACAGGAAGACATCTCCCTTTCACAGGAGCAATGGCATTTATTTGTAGCTGTAAACAACTTAGAAATACAAAAACCCTGTGTATCAGTTTATTCTAAGTAAAGGTTGAAGACAGTAAGTACTAAGCTCCTGTGGGTTCATTGCATTACAATGTACATAAAGGTAACTTTTGCCTGAGTTTGCCACATTTATATGTTTGTATCTAACATGTTTTTGTTCAGGAAGCAGGAAAAAAATCAGTTGTCATGAGTGTATGCAACTATATAAAATTAGATTCATAAGAACCCATAAGAATGATAAGAATGTCCTTTGCTGAACCTTGGTGCTGAAGAGTTGGCCACATGTGAAAGGAGGTAGATGATCTTACACATTCTCTCTCCACTGCTGCCACATGATGAGTTAATATTTGATTAGACAGTGCTGTATCTATGACACCTGTTCACCAGGGAGACTGGGACAACAACTGATGTAATCTACCTTATTATATACTTAATGATAGAGGAGAAGCACTGCTTTTTCAGCTTCCCACGTCTGCTTTTCATTTCCTCTCCTACACATTCCTGAGAGGTCATGTTCGGTGCCTTGCAAGAGCAAACAAACAACTACAATTTTTTTTCCCTCTCTCTCTTTCTGTGATTCTCTGCAATTTGCTTGATAGAAAAGAAAAACTTTAAAAATTTCCTCTCTACTGTGTGTTTCTAGGAAGAAAACTACTTCTTGAAAATAGTTATTAATATACCTGTGTGGCAAGATTTCTCTGATTACAATAGGAGAATACAGAAAATACCCAAAAAATGCTTTGGTACCAAGGCTACACAGAAGAGCCAAAATGTTCATAGTGGTGGTTCCCACACTTGGCTGTTGCTTTCAGATCCTCATCACAAACATCCCCTCAAGACAAGCTTGCCCTTTGACAGGTAGGACTTACTCAATTTTTTAGGTCAGTTCTCTTAAGGTGCACTTTGCAGGAGCTCCAAAGCACCTCATCTGAGCAGAATCCCAACTGTTCCAGTTGTTTGTACCTGTGATTCCCAGTCCAGTGACTTCCTCTAGGAAATTAACCTCTGGTTTGCACCACAGGCAATCCCAGTAATCTTCGCAATCTGAATATAATTTTTTATTTCAAATTTATATGGTTGTGTTCAGAAGACCATTTTTTTTCAATTCAGCCTTCACAACTTTGGAAGCTTTCCTGCTAAGAAATCCCAATCTCTACAGGGAATCCCTCAAATTCTCACATAACTATAGGTGATTATAGTATTTCAGATATTGTCTTTCTTACTGTGAGTAGCTGTTGTTGTAAAGTGAATATATAATCCAGGGAATAATTTTTCAAATTTCCATTTTCAATTTTTCCCTTCCTATTTTAAAGAGGTCATCCTCTTTCCCTGAAGTAAGATCTGCCTTTGAAGAGAGGGGAAGGAGAAATGCAGCAGGGGTTTCTTTGTGGTTTTTTGGGACACAAGAACTTATTTTCTTTTCTATGTGTTTTTTTTTTAATTGGGAAAAGAAAGGCTGAGAATTAGACAGGGTGTATCTTTCATTGCCCGGGGTAAGGTCCTTTCCTCAGTTCAGGAACAATGCCAAAAGGCCTGGATAGCATTAGCTTTGAACAGAGACAGCTGACAATGCCCAACTGATCAAAGGTAGCAAAAAATAATCTGTGAAAAAGTTGTAGTCCATCAAAGTGGATGTGAGACCAAATAGCAATTTTGTTTGCAGATGTTGAGAGCTACCAGCAATCTTCATTCACTTCTGTTTGGTACTCACCCTCTTACCAGTCTGAGGTCCCAAAGACACGGCAACACATCCAGGCCAGGGAAGTAGGAGGTGGATCCCAATATAACTACAAAACAATGTGTACTGAGACTGCCCTGGGAATCAGTGTTTCTGTGGGGATTCCCAGATACATTATTGAAAGTGGTACACAGAAGGAATTCTTGACATGGGATTCATGTGACTGCACTTCAAGTCCCGATGATTTTGTTGACACTTTGATCACATCTCTCAAACAGGTTCATGTCCAAAATTAGGCTGGAAAAAATACCACTCTAATTATTTAGAGGAAATAGGAAGACGAGAACATCTTCTAGTGCCAGCTACTATGCCCACAAAGATAACAAAAGCTTTGGCAGAAGGTAACACCAAGCATGTTCTCGCACTCCTCACTTTGAACCTCTTCCAGGAAACAATGGTGAGAAATGAGCACTCTGGTGTAAGACTGAGAGGAACGTTCTAGCAAAAACACACCATGAGTTATACTGGTCTAAAAGCTGTGCACCAAGCATAACAAAAAGGTTTGATCAATGCTCTTTAGACTGTTTTACAAGGACTTTCCCCCCCCAGCCTGGCCATTTTACATGTTTATTTACTACAGCATAAATCGTACTTCATGGGGTTGAGATGACAAATGAATCCTGCCACAATTCTGCATGAAATCTAACATGTTTTCTTAGGCGAGACAGGAGTTGACAGAGCATCAAATGATCATGTTCCATCTATAACTTTCACTCTGTCAAGTCTTCTGTCCTCTGCACACCAATTATAACAAATACAGCTGACTGCATACAGACAGAGGGAAAAAAAAGCAATTCTCTAACATATGTAAAATATTCAGACATTTTAAAATCCTTTCAATGTTTATACTCCGTTCTCTGGTTTGAAGACAATGAAAAGCTGGAAAGGAATGTATCTTTAAAAATCAACACTGAAAAGGAAGTAAGAATATTCAGCTCTGAGTATCACCCTCTTACAGTGGGAGCTGAAGAGAGAAGGTGGTGTCAGTAAGCCTGTGTTCATGAGAAGTAGTAGTGATTTATCCTCCCACAGACATTAACACCTCACGCAACACAACAAACTTATTGTTTGCCAGAGAGAAATAGCCAAAACCCACACACTCCCCTCTGCATGTTTTTTAAGGATTTTCCTCTGACACTCTGAAGAAGGAGAATGGTTTAAAGATGATACTTCCAGGAAATTTTTTTGAGGTTGTTTTGTTAGTACATCTTTCACAAAGAACACGTGCTTCTTGTTTAGTGTTAGTGCTAAAAGTAAGTTTGTACAATATTTTTTGTTTATAATTACGCTGTAGAGACTTCAGCAATATTACTAAATATTCAGCAATATTATTAAATTCAAAAATTTTCATACTATACTTTTACTAATGGATGGGTGGAATTATTTCCTTCTCTCTACCATCTTACCTCTGAAACTGACAGGCTGAACACTTCCATGTAGCCACTTCTTTTCTTAATAACTATTAATTATATCCCAGACCATCCATCACCGGTGTCAGCATTTGTCTGAGCTCGAAATACACATTTAAAGATCCACCCCGGTCTCTCATGTTCTCACTCTTATCTAATTCAGAATGTGAAGGTCATAAGAAAGATAATTTCTATATGAAGAGGTGAAAAAGCAGTGGGCAGCACATCACTGCACTGACATGACCAGCAGAGAGAGATGAGCTCCACTGCAACCTCTGAGAAAATGCTGCTGGTCTCCTTCCAGAAGTCCCAGTGCAGGCTTGGCCAAGCACCTTTGCAGAGTAAGGGATGGAGATGCAGGCAGGTGCTGAGGTAGCTGCCATTTCAATTAGTCAGTGGTCTTTCTTTTTGCCAGGCGCTGTATCTTCTATTTAGCTGGTGCTCTGAGATCCACAAGCCTGGCTCCATGTTTATGTGTCACCTTATGCAGTTAGTGCAGATTATTACAGATTTATAAAACATGGGAAATAGGAAAGAAATTCTCAAAAACTCAGGCAAATATACAATTTTAGTCATGAGGAATACAATCACTTTTCTGGGAGCCTAGTATGGGGATATTGTTCTCAAGAGTCCTGTTACACAGAAAAAAGAGTATTTCATCAAGGAAGTTACCACTATGAAACAAGAGATATACTTATAAACTGAATGTACATTTATCAGAAAAGACACACAGGCTAAGACATCATTTGCTTCAAAATATCTATTGGATCACTGAATTATATTACATTTTTATTCTGCAGCATGTATAGAAATTTCTTTAATTGAAAACTGATCCATTCCTATTTCAAAAGGAAAAAATGCTGGTGACTAGAATATGTCAAAGTAGAGATGGAGACATGAGAAAATGGTCATATATTCAGCAGGGTCATGTTAGCAGATGAGAGACCAAGGTATTTGTTAGTGTAAAGCTGTCCGTCCCAGTGTTACCGCAAAGAGAGCAAGGGCACCACCTGCTGGTTTAGAAATGAATTTATTTGGAACATGACAGCGACTCTTCAAGTACTGCACTCAAAAATGTTCTCCTGAAATTGAAGCTTCTGCAAGACAATTTGAATAACTGATGACTTAGCAGTTGCCTGTTCACACGACGAACTTTATTGCAGCCACAACACTGGCCATAAATGCCTGAATATGGGGTACTTAAGAGGTTTTGAAAGCAAGGGAGTGTTTCACACAAGCTCTTCCTCACCCAGGGCATCAAAATCTAGCATTCACACATTTTCAGGAGATCTGACTGATATTCAATAAGCACCAAAAAGTTTAGTGATGGACAGAAGAAGAAATAGCATCTTTAGCAAGAGAATGGTTTAGGTCATTATATGAGCTGGAGGTTATAGAATAAATTACTATTAGATAAGGAAGACATCAAATTACTGCTCAAGCAGTTTTCAAAAATTTTCAAAGGACCTTGTTTCCAAATGCTCCCAACTGAGAAGACAAAGGTTCAGACACACCAAGCTGATTTAAGCATACATGAAGAACTTTATAAACCCAACTGTCTGCCAGTTCTAAGACAATATGAGCAAATTAAATCCCTACCTGACTAGGAGATAAAACGTAGACTGTGAGCAGCAGTTTGGATGCTCTGAGTCAGGGAAGACTCAATTTTTGAATAATGTTTCCTAGATGCCACAAGGAGTCACCTTATAGTCTTCTCTTCTTCTAGATGTCAAGAGTCCTTGGGAAAACTGCATGAGGCTGCTCAGGCATAATCAGACTGTTTTATCTTAAAGACTAAAAAGGAACTTTTGTGAGGACTGGTCTTTTATAAGATTATCAAGTGTCATAACTTCCATGAGACTTAGCTAAATGAAATGGCCAATTTCTATGCAGGAACCTTCAGCCATTTGGTCAGAGAAATGTCCTGAAGGATTTTAAGTGAAAGACAAGTTCAAAACAGCAGCAGCAGCCGCAGTGTCTTCACAAATTTTGGAAAACAACATGAAACTTCAGCAAATTATGCGCTTTTGCCAAGGAAAACTGTAGCATGGCCCATTTCCTCTTCAACCAGAGCCAAGATTCACCTTGCTTACTTAAAAGCAAAGTTATATGAGATATCTTAAGTTTTATTCTGGACAATTCAGTTCTGTTTGTGCACAAAACATTCAAACGAAAAGTGAAAAATGTGCATAATTTGTTGATTCCCATGAGCTGAGATGAATTTAGCAGATTTTTGTAATGTGTTCGTATCAAATACATTTCAGTGATAAGTTTCTCATGTTTCATCTATCAGTTTCAGTTCTTACAAGATAACAACAGAGGTGTCAGTACAGTGCCCTGTTTCCCCCTTTAGAAGATGCTTTGTACATCGCAAGATGTGCAAAACAAAAATCATCTATGATTGCATCAAGCTTTTGCATTTATTGGTGGCTTATTAAAATTAATTAATTGCTGTGAATGAATGCTAATAACAAATTAGTAAAAATATCTTTCTTGCTTCTGTTTTTTTTTTTTTTACACAAATAGTTTTATTACAAACTTGAATTTTTAAGAAATACACATGTAAGAAATTACACAAAGGCCTTGGCATTTGCAAAAATCTTTTGGTATTTGCATGGTAATAGTCCATAAAACATTTTTGGACACAGACATGCTCAAACAATGGTATCATTGCATAGAAATTCTTTAGAAATATTTCTGAGGCCACTTCGAAGAGATTTTTTGGCACAATATTAACAAAATTAAGGCCTTATACTTTTCAAAATCAAGTAATTCAGTGTGTGAGTAGTGTTTAAAACCCTGAAAAATATTAAATACAGAATAAAGACTATAAGCTCAAAGCAGAATTTACTATTATAAACACAAATAACTATTAACCTGGGTTCAGTCTCTGCAACTTCAGCATTGAAATGGCTATGTAAAATGAACATTTCACATCATATTTTGGCATTTAACACCTAATTCATGACAATGAAAAGAAGAAAAATTTCGTAAGCTTCTTTTTGATATGATAAACTTAGAGCTTGATTTGCCTAATGGTTAATATCTATATAAATTACTAAAATATTTATATATATATTTTTTCTTGACCATTGCTGGATCATTCTTTATTCCACAGGAAAGTTTGTTCTACTGCACAAAGAAGCTGCATAGTACCAACATAGCAGAAACACTTACTTGCCTATTTGTGAAGCCAATTTGGCAATCTCTTCTAGATGTAGACCCATTAATAGTGACAGCACTAAAGGCTACAAACAGAAGCAAAGGTTTGCAGGATGGCACTCTATGTTGTGAAAAGATGGTTACATGTTGCTTAACCACAGTCTGTAATCCCAAACCTCTTTTTTACATTAGTATTTCTTTGTACAAGAACAATAAGTACATACCCAAGAGTCTGGGATTTTAAGACACCTAGATAACAGTAACAAACTTATCTGGGGAAGAAAAATGAATCTAAATATATAATACAAGAATGAGAAAGGGGGGTCAAACAGTATAAGGCAGAACTGCATACCTCCTAGCACCTTTGCATTTTTTTCTGGATAAATGCTGACTTTTTATTCTATCAGTGCATTGCATTTATATAAAAAATACATATACTTTGATCAAAAGTGCCATTTGGCATGTCAACATTTGAAGCTTATTTTTGTTGTCTCTTTTCTTCTTTAGCAAGGACAGGGCCAGTAAAGCAGTGTGTGTTAGTTATGCAAATTCCTAAAAGGCACTTTACTGTTTTCATATTGGACAACAATGAGGTACATATGATATATGTCTAGGCTTCATTGCTGTTAAACAAATAGCACCATATTGTGTGAAATTAGTTGAAATTCAAAAGTCATTATGTTTTTCTCATACAGACTTGACAACGGCTAACATTTGAGCGTAGATCCCCGGCTTTCAAGGTTGAGGGAGTCGGTTTCCTACGGGAAAGAAAGAAATTAAAAGACCCATTAACAATTTTCAGGTTCATAACTGACAACACCAGCTTGGAATGCAAGTCTCCCTTCCAGCCTTTGCTGAATCAAGAAGGTGCTCCTAAGTTCTCCAGTGTGCAATCACTTCCAAGTTTGGTCACAAACTATCGTAAGACTAGTTTTAAACATCATACACTTACTGAAGAATCCAGTTCTTTCACAAGGCATAACATTTCCTTAACCTAGAACACCATCTGTTAAAAGAGCAGTTTGAAAACAATCTAGAATTTGGGTAATAAAATAAAATTGGCAAAGAAGCTGAAATTTGACTGTTTATGATTTTCTGCTGACTCATGTGACTTTAAAGACGAATGAAAAGCTGGCAAAAGAAATTATGTGATGTCATATAGAAACACAAACCAAAGCCTTGAGTCTCTAATCTGTCTCAAGGAATTACACCTAGTAACTAGAAATAAATCATTCTCAGACATAGATGTGTTTGTATTTAATAATTTTCATTAAAAAAGATTATGAGTGTACAGGAAATTGAGGAGTATTTCTGATTTCTGATAGCAGGGCAGGTCCCCAGATCTGGGATTATTTTATTAATCTGATGCAGAGTTTGCAGCCAGAAAAGCGTGTGAAGTGAGAGGTCTCAGGGTAGGACTCAAGGAATAGAAACAACTGTAGTGCTCAATCTAAATTTTCTTCTGACCAGCTTTCCTCTTTCCTAGGGATCCAGGGCTTACCCCAGTGGTGGGGTGGTTGTGGTTGTAGTTTTTCTGGTTGATGAGATTATTACATCCCCATCAATACTCAGTCTCAGTGCTCAGTTTTTCTACCTATGCCATTGACAGCTATCTGATAAACAAAGAGTGAAAACTGGCTAAACAGCCTGCTTCATTCTGAGACAGGCAAGGCAGCATTCACAGATCCAGACAGAAGACACGAAGAGACAAAGCAGTCAGGACTGTGGTGGAAGAGGGTGATTACCTGCACTCCAGAGGAATGTCTGCTGACCAGTTAAGCTATGCAGACATGGGAACTGACCTATATTCCAACATATTAGTAACATTCATATAGAGCAAATACCCTGTGTTGAAAAATATTCATGTGCAGGAGACCAAAAGAAAGCCTATTACCACCAACTGCATTTTACTCAAACATACTTCCTCTAACATTAGGGAAAGGTAAATAATTGTTCAACTCACTTAGTTTAACACCTGTACAAATTGCAAGTAGTTCTATTATATGTTAATGTCCATTTACAGGAAATGTTATATTCTAATCTAATTTAAATCAGTATGTCAGCCTATCCCAGTTACCACTTGGTGAATACAATCAGAAACATAGTGGAATTGTGAACATTGTTAGATTATTCTGAAAAGCAAAATACACTATACAAATGACACATATTGCAAACACTAACTGATGATGCATTCAATAATTCCCCCAAAAGCTACTAACTTTTTTTCTTTCTGTTACAAAAGTAATTAACTATGTAAATTAACTGGCTGGTGGACAGCCAATACTTGAACCTGTATTACATTCAAAAAATACTTCTTTTTTTCAGTGATAAGGCTAAACTGAGTCCCAAAGAGTGATAAATAAATCAGGAACTTACCTGAACATCTCATTCCTTTCTATAGTGGCAAGCCAGAAGCTGTAAGCATTTGCATAGTAATTGCAGGTGCCCCGGCCATGGCATTCAATGAAGGGAGCGCTGCGGAACTCCTCCAGGCAGGAGCCAGGGGATGCCAGGGCCTGGCCAGAGCCCTCCGCACCAGCACTGGTGTGCTGGGAAAAGGCAAAAGCATTGGTCAGAGAGGGACTCTCTACCTCTTCTGCTACAAGTGCAATGAACCCTCTCGCACAAATATTTCTTCACACTTCCCTCCCTGTCCTCTGTTCTGTCCATCTACTCTGTTTTGTTGCTCAGCTCCTGAGGAACGAGAAGGGGGAGCTGAAGACTCCAGAGATGGCATTGGGTTCTCTCACTCAACAGCAGCATGACACATGAGCAATATCAGCTTCAGGGACAGCTGTATGCACAGAAGTCCTTCGGGAGACAGCAGGACACAAGTTATGTCTATGTAAGCAACATGCCAGGGCTAGCTCTTGCCCAGGAGGCATAAGGTCTGGTATGGCTTTTATCTGAATAGCTTAACTCCATTCTCACCCCACATCAACAGTGGCCTCTCTCCCATTGCCAAGTGCTAACAGCCCTGGATCCAGCTGTGTCTCAGACCATGCCCAGGCTTTGCCTGGGGAAATGATCAGGTTCTTTTTGAAGTCACTACCAAGGGTGGAGGTCTAATGTCCTCCTAAAACCTGAAGGGATAGAGTCAGATACTAAATTTCCATAGATCAAAACCCTAAAACAAATGCTTTCCTCAGCTCAGAGTATGTCCCAGTGCACTTACCATGACAAAGGAGTAACCAATCCAAAGTGAGCTCCAGCCTTCAGGACACGGTGGTATTTGAATTGTTTGACTGTGAACAGCTATTACCATAGCAGGAGCTTCACACACAGAGCATCTAGAAGGACCAAGACATGAATGAGCTGCGTGCACTTAAGGATTAATAGCTCTTTATTCAGAAACTACTTTCTTTATGGAATCTTGAAATAGAAAATGTTGCCATGTTCAAAACCAAAGGAAAATCACAATGTTTCATTTAGAAAAATAGCCAACTGGTTCTTCTTTCTTTTTTGTTAATTTCTAATTTATTTGATAAACTTCTAATTTCTCCCTTACTTAGAGACAGTTCAACTATTAAGTCTTATTCCTATTAGCTTTCCTATGAGAAAAGAACAAGAGACCTCTTATCTGAATATTTACATGTACTTTTCTTTTTCTAGTCCTGTTTGTACTGTAGTTTCTAAAAGTGGTCAATGTCATGAACATGGGGGCAAACAGCCAAACACTATATCTCAGCAAGTATCACTTAAAAGTGGTCTACTCTGATCAGAAGCAAGTAACAGCAATTCATCACCCTAAACTTAGCTCTGACTTCCAGAGAAAAAGCCATCTCTCTGGAAAATGTCTTACAAAGGCAATCACTGCTAATCTAATCTAATGCAGACTCTTTGCCATGCATTTTCCTTGAAAGTATTTTTTATTTACATTTGTGGTCTGTATCTCCAGTAAGAGATTTCCAGCAAAGTAACTAGCACAACAAATTTCAGAGCAATTCTCCAGAAAGGCATGCAGCACCAGTTCTTTTACTTTAGATAAATTCCTCATGTTTCAGAACTGCTAGGTTACTGAATAATCTGATGACCAATCATTCCTCTACAGAATCATAAAAAGCCCACGAGCTGGGCTGGAATTTTAATATGTGGGCTGGTAATAAGGAATTTGGTAGATATAATCAGTTTTTCCTTGTACAATTCTTCAACTGGCTGCTGCAGTTAGCAATTAAGAAAATTATTCAAAACTAAACAGTCTGATTCCTGTTATCAGAGCAGGGAAAAGAATCAAGTGCAAAATGGATTAAGTTGGATTCTGGAAAATGCAGAGTAGCAAAGGTATTCAGAATGAAAGCCTTCTATTTCTGCCTTGTGAAGACTGCTTTCATACCTACTGCCTTCATCTTTAGCGCAGAAGCAAGAGAGTTATTTTAAGAAACAATCAATGAAAGAGTAAGTTAAAAGAAGGAATGTAAAGCTGCCTCTATTCTTGGAGCTCTGCTTTGCTTCAAGAGATTTCTGGTATTTCAGTAGAAGGCCTTACAGGAAAAGAAGTCCTATGATTCAAGGCAGCAAGTGACCCTTCTACACATTTTCTACATTTGGACAGGGAAAACTGTTGGTTAAAAAGCATCAACTAATAAAATAAATTGAAAGAAGAGTCTTCCAGATTCTCTGCTAGTTTTCTAAAATGAATATTTCAACTATTTCACTCAGTGCTATGAGGAGAAAACCACATAAGCATACATGCACACACGCACACATGTACATACATATACGCACTTACGCGTTCTTACGGTGCAAAAGCTAATCCGTAGGCATAAGATAAAGCAAAGTGTTGGTTAGTACCTCCTTCAACAAGAGTTTCAAATGTGACTGTTAAAGGCTATTTTGCATGATATGGGATGGCATAAAAGGAATATGAACTTCAGAGGCTGGCAACTTGAATTTTTTCTGAGAGTCAAGCCCCTTCCATTCACATGCAATGAACAAGCAAAAATTTAAGACCAACAAAAGCTATAGTCTCTCTTGAGAATCTTGTCCTCAATCTGCCCATTCATTTTCAAAACATACCAACTTCTTTGGTACTAGACCAAAAGTAAGAATACAGAGTACAACTGCAGATCCAAGATGAATTCCACTATGCAAAATAAGTATCAAATGTTTTGCAGTAGAGCCATATAGCTTTTCGAACACCCAAGATGTCCAGAATACAATCTACTGCTGATTTGGATTGTCCTTTCTCTTGGATGTACCTCAGAAATCATTACCAGCAAACTCCTCTCCAATTCATTAAATATGGCTGGAAGAGGGATCAGCAAGAGCTGATACAAATTGGAAACAATGACAGAAAGGATAGTAATGCCTATATCTAATGATCATCACTTAAGCTGTAAGCTGAAGATTCCCTTGTCAGACTCATATCTAATGGTGGGGCAGTTTGCCACACTCTTGCTCACAACTCTGCCATCAGCACTGGACATATTATGCCAGAAGAGGTTTTCTAGTGATCTTAAAATTTCAAATGGACCAAAAGTTCAACACCGCATTGATGCAGAACAGTTATGTCTCTGATATAAGCACCACACTTTATACTAGCTGTGAATCTGGAATTATTAAAAAAATAGATGATTGATTTTGCAATTGTTTCCTTTAATTCAGACAATAACAGCTGTATTCAAGCAGAATGTCTAAAACAATGGAAGAAGCCTGTCAGTCTACTGTATGATAAAAATGCTACCATTTTCAAACAAAAGGAAACTGAGCCCTAAAAAGCTTCTAGCTATGGCTAGTCAAAAACCAGAAGTGTTTCAGACAAGAATTGTGAAAAAATGCAAAACTTTTTCTCCTTCAAAGTACATCACAGCTTTTGCAAGACAACATTTCAAAGTATATCTTTTCATTTCAATTATACTCAAAATAGGCTATTCTATTTGCTTGGGTTTCCCCCAAGATGGATTTATTTTTGATCAAAGTCTAAACTGAACACACGCACACTTTGAAACATTTCATCAAAAGAATTCAAACTTTAAATTTAAAGGCAAGAAATAAAAATATACAGATTCAAAACCTTGTCCAGAAAAATAAAGTACCCTATGGTCTTTCCACAGGCTTTTTCACTTTATAAATACAGCAGAACTGAAACCATACCTGCTGATGAATGGTCTGATATTATCACCAGTGATAGGAGCCATATTCATTGGCATGGGCTCAGGAGTAGACAGCCAGTAGGAGTAGTCATTCCTTGATGCAAAATTACAGACGTTGTTGATATTGCAGAATAAGAAAGGCATGGTACTAAATTTACGAAGACAGCTTCCTGCTGTGCCTGAAATGTTAAGTGAAAGGTTATTTCTTAACAGTTTTGTAAAGCCACCGCCAACTGCCTAACAATTATTTCCAGGAGCAGCTAAAAAAGGCAGAGAACACTTGCTCTGGATGGCCCAGTTTTCTCAGAGGAAGTGAATTCTCTTAGCTTCATGAAGAATGAACAGGACAAGGAAAGGGAGTAGTCCAGTCTTGCCTGTACAATTACAGAATACATTAGGTTGGAATAGACCTCTAGAGGTCATCTATCCTACTGCCTGGCCAGTTAGATCTGGTTTCTTGGGTCCAGATTTAGTTGAGTTTTGAGGAAATCCAAAGACAAGAAATTCAACCACCTCTCTGGGGTTCCATTCCAGTGGTTGACCATCAGCATGATAAAAAAGCTTTTATTTATGTTTCACTAAATGTGTCTCATACTTGTGGTCCATTGCTGCTTCTGTCACTGAGGCCCTCTGAAAAGGGACTCCATACTCTCTACCCTTCCTGTAGACAGCTGCAGACTGCAATAAAGGCCCCCCCCATAAATATCTGTTAAGGCTGAGCAAACCCAGTTCCAGCAGACTGTCCAAGACCCTGTGAGCCATCTCAGTAACTAGGTGTTGTATCTACTGTGGTATAGCAACATCTTCCTTGTTCTGGGATGCCTAGGTCTGAGCCAGAGCAATTACACAGATTTGCTCAATGCAGTGGTACAAATGAGAGCAGCATTTGGTTTGTAATGAATTTTAAGGGAATTCTAATTTGGTCTCCACTTACCCAGATCTTGGCCATGCGCTCTTTCATTGCCTTGTACATAAAGCAAGGAGTAGCCGTGGTAAATCAGCCTCGTTCCAAACGGACACGACGGTTCCTCAATGGTTTGACTGTGTCTGGTAACAAGGAAGCCATGAGCAACAGATGGTGCCCCTGGTGGGCCCATAGCCCCAGGCAAGCCATCAGGGCCAGGTGGACCAGGAAATCCTCTGGGCCCTACAACACAGAGAGGCTTCTTTTTATTTATGCAGACAGCAGTACTACCCCTACATAACTAAAGTGAAATTAGATACATTCACACCATGTGTTATTTTTCCATGAAGGAATCAAGTTTTTGAAGAATGCAGGGACTTACCTGGGGGACCAAAAGGACCAGCTTCTCCTTTCTGCCCAGGCTGACCATCAAACCCTGGACTACCAGGTGGTCCAGGTACACCTGAAGGTCCTGTCACCCCTGTTGAAAAACAAATAATATTCAAATAATATTGAACAGGGTCCTGTCACCCCTGTTGAATAATTATTACTGGATATTATTTCATGTTAGTTCTGATGTTTTGGCTTTTAATACATTACAGCATAGGTGTGCCTCAGCATAAACTAAAATCCTGCAGATTCAGTGCATACCAGAGAATATATGAGGGTTACTGCAGGCTAAGTGATTCTCTAGGAGAGAAGGAGAAGTAAGGAGAGAGCATGTTTCTAAACAAACTAGCATTTGCCTGGAATATGAAAAGGAATCTCTTCTCTCTCAAAAATCAAAAATAGATCATAACAAAGGAGGGTCATGAACAGTGGGGAAAATGGGCATCGTCTTAGCTTCTTCCCAATTCAGACATATTTTATCTCTTCCTTTATCAATTTTAGGGATGCTACGAATCCTACATAAACTCAGCAAATCTGACTTCAGGAAAAGGAAGTTAATACCATCAGCACTATAGCAATATTTCTATGACTCATCAGAAGCTTTAGACACTCAGAGCTTTCCTTTTCCTGATCACCCAAAAAGAAGCACTGTGTTGATGTACTGAACTGACTCCTAGTGACAGAGCAATGGATTCCGCACATGCAAACCCATGCTGTGTTCAATCAGCGAGACTGTTTCACAGCTATTTCCTAAAGGAAAGCAGTTGCAGAGTTGTATCATCACCTTCAAGAGAAAACTTTCATATCTACTATATTAACCAGAAAGAAGATATTCATTATCCTCCACTGTAATTCGCCACCAACTCAACATAAATCATTCAGGAAAAAAGCTTTCCCTAGAATCTTAACACTCCTGAGCTCCCATTCTCCATGTCCCATCATTCTGAACAACATGTCCTTGTGCCAGCATTTCATTTTTCCTACCACTTGCTCCATTCTCTTATTTGTTGATGTGTTTCATTTTTGCAGTTTACCTACTCTTTATAAAAATTGCAATATCTGGACCAAAAGAAGAAATCCAGGACCATGAAAAAAGTTTCCTCTGGAATTACTTTTCATTCCAGCATCAAGTGTTCTTCCTCATGCTTTCTTCTCCCAGAGGCACACAGTAATTAAGTTTGGATTCGAGACTAATGACAGAAGACACCGTAACAAATAAATTTTGGGGAAAGGATAAGCAGAGTGCTGCAAGTCATTCTGCCTGCTGCTGATTTCAGACACTGATGTGATGCCTGCAGAGTGAGAGCCTATAAAGAAATCACCAGGAAGGCATCTGTTTTGGATGAGCTTCAAAAAGGAGCTTCTTCATCACTGACACAATTTAAGTGGCTTACAAAAATTGGATAATATTATACCAAAAATCTTGTAGTATCTAGCCTACCTTTGACTATTTTACATTACAAAAAATGTGTTTCTACTGGCAAATTAGAAACTCTCACCTTGCTGTCCTTTGGGACCGGGAAGTCCTGGGAATCCCTTGAGACCAACTGGTCCTACAGGTCCAGGCAAGCCAGGATCCCCTTTAATAAGCTGGAAAGGACCTGGTGGGCCTGGTGGACCTTGTAAGCCTGTGGAAATCAACCAACAAAATCAGCATGAATTTAGTATAGCACAATTTTAAAAAAAAGAAAAAAAAAGTTCCCTTGTATTGCCATTTATACAGTCAGAGACTGGAGCCTGTCACACATAGTCACAAGACATCAACACGTCCTAGACTTTACAAGTGAACAAAGCTGCAAAGCTTCCCAAATTGAAGCCTATCTATGAGGATATCTCCAGCCAAGCAGACTTCTCATGGACTGAAATAGCTGTCCAGACCTGAGGCTGCATGGAGCTGTCTCATCAAGTTCGCAAACAGTCCCAAGCTGAGTGGTGTAGTCAATATGCTGGAAGGAAGGGATGCCATCCTGAGGCACCCTGACATGTGTGACAAGTGGGCCAGTGGGAACCTCATGAAGTTCAAAAAGTGCAAGGCCAAGTGCAAGGTCTTATACATGGGCCAGAGCAATCCACAGTATCAGTACAGACTGGAGGATGAATGGATTGAAACAGCCCTGCAGAGAAGTGTGGGAACCCAGAACATCACTCCTGATGTCCAGAGCTACCGAGAGAACCCTTGGGGGGCTTGGGGGTCTTGGAATGTTGCCAAAAGCACTTGGTGGCTTGATTTTGATCCATCTAGGGATGTGCCACCGATGTATGAGGAGATGGAACCTGTGGGAATTACCCGGGTGTGAAAGGTGAAGGGAAAATGTAGTTATAGGGTAAATTACAGACTTTGGGGTTTTTGTACAGGGGGGTTATGGAGACAAGATGGAGGAAACAAGGCAGGTCACAAGACTCTTCTTTCTTCTTCTTGTCATCCATCTTCTGCTGTGGTGTTGGCACTTGGGGATTGGTCTGGGACGAGAGTGTATCCGGTGACGAGGGTGATAGGTATTGGGGATAAAAAGTAAATATGATATACGTAGTTTTTGTTATAAAAGATGTGCCCGCCTTGGGGGTGGCCAGAGTGCCTTTGGCTGCCGTGCTGGTCAGATCCCAGTCGGGCAGAGAAGGAACTTTACAAATAAGATATAATAAACAATTCTGAAGACCGAAAAACCCTGGAGTCCAGACTCATCTTTTGAGACACAGCCTGCCAGAACCATCCTAAGCGTGCGTGGGGACAGAGACAAACAGCCGAACTCCACAAGAAGGACTTGGGAAAAACAAGTAGATGAAAAATGGGGTGAGTCTGCCATGGCTGCTTGCAGCCCAGAAAGCCAATACAGGGCTACATGAAAAGAAGTGTGGCCAGTAATGCTCCTCCTCTGCTCTGCTCCCATAAGAGCCCACCTGGAGCGTCATATTGGAATATTATATTCCATTGGTTCTAATCTGTATCTCTGGGGTCCCCTGTACAAGGAGGGCATGTTAGAGCAGGGCCAGAGTAGGGCCATGAAAATGATCAGAGGGGTAGAAGAGATCTTCTATGAAGACAGGCTGAGAGAGGGCTTGTTCAGCCTGAAGAAGAGAAGGCCCGGGGAAGACCTCACTGTGGCCTTTCAGTTTACAAAAGTGGCTTATAAGAAAGACTGAGAGATTTTTTACCAGGGTCTGGAGTGACAGGGCAAGGGGCACAGAGTGAATAAAAGAAGTGTTTACAGGAGGAGTGTGAATTTAGATTGGACTTAAGGATAATTTTTTTTACTGCGAGGGTGGTGAGGCACTGGAACAGAGGTTTCCCAGAGAAGCTACAGAAGTTCTATCCCTGGAAGCATGCAAAGCTAGGTTGGATGGGGCTCTGAGCAACCTGGTCTAGTGAAAGATCTCCCTGCCCATGGCAGGCAGGTTGAAACTAGATGGTTTTTAAGATCCCTTCAAACCCAAATCCTTCTATGATTCTAATCGGACCATTCAGATGCTGATACATGATACCTGGTTTCATATTCTGAGTTTTCACACAGAACAAAAGGGTGATGGAGTTATAGCCACAAATAACAACAAATAAATAAAAAAATAACCATTTTACCAAAATAATAACCATTTTACCAAAAAAATCTGGGGGGAAAAAAGCACAAGTCTTCATCGTACCTTTAGATCCAGGAAGACCTTGGTCACCTCGCTCACCCTTAAGGCCTGGGAAACCAGGAGTCCCTTTTGGACCTGGAGTCAAAGGAAATATTTGCATGAAAATTCAGTAATTTCTTGATTTGGAAGCATATGTGTAGAATAATCATGTATGACCCCCATGATGCTGACAAGGACATGACTTTATTAGCCCAAGTACTTTTTAACTATTTGCAGGAACACGATAAAAACACCACCACTAAGTCACAAATTATATGATGACTGAAAATATACGTCTCTTATTTTTTCTCTTCCTTCTCCTCAAAATTCTCTTAATTTAATAATATCATTCTCTAGATTAAAAGCATTATGTTTTTTCTAGTAATAACTGTATTTTTTATACACCTGGTGTTTTCATGTACATGATGGTGACACTAGCAGGAATCTATTCAACAAGAGAGACATACAGAACTCACTTCCTCACATATAAGTATAATATTTGCCTCTTCAATTCTAAAGAAAATCTTAAAGATTCTTGACTGGTAGCATCTAACAATCGATTTTACATCCATCTTTTAAAGGAAGTGCACATTTAATATTTGCAGTGCAAGAATAAGCAAGAGACAAAAAAATCTTAAGAAAAATCACAATGCTTTTGTATGTTTTATGATGCAGCTTTCAGTGTCCTGTTCAGTAATTAACAACAGAGAGAGAACATTCTTTGGGCGAGAGAGGAAGGATATGAAAGAGACATTTTCTGCATACTTTTCAGGAGTATGTTAAGTTTCCTCCTCACCTGGAACACCTGGAATTCCTGGAGGTCCGAGATCACCCTTTGGACCAACACCTCCTGGCAAACCAGGACTACCCTGCATAAAAGAAAATGTGAAATATAGTTACCCTACAGTATTATGATATGACTCTCAAGTAGGCTGTGTATTACTGGAAACCTACGAAAAAAATATATATGACAAAGCCATTAAATTTAAGAAATGGTCATTCTCTCCCTCGATTATCTGTAAAGTTTCTCCTACACGATCAGGAGTGACACTTTGCTCTTTCTAAACTATTTTTTGCCTCAAAAGATACCAGACCAGAATGAGATCCTACTAGCACTGCAGCCAGCAAAAAGGTTCTCAACTATAGACCATATTATTATGAAAAACATCTGTAAGAACAAACCCCAGCAGATACTAATTTCAGTGCAGTCCCAGCAGGAGGTTGCTAGTTAGATAATTAAATGAGGTAATTCTAGCAGACTTGAAAACTTCTACATTCACACATGGGATGAAATTAAATATGCTCAACAATTTATAATTCTCTGGAGATTTTTACTTTTCAACAGGGCTAAAACACTCAAGGACTTAAAGCACTTCAAACACAATGGGAACTCCTCCTTCTGCCTTCAGCATTCTAAACTGTAGCCCTGAAATTAATGGTAACAAGTTCACTGTAGCCTCACTTCAAGGAAAACCAAGATCCTTTTTCAAAAGACACTGTAAATAGTCATTCAAATGGCTGCCAATTTATTTTTTTCTTTTGTCTGTTGTAGATCTGCAAAAAGCTTGTAAGTATAGTTTAGAGTTTCTCCCTGGCTGATTTGGTATGACAGTGATAGTTCACTATGTAATAAAACACAGAACACAGGTGGAGGAAAGAAATAAAATCCCTTTGCTAAGTAACCTACCAACCAGAAGCTGGGGATGTGAATTGAACACCCAGTGAAAAATAATACCAACAGTAGAAGTCATCTTATCATGTTTGCAGAGCAATAGAATAGGCACACAGAAGTGATTTTTCATTCAGTGCAAGTTAGATGTTTATATTAAGGTGAGAAGAACAATAAATGTCTAATTCTTTTCACTGATTATAAAGGGAGAAGAGATGACTAGTTAAAAATGGATGCAAACAGTTAAACTTCTAAAGACTCCAAAGTTAAACAAAAGAAGGGCTACTCTCAAGAGTGCTAAGGAAGGCATGAATGAAGTAAGATTCCCTAGTTTCCTCCAGTCACAGTCACAATATAGAGGATTGTTTAAAGAAATGGCCATCTCTTTGTATCATATATGTGAACTTCTGAAGCCCAAAACAGGAGGGCTAACTTTCATTCAGAAGGCACTTATGAGTCAATCACATTGAAAGAGGGGGGGTTTAAATACATACATACATATATGTATATATATATATATATATATAAAGAGAGAGAGAGAGAGAGAGAGAGAGAGAGAGGAGAGAGAGAGAGAGAGAGTTATAATAGTAAAAAATATTTATAAGAGTATAAGAGGCGTTTATTGGAAGCTTTCCATCAAAATACTTTTCCCATAACAGCATGCATTTCCTAAACTTTTTTTCTCATCAGATACAGCCTGGTAAACAACTTTTTGAATCTGTTCCAAACAGAACAAAACTGTATCAGGAAAATGTTTTTTATCCCATTTCAGCACTAAAATGAACAGGAAAAAACCATGAGATTTGTATTTCACAGCCTGATCTCTGCATTTACTTTCTTTGGACAGAAGTTTTGGACAGGTTGTGTCACTCATGTTGCAACAAAATCTCCACTCTGATATAGGTAACCATGCACCTGGAGACCTGTATGAGCAATTGAGCCATAATCAGGGCAGGAGCCTGTCACACTGGGAACAGTGGAAACTCATCTTAGTATGTATCTCCAGAGGAAGCTTAATATTTAATATCACTCTCACTGCAGCATTTCACACTGAGTTAACAACCTGCTACTATGAATTATGGCTCAAGGATAGTGAAACATTTTTTCTGATTGAAGGCATGGAATCAAAACCCTTAGGCATTTCCCATTCTTTCTCAGCAAACAGTCTCAGACTATCAACCAGTGAAAAGCTTTACAATTTCCTGAGGTATAAAAATTTAGCTCTCTGCAAAAGCAGTGCAAATTATTAAACTAGGGAAAATATACCGGAGTGTTATGTTGGAATTTACTACCTTCAAAGCTGGTATGGTACAGAATGGTATCAAATATAAAAAGGTCTGAACATGGAAGCAAATCCCTAAAGTCTCTGTGAAGTGACTCCTGGATGCAGAAAAAGATGCACTAGATCTTTGCATTATCAAAAATAAAGTAGACCTTTATAGTCCTGCATTTCTATCAGGACCTTATTCCTGAGTCTTTCTTCCTTTTGTACACTAGGAATTTTCTCTCCCTTTTTTCCATAAATATTATTTTTATTATTATTATTGTCCTTTTTAAATAGAATCATTAAGATTGGAAAATACCTCTAAGATCATCAAATCCAACCACATTAACCCAGCACCACCATGTTCACCACTAAACCAAACACCGCAAGTGTTATATCCACACATTTTTTTGAACACTTCCAGGGACGGTGAGTCCACCACTTCCCTGGGCAGCTCATTCTAATGCCTGACCACCCTTCCAGGGAATAAATTTTTCCCAATATACAATCTAAAGCTCCCCTGGCATAACCTGAGACCATTTCTTCTTGTCCTGTCATTTGTTACTCGGGAAAAGAGACCGATCCCAATCTGGCTACAGCTTCCTTTCAGGGAGTTGTAGAGAGTGATAAGGTTCCTCTCTGAGCCACCTTCTACTCTGGGCTAAATGATCTCTATTCCCAGTGTAGTAGGAAAGAAGGAATGAAAAGTTAAAAAATAGAGCATATTTTTCAGTGTGGAAAAAGGGATCATACACCCTGAGACAAAGAATAAAGAAGACAACTATTCTGGGTGACTGTTCTATTATACTTCATTCTTGTTAGTATACTGAAAAGTGACTATTTTAGGTCAGGAAAAATGAATAATATATGACAAAAATGTATTAATAGTATTGCCTGTTTGTAGTTCTAAATCAGCAGCAATACTTCATTGCTGACAGTACTGAAACTGCACTTTATTTGAGAGCCTTCATAACAAAAGCAAACAGTTCAGGTATTTTCAGAAGGCAATTTATCATGAAATATGCAACCTTTAAAATTAACTACTAATGCATTTACCAGATTTATGGATGTGCTTCAGCCATCCCGTACTGTTAAAACACTGTAAATTATATTTTGGGTGTTGTATGTTACCACTCACTATCTATAAATTTCTAATAAGTTCATTAGCTCACTGGGGCAGCTTTTCCAAGGAGAGCACTGAAATGCTTTCAAACTGACTTTACATCATCAGCAGTGAGTGCAAAGGCACTTTGAACATAAAATATCATTGTTTTGAACAAGAAACTGTATGATTAATATATCCATTAATTACAAGAACCAGCTTTCAGCAAATCTGGAGCGTACTGAAAGTAACTTACTGGCAGTCCTTGGAAACCCGGGTCACCTTTCATTCCTGGACCCCCAGGAGTCCCTGGCCAGCCATTGCTCCCTTGCTCTCCTTTGGCCCCTTTCAGACCTGGAGGTCCTGGTGGCCCTGTTGGACCTGGTAAACCTAAAACACAGAAGAAAAAGAGTATGTAGTAGCAAAATTGGCTTAGAGCAGTATGTGATGGAGGACAAACAGAGTTTACAGATGGACAGAATAAAATAATTGTAACATTTCAAGAAAATAAGTAGGAGAATCTGTTGCAAGGAGTCTCCACCTCCAATCATCTCTCAGCCTGTGGCTGATAGAAGCAGTTTTCCACATGTGCAGAACAAGCAGATAGTCCATCCTCAGGCATAAGCATGCTAGAGATATTGTGTAGCTCTGCTCCACTCTCCTCCTTTGCCTCTAGGACTGCCATGGAAAGGCCAAGCTGGGTCATTTTTAAATAATTAACCTCCAGCACACAGGAACATACAGCCCCGGATGCCTCGAAACAGTAAAGTCCACAGGGAAACATGGAGATGGGAGGCAACCTTCTCAACACTAGAAACATTTCTGGACAAAGTTAACTGCTTGAGGACATAAAACCAGCCTGTTTCTAGGGCATACTGCCAAAACTGCCTGTGAACAAAGGTTTTTCTCTGACCTGGGAGAAGAGGATAAACAAAGAGATGCAATATTGACTGTATTATTAATTAATTAATTAGGCAAGCCTTGATGAACAGCAATACTTTAATACTAAAGATAATTACCTGGAAGACCAGGTTGGCCTTGGGGTCCTCTGTCTCCTTTAGGGCCTTCAATTGCACTTCCTGGTAGCCCAGGAAGACCTTGGTTCCCTTTAGGACCTGGTGGACCTGCATATCCTGGTTCCCCTTTCAGGCCTGGGATCCCTGGACTTCCTGGGGATCCTGGAAAACCCACTTCACCTTTTGCACCTAAGATTTGAAACAACCACAGAATGTGATTAGAGAGATCACAAACACTGAAACCTTCTGCCATATTATCCACTCATAGTAAGATTTATTCTTTTTGAAAACACTGACTTTAATTTCATGCACTTCTATAAAAGTTCAAAACTTCAGGAAAATTGTATTATTCTTCACATTTTGATATAAAATAGGAGGAAAGTAGTTTGACCAACATACCTTTTCTTATCTAAACTCATCACTGGGCTATTTTCAGTCACTCTTAAAATAGATTAACATTCAGCATCCCTCTACCACTCCTTACACAAAGATTATAAAGCCCCCAAACCCTTACTCCAATTTTTATTGTCATAGTCAAGTAATGGATGTTGTGCTTGACTAAGCACAAAAGGTCTTGCTCCTGGAGAAAAACTGAATACTTTTTTACTAAAATCTAGGTTTAGACCCATTGTACTTACTTTCACATTTGTACAAATAGTTAACAATTGCAATTCAATCTAGTTTTAGACTGAGCAAAAGAATATAAAGTAACTGGTATAACTACAATAATAAAAAAACCCAAAATGTATAGAGAACACTACTCCTGGGTTTTTGCTGGAGCAGAAAAAGATTTTAAAATCCTTGACTTGTCTCTTTGAACTACCAAAGAAATACCTTTAGAATATATATTTACTCTAACCCCAGATATTTTTAAATGAGCTGAGCTGCCAAAATGAGAGATGGGGAAGGTGAGAGAAGTGTTCTCATAATGTAGTGCTTTACACGCCTACCGAGCTACAATTAGAACATTTGCTAAATTCATTAAGTTCTTTAACATTAGGGTTTTCACAGTAGTTAATGACTGTTAATTAGTCTAAGGTGGTAAATAAAAGATATTCTGAAATTCTAGTTTATCACTTTGAATTGTCCAGACAAGTTTTCTCTATTAGTAGAATGAATGAGTGAGGAAGGGCATTGATATTTAAAGCTATGAAAGTTCTTCAAAATCTGCTGTGTCATGTTAATTTCATGGATGAACTACTTGAGTTGCTTGTGTTTTCCACAATGGAAAGCTGTGGATAGTTAAAACTGAAAATTCCCCCATTATACAACAGCAGTTTGACATTTCTTGACTGCTGTATCTATTGCAGCCTAGTGTCTAGGATATACTTATTTCATTAACTGGAGCATGGTGCATTACAGACACCTTGAACAAGCACTGAATCAAGCCAATCAAACCATTCTCACAGCACAGTGTAGTGACACACTTTTCAAAGAACATAAGGGGACCTGAATTGTCATAGTCATGTGACTGCACCCAAACAATTAAGTCCTGAGCCCAGGTAGTAAAACTTTTCAGTGGGATCTCAGCAGGACTCTGCTATTTTTTGCATCTCTGCACCATGCTCCCGTGCATAGCTTAGATATGCTCCATTGAGATACAGTAAATAACTAATTTAGCCATTAATATGTCTGGGCTGCAAAACAGGTTCAGGCAAAAAAATTACTACAGTATCCAGGCCACAAAACCACTACCTATAGCTGTCTGTGTGCAGAGCCTCACTAAACTTTGATTCTTGCAAAATTAGTAGGAAAACAGAAATACTTGGAGTCAAAAGCACAGCACACAAATATGGGAGTTATTTATATTACCTCATCACACCACAGCTTGCAGAGAATTCCACACTAGGAATAATTACCTATTTTAGGGCATATCTAACTCCAAGAAGTTGCCACTGTAACAGAAATCAGTATTGAACCTCTCAGAGCTTCTGCCTGCTTTGAGAAGGCATAGGATGCAAAAGAATGAAGTAGAAAGTATGTCTGCATTACATAATTATGGTTATAGTATGTTGGGACGGAGGTTTATAATTGTTTAAATAAGTGTTTTACCTTTATCTCCCTTTGCACCGGGAAATCCTGGAAGTCCTCTACCTGGAAGACCTGCAGTACAGAGACAGCAAAAAATGAGAAGTTGGGAAAGTACTTACATTTAACCTGTAATGAATAAAACTTCATTATGCAAATACAAACTCCAAATAAATGGCTTATGCAAAAGTTCCTCAGGGCAGATGATGTTTTTGTTATGTACTGGTATTGTATTTAGCACAATGGGTCCTGTATGACTGAAAACCCTACCCAAAGAAAAGGCAAGGCTGCTCCAGTATTTCACAGCTAAGTTTCAGCCTGAAATAAATGCCAAAACACAATTCTTTAAAGTATTACCAGCCTTTGTGAAAGAAATTCTTTCAATATTACATTGATTAAACACAGTTGCACATCTAAATGATCACACTGCAATGCTGGATGATCATAAGACACCAATACTGACTTTATATTCTAAGGTTTCATCCAAAGGGCTCAAAAGCAGGACACACCTCTACCAGCTACTCTTGTGCAGCCTGTGTCTGTGCATTTTCATACCATGGGAACTGAAGATGACAGTCACAGTACCTTGTTCACCCTTTGCACCAGCTGCACCTGGAATCCCATCATAACCTGGTTCACCTTTCTGACCAGTGGCACCAGCAGGACCCGGAAGACCAGGTTCACCTGAAAAATCATTGACATTTTCATTTGAACTATGACCTTTTTTTTTCTCTCATGAAAAACTTTACTTTTTTTTTTTTTTTGCTCCCACAGAGACCAAGCAGACATTGCATGATGACTTCAGTGTGACTTTTCACTGACTTTACTTCTGAATTAAATCAGTCTGCGACAGGGCTCAAGTATTAAGGGTTTTGACACAGCTAATTATCTTGAAACTCGGTGAGTTTAGAATGCAGGACCTCTAGCAAAGACTTGTGAACAGCACAGTCCATTGTCCTGTAAGATGATGTGTCTGTCCTGCAGCCAAAAAACTGAGAACAGAAGACTCCAAGATCAAAAATGTTCATAACAGCAATGGATTTACTCTCTTCCATACTCTACTTCCTTTCTAACATCAGTGAAATGATGATAATGTGATGATTCAGGTTTGGGCATAAAGATCAACTGAATTGTTTTTAAATGAACTCAGAAACCACAGAAGTAATGGCTGTAACAAAAACTGCTCTTGTGGAAGGTGGTAAAATCTATTCCTCTAACAGTGCAAAAGAAATATGAGCCCCCCACTACACTGACTCATATTTACCTAGGAAATATATCAATATTGTCAAGCACATTTTGCTTATGAAATGAACAAATGCACTGCGAAATAGCTGAGCCAAAGTGAATGTAGAATGCAAAAGATTTTGTTTTAGCCACTGCCTGGTGATGAACAATATTTTAAGTGTCCTTTGTTGGTTTATATTTCTTTTTTACCTGGTTCTCCTTTTAAACCTGGAATCCCACTTAAGCCAGGAAGTCCTTTTTCACCCTTTTCTCCATGGCGGCCAGGGCTTCCTAAAGAAAGGAAGAAAAATGTGTTTTCATGTGCAATATTTGATATAATTTTTACTTTAATTTTTCACTACAGTTTCTGTTTTGTAAAAGCATAAACACTTGCCTGGAAATCCTGCCATGCCAGGGGATCCTTTGGGACCTGGGGCACCCGGCATTCCAGGAACTCCTGCACTACCCTTTTCACCCTTATCTCCAGATACACCTGGACTACCTGTTCTTCCTGGTTCTCCCTAGAAGAAGCAGCACACATAAAATCCAGACATTAATTCAGAAACAGTTTTTTCTGTATGCAGTGGTAGATGTCACTCCTCCTATCCATCTGAATTTAAAGAATTCCATTGTTTTTCCACTCCTACACAATGTAATTTTAGATTAAATTTGTTGTTAAATTCCACTATCAGAGTTTTTCAAGTAATCTAGCAATTGCTTAATACCTACATATGAAAACGAGCACATGAGCACTCTTCTATGCATTTTTAGGATGGTTATACAAAGTCTTTTCAAAATTAGCCTTTTAATTTATTACACTTCATCATCTTAAAAAAAAGTCTTTTTTTGAGTCCTCAGTAAGTTTGCTACCAGATTAGCAGGTATTATTTTTTACCATTTTTACTTATAAATTCATTATAACTGTCATTGTACATCTAGGAAAAGGAATATGAAACAAATGAGAATCCTATTAGATATTATTAGAGATTAAATTAAACTTTAAAGAGAGTATTAACACAGTTCACTTTTCAGTAGTATCTGAGCACTGTATATCTTTCTAAAACTACAGTAACATTATTTTAGTGTGATTATTTTCCCTGTTCATAAAATGCCCTTTTCACATTATTGACTTAGTATTTTTTAAAGTTCTTCCCCTTCCCTACATTTCTAGCACTGACAATTAGCCTATTTTGAACAGAGATAATAAAAAAGAACACTGGAGCTATTGGTTCCATCAAACAGAATGCATCTAAACCTGTACATATGCACATCTTTCAAGTTTTTCATAAGGCAGTTAAATTAGTATAATAGAAAATGTAACGAAAGAGCTCAAAGGCCAACAGCATCTTTTCAAGTGCTTAGTAGAGATAACCAAATCCTTAGGGGTGTAAATACCTTCTCACCAGGAGCCCCTGGGAAGCCAATTCCAGGAAAACCTGGAGCTCCTTTGTCTCCTTTTTCGCCTTTTTGTCCAGGGAACCCTGGTGTGCCTGGTGAGCCTGGTACTCCAGGCAGACCCTTTTCTCCAGGTGTTCCTAGTAAAGAGAAGGGAAAAATGGGTACATCAGAACCAGTGGTACCTTAGCAAAGATGACAGTGATGTTTCAGAGTTACTTTAGCTTTTCAGAGCTGTGAAAGTAAGTAAATTTTCTTTTGAGATTCACTCTAAATGGGACTTTCTATGGGATGATCAACTCTACTCATAGAAGATAGTCATAATCTTGGATTCAGAATAAACAAAGGTCTTGCTAAAAATATGAACTGAATACAACTGTATTTCTACTTGAATAATTTCTAATAGTACTACAAAGTGACTCTTCTGCAGCATATGTTTTCTGTCCTCATTTACCACTTCAGACTTTCATGTGTTCTTTCCTAAATATGCTAGACACAAGGCCATCCCAATGGACACAAAGTTTCCATGTTGAGTTATAGGTTCTTCTCCATTTTATTCTTTACCAATCCCTTCCGTAACAATTTTACTCCCAGATCCCTACAATTTATAATTGACAGGCAGTACACAGCAGCTCACCAAACCTTTTAGAAGGGGGAAAATACACAAGAAGCTTAAATGCAGCTCACAGACTATCAGAGACAGACAAAGAGGGACCACTCAAAAAACTGCCTGCCTGAAACAAATACAGAAAAACTAAAGATCCAGCAAAAGGATTTGCATGTAGAAACTCAGGAAACCATCCTATTATTTGTATATGACAACAGGATTGAAAAGCAATGCCTCAAAAGCTGAACATTCAGTCACTGCAAACAGTGCAATTGTTTAGTAGATCTACACCAATAAATATTCCATACAGGTTTGTCATATTCTATATATACTTAAGGAGAGAAATAAGAAGAAATTCCTAGCAATCAGTACCTGGCAAACCCATTTCACCAACTGATCCTTTTTGTCCTGGAACTCCTGGATCCCCTGGGTACCCTGGGGGGCCTTGATCGCCTTTTGGTCCTGTGGACAACAGAGAAATTAAGAATCCCATCATTAACAAAGTTTAAAATACCTGACAAACAGTCTGTCTGCTGTTAGCTTCAGACATACCTGGTTGTCCTGGAGTACCAGGTTCACCATCTCTCCCTGGAATTCCTGGCTCTCCATAATCCCCACGTAGCCCTTTTTCTCCTGTTGCTCCATGGTCCCCTGGACACCAAAAAGAAAAACACAGTGAGATCAGTTTTATCACAATTTACTGTAATTACATATAATAATCCTTCTAGTTAATTTTTGATCACTGCTGCTTCTCTCTGTTGAACAAGGAAGTGGCTGAGTAAAACACAACTTTCCAATCATTAAACCAGTACTGAGAAAAGGCTGAAAACTATTGCAATTTTATGGGTGTCTGTGCAAATTACAAAGCAAGTTACATCTATAAAAGAAATTGGAATGAATATGTGTTTGAGTTAGATTAATGAGTTATTTGAAAAGTGGCCAACAGGTGTTAACAGAAATTATTGATTTGACTGTTCAGCTCTCTAAAAAGGCACATGTGAACAACCAGTAAACAGCCAGAAATTTGCTGTTTTCCCTGTTCTATTTAATGTTAAAGCACCTTCAGAAGGCTTGATCTCTTACTCTCTACTGTGCCTCTTCTCCAACTTTATTTCCCTGCCTTTTGTTCATAAACAATTCTGTTAGTGTTGCATAGAGCTGCAGGACAACAGGTTACAGAAGATAAGTCACTGAATGTTTTTAAGTAAGCAGCTTTTATTAAAAACATTTCAAGATGTCCAAACCCAAATTTTTTCATTAAGCATTGCTGATAATATGCCACAAAAATCCTGAGTCTTCTCTGCACTGTTTGTCTTTTGAAGGCTTCTAAAAGCATTACTGTGATATTCATATGTAGAGGAATGAAGGCAGCCAAAAGATCAGCAAAGTTATGGAGTATAACTTAATTATTTCTCTCTGATGGTACTAAGTATCTTTTGCTTGGGGAGGATGAGATAAGAGCAGAAATTTGCAGGCTGGGATCTGTTTGGAACCTACTCTTCCAGGCTGTGTGAGCCAGGCCAATCTGTAGACTGCATGTGGTCAGGAAAAGGTAGAGTGTAGAAGTTTGCAAGCATGCATTTTTAGTGCTGGAAAGGTTAGTAAATTAGAAACCAAAGAAATTAACCATTTGAATTTCTCAGCAAAGGTTTCTTTATTTTCATGTAACAAGTATGCCTAATTAAAATTTCTAGGAACAAAATAAAATTTATCATCCTACATGCCAGTAGTAGATAAGGAAATAGTGAAAATAACCTATGTGGTTTAAAGACTTTACATACCACTGCACATATCAAGATCAGAAACAAATGAGAAAAAATAATCCAGATGAAATCTTTATAGGGTGGGAGCTTCATTAAAAGTACTCTCAGAAGCTGCATCTCAGCTGAAGGGCAGATGTACTCACTCCTCACTTGCTGACGCCCTCCCCTGCAGTCCCTGGCTGCCCAAGCTGCAAGGCACTACTTACCCACATGCCCAGGTTTCTCTGAGACCCAACCAGAACACGAGAGCCCAGATCTCCTTCTGACAATTAGCCAGGACTTGGAGATAAGAGGTAGCTAAGACTGGGATACTCTCCTGTTTCCACAGTTCAAATACAACACAGTATAGTTATTAGTGATTCACTGTCAAACTGGAAAGGAGTCTGCCCTGGAATACACTGATGAAATGTACACTCAAAAGGAAAGGCTCAAAAAGAGGACAGGATTAGACTACAGAAGGATTTTGAAGAGTTGGAGTGAAGCTTGAAAACCATCACAGTGAAAATCAAAAAGCATAATGCACCACGTGTGTGACAGAAGAAGTCAAAAACACGCATACAAAATGAAAAATTATTACACAGTAGTCCAGAACTAAGAGACTAAGAATTATAGCTAATCACAAACTCAGTCAGCTATTGTTTCAAGAAAGGGAAATTTCATTCTAGCCAGGCCTGAGTTGAAGTACTTTGCTTGTTTCAGCAATGTGCACTCTAACAAGGATGCAGCCAAACTGGGAACGATAATTGTTTCAGAAAACATGATATACTATTAAAACCTGAAGGACGTGGTTGAGGGAAATGAAAGATCACTAGATTTCAGGAGCTCCCTTCTAAGCTCTACATTTCTATTTTAACAAATAAAGTAACCATTTATTAAAAACTCTTGTTTTTTTAATAAAAAGGAATGTATAGTAAGAAGAAAAAATATTAAAAATATGCAAAATACACACAATTTACAGGAAAATACAGGAAAGAAAATTATTTTAAACAATAATTTATCAATTAGAACTAAAACTAAAAAGCCAAGAAGAATGTATTATCTAAAAAAGCTAACAAATCTATAACCATGAAGTCTCTAAACAGAAAACTGATTGTCTTTGTCCTGCGTACTTCCAAATATTTCTAAACTGACATAAGTTGATCTGTTGGTATCAGTGATATAAATGCATTTCTTTCCTGAATTTTCTTCAGGTCACAAGAAACGTGTCAAAAAAGGCTGCTTACTTTTTTTCTTACACTATCAGTTGAACTTCATGGGCACAACTACATGTTTTACATGAAAGACAGCTTTTTCCTCCTGAAAATCTCTAGTTTTACTTTTTAGATTTCTTTTATTTTCAGAGAGTCTTGTGATTATAGAGGTAATATCAATTATAAAAGAACAAATTGAACCTCTTCTGTCCAAACAAAACCCTTTGCTCTGTGATTATTCTTTTTTTCTATAGAGTTGAAAAACACCAGAAAAATATCTATATTTGCTGTGCAAAACTCTTTACTTTTATTTTAAAAACTATTGCCTAAAACTAACAAAAAACTAAATTCAAAGTAATGCTGCTTGGTAGTATATGAGTGTTAATTCCACTTATTCACACAGTTAGAGAATGAAGTTACCTATTCACACAGAGAATAGTTACCTTTTTCTCCTTGATCTCCCTTCTGGCCTTTGAGGCTAACCATGTCCATGTTGTCTATTGTTCCAGGTTTTCCTGGGAGACCAGCTTCACCTTTATCTCCTTTAACACCAGGATCACCCTGTGGTCCAATTACACCTTTGAAACCTTGGCTACCTGCAAAGAGAGAGCACTGAATGTTATAGGGGCATATAAAACTTTGCAAGAATATTTAGTAGACAACAACCAATTAAATTAGCTATCTATTTAGATTTTGAGCACCAAATAGCATGTTCTGGAACAGCTCCTATGAATTTTTTTTTATACTTCATAATAGCTCTGTCAGAAAGTTGACGTATTTTTCCCACTTCCAACCCATTAATTTCAGACTCTTGAAACAATAAGGACAGGAGTTTGGCAGCAATACAGAGCATTATCTGAGACTCTTAATTAAGACCTTCCTGCTGGCTTTTAATAATTTCAAACAGTGTATTTTTCTTGAAGTAATACCTATGGCAGCCCCACACGTAGGAAACCCTTATGTTCTTGAAGAATGGATCAAAAATCATGTTTTGGTGCCCAAACTCATGACTGCTCCTAGGATATGGTCTTTTATACTATTTCTGACTTAGAGGAAAGTCACTTGACATAAACTGTTCCTTAGGCCAAGTATACTCCTTATCTTTGGTTATTTCCCTGCTTCTGCTGGGGAAAAGGTTTGGGGTTTGCAATTTTTATTTGGACAAAATCTCTCTCTTACCTTTTTCACCAGGAAACCCTCGATCTCCAACTGGCCCAGGAGTTCCTGGTAATCCAGGAGTTCCCATAACTCCCATTTCTCCTTTGGGTCCTGAAGCCAAAGAAGAAGAGTGAATTAAAAAAATAAAGCAAGCAGTGTAAAGAAGTACAAGAAACAGAATTATTTACTGCCTATCATATTAGGAGTTGCACTACTTAAGGAAAAATGGGACAAAGAAGATGATTAAATAAAAACAGCCCAATAGAGAAAACAACTGTATAAACAGTATTATGAAAACCAGAGGAAAACAGTTTGTAATGGGTTTTTGGCAAATTCTTTAAACTTCATATTACAGCAAACAATGCTGTCATTAACAAAGGCATTATTAAAACCATTCTCTGTCACTAAAACTGTGCAGAATAATCCTCTTTCATTATTACAGGAGCAAGGCTAGTTCCTTCAACCTGCTGGATTTGATCCATGAAAGGACTTCAGCAGCAGTTCAGTTACATGTGCAGAGCTGCTTTACTGACATCAGTCCATGCATTTTCCCAAGCTTGGGCTCTTTGATCAATCAATTCCTAACTGAGTGAAAGGGTGTGCTGCCACATCTTTATACAACAGCTGTCAAAGAGGCTGATTTTTGAGGGACAAGTTGTTTACCTGTTGATCCTTTCAGTCCAACAGCCCCCTGTGGACCTGGCAGGCCAGGTAACCCCACAGAGCCTGGGACTCCTGGCTGGCCTGGGCTACCTTTATCCCCTTTAGGTCCTGGCATATCTAGACCTGGGACACCAGGGAAGCCCCTTTCTCCTTTTATTCCAGGAAATCCTAGGAAAAACAGAAGATACCAGATTAGTCCTTAACAAAAAAAAAGGAAAACCATTAATAAGCATATCTGACCATGTCCACCTGTGATTCACAAATTAGATGGCAGAGAGGATGAAGACTCAAAGGCAGACAGCAGAATCAGTCCTCGTTTCCTAAGAAAAGTTCTGAACCTGTATCTATTACCCATCAATAACCTGAGGAGACCAATCCAAATGCCAGAAATCCTCTCAGGAGGCCTCTCCCTGCATTTTGGACCACATGGAGGAGGCCCACTGACATGCCCCCCCATCTACCCCTATCAACTTCACACTGCAAAAAGTTCTCAAGTAACACTTTGACCTGTGTTATCCACTTAGGCCAAAATTCTGTTTTTAAGCAGCATCAGGGTGGTATTCTCTGCTCACCTGGTGGTCCCTGGGGTCCCGGCTGCCCAGCGGGTCCTGGCAATCCTGGAGGGCCCAGCCCCGGTGCACCTGGAGGGCCCTGCAAGCCTTGGAGACCTGGGAGACCAGGGTCACCTGCAGGGAGACAGGAGAAACATAGACCAAGCATTCTCTGATGCTGTTTGACATCTTGCCTGCTGAAGATGCCAGATGAGTTGCTTTGGAAGCACATGGCCAAGGAGACTTCATTCAGCCACCAACACCTCCAAGACTGGGCTTGGATGAAGGGCTGCTCTTTGCTGCTAGCATTTGCTACTGGTGGGTAGTAGGAAAAAACGAGACAGAAAAGAGGCAATTCCCCAAGGTATCAGTAGGATATTTCAGTAATCAATAGACTTTTCACTGCATCTGCAGGAGAGTGACTTTAAAATGAAATACAAATACAGAACTGTATTTTACCTCTGAATCCCTGCTGCCCAGGTATACCCGGAAAGCCCTGCTCGCCACGTAAACCAGGCAGTCCTGGACTTCCCTTCTCTCCAGGGATGCCAGCTGGGCCAGGGGGGCCTGGCAATCCCTTAGGGCCAGGCAGACCTACACCAGGTTCACCCTAGCCAAAGAAACACAATAGATTAGGAATCAACACATCAGAACCCAGAAATCATTTATTAAATGTATTTAAATCATGCTGTATCAGGCTTATGTACAAACCTCTATACATGATTTCAGGGGAGAGCTGTAAGCCCTTTAATGCCAAGCATTTATCCATCTACTCTGTCCCCTTGTGTGCACAGTGAGAAACATAAAATGAAAGGCAGTTTGGCCAACTTCTAAAGTTTTTCCTTGTGCATGTTCCTGTCAACATGGGCAGTGACAGATAAAAGTATCAGCAGCTGACATCTACCTTTTGGCCTTGTAAACCTGGAACTCCTGGCAAACCATCCAGACCAGGAGTTCCTGGAGTTCCTGGCTGACCAGGTGAGCCAGGCTGACCTTGGAAACCTATAAAACAAAGCAAAACAAACCAAGAGTCACATCATTGCCCTCTCTGTCCCTAAGTGACCTCTGCTGTTTCTTTAAGCCTTTAAACTGAACTATTCACTAGGATGTGTTAACAAAGACCTGGATAGTCAAACTTCTAGGCCTGCCAATATGCAAATGTCCCAACAAAGATTCAAACACTGACTTTTGTGCAGCAGTTGGCTTCTGATGAGAAACAACCACCCAGAAGAAATAAATGCTGAGTGTCTGCTCTTAAATAATAGCCTTGAGGGTTCATCTCCCATCTCGCTTGTGAGAAACATCCTGCAAAACTGGGTTCCCAAAGTCTTCTTCAGAAAAGGCAACTTAATTTGTGAGGCATCAGACTGAGGGATGCACAACAAAGCCCACCCGTGAATCAACACCTTTTGTGCAGTATATGTCTTGTGACACACTCTACATGTCCTGCTGAGGGTTTCATACAGAAGGTTTCTATGCCAGAGCTGGGCCATGAACTGTACCTTAGGAATGCAAGAAGGAATACCTACAACATTCTGCAAATCCCTTAAAGAGAGCACTCCCTCAACATCAGCACACGCACAACAAATGCAGACCAAGCAGGCACAAATCCAGCTTTTAGGCTAAGACCTCAGAATGTCATTGGGCAGGGCTGAGCTCATGGAAGGGTCCTTTAAAGAAATATATTTAATGTGTCATTTCTTTCATCCGGCATCAAAGTGCATACAGCAATTCTTTACAGATACAATGGGCCTTTTCTGTTCAGGTCCCAGTGCACTCTCAGAGGAACCAGAGATGGTTACAGAGAAAAATATGCCTTATTAAATTTCTGACCTTCCCAGCTCATTCGTGTATGGAATCATAAGAAATAATAACGAAGACACAAAAGAATTTTGATGATCGAGGTGGCTGCTGAAAGTTCAGTCTTCTAGCTCTAAATGAGCAGCAGTACTGTGAAATACATTTTCAAAAATTCCAAAACATTTAGACTCCTTCTAAGCTACTTGCATATACTGACAATGGCCATGGAGGGAAGACTACACTTATGTTGAGCAATTCCACTTATGTTGGAATTCCAACCAAGCCACTCTCAGCTGTCTGGGATCCAGCAGAGCTGCAAGCTCTGGCCCACAACTGTTACAGTTACATCAGCATATTATTTGGACCAACTACACGCAGTATTTTTCATCTCTCAGAAGGGTCACCTCATCTCAGCAACTACAGTTGCTGCAATATAAAATGCTGTACCATACCACTTTCCATTCTGGCAGTAGCTGTGACATTGTCTGCAGGTGCACCTCTGCCCTACACAAAGCAAGTGTGCAGCTGAACTCTATCAGAAGAATGCTCACTGTGCTGCTGGCTGACTTTTGCAAGGGAGCTTCTTCAGCTGCACCTCCCAAATCCCATACAGCTATGGCTGGATGACAGTGCAGGCCTAGGCCTCCATCCACACTCCAGATACACCATCTCTGTTACATGGACAGCTTTATCTTACCTTTGGGACCTGGAGGTCCAGGGAACCCTATCCCTGGCTGCCCAACAGCACCTTTTTCTCCTGGTAGGCCAGGTCTACCTGGAAGCCCAGGATTCCCTTTGTCACCTTTGCAAATAAAAACAAGACAAATGTTAACACAAAGGTTCTGGGGAACAGAACCATCCTGATAATCAGACAATGATTAAGAGACTGCAGTACCTTGGGGTCCAGGGAAACCAGGTGGCCCAGGAAGGCCATCTGCCCCAGGAGGTCCAGGGAGCGATATAGTCCGTCCTGCTTCCCCCTTTGCTCCTGTAAATGTAAAGTTGCATTAGAGTACAGGAACTGATGAAATAAAACAAGGGACTGCTACCTTGACAGCATTATCAGTTCATCCATACCATTAAAAGTGACTTGTTATAAAGTTTTTTTGGTAGAAGCTTCATAAAAAACTAGGATGAACCTAAACCATCCCATTTCGCCTAGCAAATCCTTCAAGAAAACTGCCCTCAAAAATTTGCAATTATAGTGGTGAAAGCGAGCACTGATTCAAATTAGAAGTCTTTTCGTTTCTGGGTTAAATTCCTGGCGATCCTCTAGGCTGTACCATTTAAAGGGCACAATTTAATTTTTTTTTTTTTTGTATTTTTTAAAACATAGTATAGCAATTATAGCATTACCTGGAAGTCCTGGTAAACCCGGGGTTCCAGCAAAGCCTCTGTCTCCTTTTTCACCAGGTAATCCTGGAGCACCTATCCCAGGAGAGCCAGGAAAACCTCTTTCACCACGCACTCCAGGGAATCCAGGTTGGCCAGGGGGACCACGCTCTCCTTTCAAGCCAGCTGTACCCTAATTTTTGGAAAGTGTAAGTGTACTTCTTGCCTGGTTGGCAAGACAGAACACATCATTCTCTCTGAATATTTTTCAACTCGGATTTAGCACAGGTATCTGTAATGATGAAGAAAGTGGATTTTTTTCTACTGAGTTTAATGGAAACAGATCAAGGTTCCATGTGGAACAGCACATGGAGATCACATCTAGCAGTGCAGCTAACTGTATCATGAAGGCCATGTTTCCAGTAGTGGATCTGGGAGCAGAGGTGAGCTCCACATTCAGCTTCATATCCACATAAGCTCAACTCTATCAATGCCAGATTTTGAAGCATTCATTTCCACAAAAAGAGAAATATGCTAGAACAGTCTTGAATCTTGTCTTCACAGTTTCTACTTGGATAACTGCATTTGTTCAATCATCTCCAAATATCAACTAAATCATTCACACTAGTTCTCACTATCAAGCTGTGAGAAAGGCAGAAAGGAATAAAGCTACTGTCCATGTTTGAACCTTTTCCCTATAGTTCTGAAAGTAACAAGACATGCTGAATGCATTTGAGTTGGATTACTTATTCGCATGTAAAAAGAAATGGTCTGAAAAACCTAGCTCTGAAATAGCCTGCTGTTGAAGAACTGTCTTCCTCACTACTTCCAGTGAAAATGGAATCGTCTTCTGAGGAAGAACGTACTACTCAAGGTAAAGAATAGATATGAAAAAATAAATGAGGCCACTAAACACAAAGCATGTATAGGGAACAAAAGCATGGGAATTCTGATCTGAAAGACAGAATGTATAGCGCAGTAAGTAAACATAAATAAACACACAGTAGGACAATATGCAAACATAAAGAAACAAACATACCGCTTCTCCTTTTGGACCCTGGGGACCTGGAAATCCATCTTTTCCTGGTCTTCCTTCTCTTCCAGGAATGCCTGGCTGTCCTGGGAAACCAGGATCGCCCTTTTCGCCTTTCAGGATAGAATCGTAAGTGAAATCTCCAGGTTCTCCTTTCGGCCCAGGGCTGCCCATAAGTCCTGGAGTGCCGGGGGGACCCTGAAATTTCATAAATTCAGATGTCATCAGTTGCCCTACAAACCCTCAAACTATAGAATAAAGCAAACCTCAGAGATTGAATTGCAAATCCAAATTAAGGGAACCACCAAGTCATTGATTGACTGAGGAGGTCAAATGAGAATATTTTCCAAGACACAGCAGTCTTGGAAGTAGAAAGCTTCTCCCTTGGGTAGTTTATTCATTATATTCAGCGGATGTGAATACATGTGTTCAATCATTATTAATATTCATCAACTCTGAACAGCTGACACAGTCAGTTGGTAATATCAGAATATAATGCACACATCCAGAAAACAGTTTTGTAACCTCTGGAAAGAAATTACATACCTAATGGTATGCCTACTGGATTTCCAGAATTTCCATTTTTCCACTACATATTTTTTAGGACTTGAATGAACTTTTCTTGTGGGAAAAGTCTCTATAATTTCTAGTGATTCAGAGCTACTCATTAGGGTAGTAAAACACAAACTTCATGGGCAATGTACAGCTCATGTGTGCCCTCCACTTCAGCCTGAACGAGAAGATTACCATGGTCAGTGGTAATCTTTTCATTAGCACTAGATTGTTCTGAATCAGAATATGATGTTTTGGCTGTAAGCCATGTCAGGTTGCAAAGTTGGCCTCTATGTAGTTCTTCCAAGTTAAATTATATGCTGGATCACCACCTGGCTGAACTTTGCAGAGCAAAACAAGCTGAAAAGCATTCAGAACAGCAGCCAATCCTTGTCTGATTAAAAGACATGTATAGCACTTATGAGGCAATAAAAGTAAAATATAAAGGTGTGGCAAAACATGTGCCAAGAACAAATGACAAACTAAAAATCTTAAATACATTAGAATGTTTTTCATTTTTTCCCACTGTTTCTTTCATGGATCCCATTGATATTGTAGTACATTCAGTCACTGGGTAATGCAATTTATTGTGGTGGCAATAGATAAGGAATTCATCTTAGTCAACTTTCATTGGCTGAATTCAGGCAACAAGGCTTTACTTATGCTTGATGAAGAGAATTGGATTCCTTGAGTAATGAAACCATACAAATGGTTTGTTTGTTTTTACTTCTGAAGGTTTTTACTTCTGAAGTTACTTTTTTAACTTCTCTCTCTCACCACTGGTGATAGAAGTAGCTTGCATAACCCCAGTGTGTGATAAAGCCAGCGCACATGGATGTCACTGAGAAGTTATGTTCTCAGAAAGGATCAGCTCTAAGGAAACAGGCAGCTTTGGGGAGAAAAGGTCTGGGAAGACTCAGTCTACTCACACTAGGAATGATGTCAAAACCCACATTATGCAGCAGGAACATGTAGGCTGAGGTAGGTTTTCACAGCAAACCTCAGTGTCCCTAGGGGCACTTAAATGGATTCTGACAAGGTCAAATGTAGTTGTGGTAGTACACCACTCATATAGGAGTCATTTGTGTCACATTTTAGACAAGTGTTACACTTACAGCTGTTCTGCTTCTGGCCTTACTGAGAGTCATGTTGTGCTGGCTCAACATCATTTACAAGTAATCTTATTAGGATGCTACCCACTTTCACAGTTTTGCTTTATTTCTTCAAAAGTATTTGACTTTCCTGTTTACTAACTGTGTTTTACAGAACATACTGCAGACACTTCCCAAATTCTTCATTAACAACCTGGATGCAGGACTTGAAGGAATACTAACTAAGTTTGCCAGTGACAATAAATTGGGAGGAGCTGTCAGCTCCCTCAGGGGCAGAAAGGCCCTGCAGAGAGAAACAAATCAGAGAGATGGGCAATCGCCAGCACAAGAGCAAGTGCCAGATTCCACACCTGGGATGGAGCAATCCTGAGTGTGTGGACAGAACAAAGAACGAGAAGCTGCAGAGCAGTGCTGTGGAAAGGGAGCTGGGGGTCCTGGTCAGTGGCAAGTGGAACATGAGTTAGTAGTGCCCTGGCAGCCAGGGGGGCAAACCCTGTCCTGGGGGTATCAGGGACAGCATGGCCAGCTGGGCAAGGGAGGGCATTGTCCTGCTCTGCTCTGAGCTGGGGTAGCCTCACCTTGAATACTGATTTTGGTGCCACAATATAAAAATGACATTAAACTATTGGCGAGCATCCAGAGGAAGGCCATGAGAATGGCGAAGAGTCAGCAGGGGAAGCCTTATGAGGAATGGCTGGTGTCACTTGATTTGTTCAGCCTGGAGAAGAGGAGATGAGGGGAGACCTCATATCAGTCTACTACTTCTGCATGAGGGGAGGAGGAGGGGCAGGCACTGATCTCTTCTCTCTTGTCAGCAGTGACAGGAATTGAGGAAACAGCATGAAGCTCAGTCAGAGAAGGTTTAGGTTAGATATCAGGAAAAAGGTTAGATTTCAGGAAAAACATCCAGAGGATGGTTGAGCACTGGAACAGGCTCCCCAGGTGAGTGATCAGCACAACAGCCTGATGGAGTTCAATAAGCATTTGGACAATTCTCTCAGGCACATGGTGTGAGGTTTGGGATGTTCTTCACAGGACCAGGCGCTGGACCCAAAGATCCTGATGAGCTCCTTCCAACTCGGCATCTTCTCTTATTCTATGATTCAAAATTCAGCCAAACTGCCACAGTGTGCTGCATGCTAACATTTAGATTGCTTACACTACACTAGATGGCACTGTCTCTCTCTCAATATATTTGTACTCACCAACAAAATGTTACTGGAACAATTCAGAAGGTCAGGGAATACCTGCATCTGTTTCCTGAGAAATCCTAATCTTTACCCAGCTCCACTGCTTAGCTTGCTCAGGCAGAAGGTCATGTGTCCCACTAAGCTCTTATGATGGATAAACTCAGAAGTATAACCAATATCTGACAGCTCTTTTTTAGCTCTTATAGTTCAAAACCACTTCTTCCTACGTTATTTTAATTAGGCATAATTTACCCTAATTTTATCATATCAGTGCACTGTTTTGGGGAGGGGGGTGTTTGCTTGTTTTTAAACAGAACTGTTACACAATGATACACTGATCAGCACATGTGTTTTGATCACATGCCTAGCAGGACATGTAGTGTTTGGCATAGCATTACTTACGGGCACCCCTGGAAGGCCATCAAGTCCAGGTAAGCCTCTGTCACCCTTGAAACCTGCTTGTCCTGGAAAACCTTTTCAGAGACACAACAATATGGCTTAATTTATTACATAAAATATAATATATTTCAAAAAATATATTAGACACAAATAGCTCATTGCATGTGAATTCTTTGTGATCCCCTGTAAAGTGTCCCATTCCATTCCCAGTAATACCAGCATAATTCTGCTAAAGCCAGTGAAGCTGTCTTGATTCATGCACTTGTGTTGCATGCCTGCATTCATAAACTTGGAAGCTGATTCATTTGACTTAGGAATGAATTTATCAATTCATGTAACCAATGCAGAACTGAAACTAACTAAGCCACATTCATTTTTCTGAATAGCACTAGAACAAACCTTAGGTATAATGTAATTTTTGGCATGTGGCCCTTTTCCCGTATGTTAGCAAAAAAAATAGTTTTATTTTTGGGCCACAGAATTTAGTGCTGCAATTGGAAACAAATGTATGGGTCACTGTCAAGCCTGGGCACACAGACAAATGGTTCCCACATTATTTCTCACTGTGAAAACATTTGGGCCACAATTTGCAAAGACCCTTCATTGTGGCCAGTTTCTACTTCCCTGGTAATTCCAGCTGATTGTATTTGAAATTTGCAATCAGGCCAAAAATAGCAATATGGCACACTTCTTTCATTAGTCCTTTCATCAGTTTCACAAGCAATTTGATTAGTGGGACAAAATGTAATTAATTTTCTTACGTATGCTGCATTTTTTAGAATTTAGCCTACATAGCTCATTCTTGAGTTATTAAGGAATTCTTACCTGCTGGACCTGGTGGCCCTTGTGGTCCTGGAAGCCCAGGAGGTCCTACTTTATCACACAAGGCACAGGCTTCACCTTTGTCACCTGAAAAAAGAAAACAACAAAGGACATGAATAACAACAAAAAGATTCAAGACAACTGCAAGCAGGTGGATTCGGGGCAAATGTCAATTTAATATTTAAATAAATTTATATTTCTATTTCCATGCTCCAAGGAGAAAATATCAGCAAGTTGATGTTCAAAATTCTTTAAAATTTTTAAAGGAATTGCATGAAAATCAACATAAGTCTTACCCTAGGGTTAGTATTTAAAATAATGGCTAAAGGGGACCAGGTTGAAGAGGATCAAAAAGAAGGAAAAAAATATTTAGTGGGTATAGAGAAAATAAAATTAATAAAGCAGAAAAAGGATACTTCTGTAGTCATAATAAATTTGCAAAAAAAATAGTGAACAGAATGAGATTAGAAAGGAGCAATCACCATGTAACTGAGTGGAGCTCTTTTTTTTTAATGTTCATTTAGTCAATGCTGCTAAAACACATGGTTGACAGTCCTGTTCACAGAATCCCAGAGTTAGGTCAGAAAAGACCTTTGCCATCATTGAGTCCAACCTATGACCAAACACCACCATGTCAACAGACCATGGCACTCAGTGCCACATCCAGTCTCTTCTTAAACACCTCCAGGGATGGTGACTCCATCATCTCCCTGGGCAGCCCATTTCAATGCCCTATCACCCATTCCTCCTAATGTCCAACCTAAGGCTGCCTATAGGTGTTAAAATTTAATCTTCAATTATACTCATGGCAATGATTCATAAACCATTTTCATTCTCAACTCACCTGGACCCTCTTTAAATCTGCATCTCGGAATTCACACCCTGAATTGCCTTTAACAGCTCCATTTACACTGCACAGGGCTGTACTGAACCCTTTCTGCTCCTCTTGCAGCCCTGGGCCATCCTTTATCACTTCCCAGCAATGAGCAGGCCAAGAGAAGTTTGTATCACACAATTCAAAACACAATATCCTTCTTTACTCACTAGAGAGTCAAGAAACATCTTCCACGTCCATGAACTATTTAACTAACTTAAAGTACACTTTATCTGGATCCAGCCTAATTTGCTCAGCCTCTTTACATACCCAAGCTCCAGGCTACTAAGCATTAGAATACAATCACTTTAAAATATTATTACCTTTCTCTCCCATCTCTCCTGGAAATCCATCTCTGCCTGGAAGTCCAGGACTACCTGGTGCACCAGGTTCTCCCTGCTGGCACTGATCAATTCCATCTGAAATGAAATAATAATAAATATTGTTTTGAGAAGTGCAAGTTGCCATTATAGGGTTGCATTTACATCCTACCTGAAATGTTACCTATGAGAAGTGGTAACTCAGGATAGCATTTTACTACTTTATTAGATTTACTTGGAAAAATTTAACTGGGATTCTGTATTCTTATTCCATATACACTGCTTAGGAAACCCTGAGAAGTACAGAGAAAAGACAGGTTCTGCCATAATAAGGTTACAAACAATTTCAACATAAAATCTATTTTCATTTTAAGTTTTGGCTTGGTAAAGTATCACGGGTGAAAAACTGATGGTTTTGACCCTGAAGAGAATGGAGGGTATTGATGTTCAGAGATATTCATTAAGAAGGTTTTTTTGTACCCTGACTTCTCTTTTTCAAAGTTTTAGGATACTTTCTAGGTAAGAGCAGCTTGTCAACATCTATTTAACTTCTTCACACTGATCACGCTTCCTGCAAACAATAAACTTCATATGTTAGGATCTGAAATGATCCTAACATATGATAATATTTCTCAGGCTAGATATAAGAATATAAATAGTGCTTGTTCTGTTTGATGATATGATGCAGGATCTGACCCAACATAATATGAAATCATTTTGGCCAAAGCCAGTAGTCAAAATGCTAGTGTGAAGCTTGGAAAACAAGTTAAATGAAAAAGAATTGCTTCCCATTATGTACTTGAAGAAGGCTAAGGAAGTATCTGGGGAAGGAGCAGGATTAAGCAATGACAGTAATTTGTATGAAAAATAAAAATTTTTAGGAAAATGTAAGATTAATTCCATCTTCCACATGCTGGATTTTGCACTGCTTCACTGGCAAACACAGCAACAACCAGGCATCTTCCCCTGTTTTTGAACAAAGTATCTTTGGTTTAGAGATTCCACAGAGAATAATATTTCTTTCAATAGCTTTAAAGTACCCTAACTATTGTAACAGGGATATCATTCCTGATGTTGGAATGATAGTTTAACTCACAATATCAGTATCACCTATAGTAGAAGTTTTCTGTGAGGTAAAACATTAGTTTTAAGGAACTATTTAGCATGGACCACTTCCACATATACTTGGTTATTGCTTCATTGCAGAGCAAAAACATTTTCCTCTTTAAAATTCTTTTATCACAATCTAATAAAACGTGTGTAATGTTGTTATTATTATTACTGATGTTATTTACTTGTCACATCATTGCAGGCTTTTCATTTATTCCATAAAGTAGGTGTTTACCCTGATCTAGTAGGTAGCATCCTTGCCTGTGTTGGGGGGTTGGAACCAGATAATCTTTAGGGTTTCTTCCAACTCAAGCCTTTCTATGACCCCATTCTCCTCTAAGATAATTTTATTTTTAAATAAAAACTCCTGGGAAACTAGTGCCTCACACAGCAGTTCTCACACCTGTTCAATCTGTTACACAGACTGGAACTGCAGACTTGTAAACCATCACACTGAACAGCTACCTCTTATGCTAAGGACAGTATTAGGATCTGCTATTTTTTTAATTGAAAATATATAAATATCTCTACCTTGGCACAATAGAACACAGAACAAATTAAAGTGAATTAAGATCAATTGTTTGGTTATATTCTAACAATTAACAATGAATTTTGTAGAAATTTTTGAAGTATTTATTTAGGAAAGAATCCTTGTCCTTTAGCAGTAAGGAAACAAATGGCTTCCTACACTGTGCAACAGCTTTTACTTGGTTCATCAACAACTCAGATATGTTTCTTCCATGACACAGATGCATCCTGATAATAGCTTATATAATCTTGTCTCCTTTTTCTTTTTTTAATGTGCATTATGAGTCTTCAAGGTGAAAAGCAACCAAGGGCTTTCCCTACCTGTTATGCCTGGAGGTCCTGGTGGGCCAGGCAACCCAGGGGGACCTGGGAAACCATCTCTTCCAGGGATTCCAGGTGAAGGGAATCCAGGAGAACCCTTTTCACCTTTTTCACCTCTCTCTCCAGGGACACCAGGTGATCCTACCCTGTCTGGAACAGGTCGACCTTCGGACAGAGTAAAACATACATGTAAAAATGACAAGTGAAAAGACAGCACCATTATCAACACATTAACTTTCACAGGGTTTTAGAGAGAAATGGAAAAATGTTAATGCAAAAGAAAAAAGGGTCTGAATTTTTATTATTGGTGATTTATAAATAAATGGGGTTTGTATACTCACTACAGCTGAGAGAAACTCAGTTCTGCTAGGTCCCTAAACAAACACACCTCATCTGTATTAGAGTGCTTTTCTGCGATTTAGTTGGACAAACTTTTGCTGGGTAGTAAATAGTGGGAACACTGAAGTTAACTTAGCTATTCCATCTAGAAACTACTGCACACATCCTTACTTCATAACAAACCAAATCTAAAACACACCTAGAAAGGGAGGGCATGTTTGATAACTTCAAAAAATAACTACTTAACCATGCTAGCAGATTTAAGGAATGCTAAAATGAAAAAGCTGTGTAAGAATAATAAGTGAAAACCAGCCAATAAAGAAAAGCAGTACGAAACGACCAAAAACCCTACTAAGGATCTCCTTTTAGCTATTTGTAAAGTCACACAGGTCTTTATATTTTAATGACTTCCAGTTCATAACTCATCATTACACTTGACCATTAAAACATTTTGAGTCATCTGCAACACTGCAGGAAGATATGGAAGTCACACAAAGCTCAATCTCTGTGGGGTAATTACAGACCAAGGGCTATCATTACAGCCTGTGGTGTATAGCATCTTCTCCCTAACCTGTGAAAAATTTCCTGGATTCAATCTGACCCTGGCTCACATTAATTTCATATTTAGCTCATTGCCAAGATAGAAAATGAAAGCGAGGACGGTAATGGTAGTATCACTGCAGGATGTGTGAAGTGTCAGGTCTCCAGAGATGATTTGCCTGATTTTTAAAAAGCAAATATCATGGTGTGGGTCAAACACATGTACATGTACTAATATAAGTAAAGCAGTGTTACCATGGATGGGAAGATGTTAAGGCTCTGAAAAAGGCAAAATTTGCAGGCAAAATAAATAACTTTTATTAGACCGAGTGACATAGCCAAAAAAGTAGGAAGCCTTCAGGAATGACTTTGATTATATGTATTATTTCTTCCTACAAACCTTGTTTTATTACACTTACACACATATAGAGCTGAAGTGAGAGCCAGACAAAGATATGAGCATACACACTCAGGTATATGTGCACACACTCCCACACATTCCCAGTTAACAACTCCTCTTGCCCCATGGGGTCATTCTCTAGGCTGTCTCTGACCAACTCTGCACTACATTTTCAATGTCATCAGAAAGTTATCAGAGCAGAACAGAAAGAACAAGGCTGGATCACATCAGAGACATGAGAAAAGCAATCTAGAGGAAGGGTCTGCAGAGATGATTAGACCCTGGAGAGGTCAGTGTTTGGGTGTTCAGAAAGTCAGGCAGTAACTGAAAGCAGCTAAGGAGAATATCCATCACGGCTGTTCACCCAAGAGCACATGAAAATGTCAAAAAATCAGCAGTGATAATTTCATACCTGGAGGTCCTGGGATTCCTTGTGCACCAGGGAAGCCTTAAGAAAGAGAAGGTTTCAATTAGGCAATGAATTCTGCAATGCCAGTGAAAGTGAACTTTTAGGAGATATAACTGAAATTCATATTCATGCATATTCACATTCAAAATCAAATCTAAAGTTAAATAATCTATATATCAAGAAATACATTCAGACAAAAGGGCCTGCTGTGTGCCAACTTCCCCAGTAATTTCTCTTGAATTGGCTAAAATCTGTAATGGGGAAAATGGGAAAGGAAATGCTTGATTTTTTCTGTTTACTAGAGACATTTTTATAATATGCAAACCAATCTTAGGATAAAAAATTAGCAACTGACTTTTATAGAGGAATCTCAAGATTCTCTGCATTAATTACCCTCCTTATATTCATGTTGATTTCCATACTTCTTAGATAATCTCACTGAATTATTTAACGGGCATAAAAACTGATCCAAATTTATCACTTTTTCATCTATAACTGAAAGACCATCTTAGCTATGCTGAGAACCAGAAGTGTCTTACAAGCCATTGCAAAATTACAACCTGAAAACAATTACATAACTGGAACATTACACTGTCATATAAAGCTCCTGAGCACAGATAGTACAATTTTAATTTCCTTTAGCGAGAAAACTGAAGGTATAACTCAATTAAAAAGACAAGACAAAATACATACCTTTTTCACCTTTTTGACCTTTCAGTCCAGGCAAACCTGAAACTCCAGGGTCTCCTTTTTCACCAAAGGTATCTACTGGTCCAGCATCTATCATCTAAATCACAGGACAAAGACTAGAAAGATGCAACTGAGCCATCATATCTCCCCATCTTCGTCTGATGGTACAGAGGCCATCTTAGTTTTATTGACAATTTTCAGCAGTTTTGATTATACTTGCAATTTCAGCAAGTGAGAGGATTGCAGCTGCTGAGGAATTACTAGAGAAAATAAATATTTCCTATTCTACTCAAATGCCTTCATATCAATGTAAGGATTAAGTGGAGAGCTTTTATAGTATCTTCCTCAAAAAGAATGATGCCAGAAAAGCTTAACATGGCCTAAGAACTAATCTTGTATTACCTTTTTTTTTTTAAATATTGCATAGCCAATTTTTGCTAACATTGATCTGAGCTCAATATATAGGATGCTAGTATTTACAATACAATATTCAGAAAGTACATACAATTTTCCAAACTAAATGAGCAGATGTTGGGCATTTGTTCCCATAGTTGGGAAGCAGCACCACCAATTATCTATTTGTTCCTGACTAACCCCATTTTTTATCTGAAGTGTTATAAAAAGTATAAATTGCTCCCCTGGTTTCTTCTGGTGCATAATGGCCAATTTCTGCTCAGGGACTCAGTGGACATCGGTCAGCAAGTGGTGAGCAACTGCACTGTGCATCACTTGTCTTCCTCAGGTTTTATTCCTCCCTCTCTCTTCTTGTTATCTCCTATTTCTTCATGATTACAACTACTACTATTAGTAACTTTATTTTTATTAATAACTTGATCTTATCTAATGAATTTTACCTTTTTCCAACTCTCTTTCCCATCCATGTTGAGGAGGGACAGTGAGTGTGTGAGTGGCTGTCTGGTGCTTAGCTCCCAGCTGGGTTAAACCACAACCCTGAAACTGGCAGATTTACTCTTCTGAACTGTCTTTTGGGTACTGTGTACTGATTAGCAATGCTTCTAATATTCACAACACTTGAAATTCATATTCTTTGGGGGTTCCTTTCCCAAATTTCAAACATACTTCAAAGAACTGCACCCAACTTTTGCTTCCATTAAGTAAAATATGAATGTGACTAAAGAGAACAAGATCAGACTATACATAGAATCTAATTTTTTCTTCATTGTTTGACACTTTGACTTTCACAAAATTTATTTAAATTTTATTTTAAGTTTAAAATTAAATAAAAATTTATTTTACTTACTCTTCCTGGAGGTCCTGGAAAACCTCGCTCCCCTTTGTCACCCTAAATCAAAACACAATTTATGTTTTAAATCCAGATAAGATTTTTTTTGACAACAAAATCAGACTTCCTCAACAAAGGAACACTTTGATACAGATGTAAACAACATCCACATGGTAAGTACCTGGAATGCTATAATAACCAGGAACAGTAACAGTTTGCAAGCCTGTACTGGTTTGCACTATTTGAAGAGAAACTGGAGGTTTCAGGGAAGTATACCTATGCTGGCTGGACAAAGAGCTTGTGAAAACAAAGCCTGCATAATCAGCACAGATAAGAGATCTAAATTGGGGATACCTTTATTTGACTTCTCACAGTCTCTGAATGATCACATACAGCAAAGCAACATTCAATTATTATTGCTTTATGTGCATTCACTGCTTTAATGCAATCAATGAACACACCACAAAAGCTGTTAACTCATTCTGTGTGAAGGGAAGCAAAAGCTGCCACTACTCACCTTGGTGCCAGGTTCCCCAGGCCGTCCTGGAATCCCAAACCCTCCAGGCAAACCCTGTGTGGAGAAGGCAGTGAAACCAGAAGAGACAAATATAGGTGGATCTTAGCTGTGGCAACCACAAAGTTTAAAAATTTTCAAAGTCACTTAAAGCAACTACTTCAAATAAAAAATTCAGAAGGCTAGAAAATATCAACTATCTATAATACACAGACAGTTCTTTGTTTTGAATGTAAGAAACAGTACTGGAAAATGAGTAAAATACATACGGGTTCTCCTTTCAGTCCTGGTTCACCATCTTTTCCAGGCTTTCCCTGTAAAACACCAAGTTCCACTCTGCTTTAACAGACAACCACATACATGCAATTTCTAAATACAGTGGGTGGAATACTAGAACACAATTATCACTATTGCAAGGCATTAATCAAAGTATGCTAATTCAGCTAAAAGAACAGAGGGTACAAATGGTGAATATGCCTAGTGCTTGTATTACCCAACACCCTCCAAGATGCCAAATTAAATAAAATCCTGCAAATCCATTCCCAGATGCAGAAATAACATAGATTTCCCGGGCACAGAGTCTTCAAGACAAAATATATCTACAGCACAAGAAACTGGGACCTGATCCATCTTTTTCCTTCACAACAAACCCTTTCTATTTAAAGAAACTTCACAAGACATTTTTGCATGGCTATTGAGTGGTTCAGTTTCAGCAGAAGGGTTGGAGAGCGGCCCTCTATCAGATTGTGTGGTAATGTAGTGGTAAATCCACTTCCCTCACACTGAAATTCAAATCATAAGGCAGATAATACACTAGAAGTCAAAATTCCCTCCTCCAGACTAAAATTACAACTCTTAGTCCACTGTGTCAACCTACAGAGGGGATAAGATTCCCTTGAAGCAGTCAACAGTTATGTGATAAATTATTTAGATGGGCAAACCTACTTTTCAGCATTTTCCCTTCCTCTGCACCATACAAGGACTGGGACATCAGCTGGTAGCCTGATCCACTGGTGGCTGCCTTTCATTTGGTGTCCCAGTGCTTAGATTACAAGTGTAGCATAAGCAACATGAATTTGTCCCATAAACCCAAGGAAATGTAGGCACTTAATACACAAAGTAACAGTGCACGTAATTCAGTCTAAAAATAATCCCATCAATTTAGGTACAAAGATTTTGTCTTAACACAATCCAAGGACAAAAATGATAGAACAAAAGGGAACAGGCCACCAACACTGAGGTGGGCAGCTATGGTCTCTTAAAATGAAGGGTTACAAGTAGTTTTTGATGATTAATTAAAACTTTGAAGTCAAGACAGTCTTCAAATATACACTGTGATCAGAATTAATCATATGGTTTCGTTTCTTTGAACTAGAATATCAGATTGTAACATCTTTCAAGGCTTAGCTTGATCATCTTTCAAGGCTTAGCTTAATTTCAGAAGTAGCTATGATTTCCTGAACAATTATATATAAAATATCTTAGAAACTTTGTTCAGAAACTGAGCTCTTCAGAAACTGAAAATTGTACTTTTGATAAATTCAGATGCTCCGGTTTCGTCAAAAAGCTCTAAGCCAACGTCTCCATTCCTCCATGTTCAAGGCTGCATTTACAGTGAGAGTAAACATACATATATGCATATATATATATACACACATATATGATGGAAAAAATCCCATCACATAACTTTACTGTAAACTTAATAGAACATCTGACTTTGAAACATAGTAGAAAGGGAGAGTTTTCTTTTTCAGATGGAAGTACAATTGAATGCCTATAGATGTGTTGGGGCTAACACATCTATAGGCAAGACCCACACCTCAAGAAACATAGAATTACTTAGAATACTTTAGATACATCTGAATGTAGATAAAATTACAATTTTGCTACCTGCTCAGCTATGAAAGATACAGCATGACTCATGGAGAAGTTCTATGGATGAGACTATGATATGGGTCAGATCAGACAAATGTAACAGACCTTATGTCCTCAGGCAGCTACAGCCAGGCTAGGAACCAGCAGGCAAGAGGATCTCAGTCACCTGAATTTTTTGCTCCATTCATTTTCTTTGTTTGAATCTCTTCCTTCAGGCTAAGCAGGCTTATTTTGCCAACTGCACATGAGAGCATTTGAAATAAATTCAACATGTTCCATTTAGCACTCTCTACAGAGTGATAATTTTTCTTTGCATTTTCTTCCATTCTGGAATGACGTCATCTTTGTTCAGTTTGGATTAATGGGAGTTTTGCCTTCACCTTCAGCACTGCAAGCTTCTGTTAATGTCTTTAGATAACTGAAATGTTGCATACTAACATTGCTGCATGTTACCACAACCTTGATTGTACACCTGTCCTACAGCAAAACTTGCTTGTATGAAATACAGCAAATTTGCTGTTTAACTAATGGTTACTAAGTTTAGTTAGATAATGGAAACATACACTAACTGCAATTATGATATGGATAAAATTGAGTATACTTACACGTGGACCAGGCTGCCCAGGTTCACCCTTGTCTCCTTTGAAACCTGAACCTGGCAATCCCTGGAAAATAAACACGAGATTAAAAATATTGCCAAATTCCAAAGTAAATTTGCTTTTAAAGAAGAGATATAAAGATATTCAGTGCTATTATCAGAGTCTTTAAAATTTTTATTGTAGTATAAAAAATAACTCAATACTCACTGGGAATCCCTGTTCGCCCTTTTCACCAGGATCACCCTAATGAAATTATTAAAAAAATGTAAATTAGAAATCAAAAACTTAAACATTATTCATTTAGGTTTTAAATAATTCTTCATTTCAGCAAGAGCACATTTAATCCTGTTCTCCATTTCAAGAGCTGTGCCAAATCATATGATATGCAAGAGTTTAGACAAAGGTCAAATGTGAATCCATTAAGCTAGTTTATTTTACTAGCATATACTGCTTTGACTGCTTAATTCAGTAATTGAAAAATTCATTAGCACCAAGATTTCACAAATGTGTGTATGTAAAGCTGAGTACATGCTTCTTAATTCAAACTTCCCAAATATTTTTACAATATCATATTTTTATCAGTCCTCCTTCCCCAGAAAGTCATCTGCTGCTTACTTATTTATGCAATTATTGATGCATTTACCATCTATTGTGTATTTTTTAGAGAGACTTCTAGAATGAAAATTAAAGTTCCATGAAGTAAAGCAGGCAGAAATTTTTGACAAGTTTGTTCTAGGTGACTTTGTATTTTCTTTTTCCTGTTTCACTTCTATTTGCTAATTCCTATAGATTATACTTTAATGAAAAGTACAAGAAGTTTAATCATTTAACATCTCACCTTTTCTCCCTTTATGATTTCACTCCCTTTTTCCTTCATATGAGGTGCTGGTCCTGGGGGTCCTGGAGGGCCCCTTACCCCTTGTTCTCCCTGTCAACAGCAAATACAAAATTGTCCATTGAAAACAGAATGACACTGAGATCAAATATGGCTAAGACCAGTAACATTAAAGAGAACTACCACTTGCTTTTAAAAATATAGCTAAATGGATTCTTTAAGAATTCTTTTTTCAGCAAAATCAGCAAGACAAAAGGTTACAGAAGTCAATCCTGTGTAACTGGTTACCAGCAGAGACTGCCCTGAAGAAAGACCTCTGAATCTACTCTTAAGGTCAAGACTGATCAACAAAATATCACAAATATACCCAAATAATTATAGCAACAGTACCAAAGTTTTATAGTGCCTCCTTCAGGAGGAAGGAAATTAGGAGGAAAGAGGTCAGGTACAGAAAGTCAATGGCTAAAGGAAAAAGTTACCCAAAGTTTACAGAGCTCCAAAAGCTTTATGGAGGTCCATAAAGGCCAACTTCAAGATGGTAACTGAGGATGACTTTCTAGTATGCATGTGTCCACTATAGAGCCAGAGCCTCACCTCCTTCTACAGTGCAAAAGCTCTATCTTTAACAGTAAAACACCTCTGAACAGACTCCATAAATTTCTGTCAAGCAGTAATGCAAAGCAATACAATTTATCTTTAGCTACAGACAAACCTGAGGAGTCCAGGAAATCTCCACACACTCCTATGTTATCTTTTCCAACATTTTTCAATAAACTTCATGGTAAAAAAATTGATTTCAACAGTGTGTCATGTTGCAAAATATTCTGTCCATTAGGAATATTGACTCAACAATCTATTAATAAGGTGGTGGTTTAAAAAAAAAAAAAACAACCCTACCTAAGTAATATAATTTACTTACACTGCAAAAGCCCTCTGTCAATGACACTCAGGAAAAGCTTCTGGAGAAGTACTCAGATACATAATGAGTTTACTGAATAGCCCTTGAATACATGCAGTCCTTGGCTCCCAGAAACAGAACATAAGGCACTTTAGCCTAGACCTCTCAGTGTGAGAGGAAACAGATTAAAGCTGACATGTATTACCTCCCATTTGATGCTGATTAAGAGAATAAATGGGATCCTGGAGCACATCTCTTGGTTTAGATTCACTCAAAAGTAAAACCACTCTGTGTGCTCAGAAACCTCTTCCTGGTTGTGCCAAAACACAATTAAAGGGGATAACTGAAAGATATGCTTCAAATGTGTGCATTACCAAACCAAAATAAGGCAGCCAGGCCTTAGAGTCCTACAACAATTAATTCTGATCATTCTGAACAGCACATTAAATCTCATCCCTTAGAACTAAATTGATTTTTAAAAAATCTCATGGTGAGTCCTAATATACAGAATAAATGTTTCCAGATCTGCCCACTGCAAATTAAAGCAGCTTTCCAGGCACAGCTGGAAAACAGAATGGTGACCTAAATTAATGTCAGGTATAACATCACCATTAAAAAAGTCTGTAGCTTCTCATTACTTTCCATTTAGGTGTAAGTTACAGATTTACTCCTGGCTTCCAAAAATCACAGCATTGATTTTCTCCATTGATTGATTTCAAGAGTTTTCTTCATTTAAAACTTAGTATCAAGAATATTTCTAAAGGTTGTTCTCTAGAAGTTTACAAGAGACCTACCTTTTCACCTTTGGGACCCTGAAAGCCCAAGCCCATGTAGCCCTGAAAACGTAAATTACACACACTTAGTCAATTGTGTTCTGCAGTGCATACATGCATATATATAAACATATGAAAGTATTATGTACTCGTCAAATGCTAAGGGAGAATGCAAAAGACAGAATATGTCTTTTAAATGCATGTGTGAAACAAATAAATTATCAAAGTCCTAACTCCCCTGCTGTTTTTTAAGCCCTGTGTCACAGCAAATTGTGAAAAATCAGATTGAAATTCATCAGATAATTTTATTGTCAATATGCTCTTTTATCCAACACTTAGTGAAAATTTTGACATTTTAAAATTAATTCAAATAACCAGAGAATGGTGTAATTACTACTGATTTGATTAAATGACATAACAGGGCAAGACAAATTAAAAAAAAAAAGCTGTAAAAATCTCTCTTAATGTTTATTAAGACACAGAAATAGATCCCAAAGTATAAAAAAACCCCACACCTTTAGGACCTTTAGTTTCCACAGTTTTGAGGATCTGGTATGCAAAATAAATGAATAAATGAACTTAATACTTGTATTAAAGAATCTTACCTTCTCGCCTGGAAGTCCTGGTGGCCCTGGGGGACCCTACAAGATAATAAATTTTAGCATCCTCAGGTACAGAGTACACTAAGTGGAATATTGACTTATTCTAAGAAAACAGCAAAAAGGCAGATCTTTTCATTAAACCCAGTAACTTCATTTTGCTCTTGCTGTGCATAATTCACAACTTAGAATAAAAAAATAATAACAAAGAGAATCTGAGATATCTCATTAATTATTATAACAACAGATGGATGATCACGTGCTTCCACAGTAATGCTCAGTGCTGCTACCCAAAAGAATAACCTCAGCAAAAGTTTGGATTTTGATCTGGATGCTTGGTATGTAGTTTATTTTCTATAAATTAAATTGGGGAAGAGAGGAAAGGATGACCAAGGATAGTTAGTCACACCCCCACCAAAATACCCTCCAAGAGGGCAAGAAGAGAAGAGGACTGTAGGAGCAGCTGCTGAAAAACCACGTTGCCCAGTAATCTCTGCCATGGCAGAGCTCAGAAGGCTGAACATGAAGTCTGGAAACACACCTTATCTTTCCCAAATCCCAACCAAGATCTGCTACACACACCTTCCAGAACATTCCTGTAATAATGATCTCTAAGCAAAGTGCAAATCACCATGAGAGGAAACTTACCGGCTCTCCCGGAGGGCCCATTGGTCCCATTGGTCCCTGAAACCCTGAAGCACCAGGTGGACCCTTTGAAAAATTCAAATGACATCATTAGAAAGTGATACTTATATGGTGAATTAGTGATACTGATATAATTTTTGTTGAAACTAGCTGCTATTCCAACATCATTTTTACTTACAGGCAGTCCAGGTTGGCCAGGAAACCCTTTTTCACCTTTTAGCACACCAGGAGCTAAAAGACCAACCACTTCACCTGGATCTCCCTATAATAAGAATGGAAAAAGAGTAAGTCTTGAGCATGAGTTCAAATACACTCAAACCCACCAGGAGATTAAAGTTGTAGCTATGCATACTTTGGAATCATTTGGCAAGCTGACTTTAAAAAATCACCTTATTTCTTTTAATTCAGCTGAAACATAGAGATATTAACAGTTAAGACCTTAATTGGCAAGTGTACTCTAAAGCAGCCTGAAGAGATTTCAGTACCAAAACTATCTTCATACCTCAATTCCTGTATTGTAATGGGTAGTCAGAATGATTTTTCCATGACATCTATCACTACTACAATGTAACCACAAAACTGGATCATCTGGCCTGGCTGCTGAGAGAAGTGGTAACCTCACATTCTCTTTCCCCTGCTGAGATCTTCATGCTTACACCTAATTTTGACATAAAGGCTATTTATGGTGTTCTTTTTGTTCAGGAAAGGAACACACTTAGTCTTTCTTTAGAAAACTATTCTGATTGCCATCCATTTCTTTATGTCCCTTCTTTTGAGAGTAAAAATCCAGTTTTTCCTGTGTTTTTGCACAAAGTTACAATATTGTAAATGATTTTATTTCAGTTCTGTACCTATGCATACATGCCTAGGGGAGAAGCATCTGATACTTCAGTGTTTCTATAATGAATCAGTTTATTCCATGTGAGAGTAAGAGAAATGGACATTTTAATAACTTGGGTTGTCATGGCATTACAAATCTGAGATTACTTTTAGACTTTTATTTAGCTTACAGTTCCAGATAATATCTATTCATTTTAAGACAAAAAGCTCTTGGATGTCATTCAGTGCTTCATTCTCCAGTTCACAAAAGGCACTCAGATAATTAGTTAGTTAGTCTGATTTTTTATCTACATGAAAACTGTCTAGTGTGTGTTGGATGATTCTGATGTTGTGGGGCGTATGTGGGACCTTCTTCCACCAACATTATCCATGTGAAACTTTTTAGATAAATCAAATGTTAATATAAAACCAAATGTTTGATTGATAAAACCTATCTAAATTTTTATACCCAATTGGGTAGCCACCAGAGTGTTTATACATAATTAATGACAGGTACTGCTTCTTTTCTGTTGTAATCCATATAAGACTCACCCTTTTAAGACCTGCATGGAACAACACATTTGTTCAATTGTTTTAAAGTGAGGAGGTCACCCCACTACCTTTATTTGGTGAGGTGGCAAAACAGAGTACAAAGTGAAACAAGGCAATACAACTTTTCAGTCCTTAAGTAAAGACTGCTGCTAGTCTTAAAGGGTGTAGAGAAACAAGTTCTTATTGTTAGAAGCAGAATATAAATACTCTAAGAGTAAAATGTACCTTCATTCCAGGAGGTCCTGGAGGTCCCTGTGGAAAAAAAAAAAAAAACATCGTTGTGGTTATTGCTTCTCAATATTGTATATATTACATCTTAAACACAGTATCATTTTCTATAGGTATATTTGCATTTCAAGAGTCAGACTTAAAAAAAGTGAGTCAAGCAGGAAAGAATCTACTTACTATACTTCCAGTCAGTCCTGGTAAACCTGGGGGACCTACTGGACCTCTTTCACCCTAAGGAGAAGAGACAAATTGGTTTTGTTTAGGGAACATATGCTTGAGGGGTTTTTAAATATCAACACAAATATGCTGTTATAAAATATGTAAATGTCACCTTTGTGCCATTACATCCTGGAATGCCAGGTGGACCAGGAGGGCCATCTTGTCCAGGAATGCCCTGCATGAAGAGAAAGTAAAGAAATTAGCAATATTAGGAATAATCCAGATCAGAAGTCGCAACTAAAACTTTGATGCTCCTTGTAAAAATACATATATTTAATACATACAGGAAGGCCTGGGTTTCCTGGGAAGCCTGATACTCCTGGGGGGCCCTGCAATTGAGAAAAACACAAACTGAAATGACAAATCCACAAAACAGCAAGGACAAGCTGCAGCCCACTTTGCATCTCCAAGGCTGACAGCAAAATCAGTAGCATTTAAACTTCCTTGACAACATAATTCTAATCTTCAAAACCTCCTTAATATGTCACTTAGTAATGAAAAACTAAAAGTAACCTTTTATATTTCTTTACCTTTTTAGTAAGAACTAGATCAGAGCCTCATGTAGAGGTAAAAAGGAACTCACAGGTGTTCCCTTCTCAGAAACATTGCTCCCAAAATGAAATTTACTGTAGGCATCTCTTCACAGCAGAAGATAATGTTAACACACTATAAAGATGCTTCTCTGTCTTTCATACTCTTGAGTGTATCAATTCATTCTTATTATCAAAAATTCTACCAGGCTGACATAATTCTTTCTCCTTGAACAGCTTTTCAGTGTGATGAATCAGGCATTTAAGTTGGCACATAATTTTCATCCTTTCATCTTACTTATCCATGCAACATTTCCTAAAACATGTATTATGAAGCAGAAAAGATGTACAGGAATCCCAAGCTCAGAGAGTGTATTTGCTTCTTTCAAACTTCATAATTGCTAAAATACATTTTACTTACTCTGCAGCAAACAAATACATTTGCCAGGAGGTGCCAATTTACATTAACACTCAGGATACCCCAGATCAACATGAACATCATTAATTGAAATATGGATTTCTTGATCTAGCAGAATATCCTCTCTGTAACACCTCATAAACTGCAGTTAATGCAGTAAATTCCATTTGCTGCAGCAACTGCAGGCAAATGGAGAACAAAACTGAGGTGGCATTTTGAGAATCTGTGAGCAAAAGGGTGAATAGCTGAAAATGTATGCATCATTACTGGCCAAGTCATTTGAATCCTATTTCATCATGACATTAGGAAACATGAAAATTCTCAGAAAGAGCTTGGCACCTCAAAAAACCCCAACAGGTATGGCCCTGGCCAATATAATATACTAAAAGAAGTGATATATAAGTGCCCCATTTAACAGAAATTACCACAGGAAGATCACAGATGTTCAGAGCCTCTTCTAGCAAAGTTAAGAAATCTTTGTCCCTGGCTTTAATTTGCTCTGTATCTTTTCAGAACACATATGTTAATGACTGGGTCAGCTTCTCTGCTGGAGTGCTTCAAGGGTAAATGGCAAATATAAAGGAGATTTTGCCAGAGGAAATAAGGTTGGTTCATTCTGAATTTGGGAAAAAGCCTTTTGGTATGTCAGGAAGATATGAGAGGAACACTAAAACCTGTGCTGTTGACACAGTGATAACTATCAGGTAACAGTGCAAATTAATAAAGGTACTGGCTGTCCAATGCAGCAAGAACTTCAAAGGTAAAAGTGAGAATTTTGAAATTATTGTGCAGCTCAAGAGGATGTCATTCATTAACTCAGAGACATCCTCTTGCACTTGAAGGCAGCCCTAACCAAAGACATCAGAATTGCAAGAAAGTAAGACAGAACTCACTCTTGTTCCCTTTGTTCCTGGCAATCCTGGTTCTCCAGTATCACCCTGAGAAGTAAAAGAGAAACAAGAACAATTTAGAGAAATTTTGGGACAACAATTTAGGGAAATCTGATTGTTTTGAATACTAAAGCAGAAGTTCTTACCTTAAGCCCTGGTGGCCCAGGAGGACCTTCAGGTCCTTGCATTCCAGGAAACCCAATCACACCCTGTAGACCCGGCAAGCCTCTCTCTCCCTGTGGAAGAAGAAAAACTAATTAGCAACTACACAACTGAAGCTCCTTCTTCAAATAACTCACATATCCCATTTCTGTGCTTGAGGAACGTGTTAAGTGGCAAGAAGCTAGATGTGACAGCAAAGAGTTCATGTTGGCACTGGAAAGAAGGATTATTATAAATAAAGAAATATTTACATTCAAGAAATTTAAATAACAGATTCAATATTAGGTTCAATAATAGATTGGCAGGGCCTGAGTGTGGCATAATGCAAAAGCATTCTTTAAATATTTGTTAACCTTTTTTTCTGGATAGCACTCTTCACAGAAGATTTATTCTCCTGGTAACAGGAAGGTCCCTTTCCCTTTCATAAAACCTACCTGCATTCCTCCAGAGGTGCTTCTAAGTCCCAGAAGAAAATCTAACAGCTCAAATCAGCAACTAAATTACTGAAAACCATAAATATCAATGTTTGGTCAACTAGTGTATGAATGATAAATGCCACTCTTCTAATACACCACTCACAACAGCAGGTTTTGGAGACCAGGTTTGTCACTTGGACTTGAATTTCAGGGTGATTCAGAGACAGGGTGCTTCAAGACACAGGATCTTCCTAAGAAGCTGAACACAAAATTGTAACTGCATATGTGTCATCCTTTTGATTCTATTTTAATGTAGGGGACAACTGCGCTGTCCCTCTCCCTACAGCTCCAAACGTATTTAAATCAGGTAAATCTAGAGACAGAAAACCTATCCACATTCTAGATCAATACTGCAGCTATTATACATTCCACTATATTTGCACTCCCAGTGAAACCAAGAGAAACACTATCTGAATAAAGGATGCAAAATCTCTAAACACATAGGGAGAGGGGGGGAAACTTATGCATGTCAATCCCTGGAAACAGCAAATCAAGCAAATCAAAAGCCACTGGTTCCATGCAGGAAGTAACCAGAGTTGTCCATTCAAGGCCTGATGTGAAACGAGCAGAAACACTTCATCCTGTCAAAACCTGTGGGAATACTGGATGAATAAAAGGTTATGAGAAACTGTGAAAAGAAGAATTTTTACAAGTTTGGAGAACAGCTAAAAACATGGCACCTGCTTTAGAAACTCAAAATACAGTCATTTTCAAAGGATTGCAAAAAGAAAATAAAACTAATAATGTTCAAAACACATTAAAGGACAGTACAGAGACTTAAAGATTTTCAGCAAAACAGTGAGAGATGAAATTGCAACTTGTAATTAAGAACCAATTTAGTATTTGATTTCAGGATGGCAATTAAGAATAGACTTTTCTCCTGTTTGCTGAGGACAAAGATTCCCAGAAATATGCTGGCTACTTAGAGGTCAGCTGAGGACTGAGCACACATGAGAACATCAGAGTCTTGGAGAGCTCATTTGCCCAGGAAGTATAACAGGCATCTTGCAAAGAAAAAGTTATGACATGCAGACAGAGGAAACTGAGTGATAACCAAGAGACATGGTGTTATAGTGTCAGAAGATGAGAGGAGTTGGAAAATTTGTGGAATTACTGGGCTGATGTTTTTTATTTCCTTGTCCAGGATTTTGTTAAAATGAGGAGACAAGGGGAAAGGGACATTATTGATGGGTATGAAGAGCAGGGCCAGGGAGGGAGGGAGAAAACTCAAACTGAGATGATAAGAGCATGAGGAAGTAAAATCAAAATAACATTCATTTATTTATAATTCCTGATAGAAAAAAAATATCCTGCTGCTTCTCCTCTCCATCCTCCCACAAAAATAATTTTTTTCAGTATAAGAGTACTTTCTGAGGCAAACAGTTCCTTGAAGTGCTGAAATGGCATGACCTCTTCTATTTAATTCCCAATATTCTTTATCATGGTTTGAGAATTCTTTACTTGGTTTGAGCCAAATCTGAAGACATGTGCTAGACCAGAAAACAAAGCAAAACAAAGCTAACATCAGAACAGCTGGAGAAATATGTTTCTAGGTCAGCTGTAGAGGTACAAAGTCCAAGTTCTAAAGTAACTAAAATTGTTTTGAAACATATTTGAAGGAAGAATGCATCATGATGGAAGTCTTTGAACAAATGTTGAAATAATTAACAATCTGAAATATATCTGTAAAGTTAAAGAGTTTAACATAAACCCATATTTTGACTGCTAATTTGCACTGCTGTCACAACTGATTTTGTGCTTCTACAAAATCAGTTGTTCTGTCATTCAGAGCAGAATTTCCCACTGAACCCTGGGCACTTGCTCTCAGGACCTGCTGCGAGACAGGCTAAGGAAGGAGAAGACACTCAAGTACATACAGGAGGCTCTTCCACTGCTGAAGGAATGTACAACACGTGCAAATGAGAAGAAAACGAGATTATTTTGACAGCCACAGAGAAATATGGCCCCTGTGTACCATAGCTGACTCAATCAGTAGTGTGTACCATGCCTGACACCTTCTGCTCTCAGAGGTTCTGCCCCTGACATTTCACTACACTTTGAACCACTGCACCCTGCAACACAGAAAAATAGTCTTTCCTCCAGTTAAGTTAAAACTGAGGCTTACAGATCAGATTTTCACTTGGTCTAAGGCTCCCTTAGACCATTCTGGAACTGTAAAAGGGCCTTAACTTGCCTGTAAATCACTTACTAAGGGAATGACTGCTTCAGCTGGCCAAGGAGGTTACCTAAAGGCTTAAAATGCATAAGAACTTGCAACTTCCAAGGCAACTACTATCAATTCTCTTAAGGCTATCTTCAACCTTCCAGGCTGCCCTGCCTGAGGGGTAAAACAGCTGGAGGAGCATAACAAGTCACTTTGAGCTAAGATACATTTAAGTTTCCCTGGAAACATTTTTATTTTCCCTACTTAAACTGTTAGGCCAAGAAGAAAAACGAAAAACAACTGGCTATTTGTCCAGAACTTCTGGACACCCAGTCAAGGTACTGGATGTTCCAAAGCCTGGAAAATATAATTCCTGAGCACGTGGAGGTCTGTACCACCCCAAAGCCTGCAGACTCATGATTTCCCTTTCTGGAACTGAGCTCATCTTTTTGCAAGAGGGAAGGAAGGAAGCATAAAAGACACTGAACATGTGAGAGCTGCTGGATCCCTCTCTGCATTGGCTGCTGGATCCCTCTCTGCTGGATCCCTCTCTGCATCCCTCTCCACCTTGGCTGCTTATTCTAGCAGGTAATAATGGACTTACAAACTGCTAACACCTCTCCTCTACTCTGCCTTCCCATTTGATTTTACTGCAAAGTAAGCTCAAGGTAAATAGTCCAAACTAAAGATTGTGTAAGAAGGCCAAATTTCTGCAGTTTTAGGCTAGACAATTAATGGGATTTAACTTCTCTATGCCACCCGTGGACACTCAGAGAAGTTAGGGCAACCTATTCCACTGAGACCCAGTAAGAGACCTAGGGATGTGTCCTGGGTTCCATTTCCTTTCTTTAGTCCAGGCATCAGTCTTCCTCTTTGTACAACAGCCTTAGAAAACTAATGGTGCCAGCACTTGTAAGGACTAACAAATAAAGCTTTTACTTCAATACTCTTGTTTGAGTTAGTACAAACTTCCATCATTTTTTTTTTTTGCATCAGTGATACTACACTAAATTACAGTAAAATTCTGTCAGAGAACCTACACTGAACTAGAGAGTACAGAAACTCTACATTCCTTAAACTGTAAAGTCCTGTGACTGAAGGGTATCCTAAAGTCACTGAGTAGATCAGACCCCACAGACCACTGAGGTAACAACAGTTACACTGCTGCATTCCTGCCTGAGGTGGCTTACTTGGAACTGCAGGATCACATGAAGCTATCACTTATTATGCTGTACAGAACAGACATAATCATGTCCTGAAGGTGCCTTGCCTTGCAAGGAAACACTTGATCTGCTGCATCCCTCCCCTGCTTGCCTGCCTGTTCCTTTCTCCATTCAATATTCCAGCCAAACAGCCCAACAGTATGTGCTTGTGCTACATTTATGCTGCAACTCATTAAGCACATACACTGCATCAATTGGCAAGCACCAGGTCATCACTGCTACCCCACTTGTTTTTTACTCAGCACTGAGATTTCTAGCTGTGATGCATGAAGAGCATGAGACTCTGACTGCAAGGGTTATGTATTGTTCAAGTTCCAATATTCACAGCTGCAAAATCTTGGCAAGTAATATTGAAAGAGCTTCTGCTTCTTACAAATCAATTCATGAGACTCAAAAATTAAAACAGATGTAACCATGTCATCTGTACCTCTGCTGATTCAATGCAAGCTGTCAGAAAGCACAAAGGAGAACACATTACTCAGCTCACAAAAATGAATATTCTGCCACTCAACTGCTGAAAATGTGGAGGTGCTACGTAAAAAGACAGCAAGTGCTCAGTCACCACTGCACTCATTTAATAAGCAAAATGTCTGTGTTAGCTCAGCTTTTGTGAAATGCCTTTGCATTAGGTAGTTCAAATTAAAGTTGAATTGACTTCTAAACAGACATGAACCTAAGAGCTTAACTTAAGCATGAGTTGATGTTTTTTTCTGATACCTACCCTTCCAAATTAGCCATGAAATGCTGTTTGGCACATAGAACAAGCGCAGATTGCTAAGCAAGAGAGTCACAAAAAGTAAGTCATTTCAGAAGGTTCAGCTGTAATATATCAAGGGCTGAGGGGGAGGAAACAATCACCACCCCATTATAAATTATTTCCCCTCTTACTTTGCCTAGGGACTACTGGACTGGGAGGTTTTAGGCTTGAGAGACTGGTAACATGGATATAAATCAGCTGCTTCCCAACGTGTGGGCTCACAGGGTGTCTGTGTCTGCACAAATATGATGTTCTCAGGCTCTCCAGAGACTCAGGCACATGGTGAATAACAATGTGTACATCTTCCCAAAGCCATTTGAAAGATGCTTCCTTTCTCAACATTCACCTCTGCCAGAGATCCCCCAGCAGCTGAAACAGCAGGACAGACACGTGTCTGTCCCTCAGCTGAAAAGGCACAGAACTCAGTCTAAGGGAAAGATGTCACAAGGCAGCTAAACTGATCTATCCAGCAAAGGTGGCTCTTCTTTTAAAGGGATGGTGCCACCTCACCCTTCTTTACACCACCAGGTATGATTCCCTCAGCCAGTTCAGCTCACTAAATTTACTCCCTTTTCTCTAGTGAGTGAGCTTGGTCTGGTCTCTGTGAGCTGAGCCAGGTGGCCATGCAGCTGCCAAAGCCCACGTGAGGAGGACACAGCAGGACACAAGGACACAAGGTGGAATGGCAGCTAGAGCAGTTTCTCACACCAGCACAGTGGGGTTTGCTGGAGCTCCTCCACCACAGCTCCTCAGCTGTGCCTTTGCTGCAAGGGAAACTGAGCTGGGAGCCAACAAATCCTTGGCCTTGCCAGAGGGCTGTCTTCAGACCACTGTCATCCTGACTCCAACGTGTTATAAACTCAGAATTCTTCCCACAAATGCACGTGCTATCCTGTCCCCAAAATTTAACATTCATTGAACTGAAATTCTACCAGGGGCATATCTGCCAAAGAAATGCACCTGTTTCACGATGAAAACTGACAATGCAGTTTCCAAACAGAGTAACAAAAGGGCCTGACTGTTAACAGGAAAAGCTGCCATTCAAAACAGTCATCACACCTTGATGCTCCAGTGTGACCTCATAAAACCCACAGCAATGGACTGCATGGTTTCTACCCAGACTATCCCCAGCCACGTGAGAGATGAGTGCAGGCTCTGTATTGTTCCTTCAGCTGATGTAACTGCGAGCACCCAGTGAATTGGCTCCAAGGTGGTAGAGCAGTAATTACAGCCCAGAGAGTGAAACAGCACTGTGCAGCCTGAGCGTGGCTCTCAAGTCACAGTGTTTCTCCCAACACTCTTTTCAACATGTGTTAGTGATTGCAAGTGCCTCAGTGTTACTCACTGTTACATTAGGGAAGACACAGAGAATAGCCATTTCTTTAGTAAAATGGTATTTTTAACCACCAGAGGGAGCACTGGCCCAGAATATATTTCAGGAATAAAATAAACATGTACAATAAATGTCATCTGCTTGTCCTCAGCTGCACTTAGCATTTTCAGTATTTTATTGAAAGTGTGAAGTGGATATCAGTCAAGCAGAATTACTGCTATATGCTTACAGGACATGTGTCCTCAAATGCACTGAGCATGTTTAACATTACAAAATTCCCACTGCACATTCTTCAGCAGAATCTATCTGCACCACTGCTATACAATTCTGGAGCCACACAAGTAACAAGCAATTAATTACACAAACATAACTCTGCAGACATGCAAAGAATCTGTGTAGGAGCTCTGTAAAGATCTTGGCTCACCCAGAAGTTTTGGGGCCGAGTTCCTGACAGTGGAATGGAAGAGGGGCTAAGGCAGAGAGAGGGGAGAGAGTCAGCAAAATCTGGATTCTTGCATTGCCAGGAAGGCTCTGAAAGAGCTCAGTCCCATGAAAACATGAGTGCAGCACTTTTGGCATGACTAGCAGAAGGAGCAGCCATGAGAGTTTCACACTGCCAGCACAGCCCCATGGTCAGGCTGCCTGAGGCCCTGAACTACCTCAAGCAACCAGGACTGCCCTACACTATACTCAGACATGTGTGACAACACAGGGCCACCCCAAGAGCTGCTGGGGAACAGCACTCCCTTCCTCATGACCTCTTTGCCGTGGTGCTCATTCCGCATCTCCTTCTCTCTTTGCTCCCTCCCCAGTGACTTTCTCCGGTGGGACTCCTCCAGTGCCACAGCCAAATGGACTCTCAGAGCTGCTTTTTGAGGGGAGGACACTGGGAAGCAGCTACTTATGGTGCAAAAGCCAGTGCTGTACCCTTAATTCACAGGAACCCATACAGGTTCATATACCATGGGGCAGGCACCCTGATCACCAAATCTCACTGTGTTTTTTCACTCCCTGACATGATCACTCTTCTTGCTATGAAAGTATCCTTTCTCAAGGGTCATGAATTCCTAATGCTGAGGAACGTCTGCAGCTTGATCCAAGATGAGCCCAAACCTCCAATATTCACTGATATAAACATTTCATTAGAGGGCTTTTCAGGTTTAAGGTTAAGGGACTGAGCCGGGGCTTCTGCCTCCTAAATACTAAGGAATGTTTAGAGCAAGAGCATATTTTTGTGGCACCTCATGGCTGTACAGAACATTCCTCAGGAAGCTGCTAAGTGTTTCCCAGGAGTACAAAAATAGAAATAACAATCTTTGATTATCCTTTCCCCTACATATCAGTATCTATGTGCTTAGCTGGTGCTCAAGTGCATGGATACACAATGTGTCTCAAAGAAATTCAGAAGTTGAATAAGAAGTGAGTGAAGTAAAATTAACATTCAAAAGCCAATCATGGTTATCATTTAATTGGCGCCAAGCAATTGGTTTCCTCATCAATTGTATCAACATCATACAATTTCAGTTAAACCAACTCTAAGTAAGAGCTGTTCCCTACACAATTCAGAAGTCTTCTTCATGCAATTCCTCTTCTTCCTTGACCCACAGTTATATTCCTCATTTTCCAAATGTAGTAGTAGTCAGTTTTTTCAATGCAGCTGCCCAAAATTCACATTTTAGGACTTCTTGAGCCATGAAGCTCTTACCTGAAGCTCTCAATATTCCTTATATTTGCATGCCTTTGGTTCATTGTGCGATATTGCATTCCAGCATAGATAAATGTTACAGATGCAGAAGTAGCTGGGATGCTGAGGGGGTACATATTTATTCATAGCATGATTGAGAGCATGATATATGAAGTACAGAAGTAGAAAATGAGAGAGAAGATGACTCACAGCAACTAAACTTTATCTTCAGCTGTGGAAGTCTGCCTGCACAGAGTTTGGCAGTTTAACACCAAAGTATGTGGTTCATTGTCTTTTTGTTTAAAGTTTCCTTGATTTAAAAAAAAATGAGAAAATAACACAGCTTATGATGTTTCAGAAGGAAGTCACACAAACTTCTTTACAAAGGTACACATGAGGTTCTCCAACTTTATTTTAGTTTTTAAATCTTTTATCACACATTGGTCAAGGAACCTCTTCTCATCAGCTGGAGTCACTCAGGGGAACAGAAGAACCTCAAAGAACCACAGGGGAAGAGGATGTTTGAAGGACAAATGTGTTTGCACTGGAAAAAGAAAAAGGAAGTTCTATCACCTGCATACAGGTTGAATCAAAAGGGTGCTATATTTCCCACCCCTTCTAATCATCTGTTGAACACATTAGGTCTGAGTAACTCTTCCTTTGTTTTATTACACATTGTATTAAATCACTTCCAGTGTTGAAGGTCCAAGAATATAAGGGGTAAAAATGTTCCACACCCTTCCTACTTCATTAATGAAAATTATTTAGCATTTGTTTGCATTTGGCATTGTTTAAAGGCTCAGATTTAAAGATGAAACAGCAGGGGGGAAAAAGGGTCTTAAACTTCTCTGGGTTTTTAATTTATTTTTGTTCAGATCCTAGACTGGGAATGAAATGTGACGTTACATGCAAGTTTTACTTACTCTCTTGCCAAAGGTTCGTCATGGCCATATTTACAGAAAATAATCTCTTCCATAAATAGTAAAAACATGGGCAGCTGGTCCTAGACAGTACGGACTGCAATAAAGTTCTCATAATGAGGTACTCAAATCTTGAGGGCATGTGACAGACAGCACTATTTGAGACAGTGCTAGTCTAGCTGCTTTTTTGAGTCAGGTTGGAAATGGCATTTCTGAAGATTAAAACATTTTGAAAGTTCCATATGAGTAAAATGCCTTTCCACAAAATAGAGGAAATACTCTGGCTTCTGACTTTTAATCATGAAAATATCACAAGGCAGACAACACTGTGCCTCAAAAGTGTCAATCAGTGCTTCTTCACTTAATTGTCTCTTGACTCAACCAGATCCACTGTAAAACAGACACGACAATATATATTTTTGTAATACCTCCAGGGTTGTTCAGCCTAAGTCAATAAAGCTAATAAAGACACAATAATTATTAACAATAATGAAAAGTATCTTTGTTATTTTGACGTTCTAGAGGATGTCAGTATCTTTGTAAGTGTCGGTGTACACCAGAAGTTGGTGTATTGCTCAGCAGGTAGCTTTACTGTTTTTCTGACCAAAAAAAAGGGACAAGGACACGTAAAGAGGCCGGTCAGAACCAAGGACATCCGTAATGTCTGAGTGCCACCCAGAGGAGCCCGCGGGGAAGTGACACAGCCCGGCTCCTGGGACACTGCCAGCCCCGGGCACAGCCCTGCCCCTCCCGCCCCTCCTGAACGGAGCCCAGCGGCACACAGCGGGCCGAGGCAGGTTTGCCAGCTGAACTTATACCCTGGAGAGTTTCACAAACACCAGCTTTCCCCTTTTTTGATGAGGAAAACGGGGTCACTCAGCTCTCCTGCCTAGACACCGATGTCACTGCATTTAATACTAGAACTTCCCACCGAGATTCTTTTACAGGAATTTCACGGGGCTGGATGTGTCCTTGCTGGATTTCCAGCCTCTATTTCCACACTTTCAGACAGAAACGAAGTTTGAGTTGAGGTGTTGTGATCACGTCCTTAACTCACGATCCCATTAAAGGTGCTGCGATACAGATGGAGGCAGCGCTGGTTTCTCTGTTCATTGCTCGCTGTACAAGCCTTTGGAATTCCTCCCTTTATTTCACCTAACTACTGACATTGGAGCCAGAGGGCATTTTAGACTGCTCCTCTGTACCAGAGTCCCTCCCCTCCATCACCACCACTTAAAACCATTTATTTTGCAGTTCTGCACCATCTTTCAGATTCTGCTTGCCACTCGAGCAAACCTAACAAAATTAAGGGTTACTAAACCCCCTGAAGGCTTTAAGTATTCTGCTAACCAGCCATGAAATGCTTTTGTTGCATGTGTTTACAGTCAGTGAGAAAAGAGTGAGAGAACACCCCATTTGATGCTGGTGACTGTGCTCACTCACTCAGCTCAGTACACTGTGCACACTGAACTTTGACACAAGCCTTGGTGAGAATTATTTTTGTTGGCATATCAATACATTTAAAAATGTTCCAGATGAACTTCGGTGGAAGCTGTCACATGCTTTCTTTAAGAGCTACAAAATTTATGAGTACGTTTTGCCATTATAATCACTCTTAAATATTCTAAGAGATATAAACATGATTTTCCAGACAGGAGTCAAAGTTTCTTTTCCCTTGGCTTCACCTTGATTTTGCTTTTCTCTTGCTGTTAAGGATTATATAAGAGAACACTTCATTACTGAAAGTTAGTCATTATTTTCATCATTTAATTGAACTCTCTTTGCTATGTTATCAATACTTCAATTAACTATTCTGTAGCTCTTTCTCAGGTGTTGTAGTTACTTGAAAAGAAATGTAAATCCTCTTCAACATCTCTTAAAAACATCAACTGTTTTTGCTCCTACTGTGATATGAAATTTCTTTTGTGCTTAAACTAAATATGTTCTCCAGCAGGTTAGAAACTTCCCAGTGTGATAAAGTGCTCCACTATCACTCCTTTAGCAGCTACTTCAGGTTTCCTCTTTGAAAATCCCACTTTCATGCTGCTTCTTACTGTTCTGTCTCCTTCCAGGCATATAGTGTTACAAGCTTTGCTATTGCTGCTGGAAGGGGTTTTGAGTACTTTGTATAAAATTTGGCTTTTTACCCTTCCTTAATGAAATCCAAACTTTGAGAAAATCCAGATCTGCTTTTCTGAAGGCCAACATCATATGGCCAGATGTTTTCAGTGACTAATCTTAGTTATGACCTTTCTCTGAAAGCATAAGTCTAAAATCTGAAATAAGAAGTAGCTGAGAGAAAGGAAGCAAACAACTAACTACCATGAGGTATGAGATTTTAAAAAAAAAAAAAAACATTTCCCAAACAACTTTTTGCTCTTGGCTAAAAAGACCATAAAGTGATTTAAGAAGACTACTACATACCATATTACTATGGTTCCCTAGTGATAATTATATATACCCAGGTCACTTCTTGTGGATATTGCTATAGAGAAAATGTACACAGAAACTGATTATTAAGTGCATCAAGGATTAAATTCTTGTGTGGGAACTGACATATCACAGAACTGTCTGATTTAATGTCTGTCTTGGTCTGAGATCCCAGCAAATACAATATAAATTGAAGAGCAGGATTATTTAAAGAAATTTAAAGGATTAACTACAAAATGTAGCTACTGCTGCATCCCAGAGTTTGCTGTCCCAGACTCCTAAATTAAACCAACAAACCCTTGCAGCATCACAGAGTTTTAGTGGGCAATTAAAGCACATACTGAAAAACTGCACAGGACAAACGTTTTGTAATCTGTATCTAGTCAGTAGATATTGACCCTGTAAAGGCATAATTTTAAATTTGGGAAGATTTCAAGCTATGCACAGGTATTGCACAGGCCTTGGGCAGCTCCAATTCCTGAGCCTGAAGACTTCAGAGAAGCAGAGATCTTACACATCTTTTCCTATCTTACATCTCATATCTCACACTGGAGAAACTTGACTAATTCATTGGTGGCTCACATACTTCAGATCAAGCTAAGGCCCTGCAATCCTTGAAGAAACCATAGTGAAGGCATACACTAACAGTTGTTGTGCAAATTCAAAATCCAGCCCTGTGAGCTTGTTTTATTCCATGAAGAATAGAGCCTGAGCTCATTGTGCCAAAACCCTTAAAATCAAAAACAGTGCATCTAGCAACAGCTGCTTAAAAGGTCATATTGTGCCAAATGAAATATTACTTTGTGAATACCTTCAGAAGACAGCTCTGAAAACTAAATATGAGCATGTCTAAGCACATAATACTACTGCTTTAAGAGCCCTCTTTCCATAGAGATAAATTGATCAGTGTAATCCACTGGTTTGTATTAATCACAGATACCCACTGTACTGAGTGCAAAAATGTATCTTAACATAAAAAATGTTGCCAGAGACAACTGGGACAAATGGTTCTGACAACTACTTAAAACTAAGAAAAGCTGATGGTTTCTGATGCCACTTAGCAGTTTGGTCTGACAGCTGGGAAAGAATAGAGAACTTTTCAACATTTAGCATATCGCAGTCAATATTATTCAAAGTTATTTGATATTTTGTCCTTTTCAAGAATAGCAGCCCTCTTCATGAAAAATTATGTTCTTTTCCCCTGATTTGAATTCAAAATACTATTTTTTCTCAGAGTAAAGGATAAATCAATAAAAATATACTACTGTCAAAGCAGAACTGACAAAAACCATTGTGACAATATCCCGACTTTCAAGAGTATTTATGAATCACAAATTTCCCTGTAGAACATCAGATCTGCAGCTGATCAGCACCTCTGCTTATTTTATTACTGTCTTCTGAGTCTGCCCTTTCCGGCATAATTAGATGATTTCATGTTATCTATTATCCCTTTCCAGACTGCAGACACATTTTGCCTCCCACATTGCCTGTCACCCCTCTTTCCAACTTTATGGCCATCTCCAGAGTACATTATTTGGTTGAGGTTTCCTTAAGGTCTCCCGTTCAAGGTCTTTCCAACTCAGGCATAAACTGGTGCTGGACTCAAAGTTCCTACAGCAGCCACTTCACAGAATCACTGGGTTGGAAGAGACCTTCAAGATCATTGAGTCCAACCCATGCCCTAACACCTCAACTAAACCACGGCATGGAGTGCCACATGGAGTGCCATCTTTTCTTAAACACATACAGAGATGGTGACTCCATTCCTGGGCAGACAATTCCGGTACTTTATCACTCTTCCAGTAAAAAACTTTCTCCTAATATCCAACCTATACTTCCCTTGATGCAGCTTAAGACTGTGTCCTCTTCTTCTCGGGGGATTTAAATAGGAACACTGAGCAGTGCTTACTAAAACCAAGCAGTGTCAATGAAAAGTGATTAAAAAAATGAGCATTCTTGATTCTAAAAGATATATCAAAGGTTGACTATGAAAAGATAGGTCTAATGATTACTGATTTGCTCCACTAAAGGAACTGACTTGTTGCCTCTGATACATTTTCAAGGAAACTCAAAGTGCTTAATAGTGATCTTCCTACTGACTGCCAGGGCTTGTCTCCAACAAGGGGGTTTATATTGTGTTAAATCATCAATATTAGAAACATTTTTGTTCTATCTTTTAATATGCAAAATGACAGAAAACCCTCAAAGGTCCCTGTAGTCTGGTAAACCTTAAAAAAAAAAAATACAAGGACACAGTCCACTGCAGCAGTCGACTCTTCATTACACAGAGGAAAGGCAGAAGCACAACACCCTGCATATACCAAAACCATCTGTGATTTTCAAGGCTGCAGAAATGTGCAGGAGAGAAAACACTGGTCTCTGCTTCTGCTGATGGCAAGCTCCAGAGATGTCCCACTGACTCTCAGTCTAAGTCAGAGCTACCTGGCTTCCAGATCCAAAACACCTCAAGCAAAGCCAGTCTGTGTACTTCTGCAGCATGGTCAAGCCACACATGGGTGATGCACCCATCAAGGCAAACAGAGAATTCAAATTTACGTAGGTATAATAATACAGATACAGTCTCAGAATAAGGGAAACAAATATAAGCCAAAATAACATTATTTGCTCAAGTTTTCCTGCTTTCAAACAATAAAAATGTCAAAACCAGCAGTACAGTAAGAGTTCATTCTATTCTTATCTTCTATCTAGCAGAGACTTTTTTTAAATTGCAATACTTCATGCTCAATGACAAAAGCATGTTTGATATTCTTGTTGGCTTCAACTTTCAGTGGGTAATGCTGAGACAGTGAAATCATCATAAAATATTTATACTAAAGAATGAGGATTTATACTTCAGTGCATTCTAACTTGATAAGTCTAAGAAGATTAATCATTCTGCATTACTTACAGCAAGGTTCCAGTGTTGGCTCCATTTACACTTGTTTCTGATACAGAGTAAAAGTAGTGCAAATGGTCATGAATGGGAGCAGGAACAGTTTTAGAAAAAGTGGAGAACTTTACTCATCTCTGTGCAGTCTTTGTTCTGAATGGTAATTAAATGCTTAACATGTTTTTGCTGCACACACTAACAGCTAGCACTTCTTATCTTGACAGCTGCTTGAAATTGTTCTCAAAATCTAGGTAGGCATTAAAGAGAACACATAGCTTCAGTCTTCTTCTGAGTAGCTCAGTAAAATGCAGGCAAGCATTCAACACTAATCACTTTAAACAGATCTCACACTTCAGTGAGGTTTAAGAGAACAGTCAAGTTATTATGCAGAAAACCAAATAAAAAGTATGAGGTAATAAACGAAGATGTTTTAGGCTAATCTCTCTAATGGAAAACAGTATGGTATTATTTATTATTTTAGCAATATTATATTTTTCTAAAATTTCTGTACCTTTTGTTTGGCAAATATGTGATATTTGACATTATATAGCTTAAAACAACAGCTTGGTGTTCAGTGTAATAATAGAGGCTTTATAGGATAAGGGCCATCTGTTGCAATTACACTCACTTTCTGAATTTTCTGAAAGGGATGAAAAACCTTAGAGTTTGTCAATTATATGCCCTTGATAACATATGAGTCATGTTAAAGGAGCTTGGCACAGAAATGCAATTTTCATGGAAGCAGTCTGATGAGAGAACATTTTAAATGTACTCTAAATATGGCCATCATATTGATGAAATTATTCTCAAAGGAGAGAGAAAAATATGGCAATGTAATTTACTCTTCCAAGTCTGAAATGCTCTTGGGTACTATTTCCTGGGCATTTCACAGCTTTTAAGTCAAATACCATTTTCAGCACTTTTTCTGATGAGATCATGAATATGATTATTTGGCCAAATGAATTTTAATTGAACCTCAGTCTGGAACTTCAGGGTCTGGAACTTCTTCCCACACTGCACTAGGAAATATCTCTCCAGATGTTAATAATTAAGGCATTAAAGAGTAAACCCAGCACCCACTTCCGCAGCTCCCGGGGCTCCCATGGCAGTGAAGTGGTGTGGGTGGATTGCTGAAGAGTGTGGGAGGATTGGAAAAGGCCCTTCAGCTTTTGTGCACTTCTGCATGACATGGAAGCCAGATCAAAAGGGTTTCCAGTGTAGGCAGAATGTTGGCTGTGGATGGTGGAGGTTAGAGTGGATATGTCCTCCCACATGAGAAGTGGAGAGCAGATGTTCTTTTATGTGGTCTCCTGGGGTACCACAAGAGCTGGGCATGGCAGCCTTCTCCTAGCCCAGATCTTGGCTAAAATCAGTCTTTCTAATCTGTCCTCTGATTAAGAAATATTCACATAGATTTTTGAAGTAACAGGTACCATTACTGACGTGTGTGCTAATGGGAACCACATTTAGCAGGGACATGTTTCAAATCCAAATGCATTTGTTGGAAACACCATTTAAAGAAATATTACAGAAGCAAGCAGGAAGGATGCTCCCCTTACTTTCCCTCACCAGGTTCTGTCTCCAGGCCTGGAACCAAGTGGCAGGCTATCCTTATTCTAGACAGACACCAAATGTAACAAATCAGGATAAAAAAAATTACACAGGGCTAAAGAGCAGGGGGCAGATTTTTTTAAAACAAAATTCAGTTATCTGTTCAAAATCTTAAGTATGTTTGAAACATAGTTAACATAATGAGCAAGCACTGATCTAAACCAGATTTATGCATGTTAAATGCATTCCAAAATACCTTCAAATGCCTGCCTTGACTATTGTTTTCTAGGTATAACTAGACGTTCACCTGTCCAGATGTCTCTAATGTCAATAACTACATTTCCTACCAAGTCTAAAACTATGTGAATACTTTATTATATACCTGCTTAAAGTCAGAGAAATTTGTGATGGAACCCATCAGGAAGAGTGGAGAGTACACTGACACACTGGAACTTAATATGCCTGCTGTTACTATGGACTGATCTTTTTCTCTCATCAGCATTTTTACACAGCCTGCATTAATGTGAGGTAGTTTTGGATTCTATCATATCAGACATATCTAGCATATCTATTTCTTTTAAACAGAACATTATGAGACGTTCTCTGGACTATGCAAATGAAAAATGCCAGCAAGAGCTCTAGCAAACAGGAACACAGCTGGAAATAAATGAAGCATAAGGCTTAATACTATTTATTTCCCCAAGGTATCATTTTTTAAAATTATCATGTTACAAGAAGCTGGCATACTCTATGAACTGAAAACTGATGTCTTTCAACAAAAGGGTTATAACATGTCTCCTTCATTCTACCGTGACTCATCTGTACTTGTTACTGAACAATAAGATCAAGCTATCAAGGAATAAATTCAGAGTTTTGAACCCTTCCCAAATCTTCGCTGTATTTGTTTTCAATATATAGTTGACATTTATTAAACAGACATTAATGGGTCATTAAAAAAAGAAGACTCCATCTGAATGATGCTCCGGACCTTGACACTTTTTATCTGTATCACAAATTCATCTATGCTCTGTTACAAAGAAAATTATCTTCTTTGGGCCTCCAATTAAGTAATTTACATTCCTAGTTCTGGAAAACACCAAAGAAAAGCCACCAACAGACATTCTTAAATCCATCATCTGTAAATATGCATTCAGACAACACAGAACACCAGCTGTCTATTTATTGCAAAGAACAAAACAATCCCCAAAACAAAAAGCAAACAACCCCCATCTCTTCTAAGTATTTCTTTGGGTGACCTAAACAACTTACCTCGAAACACATACCCAAAGCAACCACAGGATGAGAAAACTGGTTTACATTCATTTAGAATGGGAGATGTACAGCACATTTGCATGCACAAGAGAGCACATCATAGATTAAAATCTACATGCAAAATTGGAAGAGATAAGGAGACTGGTGGAATGTCTATAATATTTACAAAAGCAGGTAGTTTACAGGAGGAATTCACAGAGTGCTTAAGTGCATTGTAATTTTTCTTCACTGCAACTGCTTTGAAAGAAGATTTTAAAGTGCCTTTTTTTGTGCCTTTTATACAAGAAGTTTAGATAACTGAATGGGAACTTTAAAACTCATTTGCAAGGTTCTGTCAAAAGTTTTAAATGTTTTTTTTTCTTGACCTGCAACACTTTTCTGTATCTAAGTTGATCATTAACCTCCCTCTTAACTATTGCAAGTCTTTGCCTCCCAGGGCTAACCCTGGTCAGGGAACATTGATTATGATGCATCACGGCCATCCTGGAGAGCAGTCTGCATGCATGCTGAGAGGAGCATTTCTGAACTACTTGCCTCACTTCCAGAGGAGGTCAGGATGTCAAGCCTGCTACCCACTGAAGAGGCTGGAGATGAGGTGAGGGAAAGGTGAGAGTGATGGTTTAGCATCCCACTCGATGGGGAAGGAGGGAGGGCACGGCCACAGTAGGCTGGGGGCTTCACTCCAGAGTGAGGGCATTCACCTGCCCCCCAGCCCTGGCCCTCCTGCCCTCTGCAGCCACAGCCAGAGGTGGCTGCTGCTCAGAAACCCTGCTGATGGCACTGGCCTGGCCTTGGCAATGCCCCTGGCAGTGCAAGCCTTCACTGAACCCACAGGCTCACCTGGTTCCCAGGAGATTTTATACCCTGTGGTTGAAATAGGCAAGAAAATGAAATGGGACAGAGCTGGCTTACCTTTTGTCCTTTTACTCCACTGCAATCACATTTTCCACAACCAGAACATCCCTGAAAATAAAAGAAATTGAGAATTAAATGTTTGAACTGGGTGACAGGCAGAACACACTGCAATGAGCCAGGGATGTCAGCAGCTCCCCACTGACTGCAAGGCTGGTCAGAGCAGGCACCATAAACTTAAGCCCATACATGGGCTAAGTAACATGAGAGCAAGCAGATTAACTGGTGCACAGGTAAAATCTTACAGTCACTTTGTGTTACCAAAGATGCTCTTAAGAGCATCAGGGCTACTGTCTACTTTTCCTCCTCACAGTCACGAAGCAAATGGTAAGCAACTCAGAACTCAATTGCTTTTACTGTTGTAATGCCCCTCAGAAACAAACTATGAGGGAAAGAAGCAAAACATCTGTATCAGTGAATATTCCACCAACACACAGGAGATCCTTCAGCAGCCCCTTCAGGCCATTATTCAGAAGCAGTCAGGGACAGCACCTCCCCTGAGACAGCTTTCAGCACAGATGCTGGGCACCTGCCCCTCTACATCTGCAGGCTCCACAGTCTACTGGGATCTCAGTACTGCTGGGAAATGAAAAGAAAATGCACCTAATCTGTTTTGCATTTGGAAAGCCCCCAGTGAGACCAACAAATATTACCCCAGAAAGTTAAACAATACAGTGACATTTTTACTTGGCAAATACATTTTATTTTAAAGTAAAGCATCAAAGAGAAATGGGACTTTAATACATAAAAAAAAAAGCTGTCAAATGAAAATACAGTGCAATCTCCTAAAAATGTATTGCTTTAGTTGACACCTTTTTTTTGTATAAGTACATCCACTGAATTTGTTTCTTGAAGTAGAATTTTCTCCATACTGACATAAAGCAAATTTAGTTACAAATTTTTATCTTATATTATTATACCATGTTATATTATAAATGCACACAAATGTGAGAATTAACACGATTAGAATGAATTTTTATCATATAATGCAGAAGGAGAACTGGACCTGAAGACAACACCAAGACATGCTGCAGTGCAACCTCAGCAAGGATCAGAAGGGAAATGTGCCACCCACTGAATAATCAGCTTTACTCATTGCAGGACATGGTTATGCCTGGAAAAACATTGGGTCTCCCATTACAAGAAGTGACCTTGTGTGACCTCTCTTAGTTTTTCAGACCTAAAGAGATCTCAGCTGGAGGACGCATGCTTGCAGCTCATACTTCCTCCTCCAGGATCATGGAGAATGTTATCAGCTTTATCAACACATCCCCTAAATTCAGGAGAAGTCTGTTTTAATTGCGTCTGGGAATGTACTTAACATAAGTCACTGAATCATTATAAACATCTGTTTTCGAGTTAATCCCTGCATATTTCCTTCAGCCTATTATTTAACATGCACTGTTTTAGAAAAAAACGATGCTGTTATTTAAGTATGGTTTTGTTCTCAAATTTAGCATAGCCAGAAGAATGGGCTTGTGCTTTCAAGCCTCTTTTTGTCCCCACAAAAATGAGTCCATTATATTCATTTTTTCCTGTTTTTTAATGCCTCAGATGAGAATAACCAAAGGCGAGGAAGGTAAGAAGGTACTGAGCACCAGGGAGCACAAGTGCACAAGGTCCTGTTTGGGGCAAGGGCTGCAGCCTGCCATGCCAGAACAGGCACCTGCTCTACCAAACACTGCCTTTATTTTACAGTAACATCATCTCCTGCTATCACTGTCTGCAACCTCTGTGGGTGGGAGGGAGGTTGGCCAGCAATGACAGCCACTGCTGAATAGCATTATCCTCAACTACTAAAATGCATTTAGAATCTGAGCCATGTGATAACACTCTGCCTATACTAGGAAGAAGTATGAGGTTTTTCCTTCTGCTTCTCTGGTAGAATGGGAGGGCCAGACTGGAAGAAGCTTGTGGATCAAAGGTCACTTTAAGGAGGTCAAAGGGGCACTTAAGTAATGAGATGCTGGAAGAGAGAAGGATGATTGTAGCAAGTACAGGAATCATCACAAGGCAATTAAACTGAAACTATGCAAATTATTGCTCATTTCTAAACTCTGGTTTTAAATCAGTCTCATGACATGAATAATCCACTTAATGACATCCCACTATATATGACTAGAGATATTGAGACAAATAGAGAGAAATAACTTCGTCATATCTCCCAGACATCCTCATAGAGACAAGGCCTTCCCCAGAAACTGCATGAAGCTTGGAACAATCACTGCTGTCCTCCAAGTGCCAAAACAGAGAAGGAACAGTGCTGGGCAGGAAGTATAATCTGTGGGGCGGAGTGGTAGATGAAAAGGCAGTGCCTTTATCCCTTGTCTAGGAGCCAGTTACAGGCTAATCCAAAGACTTTGGCCAGGCGCACTGCACCAGGTACCCGCCCTATATTGCATGGTACACTCACAATTTTCAAATAGCCACAGCTTCCTTGCACCACAGGCCAGCCTCTCATGCAACATTAGAGGACATTAATTTTATCTTACTCCACCCACAAAATATAAATCTGCCCAGAAGCAGAAGCTTATTTTAGTGATGCAAATTGTTTCATTTCTTGACAAGCATTTCCATTCCATTTCATTCTCCCAGACTGTCTGCAACTGATAAGCTTAGTGAATCATCCAAGCAAATCAGTATTAAACTATAAAAAGATTACATCCCTTCAACACGACACACACAGAGGTGCTTTATGCAGCCGAGTGTTTGCCTAAAGGACACCTATCTATTTTCTATCACATCAACATACAGTTCAAAAAAAAGTCCTGTTAATGAATGGGCATCCCAATCTGGACCTCTAGCTTCCATGACCCACATACTGAGCCTTACAAGCCTTAAGCCCTGTCAGTGACAGAGCTGAGAAAGCTGCTAAAATTCCCTGCAGCCGACGGAACAAACTCTGCTCTGCAAGGCAGCCTGTGAGACATCTGTCAGATCGCAGCTACAGACTTGTTGCATTCTGCCCTGTTTTTCCACGTCCAGCTACTTTCCTGGCATTTGAGGACTACTGCTTGGAACTTGCACAGGAACGATGCAAACAGCCAGATGAGCAGCCTAGGAGGGAGATGACTGCCATATTTGGAAATGCACCATTTCTGGAGGCTACAGACATCTCCAAAATAATACAAAGGCAGAGTCAGTTCTTGGAAGCTACACTCTCTTACAGAAGTGTATTTCTCAAGACAAAATGCAGTTCCTTTTCCCACAACATCACCTCAGGCTCTGCTTACTGGATTTCAGCTGCTGAGCAGCCACCAGCTTAGGCTAATTGCCTAGGTATCAATAGAGTTCACATTGCAGCCTGCAAAGCACAACTGTAAGGTAAAAATTTAATTAAACTCTCACTGGTTACTTAACTCTGTTCACATTAAAAATCTCATTCCAGGGAACACAGTCACTTCTCCTGCACAAAATATAATGTCTTTCAAATAACAGAAAATCCTGAGGTTACAACCGATATCAAAATTCTCTATTTAAAAATTACCTAACTCATAGCCAAAGTGCTTCCAAAAGGTAAAAATAATCATAATTACTTCACTCTGTGATTAATTCATTATAAAATGATACTCTCTGTTTAGATGGGAATGCTTGAACTGATGATGTTTTCTAATTAAACAGTGAAGATTTCCCACCTCTATTGCTTCAGTTTAAACCCCAGTTTGAGCTGAATTCCAACTGCAGTTTCAAGCTGAACCACAAGAAAGGCTAAGGCAATAGGATGGCTGTTTGACAGTGACAACTTTAAGTCTGAATCTCCTTTCTCCACAAAATCAACCCCTTTCCACCTGTGTGGAAACCCAGCTTCTTGGAAGCCCAAGGAATATTTATCCCTATGCAGCAGACACTGCACTTCTTCCTAAGTGCACATGCACGCAACTCATGTCGCTGACACGAGAGCTGGATCAATAATTTCTTCACATTTCACATCCCACCAAATACAGAAACAGGGACTTGATGCCAATTGCAGGACACTTATCTTGCATTCCTCTCATATTTTCTTCTCTTTCCAGAATGTCAAAATAGCTCCCTGGCTGTATTACTATTCTTGTCTTCAACCTTTAGATATAACTACTGAATTAGCAGAACTGCTATTTTGTGTGCAAAGTACCACTAGAGGAAACCACTGTTATATTCCTGTTAAAATTAGTATTTTGTTAACTGATTTTACAGTCCATTAACAACTTTGAAAAAAATCATGTAGCTAAAACTCCTGATTTACACTTAGCTAGAACAAAGAAGATAACAAAAAAAAAAAATCTGCACTGTTTTAGCAATTAGCAAAATTTAGTTATACACCCTTAAAGGAGTTGATACAAAGCCAGTTTTTCTGAACTGATTATTTGAACTTCAACTCTTAAAATGGTTTAGGAAAAGGAACATCTGCTATTCCTTCATTTTGATGACTTAAAGCAAAGACCAGAAGTTGAGCTCAGTTCTCATGTCTTCTGTAAACCCATCAATTTCAGATGTCTACAGACAGAAAAATAGCGGACAAAAAAAACAATTAATTTTTTTTTTTTTAATGTCAGCAAGCTCCAGTCTTTCCTCTTGTCCAGAATTATTTTTCTCATGATTAAAAAACAAAACAAACAAAAAAGACCCTTCACAAAACAACGCTGAAGCTTATCTTTGTGTCCTTTTTTTAAATTTTTTTCCCAGCAAATCATGGGTAGACTCCAGTTATGACTGTTCAGGGAATTCCCCAAACCAAGGGAAGACTTATTGGTTTTGAAGCTTTAACCTTCTAGGTCACCAAATTGAGTTCAGGTCTCGTCAGCAGTGACTGGAAGGTTCTGCCATGCAGTAGCTATGTAAAGTTCTTGGTTGTGTCCTTTCAATTTTCTGCAGATCCAGTCTTCACAGAGGACAGCAGAACAGTGCCATTCAAGATGTCCTGTAGGATATCACCTGCTTTCAATTGCCAGGCCAGGTTGGAACAGCTCTTCTCTAGGGTCCTGGTCATACCTGCCTGGTCGATGTAAATATTTCAGAAGGCACCAGATGCCTGTGTTTAAGCAAGGGAAATACATACAACCCAATAATTTCCAAACACTCATTAATCTTCAGGTTTACAATACTCATTCTCCTGAAGACCTTTTTGCTTGTAGGCTGATGTCCATGAGTGTAACAGGAGGAAGCAGCAGTGGCTCCCACTCATTTCTCTCTGTAAATGCAGAGCCATTCTTCTAATACATCTTCTGGGGATTGCTCTGGACCAGATGGAAACAAACCTACACAGTGGAAAACTGTGGCACTTCATGATTACTTGCATGTCAGTGCATGAGTTAAGTTGTCCTGTTAGTCTGAGGGGAACTTTAAGAGTTTAGAGTCCCAAATTCCAAATTAACATATTTGCAATATCTGAAAAGAATGGCAAGTCACTTTCTGAAGTATTGCTGTGCATGATGAAATTTGAACTACTTACAACAATTCAGCTCTGGTTTTATTTAAAAGTTTAGCTCTGTTGATTGGAGCATGGTGATAGTTACACCAAGTGTGGGTTCAGTCCCTGTATGGGGCCATTTAATTTAAGAGCTGGACTCAACAATCCTTGTGGATACCTTCCAACTCAGAATATTCTGTGAGTCTGAGAAAAGCCTTGTACGGTTTTCAGAAGATAATTAATTTTAAGAAAAACTCAATAAAATACAATTGAAAAAAAATCGTTATATCTATTGGGACAAGAGGGGGCTGTTTATAGATTTTTGGCACAGTTTTTCTGTTTGGCTGGTGGGAGGGCTGTTTTGTTGTTGTTTTTAGTATTACCATAATCATACAGGATGTTCATACAAAAATTGCAGACAGACCACAGATTCTTATCTATCTCCAGTGTACTTTAGTCACTCAAAGGAATATTAGCAAATTTTCAGAATTTAGTAGATTTTAAATTAACTATTCATGAAAATATTTATTTTGTAAATTAGCATCAGTTGGAAGTACTTCACTTAAAATATGTTGAGAAAAGAGTTGTGTCTTCTTAATCAAAAGAATATCAGATTGCTGGGGCTGAAATGTTTTGTTGCTGGGACCTCATTTTTTACATTCTTTTCCAAATTCCCCAGAGGTCTATCCTGGAGGTAGGGTCATGGGACTACCCTAAAGGCTGCTTTGTGAATATGACCTTCCTGTTGGTGATGTGAACATGGTTTTCACAAAGTGATGCAAATCCAGGGGGCTTCCCGTTAGTTCACAGGAAATATAGTTATTCCTGTTGTTCCATATTTGGACAGAAACGACATTTAAAACAACTGTTTCCTCCAGCTACATTCTTTAACAGGAAGCTCTGGAAACAATCAAGGTATCTGCTTACTTAGGCAAATTTTCAGAATATCACATTATAGACTCCATACTGCACAGCTCAAAGCAAATAACTGGTTTGTGAATACAAACTAAAAAAAGCCTCCCATGAGCATTATCTACTAACAGGTCTATTTCCATGGACTTCCAGATACTGCTCAGTCTCCAACAGAAAAGGCTGTATTTACCAATCCATCCAGTAGGTTTTGCACCCTTTTCCTATACAAGAACTCCACTGTTAGTTTTATTTTCAAAGAAGTGAAAAAAATTCCAGGTGCCAGTAAGGTCTTCTGGTGTTTCTTCACTGACAGCTGAGGATTAGAGCATGTTCCAGGGCTTCCTAACACCCAGTGACAAGTGCTTTCAGGAATACATTTCAAAGGGCATGACCCTTCCTAAATTTGATTATGGTAATCACTGCTTACAATCGTCACTCAGCTCTTCTACTTTGTGAACAGACAAACTGAAGCCAGTTGATACAGGTGAGAAACTTCCATTCCTCATCTTGCTAACCTGAAAAAACCCGCAGAGAGGACAGGAAATCCTGTTGCAGAACTCCCCCCATGGCTGTTGCAGAGCTCATCACCTGCCTCATATACAACTACCCTGGAGCTCACAAAGCAAAGTGCAAAGGAAGTCAGTCCTGCATGGAACAGATCCAAGCCCCCTGTCCTGTAACTCGTGTGTTTGGTGTGTTTGGCATTAGCAATCCCCGTGTATACAAGTGGAGAGCTAACAAAACATCAAACTTCTTTCTTGATCATGAGGCAGAGAGGTTGTGGACTCCCAAACAAATCACACAAGTTTGTTCTTCTTGCTGCTTTATGGGATGGATCCATAAAACCAATTACAGCACCTGCCAGAGGTACAAGGCTGATCTAGCCATACCCTGGCAAAATGGTCAGTGTCATTACAATGGTGTGGTGGCTGGTTGTGCAAGGACAGGTTGCAGTCTTCTTGCTGTCTTGTCAATAAACCCACACCTGCAGGGCTTCACTGCTTTCTAGAAATGTCTCAGAGTTTCTCTGGCCCCTGTGCCTTTGCTGTTCAGTGCATGACCCCATTTTTACAAGCACAGGGGGTACCCATAATAAGTCTGAGTATGGGCACTCAGTGTGGTTAAAAGCCTGCCCCAAAACAGTTCCAGCAGGAAGGCAAAACACAATGCTACCAAAACTAGGCACAGGCTGAGGGAGAGGGGGCGGTGGCCACCAGTTCAGCAGACAATGCAGCCCCTCCCAGGCTCCTTCCACCCCCCAGCGTTTTTCCAACCCAGAAGAGGCAGAACCAGGATGAGAGGGAACTGCCAAGGTGGATTTCCTCCCTACCTCCTCCCACAGGGAGCAACCCTCTCTAAGCAGCATTGGGAATGAGGTAAGAGACAGATGCCATGGTGGCAAGCAGCCCCAGAGCTGTGCCACCATGGGCCACGAAGGGCACAGGCCATTCCTGTGGCTCCTGTGCGTTTGGTCCTGATGGAGAGGCTGCCTCTGCCATGCTGTCCCCCCAATCACTAAGTCTTCTCTTTAAACTTGTCTGGCCCCAGCAAGCCCCCATTACACTGGGGAGTGCATTGAAAGAGCAAGTCTGCAGGGGAAGTGCAGCCCTCCTGCACTGCAGCCCCCGTCCAGGAGATGCATCAGGAAAGATACGCAGGAAGCCAGTGAAGCCATTTTGCAAATGTGTACAGAACATCCAGGAGCAGTGCTTTCCCTTCCCTTAGCTGATACACATGAACATCAACATAAACAAATACATTTAGAAATAACAGCTTTTAAAAAACACAGTGCTGAGAAGCAGACTTCTTCAGCCCCCACCAATCTCGCCCAGACTAAATAAATGAAGAAGCAATATCCTCTTAGTTGGGATGCACACCAAAGGATGTGAGAAAAGCACAGAAGATAAACTGGACTTCTGTGTTTGAGCACAGAGGAGAAACCCAAGTGACACACAGTCCAGCACAGGCACAGACCGCTGCGTCCTGAACTCACACCACCTGAGCAGGGCTTTCCCCTGAGCACTATTTGTGCAGCTCCGAATTTCCTTTTACCACCCTGCTGCAATGTGATCCATCACCAGGGGAGAAGGCTGTGTGCACTTCCAGGTAACACCATCACCACAGCAAAGGTCTTGCCCAGGAGGCCTCCTGCCTTCATGTCTCCCACACTGCATGACCAGGGTCCCCTTACTCCTTTCTTAGTCCTTTACTCCCCAACAGCAGTTCCTTACCCTTCAGCTCTCCCAAGCCTGAACTTGCATTACTTAGGAAACAACGTGGCTTTATGTGGGTATGGCTGACCTGCAGCCAGGCTCTGCACAGGCACGGGCAGCAGTTCCTCAGTGCTGCAATCACTCCCTGAAGCACAGCACCAACATCTGCAACGCACAGCCCCGGCTGACCTTACCAGAAGATTTGCCCATACCTGACAAATGTTGCAGCTTCTGCAAGGAAAACCTTAATGGAAGACTCCACTGACCTCCATGGCATATTGCAGGTATATAAAACTTGCCACTAAAACCTTTCCAGAAGGTCTCTGTGAGGGCATTTAAAGATCAGCAAATTTTACTAGAACATATGCCACTTCTGTTGCATAAATTTATCAGAACTTTCCAGGTTCTGATTTCTTGAGTAAAACATGTTATCTTTTCTTCTGAAAGGAGCCTCAACTTTTTGAAGACTTCTGACAATGAAACAGTAGCAATTAATATAAACAATTTTTAATACACTGTTTGCACTTCAAAGCACCAGCTTGCTCATCTCCTCAGTAATACTGGGAAGAGGAGACAGGTAGGGTAACAATGGCCACATTCTGGCCAACAGACTCAACAATGAATCACAAGATTGTTAACGAGCAACTAATTTGTACATTTAAAGAGCTTTATGGTATTCTGGAAACAGCAGTAGTAACCACAGCAGTTCAACATCCTTGTCAAACACAGGATCTAAAAAGCATGTAGCATGTTTAGTCTACTTAGTAGCCAGCCAAAATACACAAAAATTCATTTGATAAACCTACTTAACCCACTTTTCTTCCCCACAAATCTCAAAGTTCTTCCAAACAGGTTCATACTATGGCAATATCACTGTTACGGTAAAAAAAGAAAAAAAAAGGAAGAAAGAAGAAGAAGAAAAAAAGCTGTATTTAATTGCCCTAGTGAAAGATTTCAGCCACTTCTTGCAGACAGTCAACTCTAGAAACTACAGCACCCAGCGCCACAGGGAAGGTCTAAAATTGGAAGAGTATTTCCTAAAATAAAACATATTTTTGGACTATTTGCATTATAATACTACCATAATTTTTGGAATGGAAGCAGTACCAGAAGTCTACACCGTGCATTTTCTCTCAAATATTTTAACAAACTGCCGGTTATCAATCTATCTGGGCACCTTCTCTTAAACTCCATCTTACAACTTTAGTTCACAGAAACACTGATATTTTTAGCAACAAATCACTAGTCATTTGTCTGTCTGGACTCCTAAAAAGCCATAAGGGGAAGTATTGCTTTTTCTGCTCCTTAACAGGCCACCAAATTTTTTCTTTTGCTCCAGTCAAGGATGCCATTGATTATGAGCTGCTTTCTCTTCAGGACACACCAACATCTTTTCTCCTAAAGACTCTGCACACTTCAGAAATAATCCACTCAGTTCAAGCTACATTTCAAAGGACATTACTGCATATCTAAAGACTCCAGATGCACATGGGTCTGTCTGACTGTTGAAGAGACCCAACTTTCAAGAGATTACCCTCTTAAATGCAAAGCTCATGGTTTAACAAAAGCCCTTGCTCAACAAAGAAGTGAGAACTCAGCTCCTGTTAAGAAGCACAAAGATGACTGACCAGAAGTCTAAAAAGTGGGTTTTTACTTTCCTTTGCTGTTACAAAGAAATGCTCCCAAAGGACACTTTATTATTCCTTTCTGAGAAACACCAGTTTAGCAGAAAGACTTTGGCTTTTCCAAGTGGTGGTGTCTTTTAAGAAAGAGTTTAGAGAGAAGAAAACAGGAGGAAAAAGAGACCCCAAAACAAACCTCAACCCTCAAAACACATGACATTCAGCAGCTGGACAGGTAATTGAGAAGTAACCCCCAATCACAATTTCAGTTCAGAGGTCTGATGTGCAAGACTCTATAATGACCCTGAGGCACCACCTCACATCAGGAGCCCAAGGTGCTGGCTCTAGATCCTTCACAGACAATGCCAGCAGCAGGAAAATACTTCCCTCAGTGAAAAACAGCCTCTGTCTTTAACAAACACACTTGGACATCCAAAGCTTATGACAGTTTCACTCCCTTCTACCTGACCTCAACAAAAACCATGATGAGCTTTGCCACAGCCTCACCCTATGGATGGCAAAACTTCTCTGAGAATTAGGAGGTATGGAGAGAAGCCCACTTTGCTCTCTGATGAGCAGCAGTATCACAGCATTGGAATAAAAGCTAACAATGACCTGAACGACTCGCAAGAGCTCACAGAATTTGTGTGCATTAGGCTTACAGGGAGTGGATGGATTGGATTTCTTTCAGGATGCTGCTGTCTTCCTTGTCAATGAACATCAAAATTACATGGAAAGGGGATTTAGGTGCAAATTAGATGGTTCAAACTCATACTTTGTCCCATTAAATGCACATTTCCAGTAGTTACACCTCGTGTTGTATTCATTTCTTAGTTAAGAGCCTTATGGTAGAAAGGAGTTCAGAGAAAGGCAGTGTAAAACATCAGTGTGAATTATATTGCCCTGAAGTCCTGTAGCCTGAAACTGTAACTTGCTCTGAATTCCACCCTTACATAAACACAGCAGAGTATTTATACTGGTAGAAACTAGAGTGCCATGTCTTCCTACGCAAATTAGCTCCTTAATCCAAAAACCATTTTCACTTGCAACTGGATTGTGACATTCTAAATGCACACTGTGCAGCAAATAAACATATCAATTAAAGAACAATTTGTATTAAAAAAGTCACTGAGTAATAATATAGATTGATTGTCAAACAACTTTTTTTTTCTTTTTAATTTATTTTTCAGCCATGGAACTCACTTTTACTTTTGTGGCAAGTCAACTGAATGCTTTTGCCATTTTTAAAACATAGTCGCGAGTTAAAACCAGTGCTATTGACATGTTCTCTAATTTATTTGTCTGGCCCAAATGAAAAACAGACAAAATTTTCTCCAACCCTTTTTTTCCAAATTAACATTTGAAAATCCAGTTTTAATAAAAATTGAAATGTTGGGGCATGAGAGCAAAATAGCCACAGGAAATATTATTTTAGAGCGCAACATTTGCCAGACGCAAAAGGAAACAAACTTGTCAGTCTTCTCTTTCTTTTATGTTTCTTTGTTGACTAGACAGGAAGCTGACAAAAATTGATTTTTTTCCTCTTGTAAAGCATACAACATAATTTTTATTGTACCACTTCAGTTGCTGTCTGCATTTTGTAAATAAAAGCATACTTCATGAGCATCCAGGGAAGTGCTTGGTATCTGACAGTTTACAAAAATGCAGAACTAATTAGGTACAAGAAGAAAAGTAAATAGCGCTCATTGCAGAAACGGAAATAACATGGTTTAGAAGAGAGGCTGAAAATCCATTCTTTTCTGTGGCAACTTCCTGAGTGATGGAAAAGTCATAGTTGAGAAAAATTAAACATTTTCCTAACCTGTACTCCTGCATGTAAGGGTCAGCAGAAGTGCAAACATTGATGAACATTGAGATTCAGCTGCAAATATTTCGTGAGCAGCTTATTTAAAAACTGTAAGAAGCAGACAGATAATGTTTCAGCAATAAGATATCTTCTACTGATTAAGCAGACACAAATAGGCTCCAAAATCCATGCTTGTTATTTAGAATTAGAAACAATAAGCTTAAGGTCATTCATCCAGTGAAAGGTCAATACTAAAGATCTCAAACTTCATAAAAAAAAAATTAATCAAAATTTTCTGAAGTTAATAAACACTGGCAATTATAGAAGCAGGCTGAGTATCCATTTCAGAGTTCTTCCAAAAAAAAAGGATCTTGCCAAGGATCTTGCCAATAAGAAGTAAAAGGCACCCAAAGGGCAAGATGAAGGACACAACAAATGGGTCAGAATGGGTAAAGCCACAGTGACCTTTATTCCTGGGACCTGCCACATGTTTGTTATGTTTGTTCTCCCTCCTGCAGTCACAACCCCACCCTTGTCCTGCCACCTCAACACATCAAACCCACCCTGGAATTAAACTATGTGAGGACTAAGTACAGTAACCTTTTTACTCACATTTTTTTAATGGTACAGTTTAGTTTATTGAATTACCTTCACAATGAGGTCAATCAAATAAATGCTGCCATGGTTGAGGGGCAAGACAATGCAAACAGGACAATGGGCAAAACTGTCTAGGAACACTCTCATGCAGGGGGTTTAAGACTGACATAGGTGTCACAAGTACTTGTATTATCAAAGGAATGTATAATTTTATGAGATAAATTGGTTAATTGATACATTTATGAGCTACTGCATGATACTGTGACAGAAAAAGATGGAGGTCCCCAGAGTTTACCTTTGTACTAAAATACTATTGATCATACTCCCTTCTCCAGTAGTGTAACCAACAAAGGTACTTCCATTTTTATTGGTATTTGTGAAAGAAGGTTGAAAGTATTTTTTGAAAATAGCTTGACCAGCTTTGTATCATTATAGATACTGGCTGAATTCACTGTAGCAGTTACTTGTAATGTGACTCCAAGCTTAGCCAGGCTTGCTAATTACAAATAAGATCATATATTGTGGCACTAACAACATGGCTTTATACCACAATTAGCAAATTAGGGGACTCAGAGAGATGTTGAAAATGAGCTTTCCAAAAACCTTCCACCTCTAGAAGATGTGTCATCCAGAGTACATCTAGAAAGAAATTTAAAAATTATAATTATCCTTCATCCTTAAGTAATCATTGTGATCTGCAGTGTGTTCTCAGCAGTACCATACCAGCACAAACTCAAGGAAATGATCCTCAGATAATGTAAGTCATGTACAAAAGAAAGGTGAAATCTCACAGTCCTACCAGACCAGCATTTTGCAAGAATTAATGCTCATTGCAAATGATGTCTAGCTGTTTCAGAACATTCCACGTAGATTCATGGATGAAAAAATGTTCAGCTTAATAATTTCACTACAAAATATGCAAATATTGACAAATTTAAGTAACAAGTGCCCTCAAAAAAAAGAGGAATCAAAGTGACAAATGCAAGCAAAACCACCCAAAGTCACATCACGAGACTGCCTTTCAATGCCAGCACATCTGCAAAAGTCATACTAAAACTCAAAGTTCAGAACATGTCATTCTTATGGCAACATCCTTAACGCGCCAGATGTATTCCCAGATCACTCCCTTGAACAGACCACACTTTAAACCACACATCTAAATAACACTTTTTTTAAAAATCTCATATTTACACTGCTTGAAAAGTTAAAAACTGAAGTCACTAAAATCACTACCTCCACTTCATAAAAGTGTGTCATTAACCAAAAGGGTATTAATCCTGCCTATACACAGCCTGAAGCTTGGGACTGCTGCCTTACAGACACACAGCAAGTGCTCATGACTGTCAAAGGGCCTTTCACTTTTGGCATTACTCTTCAGCCTGGAGTTAAGTGACTTTATTGATATCTTCTAGCTTTTTTTATTTAATTAAAAAGTGTCATCCGTTTGACCGTCTTATAGATCAGGAATCTGCACAGCAAAGATCAAAAAGAGTGTATAAATTTCAACAGAGCAATTATTAAAAAATATTCTTTTTAAACTAAAATCACATTTCCTTTGGGCTCAGCTCATGCTTCTTGCACAAGGAAAATGGTTACCCCATTTGAATTGGCTTCTGAATCTTTTTCTACTTGATGTAATTCAGAAGTTGAAAGAGAGGAAAAAAGTCAATTATTAAATAATTCAAGTTTTTAGGGCAGATTCAGTCTGCTTGATAAAGTAACCATTAGCATATTTTAACCAGACATAATATAAGCAAAAGTTTTACAAGGGGATTATTTCCTTAATTTCACTGGTGCTTGCTTTAAAGGGGATATTTATTTATATGAGGTTTTTATAATATTTATTATTCTCTGTCTCTAACAGTTTATTTGATCATCAAGTAAAATAATTTGGGTTTGAAAAGTACCTCATTAAGATAAAACATTTAATTGAAGTAATATACAGGGCTAGAAAAAAACAGAAGTTACTTTTAAGCATTTTAATAACTATAATGTGCAAAAGCCAGCAGTTTCCAGAGTCATCAGAAATTGAAGGGTTCACACCCCTATCATCACCTGACATGACCTCAGTCAGCATCACTCCCTACTTGGAGGACTTACGGTGGAGGAAGGAGAGCAGGAAAACAGCACTGCTGTGCAGGGTAGGGCAGCCCTGGACGTGGGACAGGACAACCCTGGATGTATGGACTGACTGGGGAGTGAGGCTGCAGAGCAGTGGGAAGAGACCTGGGGGTGCTGGTCAATGGCAACTTGATCATGAGTCAGCAGTGCCCTGGCAGCCAGGAGGGACATTCCTGTCCTGGGGGGGGGTAACAGGGACAGCATGGCCAGCTGCGCAAGGGAGGGCATTGTCCTGCTCTGCTCTGAGCTGGGGAGGCCTCACCTCAAGTTTTGGGTGCCACAATAGAAAAAAAGATATTGAACTACTGGAGAGCATCCAGAGGAGGGCAAGAAAGATGGTGAAGGGCCTTGAGGGGAAGCCTTATGGGCTGAGGTCACTTGGTGTGTTCAGCCTGGAGAAGAGGAGGCTGAGGGGAGACCTCATTGCAGCTTCCTCACAAGGGGAAGAGGAGGGGCAGGCACTCATCTCTTCTCTCTTGTGACCAGAGAGAGGACCCAAGGGAATGGCCTGAAGTTGTATAAGGGGAGGTTTAGGTTGGATATTAGAAAAACATTCTTCACCTGAGGGTGTTTGGGCACTGGAACAGGCTCCTCAGGAAAGTGGTCACAGCACCAAGCCTGGCACAGGTCAAGAAGTGTTTGGACAATGCTCTTGGGCATAGGGTGTGATTCTCTGGGTAACCCACCTAGGGCTAGGAGTTGGACTTCAAAGATCCTTCTGGGCCCATCCCAGTTCAGAAGGTTCTATGATCTATGATTAGGAGTTCTGGTTGACAAATAAAAGCAGAACAAAGAACAGAGGCAGGTTGTCCCAAGCTGCAGAAGGAGGAAAAGAAAGACATTCAGATTTGTAGAACCTGTAGGACTCTCCACAGGGGCAGATCTAAGATCATTGCAATTTTATTCTGTCTGGCATTCCTTTCAACTCCAACTAAAATTAGAGGGAAAAAAAAAAAAAAAAGGAAAACTAATCTCCACAGACCTCAACAGAAATCAGAATCCAAACATCTGCAGTCACAAACATACTCATGCCACAGTGTCTGACAGATGGAACATAGTCTACAGTGATTTACAAACTGGTGTAGAATGGCTGGGAGGATGTATACTGTTTGCCAAAACAAAAACTGAACCAACAGAGAAAAAAGACACATTAGGGTTTTTTTTGTTTTGTTTTGATATGCACCCATAATATCTGACTACTTGCCACAATTTCTTCAAAAAGGAGACAAAAGTGGTATTAAATAGGCCACATGAATCAAAACACCTTCAAGAATTTCTGAACATCCAACAAGTTTTGAGGAACTAAATGAGCATTTTGCTGGATAGGGGAACACTTAAAACATCCAATTTTAAAAATGTAAGTAATGAAAAACCACTGGACAAAACATACAAAGTTTAGTTTACAACACCATTAACATTAATATCTCTTTTATAAAAATCAAAATAAACTTCACAATTTTCAAATGTACAGGGCACTAAGCAGAATCAAACCACTGCAGTAGTTTCTTTCAACAGTGTTGCACCTATCACATCACCTAAATTATGATCAGAAACTTCAGCATATTCAACAACTTTGCAAATCTTGTTAGAAAAATCCTTTAGATTTGGCTATATGAGCACAACTTTTATTGAATAAATATGACCACATTCAGTCTGATCTTCTGAGTCAAAGAGTTTTATTAAGAGGCGCTCCAACCGGCCTAAGTAAAACAAGATCACCACAAATTCTCTTACCTTCAGTATAGGATCCTGACTTTATCACCGTTTACTAGTAATGCATAAATATTCAACATAGCTGTTTTATTTCTTACGTGGTAAGAATTTTACATCTTCTATTAAGAACAGCATGCTATAAAGTCATCTCATATAAAGACTCCACACTCGGCATATTTTCTGAAATAATCCAAAATACCAAAACCAAAGTTAGGAGCTGCTTAGGTAAACAGTTAGCTTAACTGCAAAAGCAAAAGAACCCTGTTTTTATCTCAGAAGCATCACCATCCAGGATGTATTGAACAGATGTTTTGAAATGTACACAGCAAAAACACCAATCCTCCAATCAAGGCATCCTGTAACAGTACCTTGTATCACTTTTTAGATCATGGAGTCACCATTTCATCCCTTGGAAAAACTCCACACAAAAATAGCATCTGTCGGAAGATGGAAACATCAAGCAACTGGTACCACAAAGATTCTGCTATACTCATTAACACAGCATCCTTCTTCCTTTGGTCTTATTTTTCACATCCTTCCTTCCTTTTAGGTGGCTATGTGTCGCCACTTATAAAGAAGAAAGCATCTGAATTTTATCATTGCAAAACCCCAAATGTATTACTTCCAGAATTTTTAAATAATTGTGGAGAAGTAATGGAACATTTTAAAAAATGTGCCTGTTACTAAAACAAAAAACAAAAAACAAACAGAAAGCACATTAAAAATGCTTTGGTTTCTCTTAACAATCATGATTAACTTCAAATTCCTAATGGAAAAGTTCATTCTAAAGTAAGAGGCAGAAGGACAATTTTCTTTTGTAGCTTTTCCCTTACAAACTCTCTTGGTCTTTTCTATTTCGAGTGCTACTTGTAATATGTGCACCACCTCTTAAATATTTGAATCACAAGTAAACTTCCATTAGCTCTAAGAAACACGTGTAAAAGTACAGAAAGCTTTTGATTATTTCTGACCAGAAGACACCACTGGCAGTTAAATGTTGTCTTAAGGGTACTTTGGCAGTGAAAAGCTCAAGGACAAACTAAACAATGCCCAAGTTGTTCTCTGCTGAAGAATCCTTAGGTTGGCTCCTTCTACATGCACAGTGCTGGACAAGCACACACCTGGGACAACAGACACATTTCCAGCTCACATCCTAATCCTGCTCTTGGCAATTTGTGGAGTGCCTCAGCCATGTCCTGTGTGGAAACTTCCACACCAGTGACAGGTCCCTGGAGACCTTATTTTATTTTATAACTTACTTGTATGGTAATGTGACAGATTTGTTCCACCTTGTAAAGGCATGCAGCAGCATTAATATTTTGTTGTTGGTTTGCCCTACCAATTCACATTCTTTAACTGTGTAGCATGACCAGATTTGGACTTAAATGACCACGAAGTGGCAAGAGCTGTTCTAGCAATGCAAATGCAGTACCTGTATAACGCACATAATAATAAATCTGCTATAAATATAAATTCATTTTACAGGCAATAGCTCAAGAATTCTTGAAAGGTACTTTCAGGATTTAGCAACGTGATACTTAAAGTATTATAGAAGTGGATTATAAAAATGCATTATTACAGAAATAAATTTTCTACAAAGTCTTATCCTTTACCCAGGAAAAAAATAACATTAGACAGGTGTATGTTGAACAACTGCTTTTCAGTGACTACTGTAATATTTGTCCACCTATTTTCACTTCAGCATAGAAACTTACTCCACTTGATATTTTTACTTTCAAGCAAAACCAGCTGACTTTTCATGTTCTTTCAGTTTTTGAAAATTAGTCCCTGGCAATGATTTAATCTCTCCTCCAAACCAAAAGAGATTAGATTACAATTACAAAGCACCAAAAACAGGAAATGTTCTAAACTCTGACACAGTTCGAACTATGCTGGTTCAAATGACACTGTGAAATTTTCTTAAACGTCACCATTTGTCTACATAGCTTTTTAACCTTTGACTTCTAGAAGAGTTGCATGAGAAACAGCTTCTTCTAGGAGTGAAGTCATCACCACGCCACAAGAATTAAGTAGAGATATTTAAGATACTTCCAAGTCATGGCACACGTGTATTTCATTACTGAACAAATTACAATACAGGACTGGAAATAAAAAAATATAAAAACAATCCTTCACTATACTTCCTTTGTTGACAGAGCTGGAAGTTCAGTTGGTCAGTGAGGTATTCATGTCAATGGAGGTAAAAATTGTACTTATTGTGTGGATCTTCACAATACAGATGTTTAATTTTAATGAATCCCCCCAAAGACACACTGTTAATATCAGTTAAGCTTCCCCTACCAGCATTCCTTAGACAAATGGACTATCTCTTTGTATTGTCACCAATTTACTGAAACAGTACTCAGAGCAGACCTGTTTCCATCGTTCTTTTTACATGGTTAACAAGAGAAGAGGGAAAATATTTCTAAGAAAAAAACCAACAAGTTTGAGATGAACTACATCCCCAACTGGGATGAGCTCTACTCTGAGCCTAGCATCATATATCCTGGTTTTAACCAGAAAATTAATTTAAAAACAAAACAAAAAAGCTATTTTAAATATTCATTTATATCAAGTATCAACATAATTAAATGACATGCAAATCAGCAAGGGGAAAAAATTAAAATATAGCCTTTGAACCATGATAGCAGGATCCCAAGGGAAATGAAGCAACCTCCTAGAAGAGCATACATTGGGCACAACAGCAAATGGGATGAGCAGGACAGGGGATGCACTCACACACAGCTTCAGAACCATGCAGGACTGATGGACAAGTGCAGAAGCATCCGAAACCCTGAGAAAGCTTCCTGTACTGGGCGGCTGGGAGTATGGAAATGGCAAAATGTCAAAAGGAAACGTTTTTTTCTGTGACAAAAAGGACCAGATAAGAGGATGGACTGAGGAGGCTGCTGGGATCAGTGCACTAGACCATGGTACCTAGAGAAAGATGAAGATGCCATTGGCTCAACCCAGGGCAGATAAAGCAAGGGCAGCCTCAGAAAGGGAACTGTGAGAGTCTCCTGCTGATGAGACAGCAGAGGTACGGGAATCAGATATGGAGAACTGGAGAATATGAAGGAGTTTGCTTCACAGAAGACTGGTTGAGTAGGAGATGATCAGTGAAAAGGTGAGCTGTGAAAAAAGAGGAATCCCCCAGATGGGCCACAGATGAGCAGTAAACTGAGACTGGATCAGGACTGTGGGCTAAAGGAAGAGAAGGTACCATAGGGAGGTCTCTGTCCATCCCTGGCTCTTCCAGTCTGGGTGTGTTGACACTTTCATAGGGCTGCCACCCAATCCTAACATGTGGTAATTTTTTTGTTTGCTATCAAGAATCCTTCTCATCTTGGCTAACTTTTATGAATCAGCATTTCATATTTTTGTGGCTCTTAAGCAGAGGGGGAACACAGCTCTTTCTTTTTGGCTTCTAAGTAATGATAAAAACTACTAAAAAATAATTGTTTGCATCCCACTATTGAACTGTGTTCGCCTGCAGTTTAGAATATCCAGGATCTGGGGTTTTATTATAATTATATGCACAAAGTCTAAGTTCTGAAAAGAAATGTCATCTCAAATTACAAAGATGTGTCACTGTAACAATACAGTCTTCCTTTTCCCACTAGGGGAAGCATTATCTTCATAACACATACAATGCTTAAAAAACTCACCCTGAAGTACTAAATCCATGGTTCATGTAATTCAATCTAAACTGCACAAATGTCCAAGGCCATATGTGAACCAAATTAAGAGAACAATATATTGGCTCTGTCTGTTTGCTAAACTGTCCCCATACATATGTTTTGTGTAAAATATAAGAAGTGCTGAAAAGCTGTGCTACATGGGAGGGCAAGCAAGCAGGGTGAGGAAAGAACCTTTCAGAAGACACTGGAGTTTTCTTCAACATTGACTGGCATGTTTGGCAGCACACATCCCTCACCCCCGTCAACATTAGAAACATTAAAACTGCTCTCTGCTCCCAAACAGGTCTCTACTCAGATCAACCACATTCATTGAAGTTTTGCAATACTGCCTCATAACTCCTATGAGCATTCAGTCCCAAAGATTATTAAAAATTCACAGTTACAGGGAGTATGAAAAATCTTAGAGAATGATAAATTTGGTTACCAAGAAAGAACAGCACTGGACAGAGACAAAGACTTACTTTGTGAAGCACGTTTTTGTATTTCCAATTTCTCTGAAAAAATAAAAGCTTCACTAATGTTTCTTTCTTAATTGACGTTTTTGCACTTTTTTCCCCAATATTTGAAAAAAAAAGTAAGGTTTGATTAGTTTTCCAAGTGTTTATTGAAGCACACTGAAACTGAGTTTAATTGCCAATATTTGAGAGAACTACAGGACATCATGTAATGCCTTACAGTCCTTCTGCTCCTTTGAAGCAAAATAAATTTAATTGAAGGTATATTGTAGCTCACTGTCTACACATTCAATTTCTGCTGGTGCATACTTGCAGTTAAGAGTCATGTTTCCTCTTTAAGTTGAAATACTAGAAAATAGTATCTGAAAAACAGACCTCAAGAAGCTACTAAGCCTACTGTCTCAAGAGACGATCAGCTATACTTCACCTAATGCTTCTCTGTGTTTGCTAAAACTTAATACTTTAGTGACCAATCTGAATCCTTCTCCTGGAAACTTAATGATTCTTGTCTTACCTGGAGAACAGAAAGAATTTATTCCTACCCACTTACAAACAATTTTCAGTTAGCTAAAGTTTTTTGGTTTTCTTTTCTCGCATTTCAGAGATGTCCCTCCTTCTTTTCCAGAGAGGATACACACAAGCCTCCCATGGAGGATGGTATGGTACTGTCTCCCTCTGCCATTTGACCCAACATTTACACATGACATTTCCATCACCAAGTAGATGAGACTTGTTAAAATCATTACTGAAATCGCTGTAATCTGCTCCTTCCCACTCTCCACTTGCTACTGTGTTACAGAGCCACTGAGCTGATTTAATACAGCTGGTGCCAGCATGAGCCGCGTGGGTGTTTATTTACATGGGTGCTTCCACTCTGTTTAGTCAGCCAGGAATCTTTCTGGGGAATTTGAGAAAAAATGAATAGTCTGAATGAGTCCACAGGTATTCCTTTCCCAACGTTTAAAGGGGATTATTACAGCTTCTCTGTCCTCACATAATTTCTCAAAGACAGGTGCTGACAACTGTAAGACTGCTATAGCCCACTCACCAAAGGTGGAGCTATCTCAGTCAACTCAGTCACTGCCACCATAAAGGAACCATCCCATTCTCCCCCCGAAAAGAACTATTTTTAAAAGAATAATTCTGCTCTCCACAGGCTACTGAACTTGAACTGACTCAGAGTAGGGCAATAACAGCAGATGTAACAAGAGTTCTATGCTATGGTTAAGAAGATACAGCCAACCACATTAGGCATGACACACCACTACACCCTCATGGTTCTTATATGCTGGAAGTTCAGGCTTACATTCATGAGGCAGTGCTGTAGGTCCACCAAGAGTTGATGTAAGCACAGCCACTGAATGTAGACTTCTCCCTGATGCCCTTCTACCAGCAACATAAGTGTGCAGTGGACTGGGTAGGTGAAAGCAGATTTCCAAAAATTAACATAACAAAGCATTCTTTAAACATCAAAACTTTTGAGCCAAATCAACTCCTTGCCTTGTTTTGCCACATAACTGGATGAATTCCTGTGGCAACACAAGAAGGGGCAGAGTTCAGGAGTGGGAGTAAGCTCCTGGGACTGGGCAGGGGCAGGAGAGAGACACTGCTTCGTCTAATGGCTCTGAAGCTTAAAAAAGATAGACTGTGAGTGCTGCCATGAGTCTGAGTCATGGGGGTCAAATGACTTTAAAATAACCATCTAATTTTAAGTAGGTTCTAGCTTGCTCTCTCCCCAAGATAGCTCAGGCTCCTCATGATGCATGCATTAACCACCTGAACATATAAGCCTCAGTCATGAGGTTTTCATCTTTAGTTACTAAGGTGCAGCTTCTTGCCTTTTGGTTTTCCCTTACCATTCCCAAGCACAAGGAGTATCTATTATGCCCCCAGATCCTTTTATTTCATTCATTCCTTCCCAAGTTTGTCCCTGTATGCCCGCGGTACTTATAAAGGTTTCCAGTAATTTGGCCTCACTGCCATTTTCTGTGGAATGTGCCCCAACTCCCTCAATCTCTTCAGTGCATCTCTCAATCAGTTTCTGATTACACTTTCTGATTTTCCCATTGTGGTTGTATAGTTTATGCTGCTTCAAAGTACAACACTAACTGTTTAGTCTTGCTTCCAGCAAGATCCTACCTAAGCATCCCAGAGCCTGTTGAAGACTGTCTACTTCAACTTATTCTTCCAACTACTTTCTACTTCTTCCCCTTTTCAGAAATTACTAAAACTATAATTCACAATCATCACCAACCACAATTCACAAATCCACGCTATTTTCAAAATCTCTGAAAGTTCATCTGAACAGATGAAAACCAAATCTAAAGGGCCTATGCACCTAAAATTCCCTTTTTTCACCCTTAGTAGACCAATACTCCTACAATGTCCCTTTTCAGCCTAAGAAGTTATTTCAATTTCCCACTTTCCTATGAAAAATGCAAGAGGTATATCCTTATGTTAGAGCTCATTTTAGAATGTATGTTAATAAACAGGATATTAAGTAACAAAAACTGTCAGACAAGAACACAGACTGGGAAAATACACGCTCACATAAAACAGCATTATGAAACTTCATGAAAATTTTGACACGAATGAAAGAACATTTTATTATCTGTGCATTCCAATTTCTCTGCCACCCCCACAAATATCCCTGGACAGCAGACACATTATCCCTCCTATTCTAAGGACATGTATCTAATCCATTATAGGGCATGCTAGGGTCCACAGAGCAAGCTGTAGTAAACTGTTAGATTAGTTCCAAGCCAAACATTAACTCTCAGTGAAAAAAATCCCAGATGCCTGTGGAAAAAGGGGTGGATAAGAAATGTTTGCTGCATTACAGTGCACTGGGTAATAACATTACTTGAAACACATGAGGGAATGAACCCAGGAAATGTACCTTGTCCTGGATGTTCTAGCTTTATTTCAGATCTAGGTGTTAAGATTTGATTTTTCATCTACCATCTTTCATGCATTTCAGTACTGCACCAAATGAACAGGGCATGGCTACAGGCACACTTGCAATAAATGCGTTATCAAAATCACCTGCTAATTAATAAATTAAATAATTCTTTAATTCAAAGCACAGGAGCAGATGGGTTTGCTTCAGACTCAAAAAAAGCCCACCAAAAAAGCCCCATTCCTTTGGTGCAAGATCAGATAATGATGGTTAGTCTAGCAGGCTGTATGATCTCAAAGCTTATTTAGCTTGTAAATTCTCAGGCAGTCATCATCATTTGTTCCACAGTAAAGACCCATTTAGTGAAGAACAAAAAAAAAAAAAAAAAAAAAAAAAAACCCAACCCAATAGGAACTCACTTGCCTGTTTTTGGTTATTGGGAAGACTTTCATTGATATTCCTGGCTTGGCATATTTTTTCCACTGTACACAAAGATGACAAAGGTCATGCAATAGCATTTAAAATTTCTCATAGAACATAAATGAATCATGACTCATCCATGGGTACAGCACGTCCTTTATTTTTTCTCTCAAGTAAGAGATAGTACCAAGTTTTTGTTTGCAGCTGCACAAACTGAATATGAAAGATATATATGCCTGAACATATGTTTCCAAAATTCACAGTGGAACAATTGTACTCAAGTGTTCAGAACTGAGCATACACAAGGCAGTCTGGAAGAACATCAGTAATCTTCACAGTAAACATCTAGTGACGCATATCTCCAACATGTTGCAATACAGGAGATTAAGACAAAAGCCATCTTCAATTAACAGATCAGTGGTGGGATCTGACCATTAGTCTTCCAAGCATTAGTCACATTTGGTCAGCATAACAAGGTTGCAGATATTAGGGCTCCCATATGTTGTGTCTTCACTTGGCCCCCATCATCTCAGTCACCTCTCCTGCCCTCCCTTGTGCCCGCGCTGTCATCCTCATCCCCATCGCAGCTCCAGGGTCCTCTCTCAGGGAACAAAGGGACAAAAAAGAGGCTTACTTCTGTCCCCCACTTTCTCTGAGGTCAGAAACATGTCAGCCACTCCAAACAGAAATGGGTTTATCCTGGGCAGCCAGGGGCCCCCTGTCTTCCACCTGCCTACAGCTAAAGCAATGGAGGGGAGGAAAAGCACAGCACCCAGCACCAAGGGCATCCAGACTTCCAAAAGAGCTCCACTGCCATGGCCATCAGCCAGCTGGGCACAGATGCTTCCTCTCCAATCTTCATTTCCAGTGATTTAAGGCAAAATTTTTCTCACATGCACTTCCCTGCTGTAAAATCCATTTGCCTTAAACTTTAGGAGCAATCATCATCAGCCTCACCTGACTTTGATACTCCAGGCTCATCAAACACTCTGGGATGCACAGAATTTCACTTATTGCATGAGTTCAGTTACTACTCTACTAACTTATTAACTGAAGAAAAAAAAAAAGGCAATGAAATATCCTACATCTACAGGCTTAGGTAGCTTTCATTTGCTGAAGCAATTTTGTGCTTCATAAATCAAGTTGTATATTTAACCACTTTAGGTTAATCTGTATCAAGGAGCACAGCAGAGGCAGGGTGGACATTTTGGCCAACCTCTTAGCTTCAAGTTTTCAATCTCCTGCCTTTCAGCCCACACTGAGGCTCACCCTGCTGTCCTCAGGCAGGCAGAAAGTTACAATATTATGAAAGAGCCGAGGCAACAAGGCAGAAACACAAGGTAATTTCTATTATGTCATGTAAAGTTTTGTTTAGTACAGACATGAATTAAATTGGCAGATTAATTTAATAGAGCAGAACACATGAGTGAAAGGCACAACAGCTTGTGTTCCATTTCTGTGTGACACAGAGCTGCCCCTATTAACTTCAAATTATCTCCTTTTATGGACTCCAATCTTTTTGTATTTTTCACAACTGTAACTGGATGGCGGGCTAAATACTCGGAAGAATGCAAGAATGGTTTTTTTCTGCAGCCAGCACAGAGAGGGGAATCACTGAACTCGCTGCTTCTATGAAACAGGAAACTGTGTTTTGGGTGCATCTGATTCACACTGCTTCCCACTGCCACCCTAAGGTAGAGGTGGTTTGGTCCCCCAGCCCCTGTGCCATGGAGGGAACTGGAAGCTCTACCAATGCTTTTGTTTCCAATCTTCCACCTGTTTATTCTAACACACTTATACTTCTTTAAGGTAAAAAATCCTCCCTATAGCTCCAAACAAATTACTGACAACTTTTATTGTACAACTATACTCACCCTTCCACTCTCCTATAAACAAAATCAGATTGAAAAGCTCCACAGCTATGGAAGCATTTTGACAGCTTTTCAAAATCAAAATATCCCTGACTATCAGACAGGTATGTTAGCTCAAGCCCACCGCACAAATCACATCAAATCAACGACAAACACTCTATTTTCTGTGTCCTTACCAGCACAAAGTTGTATGGGTGCCCAGTCCAATGTGCTTGGCAAAAGCAGTGGCCAGGCTGGATGCTCTCTACATCTATCACTTTAATGGCTGAGAAGGGTACTGGGAAGTGAAATGTCTCTCCCTCCCGCGTTTCTACCTTTGATACAATCAAAGGCAGACAGAGCTGGGAGTAGCCCAGTCTCTTCGCAACACCAGAGCCCAGCACTGGAAGCAGGGGGTATAAAAAGCTGATTAAAGCTCGAGAGTGTATCCACAAAACAAATAGTCGGACGAAAGCAGCAAAGCAGGAGCCTACACAAAGGCATCCTTTCTCTCCTCATCTGCAGGAGCCATCTCTCACCCACAAAGGCAACTCTGCAGGCACTACTACTGCAAGTTTTAACTTTCTCTGCAATTCTTTCATCTAAATACAAAATAGGGCTCAAACTACAGAGGTGAGGAGGTTCATTGAAGAGGTTCATTGAAACAAAGAAATCATCTGCACTGAGGTTATTCAAAGCTCAGGCCTCTCAAAACAGTTTTAGAAACACCTGCTCTTCAAAAGTCCTTGTTTCTGTGAAATGCCTTTCAGGCCAAATGTCCTGCATCTCAGTGAAATGGGGCCTGGGCAAGATTCAGATTTTGACCTAAATATGTAGAAAAAATTTAATGGGACAATAATCCTTTTTAATACTGAAACTCACTTATAACTTTCCTGAAAAAGCAAATGCATAGCACTGTAGTAGTGAGGCGCAACACTCTTTCCTTGAGATATCCTTTACCCCATACAATACCACTTGGGATTCAAAGTAAGAGTTTATGGGTGAGTGAATAATAATTTATCTGGACAATGTTTTTGCTTGATTGTTCCCTCAACTATGCAGGTCCAGCAGAAGTGAGGTGAGAGAGAAGGGTGTTGACAAGTTTTGTCATCCTTATTGGTGCATCTAAACCAGGTGCCTGAAAATGGAAGTAGACATTTCAACACCACTTTGACCTACTTTGCATGTACAGTAAATAACTGGAAACAACATTTGTGTTTCCTCCTTATGGCATTGTTCAACCAAAACTGAGCAGGCCAGCCAGGACAAGTGATCACCAGCACTGCTCATCTGTGTACAGTTCTTCTGAGGTGGGCAGGGACTGACAACAAAAATCCCTCAAGGCCATATCCCACTGCTGGAAAGCTGGAGAAACCACTTGGCAAGGCCAGAGCCTGCTCCTTCTGACCGGTTCTGCACTCCAAAAAGCTGGCTCACAGCTATGAATGGATTTTTAGAGATTCCTGAGCATCACAACAAATCTCTTCACCTTCTACTTCCAATGCATGGTATTTTTTTAATTCTTCTTTTTTTAATATATAAAATCCATTTACAGCACACAAATTTTATTTTAAAAATTAATGCCACACAAAACCATTGCACATACAGTGCCCTGAAGAACAGCTGAAAGAATGACCATGTTAGAAACACCATAATAAAAGGAAGACAAAGTCTAAGATTTAGGCTCTGCAAAAGTCTTCATCTAGGTGTCTATTTCTCACCACCTACAATCAAAACTGTACTACAGTGAAAATTAGACATATCTGCTAACAAACAGATGTACTACCTCAGATACCCCAGACTTTGGTAGAAATAAAGCCTGACCCTCAGCACACACATACATGTACAGGCATCTCTTGCTATAAAATTGTGAATGGAAAATCAGAAGCAAAGAAGCTAAAGGCAGAGCTAACAACAAAGATGTACATTACCAGTCTGAGTCTAAGAATGTAAACTTAGGGTGAAAACAAGATTGGCATTATATTGGCATTACTTCATTTTAGTACTGTTGCTTAATCTGTATATCTAATTCCTCACATAAAGCTTGACTTTGTGCTAAATAAGAAATGCCTCTGCACTCCACCAGCAGGCTCTGTCCATTTTACAAAGAGGGAACATCCATTTATTTCATCTAAAGGTCAAAAGTGAAATGCCTTTGGGAGATCCCATGCAACCTTAAAATAAAAGTCGCATTCCTAAACTCCGGACTATCTAGAATGCAACACAATGTCATTATTATTCCTTTGAAAATGTAAAACAATTGATCATTTATATTAAAAGCGAAACTCTTTAAAGAGAACTGGACCTAAAAACCAATGAAATACCAACAGTGAGAATTTTAAATCTTGCTGTTCAAAAAGTACAACTTATTTTCCTTGCAGTTTTATGCATTATGGAAGTCATAACACCCATAAATGTTTAAAGACGTGATGTAATCCTAGTATTTGTTCACTTTGAATAAAAGGAAAACAATTCTTATTCAAACATCAACAGTAGCCAAAGCAGCCAGTCCCATATTTCCTCAAACTTTTTAGTGATTCTTAGTAGATTACGTTTATGCCATGATACCTACCTGCAACTATTAATCAATATCTACTGAACCCATTTAGCAACATCAGAACACAGAACTCCAGTGGAGCAGGAACTTGTGGCTGTCAGGCTTCTTATAGCCTCCTTCTTAATTTCTAAGTCTTAGTACAGCCCTAAGCCCAGTGCTCAAGATCTAAACTAAAGCTGTCGCTGAAACAACAGGTAGCTTTTTCGTTCTTCTAAGTCTCAAAATTATTGAACGTGCAAGCTATAAAACATCTGCTGCAATATTACACTTTACCTTCTATTTTTTCCCTTCTACTGTACTTCTGTTCAGCTTGTTAGCAGATTGAAAACTACACATTTCTTTTTGTCCTAAAAGCTATATAAAATAACACACTGCTTATCCAGCTTTGCAACATCAAATCACTTTATTCAGAGGAGGCATATCATGATCTTTTTGGATAACTTAAGACGTTTTTTATAATTAATTATCACTTTAAACAGATAGTTAGAACAATCTCCCAACACACTGTGTGGTTAGTACATGCACAATGCACACCAGGTTGATGATTACTTTCGAGGTGCTCACTGCCATCAGTAGATGCCTGGGGCTACCAGCAGTGCATAGAAGGCACCATGTGTAGGAGGACATGTCCTGTCCCAGTGCCAACACTGATCCTCTGAAAGATACTCTCCTCTCTAAGGAGAAACATGCTTAGGAAAACCTCAAGTTTTACACAGTTAACAGTAATATACCATTTTCTACTAATTCAAAACAGGTTACAAAAACCTGCATCTGTTTACATGAGGCCTAAAAACAACCATACTTCTGTTACACCATTGCTTCATCTGAATTTGTAGATTTTATCATTCTCCAGTTGTTTCAACACAGCTTTTAGCTAGTTTTAAAAGCTCCATATTCGTGACATAGAAAGCAGGTTTGCAAGGAAGCCCTGCAGCATCTGACCTTTTTATTTTTCTCACGGTAATTTTAAGCGTAGAAGGAGACAGAGATAAACACAACACAGAACCCCGCCATACCAAAAGCCCACTGAACTATTTCCAAGGAAAAAGACAGTTGTTCCATCAACTCTTCCATGTTTTCAGGCATATGAATTATATCTGGCAATAGTTCAACAGAAAGGAAGGAACAGCAAAGGAGAAGCACAGCCTAAGCATTTGTAAGCAAACAGATTAAGCAGCTGTAAACTGGGAACTCCTGCTCATCAGCAGTAAAAAGGGGAAAATACTCAAATATACACAATGCTAACAACAAAACCTGTAGTTTGCTGCCTGCTCTTTGCCTGCTTAATACAGACAAAGCTCATAGGCCCACCAATGTATGTAAGGCCAAATGGCTTCATGTATGTAAGGGCAATGAAGAAAGATGAGTAAGACTGAAATAACAGTCAAATACATGGGGGTTGGACTACTAAGGCACAAGAACAAGGAGAAGATGATGATAAAGTAGGTAAGGTAAGATAAACAGATAATGTAAATGGAAAGTAACCAGTACAGTCAGGTGAAAGACATTGGACTGAGAAAATGAGAAGGAAGAAGCAAAAGTGCAGGCTCTTTGGTGGACCAAAATGTAGTCTGGATGAGACACAGAAAAATGAATTTCCATTTCAACACTGTTTTCAGTAAGTGTGAAGCCTTTCATAAAGGATTTCAAACACCACACCTTCCTCCTGCCCTGAGAAAGTGATGGAATAACTGAAAGTAGCAAGGAAAGGGTACTTCTCATCACAGTCTCTGTGATGTACCTACACCTCATAACCTAAGGACTGGGGAAAAAATGTCTTTCTTGAAAGAGTCAAAATGGAAAAATAATTACATTTTTTTTTTTTTTTTAATCAACTTACTTTGTTCTTTGAACTATTTTTTGAGGTTTTAAATCTACAACCTTCTTCTTCCAAGCTAAAGCAAGTAAGGAAATGCAAATTAAGGATGTTCTGTGAAAGCTCCATACAAGCCTGCACTGAGCAGAAGGTTCCTTTCTTCTCAAGCAGCTCTTTTGCTCTCCTAACAGGCTGCAGTCATTAGATTACTTCTGCTCTGAGGCAACCCAAGCCCTCCAGACCAGCCTGGCCTGGCCAAGGTTCCATCACCCCACCTGCCTTGCATTTCTCCTGCCTGGCAAGCCACAGCAAGGAACTCTGGTAGAAAACATCTATCCTTTCTAAAAATAGGTAGGAGCTGTGAGAGAGCACAGCTATCCCTGACCAGCACCAGCCCTACTCTGACCCATTTAATATGGAGAGTGTGAAATCTCAGCACTAGGCTAGGCAATCCTAAAGCTGACTGCCTGCATGTCTGCTGCTTGGTTGCTGCTGTAGTGGAGGATGCATAGAGAGCTGAGACAGACAACTGGAAAGATAGTTCCTGGTTAAGGCAGTTGCCTGGTGCCCTGGAGAATGGGATCCAGTTCGTGCCTCTTCCATGAAATCAATTGAAGATGCTGCACAAATCATTTCCACACTTTCCACAGGCAGTCACTAATTATACATTCCCCATTTTTTCTACATGTTTAGTGTTGGATCTTTTCTCAAACCAAACATCTCAAAGTCCTGGCTTCAGCTGAAGTTACTGTGTTAAAAGCAGACTGTGAAATGCTACTGAATGCTAATTAAGAGGTAATTTTGACATTACCTTTCCCAGACTTCCTCTCCCAAAGAGTCAGCAAATAGCTATGAAATCTTTAGGAAAGGTTAAAGCACCACTCTGGCTTGCACAGACAGAATGGGATGAACAAACTGAGTGCAGCAATACACTGCCTCCTTCCTTCTGGGAAGTATGCAAATAAAAATCAGCACATGCTTTCTCAAAACATTCAGGTATTACTGTGATAAATGCCACAGGAAGCTCATGAGAAGCTGAATGCATTTATTCTGCCTTCAAAGCACAACTTGATTATTAGACGTTAAGTAAGAAACAAGTCCAGAAAGTTAGAAGTAAGGCAAAAATTCCTGCATCTTCCCTTACTTGGAGAGCACATTCTGTTCCATGTATTGAATAAGATGTTATCCTGTGAAACCCATCAAGCAATTAAAAGCTAGAATGATGCAAAAGGGGCCCATGTTTAGGTTGCACAGAGCTTGACTATGAAAACAGAATACTCCTTAAGCATTTTCTCCATAGGAAGACATTAATATGTCAGCACATGGCCAGTGGTGGGAAGGAAGTGCATTTGACTATACATCGTGCATAGAGCGGCCGCTGCCCCTCCACATGCAAACAGGCTGGAGAGAAAGCAAGGCTGCAGCTGGCAGAAGCCGGTCAATAGCTGGCTGTGAGCAGGCCAGCCCCGCTCATCCTCCAGGCCAGCTCAGAGGTGGGAGCGCACCTTGGGGCTGTGCTTAGCGCAGTTCGTGCCGCGAACAGCTGCGCTCTGGCCGCGCTCCCGCCGCGCTCCCGGCCAGCAGCGGCCGTCAGCAGCCGGCCCTGCCAGGAGCCAGCTCGGCAACAGCCACAAATGGGCCACGGCTCACAGCAAAACCACCCCTGACACACATGAGAAAAAGGAGTGGAAATGTCTCTTTTGACAGCCCTGGTGGACACAGCCACTTCAGCATCAGCCAGCAAGTCAGTCCAGCCTGCCTCCCCATCCTGCCCAACCCTGTTAAATTAATCACAAAACATTTACAAGAGACCAAAAACCTGCACTGCCAATGCCTTGCTGGTGTGGTTAACTATTCTCCTAATCCTACTGCCATGGCAGCACAAAGGCTTGCTCAGAAGGCTCCTTGTTCTTATTACTCTCTGGGGAAAGGCAGCAGATCTTTTTCCCCACCAATGGATCCGAAAATACTTCCCGGCTACCTGATATGACTGGGGCAAGGAGCTGATGGTGGCTGGGAGCTCTGCTATTCAACTCCACATGGAAAACTGTCTACAGGCAAAAAACAGTGCTTACAAAAGTCAAGTCACATCTATCTCTCATTCTAGAGCCATGTTTATATTTCAACGTTTTTTCTGGATTATTTCAAAAACATTGCATTTTCGACACAAGATGAGAGTGAAGTCAACTGATTGGGTGCTTGCTTCACATTTCCATCTCAATTTCAATATTTCAGCACATGAATACAGAAAATTTTATTTTCAGTGTGATGCAATAGAGTGATTTAATATTTGTAAGTGTATTTAAGACAGATACAGCATTTAAGTGCTCACCAAAAACTAGAAGTAGTGAGGAGAATAAGAACAGAAGCTGTCTGCTTACTTCCTAAAATAGATTGCCACGAACTTTTCTAAATAAAAAAACACCCAGGGATGCCTAAAATTTTTGGGATTAGGTGTAGTTTCATGCCTTTTATTCTGGAACTCTGCTTTTACCTCACCCATACTTAACTGGTGGAGCACACATCAAGTATCCCTGAGAGACAAAGTACTACAGTATACAGATGTGCCTATTTTGGAAGCAGTTGGATCACTTTTCCCTACGAGGTCAGGGTTTTCAGACCAAAAGAATAGCTCTACTGTTTGTTATCCAGCTGAGAACAGCCTGGATTCCCTGACTTGTTCAATGCTGTAAATTCAACTGTAAAGAATAAAATCATTCCCCCCTGATTTCAATTAGCAGTGAAGGAAGAGGAGAACAGGTAACATACTCTCCTATACTGACACTAAACTTCTTACAGTTATTTGCAACAATCCAAAGCTTATCATTGTTTGGCAAGCCTTTCCTTTATTCATTTACTTCATTTCCCCTTCTTCCACTGGACAGGAATTTCATGTTAAACTGGAAAAAAAAATTAAAAGTTAAAATTTCCATTTCCAAAAGACTATTTTTAATCATTAAAATAAATTTATATGGAGATCTTGGCTGGTTTTACCTCATAAAAACTGGTGGGCTTCAGAAGGTATGCAGGTTTAAAGCTATTCTCTCTTACTACTTTTATTTTCCTCTTCTACCTTACTCATCTAAATAATTCTGTGAATACTGGCCTGTTCTGGTAGAAAAACCAAGATTTTTCTATTTTGGGGTCCTAGGCAGAAACTATTTAGAAAATATGCTTTTAAATATATTGTAATTATTTTGAGGATCCTCCAAGAGGATCAGAGAGACATAGCCAAAATCACTGGATGGAAATCCCAAGCTAATTTGGTACACCATCCTGAACCCATCAGAAAATTCCCCTTGATCGTTTGTCTTTTTTTCCCATTCTGATATTTAGCCTCTGTATTTAAAGTTTTTGTCTCTGTGGTTACTGCAGAAACACCTAAAATAAGAGCAGCAAGGGCCAATACAGGAAAAAGCTTGGCAGCCCAGAGTTACATGTTAGGTCATGAGGGCCAATGTGCTGCCAACTTCTGAGTGTGTGAACTCCTTTTATTCCTGAAGCTGATGGTACTGAGAAGTTAATCTTCAGACTCCATCAAATTCATTTTTATTACACACTTTCAAGCTTTGTATAATCCCTATCACAGAATATCAGACAACTTACTTATATCTTACTGTGAATATCAGGAGGTTTTGTTCTCCTTATTTCACTTTTAGTAAAGGGAGACACAGGGAAGCTAAAAATATTGCCTTAGGGCTGCCAAAGCAGCCTGTGCCAGAATAGGGACTGGATTTCTGCTCCCACATGTGAACCCAGGCACACTCATCTGCAGCTGCACTGGATACTGCCTGCAACATTCCCCTCAGCCCACCAGATGAGCTCCAAGCTCTCCTCACCCTTGGGCAGGAGTGAGATCAGCAGCTGAACAGCATTATGGAGCTGGAGATCCATGCTCACACAGGGTATGCAGCCACCTGGAGCTGCTCAGGGGGGAGGGACCCTTGCATGCACCAAAGGGAAAAGGGGAGAGGGAAAGGATGGGACCAAGCTCCTTACAAATAAGCCAGATTCATCCCTCCAGGCTGCAGGACCTGAACTGTTTGCAATTCTGCCTGTAGCTGAGAGCAGGTGGATGTGCAGCAGGAGGGGAACCACTGGAGACACAACGACTGCACTGGAACCTTCAGATAAAAAATGACAGCCCTGGAGGGGTTTGTGGCATGCAGTGCATGTCCAGAGGCAACACTGGAGACCTACTTCTGAAACACACTCCACCTTTGGATGGGATGCAATGTTCTTATCTTCACATCTAAAAAGGTCTGATGAACTTATCAGGGAACAAAGTGAAATGGAAAATAAAACCTTAGACTGCACAGCGAGAAAGCTTTCATAATTTAACCTGAAAGAACAGAAGAAAAAATAACTCCACCATTTTATTTTTGCCACTGAATCAGAATATAGGTTAGGACAATGTTATTGGCAAGGGAAAAGATTCATTGGAACTCTTATTCTTCTTTGATTATCTATCAAGATCCGTGGTCCTCACTTAGATGTGAGAGCTCTCCACAGCTTTAAAGGTGTTGGGAGTGGGCATGAGGGTATCACACTTTTCCTGAAGAAAAATAAAATGGAATGAGGGGAAAATTAAAAATAGTATCTGCAACAGATAACTGTTTCTCGCGAGGTTTTATCACTATTATGCATAATGCATGTCTTAGTCCTAAAATGATGAGCCATGCTGGATATGTTTGCATGAAATTAATGATAAAATACTTTTGAATATTACATGTAACACTGAGGGGTTCTACTAGCACATACTTCCATGAGTAGGCACCAATGGAATATGTCTAGAACAGAAAAAAAGAAAATGCTGAAAAAGATAAGAGTGTCAGTATTAATATCAGTAACTTCTAAACAGAAATAAAGATTTCAGAAACAAGTATGTGCATAGGTACTTCACTCTATAATAAAAATAAAGGAGATGCTTCTGGTAAAAAAAAAATCTTAGTCAAGAAACAAAATATGCCAATACACAACAGCATACTTTGCACAGGATTGAGAATAGTACAGATTGCAGTGTACAGGAATTGTGTTTGGCTGATACTGCAGGTTCCAAAATGAAGTTGTTTATTCAAACTATATATAATTTCAGAAAAAATCTGATAAATCTAAATGCAGTCGTAATACATTTTCATTACCCCAGCAATTACTTTACTGCCTATTCTAAGACAAAAAAACATAAGATGTATTTCTTTTATTTTTTTCTTTCCAGTATTTCGTGATAAGGCCTGAAAAAAACTTCAAAAACAAAACACACAAAAAAAACCAAAGCCGCCTTTTACTGATTTTGGACTGCTTTTCCACACCCCCCCCCAAAAAAAAGCCCATATTCTCGCATTTCACATGGATTCTAAAGGCTGTACCAACTCTCAGTTGTCCTTAAAAAACAGCAATAATAAACCTGCTGGGCACAGCCACTAAACTTTTGGGTTGCAGTCAACCTTACATTCTTAGTTTCTCTTTCCTGCAATCACCTCTGGATTTAAAGACCACTAAGTAATCCACCTCCTTGGCAATGTTAAGAGTTACAACAAGAGAAAAACTTAGGGTGCCAAGAAATACATCCACCACCTTTGATGGTAGCTTGAAATGTTCACTTAACAGTGGGAAAAATTAAGCCTAAGAAAAGGTTGTCTTGTACTCTACGGATAATATTCGAGAGGATGTCTCTTTGTTAATGTCTTTATTATTAAAAAAAAAAATTTTCTTTGATGACTCATCCGAGAGCCTGAGGAGACACTTTTCCCTTGGTAATTTACCTTGATCACAACACCTAAGTAGTTTCTCACCTGTCAAAACATCCAGAAGCTTTTAATGGCTTCCCAATGTTAGACAATAGAATATATTTTCATTTTCATGTGCTATATTTTAATTGACCGAGCTTTTAGGAAGTAAGTGATGATAGGCTCATCATCACAAAGCCCCAACAATGAAATAAGCATGACAAATGAAGTGATTACAGACATGACATTTCAGACTTTCAGTTTGGGGAACAGAGCAAGGCTGGTTATAAGGGAGGAAAAGAGGCACAGAACATCTGACCAGACTCTATTTCCCATCTGTAGGCCTGTCAAAATAAAATCATCCTCAGACAACCAAGCTAATGAAACTAATTTTTACTCTGCTGATCAAGAACACTAACCTACTTCTCTGCATGTCATAATTCTTCAGTGACAAAAGTAATTTCCATGCCATAAATAAATTGTTGAAAAACCTTAAGAGTAAGAAGACATATAGATCTTACCAACATTTTCTGGCATTTTTACAGCTTGTTCCCTCCCTTTTCTCATGGCCTGTAGGTTTTGAAGGGAATGCAACTGGCATTGCTCTGGCTCCCTTCTGCAGTCAGCTGAAGAGTTCAGCTTCAAGGCAACATCAGGAAGGGATGGAACAGAGCTACCGCTTCAGACTCTACTGGAGAGCAAACCTCTCCAGTCCCAGCAGGACAGGCAATGATGGACTCTTACTGGACACCCTTGAACTCACTGGAAGAGATGAAGGGTCTGACTTGGGATGTACAGCTGATATGCAGTCCTCTGCCCCTTCTGTGGGATGATGGGCAGTGAGTTCTGCTGCTCCTCCTGCAGGAGCACATCCTTGCTGCTGGCCAGTCCCAGCCTCAGCAGCTTCAAATGCTGGTGCTGACAGCGGGTAAAAGACAAATCATGTTGATTCACCTGCAAGGCTTCCTGTGCAGGAGGCACCAGCCAAGAAAGAAAAGCTGGCATATCTTTTCCATACACCACAGTAAAGCAGGTATAAAGAGCAGGCTGAAACACCAATCTGACCCCCAGGAAGCACAGCACACGCAGGAAGGTACAGGGGAATGGCAAAGTGTAGCTGTTGGCCTTACTCAGACAATACACTCAGAAATTATTTCTTCACCCAGCTGGTACCTCAGCGCTTCATCACAACAAGCAAAGTGCCTTGACTCTTTTACAGTCCCACCCCTTTTCCACCTTCCCACACAAAGGCAGGTAAATAACCAGTCTAAAGAAGCTGGTGGCTTCTCCAAAAACAGACCCAATTTTACACTTAATGGTTCACTAAATAATTCCTGCAGCCAGTCAGATATTGAAGCACCAAAATTTAGTCAAATGACTAATACCTATCAATTGTATCACTTGATATAACTGGGCTATCAGGATAATAACAACTGATACTCAGGGAAACACACAAATGACTACCCGTCATCAGTGACAACTATGAGATAGGTTAATTATGAATGTACATCATAACTTTGCCTTTAGCATGGTGTGACTTAGATTTAAAAAATGCAGCTTTCATCTATTACTATGAATCTAAGTAGAGAAATTCTTCACTTTATACTTTCAAACAAACAGCAAACAATAGTCACAAGAAACAGACTACTTTACACACAAACTTACAAATTCTGTTTTAAGGAGTGGTCTTGGACAAAAGCTTTACATTTTACCTAACATAATAGAAATTTGTCAGTTGTCCTCAGGTACAAAAAACTTATGTAAGAGGCTCATGTTTTTAGCAGATCACAACATTCTATTATTTTCAGCAGTACCTCATGCAATAATATCTGCAACTTCGCAGAAAAATCTCATTCTATTTTCAAGACTGATTTGATATGATTTATAGATCTCTGGATTCAGAACTATGAAATATTTTTCTAGACAGCTGAACCACATTTATCAGAAAAGTAGGGGTATTAACCAAAACAATACCCAACATGACATAATCACACGTGCAGCCTCCCATATCAATCAATTTCACAAATTCCCTTGGACAGAACAGACACACACTGTGCCATGTGCAAACCCATCCCATGTAATTGCCAACTACCCTTCCAATCATGGCACACATCTGAGAGGGCCCTGGGAGGGAAACACAGAACTTTTCACGTTTTGGCCATGAAATGTTCAGACTTTAATCTATGATGTTGAATGGGGATTTACAAAAAACAAAGAATTGCTTGTGAGCCATGTGGTACAGGACAACAGTCCAGCTAAAATAAACCTGAGCTCAGCAGAAGACACTCACTACACAGACTGCTTTGGCATTGCATTGAATTCTGCATGCTGTTCTATTTTGCAAGTTAAATTGGTTCTACTTAATTATAAGCAACAAGACACTATTAAAATAAAGGATATTGTTGTATTGATATTGAACAAAAATAAAAAGTCTTTCACTGAAATCGAGCCCAGATGTGCATGTCTGTCAATGCACAGATGTATCTTATATTGTGTGAGTAAATAAAGTTGTGCACAGAATTGTTAATTTGCAAACTCTGGACCAAAACCATAATGCTCCCACTACACAGGGACCACGTAAATGCCATCTCAGCCTTAACACAGGGTCAGCTAATCTTGATAATATCCTACTTGTGTATTGTGCAGTTGCATTTTCTATAGGCCTGGCAGCATCCAAAACAGTGTATCCAGAGGACCAAACAGACCTTTTTCTCTGGCTTTCACATTGCCAAATCAATTCTAACACCAGCAGCTGCTGTGGTATCAATGAGAAAGCTTTTTTGGAATGCAAGGAAGGCATTTAGAACAAACACCTTTCAGTAGATGCATATTTTAGTGTGTGTATTACTTTTGCAAAGGCTGTGGGAACACAAATAGGTATAAGGCAATCACTTGCCAGGCTTGCTCCTTTAAAGATTTTATTTGAAGGCACTAAAAGGAAAACATGATTTTTATAATGACAGCACACAGAAGCATTCTCACAAAACCATCTTTCTAATTTTTGACTTGTGCTGCTCTTTGGCTTTGTCCTGTCACCATCATCTTCTTTGGTCTCCTTAATACACATCGAAACTCCACAGTCATAGCCTCTTTGCCTGCTCTAAAAATCAATTAAATGGAAGCTGAAATTATTAGCAACTTTGAGGAAATGAGTCTGCACCAGGCAGGACAGAGGGCACTGAGCTACAATCACTACAAGGTTAGCAGTTGTGTGCCTGCACATCTCAGAGGCTACCATTCAAAGCTTTTCCATGCTTATGACACATCCAGCCCATTTAAAATCACAAGCTCTGTCCCAATCAAGCACATAATTCCTGGAAAATGCATCAGAAATCAGCATCCACTGTTTGTCTGACCAGTGTGAATCAGAGCACATTTTCAAAGGCATGTTCCCAGAAAGATGGATCTACTTTTCTGCATGATTTGAACTATTATTTTGGCATTCTCAAGGGCGTGAGCCGAGACATTATTTAACCCAATGACTTTAGGCACTGGTACAACATTTGCTGGATCACCAAGGCCCATACTGGGAAGTAAGGTTTAAAATAGCAATAGAAAGTCACAGACAGTAGGATTACATTACGTAAGAATTAACAGCACCAGAATCCATGTCTGTGTCTTGTCCCAGCTGATATTTACCAGTAACAATCACAGAACAGCCCCTTCCAGGATGGGACTGCCAGCTGGAGGGTCCCCACAACTGGTGGCAGTGGCCAGGACCAAGAGCCAGCTCCCACAGCTGTTGTCCAGCTAAGCAAAACCTGAGTGCAGGGCTCTAGCACTTAGTTCTTTCCCTTTTTCCTGACCTTTTTTCATGCCCTGCTTTCTACTCCAACCTGTGGAGATGCATCATGTAGCCTTGACACCTCAGAATCACTGTGCCATTAAAAAAAAAAAAAAAAAAAAAAAAAAGATGAAAACATAGACTTCCCAGCATAGTGTTAAGCTTTTTACTTTCTTCTCACTTTCATTTATGCCCCTTGCTATCCTCTGCTTTTGTCTAAAAGTGTCCATGTTGATTCCAAAAAATGCAGCTGTTCTTAACAAAGATACAGCCCCAGTCAATACACTTCAGCAAAAAAAAAGTTTCAATAAAAAGCTACTCATAATTTTCTCAAGTAAAGCTTTTACATTACAAGCTTTAGTATTACATGGCTTTACATTACATGGCTTTAGTATTCCTTGCCTATTCTAACAAACTGCTAAAAGCACATGTGCATTTTCAGCTAAAAACATCTTCTGAGTTTTGGCCACAATTAGTGCTGCACATATATCTTGGCTTTATGGCAGCCAGAACTCATCCTTTTTTATTCTGCTAGCAGATAACTGACTTACCATTGCCATAAAAGGGACAAGCTTCAAGTACAATACGAAAATTCCTGGAATGCTTGAATCTACCCTCATGTAGCTGATTTTTCCCTTAATATGTGCACTATGAGTAGAAACTATTAATGCACTAATTTCTCTTTCAAACTTCTGTTCTAATTTTTGACAGCCCCATCAGTCCATACCAGTGTAATTTTTCAGCCTTATTTGGGTTTCATTACAATCTTAGGATATGTTTCAATGTTTTTAGATTAACAAATATTTCAACAGAAGTTTTCAGTAGAGTAGAAAACAAGTTTTCTTCCACTAGATAAACAAATGGACTAATAAGACCAAAAGACTTACAATATCTAGTCAGCACATAGCTATCCAGTGAAAATGGGCTAATTTGTTCTATCCCTTAGCTACCACTGAAACATTCGTCATGACAAAGAGAAAATATAAAAGGAAGAACCTTTCTCATTTTGATTTCTGTATACTAAACTAAGAACCCCATAAATCCTGTACTCAAGGAGAACAAGCTAATTAAACTATTTATTTTCCACTAAGTTAGTGATTATTTGCATGAAAGATTACATACTTCATTATGAATTTCCAAAGTGAATTATCTATAGGAAGCATCCTCGCGTAAAGATGGCATTTTGATCATTGACTATGATGAATCAGAACTCTTTCTCCCACTAAACCATTTAGAAATGCTCTACCACATTCATTCCCCAGTGTTAAGACAACATCCACATGTACAGAAGACAAATTGAGAGGGCATCTCAACTAGAAGAAAGGTTGAAACCTCAGACCTCCCATGTAGCCAGAGAGATTGTAAATCCCACAGCAGCTGAGACACACATGGGCAGAGAGAAGGCTGGACACTGGTCATTAAAGGTAGTAGAGGAGATGAAATGTTTCTTGCCTCAAATTATTTTTTCTAGCAATGTTAGGGAACACCACCAGACTTCTGGCACCTTTCAAGAAAGTTTAACATCTAAACCTGATTTGTGGCTTTCATCTTATCTCAACGCAGAGACAACTGGGGCTAGTCAGCACATCTCTTCCATTCCCACTTTTACAGTTGGGCAGGGATCTCAATGGGGGTGACAGACTTTACCTAAAAACTTTCTGTTCCCAGTTGTAGCATTTGAAATGTTCTTTAATAAAGTATTTGTTATCTACAGACAAGATAATAGTTTGTACCATGTGTCAGTCTTCTATAGAAACTACATCTCTTCTGAATGCAAATGACCAAACTCACTTGATTTTTAAATAAAATATTCTCATTTTTCCTAACAATCTTAGCACATTAAACTAACTATTGTATTTATTTTATAACTCTGATAATTTATTCTGCTGGCTCCTTCTCAGCCATCTTAAAAATCTGCATGTCAAAATGTGGTCTGTCACTGCTACAAGCAGATGAAAGCCACAAAAAGATGAAAGAAACTTAATTATTACTTTGCAATTTGTTTACTCCACATACTTGACAGCACTTTGTATTTTGTCCTTCACATTGTTCTGTTGAAGAAGCACACCCTTCCTCAGGCCCTGCGAGAAGGAGGCTGTCTGCCAGCAGCAGTAAAGGTGAAGGCAGCGGATGCATACAGAGAGAAAAAAAGCATAGGAAAGGAGGGGAACACAGTATGATGATTAGTGATTCTCTTGAATCCACACAAAGAAACCCTTTAGCTTACAAGAAATTCCATAAAAGTAGCTGAACAACTTTGCTGAAGACACAATTACACATTTTATAAATTAAGTTGGTGCATTCATGGCAAACCTTATGCCATTTATTTCAGAACATGTGTCAGAACAGCATACTTTAGATATGAAGGTAGCACCAAAAAAAAAAAAAAAAAAAAAAAAAAAAAACCAACAAGAAAAAGGAAGCCTATCCTTTTCCAGCTCTTCTCTGGCTTCCCTAATTTTATTTTCTGACATGTCCTTTTAATCGTGGGGCTGTAAGGCAAGCCAAGCCAAAAAGAGGGAACTTTTTTGCCACTGTGAGGCTGACTAATCTCCACCCAAGCAGATTCCCAAGCTGCTGGGTCCCACAGCTCCTGCTGTCTGCACCCAGGCCTCAGCACCTTGCACCAGAACTGCACTGATGTCACTGGGCTGGAACACCCCCAGCACAGGTATAAAAGTATAAAAGCAGGACTACAGTTCTCATTGGAACCCATAATGACAGGTTTTCAGATGCTTGATAACTTGGCAAATCAGAGGTGAAAAGGGGTAATTCCTACCAGCACCACACAAACACCTAAGCTAAGAAGAGTTAATATAATATTAAGGCTTACAGTGTTTTTTGCCTATGTTGGAAATATAATGAAAGCACACCATGTTAAGAGGTTTCCTAAAAAATACATATTTGAGATATTTTGAGATGACAAAGTAGTAAAAATTGAGCTGAACAGAGTATAGTAGAAGTACAAGGGACTGGAAGCTGAAGTGCTTTTGAACATCTACACTGTACTTTTTCAATTTAGAAAGTTTATACAAGCTCCTCCTTCTATAAGAGGTCATGTCAGAGAAAAAGGAAAATTGAACAGTCAGTTTTTCATCCTGTAACTGTTTGTACATGCCAGAGGGTAAAAAGGACTAGTTTTTGCACTTGTTATACTCTTTATGAAGAATAAATTTGCCTATTTCTTTACTGTAACTCACCTCCGATTACAACAGCATAATTAGCAGTAATTACATATTGATAATGTTTTAACTTGTCCTATATTTTACTGACACATTGTCCAGGAAACTGCCATATAAAGACTCTTGAAGGGTTAATGCCACATACTTTTCTGATGTATTAAATCACCAAGAATAATTCCAGCCAGTCACAATCCAGAGAAATCAAAAGTTTATCTCCCCACACAGATCATTACATTTCGGCAGTACTTTACACCTTCAACTGCTCACTAAAGCCACAGGTTGCTCTTCCATTCAGGTCATAGCCCATGCCCAAATTCTTCTCTTTGATCAAATTTTGCAAGGTGTTAAGTGTTTATGATGGGAAAGTCAGTGGAAATTCTGGGAAGGGTGTACTATGTAACTTTCAAACACTGATGAAGTAAGTCAATTTATTCTTGTGTAGAGGTTGTTGAATCTTCCTTTGTTTAGTCTAGTTCTATAAAAAGAACAATATTCCTAAGCCTATCCCTAAAGAAGGTTTCTGACATTTTAGAACAATAGTCTAAGCTGCCTGCAGCAGCTGTGCTACATTGCTCTACATAATCAGGGCAACTGACAGAATATACATCCAGCATAACCTCAGGCATTATACAAACTAGCGACACCCAGGATTATAAACATCAAGCAGACAATCTGCAATGAAACTCTGCAGTAGTCCTGCAGGCATTTGATACAAACACTCAGAAGCAAAACTTGAGCACTTGGGATGACAGTCCATGAACACACTTGCATGTGCTGACACTCAGCAGGTTCAGAGACTGCGCTCACGAACACGGCAGGCAGCAGGCAGGTGTGTGCTTCCAAAATATCCTGCCCTTCTCTTCAGCACCCCATGCCATGATGCTGTAGAAGAAGTGGCCAGAGGGAGAGGAGAAGTTGGCAGAAAGGACAACAGGTATAAAGATATTTCTCTGGTAGCAAGGAGTCATCAGGCCTGTCCCCTTGTCCCCAAAGTGCCCATGCATTTTTCTGCGCATACACATTGAGTAATAACTCCCTGCTGCTGGGACAGGTGAACCCATGCCCACCACACCTCCACTTTCCCAGTAAGCAGTGCTGGCCACAAGCTGGAAGGCCACCCTCCTGCCCATGTTCTCATGACGCTCTCTGGAGCACCCTCAGCCATCCCAGATCTTACACCTCTTCCTGGTATCTTGCTACAACAGGAGGAAAAGGGAGCACAGCTCTTGTCTTCTTCATGCTTCCACATCCCACCATAGACTGTCAGGGGCAACCAAACCCATTTCCTGTTCTTCTCTGAAGCCTTCTAGACTGAGAGGAGTTTGCTCATTAGAAATCATTTGGGTCTCCCCTTCTGGCCATATTTTTGGAATCAGAGTGACCATGTATCTCTCCTGAATTAACACTTGCTAGGGTTTATTAAACGTGCTCTTGGTATTACCAAGTCCTTGAGGACATTCAGGGACAAGGGTGTCAGATGGCCTCAGGGTGTCTCAACATCAAAGACATGGCAGTCCTAGACATAACTGCTGCAGAAGGCAGCTGCCCAACCCTGCCTTTACTTCATTAGTAAAAGCACGCCCAAGTGAAGTGCTACCAGTGATTCAGACTCAGTCATACGACTTCTCTTCAAACACATGCCAAAAGCCCAGGTCATTCTTTTTATCTACTCTAGGTTTGTGTGCCCTGTACATCTCCATCTCAGTAAATCACATTTTTAAAGAAAAGAGAAAAATTGGTCAGATTAATTGGAAGCAATTATATTAATTTTGCTTTTGGCTCCTAATTGCGTCAGAATGCACTCCCAAATATCATGTAAAAACAGGAGAGGTGTTGCAGGGAAGGCATGAGGACAATACAGCAGAGCTGTCTCTGCCTGGCCACATACAGGACCACTCTTTAGACAGGGCTTACTCAGGGACAGGAACCTCACACATTTCCCTGTCAGCTCCACAGAGCTTGCTCTCACTCTGTCCCAGCACCCTCTTCACCAAGACTAAAAGCAAAAAAGGGAGATTGGTTGGGAACTTGGAGAGAATGCTAAACCTGCTGCTGAGCAGTGGTGGCCAGGAGAGCTCTTCCCTTCCACCAGGGCTTACATGGCAGCCACTTGTGTGGAAGGTGACTCAGACCAGGAGTGCAGCTGAAAATCTCGCTCTGCTGCATGCAGCACAAGGACCAGCATTGCAGCAGCATGGACAGGGTACCAAACAATGAAACAGGCATTCCCATGGCACTGTCCACTCTCAACCAAGCAGTACTAATGTTAGGAAACAGATTTTCTCCAAAGGAAATGGCAGCCTGAAGAGTGTCAGAAATGAGAGCCCCTGCAGAGATCCTTCAAAACAAGTTTCTCCCGTAACGGTCTCATGGGAGCAGTCTTTTATCCTGACCTGGAAACATCTTAATCTACTGCCCTTCTTCCACTCTGCTCTCCTGGTAACCTGAAAACGAATCTCCTGAGAAGAACGCAGAACGGCACAAAAGCCCCAATCAGCTATAAATATTATTTTCATTATAATTCATCAAATTAAAGAACACTACACTTCCAGTGTCACATCTGGAAGCTCCTTATAGTGTCACATTAAAACCAGAGGGAGCTGCAACAGAGCAGCTCCCTCTTTCTGTACTGAGGCACGTGATCGTGACAGTAGCTGGCTCAGGGCTTGCTTTGCTACGTCAAATGCCTCTGTCAGAGCAGTCATTCCAAATCTCCTTGTATGTATTTAATCACAGATATGTCAGAGATAAAAACAATTTTTCATTCTGTCAGCCCTGACAGACTGCAGAATCACCACCAGCGACACAGCACAAGCTGCTTCTGTCACACTTGCTTGTGTTCACAGGCACGGATGGTCTCAAGCCTAGACCAACCACTTTGCACATTTACTGTGAGGGTGACTAAGCACTGACACAGGTTGCCTAGAGGGGTTGAGCAGTCTCCATCCTTGGACATATTCAAAACTCAGTGGGACACAACATTAAGCAGTCTGTTGTAGCTGTCCCTGCTCTTAGCAGGAAGGTGGACTAGATGATCTCCAAGGTGCCCACCAGCCTCACCAATTTTGTGGTGAAGGCCATGGTACAATTAATAAGACTGGCTGCACAACTGCCATTAAAAAAAACCAAAAAAACCCAAAATACTAACCAATAACAGCTACTTTAGGGAAGGAAGGAACCAGCATAATTTTTTTTCCAGCAGCAAAGTGGTTGTTCCATTCTGCCTATTGCAAAGAGTACTGCTACAACCTTCCTTACCACACAATCTTCTGCTAATACAACTACTCTTCGAATGTAAGCAGAGGGATCACGTTCATTTGAGGACAATGTGAGCACGGGGTCAGCTCTGCCAGCTCTCCAAATGCAGAAGTGGTGCTGCCCAGGTGGAGAGTGCTTCACACCACCATGCCACAATCATGCACAGGCATCAGCCCAGCTCAAGAATCTCCAAAGAGCAGCCTCTCCATCACCACCCACATGTGGTATGGTGCAGGCTAACAGCCATCTCCATCACCTTTTGTGTGGCTGTTAGTGACAGGCAACAGTGTGGAGCTGGGGACAATGCCAGCAGAACTGAATTGATTGAAAGGCCACCCATGTACAGCTGAAGGTTTATCTAAGGCAACAAAACTGCAAGGAGCTCAACTTCCACTGCATACTTGTGTTTTCTGGTGGCACTGACAAGGAACTGGAAATCTGCAGTCAGCTTAACACACAAAGAATGGTTAATTATGGGAATAGCTTCGTAATATAACTAACTAATTCAAGTTACAATTTAAGAAATCTTGATCTTAATGGAATAATTTATCCAGCACATGCTAGATACTTCTAGAACAGAGCCTCTTCACAGTTGCCACAGAAGACCTGAAATTGTACCACTAATACTAAAGTTTGCATCTTCTTTTAATAAGCACCTCATCCCTAGATAGTTTTGTGTGTTTGATTGACAGTCATGGTTCACCCAATAACTCCACTTTACAGCATAAGGTGGGAATGCATCTCACAGATAGGTATTTTTTTCTCTAGATACACCAAATTCAGAACTCAAATGTAAATAATTTACTTCAAAATATTCTAATTAATTAAAATAAATTACAACCTTAAGGGAATACAGTTTAATCAACTTAGTGGCAAGTGCTGGGTGAATCGCCTTAGAGGATTCACCACTGAGTGATTTATTGCAATCACAGTAAATCTGATATTATCAACCTAAGAGCAACAGACAAGACATTGGAAGTTCAGTGCATTGCTTACTTCAGTTGATTCAATACATACACACCATCCCACTGGTCACACAGAGGTGTCAAAATTCATTATAGGACTTAATTTCAGCTGAAATTGCAGAACAGCTTAAAATAACCCTTTCCCATACCTCCATTGTTGATTGAAATGTTAATGCAAGATCTTACATTTATAGCAGGAAGCATGACAAAAAGCCATGTGTCTACAGCTACTGAAAAGTTTTCTGCACTCCTGAATTTCATTAATACAGTATCGACCTAACCAAATTCAAGGAAACAAGGAGACACAAAAAGATAACCTAATACAAAATATTGTGTCAGCTGCCCATTACTTAGACATACAAAAGGAACAGCCCAAATACTTCAGGAGCGCCAGGAAAGAGTCCTTTAGACTTAAGGACAGCTAATAGCTATTATCACAGTGATAAAATTAGCTCCCTTAGCAAAACTTTCAGACTACTTGCATGCTTTCGATTTTACAAAGTCTATGCTACAATCTAGTTCCATCCGGAAAGATGCCAAAATTCAGCTTTAACCATTAACATTAGGATCGTTCGCAGTCCCCAGCCTACCGCCCATCGCGGGGGGTCAAAGGCAGCGTGCACCGCACTTTGAATCCAAGCAGCCCACTCTAAACTATTATTCATATAAATAGTTTCTTTTTTACTTTTTTAATTATTATTATTATTCACCGTGAAAACACAGCTCGGAACTTTCCAGTCCCGGGTGGGTGCGTGCTTTCTATTCCCTCCCCAGTCAGCGGCGCTCCGTGCCGGGCCGTGGGAGAGCGCTGCGGGGCCCGTCCCCGCCGAACCCCCGCGGCCATCCCCGCGCGGTGCCGGCCACCCCGCTCCGCCCGCTCCGCGCCCGCGGAGGGCTGGCGGGCAGGCAGAGCCCCGCGCAGCGCCAGGGCAGCCGGGCATCCGCGCGAAGCCCACCTGGCTGCCCCAGCGCCCGGGGAGCGGAGGCCCCGCGCCGGCTCCCGTCCCGTCCCGCACCGCTCCCGCGGCTCCCCGTGAGAGGGTCCCGCGTGTGCGCCCGATCGCGCAGCCCGAAGGAGCCGCCCCCGCGTACTCACCGCGGCGGACACGGCGCTGAGCTCGGCGCTCAGCAGCAGCCCGAAGCCCAGCCAGAGCCGCATGCTGCCGTGCACCGCACCGCGCCGTCGGTCCCTGGGCGGCGGGGAGCCGGCGACTCAGAGTGGGGCTCCGCGGGGCCGGCCCCACATGCGCGTCTCTTCCCTCCGTCGCGGCCGCGGCGCCTGCAATGCCTCGGGGGCGAAGGACTCGACTCGTCGTACACGATGGGCGGTGGCAGCCCCCCCCCCTCCTCCCCTCCGGGCGGGGACCCTGGGAGGGCGCAACCTCGCCCGCTCCCGTTCCCCGCTGGCCGCAGTTCTTCCGCCTCCTCGTCCCCGCCGCGGGTGTGTGGTGGGCCGCGGGGGGCGCGGGCGGAGGTGGGAGGTGCGCCGCTTCCCCGCCGCACACGGCCGCGGCCGCCCGGGACGGCACGGTACGGCAGCGCAGCGGTGCGGAGCGGGCGCGGGGCGGGCGGCGGAAGGGGCCGGGGCAGGGCCGGGGGCGCCGACTCCGCTCGGCCCAGAGGGGTCCGCGTCCCGCGGGTGGCTGCGCTCCGGGAGAACGTGGCTCCGTGCGCGGCTCCGGGAGCGGCGCGACAGCCCTCTCTCCCCCCGGATCGCAGCCCGGCCCGGCCCGGCGGGCCGCTCCCTGCCCCGGCAGCGGCGTCGCCGAGCCCGGAGACCTCCGGCGGGGGGAGCGGCGTTACGAGCGGGCTCTTCTCTGCCTTGCAGGGGTGGCCGTCCGGCGGGAGAGAGCCCTGAGCCGAGCCCCCGGCCGGGGAAGGAGCGAAAATGGACATCTCGCAGCTTCCCAGTGCACGTATTTTCCTTTGTCAGTAAGTAATTCCGCTCGATAGGCTTTTGGAAATAACTTTTTTAAAGTCGTATTGTCACCTTTAACTTCAGAGCGTTATCACGTGCTTGTTTTGCACCAGCTTAAAACAATATCGTCCTTATTCACCTTTCCCTGCAGGGATACGGGGCTTTTGTTGATCCTGATGGAAGTTGTGTTGTCAGCCGTCAAAGTGGACGCTGTAAGTAAAACATCTTCTGATTTTTACTGAGGAGAGAAGAGGAGAAAAAAGCAGTTTCCTTGGTACCAATTAGTGAGGAACTGCGTTTTCCTTGCCAGATGGCTTATCTATCTTTCTATTAAAAGAAACAACTAACAGATCATCTTAGCAAGCCTTACAGATTGCTGTCTTCAATAAAATGATGCAGAGCAGCATAATGCTTCAAGTGTCAGGTTGTTTGAACTGCTCCACTGTTAATTTCTCTGTTTGGGTAATTTGTTAAAACAGTAGTGAAACAAACCCAACAATTTCTTTATTTTTGTGAGAAACACACAAAAAATGCAGTGCTGTAGATACCAAAGTTAACCTGCAGGTGAAATGAGTTAATTTACATAACCCTCAACTGAGGACTGTGAAGCTTATTTCTACAAGTCAGAGTTTGTAAACAATTTGTTGTTTAAATTAAATTGTTAAATCCAAAAATGGGTGTTATGTGCCATATAGGTGGTGGCTGCAGCTATCTGCCTGAGTTGTTGATGTAAGCAGAAGTTACTAAACTCTTGCATCATTGTCACTAGGATGTGAAAGCTGTGAGAGATAATGCATAGGAGAGTGCAATGTTTGCCTGTTACAAAGCTTGGTGAGTTTAATGGAAAGATTGTCATTAATGGGAATAGATTTTGGATCAGGCCTGAATGTAGGAGACTGAGGTTGGTAGGCTTGGCTTGTGGCTGCATTATTGGTCAGCCACAAATGTGGGTAAGGCTCTGTGGTCATGTGCTAGTGGGACCTTGATTACATTTTTGCAAAAGCTATCCTACCTAAGTTTTAATCCTACTGTCTGCAACTTTACGACTTTCTACTCCATATAGATGCGTGATGATAGGCCATATCTTTGATGAGATGGCATACTGTGTTAGGGAATGAGGAATACTGTGTTAGGGAATGGGGAATACTGTGTTAGGGAATGGGAAATACTGTGTTAGGACTGGGGAATACTAGGGCTTTTGCAGCAGGTGCTGTGACACATGATAATCCTGCACTCCAGCTGCAGTTGGCATGTAGCGCTTGCCCGTCAGCCTGTGTGGATGGTTGATCTCTCCACATCATCCCTGAGCAAGAGCAGTCTGACTGGGGACCCACAGCCCTGTGGGAAGGGACAGGAGCAAGAACCTTAAGTGTCATGTGCTGCTTGTCTTTGCCTCATTTAGACACAAACATTGTTCTGCTGCATGGTGCTGAATGGATGATAAAATTACCATGTGCTACTGAAACCAGAGCAGGCTGGTGATAACTGCCAATGTTTTATGCCCAGTAATGATATCACTGGGATCAGTTGACATAAACCCGTGGCGTAATGACTCTTCTTTTATCAAGTTTTGTTGTAGAGTGCATGATACCTGAGTTTTAGCTATAGCATGGACTAATTCATTCTCCTTTGTGTTCTTACAGTAGCCTGCAGGCTGTGGTGTTAAAATAGAGGTATACTGAAGAGGTGTTCAAGAGATCTCAGTTAATGCACGCAGTCTGATCATGGCTGCTTCAATCTCCACATGCTGGTTTTCCTAGAGAATCTTGAAAAAGTAAATTGGCTTGCTTGAAGGTTTAGTTTCTCAGATTTAGTAGTTCCTAAGGTGGCAGCTATATAGGAGATGAAACACTTCCAGTGAATGTGAATGGGGAAGTCTGGTCACCTTTCCATGAAAAATTGAGCTGCACTGCCACCACAATGTTTATCCCATTTTCCACTCATATGCTTCTTCCTTCCTTTGGTCAGCACAGGTCTTTCTGTAGTTGTGTGGTGAGCTGATTTGGAAAATTCCTTGTTTGTACTAATCACTACCCCAAAAAAGAAGAGGAGTGAGAGCTAACTTTATCCTGGGTCAGATCATCACTTGTATTCATAGAAACCTGGGCTGGCATGGGGTTGGAAGCAGGCAGCTGGGGGTGGGAGGAGGGTTGGGTTTGCTCCTTGCTGTGACTGCTCTGGTCAAATATGTTTGCAAAGTGACAAAGTGGGTGTCAGTGGGAAGCAGCAGCACCTGAACAATTGCCAGAGTTGCTGGCAGTTGTATTCTTTAAATTGTAATCCTGTTTGTCATACTGAATCTTCTCCTATTTGTTACACAGATCAATGTGCTAATGTCATGAAGTGTTTTATTATCTTGAATTAAGAAAAATGCTATGAATTATTAGACTCTGTGGGACCAGGTCTTAAAAGTCATGGTTCTGCCTGTAATGAGGCAGGCAGTGCTGCTGGCTTTGACAGCCATATATATGTGAATGAGTTACAGCTGCTGGATATAAGTGGTGTTGAATGAGAAAAATTGCACATAGGAAGAAATTGAAGGGAGATTAAGGAAAGGCCGGGAAAGAGGGAGAGAGGAAGAGTGGAACTCAGAGAGTTTGTCTGAATGTGTTGCCTGGCAGGCTGCTCCTGGCTTTTAGGGAGATGGATGTTTCTCAGCAGAAAAAGACATGAGAGGAGGAAAAAGAAGGAGGATGTTTAGGGTATCAGAGAACTGGGAGAGAAAAAAAATGGTGTCTCTGGCAAGAGAAGAGGATGCTGGTTGCAGGCTTGAAGAACTAAGGAAGAGAATTCCCTGAATGGAAGTGCCAGGACAGACAGCCAAATGGAGTGGATCAGGCACAGTTATCTTTAGTGCTCTTTGGCATACATTGGATAGAGATGCTAGAGGCCTCAAATAACTTTGGAACTACTCTGAATTGTAGATTTAATAATTCACGTGGCTTAAATAAAATTAATTAGTATTAACTACTTGAAGTTCAACTAAGTTTACTGATTACTTCTTCCTTTCTGTCCCTGCTAATGCATTACATCAAAAATATAGTTCTTGGCCTTTTGTTTTTTTTTTTCTTTTCAGAGACAATGTACCTTCTGCTAATGCTGATTTTTTTTCTTTTGTTTTCCAAAAAGAACACTTTTCCCTAAGTAGTTTTGTAACTTTTGATTACTTTATTTGTATCCTTTTAGTATATTTTTTTAACTGCCTCTAACAAAAATTACTTTTTTCCCCAAGTTATATTCAGGTGAGAGCAATAGAATCCCAGCAAAGAAGGAAATAACTGTCAGATCAAAGAAAGAAAATTGAGAGAGAATAAGTTTAAATAACATCTGCAAAAATAACAGCAAGTAACAGATCAGAACTGTTATTATAGCAGGAGACCATATATAGATATATAGAAAGAAAACAGTTGAAGTAGTGCATGAGATATCATTCTCTTCCCTTCTGTGAGATTTTAAGGGGATATATCATGGAGGATGTCATCAAGTGGAGGAAGCAATAAATCTTTAAAAGGGAAAATAAAACCAACTCCACTATGTGCTACTTCTGTTGGTTTTGTTGTGAAATTAGATTGCTGACATGGAGGCCTAAGTTATTGCTCTAAGTTAAAATGTGTAAATGCTCTGGGCTATCTCACATCCAGGTTTTCCCAGGTGTGTCCTGTTTTATTCCATCTGGAAAGTTTTGTCTGGTTAAAACAGTTGGACTTTTTTCATTAACACAGGATTTCCAGGCTAAAGAAGCCAGGGTGGAGTCATCACTTGGCCCATCCTGCTTAATGTGTCTACTGTAAATGTAGGCACTAGGTCACAGTGTGAAAAATGCCATAAGGCAGGCACACTGCCCAGGTGATCGAGGAAGGAGGCTTCAATCTGATGTATTGAGTTCCTCTGCCATGTTACTTATTTGGGTCATGCAAAGGGAATCCACCTCTTCTTGGAAATACCAGACCCCTTACCTGTGGGCTGCTTCAGAAATAGCCTAGGAGATTCCCCAAAAAGATATATTGCAATCCAAATTTAGAATAGCTTCATTTGAAGTGTATCCACACTGACAGACATGGCTTATTTAGAGCTGATTAAATAAGTGTACAGTTGGGCTCATCTTTGAGTATGAGTGGTGTTCCATAAGAAAATCAGACAGAATAACAATACCTTGAAAAAGTCACTAGCATTTTGGGGACCCTCCTAGCACATCTCATTGCTTTATTCAAAATTTCTTTGAACCCTGGAAGAATTATTGGATAGTTAAGAGAGGACTCTTTCCATGTTCAGTCATGGAACTGACAGGGAGGGGCAGCTCTTTTAAAGAACTTTGAGAAATACTGAATGAGGGAGGCGGCAGCTGCTGTTTGGATGCTAAGGGTCACAGAGTTTGTATCAGATTGTGGACAGGCAGCAGGATGGCTGTCCAAGTGGGAATTTATCTATGTTTTTTTAAGAGCCATGATTTCTCCCATCAACATCATATGATGCCAGACAGACAAGCACATTCACAGCCAGTATTGCACGCATGGAAATGTAGTCATGGTTGATAGCTTTGAATTCCTTATTTTTGGTCCCTCCTTTCTTGTGTGCTGTCTGTTCCACTCATCAGTAAGAGAGTCTTTTTCTTGTTGCTCTCAAAAATTTTTTTCTGCCATGCCTATGAACTGATACTGATTCTAATTTACTAATTAATCATTCTTTCTTGAAAGATTTCTTTAAGAGTCATTTGTTCTATGTCTGTGTGGAAAAAATCAGAGAGTCTATTCTTTGTATACAGTCATATCCTGTGTAAGTGAATCAAGTTATTCATGCAAGGACAAGACAGGTTACACCAAAAGCAAAATATTGTATCTGCCTGAAGTTAGTGATGAAGAGGAGGGGTTTCTTGCATGTGTCCATGTTTTTTGAGCTCTCTGGGCAAAGTCACATATAGGTTCTGTACTCACTTTTTTTTCTTTATAGATCAGAACTATGCTCAAAGAATACTTACTGTAATATATTCAGTATATTTTGTTGAGTTATTAACTGGCATATCGTATGTCATGCTGCATTTGGTAGCAAAATAGACAGAGTTCTGTCAGCCTCTCAGAATTCTCAGAATTCTCAGAGTTAAAATGTTGATACTGAGAGACAAGAATCCTGATGAGGTAAACTGTCATGTAATAAAATGATCTTATTGTTTTTTCACCTTACTCTGAAAGTAGCTGTATTGGTTTCAGAAATTCAGCATTGCTTTTCCTTGAGCTTTTAAGGTAGGACATCTGGGTTTTATTGTGTACTGATTTTACCACAGGAAGCCTCTATTATGCAATATGATACTAAACCTATCATGTATTTTTTAAATATTGCACAAAAAATTATTTGTAGGTCCAAATATATTTGCCTTACTCAGAATGTAAAGCTGCATTGTGGCTTATTCAGTTATAAATATTTTAATTCAGTAGTTCAGAGCACATTTTGTATTAGTGTTGGGTTTGGAGTTTTTTTTAAGTAATGCATTTCTTGTTTGAGACCAGATTATTCTTAATTACTTCTTTGCTTTTGTTTTGACAAGCCAAAAGTTGGCCAAGGAGTGGAACATTCTTCATGTCATATTGTACTGATCCAAGATCTTCTGAAAGTTCAGTGTTCATTTAGTGGCTTACATAGTTTTTCCTAAGAAGGTAGCTTATCTTGCTTTATTCCCAGTGCCCTATTTGCTCCTCAGGAGTAAAAAGCACAGTGAAATTTGCAGTGTTTCCTGATGTTTATCAACAGTTATTTCTTTAAAATGGCAGCACCTAGTTGATAGCAGCAGTTGACTCAGCTCACAGTGAAAGTATGTGATCTTTATCATGCAAACATTTCTGAGTGACCAAGGACCAACATTGTTGGTTTCCACGTGCCCTTTTTTGCCCATTTGGAAGCTGAAGGGGCTGGTTTGATACAAAGAAAGCTCCTTGTTTTCACACCCTAGAAACAGTGTGTAGCAAGGAAAAATGCTCTCACAGTTCATGAGCAAACTTGCATTTGTGTGATTAATTTGCCCTGCTTCAGCAGAGTAATGTTTTTGTTGCAGTTTCCCCTCTTTGACAGTCAGAGTGTTTGATTAGCTGCTGCATCTTCTGGACACACCTGGTTTTGTGCTGTCTTTCAGTTTCTGCCTTTACTTTTGTGCTTCCCAGGAAAGAGGGGTGATGTGGTTGTGGATGGGGCAGCAGCAGAGTGGGCAGGGGAGCCGGGAGGATGAGACCACAGACAGGATGGGGAGGTGGGCAGCACATGTACCCTCCAGCGAGTCCAGGTGGTCACCAAGGGCAGACACAGCCCTGGAGAGCAGGGCAGGGCCATGGGGATGAAGCCAGGCAGAGGCCAGGCTGGGGAATTTGCCCACAGGTGAAGGAGGCCGGGGTAGCCTGGCACAGGCATGGCTGAGCACAGCTCAGGTCAGCACCGAAGCCCAGCATTCAGCCCGAGCTCCCAGGCTGCTGGCAGGCCAAGGGGGAAGCCCCACTTCTCACGGCCCTTTTCCCACAGCGCTCTGGGAGCGCAGCTGCACCCGGAGCTGGCCCTGCGCCCGCTGAGCACAGCCGGGCTCCCCTGGGCTGGGATGGGGGAGCCAGCCTGAGGCAGAGGCAGCCAGCAGGTCCTGGTGCAGCCCAGCTGGCTGCAGGGAGGCTGGGAAGCTGGAAAAGCAGATGTCTAAGTTTCAAATTTGTGGCAATTTTACAGAAATCAACATGTATTAGGAGGGCCGTAACAAAATTTAAAAATTGACCAGAGCCTTCTGTATTAATTAAAAGGACAGCATCATTTGGTATATCTCTCCAGGAATAGTTCCTCAACAGGGGACATTTTGTCTAGAAAACCCCCTGATTTCTAATATAAATTTACTAACAAGTTCTATTTTTATTTTAGAAACACGAGATCAGAAGAACATTTAGATCATATCAATTACTGAGGATGCACGCTTACTGGGATATTTCAGGCATCCCATTTATTTGTAAATGATCCCGACCTTTATTTTGAAGTAGCTTTCTGAAATTAGCAAGTAAAGATCATTCAGATAAATAGGGCTTGGCTTATTTTTGGCAGGTCCTAGCTGCAGATCCTACCCACATCTCTTCTCACTATTGGATGATGCAGCCAAATAATAAATCTATTATTCCAACTATACTTTTACTTTATAGTTCGCCAGACCCTTAAAAGTCTGACCAAAATTACTTGAATATATAATAAGACTGTATACAGAAAGTTAATGCTGGGCAAAGTGAAATATTTTGCATATAGCCCATTTGTTTTGTTCTACAATTGGAGTTTTTTGGGGGTTTGGTGGGTTTTTGTTGGCTTCTAGTTTGTGTCATTACAAAACAACTAACTGCCTCAGGTTTGAGCCTTGTCACAAAGCACAGCTCTGAGCTCTGAGTTTTTACATCTGATGGAACTTACCTGCCATCAGTGCCTGAGCAGTGTGGCTGTCCTTCTGTCAATCCTCTGGAGGCTGCAGCTCCTGGCTCAACACAGAGCTGACCTCCTTGGTGCACACCCCAGCCTCCTCTGGAAACACAGGCTTGGAAACAAACCTGTTGTTCACTGGAGATAAAAAGAAGGAAAAAAGCCATCTGTACAAATTGTCAATTCTCTGCCTGTACCACGTGGGTCTCTGTTGTCAGGTCCTGCCCATGCTTGTAGGGAGCAGGACCATTTTCCAAGGTTGGGACGGCAAACTGGGAAAACTTTGCAGGCCTTCCTTGTCACCCTGGTGTGTGTCTTGCTCTCAGCAAATTGTTGGCTCCTGCTGCTCCATCTGTGAAGTCCCCGGCCATGCTGCATGTGGATGAGGAAAGGCATTCCCACATTCAAGCTGTAGCCCCACTGACCCCGTGTAATTGATGTTCAGACACCTGGTCTGAGTCTCACAGCATCCTGAACACATGTACCGAGACCCCAGGGTGCAATTCCGGGAGGAGAGCGGAGCTGCTCACAAGGGCAGCCGGAGTGTCCTGGGCTGAGCCTCGGCAGAGGGAGTGGGCAGAAAGGAATGCCGCTCCCGCGCAGGGCTGGGAATAGCCGCTGGGGCCACGGAGCATGGGAAGCCTGCATATCTCCCCAAGCCAGCAGCCAGAGAAACAGTCTGCTGGAAACAGCCCAAACGTCTCTGCAAGACACTTAGGAAATCTTAAGTGACACTGGCTGGAAGAAGGATGTGAATGGGGAAATGTAAGCATTTTTCTTGCAGTGTGGGGCTGAGACTACATTTCCACCAGGTGATTGCAGGTTGTGGTAAGAATAGGTGTGATGAACTCGGCGTGAGGTTGTCCAAATCTGTCCTCAGTACGTGCCCGGGAGGTAGCCAGCACATCTGTTATCTTTTAACTCACTTAGGCATAGAGGCTGCTTCCTCTCTGGCTGTGTCCCTTACAGTAAACCGCAGAGTCCCAGGTGCATTCTCTGCCTTGTGGTCAGTTGGCACAGTCTGTCCATGTCCATAACAGTAATAGGCTCCTTAGTTTCCAAAACAGGGTGGCCCCTTAGAGACTGTCTCTGCTCCTTACATTGTGCTGACTCCTGCACCATGGCCAAAACTGTCTTGGCAAAAAAGCAACTGAAAGCTTCCTAGCCCAAACTGCAGGCATTCGTAAGGCCATTCTGACAGCTTGGTGGTACAGATGGTCTGTACCATGGCTGTGGGGCACAGGGCTCCTTAACACATTGTTATAGACCTCTGCATGTGTGCCTCAGACTGACATCGACTGGCTGGAAATCAGGGCCCACTCTCATTTCTCACATGCATCGTTGTATTGGGGAGTTTTACCAGAGTAAGAACGGAATAAAAGAACTGAGCAGCACTGTCACCCATTTGAATAGGAAATTTGTGCCAAGAAAGACCAAAACCCTTCCTGATAGTTTTGTTTTAAGCTTTATGTGATGATTCATGGCATTTTCATGTCCTATCTGTTGATATTTTGCTTCATACAAGCAAAATAAAGGACAAAAGTAAGCCTATAAGAAGCTGTGACTGGCAACAGGTCACAAGTCATATTGCAAAAGCATAGGTATCAAAAAACTATTTATTCATCCTCTGTGTCATGTCTAAGTGTTAGGAAAAGTAGTCCTTCCCAACAAATGGAAAGTGACTAGACTATTTAGCAATTGGCTGCATCCTTGTTTTCTGGTGGCTTATGTTGAACATCCCAACTGCACCCTAATCTGTTCTGGAGTGTCAGCACTGCAGTGCATCTTCTTCAACTGCCCCACTCTCCAAAGAGCTTTCCCAGGGAATAGGTGAGGGGCATGTGCTCTTCTGTCTTGTGGTTTTAGAATTCAGTCAAGAACAGATGAATAGTAGAAGGGAAGGGTTTCAGTTGTCCTCATTTGATGTGAACTGGGGTTTGCCAGTTGTCAGTCACACAATGCCAGCTTACAGTCTAGGTTTCTTTCTTACTTTTCTATTCCACTTCCTTCCTGCAGCAAGAGGTTTTTATTTCTTTGTGACTCACAGCCTTGCTGCCTTAGCTATTAGGCTATTAATACTGCCTTAAAAAAAAGGAAAAAAAAGTCTACTATAAGATCACCTGTTTAGCTTTTACCTTGGTCTTAGAGAATGAGGAGAGAACTTTGTGAGACTCCATCCCTTCAGTGATCTAGGGACTAAAAGGATCAGTACCCCTTTCTTTTGAGTAAACAGACTTTATTAGACTCAAAAAGAGTGAAATATGGTACTGTTTTTAGACAACAAACCATCTATACCTGAATCCCTTTTAAGAAATGATTATTTAAATAAACTTATATGGTTGATGGACTGGGAAAAATCCAGGGGGAAAAAAATTCTCATTAACATTTTATGAACCTTTTTTCTCATCAATCCGTTATGAATTTATGTCATCAAATTGAGATCCAAACATCTTACCCCATCCATCCAGGGCATGATCTGCCCAACACTGTTCTGATTATGTTTTTGTGTGAGAGGGGAACTTTAAACTCTCCTTGTTGTTACTTGCTCATAATAATTGTTTTTGTGTCTTCAGTGGGATAATACAGTAGCCATTCTTCAAGAAAATGTTGCCTCCGCTTTTACAGCTCCAATCTCTTGCTTGAGGTTCGTATTGTCCCTTGGGGACACAGTATCACACAGAGTCACAAGTAAGTAGATGGGTGATTAGTAAGGTAGCTTGAGGCTGTATCATAAATCACTTTGAAGGCTGGGACTATGTTCTTGAATTTGTCTGAGTAAGGAATCCTGTGAGCCCTACAGCAACGTGCTTGCATGATCCTGTGCTGCTTCATACTTTGAACCAACTGGTCTGTTCTTTTTCCAAGGAAAAACACACAGCAGTTACTATGAGCAAATCACAGGCAGCCAGTCATCATACTGGCATGTTGGGAGCTCTTTGTGTATAGAATCCAGTTTCCATATAGACATAGATTCCATGAGGCTTGTCAGCTGCAGTGGAACTATACCATCTCAAATTAGGGATGATGTAATTTTTACTACTTCTTCAAGGTATTTAATTTTCATTCAGCATGATTTCCATGTTAGTCATGTATCATTCACTGTCTTCAATAAAGTCAGTAACATGTGTAAACAAGGAGAGAGGAACTGAAGTACAGTCATCATGTGTTATAAATGAGGAGGAGACTGAGCTCCACCCTGGACACGTGTTCTTAGACTTGAGGCTACTGATCTTTCATTAGGCTCTAAACAGAATGTTCCATTAAGACAAGGGCACATAACTTCATAGAATAGAATAATTAATTTGGGGAGAATAAAGCTCATCCTCCTGAGAAAAAAAAAAAAAGGGGATATAAAAATGCACTTACCAAGTATCACCCTGCAGACACAGTCCATGGAGAGACTACAGTGCTGCATGCAGCTAATGAGCAATCCCATTCAACTGTGCAGAAACTCCACAAACCCGTGTATGTACATACAGAAAAAACAGGATTTTTTATTTAACAGAGGGACAGGGACCATCCTAAAGTTATTTGACTGTCATCCAAAGATCCCCCAATGTTTGCAGCATTTTTGTAAATATAAATTTAGTATTTTCTTTGAGGAAAGTCCTATTCCTCAGTAGCTAAGAAGCTAGGCCTCAGACCTTTTTTTGTCTTTTTGTGGTCAGATTGATGTGAAGTTGTTTCAGCTGCAGAAATCTTGCTGTTTAATCTCAGAAATCCTATTGTCTCTTCCTGCTTCTAAGTTTGTCTACTGTTAAAAGTGGGTAGTTTTCCTAAGAAAGGACATGGGAAAATGGTGAATTAAAATAAAAGTGCAAGGTTGTTGCTTGGTTGGGCTTCTTTTTTCCCTCTTGGGTAAAAGACTAAATCAGTTTTGCCATAGCTTCAAGAAATCTCCTTTTTTTATGGCACTTCACAATGAAATTTTAGGTAATTTCAGACAGTCTGGTCAGCCTTTTCAGAGGGTCGTGTTAACCTTTGCAGAGTGTCTTGTTATAGTATCAGCTGTCCCAGCATCTTTCAAATGAGCAGTGAACACAAAAACTGTGCTCCAGAGCACAAGCAGGAAAGACTTTTCGACCTTTTGATCTGATGATCTGTTCCCAAAATCTCTGCATGTCCAAAAGCAGCAAGACAAATACCAGAAGACTTGGAGAGTTGAGGCAAGGGGAAGCTCCAGCATTTCACAAACAGAAGAAGGGAGCAGCTCTCTCAGAAGCCCAGCTGCAGCACAGAGCTCTCAACCAAGGCTGTGAGGGACCTGGAAATGGGGTTTGCTGTGAACTCCTGTAGTCTCCTTCAAGCATCAGATTGTCCATCAGCCTCCACAACAGAGAGCTGCACAGACTCTCTTAAAAACTGTCAGCCCTCCAGTGCCTAAAGGAGGCCTAAAAGATGAAGACAGACTTTATCAGGATGTGTAGTGATAGGACAAAAGAGAATGGCTTTAAACTGAAAAAGGTTAGGTATAGATTAGATATTAGGAAGAAATCCTTTACTGTGATGGCGATGAGGCACTTGAATAGGTTGACCAGAGCAGTTTTTGAAGCTCCATTCCTAGAAGTCAACAAGATCAGGTTGAATGGGGCTTTGAGAAACCTGCTCCAGTGGAAGGTGTCTCTGCTCACGGCAGGTATGTTGGAACTAGGTGATCTGTAACATCTCTTATAACCCACGCCATTCTATGGAAACATTACCCCAAGGAGAGATCCATGGTTGACTAATTAGGGAGCATGAGCAAGCCAGGACTTGCTGTCTGTCCCTCCCTGTGGTGTTGGTCTTACTGCAGTCATGGTGCAGGTAAATCACAGAATCGGTGAGGTTGGAAAAGACCTCTGAGATCATTGAGTCCAACCTATGACAACACCACCAGTCCATGGCACTCAGTGCCACATCCACTCTTTCCTTAAACACCTCCAGGGACAGTGACTCCACCATCTCCCTGGGCAGCCCATTCCAATGTATCATCCACCTTTCTGTGAAGAGCTGCTTTCTAATGTCCAACTGAATATGCCCAGGGTAAGACTGTGTCCTCTTGTCCTGTCACTGGTCGCCTGGGAGAAAAAGTCAACCTCCACCTGGCTACAGCCTCCTTTGAGGTGGTTGTAGAGACTGAAAAGGTCCTTGCTGAGTCTTCCCTTCTCCAGGCTAAACAACCCCAGCTCCCTTAGCTGCTCCTCATAGGACTTGTGCTCCAGCCCCTTCACCAGCCTTGTTGCCTTTCTCTGGATGCAGTCCAGCAGCTCAAGGTTCCTGCTGAATGGAGGAGCCCAGAGCTGGATGCAAGACTCAACGTGTGGCCTTACCAGTGCTGAGTACGAGGGGACAATCACTGCCCTGGTCCTGCTGGCCATGCTATTGCTGAGACAGGCCAGGCTGCCACTGGCCTTCTTGGCCACGTGGGGACACACCAGCTCATGTTCATCGGGCTGTTGACCATCACCCTCAGGTCCTTGTCTGCTGGGTTGCTTTCCAACCACTCTGCCCCCAGTCTGTAGCTCTGTCTGGGGTTATTGTGACCAAAGTGCAGCACCCAGCCCTGGTTGTTGGGCTCAGCCCATTGATCCAGCATGTCCAGGTCCCTCTGCAGAACCTTCCTACCCTCCAGCAGATTGACACTCCCGTCCAACTTGGTGTTATCCTCAAATCTGCTGGTTTGTGAGTCATGCCCCAATCTGCATGAGGCAGAAGGTGTGTATTGCCTGGCCCAGCATACAGGGGAGAGGGAACTCATTCTCCCTGTTGGTCTGTAAGCAGGTTAACCATTTTCTCCTCCTTAGCATTCAGTACACACATCCCTGCCATGCTTGCATTATATTAACTGTAACATCTCTAGCTTTGAAAATAACAGGGAAAGAACTTTATCAGAGTGGCATCACCACCACTACAGGTTACTGAGCTGGCTGCATTGCTAATATGAGAGTTACTTTGAGTAAGCTGTGTGTTTCTGCAGCAAGAACTTTCTGAATGAAGTCCTCTAAGAGATTTTACAAATGCACTGCAATTTTTGCTATTCAGGCCAGACACCGAACCCAAGGCAGCTCACTTGAAACTCATTTTTTAAATCTCTGTGCTGTATTGCTGTGCTGCATTACACATGTCCCAATAGGTCACATTTCCAAACAGTATATTGAGCATGATTTGTAAAGAATTAGTGGTATGGGATCTCAGTGTATTGTTGCATGGATTCTGTCTAGTTATTAAGGACATGTGACCAGTTGCTTTAAGTCTAAATAATTAAAGCTGAAAAACACAATACTTCCCTGGCTCCACTGTTTTTTAATTGTTATGAGAGCCATTTAGTGCCACCAGCTTTTAAGCAGAACAGCATGATGTCTTCAACAGAAAATTCCAATTTTTGTGTGTGGTATCAAATGGTCCAAAGTTTTCATTCAGGGTTCAAAGTGCAACATGTTTGTAGAAACCCCCTTTAAATCAGTGGGTTTAAGCACACTTTGGGCCAGGCTCTAAGCATTTGACCTTTTCTGTTAGTTTCTGTGGGATGCAGAACACAATAGGATTGACTGGATTTAGTTTTCAGGGTAACAATTAATAGAAATTCTTCCAGTGTGTGCTGACAGTGAGATTTCATGTTAATCGTTACTGAAGTTCTCCTTTTCAAGCCTCCCCCAGGTAATAATGAGTGACTTAACATCACATACATCTTTAGGCTTTCCTGGTTCTGTAGCTGTATTTCCTATGTATGTCCTGTCTCTCTGTTTGTGCTGATAAACATATTCCCTCCTTTAAGGAGGTTCAAGTTTTAATTTCTAAGAATCAGAAGTTGAAAATAGGGTTCTGGAAAAGTGAGTCAGAATATGTCACCAGACTGGTCACCTACATTTGTTACCAACCGATGAAGTTAGACCTGGGGTGAAGTTATGCAAGCAGAGAGTGTCCTATGACACCCCCCCCCCCCATTACACTTGTGTGAGACCTACAGCACTAACTGTAAGTCTTTCATCTCTCATCTGTAGTCCTTGCCTATCATCAGCTGCAAGTACAGGCTCAGTTTGATAGAGAAAACTTGATTCATGTGGCATATTGGTGTAAAGAAATACATTAAATATATAAAGCAAGACTAATATTTGCAAAGTAGGATGTGAGAATTTCCTGAGTTTAATTCATGTTTGAATTACAAGTGCCAGTTTTGGAGAAACATCCCATCTGTATTTTTTGTGGTTTTAAGTGCCAAAGAGCCTACCACAGCCCCTACTAAAATTTCCCAGTAGTTGATTACTCTTAAAATAAACACAGATTGATTTAACCACATTGATCTAGCTTTAAAATCAGTCTCTGAGCTTTTGTTTTACCTTTTCAAGGTAGATGAAAGAGCTTAATGTTACAAGTTTACTAGTTTCATTATGTCATTATATAGGTACTATATATATATAAATTACCATTGTTTTTAAATCATAGCCAATTAAGGAAAAATAATATTTCCTTTCTCATTTCTTGCATACTTTCCATAAAACCCATAGACCAGGTTATCCTGTCACTGATGCTGTGCATTTCATCTAGGGATGGTTATTGGATTTTGCAGATAAAACTGAAAGGGAAGTGTGGCCCTTTATGTATGTTGGCAGGCAAAGAGCATCTGAAGCATTTTTGCCTTCAGGATAATTGCAAAATTGTTTCCTTTTTTTTTCTCATCCACCCATGATGCCATCTAATTTGATGTTCCTTGGCTGCTAGCTGTTAGCCTCATTAACCTTACTTGATAGAGTGTTCCAACATTTATGATTCTCATGTGAAAAATTATTCCTGATGGCTGGAATCTGTTTTTCTTTAATTTCTACCTTTGCCCTCTTGTCCTATTATGCATACTAGGCTGAAAATAGTAACTTGAGATTGGTGTGCCTACTTCTTACAGTGTAATGAATTCCAGTTAATGCTCTTGCTTTTCTTTTCTCTTAAGATAGTCATGGTGATTTTAAATTATTTAACCAACAATCCTACTTATTTTGCCTTAAGTCTCTTATGTTTCTACATTTAGTAATAATTCTTCTGTGAAAGGAAAGGAGGAAATTCAGATGTGTATCATTTGTCACTTGGCCTATTTCCACAAATGTGATGTTACCCTGATGTTAACTTTATTGTCTTACTTGGCATGTGGAGTAGGGCCAATGCAATATTCCTGTGGGCATCAAGACTTGACGTTTCTGAGGTTAAAACTTCATCAGTCAGTGCAGTTTCACTCTGCAGAGTGGCAAAATCCCAGTTCTTAAATCTTAGTGCATTCCAGCTAGCTGTGATGATCATTATCAAATTTGCAGTGGTGGAGAGTGGTAATTTAATCCCTGCTCACAAATAAAAGGTGTGTTTCCCATTTTTGGGGTCATAGAGAGACTCTTATATACTTGCCTTCTACACTGGTAGCAACAGATCTTCACATCCAGCACAGGTCATCATGAAAAGTACCATCACAAAGGCAGTTTATTTTTATTGCATTTTCTTTAAAATTCTGACATTATTAAAAGGTTGAATGTAGATCTCTTAAAGGCTACCAGTACAAATTAGGATTGGTCCATAATGCAGCATCTTTTCTTTATATGGATGCAGATTCATTTGAAATTCTGAGCAATTTTGGGACAGAGTGCATTGTATTCCAGGAAGCCTGCAATATTATACAAGACTTATCAGAAAGGCTACCACACTGTTTCAATTAGCTTAGAGATTATGTTAAGTCCTTTAAGTTCAGCTGGTCTGGAGCTTGGTGGCTTTTTTCTTTTCTTTCTATTGTTTACTTTGTTGTTTCCTAATACAGGCTTCACAGGGTGAAGAGAGAAACAAACTGTGACACTTGATACCTAGGAAAAAAAGGTCATTCCACTGACAAGAGAATTGTTTACAATTGTTTACAAACAATTCTCCCCAGTCAGACTTTTTAATTAAGTTCATAAAGGATGAATAGAAAGAGGAGATTGTATGTTACCTAACTGGGGTGTCAGGGATGAAATAATGCAAAGAAATACCCACGGTGTACTTAGAAAGTGCAGCTGATCGTGGCCTGAAAGGATGAAATTGTGGTTACCATTCACTAGCAAGTATTATATTGTATAGTTCATCCCTGGATACAATTGCTTTTAGGGCTCTTTTGAGTTTAAAATCTTCCAAATCAAGTGCTTGTTTGATGGTCTCTGTCTGATAAGAATATCAGGCAACTTAGTGTTCTCATCTTTGAAAATGGTTATTTCAGTTTATATTGACACATACAAACCTTTGTCTGAACTCTTGAAGAAGCACACAGTAAAGGCAGTTTTGGCTTTACTGGCTATTAAAAACCTATTCAAAAGTATCTACCTTTTGGCTCAGGCCCTATTTTTTGTATAGAGAAGGTATTTTCTGAAAGGTTATCTTGCCTTGGACAAAGTTGGATTAATCAAAGGTGCATTAATCAAACTGGAAGTTTGGCTTATCTATGCAATCTTGTATAACATATGTCATTCATCCTACATGGAAAAACAATCCCTTCTGTGAATGTCCTTAATTATATTCTAAAGATTCATGAAATTTACTTTCAAAGTCTGATTTTAGGGGAAAATATCGGGGTTCTTTCAGCAAATTAAAAAATACTGTGCGGATAGATAACTCCAAATGATGTTTTCTTTTGCAAAAATAACCAGAGGTCACAGTTTTGCTGGAAAGAAGGTTGTACTACCAAAGTAAAGCATTTACTGAGTCAAGCATTCCAATGCCAGGTTCTTCTGGGAGGTATCCTAAGAAACAGAAGCCTTCCCTGAAGTACTGTAAATTCAATGATGATGAGATAATAATAGGATCTTCTGGAAACTCAATTTTAGAAAGTTATTTCACACTTAAGACAGTAAAATGCTTCTTCTCAAGTAAATCGAGACTTTATCAGGGATGCATTTCTACCTCCTTGCATTTCTTTTCATGCTTCTGAATGCATACCACACATCCATCACTCCTTTTGCTAGCTGCTCATCTAAGAATTTCTGCACATTGTCAGGAAAAAATAAACTCTATACCTGAAAATCTTCTTGCCTACTTGTTGATATAAATTGTTGACTTGATAAACTCATTAATGAAAGCTTTTCTCTTTCATAATGGTCCAAGTATTGTGGAGAGTAAATGTGCAATGTGAGATGCTTCAGAGAAGTCAGGTTTCAGAAGGGCTTGGCTTCCCTTCCCCCTGCATTAGCTGGACAGGCTCTGCAGTAGGTCTAGGCTGGCCTTGGGAGAGGAGGTGCCTGCCAGGCACAGCTGAGCCTGCTGCATGGTGCATGGGTGTCTGGACAGGCACAGCAGGACCTGTTTCTCCTCTGGAGATGTCTCTGTCTCTTCCCTGGTTGCGCAGTCAGCGTCAAACAGACCCTTCTGAGATGTTTCAGCAGCACACCTCATCTTCCAGGTGTCCATAGCCTTTTGTCATTTAGAAAATACTGCTGCTTGTGCATGGTAACATGGGCTCAAGGCTTTGCCTCTGAGCATGTTAAATCCCCAGGCACTTTTTTATGGTTCTGAGGCTTTTGTTTGTCATGACCCTGCAGAGCACAGCTTAGCTGTGTTTCATTGCAACCACACGCCCATAAGAAGAGGTGACTTCTGCCTTCTCAAATCCATCCTTGGGGTGAGCCCAGGGGGAAGGCTGCTGCTAGCAGTGATCAGCACTGCCACAGCCTCTGCTGAGGAAGCTTTGACTGATGCCAGGGGACAGGGACTGATGTTCCTTAAGAGATATGACACCCCTGCTCTGCACTCCACAGGGATCCAGGGTCAAGTGTATGAGGGAGCATGCTGGCTGAAGTGTACTGTGTGTTTGCTACCTGGCTCAGCACCCCAGTCAGCAGGGAAGTGCCTCTGCACAAAGGAACACTTGGGAGGATAAATACAGTGTGGTTCTTTTAATAATTTTTAAGCTTGAGTGCATCTCAACGCAGTGGGCTTTTGGTAAAGAAAGATCAGGAGACAGGAAGATGAAAGAAATCTAGTGAAAAAAAACAGTGAGAAAATGAATTATAAAAAAGCAGCAACAGAAGGAATAATAGTGCTTTGTTTATTCTTTCCCTTTTAGCTTTGTGGGCATATAATAGATTTCCACTTCTTGCTCCTACTTTCTATTTTCTCTACCACCCACAGTGTCCTTTCATTGCCTCTCCAAAGAGGCCCAAGAGTGCAGCCACCCTGCACAGACTAACCTGGACTCAAAGGGCAGCGTGATGTTGTAGCCTGAAGCCAGTGGCTCTTTGTGTAGCAACATGACATCCCAGGAAAAGAGTTCAGTCATGCTCAATTTTGCTTCTGGTATTGCAAAAGCAGTACATCAGTGATGGAGTTGTGCAGATTGGATGGAACTAATTATATTAAGTTGTTCCATTAGAACTTGTAAGAGTGTTGCATGCAGAAGAGCAGGCTTTTTTGACAAGAAGTTGATTTCTATGAGACTTCATGTAGCATTTATTTTTTATCCTTATGAGTTCAGGTCACCTTCTTCCTTGAGAAAAACAAGAAAAGGAAATCTTTACCGAATTTCCTGTAGAATTTCCTCCCCCTTTCTTCAGGCATTTTCCTTTCTCAGCCTGGAAGAAACCAGCTGCACGGGTAGCATGAAATGTGCTGAGAACCTAATTTCATCTTTCTCCCTGACTGAATGTGTTCTCTGTGACTATCTTTAGTAGTTTAGGTAAGAAAAGTCTTAGAATTGTTAAGGTTGAAAAAACCCGTTTAGGATCATCAGGTCCTATTGCCAGCCTAGCACTATCACCATGTTCACCATTAAACCATCTCCTCCTCTGTAGGATGAAAGCTTCTCATCTTAAAGGTCTAAGGACTCCAGCCTTTCACCCTTAGTTGGATGAGAGGCAGTTCCTTTTCCCAGATACTGTATTTTCCAGATACACAGCAAGTGCTTCTAAAATCTGATACTGTAGACAACTGAATAACTTATCAAGGCTTTTTATAATTTGAAGGAATATGACGGAACACTCATGTTCACAGAATTTGGTCCAACTTATTATCCTCAATCTTAGATTTTACTGAGACCACCAAAACACTACTGGCCAGGGCAGACAGTTATCTTTTTTCTCATCACTAATGATGACAACTGTGTTCCTAGTGTCACAGCACTGTTATTTATTTTCCCTGATGGGGCTTCATCATACTTTTAATGAACATTAGTTAAAAACAACTGCTAGACAAATTCCTCTGGAAAATTCCAAATACAACAAGTATAGAGATAAGAGATAAGTTTAAAGCTAGTTTGCATACTTCTGCTTAAGAAAAGGCAGCAGCACGGAAGTTAATGTGACTGTTTTTAGTGCAGTCAGAAGATTCAGAGTAGCTGTCAAATGATTTTTTTTTTAATGTGCTCCTTTTAGCTCATATTTTAGGTTTACTAATTCTGTTTCCTGCAAGTCAACACATTTTTTCTCCAACTTAGTCTTGCTGTTACAATTACCTCACTTTTATGCTGCTTATAGCAATTGAATACTCTAAATGACCTGCTTTATTGTTATGGTCTTTCCACACACAGGTGTCAGGAGTAACACCGATGAATCTTTTCCCTTCATGGGCTGACACAAGTGACAGAACTCCAGATGTGTAATACCAAAGCTCAGTCCATGGACAGGCTCCTCTGGCTTCTACTTCCTGGCTTAGGCTGCATTAAGGAGCCAAATGGTTGTAACTGTTGTTTTGCAGTCCATTTTCTTTTTTACTTCAGTTTCTCGTGTGATTCTCAGACCATATTTTATAAAACAGCCCTCTGGGCACACTGCTTGAAAGTAGAGCATGGGGACCAGCCAGAGACAGCAGCTTCCAGCTCAGCTCACCCGAGTCTCCCTGTGCACGTAGGAGAATCAGAAGGACCTTTCTGTTGCTGCCTGCTAGCATGGTGCAGTGCAAAGAAGCCTGTAGGATACCTACAGCTCTGACTTAGGAGGCTGGAGCTAGAGCATTAGGGGAGTGAGTGTGTATAACAGGAAGATGAAAGAAGTGATTGCACAGCTTTGAATTCATCAATTCAAGCTCGTCTGTAAATTCAAGGAATAGATACACACATCTGTAAAGGCAAGAGCTGTTGCCATCATCAAGTCAGGGAACACCCCTATGTAATATTAATTCAACACTAAAGTTGTTTCTTTCAGTTCAACAGCTCCTCTTTTTGTTTTTTTTTTTTACTTGGATGTAACTCAACTCCCTGTTTCTTAAATTGCTTTCTATCTACCCGCCAAGTTAGAGACGCAAAAAAACAGGAAGAATGGAAGGAACCATTCTTCCCATTATTAAATTAGAAAACCAAGTCACAGAAACCTTTCTCCAGTCTTTTTTTTTTTTTTCTAATTTTTGAATACACTGCACTTACAGAGAGGACCTTTAGCTTTTCTATTTTTGAGAAATGGAAGAAAATGATGTTATGTCCCTACATACCCTTAGTGTTTACATTTATCAAGTAAAGAATGATAAATATACCAACTCATTTTGTCATAACAAGATAAGTGGTAGTGGTGCTGTTCTTTAGTCCAGGCAACCCACAATTATTTGGTATTCAGCCACTCTGGAAGGTTCATTTTGCTGCCGGCTGTTCACCAAGGATCAGTCACAAAGATAACAGAGGTTTGGGAGTTCTCAGGAATATTCTCTCTTTTGCAAATGAGTGAGTAAGTGAAGAATGTTTTTCTTTTCTGTATTGTTAGCCAAGAACTTTCTCCACATGCTTGTGGGACCTCTTGTTTTCCTCACGCAGTAGGTACTGCCATGTCCCAGAGAAAGACATTTAATGCCAGGAGAAAAAAAATCAGTGCAGAAAAGCATTTTAATGAAACAAGACACAATCCCTCCACAGAAAGTCTGTAACCTCGATGAGATCAGATAGCAAAGGGATACCGAAACTGCTTTTGATATTCCACTGATGCTTCTCCACTTTTGGCTGTCGATCTGATGCACAAGGCTGTGCTACAGCAGTAACATTGGCAGGCTCCAGCCATGCTTGGGAAACAGCTGGAACAGCCTTGCTGGTCTTCATTGCCTGCAGCCCTGTCAGTCCAACCTGCAGCCTTATCAGATCTCCCCAGCAAAGCAGAGCTGGGCAAGCTCCCTGAGGCAGAGAAGTCTCAGTACAGGCGCCTTGAGTCTGTATGGAGGCATGGATAAGAAAGTTGCTTGACCTTTCTACTGCTACTATTTTCCTGAAGGTGTGGGCAACTTCTAATCTAAAAGAAAGGAAACCACATTTCAAAGATATTTAACAAATTTAATGGAAAAGTAGCAAATTTTTCCTACTCAGAAAGATGAGATTAATAACTCAAGTGATCTATCATTTTGATATTGAAGATTTCTACCCTTCATATTTACATAGAAAGTATGTTGCAGTAATATAATTTTTTCTGACTGTATAGATCTAAAACACAGTCAAAGTGAACTTTCCCAGCTTTGCTTATATATGCTTTGATATTGTTGTTACTGTCTCCTACCATAAACAGTTAATTTTTGCTATTTTTGAGTCCAAGGATTATAAAAATATGAAAGCAGAAAGCATATAAATGCACTTATAGGCACTATATTGAACTTTCAGCCTACAAATTCTTCTTGCCAGAAGAATTGTAATGAGCTATTAAAAACCAGCAAAATAGAAGTGTTTGGTAGTATGCGTCTTGATTAGTTCCTCAGTTTGCAGCAAGGGATATTTAGATGAGATGGACATCTGCCCTGCAGCAGGCAGATACAAAGGATATTTGTGTTTGTCCTGAGCTTTGGGACTGAATCATGCCACAAAACACATGCTACAGGTGCTGTGCTATGGAAACAGAGCTTCTTCAGAGTGAAACAAAAGAGTGACTGACATACTAACACAGTTTCAACACTGCAAATTAGTACTAATTAATGCTTTGGGAGCTGCTGCAGAAGTATGGGCAAGGAGGATGCTTTTATGAAGGCTGGGTCCAGGCTGCAGACATGGGGTGAGGTGCATTGGGTTGGTGGGGGTCAGTAACAGTTTGGCTCGTGGTCTCTTCAACTCCTCTGGCAAGTCAAGCAGTCTTTTCCCAGTTTTTTGAAAGCTGTCGAAGTAACATCCTTACTTCAGCCAGGTCTGTAGTCCAGCCATCACATGTACAGATTTTGCTGACAAAAGCCTTTATTGTACATAAAGCTAGAAAGGTGAAGCCTGTGCCGTTGCCCGTTTGTATTTCTTGCATAGAGGCACTCCACTGGCAGCAGTGTGATTTGACAGGGTGATTGCAATAGCAGCCTTTCCTGGCCGAGCTGTCCAGGTGATAAATGACACTTCAACACGTCCACTATGTACAAGACAGCTGTGCTAGATTTGATATACCTACTTGTATGCATTGACTCTTTAGAGGTCTGTATTATCTTTGAGCTGAGATCATTCAGGAAGACAGATGTCTAACCCAACAGGGAATTCAACATGAGGGAAACCTCTCTGGCAAGAAGCAGTATAGGTCAGAATCAATTTTAGCTTTGCTTACGAAAGAAAAACAACCCATCCTGCAGAACCAAACAAACTGCACCAGTTTGAGCCTCCACCCAGAAATCTGGCAATCTAAATCACGCTCTCTTATTGAGCAGTACTTCCCTCCTCAGGAACAATGAATCAAAATAAATAAATCTTTACACTTCCCTGTTCTTTCCACCTCCCAATTAATCATACGTCATTTTGGAAAACCTAAGCATTCCACAGCAGGAGGCAAAGCTGCCATCACAGAGCTGCCATCGCAGCGTCACATCGACCTCCAGGAACATGGGGGCTGTGGTGGCTTCCCGTTCCCAGCCCCGAGGAGCGGGCAGCCCAAGCCTCGCAGGGCGAGCGGCCGGAGCTGCTCCGCCGCAGCTCCCCGCGCGTGTCCGGCCGTGCCGTGCCGGGCTGTGCCGGGCTGCACCGCGGTCCTTGCCACCATCGCTGCTATTGCTGCTGCTCCTGCTTCTGGTGGTGCTGTTGGTGCTGCTGCTGCCGCCGCGGGAGCGGTGCTCGCCGTGCCCGCCGCCCCTTCCTGCCCACTCCCTTCCCCGGCTCCCTCGCTGCTCGGCCGCGCTCCCGGTGCTTTAGAGAAAGTGCAGCGGTGCGGGGATCCACAGCCGCTGCAGAGCCCCAGCCACGCAGAACGGACTGACCGAATTAAGTGGTTTTCTCTTTCCTAGGGGAAATAAAGAAGAAATAATCTCCCAGGAATCTTTCCCCCCACACAGACAAATTTTTTCCACTTCTTGGGACAAGAGCAATTTACTGGGGCCATTATTTACCCCAGGATACCTATCCTTATAGGCACTCTATTGAACTTTCAGCCTACCAATTACTAGAAGAATTGTAATGAGCTGTTAAAAACCTACCTACCCAATTCTTTGCAAATATGTTTTGGCATACCATTTTCTACACTCTTTAACTTAATGGGTTTTAACACAAAGGTCCAAAATGCTAGAAAATAAATGTTCAATTAATGAAGCCTGGTCCATTATTCCCTTCCCTCATAGGCAGATGCCAAGAGATGATGTTTCTTTGCTAGGCTGTGGAGAAGGTTTGTTGTCCATAGAAGTTCTTGAGAAAGAGGAGCTTTTCAGATCATCTGCTTTCTTTGGAGAAAGTGACTGATTTTGTCCAAGCTCCTGTTGTTGCATGAGCAGTTTTGAGTTCTGACATGCCTGGTTAGCATTTCCATGATAGGAGATTCTAAAGTTACTGGGTTTGAGTTCTTATGCTATGCTCTCAGCTTTACACAAGATCCAGAGGTGAGGAATTACCACCAAACAGATCAAGTTTCTAGCCTGAAAGCAAGTTGTGAAATAACTGCAGATGGCCTGAAAGTACAGGATTTCTGGTACTGTTTCACAGAGCATCAAATAGTCCCAATAAGTTTCAGATAAGTACTCTGCATTTTGGATGCTTATCTTTAATTCCTGATCTTTTGAAATTTGCCCCTATGCATTTCAAGTCAGTGTCCTTTAAATAGATCTTCCTCTAAATGAGATTATTAAAATTTCTTTGTGTCTTTTCAGTGAATCCATGTGTTCATTTATGGTCCCTAGGGAAGACTAAATTAACCCTGCTGCCATTTCTTGAAGTATTACCAAATGACATTATTTATACTAGATTTAGTTTTAAATCCCTCCTTTCAGGGGCAGTGTGTCCCAGAATAGTGCAAAAAGGATGTTTTTCTGTCTATATTTGATGCGTGGATAACATTAGAGAGAGACATCTTTCCTTTAGAATCTCAGAGGATAAGAAATTTGCAGACTGAAATGATTTGAAGGTATTTCTTTAAATGTCTTTTCAAAAGGGTAAAGGATAGCAGATGAAAAGTATTTTCTCTAAGAAGTTTTTTATCGCTAGAGGTTCTGTAGCTCTTCCTTACCTACAGCATTCTCATTCCCACCACCACCAATCATCCCACCCTTTTTCTGGTAGTTCCCTCCAGTGCTCTGAAACCTAGAGGTCTCTCTTTTCTATGACTTCCTTCCTTCAAATTCTCCCTTCACATTTCAGTGATGTAAAACAGCCAAGATAAGAAATAGCTGTCTCTTCCCAGGAGGAGGCTGACGGATGTGCAATTCAGAAGAACAATTCCATTTTTCCTCCTGTGTTCCGAGGATGGGGGGTGGTGGGGAGTGGGGGAAGTGAGAAGTTAACCTCACTTTTGCCAGCTATGCCAGCTGTTGCCAGCAAAATAGACACAGCAAAGTATTTCAGCATTGTACTGCTCTCTTCCTGAAAGAACAGAATAGTTAGAAAAAGACGAGATATGGAACAGAGGTGGCTAATAACTTGTATGTTTGGTCAAAATACAAAACCAGATAATTGTTTGTGTAATGTACCCTATTGCTCTTTAAGCATCTGGCATAAACTGTTGTCTTCAGTCATCCTTCATATAGGTCCCTTGTTGCTGAAAAGAGATGACTGGAGAGTTAGACTGTTACCACCAGTGGATAATAGTTACATTTGTTGTGGTTTTTTACAAAGAAAAGCATACTGGGCTTTGGGACTGTAAGAGTTAAAGAAGTATGTTTGTGTGGAGGATGAGGGGTTTGTTATTGTAAGATTTTAAGAGTAGCTTTTTACATGATTTTTATATTATTGGTGTAGCTTAATGAGGAAAACACAAGAAATCATGTTTTCTTACTTACCTAACTATAATAAAAACAGCAGAAGCAGAAAAAAACTTACTTGCCTTGGGATCCTAATTCACATTGTTGCAGGAATTCACAGGCAAAACCATCACATTTTATGATGGTAAGGAAGTTCTTCAGTAAGCAAGAAGAGGCTGGGTTTCATGATTAAGGGATACAGTTGGATTTAGTGGGACAAGAGAATTAAGGCCAATTGGCTATTTGCAGTGGGAGATTTTTTTTGGGGATGAATAAGAAAAAGCAAGGCATTGAAATGTCACAAGAATTTATGAGAAATGTGTTACTATAGATACACTTTATCCTTCTCTGTAAATAGGAGAAGAGAAATCCATAAAGGGTCTTAATTTTTACCGTGTTAAGATCTTCAAAGATTCATTTTGTCGTGCCCATATTTTTAGTATCTTGCCTTCCTGCATCAGTGGTGACCTAGGCTCAAAATCTGGCTTGTGTGTAATAAAGAAGCACAGGAGCACCAACAGGAACAAGCACTCTCCTAAGGTACTAAAGCCAGTGTTCTGTGTAGCAGTGGGCAGCAGGAATCACTAATGCCACAAAATAAGGCTTAATGTTAGTGTGACTGTAACCTACTTTAGCAAGTTAACCAAATGATCTGGTGACCTAAGTGTTGCACAGAGAGAAGGAAAGAGTGTGTCAATGATTAAGGAAGGTAATGGGCAGCAGTCACAAAGGTCCAGGGAAACTGAAATAATTTGCTTGAATTATCAGAACGGCAGAATAAATGTTTGTTAGTGGACACAGTGTGAATGGTGTAGCACCCTGATGGTCCATCTGTGCTAAAAGATTGTACTGGAGCAGCAGCAATAAAACTGGAACCAGGTTAGCAACTTATCTGGGACCTCCTGCTACTGAGAAGCTTTTGGCTGAGTTGAACCCAATTCATCAGGAAAAATAGAAAAGTAAAGACAAGAAACCAGAAGAAAAGATATTATATTTCACAGATGGAAAATTAATTACATTTGTATGTGTGTAAGTATGCTCTAAAGAAATAAAGTGGATAAGGTTTGGAGGGTTTGGAGTAAATGCTCCCAAGGCTTGTTTTACCAGCTTTGCAATTCAGTAAAACAGATCCCAGTATCTGGTGACTAGAGAAACCCTCTTCTTACCTTTCAAGATACAAAAGAGAAGACTACAAATTAAGTAGTGTAAATAGAGAATGGGAATTTTCTGTGGACTATCACTCAGCTTTTTTGATAGAGAAATGAAATTCTAGTTACACAGCTTGCAGGCAGTAAACAGAATTTAGCCCCTCAAATGAGTGCTTGGTGAGATTCATCTCTGTGAACAACAGATGTTGCTGACAGAGTGTGACCGGACTCAAAACCTCATCACTGCTCCAGCATGTGTCAGTACTGTTGCCTTTTCATGAAAAAGATCTGCCTTTTAAAAATCAACTGGAGTAATTTCTTAGACACTGGGAAAATAGAACACAGAAGGAAGGATATAGTGAAGAGGTAGCAATGAAACTCTTTTACCAGGCTTTCAGCAGGTGAAGCATAGAGTTTATAAAAGTAAATGGTGAGAGATTGATTCTTCCAGGAGGGGAAATGTAGTAGAGTCCTTCTAGAAGCTTAATGTGTTTGAGATCTATTCTGCTCACAAAATATAGTGTAGATATTGACTTCTCCATGATCACAGAAAAGAAAGACAAGACAAATATGTGATTTTTCTTTACCTTCTGATGCCTGAAAATGAAGCTGTGGTTTTTGTGGTAGAGCAAAGGGTCCCTGGAGAACAGTCTTTATGGTGGTTGAGCCATATGTATAGTAATGATTCACTAGAGGTTTGGTTCCTTGATCTGCATGGGGAGAACTGTTTTCCTCTACTTGCTTTGAAGTTTAGCAGAGTCTTGCATCTTATGTCAGAGAAAAGCCACTGGGTTTTTGTGTTTCAGATCTTAGAGAAGCCAGACCAGTGCCATGATAAGATGGTACCTACTCAAGAGACCAACAGTCTCATTACTGATGTTTAATCTGAAGATCTGTTCTGAACAGAGGCACAAGATGCAATCTGTGAGGTTTCAAGGTGGCAAGCAAGGACATAGACTTTGGATTCATTGTTGTTGTTGTTGTTTTGTTGAACATGAACATTGCAGCCCCAGGTTATTTCCACACCATTGCTGATAAAGTTTTTCTAAGATCCATTCTTAGTCTTTGGGCATTCTTTCTCAATATCATTATGTTGAGCTGGCATCACCTGTGAGGAGTTTCACAGAAAGCTGCTTATAGCAGAGCTGTATAGATGCCTCCAGTCTTCTGGTTGGCTCTGGATTTCAAATTCAAGGCTGTTCTTCCTGAGTTAAGTGGTGTGTACAGCCCATACAGAAACATGTTCTAAATAAAGCATCAGTTACCAGTTTCTAAAACCTTTGAGCTTGATGAGCACTCTGGGATTTGTTCCACCTCTTCTAAGAGTCAAGCTCATATCATGAGTCAAGATCATATCACTGCATTCAGTGAGGTCTAAATGTGTTACTTACTTTTTCTTGTCTATTTTCTACTCTTTACTGCCAAGACATGAGCATTTCTGAATTTTGTAGATCGCTTTGCAAAATAACAAGCATGTCATGAAAAAGGATGTGAAAGAGAAGCCAAATGACATCCTTTCAGTCAGTTTAAAGCTCGATATTTGGTTGTTTATAATCTCAGTATGTTAGTTGTTTGTACTATGATAAGAGCATTTTTGGTGGGGAGGCTGAGCGACAATTGCAGCAATGCAGACAGTGTTTGCCTGTTGGTCAGGGAAGTGGACCGGAAAGCAGCAAGATCTGGGTCCTAGACCATGCTGAACCAGTGACTCATCAAACTCTGGGAAAGTGCATTTAACCCAGTTCTGCAACACTGCAGAAATCAGCTCAGCTGCCAAACTGAACCAGAGCATGCTTTAAGTCACAAGTCTGTGGTAATATGGGAAAGACGAACCCTTTTTTCATTGAGTAAATAAATGTAATTTCCATATTACCATATCCTGAGCCAGTGTTTCACAGTATGGCTGTGGTATTGTTCTTCTCTAGTCAAGGGGATATTTTGAAGGAAGTGAAACCTCCCCTATTCCCCCCTTCCAAAAAAAAACCAAAAAAAAAAAAAAAACCAAAAACAAAAAACAACAAACCCCAAACAAAAAACAATAAAGCAAACAAACCTTCCCACTCTTCCCCTTAAAATTATGTGGAAACAGATATGCAGGATGAAGAAATATCCAAAGAATAAACTTATCCAAAGAATAAACTGTCATTATTTTTTAGGATTCAGGGTAACAATTCAGCCATTCCACGTTTCTGATTTTGTAATCTACCGATACAAATACTTTATATTGACAAATAGATTTTGACCCCTAACTAGGTAAGTAACTAAAAGAACTCTTTGGCAGAAGAAAGATATCATATGAGTTTTATGAGCAAATGTTTTAAGACATTTCATGAAATCAAGAGTATATAGGTGAGAAAAGAGATTATCAATGATAGTTGACTACCAGATTTTATATCCACAAGAGGCATATTGGTCTTTCCTTTCTGAATACGTTCTTCTGTTAGATTACCTTTCTTAACCTCATTGCAAATAGAAAAGCTTTCGCAGATGTCTGCATGTAGCCCTGATATGTCAGATCCTCTATTGTAGCTTCTTTACCTGCTAAACCTGTACCCAAGGCTTTTACCAGTGGCAGCACTGATCACCTTGGAGCAGAGGCAATAAGGCTCAGGGAGGAGGTTAAGTTTTGCAATCAAAAGTGGAAAGTAAAATGGGTCAGTAAGAAAGCTAGTTCTCGTGGGCTTTTTCTTGACTGAAATAGAAAGGAAATGGTGGGTGAAGCATCTGACCAAGCATTTAGCAGTAAACACTTCCATCATCAAATGCAGTTCTTTTTCCAGTTTGCAAATCTCTTACCCATTCTTCTTACTTTTAAGGAAATACCAGTCCAGTCCCAAGAAGCAGTTCTGAAAAATTGCATAGCAAATTTCCACATTTAATATTTCCACTATAGTCATTTGTCTAACAGCCAACTCTGAAAATTGAGCCAGGGCTGTAAATGTTATACTGGACTGGACTTACCCAATAGCATGTATGATAAGTGCAATGTCAGCCAATCTGTGCCATCACTGATAAACCTGTGCAAATCCATTCCTTCCAAATCATACTGTAGGGATAATTCCATACTTCCACTTCTTTGTAGATATTTCTAATTGTGATTTATATAATTCTGCAGGAAGAATTTAAATTCAGCTTTCTTGTTTCTTTATTATATCTGATTCTGCAGGCACAACAAGATTTTAAAAGGCCATTGAAAACCATTGCCAACTTCATCCCTCCCAAGGGAAAAAAGAACTCCCAGGATCTCTTAAGTATTCACTTCAGAATCAGATCAGCATGTCTGAGCCATGACTGTAAACAGAACGATGTCTGTAAACAGTTATCTCAGGAAAACAAAGTTAACAAATTCAATTGATTAAAGCAGTTCAGACACAATCAAATGTTTTTAAGTTATTACAGAAGACATGAAACAGGAATAAAATCTCAGTGGTTATGCTCACATTTTGGGAAGCCCTGGCACCATTGCACTGCACTGAAGAAAGTCCAGATGCTGCAGCCATGTGAACAGCTGTACAGCTGGTTTCTGTCAGTCCCCTCCCCACGAGCAGAGCTAATGCAATTGCACTGCTGCTGGTTCAAAAGTAAAAAAAAATCTTTCCTACATTGGCTGGCTGGTTTGTTCTTAGTGTAATAGGCACAGTTGAGTTCTCAGAAATACTGGTTGCCTATCTGAAGTATGATTAGCAACCTTTAAGCCTTACCAGTCACAAAGAATAATATGTTCTTAAGTTTCCTGAGTCTGCCAATTTACGTAGGTGAGTAAACTAGACAGGTCAAATAACTGGCGTGGTTTATAAATAGACTAAAAAAAAATCTCCATATATAGACTAGTATCCAGACTTTCTATTGTTTCAAGCAAATGATATCATTATTTGGATGTCTTTCCAAAACTGAAAATGACTAGACTTCGGAAACCAGAAGTAGTTAAATATAGAAATTGCTACTTTAATGAGTGAATGCTGTGGTTCATTATTATGCTACTAGTATGTGAACAAATGTCTTTCTGTTCTTAGGGATGGGAAAGGAGGTTTTATTCTAGTACTATAAGATAATGTACAAAAGCCAAATTCAGTTTAAGGGTTGATAGTGTCTTTGACTTCAATCCTTAATGGAAAATATTCCAGTGTAACTGCACAGATCAAGGTAACACTGTCCACTAACTTGCACCTTGCATAAGCTCTGGGCAAATCAAATACAAAATGCACAGTGGCTTGCATAAATAAAATATTAGAATGAAAATTAAAAATTAAAAGAGAAACAATCTGTGCTTTTCAGTGTCCCTAACAAGTGATTACGTCTACTTTGGCAAGTCACAATAAAATGACAGATTTAAGTCAAAGGACTTTTTTCATTGCTGATAACTAGAAAACACTTCTGACTTCTGTAATACTGGTTTTGAAATTACCTAAGTAGCTTCTGTGAAGATGCGTTTAATTTCTAGGGGTGGGGTGTTGAGAACAAGAACTCATGTTAAGATGTCCCAGCAATCTTAGTCTAGGGACCACTATCCTTTTAGATGAGGAATGTCATGTTGAATGTTAGATGAGAGTCTGCTGTCTCATAAGAAAAGATAATAGTGAAATAATACATATCTCCTAATGTATGGCTTTACAAAGATGGGATCAAGTTTAACAGGATATCAAATTTTAGCGTACCAATACCGATGTTGTATTGGTTAGTTAACTTACCAACTTACTATGCAGTGTAGTTACTGCTGCATCCTTTACCTTTTCTCAGATTTGAACAAAAAAACAGGTGACATGAAGTCACCTAAATTTGGGCATCTACATATTCAGGAGGTGTCTGAGTTCTCATTATAATCAAAGAAACCAATGGGCTTGCCTCAACTAATAGTAATAATTAATGCAGGTATCTTTGCTTACCATAATTAATACATTTCCAGCTTCAAAATCTTACTAGACTCATACCTGTGGGGTATTTTTTCTGCAGGCAGACCCAATTCTGGCAAAACAGAGCAACACGTTTATTCTCTTTTTATAATCATTGTGGGCCATAGGTATCATTTCATGGCTGCTTAATAATTGCCCCTTTGATGTAAGATGTAAAATTGATGTGTGCAACCATTTTTAACCATGGTTGCACACTCTTCAAAGAGTTCGTATTCCTGCAGTATCACCTGTCTCCTTATTCAAACCTTAGCTGATGACTAAGGCAAAATTTGACATTTCTTTAGGCAGGCTCAAATAGACAAGTGCCAGATGATGTTTTTCTTCCTTTTCTGGATGCAGTTTTGTCCCAGAAAAAGCTTTTTGCATCTTATCCCTCCTTCATTAGCTCCTGAAACCTGGAGCACTTTCATGCAGACACTTGGGGCAGCCTTTTAGGATTCCCTTTCCCATGGCCTTACTGATTCTTCAAAAATAAGCAGGAGTGCTATGTTTTTCTATAGAGGTGACTTTTTAAAATTGTTTTAAAATTGACATTTTAAAGTGTTTTAACTGGGTTTTCCTATCTTATATTCTTATTTTGTAGCATAACGTATAATCACCTTGTGACAGAAAAAAATGGAAAAATATGGCTGAATTCAACTTCATTGCCTGTAAAATATGAGACTTCAGTTCTCACACTTCTTGACAGAAAACCATGTCACAACATATGCTGCTTGCTTCAAAATGTGCTGTTTGCAAACAAACTCATATTGTACAACTAGGCAAGACCCCTGGAGAGTTATTCAAATATCTATGCTTTATATGTAAGCAGCTTTTAAGCATTTCTCTTTGCCTGGCCTCTTAAAGACCTCTTTTTTTTTTTTCTTTTCATGCCTACTATATCTCAGCTGCTCTTTCTGGATTTCAGCTGGTTTTCTGGGTAAATATGTGTTTGGATGAAAGCCACAAAATTAGAAATGGTTTTATGGAAATGTGATGGATAAGTTCACACTGTATCATAACTGGCTTCTGCCATTGTTCCAAGGCAGTGTCTCCAGACGGCCACAAGAGAACTTTATAATCTGAAGTGGGACAGTAAATAGTACCTCAAATAAAGTGAACATGTGGAGCTGTGAAGTTTCACTTTGAAATGAAACTATGCAGCCTTCAAATCAAGGCTACATGCCAGGAGGTTCATATAATCAAGAGTCACAAGCAAGTCCATAAGAGGAAAGTCTTTTATAGCTTCATTTCTGAGAGATACAGAATTCATGTTTCACATCTCTGGTTCCAACATATTTGCTGAGACACCCTTGAGAAGACCAGTTTCTGTCTCTTGGGGTCTTTTCAGCATTGGAGACTTTAAATTCTTGCCCTTCCTTTGCTCACCCCAGACATCAAACAAAGGCATCTCAGTCCCTGGGAGCAGTAGTGCTTTTGGGTACTTCTCCTTCGTTGCCGTTCCCATGCCCATCAGGACTCAGAGCTGAAGCAAGCTGCTTGCTTTCTTGGCATCCTGCTTCCCAGTATTCTTGATACACTACATGAGAGGGAGGGGGGGGCATGTGAAACTTCACACCAGATTATAATAAATAATTGATTACCACAAGTACAGCTCTTCTCATTGCATTGGGAAGACTCCATTAGGCAGTGGTTAGGAGACCAGCTCTCTTCATACAGCTGGTGGGAAGTATCTTTGTGTTCTTCCTGGGACCAGTTTCCTCCTCCAGAGTTTTTTCATTGAAGGATATGCAAATACATGGCTCCCCCTACTTTTGGTGGGAAGTGTAAACATTCATAAGATTTTGAGGTCGCGCACTAAATTATTCTAGTTGCCATGCATCCACTCTGGAAAAGGTTCTGGCTCTCATTCAAATATGAAAGAAAGAATTAGTTCTTAGCGAAATAATTCTCAGAACAGTTGGAGAGAGGATCCACACCCACATCTTTTCCTTCCTCTCTGACTGTGCCAATTATCTCTCCCTTTCCCTGGACAATTAAGGTCTTCACAGTGGTCTTACTGTCCCATGCACTAGAGGGACTGTTAGCGGGCAGTTTCAGATGGCTGATGGCATCTTTGACATTGCGGCTCTGAGGAGTGACCAAGCCTGTTCCTGGGCAATCCAGGCCTTCTCCGCTGACAGCATTTTCAATACTTGTTTTGAGTGGCTGTTTATACATATTTTTTTTTTCTAGAGAAGTAAGTTTGGTAACAGGCAACAAATGTTTTCAGCTCTTAAAGGAGTAAAATTTTTGGTTTGAGCAAAGACAACTGTGCTGTCACATTTGAATCTGATGAAGTTCTTCTCTGTCTGGTGATGATCAGCAGCAGGAGTACTCTGTCATATTCCTACTTTATTTTTTCTTCTTTCTTTTGAAAGAAGCAAAAAAATAATGTTTCTAAGTCAGGGCTGTATAAACTGAATTTGAAATTAATGTCCGTATCAACATCTGAAGGTCAAATGTGAAAGCAGAGGTTGGTACTGGAGGTGTGGCCTGGTCTGGTCTCCCTGGCACTGACACAGAGGCTGACTCTCAGGCATGCCAGGAATTCCCTCGGGACTTCCAGGCTGAAGCCTCACTGGAAGCATCTGAATGTGCTGCTCCAGTGTGCTGTTCATTGCCCCACTGCAGAGGCATGCAGTATGTCAGCACCTCCAGTCCTAGTTCGGTGTTTCTGCAAACTCCTAAAGCTTCTAAAACACGCCCTGGTGAAACTTGGGTGTGCAGAATGGGGCTCGTCAGCACAGAGGTTAATGCACAACTGCAATGTACAAAACGTTATCAAAGAAGATGTCGGTGCATGGAGTCTTTGATTCCAAGTTGCAATATTTTCATTATAATTTCCGTAATTATTTTTTGAGCTGTATGTCAGGAAATGGCTTATATTTCCTGGTTTTTCTGTACTCATAGAACTGTACTTTGAGGTCTGTCTCTTGTTGCTTTTGTTCTTTGTTAGAATACCAGCCCTTGAAGTGGAGGTACTTGAATGGGCACGCAGAAATGACAGCTACCCAAATGTGGCCAAGATTAGCAACAAATAAATCATTAATGTGTGGAAAAGTTTAAAGTAATGTGCATTTATGTTTCTGTGGTTTTTAAGAGCTTAGCTGAAAGAAAATGCATTTAAGTTGTCTATTTTTGGCTGAAGATGTGTTAATAGAGAAATAATACTGTTTGGAGACAAAAAAAATTATGAGAAAGCAGGAGGGCAGAAAAATTTTTGTCTTGGGACACACACGTTGTATGCTTGCTATACATAAAAATGAGAAGTATTTACAACACTAGGCAAATATGCAAGCTTTACAAACATAGGTGGCACTTACTTGCATGTTTTCTCTTGCTTTTGTTTGAGCAGTGTTCATGTTCCTTGAAGATGATGAATATATTCATCCCAGCACAGTGGCTGGGTAAGGCAGTTCTGGAGATGCTTAGCTTTGAATAGTGTGAACCTGAGCAGTGTTAGATGTAACTTAAGATTTGCTGATTAAAGAAAACACCTCTAATAACCTATCATTTCTTTATTTGGCAAAGTAACATATCACTATTGTTATTAGTAATAATTCACAACTACATCGCTGCAAGAAACAGTGAATTAAAATTCTATATTGTCTTGTTATTGTCATTTGTACAAAGTCACTGTAAAAAATCTGATAAATTACACAAAAGGGCTATTAAGTTGTAATTCTACTGCCTTTGCTTCTGCAGTTGGTATTCAGGAGTAAGCCTGTCCTTCCTTACAAGTTTATCCCTTCTTACCCCACCTTCCCACAGGGACATGCCTAGTCAGGAGACCTGTGGTCTCTCCCCATGGGGGTTCCCAGTGGGCTTGTGCTCACAAGTCAGCATCACTGCTGCCTGTAGATGACCCTGCTCTTGCTCTTAGTATATCCTCACCACTTTCATTCTTCACCTAATTTGATGCCCTCTTCATTTTTTTTTTTATTTTCCAAGTTTTTACCACCCTTACACTACCATTCCCACCTATACTCCTCCCAAATAAACAACCTACTCAATTTCTTTTCCCTCATTGGTCCCATATTTTCTACACTCAATTTTTTTTTTTTCTGACACTATTACCTAGGTAATATTTTCTCTAATATGGTATTACCATTACATTTGGCTGAATGAGACAGCCTTGCCTCCAAGGGCTGCATTTTGACCCTGTGGGTCTTATTGGAAACATTAATGTTACACATTTTTGGATAGAATTACCATACTTTACTCTTGATTCTCCAACCTAATTCTAATTAAGCAGCACCTCACCTTACGCACAGAAAGCTTGCACGCCAGTGCAATGGCATAGCTCATTTTGTGTTTGCACATGTGTCTACTCTTAAAGTTCTTCACACTCAGGGTTCCATCAAAGGTGTGTAGCCTTCTGTGAGGGTGAGACTTGGACACTTAGCACAGGATTCATCTCATGTGAAGCTGGACATCTGCTCTGTAGACATGTCTCAAACAGTTGCCCTATGCTGCATCTCTTATCCCCTTACTCTCCTTTGATGAGATTTAGGTCTGGTATCTGAAATAGATCTGATGAGAGTCTCTGCATGATCTAAAGCAGCAGCCAGCCAGATGTTGTGCCTATATTATGTAAATCTTAAATTAGATCCTATAAACCCCATTTCTAAACTCTGCCTAAACTCTGGACTTCTTAGAGAGTAGTGGCATTATACACCATCCAAAACATGAGGAAGACTTGGAGCTGAAAGGCTTCTCAGCAGACACCTTCATACTTGAAGGCCAGTTCTTTCAGCTTGATTACAAATCCTAGAATATCATTCTGGAGCAGAATGCACTTACCTTCATTTAACTGCACTTATCTTTATTTAACTGCATACTGAGCTAGTCAGGAGAGTCATCTCCCCATCCTTACACTTTCTTCAGGGAGTGGATCTCTCTATGGAAGCTAGTCACCTCCCCCCACCTTTGTGGTTGAGAGGAAGCAATAGGACCTTTCTGGGAGAGGTGCAGTGGATCAGTTTAAATGCCAGTATAAGGATGGGATGAAGCATGTCCTAGATCTGATTGTTCTCACCACTGACCAAAAAGGCTCCTGCTCAGATCAAAACACCCACATTGGTCTGTCACCATTACTGTTATGTTCCCAGAAACCTGTTTTCCTCAGGACATAAATAGTTGAGGACTTCAAAGTACATTGTCCGTTGCTAAATTTGAAACTTTCAGTCTTTTCGCATTCTAGTTACTGGCTGATATATGTCCATTTGATTTCCCTTCATCTCAATTGTGGGCCCATGGGTGTAATTGTTTTTAGCAAAGTTCTACAAGAATCCTTAACGGACTTATTTTTGAATGTTAACAAGCTTGTAAACCGTAATGTTTTAGACTGTAATCCCCAGTAATGTAAGATCAAACAACAGCGCAGCGATCTTCAAAAAATTATAAATATTCTAGATATTTGTAATAGTGGAAGATAGTAAAAAATGCTGCACGTGACTAAAAGTTCCCAGAGCCATTCCACTAGCAGTTGAAAAGTGAAGAGGTACAAATTAGGTAATAAGGAAAGCCCAAGTATAATCAAGAAGAGGTATATTACTGCTGGTCTCAAATGCTTTCCCATTATGTTCCCTACCCTTGGAGAATCTTCCAGATTTTTCTTCTCATTATCTGCAGAATCTGTGTGCATAAAAGGATACAAAATGAGAAAATAATGAAAAAAAAAAGCTTCCTAAAATTGTGGAAGAAAACAATTGTGTCCCCATATTAGCTGCTGGTATTGTTACAGCATGCAAATTAAAATATTGGATGGTGGATAGTACACAAACAATAGACCTTGAACTTCCATTTGAAATAAACATTAGCAGCCTCCTGCATTTTTTTCTTACAAGTGCACAAATATCTTAACATAGTGCTGATTCATTTTCTATTTTCTGATTCATTTTCTATTTTCTCCTTGACAACAGTTTACCAAATTTAGTGTCACTATGCTAATTAAAAAATAAACTTATTGTTCTCATTATTTTTTTCTCAGTAGGCGAAACCAAGAACCCACATGATCAAATTGCTGTATCTGTCTGCTACTCTTAGGCTGGGATATGCTGTTGTTTACAACACTGACAAAAACAGATTCTAAAAGTTCAAAATTGATTGTTAACAATGGCAGCACTACATTGCACAGTTCTCCTTAAAGTATACCCACATCCTCCAGAGGAATATGATCACACAGGCCATTCGTCTGCATGGCATCCATAAAAATTAATAGAACTATACTCAATTTCAGAAAAAAAAACTGTGGGGGAAACTCCATTAAATGAAGGGTAGTGAGAAAAATATGCACATTTCATTTGCAAATAGGTTAATAAGAAATAAACTCCATGGAAATAGTGAGTTTTATTTAACTAAAAAATGGACTAACCTGAGCAAACTGCTGGAGTTTATAAAATTGCCTTGATTTAATATTTCCTCTAAACAATAGCTTAAACATAAATCAGAATTCATAACATGACACAGAATTCTGCTACATCCATGAAATTATGTCCTGAATAAAGCACCTAACCTAGGTTAGGCCATGGTTTTAGTTTGGTGAACTACTTTGATCAGTATGAAAACCCTACCTCTTCAATTAAACATAAGAATTAAATATAAAGCTGAAACAAAAGTGTTTTAGTATATAAAAGTACTTAAGACACAGACATGAACCTTCTCAAGACAAGCATAACGACTTGTTTTGGGAACTTTGTAATTCTTTGTGTCAAAAGATTAAGAGTCTGCTGTACAAATATGACCAAAGCAGGACTTTGGTAATGCTTGGTGCCTGCTCCATACCTTTTATTCATTTGACTGCCAGGGAGGTATCCAAATCCCAGAGCTGTGTTTTCAGGTAGTGTGAAGGCAGAAATGGATACCTGAGAAATGTGACCAAAAAACCTCTGGTGTTGAGTAGAGGATTGCTTAGAGCCCATGGCAGCTTTGGTCCCTTCTCTGTTTTAGCTCCTTAAGTCAGCCCTAGAGGCAGGAATAGCAGCATCACTGTCTATTTATTAAACAACACAGCAGTTCAGAGCACCCATCCTGTTTTGGAGCCTTGTTTATATCCCTTTCACCTCCCTTTCAAGAGATGATGAACTCAAGCTCTGAAGGAGGCTGAAAAGTGAAGGCACCATTTGCTGTAGCCAAGAGGAGAGCAAGTGACATGGAACCTGACTCTGTACCCTACAGCTGGGTTGCCTTGAGGTTTAATTTGAGGAGCAGTGCATGTGAAATGCCCTGAATGAGGGATTTGGGTTTCCTATAGCCACTAGACTTAGTCCTTCTCTCTTTTTCTTCTGACTGTATTAATTAGTCACTGTAGGCCAAGTCAGGTTCAGAAATAGTGATGAGAAATCCCTTCCTCCTTTCACAGATTACTTACTAGGCTGCTAGGTCATTTTCAGGGGCTCAAAACCCTGAGCTCCTGTGGGCTGCAGGCTGGTCTTCACAACATTCCTAATCATTAGGTTACATTTATAAAAGTCACACCACAGCATGCACAGCATCTCTGCTGTTCAGGTTTCTGAACAAGACTGACTGTGGCTGCTGCATTCTGTGCAGGCACTTGCATGGAATATAATCTGGGTTTGCCTGCCTGTTAAAGTCCATCCAAGGCTTTCTGTGGAGTGGTGCATATTTTGTGATCCATATATTTGTGGCCCAGGCCAACGTGGTTGTGGTCAGGCAGGAGAGATGTAACTGAAGACATTTACTCAAGCTGAGAGTGACTTCTAAATCACAGTGGTTGATTGCTAGCAAATTTTTTGTTCCTCCAGAATAGGTAGCCATAGATGAGGAGAAAGCAGGAGTTTGGCTCATGATTTTGAACATGATACCTACATCTTTCTTTATGTCCACCAATAAATATTTCAAAATACAGCAACCATTTGGAGCATGCATAGAAGGATGTGCTGCATTGTGACCTAGGACTTAGACCATGTCCCTAAAGAATCCAAGCAGCTGCACTTCTGTGATGTGATATCTATTGCATGTGTCAAAAGGATATGTAAGATACTGCTCAGCATCGAGCTGCAGTGTTTTGTAAATGTGGAGAGAAATAAATGAACTAATATTATATTTCTTGATGCTGATCTCCAAGAACTGGACAGCCACTCACGGCTGCTTCTAAGCATATATGAAAGAGATTTCAGCTGTAAATGCTAGATCTGATCCTGGTTTTTGCTTTAGCAGTTCCCAGCAAGTCTGCTAATCAAAACTGATTGTGCTTGCTGTTTCAGATATTCTAGCTGATATCTTTTAACTTTTGTGTTATGTGTTCTGGTTTGCAGGGTGGAAAGAAATACACAGGGCCATGTGGCGGCAGAGACTGCAGTGGAGGATGTCAGTGTTTCCCTGAAAAAGGAAGCCGTGTAAGTAACATTTTTTCCTGTAAATTGTTCTTGATGGTGCAAGTTCAATGCTATATATTTTGCTGTAGGTGAACTTGCACTAGACTGCTAAGAGTGCTAAAACCATTATTCTTTTTCAGGAAAAAGTTGTTGGCATTCCATCTTACTTTCTCACAGGCTTGTAGATTTGAAGAAATGCTTTGTTGTGAATGCACTGTTATGATATGTAGCAGGCAAAGATGAAGGCCAAGGGACCTGATGGCCATGACAAGCTGATCAGAACAGAATGATGAAAAGATACCACATACATGCATGGGATGTAGACATTTGATGATTTTAGAGGTTTTTTTCCAACCTAAATGATTCAATAATTCTGTGATTTCCACTAAAGCAAGAAGGAACCGTGACTGCAAAACCTGAAATCCCTGCTGAAAGGCAACTGTTTGGAATTCCTGGCATTATGTTGTGGCTGATAGTCTGTTCTTCATTCTGGGAACTAGTGAGGAATGAGGCAGAGGAAGGGAGATGGGGTGGAGGGGATTAGCCACCTGCCACAAAGAGCACTGAGAAATAGGGCAGGGCTCCTATCCTGTATGGCTTGGAGCCCTGGCTGGCAAGCTCCTTCTGTGCAGCTTGGTCTTCTGCAGCTGAGACAGTGACTCAGCCTTTTCCATCCACCCATCTCTAAGAATAGGTCAGGCAAGAGATGTGGTGTCAGGTCATGTGCTTGTTCTGCTATCACAAACCTCATAAGATTTTTCAGTTCTCTGCCTTCCCTTCACACAGCCAGCCACCAGTTCCCATTCCCATTGCATTCCTTAAGCTTGACTCCACGTCTGAGAGGTGGCAGGAAAGTCACAGTGTAGGTGGGAGGCAAGGAACATAGCTGTTTACAGCAGAAGTCCTGATGTCTCCATGGAAGTCAGATGATCCTGGGGCCACCATGCCATGGGGACTGTAATGGTTATACTCCCATGGCCTGACCATGAGCTGCTCATGATCTGCTTTCCATTACAATAACCCAATGGCAACCTGATGATCTGAGGACAAACAAGCCATCCCCTGAGACACAGCTTCTCATGGGGCTCCCTCCAGCTGTTACTGCCTTACCCTCATCATCCAGCACATGAAGGTTGGCAAGTGCCTCCTGCCACTTCCCACTTTTGACTGAAAATCAAAGACTAATGCTGTAAGATGCTCACTAGAGTTCATGAAAATATCTGTTGCAAAACTATCAACTTTGAAATGTCTTTCATGCTCCTTATTGACTGAATGACCTTGAATTTCAAGTTGCCAAATGTGAAAGAAAAAAGAGGCAGTTAAACAAAACTAACTGCACAGGTTGGAAAGCTGAAAATGTGAAAATACCACAGTAGAGAAGCAGTCAGATGCCACTGACAAGAAGCTCCTGGGAGTTGCTTCCTATCTAGATTGGGAAAGTGAGGGCAGATTTTATGTACTTGCTTACCACTCTCAGTTTTACCTCAGGGAAGTAAGTAAATCCCCTAACTCATGAGGTTGGCCTTCTTTTAAACAGATACTCAAAAAGAGAAAAAGGATATTCTACAAAACATAAATTATATTTTACTGCTTGTGGTTAATTGTGCAAGATGTGAAAAAGTATTGGGAAAAGGGATTTACAGAATTTTACACATCAAAAATCATATTTTATCTCTCTGTATTTTACCTCTCTGAAATGATACACCTCATTCTGATTTAGCATACACTGCCTGTATTTTGTGTCTGCTGATCTCTTCAGATGTCACAACCTCTGTTAAACATCTGGTTTAAGGAACAAGATTGGCCTTTAGAGTCTGTCAAGTTTGGCATAGCTTCTGGTCTCATGCTAATCCTCAATGGGAATATTTATTTTCACAAAACCTCTGTATAATCTGGCACGGCACACATTCTCTGTTCGAGGTGACTCATTGCATGCACAATAGATGTCCTGCGTGTTTGCACTTGTGAGAGTGCCTGAAGCAGTCTGGCAGAGCCTGCTTCTGCACTGACTCTCCAGCCCAGGTGCCACAGAGCTGTCACTTGCCTGCAACTCGGGTAGGAGCAGCACTGCAAGGGTCTGCAGCCAGCTGTCAGCCCTGCCATCCTCTGGAAATTCACCCTCTGTTTGTGACAGGTCTGAAACCAGGCAAATTAAAAGCATTTTCTTTGGATTGCTGCTACTGACTGCACATCAGCATCTGTTGAATGAAGTGAATTCATTGAAGTGGTAAACATAATTGCAAACTATGAAAGGAGTGAAGGTCTGAAGAAATGCCTGCTCTTTATTTATAGGTGCTTCTACTTCATTTGTTTTTTTGCAAAATAAGGGCCTTTTTGCAAAATATGCCCACTGGTATCTCCTGGGACTCTGTGCTAGAGGCAGGGAGGCACTGTCAAGATATGTGGAGATTCATCCTGGCTTTGGTGATCTGGGCCAGATCTTCAGGTGCAGGGCATCTGGAAGCCCTATGCTGCTGTCTGCCATGCTTTTGGTTCAGGGCTGGTCAGGATAGGCACAAAGGGCACAGGAAAGTTGAATCCTGCTTCATAGGGGCAGTTCTAGGGGCAAAAGGCAATCTAGCACAAATCAATGCACTCACTTAGCAGGCGTTCTGGAAAGAGATATGTGGTTTTAGGTTTTCCTCTACTCTGTTTTGGCTGGGCTTGACCCTGCAGTTTTCACTGGGCTCAGACACTGCTAAAATCGAGGAACAGAAAAATTAAACAGCAGAAGCATCATCTGCCCACCATAGTGGTGGGGGAGCTGCTGCAGCTAAGCAAAAGCATCATCTAGCCTGCAACCTCCTGCCTCTCATCTGAGCTGCTCCCAGGGCTGTAAGGACACCTGCAAATGGCACTTTCTTCTTCATTCCCAAAAGGAAAGCTGGTCAAATCCAAATGTGCAGAGAATCAGGACATTGCTGTGATCACTGTGTTTGCAACTGACAGCAAATGCTGGGTTGTTTCTTGGAGAACTTTCTCCAAATAAATGTCTCTCAGGCCATACATGATCCCCTTGAAATTCCCACCTCCAGTCCTGCTTTGTGTTCCCATCTTCATAGCAGAAAGAGTAAAGTTCCTCCCTGTCCTGGTTTAGGACAAATTAGGGGAAATCTCCGAAAGGGAGTCCCCTAAAACAAACCTCCAACCACCCCTCCCCCAATACCGGGTTCGGGAAGGAATTCCTCGGAGGAGCAAAGTGGAAAATAAAACCTATTTAATAACAAGTAACAAAGGAACACTCCCCAACACAAGAAAAGAAAAAGAAACCAGGCAGTGTTGTGGAGGGTGCTGATCTTCTTCTCGCAGACTCCGGGGGGTCCTGGACGTCCCAGGTCAGGTCCGGAGCCGGTACGGTATCTTCAGGGGAGGGTAAGAAAGAGGGAAAGGGAAAAAAAAAAGAGCGCAAAAGAAGGCAAGCCAGCCAAGCTAAGCAGCAGCAGCAAGCAAAAGCAAAAGCAGCCAGCAAGCTAAGCAGCAGCAGCAGCCAGCCAAAAGCAAAAGCCGAGGTGCCCGGTCACCCTCACCCTCCCCGCCCCGCCGCAGCAAGACGGCCGGGGGGGGGGGGGGGGAAAAAGGCCAGACACAACACACGATATTGGGATAAAGGCTGTCACCCCACGACACTCCCATAAGCTGCTTTTGGTTTTTCCACTCTTTAATGACACTCTAGTCTTTGTTCTTTTCACTGCAGCCCAGTTATGTTCCAGTTGCATTTACTGTTAGCTGGTTACAAATACCCAGTCTGTCTAACCCTGCCTTCCATCTAGGTGGATGGTTGGAGCTGGGGCTGCAGGAGCCAGCCTGGGGACCAGCCTCAGCCTCATCTCCCTTCTCACAGTGGGCAGAAACTCAGTGGAGTTGCAGTGCAAATTGAAGTTCCTGAAGGAGCGTTCAAATCCACATGACAAGAAACCATGGTATAAGCCTCAGTGGAGGACACAGAGTGAGAAGGCAGAGGAAAGACAGCAGACTTTTCTCCCTGAGACATTTCTCCCGAATCTCCCAGATTAATCTTCTCATTTTCTTCTATGGCAACTTCTCCTAAATTGTTCTCCTACAACAAGAGACTCACCCTTTCCCTAAGGTACATTTGGAGAACATAATATAAGGAGTACACAGATACCTGGGTATGAGGGAAAAGAGTAAAGGGAACATTGATACGGTATTGAGATTCTGTTTTGATTAAAATGGAAAGCCGGGATTAAATGAATTTTTAAAAATCTGGTTTCCTTTCTTTTTTCCTCAAGATTTTTATTGCAGCTCCTAAAATATTGAGATTTATACTTCTCTGCAAACTGTGCATTGCTCAGAGAACAATATATGTGCCTTAAAATTTGTTAAACATTAATGCACTTATGTAGGAAACGATAACTCCATTCAGTACAATGGCCAGCTGTTTGATCCATTGAAGTTCATAATCAGCCTCACTTCATAACCAGCCTAGAAGGCTTTATAGAAAGTGGAAGTGAGTAGAAATCTTTCTGATCTTTGTATAGAGTGAGAAATTGCACTCTTTTGTACTTCCCAAGTCAGGCGTCTAACAGTGCTCAAGCCATTTAGCCATTGTTTTTGCTAGGGGCTGGAATCATGGAAACTGAAATTATAAGACAGCTTTGTGTCCCCCCATAAAGGCCACTTCTTGGGAAAGCCCAAACATTTATTTTTAACCTAGACTGACTAGCAGTCCTTTACAGATAGCTGGTCTGTTGCTTTCACTGATGCAGTGGCCAAGGGTAAGCTATTACCAGAACACCTAAAATTACTTCTGTCTGCTTTTGGATGCTACACAGTTGGGAAATCTAGTGTGTGATATTTGCTTGCAAGCATTTTCCATATGAGTTTAAGTCTTAACACATGGGCTAGATTTAGATGTGTTTCTTTGTAATGTAAAACAAACAACAACAAAATAGAACAAACAAGTATTCTAAAGTCAACTTCATTATTAAGTTATAGGGAAATGTTTAAATCAAATAAAATTATTTTATTTTATTTTTAGTGTAATTCTTGTATATTATAATTAACTGGCTTTTAAGCTGGTATAATGATAGTAGCTCCTTCTAAGTCTGTTGGTGTAAACTGATATATCTGATGAAAACTGATATTTAGGTTTTTTTCCCCTCCACAAAATAATAACATTAGAAGCATCTTCTTCGGTATTCATCTAGCTCACTATTCTGTTCCCAAAAGTGAACTACCATAAGAGATGCTACTTATAGGGAGCACAGAGTTCTGGCAATTTTCTGCAGTCCATTCACTTGTACCCAAGATAACCCAATTTAAATATTCCTTCAGTGTCTGTGTTTCGTCCTGAATTTGTCTAATCTTTTTTTGAAGCTACTGTAACTGTGTGTCTTTGCAACCTCCAGTGGCACTTTTCAAATGATGTAAATTATATAAATCACTGTCTGACCTGTTCTAAGCAAAGCTCCCTCTGGTTTCCTCAAATACACCCTATTTCCAGTACTGGGAGATTTTGAGTAGTCTGTGTTTAGGTTACTCACTGTTTCCCTAATTTTGTAAATCTTGGTTCTAGTCGCTCTCAGCTTTCTCTTCTCTAAGAGGGTGAGTCACAGCCTTTTTAGGTTCTCTTTTGAAGGTGACACTTTAGCCTTTAGTGCATTTACTCTCTCTTCTGTGACAAACCAGAACTGTACCCATCCAGTTTGGTGGAGTCCTTCTGTATCTTTCTCCAGCATGAGAAATCACCAGATCTCCCCATTCCTCAGCACCAGCATCACATTTAAGAACCTAAGAGGGATTAGTATCATCTATAGACTCAGATGTTTCACAGTTCAGTCCCTTCTGTAGATCACCATTGGAATCTTTGCAGAAACGAGTTACAGCATGTGTCTGAGTGAACCCAATGGTATTATGCCTTTATTTTGATATGTGACCATCAGGTACTTTTCTCTTCTTCCAGTCCTTCAACAGCCTTCAGTCCATAAGAGCACCTCTCTTACAACCCCAAGATAATTTATTTTAAAAGCTTCAGTGAAGCATTTTATGAAAACAGTTTTGAAAATCCAAATACGTTGTAGTCACTAAGGCTTGCTTTACCATGCTTATCCTTGAGCTCAGTTATTGTGTTCCTTAAGGTGGACTACTGCCTTGCCAAGCAGGAAAGTCAAATAAACTGGCCCACAGTTCTCAAAGTTTCCTCTTGAGCCCCTTTTCCACATGGAAGCTTGGTTGGCACCAGCCCACTGGTGCAGTGGCAGTTTACAATGTTGGGTTACACACTTTGGCCAGTGCTTCTGCAGTTTCACACTTGAGTTCCTTCAGAAGTCATGGGTGAATGTCCCCACTCATGTTCACTTAGTAACACCTGCCTTACCTGTTTTATCTACTACTTCCTTCATATTTACCTGAAACTACTCTGTCTCAAGGAATAGAGACCTTCTCAAGTACCTTCAGCAGTAAAGACCTCTGCAGAGAAGTCACCAAGTTTCTCTGCTATGGCCTTACTATCCCTGAGTGCCCCTTATGAGCCCTTGGCATCATGTGGTACAGCTATTTCCCTTGTTGCCTTTTTGTTTTCCTTTAAACAGCTTTTTGCTATCAGCTTGGTTGTCTTCTGCAAAATTTTCTCATTCATTTTTAGCCATCCTAGTTGCCATTTATTCTTGATTTGTTTTTTATGGGCTTTCCTGTTTATTTCAGCAATTTTTTAAATGCCAGCCCTTTTGCCTACAATAGCCTCCTTAGTTGTTTTTTTTTTTTTATGAGCTGTGCAGAGTTTTTATTGAACCATTTTACTTTCTTTTTGATATGTGACACATAGTTTACTGGGGTTTTTAACACAGTGTTTTTGAAAAGCCTCCAGGTTGCTTTAGGCTTCTTGCCTTTTTGATTGTTTTTTCAGGCTTTTACTATTTTTGTGATTTTTATGTATTTCCCCTTCTTTGGAAATTGGATATCTGTGTGATGTATTTGTTTGGCTTACTACAGCATTATCCTAGTACACTACAGCATTAAATTCAGTTATATTTTGAAGCTCTTGCAGAGCAGTTCTCCCAACAGAACCTCTTGAAGCAGGTCCTGTGCAGCACTTGACACTAAACCCAGAGCAGCATTCTTTCTTATGGGTCTCAGTGTCTATTGTGCTAAGAAAAAGTCAGTTAGTGGGTTCAAAACTTTTATTTCCTTATCCCATCTGGATGAGGCATAGTGCCTGACAGTATGTGGGTAGTTGGAATTGGCCAGTATTGCTACCTGACCTAGTTGTTCAGCTCCTCTAATTTCACTGAGTATTTAATTATTGGCGTCTTTAACAGAGGGGTCCTAAATACAAAGGAAGTCCTACCTTTCTGTTATTTCCACCCACAAGGACTCCTAATGGTCTCCTCCTCCCTGAGTTTTTTTTTCTGTAACACTTTATTGTAGCCTTCAAATATTGTGCCATTTCCCTGTCTGTATCTCATTTTCTATTGTTCCTGTAAATTAGATGAGCTAGTCATGTATGCTGCTGATTATTTTCCTTTCACCTGCATGACATGCCTTTTATATCATTTATTGCCAGGTAGCATAAGTCCATAATCTTATTCTTTAGATTTCTAGCATTTCTGTAGAAGCACTTACAGCTTTTTACCATCCTCTGTTGCAAGCACCAGTCAACTGGAATTGTAAATGGTGTTATTTACCTTACCTATTCCACGAGGTTGGCCAGGACCTCAGTCTCCCACACAGCTGTCTTGAGTTAACCCCCTTGGACACCCCTGTTCTACTTTGCCTCACAAGGGGTATAATACAGAATTGTGACCACTGGTCACCAGTCCCTTCTACCAGAACAAATTCCTATCTGGCCATCTCATGGGCTCTGCTCCCTTTGCACTTAGAAGGCCTTTCAGTCCTCTCACCTGTTCCAAATCCAACTGTGTTAACTCATCAAACCTCCTGCTGCCATCACAGGCTTTGTCCTCTCCTGGAAGATTCCCTCTGTCCCAGCAGCATCCTCACACCAAGCAGACATTACAGTCAGCCAGAGCTTAGAGTTTATCAGAGGTTTGATCCCTTCTTCCAGGCTGATCATCCACCTTCCCTCTGACTGACAGCCCCTAAATACTTGGATCAGCATCAAGGTTTTGTGGGATTTTTTTGACGGTCAGCAAGAGAGAAATGGGTTGGAAAATGTCCTATTTGCTCTTCAGTGTTTGCCATGTACAAAGCTTTGGGAATGAACTTGATCCCATATCTACTGAGGTATTGTCAGATTTTGCAGCAGAATGGATAGAAGTACCAGAAATTGGTGCTTCAAAATCTCACATTGCTTCATAGACCAAGGTTAAGTCTCTGGAAAATTCCCAGATGAAAATCTGCCCTCTGAGGGAAGGTATTTGGAGGAGGTGTTTGTAATGGTAACAGATTTACAAGGAAAGTGCCCATGGTATTAATGAGCACTACACATGGGATGGGATGACTCTTCATTATTTCAGGGCTGTAATCAAGTCCAGTGTGGTACATCAAGATATAATTTTCTTTTTTTCTCTAATCAAGGTAATAGAGGAGAGCAGCTCCATTGGCAAAAGACAGGAAAAGTGTAAAATCTGTTTAACAGTGTGAAGCTAAATTCTGCTTTCAGATACATGCATACAGTTTTCTTTTGCACATGTGTGTGAGGGTGGCTTCAAATGAATGCTTTTTTTTTAAGTTTATACTTCTAAAACTCAGCTTTACAAGGTCTTGCCAGCATACACGAATTCCTGAGCTCTTGATATAGTTCCATAGGCACCTAAATCTTGGGTATAAGGCTTAATTGCATGAACTGTTATCAGCAAATGGGCCCAAAATCTTTAGAGTTCACTAGAAAAGGCAGGCAGTGTACAGGTTTGCATGACAAAACTTGAACTTGTGTCAGTCTGAAACTCGATATCTTTATGACCTAATGTTTTATTTAATGAACATTGATTTACCTGGGCTACACTGAAAATTAATCAACTGTGTAGTAGGATAGTTATGCTGTTTGCTAATTGCTGTCCTTTAGTACATTTGTCTTGACATTTTTTTTTGAGTGAAATATGCATGGTTTTTTTTTTTTTTTTTCCCTAAGCTCTGTTTATACATGTTTAATCAACATCACAGATCTTTTTGAACTGGTGGATGGAGATTAGATAACTTTCCCATGAGCAAGAAGCTCCACTTCCCATATATGCATTCTACACAAAATCTGAGATTTGGGAAGCAGTGAAAGGTCTTCCTCAGAATCTCTTTCAAATAAAAAAATGCATGATATATTAAAAGCAAACCAGGGTGTTTTGTTTCAGTGCATGCAGGAGTGCAATTAAACGTTCACACAGAAATCACATTTTAATTTGTAAATGTTCAGAACATTGTAAAGAATATTTAAAAGATTAAATAAACTCAAATGGAGACTTTCTTTCAAAAAAATTTTTTTCACTCCTTGTTACCCTTTTGCTCTTTTGCTGAACATTTCTATTTCAAACAGATATGAAACATTGATTTATTCCATAAGTAATGTATAGAAATTGTATTTATTTGTAATCCAAAGGAATAGAAGATTTTTTTAAGCCTATCCCATGGTAACAATTTGCACTCTCTGCCTTTTGCTCCTGCCCTGAAAGCAAAATTCCTTCAAAGCCTTTTCAAATCAACTGTACAGAACTGTACAGAAGAAAAGAAGAATGGTACTTTAATTAAAGGTAGTCAAAAGGACACATTCACCTTTTTATTTGCATTTTCAGTTTAATAATTTTAACCTCCCCTGGACTGACATACATTATCTCCAGCAAAATAAGTGCAAGTCATGTAGCATTCATGCAGATACTGCACCTTCCTCCTAAAGCCCAAGGTTAGACCTGTGCAGATACTTCTACGACCTTGTATCAGAAATGTTTGCTATCTCAGCAGGTGTGATGAGAAAACAATTCAACAGTGTTGGACAGAGCTCAAGAATTTTGTCATCAATCAGAATGAATACCAAGGCTGCAGTTTAAACAAACTTATGACTGAAGTCAATATGATGGGTTAACTATTTGCATTGTAGGTTCAGCTCTTCCATTTGAAATGACACCATCTGATGCCTTTTGCATTACCTATGTGATCTGTGGATTTATGGGCTTGTTACTCTCATTGAAAAAACAAATCTTATGGCAGTTTGTTAATAAATCGAAAAGGTATTTCACTGATATTTCAGGAATTTATTTTGAGGGCAAATGCAAGAAAAATCGCAGTAAGGAATCAAGAACCAATTTATTTCAGAAAATAAAACAAGACTTAAAATTTAATTCTAGAAAAGTTAACTCTTGTGAAGAAATAATATAAAGGAAACTTACTGGAGATGAATAGTACAAAGTTAACTTTGGTGACAATAGCCAATGCTGAGATCAGAGTCCTTTGGATGCAATTCACAACCATTTAAAAATATTACCATAGCTTTTTTCTTGAATGGCTTTCTTTTTATCCTTCCTGTCTTCCTATGAAATCCTGCAAGTGTATATTACCTTATTTAGAAAATAAGTACCTGAAGTTAGAGAATGTTTTGAGTGTCTACTCATCCATCACCTTTCCACTCATTGGGGTCAGTAGTGTCTGCATAGCACAGCACATCCTCCTGTGTGTATGTATGTGTGTAAGTATGTATGTGTGTATGTATGTATGTATGTATGTGTATGTGTGTATGTATGCAGGCATGTGTATCAGCTCTTTTGGGTAGAGGTTTCCCACCATGGGGTGCTCCTACTGCCGAGGGTTTGATCCCTGGATGAGCCATTCCCTCAAGAGTTGGACTGGATGATCCTTACGGGCCCCTTCCAACTGAGAATATTCTGTCATTCTGTATCATTGATCTTTTTGTTTGGTTTTCACATATGAATTTCACCTCATTAAGGAAATTAAATGCATTGGCAGAATTGCTTTCAGAAAATGTGTTGTCCATTTGGTTAGACTGTCAGGCTTTTACTTCTAGCACTCAGACAGTTCAGCTACTGCACAAAAGTATTACTTGTGCTTTCAGCCAAGTTTTGCAATTTCTGCTTACTGTGAGAAGTAGTTTAAAGATAGAGCAGCAGGGGGATGATGGTTTTACTCTGTGACTGGGTAGCTCACACAGGCATCCAAGAGGGATAATCCAGGTCATCCTTTAGCGCTTAAATTATACTCCAGAGATTGTAAATGTTTCTCATGACATATGTCCGAGGCTTTAAAAATTTCTCAAATGGTGCTTGCTTCTATTTTCTGTATTTTTGTCACATGGGAGCAAGTAACATTGACCCATTTTCCTTTTGTCTGCTTTGCTAAGTACCAAACTATTAGTGGAATCCTTTGAGTCTGACCTGGAGAGACCAGGAATGTGGGAATGGGCAGGCTGTCATCTCAAGCAGTATCTGCCGAGGCAGACTGAGTCTGTTCTCAGCATTTTCTTACTGACACTTAAGAAAATAAATGTTCTTTATTAACCTCAGTTAGTACAAAAGGTTTCCAAATCACCTTCAGTGTCTTTGCATAATGAACCAGACTGTTGAAGTATACCTGTGTTTCCATTACATCTATCTGGAAAAGGATGACAAATGTTAAAATATATTATATTGACCATTAGATATGAACTTTGGGAGCATGCAGAAAGAAGATCTTGAAGGATAGAAGTCTGTGTTTTAGGCACAGAAAACAGCTCTAGACAATTAATAAAGCTGCAAGCCAAACAAATAAAGCATCCATGCAGCATTTTTTCTCCCACAGGCTAAACTATTTTTCTATGAAAAGACTATATTAGTCTGTAAAATTCCTTTTTGTCTACTGCTATCATAAATGCCCAGCGAAAAAAAGCACTTTTGGTTTTTTTATGGTTTTGGTTTGGTTTTTTTTCAGTATGGGTCATGGTTATTCAATTAAATTCTGTGTTTACCCATTATCTTATTACTTAGCAAAACTAATTTTTGTAAATACAGTATCACTGGTTAAAGATATGTTATTAGCCCTTGTAAACTTATTTAAACCAAGCTTATTTGTCCCCAAGATTGTAGGCAAAGTCTAGCAGAGGTGGAGCAAAAAAGAAAGAAGAGCAAAAAAGAAAGTTGTACTTGCTGTCCTCTCCAGAACAAATTGTTTCACTCCATTCAGAGTATGGCAACTTGCAGAGTCTTTCTGTCCAGTCAAATTAAGACTTGGATATGTCTGTATTATTTTGTCTGATCTAAATACCCCTTTTTCTCTATAAATCACCTTTTGGCTGTTTTTCAGTTTTTAGACCCCCTACTTTTCTCTTTCTTTGGTGAACTGTTATCTACTCTCAAGCATGCAACATCTTTTCCTTTTCCATTTCACCACCCTTTATCTGTTAAAGGCTTCCTACAAGGGACTTCCTGTCTTGATAGCCTGGAAGAGGAATGAGGGAAGCTGGTTCTGAGATGAGTTCTCCCTCCTGTAATGCAGGATGCCATGGTCTTTGCAGCTCTCTGGGCCTGTCTGTGTTAGGATATGAGCTCCTTGGGCAGGAGCTGTTTGCGTGTGGCTCTTTGTATGGTGCCAAAAGCACTGCTAACCCTTCCAGGCTTGTGACAGAGGTAGCATCATGCAGAGGGGCACAGTGACAGCTTCTTTCCAGTGGACAGGGACTCCAGCAGCAAAGGGCTCCAAGGCACCCACTCTGTGGGTGTTGGACCCATATATATTCCTTATTCCAGTAGTTAATGAGGGTATGCACTGGCATGCAGATTTATGGATAAAATGTTTTTTCCACAGGAAACTCTTCAGTTCAAATAGGACTGTGCTGCTACTGCAGAGTATCCCTTCCCACTGTGAGACTAACCCCTTTCCATGACAGTCCTGTAGACAGGACAAGCTAGGTTGCATGAGCCCAGTCTTGACCTTCAGCCCCTCCTCAGAGAGCAAGGCTGCAGGACAGAGGAGAGGTGGGCTCCCTGTTGTTGCTGTCCCCTGCAGCTCCTCATCCTTAGCCCCTGCCCCTGGATAGAGGCAGAGGTTGATGTGCAGGCTGAGGACAGATCCATTTGTTTTTCTTGTTGTTACAAGCCCTCACAAACCAAACTGCAGTCTCTGCTCTGCTGCCTCATACCTGGTGCTGCCAGCAAGGTCTCAATTGCCCTGCACAGCTGCAGGCACATAAAACTGCTCAGGATTGCAGCTCCCCATACAGCTTCTCCCTCTCCTCAGCTGGCTTCCCTCCTTCAGACAGTTGCAGAGTTGGTTTTGCTAAATGACATAAGGTTATAATAAATCAAGTGAGAAGATTTGTGTTGTGCTTCCTACTGTATAGGAGAGGTCCATATGGTTTAATTACTTCCTCTGTACATCAGATATATGTGTATAAAATCTCTGAAGTCATGTGTAACTGCCAAGATCCTATGGTGTGGTTTGAAACATCCATGCAGTGAACTCTCAGATCCTGCAGATGTGCTATGAAATATAAATGTAAAATAGAAGAAGTCAGATTATCCAGTTAAACAACAGCATTAAAATTAGAGAAGTTGATGGAGAGATCCAGAATTCAGCACAGTGGAGGAGGGGGAAAAAAACAAAAAACTTCTTTGAGGCAGAATAGAGTTTTATCACCAAAGGAGACGAGAGAAAAATATTACACACACCCTCATACCCCCATACACCCTCCCCCGAAACCAGTAGAGCAGCCTGAGGAGAGAAACCATGTCACATACAGCTGCTTAGGGAGCTGTAAAGCCATCTGAAAAGTGTAATCACAAAATATATCTGCTGATACAGCTTTGGCCACCATAGAAAATTCTGCTAGGCCATGTAGACTTGTAGACCCAAGACCATGGATGGGTCTATGCACAGAGCCACAGTCAGTGTCTCAGCAGAGAGCTACTCAGCCCTGCATCTTTAGAGCTATTTTCTCAGAGCCTCTTAGGCATGTAGAGGCATATTTTCAATCTGGCACAATGGCTCAAGCATCTCTGGAGTAGGGAATGGTATGTGCTGGAGTGATGTTAAAGGTGCAGGGCAACTCCATGGGAGCAAGCATATCTGGGGCCTGATCTGCAGTGGTAACCTTAGTCAAGTGAACTAGAAAACAGGCTTGCTTCTCCTGCTAGCATCCTTCTGAGTCATACCTCTAAAGATGCCTGAGCTATTCCAGATACATGGGAAGTGGAGAACAGGTCAATTGGGGCTAGTCTGGATCCATGACTACCACCAAGACCAAGCAAGATCAGGTTGCTTCATGAGGAAGCACCCATGGAAAGAAACAGAGAGTCCTTGGGCTGCCTCTGCAAGTGACCCTGACCCTGCTCCAAGGTGCCAGCACTCAGCAGGACACTTCAGCCCGTGCCCCACTGTGGTATAAGGTGTGCAGAGCAAGAAGCATGCAGAGGGGTGGGGGTGCTCCCCCTCAGGGGATGCAGACCCTCCTGCCTGCTGCATGTGCCTCCTCAGCATGTCCCGTCCTCGCTGGAGGGACACATGACTCTGTTACCACAGGAGTGCTCCCCTCGCTGGTAAGGTGCATTTATGGCCATCAAAGATGGCCATACATTGCTGCCATGGTGATAGTTTTAGTAAGTAATAGTTTCTGCTACACAATGCCAATTGTATCTGGCATGTGTACATTTAATCAGCAAAAATCCTCTATATAATTTCAGCATCTCTGCCTAAGCACAGCAGTTTGGCCCCTCATGTTTACCAAAACTTATACACACTAAATGCCATTCTCAGTAAGCATACCTTTTTTATAAAAGCCCAAACACTGTGGTATAAATAAATACATCATATTGTCAGCCAAGGCTGTGGCTTGGTGCATTTACACAGCTGCAGTTTGGGCTGTTGTTTACTCTTTCCCTCACAGACATTGTGTTCTGCTTTTTCCCTGTAAGGATTTTCCTTCTCTACCTATTCTTAGTCCTAGACAGAGAACTGTCCTAACTTATCTATGTTGTGTAACTTTAGTGACTTCAAAGATGTTTTGTATGGTGTAAATCAGAGCACCAATTGGCTAAATAAACCCTCCTTGCAAAGAGGCATAATTGTAAAGCTAAATGTGTTCCTGCCTCTGTGTACTAAATCAACAGGAGTCCTTTTTTGTGGGACAAACATACTTCTTTGTCATGTATTTACAGTCACTGGAACACTCTTGCAGCCACTTGGGAATCCTTTGCTTCAAGAAGAGGTCTTTTATACTGTAATTTTTTTTTACATTCCCAATTCTCTAGACCCAATTCTGTTGAAGATCTCAGGAAGTGTCTGCAGTTAGAAGCTGCAGAGCTGTTACCTGTACCCAGTGGAATACTATTTCATTTTCAGTTCAGAGCATTTCCATAATGAAATTCAATGCCTAGTATCAGTTTATAATTGGTCATCTATTCCTGCCATTTGTTTATTCAAACATATACCAGTTTTCAGAAAAAAGATTGTTCAGCTCATGTTGTCTTGAGTATTATAATCTATTCTTGTCATGAAGTGAAATACAGGTCAAACTTTAACTTATCCCTTAACTAGCTATTTAGTTCAAGGAAAAACTTCCTCAACATTCCCTCTTCACAAAATCCAGTAATTCCTGGGGTCTTTTGACCTCTGTCACTTAACCTGTGTCTTTAAGCAAGTACATGATCCCTTTTATGCATATGTTACAAATGATTCCCTTTAGCTGCAGGTCTCTGTAAGTTGTGGGGTGTATCCCACCCCATCCTTATGCTTGCCAAACAGACTGCAGCTATTGCCACCAGACACAAAAGGACTTGCCTAGTTTGATCACATTTTCTAGCTGCTGGTCTGATTAGCTTTCAGAACTGAAATTTGTCAAGAATTAAGCTTTGGCTTTTTAAGACCCAACTAAGCATCTAAGAATTCTTGAGAGGCTTAGGTGTGTTTTGTGAGAAAGCAGAAGCATCACAGGCAAATTACATTGTGTTTGACCAGGGAAGACCCAGGTGTTTTAAATCAAAACTGCAGCAGTAAGGATGACATTCCAGAGGGTCCAAGAGGGAAATGCTTCAGCTTCCAGCTTAGTCTTCTGTGAGAAGCTTTCAGTTTCTTATAATGGAAATAGGAAATAGCCATCTTTGCTTAAATTTGACTGTCAGAGGAGAATTGAGATAAAATTGTCTGGAGATACTAATCTACTACTCTCCAAAGCAAAATATTATTGAGATTTCCTTCCTAGAAGTGCCTCCTTCCCTGGGCATAAAACTTTTGGTGTAATGACGGAACAAGCAGAAGTTTCCTTGAGTTGGTTAGGATGGGCTGAAAGGAGGAAAGGATGGTAGTAAGAAAGAAAAATTGTAGGAGTATACATAGCAATATGTAAACCAAACAAAAGGCAAGTCTTTCAAACAAAACACTAATATTTAGATACAAAAGTGTCATGAGGTAAGCAGAGACAAAGCAAAGCAAACCTCAGCAAGAAACTGCTGTTAAGAACTAGTGACTGAAGAAGAAGTATTTCAAGCTTGAAACAAGTATTTCTTTTCCTGGGAGAGGAAATGTTGCACAACCCACAAACACTCCAGGATGCAGGAGCATCAGCCAGCAGATGACTGATGAATTTCATTTACTTCCTATCTGACTTCTGAATATTCAGGCAGTTATAAGTGCTAAGAATAAGTTCTGATGGAGGCTGTGAAACAATCCCCTGCTTTGTTTGTCACCCTGAAACTGGGGCCAGTTTAGTCTATGTCCAGAGCTTGTGCCTTTGTGTGATGCCATGATGCTTGTAATGCTCTCTTGGCTTTTACCAGCTTTTAGCCTGACACTTGTGCGCCTCCAGCTTCTCTTACAGCCAGAGTCAGATGTGTCCCTGAAGTGCTGTAATCTCCTCTGTTGCTGTCAGTGTGAGATGTATTTTTTACTGCTTTGTGGCTGGTGAATATGGAGCTCGAGGAATATGAACTGCACATTTTGCTTTCTGTTATGTGCAGGTGAGTGTGTTCCTGTAACCACTTCAGAATGTTGTTACTTTTATCCCTGTGTTACAGGACTATTCTCTGTGTTCTGTCCCTCTCCCTTTGGTCAGAGTATTACATGTCTCAGTGTCTCAGCTAGGTGAGATACTAGTGCAAGGGTAGCCCCCTTGCACTTTTTCTTCCAAGGTTTTAACCCAAATCTTTAGGATGTAAAAGCAGTTTCTCTTGATATTCAAAATGGTTGAGCTATGGGTTGGTTACCTGAGTTTTTGATAGGGCTCATTTAATGAAAAACTCCAAACAAAACTTCTTCCTGGGGGAAAGCTAAACAAATATAGAAGTCAGAAATTTGAACAGATTTGTGAAAGTTTTCTCAGAGGGAATTTACCTCATTTTAATCCTATGAATTGACTTACTATCTTTCAACTGAAGTTGCAACCACCACCTATATTCTTCACCTGCTCTCTGTGTTTCCCTCAGAAGAGGCAGCAGTCGGCAGCACCTGGTACTGCTGACTTGCTCATGGATAGAAGCAGAAATTCACTCACAAAATCCTGACCTGCTCATCCAGTCATTAATCCTGTGTAATTAATCCCTTGTGTAATCCACAATCAGGTACAAAAAGATGTTGGAAATTACAACTATTTGAACTGTTTTTCCCTTTGTGCATTATTCTGTACTGAACTATAACTATCTACATCCATCTGACCTTACAGTCCCTCTTCTACCCATTGAACAACTTTGTTCATTTATTTTCAAAAACACAGCCCCTTCTTGTGCTAGTACATCATCCTGGGCCACCAGGGCCCATCTTTCCTCTCTGACTCTCATTCCCAATCATTTTTTAGTAAAGAAAAGAAGCCTTGCTTCTGGTTTCTTAGACACCTCCAGCTGAAACTTTACAAAGGTTTGTATCTTGCTCAAATGTCAGGCAAAGGTCAAAAGTTGCTTCCCTGACACAAAATCCTTTTCCTTAGAGGAGTAGGGGAGGAAACAGAATCCTTCAAAGAAAGAGGTCCCCAGGAGATGCACCCAGAGATCAAGGCAGATTTGTACCATGACCCAGCACTGACAGAGTGTGGGCAGTGCAGGGGCTGACAGAGTGCCTCAGCTCTTCTGGTTTCCATGTGTGCCCTCATGTCAGGAAAATCAACAGGAGCATTTCTCATCTAAAAGTGGTAACTAACAGCATGCACCAGCTCGGGGATTGCCCTGGGAAGCCATGGTGTAGGGAAGAGGCACATCAAGTAGATCAACAGATAATAACAATAATGTGTTTCCGAGTTCAGGATTATCACATCTCTAATTCTATACACTGCACCTTCTTATTCAGCTGCCACCATTCCAATACATTCTTTCTACTTTAGATTTGAAGTTCAAAGAGAAGAAATAGTGAGATCCATGTCCTGGATTGTACATTGCAGTTTTGTTCATTTGTTTCTGTGGAAAGAAGGGATGTGAATCATGTGCATTAAGAAAAAATGAGCAATCCAAACAGGTGCTGCAGTTAGATACTGTATGTGAAGGAAAAAAACCCAAACAAACAAAACTCACATCTCTTCAGTGTTTTTTTTTTTTCTTTTACATTTTAGCCAAATGTCATGCAAGTATTTTGGTACTGCTTTTGTGAACACTCTTGAAGTTTTACAGAAAGCTGACAAATGGAAAGACTATAAATGTATGTGCATTTCCCAGATGAACTGTGTTTGCCAACCAGTGCATAGGAACAAAGAGAGTTAAGTCAAAGCAGAGAAGTTCCTCTGAGCGTTTTGATTATGAGAAGATTTTTGGGGCTTTGCTTTAATAGCTATAAAATACTTCAAACTGCTTTCTTAATGTCAACATTATTTATTTTCAGAGCAAAGTTCAGAAAATCTTGAATGATTGTATATGATTTTTTTTTTACATGTCTTGGCTCCTTCCAATACACATATGTATACTTTCTTTTTCAGAAGTGATAGATTGCCGAGTTATCTGACCTCTCAAGAGAGGAAGTTGGGAGGACAGTTTAGTAACATTTTCTTTCATTCCCAATGTGGAATAAGATCAAAAAATATGTATTTTAAATTTTGTTAATAGCCTTATCTTTTCTAAACCATAAGGTACTGGCAAAATAACAGTGCAAGTAAACATGGCTCTTGATGCACCACATTAAAAAATGGCTTTTGTTTATGAAAAGTTTTTTTGTTGTAGAAACTTGTGGGAATAATGTTGTATTAATGGTAGGATGTTGACCTTTTCCAGCTATGGAAGATAGTCTCAGAACAGGATCCAGGAAAAACAAACATGGAAACTACTTAACTCCTTAGTTGTGTGCCTGAAACTTTGTGAGGAAGCATTATTTAACTTAGACTATTGTACTTACAGATTGTGTCATTACATTAAAGTGCCACACACACAACCATTTTCAGTAAATACAAAGGTCTCAAGAGCTTAAGGGAAAAAGTCGCTTCAGCAAGGAAGAATATTGCTCTAATTTCATGTAATATATGTAAAATTATGCAGTTGTCTGCTATTATCTCCCTTTCTTTATAGTCTCCCAGGTCAAAAAATAGGGCAGATTTTCTCCAGATTTTAGAGTACACAGTGTGACTGAACAATAACTTATACTGAGAAAAAGTGTGAAAAGAAAGATCTTCCATGTTATTGAGGACTTTAGCTCATGCTCCTCCTGTAGGCTAAAACTGCTCTGATTTCTTAAGTGAAAAGCCCCAAAACTTGGGTGCATTCAGGATAACTTTTGCATGTGACCTTTCCTATGTCCACCTTCACCTCTGCTGAATTCACTCCTGAACTGAGAAGCACCCACAAAACTTAAGGCTCCTGACATCCACTCGGGATCTTGAAATGAGACTTGGGAGGTGCACAGGTGGCTGTTGGTAGTTTCCCTGTGGTCTGGAAAAAAGCTGATGGAGGCCTGGGGTAGGGAAAGAAATGAAATACTCTGATCTGTCATTGCACTGTGTCTTCCTCTTTATTGAACCAGTGGTAGTCAGATGTCCTGTAGGTGGTTTCTCTGCCATTCCCCTTCCTTTGCCCACACGTTTCTTCTGAAGCCTCTCTGATGAAGTAAACAATAGTCAGATGCCCTTACAAGAAACTTGCTAGCTTCAAGAAGAAAATAGAACTACCCCAGTTAGTATCAGCTGGACATCTCACCCATGGCTTCCACTAGATTCCATCTAGATCTTATTTGCCATTCCTGTAAATTAGATTGTGTTTGTCATAATGAGGAACAAGCAAAACAAAATAACAACAACAAAAAATGAACAAACAGAAATATCCCAATAAGCAAAGTTTATTAGCATCAAGCAATTTTAATATTTTCAATTAAGTGTGTAAATCATGAATACACAGGGTGAAAAGTAGTCATTAGTACAGTGCACCAGTTCAGAGTGCTCTATGCCCAACAAACAAAATCAGAAATGCTGATTTCAAAACAGGTTTGAGTATTTTTTCCCCAAAGAGATTAGATTTCTGTATCATCTTTAGACAACATATAAATACTAGCTTTTATTACTAGAAGTGCACTTTTTACACTCTGAAGCTCTCAGGCCTGTTCAGACACGAGGTACTTCAATACATACATTGTTTGTCAGAAGAAAACCTCAGCTTTGCAAAATATAGGAGCTTCAGCTCCTATCAGCTTTGCAAAATATAGGAGCCTATGAGGAGCTATTACCAAAAAAAAAACAAAAGCAAGAAGTGTTTCCCTCTTGTGTACAGTATATCAGCCTGTCCCTGCTCCTGGGGTGAATTGGCTGCCAGCTCAGGAAGCAGCAGCTGATCCCACAGCTCCCAGTTCACCCAAGTGCAGTGAAGCAGCACTGAGCTTGGCCAGCCTAGCTGTATGTACTTCTGATATTCAGTCATTACTGCATGGGTGTCCTACCTGTGCCCACAGACAGTGACAGAGCAGAGGTGAGGTGCAGGAGGTGCTGCAGCCTCCAGGCAAGCTCTCCTGCTTGTAGCCTTAGGCTCTCAGGAGACATTGCTTCTTCTCTTGGCTTGTTCACAGGCTCATGATATGCTGGGAGGGAAGTCATGTAAGGTAAATCTCCCAAGAGGTCAGTTCTCCTTAGTAAAATGGATTTTTTTCTAAGTGTTTGATAAGGAGTTGTGTGCTTATTCTCTGGTCATTGTACTTATTTACTAAATAATTAAGTGGGAGTTGAAGGCACCTAAGGGAACTTGGAGCCAGGGTTTGGTACCGACTATTTTTGCAAACTAGGCTCTTGTCTTTTGGATAATACCATTGTGGTTGAGATTCTCAACCCTAGTAAAGAAAATATCAGCAATTCCCTCCTTCAGCCCTCTTGTTTCTTTGCAGTGCATGCTCTGTAAAGTGTTACTTGGTGTGCATAGAAGTGTCTGTGACACAGAGGCCTTCATCTCTGGGAGACTCTGTACATAGTACAACTAATAAGCACTTACTAGATTTGACAGGGCTTTTTTCTCCTTGTTTATGTCCCAGTAAACTGTAAGATATGCCATTTCTGCTGCTGTTGCCAACACAGATATATCTAACTTTCCCCTAAAGAGCTCCAGTGATGGAGTTTCCACAGTCCAGCAGCAAGCTTGTCAGCATATCTGAAGTTCCTGTGCTGGCACCTGTGCTATTATACCCCATGTGGTCTTTGCTGCTGCAGTCTAGGGAGAGCTGACCCATTCATTTATTACTTGTAGGTAAAGTTTCTTGTATTGCTGACCATTCTTTACTGTTTTCCTCCTGACTGTTGAGATGAAGCGTCCAGAACTGAACTCAGACCATCTGACCACAAGCCCATCAATGCTGAGAAGAGGATAGGGATTATTTCATGTATCTTATGCTTGTCTACAGTGTTCACAATCTCAGAGGCAAAAAAGGTCATTGGAGGGGTCACTGCAGATTGGACTAGATGACCTTTAAAATATTCCTTCCAACTCAAACTTTTCTACTATTCTTTGAGACAGTTGTAGTTTTCTTCTTAAATTATGTTGTTGCTGTGGCATCTCTTCACATTTGAATCTGGTGCTGGAATGAACATGTATATAGCTGAATATTGCAGTTCAGTATTTATGCAACATTTACTGCCAAGTTATTCTTATTGGTGGAAGCTACACCTACAGGATATAAGTCTGAGGAGGTGGAGAATTATTCCACAGACTATGTCTGCAAAAACTACTGAAGGGATTGTCAGTCTGCATGACAATTATTTTCTCCTGTCACTAGAAGCTTTCATCTGTTTCCAGTCAGAAACTCACCATCTAGGAGGCTCTGAATATTTCTAGAAAAGTAGTAGGAACTTCAATGTCTGGTTGGTAAAAGGTGGGGAGCATGAGAACAATGTGGCATTCACCAGCAGTTGTGGAAATCTGTGTATGCCCCTGTGGGTTTTAATATCATTTACCTTATCAAAGTTTAGAAGGAATGCTTGCACAACAGTGCATTTTTTTTTTCCATATCTGGAGGGTAAATCAGAGTGAGGAGGTACAAGTGGCAGCCTGTAATGGCACAGCAGAGTGTGTGGACACACAATAGCTTCTACATGTACAGTACGATATCTCCTTGGCTCCCTAAGGCTCCAGAAAGTGAGAAAAGCCTGTTTAGGACTGCCTTTTCAAAGCCAGTCAAAACAAAGTAAAAATAACAGCAATCTTAATCATCCCTTGCCAATTTGGCCAAAATTACTGGGTATGCTTTGCTTAGGTCAGATTTTGCTGGAACATATCAGTGAGTGAGAAGTTCATTTGCAATATAACTGTGCCAATAAATAGCCAAAACATAGCACTTGGAAAACTCAGTAGATGGACAGCACTCCCATTTGTCAGCAGCTACTTTTCCATGCACTGAGAGCTGTGGGTGGCATTGGGGGGTGTTGTGGGAAGGTTTTGGGAGGAGGGTTTGATTGGAATAGTTTTAGTATGAGGACTGTCTTACAGCTAATCAGTTGTATGAGTGGAATTTTATCTCTACTGGGAGGTGAGCTCATTCGCCTTTATCGACCTCAGATCCATGTTTAGAAAAAAGTCAAAAGTAGGATGCATTCCTCTTCTTGATGTCTTTTTCTTACAAAACACAACTGCTTGTTACCACCCTGTGTCTTCTGAAAATGAGCTGTGTTTGATTTTGGTCTGGTTTATGCTTTCTTCTGCTGAAACAAAAATGCAAGCTCTTAGATTAGCTCTTTGTGTTTCTGGATCCTTTTAGTGATGAATTTAGAGCATCTCACAGCCCATAAAAATTTTATCAAAGTACTCCAGCCACTTTCTTCTTGTTTTCTTTTGTACTTTTGTCGAAGACCAGATTATAGAGTAGAAGTAAGGCAGGATGTTTTATTCACTCTAAGGTTTGCTGAAACTCAGGTAGCCATCCATACTACTAGGCATGGAATTTTCCAAGTCTGTACATTGCTTTCCTACCCTTTTTTCACTGCATGTTTGTTTTTCTTTTTCTCCCTGGCTATTCCATGCCAACCCCACCCTTCATTTTTAACTGGTGCTTTTCTATCCAGGAATGTTCACCTAATGAACTTGAAGATATTCTTCTTGCCAGGGGGCTAATTGGTGAAGATACTTCAGGAGAGTGTGGGAGTGGACAGTGGAAAGGAGACAGAAGGAGGAAGTTTGTGGATGTGATTTGTCCAAGAGCTGGCAGCAGATGGCTGGGACTAAGGCCAGAAGAGGAGGAGATGAGCAGTGAGAGCAGGAGGGAACAGTGAGTTGGGCAGTAAAGGAAACCATTCAAAATGTGCAGCAGGGCTCAGGGCTGCACAAGGGGAAGGTAACTTCAAGCTGTTCTGTGTCAGTGTTGATGTGGTGGACATGATCCTCAATAAGCTGTCATGGAGCAGGTTGTCATGTTGGTGTTCCTCTCCCGCTTGGAACAAAGTTGCTGGAAATAGAGGGAATTGGGAGTATTGTCAGTGTGATGTTTTGTTTGTCTGAGGGCCAGGTTAGCCTGTGAGGTATAGCAATGCCCAGCTCACTCACTGTGCAGCCAAAGTGCTGTTTTAAAGAGGTGGCTCAGTGCCATCTCAGCGGCTCTCGCCGTGGGCACTGAGCATCCATCCCCCTCCCAGTGGTGTCAGTAGAGGAATGAAGGGGCCTTTTCTGCCTTGTTACTTCTGGGGAGAAGGTGGAGAAGCTGGGGCACAGGAGCATGAGGATTATTTGATCTCATCTTGAGTTTGTTCAGTCAACAGCAAGTGGCCTTTGCTTCATATGTACTTGGTTAAAATAAGGTTTCTACTAAGTTAAAATGATTTTGGTTCCCAAGTCAACCTTTGGAAGATTTTCAATAAACCACTTAAAAAATGCAGGGAGAACTTAGTGAAATAAATCTTATTTTAGTAAATAAACTGAACCACAATTTTCCAAAGCCCCTCTACGAATGGATTTTGTAAGACTTCCAGAGAGACAGAAACAGTGGTGTGCACCAGGATCCAGTGCTTGTTCTCTTCCTTGGTTTTCCCAGGCTGCAGGAAGGCTGCTGACACTGGATGGGCTGAGGATGGAAGTGCATGCTTTTGTGAGATGGAAAAAGTGATTCATCCATCCTTCTCCTTAAGCACTGCCTAGGAAGGACAGCACAGGCAGGGTTTCTGTGCCTGTCCTTTTCTGTAAGAGAAGTATGGCTGGAGGAAAAGGGAAGATGGTAGAAGAGATGAGTCCTGGTCTCTGCTGCTTAAGTAGTATCTGTATAGCCAGTGCTGAGCCCTGCCATTTGCCCTGTGGGAAGCCTGCCTATCCTACCAACTCCTTGAAAGGGAAATTCATTGCAGAAGTACTCACAAATATCTCCCTTCTGAGTTGGTCACCTGTAGCTGTCTCAGCTGTCACACTGGTGATGCTCCAGGCTGGTCCTGTACTTCGAGATCAGCCATAAAAGCGATGCGGAGAAGGATTCTTCAGGTAACGGGAGATTAGGAATAAGAGATGTTATATTTTGGTGGTCTTTCAGGTAGAACTAATGCACACTGGGAGCACCAATAAAATGAGATAATTCAAAAGTAATGCCAGAGTCTTTCTGTAAGATAGACTTTAGATTTTATTCCACTGGTTTGAATTTAATATTCTTTTTTCAGTTAGGCCATTGTCAGTATGAGGCTCAAACTTGCAATTAAGTTGTAGCTGGAATAAAAATGTTAAACCTCCTGAACTTGAACACATTAAGATAATAACCCAGTTTTTTCTAAAAGAACATAATGAAGGAATTCAGTGACTGGGAATTACATAAACTGTACCATTGGTGTTGAAGGACATGATCTATAAATTAGGAGATTGAGAGTAAACAGGAAATTCCACAGAACAATTTCAGGATAAAGAAACTATAGCAGCAGATGGAAAGATGTTTCTGTTGGGAGATTTTAGAGGTTGATTTTGATACCATCTACCTCTTTTTAAAAGGAACAACAACTCCATCTCCATGTTTTGGTTGTGAATTCCAGCTGTGCATTAGCAGAGCAATGCTAGTGCCAGCTAGAGCACAGTGTCGCACGGTTCTTGTCAATCTTGTTCCCATATACAGGTCACACCTCTTTTTCTCTCCCTTTATATCCATATTAGTAATTTTGGGAGCATGATAAATCTGAAAACCATTCTAAATGTGTTAACATATAACAAGCATATTTGAATATGTTTGGATTTTCCTTAAGTCTAGAGCAAAATAAGAGATAAAGAGGAACTAGATCTTGCAATGAAAAATAGTTGAAGCCTTTATGCTTATATATAATATACCCTATATAATGTAACGTAGATGGGAGTCCATTTTCTACTTGTTTTAATGGTTGTGGATCAGGCTGCAGTATAACTCCTGGTAGCAATTAGTCACAAAGGCTAACTCAGTCTTTTTATTTCACCTGCATTTCAATCTCACAGCAAAATTCAACCTGCTTTCTACAAGGATATCCCCAGAGAAGTGCTAACATTCCTACAAAATAAATACAGGGCTTTCAGTCTTAAAAATATGAACAGAAATGTTCTTGTCCACAAGTTGTTATTATTTTCATAGCAACTACTTTGTAAAACAACAAAAAGTCCCCCCCCCGCGAAAAAAAAAAAAAAAAAAAACACCCAAAAAAATTCCATAACAGAAAAGAGAGCAATTAGCAAATAGTTTGAATGCCTGAGATAAGAAGCCATAATGGCTAGTAGGAAAGAAGAAACCTCACGTTTAAGATAGCTTCTCAGCAAGCTGCATAATAATGTCCAAACATGCTTCCTTTTGGCACATGTCGGTATACACAGACAAAGAAACAGGAAAGGGGATTTTTTTTTTTTTTTTTACTTAGCTCCCTGTGTCAGAAACAGACACTGATGGAGAACTCAGCCATAAACATACATTATTCTTACTAAAGAAAAAAGGCATAGCCTTGGTTTTGTGTGAAGTGCTGTCTTACAGTTGGAGTAATGTAGCCCTGGAAAGGATGCTTTGGGGGATCAGGTTCTGGCTTTCATCTGTACACTGTCTTGTCACAGCATTACTGATTTGCTCTGCAAATGCCAGTGGTGAATAAACTGACTCAGATGATAAAGAAACATATCCCTTTGCTATGCAGAGCGTGAATTCTCAAGGCTGCTGTAGACTTGGCAGTAGAAAGAAAAGCTGCTCAATGCAGCCAGCATTGGGTTTCTCAGTTGTTCTCAGGTCTAAATACAGAAGAGTGCCCATATCACATTTCTCTCCCTGGAGGTGGACCTCCAGAGAGTGAGGCTCAGCAGGCACACAATAAGGATGATGATGATGAGCAAATGTGGAAGAACTGTGATTCCACTCCTCTACAGAAATGGATATCTACAGGACAGGCGTGAAGAGCTCTCCATGTATGTGTGTGCATGTTCATGTGTGTGTATGTGCAAGAACCAAGCTTTTACTGAACGCCTCACTCTCACAATTAGTTATTGTGAAGAAATTTCATGCAAGTAGTCCTAGTGAAGTTTTCTTTCTAATTTGATATAATCAAAAAGATAAACATGGAATTCTTTAACAAACAGTTTCAAATTAGTACAATGGACTGAATTGCAGCTATTCTGCTGTCATCATTATTCACACAGAAATGTGGTTCTAATCTGAAAAGAGGACTTTACTCACTAAAGTGATGCAAATAATGAGAAAAGACATTTTTTCCACTGCAGAAGACAAAGAAAGGAGGTGTTACCCACTGATGCAGCTATAAGAGCTTTGCAAGTGTTTAACAAAAGACACGGTGGAGCTGAGAATTAAATTGCTCATGTCTGCAGAGTACTAATCCAGTATTTTAACTATGGAATAATGGTAGAGTTCTGAATTTCTGCTTTTGGTCTCCATGTACCTGTTAGGTTCCAGCTGTTTCATTAGAATGGTGTCAAATTTGAAGTATACTCTAGGTCTTCTTGCAGCCAGCCCTGCAGTGCCAGTGCCCCTACAATCTGTATTCCTGCATTCTCAAGATCTTTGTGCTCTTCCACTAGAGTATGGGGCAGAGGAAAGGGAAAAAGGAAACATAAAGGACCTGTGTCTCATCCTGATACAGAGCAAGGAAATGGTTGGGTAAGCATCTGGATCCAGGAGCTAGGCATTGTGTTGGGTCTTTCTCTCTAAATGTAGCCCAGACTGAAGAGAAGCTAAATTTCATCCTGCATGTATAAGGACTTCTTTCGAACACCAACAGCACTTGAGATCTCCCCAGTCCCCTGTGGAAATTCCAGTGCATTCAGTGTAAAAAAATCTGATTTCTTGCCCTGGTGAGATGTGTTTCAAGTAGGCTGCTTGGCTGGCTCTGCAGGGATGCTGACGCCGCTTTAAACAAAACTACGCAAGCAGTCCGGCTGTGATGCCACGTTAATCTCAACAAGTGTATTCTTCAAGTGCAGCTGGGGATTAAACCTGTCCCAAGAGCTCATGTAGGAGGAGGTGGTTATGCAGTAGCAACTTTGTTTAACATTTCTTCACGTTTGTGGCTAAGGGAGAGTTCTCGAGTGCGCTAGACACTACTAGAAAAGGGAAGGATTTTGCAGCTCCTGGCACTGCATATTATATACCAACAGAAGAAGCAAAGATTTATTTTTGCTTGCTGAATGAGAGAGAGAATGAAGTGCTGAGAGCTCTGTAACGTTTCATGCTCTCTTAGACGCAAAGAGCCAGATGAATATTGTTGGAAAGAATGTGTTTATACAAGAATCATATTTATCGCAGAAGCTGTGGTCTTAGCATTAGACGAGGCATGGGATGAAAAAGCTGAGCATGTAGTAACTCAGCAAAATTCTTAGTTCTGCCATGTATTAGAGTAAGCTTCAATGACTTATTTTTAGGGGGTTATTTTTGAACAGCTTACAAGCATTTTGTTTGCAATAAACACTTGCATATAGATTGAGAGAAAGTAAAATATATTCATTAAGAAAGCATTGTTTTCCAGCTTTACTTAACTTTCCCAAGGCAAACAGCCACAAATGGTACTCTGAAAATGCCTGCACTTGTAGCCTTTAAAAAATAATCGCCAGACTTTGGACAAAGTATCAGACTTGGTCTCAACCTTGCACTGCATTGCAGGTTGTTGATAGCACAATCTAAATGGATTCTTCTGGGATCTCAGACTACATTCCCATGCTCTTTGACTTCATTGATTTAGCAGTAAATGGCACATTCTTGGAATGCTTTCAGTGGAAAGATTCTATATAATATGGATAGGAATAAGCATATGAAATAGTTTGTATTTTAAGCAGAGCAGTTATTCCCTCTTGTTACATTACTGTACTTTCTTTCATTCCCATGTTATTCCTAAAGCTTGTTATTGTGAGAGATTCTGAGCCTTGAGAAACTGGAGTTAAACTAGTTTTTCTTTTAACTGCTTTCTAAGAAAAAAAGGAGAGATGTTGGAAATTTTCCCATCAAACATCTGCTAGATGTTAGACCCGAATATGTTCCCAGTTCAGCTGTTCTGATCTAGTACTGGGGTGGTGTAACAGAACTCAGTGGAGTTAATCAGAGATGACAAGGCAATAGCATTTATTGCAACACACCTACTGTTTAAATAGCAGTGATGGCAGTTTACTGAAAGCTAAATTACTTGAAAATTAGGAAAATTGTGTAGTGGGATCTGTGAATTATAGCTTCTAACATAAAGAAACTGTAAATGGCCAGAAGTTAACCCAGAGGGGGCCTTATTCTAGCAGACTCTCAGCATCAATCTCTCTTTGCAGTGGGAGCCTTTTCTGGGTCCACTGCTGAAAGCCAGTGAATGTCTTATTCCAGCACTATATTCAGCCTGTTCTGTCTTTTGAATGTCCTTTCCATTTTCACTAAATCTTTCAGAAAGAAATATATCTAGATCTGAGTTTTGATGTGCAGTGTGTGCAGTTACATTTCCGTTCGCATGAAGATTAGGGGAAATAAATTACTTTAAAAGCCTGATTTAAGATGAGTACACAAGCTATTGTCTCCTTTACTTTGGGTATCAAAGCCACATTAGTAAGAATTTACACTGTTGGGAAGAAGATGAAAAAAAAGGAAGATTAAATTTCTGCACAATGCCCTTTTGGTAAACTGTAGCAGAGGAAAGGGGAATTAGAGTTGGTCTGTAAAAGCAGCTGAAACAATTCCCTCCAGCATGAGGAAATCTTAGGCTGGAATAAGGCCAGCAGAGCCAGCATGGTGACATTGACTCCATTCACAGCATAGCAGATGTAAAAAGCAGGAGACAGCAAGATCCAAACATGCTGTTCTCCAGCATCAAAGTAGGGCGACTGCTCTTGGGTAGTGTATGGCAGAACAAATGTTAACAGAGCCAGTTGTGCTGACCTGAAATATTTTCAAGACTTGTGATATTTTATTCCTAAATAAGGCAAAACTTTTTCTTTTTTTTTTTAAGACTGGGGTGAAAAAACAGTTTTAGAAAAGAAATACAGACATGGCAATGCAGCTGTGCTCTAGGCTCAAACCTGAGCTTGCCATCTGTCCTGTAAGGGCTCTGTTTGCTCACTAGCTCAAGAGTAGGCACATTATCTCATTTTGACTAAAACCCTTCTTTTGTAATTAGGAATTCTGTCCCATTTTTCCTCCCCGCTATCTTGTAAATCAGTCCATACAAAGAACCTTTTCTGATATATTTCTGTTTTCATTCAGCAAAATAATTCTACACAGCTCTGGTTTTGAAGCTGTTTTAAGTCCAGTGCTGAACTCTCTTCAGACTGCCCTTAGGATGGGGTGGCTTCTGTGGCTTCATGTTCCCAGCTTTGTTTAGCCCGTACAAGCTAGAAAAACTGCAAGTATGCAGTGGTTAAGCTTGTGTTTCACTTTGATTTTCTGCAGCAAGCAGAGTGATAAGCTCTTATACAGTCTTCTTGGGATCTGTAGGACTAGTAGCACTTAATTGTACAGATTTTTTGGCATTCGTGTTCAGCCTTCAAACAGAGCTTCACGACCAGGACTTATTCACTGCAGCTTATTCATTGCTTTACCATCCATGGGCATAACATTTCGTTCCAAGCAGTGCTGTGGAAAGCACACTGTATTCCTGTTAATATTACATGAAACTGAAGATTTTTTTATTTTTTAAACCTCCTCTCTCAAGACTGTTTATCTGTCTATATTGATATTTGTCTAAAGATATGTTTTACAGTCTGTTTACTTGCTGATGTGTCAGAAATTTGTTTACCAATAAAAAACTAGATAAAAGTATGTGTGCATTGGTTTCCAGTAAGGTTTTTTTTAAACTATAAAAATATATAATAATGCAAAAGTGAATATATTTCACTTTTATGAAATCACTGATAAAATATTTGTCATTTATTGGGCTATATTCAGTTTATTCTGTGGTGCTTTAATCAAAGTAAACTGACCCAAAAAAGCTTATTTCTTCATTCAGACCAATAGATTGTACCATTTGGGCCTCATTTCCAGAATCTTTTCTCACGGGAATTTCCCACTCATGTTGTGGATAGTCTATGTGAGCAACAACTGAACAAGCAGGCAAAACCGCAAGGATTGTTACAGGCATCTGATTGTAATTACTAGCAAAGCTTCTACTCCTTGTTTCTCCAGCTATAGCTTCAAAAATCAGCTAATAGCACCACATGCAAACATTATCATAATTACTTTGATGGATTTAGGCTTTGGGCAACACAGACAAATTCTGGAACAAGATCCTGAGAAAGCCCTAAGTCTTTGCCATGACTGCAGCTTGCATGGAACAGCAGTGGAAAATTATCTGAACTCATCAAACTAGCTTATCATGAATGAATAGTCCTTCTGTGGATATAATGAGGAGGGAATAGACTGGAATGGTGTAGGAGAACTTCAACAAGCAGCTCTGTATTTCATGTTTGTGATAGCAAGTATCCTGGGACATTCATTTTTCATAGTATTTGTGCTCATTTTTGGTTTTGTAGTCTTCATGCAAAGGATTAAAATGAATCTCTCCAATTTTTGTGGGAATTTTACATAACTTTGTGAAGTGCTGTGCATGAGCTGTTCATTTTTTTACATTTGTAGAGCCTATTGGAGATCAATAGCATGGAGATAGAAAGTATTCTTTACTTGGGGAAGATGGACTGCACTGACCAGAACTGTAGGGGTACAGGTACTGGGTGCTGCCCCATTCCTCTCAGTCCACTTGAGGAGCAATGGAAGGAAGAGCTGACAGTCCACAGTGTCACCTAAAACTCCCTAAGGCAAGGCAGATCAGCAGCACCCCCAACAAGGAGGATCTCCTATGTTCACCCTTCGCCTCCCCCCCCCGCAGAAGAAAATCCACTCATAAGAAGGTGGTACAGAGATACCTGTGTAGTATGCCTTGTTTCTGTTTCTTTCTTGCTTCCCAAAGAAAGCTGAAAAAACTTTTCTGGCAGATGCTGTGAGAAGCAGCTGATGGTTTGGGACAAGTTCATTTGAGCAGACCCATAAAATAGGCACCCCAAAAATCACTGATTTCATCTTTACAGCTCAACTGTCCCACTGGATTCCTGTGGTCCTTAGGAAGGACAGTGAGGAGAGCAGCCACTCTGCAGAGCACCCATCTCTCTGGAGAAGGAACAGATGAGCTTCAGCCAAGAAATTAGCATGGGCTTAGTTTTACCAGAAGTAACTCATACTTTGCATTTTTTAGGCTGAAGCAGCAGGGCAGTGGAATGCAATGAGTGGCTCCCTGACTTCTAGGGCAGCAGCCCCACCAGGAATGCCTGTTGGTGACTTCTCCATGTGCTGATGGGTATCAGGAATAGCAGTGGTGCAAGAGTCTCTGCAACACAAAATTTAAGCTTTGGAATAAAGAATATCTAAGTACAATTTTTGGAAGTGCTTATTGCCCAACTTTATTACAAATAATTATTCAGTGTTATACCATTTAATTCTCCTGAAGGATACATAGGAACATTTAAAAAGAGGTACTTGAAATTGCTTCATGGATTTTCCCATGCCCCTCTCACTGCATGCCACTCAACCACTGCATGCAAAAACTGAAGTAGGTGTGGTTGCAGGCAGCTGATCTTGAGTGAGGCTTTGACAATCATATTGTGTAATCTCATCTAATCAAATTTTCCTGAAAAGACAAGCGTGTTTCAGGCCATATCTTGAAGGTCATGAAATCCCCATTTATCAAGTCTCACTTAACTTCAGTCAGTAGCTTCTTGTGTACCCACAAGCTTTCAGCTCCCGATAGTCAGCTTTGCTGTGGGGACTTGCTGGAGTAATTCTCAGATTTCTTTTTCTTGTGCTCATTCAAAATGGCCTGCAAGGTGCCCTCTGATAGTTATGTTTGCCATTTGACATGCCTGATGTGCAGCAAAGCACATTGATTACACCTAAAATGTAGATTTTCCAACAGTATTTTTAATTCATTTCCCAAAATTTAAGATCATCTATGTCATCAGCTTTTTTTTATCTGGAGTGGATACTGTGCATTTTTACTTAAATATATGTGCTTCATTAGGTTTAGGAAAAGAAGCAATTAATAAGGTTAAAGCATTTTAAATGGATTCTTGGATACTTTCTATTTAATCTCAGACATTCAGCTGATTTTTTTTTCTTCGCTGCACATCTTTGGAACAGTGCAAGAAGTCCCGCTGTTGTGTGGTTTCAGTTGTTTTAAATTTCAGGATGTTTTTTTAGTTATGATTGTGGAAGCATGCTTTAGCTAGCCCGTGACTGAACAAGGCTTAAATTAGGTCACAGCCTGGCTTTTTGTGTTTACATTTTTGTCACTGTGTGTTTTATCCCAGCACATATCTTCTGCACTTCTCCTCTGAAGTTGTTAGCAGCTGCACAAAAACTGTCTTCTGAAATGTTTCTCCAAGTCTCTGTTTGTCTCTGTGATTAAGGATTGCTGCTGCTGCTGAAGCAGTTTAATAGTTAGCAAATCTTAAACTGGCCGAAATTCACCTCAGTTCAGAAGGGCTTGTCTGACACATGGCACCCTTGAGGTGTGATAAGGATTGTGATACCCACGTATGTTTCTGCAAAAGGTGGAAGGGAACTCACTGTGGGCTTCAGAGAGGTGGGTGTGGGGAGGTGCTGGGCATTGACTGGAGGGTAGTGTTCTCATCCATGGGTGCTTCCCACCTTCAGTTTGGCACACAGCAATGACAACACTTTAGTTCAGTACAGAGCCATCTCAAGCCATCCTCAGTATCTGCACACATTTAAGTATCTGCACACATAAGGCTGTAGTTTTGCATGCTTATCCTACAACCATTCTTTATTATCAGGCAAACATTAAGGTAAAAGTAAATATCTTGCCCCAGTTTGTTGGATTTTTTCCTAAAACTTCTGGTTTCTTAATACTACTAATTTGTTCATCTATAGTGAGGCAAGTGAACCCTGCATATTGTCAGGGTAGTGTCATTATTCTTTCTAAGTTGAAAGCTATATTCTGTAAAAACACATCAATTATTAGCTGTATCTTACATCTGAAAGAAAGTTTAGGGCAGCAGTGTTCTCAGTGTGATGGAGAATGTTGGGTCCTGTTGTTTAGCTGTTTTCTCAAGTCACTGCTGATTCCTCCTGACAAGCATTAAACGTTCAGTTGGGTAACAAAGTCATCAGTTCTCTAAGGTACTAATTGAATGAAGTAGCATGCTGCTTAGTCAAACAACTGAAAAGCAATCTAAGCCTATACTTTGCTATGCCTAGAAATACATTTCCAGCTATTTTTCTTAATATTTCTGCTGAACATTCAAAATATATTAATTTCACTTTTTTTTGTCAAATAATTGAATTTTTACAAATGAATTTTGTCAAGTAATTGAATTTATTTGGAACAGTTCAGCATAAGGAGGAACTTATGCAGAAATCTCATAACTACTTCGCATAAAATAATTAAAATTATTTAAATTTCTGTGGTAACTTGAAATCTAAGACATTCATAGCTCAGTGTCTAGTCAAGCCTTTATAAATAGTAAGAATTAACTCGAAAATCATATTAAACCATATTTTCTCTTCAGAATAAAATAGTTTTATTGAATGCTAAGAGGAAATAGATTTGATTTTCTTTTTTGTCCACAATCTATCATAGTTAATAATTCAAATTCTTTCTCAATGATGCTTCATTAAAATTTTTCCTGAATTGCATCATCTCCATGGGGTTACTAAACCATAGTCTCAGAATTAGCTTCATCTTCCAAAGGTATCTGATATGTATAGGAATTAGATTGATAAAATCATCAAGACCAAAAAGAATATGCAATTAGGCAAATTGCTGATTCTCTTCATAGCAGTTGGGTTAATATTTATTGAGGCAATTTTGCTTACCTCAGCCAGCATAATTAAAAATGAATTTCATTGATCCTTGTTTTGGTCCTTTTTACTAGAAACTTAGCATATGAAAATTCTGTCAGCCTTATAAAGACAAATTTAATTTTTTGGGTTTTGTTTTTTTCCTGTATCTGTAAAAATCTGTTGTGGGTTTCTTGTTTTTTGGAGGCAGCAGGGGAAGCAGGAAGAGAAATATGGCTCTAAATCAAAAATATTCAAAGGAAGCTGAATAGCTCTGTCATCTTTTTTCATTCCAACTCGTTCTTCAAATCTCTCCTTTTAAGTGCACCCTCTTTTTTCTGTCAACATGTAATGGAAATATCAGGCTGTGTTCATAAAAAAGTAGGTTGGTTTTTATCCTTAGGAGTGTTTGTTGGTGTCTTCCTGTGGTGGAAACAAATAACAGCAGAAACTTCTTCAGTCTAGTTCATAACCGTATAAATCAGTAGAGTTGGTTGAGGGATAGTCTGGAAGTATTTTAGCAAGGTTATTAAAGCATTGCAGGACCAGAAGGCTGTTTTTTCTTGTAAGCACCCATGTAAACTGTAAAGATATGGGAGACCTCACACAAACAGGAGTATGTCTGCAACAAACACACAGCTACAGTTATCCACAGTCAGCTAGCTATAAAACTTCATCTTGGCTTTTGTCAATAATACTAACTTTACCAAACACTTCATAATAATTATCCGTGTTTTTAACAGTAAGAAACTGTTCCACCTCATGTCAGTGACTCCCAACCCTTATCTGTTCTAAAGAAACTAGAGTGCTTTATGGCTTGTGTTAGATACACAGAGATCTGAAGACAGCAAACAAAAGAGAGAATAAATATGTACACAGACAGAAAAATTCTACAGACATCACAGAGAGAAAAAAAATCTAAGCAATAGAATAGGCAAACAGCTAAATTGCAGGGTCTTAAAGAGGATTCAAACATCAGTATTGCCATACTTCATTGAATCACAGAATGGCTGAGATTGGAAGGGGGCTCTAAGATCATCTAGTCCAACCACCTGTCCTCAAGGAGGGTCAGCTAGAGCAGGTAATATTTTATTAGCCTTTTTTATTGCCCAGGTAATTTGGGGATTACCAATCTCCAGGCCATCATGACTCATTCAGCCATCCACATCATCAGTCTGTACTGAGCACTGTAGCCTCCATAACATTGTTGCTGAGTTTGTTTGCTCTCATATAGCAAATGTTCTTTATCTCTTGACAAGAAAAAAAGCAATAAAAGTTATAGACATTAACTTGGACAGGAGAGCTAGCATTGCCTCTTTTCAGTAGCTAGATGAAAGCCTTAGGTTCTCCCAGATGCAGAAACAGTCAGAAAAGTTGAAAATATTTTTTCCTGAAAAAAGGGAGGAGCAAGAGCCAAAACTTCAAAGGAAACGCATAAATAAAAGTGCATTTGTTACTCTCTCTGCCAAAAATACAGAAGGCTGACACTCTGTGTGGTAGTTGATCTCTTCTCAGGGACCTGGAGGATCCAGGACCTATAAATCTCAGGTACAGATGTTCCAGCATTAATTAGTGTTTTGGAAAGGAGGAGAAGCTTCACATTTATCTCTTGCTTCCTTTCGTCCTTGCCTGTAATAGATATGGTAAAGCAAGAGAGGCAGCTTAGAAGTTTGGGGTCATGGTTGACTTGTGAACTGTGCCATTCTGACCATTTCACCACCAGCAATTCTATTTCTCCTGTCAATAAATGCAGCCTCTCCCATGAGAGTGATGGAAGCATCTCTGCAAGTACATTAAAAGTTCACAAAGACAGCGCATCACTGCACATCACTGATTCCTTTGACACAGCTAATCCTGTAAGCAGACTGTGTTTTAGCCAAGAAAGCACTAATTTAACAAAGCTTAGAGACACTCTAGAATTAGAATCTGAAATACTGAGGATACTTTCCTCAGGCTGAAGCCTGAAACCAGTCCCCAGTGATGGAACCCAGATGAGTAGTTATGACAAGTTGTTTAGCAGTCTCTCTGATGTTCTGATAGAACAGATAAGCTCCCTCTATTGTTTCTCCTTGTCTGGAAGGCTTCTCTTTTCCTCCATGTTACCTGCATTTGCTACCAGTTAGAGAGCAGCCTAAATTTTCTCCAAGATCTGTCAAACTAAAGGCATGTCCTTCAAGTAAAAGCAACTTGCCATTACTATTTAGCTGTGCCTTCACTCCCTCAGTATCTGCAGAATGAAAAGGAATAAAGGATCCTTGTCTCTAAACTGAAGAATCAGGGATCTGACAGGTGGACCACTTGGTGCACAAGGAATTGGCTGGATGGCCCCACACATAGAGTTGCAGACAATGGCTCAGTGTCCAAGTGGAAAGCAGTGACAAGTGATGTTCCTCAGAGGTTGGTCTTGGGATCAACACTGTTCAACATCTTTGTCAGCTGCATGGACTAAGTGCACCCTCATCAAGTTTCCTGATGACACCAAGCTGTGTGGTGTCCAGCACGCTGGAGGGGAAGGATGGCATCCAGTGTGAAAAGCCCATGAAGTTCAACAAAGTCAAGTACAAGGTGCAGCATCTGGATTGGAGTAGCCCAGTCAATACAGGCTGGAGGATGGCCAGATTGAGAGCAGCCCTGAGAATGACTTGAGGGTGTTGGTGGGCAGGAAGCTCAACATGACTCAACACTGCATCCTTGCAGCCCAGAAAGCCAACACATGCTGTGCTGGATCAAAACCAGGTGATGTGACCAGCATGTTGAGGAAGGTAATTCTCCTCCTGCATTCCTGGTGAAATCCAGACTGTAGTGCTGTGTCCAGCTCTGGGGCCCCCAACACAAGAAGAACATGGACCCGTTGAAGGAAGTCCAGAGGAGGGCTGCAAAGATGATCAGAGGGCCAGAACACCCATCCTGTGAAAACAAGCTGAGAACTGGGGCTGTTAAGCCAGGAGAAGAGGCTCCAGGGAGACCTTTCAGCAGCTTTCTAGTATCTAAAGGATGCTTACAAAAACGCTGGAGAGGGACTTTTCACAAGGGCGTGTGGTATTGGCTTTAAACTGAAAGAGGGCAAGTGTAAATTAGATATTTGGAAGAAATTCTTTACTGTGAGGGTGGTGAGGCAGTGGAACAGGTTACCCAGAGAGATGGTAGATGTTCCACCCCTGGAATTGTTCAAGGTTACATTAGATTTTGTGCAGTCTGGTGTAGTAGAATGTATTCCTGCCCTTGGTAACAGGGTTGGAATGAGATGATTTTTAAGGTCTCTTCCAGTCCAAACCATTCTATGATTTTGAAACAAAATGGTTTGCTCTGATTATTATCCCAATCCTTTCCTGAAGAAGCTCCATAGCCCATACTGCCTACAATAAATGGTTAAAAAATTCCCAGTAGCTTTTGAAATCAACATTTGAAATGATAAATAGGCTTTCTCCTTGAACAGCTGTGGAGCTGTCTGCTGCTGATATTCTCCAAAACATCCTTTCCCTTGAGTGATGCGATTTTGGAATCTGCAGAAGATGTGTGGGCACTCTTGGCCCCCATTAGTGCTACCTCAAACTGAGTCTGCCAGAAAAACTAGATATTTTGTAATGGATCTGGAGAATCTTCAAGTTTGTATTCCACCCTTGACCCTCTCCAAGACAGTTATCACAAGTTACGTTCATTTTTTTCCAGGTAGACGATACAGAATTATTTCCTTTATGATTCAAAGGAAAATATTTTTACTCTTTTGCCTGATTTCAAAGGAAAAAAAAAAAAGAAGACTTCACAGAATCACAGAGAGTTCTCCAAGTAATTGGTTGCTATAATACTTTCTCCAAATAATTTATCATCCCTAGATGATCATTCAGCTTGATCTAATACTGCCAACTTGTAAAAACGTATTGGGAATCTGTGCAGAGAACATAATTCTATTATATAAAAGATAACTGATGATAATTTTCAGTATTCCTATTTACTAACTGAAGATTTCTCATAGATTACAGATTATGTAGACTGTTGATTCTGGAGACAAACCCAACATGAAGGCAGGCCCAGCTTAACAACCATCAAAGTGATTGCGTTAGAATGTTTGTGAGGTTAACAACCCACGTACTCTGGAAGGCATAAGGGTTGATTTAGCTTCAGTGTGAGCTTACTCAACAGCAGGTTTCAACAGAGTCCCAGTTACTGAAATTTCTACATCATTTGCATTGATACATCAAGGCTGGGAAATCATGTAGAGGGAACAACTGTACAAACTCCATTCAGATGATATCATAGCACCCCACTGCTCTCAAGGCTCATCTGTCTTGAAGGGCTAGGAGAAAAAAAAAGTCTCTGATTCTCTATCGACAATGACTCTTCATATTGCTGTGCACATCTGCCTTAAAGTCCAGTGTCCTTCCTGGTGGTTCAGAGCCAATCATCTGGCCTTGTCAGGAACTCGGAGACTGTCCCAAACTGTAAATTCCCATGACCGGAGTGTGAAGGTCTGTACTGAGTCTCTTGTACATGCTGCTAGAACATGTGTTCTGGGCTCCCATGTGGAGAGGGTATCCCAGTACACAAATTACTAAAAAGTCTCCACCTCTGTAAGAGAATTGAATTCTTTTTGTAGTTAAAACAGCCAGTAGTAACTTTTATTTGCATGATCAAGTCAGTTTTGATAGCTGTTCCCACCACAAAAATAGTTACACTTTTGTTTAAACAGAAGAACACAGAATGGAAAAATTGGCATTCGATAGGCTGAACTCCTGCAGGAGTTTTAATTTTCACATACTCTTAAACTCATGGAGCCTTATGAGCTTAACATTTTGGCCAGTTGCACAATTTGGAAATTTCAACAGTGAATGGTTTTTGGACCAAAAAAAAAAAATGTTCTCACAAATATGAAAAGTGAACAGATGTTACTATTGGTGCTTCCAACGCCTACTGACAGAAAACATCTGTGTTGAACTTCCTGAATTTTAGGATCTTGAGAACACTCCCACACACCACTGAAAGCCATTTGAAAGCAATTGGGCTGGCAGATTGGCTCTTGTGTCTATGACTGAATGTTCTAACTCAAGCAGGTGCTGGTTGTTGTCTTGCCTTGAGAAATCCCAGTTAGCCAAGCAGCAGTCTCACAGCTCTCCAGCCGACTGTGTTATCCAAGTTTTTGGCAATATGTGCGAGGTATGCTTTTAAAAAGTCCCAGAAAGCAGCTGATCTTAATATTATGATGGTAATAAAATGAATAGAATGAATGAAAAGAACTTAAAAAAAAATTTGATGGAGATGCTAGTGGAGTAGGAAGATTGCACCGCATTCTATGGTGCCCTGGAAACTTTTTGGCTTTTTTGATCCTGTAAAAACACATGTTAAATGAACAGAATTTTGCTCTATAAATATACTCATTGTACTAAAAACATATAAGGCATTTGCTGTCCTCCAGTTGCTTAATCACACATTTAATAGGAATCTAATAGGCATCATGACCCAAGTCTGCTCCTTTCCATGAGCATGAGACAGCAGATGTCACAGAGTAACTGGGAGTTCCCTGCTTCCTTCTGCTCCTTGTCCACACCCATCAGTGTGATAATTGTCTCGTTATAAAAGCATATTTGGCAAGGTGATTTTCCTGTCTGGTGAATTTTTGGTTGGCTATCAAACTAACCTTCTCCAATTAATTACATAGTAATGAACATTTGACAAGTATAAATCAATGTCATTTTAGTGTTCTGTAAAACATCATTAGCTCATTCAAGTTTATTCAAGTTCATTCAAAGTTGACATCTTCACATTTAACTTAAGTTACCTCTTTCTCAAAACCAGAATTTAGCTGGTAGTCAAAGAATTTACGTGTCACGGAAGTAGGGGTTTTTTTCCTGATTTTATTGTTGTCTTAGCTTGGTAGTCTCAACAAACATTCAACCAACGTAAAGTGTTAGTTCAACCAACATAGTCAGTAGCTCCATTAACTGCACTTCCTCTCGCAGGCTAACATGGAATAAATAGATATGCTTTTGAGCACACACCATTATCATCTGTTTACTCTTTAATGCTGAAATATTTCCAACTTCCACTGAAGTCCTACTGTTTTGTACTGCCAGTAGCAGCATTTCTGCCATGTATTGCCTGCCAGGTTAAGTAAATTAAATGTGTTGCATTAATATCAGCTCCCTTTTCATGCAGCACAATTTTTATTTCAGTCTTTACTCTAACTGCTAAATCCACCATTTCAGGACTTGATCTTTGGGGTATTGCCTTCCTGCACAGTTTAGAAAGCAATGATGCAAGGTCAGCCTTTGAGCTAGAAACCTGGGCTTCTTTTATAGACACTTAAGAAAAATGGTTACATTCAGGTGCTTTTGTTTGACTTAGTTTGAATATCTGCATTAGGATATCATGCCATGAAATATCACCCTCACCTGATGGGATCTTTTGATGACTGCAGGCAGATAAATGTCCACATCTGTTCTATAAATACAATACTTTAAAAATTCAGTGCCTTTCAAGTCATTCCAAGTCTTCTCACATAATTTAGTAAAGCATGCTTACTAGAGAGATACATTTGCTAATGTAGGTCTTGATTCAGATGCTAAATTTCCTAGTTTGTCTGTTTAGCCATATTTCAGCAGAGGTTCTGCTTTGTACTTTCAGAGATATCCCCTTACTCAGTCTGCAAACAAAAGCACCTTTTGCCTCTGCCCAATGCTTTTTTCCCACATCTTGTCCACCATCCTCTTCTTCTTTCCTCTATGCAATGACCTTTTGAAGGTTTTGTATGGAAATCCTTGTGTGGTTTTGTCTAGACTTGCCCTTTCTTATGCTTTTTTTTTTGAGAGATCCTTGCTGTGGTCCCAGCATTGTTCTTACTACAGAAGCACTGCACAGCACAGAAAGCATTTCTGACATTTACTCCTGTGTATTTTGTGACATGAAGAAACTATTAACTGGTTCTTTTGAGTTCTTGACCTACATTCCAGCATATATTTACTTTTGCACATGTTTTATCTTCTTGGGTGACATAGCAGCTTTCTGGAAGATCACAAATTAGATCAAACCGTGGGAACAGAAAACAGTACCAAATTATTTCATTACTGAGTACAGAGAAGGGATGTGGCTTCTGGTAAAGGGAATGCTTTCATAGTTCTTTTTTTATGAAGATTTAATGTGTATTCCTTCCTTAATGAAAAAAAAATCCACCCTTCTGCAAGCTGAATCACTGTTCTGGAATTAATGTCATTTGGTCACCACTGTCCTGAGAGAAAATGTCGTATGTCCGGACAATGAAGTTAAAAGAACAGCAGATTGTTACCATGCCACTGGGCTGAACTAGCCTCATTTTTTAGTTATTTTTAATGAATGTTATAATTTTTTTGTTTACTTTTGTTATAAATAAAAAAAGCTCGTTAACAAATGAGAAGGAAAGTATTTTCTGAGAATAAGAGCTGGAATGTGAAACTCAGCTAAATAACCTCCTCTAAAGTAGCACAACAGAAAAAAAGGTAGAAATAACCATTAGTTATGTACCTTTTTGATAAAGCCTGCCGACTCTTTCAGTGCTACTCTGTGTTAAGAATTTAATAGTCTTATATTAATAGTCTTATAAGGCACAAGAGAAAAGTTTGCTTGATTTGCTTATCAATATTCTAGTTAGACAGCTGAAGTTCCGTCTCATCCTGGTGCCACAGTACACTGGTAACCATGTTGTTACCAATGTCCAAAAAATCAGAATAAGACTCCCCGTTTGGTATCAATGTGGTGGCAGAAATTAATGCCAGCCCTACACTAAAAATACAGATTCAGAAGATAAATTTGAGAATTTTCAAGCCTGTGACAGTAAGTGTAAATTTAGCAATACAATGAAGAAGTAAGGTAATCATGTTTTCTCATTTCTTTTAGAAGAGCAAATGTGCCTACTACACAAAATATAGGTTGAGTGACAGAGCATCTTCACTTAGGGCAGCCATGCTGCTCAGTTGCACGATGCACTTAATCCCATTTTATTTGCACTTCCCCAGCTATCTCACTTACAGACATTTTGGCAGAAACCTTCTGCTTTTGTTGCCTCAGACCTCGCTCAAGGACGGTTTGACCCTATCTGAACTCCTTATCAGATTTCCTGAAGGTTGTACCATGGTCTGGAATCCTGCACCTGCAGTGCTGGGGGCTGTGTGCAGGAGCAATGGCTGGTGCCATCTAGTGAGGAGCTTCTGAATGCTCACTGCAAACTGTTGCAAGGCATCTGTCTTTTAGGAAGTAGTCACTTCTACAGTCCTGAAGACACAGAAATAAGGTAACATGCTAATATGATTAACAACCAAGCCTGCACAAACTTCAGGATTCTTTTCTCTCAGATGATCTTTTTCTCCAGTAGCTAGCATTGGTTGTGTTTTGTCCTGTGTATTTGTATTTCCTATCCTTCTGTGGATGGTTTGATCTATTCTTAGGTGGAATTACAAAAGCGTTTAAGTCTTGCTTGAACGAAACTCTTGAGTTGCTGAGGTGGGTGGAACCATTCAAACTACATCATCCATGCACTACATAATGATGGAAGGTACATAAATGCTCCATTTTCTTCTGTGTCATGGTAGGTGTAGTACTCATGTCTGAAGATCTCTGGAGGTCTGTCTGTGCTGGGCAGCCCAGTGACACCAGAAGAGAAGGAGCTGCTGAGTCAAACCATGCCATGGCAGCAGGTGCTCCATGTGGTCTGCTTTTCTCTGCCTCTCAGCCCCATAGGTGAAGTATTTCTGACAAAGTGTGCACTTCATGGAGCTGAACCCCAAACCCTTCCCCTACATATTCCCCTCTAATACATTTAATATATAAAATCCTAGATAACCTCCTGGATTTATGCTCCAGCAGAAATGTCAGGTGAGATGCCCATCCTAGTCTGACTCTGTGTGCCACAGCAAGTTCTTGAGGTTCTTCCTTGTAGTTTACATTTTTGGGGGTAGTGAGAGCACTAAGGTAATACATTTTTTATTTGGGGTCAGTGATTGCTTTAGTGCAGTACATCCATTGAAACCACCTGAAAGAGTCACAAATTCCCTACATTTACACCAGTTTTCCACATTTTCCCAGCATTACATTTAAAAATTTCTCTGTTTGTTTCTTGTGTGCTTGGAGGGATGTCTTTTCCTGGGTTAGCACTTTTAATCACCTCAAAAGTTGCTCATTTTCCTTATAAATTATTTTATTCCCTGTTGAGTTGCTGTCTGTTCCACTAGCTGGTCTCACTGAGTAGGAGTGCACTGAGGTCCTTGCTGTCACGTCCTCTCCCCATCTGTTCTTACAGGGACCGTTCCAGACTAAGAGCTCGTACAAAAAAAATCCCAGCTCCAGCTTTTCAGTCATGGTCAGATCACCCTTCCCGCAGGAAATGAACTTGTCCTTTCACCAGTGACCTTTTTAAAATGTCAGGGAATTAACCTCCTTTTTTTTTGTCCACTGTTAAAGGAAATGATGGTCCACAAGGCTTGTTTCCATGTGGGGAATACTGAATCATCACATTCCATGTACCAGAAGCAATTGCAAAATGGTCATCTCTAATGAAACGTGGAGAAATGGGCTCAGTGGCTGGGAAGCTCTGTAGAAACTCTGATTCTGCCTTCGCTTTATTGCAAGTCAACAGTTTTCTCCTATCTTTGTATCTCCACCCTGATAGGTGGATTTCTCAGCAATTCATGATTCTTGTGTTTTAAAACCTTTGGAGCAGGTACTGTCATTTATTGCATCTCTCTTTGTGTAGCACATCGAACATTTGGTTGCTCTCAAAATTAGCACACCCTCCTCTGTCAATTTTGTTTCCACACTGTAAATTAACAGTAAATTAGAAGGAAGAAAGTATTGCAACATGACATCTCTTTCATCTGACTGATGGTAAAAGAACTGGAAATTAAAGTTCAAGCTGCAGAACGAGAACATTGAGTACAAATTTAAAAGTCTGATCAGGATCTTCTTGTGTCCATTGGTACTTAATTGCAAAATGTAGTTATTGAATTCAGTCACAACCTTGACAGCATTTTATTTCATGCATGTCACTCGACAACTGACAATCAATATATAACATGGCAAATATTTTCTGGGGAGATTTCCTTCAGGCTTTCTAATTTCCAGCCTTTGCTCCTCTCTGTAAATAGTTTTTGCACAATATTTAGTCTGGCCACAAGAATTTTGTGAGACCTCTTCCAGTCAGCTGAAGTTGCAGGAAGAGCAAAGCAGGGACTGCCTATTTAGGTGTATATCCTAGCATTGGGAACTTTGTAATTCAACTAAAGGGTTGTGGAAGTATAAAAACAATGAACAAACTTCTTGTTAATCTTCAAGATAGTCCATCCGTGCACTTTTTCCTTTTCTGTTCGTGCGCTCTCTCAGAGGTGCTGGCCATGGCGTTCCACACACACTTCAGTGAGCCTCTTAGCACTGGCCTGTAAGTCCCCTGGTGGGTGACATTGGGTAATGGTGCCATGCTCTGGACTAGGGAAGAGGTCCAATTTACCCTAGTGAAATGGGAAGGGCACTGCATGTATAAGAGAAAGAACTTAATGAGTTTTATGAGTTTTCTGAACTGTGACATGGATGATGTTTTCCCTAGGCTTGCTTCTTTTTCTTTTTCCTTTTTTTTTTTTTTTTAAGACCTGGAAATTGTAAGTCAAGCACAATTTTACAGCTTTGGAGAATTCTCTAGAATTTCTGACCCTCCAGGAGCACAGACAGAGTAGTACCATACATGGCATTTGTCACACAGGGGTATTTGGGGCTAAGAATTGAGTCATGCTTTGTTTGACTAAACCTTTCAAACTGATTGTCTTTGCTTAAATCTCCTTAGTGACCTTTGCCAAAGAGAGAATGTTCTTAGGTCACTTGCTAATGAAAAGGGGACATACTTGTCCAACAAAAGATCTAAGATAAAGAAAGCAGAGTTAAAGCTGACATGTCTGAGTTAACAAAGGTTAACAAAGTTAATTCAGTTAACAAGCCAAGGTATTAATTGGCTGAAGAATTACACAAACATTGTCATGATATTAAGTATTTCCCTAGCTTTGACTCTAGCCTTGTGTTAAACTAGTCCCATGAGGATCTGTTCTCTTCTCCTCATATTAAACAGCTCATATTCCTCAACAAACAGATGACCAGATAACTACCAGGAAGGCATGAGGAAGGGGTGCTGACGCCCAGTCCTCTTCCTTGTTTTCCATTCCATGTTTATTTTTTCCTCCACACCAGACAGGAAAATGGGACTGGAATGGGGGAATGGTATCTGGTGTAGGAGTTAGAGAGGTAAGGATGTTCCATGGAATACCACCTTTGAACTGTACAGCTCTGCATGGTCCCTGTAGAAAGCTAGGCACAGATTTGAAAATCCTGAACATAACCAGCCTTTTATCAGAAACTGCAATGAAAAGTTTTACATGTGTTCTGCCTCCAGACAGCTGCCCTCTAAAGGAGGGTAGAGGGGCACTAAAGAGACAGTTTGCTTATCTCAGGAGGATGAGTGGATTTTGGAATTTAGATTATTTCTGGCTTTCAGGTATTCCAAAAATGAAGTGGCATTTTCAGTGTTCAGAACCCATGTATTCCTTTCTTTGCAGAAGCAATTGAAACATTTATTTTCAGAAATTAAATGCCACTGGAGCCAATTCAAATCTCTACAAATGAATGATAATCATTTTTCAGTGTACTTTGAGGATGTAATGAATATGTTTCCATCCTTTTTTAATCTTTTTAAAGGTTCCTTTCTAGATTTGAGTGCATGAGGAAGAATAAACTACCTTAAGCATTGAATAATATTTTAAGGCTTTATAGTAAAATTGAATTCTTTTTGATTGATATTTGCATGAGAATTTATACTTCTCTACCAAAAGAACCCAAACAAAAAATATCATTGACTCCATTTTTTGATGAATGAAATGTCTATTTCCCCAAAAAGGCAGTTTCTTTTTGGGGCATGCTCATATGTATTTTATCAATTCCTATATACATAAGTTTTTAGCCATAGTAGATAAGAAAGGCAGAGAAAATGTGGTATAAGAAAGATTTTCTTTTTCTTGATTTTGGAACTCACAATGAAAAATTCTGGTTCAGATTTAAGTCATTACTCTAGTGCTTTTAATCAACATTAGATTTCCATTTGAGTCAGGCAACTCAGAAAATATGTCTACTGGGATCTGTACCTCTACAGAATAAATTTTAGAGATTCACTGCATTTTGAAAAAAAACTAAAAACTACTGCTGTTGGAGGTAGATGCATTTGTACCAGCCAGTGGTGCCTGGCATAAGGAAATGAGCAGCTGCTTGTTCAGATGCATATGCCTCCTGCCAACATGAGTTCTTTTATATTTTAGATGTATTCATGTAATCTTTGTTTCTTCTCAGTTTGTTAATCTGAAAAGACATTGGCCTCTTAGCACCTAATAATTCACATGAGCAGGCTTGGTTTAAAAGTAGAGGTGCTATATAAAGTCAGGTTTGGTTGTAAGCAGAGGGAATTCACTTTCACACTGACAGCTCAGACACTTAAATTCATGTTGTCCTTTGGCACTGCTCTTAAACCATCAGTCTTGTCAAATCAGTCCTAACAGTAGAGCAAAAGAGCCATGCTGTACAAGTATGGATCATACTGTACATATTGGCTCATTCCTAGTCTTATTCCAAAATTAAAGACACCCACCCAGTTCTGTACTTTGTTTGGCTGTGTCAGCTTCTCATTATGGACTCATATGATATGATACAATAAGATTTAAAGTATAAAACCTACCCCAAGTGTTGTGACAACCGTTTTGCGTGGAAGCAGTGTAGAAAATTGATTTGCTTTTGAAGCTGCAAGTAAGCTGTGCTTCAGTCATAGCAGGCTTGGGGTATGTCATATGAAAACAACTATAGCAGAGATACATGTTTATTTTAGATAGTTGTTGACTATGAAATTTTTAAAGTGTATCACAAATGGGCCTATGAAACTAAAATAATTTTTGCCTAATATGAATAAGGCATTGTTCAGTGTCTTTGGTACAACTTCCTGATCCAAAGAAATTAGGCTATCTTCAGGTTTCCTTTTTTCAAGTCCCCACACTGCCCTCTTTCCACCTCAATGGCATTAAATGAAGTTGAACTCTTGAACAGGAATTGCATTCACCTTCTTGCTCTTTCTTTAAAGTCACGGGCAAGACTGTCAGTACTTTTTACTAAAAGAAGATAGTATTTTTTAATCAACTTTTTTGTATGAATATATATGTGTTTGTTTATGGTTTGCTGTAGTTCTTCTCTGTGAGATACTGGTGCTGTTCCAGCCTGGTCTGTGAAAAAAATCGAATTGCATTTTAAAAACAACTTTCATTAGATTTGACTTAATTTGAATGTCTTGGTAAATGGTGCTTTGCCCCATTTAAAACTTATTTCTCCAGAAAAGATTGCAGCAATGTACTATTAATGTCATTAGTGCAGTGAGTACATACAAAACATGTGTGCCTTCGGTGATGCTACGTCTGGAACAATATTCAAATACTTCAGTTCACAGATCTCAGACATACAGTCACAATCCATTACTTAAACCTCCATTGTGTCATTTCAAAATTGTTTTTTCCCCTTTTGAGCCTTGTGATGTTGGCAGCCAACAGGGATTATTTCTAAACAATGGTTGAAGTGGCGTGAAGAGCCAAACCAGCGCTGGAAGGGAGAATGACCAGGGAGTCCTGCATGCAACTCTTCAACTTCTGTGGATCCATGCATGTCCCATCATTTTCAGGCTCCACTGCTGAATAGAAATATTGTCACTAAAGAGGCAGAAATTCCTGCCATTAACTATCAGACGCCACTTACAATAAATATGGCAAATAAGCAAATTTCACAGGTAATCATATTTTACTTGTTTGGAGTGTCATACATTATGTTGTAGGAGAATCGCTCTTGGTAAACCTCATTCCAGAAAAACAGTTTTTTCATAGAGTGGCCATGAATACTGAAGTAGTGAATATTGATTTGAATGCTAATATCCATGTGTTAATTTTGTGACCACATGTGCAATATAGTCACTGCTGCTGGAGTTTCTTTGTGTGGTGTTTCAGATGACTTTTATCAAAGAGCCTGGCCTACTGTGATGGAAAGAAATTCTGTGTTTATTTTTTCTTTGAGAGATTGACTTTGTTGCAGGAGTGATAACCTATCCAGCTTCATGCATCACAACTGTTCCTATGTCAATGCTGTTTTATTGTTTTTATCAGGGCCAGCCAGGACTCCTTGGATCACAGGGATTCACTGGACCACCAGGATTGATGGGGATCCCAGGAGTGCAAGGTCCCAAAGGTCACAAAGGTGAAAGAGGATACCCAGGAATAACTGGACCCAAAGGAGAAGTGGTAACTTTGAATATCAAATGTTTTAGCTAATTAGCAAAATGCTAGCAGAACATCATTTTAATTGTGCTGTTTCACTCTAGGGACAAAGAGGAGTCACTGGATTCCCCGGGGCAGATGGCATTCCTGTAAGTAGCGGGTTACTTCATCTTTAAGAAATCACCAAATGCAAATATTGCAGGCTAGCTTAAAGCCTTTGTACTTTAATTAAAATGTCTGGGTTCGATTCTGCATCCACCACGTACACACTTTTCAGCTAAGGACATTTGCTGAAGAGAGTGGAACTGCAGATACACAACAAAAGAGCAGAATCTGTGCTCCCTCTCGTTCCCTCAGATAATTAAAGTCCATTTGCTTTGTCCTATGGAGAAATCCCCTCATAAAAAGGGCAGAAAAGGATAGAAATTTCCTCTGTCTCTGGAGGTTTCCCAGCTAAGTATGTTCTTTTGTGGGAAAGACCTGTGACAGAAGTGCTTCACAACTCTTAAGCTTGTGAACGAAGGACACGAGTTGGTCATTCCTAATTATTTCTGATTTGCAAAGCTCGTATAACGACCAGTGATATTAAGAATACTAGCTATGGTTAATTTCCTTTATAGCTCATATGGCGTGCTTGAGATTGTCTTAAAAATCTTACTGAGCACTTAACAGTGTAAAACTTTGAACAAATGGACCAGGTCTATGAAACTGAAACACTCAAAGAGGAAAACCGGGTAAAGTTCACAGCACAGTATTTTCCCAGCCTACACTTCTTTACATCTTGTGTCATAAAATAACAAAGAAATCTGAGTCACTGGAATCCCTGGACAGAGTTCCCAGGCTTGGGTTTCCTTTGTAGTGCTCCCTGACACCGGGGCCCCGCTTTGCAGCCTACGCATCCACATCCACTCTACTTTCACCCTCTTTTGTTTCCAGAAGAGCTTCCTATCAAGTTTCAGGGATTTCTCTCTCACAATCTTCCTTGTGTCCCTCTTTTTTACTCCTTAAGGAAAGAAAGAAGACCATATTTGACATTTCTATTAACACTCCTGAGCCAAGGATCTTGTTCATCTCACTGCATCGTGCTGAGTTTTTTTCTAAGCACTGACACATCCTGGGAAGCAGAGAAAATTGCTCCCCTGTGAAGGCCAGTGTTGCTATAACTGGACTGCTTCTCTTACCTGGGCATGTTTTCTTTTTCAGCTCTGCCTCCCTGACCTCTGCACATTGCATTGTGAGGGATAAATACCTTCAGACAGAACTTGAACCTGCATTTCCATTGTGTACTCTCTTCAAGCTGCCCTGCCCTTCAGGCACCCTTACCAACCAGTTTTTTTCCAACCAGTTTTTTCACTGACCATGGGAAGGCAGGTAGATAGACCCCTGAACAAACCACCGTGGCACAGTGCTAAGATGTGGGGCTGGGAGCCAAGAGAGCATGGTGGCAAGACTGAGTTTCTTCTGGGATAAGGAGTGCAGTATTAGGTGGAGCTCAGTAAGGACATGGATATTCTTCTATTTTTTCTAAGCAATGGAGCAAAAGCGAAGAGAAAACTCTTGCTATCGATAAAGGAGAAGGTGTTTTATGTTAGTTTCTGGTTTTTTGTGACTGAGCCTGCTGGAACAAAGAGCTGCTCAAGGGAAGATTTGCTTCTCATCAGCCTCAGTGCAAACCAGAAGCAACAGCAGTTAAGGTGAATGTAGGAACAGCAATGAAAGTACTGTTTGAGATAGAAGTAACTTTTCAGAGGCTCTGTGTCAAGGTCTTTGAGTGCCCCCAGCTCACTGCCTTTGAGCCCTGCTGTTTTCTTCCATATTCACAGCCTCATGATGACACTCAATCTAGCTCCAACAGCATCTTTGACTTTTTTCCTGGCTTGGAAGCTGTTCAAACTCAGTGAGGAACATTACTTCCCACTCTTCCAGTATGAAGCACTAAAATGCTTAACTATCCCAGTTCTTGGTGAACCCCTGCACAGCAGCTTCATCTGGCTTAGTTCTCTGCATAACAGAGCCTGCATTGAACATAGCTTTCTTACCCTTTCTGAGAGGTCCTTCACTACTCGTTTTTTCATGCTGTCTGGGGCATCTGGTTCAAGCTGCAGCTATATTAAAAAAAGGCACTGTCTGTTTCTGTCTTTGAAAATCCTAGTTTCCCATGGATCCAAGCCTTGGGCTTAATGTGAGAATGTCTAAATACTTCATGACTACAGGAAGAGGAAAACTAGAAACAGATGGATAGATAAACACTTTTTTTTTTCCTCAACAGGGTCATCCAGGCCAGCCTGGACCAAGGGGGAAACCAGGTCATGATGGCTGTAATGGGACAGCAGGTGACCCTGGTGACGCGGGAACTCCTGGATTCTCTGGTTTCCCTGGTAGCATTGTAAGTAGCTGGCAGTAAGTGAGTATCTGAAGCTAAGAGCATTGCTGGAGTGAGTTTCATTCACACGTGGGTTGGGTTAATGGGACATCTCTTAACAAAGGGAATGTGGGGGGTTTGGGCCCAGCAGAGCATTGGTGCAGACTCAGCATGGACACACTGCACAGTGTTCAGTCATTGCATTGCAGCCAGGGCCACAAGGTCTGCTCAGAGCTGTAGCTGTCACACTGGTGTTGCAGAGTGAGTGCTCTAGGAAAACCTGTACAGCTTTAATCAACAGCAATAAAATTATATTGAACTCAAAATTGCTGATGAAAGTATCCTTTTCTTCCCTGCCCCATGGCCATAGTATTGGCTTTTCATGGTGAGATACACAGGATCATGCTGATGTGAGCAGTGGCGCTCCTGGATTTACACGGGCATGTCAGCCCTGGGAAGTGCAGCATCAGTTCTAGCTAGGAGGTGCTATGCTACCACATCATACCACTCCCTGGTAGTGTGGGGTTTCTCCCCAAAAATTTAGAAATTCATTCTTTTACATATTATGAGGGTTTGCAGGTTTTTTCCTAAACCATTAATTTCCAAAGCTAGGCACAGTGTCTACCTCTAAACTGCAGTGTTTATGTGCACTTACTAAAACACCAACAAATATTTTTCATTTCACTCTCAGCTGTTTACGTGTTAGCAGAGATGGTGTGAGAGCTCATGCTGTGTTTTGGTGTTTTTGGTCACCCCCAGGGAGTCCAAGGGCCCAAGGGCCAGAAGGGAGAGCCGTACATAGTAGCGCCGGAGATCATCAGCCGACACAGGGTACGTCTGGAGCTCCCCGCAGTCACTCTTGCCCAGTATGGCTTTTCAGACACATGATGGAGAGTAAATTCTTCTTATACTCTGATGGGCACATCCCAAGAGGCCCACTTTGATTTTGTGTAGGCTTTGAAAGGCAGCTTCTGCTTTCTGTGGTTGCAGCGAGGTTTAAATGATGTCCAAGGGAAAAAATCTGAACTCTTATTTTCAAGGAATGTCAGCCTATAGGTGGATTGCAAAGGCACTGTACATGACATAGGTCAAGTATTTCCCTCTTTATTCAATGACTACCTTTGTATCATGCATGGCAAAATCCTTTTCTTTGCCACTGGGTTGTCCATTGAATGATTCTGGTTACTGTTAGCACCTTTCCTGTAAAATTTTCATGCAAGTGTTTGATTGACTTAGGGTAAAATATCCTTCAATATTTTATTTAGTTTTTTAGTAAACCCCAAGTATTCCAATGGCTGCTTTTACTGTGTCTAATCCTTAAAGCTTATTTTGTAATCACTTGCAGCTTTTTATCATATAGATATAGATATAGATATAGATATAGATATAGATATAGATATAGATATAGATATAGATATATAGACATAGATATATAATCTTGCGTAATTTGAAGGTATAAAAAGGAGATAAGGCATTACTTATGTAGAGTATAAATTGTGGCTGATTGAAAAGCTGCAGCTGAGCTATACTCAGCACAGAAGGGATCTGCTGACATTGTTTGTGTGTATTTTGTGTCAGCAGTAAGTGCCAAAATAGGTATTTCTCTTGACATATTTGTAAGTTGCCTGTACTTTTAGTGGAAACTTCTTTTCCTTTTAGAAAATCTTTAGATCTGCACTGTTAGTAATCAGGAGTGATTAAGTAATGTTTAAGAAATGCTCAACTGTATTGTGGCCAAGGATGGATATTGACACCTGTATTAATTTCAGAAAGCACTTGGTTCCACAAATTTTTCTAAACTAAACCCAAATTAACTAGGTAGTTAAGATGCTGCTCCAAATGATTGAAGGTGTTTGGCCTGAATAACACATTATTTATGTGTGTTGAAAGGTCTTTGGGCTGGAACATTTTTGGATCTAACTTCCAAAAACATTTCAGCATGTACTGAAGTTAAAATATGTGGTCACTGAAAACAGTATGTTCCAAATGCTTTTAGTGACTTAGAAGAGAATCAAAATGATTCAGTAATTCCCATGCAACTCACAAAAATGAGCTTGGACATTTCAGCTAAGGTTATAGCCCTAATTAAGCCATTTGTTAGGTAGGATTTTTCAACCAAAAAAAAATCAGTGTGGTCTGTTGTATAATTCAGCTTTGTAATTTGGATCCCTAACTTCACTGGCCAACTTTGTACCCTGCTACTTTATTGCATGCAGTTATCTACAGAGTATGAAATCTGTGTGGCCCACATTCAGTTATCTCAACATCTCTATGGAATGCATCTGTATGGAGGGGTTTGAGTAGCATTGCATGCTATAATTAGTTGTTTAAATGAGAAAAAAAAATAATGGTTAAAAATATTTTATTCAATTTTGTATATAGAAATTATTGGATTTTTTACTTCTTTGGTTTTGTTTTGGTTTTTTTTTTAGGGAGATCCTGGGGATTCAGGGATCATTGGTTTTCCTGTAAGTAGCATTACAGTGGATGTGATAAAGTGTCAACAGTAACTAATATCAGAACAACATTTACTGATAGTTGGTGGATTTTTTTATTTAAAGGGACCTCCGGGTACACTGGGTATTCAAGGACCTATTGGTCCAAGAGGACAGCGAGGAAGACCAGTAAGTATATTAAAATTATGTTCTCTAGGAAATTAACCAAACAGAAGAATTACCTCAGCAAGTTCCATTATGTTGGACTGTAACCTAGGTTAGAAATAGCAAGAAGGTGTCAATGGACATTAGACCTTTCAAAAAGCATGGTGAGACACTGAGGGATGAATATTGTATGAAGAGATATAGGGGTGCTGTCAGAAGCTTTTGATTCATATTGTATTTTTTTTAGCCTCCTTGGAACGTCTCCCTACACAGAGTTATCAGAATGACTTGAATATGTTACCTTTTCTGCTCACAAAGGATATGTATATTAGCTCTCTGTGCTTCCCACAGGAGATTGAATGGTATTTAGAATGCAATTTTAAACTATTTTTCTGTGATTTTTTTTCCAAAATTGTCATTTACAGCACTGATGTTGACAATTGTTGCAGTATAGTTCTTTGAGAAGACTATGTTCTCTCCAGATGCAGTTTCTACACTTCTTATTTCCATGGTTAATAGTTTCATGGGTGAGAAGCATGTATTCAAATTCAATGGATCTCATTTTCTTTAAGCTTCTTTTATTTTCCTGTAACAGAACTTTGTAGCATTTGCTTTTTTCATTGCTTTGTCAGAACTTACTTTGGACCCACTTTACATCCCTGATCTGAGGGGAAAAAAATTAATTTGGGTCTTCTCACTCACAGCCTTCATAGCTGTTTTCAGGAACACACACTCCCCACCAGCCCAAAAAAACCCAAACTAAACCAAACAAAACAAAACAAAAAAATTTCCACAGTAAGCTAAGCCTTTCAAAGTTAGTTTTCTGCACTGGCCTGTTTTATCAACTGGAGTAATTTGCACCTTTTCCTTCTCACAGGTCATCCTTCAGGAAAATCAGTTCTTTACTTACTCTTTCTGTAGAGCAAACCCACAGAAGTTCATGAGCTTCACACAGGAGCCCAACCTGCAGTGATTCATGTTCCCTGTGTACTTTCTGGGATGTTAGGAGTGCTATAAACTACACATTTTTGGAGCCCCTGTCTTGGGGAGATCCCACAACCACATCCCTCTGGTTACCATATAGGCAACATCTCTTCTGAGCAAAATACATCAAATTTTATTCACTGCCTCTAAAGCCATTACTCACCTGTGAGAGAGACCCATGAGCACTTCACAGGTGTGAGTGTACTACTTCAGAGTGTAGTGCAGGAAGGCAGCCCTGGCTCCCCCAGGTCCCTGCAGGCTCCCCAGGCTAGGGGTTAGATACCCTGTGCAATGCATCTGCCCAGTAGGTTAGGCAATAGTTCACAATTTACTCAAGTCACCAGAAGTGATTCAAAAGCAGTTTTTTATTTTTTCAGAACAAGACAAAGGTATATTGCAAGGCAGAGGTGCCTAAAAAGTTCAGGTCTCACCTGAATGTTACTATCTTTTCCTTGCAAGTTAGATTTGATTTTGCTTTATGCAGCTAAGATCGCCTTTCAGGGCTCAGTAGGTGGACAGTTCCATCTGCAACCTTCTCTCCTTTCTGTGTCACTCATTCACCATGAGCTGAGCAGCTCATGCTTCTTATTCACCCCAGCTTTCCCTCCTTTGACAAAGTTTTTAATGTCTAAAGCCCTTTGGAACCTGTTAACTGCCATAGCTGACTGAAGCAAGGGAGGTTATCTCTTCAATGAATGGCTTTCCTACCTCTTGTAAGGCTCTGTCACATGTATTTCCTGTTTTAGTTTCATTTTCCACCATCTTCCTTTGATTCATTCTGTACAATCCCAAATAGGTAATCTGAGATGCCTGTGGTAGTTCAGCCCCCTTACAGACCAATACAGTACCAAAACTGCAGCTCAGTGAAGCACTTAAAGGTGTGCCTAGCTTTAGGTACGAGCTTAAAATGTTGCTTAGTCAGGATCCAAAAGCACAAGTTCTTATTACTTGGAAAAATGGGTTTTCATTAGATCTAGGCTGGGTAACTGTCAGTCTGCTCAGAAAGATTACAATGTGATTTAGGAAGGTATTTTTCAGAACAGTAAATCCACGTAATATAGTTACAATGGCACATGGGATGCTGAGGAATACACTCCCTACTAAATACATACTTATGTTTCAGACAGAGGGTAACTAACCTCCTGCATGCATTGATTAGAAAGCAACAAGTAACTTGCTCTCCCCTATTGTGCTTCCCCAGGGACCACCAGGACCCCCAGGGCCCCCAGGACCACAAGTAAGTCTTTGTGTCAGAGTTGTTGATGCTGATTTTGTGTTGCTGAGGTTAATCCAAGACCTACTTGAAGGCAGTAAAAGAAAGAACCATGGGCAGCACGAAAGACTGTGTAGCACTGGACTTTCTGTGTTGGCTGCATACCATAGAAAGTTAATCTTACCCTGGGATCACCTACCCTGAAAAGATTAGAACCAGATTTAATTTGCTACTGTAGTCACAGTAGCTTCCCATGAACAGAGAATCCTTGCAGTCTTCACAATACTCAGTTTTATCTCCATGGAAAACATATATTACTTCATTGTTCCAGCCTATTTTGGTGTTTTTATTTAGCATTCAAGGCTATTAAAAATCTTTCAGAAGAAATGCTTGATCTTTTCATGACATTACTCAGTGGATGACTCAAAGAACTGGTAGCATGGTACTTTAAACAGCTGTCTTTATAAAAGTTTGGGTCTGTAAAATTACTTCTAAATCTATAAAAGTACTTCAAGGTAAGCCTAGGCTATTGTTTGATTGCATTCTTCAGTGGTGTTGCCCAGATTTGTAAGCCTGAAAAGGCCTTTAAGCATGTTTAAATTTGAATTTTATATTCGATTAGAGTTGTGCACTTGGTAAACATTGACCTATTGTTTTTGCAGGGCAACAGAGGCCTTGGCTTCTATGGAGAAAAAGGTGAACAGGTAAAGCAAAGCTAATGAATTAATATCACTACTAAAGGGCAGGTGGATGTTTTCTGCTCTTTATAAACTAACATACTCTCTTCATTTGCAATTGCATTGTATAATTATAAGAGAAAAATGAAGCATAGGTCTGAAAGTAATTATAATCTCTGTAAGGGACATCATAGCTGAACTAACCCCTATATGTCTAGGTCTCTCTGTGCTCTCATTTACACTGACACAGAGGTAACACTTCTGAAATTTACAAAGCCAGGCCAGGTTATGCAATGCTGAAATCTTTGCTGTTGTTCTGAAAACACACAGGGCAAGAGCAAGTACTGCTATATGTTAACCCAGCACAAAATTAATTTATCTTGCCACAAATTTATCTGGTATGGTTGTATATGGTTTAGAGCCACACTCCCAGCAGGGGCAAATCTGTGCTGCTCCTTTGCAGTGTCCCGGAGCCTCTGCTGATCAACTTGACCAGGTATTAGAGCTGTTGGTAAATGTTCCTTTGTGTTTTCCCTGCAGGGCCCCCCAGGTCCTCCAGGTCCACCTGGGCTTCCTACAAGAGAACTGACAGGTGTCCCCCCTGACAAGCACAAGGTAACTAAGAGAGTATTTTTCTGAAATAAAAAAGGAGCTAAGAGTTCTGCACTACCAAAACTAAAATATTGTACAAATGTGCTTTAACATATAGAACTTAAAAGACTTTAATATATCAAAAGAGAAATCTGCTTCTTTCAGAAACTTGGATCATACCAAATTTATTGAAACTGTGGTGGCTAAAGTAATTCAGAAAGTATTTCTCAAGTTTAGAGGTGTTCTTTTTATTTAAGCGTGCAGCTACTGGCCATCACTCCCATCTCATTTTACAAGCAGAAATGCCTGCTGAGAAACCATTACTGTGTTTGTTTTGATAACTAATCTGTGTGATGCAGATATTTATATACTTAGAGTTAAGGTTTATTCTTACATATTAGAGAAATCCCCACATGCAAGATGCAGTTTATTCTCATCTGCTGCTCCTTGCTGGGAGCAGAAGCAGTCATACTCTGTATGTGTGTATTCAGTATCAGACACCAACCTCCAGACCAGTTATTTTTCATCCTATATTTGAAGTTAGAAAGTTTATGTGGCTCATACGATTTCTGCAGTAAGATGAGTAGATTGCTATGATACTGGAAGATCTAAAACCACCTTTAATACTCTGCTGTCTGCCCTAAATAATATACATGCTGAGATTTTCATGGCTAAGCAGACACCCACACTGAGCTACTTACCTGGAGAGTTGTTATATTCAGTGGAGATGTCAGCAATATAGAGAGTGGAATTTAGGCTATGATTTGTCTTACCCTAACTGGAGCTCTTGATTAAGTAATTCATAGATAATCAGTAGGTAAAAATAGGAGAGTGTGCATTTATTCATTGGCATTCCTTTGACACTCACCACCCAGACATCTCATGAACAAGCCTGTAAAGAGCTGGACATTGACATTCCTAGAGACCTTTTCAGAAAAATTATCAAGTATTTCTTTAAAAAGCAACTTCAAAAACTTATCATGAAAGCATTAATGCAAGAAGTGTGTGAATAAAGAACAGCACAAGAGTAGTGTTTTTTCTCTTCACCAGTCATTTTGTGTTGTATAAAAGTTTGTGAAACTTAAGTGAGAATGCCAAACCTATCTGAATACTTTTTCTTTATTGTTAGGGTGAAAGAGGAGACCCTGGACCAAGAGGGGAAGCTGGAATTCCAGTAAGTCATGTGGAGAAGAACAAAGTCAAATAATAATGTTGGAGTTAATTCTTGTGTGCTCTTCACTGATGTGATGCAATATAGATATGGAGCAATGTAGATGTGTTATAAGCAGAGACACCAGTTCTAATGCTTCAGAAAAATGGAACAACTTGATGTGTAATAACTCCACAGTACAACCAGTTGTTCTCTTACTGGTTTACTGAAATAAGACTTTGCCTCACATATTTTTAATTTTAGTTCTAATTATTAATAAATCTCTTTACTTATTCTTCTGATCTATGTTTTAAAATTTCATTGTATTTCATTCAATAAGAACATATTGTATTTTTAACACTTTTAGCCTTTTTAGCCTACTGTCCAACACATACAAACTTTTTGTCTCATGGTTTTTAAATCTGTTTAGCAAGTGGGCAGTAATCCCATATGTTGCTGTATTGTGTAAAGCTGTCAACCCAGCTTGACTGAACATGGTTTAGTTATAACTCACAGACAGCCTCTAGACTGACTAAATAGCTTGGCCATTGAGTGGCTCCTTTTGACTTCCCAGAGGGGTTTAAAACAGAGTCTTTACTAAGCGGGGATGCCTCGCTGAGCATTTTGCAGAGCTTTATTTTCTCAGATGGTCTGGTCAGCAGCTCCACAAGGTTATGGGAGAAGGTCACATTGTGAACCCTGATGCCCTCCATCTGTGGTTGCTAGCCAGTTGTTCGGCTGCTGATCATATTCTACACATGTAGGATTTTTTTTTACTCATTAGAAAAACTGTAATTGTATGCTGATGTAGCAGAAGGGGATATGTGCTTCTCCCCTTCTTTTGTTTCGTATGGTAGGATGGATAGCAGCGTGCCTGTGTTTGCCAAATAGCTCTCTGAAGCCACAGTTTGGGCATGAGCTGAGTTGCTTAATTGGTTGTATAGCTGAATAATTACTTTGGCTCTTCTTCAGAGCTGCAGACACAGAAGAAATAAAGGAGATGATAGGAGGGAGACACTGTCCTCTCTCTAATGGCCTGCTCCTGCTATTGTAATGAAGCAAGCATGTTACACTTAATTAAAAGGACAACAGTTCTTTCACATGCAGCTATTATTAGATTATCCTTGTGTTACAATGATGCTTTCTTCCTGTTTAGCTTCCATAAAACAGTGTTGCAGTTTTTTTGTACATAATGAAGAAATACGTTGAACTGATGTGCAATCTTTCCTAGGGTGTTCTTCTCTTTCCTCTCGAAAAAGGTGAAGAAGGGGTAATGGGCTACCCAGGACAAAGGGTGAGTCACTCATTAAAGGTGGAATTCACACAGCTGAGTGGGTGGATCTGAGCTGAGAGTTTGCCTTCTGGAACAAAACACAGATGAAAACATCGTAGAAGTTATAGTTCTTCAGATCAATAGGTTTGGCCAGCTCAGAACTGCCTGAAGCAGGAAAGCAAAAAGGCCATTTTGAAATGGTGGTGGGAGGAGGCCCCCACAGGACTCACAGCTGTGCCAAAGAATGGCAAGGTATGCCTGTGCCATCACTGGGAAGCCTTGTGCATCTCTCACCTGAAGCTGTGCTCACTCACCAGAGCTGCTGTCCTGGTCCTCAGCACAGGCTGTCCTTCATTGTTCCCATCTGAGCTGTCTGCAGACCATGGTTAACAACGTGAGTCTGACTCCACTCACTTGTGGACTCAAGCAAAAGTCAATCTAAATGCTTTCTTGTAGCATCTATGACTGCTTGTTTTGGAGCAGTGTTTGAAGTGCTTAAATGGAATGAGAACAGTACTGAGAATACATGGAAAATGAGAATACATTTTTTAAAAAAATCTCAGTCATCTTATGGTCAATTTAAAATGGATTGATTAAGAGAGGGGAAAAAAAATATAATACCAGATTAGATTTCAGACTTGTAGTGTTTGCACCCTACAAAAATCTAATTGAAAACATACCTGAAATGTAACTGTTAGAGTTTCAAGCTGTTAGATTTATTTTGTCTAAGAAATAATAACGGTTCTTTGTCATAAGGATGTTAGAATGACATTTTATTTTGTTAATTTTATTGTACCTTCATAGGGACTGCCTGGCATCACTGGTTTCCCAGGACTTAGTGGAGAAAGAGTGAGTATTTCATACAAGACTGTGGTTTCTAACACATATGAAGACACTCTGTCTGAAAAGTAAACTGTAAAGGACAAATTCTTCCTGCAATTACACTAGCTGTAGTCTGTAGTCTAAAAAATATCATCTGGGTTCAACCATCATTCTAATTTTGGGTCAGTTATTTTTCTCATCAGTGAGGCAAAAAAAAAATACCTTATGATTAAAGTCCAGTTTTGCTTAAACCATGAGCATCTTTTGAGACCATTACAGGGAAGTATCACTTTCATTGTTCTAATTACTATGATTATGATTTCTGTCGTTTCCTTGCTACAAGCGGAAGCTTTTTTGAATAGCTTTCTGCAGATGTGGTTGAAATGTACGGTTATCTTGGATATCACAAAGGGAGAAGAGATGGAAACTGATAAATATACCAGTTAAATCTCTGTCCCCATGGAAACACACCCAAATATTTAAAATAGCATTCTGTCAGACAGAGACTTTCTGTTTGGTCTCAGAAAAAGGCTTCTTCAGTCAGCATTAGAAATCACTTCCATGAGGTAAATAGCTGTGGGATGCACGATTTTTCCATGCTTTGCCATCTTTAGTTGTTTAAAGATTTGTCCTGCCACCAAGGCATAACAATAATAACATGAAACACATGGGACATGAAAGTACACGAAATCTGAAAAATAACATTTGCACAGCTATTCAGTCCTGGTGGTGTGGAAGGGAATTGCTATTTTTAATACATACATGGAGAGGCTGATGGAAACCCGTTAAAGCCCACTGGCTGACCTTAACATGGGTTCATGCTCCAGTCAGAATTGAGCAGTGCTGCTCCTTTTTGAGGATGAATCTTGACAATAATTGTAGCAGAAGGGACATTGGTTTGGATGGACTATCATTGTATAATGTGTGTGTGAGAGGGGACACCCTACTCTATGTGCTGTTCACAACCTCCTTTTTGTTGATTTTTGAGTGATTTTATTCTTGAGAAAGAAAGAAGGGTGATTAAGTCCTGCTAGCACACAGATAAAGTTGCAGTTGACAGGAAGCTGCTGGCTTTGCTTTTAGGCCGCCAGCTCCACCTAGTGTAAAGAGATTTTACACCTGATAATCAAGAGGCTTCTTTTCCAATGGTGAGATGTACACTTGCCATCATGGAAAAGCCTCTGAAACGTGATCGGGTTTGCAGCATCTGATTGAGAGCTGTGGTACTTTTAGTGCTTCAAAACTACTTCAAGAGTGACTTACAAAGCTGGTTATTACCACAGAAGTTCTGGGTAAGAGTTGTACCCACTGTAAAACTTGAGAGATACTGAGATTTAAAAAAAGTGACTAATAATCTAAGCGGGAATTATACAGAACTACTGTGTTAATTGACATCAGTTGTTGATTGGCCACTGGTTTCCACTAAAAGCACACCTTTTTAACACCAATCTCTTTCCAGAGTACATATAAACATTTTCTGTGGAGAACAAAAGTTGTTGAAAAGCTGAGTAAAGCACACAGAAGAGATGATCAGCATCTCTGAAATCTGTCTCCTTCTGAGTTCTTCTCATACAGCCCTTCTTCAGCCAAACAGTCTCCAGCCACCTGGAAAAGAGCAAAAAGGACCTGTGTACTCCAGTGCTATTTCACTGCTCACTCATTCCAGTGAAAATATGTCTACTTGTAATGATTCTGACTTGTTTAGTTTTCTTGCAGCAGGCTGCTGTGGTCTGGCTGCCTAGCCCATGTGTTTTGGGGTCAACTGGCATGGAGGGGATCCCCTTTTCTCCTCCTGCACCCTGCAGCATCCATGGAATGGTGTGAGTGTAGGTGCTCCTTCCATCTGCACCACTGCCAGGGGTGACAGAGCCTGCAACACAGCAGGTCCCTCTGGCCTTTGGCAGGAGTTAGGCTTGGTCCAAGAGATGGGACAGCAAACCACAAGGAACCTTATTGGTGTTATAGAAATTGCTACAGACCAAATAATTTTAGTCTCTCTCTGATAAAGGAATAGTCAATTGTTTTTATGTGTATTCCAGGGTATTCCAGGATATGATGGTGCACCCGGTGGCCATGGTCCCAGAGGAAGCAAGGTACTGCTATAGTTTCATTTGCTAGAAGCAAGAAGCCAGATTGTCATTTTGCCTTCTTTCCTTTTCTGTCATCATGTAGTAACAGTTGTGTCTGTTGTCATTGTAGAACCGGTTATGTGGTTTGTTAATTTGATATCTTTGAGCTTTCTTAAATGTTGTGTCAGTGCCTTTGGGAGTTTGGGGGTTTGTGTTTCATGGGGACACCTTTTCGTTTTAAAATAAATTCTCCATAACAATGTGCTTGGGTGTGTGATACTTCAACTTCTGTTGACAGGGGGAGCCTGGCGAGATGGGTCCTCCGGGGCCAGATTCCTATTTTCCTTCCCGCATCCCAAGGAAAGGTACATCTTTGCTCAGATTTTTTATCTTAGCTGTTTTACTACCTTCTGCATAGATCAAAAACATGACATTCTAAGAATTCAACTCCTAAAAAAAATGTGTTCGCTAAAGTGTTCCAGAAGCTGTAATTGCCTTCCAAGAGAGTGCCCTAATCACCTTTCTGCAGGCAGGTGGTTTCTTTGTCTCTCCTGCTGAGCTGGATTGCTATACAAAAGGCTTCCATGCATGCCTGTATCCACAGAGAAGAAGCAAGCAAAAAAGCGTGTGACTTTGTTGTCCAGCAAAAGGAAGAATGGGAGTCTGTCTTCTGTGTCCTGTTTCAGACTTTGGATAAAGCACAGTAGTGGCAGCACAGCAGAGAGCATTCTTGTCATCTAATAGAAAGACAGACAGACAGACAGACAGAGAGAAAGAAAGAAGAAAGAAGAAGAAAGAAAGAAAGAAAGAAAGAAGAAAGAAAGAAAGAAAGAAAGAAAGAAAGAAAGACAGAAAAAGAAAGAAAGAAAGAAAAAAGAAAGAAAGAAATAAGAAGAAAGAAAGAAAAAAAAGAGAAAGAAAGAAACCCATACATTAAAAAAGCCTTGAGGAATATAAGAGTATTTTTTTCCTTTTCAAAATTGACGAATTTCCATTGCAATCTTTTCACTAAGCTTGTAGCACCCAGTGTCAGCTGTTCTGCAGAGCTGTGGTGGCTCTGCATGGCTAGACTAGAAACACATAAAAGGTGATAGCAGTTTGCCAAGACCAAAGCTATTCAAGGGAAGGTGCCAGCAAACAGCAAGAGTGATCACATGCCATTGCCTTGGCCTTTGTCCTCATACCACAGAATTTACAAATCTTGTTGAAAGCCAGAGAGACTAGCAGTGAATGGTTCCCTTCCTCCCAGAGAAAGGGGGCAAGAGGCCCAAAACATTGGTCAGATCACCCTGAATACCCTGCCAACCTTTTAGAAGCAGGAGGGACTGTGTAGAGAGAGAAAGAAGCAGGCAGAAGGTGAAGACACCCCATGTCCTCTACTACCACTGATCTTTGACAAGAGCATGGTACTTGCTGCAGGCAGTAGCTGGGCTGGGCCCAGATGCTTTTGGTAGTGGGAAGCAAAGGAAAGCCCACATGTCACACATCTGTTAGAACAGAAACTTCCTCTAGGAAAAAGAGGGGCTCTCCTCAGACAGCTGCTCTTCTGTGCTTCCCAGGAGCGATGTAGCTCTAGCCGCATATCAGTAAAAGGTGAAAGATACTCTCCTGTTTCCTGGGCTTGGTGGCTCCACACCATTCCTGTCAGTCTAAAGCTATGTTTTAGAAACTGTTGTGAACTCTCCTATTCCAAAGCACTTGAAGATTCTAATATTTGCTTTTTCACAAAGAGCAGCATCACAGTAACACGTTTTGTGGAATTGGGGATGTTTTTCAGGTGCAAGAGGTGATCCAGGCTTCCCAGGTGTTTCTGGACTCCCAGGAGATAGAGGAGATGAGGGAGATCGTGGATTGCCTGGTCCTCCTGGATTTTCTGATGGTAATGTCCCAGCAGTACATGTTCTAACAGCTTAACTTTATAGGGAGTTTGACTGATACAGGGTCACAGTGGGAAAAATCTTTGTGGTGATGATGTGACACACAGTGCAGAGTAGTAGATAATAATTGGGGGTGGGGGACAAAGAGTGGGAGGAGCATTTTCCTTTGGACCAGTGGGACTCTTGCAAAACTACTGAAAGAGAGATGATGACAGAGCCTTGTTTCTGTAACTGCTATTGATGTGCTCAGGTGAAAAGTGCAGTTACCATTTTTGCTCCATGCTAAGCATGTCCATTTTTCCTTGCATGTTAGATGCAATTGTATGAACTTTCTTTTCTGTTACATCACAGCTCTTTGGGCAGCACTGTTAAGAAATTGCTTTGAACTTCTTTCCTGGCTCTGTTTCAGCGGATGGGGATAAGCCAGGCTTGCCTGGAGAAATGGGACCAAAAGGTGAAAAGGGTGAAATTGGATCTCCTGCTTATTTTGCGGGACCGCCTGGGCTTCCAGGCAAGGATGGCTCACCTGGAATTCGTGGTCCGCCTGGTCCCATTGGAGCCCCTGGTAAGTGTGAAACCAGAGATGATGAGAACTCTCAGGAGCATCTTTGATTATTTTAAAGACAGCTGTTGGCAGGGTAAAGTGAGACATTGACAGAATGAAATGAAGTGAAATGAAATGAAATGAAATGAAATGAAATGAAATGAAATAAAAGTTAAATGAGAGGTGGGGAGGACACACAGAGAAGTTGTGTACATTCATCTGTGAAGAAAAGATTTGTGTGATTTTTAGGCAATCCTGGCAACATTTGAAAGAACGGAGAAAAGGATTTGCAGGAGGTGATCCAGAGCAGGTTATTTGTGCTAATGCAGAGTAGGTTGGGCTGAGAGGAGGAATTCAGTGTTGGAGAGAGCAAAAAATGTTGAGGATTTTCTGCCACAACAGATGGAATTTACTGAGAATGAGTGTGAGAAGCTGTCAGAAGATGGAGAGAGGAAGAGAGAAGGGAGTAAGTATATCACATCAGGCTGGGTTAGACAGGAAGTGATGTTAGGGGAAACTGGAAAATGTGTTGCAGTTCAAAGAAATAGGAATGAAAGAAAAAGATCTACAGTAGATGAATTTATATTTTTATTAAATTAAACTTCTAGGTCCTCTCTTTGGATTAAAAGGACGAGAGGGAACACCAGGTAGATATGGTATACAAGGTTTTCCTGGGCCAAGAGGACAAAAAGGACCTAAAGGTAGGTTACAACAGATAACTCAATAGATGAACTGCTGTTATGTCTTATGTAAAGCCCCAGTGTGTTCAGTCTGGGTTTATTGAACTATGACATGCATGAGGACTGATGAACTTGATCTGGGGCTAACATGACCAAGAAATGTTGTGTTGGATTCTTGTCAGAAAAAAAATAGGCGTCATTTTCTCAAGTATTTGAGAAACTACTCAAATGTTCTCAAGTCTATATGTAAGATGGATACAGCTCCACATATATTTGTTTTTGATACAGCTTGCTTTCTTCTCATTCCAATTTTTTCCTTAGGTGAAGAAGGGGATTGCACTAGATGCCTTTTGGGTGAGGAGCTCAGAAGGGGCTCTACTGGCCCCCGTGGCCCTCCTGGCTTTCCAGGAACCCCTGGCCAGCCTGGAAGGAAAGGAGAACCTGGTGATCAGGGACCACATGGTCTTCCTGGCTTCCCTGGAGCAAAAGTGAGATAGTTGTTTTTTTTATTGCTTAGTTTTATATGCCAATTTTATATGGGAAAAAAATCCAAAACCTCAAGCTATTCTCCATGGAAAAAAGTATTATTTTCTTTCTTTCTCTCCCTCCCTCCCTCCCTCCCTCCCTCCCTCCCTCCTGCCGTCCTGTCCTTCCGTCCTTCCTTCTTCCTTCCTTCCTTCCTTCCTTCCTTCCTTCCTTCCTTCCTTCCTTCCTTCCTTCCTTCCTTCCTTCCTTCCTTCCGCCCCTTCCTTCCTTCCTTCCGCCCCTTCCTTCCGCCCCTTCCTTCCGCCCCTTCCTTCCGCCCCTTCCTTCCGCCCCTTCCTTCCTTCCTTCCTTCCTTCCTTCCTTCCTTCCTTCCTTCCTTCCTTCCTTCCTTCCGCCCCTTCCTTCCGCCCCTTCCTTCCGCCCCTTCCGCCCCTTCCTTCCGCCCCTTCCTTCCGCCCCTTCCGCCCCTTCCGCCCCTTCCGCCCCTTCCGCCCCTTCCGCCCCTTCCTTCCCTTCCGCCCCTTCCTTCCGCCCCTTCCTTCCGCCCCTTCCTTCCTTCCTTCCTTCCTTCCGCCCCTTCCTTCCTTCCTTCCGCCCCTTCCTTCCTTCCGCCCCTTCCGCCCCTTCCGCCCCTTCCGCCCCTTCCGCCCCTTCCGCCCCTTCCTTCCTTCCTTCCTTCCTTCCTTCCTTCCTTCCTTCCTTCCTTCCTTCCGCCCCTTCCTTCAGCCCCTTCCTTCCGCCACTTCCTTCCGCCACTTCCTTCCGTCACTTTCCTTCCTTCCGCTACTTCCCTCCCACAAAATACCAGAAGGCCAAAATTTGCTAGAATGGAAGTGCAAATTTTGGGGAGGGTGAAAGATTTCCCCATAAACCGAAGTCCACCTTCCATCTGAAGAAAGCAGAACCCTTTCGAGCTGCTCTACTGAGTATGATTTGACCAGGGAAGGGAAAGAAATCCAGTAGTAATCTAAGGTTGTTGCTTATAGGTTGCACATGTTAAACTGATAAAATGTAAGGCTCTTGTTCACAGTGTAGTCTTTCTGAAAAACAGTGTTCAGTAACAGTGAGGAAGGGGCTCACAACAGCTTGTTTGTTGGTGGTACAGAGGTGCTGTACTATGTGGTGTGCTGCCTGCATCGTGGCTCCTCACAGACACAACTGGCTTCAGTCAGTCACATCTCTCAAGAGATGTGACTGACTGTGTGACTGAGATGTGACTTTAGAATAAGCCCTTTGTAATGCTGATCCAAAAGCTGATTTTGTGTATCAAAGGATTGTAGAATGCTTTTGGTTGGAAGGGTCCTTAAAGATCACTCAGTTCCAAACCCCTTCCATGGGATGGAGCACTCTCCCCTAGACCAGGTTGCTCAGGACCCCATCCAAGTGTTCTTGGCCTAGAACATTTCCAGGGGTAGGGTACCCACAGCTCTTCTGTGTCTGTGTACCTGCTTCAGGGCCTCACCACCCTTACAGTAAAGAATTTCTTCCTAATATCTAATCTAAACCTACTGTCTGTCAGTATAAAACCATTCCTCTTTTCCTATCACTGTGTACCAGTGTAAACTCCAAAGATGTCAGAGCAAACATGTTTTCAATTAGTACTTTAGGCTCTTCTGAACATCAAAAAACCAAGCTCACTCACAACTATCTAAAGTTTGGGATTTTTTAGAATTAAAATATAATACTTTGACTTTATTATGGCTGTATTTAAAAAAAACAGAAAAGGTAGATTTTTTTTTTTGCAAAAATTCAAAATACTTTTATGAAAAGCTATACTTTCTAGAAGTCAATAAAATTTGACAGAAATATTTCCAAAAGTATAATATTGATACTTTAGTTAAAACCTTGTAATTTCTGCTAGGCTTTCTTACTTTTGAGATTCTTCATCCCAGAATTTAGGTTACTGTAGAATGGAGAGAAGTATAAACATGTACAGACATAGCACAGCAAATTCAAAAAATAAAATAATGTAGCTTATATATTCTTGGTCCATATTCTGGGGCAAAAATCACTCCATAATTTTTTAAGCATGTTCAACAATCTATATATGTAGATGATAAATATAATTAATCTTGATGAGATCTGTGTCAATTTATTGAAAATTACATTATCCCTTTACCCCAAGCAAAAGGATTTTTTTTCTGTAGAGAAAGAGAAATTAGAAGCAGCTGTAAAATATTTTGAAAATACCTCTGTGCTAAATTGTATTATACATAACAACTAAATCTTGAAGAAAAAAAATAGCAATGTGAATATCATGCTATTAGTGCAGTGTTAATGCAGTAATTCAGCATTATTTTAATTTATTGAGATTTCTTTTGGTCTGACAAAAATCGATATCCAAAAGAAATTACTTTACCATGGAGTACAGATTGGCTTCAGTCACATTAAAATGCAGTTTTCAAATATGTCCCAGGTAAAGCAGAATGCTTATAATCAAAACTAATCTTTTGACTAACAGAAGTGCAAACCTGCATTGTTGTAGTGACCTGCAGCTGAGATAGTTTTTATACATGCTTTTTACCCAGAATGTCAATGAAATACAGTGGTGCCAAAGGCACACTTTAAAATCATATCTGGCACAGGAGTATTATAAACAAAAAATAAATTTATCAGGTACATCCCTTTCATTCAGTGTCTGCCGTGGAATTCTGTAAGAGCTGAGGAAAACCTGCCATGCACAGATTATATTTTAGTGAGCATGAGTGTAATTATTCAGAGCTAAAGCTAAAACAATCACTGGTGAATGGCTCTGTAACCTCTGGGCCTTGGCACCTACCGTGGACATGGATTTGTTTCTGTGATTGCCAGGCTCTTGGACAGCAGCTAGAAATTTCACTTTCAGATGGGCTGTTCAGGAGGAGGTTCCAGCATTGTGCCAAGGAGTCAAGAATGCCAGAGATTGGACTTTAGCTTCACCACAGTTTGTCTTTGCCAGAGAGAAGGTTTCCCTCCTTGGAGATTTTCAGTGCATAGCTAGGCAAGGCCCTGGGCAACCTGCTCTATCTCCAGGTGCTGGGCTGGGCCACAGACCTCCAGCCCTCCCGTCTAACCAAAGCCTTCCCACAGGTCTGCGATTTGATTAAATGATTTGATAATTTAATCCCTCTATGCCCAAGTTCTTGTCTGGTAAATGAGGGTGGTGCAGATTTTCAGCCCCAGAACAGTGTTTGAATCACAATCCACTGCCAGCTGCGAGGTTGTTCTCCTTGGGAGTGGTGCACAGGAGGAATTGCATGTCAGTAGAACCCTAAGGTTTTTTCCAAGGTAGCAAAGAGTTGCTTGGGGCATTTTCTGTAGTGGCTAACACTGAGTAATTCACCAGGTTTTCTCCAGTTTTGCAGCAGCAGTCCTGCAGAACTCCAGAGCAGACCTGCAGTCACCTGCAGGACTCTAGCTCATGGAAAGCCACTGGTGTCCCAGTCCTCTACAATGCCATAGAGACCTTGGTCCTGATAGAACATATTAATAAAGGTTCTGCACAAGAATGGGATTACTGAAGAGGAAATCATTCATGGAAAGTAATAGGAAAACAGTAAAATTTAAGGAGGCTTTTTTTTTTCAAGCAGTACAGTAGAAATGCAAATCTTGATACTTATTTCTTAAGCAGTTGTTGTTTGGTTTTGATTTTTTTTAATGTATGTAACACCAGGGATATTCGGGTCCAGCTGGATTTCCTGGGCGGAAAGGAGAAAAGGGAGACTCTCTACATGTAACTACAAAAGGTAGAGTGAAAATTCTTACCATCTGTATTTTTCCTAATATTTATAGTATTAATGAAAGATTGGTCTCACAATGGAAGGTCTTCTTTAGGCACCAAAGGGATCCGAGGAGACCCTGGGCTGCCTGGAATCAGAGGTGGAGATGGTTTGCCAGGCAAAGATGGATTGGATGGTTTACCAGGACAGCCTGGCCTTCCGGTGAGCAAGAAGTCCAGCAAATACACCAGACCCAGCTACTAATGCACTTGGTTCTGAGGAGTTGTGATCACCAGCCTGTCCTTCTCTCACAGATAAGGATGCAAAACTAGACTGGGTTTGCTGGTTATTGATACATTAAGCATCAGGTTTACTCTCAGGGTTTTTAGAAAAATCTTTCACTTTTATTTCCATTTTACTTAAACAACAAGAGGTAGTGTATGGTTTATTAGCAACTCCTTCACTATACTCTGAGATTCTTTGTGACTGAATTGCAATAGCTTTGGTACAACTGTGTTGAAGAAAAGCAAAATTTACTACAATTTTATGTTCTTAAAATGTACATTGTGCCATCATATTGCTTGATAGCAATTCACCTAACTAACTGTAGCTATCTAGAAATTTGACATGTAGTCTTTGCTCATTTTCTAACTTCCTTCTGTAGTCAAAATTAAATACCTTGCAAGAAGAATTCCTGTGGCCCATCATAAATGATGTTTTGAACCACTGGCATGCTCATATATCATATTTGAAGATGGGCAAGAGCTATACTAGGCACTCTAAACCACAGTACTTCTCCTACCAGAGAAGATGGTACTTTATATTGCTTTTGAAGAAAGAAAAGCATTCTCTAATGATGTTTGTAGAATGTTGATTCAGTAGTGTAGAAATATCACTGGGAGTGCAGACAGAGAAAAAATCTTCCGGGAGTATTTTTATGTCAGCTTTTCTCAGAAGTAAATGCCACAATGGAACATCTCTAACAATGCATTTCGTCTCCCCAAATCAACTTAGAGCTTTTCAGGAAGGACCAGCAGCCCCTCCACAGCACTGATTCATATTGCCCAAGTGCTTTTCAGGGACCAACATTTTTAGGGGAATGTTCCCTCAAGGAACACTCCTCTCATGCCCTTACTGCCATGTGGTCTACATTAAAGTCAGGTTATTTCCTAAATACTTTACTTTCAGTGTTGATTAAAAGAGCCGGGATGCAACACTTGAGAAATTACTGCCTGTAAGATGTTGTTCATGAGAGCAGTTCAACTGTTTGAGTTGTTTCTCTGCAAAGTCAGCAGTGACCACCTCCATTCACTTCCCACAGGGTGATGCTATCAGAGGATTCCCTGGTGATCCTGGTTATCCAGGTGAATTAGGCCCAAAGGGCTTTCCAGGAGAAGCAGGCCTGCCAGGTGAAGGATTTCCTGGTCCAAAAGGCTTCCGGGGTCCTCCAGGTGACCAAGGACAAGCTGGAAGCCCAGGATCTGCAGGTCTGCCTGGTCTGCCAGGAGAGCCTGGCCAAGTAGGTAAGAGACACGACTCTGTCCTACATCAGAGCCGTGGGAGAGCAACTCTGAGTTGTGTGCAGCATTTATCCAGCATACTGTTGAAAAGAGGCAGCTTGCTGGGGGTTATGTGGGGTAAAAGAAAATGCTGGTATTGTCCAGAAATTTTAAAAAAGGAGATACTTCAGAAGTCCCAGTAGTTTCATATCAGGTTTTGAAATAACATGAATTAGTGTGTTAGTGCCAGCAAGTAACATTTTTCAGGTTTCAAGCAGTTGGAGGCAATGGAGCAATGTCCTGCTATTGGAAATCCCACAGGTGGTTTTCTCTGATTTTTCCCAGCCAAGATAATCTTTTAATTGACCGGGGAAAATCATGCTTCCACCCTTCAAGCTCCTCATAGCATTTCTGCAGCTTTTCAAGTCCCTTCCAAGCCTAGCAATGCCAGGTATACATTCAGAAGGGCTCAAGCTCAGAGCTTTTTCCCTCCACTTCAAGAAGCCTGGCAGAATATTCAAGCTTAAGCAAGCACCCGTCAACCTTATATAGTGCATGGGACAGCCTCCTACCATGCACAGGATAGGTTTTAGGCCTGGATCTAATCAGTGTGTGGGTAGTGTTCAGTATGTTACAGCAAAAAATTTGTGTGGTAGGTGTGCATAATACACAAGAGAATGCATTATCTGCTGATCTTATAGGCATTTTAGTTAGAATTGAGAACATTTTTTGTCTTTTTGCAATTTTTCTCTTTAGATAATAACTGTGTTTTCCAATTCTTTGCTCACAGACTGTGGACAGGTCATTGAAGACTTTCCTAGAGGAGATGCAACTGAACCAATATGGTCAGGTACTGTACATACAAATGGCTTGAATATCTTTAGTATTATGCTGCTTTTATGGGTTGATACTTTCTTCTGATGACTGCTTTGGATGCTCTTGGTTGTAAATTGTTTGAACTTTAGGTCACAAATCAAAATGCATATACTCTATGTAGCTCTAAACTAAATTAATCAAATTTAACATTTCCTAAAATTATTGCACTTTTGGCTCTACAATTCAGAGATTCTTTATTTCATCACTCCTGAGTGTTTATGGTATGATTACTGTGCAATCTCTAAAAACAGTACCAGAAATTAGGTGCCCAAGAAAATTTTAGCAACTTTTTTAGAAGAAAAACTCTGAGTGAAGATTTTCAGTGCCATGTGACATGTAAGAAAAAACATTAGATTTTTACAAAAATTAACTTGATTGCTTCATGGGTATAAACCACCCATAGGGAAACAAAGCATTTCTCTTATTCTGAAAAATACAGTAGGCTGGACTACCCTTCCTGTGATGGTCCAACTGGACCTGCCACCATAACTCCTGTAAAATAGGAAGAAGAGGAGCTCTTGGGGTAGACATCAGCTTGAGTGCTCCTCTGAAAATGCCACACGTAGACATTTTTTTTTTTTTTCAATGAAGAATAAAATTTCTTTTCAAATTAGGACTTTGCTTGTTAATTTTCTTCACCTTTTTTAATGAAACTGTCTCAACTGCAGGCCCAGAGACATGGAGAGACAGTACAGGAGCATGTATAGTGTGACTAACTTGGTTTTTTGTTTGCAGGTGCAGGCTGTGTAAGGCCACCAAAGGGATCCCAAGGAAGGCCAGGAGTGCCAGGAGCCACAGGTAATGTTTTGCCTTTACCCATACTGGGTTTCCCACATACACTACATTTGAAGGGTATCTTGCCATATAAAGTATAACTGAGCCTTAGCAGACAGCAAGTTTTAGAAATTACTTTGGAGCACAGCATTAACCTGACCTTGCCAGAGATCTAAGCAGTGTGCAGCCCAGCTGACTTCACATTCCTGAGCTAAGCCTGCCTTTGCTAATGAGTGTCAGCCACAAAGCAGAAGGCAGAAAGGACAGTCTGTTTGCAATTCTCCACATGCAGGTAAGAGGATACAGAGCCTTCAGTGCTAGAGAGTGTACTGAGCTCTCACAAGGCAAATGCTGTCCTCTGAGAGCAGGGTGATAAAAGGATTGGATGGAGGACTGTGACAGATGCTTCTCACTGTTCCCCTTCAAGTTTTGTACAGAGTTCCTTCAGCAAGTGTGAGCCCAATGGTGCAGCTCAGTGTCTGGGCCAGGCTGTCTGACACAGCACAGCCAGTCTGTCACACACCTGCCTTGCAGAGCTGGTCCCTCCTAGCCCAGAGGGGCCACCTGCTCATCCTGGGCCTCCCCACCACTGAGGGTTCCCCACCTCTGAGCTGTGTTTGTTTTCCTTCTGCAAAGAGCCCTACAGGGGATTATAAACGCCCCTCCTCCTTTAAACAAAAAGGGGCACCCGTGGATGTGACAGTTTAGTCAGAGAGGGAGAAGCCAGATAAACTTTCCCAGGAATTGTTCTGGGGAGTTTTGAGAAGGCTGAGAGAAAGAATTAAAACAATCCTGCATCTGGTGTTTTGAACAGATGTTTTCTCAGAAGATGTTTACCAAAAGGTCTCTTTTAAATTAGGCAATGGTGTGACAGGGTGTTGATTAAATGACCAACCAGGCCCACCTCTATTGGAATGGTGCATAAAAGAACGGGTTTGTGATAAATTCAGATTTGCCTTCTGAATAGACCTAGAGTCTGTATGTCACATCATCCCTGTTCCTGACTCAATGATGACACACCTCCTTCCAAGAGGAAAGGACAGAGCCTGAGGGACTGTGTGACATGGAATTGAGACACATGGGCAAGGTGTGCTGGGTGGTCATAATGACTGGCCTTGAAGGGGGAATGTCTGACCAGCACTGATAGTTCCTATAAACTTATGTACTCCCAGCCTAGGCAATAAAACTGTTTGTCAATAAATCCTTCTCATCACCAGCTGTAAAGACACTGACAAAAGACATAGCTGGGTCCTTCAGATTTTGGTAAATGTAAAATTCTTGATGCATCTGTTTCTGTGCTTTAGCCAAGTTTAGAGTTCTGGAGTATAAATTTTAAGGTCAAGCTCTTTTTTTTTTTTTTTTTCCAGCACAAGGTTTATTATGACATCGTGGATTGATTAATTGATTTATCACAGACTAATGCATCTTAAAAGGAAACATTTTATCTCTGTTGAAAGATTATCTGGGTTTCCTTAGTCCTAGTGCCTAAGTTTATTGGTAGGATCATGGCTTCTTGTTTTCTTTGCAATATTTTTAGGTTTTTTCCTGAATATGATTTGTTTATTTTCATTCATATGAGCCTGAAGGTTTTTCTTTCAGTGAGCACAGTCAGATTGAACTCCCAGCTGTAAGACTGCTGTAACACAAGTGATGCTGTTTCATGTGTTTTACATTTCGTATTCTTGGTTAGCTGTTTAACAGATCTTTCTCTGCCTTTGTTAGCTTACATGCTTTAGTAATTTTAAGATTTTTTTTTAAGACTTGTTTTTCATCCTCTCTCTCCAAAACCTGGGAAGGGCCCCTTGCAGAGCCCAGTGCAGAACTCTGTTTGTAGCTGCCTTTCAATCAATTCCAGAGGCAGTTCTGGAACCAGAAGCCTGGGAGGAAAAGGACACACTTCCACAGCTTTTCACCATAGCTGTGTCAGTTGAGTTGTCTGGAGCATCATTCCTACCCACCTTGGCCAAACCAGCACAAAGCACCAGCACCTCCTTTACACCATTTTCATTGTCTGCTTGGAGTGAAGTGGTTTGTCCACAAGATTTCCCATCTTTTGTTCAGCCAGCATGGAGCTCCTCTGTGGACAATCAGGTCTCTCAGTGTCCTAGGTGCTAATGGCACACAGTGTGTCAAGCAAGGAGCCATCTTTATAGCCTGCCACCCTCGTGTCCTTGTGCTCCTTGAGATTCCTGGCAACACACACAAACATTGTGTTTATTCAGGAGTCTCAAAATCTACACTATTGCTGTTGAATAAAAATTTTAAGCTAGTTTCTGTCTCAGACAACTAAAATATTTGCAAACCAGACATTACATTGCCAAAATAAAAACTTTTTTCATGCTGCTGTTTGGCACATGTTATCACCAGCTAACATCACATATTGACTTATTGAAATATGTGGTAAGCAGTGGATGTATTCTTCCTCTGCCCCTTCTTTCACATGGCTTTTTAGCTAGTGCAATACTGAACAGAATTAATGAAAGCCAGTTATTGCAGATGGGAAACAAGACCAGATGCCATTTGGGTAAGAGGCACATGGGAGTTTTTCATTGAGACCTGAAAGCCTAAGATTTTCCTTTTGATTTCTTTCTGAGAAGTTACTTTTCGTATAAGGAGAGAAAAAATAGTCCTGTACAGCACTGAAGAGTCCTGTACAGCACAGTGAAATATCATGCACACTGCATTGGCTGGTTATGTGCCCCTGATTTCTCATTTTTTTAAGTGTTTCCTGCTCCCCTTCACAAAGGATAGTTAAAACTACAAATAATCATGGTTAAATAATATAAATTTCAGAAAACTAAAGTGGAAGAAAGCATCAAAATCCAACTGACATTTCCCTTGGTTTGTCATAGTTAGGGAGAGAAACTTCCTTTCAATAATGAATAAAGGAGTTGTACTTCATGGTGATGCTAAGCAGCAACATTTTAAATGTTAAAGCATGTTGTTGACCTTCCAGCCTGAGCTGGGAACTGATAAAGTTCAAAGTGCTGGGGAGCATAGTGGAGCAAAGCATTTCCCAGGAATTATTTTCAAAGAACTTTACCAAAAATCTTGATCTTGTAATACAGTGGATTAATGAAACTCATGTAATAAAACTATTGCATGGGAAAAAATATATGATTTTTGAAACATAACAAAGGAATCCTACAGAGATGTTAAAAACCAGTAATATTTGCCCTTATTGAAATGTCAAATACTGTATCACAAGGGAAGGAGGTATCATTTTAGCTGTCAGGAGGAAAATCAGTATGAACAAGAGGTCAGTGCCTGAAGAATTAGCACATCCCTTTTTTTTTTCCAGGGCACATCCTTTCTTTTACTAGGAAATCTCTAGACCTGTAATGTTACAAATATAGTAAGTAGGCTAGTTAATTTGTATTCATTTTGAGGGATTATTAGATCTAACCTTTAGCCTTACATTTCTGCTTCTTGGTTATCTAAGGCAGTCTGCTCTTGTTCTGTGATCACTTTAGCAGGGAAAGGAATTTTTTTTTCTTCCTACAGCATCTCATCTGTGCCCATTTCTGTGAACATTCTTTTTTGACATTGCCTTTTGACCTTAATCTAAAAGCCTTAATTTACAAAATATTGAAAAGCTCCAGAAGTCTGTGAAACCAATTATCTTTACCCTAGTAGTCTCCATATCATTAGTCTTTAAGTCAGATTAATCCATGTTTGTAAAAGCACTTAACCTAGATTTTTGGTCCATGTTTTGGGATCTTGAATACTTCTAAAGAGCTACTTTATAGCCCCATTAATTATTTTTTTTAAGGTTTCATCTTTGCATCCAGAAACACATCATGATGGTATTTACTCCTAGCTTTTTTTTACATTATATGCACGTTTCTGTTTCGTTTGTTCAGATCACACTTTCATACTTTCTTTTACATAATTTAGGTGCAAAAGGTGCAAGAGGATTCCCAGGTGATCCAGGTCCAATGGGTTTCCCAGGGCTAAATGGTACACGAGGTGATCCAGGTCGGGAAGGACTCCCAGGTCCTCCAGGTATCTTGAAATAATTAGTCATTCTTTATATACTTTTGACCTTTTTACTGAAGTCACTTAAACACAAATACTTGATTCTAGGTACATTTTCACTTATCTTCCCTTCTACATTGAATCAATAAGCCATTAGACAAAAATATTACTTTTCAAATCCAGAAGTATTTCTTGCAACTTCCATAATGATGAAAAATTTCATAGATGCCAACCTTTTACAATCTGCTTTATTATTCAGAATTATAAATGTGACGGTAAAAATTCATGAAATTCTCATAAAGAAATTCAATAACAAGATATTTTAGACTCCAAGCGCATTTTACTTATAGTGATGATGAAGAAAGAAAGAAAATAATAATTTTAGTACTTCCATTTCATTCTTTCCAACATTAGTATAAATGAGCCTGTTTGTGTGCCACTGCACAGGTGATTCATTCACTGGCATGCAAGTATAAGCTGCAGTGGGTGTGTGTGCTCACAAGTCATCAGTCAGTCCATCAAGAATTACAGGAATTGTCTCATGAAACTACCACTTCCCTGTGGTTGACCAAATTTATTTGGTCAGAGAAATGGGTAATGAGTTGTTTGGGGTTTTTTCTGTGCCCCGTTACAGAAGCCATTGATGTGACTTAATTTATGAGCTCTCTGGAAATTTTTTTGAGAGATCTGATTTCAGAGTCCTAAATCCTAACAGGAAGTGCTGCAAAGTTTCCCAAATCCAGTGCCAGGTGGTGTTTTGCCTTCAGGCAGCACATGGCCTGGCAGTGTTCTCTGGACTCATCTACAACATCTACAGTAGCAATAGAGAAAGCAAAAGAGCTGGTGCATGTCCTGGTGCATCCTGATGCATCAAGGGATGCATCACACAGCATGGCTCTGTGCAGCATAGGGTAGGACCACTTACATCCACCTCCCCTGGTAAGCTCCACAGAGTGCTCTGATTGCTGTATTAGGGCTCCCATATGGTTCCCAGGCCCCAGGGAGCAATCCCCTGCAGTTTTCCATGCTATCTTTCACCAATGCTTGGGCTTAACTTTCAGTCCAGCCCCAGTTTTCCAGTGCTCAAGAAGCCTTTACCTTGTCATTTGTGGTGATGGGAACATCATGTTGGTATATCCAGGATTTGAACTCCAGTATTTGTAGTGTACTCTGTGATGCCTAGTCCTGCTTTATTTATAGGTTTCACTGGACCCAGGGGAGACAGAGGCCCCAATGGGCTACCTGGACTGCAGGGACACCCAGGCCTTACAGGAAAATCTGGAGCTCCAGGAGTACCAGGACCAAAGGGCCTTCCTGGTGATGTTTTTGGAGCAGCAGCAGGGGCCCGAGGGGATGTCGGCCTCCCTGGCTTTCCAGGGCTGAAAGGTGCACCAGGAGATCAAGGAGTACCAGGAACCAGAGGTAACAGCTTCTTCTAATAAGGAAAGGTTTGCCTAAGAGTGTGATACAAATGCAGCCAAATTGTAGGGATGTGAGAGTAGGAAGAGACCACGTTAGGATGTGTCAGAGGACTGATGCCCTCACTATCAATTCCCAGTGCCTGGTGATCTCCCATTCTTTCCACTTCTGTGTCAGCTGTTGCCAACATGCCTGGCTCCTCTGAACGCTTTCTGGAGATCCTTTGCTTATGTTCATTTGCAGTCCTTCATACTGCTCTACATGAAATCAACTACAGGAGGATAGCAGAGAACCAGACTTTGCTCATCGTTGTTGCTTTCAGATGTACTGCTAATTTTTTTCCACTGTAGTTAAGGGAATGCTGGTGTCACTATTATCCTGGCTTTTCACTTACATACAGCAGTATTACTGAGATTTTTTTCCCACCAAAAAAATGTGTCTGGGTATTGCATGGCTTTGCTGATAAGCACATTGCAGTAGTGCTGAATTCTTGAATTTTAGCTAAGACATTAAGAATTAGATAACTGCTAATAAGCTATTTTACCTTGTCAGTCTTTGGGCACTCACAATAAGAAAAAGATAATATTATATACTTATAAATAACTTCAGGGTGTTCATTTTAGTTTGCTATATCACAGACTATAAAAAATCTGATTTTTTCACTCTCTCAGCTCTGTGAAGGGCTTTCAAAAGCACATGTGGGAATTTAGCATACCCTGCTACACAGTTTCAATTGCATTTGGACCCATAATTAAATTTAGGACTGATGATTACCCCCTTCCCCTGGTGTGGAACTGAGAAAGGAGTAGTAATTGTATGACTAGCTCGAAGCAAGGTTTGTCACAGGAACTAGTTTTGGATATCCTTCTCATGATTTTTGATGAAAATAAATAAAGAAGAGCATCATCTTCTCAGATTTATTTGAAATGAGGAGAGTTGGTTTCACCTGCAGTAGAGCCCCAGAGTGAATGAAAGGGATGAAAGCAGCTCTCTGGCCTTTAACAAGTTTGAGAAAAGGCAGAAAACATCACTAACATCTCTGAAGAGGGGATGAAATCCAATTTTGTTTGAAAAAAAAATAATATGGTGTGACTTTGCACCCTCATGTAAGCATTTTTGTAGAACTAAGTTTTCAATAGTAAAAAAAACAGTGAAAATAAAAATCTACTTTGTCTGTTCTTGATTTATTTTACAGTTCTGACAGAATGGCTCCAGATAGCATGTGAATTTTTATACAAGTATGAATTTTTTAAATTTTACATTAAATTACTAGGGATTCCTTTATACCACCTTTGCCACTTCATTTAGAATAGCAAACTAAAGCCTGCATGCTGTTGTTGAGAAAACCCGCTTTAAATGACCACAGTTATAAAGCTCATTTAACTACAGTCAAGCCAATGGACTTACACTGATGTAAAACCTGAAAAAAGAGAAGGAGATCCACTTGACCTGGATTTTAAATGTCATGTACTATTTGTATGCTGCTGCTTCTCCAGTCTGAATGAAAAGCAGGCATTATCTTTTTAAAACTTAACGCCCTCTTTACTCATTTATGGAAGAGTCAAAATTTTTCACCCAGTGCATGAAGTCAAAATTAGGGCCTTTTTGCTTAGGAATTTGTATCAGTCTTACAGAATGCCTTGTAATGACCTTACATGAAAATTACTAAACAATAACACAGATCCCACCATCTGTCTTAAATGTTACTTTTCCTACATATAAAATTTTTAGAGAAGATACATAGCATCATTTCAGTGGTTCAGTCAGCTGCTTGATTCAGTTCTTATAAGATATATGTGACAGGGAGATCAGGAATAACAGAATTATCTGGATTAAAACAGAAAGATTTGGATTAAAACTGAAAGAGACCTGCATGTATATCCACATGGTGCCAAATAATTACAATTAATTTGAAAGAGTCACTCAACCTATCTGATGCAAATATGGAGTTCATTGCTGTTAACATCAATTATGTTAAATCTAAAGACCAGTCCTTTAATTTGCTTTTCTTGTTCTTACTGAATTTTCAAAGGAAAAGCACACCTTGGAAGCCTAGGGTGTACACAGGAGAAATATATAAAACATGTTCTCTACATATGATGCTCTCTAATGCATAATTTTGGTCTTTTAGGAGCGGATGGTAGCCCAGGTTTGCCAGGACCCAAAGGAGATCCAGGGCCACAGGGTCTCCCTGGTTTGATGGGATTACCAGGAACACCAGGAGCACATGGATTCCCAGGACCACCAGGAAACCGTGGGCCAGATGGTGGCCCTGGCTCTCAAGGACCTCTCGGTGAGGAAGTAGCGCAGTCCTGTGTCATTCCTCCTGCTAGTCCTCTGTGGCAGGGCAACTGTAAGGTTTCCACAGCAGACAGTTAAGTTTGGGAATGATCTTCACAGGCAGAGCTGCTGCTTTTCTTTCTGTAGCCACCTACCAAGTCAGGTCAGAGCTGGCTGCTGGCAGACTGGAAAAAAGAAGCCATCAAATGAGTGTAGGCTTATGGAAAAGGAGTTTGACTCTTAGATTAAAGAAGAGGGGAAGGTCCTGTTGTAAGTGGATGTGGAACCAAACTGGTAGCAAGGCTGGTTCATGTTGATGAGCTACTTTATCTTTAAAATAATTTCTGCAATTCTTTGGCGAAAAAATCCTGATTTCCCCAATTTGATATGAAGTTGGTAGGACAGCAGTTTTCTCCCTCTTGAGCTACTGTGTATGAAATCATCATCTATGTCCAAACCTTTTTTACTCTGCCTGTTCTCACATTTACCCAACAGGTCCACCTGGTGCTAGGGGAGAAGATGGTGAGCAAGGTTTTCCTGGCCCCGTGGGCCTGAAGGGTCTGTCTGGTGACAAAGGTGACATGGGTCACACGGGACTGCCGGGTATACGTGGTGTGACTGGTCCCCCTGGCATAAGTGGAATGGATGGCTTTCCAGGAGATAAAGGTGAGCTCTGGACTGCTGCTTTGAAAGCAGTAGTTGATTAAAGCTTTTCTGTGCAGACATGAACTAGACATATTCTCTGCTGCTCTCCCTCTATTTAAAAGAGTAGAATTAGGGTCATGTGCCTAATATATTCCAAAATCACTGCCTATTTTCCCCTATGTTGAGCTTGGCACAGTGCTAGCTTGTGATATGCAGCCCTATTTAGAAGAGCAATGGCTGTTTTATTTCTCATTTTAAAAAATGCACAGTATTTACTCTTTTCTCTCTAAAAGTCTTACCCTTGTCCCATTGAAATTTAAGAGATGTTTCCCCAAACATTGGCTTTAAAGTTTTTAAAAGCTAGGAGCTGTGAACTGAGCAATGCCAGACACAAGACCTCAATGGTGACTTTAGGATACTGGTGTTATGTTGAGAATGTGAGATTCTCACCTACCAGCCACAAGACAGCACATATGTGTAATGCACATTGCCTACACCACACAGGGAGTTTCAAGAGGGTTTAATTCCATGTGAAGCCAAGCTGAGCACAAAGCATGCTTAAAAATGCATGTTTCAATTTCATCAGTTGGAAGGACAGGACAAGACTAGCTCTGGAGTACTGATCAGCTCTCAACTGAGAGAAATTAAGATCTGTTTGTTAGCATTTCCCATGTAAAACAGCATTCTCTTGTTTAGAAAAGAGAAGTAGGGGAATTTTTGGTGAGAAAGGACCAGCCAGTCCTAGACCCATGATTTGTATCTCTACATGTAGACCAGGCTGAGTACAAGCCCAGTGTGGAACTAGGTACATGTCTCAAGCTCATCTCTAGGACAGGGGTTCTACTGATCTCTCAGAAGAATGCAGTAGTTCTGGTCATCTCCACAACATCTCTTCTTGGCCAGTTGAGGCAGGTTCATGTACTCCTGAGAGCACACTACCTCAGGAGCTCTGCTAGCTTTTGGAGCGCTTGGGTGCCTGCTCCAAACCCACGGATTGCTGTAGGCATCAAGGCACCTGAAAAATAGGTACTGCTGCACTGAAGTTTCCATACCATTTTAGTCATGTGTTGTTGGTTCATGTTTACCTAGTTTGCAGAAATCTAAAGTAACAGTTCTCTTCCCCTTCTTTCTTAAAGGCTTGAAAGGTTCACCTGGCATTGATGGTTTCAAAGGCATGACAGGCCTGAAAGGAAGACCAGGCATCAAGGGAATCAAAGGAGAATTTGGCCCTCTTGGGCCTCAGGGAGATAAAGGCTCACAGGGTGCACGTGGCTTTAAAGGTATTTGCTTATGGGTGGTACTAGTGTGTTTGCTCTTCACATCTGCAGAACTATTTTGCAATGAAGACACATTTTTCACATGTTAAATTTAGCTCAGACATTCCTCCACCTATTTCACACATGGGCCTCTGGCCAAGAGGCCTGGATTTTAGACTCAGGGAAAGGTTACGTCTTTACACACTTAAGGCTGGAGACAAATATCTTATTACTCATCTGAACTCAGATAGTGGCACCCCTGGACATGTGCAGAAGTCAGGAGAGCATTTTCCCAGGAAGTGTGAGGTGCCTGGGAGAGAATATTTGGATTTTTCTCTAGTTGCACTGCAAAGACAGTTAAATATTCAGAACAACAGTCAATTAAGTAGTTTAAATTCACAAACATTATGAAAAACTTAAAAGTTTTTAAAACTCACAAATGTTCAGCTGGTATTGTTGGTGAAAGGAAAACTGTAACTCAGTCCTCTTTTGATTACACACAATTGCCTTTAAATAAATGTTTTGCCACAAGACCAAAATGTTCTTTCTAGGGACCCTGAGATTGGTATTCTTTAAAAAAAGTGTCTGCAATTCAGGGGTTGCAGAACAGTGATCCCAGCAACAGTCTCAGCAAAAGACATGTGTGAAAACAGCCCCTGTGAAGAGAAGTGCAAATACACTTCTTGTTGAAGAAATATGAGACAGTGCATAATCATAGAGACAAGTCTGGGTTGCTGGCCTGTCTCTGCACCTCACAAAGAGCTAAAGACATTCATAGAGTCTATATGGGTCCCTTCTTCTGGACATTATTTACTGATATCACCAGTAACGATAAAGTCCAGAAAATGAACACTATAGCTGGTAGCAAATCCAAACACTTTCTTTTGCCCAAGGCTCTTTGATTGAGAATTTCCTTTGCACTAGAACTAAACTACTTTCCTGTGCTTTCTCCATGGTGCTTCCTGGGTTTTTTAATAAACCATGATTTTGGGGCTTTTTTTAATAAAAACATGATTCCTAACTGATCTGCTGAGAGATAAATTATCTATCACAGAGGAGTCTGGGTCCAACTCCCAGGATTGTATGTACAAAAGTTTAACTCAGTTTTCATGTTTTCTTAAGCGTGACTCTTGCACTGCCATGTTGTATTGACACAGGTTACTTTTCATGCAAGTGGATTTTCTGTAGCTTGGGCAAGGTCATTCCTTTTTCCTAATTCACTCTTCTGATCACCTTTTCTGACTGTGCTGCTGACTAGCATTTTGTAACATGGTTGGGCTTTTTACCCTTTAGGTGACCGTGGGGATCAAGGCCCCCCAGGAGACCCTCCAAAGCTCATGCCCAGCATGATGATGGAAGTTAAAGGTGAAAAAGGAGATGTTGGAGAAAGGGGCACAAAGGGATTCTTTGGCTTAAAAGGTCAGTGGTCATAGTAAAACAAGGCAATCACATTCAGAACTCACATTAAGTGCTTTTTCTCGGCTACCAAATTAAATATTCCCTGCTCCTTGTACCCCTTGGCTGCAGCCTCCCCAGCAAGGTCTCTGACAGCAAAAACTGAGCTCCTGGATGCATTTCACAGAGTCACCCCCAAGGAAAGCTTTGAGGGATGATGTGGGTGTGGGTGTGGGTGTTGCTTTGTACAGCACATTGTACAGCACATTGTGGTGCCATGTTTCGAGAAGAAGGTAGTAGGAAAACTAGTAGCAGGAAACCTTCTTACACACAAGCCTGCATGTCAGTCTTCCCTTATTTAATTTTTTTCTTCCCTGCCTGCAGGTAGCAAGGGAATGCCAGGCCTTCCTGGAAAGACAGGAACCCCAGGGTCCCCTGGGCATCCCAGCTACGTGGCTGGTGTGAAAGGAGACATCGGCGCAAAAGGGCTGACAGGTGTGAAAGGGTATCCTGGTCCTGCTGGTTCTCCTGGCATCAGAGGCTTCCCTGGCACCACAGGAGTCAGAGTGAGTTCATGCACATGAGGGAATAAGGGTGTCCTTGTGCTGGCATTCAGCTTCTCAGGAAGTGGCATTCACCCCTTGAAATTTTGCTGAACAACAGCAGTGCAAAGATAAAAATGCCATAAGCATTGAATGAATAGATCAAATACTTTTGCTTGCTCGCTCCAACATTCATCAGGCAGAGCAATTTCATTGTGAGACATCCAGATTTCATATGCCGGCATTTTGCCAGTGAGAACCCAGATGGTTCCTTGTAGATCTTTGATCCTGTTGCCACAGCTGCTGGTAAAAATTATTCTCAGTGTTTGGCTTATTTTTCTCTTTGTCCCAGGACTTAATGGTACCACTGCCAAAAGTTACTCACTGTCACTTACCTAACAGTAAAAGAGCCTAAGGATCTTAGCTTCTGGAGGGTAATTCATTGTAATTCTCTCTGGCTGCAAAATAAGTTACACCAGAAGAAATAAAAGCTTAGAAAAGGCCTGACAGTAGACTTACAGACATCATTTATTTAAGAGAGACAAAAACTGTGTTCCTTTCTCAGGTTCTCTTCGCCTCCAGGTTTCAGTAAGATTTTTTTTTTTTAAACCAAGGACTGCGGGACTGTTATGGTTTAATCTCAGCCAGAATCTAAGCCCCACCTGGTCACTTGCTCCCCCACACATTCCCAGCAGGATGGGGAAAAGAGAATTGGAAGGGTAAAAGTGAGAGAACTTGTGGATAAGAACAGTTTTAGAATTGAAATAAACTACAGGAACAATAAATAATAATAGTAGTAGTAGTAGTAATAATCATCATCATCATAATATAACAATGATAGATAAATAAAACCCAAGAAAGACAAGTGATACAAATGAAAACTGTTGCTCACCACCAAATGGCTGATGCCCAGCCAATCCCCAAGCATTGTTACCCCCAGTCCATCATTTCCTCTGCCTTATATGCTGAGCATGAGGCCATAGAGTGTGAGATATCCATTGGGTCAGTTGGGATCAGCTGTCCCAGCTGTGTCCCCTCCCAAATCCTTGCTCCCCCCAGCCTGCTCACTGGCAGAGTAGGGTGACAAGAAAAAAATGTCCTGACACAGTGTAAGCATCTCTGTGTTATCAACAGTGCCTCCAGTATAAATCCAAAACACAATCCTGTACTGGCTACTGTGAAAAAAAATAACTCTGCCCCTGCCAAAAGCAGCACAAGGACTCAGTGCTGTATATGCATGATAGGATGTCCTCAATTTTAAACTTAAGCCTTTGCAAACATAACTTGTCCCTTGGCTCGTACTGATTTAGGTTAACAGACTGCTGCCATGTTACTCTATAAAGTACTACAGAACCTCAAAAGTGGTACTTTAATAGCCCTTTTTTAGTATTTCCAAAGTCAGCTGCTTGGAAGGTTGAATAAATCTTCATCTTCACTAACTGATGCTTGTTTTCAATCATATGATAGGGAGAAAAGGGCATTCCAGGAATTTCAGGCCACTTTGGTACTCCTGGCTCACATGGAGAAATAGGTGAGTTTGTTCTCTTATCTGAGTACTCTCAAATTTTTGACATTAAGTTCTGAGGGGTCTCAGTGTGTCTTCAATCTCACAGTCTTTCTACAGACAGAATTATATTGTAGGTGTGGAAGACTCTAAAAAGGTTAATTCTGTTAATTTCATGCAAAACGTGCTGTCCATGGATAAATCCATCTGTGGCAAGGAGGGAGGCTGTTCCAGACACTTTTTTTGCTGTCTTTAATTTACTTCTCTTTTATCCTACAAAGATAATAGTTGCAGAATTTTGCCTCTGAAGTTGCAATTCCTTCGAAACAACAGAAAGTGCTGTTTAAATTAAAGCCTTACCACTCTCTGTTCATTTTTGTTTGAAATAGGTGATCGGGGAGATACTATAAACTTACCAGGAATGCCAGGTCTGAAAGGGGAAGTTGGTGTGCCAGGCTTAACAGGTATTAATTTCACAGTTGCTCTCTGAATGTATTTCTTTTCCCATACCAAAGTTCCCAGAGGAAAGGAGGGGGAGCTTTCCATGGGCTTTTGGTAGCTCTTGAACTTGTGCTCTCATGACAGCTCCTGGAGAGGTTCATCTTTTCTTTATTGAAATTAATATGTGCTACATTTACCTCTTCGACTGAAATAGTAAACATCATCACTGGCAACTCCAGTAAACATTTCTATATAATTTGTTTTGCTGTTGATGACAAAAGGAGCATTATCAGGCCATGATTATAGAAGGTGGAATAGCAAAGTCTTGCAGATTTTGGATTGAGTTGTTAGGTAGCATTATAAATTTCCCTCTACATGCAGTGCACTTGAACATCAGTGATGTTGAATATGAATTCCACGTAATTTGGGGAGCACTTTTAACAACAAGTTTAAGGATCATTTGGCCAGAGGACTGTTCATGCTCCCAAATTATGTAAGCACCTTGACTAAAAGAATGTCTTAATGTGGCAAGACCAGGACCCATTCAGTAGCCAAGTTCATGTTATGCTTGTTTGCTTAAGAGAATATGAAAATAATTAAAGGAATATATTGGTTTTGTGGTTTTCCAGGCATAAGAGGAGGTGTGGGACCAAAAGGAGAAGGTGGTGATCCTGGTTTCCCTGGCATTGAAGGCCTCAAGGGCACGCAGGGTGTCCCTGGCTCTGTGGGACAGGAAGGTAAAATACTCTTTTTAGCACTCCAAAGAATATCACTGTTAAGAGAAAAAGAAAAATACTCTTTCAATCAAAAGAAAGTAATTAAGTTTTTAATATGTTCATCATTCTGTAAATTGGTGGGGAGCAGTGACAAGGGTGTTGAATTCACAGCAGAAGTTAAGAGGAAATTACAAAAACCTAACTCTACTTGATATCATATTTTCCTTTTCTATAGCAACCATGTGCCCAAAGTGTTGTATTGCTGGCATACTCAGGTATTCTAATGTCTCAATGCTACTAGGAGTAGGCTTTTCAGGGACCTTTCCTGACGTAAATGAAGTCACTATCTCCTAGGACACAGTTACAGAGCCTTTGAGCCACGCTCATGGGCCAACTGTACAAGAGAAGCCAAGTCAGCTTCAGCTGTGGCTGGATCACACACTCAGGGCTTAAGAACATGTCCCATCACAGGAGGATCATGGAAATGCCCTTTCAGAACAGGTGCTCCACACTTCTTCTCATTAGAGGGCTTAGAAGCTCCAGCCAAGACTGGAAGAGCTTCCACAGGTGCCTCACTGGGAAACATTTCTTGTCTGATCAGCTTCTCAGTGGGAAAGGCAAAACAGGTGCAGCAGAAGGGGAAAGTGGCATGCACAGAAATGAAATCACTTGTTGTAACTGGCAATAGAAGCCAGGTTATTTTATTAGGAGGAGCCCACTGTCTTTCTGAGGTTGTCAGAAACCTGAAGTTTGTAATGAGCTGTTCTTTTATACTTTGTCTCTCCTATCTGTGTTCTCTTTAGTTTTCTCCCACTTGGATGAGCAGTGCAGTGCCATACAATGACATCAGGAAGGGCAGGTCTTCATTTTGCTGCCTGGGAGAATGAAAGTAGCACCAGTCTGTGTTTTGGCTGTTGGTTTTAAGGATGCTCATGAGCAATGATTCATTGTTGTCACGCAGGTTTGCCAGGACTGGTTGGACCCCCAGGGCAGCAAGGAAACCCTGGGACTCCTGGACTTGCAGGTCAAAAGGGAGCTCCTGGCTGGCCTGGCTTACCAGGACAAGCAGGTATTTGTACAGCTTCAGCTATTCAATCATTTCTGTGTGAGCACTTGCAAATGTTCTTTTGAGGTGAAGAAGAAGAAAAGAGATTTTTGCAGTTCACAGTGGCAGAGTTTCCTGTGCTAAAATATTTGTTCCTCACAAAGTCCAAGTGCATTAACAATGAGATGTGGTTGCTGATTAATGGCTTCTGGTGTCTTTTCAGCTCATTTTAACTGTTGATGACATCTTCAACTAGGATAGTAGTTTTCAAGAAACATTTTTGTTTTTCATGACAGCTAGGAAGAAAAAAAGCAATAAAAATTACTAAACATGCAGCAAGGGTAGTAGTATACAATATGGGAATATTATAATGTGGCATTTGATGTGGCAAGCAACATATTTGTCCTGCATCATCACCAAAAACTGTTAACTGATTCAATATCTGGTTTCAAGAAGAAATGACTTATGGTTTAGACAGAATTGTGCTATGAAAATGCAGGTGATAGTTTAAAATGAAGCTATTTATATCACAGGATACAGAATCTCAATAGTTGCCACTTAATTCCTTAATATATTAAGGCAGCAGATTTTTTTTACCTTTCAGCCAGAAATCTTTCAGTAAGATTCTTCTATCTGATTCTGCCTCAAAGCTAAGCTAATACATTTATGAAGACTGCCTTTTTAGACAGTGAAGAGAGACAGACAGACACTTATTTTTCTGAGACTGAATAGTCCTCCAGAGCTCTGGCCATTGTCTAGCTTTAACGTCATACTTACCCCTTTGACAGGTACAAATAGATGGAATAAATTTTACCTGTAACAATAGTAAGGTAGCTCTCAGACATTTTTTAGAGGGTTTTTTTGGGTTTTTTAAATGACACAGAATTAATTGCTCCTGAAGACAGCTTTATTAGAACCACGTTTAGAGTCTAAAATTATGTCATAATTGTCTTGGCTTGAGGATTTCAGAAAACTACATAGGTATTAAAAAAACTATGGCAGCAAGAGTGGAACTAATGACATGCTGCCAGATCAGAGATATTTTTAAAAATATTTCTAGAGTAATGAGTTTATTGGATAAGAATAAAATTTGCCAATCACAAAACCATGCGTGGTGTATTTCATAATAAACTTACAGTAATTAATTCATTTGCATATAATACACCATATTTTAACATAGAATAGCATTTATTCAAGCATTTGATTTTTTTTTTTTTGCCCAGGAATATATACAGACTAATAAAAAGCATTATGATAATCATGAATATAATTTTAAAACAGGCCAGCCTGGCTTCAGGGGAATCAGTGGACTGCATGGTTTACCAGGCACTAAGGGCTTACCAGGATCACCAGGTAAGTGAGGCTGTTACTCTGCCTGTTCACAGGCACAGCATTGTGTTCTCTTCAAGTTTGGTCAGTGAGATCTTTGTAATGCAGCTTTTTAAACTGTGTCCTCCAAAGCTTTGGAATGTGCTTCATTATTGTGGGCTCTGGCAAGCAACTCATGCACTATGTGCCACCCCACAGGTGGATCAGAACACAACTTCAAACAATTATTTCTTTCCTCTGATAAAGTTAAAACTTCAAGGCCTTTTTTCTCATCATGAGCCTTTTATCCAGTGAGCCATTCCAGCCTCATGTATTTTGTAAATCTCCATGCTCTGTACATGTACTTTAGCATGCACTGTTACATGCAGAAATGTTTCAGCTTTCCTCTTTATTCTGAACAACTCAACAGGTCCAGATGGGTACGGCTCTGCAGGTTTCCCAGGTGCAGTGGGTGACAAAGGAGAAGCAGGAGAGCCAAGCAGAGTAGAAGGCAGCCGAGGACCTCCAGGCCAGAAGGGAGAGAGAGGTGTTCCAGGTCTGTGCTCCAGAGAATGAGATCCACCTGTGACTTGTTTCATCTGTAGGTGTTAGAGAGGTCACAAAATACACTATGGTGCAGACAGGTGAATAGGTGAACTCCCGGGGCTGGGAAGGTCACTGTTTGGAGTTTGTGCTGCAGCTCAGCCAGCCCTTGCCAGGAACAGCAGTGTGTATTCCCCAGTGCTGCACAGCCTGGGTGCTTCCCCATCTGGCAGCACCCACTGGGCTCAGCAGGCTGCAAATGCCAGGGGCTACTCTCAGCCATCAGCTCCCCAAATATTTTTAATTGAGTTCCGGTTACACAAACACATGACCTCTCTCTCTTTTTGTTGCAAACCTGTCCATATTTACCTTTCTCCTGAAAGCCTCACTGCCTCTCAATGTGTGAATGTCCTGCTGGCACCTCGGGGGCTCTGTTCCCATGCACAGTGCTTTGCTGGTGCCATCTATACCTAGTGCAGAGTAAGCTCCAGCCCTCAGTGCTGCAACAGACTGTGCTCATCTCAGAATGGATTACCACCTGGTTTTCATCCATCAAGAAGCCACCAGACTGATGTTATGAACAAATAAACTAATTACATATGTTTTTTGGGGGTTTTTAAATTTTTCCAGCATTTTGGCTCTGAAAGGATTAAGGACTGACTGAGATATAAAAACTTATTGCCTTTGCCTGCTTGGTTCAGTGGCTCATACATATTCTTTTGTGTTACACTTCATTGTTACTAACATGCTATGCCTCCTCAGACACCATTCAGAGACTTATTATCAAGCATTCAAAAAAACAGCTTACCTCATTCATTTTTATTTGTCACAATTATAAACAGAAGGTCAACTTCCTAACAAACTTCAATATACTTAAAAGAATAATCTGTTATTGGTAGGGCAGGTTTTTGACCACTTAACAATTTTTCATCTCTAGAGAATTTCTTGGATTTGAACTTCTGGTTTTAACTCATGCCAGATAATGCTAATTGTCAGCCCTGATCCTGCAGGCAGAGAAGAACAAAGCTGCTTTCCTGCCTGCTTCAGTGTACCTAGGATATTTTGAGTACTTCCTATCTTGAAATAATATTTTACCTGGCAGACACAAGATTATTAGTATTCAACACAGTGAAATGTAATTTGCTACCCAGAGAGCTTTGGCAGAGGACTACTATTTGGTTCTTTAAAAAATAAAAAACAACTTCCACGGTATCATCTGAAAAAATAAAACAAAAATCAGTGGGAACTAGAGGTGTTTTCTATTTTGAAAATCCCACTCCTTAGTCTAAGATGAGTCATTTTAATTGCAATTGTGCATTTTCCTTGCAGTGCATTAATTATTTCTTTTCTTCCCTTCAGGAGTCCCAGGATCCTTTGGTATTCCTGGGCAGGAAGGATTTCCAGGGCCTCCTGGGATTTCAAATATATCAGGATATCCTGGTGATAAAGGCTCCCCAGGTCTAGATGGAGTGCCAGGTAATTCATGCAACAGCAGTCATTGTTATTTCTGTCTGGTTTCAGTAAAGTAGCCCTATTAAATACAGCACTAAAATTGTTGGACAGAACTCAAGGTAGATCAGATAATAGCGACAGACCTCTTGAAAGCAAAAGGCAATTCCTCCAGGTTGTCCTCATGGAAGGGTTTGATCTTCATGCAAATAACAGATTAAATAATCCAGAATTCTCTTGACAACTTCCAGAAGCATTATGCTAATCTACTACTCAAAATTCTGAGGTCTGTGGCAGACTTGCAAGTCTATGAAATAGTCTTAATCATTCACAAAATTCTCTTATGTGAAATGACCATGCAGACTAAATTACACTGGAAACTATTAGCTCTTCCTTCTTAAAAACTCCTGTTGCTTATTGGACTGCACAATCATTTCAAACTGCAGTGCCACTATGAAGAGCTTGTAGCTGAAGTTGTTCCACTAACATCTTTAAATGATGGATGGAAATTTTTGTGTAAACTCAGCAAAAACTTAGAACAGACAAACTAGCTGAAAACCAACAAAATGCCTAGACTTCCAAGTTTAAAGAGGATGTTAGTTGGCCTGACTCTGCATACTGCTTGCAACTCTCCAAGCAGTCAGGAGAGTGGAAACAGGAGCACCATATCCCAGCCAAAATGGTGACACAATTGTGGCTCACTCTGACTTTGCCACGTCTTGCAATCGTATCCTCATGTGATCCAGCCTCAAAAGGCAGCACAAGAGATGCGCCACTCAAAACCCTACATAGCAAGGGTTATTCTCTCCTCAGAAAAAAAGGTCCAAATGTCTTGTAAGCACAGAGGTAACTGAAGAGAAACCTGCCAGGTTTAGCTTCAGGCAATATGAAATTCTAGAAAAAGAAGCTGTTCCCATGATTCCCAAGACAGCATAAAGTGCTTATTTGGTTCCAGATGTTCAACTGAAGCACTAAGATACACAGAACAGTAAGTCCTTGGCTCTGAGTCAGATACTTGCTGCTCTCTGCTTTCTCTCTAGCTACTTGGATAATTTAGGATGAGGCAAGGAAACACCTAGGGAAGTGGGGCATTTGCTAGTGAAGGAATAGTTCATGGAAGACTGTATCTCAGCAGGCACCCTATTTCTGCTGAAATCCTGCTTGAGATCACACTGTTTTGTGGGAGCTTCATACTCTAATTCCTCTGCCACTGCTGCCAGTCTGAGAGCAGGAGCAGGAGTGCTGAATAAGTCTGTCCCCTGCTTAAATTAAGGAAATAGGACCTGATGGGATACAGTTAGATAGTTCTGTTACTTTCCTCTGTGCCCAAGTGTTAAGTACAAACAGATTACAATCTATATGTCCTCTAAACAGGCTATCCAGGACCACAGGGGCAGCCTGGAATACCTGCTCCTCCAGGAAGCAAAGGAGAAAGTGGAGAAACAGGTAGGGCTGGAGAAATTGGCCCAAAAGGAAGTAGAGGTGATCCTGGATTATCAGGAAGTCCTGGCCTGCCTGGATTCCCTGGACCAAAAGGTAAGGATGGGAAATGCTGATCGTGGCAGGAAACAGGAAAGCCTTCTGTGCTATGGCAACTTTAACAGCGTGACTTTTGCACTCACTTGATTTGTACTGAAATGCAATAATGCCACTTGTCACTTTGCATTAAAGGTCCTAGGGGTGAACAAGGTGTCATTGGCTTTATGGGCACAGTAGGATTTCCAGGTGACCTGGGACCCATCGGACCCAAGGGGGATAGAGGAGTAACGGGTAAGTGCCTGCAGTCAGATGTGTGACTCCTTCTGAAACCACTCCTTCTGCAGCTCCACAGAGCTGATCTAACTGTCCTGCTTTGAGCAGGAGGTTGGGCTTGGTGACCTCCAGAGTCCTCCAACCTGCATGACTCTGTGAATCCTGGGAAATTCCAGGGGGCAGATGCCTGAATTCAACATGAGTAGTCAAATTTTGGCTTTATGAATTTGATTTGTATGAGATGCCAACTCCAAAATCAGAGCCACTTTTACAGTCAGTAAAGAGAAGTATTTATTGTCTAAATTAATCCTGCAGAGTAGACATCCTGAATATTTAAAGAGAGCTTTAAAATCCACCACTCCATCTATGACATGTATTTGTGTCTCTTGAAGCTCACCAAAAGATGGTGCTGCACCTCAGAGAGCTGCAGCTGTTTGGGGGAACTTCCCAGCTTCTTGTGTCATAAATGAGGGAGCAGTAGCATCATTAATTTCCTTTTGCTTATCTGTGTACAGTTCAGGTGAAGACAGTCTCTTGGAGATGATCCCATACTTGGAGATTGTCTCATCTTGGGCATCCCATACCCACACATATTTCCCCAGTATAATATAGCTGCCAGACCCAAGCTGGTGAGTTGCAGACTGTAGGCCTCTCATGCATATGCAGCCAAGTAAGAGCAACATGTCTCTGGATGAAAGTACATTAAGGAAAAATATAGGGTGGTTGGGGTTTTTTTAATCAGACTATCTGATCTTGCTTCTAATGACAGGCTTCCAGGGACCTCCAGGCTCTCCTGGGCCAGCCCCTGATCTTCCAAGGCTGGTTGCTGAGCAAGGTTCACCAGGTCCCCGTGGAAATATAGGACCTCAAGGAAGCCCAGGAGATATGGGACCTCAGGGCCCACCAGGAGATCCAGGTAGGAATCACACATTCAGGCTGAAAGCTGTTCCCCTTAGCAGACTGAGGCCACTGAGGCCACTGATTTGATGTTCTTCTACTTTAACATCTGTAATCCAGAAAGGAGAGTCAATTTTTAGTCTTCCAAAGCTGAGGCTTCAGCTTTCTTCCTCCTCATAGCATTCAGAACATAAGCAAAACAGGAAATAACTTTGGCAACACTCACAAAGCCAAAGCAACATCAGATATGGATCTCATGCACATCAAGGCTGAACATATTTGGTGGAAAAGTGCACATCCTTGTGGGAACGCTGTCAGCTCGGGGAATAACATAGCATCAGTGATGTGTAAAGTTGATGCACTGCACCTTTTGTCATGAGCCTCAGCAGAGGTAAGTGGTGCCAAGAGTGAAGGATTAAGGTTGTGGGACTCATGTAGTCTTGACCCCAGCAAGCTTTTCTAATGAACTTGGTGCTTTTTGCCTGAGCAAGTACCATAGGGTCTTACCTTCAGTGCAAACCCAGCAGACAGCGCCAAACGTACACAAGTGGAGCCCATGTTGACAAAGTGGGATGGACATGTTGATATGTCTGCAGTCACTGTGCTTACAGCCATTGTTGTCTAAGGTTTCAGAGGCTCGCCTGGAGAGCCAGGACTCCAGGGCAGGGGTGGCATTCCAGCTCCTCCTGGCTCCAGAGGGGAACAAGGAGGAATGGGATTTCAGGGTCCGGTGGGATTTGAAGGTAAGAGATATCACACAGCACTTTTTTCCTCTTTCCCATTTCTCTGCACTTAATCACTCTGCAGTTACTACTTCACTGGAAGGAAATGAGAGGGGAGAGAGGAGGGGCAGGGAGCCAAAGGAAGGTGGAGGAGGGGAGGGAAAGGGAGGGGAGGAGAGCTTCTGTCTTCATAGATACTTCACAAGGGACAACTAAATAAATGTTAACAATTACCTTAGAGTAGTATTTTCAGAATAAATTTTGATAGCTGTAGATATCAGTCCACTCATGAGTTTGTTTCATTCTGAGTGTATTTATTCTCTTTAAGTATTTTCAGCCTAGTGTTTAACTAACAGTTACATTCATGGAGATGAATGGCTGGGTAGGTGAAACTTGGATAGATGAAGTTTAAGGGAATGTATCTGCAAAGGAAAAACCTGTATCCTTATCAAATCAAAGAGCAGAACAATTACTATCTTAGTTAGCTAAGCACACAAAGAAAAAGGTATTTCCAGAGCATAGTTTCAAGTGTATAAGTCAAATGCAAGAAGTCCAACAACCACTGGTTAATCTTGGACTAAAAAATATTTTAAAGAAAAAATCTGTTCGTCTCTGTATGCTCAAATTCATCAGAACTTTATTTGTGACTTTGCCTAGTTCTGGTGTGAAATGCATTATGTTAGAAACTGGGGAGCCTGATCCAGCAACTGTTATAATCCTAGAACTGCAGCTCTTCTAACAATAACTTACCATAAAGAAAAGGCATCATGCTATTAAGCTGTTTGTCAGCAGCTTAGCTGGAATATCAGATAGCACCAGATCATTTGTGGGAGCACAAACTCAGTTGGCTTCTTCCTTTTCTGCTCTCCTCTAAGGCCAGCCAGGCCGCCCTGGTAGCCCTGGCCCCCCAGGCATGCCGGGTCGCAGTGTCAGCATGGGCTACCTGCTGGTGAAGCACAGCCAGTCCGACCAAGAGCCCATGTGCCCAGTTGGCATGAACAAACTCTGGAGTGGATACAGCCTACTGTATTTTGAAGGACAAGAGAAGGCACACAACCAGGATCTAGGTATGTAGAAATATTGCTGGCAGCAGCCTCGATTCCAAAGTCTGGAACTACAACAAACAGGCTTGGGAAGCACCAAAACGAGAATATAAAAACTATATGTCTTCATGGAGTGCCCCTGAGAGAGCTCCTGCAAATCATTAGTGTTGTTTGAGGGCACATATAAAGCCAGCAAAACATTCTGGACCACGGGGCTTTGCTGGCAGGTACTTGGGAAAGAGCAGGAAACTGGAAGTGTGCATTGTCTTCTGTGAGAATGATTGCCTTTTTCTTCTTCTTTTGGAACAGGGCTGGCTGGATCATGTTTGTCTCGCTTTAGCACCATGCCATTCCTCTACTGTAACCCTGGGGATATTTGCTACTATGCAAGTCGAAATGATAAATCCTACTGGCTCTCAACTACAGCCCCTCTCCCAATGATGCCAGTGGCAGAAGAAGACATTAAGCCATACATCAGTCGCTGCTCGGTGTGCGAGGCCCCAGCTGTGGCAATCGCTGTCCACAGCCAAGAAGCTTCGATTCCCCACTGCCCCGAGGGCTGGCGCAGCTTGTGGATCGGATATTCCTTCCTTATGGTACTGGGTCTCCAGTGTCACCTTTTGTGCAGCAGTGGGCTTACATTGGAGTGTTTGGTACTAGTAAGGCTGCTCCGCTTCAGAGGCAGCAGGACCAAAACCATGCATCGTACTGGGGAACCAGGGAACTACAAAAGTAATTTCTAGGAAGCAGAAGAGGAAGATGAAAATTTCTGTGAATTTCAGAGAAAATTGTCTCTCATCAGAGTAGCATCTGGAGACCTTACTTTATGTACAAAATAGCACTTTAGAACAGAATTAAAGGACAGCTGTGACTTAACAAATAAAATTACATTGGGGTGCAACAGGAGCATACAGAGCATTTTCACAGCTAAGGACTTGAACTTTTTTACATACATCACTACTAAGAAGCTGATCTGGGGGTGGGGGGGGAAAGGAAAAGCAACAATATGCTTTTTCCCTTCTTTTTGAAATTTAAAAATCATTGGTGTTTCGGTTGAAGATTTTTAAGCCAAAGTCTTTCACTACTCTGGAAAGAGAGACAGCCTCTGGTTGTTTTAAAAATTAAGTTTCAGTGTCGTTGGCAATAAGAGCTGAGCTGTACATCCTATTGTTTACATCTGCTCTTCAATCTTGTGCTCTTATAATTAGGAAATGGGATTTAACATGGGAAAAACTTAGTGCTGGGTGTGCAGCAGAACGGCCTGACCTTTTTTTACAAGACTGTTCAGAGGGATATCATATGAGCCCCAGAGGGCTTAGCATGGTGAAGAGCATCTAAAATGTCAGTGAATGGTCTGACAGATGCTCATTTTTCTGACTTGCTTGATGAACTCAAGAGTCAAAACCTGCAGCAGCATGCCCATGTTGTTAATTTTTTGAAGACTGGGCTGAATCCTGAAGTAAACAGTGCTGGAAAAGAAACAAGATTTCTGTGGCAGAAGACATCATAAAAGAACTATAGTCAATCTTACCCACAAACTATTCCTATGTCAAAAGCCAAAAAACTTAAAATTTTCAGAAAATAAGATACAGGCAAATCCAAAATTAGGTACAGAAAAAAAACTGCCTACATTTTGAGAGAGTAGGTCAGGTTTTTTACCATCCCTGTTTGACCTTTCTTTTGCTTCTATAAAAAGCCCTGATACCAATCTCATAGCTCCTTCACAAGAATGCCAGGAATTAATTAAATATTTGCAAAGCCCCAGGTAAACACTGAGCATTGTTAAGAGCAAAGTTGTCACCTTAGCAAGAACTTTTTGCCAGAACAACATCTGTCAGCCTGTGGTACACACTGAGAGAAAAACTCCCATTTTCCCGGCTGGCTTGTGGAGCAAATGAACTGTTTGGTGTATGCATTTTTGCTTCTCAGGCAACTGTGGAAGAAGTGGAGCACACTTGTGGTTTTCTCAGAGTACCTGCTGTTTTAATTCCTTGGCTTAAATTTCTCACCTACTTCCCCTGAGTAGGGGACAGTCCTCGGTCAGCACAGACTCTGCCCCAACAGCCAGAGAAGTCAGTGAGATTTCATGTAGCAAGGGCACTCCTCTATCACACATCCTATATGGGTAAGCATTGCAGGAGGATAAAAAGCCATAGTGAATACCAGAAGAGATGTTTTAAGCATAGAGTTGGAGCTTACAGGCCAAGCATGGAATACCAGAGCTCAACCTGAGGTTGCCAAGCAGGGCTGCTCCCACACCAGGGCTCAATCAGCATCAGCAGGTTTTACTATCTGCTTTCCAACTCCAACTGCAGAGTCCTCAAAGTTGAAATAATTTATGCTGCCTCTTACATTCCCTACATTTACAAAACTGTTTAAGAACTTTATTTTCCAGCTGCTTTCTTTTATATTAGATTCTTTCAGTTCCTAACAAAAATTCTACAGTATAATTTAAAAATACAGCTGTATATTTATTAAAGGGACAGAAAAAAAAGCCCATTTTGCCCTGTGACAGAAGAAAAGCAACATTCAGTTCATTATTACAGAGCCTGTCAAAGGCAACAGTTGAGTGGTGCAAAGATGCATGATTCTGGTGTAATTTGCTGTTTAAAAAACATGTAATACAAGGAACTAGTTATAGTATATAAGCTAATTCTGTTTCTGCAGTGCTCCTCACATGCAATGCAGAGTAAAACTATAATTTGGGAAGTTTGAATTAAATGTATGGTGAAAAATTGTTCTTAGTGAGGGTAATAAAACAGAGGAGCAAGATGGCCAGACAAGTTGTGGGAGGTCCATCCTTGGAGGTATTAACAACTCCACAGCACCTGGGAGCAACTGAGAGCAACTTTGGTGTCAGTTCTGCTTTGAGCAGGGAACTGGGGGAAGTGACCTCCAGTGGGCCCTTTCCACCTAAATGATTCTACAGTTCTAAGATTTCCAGCAGTGAACATCTTAACTACAGAAAAGATGTTTGTTAGAAGATTTCAGAGGCATCAGCACACGGGCCAGCTGCTTTATACAGTTATAGCATAGCCAAACCCTTACTCAGCTGCAGGACTGGCCAACTTTCTGCTCCAGAGATAAGAATTAGGAGCGATTCTAGTGGTTTTTCTCTTTTCACACATGTAAGTTTATGACAGCACTGCCTGAGGCTGCACTCTGAACACTGCCCTCCTTGTCTCCCTTAGCACACTGCTGCTGGTGATGAAGGTGGAGGACAGTCGCTGGTTTCTCCTGGGAGCTGCTTGGAAGATTTCAGGGCGACTCCTTTCATCGAATGCAACGGCGCCCGCGGAACCTGTCACTACTTTGCGAACAAATACAGCTTCTGGCTGACCACCATCGACCAGCCCTTCCAAAGCAAGCCCTCGGGAGACACACTCAAGGCAGGACTCATCCGAAGCCATATCAGCAGATGTCAAGTCTGTATGAAAAACTTATAGAAGTCTCTCACGGTATAAGGAACCGCGCTTGTCCCGTAGCTCTTATACTGAGGAGCCTTCTGAGGTGGTTAGACAATTGAATAAATCATGTTGGTGCTTTTTTTAACTTATTACCTCAAAAGCTGAATGGAAATTAATTTTTAAATGTCTGTAAAAGCAAGTTAAGTATAACACAAATTAAGTCAAAGAGATCTAGTGGTGTGTTCTCCCACTATGCAGAATATATACACATTTTTTGCTAGTCTAATATTACATCATTTGCCAAGTGATAGAAATACTCACAGCTTTGAAACACCAAAAAAATTTCAGTAATAAAAGGTTTCCTTGGTCAGATACCCACCGCATTTACCTGAAGAGAATATATGTATCTTTCTATTTACTGTATTTGTCACAACAGTAAACACTAACAGCTGCAGTTCCATAAATTAACACAGGATGATCGAAGTCCTAAATTGTTGCAAAATACTGAAAATATACTGTGGTCCAAAATGCTCGTGTCCAGCACTGAAACCCTATTTACATTTACATTAAATGCTTGGGCATTTCAAACACACCCAACACCGTCTTTTTTTTTTTTTTTCTCCTAAGCCTCACCATGCTTTAGCACTTAACCGCTGCCAATAACAAAGCCCACAGGCTCCCAAAAACAGTAACCACAAAATGCAGCTCTTTCAATTTGGTGAGAAGTCTACATGAAGAAGATTAGCATTTTATTTTATAAGCTTGATGGTGTTTTTCCTAGACATACCCCAAGCCAAAGGATCCCTTGCTCCATCTTGCTGTGGACGTTTCATCTGTGTCACACCACGCCCACAGCAGCAGCAATTGGTTTTTGCATTGCACCTTTTCCCCTCCAAAATCAAGCCACTCATCACACATCATGTTTAGCCACATCATGTTGGAGCAGCACACAGGCTAGGGTTTGCAGGAGTGCTCGATGCCACATGACCCTCAAACACAGAGCTTGCAGCCCTGCCAGCTGGCTCTTTAATGTGTCCTGTCCTGGCAGCTGGGGACAAGTGGCAATGGGATGGCCACCATCCCATCCTGCAGAGTCATCCTTGCAAAAGCAAAGGGGAGGGAAGCAAGGCATTTATTTGGCATCATCTTTTCCTGTAGAAAAGGGTTGATAATTGCCAGAATGGCTAGTTCTTTCCTTCTGCAGAAAGAAACAATTTAGCCCAAACTTGTCTGTCTGCACTGCAAGAGAGGAGGGAAAAAAGGATCAGCTACAAATTTCATGTTCACATAATCTGATTAATATTTATAGCAATACAGTGATTTTTCAGTAACTCACCTCACTCCTGCTTCAGGTGCTTCTTGGCTTTTATTATTACATTCCAACCTCACTGTATCATAAATAAACCCTTTTTTTCTACATCTCTATTTGTTGGTGATTTCTGTTTTGTAAACTGTGTTTTTCCATACAATGCATATGGACTACTCTGTTGAAATGCTTTGTTTGCACTAAGGAATTAGAAAAGCACTCCCAGCAAACTCCTCCCACTGAAACTCAAACTCTTCAACCAGAGAACAGTTGTTTGTTTCATTGCATTTAAGAAGATCTAAAAGGGGAGCTGTCTCTAAAATCACTTGTTTAAGATGAACAAGTAAAATAGTATTTAATCTGTTGTTAGAATGATGAAAGCAAATAAACTGTGGCATTGCAGATTAAAACAACCATTATTCATGCTCTACAATGTTCTTCAGGAAACCAACATTTACCAGACTTGATGAGTGTTACCTCCACAAAAAAAAATATATATATAAATTAAGTTAAAGGTCTAGAATCATAGAATGGGTTGAATTGGAAGGGACCATAAAAATAATTTTGTTCCAAGCCCCCTGCCATGGACAGGGAGATCTTTCACTAGACCAGGTTGTTCAGAGTGACATCCAACTTGGCCTTAAACACTTGCAGTGATGGGGCACCCAAAACTTCTCAGGTCAACATATTCCAGTGCATCACCACCTTCACAGTAAAGTTTTTTTTCTTAATATCTAATATAAACCTACTCTCAATTTGAAACCATTCCCTCTTGTCCTGGCACTGTATGTCCTTGTAAAAAGTTCCCTGCCATCTTTCTGGTAGGCTGCCTTCAGGTACTTATCTAGCACATTGTCTGAACTAGATTAGCTGCTCATATAATTAGATACAGCCATAAACAGAGAAATTACCTGCGCTTTAAATGAGCTCTCTAACCCTGCATTAGCTCTGAAAGGCAGCCCCTGAACAAACTTATCACACTATTATTTATTTCAGCTAAAGAGAACTCTTAGTACTGAAAGCATTGCAGTCAATGTGAGCTAAATCTATTCCATATTTGTCAATTCTCTTAAACGTGGCAGTAACAAATATCCAAGAAGAGACAACTTGTCCCTTCCACAGAGTGCTAGCCAGCAGTGCTTGGGGGATGATCATACAGATATCACTTGTGGGTTTTACAGCATGCAACTCTGGCAATGCTGCACATTCAGTGTTTTAAGAGAACTCAAGTGAAGGTTAAACAAATCTGTAAAAACTGATTATGTCAACAACAGCAGCAAATTATTTGGATTTTCATGGCTAATATATTGCCTAATCTTCCTACAAAGATCATTGCTCTTGCACATAAAACCTCAGCACATGGTTCTTCCACCAACAGTTGCTTTGCCTCTTCATTTTCTCTGATTCAATAAACTGATCTTAACAAGTTTGTTCAGAGTGGTCCCAGCACAGCATTAAGTGGAACACAACAGCACAGTGCAGGGAAAAGACAAACCAACCATAAAACCCACAGGGTGCCAAGCAGCCTTGAGCTTCTGTACTTTGTGTGTGTCACGTGCTTCAGGTCTGTGTACCCAGAGCTGCGTTTCTCCAAAGCCTGCGCAATCACAGCCCAGAGAAGGGCAGGGAGCTCGTGCACACAGACACGTGGAACACTCACAGCAGACAGGATTTCACCTGGGGAGCTCATCCAGAGCACTGCATGGAAGGACACTCACTCGTCAAACTGCCTCTTAGCTGCAAGTTTACCTCCTCTCCTAGGAAGACGGGCTGACAGTTGGGGTTGTTCAGCTGAAAAAGACTCTGGGGAGATCTTACAGCAGCCTCAAAGTATCTAAAGGAGACTTAGCAAGACCTGCAGTGTACAGGGCAAGGGGAAGCAGTTTTAAACTGAAAGAGGGCTGGTTTAGATTGGACAGAAGGACATTTTTTTACTGTGAGGGTGGTGAGACACTGGAGTAGATTGCACAGAGAAGCTGTGGCTGTCCCATGCCCAAGGGTGTTCAAGGCCAGGCTGGATGGGGCTTGAACAGCCTGGTCGAGTGGCTGGCAGATGTCCCTGCCCATGGCCAGAGGGTTGGAACTAGAGAATTCTTGAAGATCCCTTCCAACCCAAACCATTCCACAGTTATGGTTGAAGGACCCACTACAGGAAGCTAAAATACCTTTCTACAGTAAACTCAGCTGCAGCAAAACAAAACAATCCTTTTACTGAACTAGAATGCTCCAGCCTAGGATGGAACAAAAATCACAAATGCTTTGCCTTGGTTTGACCACATCTTTTACTTCAAAGCATGGTGTATGCTTCCTACACTTTCCTGTTTGAAATCAAGTGAAGTATAAGGTGCTGCCAAGCCTGGAGAAGATAAATGAGATGATGTTCCCCTTCTACAGGTAATAGTGCATCAGTGTATTAACAGTGATATAACTGAAGGTA